>NC_031984.2:21059823-23491242 GCF_001858045.2 Oreochromis niloticus | reverse complement strand
GACGTGTGCAAGCCTTTGGAGGCACATACAGGCATCAGCACACAAACAGAGCTCACCTGATCCTTACTGAGTGTCAGGTTAGTCAGACAGCAACAGCCTGTCCTGTTTTACAGCTTGCTTTACAGAGAGTATCCATCTACAGGGTTAAGACCAATCATGTCACTCCTCTGAAGCACTGTTTTCTCTCTGAGTGACAACTGTGAGACATAAATGAGCGGTGTAATCTGCAATGATTGGGGGTGTGGATCGTCGAGTGCTGGCAGAGGTAAAGAACAGAGGTTTGATGTGGCGAGAAGATCAAAAGCAGAAGATTGTGCTGCTATAATGCCTAAAAATTATCAACAGCTATGACTGTACATAATCTGCTGCTATGGTTACAAGTAGTAACGGCTGCATGACTAATGCTGTCCAATTCCAGTTTACAAAAAACGGCCGCAAATTACCTACGTGGTAATCACAGGGGACGCTGCAGAAATTTGAGACGGAAAGGTGAGTAACCGAGCACAATTGCGAATACATAACCACACCTGGGATAGTAAGGGTTGGGCAAAGACGGCCTTCCATATCCTCCAGGTGTTTGCTTATAGTCTAAATGCACCTCTTGTGTCACGACTGCACCTTGAGGTTAAGAAGATTTACATGACACGCTTGAAAAATATACAAGAACGAAAACAAGCTTTGCTAATCTGTTCTGTTATGTGAACTTTTAACTCTGTGCTTGGGATATCTTTAGTCCAAGGTTGAAAAGCCGCTCAGCTACCAGTATGGATATGCAATGCAGGTATTTGGAAGCAAAACAAGAGGGGGAAAACATCTATAGTTCTTCCCACAGTTGCAGCATTTTTCAGATGTAAGGTAATTCAATACTTTTCAGTTAAAATTGTCAGAAACTGTCCTCGCTGACGCGGCAAAAAAGTCCTGTGTTAATGAAAGACGTGTATTCAGAGTAAAGTGGCAGCTAAGAATCTGACACCGCAGCGTTTACATTAGAAACACAACACACTGCCTTGTTTACATGGAAAAGAAGGTTATGTAAAGCTCCCCAAACTTCCAAGACTGTTATCTAGTTATCCGCGAGTAGCAAAGCCTCCGTCACACCCTGTTCTGAGCCATCCACCAGAATATAATAGTGTGAATCACTGTCATATTTTTAGACGTTTGATTTCAGGTTGAATAAAATCTCTTCAAGTTTATTCCATGCAAGTCGGCTAGGAAAAGTAAAACAGGATGTCTGTTCCCAAACTCAAACAATAGCAGCTCTGAGGTCATCTCAGGTTAAAGTCTCCCAACGGCTTAACACTAAAACAGGTGACTGACTACGTATGGCACCTGGCAACATGTCAGCATGATGTGCTTTCAGGTTAAACAGCACACAAATCTCCCGCGATCTGGCAAATTTCGTCAAGCAGGACAAACACAAAGAAACACTGTCTTTTCAGTGTAAGACCTTCGAATGACTGAAACGCACTTCATACTCCAGTCCAGCTGTGGCTGCTGCACTTGTTCCATTCACTCACCAGACTTTCCTTGCTCCCTGTCTGACTTCATCCCCTCCCCCGAGGGGAGTTCACCAGAGGACTCCAGGATCTGACGTGCGTCCTGGAGACTTTCAGGACAGACCAAATCCTAAAATTACTGTTTCTTCAGCTTCCCAAACTCAAATCCTCTCATTCTTTAATTTTCATCCCCTAAAGTCAGGCTCAGTTGACACAAGGAAATAAATCCAGGAGTTATTCCTCTGTCTTTCCCCTCTGTGAGTGTACCTGTTCAAGGCTACTCCCATGACTTCAATGATACATTGCATTAGGCTCCTCCCACTTGGCTCAAATAGTTAACTAGGTAGGAAGGAGGAGCTCAAAGGGGCCGTGACTATGATTTTCCCACATTATTCTAACAAAGAGATGCACCAATGAGGGAAAGAGCCAAGCCACGGTGTAGTCTTACAGGCAGGTGGGTATTAATTTGTGTGCAATCCAATACCAGCAAGCCGGACAAAACCAGGCCTGTTGACTCGCCCGAGGCTTGAGTAAGCTAATGCTTTTAAAATAACACTTATAGCATCATATAAAAGATCTTTAGCACCATTAAAACCACCGCTGCTGTGGGAAACTTTTGCACAAGAAAAACATCATGTGAGTTTTCTTTCTTGTGGTCGTCGAGCAACTTGAACAGTGTAAACTAAGCGCGCTCTGCAGAGTATAGTAGAAGCTTAGGCAACACAATAATGTTTGGATTTATCACCAAATTTGTGGGATGTTCACAGGATATTGTCGTCATTTCTGGATTAAAACATAAGTCCACTTTAAAATGTAATAAACTGGATGTGTTTACACTGAATTGTTAAGGCAGTCTTTTAAAGCCTTCTGCATTGATTTTATATGCCTCTTCTTAATATTCTGGTTGACAAGGAATGTGTACAAAGTCACTGTGACTTAAAGCAGACACAGATGCGTGCCATTTGTAATCTTTTCTTTTTGTCCAACCACCCTTGCAGTGACACAATATTTGAGGCAGGACGGTGAGTGAAGAAACGCTGATGGGCTAGTAGTTAGACAGAAGGAGCTGAGACTTTAAAGAAAGTTGATAAGCCCATGCATTAATTAAGATTTATTCATCTTTCCGCAAGGAAAAGATAAAACCTTTTCAAATGAGCAGAATGATGACGATGACTATAAAAGTAATTCCTACAATTAAAGCGCACATAGGGAATTAGTCATAAAAAGACAAAACAGTAGAACAGAGACTAATCAGAGAATAACAACGAGGATGTTGAAGTTATTTCTCCTTCATTCCACGTAGTAATTAGGAATAAATCAGCAGTTTCTGTGTGCCACTCTTTGCACAAAATTCATATTATATCAGGTGATTCAAAGTCAAATTTACATCAAGGATTTAAAATTTCTCTTCTCACTGTTAATCTCATGAATTATTTATTTATATGCATTTTAAAAACCTTTACATTTTATACATACTGTAAGAGTTCTTACTGGCCTCCTCGTGGTGTGTTGTCAAAAACCTTCTTAAACCATAATTTAAAAGGCTACTTTATGCTCAAATTAAAAATCAAACATGGCAAAACAATGCAGCGTGAAATGTGAACAAATATAGAACAATAACTACTGAATTGCTCTTTATTATACGACATCCGTAAAGTATGTTCTGGGCTCAACAATAGCAAATCACAAGCCTTACTTTACAGACGTGTTTGTGTACATTTTACTACAAAGAGCAAATATCACAAAAGTGTCTGAGATGTCTATTGCACCAATCCATTTTCTTCTGTTTATTCAATTCAGGGCTGGAGCCTATCCCAGCTGTCACTCTGGGTACACCCTGGACAGATCTCCAGCCTACAGCAGGGCTAACGCAGAGGGACAGACAACCATTCGCACTCACATTTAAACCTACGGCTGATTTAGAATCACCGCTTAACCTAAGCTATACATGTTTTTGGACTGAACGACAGGAGAACCCAGAGAGAAGCCTCACAATTATGGGGAAACTATCCAAACTCCACACAGAAAGGACCCACTGACTGAATCTGAACCCCAGACTTTCCTGGTGTGGAGCAGGGCTCCTAAATACCGCACCACCATACCACCTCCCGATTTCTATTGGAAATATTTCAAAGTCAATTAACATCTATGGCAGAAGCCTATGTTATCCACATATAAAGCACAAAGTAAAATAAACTCAACTGAACTAAATCAGCATAAATATTGACAACATGGGCACGTAGAGGCACTATATTTTTGTGAGGCCAGATCAAATACAAGACTTTGTACTGTGAACATGTGCTAATAGGATGATTTCACTTCATGATAACACACAAAGGATGTTCAGCAATGTGTGGGAAGAAGTCTCCTGAGTTTTATTGTCCCACACAATTGGAATCGAGCCACTGATTTTTTGCTATAACTTATTTTCCGTGTACAGCCGTAATCCCATTCCACAGGATGGTAACCAATACCTTTTAATGCCAGTGAAGAGGAAAGCTGGAGTTAAAGTAGCTATAAAGGAAGTCATGTACCTCTGCCTAGTGTGTAATGAATCTACGGATGAGACATGACTCAGCTTCCAGCTCTGGAGAAAAGTCATTTATCGTGTACAGATGTTGGCTGTAAAATTTCTACAATAATTTTAAAGAAATACATGTGCGTGGGGAGGGGTGGGGGTGGGGGTGGGGGGACCTCAGTGCAGTACCAAAGAAATTATTGCTCTGCAGTTCTTGAAATGTGAAATGACCTGGCAATTAGATTGGGTTTTACCATATAAAACAAAGGCATGCAAGTTGGATACATCATTTTTATTACACTATTCTTGCTTAAGATTTGTTGGGACATGCTAGAAGACTATAAGGTTACTAGTAAGAGATCCAACTGTAGCTCAAACTCAGACACTTATGAAGACAAAGTGCTAATCAACAGCTCTGTTGGGTTTCCTAATTAAAAGAATGTACTTGGCATTCACTGGCTATTTACACTACATTAAGACAGCATCAAATCACTCTTCAGGGACTGAGTAACATGGGGAAAATTAGCTATCTGTGATACACATTGCTCCACTGCCTGATGATAAAGTGATTTCCCTGTATTTTATGTGAAATTATTAATGCGAACCAAGCTTTTCTGCATGTTTCTATGTCCTGGATGCCTGGAGGTGATGACCTCAGAGCACAGTCCTTTAAATGAAAAATAATTAGAGCAGCCAGTCTCTTTGTCTCTGTGCAGTGAATTAGGTTGGCACAATAACTCAAAGAAAAGCAAGCAAAAAACTTCAACTCATGTATGTGTGTACATATAGTATGCGTGCGCAAACAGTATATAAGTATAGATCTGTAATGTCAGCAACATGGTGCCAACAAAGGCCACCAAACCGGCCTTTGTTACGACACACAGTGCGTGTGTTAATGGACTCCATGTCCTCATAAATTCTCACTTTCCCTTTTCCTTCTCGCCGCGGTCTTTCTCAACAACCTTCAAATAAATCAGGATTAAATCAGTCCATAAGTCACAAAGTGTGAACTAATGGAGTTAAAAGTAGTAGTGAACTGTGAAGAAGACCAAGTAAAGAGAAGACTGTTCTAAGCAGAATGTAATACAAAAAGTAATAGAGGGAGATGTCTCAGAAATAAAGTTGTCACGGCAGTCTGAGCCACTGTAAAACACTGCAGAGAGTAAATGATCTCACATACAGCAGAAAACTGCTGCAGCGCTGTTCTCTGCCGCTCAAAATTTCAGCACTGCAGCACTATCCACAACATAATCAAGCTAATCAATGTGTGTCTCCTGCTGCACATATGTTTTTGTGTATGACTGGCTTTTTTGGCACAATTTCTTGCATTTTTCTATTTGTCCGGCCACAAGAAGTGGAACTGGGGACTCAGCTGCCGAAACATTTTAGCCCATGTGGTATGCCTACAAATCAGTAGGGTCAGGTAGAGGAGTCCATGGTTGTTACCGTAAGTATGAGGGACTATCAGCTCAGCAGTTGCCATCAATGATTCTTAACAACAGTTCTTGACCTGCCTCATAGTGCATTACAGTGATTCAGTGGACGTGACTAAATGTTCACTTTAAATCCATTTGATGCTGGGGTTTCACTTTAAAAAATCTACAAACTATGTAATTTGCCCATAAATGCCCAAATGTTTGGATACATTTGTAACCCAGGGGTTGTAACAAAGAAACATAAGTGCTTATAATGTGTGAGCTCAAGACAATATTGTTTCTCTCCTATAATTTTCTCCACACACCTCACCTTTTACTCTTTTTTAACCACAGGCAAAGCACACAAAATGGGGAGAGAGATTCAAATGGAAAATTGTAACTTGAAACTTTTGCATGAAGTCCTAACGGCTCCACCTTAGTGCTTTTATTGATCTATTGTGTCTAAGCTAGCTACCTAGAGTTAGGCCCACATTATCTTGAACAACACAACTGTTGTTATTTTAAGTGGAGACCAAACCAACTTCCTGTTGCAGATAAAGGATAAAGTGCTGACTATCAGCTTTGATTTCAGGAGCTGAAAAGAATATTGTTCTAATTGTTGAGAAATTACAGTAATTTCTATACATACTGTCCCTTAATATGAAAGCTGTTTGATGAACAGAAGAGGGTTATTTCTTCATTATGTTGTTTTCTTCAACGTTTTGAAGGACAGACTGAAGGTGGCCAGCTGGCTGTTCAAACATGATCCAAGGTACAATTTAGAAATTAAACAAAACACACACACATTTAGTATCGCCTTGGCACAGTGCTAGGCTAAGGTGTAAATCCAAATCCTAATGAGGTGTAGGTGTGGATTTTAGGACTGCAAAACAAACAGAGAAACATCTCAGAAGGAGTCAGACAATATATAATCTGATTAAGAGCACAGAGTGTTTAAATTCTGGAATGAAATTTTAAAACATCCATTTGATTCGGTCATTAGAGGTTTGAGTAGATGGTGAAGGCGCAGCACACCTGAGTGTCTTCTCAAGGTGATGACAGACAACCTGCAAAGTAAGTTTCTTTCTATTTGGGTTTGTTTGTAGCTCAGGAGTCATCTAGCCAGGTCATCTACTAATCAGAAGGTTGGTGGCTCGATCTCTAGTCTTCAGTCTACACACTTAAGTATCCTTGGGCAAGATACTGAACCAAAACCTGCTCTCTGATACATTGAGTATGAATGTGTGGATGTTAGAGAGAAAGCACTAATGTGTAGAAAAAAAAGTACGTGTGTCGGCGACTCAGGCAGTTTGTATAAAGCTCTTTGACTGCTCAAGCAAGTAGAGCAGAAAGGTGCTACACAAGAATCAGTCCATTCATCAATCTACATGTTGTTATGTTTTTGACACATTTTAAAATGAATTCATATTTCCTTATCAATCAAAACACAATATTCCTTAGTGTCACAGCAAAATAAGGTTTTGAAGTGTGAATTGGAAACTCATTAAAAAGCTGTCTGTGGCCCTTATACTTTACATTAAACTAATAAACGGTCTGATTATTTGGCAAGAGCAGAAATCAAAATCTTTGTAGCGCCACAGCTAACTCAATTGGTTTTAATTTACACTCCTTGAACACTTTTCTTAAGAACTCTTTAAACTCATCTTAAAAAATGTTTTGAGAAAGGTCTTAGGGATAGCTATTACATTACTCAGACAGTAAAACAGATGGATGTACTGTAACCAACAAAAGCCCCACTATAAAGTCTTCGGTCGCAGATTTTCATCTTGGATTCTGAAAGCAGATGTGACTAGAGGGAAGGGTGGCGGAGGGGAAACTTAACACCAACACAATCGCTCCTGTTGGATCCCTTTTTTAACCTCTTAATGGATTATCTATAATATTATGGCTTGTTGAGTGGTAAAGACCACCCAGAAGTCTGTGCTTCAGATTTGTTTAGTTGTTTAGTAACTCAGTCCGTTGCTTGGCACTAAGTAACCAACATATGTGTCAGTGTGTTGCTCCCATTCACTTTATGACTGCAGCTGCTAACCAAGCTTGCTGGCCTCACCTGACAACTTGAATCTATTTAAGATAACTTCTTACATGGTGGCAGCTTAAACATCAGTATTGAAGCTATGCCCCTCATTCATTTTCTCTATGGACGCAATCAGAGGAGTCGCCCCCTGCTGGTCATTGAGAAGAACTTCATTAGTCAGACCAAGAAACCATACTCAATGGAGATTAGCTTTATTTGGCTAACCTGGATTTCTTGTACTAGGGTTCAGTCTGAACTGAAGTAGCAACAACTAAACATCACAGCTTTACAACAAAATTTATGTTGTTTTGTGGTGACAGTTCAGTCATTTAAATATGAAAACAGGTTAAACAAATACAGCCTGCCTCTGACTGGATTCTGTGGGATGTAGAAAGAAGAACAAAACAGGATTTTTATTGGTAAATGGTCTAATATAAGCTTTTGTTTTACTGAATTTCCTTCTTAAACTGTTTGTTAAAGCAAGCCAGCCATGCACACACATTGGCGCACACATGCAGGCATACACCCACATGTACTGATATGCATATTTGGGGTTTTTTTCCCTGTAACAATATTTCCTTTGAAGACTGCTTAAATAAAGCCCTTCAGAGCAGACAAGTATGATCTAGACCCTTTGAAATCCAGCTTTTAGACTTCATGACCTTTGAGTTCTACTTTTCAGAAGCCTCCTTTAATGAAGCCGTTAGAAAGCGACAAAGACCGAAGACAGTCTCACTGCTGCTCTGCTCCCTCCGTCAGCTTTAACCTCTCTGTAGCTTTTAACAGGAAGGCCAGAGGACACACAAGCACACAGACAAGATCGTTGTCTGTGCAAACTGCGGCACAATTTTCTTAGGATTCATAAGATCACATTTCTGTGGATGGATGGCTCAAAACTCCATTACAGGGATATAATCATTATGTCCAGAGTAATAAGTCTAAATTACCATTTCCCTTCCTTTCTTTGGTCATACTAGCCGGATTATGTAAAAACTGGCCACGACCTTGTGATCATGGCATACAGCATGTAACATAATAATATTGTTCTGTCCAGTTACTGCACTTATGCAAATGAGTCGCATTAAAATGGCAAGCCTAGCTACTCTTGGACAATTGTGTCTAAGCATTTCTGAGTAGCTATTTCTGCTGTGTGTAAATTACAGTGGAGAGGCCTGGATATTGTTGCTGAAGGCAATTTAGCTGCCACTCTCCCACTGGCTGTAAGAGGGCTTCGATGGGGGCAGGTGTTTTGGAAAGTGTCAGCACATGAGAAAAATGGAAGTGCTCAGCAGAGACCACTCTGCACAGTCACCCCCACACACACAGTTTCACATTCTCCCCTACTTTATTAATCTTTTGTTCTTCTCTCTCTCCGCCCGCTTCACCGGTTGATTTTCTCGTGTTAATCAGAATATCCCTGCAATAACGTTTCCTTATGTAATCCCTCACCTAGTCTTTCTCCTTCTCCTTGCAGTGCTCTTCAACTCTTTTATCCTCCACTTCTCCCTTCCCTGTCCGTCCTTCCCTCTTAAGCCAGTTTTCCCTGGAAGCCCTGTTTGACTCCTTCGCATTGACCTTCTATCTAATGTGGCGCACATACCAAGCCTCGCCCGGCTGGTGACATCAGTGCCACTTAATGTGCCGAAGCAGCACCTGTCTTCATTATGATCCAGCACTCACCGCTTACATTCGTCTCTCCCTCTCCTTCCCTGTCTCCCTCTCTCACCGCAGAACGGAGATGAATTTGCTGATAGCACAGCCTCTTAGATCCCCGTTCTCATTCTGATGAAACTTGTAGTGATATACGTGGCCTTGGCCACTGCAGGGGTTTTGTGTGCCTACGTGCTTTTTCCTGAGTCTGCACATTTACAGCACCCAGGAAATGTCTATAGAACTAAGGGACCAGCTGCTTTATGCTCTGGGAGAGTGACGCACATATAAAAGGTGTTGGTTTAAAAATATGACTGAATCTGTCAGAATATCTGCTCGCTTGAGTTTCAAAAGCAGAGTTTATATGTTATCATGTATTTTATGTTTACAGTATTGAGGTGTTAATAATTTATTAAGCTGTCAGATGAATGCAGTGAAGAATGACAGAAATACAAAAGTAAAAGTACCTTAAAGTTGTAATCAGGCACAAGAAACTGCAAAAAATTATTGTTGTGTGACCATTTGTGAGTGCACTCAGTACCATCGCCACACTGACACACACTATTAGGAAGAGACAAGAGACCTGGCATCCAAATAAAGCCCTAAGCAGGATGCTCTAATGAATAAAGGCTCTGGGCGGCTGCCTGGATGACAATAAAGATCCATACTGGAACTGGCAACTTTACAAGACACACTAGTCAAGACACACTTCTGGACTGGCGCCATACTTAACATCTTTGATCTTCTGTAAAAGACTCCAAGCTTATGTGATGAAAGTGCTGGAACATGGAGACGGACTCCAGACAAACTACTAAAAGTGTTTGTCTGGAGAGCGGCTGACGCTAATGTGGGACCCGTCTGACCACCCAGTCAGATAAGCGTCATGGGAATAAATACAGTCTTTAAAGTTAATAGGCTGCTTTTCCAGATGGCTCTCGGTGACACAAGTGACTAAACACACAGGGGAGACTGTGGTGACGGTGAAGCATGAGCTGAAGTTGGGTAACCATTTAATAAAAAGTAAAACAATCATTTTCTAAATTGCTTCTAAGTGCACTGATAACTGATAATTACTATGAACTTCTGACCTTGTTTAAGTGATTAGAAAAGCATCTCTTTTTTATTAATATAACACATAGAGCTTAATATATAGTACACTTGAAACAACATGGTGGAATCAGTTCTTAGTAGTTTAAGTAATACACACTCTCATTTCTGATAAATGCACGGCGACACTGCTGAGACGGGGGAGGAAGTGATGCGCTTACTGCATTACATATCCTCGCGTGCACATCCTAAAGACCCTGAACCTGACATGTTTGTGGATTTAATGCATTTCCAGCTGCATGTGTGTGTACATACACTATATTTGCACATGTGTATTTGGGTGAATCTATATGAACTTTCACATCCACCAAAGCTTTAACAGCAAAGCAAGTGCAGGAAATGAAACATATTTCAGCTGATTAGAGTCTTACCTTTGTCCAGAGAGGCATCTGGAGAATTGAAGTCCATGAGACTGCTGATTTCAGTCTTGTAACAGAGTTCGGTAGCCGGGGGCTTCTGCCTCTGGTGGGGAGAGGGATCTAGGAGAAGAACAAGCAACCAAGGTTTTAACTTGATGAATAACATGTAAAAGGATCAATGAATACAAAGAGCAATTCATTTGTATGATATGCAGTTTGTACTATAAGTATTTGGATACAACACAGTTTTGGTAATCTTGAGTCCGCACACCACCACAGTAGATTTTAAATCAATAAAGCTGTTTCAAGTGCAGATTTTCAGCTATGAATCAAGGGGTTTCACAGAAGTACTGCTTTAACTGTTTAGGAATTACAGCCATTTTTAGTCTTCCAGTTTTAGAAGCTCAAAATTAATTGGACAATTAACTGACAGATGAGCCCTGTTCCCCATTATTCCTTGGTAAATTGTGCAGATAAAATCTCTGAGGTTGGTTCCAAGTGCTAAACTTGCATTTGGCAACTGTTCACTGTAGCTTTCAATATGAGGTCATAAGGTGTCAATGCAACTGAGTGAGGCTATCATTAGGCTATCAGAGGGACAGCAGCCAAATCTATAATCTGGATCTATAAATTCATGGACCAACAGACCTAAAAGACCACAGATGACGAGTAAAGTGGGACAAAAAATTCTTCCTTTGGATAAAAAAAACAAAACAAAAGAGATATTGTTATATTTGATATTGTTATCAAAATCTACAATCAAAAGTTTTTTGGGATAGATGAAGCAAGAGAAACTTTTACCAAGACAAAGGGATAAAAAGAAAAGTATGGCAACGTAAAGAAAGAAATCATAATCCAAAGCATACTACATTATCTGTCAAGCATGATAGAGACAATGTTACGGCAGGTATGGCTGCCAGTGGAACAAGGTCACGAGTGTTTATTGATGAAGTCACTGCTGATAGAAGTAGCTGGAGAAGTTGTGAAATGTACAGGGCTATAACCTCTGCTCAGGCTAAACTAAATCTGCAAAACTGATCACACTGACAGCACTTTACACTGCAAGTGGATAACGACCCAAAGCAAACTGCAAAAGTTTCTCAATGGAACAAAGCTGGATATTTTTTAAAGGCCAAGATGACCCAATCTCCACCCAACAGAGAAGGCTTTTCAGCTTTGACTACAAGACTGAAGTCAGCTGCAGTGTTCGGTGACGTACACGGGTTCTAAATTTCACTGTCGGCAAGTCATTGTCTACAAAGCATTTTCATCCAAGTAATAAAAACAATCTTAAAAATTAAAATGATGTCAGTGTGAAAGTCTCTGAAATGTGGGACTATGTTTGAAAATGGTTTGAATTAAAGCTGAAAGTCACCTCAGTCAATCAAGATGTGACTGAAGTGTAGACTTATTGACATAAATAGACGGACAGACATTACGTGTTGCAATGTGTGTAGGAACCAGAAGGATTAATGCCGCACACAACACCAACAAGTCCACAAAATCCTTCCCAGTGCACACATAATCAACTTTTACTCCTCACTCCTTACACTGTAAGGAAACTGAGAGACTGCTGCACATAAATATTAGCATTTTTATAACCCCAGTGCATTTGATTTCATGTGAGGTTCAGTGGTTTCTAATATAGTTTTTGGTTCCCACCAGTGGCATGCAGTGAATGCATATTGAATGCATTGCTCCAGGTTAACTCACATAAAAGTGTTTGCTAAAATGACTTTGTCACTTAGACGTGTACAGTCAACTCCTGCTGTCCTCGCAGTCCATCACACTCATGCATGCATGAAGAGTTTTAGACACCCAACACTCCAAGAACGACAATTGCTACTTCAAGACGAATAATAAAGTTCTCTTAGCAAAAAAAAAGTTGAAATATTTGAGATTCTCCTCTGCTCACACATACAATAAAACTCCCATTTCTGCAAACTACATCTTTTCCACTTCACTCTTCAACCTCTGCTCCTCCCTGGCCTTCTCCTTCTGCCATCACTCCACCACCCACCTATTAAGATGCTGTTTGCTGGTTGAATTATTTGCAGTAATTGAGCACAGATGTGTCTGGGAGCTGAAGTTCCAGGGGTGGTGCTGTCATTACGGCAAGATTAGTCATCACACTTTTTAAAATGGGTTTTATAAGGCTACAAATAACAGCCTGGCTCCCTGTCCCCCACCTAAGGTGATTGGTAAAACATGAGGGCTGTTTTTAACTACGCATAACTCTTTGCCACCATGCAAACGTATAATTTTTCAAACTCGCCCAAGGTGCAGCCTTTGGCACTGGGAACACAGATGTCAGTTTTTTGAATAATGTATAAATTCAAAGCTCACACTTATCTGCCAAGTTCAAGCCGTTGCTGCCCAGTAGCCTCGTGAAAATGCTTTATCTTCCCTGCATAGTACCTTTGACAGGCCCTCACCGACATTTAAAACCCAGGCAAAGGCTAAGAGTATGGTGGAATAAATGCCAAGGAAGAAGTAAACCGTGACAGCTGTTTGATGACGATAGTAAGGTTAAGCCGGTATGGAGGGAAAAAGCACAGAAATATGATGCAGACTGAGCTCAGGTATGACTTGACAATTTAAAAAAAATTTTTTTTACTGTAAATACCATCATGTTGAGCTAAAATAACAATTTCCACAAATACCTTGAACCAATTTACTCCTCATCTCTGGATTGTCTCTCTCAAGTTTCAAGTGTTATTCAAAGGGTATTTTGGTCATTTTTATATACCATTAAGAAAGATCAAAATACTGCTAATGATTGAACACTGGTTCAGTTAGTGCACAATTAAGTCAAAGATATAGAGAGATTTCTGCTATAAGGGTTTTATAAGAGATGCTTTTCAAATTTACAGGTTTAAGATAAAAAACACAGTTAACAGTAAGGGGAGAGATCAGTCAGTCTGCAGCTCTGAAAATGTAAAATGTCATTTTTTTAGTCAAATTGATTTATCAGGGAGGTAGATGTTGTGTTTTTTCGGTCACTGTTCATGCCCTTCGAATCAATGTGCTTTTGAAATCGCTGAATATGTGGGTCTAGTGTGGTCCAAGTGCTTCATATTGATCGTTAAATCTTCAGCTCAGCTCACCGAAGTCAAACGTACACTATATCAAAAGGCTGATAATATTGGAGCGCTGAAGAAACAATGAAAAAGATCATCTTTTTTGTTGCTCTGCATCGCTGCATTTGCTGTACTGCACCTTGAAAGAGAGTGAAGCTTTCTGTAAACCTTTCCTTATGCGTCTTTTAAATCATGTTTGGTGTGATCTATTAAGGATTTGAGATAAGAGCATCATTTCATCTCTCTGCTTCCAGCTTCCTGCTGCTTTTTCCCCATTTCCTCATGGTCCAACTGGAATATTATCTGAAAAAAAGCATTTTTTCCCCTCATTTCTCTGAAAGTGCAGATATACACCACACACTGTTAAAACATATAAGGGCTTTTTTTCAATCAGGCATAAAAATGAAGAAAGCTGCACACTGATGCATATACACCATCAGAAGTGCATGTCATTGCATGCCATTATTGCTTGATTTTGAACCTTCTTTACCTCCTGCACCTTTGGATTTTTTAGGCTTCCCAACCAAAGGTCAGTCTTTCAGTCTTTACTGAAGCATAGATATGAAAATATATAACATATAAAGGCAAAAACAAAGTCTGCGTAATTCTAACGAGCTTGACAGTCAATATTTGTTATGACAACACAGCCTGAACTTCTTTAGGCATGCTCTTTCATTCCTTAAGGGAAAAAGACTTATCATTCATGTCCTACAGACATAACATGACATAAAAATACTTCTTTTCTCCTTCACTTGTCCAGTTTCCTCAGTTTTCTTAAGGACTTACTGCACACCATGTTGACATATGTCACATTGTCCTCTAATGGCTTTGTGGTAATCACCTTGTTGGTGAAAAAATTCTTATAACATTTAATGCCTGTCGATCTGTGTTTACTTTGGCATTTTTTTTGTAGACTCAACTAAAGAGCTGAGAATCAATGATGTGTTTTAGTAACATTATGGATAAGAAAAATGGATGATCAAATTCTTTGTCTGTTTGCTTGACTAATGATTGTTTTGCCTGTTATGCATATAAGTGAATGAATGAATGGTTGCCACATTACTGCTAGTTGCCACCTGTTTGCAAGCCCCCTTTAGAGTTGGAACAAACTGCAAGAAAAGAAAAGCGACCTGTGAGGCATGCCAAACTAGCCATTAGGTGGTCACCGTGCGAATATGGCCCATGGATAAATAACCGAAGCATTTCATGCAGAAAGCTGTGTTTTCTGTGGGAGAGAATAACATCTTTTGGTGTGATGTTTAGGCTCCTGCATCTCTGGAGACAGAGGAGAAAATATCCAAATACTCATAATACTGAGCAAGTTCAGAAATAAATAAGGATAGTATGCAAAGTTTTTTTTGTTTTTTGTTTTTTTACACATTTCATTTAAATTCCTCCTAAACTGAATTTCAGTACATCACATCAGAATCCAGCTCTTGCCTCCTTTTTAAGCTACAAAGAAAGAAGGAGGCTTAGGGAAAATAATTTGACATTCACAACACTGACTCATCAGCTCTGTCTTATTAAGTAAGATGCAGCGTTTGTGTTTGCAGAGAGGTTTATACACAAAGATAATAGCTGCAAAGGGGTTGCAATATCTCTCAAAATAAAACGTTCACGAGAAAGCAATAAACTGCACTGCAGCAAATATGGTTTTGGTTTTTTTGTTGTTTGTTTTGTACAACTGATGAGAATTTATGACACTCTTTGACTTGGTTCCATTTTCCCATCAAACTTCCTCGGTTTGCTTTATGAATAACAAGCAGTTTAACTTAATATTGAGCACACAAGTGAGGAAAAAGGTAATTGTTCTTTGATGAAATAAATATTGATTTGGCGGAGACACTAAAACAACTGTTATACTTCATGCGGCTTAGTAAATATGTACGTAATTATCTGAATCACTTTGCCGATCCGCTTGCGCCGAAAGCAATCCGACACGCACAGAACGTCACCTACGTGTAATACAGGTCCTCGCAGGCATGTTAATCACTTGGGGGAAATTTCTCACTTTCTGACACACACAGTTAGGTGGCGTCTGTGTTACAGAGATTTTATTCAGTCGTACGGCCATTCTTCCTTATTAAAACAATTCTTCCCATGCAATTACACGGGAATAGCAGAAAAGCAAGGAAAAAAGGCGAAGATATGCTCATTTGAAAGACATGCAGCATACTTCAAAAAACATAAACTCACAGAAATAAAGCAAGTTTTTTTAAAGAGTTGACATTATGTAAAATTAAATTTGCAAATTATTTAACATTTAAAATTTTTAACTAGATACTAGATATTTTTATTGGGTTTATTATATCTAATGTTTCCAACAAGATGTTTGAAAAGAGTTAGGTCATAGGCAACAAAAGACTGAGACAATTAATTAGGTTAACTGGAAGCAGGTCAATGACATGACTGGGTATAAAAAGAGCATCCCAAAGAGGCCGGGTCTTTCACTGTGATTTCACTGTGACAGGCTGCTTTAAAAGAATAAGACTAATGTTTCCTATTATGAAAACTGAATGGAAACATATGGGGGTTTAATCACCTACAGTTGATAATGTAATTAAAAGACTGGGAAAATCTTTGTATGAAAGGGAAAATGCTGACAACCAAAAATGAATGATTTTAATCTTAATCTTAAATAGCAGCTAACACAGCCACTAAATATCTAAACCAGAAATTATTTGCAGATTTATCAACCGACCGTTCTGACAAAAATGCTAAATATTTGCTGATTTGTCTTCTCAGATGTTAATTGTTAGTGCCATTTTTGTGTTCATTAGTCATTTAAAATCATTCTAATTATCCTAAACTGTAATGTTTGAAGTATATAATTACTAATTTTCACAATGTTTCTCCTTAACCATAAAAAAATGTTACAAAACAAACACAAAAAAACCCACCCACCCACCTGTCTCTTCAGTAATGCCGCCTGACTGCTGATACCCATAGGTGCCTGATTTACCTTCATACACTTGCAGTAAAACTTGCATGGACAACTCAGACAACAAGAACCCCTGTTGTTCCCCTTCTCAGCAGGGATGAAACAGGTTGCATCTCCCAAAATAAACTGCTCCCTCAAAATACAGACAGCCAAGCTTCCTTTACATCACCAAGGCTGTAGGAAGACTTACTTCAAACTACAGACATTGTGCATTTTTAAAAGAACTCGGATGCTTGCCAGCAGGGAACCAAGTATTTCACAGCAAAAACATAATCTGTGACGCTGAGGGAAATATTCATAGAGGGCTTCAGTGTTTTATTTTGTTGTTATTATTGCTGCTGCTACCATGAATAGATGATATAGTCTGAACATGGCTGGAAGTATACCATGTTTTTATATATGAGCACATACAGTACTGCAAAAGTCTTAGACCAGCCCTCGTTTTTTGGGGAGCCAGCGTTTCTTGTAAATATTTTAAATAGGCTTAAGCAATAGTTTTTTTAAGCTTTCTGGAGTCCTTTCACAGGTTTTTCTTTGAATATTTGTTGAATATTGGTCACTCCAGTCTTTGTACCTGACTGTTTTCAAGGGAATGCTTTTTCTATTCGTTAAGCCACTAAACACTTATGAATCAATGAAAGCCCCTTAACAGATAAGGTTTCCAAAAATGACACCCAAAAGGCCATTATTGAAAACTTGGCATTTCTTAATATGGTATGCAGTGTGTTCTTGACATGTGGAGAAATAAAGGAAAAGTGGGAGGCCTAAAAAATATCTACAGCAGATGAACAGTATCTGAAAGTCATGTCCTTAAGCAATAGGAAAGAATCTAGCAAAGACTTGACAGAGGACTCTACTGTTCACCAAAGCCTCATCAAAAATGATCTCAGTGAAGGTTGGCTGTCAAGAAGCCATTATCAAGGAAGGACAACAGGGAGAAAAGGCAATAAAAATCAGTTGCAACAGGTCTTATGTAACAATAAATGCAAATTTAAAAAAGTAAGAACTTCATTTTTCGACATGGCAACGATCCCAAACACACTGCCAATAAAAACTCTGTTTTCGCCTTATATACTATGTTTCCAAATATATTTCTATGTATATTCAATAAACTTCTGCACCTATTCCATATTAGCAAGATAAAAAGAAATGATGGGAGCCTCCGGCCTTTTGCAGTATATGTCCATCACTACAGCATCTATCTATCTATCCAGCTGTAATCAACCAACACACTGGTTTTGCCATTTTAACACATTAATTAATTTTATGGTTCAAAGCTGCCAAAAGAAATGTGTTGGAACCATTTCTCGTCCTCTTTTTTCGAGCCAAAAGGCTCCATCAAGTCCACCCGGGATGACCTTACTCTCAATGAAACACATTAACCTGGCATCATAATAATAAGAAAGAGACTTCATACAGCGGAAGACCTTATTACATTTAGTGACCGAATCGTTTATAGCCAGTTACTGTAATAGAACACAGCGACACTCTACATTTACAAAGTGTTCAAGTTCATAGTTTTATGGAGATTACTGTAGAGGCCAAGTCAGGTAGTCACATTCCAATATGTTGAACTCTGTGAGGTTATGATATTAAACTTTCTATATTCTATCAGTCCTAAAGGGGAGATCAAGTGGAAATGCTAATCTCTAAGGTTGGACTGTTCCCTCTCTCTGTCACACACATTCCTGTCGCTCCCTCTCTACCTTGAGCCCTCTCTTCTTTCTTACTTGGCTGACTTCACCACTCCAACATCACCTTTTTTTCCTTTCCTCCTCATTTCTGTCCTTTCTCTGTCACTGTTTAATGGGGTTCCCCAAGCTCTTCTTTCTTCTGAGCCTGCCATATTTTATCAGCTGGCACAGTGCAGGGAAAGGCGACGGCTGGAACAAAAGCAGACCCTAATGAGTGGTGGAGGTGATTAAGGAATGAATAGACGGCTGCTGCTGGAACCTTCACCAAGCTGCCCGTGCGCCCCTGCTCAGTCTGCAATCTGCAGATAGACACTGCCTCGCTTTTCTTACGTCTGCCACTCGCCTTTAATTACGCTGACATTCTCTGGTTCCGAGAGTGCTGGACTTGTGATAAAGCTCACGTATTTATGCATTAATCATAAGCAGCCAGGACAGGCCTTTTCCCCCCACTGCTTCACCTGCATCGAGACCCCAATTCAAGGCACCGTATAAATGTTCGGAAGATAAATGGAACTAATGGACCTGGGGTTTGATTGCGGGGAGCCAGTGCTTAATGTGTAGCCGCCCACACTAACTACCCCAGATCTCAACATGCCTCGTTCTCAATTCATATTGTAATGAAAGGCTGCCGAATGCGCGAGGCAGGCCATTCAAGGAAGCGTGTAGGCTAGGGATGTTATTAGTTGGTATAAGGACTTAGGAGAAAATGAGCTGCTGCCTGAGAAACCAAACCGAGGAGAAGTGGGCTTTTGTTAACGCGTGAATGTCATTTTCACAGCAGCCATCTGAGGAACGAACACGTCGTCACTGTATGTAAAGTGAAAAATGTCCTTTCTGCTCAGCTCTATTACAGACAAGAGACAGGTGCCTGCCAGCACTACGGTATTTTAAAATGGCCTGAGCACGGCCACTTCAGCACTATATCAGGAATCAAAGTACTTTAGGAGATGGAGAGCAGCATGACAGCTCATATCAGGAAACTGGATGGGGATGAATCTTGGATCCTCTGACAACATGCTGCATTTAGATCTCATTTGATAGGCTTTAAATAATAAATAACTTCTAGCACCAACAGTTCCTCATATTTTTCCACAGTCTATTGCAGCTGTAAATATATAGATTTCATGTATATGTAATTATAAATAGATACAGTATGTCAATTACAATTAGCTCTTAACCATTACTACACCTAACTACTTAACTATTAGTGTTACTACAACAACTGCTAGATCACCTGCCAGCTGTTTTACGGGACGATCCACATATGGTGAAATAGTTCAATGTTCATAGCTATAGTTAGTCAGGCTTTTAGAAAGACCGGGATAAATGCATACTTCTAACTGTATTAAAGAAATAAATAATTTGATGTCTTTGGGAAACCTGGAATAATGATTTCCAAAGGCTTGCCGAAGGTTGGAGGAAAGGACTGACATCACACTCATATCTGTCCCATTATGCCAATAAGTGTTTACAAAAAAAAAAAGTACAGAAATATTAGCAACCAGCTCCCCAGGTCTAGGCATTATAGCCATATTACATTAACCAACTATATTTTAATAAAAAACAGAGAATCTGCGGATACTTAATAAACTAATTTGAAATTTGCCTTGAGAATGAATATGAAGATATTTGAATAATTATATCCCCGATGCAATTATGCAAAAAAAACCCTAGAAGGTGAAATTGAAAATAAATCCTCTTCAGCACCCCTCGATTTGTTCAGAATCAATTTAATAAATACCATCGATACCAAATGTGTTTTATGAACAGCTTTTAACACCAATTATGACTCAAAGGCACAGCAAAATTACTAAAGTGTAGTATTCTCTAAAGGACTTTGAAGGCTGTTGTTTCTTTTTCTTCCCATCTTCTTTTAGACTGGCAGGGGACAGTAAAAGACAATACGATGAACACTGTTTGCAGTCTTTTAGTGCCACACAATGCATTATTGTATAATGCTATAATTTGCAATCCTTTCATAACATTTTATGCCAAAAGCTGCTTCAAAATAAGGCATTTCAAGTGAAGTTTTAATATACTACTCGTGTCAGTTTTATGGGTTTCTAATGGAGCATGCTACTTAGCGAGACAGATATGACAGGAAACAGCTAAGTAACTGAAATTAAAGTAAAATTGTTATGAACTATTCTGCACTCTAAATGAAAAGGAAGGTGTTTGTCAAGATTATGGAGGGAAAGATGAATATGCTTTATCTACTAGGCAAAAAGGTAAAATGATATGACTCTTGAGAAAGTATGAGCGATGCTTGCAGACATATGCACAGCCTGCAGGGTTTAGTGCTGATGCAAAGCTATGAGGTAGTGAAAGAAAGAGGTTGACAGTCCGTAAGTGTGGGTGACTGGCCAAGATGTGTGAAAGCTTTGGATGGCGTGAGTTAGTTCAGCAAGACCACCATCACCAACATAAAAAAATCATAATGTAAGCAATGAAAATGGTTGTTTATAGAATTAATCAACTTACTGAGAAATCAACACGGTAATCAGGACTAAGACAAATAATATTAGTGATAGTGTGAGAAAGGGAAGAGTAGGGTCATACTAAAAATTAATATTGGATTTGATATTAAATTGCAACAGTACTGAAATCACCAATGGCTGTCTTTATCTTCTCCAGTTGACAGATGTATCAAAAGGGCAGTAAAGCTTCTGTTTGAACAACACTGAAGTGTTCAGCAATTGTCATGAATGTTAACCTGGTCTGTGCGCACGTTTAGCTGTTCGACCATTAGCAATTACCCAACAGTCACATTAGCCGTCTGTTATTACTAAGGTAGTGGCTAGCCACAATGGCTCATAATAAAATGATGACGTTAATGTGAGACCTACGCAGCCAACCTCATACACAGACAGTGATAATTTAAAAGAAAAACACATCTAGAGTATGCAATTTCTGAAAAAAACCACAGTGAGACTGTCGCTACTGGCAGACTTGGTCTGTAGATTGCCTGTGGTGAGAGTAAAACGAGGAAGGTAAAGAGGTTGGCTAACAAAGCTGAAGGGCTCATAAACTCATGTACACATAAGTGTGCTGTATCTGAGACCACAGCTACTCTGTACCTAAAGTGTTTACAGTTTTCTGTCTCAGATTGTAAGAAGAAAAAAGCAATCTCTTAAAAGTGTGTGGACACAATGTCCCGTGCTGTGCTTGAACTTATGACCTTCAACATACAAAGAAGAGGGGGCTACTCTGCCAGTAAGCCACAGGTAAAAGAGAAGGCTAGCTCTTCATTCAAAGTAAATGGGACTTCATCGAAGGAAATATTGGAATATTTCAGAAATGGTATGAATTGTTGAAAATCTGAACAGAAGCACGTAGTGCAGAATCAAGACCGTCCTTTTAAAGTATGACCAGTCAGTCGGTGTGAAACTAGCTAGCCAGCGAAGAAGAAGAAAAATGGCAGACGACAATAAAACGTGTAAAATAATTCTGCTGGAATTATTATTTTTGTCTTAAAAATGTTTCTCAGAAAATCCCAAATTGAAGCTGAGAAAAGTCTCCCAGCAACAGCGTACCTTAAAACTCGGTTTAATTAGCAATGAAAATGCCAACTCACCAGAAGCACAGCACCACATCAGAACCTAAAAACATTGGGGTTTTTTAATAACATAAAATAATTGCAACATATTTTTTATATATACATGTCACAGTTTATTTTTTGTACTATTTAAAAATAGTGATGCAACTATTTTTTTTTTTTAAAAGAGCATAAGTCAAATAAAACACAGTAAATGATGAATTTGATAAAGTCTCCTTGATCAAGAGATCATTTCATTATGAAATGTGTGGAAATGAGAGCAAAGGTTATGTCAAAAATAGAGAAAAAAGAAAAAGAGAAAGGAAAAGAAGACGAGAGATAAGATATACTAAGAGTTACTTTATATCTTAATATATCTTGCTGCATATCTAGTCAAGATATATCTAGTTATATTCTAGTCATTTTTTCATCTTTGTTGCCAAGCACCATTATTTTTTATGTTACTAACAGAGCTAAAGTATTACTCACTACAACTCATCACAGTCCTCTTGTCTTTGGTTTACTAAGCATTTAATGTTTATCAATGCATTAAATGCCTGAATAAAAATGACTACATAAAAGAAGTTATTTTGTATTTTGAATAAAACACAGACAGAATTTGTCTTTTATTTCCTCTTATAACAAAAATCCTCCCCAAACTCATCCCAGGCAGCACAGGCTCTCCAAACCTTGTCAGATCAGAGGCTCTTTTCTGGTCCACTGTCTCCCTTCACTTTAAAATACCTGACAAATACCCATCTCTGTTTCCCACTTTTGCTTTTATCTGCTGACTGTGGATCATTTCGCTCACACCAAGTCCTCTCCCCCCAAAGTATCCTTACTCCTGCCTCCAGCTTTCCCCTCATTCCTGATCTCCCTCAGTGCTTTTCATTATGCTAACTTATGCTGCCTCATGTCCGATCTGCCGCCGTGACCCGGAAATCTCATCCCCTCCGCTATCACGAAGGATCTTCCAATACCTTAATCGTGCATGGAGGAGTGAGGAGAGAGGGGGCTTCTGGAGTAGGTAAAACCAAGCAAACAAAGGTGTATCCTGTGCACTGTGATGGATGAATATCACGCATCCACACATGACCCTTGTCTACATGCACTTAACACAGTTTAAAACTACTAGAGCTACTAGAATAAAGTGTCATGCATAAGGATAAATGGGAGCAGTATGTCACAACTAACTGACATTGCCCAAGAATGACATTACAGAGGCAAGATATCATTAATCGGAAGCTTTTGCTCCTCCGTCCTTGCATTTTTTTCCTCACATCTCTCTCTCACGTCCTCGCTGGGAGGAGCTGAGACGTGAGGAAGAGCGAAGAAAGAGCAAAGAAACATTAGCCTAATGAAAGGCACCCTTCATCCGTCTTTCCTTCCACTAACCTTTTTTTTGCACATTCCTGCCCTCATCCACTTTCTCCTTATGCTCTCTGCGTGCTCCCTCTCATTTCTGCCATCTTCTCAATCGAACTCTATAAACGACTCATTAAAATGTGCGATAAAATAATGAGGAAAATATACTTTGATTCAACTTGGGCCGAGGCCATGCACTAGCCTTCCCTCCCCTTCTTCGATAACACAAGCACGCACAAGCGCAGGTATCAAAGGGCAATATTAAAGTGTCAGCAACTCACATCCAGGCGAGAGAAAGAAACTAAAGATCAGAAATACTGGTCATCTGATGAATTCTGTTCTGTGTGAGTCACTTGTTCAGTGTTCATAGTTACCTGCTCCTTGTGGTGTGCACGAAAGCTGAATCTGCGAACCCCGAAGAATCTTTTATGCCCCGAAACTGTTGCTACTGACAACCACATCTGTATTCAACATAGTGTCATTAACTGTCCCTAATGCCTGAACTGACTGCAGCATTTGAAGAAACTATGCACACTGTTATATAAAAGGCACTAAATTGAGGCAAAGTAGAGCTGAATGCTGATTTAGCATTAGTTTCCACAATAAAGTTTTTAAACCCACATCACTAAAATAAAGTGGTTTAGATCATAATCATGTACAAAATTAAAATTACATCTCATACATTTTATTTTTACAATCACAATTAAACAAACAATTAGTTTGAATTATATTTTCTCTTTTACAACCAGCTTTTACAACCAATTTCAGCTGGAATTATTTTAATAATAATAATAATAATACATTTTATTTAAAAATAGCGCCTTTCAAAGCACCCAAGGACACTGTACAATGAATAAACCTTTTGTCGATATAATTGCACTGTCGCTGTGACAGACACAGCCACAAAACCCGTGTGCAGCTTGTGTGATCAACATGAAGTGATGATGGATGAGTAGTGGGTATGTATGTGATAATTTATTAATGTAAAAACTATTCACTGCTCATGAAAGTCAACCTGTTGTCAGATGTGGAGGCTGCTGTGATCCTATTGCATGAGGGGCTCTAGCTAACACGGTTTTAATATGCAACAGTTTTTGATTTAATGAAGAATATTCCAAGGTCCACTTTGTAAAAGCAACCTGGTGCTGATGTCCTTAGATGCTCTGTTTTTAACAGCTCGGTGAACGTTTTTTAGACTGCGGTGAAAATGGGTGTACTCTTAGAAAAACAAGCCAGCGTGATGTGGCAGAAAGATTTGATGCCGTATTAAAGACAGTAAACTGACTCCTGTGCAGTGGCTCTGAAAGTTCATGCACATTACATTTACATTACTTATTTAGAAATTCTGTTAATGCAAATAGTAGAGTTGCTTATTGTTAATGTAAGTCGTTTAATGCTGTTCTAAAACTGTTATTTTAGTGTATTGGGTATATAGCTTATCATTAGTACTATATACTATCAATTCTTAAAGGTGAGACGTCACAGACTACTGTGACTAGTTAAGTTAGCATCTCCACAAATTGCCTTAGTGAGGTATCAGCTCATAGTCCAACACAGAAGGAAAAAGAAGCCAAACATTTAAAACAAACCAACAAACAATTAAAAAAAACCCACATACTGGTAATTGTATTAACTCTCACTTTTGCTAGTTGTTCCAATCACCACACTGCACGTAGCCAATTCAAACTGCCTCAATGTTAAAAGATTTTTATGAACAAAACGATGCAGAGGTGAATTTGACTCAATATTTTTCTCCCTGAAAATATGGAGTAAAAATGTGATATCATGTCAGACAGGGAGACTCACATAGCTGCCAAAATACTCCAGCCCATGTGTCTACTCCTGCTCTAGCTCCAGGGCCACATTTCGCTCAAGTGACACACACACACTGGCACAGGACCGTGTCAGTGTATAGCAGCGATTTAACCGCTGTTATACACACCGCCACCCTTTGGCAGTGCAGTCGTGTAAGCAGTCTGGTGAGACTTCTTCATCAGGTTTTCTTCACTTGATTTGAGACAAACATGCATAGAGATGCACAAAGAGAGACAAAATCTACAAGTAAAATCTACGGCCTAACAGCAGGAAAACCCCAAAAGGGCTCGGCTCACCATGAAAAATGATCATGTGAAGTTTGGGTAAATGTATCTTTGCTTTGAGTGATGCATTTTGTCAATATTCACAATACTGGATTGCACTCGTGAATTGGATTTTTCTTGCCAATTAAAGCTGTTGAAGGCAACACAAGAGTGTGCTCACTGATGGATTATTGTGCCTGAGCATATGTGTGTGTATGTGTGTGTGTGCGTGCGCGCTGATGTGTCTGGCACATGTGTAGTGTGATAAATGTGCAACAGCATTGCCCGGAAGCAGTTACAAATGTTCCTAATTGCAAGACAACGTGCCAAAACTGACAAGTAGTGGATGAAAACCAAGAAAGATAGAACAAGAAAGGTGTGTGTGTGTGTGTGTGTGTGTGTGTGTGTGTGTGTGTGTGTGTGTGTGTGTGTGTGTGTGTGTGTGATATCTTTATAATTGTGCCCTATATGTTGATTCCAGTAGTATAACCTTACTGAATGTGTATTTTGAGGTGTTATTTCAAACTAGTCTGCTCACCTGAGAACTCCTGCTGTGCAACAGAGTGATGATCTGTGTTTATACTGCATGTGCTTTCCTTTGGTGATGAGCGACGGGCTTAATGAGTGGGACACGAACAGTATAAACACCTTAAACTACGCATGCTTCTGTTCATCTGATAGCTGAATGAAACAGAGGTGTCTGTGGCAGCTTAACAGACTAAAGAAGTATGTAACATTTCTTTCTCAGATGCCTCGCTGTGCTGTCATAAAACAGAATCAATGACAGGTCACAGAGATCGCTCTGTTACCTTCTGCCCCCATGTGTGTCTGTTTATTGGTAAACAGTAAAAAAGAAGAAGAAGAAGAAGAAGAAGAAAAGTCATTTACCTGACTTGGGATCATGCTGAATGGATAAAATCAATTAAACAATTTCACCCAACATAAATCACAGTAGACCAATTACAATGTTTTAAATGATTAACTTAACTTTCTTCTTTCATGTATATATTTTTTTAAATAAATGACTCTTAAAAGATTATAGTTACTGTTTTAGTGCTCGGTTGTCAACAGTTTATTGTGGCAAGTCCTTGAAAAAATAATAAAAATTAAAACGTTGATCCAGTGTTGAAATAATGGTGCACGATGTAAACTGGCTGTGGTAAGAGTAAACCTTTGTGCCGGCTCCACAGTTTACTCTACTCATGTTTTTGTGAATGATGCGCAACATACACAGCGTTAAGCTTAGGGCCAAGGACGACACTGAAAAGTCAGTTTATAGAAAATAATACGTTCTCTCAGACAGTCTATTAGCTTATATCTACCTTTGTTCCAACTTCTCCGTGACAGTTCCTGATAAATAATCTAATTATTAATCATATAAATAATATTTAAAAAACGGGTTTAAGTATGTTTCTGTCTTTCTTTTATATAATGAGGTTAAAGTGATATATATGCGGTACAATTCTAGCACTACAACGCTCTGCACTACACAGACATGGCGCAGCTCAAATCCAATCCAAATCTATTTGGAACTTAGCTAAAAGATCTACCTTGGGTACATAGATAGAACCTGTGCCGAGATGCACATCAAATTGGTCACAGAAGGAAAGAAGCACACTCCACCCCCAGAGAGAGCAAGCAACGCAGATACAACAAATCAAACAGGTTGCCAATGTTCCACGGAGCCCACAGAGCATGACGGCGCCCAGTGCTACACTACTTATTCAATATCTCACTCCGCAAAACAAATTGCCAGAAAAGCAGCGCTTACTCCCACTTCAAGGCCAACCAAGTGTCGGACATAAAACTTCGGTGGGATGTTACACATCAAGCTAAATCTTTCACAACTCAGCAGCTTCAGTCATCAACTGGGGAAAATTCTGCATCATGAATACTAAATGATGATCATGGTATTCCTCCTGAGTTCTGGCGGACATGAGATATGGATAATGGAACAAACTGCTCTGCTCAGTCTTTCGCCAGCCAGGCAATACATTTTTCATACAGCTTATGTGTAAAAACAGTGCAGCCTACACGCTATAGCAGTCAAAGCTCTATAGCAGAATTTCGTTGGTCTTTTGAAGGCAAGCTAAACAGTACGTGCAAACAAACATGTTTTCTTTTATTAAAAACTACTGATGTGATTTGAAGAATATCTAAGCATTTGCTCATTTGTTAAGTTGGTTAAAGTAACATACTACCCAGCTGCAACATTTAAATGAAAAGGGAAAAAAAGAGCAAACACAGACAGATACAGAAACATGTCTCTGACCTCGCTCAAATGCGAGATTTTATGCAGTGAGATGAAATGCCCTTGAAAAAGAGCGAAATTGCCAGCAGGCCCACACGGGAGTAAAAGAGAGCGGATGACGGGGATCTGGGTACCATGTTTAGGAAATGTGGGTGGGAAAGGTTCCTCCTCCATCAACAGCTACAGCTTCGGTGGTATTCAACAAGCCACTTAACCCCCCGCCGCTCCAGGAGGGGTTCAACAACTGCAGATAGTTGAGGAAACGCTGGACAACTCCCAGGCACAAAGTAGCGCTGGGTATGTGAGTGGGGAAAGCAGGAAAGCACAAGAGCGCTTATCATGTTTACCCAGGTAAAAGAAAAAGTCATCAAAACAGGCCTACCATGAAAAATAGAGTCACACCTGCCATATTTATAATTTATTTTTAGGATTATCTTAATTGATTCTATTATTTTTCTTAGCATTTTATCTTATCTCTTCTCTTATCTTCTTTAAATTCATTTTACATAGATTCACTGAGAGCTGCTCGTGCGCCAAATATTCAGTTTTGCCAGAAAAGGATAAATCCTCAAATTCCATTAACTCGCCCCAAATACACAGACTCAGAAGGTCAGTGTGTCTCATAGGTCATCTCTCACTAGCCACGCTATAAATGATTATGTGTGTGGACTGACTTGATGTGAAAACCATTAAAAAGACCATTAGGAATGATTTGGCCCATGGATGTGGAAACTGTCCGGTTGGATTTAAACAGTCAGTAACTCGGCTGCCTCGTTGAGGGCTTCTAGCTCGCTTTAATATACACGCAAATAATGACCCGAAAGCCTCTTTAAGTTTGGCCATAACCTTGAGGCATCTCCAGATGCTTGCGTGACAGCTATTAGGTTTTATAAAGCCTTTTCATCACTCCACCAAAGCACTCAACAGCAGCACTGGGGTAGAAAACCATTCAGGTGTGTTTCAGAGATTTATCGATCGGCTAATGAGGAAAAAGTGAGTGGTGAGGTCGCTCTGTGAAAATCTCTGCGGGGGGTAGTGGGCTAGGACGAGCAACAGTCAGCACAAATCAGCATCTAAGCTTAAGCAGCGTTCTGAGCTATGGGGGATGCAGCGTGCCTACACCTTTTGCTAAAATGTTATATTTTTTCCATCTGCTGACATATCTGTATTTTGAGCTACATGAATAAAAATAATTGCTGCTCGGAGAATAACTACAGATATATTTTTTCTTTTTCAGTAACTAGAAACAAATACTGGCTGTTCATATACATCATGGGTATCAGGTTCTCTATTTGTCCAATATAATGCATGTGTGTGAAAGAAACAAAAACAGAACAACGATTTCCTTCACATGGATTGTTGTCTTCCACCTAGAAAACACAGTTTAAGGAAAAGAGAGAGGGAGAGAGAAAGTTGCTAACTTTTTCAGCTTTCAGGGAAAAGGCGAGGGTGTCTAGGTCAGTGCAGGTCGGTGGCTAACAAGCTCCTAAGAGACATATTGGTTGGGGGTTGGCGCTGAAGTGGTCACATTAGTCAATGTGCCATGAGAGAACAGAGTGGAAAACTCAGTGGCTGTAAAACTTTTCCTTCCAGCAGGACGAATGTACAACAAGACTGGGCATTAACCCTAAACTCCGGAACATCTCGTGTCCCCATATAACCCTTAAACATTGCCCTGTGCTAAGAATGACACAGTATAAACACCCAGAGGGAGAAATATATACAAAATATACCGAACTCTATTATACATGTACCGTTTATGTAATAGCTGAAATTGGCTGTACAGTCTCATTTTTAAAAGAGTGCGTAGGATCCGTATTAAATCACAGGTGAGCAGAAGAGCCAAAAATAGCACGCCCCTAACACAAAGGGAGCATTGCACGGCCCTTTCTAAATGACACTCTACCTCTCAATGTGTACATGTGGAGCAGCTTTGAAGCCAACCTCCTAACCATAAACACTCAATACAAAGCAGCTAATGGATGTTGATGCATAGAAATGAGCCTGCTGATCAATGGCACGTCCAATCATGCGGTCCTCTTCCACTGACAACGCAGCAGCTATCCTGCGGCATTACGCACGAGTGGCACTGTGGTATTTATATACCGCAGGAGATGGTCCGTAACGTTCCCAAAGGTTCGTGATAAACTGATAACCCTCAGATACCATTTAGAAACTAAATACTGCTGAATGCATTTATTTATTTATTTGTTATAATAAACTGGGTCTAGATTATTATAAGCACATATAGAAAGATAATAATTCTGGTAGAGCATCAAGACTGTAAATTCACGTGATCAGTACGTGCTGGTGGTGAAACTGTTACAGTAAATGTAGATTTCACATACAGAATCTAAATTTAAGTTAATATTTATCTTGTTTTTATGCAAAAAATTACAAGATGCTGTTGAAAAAATTGCTCTGTTCTGCAGCTGAATGCCTGAATAGCTGATTATAAATATGATTATGATTTTAACATGAGGTCAAAACCATTTGCTTAATATTGGGGAAAAGCTAGCTACTTTCCTGAATCCTGGCACCTTCAACATCATAGCATCATCTTGCATTTCAGCAGCTGAGCTGACCCTGAGTGTTGGCAGCAAACAGAGCAGCCATCTCTTCTGTGCTCACAGGTTTAGGAACGTAATGGATAGACGGTGAGTGGAATTTACTTTGAGATTTAATTTGGTTTATAACTATAGAGTCATGACTCACTGGCACAAATAATGTGAGGTGAAATGAAATGTGTGAGTTGGGCAGTTGTGATCCCTAGAATTGAATGTTTACACTCTGGCTTCAATTCACCACCTCACCATCTATGACACTGGTTTCCTTTGTCTCAAAAATGTTCCTACGCCTCTTTCACGCTTCTTTTTGTGCATTCGACACATTTCGAAATGAGATCTCATGCCCTTTAAGTATATCAAAATTACTAGAGGACATTCTCAACCCAATCCTGCACGCTTCTTATTCACACATCCGCTAACAGTCATTCATGTGAAAATTTACAAAGCAAATGCTTTCCTCTGACGGTGACATCACCAATTTAAAAGAGTTTGTGAAGGCTAAAAGTCTAAACAACCAAAAGGGTTTACCACATGATTGCAGTACAAACACTTCTATTTGTTACTACAAAAACTGTGAACTGAAATGGGGCAGGGTGTAAATAATTTTACTTATTATTAACATTCAGTGGATTTATGACAGGCTGATATGTCTTTTTCTTTAATATTGCTGTTCAATTTTAATTAAAGCTTCCATAATTTGCAATAAAGTTCCTGTTTGGCACAAACTGTGAAAGTCTTTTTCAAATTTACTGAAAAATACTGCATTACTTTGAACATTGACATGACTACCTTATTGGCTGACAATGAAATGATATGATTTACACCTCTTATTGGATGCAGTACAATCTCAAAACTGTAGGAGGAGCAAACTAAAAAAGCCTAACTAATATAGTACAGCTACATGTCATAAAAACAAGAACACCCAAATATGGGCTGGTACAATGAACTTCTCTAAGAAGTCAGAAATTACTCAAGCATAATAACTGTAATCTAAAAATCTTAATAAAAAAAATAATAAGGTGCTTAATTAGTTTTTCTGCATTTTTGAAAATGCTACATTTGAAAATTCATCTATATCAACTCTTTATACTATCTATAATTTCAGTTAAAGAGCTTGCACATACTTTGAAAGTGTTCATCTTGCTCCATACTATAGACTTCAAACTACACCTTTTTAAAACTGTGACAGAGCTATTGTGTGTATGTTCAAACAGATGAGCTTTAATGACAGTCAGCATCAAAACAACACTAGTGTCTTGTGTCAAAATAAAGACATCCACGTGTCCCACTAACACTAAACTAAGGCTGCTGTCGTGGTAAAAAAGATGCAAATTTTAACTCAAAATTAAAATCTTGTGACAATTTCACAAATATAGCAGAGTGGGTAGGAGAAAATGAAGAAACCCTTTTGGGGAAGTTTGTAGTTTCTGTAAAATTATGTGGCCACAAGCTGACAGTTAATATTGGAAATTATATTGAGCAGACAGATGATCACAGATTACAATTTAATTCTAAGTAATAATAGAGCGCACGCAAACACCAAGACTATACCTCCAATCCAAGCTCCAAGATACTAACAATGCTTATAAATTTACTCGTGGTGCAACATGTCTTGTTCCACAGCAGCTGGGAACATCGTAACGGTAGTGACTAATGAACGTGTACCACATGCTGGTGTACGAAATATACCTAAGCTTATGTTCGCAAACACGGTGTCACTGAAATCTAGCATTTTTAATTTGGGTTTTCATGCATCTCCATGTCTGTAACAACTATTCCACAGCACATTTGAACTGCACACACTGAAATCCAACCACAACGTAACTATATTCTCTGCATAGTGTCTGAGTCTAAGTATAAGACTGTTAAATTGCTTCATACAGTAACATTTTAACCATTGATATCATCTGGGAGCTCATAAAGAGGGCGGGGTGGTACAAATTAAACTCATTCTGTAATATTAACCATAACACACTTGTTTGGGTAATGATCATGTTAACTGCTACAATAATATTTTCACCCTTTGTTATGATGGCAGATGTAATATATTCATAATTAAAAGCAAATTAAGTGGTTTTGTTAATCCTTGAAGGATAATTATGCTCTCTATTGTCCTAATGTAATAAATGACACAAAGCTAACTTCCTGTCGTAGCCTTGATACAAATTTCACATTGTGTTATGAGTTCAGAATTAATTAATGACGAGAGATGTCTTTTACAAATGACCACAGTTAGATTCATGCCTGCATAGGGATGAAGTGTACATCTACCCTCACATCTAAGTCAAAACTTGTCGAAGAATACAAAAGAAATTTTTTCCCCTTTCTTCTTCTAAACATAACTTCAGGCAATAACGTCCTTCACTTACAAGAATTCATGTCTGGTTTCCCACTGACGAAACAATATCAAAAAATGAGCTTAATTGCTTTCAGCAGGAGGCCGTTTCAGCATTTCCTGTCACTTCTTCGTATTCTACGTTTTTTCCGTTTCCCGTTTAGAGATAGCCACTGAGAAGCTTCCAGTAGTCGACTATGAGAGCAAGCTTGGTGATGTAAGCTGTCACAGCAATGTGTTGCTAGGCAAAGAAGTGGAGGGAGTTTCTAAGTGCTGCGGTTACTGGGTGTTGACATTTCTGTCTGCCTGCCACCGACGAGATGGGCTGTTCTGAGTAAACACTGCCAACAATAGCAGAAGATTGATATGCAGGGGCTGCTGCTCTTTGAACCTTGGCACAGTCTGGCTTTTGACCCTGCCAAGTTGCTCTATTTCTCCATGTGTCTCCATGCTATTCTGCAACTATTATTGTCAAGCTAGTGTCTTACCTTGTCAATTATTTGGCAGGGCACAGCTGATAACTGACATAGAAGCAGCTTCACAGAAAGAAAAAAATCTCAGCTGTCTGTAGATGTTATGTGACACATTCTGCAACTTATGACACAGAACTCAGTATAAGGGGAAGACCAGAATGAGAGATGCCCACCACTCAAACAATCAGTTGAAAATCAAAGAAATGAAGAGTTGAAAGTGACCAAAACATAATTAATTTACAACATTTTGACTCAGTAAGGCCCCAATCACACAGGCGTAGAGACAGGTTCCTGACCCTCTGGCAACCACCGGACATTTGGGGAAAACTGAATATTTTCTGATGAGTGGCTGGATGTTGCTGGAAGTCTTTCTAATGCCCATTTATGTAAGCCAAGATACCAGTCAGTATCATTACCCTGGTATTCACCGGTCTGTAGGGAAAAGTGGGTATTCTGCAGCTTGTTGGCAAATTATTGCTGAAGGTTGCTGTTGTTAGAATGAAACTGGTCAGAGTGCAGTGTTGCACTGAAAAGCTCCTTGCAATTTCTTTGGTCATAAACAGGTCATCGTGGTCACCTGTAGGTTGTTTGGAAGATGTTGACTTGTCCTTAAAGAGTTGTAAATTACAGATCAAACCATAGGGAAACTTTGAGAAGTGCAGCGCAAACTGGAGGACTTCAAAGTAAATGTTGTGCCTTCGGTTTCAGCGTAAAGCACAACTTTGACTTTGAAGGCAAACATTCTCCATTACCGGTTCGCTTTGCAGTTTTTCAAATTTCGCTACAGCTCTGAGAGTAAATGGAAAGTCACTGTCTGCATTGCATCAAAGCAACACAGGGGCATTTTTGTCATTTTAGTACACATTTTTTTCCTCTAACAACCACCTGGAGGTTGCCAGGTAGTCACCGACCAGTCTCTAGGCCGGTGTGACTGGGGCCTAAAATAAACTGTCATGATGTCAAAATAGAACAAATGCAAAATTTGTGTTTTACTGTATTATCCTTGCCCCAGTTAATATCTTCCTCACTGCGCCCGAGTTCCACCTCCAATCCACAAAGCTGTCACCGTGATGCTTTGGTCATTAGTCAGCAGTGTCTGATGTTTTGATTAGTTTGAAACAAAAATTAGATCTGTGGCATTCTAAACTATATGTCCAATTAATTCACAGTTATAATTCACTCAAGTTCTACAATCTGCACATCTCAGGGACTATTAAAATAAAAAGGAGCCACTTGAGAGGTACGGGAAACATTTGCAAATCACATATTTTTATTTAGGATGTTATATCATCTTATGTCACCTTGTCTTTCTGAGTTACTGAGTGTAGTTTAATGAGTGAAATGATTATTCATATCAACTAAGGCACAATGAAATCTAAAAAGGTACATATGTCTAACTACAATGACTCAACTGGAAAACTTTGCACATTTTACTGTGGCTGGAATATGTCTGTTTTAAAGATGTTTGCAGGAAGCAGGAAGAACAGGAAGCATGGAAAAACAAACGGGAAAAAAACAAAACAAAACCAACACAACCAATAACTGCCTGAGGAGACAGAAATATGGCATCATGGAGCTGAGCGAGCGAATCTGATCTGTGTCCTATATTTGAAATAGTGTAGTGGGGCAGTCAATCCGGCGGTCCGGTCACAGGTCACCAACGGTAGTGTCTCGGCTAAATAAAGTAGGCCCTCTCAGCTAAAAACAGTTTCTTGTAACAGATACTCAAGGAGCTCGGGTCAGTGTCATTAATACACACTATGTGGTGCAGTGTGTCTGTTTTAATAACACATTTTCACAAAGAGACAAGAGATCCCCCTCCCTACAACCTCAAATTTCTGAGCAGGACATGTGTGGTCAAGGTTACACACAGAGCACATCACCCTCTGGGTAAACCCAGGCTCTGTGGCGTGCATTTAGTAACACAAGCCTGTTCTCTACATGCAGTACACCTGTGTCCTAGTTGGTAGCCCCAAATGTGTCGAGCAAATAAGTTCGCAGTATGGAATGCAGAGGCAGTTTGCCTCAAGAGCCACAGGAGAGCCCACCCCTCATCTCCCAACAGGCCATCTTTCCTCCCGTTTTTCATTCGTATGCTCATTTATAATCTCTGAGCAAAAGACTGTTAACCTGTTCCAAAGGTGAATTCTTAATGTAATCTTACTTAAAGTTTGGTGAAATTTTAAAAGCCATCTGTCTTTGAGTGCACCTTTCTTGTTGCATGTTAAGTACTGCAGAGTTTAGGCCCTCCAGGATGGCAAAGGGAACCAGAAGTAATAAAACAGCTGTGTGTGTCTTTGTAAACAAGCTTAGGGCCCGACCCGGCATCATTAATCCCTCTGCTGTAGGTTTGCGGGCCCTGAGGCAAGCCTGCCCCACAAACACATTCTTTTCAGGTTTGTCGTAGTCTCCGTTACGGTGGCACTTTGCCATTCTCACCTCTCGGATCTATCACTATGTCTCTGGATGTCTCTCTGGGCTCTCCTTCACTTCAAGGATACTCATCCACCAAGTCAGCATATTGTGGCAGACAAAGGTTTCTTGTGTGAGTGTTTGTTTTCTGCCAGTTTACCTCGACAGCGGAGAAGCTGTCATTCTCTGTCCCTTCAACCTCCCCCTGCATGTTCATCTGTTTCTGCTGGCACGAGGCACCAGTGCAGGCCACCCGCCTCGCAAGCAGTCAGTCTAAGGGGAAACTGATACGCTTTCACTTTACAGCTGTGAATTAATGAAGAGCTTTGATAGCAGTTCGATAGGTGATTCAGAACAGACGTAGTTTTTTAACCGCTTCTCACCTTCATACAAAAAATGAATACTCTGAGCTTTTCATTAAAGATATCATGTTACTTTCATGCTGTACATAAAAGTTTCTCATGGGAATAAACTTACACAGTTCAACATTCCACAAAGTACTCTGTAACATTTTTTAAAGGGCATTAACTTTAACTTTTTCTCAGCACCTTGTTTATATTAATTATTACAAAAAAGCAAGGAGGTAGTTCAGCCAAAATAATAATAAAAAAAAAATACATACAGTGATTAAATACAATTAAAACAGTTCAAAACATGCTGATTACAGCTCATTTGGGACATAAAAGGTTATCCAGGTAAATCTAAAATGTTCTATTTCAATTCAAAACAACACATTTAAATAAAATAGTTCCCTCTGTGCTTGTGCTTACAACACATAAATCCTTTTTTGACATTATATCCTCTCATGTAGGGCAGGCAGTGTCTAAAGGTAATGTTCACTATCCACTGATCAGAGGATTATTTAGCTCTGGTCTGTAAAACACCAACAAAGATAATACAAATTTAGCTCTTCCAGCTGTCCACACCTCAGATAATACACTTATACTGTCATATTTGAAAAGCAAAAACATCTGAGACATTTCAGAATAGTGAAAGAGTTGTTTTTTGTGTGCGTCTGTGTTTGAAAATGCATAAAACAAATGACAAAAGAGACTCAGAAATGCAATATGCATCACGCATACTGTAGCAGTTGAAATGTCAATGTGCTGAGGTTGTACTGAGCCTATAAATAGCTTCTGTTTGCAATAAGCATCTCTTTTCTCCCTCTCTTTTTTAATTCATTTCACCAAGTAACTTGTGTCTCGTTTCATGTTCTAAATCTAAACAACAATACTCTTCTTATCAGGCTGGTGAATGTTCTTGTCAGACAGGTGATCATATGATTTAGAGAATGATGGCTTCTCTTCTCACACTCTTTCTCCAAAAGCTATAAACTGCAACTGGCTCAAATCAAATAAAGGAAGCCTAATGAAAAATCTCAGCAGACTATTTCCACAACTGCACCGCCGAAGGATGACAGCGTGCATAACGACGCTTAAATCGGTGATCTGCACTGTCACAATCCTGCGCCACTCCATGATCCCTCTATCAACTATTTCAATAACACAAACACCAGATCAATCATCAGATGCGATCTAAGCGCTCTGACGCTGAATTAAGTGTAGCATGTGGTGAGATTTACAGACAAAATCGACTTCGAGGCTCCTCAGCTTTGTTATCTCGGTGTTTGACAGATTACTTCTTTTGTGAATGCTTAACATGAAAACCTGGCTGAGTCTGTCAAAAAGCAATCTGATGGGTTGTGTATAGATTCTAATTTTGTTCATGCCAGCTGACACCTTCTCACAAGAGCAGGGAGAAGTAGATAGGTGGGTAGATGATTTGCTGAATAAAACTCTGTTTCTCAGCTCAATATCCTGTATGTAGACTTTAAAGGGATAGCATGAGAGAAAATAGGGGTCTAATTCTTTAAGCCCCAAGTTCCAAAATCACAATCAAGATATCTCTTTTTGTCTCAGGCAGTAAAATCTCAAAGTTAACAAAAAATTTGTTTAATAAAAATTGCATACACAACTAATTAATATCGACCAAAGGGCTCAATCCCGAGCATTAAGACCTCTGATTACCGCTTTTACCAAATAAAACTTTAAAAACTGTAATATTACACTTTTGACTATTGAAAGGCTTCTACTTTGCTTGTAATTGGGAGATTTGGTATTTGGTAGAGTTCTTTGAAGACAGAGTACTGATGAGGGTAAGGCAGTACAAAAGGACACTTTGCTCTGGAATAAGGACAAAAGGCTGAACATTTGTCACGTACACACAAACAAGATTAATATTCTAAAGCCATACAAGCTCAGTGAGGCTGTATTTGGCACAGAAGTGCTGTGATTTAATGCTAATGTCAGTATGCTATCATGCTTAGTAATATGCTGATTTTTAGCCTGTGAAATGTTTACTATATATTTACCATCTTCATCTATAATTTTAACGTGTTTAAGTAACAGTAACAGTGTTTTATTTTATTAAGTAAGTTAAGTTTTAGTAAGTAAGTAAAGTATACACATCAGGGGATTACAAACAATCAGTGACAACATTAAAATACTGCCCGGGTCCCCATTGTGCTGCCAAAACAGCTCTCAATTATTGGGCCATAACCTGTGGAATCCATCACCAGGATGTTATAAATGGATACTTGGGGTTCTGTCCTGTGGGTTGCAAACAGGACCTGTGTGGATTGGGCTAGATTGGCTTGGGACCTGGGGAGTTTGGAGGCCATGTTAATGCCTTTGGCTCGATGTTGAATTTCTTGAGCTATTCTCTGCAGTTTTCTTGTGGTGTGGTTGTGTTCACCGACTCACGGACAGAGAGCCTTGTGCCATAGGGCAGGGGATGGCAGATTCCAAAGTAAAAGACACAAGAACCCAAGGGCTTCCTACAAAATGATCAATATTATTAACTTCACTTGTAAGTGGTTTAATATTGATGACTGACAGTGTACACATCTAAAAGCTGTCCAGATATTTCACTCAGATAACAAAAGCGTAAAACTCAGCGGTTCGGAAAAGTAAATACGCCCAGTCTGTAGGAAAACATAAACTGAGGCCATCTATACAGTGCATGTTAAATATGTTTCACTGGATATAAACATCAAGTACTCCAACATCATCTGTACCAAAGTTGGCAGAGATATTTCAGGACAAAAGAGTCTGACAAACAGCATTGTACTATAAACCCACGGCACCAGTGAGAAGCATCCATTTAACATAGTACAAACCAAACTCTTTAAAAAGCTGGGATGAAGTGTAAAATGATAAAACAGGATGGAATGATTTTCAAATCTCGCAAAGCCGTATCTTACTGACAAAAGAACACAGAAAACATATCAGATGTTTAAGAAAAATATGGGTAAAAAATATAATGTAGCTCATTAGGTTAACTGGCAATAGATCAGTTGCAGTGAAAAACTGCTCTGAGGTCAGACAAACTGACAAAATTTGAAATTGTTTTTGGAAAAAATGGACACCATATCCTCAGGACTAGAGAGAAGAGAGGGACCGGAGTGTTCTTAAATGAAAGGGGGAGGCTGCGCAGCTTTGAGACAGGCTGCTGCTATCAAATTCAGAGTAAGCATACTCTCTCAATCTAAACGAACACATTAATATCCAAAGAACTGAAGACAAATATGAGCCTTTTCTTTATTTTAAACCATTACAGAATAATTCACTCAACATTCAAAGTCCTAGATTTAAGGCTGAATTGATTTTGCCGTCAAGCATCAGCAGGTAACCAGGATATCTGGAGTCAGTGAGTTTAATGCCCACCTTTGTTGTGACAGCCTGCCATTTTAGTCAATCACTTATCAGAGCGTGACTAAAGGCTAAGGCTCTGAGGTAAAGTCAAGATGGCTTAGCCAAGCGAGTGTGCCATTTTCAGGATAAGAGGCAAAGAGGAGTAGAGGTTAAAGCTCCATGTGTGACCTGGAACAATCCTGTCGTCTCCTGAGCTTCTGCCACAAATTGCAAAGTTGGGAATAAGGTCCACTTTTGGCAGTGCAGACAGAGCCACTTGGGAACAAATTGGGAGGCAGAGAGAGAGTTGATAAGAAAAGGCATGACTCCAAATTGTGAGATTTTGTTGCCATGCTACAGATGAGAATATAACATGAGCTTGTTAGATATACTAATGAGAATGTTGCAACGCATACAAGAGGATAAGTGTAGTTCACTTATGCTGCCTACACATAAGGCAAAATGCATTTTTACATTTGTCTAAACACAAGCTGAAGTGTGTAAGACGCAATTACACAAACAGGAATTTTAATTAAGGGAATTCAGAAAACACGACAGCAAACGCAGAAAGAAATGCCTTGAGTTGACATTTGGAGAGGAGGAAGAAGAGAATAAAAAAACATTTCTATTGGACAGAAATCCCTCAGGGATAGAGGTGGGGGATGGAGAAGCAAAAGGCAGAAAAAAAGTCACTCAAAAGCCTCTTTTTCTTTAAAAAGGAAGTGAAAGTGAATCTTTTTCCATCACGTACTATATGACAGGTAAGATAAAAGCTGAAGACAGTGACTTACTACTTCAGGTATTACGTTTGACCTGGCAAAGGAGAAGTGAAAGGTGAATATGCTTAACATTTCTTAAAAACAGAAAGGTATCATGGGTAAAGAAACAAATGTCAAAAGACAGGATTAGGAGGACATTATTTAAAAAATGACTTTACCAAAGCAGCTGAACAACAGGAATTTTCCTTCATCAAAAAAGTCCTAAAGAGCCTGAGGATTATACATTATTGCCTTTCTGTGAATGGAAACTGTTTTTGGTGTTTTGTCATGAAACTGTATGTTCCACAGCAAATTTAGTTTATATTTTCTGGTTATTCCAGGAACATAAAAAAATCAAAAATGACCGAAACCCAAACCTTTGTGTAACTACATATTAGATTTGTTGTATATCAGTGATCTGTTCTTCCCTGGTAATCAAAGAGCAATTTGCAACATTACCTTAGGAACCAAGTATGTTCAGAAAATTGTGATTGGCAACATCAACAAAGACTGCCATTGTGGATTACATCTTCAATACTGACAGAAGGCAAAGAAGCACATTTTCAGACTAGATGCTTTTAATCATTTGCAGAATGCAGGTTTGCTTGTTAAGATTAATATGAAAAATGCAATAACAGTTACTTAGATGACCTCTGTTTGCTTTAGTTTGCTTGCTTAACTCTTTACCCCATTACAGCAACATTTGATGGCCTCGTCGGTACCTTTAATGATGAGTTTTGAAACCCGAGTAAGCGTTATAGGCCAAGATCATGGTCAATAATTTTATTCTGAAAGGAGGCAGAAACCACTCAGTTTTGAAAAGAGAATCAAGCGTTATCCCCAGTACACTTCCAAGGTGTAAAGAGTTAAAGGATGATAGTGGTTAACCAGCATTGTAAAGGTGGTCCAAATGCAGTCTGACACTAACTGTATATCTAAAGGGGTGCTCTTATAATCTAATACTTTTTCTTTTACTTCTGCTCCTTTAGCAGCACATTACTGATCAATATCATCGAGAGCAAGCCGAGCCACAAGAGGTTCATAGGCCCAGTTCTCCTGAAGAGTCTAAACAGTTGGAATTACATGTGACAAGTTTAGCAGTCTGGAGAGCTCAGTGCATGTACAGCTTAGCAAACTGGACCTGTTACAAGTTTAGCTTCTTGGCTCATCCTGCAACAAATATTAATGACTGTTACGCCTACAGAGGAGCAACAACAGGGCGTCAGTATCCAGCCGGTGTCTGAAGCTATGCATCTGTATTTATACAGTACTATACTCATTAATGACACTATAAAACGCTGAATGTGTTTACTCTGTTAAATGAGAAATTGGTAATACTTTGTATAAAAAATTTCCATTATTATCTTTCTTCTTATCCTCCCACACATGGATGTGAACAGACCCTTCTTTCAGATATGCTGTGATTTCTGATCGCACTGCTACTGTTCTCTTGCTTACCCTGTTATTAGAGTTTTAACATGGGTGCGGCTCAGAGAGCTCCGACACGCATGTATGTATACACACACACACACACACACACACACACACACACACACACACACACACACACACACACACGCACGCACATGATAAAGGATTAGGACATTTTAATTTTTTTTCCACAATCCAATTTCAATGTCTGAATAATCTTAAGGTTCAAGAGTTCATTGCTCTTTGAGAGTCGGTACATGCGTTATTATGCTATTATAATATCATTACATCAGTAGCACAAAATGTTTTTAAATGACACACATTTGTATTAAAGCATTAATTAATCTTTTTTTGCCCCTGGGCCAGTATATTGTCAAAAACATGTTATCATGATAAGCCTGCTATTGTGAGCCGTCGGTTCATTTTTTACTCTATAATGCATCTGTTGTATGCAAAGTAATAATTTTTTATGTCTTCTCATGATGTGTTTGTCTGAGCAAATCAAGGTTAGTAACAACTCGTGCAATTATAAATATACACATGTATATATAAAATCATACACATATATATATATATATAAATGTCAAGTATATGGTGATAAATGGATGAAGAGATAAGGCAGCGCTAATCAAAACAGGTCAAAACTTTACATCATGGATCATCATCAAATGGTAAATGACAGCAAATGCTATTAGTGGTCATGTCACATTTAGATGCATGGCTTTCCTCTCTCGTGCACCTTACAGCTGTTAATTTGAGCAGTCATCTATTTCAATAAGGCAGCCAGAATCCCCTGTGGTGGGGGAGATAATGTTTGTAGACAAGACCCAGCTGCAGGCCAAATCAGAGTCATTGATTTGGCCCTCAGCTCTACGGGACAGTCGGGGTCCCAGAGGAAACAACACAAGGGCAATTGGAAGACTCAGCTGGTCTTTTGGCCTCCTGCATTAATAATCATTCCAATTAGAAAGGAAAGGTCCACATGCTCCTCTGGTCACATAATGTCCCTTTCTTTTTCACTCTTTAAATTGCAACTTGTTTTCTATTTAATAATTTCAAGCAGCAAAGCCTCAGAAGCTTAAATGGTCAAAATTTGTAATGTTCTGTGTTAATTAAAGGGAGTATGCCCTTCCAAGTTTGAATTTTAATCTGTGATTCATTACAAAGTGAAACTGTTTTGCTGACCTGTGCTCTTTCAGAACTTTTACCTTATTACCTTCTTGTAATGAGATAAATTCATGAGTCTAGTCGACTCAGCGTCTAACAGATCATTTATTTTCCATCACATTTTCATATACAGTGAGAAAAATAGGATGCAACTGATGCTCATCATACAGCAGAAAAGCAGCTGATCCTTCTTCTATGTAAATATAGGCGAGAAAAAATGAAGTAACTGCAAATATCTGAAATTTTTTAATTGACTTCCATACCTTTTTCTTTTTGCAAGGTTTCTCTGTAATCATCTATTTAATTCTAATCATTTTTCTCTGCTCAACATGTACTCCTTCAGCACCTCCAGTTTACTTTTGGGATAAATAATTGCATCACCTCCTTCCTTCGTACCAGTTTCACAAGAGACATAAACTCATTGAACTTTTAGTCTCCCAAATATCTACTAAGATAAACCAACGTCAAAATTTAGAAAACAACTTCTACCTGTTGGCAGATCTTCAAGAATGTGGAATGTGGATGTTTATGCCTGCACCTGCAGAAGTCAAGCTTCCCCTCTGACTTCAGATGCATTTTTTTTTAAAGTAGGACTGGTTGGGAGGTCTCGTCATTATCAGGACTTTCCACACCTATTTTATGGTTCTTTATTCTCACACTGTACCACATGAAAAAGCATTTAGTTGGTTTTCATGCTTCAGAAAACCAGGGGAAAATGCTTGTGTGATAATGTGCACCACTACATAATAGCGTGTTTACTTATGTGTCTTGCAGCATGCTCAGTTAGTGCATTTAGTATTGGTGTTGCAGATCCATTTGCTCTTTGCTGTCTAGTCATGTCTCAGCTCTATACAACAGTGTAATCTACATTGATATGCACACTATTGGAGTTTCTACAATTAGCCATCAAGTTATTCTCTGAAACTGTTTTGCATATATTTACCCTGAGCATCAATATTTTGAGACAATCCCAATTTTAAAACTGCATTACTGTAGTGCAGAAATGATTACTTGAACAATCAGTTTGTCACGGCGAAAAAAGTGTCAACAAGAATCCCTTTTTCATTTTTCTTGTCTTTGGAAATCAAATATTTAAATTTTTAGACTGTTTCTGCGATAAAAAGATCTTTTAAGATTCTTTTAAAACTGTGGTGCGCATTTTACACCAATTTTATGGCATTTTATAAATGAAGTCGATGTTTAACTAAAAAAGAATATTTGAAGGTTCTAAACAACAGAACCACTTCAGTTTTTCCACACTTTACTGTGCTGTAGATTTTTATTTGTCCACAATTCACAAGACAAAGAGAAAGACGAAAGTTCAGTAAAAGTTCACTAAAAATAAACTGATTTTTTTTTATTTCCAAGTAATTGGGCGATTTAAAACAGCACTCTATAGAAAGCCCTTTGGCACCAATTACAGCTTCAGATTTTTTGAGTAGTTCTTTAACAGCTTTGCAGTTCTGGGTTTAGCCACTTTCTGCTATTCACACTTGCATTTGTTAACGTCTATCTTCATGTCTGACTTAGGACTTTGACTGAGCCTTTCAAGGACCTTCTGGGACTTCTGAGTCCACTCTGACATCATCTGGTCTGTATGTTTTGCCTCTTTGTCATGCTAAAAGGTGAACATTTGCCTGTCTCAGATTACGTGCACTCTGGAGCGTGTGTTTTTCAAGGGCCTCCTGTTATTGGTTGCATTGATTCTTCCTTCCCTGACTGGTCTAGTCTTCCCTATAGCTGAGTGCACCCCCACAGCAGGCTACGACCACAATGTTTCACCACAAGGTTGGTATTATCCAAATAATAAGTAGTGGTTGGTATCTGCCAGACAAAGTGCTCTCAGACTTTTGTAAATGCCATTTGTCAAACTCAGAGTGGGCTGCTGCATGCCTTTTACAAAAGAGTGACTGCCACCTAGGTGCTCTACCACAAAGGCCTGCCTGAATTGCTGCTGAAATTGTCGTATTTCAAGTCTGTGGGGGGTACCTGAAGTTTGATTCTAGTTTGGGTATCCACTCACCTCCCAAATCTAGGAAGTTCTTGCTTTGTTAAACTTCTTTTCCAAACAGCTCTAGGAAGAAAGTTTGTAGTTCAAAAGTTCTACCATGTCAAAACTGACTGTTTGAGAAATAGATTGCTCTATGCTTTCCTTAGTTTGATCGCAGAGATTTACACAGTTTGTGTAGTGTAGTCTCCATAGTATTCAATAGAGAAATCTCTCTCACACACACACGCACACAGAGCAGTGCTCACAAAGCCCAGCATATTTTCAAACACTCGCACTCCTGTCTACATCTTGTCACAGATCATATTATAGCCTTGTTATGTTTAACTTTTTGATAATACAGCTCGTTATATCTGCAATGTTGTGTATGTGTTCTCTGGTGTATCATGAATTGCTTTTTGAAATATTTTCAAAGATATTCTATCAAAATCAAAGACTATCAGGACAACACAAGTCCCCTTGTGCGGGACACACATATACAGATACACATACACAATATTAATAACCATTGATTAAAAAAAGAGCCCTGATTTTGTCACTGTGGGTTACTGAGTATATATAGCCACATCACACCAACACAACGGTGTTGCAAACAGAAAAGTCTAACATCTTTCTTAAGACATTGTAATCTATAAATGGATTAACAAATTTATTAAACCATACTTTGGTTAATATAATTTGGGTTTTGATACCAATGAACAGCTGAACCTCTCCAGCCGTATCCCAGCATTGGCTCTGCAGTTGTCTGATGTTTGCGGCCTTCTCCTCAGGGCCACTGTTTAAACTCAGGCTCTAATTTGCAAAGCACTTCCCTCAAGTGCAATTTTCAGCTAATTTTTACAAAAAAAACAAACAAAAAAACACCTGTTTTCTAAAAGGGAAACTCGAAGCCAGAAATATGAATGTGCACCTTTGATGTAAGATGTTTGTTTTTCCTAGTGGGGAATAAAAAAGCCCCAACTTCACTTCAGGCCAAGTTCATGCATTTTGTTTTGTCCTTTGAATGATCATTCCAGACTAAGAAGAGAGACAAAATGCCTACAGCTGATCGTCTATCAGCTCTTACGCCTGATAAATACAGTGAATATGACAAACATGCGATACTGATGGTGCTTCAGAGGCAACGTGAAATAAATCTTAGACTAAATGTAAAGCTATAAATCTACGAAATGTCCTTTTTCATGCAACATTTCAGTTTGTTTTATATCTAAAATTAAATTTGGTCTTATGGCTCTACTTCTCCAGCTAACACTTACAGAAAAACTCCACTCAATCAAAACAACGACCAAGGCCAAAGTGAATTAACTTCCTGGGAAACACAATCAAATTAAACAAACTGTTTACACTCCACTTTGGAGACAAGCTGTAAAAAAAAAAAAAAAAAAGGCCTATTCAGGAATATTTGGCTTCATTACCATCTTGCCACCTCGTATCCTGCATGTGGCAGCGATTCATGTGAAGCATCTTTTGACAGCTTGTGCATAAAATCCAAGAACTTGGCTTTTTGCTAAGTGTTATGAAAAAGCAGCCGCTTTTCAGCACTGAACATATTTTAGTGGAAGCTACCACGGGGAGCCAAAAAAGAACGAGGACTGACAGCACCATTGGTACATCCCAAGTGAATGGCATCACTAATGCTTGGCTGGCGCATTAGTAGTCGGGTATTGATGCATGTGAATGGGGAGAGTGAGGGGACAGGGAGGTGGGGGTGATTGTTGCTGTCCTAATGTGATCCAAACAACCTTTTTATAAAAGGGCTTGTCCCTATGCCAAGGGAAGCGGGTGGCATAAAGTAGTTGGTGATTACGTTAAACAAATGACTGCCTCATTAGACCCCCAGAGTGTCGTGTGCGTAGATGCAAGCAGATACGCACACAAACACACACACACACTCCACTGTCCTAGGAGTTTGCTCTTCCTTACATAAAAACAAACACACATATATGTTTTTGTTTAATGATATTTATGGAGCTCCACAGTTGATCTTACGATCAAAACTAGATGCATAACCCAAACCTAAGCCAAACCCTGACCCAAAAAATCAAGTGTTTAAACTTGCAGGGTTGGACCCCACGAGCGTGCTCTTGGATCCTGGACCCCCACAAATACAGTGAAACAAGTACACACACACACACACACACACACACACACACACAATCAGACATTTACACTGACATAAGCATTAGGTTGGCTTTGTACACAGAAAAGGGCAGCGCACAAAGGCAATACACAGGAGGGTACAAGCCTCCAATAGACTAATTAACATCTCCCAATTACACCAGCCAACATTCTATGGTGCTCCAGTTAGCTTTGGATGATACCACACAACACAACAGAATGTGTCGCCATGAACGTTTATGTCCAAACAACATCTGAGCCGCTCCCCAAAAGCCAAGCTAATGACTACAATTAGTGTCATTAGACTCCAAGCTCGGGCCTCAGCTGGCCTAAAGATGAACAGACATCGCACGCTGCTGCCGCGCAGCTCAGTGTACGAACATTCGGAAGAAAAGATTTTACTTAAGAGAAAGAGAATAGATTGATATCTCATTTCCTTAATTACTTTGATCTGTCTCAAACCGTCTAAGCCATGTTGTTTCAGATAAATTAGGCCTGGCATAATCACAGCTAAGCACTCAGAGGTGTACCGCAAGGCAAAAACAGTGCGAAGTCAAGCAAGAGTAGAATTAGCTATTATCTTAATTTTTTACTAATGATTTCAGTTAAAATGTCAGCAATTGTAAGACATTAAAACTAAGAGTTCCTGACGCTGTATGTGAGTTGTGTATCATCTACTGTTTATATAGATGAAAATAAATGTATGCATCAACCCAACATATGGAAACAAAATGAAACCATGAAAAGTACTGATTTGCTTTGTTGTCCTGGTGTGGATAGTCCAATTTGATGCTTTGATCATGTAAATGCGATGGCTATTTCTGTACTCTGAGTGCAGTGTATTAGCCATTAAACTGTAGGTGACTTCAAGCTTTTAAACATAAGCCCCTGGGAGGCTGCATTAACTGCTGGGAGGATACCCCAAAAAACTCATTGTGAACATCACTGATCTTACTCAGGAAAAAATGAGGTTATTGAAGAGGGCAGTCTTTGCTCACTAGGATATTGGTCTCAGCACGAGCACTAAAGCATCTGCCACCTGACCATTAGTTAAATAATGCATGGAGATGGTGCGACGCCCATCACACCGGGTCTCATGCTCATTACTGCTGCTGAGTGAGGTCAAAACTCAAGCCAGCAAATGCACCAGAGCTCGAGAGGCTCGGTAATGCACGCGCACATGCGGCAAACTGCATACACACAAACACACATGCAAAGTGTGGCTTTCCAAAAGCTTACTGCAAAAAAAGCTTGCAGACATCTGGGGGATTAACAAAGGTTCTTGAGATTATGCGCAAAAGGCTGAGTGTGGGCCGATTAAACACACTACCAAGAATGTGACCAAAGTTTAGGGCATGAGCAGTTCAGCTGTCAATCTCCATCATGTAGATAAGAAAAAACAGCAAAACAAGTCAGATAGTGTGAAAACTTGGAATTTGCTGTGCATGTGTGGTTTCTTGAGTGTTAAACACTGAACAGCGGGAAAGACGCGCACTCTGTCCAAATATCTGCTGTCCCAAAAGTCACACTGACCCAGGGCTTCAGGAGCATTTCCCATCAGAAGCCTGTTACACCGCAAAGGCCATTTTACTCCCAGAATAGCAAGTATGGGGAAATGTAATCTTTGAAGCCTCAGCTGAAATAGCCCGACGAAGCCATTTTCTGGCAGAGCAACAGAAGGAAGGCTCAGGCACTGGAGCTAAATTTCAAATGACTCACATTATAGGGCAAAAGGGAAAGAAAAACTTCTACCTTGTTGGTTTGAAGCTTGGCAGTGCTGTAAAAATGCTTAATTTTGCTTCTTCTTTTTTTGGACTGAACAGCTTTAGAAGAAATTTAAATCACGCTGATTGTAAATCTGAGCCTTTGAGAAGCTGACAAAAGAGAATTCACATAACCAGAGAGCACTCTACCACAGGATACTATCAAAGGGTCCAAAATCCCCCTGCCACCTTCTTACTGTCCCTTGCGTTCATCAGCTCTCTCCTGTTGTGGATAATTAACAATTTGGTAAGGCCTAATCATGTAGACATGGGAGCTGATTTGATTTAACCTCAATTTAAAGAGGGAGAACCCCTGAGACACCAGCAGGAGGTTGGTACACCAGACATGAATGGCAAAGAGATGGACGGAGAACCGGTGGGAATTTGATAACCGGCATCAGCTGCTCTCCTGGCAAGGTGACAGCAGGAGGCACCAGGACTGCTGCTGCCATGGGAAGAGGAAGTTCTGTTGTTTGGTCAAAATTATAAGGACAAAATAAAAGAACATGCACATATGCAAACTTCTGTTAAACTATATGTTGCAGTAATTATACACTATATAATCCAGTGAGAAGATTACTAAAGGAAGACACAGCATATAGTCATTTCCCTGAGTGAGACACGTTTCTGAGAAAGGTTGGTGATACTGTGTTATATATGTACAGTACTAGGTTACAATGATGGCTTTTCTTTTAATCATACCCAAATAATAAAGACATAGATTTTAGTTTGGGATCCAGTAAACACACGCAGAATGCAAAACCATCGATTGCACTGGACAAATATTTTACCGACCTAACAGACCGCCCAAACCAGCTACGTGGTATTCTGTTCCAGCATCAGAATATAAAACCACCAGCGTGCGAGGAAACATCCATCAGCTGGCTCAAAAGCAGATCAAAAGGTTGCTCAGACATCCCAAGTGCCTTGCCTAATAGACTGTGCATCTGTGCTGTGTCTTGATGCAGCAGGAGGAGGAACTGACAAGCACCTTTTCACAAACCCAAACTACTGTTTTTAGACTGTTTTTAGACATCAAATCTTTTCGGACAAAAAAAAAAAAAAAAAGGGAACAATTGCTGAGAACCAGACGAAACAAAAACCCTTTGTATGTCAAAATCTAGACAAAGAAAAGTGATCGTGATGTTTCAAGACGATCTAGTCGATATTTGTTTCGAGGCATCATTGCTGAGCAGGTATTCTTTTGACAGGTTTTTTTTTTCTTTTGTTTTTTTACAGTTTTGCACAGCATGTTCAGCGACAACAAGTCCATCCCAGAAATGTCAGTGTGGCAAAATGAGGCTGTGGGATCGCAGTTAATTTTTCGCTTGGTAATTCCAAAAGTCTGCAGCTTGACACTGAAGAGCGAGGATATTAAGTTGGGCAACAAAATGCGTTCAGTAGATGACAACCTTAAAAAACTGAGAGATGAATCATGATTTTAAGTGTCTCAATACAGTTTGCAACTTAAACTGCACTAAGCCCCACCTACTTTTGACTTTTCTACACAGATACATGAGAGACGGGTTAATGTGTTTTACAGAAGAGCTGAATAAAGTGCAACTCATAGCCAGTCGTCCCTACCTATCAGGGCTTCCTTTAAAGGCACTGTGGGGCATTCACTCCAAACCCGAAATTCAAGAACAAACCTGGCATCAAAAAGAAGCAGAATTTGGTTAAGACTGTTTTAACAGTTACTGCCATTTTCATTTGTATACAACGGAGACAAGGATTAAGGTGGCAGGTTACTGTTTTTCAACCCAGAGACGGCGGTTTCATTGGTTTATAAGTGATCAACATCAAGCCATCTGCCCTCGTAACGTACTGTGCAACAAAGGGTACATGTCCCGGCATAATATCCTTGTTCGTGTGTCGTTAAAAACATCCCTCCTCTCACTTAACCACTGTGCCACATCTGGTGCTGTGCGTGTCATGTCACATCAAAGGAGAGTGTGTTCCCAAAATTTAGATTAGAAATGTCAGGACTTTTCTATGTGACAAAAAAAAGAAGAAATCTTTTCTAATCATCACTCTTTTCTAATACTAACAGCAGTGACATGATGCTATCATTTTTCCACTTTTTTCTTTTTTTAAATAAAGAGATTAAAGTACTAGAAGACTGATTCAAAAAATCAGAACAGACCTGACATTTTACCTTCTTTCATATTAGAAATAAAAAGTGAAAAAAAAAAATCCAACCAGTCAGTTTGTCCCTGCGATTCCCAATCCCACTCCTGTTAGCCGCTGAGTATAGTATATTTTTTATCAGCCATTACCTCCACCGGTCCCCATTCTTCCAGGTTGAGGGCTGATGCATATCCAACGTGGCAGCCGGTCACCAACACTACGCCGGGATGAATAGTCCGTCATCCCTGCTTCCCCCTCTCCCTCTTCACTCTGCTCTCTGCCTCTTGCCGGAGCTGTTTGCTCAGCTGTTCCCTCTCTGACCGCATTTATCCCAGATGAGCGGCACAGCTTACCCGCTTAATCTGTGTGTGAGTGCGCCTGAGTGTGTCTGTGTGCATATTCCAGGCATCCTCTCATTGCCCCCCTGATGACCATCTAAAGACACGCCCTGACCAAGGGAACCACACACACACACGCGCGCACACACACACACACACACACACACACACACACACACAGACGTCACTAAGTTAATAAATTGCACTCATGGGCCAGACATTTAAGTGGAGTTCATTTAAAGCATATCTGAGGTCCATAAAATTTCTATGGAAATAAGACAGCATGATTTTGTCTGTGTGTGTGTGTGTGTGTGTGTGTGTGTGTGGGTGTTGTGGCTTGTTTAAATGGATTTCAATAAACTGTGTGTTAGCATTGTATTTTATTTCCCAGCCTCTTCCTCCGCGCAAAGCTGACACCATGAAACAACAAAGATAAAGTCAAATTTGTCACCTGATTTTTTGGTTTAAGAGTGAAGAATGGAAAATGGTCAAATTAAACACGGGGCTGCTTTTTCAAAATCCCACTTAGAGCTTTCTGAAAGTTACATTTTTACCCTAAATGTTAGCAATGCAATCGGATACTTATAGTAGGATGATGGCACACAGTGTGTAATAACATGAACATTTTTTAATCTGATTCAAGTGAAAATATTGAACTGAAAAACCTCCATCCACTTCTGGCATTCGTGAACATACTTTCAACTTAGTTTGTGCCCACAAATCTATATCTGTTTGCCTCTGCAAGTTTCCCTCGACTTTGCATTTGTGTCACCATTAATTAGCTTTTTGCAATATATCTATACTACAGCTTAGTGAGGTTGGAGTGTGTTAGTCCTGCTACGTCTGGACATTTGTGGTATCTGTAGGGACAGAGCTCACAGTTTCCCTTTGTCTCTCGGGGGATGATGGGGATTAAGTGTGAAGACGGTACCCTAATGACTACATTTTAATACACACTGTATTCCTGAGTTTCATTTAGATATGGAGTTTATTTTGTCATGAAGAAAGAGGTTATACTCTATGCATTCCACAGTATAGCGCATTTTACAGGCCGAGCAGAAACAAGCATAAACTCCCACACTTGAAACAAATTTTAATCGGGCCATTTAATATGTCTGTGCCACGAACCTGCTGACACCCCCGATGCAGTACATTATAACTACAACATAACCCACGCAGAGCCCCGTGTTGTGTAATGTAAGAGTAATGTTTTGTGTGTCTGGTACAAACTAAGCACATGCTTTCAGAGACTGCCAATAAACTGCCTCTTCCGGTGCACAGACTGCACGGATGGCTGCTGGCTAACACGGCAGTGGTCAGACACGAGCAGCTGTTGTTGTGGTTGAGCCAATCCCTAGCTACCTTTTTATCTGCTAATATGTGTGTGTGTGTGTGAGAGAGAGAGTGCATGCCTGCTCCCAGGGAAAAAAGCGTTGCGATGTCAGTGATGTAAAGCATTTTAGTGTATTTTGCACAGAAATATGATGTATTGCAAATAAAGTGATCTGTGCTTTGATGTAAGGACAGCAAATAATTACAACCCCCTAGTAGCCCTGTAAGTCTTTCATTCTGTCAGCATTTCAATAAGGCATTGCACGGCACATCCGTATCTGTTCGGGGTCTTTCTGCTTTTCTAACTCTTCCATCAGGCTCTAAAGTCTTCCATAAAGACAAGGTGAAATCTCCTCTGCTCACCCCCCGCAGACTCCCTGCAAAGTGAAACAAATAACCCCTCTCACCCCTCTCAGAGGAAACCGTGTGTATGCCCTGACTGAGATTTATGCCACGGACAACCGAAAAGAACAGTGGGCAGCTAGGAGCTTAAATGCTGGCTTTGTTTTTCTAGACACGGGCTGTCCTGCGATCCATCATGTTAGTGAGAAAGAGGGGTGACTGGGCTGCCTCTGAATCGCAAAGGCCTACTCAGTCGATGGTGAGGAATGTGCTGCTGTGATGTACGCATGTTGCTTTAATTCAACGTGATCTGGTTAGTTTACACATACTACACAGAAAAACTGCTACAGGAAGAACATGTATAGAGGGAATATCTCACCAAAGGAAAAGAGCATGCAGAGTGCAACACCTGTGTTTTATAACACTTTCTTAAAAAAAGAATGTGAGAGCTTTTAGGACATTCATCATTTCAAAGGTTCTGAAAATCAAACTGTTATTCTTTATGTAATAAATAGGTCAACAAACTCCCTAGAGAAATGTGGTCCTATCTCTCTCTCTCTATATATATATATACAGTTCATGTATTTATCTTTCAAAATCTGTTGAACTCAAAAATAGCTGCATGTATTAGCAATAAAAAAAGGCATTTCTACAAAAACTTCTCTTAGAGAGCTCTTTCCCAAACTAATATTAGATATATATGAATACAATATAGTGGAATTAATTTCTCCCACAACCTTTTCTATTATGCAACATAGGTTATGATCTAGAATCAGTCTTCAGATAGAAAAATTGAAATAAAGAAATGAAACCATGCCAGAAACTGCAGTTCTTAAAACTGCCACTTGAGGCTGGCTGCAACCCAAGTATGTCATTAATATGTTTCCTAATTCACAGACACCTGCGTGCTGCTATGAACAAGTTCACTTTATGTATGAGCACTGGCTCCTTAAAGGCCAAGGCCCTTAAGTTGGAGTTGAGCAAAAGAAAAAAAAGAAAAAATTCAAACCAAAGCAGCAGAACCGTCTTTATTTTTCCATGCGTTTTTCTTCTGGATCAAAACCTGACACTTGCATGACCCTCAATTCAACTAGACAGCTGACGGTAAGAGATGGAGACATTCAGTTATGCAGGGTGCCGCTTTTGTAGCCTCGAGCTTCTAGCCTCAAGCAGCGATGAGGAGCAGACGATAAAGGTCTGTAAGCTCACTTCTATCTTACTCCACACCACCAGATTTCTTCATTTTTATAACTTTTAGAAGGCAGATATGAAACGGGGCTGCCTCATACTTCAGGTTTCACACAGCTCCCTCTGAAACCACACAAGTTCTGATTCAGATTATTTTTAACATACATAGAAATGCGCACAATGAAAATGCCATACCTATACAGAAACTTTGGATAAACCAGTGGGTCAACTACTTTTTTTTTTTTAATGTGACAGTGCCTCCTTCAGTGTGAGCACACCACACACTGGTGTTTTGCCTCAACATGTCTCTCCAGCTTACTCTGGACCACTGCAGCATTTAATAGCTTTTCCCTGCAGAGCATTCACAGTCGATCTCCTTCAAATTGTACAATACACTGTATACCACAATTTTCTTGGTTTGTGCTACATTTTGACATCACAGCTTCAGCTCCCTAGTATTACAATGGAAATAACACATAAACGTGGTGCCTCTGGAAATAGTGAAAAGAAGACTGGGCAGAGGCTGTCAAATACAGAAGCATTCATCAGCTGTCTGCATGAAAGGGAGAAGAGAACGAGCATCATCCTGTACAGTGAACTGAGATTTGTGGGCTGCTGTGTGGGCTGCATGTATGAGTCAAGGGGAACATTATTGTTTTGGTTCATCAGAAAAAAAGGCCTTTCTGAAAGTCTCTTTGGGAAAAAAACCCCCAAAAAACAGCACAACTGTGTTAAAAATAAACCGTGAATTTCATGTTGTATCCTGAGAGTCTTGTTTTGCATGTGGAAATTACAAGCGCGGCGAGCCTCGGAGCAAAATGATGTGCCACTGAAGGATCCTGCCGGTTTTAAATATCACAGAATACAATGTGAAACTTAGAAGACGGCACTCAGCTTATGGCAACAGACTGCTGCAAGTCTCGCTAAAGTTACAGCGCCTACAGCTGCCCTTTCTTAAGCTAAGATCCACTCATCAGTCTGAGTAAACCCACACATTAATCACAGTTGACGATCATTCAAAGAGTTTACAGTGGAGTGGCTGTTTATTCTCAGGATGACACTGAGGCTTTGTGTCGCGTTTAGCATGCAGGGCAATCTATCTGCCTGAGAAACTCGGCTGCTAATAATGCTATATTGAGATGCAATGGCCAGCTCTCAGTTTTAATGGTGACTGATGGGGGGCGCAGATGCATTATTGCTCGCAGTTCATCAAGTTAACTTTGCACATTAGGAAGTTGAATGAGTTTCTAGGAGATCCTATCAGTGGCAATTACAGGATGAGCAGACATTTAAAGGGGGGGGGGATGAAGAGTGGGTTAAGCCTTCGACTTGATTTGAGTGCCAGTGTCCAGCATGTAAATAGGATGCATAGGAAGTGTGTGGTCTGCTTCATCTTAGATTAAGCTTAAATTAGCTTAAATTCACCAGACAGAGTGAAAAAATGGTATCTTTATGTCATTCAGGTAGAACAGAAGTGCTAGAAAATAATGACCAATCAGTAGGAAAAAGAAAAAAGGGTTTTATATGCTCGTTCTGTGTTTATGATTTATGTAATATATTTCTGTCTTTCACAGTCCTTCCAATTCTCTGTACTTCCCTGGCTTCAGTCTTCTCGCTGAATGTTTGTCACTTTCTTTGTCAGCTCTCTCCGCCTTCCATCTCCCCCATTTCTCTTTTCCAATTTCCTTTCTCCTCATCTCTCCTCTCCACCATTAGCTGCACTGCAGATTGCAGTAAACCCAGAAAATCCTCTTCATCACACAGTGCAAATACCATCTGCAGTGGGTTCACCCTCAGCCCCAATTAAGGCCTAGATACACGCTCTGTGGCATCTGGGATAGCATCGGACATTCTGACAGGCTAGCTGTACAATTTATACATAAACATGGCATCGGAGGACGAAATGTCAGGTACCTGCAAAGATTCTGCTAAATGCTGTGGTTACACAGCTTGTGAAAAATACATAACTGCCTGTTATTCAGTCTCTAATATGGGTCTAAAATTGGCTGTAGCATAAAGGTTAGGAGAAGGAAAAACAAGCATTAATCTTACCATTCTGTCTGATCTAAACAGACTACTCTTACGTCTAGTTGGCAAAGCATGATACTGTAGGAAAAAAATCATATTATAAAGTCTAGTTCTTAGTACCTGTAAAAATGCAATGTAACAAAGTCTTAAATGTATAAAAACTTTCTTTTCCTGTAAAGAGTTTTTTTAATGGATTTCACTGGGATTAATTAAGATGAAGCCAAATTCAGCTTAGGTTTATAGATTAATATTTTCTCCACAGCTGATATTTACTATTTGATCAGCAGCCCAGTAATCATACTAATGTTATCTATAGGCTTCAAAACATAAAGCCTCATCTATTATAAGAGAGCTAACTGTGGTTTTCAAAGCTTACTGCAGACTTGCACTGTAGGTACTTTTCTTTAAACTGTATTCCCAACTGTATGCTTCCAGCATATACAGTGAGACTGAAAAGTATCCAAACCTCCTCATCTTAAAAGGTATATCAACTTGACCTCAGTGTAGCATCCTTTTTCCTTTAATATCCTCTTGCCCATGCTGGAGCCCTTTCATTACCTGTTAACAAGCTTCTGACACTCCTTGCCTATTCTTCTCATGCTTTTCTTTATTTTTTTTACTGAGGTTTGATAACTTCTGTGCCAGTACTGCTTTTTTTGTAATTACTAATTACTGATATTTTAATGCCATTTTAAGTCTGGACACCAAATACCAGGGTATCCCTGGATTAGATACTCATTTGCAACATTATCACTACTAACAGTGCTGTTTTCGCCTTCTCCAGCTAACACAGAACCATAGACATAGACCCCTGCACTCCTAGTGCTACTGTTCATAACGCTGAATAACACTCTAAGAAAAATTAGAGAGGTCAGTAAAGCTCCAGTGTCAAAAACATTGTATAGAAGTACAAAGCAGTTATGGTAATTGTTACCTAGTCCGCTCGTGCATTAACTTTAGCCGTTTATCTATTAGTAATTACCCAGCAGTCACATTAGCAATCTCTTAAGCTAGCAGCTTAAGCTAGCAGCTATAGCTAACAGCAACAAAAATAATTTATGTTTTGCAATGTTTTATAATTTGTTAGCATGGTATGGAAAATGGTCTTGAATATTGAGTTTTTTCCTGGGTACTTGTATCAGTTTTGAAATTCTGATATAGTCCATAATTTCTTATCAAGCTTCACTCGTTTTAAAAGTGTGCTTATGATCAGTGTGTTGCTGGAGAATCTAATTAACACAGACGTTTAGGTTCACCACAGAAAGACATTAAGGTCCTCCTCAAGCCAGTTGGATATTTCTAAAACTCTGTGATGGCAGGTGCAAGGTCAAGTTTGTCAGATCCTGCAGCAGCAGTTCTCAGCAGCCTATCCAAGACTATTGGAACTGTGATCTTTTGGTAATGAGCTCCGCCTTTCTTGCAAAAGAGAAACAGCTGATCCAAAGTGCCCAAGAGTCCTAGCTTTGGTTAATTATTCCATAAAACAGTATCCCTAGTCTCTTCAACTCTATCCAAATTTCTTTGAGCGTTTCAGTCAACACTTGCTGTTGTTTTTTGTCCAGCCAGAAATTCCTTGGTGATCTTCTTATGTTTAGCAAACATTTGTCCCCACCATCATCCAGTGATTTGTTATTCAATCTCCCAAAACGCAGGGACTGATGATACAGCTGAGGCCACTTGACAAAATTTAGGGCTCTCTCCCATCACAGGGCAGTTTGCTGTAGTGCCATATGTCTCTGTGGAATGCTTCCAAAAGCGTTTTCTGAAATGCTCAGGGACTTCAAACTCTCACGCAGAGACACTGACTCTCTCCCTCTCTCGCTCTCAAATTAGGCTTCATCATTAACACACTTTGAACTCATCAGCAGCTGAAGCAGTCACAGGTCACAGTGAGCTGCCAAAAGGTTAATCATAAAAATACCTTTAGGTCACACAGACTAGCAGTGAGCTTTAAAATCAGCTAGTTTTGATAGGGGTAAAAGAATAGTGACGTAGCAGTATTAAAATATCCTGCTGATCTAAAATACTACTACTAATACTCATTTTATTTCTTCATTTGTTGTATCGTTTAAATGCCAAAGACCTAGTGTAAACAGAAGGTGCTTCCATTATATCAATATGAGTGCTGTCTGTCACTCTCTGTTAGTCCTGTGATACACTGTTGACCTGTGTACCCAGCGTTTCACCCTTTGACAGCTGGGATAAGCTCCAGCGAGTTTCATAAGCAGTTAATAAAATGAATAGATGGATGGATGCATGGATGGATACATTTAAATATAAATGGATACATTTAAATATAAAATCATAGTTTGACCCATATGCTTAACTGGTGAAAGGAAAGCAGAGGTCTGTACAACAAACGTCCCTTCACTCAGTTAGCATAGAGAAGATATTACGACTTCCCTCCATCCCTGGATTAATTTAAATATGTATGTCTTTACAGTCGAGGTTTCTTTTCATTTGAAAGACACCGTCTTATACAATAATACTGGGTAGGCTTAACGTTGGTTTACTTATTTTTCTTTAGTTCCCTAGTTTAGTCGTAGAGGAAATTCGCTGCTTGCAACTAAGCCACAAAGACCTCCATGCTGTGATATTTCCAAGACACAGCTTCACACACACACCAGTACCAGATGTGACCTACAGTTTACACTAATCTCACAGTGCAAGAAAGACAGACTTGACAACGAAATGTGACAAAACCACCCGCCTATGCTTTGTGTGTGTGGGAAGGTGCCTCAATATGTAATTAGGCAACTAGTAATGACTTGTGACTCCGAAGCAGCAACTGCACAAGAGAGCCAAGGACTCAGAGCTCAAAGGCACAAATAATGACATAGCAGCTTTGTTCCCTTGTCTAGAATTAAGAACATTAATAATTAAATCGAACAATAAATGGAGGTGGCCCCTGGGGGAGGTGAGAAGGGGTGAATTGGCAGAGAACAGGCATCACAAAGAGGGCACAGTGCAAAAAACAAAACAACAAAGTCCTAAATAATATAACCAAACATGAACTTTACATCTGCATCCCCTTAAGGAACACGCAAGCAATTTTGCATTAAATATGGTGAGCTATGGCTATATGGAGCTGTTCATCTGTGGCATGGAAATAAAAAGAGGTTATGTAAGTTCACCCTGGGACAAAGCAAGAAATAAAACAGTAAAATGACAAGTTAGAGGCTTAAAGCTAAAGAAAAACAAAGTGAGATGGGTGGGAAGTGATATGAGGGTGGTCCGGCGAGCCTAATGAAAAGGACCTGGACGAAAAAGCCGGCAAAACAACAAGCACCCACAACATCCTCAAAGACTGCTGAGTCTTTGTGGTTGCAGATGGTCAAACAGACCCCTGGGATTGTTGACCTTGGTATTGTTTACTCTAGCCAGGCTCTTCAAAGACACTGGGCGAAGGCAGTGCCAGCAACTTTACCTCAGTCTCCATGGAGACGGTGTACTTTTGACTGGGAACTTTCCAGGCTCATTACCAGATGAGGTAGCGGGTTCTACCTCACTGCTTCGCTCTATTTGCTTCCTTTTCCGCTTATGGAGTCACAGAAATGCACAAGCGAGTGAAAGACAAACAGAGACAGAAGAAGAACAGAGATGGGAGCTAAAAGATGGGAAACAAAGAAAAGCACCGCCCGAGCGAAACTGCAATTTACAGAAGGATGGGAGGGAGGAGGAACAGCAAATGAGGAGGAGAAGTGAGAAATGAAAATGTAGAGGGATGAAAGGAGGGAGACAGAAAGGTTAACGGACAAGGAGAACGAAGAAGAGGAACGACTAAAGGCGACGTTTCTTAAATGTCATCCATCCGCACGGCTTCAGAACAGCCGGTGCAGTGCTAATGGTCTGTACGGAGAGAAAGGGACAGCAGAGGGATCGAGTGGGACACTGGACTCGCTGAACTCGGGGTCACATTTTTCAAAAAGCTGTAATTATCTTATTTGGATATTGTATGCGCTCTTCTCACATCAGCTTAAACCCTTTCTTTTAATACATAATTGCGACATAAGAGAGCATGCCTTGAGAAGTCATCTGCTGATGACCTCACTCACAGCGCTTATTTCTTTGCAAACTGTGGGCTGCAATATTTAAACGTGCGAATCACTGAATAAAGATCTAGAATGAAAGGCTTTAAAAAAGAAAAAAGAAAGAAAAAGAGAGACGACAGAAAGGCACTTGGCCACTGCCACAGACCTTTTGCACGAAGCGAGTTAGACTAATGGAGCAGAAAATATAAGAGTCATGAGCCTCTTATCTAGCTACTAATCAGAATAGCAAAACTGAAGGGAGATAACAGGGAGGAAAGAGATGGAGTGAAAGAAAATAGAGAGCAGAGAAAAGCTTGAGGGTTCCTATAATCTTCATCCTTTCCAATCACAACCCCTTCTTAGTCTTATCAGCATTCCTAAACGCGCCCCATTATTAGCTAGCTAGCTAGCTCGTTCACCGTTGCCATCTTTCTGCTGGGTGCCTCTCTATCTGCAATCCAGTCAGACAGCTCCATTTAGCGTGTCCGGGGCCAACTGACTTACAGGGGCCAACATTCCTTCCCTCCTCGTGCCCACCAGTACTCTGTACTCCAGTTTAGTTTTGATCTATTTCTAGCCCTTCACTGCCTCTCCCTCTCATCACTTCTTCTCATTTCAGCCTCAGTCAGTGGGCACTGCAGAATCCTAATGAGCAGAGAAAACTCACAATACATCTCTCGGTGCCCTAAGCAGCATGTACCCTGACACAATCAGGGAGGATCCACAAAGGTGCAACCATCACGCGCACCTATAGAAGGCACAAATGAGCTCCTCTACGTGATTGAGAGCTCTGCATTTTGTGAAGCTGATAACATCTGAAAGGGTGCTGCGCAGACTTGTGCTGAGGCATGTGCATGAGCTTTGATAGCGTAATCGTGTGGCTATGATAGCTGTACTGCTAGACTGGAGGCAAACACTTAATCCTCAAGCAATGCTCTGATCTGTGGCAGCAAAGCAAAGCCCCCTACAGCCTCGCAGACTTTAGGGAGCCAGCAACAAGGTGCCACTAATGTTAAGAGACTGTTATTTATAGGGAGCTTTTCTGGTCCTATTGATCACTCAAAGCGCCCTTACACGACCGAGTGCCACATTTTACTCATTCCCACAGAGAATCGTATAATCCTTTAATAATCACGTACACCGATTGAAGCCTCTGAGGCAATTTGGGGTTCAGTATCTTTCAACATGGACCAACATGTCACACAGACTGTAGTCCAGATACTTATGGCTTGAATTGTATATTCGCATGAATATTTCTGTATTTCAGAATATAAATCGTTAAACGGTGGAATGAAAAAAAAATCAGAAGCAGCATCAAACTGAAGCTGTAACAAATACTTCACACAACATGGCACGAGAGGAGCAGCATGAATAACAATGGTTAACGACCACAAGGTTTTATCTTGTCATGGTTTCAGGAGAGGAAAATGGAAATGTTTCCACTACATGATCACAAGTCAGTTTTCTCTTTGATAATGATGCATATTTATCTTTCAGTATCTCTGAACTGGTCAGTGAAGGCCAGGCTGGAAGCACCTGAATAGGTTAGTGTAAGCAAAAGTAAGCAAGACCAAATCAACACTGGGACATATTTTCTTTCATAAGACAGACACTAAGAATTGATATGCAGTCTTAAAAGACACGTCCTTGCAAGACAGCTGGATTCATGCAAGATTCCCAGAATTATGATGTAGAGATAAAACATTTTTTCCAGTCTTCAACTTACATACTTGGAGCCATATCAGAGTCAATTCAGACCAATCAGCATCCTGAAGAAATTACTTCTTTACTGTAGTTGTAAAAGTTGCTCATTCACTTGCAAAAATTTTTTTTTTTTTTTACAAAAAAAGTGACTACCTGTGAGTGGCTTTTCTTCAAAAAGAAATAGCAAGACTACATGCTAACTACAGGGAGTGCAGAATTATTAGGCAAATGAGTATTTTGTCCACATCATCCTCTTCATGCATGTTGTCTTACTCCAAGCTGTATAGGCTCGAAAGCCTACTACCAACTAAGCATATTAGGTGATGTGCATCTCTGTAATGAGAAGGGGTGTGGTCTAATCACATCAACACCCTATATCAGGTGTGCATAATTATTAGGCAACTTCCTTTCCTTTGGCAAAATGGGTCAAAAGAAGGACTTGACAGGCTCAGAAAAGTCAAAAATAGTGAGATATCTTGCAGAGGGATGCAGCAGTCTTAAAATTGCAAAGCTTCTGAAGCGTGATCATCGAACAATCAAGCGTTTCATTCAAAATAGTCAACAGGGTCGCAAGAAGCGTGTGGAAAAACCAAGGCGCAAAATAACTGCCCATGAACTGAGAAAAGTCAAGCGTGCAGCTGCCAAGATGCCACTTGCCACCAGTTTGGCCATATTTCAGAGCTGCAACATCACTGGAGTGCCCAAAAGCACAAGGTGTGCAATACTCAGAGACATGGCCAAGGTAAGAAAGGCTGAAAGACGACCACCACTGAACAAGACACACAAGCTGAAACGTCAAGACTGGGCCAAGAAATATCTCAAGACTGATTTTTCTAAGGTTTTATGGACTGATGAAATGAGAGTGAGTCTTGATGGGCCAGATGGATGGGCCCATGGCTGGATTGGTAAAGGGCAGAGAGCTCCAGTCCCACTCAGACGCCAGCAAGGTGGAGGTGGAGTACTGGTTTGGGCTGGTATCATCAAAGATGAGCTTGTGGGGCCTTTTCGGGTTGAGGATGGAGTCAAACTCAACTCCCAGTCCTACTGCCAGTTTCTGGAAGACACCTTCGTCAAGCAGTGTTACAGGAAGAAGTCTGCATCCTTCAAGAAAAACATGATTTTCATGCAGGACAATGCTCCATCACACGCGTCCAAGTACTCCACAGCGTGGCTGGCAAGAAAGGGTATAAAAGAAGAAAAACTAATGACATGGCCTCCTTGTTCACCTGATCTGAACCCCATTGAGAACCTGTGGTCCATCATCAAATGTGAGATTTACAAGGAGGGAAAACAGTACACCTCTCTGAACAGTGTCTGGGAGGCTGTGGTTGCTGCTGCACGCAATGTTGATGGTGAACAGATCAAAACACTGACAGAATCCATGGATGGCAGGCTTTTGAGTGTCCTTGCAAAGAAAGGTGGCTATATTGGTCGCTGATTTGTTTTTGTTTTTGAATGTCAGAAATGTATATTTGTGAATGTGGAGATGTTATATTGGTTTCACTGGTAAAAATAAATAATTGAAATGGGTATATATTTGTTTTTTGTTAAGTTGCCTAATATTTATGCACAGTAATAGTCACCTGCACACACAGATATCCCCCTAAAATAGCTAAAACTAAAAACAAACTAAAAACTACTTCCAAAAACATTCAGCTTTGATATTAATGAGTTTTTTGGGTTCATTGAGAACATGGTTGTTGTTCAATAATAAAATTATTCCTCAAAAATACAACTTGCCTAATAATTCTACACTCACTGTACTTGACTAACTACACTGACTGCTTGTAAGCTTGTAAGATTGTTCTATGGTTCATTGATCTGACTGCTTAAAGTCAGACGGAAATGGGCTGTTATCGATGGCTCATCCAATCACCTGCAAGTGTTTTGTGAAAGCACCGGCCCTTTTCCAAACAGTTTATGAGGACAACTGAGCAGATGGTTCTGTGTAATACACCATATGGCACATCAGCAAATAAGTGAAGTGCAACAAAACAAATCTACAGCAACATGTGTCCAACACCTTGACATGACTTTAATCAGGCCTGCATGATAAGAGAAAAACGTGCAATGTACGATAACATTGTTCAATATTACAATGACAATAGGACAATAGTATTTGGGGAAATTGGTTGTTTAATTTTTGTCTGTGAATAAAGTAAGAATGTGAAATTGTGGTTCATAAAACCTACACCACACTGACCGTAAAATACACTAACAAGCAAGAACTCTAAGAGGCCTACAATCAATGAAGCACTGATACACTTAGGCTTGGACTGTGTAGTGCATAAGCCTGGAAGCACAGCTCTGACACCCCCAAGCAGCAGAGCAATATCTGAGCACTAAGCCTGCTGTACGTCAATGTTGTGGAAGGAGACAGTCATTGCACAGTCTGGCACATCATCACTGACAAAGATCAATCTTCTATAAGGTGAGACTTTATTCCTCCTCACAAGCCATTTTATCCACCAATAAAAGCTGTTTATTTATCCTCTAAAGTAAGCCATGCAAAGAGAAAACACTGATCACATTACAAGCTGCAGAATTATCAGACTTTAAAAGGTTACGAGTTCTTGGCAATCCATCAGAGAATCCAAATAAACTTTGCATGAAGGGTCCGATTATGGACTGTGGAACGAAAGCCAGGATCCTGTTTGGTGATCTGAAGGATTTAAAATCTAATATAAGCAGCTTATTGCTTTGGATACAAATGCATGCAAGCATCAATCTCTAGGATATTCTTACAATAACAAGATGTACTGACAGATATCCAAACACAGCTACAAGCACATATCCTCAATATGACACTGTCTGGTACAGTAGAGTCAAGTCTTTATTATGACATTGGGTTTTTATAGTACAGTGATTATAAGTACACTGGCAGTTAGCATCTCTTAGAGCCAAGGACTTCTTTACAGCAATTCACAACTCACAAGCTAAAATAAACACATCATTTTCAGGCTAAAAATTCAAGTATCTCCATGCACTAAATGCTGCACATTCGTGCTACACTGACCTCCATGACTTGATAGTTTCAAATCTGTTGCAATATGTGATGCCGTCAGTGCATGACACAAGACTTAACTATAGGCAAACATAGTCTGACGCCAGCGCTTACTGATAAGTAAGTTATTAAGTCTGGTTGTAGTTATTTCTAAAACATTAAAAGGCAGAAATTAAACTACTAAAAAACCCCTGACTGGCAGAAAAATGTGTTCCAGTTTTGATTCAAAGCTCATTAGTGCCTGCCAATACAGAAGGAACGCCAATATATCGACTGATATATCGGCCAATATTAGGTATTTGTTGATACAATGTTATTGGCTTTTGTGATAGCTGATAAATGAAGACATGGGAAAAACACTCTTTAGCCATGTTATGAGTGTTGACGCTGTATGGTTTGTCCACTGGAGGACACTTCCCTGTTGTTGTTGTTTGGAATTTCACAAATAACATAATCAGCTGGGTCAAGCAGAGTCAGGCAGAATATAAATGAGTAATCCACCTTGGTGTGACAATAAAACAAGATTTTCTTTTTAACTACGCGACTACTGATTCTACTGCAACTCACACTTTGACATTTGTACGGATCAAACGATTGAATTCAAAGTGTTTATTGGTGAGCTGAGATGCCACAAGCTAACTATTTCACTCTGTTTCAAGTTATGCTATCTCACAGCAGCTTCATATTTACAGTGCAGACAGAGGACTATTTTAAGTCTCGCAAGCAAAAAAATATATGCAACAAAATTTTATAATGACTGCTTTTTTAATACTTGAGTCATTCCAAAGCATGCAAACTGATCTCTTAACATCAGCAAATAGGAAAGTAAGACAAATGTAATGTGGCAAAGACTGAGTTAACACAGTGATAGCACCATAGCCCAGTAGGTGACTGTGGAATTGTCTTTTTTTTTCTATAACAACTGCATTATCCATGAATCTGTTCAACAGCGGCATCAACTTCCTTTCAAGGTAATAGCCTTGTAGATTCTGACAGTGAAAAGCTGTAGCATTGTACTTTATGGTCTGAACCAGAAATCAATCCCATCTACACAGCCAGGCACATCAGCTAACGACCACAGAATATCCCAACGCACAGATCACTCACTGCACAGAGTAAAACCCACAAATTCTGCACGTGTGTGTCTGTGCGCGTGCATGTGTTCATCCATGCAGGCATTCATACAAGCACCAATGAACCTTGCAGAAGGGCTTCCGGCCACCAGATCCATATCAGCCTTATCATAGCTGTTACGCACGCAAGACCCATAGACTTAAATACACTCAAGTCCCAAAAGAAGTTTTAGAACATATTTTATTGCGATAGGAAGTACCAGTTTTTCCAGCCCATCTGAATCATATGCTTCTAGGCTTAGCAACTCTTTCTATTAAAGCTAGCATGTTTTTTCTGACAGTTGTGCATCGGAAAACTGTCTGTCAAACCCCTGACAGCGGAGTTTCTGCTCACCTGACTCATAGTCAAGCATTTTTTCAGATTTAAAAATTTCTGAAACTTTTTCAGTGATACTCAAAACCTATGCAGTGTTTTTTCCCCAATTACAATATGGAACAAAATCATATGTCAATCTCTGATATCCACCCCTAGACCTTTTCTTCTCCGAATCCTCAAGATAAGTGGTGCTTGGTCACCCCTGCACCACTTCTAAATGATAGAGTTTGTTTTAAACTACACCGCAAGGGTTTTAATTACCCAGATGCACTGGAGAGCTTTACTTATAATCTGCATCTCTGACAAGCAAATAAGTGGATAAATAAGTAAGAACGTCATTCCCTGAGGCTGACTGAGTCAAAGATTCCTCTTGATATTCCCTAAGATGACAAATCCTTGTTTACAGCATACGTGTTTCAAAAAAAAAGTGGCTGATAGGAAGAATCTGCAACCTACCAGCTGTCAAACCAACAACTTCTCTTGTGAGAGGATTAAGACTCAAAAGTTGGGGAGTGACTGACACAGGGGGGAAGCAAAAATCTTGCTCTCCCTCTCAACTTCCTTTTGAACTCTGGGTGAACTCTCCTTGTTTGGATGAGAGCTACGAGACAAAGCCTCTTCACTCGAGAGAGATGAAGTATCATGACTACCTCTAGACTGACACAGCAGCTGGCAGTACCTGTCTATTTGTCATGTCTCAGATAAAATCCAGCTACTAAGATACAACCAGAGGATGTGGGAAATTTTTAAGAGTTTTTATTTTTTGTTGTCCTAACAGACGTTTCTAGTGCTTGATGCTCAGCTAAGTAGTTTTTAGAAGGTTTTGTGAGGTTTTGGAAGTCTGTCTGGCTCAAGAGTAAAACGGTGGTCCACCACCAGCAACACTAGTAGCACCAAGTGGAGCTTCTCCACAAGACCATGGGTCAGAGTCTACAATGCCAGTTGGCAGAAAGTACTGGCAGTTTATTCACTCGCACTTTGTACTAAAAATTTTGTGGCTTTAATAAATCATTTCAAGAATAGATATTTACAACAGGGCACAGGCAAAACATCTTTTTTTATTTTTTAAATGAAGCAGAACAAAAATAAACTAGACAAGCCACAAATATAGGAAACAGGAACAGAAATAAACCCACTACAAAAAACACCAATTACATCATAACTTGTTTTAAGAAGCAAATAAAAGTGATGGACACTGCTTGGATACAGTAGTTATTTTTATGTCCAGATGAAGCGCAGCTTGCTTAGATTATTTTTAGTGCGAGAGGCAACATTTACTACAGCAGTTAGTACTGGTATCCTGCAGGTGGACCCCCTGCAGGTGAGCTTTTCCCATATTTCAGTAAATGGTTTAAGAGTGACTTAAGAGTTGCTTAAGTCACGTGTCAACAACTGATCATGTTCATCCATTTTTCTTGGACACTGAGATGACTGATGTAACCTTTGCCTTTTGCATAGTTTTTGTATTTGTGATTTCTGTGTTTGTAGCTGCATAGTTTTGCTGTTGTTTTATTTTAGTCTAAATGTGGCACCTCAGTTGGCAAATTAGTAAATATGTTTTCCCGAGGCCTCGGCCACACAGCCCTGGAGACTGGTGGGCAACCACCTGGCAACCTTCAATATTCGCTGATTGGTTGGCGATTGTTTTCCAACTGGCCTGCTGACTGTAACTGAGTGAAATTGGTCCAAGGCGAGCGCGGCATGAAAAACCTCCTCGTGGTTGCTTTGGACAGAGAGCAGACTGTCACACTTTCCTGTTTCTAATCAACGTCTCTGTGCTAGTTTTCATCTTTGCTTTGTGTTTTCGGCTTTAAGTTCATACCCGAATACTAAGAGGAAGATCATATGTGTCCACATTAGGATGGGATTTGTGTTGATGTGTCAGCCTATAGGTTTATTTTGTTACATGGTAATGATGATGATGATGAGACAACACGTTTCAGGTCATTTTATAGAGAAAGAAAACAATAAATGTAACAAGTAATGAAACAAATACTTTCTCCTGGGAGTAATTAAGCAACCTACTGCATTACTTTTAAGAAAAGGGTTCGGTGTATTATGTGTAATAGATTACTTTTTACATTACTTTACTACATAACAAAATCTCTAACGTGGCTTGTTAGACCCTTAGCTTTTTTTCTTTTGTATTTTCTGTCCAGCCAATTATTAAATTTGAATGAGCTAATCTGCATTTATAGAGAATCTTGAAAAGGACTGCAAGATGACAAAAAGGGGTTACATCTCAGAATGAACATTTAAGCTATTTTCATCTTTTTGGAGTTTAAACCAACTGTGAGAAATCTCTAATTGCCTTAGTTTAATGTAAATGAGCAACTTCAGCTATCAACTTAAGGTATGACATACTGGCGCAGAATACTCAATGCACACCTGCACTTTCTTTGACAGTTTGCCACCTATTTTGTGCTTGAAAAGGTATGAAAATGAACTTTAATTTACGGTTGAATATAACTGATTGAAATTTGTTATAAAAAATAGAGTCATTATTGTAACTTATACATGAACTACTGTAGACAAACTGAAAGTAGAACAACAGCTATATTACAATTGAACATGCAGTATTCGTAGAATTTAAAGGCAAGAAGAAGATGAAAATGCACCAGAAGAACTGAAATTCGAGTGACTTTTTAAATGAATAATATAGGCAAAATAAATTTTACAAATCTGGCCAAGACATGTGAAAAACTAATGAGGTAGAGGATGAAAAGTACACCTAGACAGCCAGTGTGTACCTGTGAAAACAGAACCGTAGGCGGTATTTTTAGCCTTGCTATGAAAGTGAAGGTCCTCACATACGCACACAGACGTCAACTTTTGCACTGCGTATTCATGTATCTGTCTGTTTACGTACATTAGTGTAAATAATGTTTCCTCCCCTTCAGCATGATGCCAGGCCTGTGATGACACACACATCTGCTAACCAGCACCCTCTTCCCTCCCTCCCTCCCTCTGCCCTCTACATCTACTGTGCCAGTCCACTGGAGGCTTTATCCAATTTGTCAGGGTTGGCATACGCATGGATCAAGATGCCTCCCCCTCCCTCTTTCTCCCCCTCTCTCTCTACCAAGTCATGCTGCTTCGAGACAGTCTCGCCTGTGCCAGCGGGCATTACGATACCTGATGGTGGCTCCCACCTGCCACCACTGTGACATCTAGCCTTGCCCAGTCTGCCTCTTCAACCCAGCAGGCACCAGCTGGCTGGACAGTCTGCGTGCTGATAGATGGACAATTGGAAGCTGGATGATCACTCAGATTCACAAAAGCCAGGCCTGATTAACTGACTAGAACAAACGTAAACACAGCATTTTATCTGTTTATGCTGGCTGTTGTTATGTAGAAGCAAAAAACAAACACCGGGTATGATAACAGGAATATTTTTTTTGCCTCTTTTGGTTGCTTCCACACACAAAAAAAAGAAAACTGTAAAAAACTGGGGAACCCTTTTACAATTTCCAAGTAGAAAATGTAAAAAAAAAATATTTAGGGAGATATGAGACAGGACAACAATACAGGAAATGCACCCCCTTGTTAGACTCGATTTTGTAATTTCGTGCCTAAATGCTGCAACTCTGACAGCTTGCAATTTATGAAGGTTTGCATAGCATATAAGACTGATAATGTGTCTGCACCCACTGACTGCTGGCTGTCACTAGCAACACTCATAATGCATCTAATGTGATCACAGACAAAGAAAAAAACATATTTCCCTAAAATTACTATTAGACAGCTAAAAGGTTAGGCGGTATGTCTTAATAATAAGCTGCTCTAGACTCAAAACCACCAGCAAGATTTAAGGGCTCCATTCCAAACAGTGTGCTAAGTACAAAATGTGGGAGGTGGATGGGAGTATTTAATACTCAAATAACTACCTTAGTGTCAACTGTGAATGAATACCTCTGCACTCCCACCGATCCTTGTCTGTAAACATTAAACGTCAACGGCTTTGGCCAAGAACATAACATCCTGTGCGCTTTTCCAAGAGTGATATAGCAATTTCAAGGCAATGCCTCACAAACACTTTGAAACAGCTCCCTTGACTAGTCCTTCTGTGCTGCTGGAAACCGTTTGACACATGAGCAGAGGCTTTACAGAATCACTGATCCGAGATCCTACTCTATTTGTCAGCTCTTAATCGGTTGCAGTGGGATACGTGCAAGGAGAAATCTGACCCTAGACCAGTACATATGTCTGAAAATGCTCCGAGGCGAGGCGAGGCAATGCCTCTGCAGTGCTTTGCAGTCATTCTATTCAGTCATACCTGCAACCAAATTTAGCCTTATCAGCTTTGGATGCACACACTTATGTATCCCCTTGCACGGATGAAAAATTAACACCCTGAAGAAGATGAACGCTGTTTTGCATAACAATGTCATTATTAAATAGCCAGCCCTTGTTAAATTATTACTTAAATTATTACTTATGTATCATAAGGTGGTACAATATATTAACACTTTATGCTTGTTTGGATGTGCCGTGGGAATAATAAATGATATTAATCTCAACAAATCAATTAACGTCTTGTTTGGAAACTTAATACTATCTCAACACTTGAAGACTGCCGAGGAATAACGGTTGACATCAAGTTGCAGATCATCTCCACACACTGGTCAAGCAGTTTGTTATGATTACATGTATTGTAGGTCCAAATTAGCTCAAATCATTTCAATGTACCACTACCACTTCAAGGAAATGTGAGATGAACAGTGAAAATGTCATTATATCATTACTGCCGCCGCAGCCCATCGCTTTGCCGCACCTCATTGTGAGTAATTGCTGACAAAATGTTAGGCAGCCCCTCAGCAGACCAGACCCCTCCCCTTTCCCCAGTTCCCGTCATATCACATCATTTGAAAACCACTGGGGGGGCTCTTTCCTCATCTCCTATCTGAGCCTATTAGTAGCCATTCTCTGGGGCTACAGAGCAAACGTATCTGCTTCCACTGTGCAGACTTTATACATCAGCATCCCATCCAATGTAATTTCACTATAGCCTATATTCAGCTGCTCTAATTTCCCATTTTATTTCCTTTATGATCACTGGATCAGTGAAAACGACACCGTTTCCAAAGATTCTCACCCACATTATCAGGAGGAACAAGTTTGTGCTGATATATCTGAGCTGGGTCCCATGACGCACAATAAAAAGAAAGGCCACAGTTGCAGTATAAAAACAATGATGTCCACCACCCACGATCGCCCACTAATGAAGCTTTTTATCACATTAATGAGAGTTTTAATCATTGTTCACAGTAGTCTATCCACGTGGTGAACCATCTATTACGCTGGCCTGTCTACCTCATAGAGCTAAAGAATATTCCAAATCCTCTCGTAAATGTGGGGAAAGTTACAAATACTTTGTACTTTTGCTCTTTCTCACCCTCTACCTCCACAGTTCTACAAGACACAGCTCAGAATTTGCACTGAATATGTGCAATGTCACCGATTTCTGAGGACACTTGCTCGAGCCATCTGCCGCTGTGTGCGAGAGTACTGTTAGCATTACTTTCCAGCAAAGGCAAGCTGGAGGACAAAGGGCAACATAAATTTACATACCAGAGAGCTGCTCCAACTCATTAATGCATATTACAACGTGACCAACCTAAAACATCAAATATATATTGTAGACCTGACCTACCAAAATGAAACGAAGGGCAGTGGACTGTCTGTTCAGGCGAAGAGTAAATAGTAGCGGAGTATTGTTTAGTTTCGGGATGTGGGTTTAATTAGTATGTTTTTTAGTGTCAGAATGAATCACTGCTAGTGTCTCGAGGTGTGTTGATAGCTCATAACTATCTGGAAACACTTCTCCTGTGTTCAATGATTTGTGACAAGGTCAAAGAGACCTGTGTGTGAGTCTGTGTATCTATATGTGGAAGTGCTGACGATACACAGCCACTCTACGGCGAGCTCAAACTTGACGTAATAACAGCATATCACACCCATTGTTTCAAACACATCATTACAGCACCCTGGCTAATATTATATAGATCTCCCTTACGCTGCCAGATCGTGTGGGTCCTGTGATTTCTGGGGCGGGGTCTATGCAGATCAGGCTTGTCTCAGCTTCAGTCAGTTTGGGATCTGGGATGTTGTGCTCTTTGGGTTGATGCCTTAGTTTATCCAATGTGTTGGGGCATGCTATCCTGCTGGGGAAGGTTGCTGACATTAGGGAATGCCATATGGCTTGTGCTTGGTCTGTGAAAATGTTCAGGGCATGGTACATGATAACGTAGCCTACAAGTATACTGGGACCAAAGGTTTGCCCAGGACAAACATTAGTGTATGTTCAAAATGTGATTTTTTTTTTTTTAGACCAAGCCAAGTCTTCAAACCCACCCCTCTTTCTGGCCCAGTCCCAAGTGTTGGGCCTAACAGCTTCTCAGCTAAAACGACAGCGTGATGACTACTCTCGTATGTTAATGAATGACCTCTAAACATATGGCTACAGACTATCATCACTTATCTTTAACATCCTATTTACGAAAGTACCTTCAAACACATTCATGTTTCAGTATCATCATAGAATAAGCCTGGGTCATTTGATTTGAAATAAATACCTTCATTTGGTGGCGATTCCTTATAAACACGGGATTCATTATGAAAGTTACTGCATTTGATGCCACAAGAGGAGCTAAATGCCAAAGGCAACTGTGGCGGATCCAATTTTTGTGGCACTTTTGAGAAATGCTCTGATGAGTAACCATCTGTTGGGTAACTTTGTCAAATAAATGACTATAAAACGTGCCATAAACATGAAACCTGAGGAGGGCTATCATTTTTCCTCACACAAGTCATTAAGTTTCTCATCGCCGTAGACAGAGAGGGATTCAAAAGCCATCTCCATCGACAAAAGAAAGAAAAAACACTAATGAGATTTGGTGCCATTTTCACAGTCTGAGGCAACTGCAGTATTTTATGAGTGTATTAAACTGGAGGGTTAAAGTGGGCCGGAACAACCTGAAATGGCGTTAACATTACCTTCAGTTAACGAGTAATTAAATCTGATAGCAAGGTTAATGCGTGTTTTTTTGGTTAATTCTTTGTGTGCTTGTACATATTTTTTGTGAAATGTCTTCACTAACTTTGTGTTATTCTGAGGTGGCATGAGTTTACAGTTATGCACTGTGTTGGACTGGTCACATCTACCGTTACTCAGAGCAAGGATAGCAGACATCAATTTAAATTGTTGAATTTATTTGGCTAAATCCGTAAAGAGCAGTGAAAATGGGAGAAGCACCTAGGGATGGGTTCTGACATAAACGGTAGTAACCAGACCGAAAAGCAGCGCACATTTCGGTGCTTTATTTCGGTGCTTTTTTTTTTCCTGAGCCAATTCTAGCCAATCATTTTACGTTTCCGAGGATAGTAGGCGGGGCCAGGTACGTACGTTCGTTTAGAGCAGAGCTACAGATTAAAAATGCCCAAGGCGAAGCGATCAGAAGTCTGGCTGTACTTCACAGCAAAAGCTGCAAACTCAGCAGCCTGCAACAAGTGCTTTAAGCTGATACTGTGATACTGTCAAAGGAGGTAACACCTCAAATCTGATGAAACACCTGGCGATGCATAGCGGGGTTTTTTAAAGCCGAGAAATGCGCCGTGTTTGATAGCTTGCTGCGAGACCTCACACTGAGCACATCTACTGCGGGTGTGGTGCCTGTTATCGGACCTGGAGTTAGCAACATCCCCCAAAAACCCGAAGAGGAGAGTCCTGGCTCCCAGCCCTGCCAGTGTAGCAGAAATGATGATGGATGATGATGGCAGCAGCAGCCGTTCTTCTCTGGGTGAGTTGCTTCATGTTGTTCGTGTGTAATTAACGTTGAGCATGTAAGGTGAACTAGCAAACACCGTCGTAGTTACATGCGGCTGTCTTCTTGTTTGATGGCAGATACTCCCTTCACCCTGGCCAAAAAGGCTAAAATGACCAAAGAAAAAGTGGGAAACAGTTAAACATGAGAGGTTTTTGGACCAATTTTGTGTTCTCCATCCTTTAAGCACCGGTTTGAGCACCGTTTAAGCACCGGCACCATTTCAAAAGTACCGGTTTGGCACCGGTATCAGATAAAACCTAAACGATACCCATCCCTAGAAGCACCACAGGTCAGCTGATCACAGTTTGCACTCAAAGAAAAATCCACACATTATTATTTCACTCACTTATTTCTAAGTGATTTCCCCACGCTGCACGGCTACACCCGATCTGACAAACACTTTAATCCCCATGTATTACCATGCTATTGCTTTCCTATATCTTATTTTGTTTCTTTGGTTTTCAGTCACCGAGCGGGCACCCTACACCAGATGCTCATTTGAGTGACAGCAGCTTCACACCAATAGCTCTTCGTCAAATCAATAAAAGTGAGTGTGAAAGGGTACGAAGGTAATGGCATGTTGCAAAATGTCAACTTTTCCCAGCCACTGCCTGCGAAGACAAAAGACAGCAGGAAATCAAATTCATGGAAAAACCTGTAATCTATGTGAGGACATTCTACACTTGAATGACTCTGCAGAGATTTTGACAGCATCTCAACTTAACAACAAAATAAGAGAACGGTGGAAAGGGTCTCTGCACTGGGGCTTGAAGCGGGAATGGCAGTGGCCAAACATTCAATGCAACCGTCAGCTTTGCTTCCAATTCTTAATTTTTGATATGTCCTTCAATTTTACTAAAAAGTTTAAAAGAAAATCACTAGAACATATTTGATGAATTTCTGGGGGTACTGATTTAAAATAAGTACACTAAGCACATCGTATGTTAAAGTAACTAGTTGTGAAACAGAAGACATCTCCTGCCCGTTCTGTATATTCAGTATATACAGTATGCAAACCAGGAAACATGAGGGCACATCAGTTGTGTTAGCTTAAGAACAAGTACTCGCTGTACACCAGACGAATACAAATCTCCAAGCTGCTCTTCTTGATGGTAATGAAGCATTTACTGTGGAAGTAGTGTCTCTCCAATACTGACAACTGATTGGTAACGCTGCACGCAGAATGACAGGAGCCCCACTGAGCAGAAAGAGATCTGCACTCACGTGTAAAAATTGCAATCACAGACCAAAGTAATTTCGCTGAAATGCCACGTTACCTTAGTAAGCCTGCGAGATGATACCAGGGAAGTGTTAGGAACAGATGGGGTATACATTTTTGTTTCACAGCAAGTAAAACATAGGAAGGAGTTTCTGAGCTGGCTGTTACTCTCAGTGAGATTCGGAAGATGCCAATTGGTCCTTCCACATTGCTGGTACAGAAAAGCTCAACCGCACACAATGTTGTACTGACGAATGCAGGCGGCGTCGCAAGAACACATCAGCTTGAGAGTGCAGATTTCCCCCAGCTTGCTTTAAGGTGTAATTATTGTAAGGTTAAACATAAGTTAAACCAATACCTGTGCAGTTGCTGTTCTGAAGCACCGACACCTATTTCATTCCAATTCGAGTACTAGCTAATAGCTTTAAAAGAATGAGTAGTCTTGTTACATCAAGGTCGCTCTTCTCTTCCATCTCCAAAGGAGTAACCGCTTTTTAAGCAAATAGCTTCTCGATATTCTTAATCCTGTTTAATGTCAGTGGCCAAGGAGGCTTTTTCATGAACAGAATAAAAGAACACGAGCGGTCTCAGTAGCTTTTTAACATGCAGAGTTTGTCTGTGCGTTCATGATGTACAGAGACAGCAAATCCTCCATGCTAAATGATATAATAGGCTCTACTCATTCCTGATATCCTGGATAACCCTTCCTGAATCATAAACATTTTTTGGTGTTTTCAATTATCGAGTGGATGAAATCTGTGATTAGCTGAAATGATTGCGCCACGACATCATGTAAAATTTTTGATGAGCTTTAGACAGAAAAGCATGACTTCTATGTGTTGGCAAAAAAGCTCGTGAATATTTGGCTAAAATACCCCCCCCCCCCCCCCCCCCCCCCTCTGTCAACTACCCCAATTGTATGAGTCATTAAGTACAATATGACTGACCTTTAGATGATTCATAACTAAACATCGTCAGTGCTCACAAGTGATGGTTGGAATATAATTAGTGACGGAAAATATCAAACGTTTGATCCACAATGCGCTTTTATTAGTGTCAGCAACTGTCAGTAAACTCTGGGGATCTTGGTGATATCCCACCATGTATGAAAGACTCTGCTAGTTAAAGTAAATAAGAATAAGAACCAGTTTAATGTGCCAGCACTTTGAGTAATTACTTTACCTGTGCTAATTGTGCCACATATAATCAAAGTAACCCCAACGGATCCAGTGTGTGGTTATATGTGTAGCGCAGAGACTAGAGTAAGGAGATGGAATGATTTTTTCCACACGTATGCACCTTAATAAAAGTGTATGTGGAAAATAAAAAGTCTCTTGACCACTATGAAAAAAAGTAAAATAAAAGACATCTCAAAAATACGTCTATGCAAAGGTCAACGTACAGAAATAGGGAAATATGAGCACAATATGAATGGACTTTTCACTCACCCTGCAACTTTCCATAGTGATATTTTCTCCCATACACAAAGAGAAAATGACAATGATGCCAACTCATGCCACACACAGACAGAAGCTTTGGGGTCAGTTTCATGGATGCTTAACATCCTTCAGAGTTAAATGCGGTGCTGTCGGGGACTACGAGGAGGATAACTGTGAGCTCAGAGGACATGTTAGGTAAGATCATTTGAGGAAGACAGTGAGGTTAAATCTTGTGGTCTTTTTCTGTGTTTTCTAAACAGTTGTGAGCTTGTAATTCTCTGAGGAAAACTACAAGAAGATAATCAAGTACATCCAATTCCTCATAACTTTGCACTTGCCGGGAAGAATGAAACATGCAAATGTAAGCCCCCCAGGCAGCAGGAATGCAATTAAGGTAAGCTAGCCTGCTAGCAAGGTTAGTGCTGCTGGATCTGAAGTGCCAGATAGCACCCCCAACACAGCTTCCCTCAGGACTCCCAGTCTGCCGGCTGTGCAATGAACCGGCGACCCTTACCACACACCTCCCTTCCCAACACAGCCACTGGTGATAAATTACCTAATCCTCCTATCCCTAGCCGTTTCTATTATACACCCAGAGCCTGTAAAGAAGAGCTACAAGGAGAAAAAGGGGGTTGAGAGAACAGACAGCAAGAGGTGGGTGGGGAAAAAAAAAAGAATAGACTTATTGACAGCAACACAATGACAGTGGGAAGATGCACAGGGCAAACAAAAGCAGGAACTGGCAACCATAATCTTCAGTATCAAAAGGACATGTGTGCATGTCATTTTTGATGTTGAAAATCGGGGGCACTCAGAACCACTTAGCACTGCATTTGCACATAATTGTGTCTGACAAAATACATCTTCTGAGAGATCCACAGATAGGGCTCAGCTTCTTGTGGTGTATCATTTCAGAAGCATCGGGAATATCGTAAGAACGAGCAAACCGATAGTGTTCTTTAGGAGGTTTAAAGAATATTCACACAGATGAATGTTCATGAACGTGATTCATGCACATCACTCAGTCATCATTTCAGCTGAGCTGAGAAGCAGCAACCAAAGGACAATGACATCAGTGCTCAAACCCTCCCAGAGGAGTGCTTGTTGTCTCTCACGCTGGTACACACACTGCTATGGAAACCAGCAGGAATGTGAGCATGCATCAGGGTTAAAGGGATAATGCAAGGCACATACACACTGACAAAGAAACAGCAAGGCTACAGTGTCAGTCCACTGAAAACAAAGCTGACACATGACCAAACAGTTCCTGACCAGCTGTATACGACAGCCTGTGTTCAAATTTTCCCCTATTAAAAAGCACCACAGAGGTCAACTGAGGACCAAATGACTCACTGTCTTTGCTAAAGGAAAGTTCACCAACAGTGTTTTAATCTAAGAGTGCAGTACAGCAGGCCTATTACTGAGCTTGATTTCACAAGTGTCTGCGAGAGATGTGGTTTCATAGTAGAGTGCTGCCAAAGCCCGGATGGAACGCATCCTATCAGACCGCTCACTGTACCAGCTGACTGCTACGGAAAGAGCAAGAGTGTGAGAATGTGCGTGTGCCAGAAGTTAAAGGGACACGGCAGCCCATGGGCACACATTTAGCCACGCGTGCTTATGCAGTCAGCCATGCTTATGCATGTGCACAGAAACAAAAACTCCCATCTGTTTCCTATCTATATGTCAAACTGAGTAGATAAAACTTGGAAAAGGGCAAATAAAGCAGCTGCAACACACACACACACACACAAGCAGAAGGCAGCTTTCTCTACACACTGGGCACCCATTCAAACAGCTCTCAGTAACAGTAACCCACGGCAACCCTAAAACCAGCCCCCTTTCCCTTCCTCCTCAAGAGACGCAGATCCTTTGCCCGGTTAGGGGAGAACTGACTGAACTAGCACACAGAGTGCCTGAGAGTAAAAAGAGGCTGTAACTTTACCCACTCTGTCCTTACTGAAGTGCAGCACTACACCCGCCCCCCTCTCCTCTTAAAGGTTAAGGGGGTTAATCATTCAACATGAGAGGGGATTTTAAGGGAGAACTGAAAGTGGACACAAGTCAACATAAACCCCTCTTTTGTTCAATTCATCCGCTCTCTTGCTGACTCTGAAATGCACTTATTCCCATGAACAGAGGTACGAGCGGAGGCTTTTTTCACTCTTGGATGTCCTCCATGATAAGCCGCACACTCGAGACACACACTGCAAGACTACACACACACACAGCTGAATGAGAGCGCACTCATCCTTCTCCACATGTTCACAGCTTCTCGGCAAAAAGAACAAGAAGACACCGTCACTTCACTCTCAGCGCGGCTCTCTTACCATTGTGGTTGTGCTGCAGGGTCTCAAGCACGCTGGCAGAGGAGTCCGTCGCTCCCAGCTCGGCCAGTCTGCGGCTGGTGGCGCTCAGCTCTGACCGCAGGTTGGTCACCTCCTGGCTGGCTGACTGAATGGCCCCATCGATGCGCTGGGCAAGCTGCTTGTTGTCATCCATCATTTTCAGGATTTTTGCCTGAGGAAGAGAGGGGAATCCAGACAAGGTGTCATGCTGACAAGTTGACCATTTCCTGGGAAGGAAGGTGTCCCCAAATAAATTCCTCCTTTTTTTCCCCCTGTTCTGATTGCTCCTGTTCCCTTTTTGTTTTATGAGAAAGCCAAGTTAAATCCTCAGAGCAGTTAGTCCTTTCCCTTAAAGAGAGGCATCCGGCTCAGGGGAAATGTGTGTTTGCTGAAAGGAGTGTACGTTTCAGAGGCTGTGTGTGCGTTGTGAGAGTGTGTCAGTGTGCGAGCATGCCTGTGTGTGTGTCTCTGAGAGTTCGGTAACAGCATGAGTGTGTCTGTGTGTGCATTAGAGCGCCAGCACTGCCCCTGTGAAATGTGCTCCCCGCAGCTGACTGTTGAAAGGACACAGAGCATTGAGAGATGACAAGCGCCTTTTTAAATGGACTGTACCATTTGCAGAGAAAGGCGAGGGGGTGGGGGAGCACGCTAGGACACATAAGCACATGGAAAATCAGAGTTTCTCAACACAGCTGTTTTCAGGAGATATTGTCTGAGGTTCTGGGAATGCGTTCATTGCTGAACAAACTCACAACAAATTTCTGTAATCCGGTGAAAAAGGACTAAATCGAAACACTGCAGCTTTTTCTCTTTCTAACTTTCTGCATGCAAATCCTGCACAGGACTTGTGGACAAAGGGAAGGAAATCATTAGTTTGACAAAGGAGCAGTTGTGCGGAGAAGACAATAATAGTTGTGCAAACAGGGCTTTTTTTTCACATTATCACAGTGAGGTATTCGTCCAGCAGACAAAGGCGTTTTTTGAAGCCCTGCTGTAATGTTTCAGGCTGAAGTTGAAGAGGAACATATTCATCCCTTCAAATGTGCTCTAACATTGTTTAATTGAAACATAAGACATTTTGAGATCCATTGAGTCAACTCGGATATTATTATGATAGGAGTGTTCAGAGTAACTCAGTTAAGATTTGACATATTATTCTTTATAGCATTAAGCAGGGGGGTTATGAATGCAATCATAGGCTCCTTCCTGCCTATCCTTTAGGCTAAGAATGAGCTTTAGCCCAAGGCTGACTGCCACATGTGGAAATGTCCTACATGCTGTGTGACTAACTATGTAACACATAATTTTTTGTATCTGTATCCAAAATCTATGCTCTGCCTTCATAATTGTAATTCTTCTTGCTTCCTTCTATCCTTTGCAGTGCCACAGAGGGGTATCTGCAGTGTGGCTGTGAAAACTGCTGCTTATATATTAGAAGTATTGCAAGACAACAACATTACTTTCAAAATGTCAAGTATACCCCAGAAACTGAACAGGAGACAGACTGATTCCGGAAGCTTTCTATATAGAAAAGCCTCACGATGAATCCGGTGCAGCCCATTTGTAAGTGAGCAGAGCTGACAGGGAATAAACATGTTTCTCAATAGTCATCGGATACAGGGCTTAAAGGATTACACTGCCTTTCTTTTTATTGTCACTGTACATGTAAGCATAGTTTGGACCCATTTCAACGCAGCACATCATGTATTAGCTTGGTAGTCTTGTACATGAATATGCAGTATTAAGTGAGCAGCTTATCTGAACTAGTATCAATAAACTAACAGTGAACACATGAAATCATCACTCTAAAGTCAGCTGTTTTGTGACTGCATCTTTCACAACTGTGACTTCAGTACTGTGATCAATATCATATTGTGATTCCCAACCATAAATGGGAATATCTGACTTTCTACACAATCTTTTCACTCATTAATGATAACTTCATTAGGGCTGCACCACACGCACGTCTTTCCAAAGATATCAGCCATTGCCAGTTTTTAGACTCTTCCTAATGCTGACACACTTATAATTAACCTCTCTGTATAGTTGTCTTTTCCCTTTAGGACTGAGAAAACCTGCCTCAGTTGCCAACCCAGCACCCCAACTCCATCCTGCTATTTTTCAGCTATAATCTGACATTAGTCTGCCAAAGCATGCCCACTCACTCAGCAGTACAGCTGTGTTGTTATTGTTTCCCAAGGTTGTATGAACTAAGACCCCAACCTATCCTGCATGTGGTAAACACAGATCAGCCACGGCACTGCACAAGCCTGGGTAGCGTGCAACTGCTGTGTACCGTAGCCTCAGGCGCTCTGCGAGTGTGTGGGCCAAATATTGAGTTGCACACGATTTGCTCAAGAAAAAAACCCCCAAAACTTAACTGACCGCTTAGACTATGCAAGCGAGGAGATAGAGAAGAAAACACGCACGCATACACACATAGTCCACCCGTTCATCCATCTGCAAGACACGAGTCACCCCCCCCTCTTAGTAAGTGAACATCATGCTGTTATTTATAGACGACCCTGCTGCCGCATATGATACATTAGTCACAGGGGAGGGCAGGCATAGACTCATACACACGCTCACTCATACACACATACACAGGGCAGCTAATAATCCCAAAGTCATCTGATGTTCATTAATGAAATTCAGCTCTTGTCAGGAGTGCTAAAAGTCAACTGGGCCCTTTTGGGTAATCAAGATGTTGCACTATCAAAGTCTTTGCATCTTTCTGTACAGTTCACCGTTACACTAGAGTATGTCTATAAAATATGCTTATACTATATGCAGGTATGCACATTAGGGATGGTCACATTTTTCAATTTTTCAAATAAACATTAAATTGTAAATAGTTTAAAAATGTTTACTGCAATTTGTATGTGTTACATTACATATTTCTTACTACCAGCGCCCGGTAGTAGGTGCTGTGCTGTTACCACCAGAAGATGGCAGTAATCCAACTATAGGCTGCGTACGAAAAACGTGCTGGCAGACTAGTAAAACGTGGCTGACGCAGTGAGATTCCACGCTAATGTACTAAGAAGAGAGACCCCTTGGGTTTAAGGGCTTTACAAATGCAATGTAATGTAAATGTCATGTTTTATCTGGCAAAGTCTGTTACTATGTTCTTACAATGTCTTATTCATGGAGCCATATAAACATGAAAACACAAGTTGCATGTGACTTTGGATTCTGCCGTGCATTAATAAAGCGGTATTTCCATTTTCCCTCAAAACATAGCCTACAGCAATAAGGGGTCTTGCAAAGAATTGGAAAGTAGTTTTCTAACTGAACTGTGGGAAGAGTGTGGATGAGCTGATTACAGTGGATTTTTTTTTTTTTAATATATATATAATAATTTTACCAAAGTTCTTAGAAGCCAGTCTTGCCTCCGCCTTGCCAGTTATTTCAGGCTGTCAAAAATATGCTCCTCTATAAACAGGTGGGGATAACTTTTATTTTCATGGGCTTTGGGACATAAAAACACTAAGTATAAAATCACCAGTTGCTTCAAAATAAGGTTGAATGGTTTGGGGGGTTCTTTACGCTTCCCTGCAGGCTATGTACAAAGTTTTGTGACAATGCAGTCATGTTTATTAGAGCCAGAATAATACAGGATTTTTAATACCGATACTAATATTTGGTCATTTAAAATGCGATATTTCGTTGTCTGTTGGGTTTATCGCGAAGTTTTTTTTCTTTCAGATGCATGAAAAATACGCAGATTACCCTAACATTGTTATTTGCACTTATTTACGCTTTGCCTGACTCTGCTTGGATCAGCTGATTGTTGTTTGTGGCTTTTTGCTAACAGGGGAAGTTGCAGAGTGCTCTCTGGTGGACAAACTGTGCAACGTCAACACTTGAAACATGGCTGGAAGGTGTTTCTCCTGTCTTTTCTTTTATCGGCAGTTATAAATGCTATCAATAGTCTGGCAAATAGCTAACATCAGCCAATAAATCATGTGTGTTTTCTATTCTGCCAGAGCACCAGAAAAATTTTCATTAGCCAGGAAAAGCAGTGTGTCGACTTACACATGTCTGCACTTTGACAACAAGTAGATACTGAACACATGCTAACACACAGTTGAAACTGTCACGTATCTTGACGTGCATCACTGCAAACAACAGTATCGGTTTTCCCGTTTAGCTATTGATTAGCTCCTTGGTGGTGCAGGAAGAACCACCACCATTTTTGGTATCTGGGAATTCTTCCATTGATTTCTAGTCAGGATTTGTTGAGTGTGACGTCTCTTGTCATTACGTGAATAAATCTACCATTTTCCTGCTCATTATGTTTGTTTTCTTTGTTTATTTTTTGCGCAACCAATTAAAACACATATCCTCATGTTCCAAACATGAACATATGAATTTGTGTGTCACATAAACGCCCATCGCTTCAGTTTCTTTCTTTGGGTCTCGAATGTGTCTGCTGGTCACTGCAGTGAATAGGGACCAAGTGTATCAGTAATTAGTGGGTGTGCTTTGAGTTAGGATTACCATATGAATGGTGACAGTAGGGAGTGGGATCAGTGCTATATAACCATTCATCACTGTGCTGCAGCACCCTGCAGACATTTTACAGGCAAGTCACTGGAATAAAAAGTCATAAAAAAAAAGTTTCAGCACAGAAATCTGTATGCAGTAGTTTTTTAAGCCTGCATGATTACATTTTTTTTACTTACATGGGCAAGATTTTGTTGTTGGGCAATAACAGCCAAAACTTACAAGCTTTCTCTAGCATGGTATTTGTTGCCTGGCAACAACAGGAACCAAATTCAGCTGTGCTAACAAAATAAACTAAAGAAAATTCCTACATCTGTTACAACTTTTGACACTGTTTGCTTATGAATTGTTTTAAGTGAGTTTCCTTTCCTCTGTTCTCAACTTAAAAGCATTATGTTAGGGAAAAAAAACACTGAACAAGTCTAAGTACATCTCAAAGCAAAAGACAGCTATTTTGCTAGAAATTAAATTTTACACTGTTCTTTTGTTTGCCCTCGCTCTAGCACAGCAAATGCATTAACTCTGCTTTCTAAATCAGCTCCTAAATAGGCGTAAATGATAGGATGTAAGAGAGTGTTTATAAATTTGGTATAAATCATTTTTCCTTTGACTTGCTGAAGCTTACAGCGGTATGTGCAAATGAAAATTTTCTATATGCCTGTCTTTTGTATAGACCTGTCAATCAGACAACATTCAAAGAGGGTTTTTTTCCTGTATTGCCTCATATAATTGCTAAAAGATTCAGCCAGCCATCCAGAGACTGAGAGGCGTTATTTTATTATTTTTATAACACTAAGACAAGTGCTGCTAATCACTGGGTGTGCCCAAAGGGAGGTTTTTACAAAAGACAAACAGACTACTAATCTATATGCGAGTGTTCACTCACAGTCTTTGTTGGTCTGATAGCAAAGGGATATGTGACTAGACATTTCTTGTAATCCAAGCATGACACCATTCCAAATCTTGTTACCTCCAGAAAGGAGGGTGTTCTATATTTTATAGTACTTTGTGCTTTCAGGAGTTTGCCTCTAAGTCAGGGACCATTGCTTTACAGATAATCTAAAAACAACGTATAGATACCTGCACCACAATCTGTGCTTACTGCCTATGCCCCTGCAATGCAGAACTTATGGGCTGCACCAAAATCACCTGCCTATTGATAGCATCTGGAAAGGCCAGCCAATGAGGTGGAAAAGGTGCTGTAATGCAGGGCCAGGCTGATGTGAATTCCTGCATTTGTGTTTTTTTTCAGGCAAAAGGAAATGGTTTAATGTCCCCAAAGGAGTAAGGAAATTGAGTTTTTGTAGCTGAAGGCTATCTTCATGTCTTATCAAGATCATCTTATCGCGGGGGGAGGGGGGAATGGACTTAGCAGAGAAAGTGTTACCTCTCCTGAGTCAGATCACACGGGACACACAAAGTAAGAAACACCCACTGTGGTGAGAAAAATGGAGGATCACGCTGAGGAAAAGACGACGCACAGAGAGAAATACACTGACAGAGCTGACAGACCCAGTGAGACCTCAATATGATTCAAGAGTGTGTAATTTATAACTAATTTAGTGCAGAAGATCTTACATCTTGCTACAGACACAAAATTCCAAAATTCCAAAACCAACTTAATGTTTGGAGTTTTTTTATTCAGCACCACTTTGTAGCATGCCACTATAGAGACATTTTATATGCTCTGCTGGGTTGCGATTTCATGGAATGCGCATTTGACTAAATGTTTTAGCGTAGGTTTAGTTGGGGCAGCGTACAGAACTGAGCTCAGCCAGCAAATCTCAGTGTCAGCCTACAGTACATCAGCTGATGGCTCAGCTGATTCCCTTCGTATTTGCAAATCTAATGTGGGGCGCGTTTTTTAAGCTGCTTCAGATTCTTTGCGCACCCACCTCCGCCCTTCATGCTTTTCATGCTAATTCCCAATTTACTTGATGTTGTGTCCACCGTGATTGATGCCTGCTCTGTTCTGTGAAGCCGGTCTTGCTGCCGCTGCTGTAGCAGGGCAGGAGGTCCCAAAACAGAGCCACGCTGCAAATATAATTTACTGCAGATGGAATAACAATCCTATTGTGACTAAACCTTCTACTCTGCTACAGTTTACTGATTGTTTATAGCTCTCCACAAAGGAGCCACTCAATTTTGTGACCTAAGGAGAGCAGACCACCTCCCTAAGCATCGGTGTTTCAGCTGAACAGAATTAACAACTCGAATATAAAATGCTTAAGATATATATATATATATATACCACTTCATCTGTTATGGAAGATAAGACAAGTGATCGGGTCTTAATGATTTGATTACTGCATGACGCCTTGCTGCTTTGTGCCAACTTTTCTTTAAAAGCACATTGACCCAGTTATGAGCCATCTTTCAACACAAAATAGAAATCGCACAATCTCAGGCGTGCATTAAGCATCATTACTTCAAAAACAGGCAAAGTTACTGCGTGATATAGGAGGAGGTGTAAGCTCATTACACAGGAGTGGGTGTAATCGAGACAAAGAACAGACGCGAGCATTCTGAAAACACAGAATTATCTTCACTGTGCTGTTTATTCTCAACTCCGAGTGTCCTTTACTACTCAAACTATGTGAAAATGGATATGACAGAGCAGCTGGAGGATAGGAACAGACGACTCTCGGTGCAGCGGTAGCTTTCTCTCTAACCCCAAGAGATTAGCCGGACAGTTGTATAACTGAAAGGTCATAGGTTTGATTCCCACAGGTATTAGTCTGAGCAGGTGAGCTGGTCAGTGTGGGCACTTTCATGACATTATGAATAAGTATAACGACATCTCAAAGAAAACGGCAGTTATTTTGCTGCAATTCATTTTTACTGTGTTAACTGTTGTTTGCTTTTGCTTTAGCACAGAAAATGCATTAACTTAGCATTCTAGGCTAACAGGCGTAAATGACAGCATATAACAGGATATTTAGGATTTCGTATCTTCACAACTGCTTTAAACTTTGATTAAAGCTTATCAACATCAGTGAATCTTTTGCTTTTTTTAAACACACAAAGGTAATGACGACCCATTAACCAGCAGTCCATAGCTTGATCTGGATCACTGTTTCACTTTTTGGACTTTCTTTATCAACCTGTGTTTCTTTCAAAAGAGACAAGGGTAAGAGTCGGGCTGACATAGTGGAGCATTTGTTACCTTAAGAGCCATATATGAATTTCATACAAAGGAAAAAAACTAGGTGAATACTGGACATCTCTAATTGAATCCTAATATTCATCTGTGTCTGAAAGACGTCTGGTTTGCTAACCTATTTTCCCTCGAGTCGTTTTTACAGTGTAGGAGATGAAAAAGAGGTATGACACAAAAGTAAATGCAGTAGAAATTAAGCAAGGGCTCTCTTCCACCAGTCAGGAGAGGTTTCAAAAGATAATTATATACAGTTTGCATTTGAAGAAAAATTAGCAAAACAGGAAAAAACATTAAATAGACCACAGCTAACCAAATGATACAGAACAGGACCATTAGGAAGGTAAAGTAAAAGTCACTAATTGGCTCTTAATTCAATCAACATTAATCACTAGCTCGCTTATATATCGCATATTACAAGACAGGTATAAAAGAGAGAATTAATAACTTCACTTTTGAAAAGGATGAATCGTTTTGAAGACGGCAGCTTCAGCGTAATTAATTCGTGTAAGTGCATTAAACTAGGATTATAACTTGAGGGGCGCTCAGGTGCATGCTGGCCAAAGCCAGTGCTCTTTAGCATTTTGAAGAATGCTCCACCTCTCCAGCTGCTTCATGGAATTCACCAAGGGAGTTTTTTAGGTAATCGTGCCTTGATAAAGGAAAATGTCACATGTATTAGAAAAGTGAATAGAGAGACTTCTACCACAAATAGACCATACAGAGTTGGATATAGAGGCAGAGAAGAAGAGTTCGTGACTGTACGAATTTGTATTAATTTGGCATTATCAGCATCGTTTCCAGTATTTATAGTGTTCCAAAAAGCTTCAAATGTTTAAAGAGTAAAACAGTTTTCTGCAGTTGGTAATTTGGCCGAGCAAAAACTGAAAAGTTACTTTGAGCTTCAGAAATTTGTTGCAGGGATGGGAGAACTGCCAGAAAAGTCGCTCCAGTCACAATCCATCATGAAGTCACCTCCATCAGAGCTCTCAGAAGCAGGGTGAGGACAGAGAAGTCTTAACAGAAAATCAGGTCCAGAGCGCAGGGATCTGTAGCTCGGCTCATGACTTACCTTTCATCACAATAACACAACGGCAATTTTATCTCGATTAAATCAATGTTTGCAAAAAAATCTCAAGGTCCAAATATTTTTTATAATTTCACTGCATATGTTTACTCAGCCAAATTTGAAACTAAGAAAAATCTATATTTCTTTAATAAAGAGTCTGCAGCCAGAATCATCTCCGTGAGGCAGGCGACTCGTGTCAAACAAAGCTCCCGGTGCTGTGTGGATATCCATGCCTCCGCTGTCCTTGCCACCATCAGCACTGCGTGTACTGCCAGCTAAGGAATAAAATACACAAATACAGTCGGGTAAACACAGTTTGTTGACACATACAGATAAGTTTCCCATTCTGTCTGACAAGAGGTTTGAGGTGAGGAAGAGTGTTACTGGAATAATTCGCATCTTCATCCCAACTCTCCCAGTTTCTCTAATCTCTTGTTCTATTCACACTAAGCTCCTGTTCATATTTTCCTGCCTCCACATGGTCACTGACAGTGTGAGGTACATCCAGATAGCAAAGGCAAAGAGATATTTTTTTTTCTGGGAAAGCCATAAGTAAGCCGGCTCTGTGGTTAAAGCTCTGGGGCTAATCTCCAACACAAACAGGTCTATGGGCTTTGATGAGAATTAAGATACACGTTCCTTTGAGGTGAGACAAGAGAACAAAGATGCCATGCTGGGTTTTTTTGGCAAAGGATATATACATATATATATGTATATATCCCCTTTTTATTTTACTACTATCTACTGAAGGCTGTGTTTGTGTTAGGAATGGCTGAAGGAGATTTTGTGCCCTAGCAGACATCCTAAGCTATCAAATTAAACCAAATATATGTTATGAAGTACGTTAGTATTATTATTTGATATTTTTAAAAGCATTTTAAAAGTCTTTTTGAGCCTCATCTCCGTTGCCTTTTATTCAATCATGAAAGTGGAAAAATCTGGTCTTTTAATCTTAATGAAACACCTTCCAAAGGTGAACCTGGTGAACCTGGCAATGGTGCACTATTGAGTGAAATATTGAATAATAAGCCTGCTACTGGCAGGGACTCACTTTTGATCATGTTCAATGGGGTAGGAAGGCAAGGGCTTAACTGGCTTTTAATAACATGCTAACTACTCATTTTTGTGCTATCTAAGAAATGTTTTGGAGCCTAATTTTCTGATTTCTTTCTTTCGTTTGTGTGATGTGATGAATACTCTGTGTTGTTCAAAGGACTGGAAACATATATTGTAGCCAAACAGAGTCAAATTCTAGCTTAATTCTACGTTTTGTCACATCACAGACAGAAAAAAAATCAGGAGAAAAAAACCATACATTCAAAATGCATTTCATGACAGCCAGTAAAATCACTCCTGATCAGTGTCAGTGGCTTGACTTGACAGATGGTCAATTTTTCTTGCTGAAAGGGAGCGCGTGGCGTCACGTGTGATGCCGTTAATGTTCTGTGAACTAAAATGCCAGGATGAGCGTTCAGTAGTTAATTGTAACTGTTTATATGTCAACATGTAGGTCCGCCTCTGTGTGCGCGACGGAGAATAATTGCGTGTTTCAGGCTGAGGGGCAGCTCTTGTTTCTTCTGTTTAGTATGCAGCAGCTGTCGTCCCTGTGACGAGGACTGAGAGAAGCACTGTTCAGGTGCTCTGTGGTGTGGGGAGGGGGGGGCCGCGGTTGATGATGACGGCTGGCTTGATGCGTCCTTTCAAAAACCATTTCCCCTCAAAGGCACAGCACATGGATGTCAAGCTTTTCTACGCTTCAACAAGAATGATGGCAAATAAATAAATAACACAAATATTCAAAGAGATTTTATACTAGAAAAAACTTGATTGGCGTTCGGAGTTTTTATAGATATATAGCACCTCTCAAAATGAAACAAGAAAATAATACTTTTAACTTCTGAGGAATTTAATCTAATTTATATGCTGTTAGTGTTTGTTTTGATTTGTGTACTTAATCTAGCAGATTTGTAATTACCAAATAAAACACCAATAGAAAATCATTTTCGTTTTTTGAGGCGTCAGAGCCCTCTACATTTGTTTTGTCCTTGGAAATTTGGCACGACAGATTAACTGCGCTGTAATTTGATCGGCGTATTATCTGTATGGGAGAGGAATATAAATAGTTCATCATTTAACTTCCTCCAGCAGAGTCTGGGTTTAAAGCAGAAGGTGGGCCAAAGATATTAGATACTGCTTTGCAACATCTGCGATTTCAGCACCCCATATATTACCATTAGTCCATTAATCCGTGTACTTACATGAAACAGCATAACCTACTTAGCACAGAGGACAAACGACTACTCGTTCCCCTAAGTTTTTATAGTCTGGTCATTTGCTATAACTGCACATAGGACAATTAACACAGGTGGATGGGAATGGGAATGACTCAGCGAGGGTTAGAGCTAGCTCCAATAACATGTGAAACACATGTAAATAAGTAAATTTTATTTTATGGCACATAAAATACAATTTATTGTATTTTTACTCCAATTTGAAGCCATGATCAGTCTTCATCATGGCTATTTTCATCAGTAGATTGTTTAACTTGGGAGGAACAGTACAAAATTCAGTGAAACAGAACTGGCCGAGCGCTAGTGTCTAGTATAAACAAACTGAAAAATACAGCACCAAGCAATCATCACTTTTCCACTGACTTCATTCAAACTCTGAGGCTTTTCTAAACACAACAAAGCGTCCTGAGTTTCTCATGTTTGTGTCTGTGCAATCCCACTTCCACACTGCTCTACAGAGAAAGCAGACTGGTCAAAGGCTGTATTTCTGAACTGCGGTATCCAGTGTATGATGAGCCAGTGATCCACAAAATAGTAGGGACAGGGGCCGCGTGCCTTCAAATTATTCGAGTTATACTAAACACTGCTGATGACCCAGCTCCATTTTATGCTGCAGTGACAGTCTACTGTGCTCTGAGCACTTTTAAATCAAAGGTGACCTACAGCTCGTAACACACAAAGCTGCCGCTTCTGCTCAGCTGATCATGCTTCTGTGTAGGCAGCACTGTAAGCTGCTGCGTGCACATTGTTTATGGGTTAAGATGCCTCACTCTCTCACACTGCTGCTCAGTTGCATTAGCCTGTTTGTTGTCACACTTCTAACATCTAATGTAAGCTGATCACGTCATGCTAGTTCAAGCCACATTGATAGAGCTATAAATGTAAGACTGTAAGATTTATTACAGTAAATCAGCATCTACAACTGCAATATGCTGCTAAAATTTAGGGCATATTAAAAAACATAGTTTGTATTATATGTCATATTTTCCCAGAAAAGCTGGAGGCGGTAACTGGAGAGAAGGAGATGGATGGATGGATGGATGGATGGATGGATGGATGGATGGATTGCTGCACCACGCAAACACACACCATAAGCTAAATTTTAATCGAAAATAACAAGATGATGACGGTTAACTGTTTATTTCACCTACAAAATTCCTACATGCTCAGCTCAGTGATCAGTGAGTTAATCAAGTGGCACATTCCAAACTTGATTTTGTAGATGAATGCGATTCATATCATTGCCTAATGATGTTTATTCATTTGCAGAATTAAATAGGCTCTCGTTGTCATTAGGATTACAGAGAAAAACAGGAATTAATTATAGTTTTTCCATCATCGTAGTCTTACGCATTATGTTCGCTTCAAAATCGGCAGATCTTTGCAAACTTGTTGCCAGCAATATTAAACTAGTACAGAGAAACAAACTTGTTATCAAGTCAAACCCCGCTGCCGCCCCTAGAAAGCCACTATAGCATTGCACAGCTCCCTTCAATATTGTTCTGGCTGTTATACTGATGCTGAAGACCTCGAAGCACCCCTGCAATACCAGCTTCACTGACAGAATGACTGGCAGTATCTGACACTTGACAATGTATTGTTTCTGATTCTGTTTGTGAGAGGTAAGTGTCCCTGAATAAAAGCTAGCTGAGTTATATGGTAGCCAACCACATAATGAATTTCTAAATGGCAATGTGTTTTGTTCTCACAAGTAGGCTGACTGGAAAACCCATAAAACGCACATATACAGGCTAAACAGAACAAAAACAGAATGTAAAAACATGTTAGGGACAATTTAAGTTTAAATAAAAGATTCTGTTCGTACAATATTTTCTTTTATTGACAGCAAATGAACCTGGGTGAGTAGGAACTCACCCAGGAGACCCACTGTGTGTTTTCTTAGATACATATTATTCATATGTCCAACTCCAGATAACTTAAGATAAACACAGTGCAGATTCAAATATCTGTACCAGATATGAAATGCCGGCCTGAACTTGAAATCCCGTATTGAGCATATGTTGATAAACAGATTAATACAGATGTTTTGCTGATGACACCACTGCCTGTGAAGGTTATGCGCATATGTATCCTCTTCATATTTGAAAATACGTCCTCCTGTCTAGTGCAGGATAAAAGGTCATCTATGCTTGACCCCAAGCTGTCAGAGCAGCACACTGGGTCGACAAATGGGTTTGGAAATAAAGTGAAGAAAGCAGCTGCATTAATGGAGCGGTGAAGTGTGCGCTTAAAAGCACGATTTTTAAAAAGAAAGGTCTTGCAGAGACTAATCTGTGTTTTGCCAATAGAGACATGAAGAATCAGTGTTTGATGATGCCTCGCAGCTGCTACAGTACCAATCCAAAGTTCTGCTTGGTGGGATTAGTTTGCTGCCGGTGTATAAATATGATTTTAAAAGTGGGAGAGCAGCTCACAGTCAGCATTCTGTGAAGTCCCCCCCAAACTGGTACCTCAGGAAAAAAAATACAAATAAAAAACTAGACTCTATATGTATGTTTGTATGTGTTTACCCAGCATTACCAATGAAAAAACTTGACTACTTCGTGAAAAAGACACACACATCAGGGAGTTTATTTCTCACTTCGAGCATGAAGGGAACAAGTGTAGATTATACCAGCGGGAGAGCCTTGTTCACATACAACAATAAAGGATTTAGCCTACAATAGTTAGCGCGCAAAAGTGGCTAGATATCAGCTGAACAGATAAAAAAGTATTAAGTTGTAACATCCCTATGCTTCTACTGCTCTTTCCTTCTGTGTGTGAAAATTATACATGAAAATGGCTCACTTGCCTGTCCTCCGCTTTATGGCTTGCCCTCGCTGAGCAAAACAGACTCTTTCACCAAAACATAAACTACAATCTGTGTAAACCCAGTTATATTGAGATTTATTGAAAATTAGAAAGATACTCTATGTTTCCTCTCATTTTGTGGTGATAACATCTACTGTGGCAACTCCCCACATGCACGCTCACTTAGAAAAGTGCAAACGTGCAAAGATGAACCTGTGTGTGGATGTGGCTGCAAACACCTAGACACGCTGGTGTTGCAAATGCTACTGGATGCACGCTACTGTAGCAGGACAGATTCAATTTAATATGATCTACAACACTGATACTATTAATTGACTGCATTATTGGAAAAACAAGGTAAACGTCGTCTTGCATATGATCACTCTGACCATCCTCGATCCCCGAGGCCATGCTGCATCAGCACAAACCTATTTTAATCATTATTTTTTAATAGCAAAAGTTTCAGTTGACTTAATTTGACCTCTATTGTCAAATAACTGTGATAAACACGGCAGCTACCGTGCATGACTCCCACAATTCTACTTAAATTACACCAGCGATACAAGACTCACAGGTGGACCTCAAAGGCACACAAGTGATCCATCTGGACGAGAGGTCTGGAGGAGGAATTACCATGATTTATGGCCTTGCTCACTGTTATTTACTACTTGTGTCAAAAGCAGCCAGATAGGAGGTGACTCGTGGGAGCATCCCAATGAGGACAGAAGAAAATCAAAGATAGATAAAGTGTAATTATTCAGGGGGGTGGAAGACAAAGAGACTAAAAAGGAAGAGTACTGAAATCCTACCTTTGTGTCAAATAAAGTGTGTCCACAGCTAAACACAAAGGTTCGATAAACTCAGAGGCAGCAAAGAAACAGTGGAACAAAGACGCGTTTCAGACGTCCTTTTTTGACAGCTGGATATAAACTTGAATAAGAAAGAAGAAATAACATGTGTGACGCATCCGCCCTTTTTTCAGTTTCTCCAAAAAGGGAGAAGAAATAATCGAGGAAGTGTGCTCTGCAGGGTTCAGTCAAGTGAATGATCAATATTCAGCAACACTCCTCTGTGATGAGTCATTCAACTAATGATACAGGCCGGATCAATGGTCTGCTGCTGAAAAATTCCCGCTATTCTTATTCTGAACTTAAAGCACACCCTCGACAAACATAATGAATATTTCATGATTGTAGCACCTATTATGAGAACACCATCTCACTGTGTCATTCTCCTCCTTCTCTGTTAAAACTTGGGAAATTTGTCTACATCATTTAAAGGGCTTAGGCAGAATCTCATAGTTCACGGTGAATCACAAGGCAGAAATAGTAAATAGTGTTCGTGTCAAGAGCAAAGCTGCAGCCGGGGACACTTTGATATCTCCTTTGTCATCATCTAATGCGTTCTCATTTATTTTTTCTCTTAAATCTAATCTATCTCGCTATTATTTTCCATCTTGAATTAATTCCATTTGCATCACAACGTCTTAGAAAGCCATAAAAACATGTCATAAAATCTGTAAAGGTAGATTAGAACTGATTTAATTAAAGGCCAAAGAGCTTCGATTTCATCCTTGCAGTAACTGAGCAGTAAGGAGCACGTAATCAAAAGAGAAGCAGGTTCTTCCATTATATCCCCGCTGTTTACATACTGTGATCATCTGACCTTTTCAAACAGACCCACGGCACGGCAAACACATGGAGGAATTCAGACGCAGAAACTATGACCTTTTTTTAATTTGGCAGGCGCTCGGTCTGATAGCAAAGTTATCGGATCTTTCCTTCAAAACTGAATCGACATCAGTCAAACATGGCCGGCCATTCTATCGCTCTCCTCGTCATAGCCGGGTAATGGACCCCAGCAGAACCCTGAATAGATCATGCAAATTTTACCTTAGCCCCGGTCATTTCCATTTCCTCCAGTTAATTAATGCACTAAACATATTAAATTTGTCTTTGAGTACTAATTGAAAAATGTCAATCATTTTCCTGAACAATTCGCCTGTTCGTGATTGGAGTATGACTAATTTCTCATAGAGTGTCTGGAATTGAAATGTAAATTACTAAGAGCCATTAATATCCATACGCAAACCCAATGGAGACTCCCAGCTCGCCCTTATTTGATAATGAATGGCAGTGTCTACACTGAGAGGTCACACTGCAGCTAAAGGATGAGCGCCGATTCTGCAGTGCTGCCATGCATTACCCCCCTCACCACCACCACTTCCTTATCTAGTGCACAGGGTCAGGCTCTCTATGGATTTCTCATTCATTCTTTAGAACACACATTTTAAAACGCAATTAGAATGTGACTAAAAAAACAGTAATATCAACATATTGATCGATATACTGTTACTTATTGATCCCTCTTTCAGCCGGCCTATAATAATCCACAATCCATGCACTACAAAACAGCCCCAAACATGTTGTATTGTTTTTACAATACAACATGCAAAACTATTTGTCCCATGTTTGGGATTTACAGACACAATATAACTCAAAGGTTGACCTGAGGGTCATTTTTATGTGCAGTCCTCGTTTTATTTTCTATTGTAACACCAAAAAGTACCCACTAAATATCTGAGGCGAGGGCAAAAAATATTACTCTTAAAAAAAGAGTAAAAAGAATGGTACTTCTGATTAACACTCCTATGAGAGATCTTCTCTGAGCTTTTCTAAAGGAGAGCTCTAGTGCGATGGATGCAGCAGTCCAAAACAGGGTTGCTTTATAAAGTATGAGTTAACAGAAAAAATGTTTAAATCCAATCTGTGACTGTTACTAAATGGTAAATGGACTGGTACTTATATAGCACCTTTCTACTCATTTTAAGCACTCAAAGCACTTTCTACTGTAAGTCTCATTCACCCATCCACACTCATAGATCATATTTATCTATACTTAATCACTTTTATTTAACAGTTACACAGCTCAGAGTTCAGTTTCTTGCCTAAGGATAGTGCAACACATGGACTGTAGGAGGCGAGGATCAATCCACCCAATCTTTTAACTAACAGACAAAACACTCTACCACTTGAGCCACCGCTACCACCGCTTCTTTTCTCCAAGCAGAAGCAGAAACCTCAACTCTGACATCACTCCTTGTCTTCCTTTCAGCTTGTGAGTGTAAAGAGCTGTACTTTTATCATGATCCCTAGGATTGATCATGCTTTTGAGCTTGTATCCTTACATATCTCATATATCTGGGTTTCTGTTTTTCTGAATTCTAGTATTTGCAGTTTTAATTCTGGATTCTTGCTGGATCCTTATTTGGTATATTTTGGGTCCCTACAGCGGGTTCATTATTCTTGTAATACTTTACAGTTTTGTGATATTGGTACCTCTTGTCTTCAGGTTGTTATCATTCCTGCCTCCCCAGTATTTCTCTGCATTATATTCAGTGTGAGTTTCCTTGTCTTTGTACTCAGCTAGGTTCAGTCTTGTTTTTCTTTGATAGTTAGTTGTCTCTTGTAACTTGCTTTGAATTATAATTCCTGCCCTGTGATTGACTTCATTACTTTCACAATGTCTCATTTCCCTCCTGTTCCCAATTGCTAACCTGACAACTTCCTTCACTATAATGAAGGGAATAATATATGTTGTTTCGAACAACTTTATATTTTGAGATCCGTGTTTCTTCCTTTGTCTTTTCTTTCTCATATAATTGCAAGCAGTGGGATGATGGTCATATCCACTGACACTGTCCTCAAACTAGTAAGCCTTTTAGGACACTGAACATACACACAAAGGCATACATACTATACTCTACTGGGAGGGGTTTTGGGTTACCTTAATTAACCCTACTAATTAACCTTAATTAACCCTCAGAGTGATTACTACAACAGCAGTACATGGTTATATATAGTGACTGCATTCCGTGCTTAAAGACAGAGGATCTTCACCATATTACACACAAAATGTAGGAAGTTGCAATGATAAAAATCCAGGAAAACAAATAAATAGCCCAATAGCTTGCCAAACAGATATATAGGCCAGCAGGCAGATACCAATATTACAGAGATTGATCTAGCAACTGTGATATAGTAAATTGCATGCTTGCTTCAGGATATTGCTCTCACTGCTCGGAGCGGAGGTCTTGCTGCTGCTGCTACTGCTACTGCTGCTGCTGTGGCACAGATAGATACGAGCCATCTGCAGCAGCTTTCAGCATGGTAACGCGTCCCCATCACACAAAAGATCTAATAACTCATGCCAGATCGTCAGATGCTACACAATATTACCTTCATCCAAAAGTGTTCCCCCGGGAGCGACACCCAATCAAACTAACTTGTCTTTTGCCATCCAAATCATGTCCTACTAATAATGTTACACACTCAAACAGGCTTACAGGATTACAACAGTCTCTGGAACCTAGAATCTGTGCTAAAAACAAACATGAAAAGGACCTGCAAGAAGATTATTTCAGTGTATATGTATGAGGCACTTATCATGTAAAAGCAAGAGCATTCCAGCAAAGAAACCCCTGGCTTTTATTTTAAAAAGCCTAAATCTGAAATCCTATCCTCCACATTTTTAAAGAATATTCATAAAGGCGGCTTTAATGAAGCACGTGTGATGATGCATTTAGCAATTTTCGATCGCCCCACCTCACCCTACCACCTCCCTCTGAATACATACGAGTGACGTGAATAATGTCCACTTATCCAAGGGAGGCAGCTGTTAACTATCGATAATGCAACGGGCATTCGTTTAGCAGCTCGAATGTGCTGGTGTGTGTTTTGAGTTTTCCATTCCCAATTACAGATAGCAGCCGTGCTTGTTTGACTGACGCTAAAAGACCCAGGGGAAGAGGACACAATTGCTCGCTGAGAAAGTGAGAGTCATTTGTTCTAATTTAATATTTATCTATTGGGAGAGGCTGAGTTATCAGAAGGAGCTAAATTGAAAGACACCCAACCGTGCCCAGACAGAGTCAGCGAAAAATACCAAAAAGCAGCCAGCTTTGATGACCCTTAACAGAAGCTAGGGAAGATGTATGGGACAAAGACAGGGGCAGTGGAAAAGTGAAAGACGAAGAGAACAATGAGGTCTTTTCACATATTAACAAGCACTTTAGCTTCTTCATAATGATTTTGGCTCAGTTTGAATGGAATTCAATTGTGACTTACACAAGCATTAAAGATGCAGTCAGTCATTTTTCTTGTTATTTAATAGAAAAAATGTTTTACTCACATTTATACATTGATAGGTGTGTAATTAAATCTTCAAACAAACTCCTCAAAAAGTCATGTTTTTCTAAATTTTTTAAATTTAGAATTAAACCATTAAAAACACATAGAAGCGGGCTGTTTCGGGTAGCCGAAATGGACTGTTAGCTAACAGCGACTAACCACAGCTAACAGAGGCTAACAGCAGTGCTTACCGACAGAGAAATTCAAAATATCCTCAACAACTCATCTCCATATCACTTACAGAAGTGAGATTCAGTGACTCGCCAATTTGTATCAGACTCCTTTCACAGCTTCCTCCAGTGTAAATGAACATGGACACATATTAAAAGCTGAAGTGAACAGCAGACTGAAAGCCTACACTCACTACAGATGAATGGTCATCATAGTTGTTTGTCCTACAGAGGTTACCGTAGGAAAACAGGATTCAACTGACTTCAGTTTGAAATCTAATGACATGTAGTGGTGAGATTTTACACACTGTAACTTTAAAGAACTCTGCTAATCTTGCACAAATTTTTGGCCTCACTCATTTATTTAACGACATGCAAACAAAAACACTACATTAAACAACAACACAAAGTCACATGACAGGTCACAACTAAATGCACAAGCTATTGTATTTCCTTGAATTAAAAGCAGCAACTTATAAAATACTGACTCTCAAACTTTAGCTATACACTACTTCCAAAGTCAGAGTGAAGGCTCACTCGTCACACAAACTGTGGCTGATTTGCCTGTGGGGACATCAGAAACATCTGGTAACTGCTGTCATTTATTTAATAAAACATATGAAGTCATTGTTCTGGTTTCAAAAATTAATTTAAGCACACTTTTATGCAAATCCATCTACTGCCCAGGTAAGCCCTTTGAAAATGTCTCAATCAAATGAGAAACGGTTTGACATGAGCATATAGTGGCACTGTGGACTGTGAGCACAGGGAAGTCCTGTTATCTAACACTCAGGCAATACTGTGTTCACAACGAGCGTGTAAGCTTTGTAGTCAGGCTCAGAAGGGCTCATAGGAAAGTGAGACCTAATCCCATTTAGTCTGGTATTTAACCACGAGGAAATCTATCCCATCTACTTATACAGTCTGTAATCGCTGTTCAAGATCAAAGACAAGACCGGCATCTCTCTACGTCAAGTAGATGGAAAAAAGTACAAATAAAGTTTAGTTTCTGGGGGGTTTCAGCATTTTGCTTTTGCCTTAAAAAGTGATTTTTGTATCATGACAAAAATCTGCATTTTAGTCTAAAATAATCAAATAAAAATATTCATCTTAAATTTTAATTTACTAATCAAGTTGTCAAGTTGGGTTTTTTAATGGCTTTGATGGGATTATTAATCGACAAAAGCAATGCTCAGTGTGAGCTCTAAAATTGTGGGTGGTGGAAAGCCTGGTGGTGGGAAGGCTGATTAAATGTGTAAATGTGGGGAATAAAAGCATGCTTTCCAGCAGTGTAAGATTTATTGCCAAGAAGCATTTTTACAACAAAGACGTAATCGACCAAACACAATTCTCGTTGCTTTTTGTGCTAGGTTTATATATATCAACTATTTTAACATTTTCTTGGGTAGCATGAGAAAGCGGTAACATTTTTAGGTTATCTGGGGCAGCACTCCACTTCTGGTCACTTGGCACCGAATTTTGTTGATATTTTGTTGCTGTTGGTCTAGTTGCTGATAAAGTTCATTAACATGTATGTTTTACTAAGCTCATGAAATTCTTTAAGCCGCTTTGTTAAGTTTTCTGTGTTGCTGTTAATGTGCTCAGCTGCTAGAGAGGGGAGGGGCTGTGTGTCTGCCTGTCTGCAGGTTGTTGGTATTGATACTGAGCGTCTAATCCAACAGTAACTTTTAGTATTGATTTTTTTGACAACCACTCAGCTTTAAAGAGTAGACCTGCAACTATAATGCAGCTAATGGCAGAGCATGGTAAAAAACTGCAGAATTTCCCTTCAATGAGTACAACTATGTTGACATAAACAGCTGTTGGACAATTACTGGTAATTGTTTTGCTCGAATACTTAAAAAAAGAATATTCACACCTAACTGAACATCAGGATGACTACTCCTACTGTTAATTCTCTAGTTGTTATATTTCAGTTCCTTTTCAGGTGGTAGTATCCTTGCCACTAATTGCCCCAAGGATATTACCACTATTCAGTGACCTTGACCTCAGTTGTTCATAAAAGACTCGGAGGCATTATACAGTAGTGTCTTTACTACAGAAAATTGTAATTATTTTGTCAAGATGTACTGTGAGGACTGAAATTACACTTGAGTTGCCACAGCAGCAAGAATATTTTCTTTTTATATGGCTGACGACTAGAAAACCTGCCAACAGATTAGTTTTTGTAATCATAAGCTGAGTCACCCTGACTCAGATAACATAAGGCATGCTCGTAAAAATGTGTTCAGTAATTTGGCTGAATTGCATTCTTTCATTTCTAAAAGCAAGCCTTTACTTAAAGTCTCTGAAGATAAAAAGAGACATTATTCCGTGTCGTACTCAAGGCCTTCCACTCTTAGGCTCACTTGGACTTTGAAAAGACACGCTGCATTGGAGAAGAATTGAAAAGAATCTCACCTCACTCAGTACCAATTCCCAATAATAAGAAATGATAAATATGAATTTTGGACAATTATAACCCAAAGTCCAAGAGTTGCAGTGGGTATTCTTATCTCAAGGCTTCCACCAGATCCAATAAGCTTTTTCCCACAGCTGCGCTACACTGATAAGTTCTTCAGAACTCGTGAAATGGAGAGGGCTGGCCTCAATTCATGCTTGAACACAACATGCTAATGATTCCAAAGATAATGCAATCCTTAATTATTTTTTCATTATGAGGCACAGAAAAAGCGATTACTCCAAAACTAAACACTGCTGAGCCGTGCATTGTTAAGTCTGTTCTCCATTTATTGAATTCTTTAAACCTTGTTTAAGAGAGAATAATCCAAAGTGACGAGAGGGCTTTGATACCAGCACCAGCGCTTTTCAAATTATGGATTAGACGAGTATGAACTGTTCTCTTTGTCATCTCCTGCTGACTCGCCTTGCTGTGTTTACTAAAGCGATATGTGTCCGCAACATGACGCACCCTCCTCCCCTTCACCACATATTTCAAAAAAGGTTTTATCATCTTTCAATCAGCGTGGTCCAAACTGGGGCTTCCGCTCTGTAAGTTTTTCTTTTTTTCTCCGTCAAGCCCGACGTGATATGAGCTGCTCCAGGCTAGCTAAAAATATTTTTTTAAAAGAACCCTATTGTGTTAAAAAGTGTAAAAATATCTGATATAACAGGAAATCTATTTGTACATGACCCCAGTACCACAAGGCCAACTACAGGAGCCAGTTTCAAAGACGTAAAGTTCATCATAAACGTATTGATTCTTTTCTGTGTAAGCTGAAATTTGATCACACACTTTTACCAGAGGCCTAAAGCAGTGAACCTGACCTGTTGTGTCTCTGTGTGATTTTTAGCCCCACATATTAGTCACATGTGTGCAGTGCACATTTCCAAATCTTTCCATTAACATCTGCCCCCAGACAGGCTGCACAGTTCTCACTATGTGCATTAGCAGACACCAAAAGTTAGTTTATTAAAGTTTTGCAGAGACTGTGATAAAACTCGCGGCTCCTGTTAATGCACTTGAACCTTAGTTTTCAACAGCTGCATCTGGCCTAAAAACTGTCTGAGAGCAGCTCCAAATATCAGCCTCTAAAAACGGTAATAAGAGTCTATCTAGAACATTCAGGCCAATTAAGCGTACCATGTTTAACATGATACTTTGCAGGGACAAGGGAAACGAGCACAATGCATTTGTTATGAGCCACCTCTTTCATAAGAGATTTCAAGCTTCATGACCTAAAATACCACCTTGATATGAGATGTTGTTACCAGGGATACTATGCTGCTATTCCCAGCACAAAAGCACAAAGACAAGGAAAAGGTTGGAACAATCACACCTACATATGAAGCAATTCACCTGTTGCTGGTTACGTAAAGGGGCACAACTTTTGTTCCTTATGAAGAGGCATGATTATAAACAACTGATCTAAATTTGGCTGATCTTCTGTACAAGGTTGTTTGTACCTCTGGACCTCTTCCAGCAAATGTCCCACTCAGGCTATAAGCTCTTACATTAAAATCTCAGGTTCAGGGAGCCAAATCCAAATGCAAGCAAGCAAAGGTAACTAGAATCAAATCAGCATAACATGACCCTCATAGAGGAGTACTCTGGAAAGCCCTTGACCAATTGACCTTCATACAGGGCATCATGCATCAGATTTCCATTGGCCAGATTTGACTCTGGATTAACCACAAAGACAAGGAAAGACAATGACGAGTGAATACCTGAAAGTGTCCACATACCTTCTAGACAGAGTGTATTGCATTAGCTGGCTGCCTTCAGGATGTCTGTCCTCCGTTCATTTATCACTACCTTTGATCCCCAAAGGAACCTGTATTTATAATTTGAATATTTCATAAATGATCACGAACCATTCAGTGGGAACTTATATATGGATGCCTCTTAAAGACTTTAACCAAGTCTTTACCATTAAAGGAGTACTTCCAAGTAGCAACACAAGCTTTTTCCCACAGAAAACGCAAATGCATATTCTCTTATTAGCATGCAATTCAATTTTATATGCCGCCAAATTACAACAACACTCGCCTAAAGGGGTTTTATGTTGTAAGACTTTACAATTAAACAGAAGAAACCCCAACAACCAGACAACCCCCTGTGAGCCAGTACTTGGCGACAGTGGGAAGGAAAAACTCCCTTTTAACAAAAAGAAACCTCTGACAGAGCCAGGCTCAGGGAGGAGCAGCCATCTGGAAGGCTCCCAGAAGCCTAGGCATACAGCAGAATAACTAAAGTAAGATTCAGATCATTTGTAACCATTTGTTTTACAACAACTCTTTCAAATTTTTGAGGTAAAAGGAACTGATGTTTTTAAAAGTAATTGTAATTAATAATTGAATTTATAGTAAGGCTTCTATGAGCAGACTTGTAGGAATGAGGTCTAATAGACACAATGTAAGAAAACCTTTAAAACCTGCCCACTCTGTCCATCCCAGGGGCTCCTCCAGAATTTTTTCACAGGAGTGGCCATGTGGGGCCATATGCTATTAAAGTTGATATCACTAAAAACAGGTACATAAGAAAACCAAAGACAAATAAGTATTAGATCATGTAAGAGTGTGAACTGTAGCCTGTCTCTATGTTGGCTCTGAGATGTACCAGTGATGTGCCGGAGGGGGTGGCCAGCAAATTTTGGGGGTGGCCAGTGCCCCCCCCCCGGGCACACCAAAAACATCACTACAACTTAAACCAACTACCATGCAAGTACTTAGTCTAATCACCTGATGCAAGTCTTGTGTAAATTCTCCCTGTTTAACCCTGTTTATGCTTCTGTTCTGATCAGCTCCTCCATATCCCCACTTCCTGTTTTATTGTGTTGTTGTTTGTGTTAGTCTTTGGTCTGCTCCAGGTTCAGCTGCCTCAGTCGTTCATTCATTGTTCATTCCTTGGTTTCTGATTTGTATATATGATTGTTATCTGGTTTTGTTGTTAACTTTTTTCCTGAATTAAGCTCTAGAAAATCTCCTTGACTGCACATCGAGAAAAGATTCTTATATATTGTTGTAAATGTTAAATGGACTGGTACTTACATCTTTCGTCCGTCTCAGTTGAGCACTCAAAGTGCTTTCAGCTGCTAGTCTCATTCACACTATCACACACACATTCATACAGCCCTTTTGTCTATGCCTAACCGCACACACACACACACCGATGAAGCATTGGGGTTCGGTGTCTTGCCCAAGGATACTTTGGCGTTCAAAGTGGTGGAGTCAGGAATCAATCCACCTACCTTCCAACTGGTAAATGACCCAATCAGAAGGTCTGAGGCACAGCCGCCACAGTAATCTTATCTTAGTGTCTCTGTTGACAAAGAGTTAAGTTACTGTATATAACAATCCTTCACAGTTCATTTTTAGACTAAATTCTCTCTATCCAGAGACAGTGCATGAGAAATCTGCATTGACGGTATGACTCTATGAGATCAGTTCAGGGTGAAAAAGCCTGAAAAAGCCTGAAGTGAATGTTGAAAAAAAAAATGGCTATGCACACTTCTGACCTGATGCAGCCTTCAAGCTTGGACAGTGACACTGAACACTACTGAATGCTCTCTGAATATTTGCCAGAGCCCCAGCTCTCCTCGCCAGTGAAAAACAAAGTTGTTTCAGTTTAACATTGAAGTTGATTTTTGCTCTCTGTGCAAGTTTAGGTCTGTGGTAAAAATGCAGATGCTGCAGGCCAAGGGTCAGAATGGAATTTCCAGGGAGAGATCTAAAAATAGCCATCTGAAAACAGCCTTGCTAATTTTAAAATTTGATTTTTTTTACATGGGTGGAGTTTTTAGAACTTTAAAGACAAACAAGAGATCAATGCTTTAATGCATTTCAGCTGCATCGTGAGGGTCATGTGCTACCTCCAGTAAACAGTGTAGCTACAAGTACAGCACAGAAGTGCATCAGAGGAAGCCTGATATAGCTGTGAAACCACATTCCTAAACTGAGTGCAAAGCCTCTGATCATGAAAATGGCTGTTTCTCTAAAGTAATATGGAGGACCCTAGCAGAAGGGGAATAAAGGGAGCTAAAAGAGGAAGGGGACAAACAAACAAAAAACCCATCTCACACAAACACAGACACATACGGTGTCCAAGGGAGATGTTCTGACAGCTGTGGTTTCTGCTTTGTGGACATCAATCGATGACTAAGATTAAGGTGAGCACTGCACCTCATCTGCATGACATCACTGAGAGAACAAGTCCTTCACAAGAAGATGCAGATAGTTGTATATATTGTACTATAGTGGCACGCTTCAAAGGCCTGCAGGTGATCCATATATTCAAATATCCATAAATATACAAGTAAATCAAATTAACTTAATGCTTATGCCGTAATACCAGAGCACACACATCTACACAAGCCAACAAAAACAAAGCTGATTTCTTTTTCTCAAAACAGATTAAATCATGAAGATACTATGAAAGTGCTTGTCAGACAAGCCAGGTTGCCTAGCAACCCAGATATGATTTTGCCAGTTATGCAAATATTTCCAATCAAGATTCAAAAGCACATGTAATCAAGCTGAATGAATTCCCCCTAAGCTCCATATTCTTGTCTATTAGACAACAATTTATGTATTTTAGGCACTTTGGCCTAACAGCATATAGTGCTCTAACACCAATACATGGACTCACAGTCAAAAAGAAATAGAAATGATGATCAAAGGTAATGACGAGGCTTTAATAAAAGCTGAATATTCTAAGGGATTTTGACTGCATCCTGCATGCTAAATCTGGTCATCAGCTGTAGTTGTCATCATGAACACATTTAATTTGTGAAAACTGAATGCCTAACAAAGACCCTGCATCATTTTGCAGAGTTTTTGGATAGTACAGTAGCATCTCTTTAGTTACTAATAACCCCTATCAGCCAGCTCAGCCTGGTTCCATTCAACACACAGTACTGAAACAGCTCTTGTTAAAATCAGCAGTGATCTGCTCCTTACGTCTGATGTTGGCCTTCTCACCATCCTCATCCTCCTTGAGCTCTGTGCTGTTTTTGTCACAATCTCCCATCTTCTTGTGTTAAAACAACTGGCTAACACTGGAATAAAGGAAATACGTACAACTCGATTTTTCTACAAAACCGAGAACCTCTTCCCTGTCCTATCCTCACTTCCTGTCTACAGGATATCACCACTTAGATGACAGTCAATCAGCTCAAACTCAGTGGCAATAAAAGATCGAGGGACCCTTTTGTTGTCTCTATTGATCTTTGTCAGGTCCACACTGTCAAAAGTCTTGGAGTCATCTTGGACAATACTCTCTCCTTTAATGCCCACATCAGTCATGTCTCACGTTCAGCCTGCTTTCCACCTAAGTAACATTTCTGCAACCTCCACTCAGCTTCAGCTGCTATCATGGGTGCCAGAGCCTTTACAGCATATTACCAATTCACCTTTGTCAGCCAGACTGTTTGACACAGTTCAAATTGCAGGTCAAAGCACATTTGTTTTCATCAGCATATCAGCTATAACTATCTTGTTTTATGATTTACAATCATGTTATTCCTGGATTTGAAAATTTTGTGTTGTAAGGTGACAACAAATAAAATGGATTGTGACTAGTATTATTATTATTATAACTATTATTCTTATGAGGTGTGTAACCATTTGATGCAGTCAAATCAATTGAAACAATATTCTCATTCAGTATCAAAATCAAAAACAAATCATTTCGTCTCAAAACATTTCCTTCTGGGTTAAAAGTCTTTATTTAACTGTTTGCCCAAATCTGACCTCAAGCTTGCGTTTCACTTTGAAGGACAGACTTTTATCTCTTTCCTGCCCTGGGAGGCCACAGAGGACAGTTAAGTCAATGCTCTAGATGTATTCAGAGACCAGCTCAGAGGGTTAGCAGTCACAAAATCTCAGAGGCACTGGATACCAAATCAATGAAGACTATTAAGTATGTTGTGTTTCTATTCCCAAGGCTAGTGTATGTCGTTGTTAGAGCTAGACCTTGACCTCTGACAGAAAGGGTTAAAGCTTGGGGAAAAGAGAGTTTGATAAAAGATGGAAAATATGTAGCGTGTTACAGGACTGCCCAAGCTCTTAGCTCCCCTTTTGCTGATTTAAGTGCGCTTCCAAATCAATAAACTAGTCATTTACAGCATTCGTTGTAGCGAGTTAGAAAAATGCCAATATTTATTCCACGTAATGGGCCTTTAGATGTAAGGCGAGCACAAAGATTCTCTGGGTCTCTACAGACTGCTGTGGGAGAGTGCTCAAGTTTACTACTACAAAGATGTTCACACCACACCACAAGCAGACACACTAACAAATAAATCATTGTGGCTCATGGAGTCCAACACTAGCTCAAATTAAAAGAGAAATTCCAGCATTTTTTTAGGCTAAATGGCTATGCTAAACTGCAGTAGACCTTATTATTAAAATGTATGTAAAATAACTACAGGTATGACATCATAGAAATCACTAATGAGAATTTGGTAAATTTGGTTAAAGAACTGTGAAAAAGATATGTAGCCAATGAGATATTTTACAGTTGAAAAAGTTTTCTTTCTTGTTACTCATTTATGTGCTGTTGCAACAGACAAGCTAACTTGCCAATATATTGTATTTCCCCTGACAGTTCATGGCTTACACTATACTATTCAATTCAATGAGCAGTTGAAAACACTACACTGAGATGTTACCAATTGGTTTTAGACTCCTCAATGCCTCATTGTTACTCTTGTGCCGTCAGCAGTTAAATTTGGTTTATGGAATACTGAGTTATAAGCTAATGCTACCAAGCCTGGATAGCAAGCTGACACACAAATTTGCTAATTACTGCTATATAATGAAATAATATAATAACACATTTTCAAGGATCAGAACTTAAGGACAAATTTACTTTATGAAACCTTTTTTTTAAACTAAGCAGTAAATGTCAGTTTTAATGCTGTAAAGCTATGTAGTTGATTTTCAAACAGACATCAAACACATTACATTTCCACAAATACAAAAATATCCTCAAATATGGATATACAGAGACTCACATCTTCGGACAGAAAAGAAAAGGGGAGGAATTTTTCCCCACTTAGCATCCGTAAAAAACTCCAGACCTCCATTCGCATATTGAATCAGTGGGCTCCATATTTTACAAAATGTATTAGTAGAACCATTCATGGTGCATCTTATTTTTTCCAATTTTATATTTTGCATCATATCTCTTATCCAATGACTATAAGTTGGAGGTTTAGTGTCTTTCCATTTAAAGAGAATTATCCGCCTAGTCAGTAAGGAGGAAAAGGCAATGACATGTTGTAGGTACATTGGAGGGTTATTTATACTGTCTGGGCATGGTATAACACCAAAGCTGGCAGTTATGGGGGAAGGCTGGATACTACCATTAAATACATGGGATAATGTGATAAAGAAAGATTTCCAGAAATCTACCAGCTTTGACCAAGACCATAGCATATGATACGTAGTCGCCGGAGCCTGGTTGCATCTGTTGCATGTGGGGTTAATATTTGGATATATTCTGGCAAGTTTAGCTTTTGAATAATGTAGATGGTGTACGACTTTAAACTGTATTAGCACATGATGTGTGCAGATGGATGATGTATGCCCCAGCATTCTTACAGTATTTATAGTTGCAGGTTTTTAAAATGTTAAGTTAGTTTTAGGTTTCATCCATTCACCCATCCGTCCTTTTGTTTAACCTCTAAGTAAATTCAGGGTTGAGGACTGGACTCAAGAGGCAGAGTACACAGTTTTATGCAGAGCCATGCGAGAAAGACAGACGATCATTCATGCAGAGAGAAAGACAGGCAATCATTCATGCTCACATTCACACTTACAGCCAACTGAGAATCAAGAATTAACCGAGCATGCCTGTCTATGAACTGTGGGAGGAAGCCAAACATCACCTTTTCATGATTTGAAATGATTTTTTTTTTTTAAATTACAGCATGATCATGAAGCTCTGCTCTCTCAATACAAGCTGCCATGGATATATCCACTTGCAACACTGTTGGAAAAGCATTTTTGCCACCTGCACACCTTACCAACAACCCCAGCCTGTATTCACCGGCTGCCTTGTGGATTAGGATGTGCCCAAAAAGGTGGGGAAAGGACAGCTGGTGCTTCTGCTTTCGTACCTTAAACTATGCTCACTTGATGCCTGTTTACCCAGGTCCACCATGCCAAACTGTGGACCACCACTGATTTTGACCATCCATATATATACACACCCTGCAGAGCAGCCACTGAACAGGAGTCAGATCACCAGCAACTTAGTGTGTGGTAGACCCAGCTTAAAGGACAGCATGAGCCACCAAAGGGGCTGTAACTTCCAAATGATAGAACCCAACAAAGGTATGCAGTGATGCCCAACTAGCTGCTGCGGGGACCCCTTTAAAAAGAGCTCATCAGGCTGCCATTCCCCAGGTGGAATGAGCTCTCACACCCTGGGTCAAAGTGAGGCCCTTGTTGCTGTATGCAAGTGTGACAGCTTCTATAGTCCAGTGGGACAGCCTCTGTTTATACAGTGCCCTACCTTTGGCTGGATTAGCAAATCAAACAAGCAACTGGTCACATAAACGCACATTCTTAGTACACTTAAATGTAGCACACGCGCTGGACAGCGCAGCCTCCTCTGCTCCTCAGATGCAAATGAGGGGTGCAAAAGCTCAGTAGCTCAAACTCCATTGAGCTATAACCTGCAGGAATGACCTTGGGAAAATATGCGGCATTTGGGTGCAATACAAGCCTGAGGCCATCAGGAGAGAACTGTATGCAAGATGGATGCTCAGACGGAGCATCCACGGACCTACCTAACCATGGGTTTTAGCCAGAGAACCCCTTTCGAAAAATATGACAAGGAGATGTGCACCTGGTATGACCACGTCAATGCCAATATGATAAGCAGATATCACTGCTAAATAAACCTTAATTGTAGAAAGCGAAAGGCCTTCCAGCAGCTCCTGCAGCAACGTCAAAACATCCACACCAGAGCACTGGAATGGGGGAATGTGCCGGTCCTGGCACCATTCCTCGAAGGCTTGCCATTTGCTATTTGTAAGCATATAAGCCTCTAGTGGATGAGGCCCTAACACTCTGGATTGTTGCTACCACGCTTGGGGGCAGACCGTTAGCCATCAAATTTGACCTTTCAGCAGGTAAGCACAAAGGCGCCACAAATCCAGGCGTGGATGAATCACTTCTACTCCTGCCTGCGAGAGGAGGTCCCTGCGGAGAAGAAGCTGCCAAGCTTTGCTGCCAACAGACTGATTATCTCCACATACCACAACTTTGTTGGCCACTAGGGGCCACTAGAATAAGAGAGAAACGCTGCTGAGGCACTCTCTCTAGAACTGGAGTTATCATTTCCACTTGGAAACAAGAGAACGTCTTGTCATTGGTGCGCTACGCATCCATGCCCATGGCTGCATCGTTGTCAGTTATGGAGAAGAACAGGGGGCAGGAGGCAAAAAGATCTGCTTTGCCTTGCCAAACAGATCCCATATCTGGGCCACTATCAAAGGGTGCATCCTCCATTCCCATACCAGGGGACCCCCTACAGAGAAGAGATGGCCCCAGGTTCTGATGGCCTGGAATATGGGTGGGAGCACGTCATTCCCTGCCTGTTTATGTAAGAGACCACTGTTGAATTGTCCGTCCTGACTAGGACATGCTGGTCCCTCAGAACTGGACAAAAATGGTTGAGAGATAAGAAAACTGCTAGCAGCTCTTAGTGATTGATGTGCAGCTCCCGCTGTGCTGTGGTCCAGATCCCTCTCACTGATCTACCATTGCACAGAGCTCCCTATCCATTTAGGGAAGGATCTTTGGACACCACCTTTTGAAACAACAACCTCCCAATCCAAGAGCCCTTGTGCAGCAACTTCTGGAGGAGGCAATGCACAAAGGCGGTAAGATCGCTGCCAGTCTGTGCTCCGACAAACGTGCGCAGCTGGAAAGCGAGAAGATTTCCAAACCAAGGAAAGAGATCTGCTGACTCGGGGTTAGTGAGCTCTTTTGAAAGTTTACAGAGAAACCCAGTGCCTGAATGTGTGACAGAACCAATGACAGCTGTGTCGCCACCGGCTCTCTGGAGCAAACTACGAGAGCCTATTTGTTTATTTGTTTATTTATAAGGAACCCCATTAGCTTCCACAACAGTGGTTGCTAGTCTTCCTGGGGCCCAAACCATCAAATGACTTGACTCACCTGTACCCTCTCAGCCTGTGGGCTGTAGAACTGCAGAATGCTTCTGTAGAAAGTGTGGCCCTTTCACAGCTACCTGTGAAATAGACTAATCTGTTTCTTCAGCTGCTTACAATCTGGGTGATGAGGAGCTTCTTTTAATGCACCCTGTACATATAAATTGGACTTGGCTGCACTGCTTAGAATGAACACTGGCTACTTTATCAAATAGCTTACTGACACTTTAAAACTCTTAAAACTGACTTCTTTTGAGTCTAAATTCTTGGATTAGACATGTCATTTAGGATGTAAATTACTGCATCCTATAAACTTTAACCCCTTACTTTAAATCTCTTTCATGCATTATACGCAGTCCAGATATTGATAACCATGGGCATAAAGTACAATCATATACTGTGGTCTTTTTGTCATACTGTTTTACAACAAATGATCATCTGCGATTACTACACTGATTATGAGAGGCCAAGCACCAGTAAAGGACCAAGTTTTCTACGTCTGTATTTCTTACTGACTCATGACAATTTCCATACCATTACTGTTTCACTCTACCAGATAGCTCTTTTCTCTGCAGGCAACATTCAGAACTGTATTTCTATAATGAAATGGTTTTCAATTTATTCCTTACAAGATAAGCCGTCATTTTCAATCTGCTCAACATACAAGTCCACCGGCTAGAGGGGTAATATCATGCATCTCACACTGACAATTCAATTTTTTTTTTTGCCCCACCCCACCCTGCCAGAAAGCTGATTGCAAGTTCGAGATAAAGAGTAAAAGATGTGATTTTTATGTATTCCTTCTGGATCCTATCTGCTCAGTGAATGAGATATCCCTGGACATTTCATTGAGTGCTGTCCCCTAGACCGCAGCAGCATGACAAAAATGACAAGGGTTTGACCTTGTCTGCATAAGCACTATCCCTATGAATAATATTCTGAGAACAGGCAAATTAGCACTTTGAAGAAAGGTAAACAGAAATAGGAATAAACCCTTCAAAAATGTGAAAATGACAGAAAGTACAAAAACATGACCCCAAGTTTACGCCTGCTGCCTTTGATGTGATAGAATCATTGTCAAACTCAAAGAAACCAGTGAGGCTGTGAACTTGAGTGAGCTAATTCTAGCGATTTGAAAATATTGCTAGATGTTTTGACAGCAGGGCGAAGCCGCGGAAACACTCTGGCTCGTTCCAGCATTAGATGCAGACAAAACTCCCTTTGAACCAAATTAACCAATTTCCATTCTCATTTGTCACACTCTGGGACTGAGCCGGGCCACAATAAGGCATCACCATAGCAGCGCGCGGCAGTTTATCTGGCTGGCCTTCATTGGAGCAAGGCCTATTAGACCAGGCCTGGTGGAGTCAGAGGACGGGTTGAGAGGGCAGATGGGACTAAGGTGATGTATTATGCATGGGTAAAAACCATGCATTGGCGGGCCAGCTGAGGCCCCAGTCGGAAAGGGACAGATTGACCCAGCCAGACCCATCAAACATTTGTTCGCTCCGCAGCACCTCCCCCAGTCCTCTGAGACTGAGGGCAGCCTGCTCTCTTGCATGACCCTGGGCATAAGTCCAGCACTATTGGTTAATATATGTGGAAGTCAGTCTTTTCTGCTGAAATATTAATTTGGACACTTCCAGAACTGACATTTAATCAAATACAATAGACTTGTATTTGAAGTCTGCACTATTATCTTAGCAAATGCTGTCATTACACTACTAATATATTTTAGGGGGGCAGTTAAACAAAATGTAAACCCGCTAATTGGTCTATTATGTATTTATAGAAGTTATACTGAAAATATTTTACACTGTAGAAAGTCATTTCTTATTTCTAGATTGATAAGACAAGGTTAGAAGAGAATATGAGGGGCTTTAGTAATTATACTATCTGATGTGTTGACGAGCTTCTCACTTATTTGGGCAGTTTACTTTGACAGCAAGCTCTTTTGACACAACACATACACTGCAACTTTAATTCAAAATTACCTTCTAAAGAGCAAAAAGCATTTATGGATTTAAACAGCACTGTAACCATGTCATTGAGAAATCAAGCTTTGTACACTTTACAGCCGTGCAAAATTGATTCTCTCAGAACAGGCAATGCTAGCTTTATTGATCTGCTCTGTGCTCAATACATATTACAAAGGGCTCACAATTACCGGCTTTCTGTGGAAATTTCATTTCAGGAAATATTGATCCGATATGTTTGTACATTCATTGTTTTTAAGCTTGAAAATTTTAAGGCTTGTCAAAAACGATGGCTGTGCTTTGCTTTCTCTCTGCCGACAGACGTGTCTGCGGCTCTCCGCTGATGATTAGAGCACAGAGGAGGTTGAAGAGGGCCAGATGTATCAGCGTCTCTGTTCAGTCGCTGCCAAAGTCACCTTTACTGGCCTCTAAACTGTGTCCATACCCCTACAACACGCCGCACACCCACTCCCTGGTGCCCAAACTGTACGTTTCCTCCCCCTCTTCAATCCCCGCCACTGATGAATGACAGCTCAGCTAATGTAGTCACAGCTGAGTACAGAACAGGGAAGGAGACTTAGAAGGAGGATCGCTGGCAAAAGCTCAGCAGCCAATCTCCTCCCAGCTTGACTGCAGGATACACAGCAGATGGGCCTTTGGTGTAAAAAGGATGGATCCACATGAAGCAGCTCTACAGTGAGCAGTTTGTTGCAGGACAAGAGTAATGACCATAGTCTAATGGTATGTCATAATACTTTAAATAAAAGACATAAAAGGTGATTTAGCAAAGAAAGGGTTTTTGTTAGGGGTTAGTTTGTTTTTCTAAAGTGGTCATTAAATAAGTGAATAAGATCATTTTAGGGGTTTGGTCCACCAGCCAGGCAGAAGGTGGAAGGAAAACTAAGTAAAGTTTAAACTTTAATGAATTCATGTAAATAAATAAATATGGTCCAACTACAGTTAAGATGTAATAAATGAATATACCCCTATCATGACACAGTATTCAATGGTAATACGCACAAATGACTGATCCCTGCTCATCAAAGCTTTGCCGTGCGCTCCAACATCCAGAGCACCCGGCTGCTTTGCACCACAGCTTCACCACCACCGCTTTTATCTGTCAGTCTGGTCAGTGAGCAGTGATTGACCCTCATCTCTCATAATGCCAGAACTATGTTGACCATACAGGCTTCCCTCTGTGAAGTTTGAAATTTGTGAACACATATAGATCTCTATAAAAACTGACAGTTGAGTGAAAGTGAATTTTTAATCATGCGCTTCCAATTTTGACTTAACACGCCGACAGCAGAGCCCTTTTTTCTGTCTGCAGTTGGCTAAAGAAATTCTGACCACGAGAGAGAAGAAAGGCGACCGTCTCTTTTGAACTTCTATCCGGTCCCTGATTTCTTTGATCAGGGCTCATAAATACTACTTTAACCAGAAATCCCTACGATGCTGCAGGACTGCAGATGAAGTAATTACTTTATAATCACATCTTCCTTTAAGAAACTGAACAAAAACACGTTAATGTCAGCAGCAGTCATCTGCAGACCTATTTACATTAATTTTACATTACAAAACCTGCCATAGGATGAACACCAGACTTGTGTGGATTGGGGGTGGGTCTGTGTTCTGGTGATCCACGCTAACTCTAGCACACCCATTGTGATCTTAATTAAAATAGGTTGTGTTCATTTATTTATGATTATTTTGGACAAAAAAATGAGAATAACAGACAAACAGGAACGTTTTAAATTCGTGTGATACCAAATAAAATTTTCTATATTCTCAGTATTACGACATCAGCTACTTAATCCTGCATAGAAAGTGTTGTTCTGAAGAAACAAGAGTGGACACCAATCTATCAACGTCTGTTTTGTGATATATTACCTAACGAAAATGATCAAAAATAAAAGAGCAGGGAACACATTAACAAGACAGAGTCTACCTTGTTGAAAGACAGATGAATGCTGAATGAGAGATGAAGTGAAGAAGCTAAAAAAAAGAAAAGCAGCGTTCAATGTCAGCAGTCAATCAGTAGTCTGCACGTGTCTCCTGTCCTTTTTTGTTTCTTAGCCTCAGCGAAAAAGACACAGAGTATGGAGGATACATTGTTTGAATTTGTGTGGTAAGCACAGAAGGTATTTAACTGTTTTAATTCATGACTCACAAACAAACCAACAAAAACAAGAAGAAGAAGGCCAAATAGAGAAGCAACCATTAAGTGATTAAGTTTAAAAAAAAACCTCATTGCAGAACACAGCTCATGACCATTTTTGTTCGACAACATCTGTTAGGTTGGAGCTTAATTTAGATTTGTGTGAGGGGAATACAAATGACACTGTAGCAAATTAACACAATGAGCATATGCGTATTAGATCGCAAACAGCTCAATCACACATTGCCAATTCAGTTGGGTGCATCCTCCCTCCCCTAATTGGAGCTCTTAGGAATCCAGCATCTCATCTCCTCCTCTTCCCTAACAAAGGTTATGTGAAATTATCAGCCAGCACAAGAGCAGAACAAGAGGATAAGGCTGAGGGATGGGAAATACATGCAAGACTGCAGATGTCTTCATCGTCACAATTTCAGTGACACTAGCTGGCCACATATATCAGTCTCCAGGCATTCTTGCAGCTGTTTTCTTAGATGACTGACGCCTAAGAAAATTCATTTGAGGACAGGAAGGAAAGGAATGTGCGGCGTATTGCTGGTGAGAAGAGAAAATCGAATATTGCAATATTTTGTACAACCACGATGCATTCAGTAGATCCGTCTCTGCGCTGCAAGTATTTGAGTAGCAATCGACTCGGATGCAGGAAATGTAACCTTGTTGTTTCACCCCTATTACACACAGTCAATATTTTCATTTCATCTGAGGCCCCTTTGCCAGAGAAGCTCAGGAACAGCTTCCCGTGTCTTTGCAAACAATCTGTACTGGTGCAAAATGAAGCATGACATGTACTCCCAGATACAAGTCTGCCCAGCCTGAGCACTAACTAGCTATTTCTCTGTTGTCATTTTGTAAAATCCGAGCTTCTTTTCCCAATCACCAGATTATCCAGCACCTTTGTAAAGTGGATTGTCTCTTATTAATCCTAGAAACAACACGGGATAAAGCTTTTTTTTCCCCAGTTAAAAATGGCACAAACTAATTTTATAAACGCCTGTCAGAACTGAGGTTACATTTTTTAAATTGATTTTTTTCAGGAAGACCAAAAGCACTCAGTTTGTGGTGAATTTTTAAAAATCAATTATCTAAATTGCTGTTGGCAATTATCATCCAGTGAGACAGCTTGGTCGGCTGCAGTCCTCCATTTCGAGGGTTTAAAGGATTAATATCAAGGTAACTTCAGAACTTGTGTCATGATCACACTGTGAAAAAGGCTTATCAAGAGACACTCAAAACATGCGGTGCTAAGAGGGGGTGACACTGACTTAAACCAGGATGTGATGCAGTACCAGAGCACTTTGTGCATCAAAGTTTGCCAAAAAGAAACGATTACATTCATCGACATCATATTCACCCTGGGGCGGGACCGGGCATTAACACCAGCCCCCTTTGCTTGGTCTCATACTTGCGACTCTACTAAGAGTTTCATGAGTCGCGAGTCTTTCTCTGCCTTCCTTTAAGCTAACAAATGTGCTTTTTTGTGTACCTGAGCATCCACAAGGAGGTGCCTCATGAGGGTCATGGACTTCTGCAGCGTCTCCTTCTCAGGAGGGGGAAAGGCATGCTCCTCCTGTTCTAGGGACTTGGGTCCAGTCACCATGAAGTTTGCAATCTGGTCATTCAAGCTGTTCAGAGACTGTACAGCTAGAGGGAGATACAAAAATAAAATTTTAAAAAAATCATCTTTAATAAACAGTAAAGATGCAAGCTTGTCTTTTTTCAGTCTGTTTCAGTTGGTGAGTACGAATATTAGTTATTATTGTGGTGGATTTAACATGAACTGAGTCCAGGCATGCTTAAATTGATCATAAAGTCATTTCCATACTAGGTCACCACTCATTTCTTCTTCTATTGTGCATGGATTACTGAGCAGGAACAACAAAGATAACTCAGTGGGAGAGCGAGCTTTCCTACTGTCACACTGTCACTGACTTTCTCCGTCAACGCCCTCTCTTGTCCAGAATGTTCCATGTCGGCCTGAAAGCCATCCTGTTTTTGTTTCCCTGTTCTTGCCCTTGTGTGTCCCTGGCAAACCTCTCCTTCCAGGTTTCCTCTCCCACATTAAAAACTCGCCTTCCCTACTGTACATCCGCATTCTCTCAGACGCACACACACAGACACACACACTTCCTCAGCACTCTTCCCATTTACCATTAACCGACCCTGGGTCCGCGAAAGGTCGCCGCAAATATTTCCGAGTCCACCCACATGGTGGAAATGTTAGATAATTTAAGAGAGGCAAAAAAGAAGCAGGTTTGGTGCTTTTTTAGCATAAGTGTGGTCTGTATTTTGTCATAGGCTATTACACCGACCCCCTAATGCCTCATTATGCATCTTTCCTGTAGTTAAACTTCTCTAAAACCTCACACTTCCAACTCTGGCAGTTCAAGGGAGACAGAGGTGAAGCGATCAAGGATTGACCTTGTGTCCATCCGACCTTCTGTTATCTTAAACAAGCACGGATCCGCTCAATCTCCCCTGTTTTGCTTTAAATGTGCACTGGCACATTTCCTACAAATAAAGAAACCCAACCTGCTGAATCTAGACAAGCTTGATGATTTTAGGGCAAGTATATGGATAGGGTCTTTTCAGGATGCAAATAAAAAAGCCTCTTTTAGACACAAAAGCCCACGCAAGAAAAGAGAGAGAGAGCGAGAGAGAACGTAGATTAAAGTGTTACATAACCAAAAAAAAAAAAGGAATCTTTCACAGTGGCTGACATTTTCAAGCAAACACGCATTGAGTAGGAAATTTGACAAGTCGGCGCTGAAGGCGGCGGAGATAAGAAGGCAACGAGGGGGTTGAGGAGGAAGACTGTGTCCCCTCGAGGTGAGAGTCGAGAAGACGTCAGAATAATGAATACAAGAGTAGGGTGCTTGTCGCCCGAGTTTACAGACACTCTAGCCAGTTCGGCGCTCTAAACACTCTCTTTACACGTAAACAGACAGACTGCAGTAAGCTTAAAAGTTTGTTCTGTACCCTTTTCAGCTTATATCTAATTGGGGTTGATTTAAATATAAAATGCTCCATTTCTTCCTCGTGCTAATTTCTGCATATTTGCACTCAAGTGGAATCACACAGAGTCACAGTGTTTATGAAGCTGGTTTGCCCCTTTGGCAGGGATGTTAGTTCAGTTGCTTCCTCTTAGTGCCCTCTACTGGCTAAGTAACGCACATGCAAGTGAAAAAATAATTAAAGAAAAGCAGCTAAGAAAGGTGGATAAACCAATAAGCCAAAGTGCTTTACGTGATTTTCTTTTTCGTGTTATTGTTATATGTGAACTCCTTTTCCCACTGATTATGCTCTGTATACAAGATTCCATGATCCATTTTTTCCAGGTGTTTCTGGTTTGGCCCGATGAGCAGGAAACTGTCTTTCCTTGTCTCTTCCTCCTTCTACCCCAACAGCAGTTTATGATTGTATTGTTTAGAGTTACGTTTTGTTTCTGTTTGATTCTGATGGACCCAGTGCTTTTGGCAGCTTAGTTTTTGTTAGGTTTAGTGTTAATATTTGTTTAAATTAGACGAAGGATACCAGACTGGGGAGGAAAAGTGATTGAAGTGATGAGCTGGTTTAAGCCTTGTTACATGGCACTTTTTTGTGAGAATGTGTGAACTGTAGCCTCAGCTTCCTGTTTTTAGAGTCTCAGTCGGTGTGGTCTTCTGCAGCTGTAGCCAATCTGCTTTAAGGTTCAACATGAGATGCTCTTCTGCATACCTTGGCTGTCTTGGCTGGTTGAGTGGCCGGTTGGCTCATAGCAGTCTGGCTATTCTCCTTAGACATCAACGAGGTGCTTTCGCTCAGAAAACTGCCATTCACTGGACATTTTCTCTTTTTTGGACCATTCCCTGTAAACCCTAGCGACAGATGTGCGCTAAAATCCCAGCACGTAAGTGGTTTTTTAAATACTCAGATCAGCCCATCTGGCACCGCCTTCAGTCACTTAAATCTCTGCTCCTCTGATCGTGTTGGACGTCTTTTGTAGAGTCTCTTTCTGGGGGTTGTAAAAACCCTACATGACTAAAACTTTTTTAGACACCATAAATATGCTACAAAAGCACACAAAAACAGCACAAGTGTTTTTCGAAGAGACAATAACATGACTGACCAGCTGCAGAAGTGACAGAAACCAAAACATGCCAAGGAGATGCGACTGAGATTCACTTAAAGGACGCTGAGGATTCTTCGATGTTGTGATGGAGAAAAAGATGCAAGGTAATGTGTAAAGGCATGATTCATACAATACATAAAACATGCTATTAGCTACATAAGGCTGATGGTGTATTGTTGTCACGCTGCTGGGTGTCCGGGCAACATGGACACCTAAGGTTGTGAATGCGATAACTCGAGAACAAAGCGACATACGAGTTCCAAATTGCTACTATAGGTATATCTACTGGAGGTGTTTCAATCTCAGTGAGTTCAACCACAAAGTCAAGGTCAGAGGTCAAGTTTTCTGAAAATATTATAAATGCGATAACTTGATAAGGAAATCACGTAGGATTTTGAAATTGATATCATAGTGTATGTACTAGGAGGCTGAAGGTCACCACTAGCCAGTATTTTTCTATTTGTTGGTGTTTTCTGAAGTTGCAGTGGATTTGACCCCACCTTACCTAATGGCTAATATCATAGCTATGTAGGCATGCCCTCATTTCATTCATACCGTTTCCCTGTTTGTCTCCCTCTATTGTGTTTGTGTTTGCTTAAAGCTTTAACCCTCCTGCTTCTATTAACTAACCTGCAACTCTGAGACACAGAATACCCACTACACTGTCAGCCAGATTGTTCTTTCTCTGTGTAGCACTAACAATACACCTAATATCCACTCAGTAAGTTTGGTCCCCAGTTTAGTAACTTTTCATCTCACTGTGCTGCAGGTCCACAACCTTCTCTCCAGCGACCAGCCAGCATCCATTAGTAGCACACTTTCTCAGCCTCCAACATCCTGCTGGCCTGTGTAGGTCTCAGCTACACACTGCTGCCTCTTCACCCTGCCGCTCTCACCACTCGACTCATCTGGAACCAGCTTCTGCCATGTGCCAGTTATCATTGCAGAGCAGACACTACTCTAACCTCAAGTCAAAAACCTTCTTACACCAAATGCTGTCTGTCTCTGTGTCCTATCAGGTCAGTTCCTAACAAGCTGCACTACAATGAAGCAACTTTTCAACATAATTGGAAACATAAATTCAATAATATGCTTACTATTATTATTATTATAAAAGTGTTGCACTGGATAACATACTACTGAGGGCTGTCTTTGTCTTTTTGTGTTTGTCTTTGCGCTGGCATGAAAGAGCAAAATGTTAAATAAAACGCAATCCAGTACGACACCATTTACAACAACCTTAAAGTGAAAACAGGCTGAATTAAACCTCAGTAAAGGAGTTCAATAGATCATAAAAGTTGAGTTTACAGTGGATGTGTCAATGAATGAATAGGATTGTAAATCCAGTGCCAAATACTGAGCACATATATCAAATTAAGCTATAACCCACAGTGTCAGCCTATTATCACAGAAATAATCTACTCGTTTATTGCATTAGAAGGCAGCAGCTGAAAGAAGATTTACCGCATTAGAATCAAAGGGCTCTACGCCGCGCGATGACAAACTCACAAAACAGATTAGACGTATTGCCACTGCGCCGTAAGCACCGCTGATAAAGTAAAAATTTGTAGCGATTGATCAGCAACGCTACACTATGTGTTGAAATCAATACAAGTTCTCTGCTGCCGCACACACACAGCAACCTTTACCCTGCATGTTCAACATCAGGTCCGGAGCGTTCGGCCGTCAATACTGCGATCATTAAGCCTCTAAATCAACGAGGTACAACAAACAGTTTGGAGGCATTTTGTTTTACTGAGAAGCGATTAACCAGATTAATGAAGCACAAAATCAATGCGTTTCTTGAAAGGTGTCATCAACTGAAATCAATTCAGAATCCACAAACATGCACAATTCATCAAGGACATCTCTCTCCCCATATGCACTGCTCTGTTCTCCGCCATAAACCAAACAGCTAGGATTATCGACTATAGATTTAATCCTATTACCTTGCTCAATAATAATAACTGAAGCTGCTGCTTAGATGACCTGAACTGTTTCTTCAATAGGAAAACGTTTCAGTATAACACTTTAAAAAGCTATAACCATATAAAACATTTACAGTGGAAATTCAATGATATTTACTTTAACATTGTGCAAAGTAACCTAATAAATCACCGCGACGAGTTAATAAAATGACTTTGCTGGTGAGGATAAGGATGCAAAACACACCAAACTGCAGGGATTGTCATTCAGTGTCTTCATCTGAAGCCTGAAATAGATCTCACCTGCAGCTTGCCGTCAGCAAATGTGAAAACTGATGAAAGTGAAACAGAAGTATGCAAGTGGGAGACGGGGAAAAAAAGATGAAATTGCAATAGGTTACAATAGATGCAACAAAAATAAAAATGTCACCCCAGCTGGGCCCCAGCACTTTTTTCCTCTCTCATTTCCTCATTCTGTCTTTTCTCTCCCCTTTTTTCCCCCCACTTTTTCCGTGTGTCACCAACACAGCAAAATATCTCAAAGTGTCCTCTCCTATAGAACGGGAACGGCACAACAAATGAGTAGCAGAGGCCACAGTGGCGTCCCATCGGGCCTTTATCTCGTCAGGAGGGAGAACTGCCAGGGGAAATAAGATCACTACCAATGGAAAAAATATTTGAAAGAATATTTGCAGCAAAGCTAATGGGATAAGGTAGTAGTCAGGCTAAAGTCAAGATAAAAGGGGCTTATTTCATGGGAATTGAGCGCGGCACACATGAAATCACGGTGAAATGTTAGGAAATATGAAAAATGATGAGCCCAAAATCCATTGCTTATATTTGCCGCTGTACACACAAGCAGAGCAGTGTCATACTCACCCAAGTTCTTTATTTCGATGTGGCGCAATACGCATAGAAACGATACACATAACTGTACACAGCATGTGAATTAATGTGGATACTGTTTCAAATTGTTTTTTGTTTTTCGGGTTTTTTGGCAGTCATGGCCTAGAATGTATTTTAGAAGAGAGGAAAACATTTGGTTCATTCTCTTAGAATTTAGAATATAATTCAGTCCAAGCAGTGAATAACATTATCATACATTTCTTATTCTAATGTAATCTCTTGAGGAGGATTTCTAGCACAACTTTCTCTATTTGCCAAGGGAATGGAGCAGGACAATGTTGAAGTGTCAAATCTCCATACCGAGTAACTATTTTTAAGAAACTGTCATTTTCATGATGAAGTTCTGGAGTTGGTACTTTTGCTATTTTCTAAGCAGTGGCAACACACATTGATGCATTTTTGGCTTATTTGCAGCACTTGTTTACCGATTTCTGCAACAAGGGGAAAAAAAGTCGGAGCAGTCTTAATAGACCAGTCGCTTTTTCTAAAATCATATTTTTCACAGGATTTCGCTCTAAGGCACTTAACAGCTACATAACAGAGGCACAATTCTGTATCTAGCCAGGGAGCAGTCATTCTGTGTTTACGCTGCTGAAACTAATTAGTTTGGTGCTCAGCTGGAAACTTGTGGTTTAGTTTTTGCACAATTAAGCTCGACATAAAATGATACACCTCTTAAACATCTGGCAAATGGAGCAGATGGACTATATGAGCTATATTCAAGTATGAGATCATAAACAGCATCATTAACATTTTAATTACAGTTATTTTAGGCAATGGGAAACTTGTCAGGCCCCGAGAAGCATCTAGATGTGAATGAATAATTATGAGTATGTAGTTTAACTGATTTTCTTGTTGCCACGGCGAAACTTTCACTTTAATGTCACATTTGGCAGGACGAAATGTTGACTAACTAAATCTGATCTTAATGTGCAGTAAAAAAGAAATAAGTGCAGGAACCCACTAGGCAAGGAGTCACATGGGGAGAGTTAAAACTGACCAGACGTGAGGTATTTAGAAGCTGAGTGGTGCAAAATCAGACATTTTACACCACACTGAAATACTTCTACAGAAAAATGATCTGTCTTAGCGGCAGTGCTAATACAACACTGCCACCCAATGGCAACAATAAAACACCACAACACTGCCCTCTGTACTAATCTTAATGCCTGTGAACTGAATGTTGTCCAATGCTGTCTACAGCAGGCACATAATTTAATCACACTGTAAAATGAATGCAAATCAGGCAAATCACTGGGGTGAGAAATATTGCCGGGATTAACCTCGTGTAACATGAAAAGGGGCACAGCAATTCATCAAGTCGAGTTCAAGACTGCTTGGTGGGATAAAGATGCAGGATCATTAACATACGCACACGCACAAATTTAGCAGTGTGCCTAGGTGATGCAGTTTCTAAATGGAGGAGAATCTGGTAAATATTTTAACACCGTGAGTCACAAAGACATCAAGCAGGAAAAAAGTGACATCGTGGATCGCTCTGTATGTAGGTTTCCTTTACTGAACGATGGAGGCGATCTCAGGCCGCATTCATAAAATGATTACTTTATTACATCTGTAATATAAATGAATCAATCCTAATCAATATAAGGAGTCCTACTCTGAATTCACAACATATCAAAGGACTCATTCTAAAAGATGACGAGAACGCTGTTGCCACATTATGCATCTAGAAAATGCACGTAATGTCATCCCACCTTTGGTACCCACACAAGATTTACATGCAGATGGTAAAGAGACCAAAGCGGTGGAGGAACGCACTTCATTCGTTCGGCGGTGCCAAACCCTGGGGGTTCTGTAGCTGTGGAGCACAGAGCACCAAGCAGAACGCTCATCTCTGCAGAGCTCATTAGACTCCACTAATCATATCTGTTACTGCTGTAATGGGTGGAATAAAGGGAGAGAAGCAGAAATGGGATGTGGTTTCCTGGAGGTGGTTAGATGTGCACTTAAAGTGTGTTGTGTGCATGTGCATGTTCTAAAAAAAAAGAAAGAAAGAAATAAAAATCTGGCACTGGCTCACCATATCTACCCATTTCTCCATGCAGCGGAGAATCTACCCCCCTCAGTTTTACATTTCTGTTTCTGCCGAGGCTTTCGCCGCTCTCTTCTTTTCCTCTCTGTCCTCATTCTGTTGTTTTTCTGCTCCAATTGTATCAACATCCTCATCTGTTAGATGAAGGAATTAAAGGGCAGCTTCAGGTGATTTCAGCACTAAAGAAAATAATCTGCTAACTGGACACAAAGACAGGCAGGATGAAAGCGTGTGTGTTCACTTCATCCTCTAATAACACGGCCTCATATGCACCGTTTTAGCTCATAAACAGACGCTTAAGTTAAAAGGAAAAGCCTCATTGTCTGTTGCTTTGTGGTCTGCTTGTTTTTGATTTTACTCGCTGCTAACACAAAGCTCTGCAAAAACAGGAAGGATTCAATCCACGCATTCCAGAGCAAAGGCTAGATGAGGTTTAACCGCTATGTCAACTCAAAACTGTTTAGCTTGTACGCCTTGAGAAGATTTGCGGAGGGTTTTTACAGATACTGGGTGGTCTGAGAGCATCCTGCGCACAACGCATCTCTGAAGTATAAAAGCTGTCTTTGTAAATACCGTCAAAGTTTGGATCTAGGACAAGTACCTGGAGGCAGACAAATCTTCGTCTGTGCTCGATGTAAAAACAGACGATCATTTGTTTGCAGAGTCTGACAGACAATAATGATTAAAATGTGAATCCCAGAGTAAAGACCTCTGGCAGACGTTCAAAGTTTAAACTTCTGCGCACTCAGAAAACATTATTTCACATCCAAATTACAACTTTTTCTTCAACACAGTGCTCTGCTGCACTACATTTTTCTCTATATTGTGTGAATTTTTAAGACAATAATACTCCCACTGTGAAAATACTGCTCTCTAACAGGACTATGCACTTTCACTGAACCCACATGAACAGTTAATGGCTAACAAAAAGCATCAGTAATGTCACGTAGCACTGGAGAGAGCACCCAAATGCCGGATGCAGAGGCAGGCAAAATATACAGAAAGCAAACCCTCTGTTGGAAAAGAAAAAAAAGCAGATACAGAGAATCCCATTAGCCATTATAACACACAAAAAAAAGACACACAGGGAACAAGAGGTAGCATAACACAGGGCAAAAAGACAACCTGACAGCAAGGAGAGGGGCAAGAGACAACGCAGCCAACCAAACACAACTGATGAGTCACAAAGGAGGGAAATCAGGCGGGTTGAGGTGGGTGGCTCGATCTAAATATCGACAGTATCAGTACTAATGCTGGTACTGGTATGTAGTGGTAAGACTACACACCTTTGGAGCGGGAGTCACATGTATTCCGTTACTCCCCAACACTGGTCCTGTGTTAAATTTGCAGTACTGGACATAACACAAAGACAGAAAGTCAAACAAGAGGACGCATGCATTGTGAAGCAATTTCTAAAATAAATCAGGAAATAAAGACAAGAAAGAAAAGGAAAGTAATAAACGAGTAACACAGGTAACACCAAGGAACCCAAAGTAGACACTCTGCAGGCATGAGCATTAAAAATGTCAGAAAGAATATCAAATAAATCCAAACACAGACTAAAATTCAACAAGTACAGAAAAAGAAAGCGGGGCCTTAGGAGAAGCTGGGTAATCCAGGTATCTAAATAAATAATACAGCATTATTTATTTAGATTCTAAGAGAAATTCTCACTCCCCACAAATATTAATATTCATGGAATATACAGCGTGTACCGACAAAGGTGTTGGTCAGTGAAAATGATGGCAGTCTAATGTGAGTAGGGGGCGGTATGAATAACACTTGACAAGACCATTTGCTTTCACTGTCATCCCTGTCGATTTAGCTGCGGGGGCTGGAAGCCGCTGCTGCCACAACACAAACAACAGGGATTACATGCATAATGACAATCCTCCAACAGGATATGTGTTTAAGTTTAAAATCAAAGGTGCGTTTCATCAGGGGGGCTTTTATTTAAGGAAACCGTTCACTTAAACGAGATTAAAATCGTTTCAAAGCATTAACAAGTCCTGTCGGTTAAGCTGCTTTTGTTAAACGTTTTCCTGCAGCAGTTAAAACGACACGATGGAGATAAAGAAGTGCTTAGGTGATGCTGATTTTGTTTTTTTCTTTTTAGATTTACATACTTGCTCAGAAAAGTTATCTGAGGACAAAGGTGTTGGTCATGTCTGTGCGTCTCACTCTGGCTTTGGAGAGAGAAAAAAACGGTGTGAATAAAATAATCTGGATGATTTTAAATCAACTGGTCATCTCACATTTTTCAAATTTAAATATATTTGAACTGAAATATTTTCAAAGTTTGTTTCCTTTCGAGCAGTGTCGCAGAACTTGCACTTGAGTCAACACCGACTAGTGTGTGACAAATCGTCGGGGTCAGCTCAGTCAGTTCTGTGTAGTTTTGCAGCCCGCTGTGCTGTGCAATCCTAACACCTCAGCTTGAGTGAGATTACTCCCTGAGGCAGCAGGGGCCTCTGATAATTATAGTGGAAGGTGAGAAGTTAAGCCTGGACACATCCGGAAAATGAAACATACTCCTCTAACCTTAGCTGGACAATAAAGCCCATCGACTGTATTTAAAAAGAAAAGCAAAAAAAAAAAAAAAAAAACTTCAAGTGACACATTATTGAGTATTCAGCCATCCATAAAGATTTCCTTGCTAATCACAAAGAGACATACATACATGAGAATGCATCTGCAGTCATTTTGCCGTCTTCATTCTTTTTTCCGGCTTTGTGTAGATGTGGGGAGATGCACACAGCCGTTAAAGGCACCGTATGTTAGTGAATGCACAGTACAGTCGAAGTCAAAAGCAGTCCAGCTGCTGTCCTTCTTTCAAATTCCATCGTTTAATCTGTAACATGTCAAAATATGATTTTTTTCTCCCTTTATGTAGGTGGTGTATTACATATCTGACCATCATTTCAGAGAGTCATAAAAAGGAATCACTCCTGAATTCATTTACTATACGTATTTCACACATAAAAAGTATCAGAGGGAAAAATGCAGTATTCTGTCTAGAGCTTAATTAATATAGGATTATTAAGACCGATACCACTACTGATAATACATTTAATATCAGATGATGTTCTAACATCTGGTAAGCCTATAGTTTATTTACTTGGATCAGATCAGCAGGTTCTAGTCTGATGTTTCATGTTGTATTGTGAGTGCCCCCTGGTGGACACATTATGCAAAATCAACACTGCTGACATCGTGGAAAGGAGTGCCTTCTTTACCTTTTGATTTTCAGCCACTAGTACTAGTAGTAGTTATAACTACTGATTTAATTAATTCAGCAAATAGCCAATACTGGCCAATAATACTGGCTCGCCGATAAATCAGTCAGGCTCTGACCGTCCAAGAAAACGTGGAAGTCAGCTATTTGTGAGTTAGACTGACAGTTGATATTATCAAATGTTATTAAAACTTATTTGGCAATATTTCAGTCAGCTGAATATTTTCTCAGATAATTATTCCCGAAAACTTCTCATTTCGTGTCTTCATAGTCACTGCAGAAACTATTGCTTCACTTTGAACGTGCAACACTCGTTCTATAATCCTGTATGTGTTTGGGATTAAAGTCTAAGCTTTTATCGCTCATCAATGATCTCTCGTCTCACAGAGGAAAGCTCAGCGGAGATGGATTGTCTAGATGGGAGAGCACAGATGCCTGAAGTGAGGATTTAGAAGCAGAAAAGTGAAGGATTACAGACTAGGATTGATGTGATTGGCAGAAGAATCAAGCTGCTGCTGCTGCTGACACATCATCCACCTGCCAATGAAGATAAATGCAACCACCACAAAAAAATAAAGAAATAAAAATAAGCGTCACCTCAACACCAAAGCACGTGAAAAAAGCTGTAAAACAATCACAACTACAAATATAATCAACTTTGTGTTTGGTGAGGATTACAGTGGCCTTGTCAAGGAGCCAGAGGAGAAACTGTTGGTCCTTAAACACAGCTCCGTAAAGTTTAACTGACACTGTCAGGTTTTATTCTAAGCTTCTCAGTGTGAACTGTGCCTTCAGATTCTTGTACACTGTGGAAAAAACCCACGAGTAAATTAATACAACTAATGTCTGCACTCATTTATCCCTATGCAATAAAACGTAATGTGTAGTCTGCAGAAATGTTGTAATTAAAACGAAATAAGAAGAGAGGTACAAATTAAGAGTGCAGGCTTCCGTCTACTGGCTGACATCCAACATTGCCAACTTGTGGCCACCACTGTGCAACCCCACAGGCTCATAGGATGATCTCAGAACCGCTGTGAGCAGACAGCTGGTTTTGTGCACCGGTTCCCCACCCGATGTCAAGAAAAATCAAGTCCCTGCAGTAAGTTTCACTGCGGACTGCTCATTCTGTTGTCAGCAATGCCTGTCAGCAGCAAAATGTAACTTGGTTGTGCTGCTGCAAAGAGAGCATTCATGCGGCTGCTTCAGTAAGTGAATGTGCAAAGCAGAAAATGCCACACACTTAATCAAGAGCCACAAATTTAAATGATTCCCCAAAACTAGGCAAACAATGCTTCAGCTGCATTCACATGTGTTAAAATGATTCAGTAACGCATTATCTTTTTAATATCAGCTCCCCTTAACACATGATACAGTATTTAATCAGATTAAAGCAACCCTCTGAACCCATTATAATGTTATTAGGTAATAACTTAGTCCCTGTGATATTAGTCCCTTTTTTTTAAGTCCTACTTTAAAAAAAAAGTGTGTCTGCTCACTGTGCAAATATCCAAAGTCCACCTCTGAAATACAAATAACTACAAGTGTTTCATCACACACCAGCAGAAAAATGGCAGCATTTATCAGTTTATAAACTTGTCAAGCTCCTTCTTTCAAACACATGTGATGCACAGTCTGCAGCCTGCCACCTGTCCCCTGCATCTCTACAGTGTCCATCTATCAGATTTGAAAACAGGCACAAACTAAGAGAACTGCACATAGCACAGACACCGCCTCCTATTTTACCAGGTTAAAATATATATGTACTTTCACTTTTAAATGTGAACATTTTACTTTTAAGTTGGTGCAAAATGCTGAGAAAATGTTGCGTTTTCCATCTAAATGTTAAGCAAGACTCACACAAACTAGCATGCAATTGTTTAGCATGCATGAACTAAACTGCCTACTGTTGCACTGTCCAATTAATCAACCACAAACATTAGCATTAACATTTGGTAATGGTAAATAAAGACCCTGTACCTTAAAGCAGCCTTTTGTGTATTGCTTTCCTCTGTAGTTCAGTATAGTAATCTCAAGACCCCTTGGCAGCTAACCGTTAGCTGCTTCTGTGTTAGCTTCAAAATCTCTTCATCTTCTCCTCTTACCCATATTTTTGTAGTAAGAGGTTTCCTTACTTGAGTTTTAGGTTTGTTTCTTTGTTTGTTTTGTTTTCAATTGCACAGCCTATTTCCTCTCACTTGTGTTTGGTTAGCCTGCCCTCTCATACCCGTTTTAAAGCTGAGGCTATTTGGTTCAGTGGCTGCTTGTGGCTGCCGATGAAAAAGCACAATGTTTAGAGCAAAATTGGCTTCCTCAAAACACAAACAGAAAGATAATAGCGCAGAGTTTTGTTTTCATTTCCTAAATCTGGATAAGTAGCTCTGAGATTTCTGCCAGCCCTTTAACACAGCAGATACTTTTGACTGTGCAGATTTTACTTAGATGATTTGGCAGCGTCTTTTTCTTCTTCCAAGGATGGTTCTTTAAAAAAATAAATTTAAAAAATAGTTCAAAAAATAAATAAATAAATATATGAGCTCTGTCTCTGAAGAAAAAATTGGTTTTTACACTTTGTGCTTTCTGTTACTGGTACAATTAATTTTTTTAATGTTTCTTTAAGTAAATGCAGACAAAACAAATTCAAAACAATTCATTTTCTACATATTAGCTATACTTTAGTATATTACTGCAGAAAAACTATTATTCTCTACTTAATATATCCTTTTAACACAAGTATAGGGCATTATATCATATGCCTTATTGGCTTTTAAAAAATTACAAGTTCAAGCTTCATATCTAAATAGCTCAGGATTTAATCTGTGCATTTACATTTCTATTGACTTGCTGTTAAAATGTATCCAAGTACTTCAACAGTTATGAGTAGAGCAGCCGAAGGAGAAGTAAAATATTACAGACTGTATTAACTGTGACTTCTGTATGAAGCTCCAAAGTACAGATCACATCACAGCACCATGTCCTTGAGGGCACTTGTATGGTACGGCTTCATTACACTGCAGCACTTTCCACACTTTCTGCATCACATCTTCACAGTATCAAACATGTTTGCTGTTTAGGCTGTCATTCTCCTGTAGATAAATATCATCAGACTACAGGTTTATTTTTTTTATTTTTATTTTTTTTCCCCCGCTTACTGCTTCTAAATCTGACTCCTGTGAAAAACGATAAGGGGAAAAAATAGCACAACAGTTTTAAACATATGCAATCTGCATTCACAATCACCCCTGTGTGTGACAGGCTGTGCTGACACAAACTTTATGTTGGAACCGGGGTACACTAGAGGATAAGATGTGCCAAGAAAGAGCCTGCTGACCCTAACTCTGTTTTCAATCAGGCTCCTCTGGCAGCGTTCTGATTTATCCCAGGGCTAATAAAAGCTGGGGATGCCAGTTCTATAAGCACAGGAACAGCTAGGGATGTGTGCATTGTAAATTTTTCAGGATGTACCAGGTGTGCCATGGTCTGCCGCTTAAACTAAAATGACTGCACTGACAGCATTTTTCCTCTGCGAGCACTGGCTTCTGAATAATAAACTCCGAAGGTGGATGTCTGCTATGAGAACGATTCCCAAAACAACTTCATGCAACATGTTTTGCTGCGACTGAGGAAAAGGTTATAGTGTTTCAAATAGGCCAACATGGATATTATTTCTTAAAAAAGAAGTACTTGTACAGTTCATAGGTCTTCTGCATGGATGAGTGAGCACAGTCACATGTGATTCAGATGCCCTGCCGGGATTTAGCTTCCCGGATGCCAATATCATAGCCATCTGAAGATAAGTCTGCCCAGCGGTGCAGACGAATGACCTGTGCTCATCTGTATTTGACCAGTCAATACACAACCTAGACAAAAAAGTATGCGGAGGCGTGTTACATAATGATTTCCCCGTGATGTATACCTCTATTTTTGTATTTAGTTTTTTTTTAAACTGCTGCAGGCTTGAGATTAGACGTTAAACCTTATGAGATAAACATCGCCGTTTATGTTCCGTATACAACGCACAAGATATTCCAAAAACGTTATGCAAAATAGCACAAGGTGAATGCAGCAGAATACAGTACCTTAAATCCAAAAAACATGCACTGCACAATACCTCAGAGGGATCAAAATTGAACACTTCATCTATTGCTCCAATTAAATCTGCAAGGTGTGGCGAATCTGAAAACACGTGGCAAACTCAAATCAAAAGTCCTGCAGAGTCATGATTGTGTGGTCACTGTCAGTACATCAATTATTTTCTGCTCATGTGAAAACTGTATGACTCATCACGTTTCTGCTGTGTGATTTTTCTTTCATCGCACATCAGCATGACAGCAGAAGGAGCGTATTGGTGCAAAGAGCTGACCGATCAAGGGTTTTCCTTTATGAGTAAACTAAATACATTGAAACAACCTAAATCCGAGACTCACCACGTGCAAAAAAAAAAAAAGTTACCTAGCTGAGTGCACACACAGACTGCACCAGCAAACCTCTTGCAAAGTGACTCCGTCTACATGATTAGCAACACCAGCAGCATGAAGCTAATCTCTAACTGCAGGAAAGCCCACCGGGTAAGGAGGTGTGAGGAATCTGTGAGTGTGCTGGAACCATAACACAAGTGGAAGAAGGAGAGGAATTAATCACTTCAAAGAAGACCAAAATATGTTCTGCACCTGCAGTGGTCATGCATTAAAATTTCAAATCACGTCCACCTCTCCTGAGCGGGGATTTACCAACGGTTTATTGAGGTATTAGGAAGATATTCAAGGGTAAAGTGATAGGTAAGAAAGGAAACAGTGCTTCCAACTTTGCCAAAAAACTAAAAACATATACTCGCCGCCTAAGCTTAAGTTGGGAAAGTCTTCCGTGTCACTTTTAATGGAGATAAATGTTTCAACAACAAAAAACAAAATCTATGACTGCGTGAAATCGTTCAGCAGTTTAGGAATAATGTTTCTATAATATCATCGAAAGATTTAGAAAATCAGGAGAATAGCCTCCGTACAAGGACGAGGCTAAAAAGTACCAGTGAATGGCCCTCAGGCAACACTGCATGGCCTCAGAGACAATTCTGGAAACACTTTTCCACAGTTGCCAAGTGAAAACTCTAACATGGAAATTAAAAACAAAAGCACCTTGTCTGGGTTCAGTGGGCTGAGGTGATGAGGAAAACTCATGTGGTCCTAAAAGCTGAAAGTCTTTTTGGTACTCATGAACAACCGAGAGCCCGAGTTATCGATGAACAGCTCAAAAACTGTGATGGGACGGAGGGTAACTCCTACGGCCTTGAAGGCACCATTTAGCCCAAACAATAAATGAATGCATGTTTTTTTAGCCACGTGGTGTCATGCAGCACAACAACCACAGTTTGCTCGTTTTCTGCAGTCGTGACCTGTCACCCAGTGAAAACACTTGGCACATTATGAAACAAAAAGTTGAACTACTGAGCAGCTGAAATCTAATATCAAGCAAGAACGGGAAAACATTTCACTTTTAAAACTTCACCAATTGCTCCCCTGAGTTCCCTAAAGCTAAAAGATAATACTGTTAAAAGAAGACGTGGCGCAGCAGAGTTTCTAAAAATGCCTCAGTCACAACATTTTCTTTTTTTTTCCAAATGAAGAAGACATTTTTCCATCAACGATAATATTTTTCAACTTTCCATTTCTACCCTTTTCAATATGAGGGTTTATATGATTTGCAAACGACTGTGTTCCATTTTTATTTGCATTTTCACAGAGCCCCAGCTCGAAATGGTCTCGGAGAAGGCAATTTACTTACGGTATTATTCCAGCTTCAAACACGACAAAGCCCGAATCAACAAATAAAGAAATGCTCAGCAGGGGGAAGCCAGTGTAGTCAAATTTAGTGTTGGACATTAATCGTTTTACACGGCGATTTACTTCCGACCTGACAGGGGTTAGAAAGGAATTGAGGCTGAGAAACAATGTGGGACACGAAAAAAAAAATATGAATGTTGATTCCTACGCAGCAACAGCCGGGAGGCTTCAAATCATTTTTGTGCTTCTGTAGGGTCTTATTGGTGTCTAAAACAGGTCAGAATTGTCTTTTTTCTTTGTTTTCCTCAAGGGAAACAAGTCTTTTAACTTCAATTAAAGCAACAAAAAGCAAAGAATGCATCTTACAGCACAAACACACCTAATTTAATGGGTAGTGGTGCTCTGCCTTGACTGGTTTAACCTTGGAAAGTCACTGACGTGAGAAATAAACTTTCCCAGAGTAATTCAACTATTCAAAAGCCAAAAAACAAATGGGAGCATCGGCTGCCGAAGGATTTTATTTATCTATTTATTTAATTTCATTTTTTTGACACAACGTCACAAAACTGAACACAGCCCAAATCACACCACCAGTGGGGAATAAGAGAATTTATTGCAGGATTACGCACCTGGCAGTGCCACGTGAATATGATTCATGAGAAAAAAGGAAAAAAAAAAATCTCTCAACTGTTTATTCTGCTCTGGTACCACCAGAAGGTTGTTAATATTCAAGTCTTTGGGCATGTGCAACACTCATGGAATGGATTTTCTCTCTGCAATTCAAACAGGCCTTTACATATAGCTGAGGGACTCCTGATCCAATGATGGGTGACAGCCAAAGATAACAAAAAAAATAAAATCCCCCTATAATTACTGTTCCGATATTGCAAGCCAGCGCCACTGTGGATTAGCCTTCCAACAGCTGCGCAACAGTATGTAAGGTTGTTGCTAAAAATAGATTAAAACAGCCATCTCTTATTCACACAATTTGCAGCCTGCTCACTTTCTTGCCCCTCTCCCCGCCCCTCCCTCCTCCTCCTCCTTCCACCTCCCCTTCCCTTCCCTCTCTCACATCCGAAATCGCAGACATGCAGCACGAGCTTCAAAGAGCATAGATAACTTGGGGTAGCGCAAGACAGACTGTAATTCATCACAACACATGCAATGATAATGTCATCTTCACAACCAGAGAGTGGCATTTAGGTTTAATGTACCCAGCGCTCTCACCTATCCTGTGACTGATAAGTAGGCACTGGGGGAAAGCGTCACAGTTTGACTTGAAGTTATTATTCGGCCGGGCGTATGTATAATAAATATACAACACAGGCTGAATAACAAATGTGGATATGTTTCAGTAAGTAATAGAACGGAAACAAATTGCACAAAGAAACCCTGAAATGCCTCTAAACGTTTAACCAGTCATGTCTTTTTCCCTTGATTTTCCACTGCGTTAACACTGCCTGCTGTGTTATTCACAATGCCTGGATGAGCACCTAAGTGAGTAATCATTTCAGTCTTTCAAATCAGAAAAACCTATCCAATCCTCCTAATTACCACTTAGGACTCCAAGAAGCAGCTATTATAAAATACAAAGGAGTAGTTCTATTAAAAAAAGTTTACATTGTACAGTGTGCCATTACAGAGCATTTCCAATGATGGGAAAGATGACTGTTGTTCCTACTGCTAAACAGCATCCTAAAAACAAGACATGATTTACTGATGAAGGAGAAGACAAAACCCGAAAGGGTACAGCTCAACTAAACACACACACGCAAAAACAAAAAGCCAGCGCTCCTGTTTTAAAAATAATATTTCTGCACCACAGAGGATGTATATGCAACCAGTTCAATCTGCAGCAAACCTGCGAGAACCCAAAACTCTCTGCTCAGGTCTGTAAAGGCCAAAGGCTTCCATTTTCTGTTCTGGAGATTACGTGACACTTTGCAACAGTTCAACCAAGGCAGGTTTTGTCACGCTGTGAGGTTTGATCGCAAAACCCAAATGTACGTATGCAGGCAGAAAAATATCACCTGAATATAGGAATAATTGTTTAAACAACTACAATCTGGACTCATTTACTCAGAAACCTCATATTGTAAATGCATTTTGTCAGAAAGGTAAAATGTCATAAAGGTTTACAGTGACGCTACTCTGGCTTGACAAAAAAAAAAAAGGGAGTTATTGCTACTATTTTACAGCTGCTCGTGCTGTTGTGTACAATTAATGAGCTGAAATTTCAGTCTGCGGCTGATCTCGTTCTTTTTTCTTTTTAGACCTGTGGCATGTTCAACCAGACGGAGATCAAAGGATTGCACCCATGAAAAAGTGAGCTTCAATCCCACATACCCACCTCTCACACGCACGAGTCGGAGCACACGCATCTTCACACATGACATCACTCATGTGTGTGTGAAAGGAGCATCACAGTCTATCAACAGTAACACACTGCTCTGGCCAACTGCTTTACACTCCAAAGGACTCCATATACTGTATAATATATATATATATATATTAAGAAAAAAAAAATATATATATATATATATATATATGTGTATATATATATAATTACAAAACTGCGTGGAGGCAAAAATATTAATACCCTCGATAACATGATTAAATATGTTGAAGGAACTGAAGGATTAATTGCACTCGAAGCGTCGAAACAAAGTTACATTAAAAAACGATTTCCTAATTGCAAAAGTAGGACGCACATTTTGAAACGTTGCCTCCCTAAACGCCTTAATTTTGCATAACCGTGTTGCTGTATTTTTATTTATTTATTTTTCAGAATTGGCTACTTTCAAAAAGCTTACCGAATATAAATGAACAGTGCGTCCATGCATTATTAAAACACTGCAACAGTCAATCAGAATCAAACAGAATGCACGAGATAATTTGTTGTTGATGTTTGCACTCACTGGCTTGCATGAGCTGACCCTGACGCCCAAACACCTGGGAGAAAGGGCTTCGGCTGCAGGTGAGCATCTCCTCCATGGCTGGGCTCCTCCGGTGAAGTGGCGAGGTCCTTCGGCTCAAGAAGAGAAAAGTGAAGTGAGAGTCTGCCTCGGAGCGCGGAAGGTTAGCGATCACACTGGACCAATCCTCTCCTCCCCAGTCTCTCAATTGACTGCTAATTTGCCTTTGAAGACACTTCACAACCTCTCCTACGCCTTTTCCTGGGATGTCATTTGCTTTCTACAGCTGCCTCCCCGCTGACTGCAGATCAGTTCCGCGTCTTGTTGCCTCAGATGCCGTCAGAGTTGCTGCTGCTCTTCAGCTGATGGGAGATCTGCGTTGGGTTGCTCTCAGCCTGCTCATTAGTGCTCTAGTGTGGCGCTGCTTCAGACAGAGAGCATAGCAAACACAGCATGAACAAAGCAAGAGAGAGAGAGAGAGTCAGAGAGAGCAATGAGAAGGAGAAGCCTGCTGCAGAGAGAAGGCAGACTCTCTCCCCTGACGAAAGCAAGAACAGAGATGACTATGTGTGCATGCGTGTGCATGTGTGTGTAACTGGTTTTTACATTATTCTGTAGCTGCTGCTACTTGAGACTTTCCATGGCTTTGATTCCCTCTGTCTACATAACTGCTTCTCTTTAATCTAACTGTTGAGAAGTGTTAAGTTGAGAAGCACTGAATGTAAAATACATAACAGAGAAGAATGATATGGCACATGTTCATAATCTGCACTTATATATGCACTATAAAGCAATGGCAGCATACCCAGTGTTTTGATTTCGTGCGCACCTCCCCACACTCTTCTCATATATTTGACTCCAAACTGAATTTGGTTCAGCTACTGTTCTTTCTTCCCCTCCCTTTCTCCCCCCTTACATTCATACTTGAGGATTATCTTCCAAATATAGACAGAGAAGACTGCATCTCTCTCTGTGTCTCACTCACACACAAACAGTCAGGTGTATGCAGGTTTTATGCAGCACTTTGCTTGTGCAAGCAAAACGGCTTTCACGAGTCCCTCACAAGGCAAAAAAACAGGGATCCTGAAGATAAAGCTCGACCGCGAGCACTAAATAAAATCGGTTTCAAACTAAAGGGGCCAGTGGATCATTAAAAATGGATCCGCATCCTTTATTAATGTCCTCGTTACCGTGCCTGTTCTGCTCCCGCATCAAGAGCACGCAGAGAGAGGAAAGAAGTCACTTTTACAGAAGTACTTTATCCTTGTATCCTGTTGGTTTTTATTACACCCACAAAGTGCTGCTTGCTTGGAGCGACTTAGCTTCAACTCATAAAGCCAGTGTCACATCCCTCTTAGCTTTGAACTAACAGTTGTGAGAGGCGGCAAATGAGTGGCATTAGGATCTGCAGGACTACATGAATTTTACTTCCCGAGATCAAGATTCCAGCCAAGGACAAGTCCGACATAAGTGACTCTGGCTGCACCAAAGACGTTGAATTTGACTCAAATAAACATCACAATAGCCAGAACAAGCATGGCCGGAGGTACTGTGATGTATTTTTTTCTCTCATCTCTCTTCACAAAACTGCTGTGATCCTGACGGGTCCTGTCAGCATTTCATGTTTGTGCACATCCAAACCTAATCCGTACTTCCAGATGACACACTGCATCATTCAAAGTCTACCAAGTCATTTAGGTTTTTGACAAATAAGACGCAGGTCAGGTCTCCAACCCACCCAGAAGTGGGGGGAAAAATTGCAATCCATCTCTCAGTGGTTGGAATTTAATATTGTGCATCACACCGAGAATAAGGGTGATGAAATTAACAAGAAGAAGATCAAAAGTTTCTCCTTCTTAGACTTCTGCGTGGCTGTTTTTGTTTTCAATCATCTCTGATCATGTTTCCTCACTTCTCACCAGAGCTTCCTGTGAGAATTCGACATTGCCCTGGGCTAAGATCTTCAGCTGTGTTGAGCATACAAATGCAGCATCACAGTTTGAAGTTACTGCTGAGCTTGTGAGCACTGGGAGTTCTCGCACCTCAGGGCTATGGTTTGTCACTATACGTACACTGGCACGGCTCCAAGCTAAAAAAAATCACCTGCCAGGCACTGCTACTTAAGGCACCTGAAACCTAATCCCTTATTCCCAAAGAGTGTAATTGGACTTGTTTGAATTCTTAATTACTTAAAGAACATCAAGTGAGCTAAATTCCTTTACACACGTGCTATAAATCCTAAGAACTACAGTATCTGACAGCTCATGGATTTCCTCAGTGCAATTACAAAGCAGCACTCTCACCCATATGTGTTCAATTTGAGTAAAATCCATTTCCTGGAGCTTTTGAATGTGTCAGAGAAAAAAAAAAACTCCAGTAAAAACCCCAAACCATTTGTGTTCATTTGACTCAGAACTGCTAAAAGCTTCTAAAGAGTAGAAATGTGAGGTTCACCAGGTGGAGAACAAAGCAGCTTTGGAAAAAACACACACACACAGCTTACTGCACCTATTGCTGCTGAATCGTGCGCATCTGCATTACACTGCTGGCTACAGCCATGACACAAGGGGCTGCGGAAATTACAGCGATATGTCAGCGTCACAGGCTGATGTAAGCCACCGCTACTGTTTCCTCATAATACCAAAGAGTCATGAAATAAAAAATCTTTCCCCTCTCTTCATATATTATTTGCCCCTGGGCTTATCATTTGCCCACAGCAAATAAAAGATTCAGCCTAACTGCCAAATTTCCAATTAAACTCACGCCCACTGCACTGCATGTTAATGAACAATTACATTTAAGCAGAGATTACTTTTCGTCCGTAAATGATTGACGGTCAGAAACTTGGACCTTGTCTCTACAGACAGGAGAGAGCTGCTGCCTTACTGTGGGTAGGATTTCATTTTTAGCCAGCACCCCTGTTAAATTTGACTGGGGTCTGTCTCATTTATATTCAAGAACCAACACTTTGAAGCACTCAGCACTCACACATGATGTTTTCTTTGATCACTTGTAGCTCAATGGAGAAACGCATTTATGATCAGGTCCCCCCAGTTTGAGACACACATGCACACGCACACAGATGACCAATATCTCACAATATCACACAGATCTGTCTGGGTTAAAGTACAGGCATCGAACACTATGAGAGAGGCAACTATGAACCTTGCAATTTTAGAAGAAGTCTGCTAGCAAGTAATTATGGATATAAACAATTCATGTTTCAAATTATTCCAAAAATGCAGTTCAGCAAGTTTCTTACCATGTTTAAAGATGTTTTCAAATGGTTTCTCAAACATTGATTATTTCTAGTCCCAAATTAAAAGAATAATTCAGTGAAGACCTCCATTTAAACAACTTTAAGCCTAGGACTAGGCTTAATCCATGTCTGGGAAACTGCAGCATTATCCATGTAGGCATGAGCATTTATCATAATATAGACAACAACCTCTTTAACTTACCCTAAAATCTGAGTTGACTAACTCCAAGAAAGGAAACCCTGCTTTTACTGTCCAGGAAATGGAGATCAGTCACCCAGTGCCTGTGCAACTGTGATTTTAACTCAGTCTACAGTCAGACCAAAAGCCACCTTGCCAAATTTATTTACACAGCTGTGTGGCCAAAGGCAGGGGGGCCAGCTTGGGTATGGTTGTAAACATTAACCTTTTTTAACTGCAGCTCAATGGCATCCCTTATTATCTGCTACTTATAATGCAGTTACAAAATAATAACTCTGGGCTTTCCTAATATCATTCTCCACTGAAAAATATTTTGGTCTGTTAGATATTTCAACAGCATAGGCAATTTGACAAAAGCAATTGCTTGTGCTTACCAATGACTGTAGAAAACGTGGACGACGCGACAGCTCCCCAAAAATTAAGCCAAAGCGTCTCTATCGCCCCCTGGTGTCTGGCTGCAGTATAGGTCATAAACCCCGCATGATCCATGATAGCGGGTGGGGACTGGGGTCAGACTTAAATAAAACTAAAAAAAATTCTCCGATAAATTCCCAGATAATTTTTTCCAAAGATTGTTTCTTTCATTATCAAGTGTTCTCATCACGCTGATTTATGTTCAAGGGGTCTCCTCTCCCATAAGTTTGATTCTAATTACCACCTTAATGCTTTTATATTGGGGTGCAACGTCATCATAACAGCTTTGACTGGCAGCTGCAGTCGCAATTAAACTTGCGCATCTTTGTTCGGGAATGGCAGAGACAGCGGGGACGTCGAGAGGAGTTCCAGCGTTTACGTTACAAAACCACGACCGACTCTTTTAACCTGACAGCCTGAGTTGGTCTTCAGTAAACTGGACTATCCGACAGTCACTACGGTTGCTGTACTTTTATTACAAGTATCATACTGTAAGAGCAACAGGCTGGGCTCCTGTGCAGAGATGATTATCGTGCAAACAGCAGCATGTTTTCAGTCTCTTACCACATCTGTAAGGACAGTAACACCATTTTTTTTTTAAAAGAAAAAAAGCTTGCACTTCAATAACTCCTTACTAATCAGCATCTATGGATTAAAATAGCAAAGCCCAATATTTATGTACTGAAACCAACTACAGCCGTGCAGCAGATTAAGTTACACTTTATGTTAAATAGTCCCACTGGTGAATTTTTTTTTAGCACAGACTCTGTGTGTATATATATATATATATAATTATTTTTATTTTTTAACTTTTTTTGTTTCTAATTCAGGTTTTAAAAAAAACCCAGTGTGAATTAATGTTAATGAGGTATGTTCACAAAGTTACATTTGCAGTACTCTGTACAGCTTACATTCTTTAAGAGAAATAATTTGAAGAATTAATTTGTTTTTCAGTACTCAGGCAGCAGCTTAAACACTGCGGATAATACCTCTCTATGTTGGTGACCACGATGCAGACTGAACCAGGACTGGAAACTTGCTCCATCTTCTCATCTCTGGAGATTTCCAATTACAAAGCACCAACAACTCAAAGGTAAACATTATATTGGAAAATCTGTTTATATATGTTGTTTATATAGTATGTATAGTATATAAGGCTTTGTCCTTTTTAAAATAAACAGCTCATACATCAGCTGTCAGCAGAACTGTAGAACTGAAAAAAATGTAAGAGTAGAACTTCATATCTCAAGTGTGTGAGGACAGGGAAGGATCAGCTTTATTTCACATTTGAGAGATAAACTTTATATTTCAGTTTGTGATGATTCTGTTCTCTTTGTGATTACAGGAGCTGCCCTCAGATTCAGACCTCAGCACCACCCAGTGACAGCAGACAGATCATCCAACATGTTCACGTGTTAACTCAGTGGTTCCCAAACTTTTTTTTGCTGGGCCCCCCTTTGTTTTACAAGAAAAATGTTCGCGCCCCCTCCGAGCACGCGCGCGTGCGCGCACGCACACAAACACATCCTCCAACCACACACACCCATATTCTGCTCCATTGCGGTTTATTTCACATCTCAAACATTTAGTAAGCAATTAAGCAAATACAAGTAATCTGCAATAAATTACAGGTAGTAAGAAAATAAACTACTAACTCTTTTACGCTACGTCCACACACGGGTATTTTTGAAAACGCACTTTCGTCCACACGTAAACGGCGTTTTGAATCACCGAAAACGGAGATTTTTAAAACTCCTTTTTTTGCGTTTACATATGGATGAGGAATACAGTTCGTCACGCAACGTCAAAGGTATGTGCCTTTTTTCATGTCACGCTGTGCGCCACGTTATTGTTTACATGAGATGAATTGCAGAATGGCGCAGTTACTGTCCCTCTATTCAGAAAGGCAGAGGCGTCAAGGTGTGATTATTTTACGTGTAGTTGTTTTTTTCCTGTGTAATAATAATATTCAACATTGCTATCAATACATTTTTCAAAAAATGCCTCTGTGTGCAAAAAGGGTTTAAAAACATAAACAACTGTGGGATACTGTTTGTCCGTGATTTAGACAGGGGGAACAAATTGTGGCAGGATCAGCCTGATATTATTTGTATCCCACTGTAACTTTACTGCATAAAGAGCTAACATCTCCAAAATGTCAGGAGTAGTTAGTCATTAAAACAAGTGTTTGTGAACTAAAAATCATGGGATGTGGGATACTGTTTGTCCGTGATTTGAACAGCCCAGCACGTGCTCCTGACGCAGGAAAAACCAATTATGCAGGGGAGACCTACCTTGGCACTTGTGCAGGTGAAACCAAAGGGAAGATATGCTTCACCATATTTTCTAGTCTTTGGCTTAGAATGAAGTTGGTTTGGAAACATATTCAGCTATGCTTCATCTCCTGCTTTGCGTTTCTGTGGGCGCCCCGTGCTAGCAGCGTCCAAGCGTTTTGGTTTTTTTGGTTTTTTCCCCCCTTTTCATACCGCGCCCCCCCTCCAATGGCTCTGCGCCCCCCCTAGGGGGCGGGCCCCACACTTTGGGAAGGTCTGTGTTAACTGATGAAAACGGTATAAAGGTTAAAGTACCACATGTGCTGTCAGTGAAAACTGCAGCTGTTTTATTGATAAAGTTAAAGACAAAAAGTCAAAGGGGATTAATCACCCGTGTAACTGTGTCACTGTATATCAGCATTAACACTAGCTCAGTTTGGTGTTTCAGAAAACTGCTGATCTCAGACCTGCACAGCTTCAATTAAATAAAACCCGATGAAGGTCAAAGGTCGTCACTTGTATGTTAAACTAAAAACTGGTGATCTGGAATTCTTTCACCGTTTTTTGCCAATAGTGTGTTATTTCCCATGAAGTAATTCAGAGTCATTCATACCAGAGTAACCAGAGAGGACAATATATTTTTAAATATACAACTTTACAGGACTGAATATAATATCTTTATGTAAAAGTCCAGAGCATCTAACGATTATCTGAGTACTAATAACATTACACAAACCAAAGGTCTCAATCACAGTGTTCATGAAATGCTGGGATTATCCATGGGGTGTGCCTACAGTGGAGTTCTGAAGTTTTCCTTGTGAGAGAGCTGGTGGTGAAGATCACAAGGTCCTCCTTGATTCCTGCAATGAGCTTCAGTCTTCCTGATGTTTGTAAAATGATTCCTCTCTCAGTGGGTCAACAGAACATCTGGCGCTGGACAGCTGTGATGAAAGAAAGGGGAGAAGTTTCTCCAAACCTCTGGACCCTGGAAACCCAGCTTGGTCCTGATGGTCTAGTTTCCCCCTGGGTGGATGTAGCTGTTGATAATAATGTGGACTCTATTATTAAATGAAAAGAACAAATTACACTACACTACTGAAATCTTCTGCTGCTGTTTTTAAAGTTTCCATAATATCAGGCTGTAGAGTGCTATGAAGATTTAAACCATTTTAAACCCATTACACTCTCAGTCTTATGTTAAAATCTCAAAGGACAGCATTACATTTTTGATATTAACAGTAACTCTGGGCCTCTGTGGAGTGTGCAGCTGATCTCATTACTGGCTAAAAATGGATAACAAAACCTGAGGCGTGCTGAATCATTCAAAAATACAGACTATTAGAGTAACAGGTGTGTAGCATGCTAACCAGCTAGCAACAAGCCTCTAAGACACTGCGCGTATCTAGCAAATGAATTAACAGAGTGATTTTAGGTGTTGTAGAACTATAAGATGATAAGCTGTGTGTCTTTTTCATAATAATGACGTGGTTGTATTTACCTTAATTGACCGAGTCAGTCGCCATCAGCAGATAAACTGTATCAGTCGGGCTACATAAAAAGTGTACAGGAGCATGACCCCAGTCGCTCCACTTCAACTCACCAAGAGCCAAGTGGCAGCTCCCACAAGCGGGCTTCATTCATTCAAGGCTTCATTTTTTCACAATGGGAGGAAGGGCTGTCCTGTCGTCTGTCTTTTATACAGTCATTGCTCCACACAAGCAAATTAACAATACTGACACTCGCTGACACTCTATAAATGTTAGGCATTTCAATGGTCTTACCTGTAAGCACTGGCGTGTCCACCAGAAACAGAAAGTAGAAAAAGTAGCATTTCCTGCGAAAATGCCGGGTGAATGCCGAGTAGCTGCAATAGTCTGCTGAAAAGAGGCAAAAAAAACCCTGAAGTGGTCATGCTTGTGTGATTGTAACATTGCTGTTGGAGAGAGAAATAAGATAGTGGAAGAGGCATAACATGAGTAAAAAACACCCTAAATGCATTTAGAATATATTTCTTTTCTTTCTTTTCTTTAAATTTCTTTTAGGAATTATTGCCAAACCCTCCAACCCTCCTCCTTTATCCGGGTTTGGGACCACCAAAAGTGACCCGAAATAAAAGTGGAGTTACTTTTGTGTTTGTGTGTGTGTTTTTAAGTAGTTGTAAACCTTGTGATCCACAAAAAGTAACAGTAAAACAAACAAACTACTTTAACAATCTAAATGGAGAAAAAAGAGACAATAGAAAAAACAGTGGCAATGTGAAAAATGAACTAGTCTGGTCCTAATTGGGTTTTTTTGTTGTTGTTTTTTTTCAGACATCCCTCCACACACACAGGCTCACAGAAAGAGTGGGTCATCCTCATTTTGGTCAAGATTCTCTATGGCAGGCTCAGCAACTGTAGCACTTGACTTGAATGAGTAAGCAGCTGATTTGCCAAAAAGCTGCAAAGTGTTTATAGCAAGCCTCACCAGACAGCTTCAGTCCATATCGGATGGAGTTAAGGCTCTGCAAGGACATCCGATTTCTAAATTTGCTTTTTACCACACTCATCTGGTTGAATACTCTGTCAACTTCAGCATTTGAGTGAGGCAAGGACAACACAGACACAGCAGCCATGGCAAGTTCTTGAAACAGGTTGATATCAGCTGTATCCCTGTACTTCCAAATCTCACTCCAGTAGCCCATTGTGTTTTTTGTCTCATTCCATTTCTTAAGATGGATGGTACGCCATTGGTGAACAATCTTATGTATCGCTTCAGGGAAGAAGCCAAGGAGTTTAGCAAGTTTTTCTATTTCTCCAGGGCTCTTGTTGTGCTTTTAACTTTCCTCCACATTGAAAACTGACATGTACTGCAATGCTTCGATGTTGTCCGGCAATCTCACCCTCAACTCATTAGTGAGGGATATGGTGAAGGCTACCCACCGCTTTCTGACATTTTTTTCATCCTCAGGCGCAAGGTGCAACTCAGCTGCTTTCACCTCAAAAAGGTAACCAAGGTATGGTTTGGAACTGATGTATCCCTCTATTGGCTCTTTGAGTACATCAACATTTACCAGTGGATTCAGCACCCTGCTGCTCACAGACTTGATCAGGCTAACCAAGCTGTAAAGTAGTTTAAGAGGATCTGCCTGTTCTCCCTCAAAAGCCCTGATGATGGTCTGGACCTCTCCCAGCACTGACTTCAGAAAAGTGTTATACAAGATTTTTGAGGATCATTGTTCATGGAGTATAAAACATCAGCCACATAGCAGCATTCACTGGACTTGGTGACTGCAAAATGCAGCCTAAGCTCATCCCACAATGCAGAGCCAACGTGTGGCACCCACCTTGATTATCTGTAAGGGTTTCTTCCCACAGTTGATGCTCTCATAAATGGCCTCGTAGGCCTCCCCTCACTGTGGAGACACTGAGAACCTTCTATTTGTCACTTTTTTCTGGCTCCCCTCACTTCTCACCATTCCTATTATGACCAGAAAAGGCAAGGTTACATGCAGTGTCTGCACACCAGAGGGGGCGGTGCTCAATGTGGACGTGGTTGAAAACGAGGGCGGCACATTCGACATCTTTTACACAGCGCCACAGCCTGGCAAGTATGTGATCTGCGTCCACTTTGGAGGGGAGCACATTCCTAACAGTCCTTTCCAAGTCACACTGAGTGATCTGCATTTAACCTTACGTGCCTACATGCTTTGTTGACAACTAGAATTTCAAGAATAAAACTGAATTTTCAGTCTCAGTCAAAGCAATCAGGCAAACAGGCTCCATCAGACCAGCCCATGCAACAGAGCCAAATGCCCCAGTACTACACTCAACAGCCCTGGGTATCTAAAACCTCAGTCTCCAGTCTCTCAACCTTCTCAGCTCCAGTTTTTGTTCAGCTTCTCCCTGGTGTCCCTTTGTCATCTATAGCACACATGCTCTCCTTTCATCAGACTGCATCATTGTCTGCTGTCTCTCATTGCAGGTGTTTCATCACTGAGAGGGTGCTTTCTCTCATTTCTCTCTCTCCATGTCAAAGAGGGGATGCCTGAAACACATGGACAGTTCATCAGCGCCGCATAATGTTAAAAAGCCACAATCTTCTGATGTTACAGGTCCAAAGCCTACTGTATCAGTTGAGGTTTCCTTCATAGTATGGGACCAAATTATATATTTTATGAACCATTATGTAGCCCTTCTGGACAGTGGTCCATGTCAACCTGGCTTTAGAGGGGAAAAATTTTGAAAATCATAAATTTGGCCGTCCCAGCTGCTCCACGTTTTTCAAAATGGCTTTGCAATGTTTTGTCCCCATCCTGCTCTTGTAGCTTGTCAGTACCATCATCCTGACCATGATCACCATTGTCATTCCATCTTAGCGTCTCATCGTCTGTTCATTGTTGGTGTTTTCCTCTTCTATCCCACACTGCGTTAATTTAGTCTGTGATATGTTGTCACTGTAACCAGAACAACCAGGACAGAACCTGCACGGTGCCTTACCTGCCAGTGCTGCCACGAGACTACAGCATCCTTGTTAAATACAATGACAAGCACATCCCAGGCAGCCCCTTCTCTGCTAGGATTACTGGTAACTGTCTTTCTACATCAGTGTAGACCATCCATGCAGCCTCTAAGATGGCAGCCCAAACACTACAGTAAAGTAATTCATTTCCTTCTCTAAGTGACGATACCATGAGGACGTACCATCTGAAGGTGGGTTTAGCGGCAGATATTCCACTGGACATAGGAGAGCTTGACCTCAGCCAGGGAACAGCCTCTCTTGCAACACACCTGCCTGCTGAAGATGCTATGTAACGCTCACGTTGGTGAGTGTCCGAACTGAAACGAGCTGCATGCACACACAAGAATAAGTGTTGTTAACCCTCATCTTTTTTGTCTTTCTGTCTTAGGAATCTCGTTTGTTCCCAAGGAGATTGGCAAGTACCTTGTTAAGATCAAGAAGAACGGTTGTCATATTCCCAGCAGCCCAATTGCTGTTATGATTAAGCAGTCAGAGATTGGTGATGCAAGCCATGTGCGTGTGAGTGGACCGGGGCTGAGCGAGGCCAGGACTTTTGAGCCTGCAGACTTCATCATTGACACTCGTGATGCAGGTATATGCTCAGTGAAAGAATAAATCTAGAGATGGCAAAATACCATTTTTTATGTCCGATACCGATATCATAAATTTGGATATTTCCTGGTCGGTACAGTGTTATCCACGCAGAAGTTGATATAGTCTGTTATGCAGGTTGTTAGACCTCCTACAGCAGCTGAGATCCTTTGGGGTGAACAGGACTCTTTTAAGGACGTTCTACGACACTGTGGTGGTGTCTGCTATCTTTTATGCTGTGGTCTGCTGGAGTAGTGGAACGGCAGAGAGGGACGGGGAAACTTAACAAACTGGTCAAGAGGGCCAGCTCTGTCCTGGACTGTCTGCTGAAGTCCATTGAGCAGATTGGGGAGGAGATCATGTTGTCTAAGCTAACATCCATCATGGACAACACTTCCCACCCCTGCATGAGAATCTACGAGCACTGAGCAGCTTGTTGTGCTGCTACTCACTTGGAGCTTGTTTGTTCACTGCCCCCCCCCCCCCCCCCCCCCCCCCCCACTTGTGTACATATCTCTGTACATTTTTATCTGTACATACGAATTTCGGTTGCTTATAGGACCACTTTGTGTCTTCCTTCTGTATTTGTATTTGTATATGTATTGGAATGTAAAAATAATTAATCATGATTAAAATGTGTCCATGACTTGCAAACTGATGATGATTCATCTCATTAGTCATTACACACTGCTCTCCCCTACATAAGCTGTACTAATAGGTTAATTGCATCGGTATCGCCCCTGTATTTGTTTGGTATTGGATCAATGCTAAAATTTGCAGTATTTTTATATTTTGACTTCTTTTTTTTTAAATGAACGACAATAAAAAAATTCCTGGGCTAATTTTTCTTCATAATATTACTGGTATAAATTTTTACATGATATAAAGCTCATATCTTGATATCATGATATAGTAACACCATCCGATTCCAGTCCCTAGCACACAAATCGGTGAGACAAGCCGAGTCACATCTGACAGTGAGAGCTCTGTGCAGCTATCCATGAAGATTTAATAAAAAGGGAGCTAGTTAAACAACTTAAACCACAATGCTTCTCATAATATGCAAGAAAACAGTTCTCGCTAAAGGTGGAAATGACAAATTAGTTTCACTACTTGAGGCAAAAACATACTGTTTAGGTCAACAACGCATTGGAGGAGAAACTAGTAGCTGATAATGTGCAACAACAAAGTAGGATTCCACCGAGCATTGCCTGAACGCTCATTAACCCAAAGACCAAATGGTCGATGGAAATGACTTGTGTGGTTACATACGGGTAAAGGAAAGCTTAAAGCAGCTGGCGGTACGGTTGTTGGTGCTAGACAGGCTGATCTGACTATTTCAGAAACTGCTGATCTTCTTAGACTCTCCCACAATCATCTATAGGGTTTACAGAGAAGTCATTGGAGAATGATCAAACTTTAAACTCCACAGCCTGCCTGAGTATTGTTGCAGTTATGTCCATCCCTTTATCATCACAGTGTACCCATCTTCTGATGGCTTCTTCTGGCAGAAAAATGCACCATCTCACTAAAGTCAAATCATCTTAAACTGATTTCTTGAACATGGGTTAAACAACATGAGCACTCAATCTTCCCTTTTCCTTTTTAATAGAAACTTAAATAATTGTTGTTTACTCTCACTACAAATTCTACACAGTCGTCGAGCATGTTTAAATGTGATATTTTCCAGCTTTTCAAAAATCCTAATGGGAGCATTTCCAACTTTGAAATCCTTTCGATGAAATTGGTAGACATTTGCAGCTTGAAATGTCAGCTGTAATTCAGCTACAATACACCAAGAATCAGTTTGTGGCTCTCATGCAACATTAACCAGTATTTGTGAATTCACATAAAAACACATTTAGAATGAAGTGATAAGTTAAAAGTGACAGAAATGCCATTACTCTCTTCAGATAATGTTTGCTCTGGCTTTAACTGAAAGAAATATTTTTAATACACTCGGGCCAGCTCAGGTCTATTCATCTAACTGACACAGACACAGAAGGACTGAGCTGTGTAATGCCCTAGAAAAGATCAACCAAAAGGCACATATTAACCAGCAGCCCAGCATGTCTCTCAAGTGTTAATCTGCACAATCTCAGCTTTTGATGGGAAAAGTCTAATTAGCAATTTTAGCTGTAGGTGGAGCTGAAAGAGTAAAAGTGGTGCAAAGAGTGACACACACTGAGTAGCCTTTAGAAGAACAAGGAGGAGTTTGTTGGAATCTGTCAAGACTCAATTTTGTTTGTGTCATCAGATTACTTCTATCATCGGTCTGCAGGAAGAATGTACTGAGCCGCCTTGATGCTCGTGGAAAATTTTCTGTACAAGCCAAAAGAATGTGGAAATGTGGAAAATGTCCAGTTAATCAAATGGCTTCTCAACATTTTTAAATATCATACAAATACTCTCCACTTTCAAGTGTGAAGCATGTGCAAGCATACAAATAAAGCATGAAAAAGCTATATATATAGTAAGTAATTAGTAGCAGACACTGCTAACAAGTTGAAGATGTTTTTTAGGCTTGCCACACTTTCTTTTATCCTCCACTTGTCCAGTTTCCTCAGTTGTTGTAAGGACACAGTGTACATTATGCAGATATTTCCCAGGTTTTCAGCAATTAAGTGTTTGGGAATCACCTTATTGGTTTAAAGATATTGTTTTAAGCCTGTCAAACTTTATCTTTGGCAATTTTTGTCAAAATACGTTTTTGGAACAGGCTACTAGTAGCAAAAGTACATAAGGATACAATTTAAAATATGATCTTTGTTGTCTGTTATGTGAAGACACAATAACTGATTCATCCCTTGAGTTAGGTGCCTTATTTATGCTTGGATGATTCATAGGTCAGTGCTAAGGAGCTTAAAAAACAAAAAACACTTCTCTGAAAATGGTCAGGTACAAGGACTAAACTGAAAATTAGTGGAAAAACAGCCAATGTCCAGAGAAAGACTTTGAAAGACCTTCAGAGAGCTTGGAGAATTCTTGCTCAAGACCACAAGAATAGAAGTCAGATTCCTTGGAAGCAAAATATAAAGAATTGAGAGGTTTCGCAACACTTCTTCACAGTAAAGTGCAACAGTATGAAGAATGTATATGTGAATAAATGATAGAAGCTGGGAGTGAGTTGCTCCTGTTGATTATATATCTTGCAAAATTAAAAATGCTATACTACATAACTGTTTTTTCAAGAATTGGGTCCTAGGATGGGAACTGTGGATATTCTTCCATGCACCAGAGACGAATAGTCCCCCCCCCACCTCTCCCTCTTTTAGAGTGCAGAAAAACATGAATGGATTTTTCAAACAGAATGTGGTAGTGTGGTAGAGATGCAGTGGTATTACATTATTATCTACCGTTCTCCTCAGTTATCTGCCATTCCTGAAGTTATAGTAAGGAAAGTGTGCCATCAGCTGGCCATTGTAGAACATTTTCAGAACACAATCCAAAGGCTGCAGGTCTTTACTGGGACTCTTTAAACTCAACTTGATCCATTAGATAAAGTTTCATATAGACTCCACAAAAAGCTTTAACATTCTCAATTTATTCTGAACACTTGCTCGAAAAACAAAACAAAACTTTAGTGCAAATCATACAGAGAAATTGTTCAAAGACTGATAACATGATTTTTAAATTATTAATAAATATACATGACTCAATTTACACTACGAAATGCTACAAGCACTTTTCACAGTAAAATAACAGTCTCCCAAACCGTTCTGTACATCCAACATGTTGAAGACTTTCTGAACGAAAGCAATATTATCAATAATGAGTTTGAAAGTCAAAAATGTATAAGTACCATTACTGTCCCTCAGATACAGGCCATTGTCAAGTTTTAGTTTGAGCAAATTAATAACACTCAGTTCAGTCATAACGCAATTACTACCCTGTATAGCACTGGTGCAAACTAGTAGCTTAGAAAATTTTAAATAAACAGATACTTTACTGATATGACGCCACAAACATTTTTATATGCCACTACAGGTTTGCTGCACAAAAAGCAAAAAAAAAACCAAACAAAACAAAAACCAACCAAAAAATGATCATATTCCCACACTGTGATTGATACACGTTGGACTTCATTTTACGCACTTCACACATTAAACTGTTGACAACTGCTGCACAGATTATAAGCAATGATGTAATGCTTGTATGTTACAGATGGAAATATCTTAACTGACTGCACATTCAGTGGGGCCAACGCTACAAAGAAAGAACAAAAACACAAAAAAAGCAAGCATTTGTAGAATAAGTGCAAAATCAGGTCAGCAAATTAAGATAGTGAAGCCAAAACAAAGATCGGCTCTGTCAGTGTTCTCCAGACATGAAGTTAAATGTAAAGCCAGCAGTGGTGCATCAGAATATTAGCAATGTATTTCTGTTTGGGAGTGCGCTGTAAATTCAACAAACTGCAGAGCTTCCCCAGACATTAAGAATTTATCTGTGGTGTCACACATTCAAAACGGCTGCAAAGGTAGCGCTGCGTTCTCAAGCAAAAGCTTTCCAGGGACGTTTTTTATCTTGTTTTTATGACAAGAAATGTCACATCAATGCAATATTTCAAAGCAACTTCTGCAAGGTCTGAATATGCAAATTGAGCTACAGTAAGTGATGGTGACTGTATTTGGGTGAACCACCTAGGTAAATTCTTTACTTGGGAAACACCGAATACTTGTTTTCACCACTTTTATGACACATTTAGTCATATCATATACATTAGATGGCACATAGAGCATTATTAGGAGAACTCCCATACATGTATATACAGTAGCAGCTGGGCCAATGACAAAATACGGTTTTGTACTTAAAAGGCTGTAGCATTACAACAACTTAATCTTACATTCTCATGATGAAAAACAGACTTTCCCAAGTATTAAGTGACGCTGCTCAAATCCATAGTTGCAATTTATCATGATGCTTGTCACCAGTATTACATTACACTATGGTTTTGTATGATTCTGTAGTTCAGACACAATCATACACATTTACATTTTCTTATCTCTGGCATGTCTTCTGTGTACTTGCACTGGTTACTTCCTAACAGGCCAACAAATGATCAGAGGCAGTGTTTAAGGCCTAACTGCATCAAAAAAAATCCATCCTAAATGAATGCAACTTAAATCACAAGCTCACAGACAGCATGCATTAAGAGTTTAAACCAAAAGGCCACAGACAACAGTTAAGAAAAAGTGCAAATGCATGCGGGAAATGATTGCCACCTGCCATCGTCTAACCTAATGAGCAGAGCAGCCCTTCCAGCTCAGTTTTTCCCCACTTCCTCTTCAGTTTGTGACATGTAGCAGTCAGATTAACTTCAAGTGCAAATCCAAGCCGTTGACAGAAAGTTTCTGCAATGAAGGATAACTCTACAAAACTCCAAAAATACTACAAAAGCATTCAAAGACTTGGTTATACACAAACCTACTCACTGCAGAATCCTTCATGGTCTGTTGCAAGTGTCCTGAATTCAGTTTATTATACAGTATTCTGCAGCCTACAAGTCTGCTGGGTTTACAGTGTCGTTACCAGTTTTCCCCCTTTAAAGTCACTGAAGGAGATCCATACAGCAGAGTCCTGAGAATAAAAATAAAACAGATTTCTTAAGACAGCCATGCCGAGAACTTACACACAAGCTACATGTGCTACTATGTTTGCTACCTGCTGATCCCCAATCGCCTGCTGTGTAGTCATCAGGCTGAAGCGCTCTGCTTAGCACTGCTGGTAATGGATCCGGTTGCTTCTTCTCTCCTCTGGGTGGGAGGCAACTCATCCTTCTGTGGTGCAGTCTGCCGAGGTTTCACAATAGTTATTTTAATGGGAACTCCTTTGACGCTGTGCTGCACTCTGCTATACTGCCGCATGGAGGGGTTAAAAGTGCGAACAATGGGAAGCTCATTCAAGGTGGGTGTCTCTTGTTTTGGCTGCGTGCTCTCTTTTATAATGATTTTACTTCTTTTGCTTGAAAAGACAGTTTGCACTGGTAGGATGGCAGGCCTCTTTGCAGAGGCGGACGTCTGGAGTCTCGTTTTATGTGGAGGTGAGCCTTGTTGTTGCTCTTCGCCATGAGGAACCACTCTATGCAAGTGTCCATCGTTTTCCTTCGTCACAGAGATCCCACATTCTTTCCTTTTCTTTACCTCTTTAGGTTTCTTGGGGCAAACAGCCATGTGTTTGGTTCTGCTGCGACGCATTGTGAATTCCCTGCTGCAGTGTGGACACACAAATAATTCCTGCTGCTCACCCACCTGTGCAGGTGACATTTTATTTGATGAATTCACGGACTTGTTCCTCTGCGGCATGACCCTTTGGGCAAACTTTTTCTTCCTTTTGTTAAGTACTTTGAACTTTACAGGTGGTTCCTGGCTAGGTTTGGACCTGTTTGACTGACTGACTCTGTTTGAAGCATTTAATCCATTTGTAGAATTGGTAGTAGACAGCACTCCATTTTGAGATTTTGCAAAGTGGCGTAGAGGAATGGGATTCTTTCTGGGTGTGTATCGCCTTTTATCACTGGCATTGGCACAAGCCAAGATGTGCTTGTGGAGCTCTGGCATGTTATCAAAGCTTTTTCCACATTTGGTGCACCGAATGGCTGTACTGAAGGTCTGTGGGATGTTGTGTGTAGTGAAGTTTGTGGCTGAAGCCAACGAACCAGCAGGTGATCTGTTGTGGTAAGGAAATGGAGGGGGCTTGAAGCTGGGATAGTGCTGGTTAATGCCAAGACGAACATCAGGCCCTTTGATTTTGCCTCCATCTGAAGCCATGACTTTAATTGTTGTAAACAGTTCTTCAGAACCCACGTCTACTTCACCCTCTTCCTTTTTCACCAATTTCTTGAGTTCCTCTTGAGCTTCAGGTCCTGAAGCATCTGTGCTGACTTTAGCTGAATTGTTGTAGTTCTGAGGTCTTAGTTTGCCTTTTTCTTCTTCTGTATGAGTACACTGCTGGCCTGGATGCAATTCTTCCTGATGCTGCTTCAGATTGCAAAGATAGACAAATTCTTTTGTACAAGCACTGCAAACATAAGTCTTCCCGACACCGTGGAGGCTTGATCGATGGTCAAGTAAAGCAGAGGGTTTGCCAAAGAGCAGCACACAGAACTCACATTTGTAGGGCCAGTCATCAGCGTGGTCAGCCACATGATGACTAAGTTCCTTCATTGAATGGAAAAGCTTATCACACACATTGCAGATGAAATTTTTGGTGAATGTCTGCTCTTGGACATCATTTTCTGGATCATCATCTTCATGAACTTTCTCAGGAGAGGGAGCAGGTTCAGATGAGATTTCAGGTGCGGAAACAGAACTGTCAGTGGCTTCCTCAGGTTTTGTGGTTGGTGGCCCTGTCCCAACTGAAGGCTCCGGGTCAGAGTTTGACTCACCCAGAGGAGGACAGTCTGATACCACTGAGGTGGAAGTGGACAGAGTTACCGATTCTGCGATGGAGGACACAAGAATAGTGGGTTCCACAGTTTGAGCACTGGGAACAGATACAATCTGTTGCTGTTCTATGTGATTAACAACCATCTGTGTAGGTGCTGGAGGCTCAGCTGTATTTTCTTGTAAGGTAATTGCAGCAGGAACTACATTCCCTGGGGCTTCAAGAGCTATTGTACACTCTATTAACACAGTGTTACTGGCAATGTTGAAAGAGTTGAGTAGGGAATCACTTAAAGTTACAGTGGGTGTGAACGGCACTTCTGTGACAGGTGCTGAATCAACTATTGGTGGGTTGAGAGCTATTTGATCAGTAAGAAACACATGGCCAGGTAAATTTAGTGTTGGGTCAAGTGGTTGGGAAAGTGTGATGAGATTTGCAGAGTTTGTAGTTGCAAATGTAGGCGTTAAATCACTCTCAGAAGAATTTAATGCATTTTCTGTGCAGATTACCAAGGGTTCAGTAGTTATATTTGGGCCCAATACCTGGATTGGTTGGCTCGAAGCGGTGGAGATAGGTGGCGGTGGTGCCAAAACTGTGATTAATGAAGGAGCAGTAGGGAGCATGGTGTGTGAAGCTGGGGAAGCAAATGCTATAGTGCATGGTGAAGCTGGTTGCAAGGCGACAGGAGTCAAGGAGGCAGATGATGGCGTGAGAGAACTGTGGGGTAGGGTAAGTCCATAGACAAGTCCATCTGCAACAGGCTCAACTGGGGTCACAATGTTTGAACCCGTTACTATGGTGAAGTCTGTGACTAAAGGAGCCTCAGAATTTGCAAGACTTATGTTTTGGTCTCCAATTTTTATCAAGGATTTTTCCATCGCTGCTTTTTGTTCTGCTTCATTGGAAAAAGCCTGTGAACCTGAATTTGACATAGTTTCAGATTCACAAAGGCTCTTTTTTTGCAAACTCAAATCAAGCACAGCATTAGCTAAAGCTACATCTTCTTGTCTTTTGACTGTATTAGAAAGATCCAGAGGTTGTTGGTTACAGGAATTACCGCCTGTCACAGGGGGCCAGTTGTCTGGCAAAACAGCTTTTACTGCTGTCTCCGTTACGGATGGAGTAACGTCATCATTGTCACTGACTGTTTGGTTCACAGGTGAACTATGCTGGTTTTCCATCTGCCCTGTACTTACAGTATCGAAATCTCCCGGATCTGACAATGATGACTCTTCATTAGATGTTGGAGTCTGTTGTGGAGAGCCTGTTGGAGAGCCAGTTCTTCTCTTAAACTTTCCTGTTCCAGAAGGTAGGACAGAGATAGAGACAGGTGAGCATGGCTTCTGGCCATCTGTAATGAGTGCAAGTGTCGGTTTAAGGCCATCCTGCTTCTCTAGGAGCTGTTTTAGCTTTGGCGACAGAAACACTGTTCTTTCTTTCTGCACAACTGTAGACTCTGTATTCTGAGGAAGTAAATTCTCTATTAACGAAGATACAAGTGATGATGAAGATGAAGACACAACTACCTCAGACTCCAATTCAGTTTTAATTTGTGGTAGGAGAGGTGGTGTTGCAGTTCTCCTCTTGGCAAGTGGTTGACCAGGTATTTCCTTGCTTATAACTGAATCTGCATTTAATACCTGGCTGATATGGGCAGGGTCCAGAATCAGAGCATCCAGTCCAACTAAAGTCGAAGACCCAGAATGGACCTCAGCTGCTTCACAGTTACTGACTGTACTTGTTGACACTATCTTTCCATCAATGTAAAAACTCAGATTCTCTGAAATATTGCTAGAGACATCTAACATGTAATGTTCTTCATGTTCCCCTTCATTCTCCACAACAGCTGCAGGCGGTGTATTGTCACCAAGCTGTGTTTGCTGCTGAGATGATTCACTGACTGTTCTGTGAAGGTTTTCCTCTTGAGGCAGCTGAGCTTTTTCCACATGTGTGACGTGCAGCTGGTTCTCATGAACTCTACGCTCATGGCGTCTCTTGTTGGTGTGGGTTGTGAATATTTTTTCACAGTACTTGCACGCATGATGCCCCTCTGATACTTCTGATGTGTGTGGCTGATCAGTGAGATCTCCAGCTGACAAAAGAGAAGTACTAGAGGCAGTCGTGGATGATGTATGAAGCTGCGTGACTGAATCTTCTGAATCCAAAGTATTTGACTTTTCATGCGGCAGCTGACTTATATTTGACGGAAAAGACAATTTGTTTGCATTGTTTTTGTTTAAATGTGCCTCATCATTAGCCAAAGCATGGACCTCCATGTGTTTTTCCAAGGCTTGCTTGCAGGCAAACTGTCCTTCACAGTGCTGACAGGGGAAAGAGCTCCCATCTCTCTCAACCTGGTAATGAGACCTCATCATGTCAGGTTCCATGTTGGAGTCGACTTGGTAGATCTCCTCTTCTTCCTCCTCCCCTATCTCCTCACTGCCTCCAAATTCTGGTATGTACACATGAGGAGAGTGCTCCATCTTCTGTGATGTCTTGATCCAATTCTCCTAAGTATTTCTGTGACAAAACTTCGGCAGTTGTCACACCTATTGAAAAGAAGAAAAAAAATAAAGGTATGTTGACAGTAAATATGCCTGACAAAACCATATGAGGGAGATTCCTTCTCTTTGACACCATACACAGCCAAAAATAGATAAAAGCAGTTGGAAACCGAGTGTTTAATGTGGTCTGAACTATGAGATTTTGGCTCTTGTTATTTGAAACTTTGGCCATATTTAATATGAACATGGACCTCAGACGCAGTATACACTGGACAAAAATTAAGATAGCATAGCAGATCCCTTTAACTTCTGCTTGACATATCTGTCATTTCAATTTTAAAGATTTAAAGCTCTTGAAGAGAAATTGTGTTTTTTATTTATTAATAAACACACATCAAATTGCCAACACCTGATTTACCTCAAGAGAAGCATTATTACTAACAATCAGGGTATTCAGATGCATTACATTGTAATAGTATTGGACCGTACATAACTCCAACCATGGAAATCCCTTGTGGATTCAAAAGTATTAAAAGACAAAACAGACAGACAACATATAATTAAAATAATATCTAGATCAGTCATCACTAGAATATCCTCTCAAATGTTGCCAGCTGCTTGCAGATCAGGGGTGCTCTGACTGTTGAGGTTCACTCTCTAATATTGCAGCATCTCTGGATTAAAATTAAAATAGAGTGTTCAAGGGCACCGTTTTTGTAAAATAAAACCCAAAGGAATTGCAGCGTCTTACCATTTTAACGTTTAGTACAGAGCAGATGTTTTCCTTAGCAGATGAATGCACTGAGTTTCTTTCTTTCTTTCTTTCTTTCTGATGGAAGAAGACAAAACACATGGAAGAAAAACTATCAAGCCAGTTCCATAACACTGGATGACAGACAAACTCAAACTGCTAATGGGTGAGAAGAGAGAAGTGATCAAAGTAAGCAGAAGTGGCATGAGAGTAGTTGAGCTGTACGCTTTTATCTTTCTGGCTTACTGACTGCTGACTATGATTTGGATGTCTTGTTAAGCTGTGCTGATGTGAGAAGGATCATGAAGCATCAAATGCAACATAAGATAAAAGACACTTAAGGAAAAAACCTGCCATGTCAAAGTTATTTTCTGTAAATGTTTAATTTCAATTACAAGTCCAAAAATACTCCTAATCTTTGTCTGTGATGACCTCATTTAACCTGGGTGGCTTAAATTACCTGTTAAACTTATTACATTCAATTCACCTGGTGATGGCCGCACAGCTTTTGTTTTTCCTGCCTTTAATTTGAGAAATAAATTGGTGCATTTGGACATTCATCTTCTTCTTGGTTTAACAAAATGGCAGGCCCGTCGTGTCCCTGATTTGTCGTAGCTTCTTAGGACTGCACTCCCACTAAACAGCATCAAAATTAGCATAACTCAAGCGTTACGTCTATTTAAACCGTTTTCCCGTTTGAAACGTATTTTTATTCATTCAGCATCACTGTTGGTTTACTAGCGCACTTGCACCGAGAAGAGGAAACGTAAACAAAAACTCACTAATGCACAGACTATTTATCCTATATTGCAGATAATCCCGTGGTGCGTTTTTGTAGCACAAATATATCAAAATCGTGCCGTTTTCACAAAACCCAAACTGTTCCAGCACCATTCAAGGGCCTGCGCACTGAATAATTAGAGGCAGTTTCCAAACATTCAATTAGGATATTCATTAATAAAAATGTGCTGAAACGCGTTTATTTAATACATATATCACGTAAAACGTAATTATAACACACATTTGTGAATATTTTATATTCCTATAATTGTAATTCGGAATATCTTTGGAGTGCGTTCGCGCACATCTGCTTCACCTGGTTTGATGACGCTCCCCGTCCTTGCACCATTGCTAACTGGTCACACAACACGTCGTCACATTACTGTTTTGCTACACAGGCTGCTAGCTCGTCCACTGAAAGGTCAACTCACTTTTCGAGTACACACATTTAACTACCCCCAGGATGCAAGAAAGTTGCTTGCAAATTATGCACGTGTAAGTGCCAAGGTCTCGTGACAAGGCTCTGTCAGCAAAGTGAGAGAAATCAGCTGTTATCGTCCATTAAAGTATTAACGATATGCTGCTAGCATGAATGCTAGCTCGCAAGCCCTGGCTAAATTTATCGTCGAGTTCGCGACATAACCTTTAAGAATAAGTCAAAGTGAAAGTGCACTTAAAGGTTTCGCGTACATACTCGTGTTTGCAGACAAACCGCCGTAGATGGACTTCTAATATTCCTCTTGGGCTGCTTGTAGACAGTTGTATTTTCTCCCCTTCCTTAATGCACCAACAAGGTTCTGGCTTTCTGATTGGTCAGACAAAATGGATGTCAAAATTGGTCCAATCAAAAGCAGTCTTGTTAAAGCCCATAAAAAACTTGAAAGCAAAAGCACATACACGCTATAAGCGAGAGTCAGCCAAACTGTCGTTTCAGATTTAAATGTGAATATTAATGTGGAGCGTATTCAGTTATTTTTAAAATAAATGTTAGACATACAGCTCCAGTTCTACTGACTTTTAATCTTTAAAAAAAAAAAAAAAAATTACACAAAGTCCCATCTTCATGTTTGTGGTTGTGAGGTGTGAGAAATCCTCTGTTTATATATTTTTATTTATTTTATTATTGTAATTGCTAGCTTGAAAAAAATTACCCGGCTCCTCTGGTCCTCAACCGGAGGCCTGGGAGCTTGAGGGTCCTGCGTACTGTTTCGAGTGCTCTTCTCTCAGCGCTTGGTACTCGCCCAGCTTGTCGTTTCCTTCTTATATTCTTATGGCCAGATCAGAGTGCAATATTTACAAAAAGACACAGTTGTACCAAACAGCCTCTTTGAATAATGTGCTGGCATCTGACCTCCAGAGTGAAAGGGGATAATGGCCATTTCAATCTTGCTGAATCTTATAATGAATGATAACAACAGGGGATATTTTAATTTCTTAAAAAACAAAAAACAAAAAAACAGTCAGTGCAGTGTATGGATTTGACCTGTAGAGGGCGGCATATACTAAACTCTATGGGCTCTGGTGCACCTTCCATGTGGGTAATTCTGAAACTTTGATAATTTACCGTAGGACCAGCGCGTTTTTAGACATTCAGAATGAGTAATTCATCCCAGTTCTAACAGTGTTTAGTAGAAGCGTAATTTCAGTTTTTAATGGATAAACACATAAGGGATGAACGCATAAATATAACTGTTTACAAAAAAGTTTCTAAGGATGGACTGTAAATAGGCATGTACTTTTTTTGGTTCGTTTACATCTTGCATTGATAGTTAGCTATTAAATAGATGTTTCCACTTTAATTAGTACATTATTTTCAGGATCTCTCCTTCACTACAGTTGTCATGTTGTGTCAAGAAAACAGAATTCTGGAAAGTGCTGGAAAGTTGAAGTTTGACGATGTGCACTGAGCACTTCTCTGTTTTCCCTTACTAGACAGGGCACTGGCTCATATTAAGCTCACACCTACACTGACAGACACATGGCATCATGTCCACTTTAGCGTAGAGGTTTTTGAAAGCATCTGAACGAGTTCACCAGACTCCTTGTGCAGAGCAAGGGTGGTGCTCTCATGGCACATGCATGACATGTCTCTTATTTTATATGTTTTAAGGGGTGGTTCATCATAAATAGCAAAGCTTCATCTATTATATATACATTTCTACTCTATATTCCCACTTGTATACTCCAACTTTGAAAACCTGAAGTAGTTGGTACAGTGTGGTATGGTGAGCCGATATGCAGTGGCTCTTTAGGGATAAACTGCATTAGGTGGCACATAGTTCATTTAATGGCAAGTTGACTATGATGATGTTTATTTATAGCTTGTCATAGCGAAACATACCCAGAGCTCCAGCATGCCTTTCACAGCTGATGGCAATTGCAGCTGTGGAATTATAATGAGAAGTTTCCAATTGAGTCTGCTGGTCAGACACATCTGTCAAGTCATCGTCTAAGCAGGTGCTGAGTGCCTGGAAGCTACGTCAAACACATGGCTAAGCAGTTGGAAATGTGGAAATGAGCTTTGCAAATAAAAATGCGACTGAGCACATAAAGTGTAGAACACAATGAGTGATCAAGTTGTACTGTCACATCATCGCTTTATTAACTCAGGGAAAAATGTTAGCTTACACATAGAAAATCTTTGCAGTGACACTATACAAAAAACCCCTTCTGTGTGCTGACTTGCACAAAGATAAAGTGTGTTTTTAAAGTTGCTTTTGTATCCCTGAGTTTATACTTTCTCCACTCCAGACATTTTATCGGGGAAGAAAAATAATTTAGTCGGATTAAATTGTGAACTGATTTTGTAATTTATACAATTAAGATAAACATGGGGCAGCACGGTGGCACAGTGGTTAGCACTGTTGCCGCACAGCAAGAAGGTCCTGAGTTCATTTCCACCATCAGGCCGGGGTCTTTCTGTGTAGAGTTTGCATGTTCTCCCCGTGTTTGCGTGGGGTCCCTCCGGGTACTCCGGCTTCCTCCCACCGTCCAAAGACATGCAGCTTGTGGGGATAGGTTAATTGGATAATCGAAATTGTCACTAGGTGTGAATGTGAGTGCACATGGTTGTCTGTCCCTGTGTGTTGGCCCTGCGACAGACTGGCGACCTGTCCAGGGTGTACCCCGCCTCTCGCCCTATGACAGCTGGGATAGGCTCCAGCGCCCCCCCGCGACCCTGAAAAGGATAAGCGGAAGTGAATGGATGGATGGAAGATAAACATGTTTCATGAATCTATTCATTGGTTTAAACTTGGAGACAGTATTTAAAACAAGAGATACTTAAATGAGTTCATGTGACAATAGTAAATGTAACAGCTAGTTTGTGAGCTATAAGGTAAGGCAGTCTATTATCCTAGTCTAAAATTATTGAAAAATGATTTTTTTTTCCTTTACTGTTAAATACAGTTTTCTGTTAGTCTTTGTTAAATTTACTGTGCAAAAGTCTTGATCCATCCCTCATTTCTTGATATTTTGCAAGAAAACTGGGAAATAGATGGAGCAGTTCATTAAAAAATGCAAACATATATGGAAGGAAATACAGTGTATTTATTGTCCAAAAACTGAGTTTGCATAATTCTAGCAATGTTGAAAGTCAGTGTTTGTTACGACCAAAAACTACTCTGTCTGAACTTTCTTACACAAGCTTTCTTGTAATTTTTGTAAGTAGTCTTCGTGAATAGTTCTCCAGGCTTCTTTAGATGATGCTGTCTTTTGTTCTGTTCTCTGTCAAGATGATCTCACATTCCTTCAGTAATGTTTAGGTCTGGGGTCTGGTGATACCAATCCATGACTGTGTGTTTTTCTATCAGGTAGGCTTTTACTACATCAGCAGTGTGTTTTGAATCATTGTCATGCTAAAAAAAAATGAAGCCATTGTATTCCATGTTGGATTAAACTCTGACAGTAGTTTTCTGTGTTCATGTTTTCAGTTTTGACAAGATCACCAACAGCACTGACGGAAATAAAGCCTCAAACAATGACAGAAGCACCAATGTGTTTTGCAGACACTCACTGCTGTACCGCTCTCAGGATCTTCTCCGACATGTTGATGATAATTTCAATCAGTCATTGACCCCAAAGTTAGGGCATCCGCTGACTATGTTATACTGTTGGGAATGTTTGAGTACTACAAATCGTATGAAAGTTGTACAGTGCGGTCCTGATTATAAAAGGAAAATTTCTATCCTGATGAGGTGAGCTTTTTTCCACAATAACAACACCTCTGTCTACGGGGTAACTCAGGTCATTAGATTCTCTGTTGAGTATGAAAATTAAGTTGAGTATTAAGTTCTTATGGTCAAAAAATAGAATAGAATATTTTTTTATGTCAAAAGGTTGAACATTTGCTAATATTTTTGATGAGCGATTAAGAAAGTAAACTAAAAAAGTGTGTTCTGTGCAGCGGGAGCCAGTTTGTGCCAATAAACTGTGCACAATGAAACCTTCACCATCATACAAGACAAAGAAGGAAAGAGAGAGAGGTGTCCTACAACATTCTCATGTATCAGACAGATTACTGAGCAGAACACTGGTTCGAAAACAAAAAAGGGTCTCTTATAGGAGATGTTTGCCACACACCCAGACAAAGACTTGCCTGTAATCAGACAACATGTCACGTCACTCGGACCAAATAAAAATTTTATTGCTTCGTGTTGTGGCATGCCAGATGTTCAGTGAAGAATATGTAAATGTCGCACACAAGTACAAACTGTGCAGCATAAAAACTCGATCCTGCACACATGTGCATACAACTCCAGCCCACTGTATTATATCTTGTACTTGCACACATCACACTTACATGCTAATAATCCCCTAAAGTCCATATAAAGCATGTGCCCTTCAAAATCACAGCCCCGATTTGCTTTTGCATACAAACACACATTCAGAGGTCACACTAAACCCCATCAAGGAGCATGCTGTGTATATATAGACACCATACACACATATATAACTCATAAAGGCACACATAGCATCAATCTTCTACCTGCTCTACTATTTCCACCTCTTTGTGAAAGCAAATTCAGTTTTCTCCTGCATAATCCATAATATATCTGACCACACACACACACACTGTTTCTGCATGTCACTCAACTTTGAGCACCCTCTCTTTATTTTTCCACCCCCACTCGTGGGCCCAGCTGTCTGTGCCACTCAAAGGTCTATAGGCTGACATTTTTTCATGACATCACAAACCCCTGAACACTGGTGAACCGTAGGATCGTATTCATTCAACTCCAAGAGATGAACACTGCAGATGCACAGGCACTTATCTGAGAGTATGCTCATGTTTCAGCTGACATTTGGCAAGAGGTAGGTCACCAGTCTAACACAGGGCAACAAGCCAACCAGTTCAACTAATTACTGGTAAAAATTTAGTGGTCAGGTAAGGATAACTGAAACCTGTGCACCATTGCCACAACACATTTTACTGCAAGACTGTATCATGTAAGTACTAATTATAAACATCCATTCCTCCCTCTTATCCAGTTCAGGGTAGCAGGGTGGTGGAGACTATCCAAGCTGTGAGAGGCTAATACAGAAAGACAACAACCGCTCACACTCACGTCTTTGGACTGTGGGAGGAAGCCGGAGTACCTGGAGAAAACCCACCCGGTAAGGGGGAGAACATGCAAACTCCCCACAGAAAGGCCCCAGGTAGATGGTGGAGTTGAACCCAGGACCTTTTTTGCTGTAAGGCAAGCGTGTTAACCACCATGCTGCCCGCAATTATAAACAGTATTGTGACATCTTTTTTTAAAATAAGCTGTTATATGTTAACAGTATTTTATATTAAAAAAGAGCTGTAAATCTCATTAATGTTACCTAAACACTTTTATTAGTTCCCTTCCTTTTCCAACTCTTTCTGTGTGGCGTGCTGGGTTATTTAACTATTTAGATAAGTGAATCCCAAAAGGTTGATTCTGTTCATCTGGACGTAGCGTTTTCAGTGGGAGAAACGTTTCGTCACTCATCCAAGTGACTTCTTCAGTCTCAGCTGACTGCAGGTTTCCCCAACCTTATAAACAGTACATTTGCACAATAACTGAAAGCAGCTCACTGAATGAACAATGAGTGACGAAACGCTTCTGCCACTGAAAACGCTACGTCCAGATGAACAGAATCAACCTTTTGGGGCCATATAAGGTAAGCAGCTTCACTTGTAAACAGCCAATCTAACCGAATCAGCCTGGTGCTGGTTTTCAGGCTTGTATTCAGAAATTCTTTTATTGTTATACCATCTGTGCTTCAGTTGTCCTGTTAGGATTACATTTTGCTGACCGAGCCAAACATGATCCCACAAATAATAAAGATAATCAGTTTTCTCCTTTGTGGACTACGTCGCAAAAACAGGCAGCTCACAGTCAGCTGTGAGTGATCGGGAGTGATCTGGCTGCCACTAAAACAAACTCACATCCAACAGTCTTAAGTTTAAGCGAAAGATATCACCGTATCCATCTGTCCGCTAGAGACGAATGATTTCCTCCTTCCTCTCAGGCAGATTTTCAGTTATCCCCCCAGACGCGTACAGGAAGGGGAGGCGGAGTGGGAGGGGGACTTTTTCTAGTGACTAAAATCTGATGACCACATTACTTGGATTTGGTTAATATATGAAACCTGTACAGTCCAGACGCACGCAGTGTGCCCACACAAACACAAAGCTCACATTTATGCCTGCACGCCATACAAACAGTCAGATGACACACAGACCTGCGTGTGCTGCTTCAACCATGCGTCATGATGACTTTGAATTGGACTCTCTCTGTAAATGACACACTTTGATTGGTGATCTTAACAGCTGCCTTCCCTGAGACATTCTGCTGCTGGATGACTGTTATAATGGTTCTAACATGTGTTCATCGGCACAAAGTTGGCGATTTAGATCTCTGTTATTTCTCTGTGTGTGTGTGAGTGCACATGATCAGGGCTGGGGCCCACCCAGGAAGTGACTCCACCCTGTAGCGATGTACAGAATTCTCCCTTGCTGAAGAAGAGAGCAGCTTCACAGCCACAGCCCATAGGGTCTCCATTTGCCCTTCTCAAAAGACTCCATTGTTCCCAGAAGTCTGAGGCGAGAGAGTGAGCTAAAGAGAGTTATGAAGTAGCCGTTGGGGCAGAGGCTGGGGTGGTGGGTGTTGGGCCGCTGCCTAAAACCACACGGAGGAGAGGTTGCCAGAGACAGAGCATCTCTGTGCGGCTCACAGCCTACTGTTGGAGCCTTGCCCCAGCTTAACAGCACCGTATGAAAAGCCCTGCAACACGACACAAAAAAACACACCTAACTGTCAGAGGGCTCAACAGACCCAATGATTCAAGGCCATATGGTACTCCATATTTGGTTCTGTTTGTGTGCTCGCTAATAGGGGCTGTTTTTGGGTTGTTGTTTTTTTTAAAATCTGAAGCATTACTTAAACAGGCCAATCACAGTGGGCAGTTGGACACTGCCCCCGGGGAGGGTTGTTAATAACGTTGGCATTTTGAACGTGGAAACAGAAAATAAGTGTCATGTGATTTTAACTGTCACAAGTATTTTTCCAAGTTAAGAGTGGATAAAGTTCTGATAAAGAGTAAATTCACTCGGAGGCGTTTCCAAGCCATCTATATGATCGTCTGTAACTGATAGGATCCAAACGGGACAATAAACAGAAAAAAGACTGTGCAGAGATATTTTCCAAAGACAAAGGGCAGCTTTTAGAGAATAATTTAGTACAAAAAATATTGTGTTTTAAATTTTTTTATTGAAACAGTATGACCAAAAGCACTGCAATTAAATAAACGTTTCGAACGAATCAGACGGCACAAATTAAAGAAGTGATAATATGCAGCAAAGCAGAAGGGGTGGGTGGGACGGGGGACACGTATCGTTGCAAACATTTGCAGTGTCTGAAGCTTGTTCATTAAATATTACACCACTCATTCAGTGCACATATTAAATACGTTTTTAAAGCAAGCAGGGGTAAGCCGAGACGTCATTATTTGTACATCCGTGTGACACACTCTTGCAAAAAAAGGCATAACTGCCAAACACTTTGCACTAAAACAAAGTGCAATTATAAATTGTCATCCTATGCATGCGATCTAGGGTCAGGTCAACTGAAAGGACTGGATGGCTGTTCTGGTATTAACAGATGCACTGTCAAGACAATGTCACTGCTATGTCTGATAACCAAAAGTGCGAGCCTTTATAAGCCAACAAGCCAAGTTGTTTGTTTTGGAATGGGTATCAGTTTAAAAGTACATTCAATTCACATTTTTAATGCACTTCCAAAAAAAAAAAATCCTCTTAGCTAGCTAGAGAATACCAGAGACAGTGGCACAAACCCTCTGCTAAATTTCACAGATATGTATTAGGTTTTTATATGTAAGTGTTAAACTGGGCAGAATGTCACGTTACTCTTGCAAACGAGGGGTGTCTTTTCGTGTCTGATGACCCTCAGAGCTCACCAGGGCCAGAAGCTTCATCCAGTTGGCCAGCATATTAGGGGCTGCATGACAGCATACTCTATACTGGTGCTCACGGGTGCTTTAGCCACAACAATAGCCTAAGGCTGCCTGTACATAGTGTACTGCATATTCCATTATATCAAATGCCTAGCCTATGCAAGTGCAACATATGAGAAAATGAGTAACTGAATGCTGTATAGTCTTTGTCTAGCACTGTATATACATCCAGCAAAATTGGCAACAGTATTTCTTGTTTTCTTTCCTAATCCCAGCCTCCTTATGTCTTTGATTTGTAAGTATTTCTAATTTTTATGTCATTTTTCTTTCTTGATATTAATCTAAGTCAGTCACTATATCGCTTATGTGGAGGACTTACCCCTGTCTTGTCTTTTTTCTACAAAATGCATTCGAAAAGCCTGAAATTCTTCCTGACATCCTGTTGTCACCTTGTTTTGTTCTCTTTAACAGCTCCTCGGGATCAGGAAGTTTGCAGGGGCAGGTGAGGATTTTGGCTCGTGTACCCCTCTTGTCTCACATACATGCAATATATACATTAAAAAATAACCCCCCCACCCCTTGCCCCTCGCTTTTGGTAACACAGTCCAGAGTGCTGGTTAGGTTTGCTTAGTTCTGGCATCGCGTGCTTGTTTTTAATAATCAGAAATGACGTCACAGTTCAGTAGTTCAGAATTTCCAGAACTTCGCACGGTCCCGCTGCTTTGTTGGCTTTTTCCTCAAGGTCTGTGGGATACAAAGAGAGATCCAGTCAGAGATGGAAAAGATTTTTTTATATGATTGGCAGTTAGGGTTTACATTATTTTAAAGTTTATTCATCGGGGGACTTGTTAAGTAAAATTAGATGGTGAACAAAGCTGGGTTTTATGTCTAATTCATAGATTACGCAGCTTCAAAAGTTGAAGGGAGTTAAAAAAATACACCATTTTCAATTTCTGAGAAAAAGTTTTGTTTTTTTTAAATTTCAAACAGAACAATAACTAAAGAAAATCTGATTATTGGTTAACTTATTAAAAAAACAAACAGATGGTGATTGCTCTGGTTAGCAACCTCGTTTCTAATGTACAAAGCCCCTGTGTTTCTAGGGATCAAATCAAGTTGTTAACACAAAACCAGTCTAGCTGGGCCATGTAGACCGATACTAAGTCAGCAAACAAGCTCATTTTAAGGCCACTTGTCACCATGAATGCTGGATTTTCCACCTAGAAGCATGGGACTCTATGTCAGCAGACAGAGGAACAACTATGGAGCCTTGTCAGTAGCTCTTGGGAAAAAGACGGCTGTAAACAGGTGTGTGAGGGGTTAAAATGATCAGCTGAAGGGGTAAAATAGAGAACTTTACAAAGACCATAACACTCTGCTTTCTGCCAGGCTTTTTGTTCCTTGCAGACCTGTGACACAAAAATTCACCATCATTATTAGCAGTAATTATCATCATATGTTCACAGGGGACAGAAAACTGTCACTTCATATGGACTTGATCTACTTTCAGGAAGGAGCGTCTGTGTTCAGATGTGCTCAGGAACAATTTTGATTGAAATGCTGGTTTGGGAGAATTCGTAGTTACCTTTTCTTTCCTATGTGACTTCATTCTTGGATGGTTCAGTGATGACTCAGTGCCCAACGTCTATGTAACACTGCCATGGATTTAATCTTTGTGTTTATGTACATGCGGTGGTGAGTTACTTACGAGTATTCGCCCATCCTCTTCAAGACAACAATCACCACTGCTGTGATGACGGCCACTGCCAGCAGGGCGCCGACTACAATGCCCACAATCTGTCCAGAGCTCAGGGCTTCTGTTAGATGAGAGTTAGTGCATTTAGATCCATAGTTAATATATTTAAACAGCAATGGTTATTAAATGTATGTTAGACTTATTAATTGTCACCATTATATCTATTCAAACTGACATCTCCTTTCTCCCACACTTTCCTCACCTTCTGTGTCCTCCTCAATGATCAGGTCAGTGGTTTCTGTCCCAACAGGGCCCACTCTCTCAGCAGTGCCCTCTGTGGCAGCAGGGATCACTGTCCCAGTAGGGCTCATTGTCTCAGCGAGGTCGTCTGTTTGGGGATCACTGAATACTTGCTCAGTGGATGATGTGGTCTCCTCAGAAGTATATTCAGCGTATGGGGTAGGTGTATTGGGAGCTTCTGTTTCAGTGACTTGGGCTTCAGCTTCGGTTGTAAGCACAGGCACAGTCGTATGGTCATTGAAAATGTGTGTTGCAATTTCGAAATGGACCGCTGTTGGTTCAGATGGAGGATGACCGGTGACAACAGAGGTAGGATTAGCCTCTAGAGTAACACCAGGTGTGTCTTCTCCTTCTGTAATGGCCACAGATGTAAAGTAAAGTGCTGTAGGGCCTGTAATTGGATCTGGGGGGAGGAAATAAGAAATATAAGATCACAAGCAGGCCAAACATTCAAGGCAGAAAACTGTTTAACCCAAGCCTCCCAGGTCACAGGTTTCCATCTATCAAAATTAGTTTTTTCACTATCACAGACTGCTTTCTCAATGGGTCATTTTTGGCTTTCTCCCTGTGATATCGATCTCTGCTGACTTCTTTAATTTAACTGTGAAAATCTCCCAGTAAACTCATCAAATTATAATTTGTTTTGTTTTTGTTTTTTTTATTTGGATGAATCAGTGTCACCATTTTTAGCAAACCATTACCTTTTTTGTATGTGTTAAACATCTTTTCCAAAGTTAAGTTAAAAGTAAGTTCAAGTTTGAAAAACAAGAAAGGATGTATTTGGTGCAGCTGGGTAAAATGCACCCAGGCACTGGGGTTGTACTGCTAATGCAATTCCACCTGATCGCAAACTTTTCAGTGATGAAAAACGACATGTTACAGATGTCGTTTTGAATACTGACAGATAAACATCTGGCTTTTGTTAACATTAAGTATTAGCCTGATGGACCCTAGCATTAAATATTCAGGATGGGTGATTTTAAAACCGTGATCGTGTACTTAAAAGAACCCTGACACATTTTTGAGACTGATATTGATATTTGATCATTTAAAAACTCCAGCCAATATTTCTTTCTTTGAGAAGACACACAAAACATAAGCAGGTTTCCCTAACATTTATTATCTGCAGTTATTTAAGAGTGCTTACTAAGATAATATCACGATTCAGTTGAAAAATAATCTTGTTTTACAGTTTTAGCAAGTTGAGTAAATTACTCGTTTACGCTCTGACAGACTGCGTGGATCAGCTGGTTGTGCGTACCAAACATGGTGCGCAAAAGGGTAGTTGAAGAATGGACAAACCGTGCAGCATCAACACTCATGGTTGAAGGGTGTTTCTCATTTACTGGCCAATTATAAATGTAGATACCGATATATTGGTATTTATGTCATAATACCTTCATCATCAACCTGCGCATTAGTACATATCCAACACTCAGCAAGAAGATAGCTCATTTAAAAGTGGACATTAAATGTTGTTTATTTAAGCAATGTTTTCTTTGCAACTTCAGAGCACTAAACAACCAAATTCTTGTTTATTGCATAATTCAGCAATGTTTCAGTTCAATCGTCCTCTCTGTGGCCTTTCACTTTATCTAAGTCATTGTTACTCGCTGGAAAAAAACCCAAAAAACCCCGGTCTAAGACAATGACAAACTTTATCGTTGCGACTCAGAATGCGAAGTTTATACCAATATCAGTAAATAAATGGACAATAGATCTGCCTCAGTCTGCGGGGATGGGTGAAAATGTGAAAAATAAACAGGGTTAATGTTCAGACTTTTCACTCACAACATGATGTCATTACTTGACCTTTCCCCTTTCTCACGCTCCTCGTCTGTCTCATGCAGGTTCTCCCATCATCAGCACTGTATCAGCATGCGCACCCCACCCATTGACTTCATATAATATGCATCCTCCCTCTGTTCCCCCTCCCCATCCCTCTATCGTGTCTTCAGGGCCTCGTGTTTGCGAACTTGCATGCCACATGCTCTGACTTATTTCCTGTGGAGGGAGCCACTGCCGCATGTGTAAGCAGAGCGCAGGCAGGCTTGTTAACCATCAGACACTTAATCCGTGCAGTCACAGGAGGGTGGGGTCACAGGGAGAAAGCACGAAAGTTTCTTTGAAAAGGTAAAAAAAACAAACATGATATGCAGTTTAAAATATCTGAGATCATTTGTTTTTCTATCGTTGTATTTCTGTAGTTTCATATGTTTTCTTGACTGATGTTTAATATCTAAAACGCACTTTGTCAGAGCTCAGAAGACCATCTGTGTGTCATGGTAGGCTCTTATTTTGTCCCAACTGTAAAAAACATGTATTTAGCGTTTATTTTGCCTCTTTCATGAGGGTCTGGACCACGAGCCGGCCTGGGCTCAACATGATCATTTCCCACCAATAACCCGAGCTCCATCTCCCCACGTTCAACATCCTCCCAGCCACAACTGAAACTCTAGCCTGGACAGCACTGCTTCAAAATTAAGGAGGTAGATTTCAGCGTGGCACCAAAATTACAGTCTGCGCCTAACTTTCCACTGACAAGCTGCTGGCCTGAAGTTGCGCCTTTTTCTTTGGAAAAGTAAAACCGATTTAAAGCTATTCATCGCACAAAGCCTCCTCACTGCAGAGAGCAAAAATGAGCTTCTGTGCGAGTCTTCCAAACTTAGCTCCTGACATCATGCTCTCTCCATCTCTGTTTTTGTCCGGTTCGTCTAAATACCTGAAATAATAGAGAATGCTTTACCCAGGGTAAAAATAACTCTTGAATGGCTGGGGTTAGTCTACCAACCGGTGCAACACTGTGCTGCCTGGTGTGTTCATTAGCAACAGGCGGGGGTAAATATAACAAAACATTTGTTCCCACTGAGGAAGACTATTGAGAAGGGGGTTTACTAATGGCGACTCAGACTGTTTGTTTGGAACGTCTGTAAGCGATGATAAAATGGTCTGTGCTCCACTGAGCGTGGCTCTATGCTACATGTAATCACTCCCTCATTCTCCACTACCAATTGTTTCATTATGTGTACAGTTCCCACAATTAGCTTTGAATAGTATTTCCTCCCCACCGTGCTAGCCCTTCTGGGTTAATGCAGCTGCATTAGTGAGTAACACAGTGACTTTTAACGGCTTACATACACTCTCCCCTCCTCTCCTTTTAATCTACTTCTTCCCTATCGCCATCTTCATAAACCAGACTCCCTGAGGATAGGTTTGTTGCTGATGAAACCGCTGAGAAGGCTGAATCCTTGGAGAGAAAGAGAAGGAGGGAGAGAAAGGGAGGGGCGGGAGGGAAAGCAGCAAGGGTGGAGGGGGAGCTCTGAGGGAATGGCATGTTTCAAAAGTGAGACGCCAGGGAGCACCCCGTGTCCCGTCTAGAGTGCTTGATTTCACTGTGAACATGGAGTGTCCGCTTACAGCAAGATGTGCCCCGTGTATGTATTGCGTGTGTGCAACACATAGGTGAGCTTGTTTTCATCCTCAGTGGGCAAATGGTCAGACCTAGAACAGGAAGCCTGACAGTTTCTACAACTAGTTTTAGTGTGACTCTCACTCAGTTAAACGATGACTGCAAAGTTGGAAGCTTTGCTTTTTCTCACGAGTTTCAGTTTTTGATTAAATTTTGACTTTTTCTTTTTAATTTAGTTAAATTTCAGTTAGTTTCCAGAGCTGCTCTGCTCATTTCAGTTCAGTGTTTATCATTCTGAACGTGTTCGATTTTAGTTTCGTTTTTATTACTTTCAGGGTCAGTTTTAGTCTGTTTTTATTGTGTGGAGGGCATATGCCAGTGGCAGAGTTTCTGCAAATCATTATAGGTATTACTTTAAAACAGAACTTTTTGAAAGCAGTTGACTCACAGTCTTGTAAACATCCAAACCCTCGAAAAACACCTCCATCAGCCCCTCATCAGGCAAGCTGTAATAACAAATTTTACCAACCAGGATATTTCCTCAGTCTATATATACTTTAATACTTTTTTAAGGTTAAAAACCCCCCATTCCAGTTAGTTTTCATTTACATAACTATTTTTTTTTTGCACTAACTGGAAGCAGTTTCCTTTTCCTTTCAAACCTTCTTCATCCTTGCATCAGTTTTCATGTCAAGCATGCCTGAAACATCCAATGCCCCGAAAACCTTCATTCACGCAGTAAGGGTTAACATTGCGCCTGTGTTTGTGTGCATGTATGTGAACCTGTGCATTAAAGGGTTACCTTAGAGTAAAAAAAAATACAATTATTACTTACATTAAGCTTACATTAATACATTAATATATTGTTTTGGTCCACCATGGTATTTTGTTTCCACAATTTCCCTAAAAAACTGTAAGTGACGCAGAAAAAATAACAGGACAGGGAGGGCGAGGTGAAGAAAAGGGCTGAGTGAAAAGCTGTAAAGGAATTGGGCAAAATGAGGTGAGAACGAAATGGAGGGGGGAAGTTCACTCCTTACTGATATAAATTAAAGTGAAAAAACACTCTGGAGAGAGTGAAAGAGTGATGGAGGGACACAATAATATACAGCCAGAGACAGCAAAGGTGGGAGTACAGGCTTCCATTCATTATTATCACAATTAGCTGTCACTGAAGCCCGCTGCATGTGTGTGTGTGTGTGCGCGCGTGCACGTAAGTTGCTAATTCACAGTCCTGTGCGGGACAGAAAAGATCTGTGCACGAGATGTGAGGGAGCGTGTTCATCTATGGATCTCAGGAATGTTTTTTCGTGGTGTTTAGGGAGTAAAATGTGAGCGATACAGACGCCCTCCCCATCTCACCACACCAACATGAGATGTCACATGACGTACACTCCCCTGCTAAACTAGTGGGAGTCATCTCTAAAAACACCGGGTCGTGCCGTGCAGTGCACGCTGGGGACCTTTTGAAGCAAGAGTGGAATATTCTCAGCCGGCCTTATCGCAGATGCAACACAATGTGCGTTGACTGCGTGTCCACATTCATTGTATAGCCACTCGTGTTTTTCTCCTCCCACTCGAACTTAGATAAAAAAGACATGCAGCAGGTCCCATCTGGACTCTATCACCAGGGGCAGAAATTGGCACTACATCAAGTTGGCCTTTAATCTCAGGCATTACAGTTTCTCACTACATTGCTACAGCATAATGAACTGGAACAGGCGTGATGTTAAACGCTATGGAAGGGAACACAAATAAACAAGTTACGGTGCATTATCATGCTGAACATCCTGGCTTTTATTCCCTTTCTCATGTTCTCCATGTCTCACAGAGGAAGTGCAAGGCTGGCATTTGTGTCTTTTTACTTGTTGAGGATATGCTCATAAATCTTGGTGTTTTTTCTAATCTTTTTGGAGCTGCTACTGTCTCCCTTTCGTCAGGATAAGGGCTTGGTCTGGGATAAAACAGTCTCCACCTCCCCTTTCCTTAAACAGATGAATCTTTCTCCTTACGGAAATTTTTGGAAGTGTGGCGGGATATTTTTTTTTAACATTTTTTCTTCTTCTACTAATTAGATTCAGTTGGTGTGAGAATCCTCGGACCTCGTGGTCTTTCTTTACGCGCGTGTGTCTCATACTTGGAACAGAAGAGCAACATTTGGGTCATTTCTTCAAGCGGGCTCGGACAAAGGGCATTAACCTCTTCCTTCGGCGGCCAGATGTGAATGGGATGTTACTGGCCAAGCAACTGCAGACAAAACTCATTATAAGAAGGAGACGAGGGGAAGGGCGGGGGGAGTAGCAGCGAGAGGGCGGTGGTGGATGATTGTACAGGATGGAGATGGGAGTAAGAAAGGCTCCATTTGTGAGGTATGAGTGGGGAATGACTGATTTCCTTTGTTTTCTTAACAAGAACAGGGAAGACTTTCCTCAGTTAAAAAAAAGAAAAAGCACACCCCGCCATAAAACGAGACAGACACACAGACCAGGAAAAGCTTGTAACAATAGACCCACCGCTTTTTTGCATCCTGTGTTCCCCCAAATCTGAGGGTTACACTCATGAACCTGGAAGAGAGAGAGCCTGAGAAAGCTGAAGGGCTGTTAAGAGACGGTGGTGGTTGGGGGTGGAGAAGGAAGGGGATATTTTAAGTGGTAAAGTTTGCTACCCCACCAAAGATGGGTAAATGCCAAGGGCTGGTGTCCTGCACATGCTAACAACACACGGGTAAAAGAGGGTGGGGCAGCTCTCAAAGTTCATCACGTCTCTTGCTCCTCTCTCATCCATATGACCCTCTTAAATATAGAGCCTCCCACTATTAATACACTCACATAGACACAAAACAGCCCTGCCCTGCCCTGCACTTTCCTCAGGCTTCAGCCACAACCACTGGGCAGAGAGTGGCTGGTCAAGGCAAAAGAAGACAGAAAGTTAAATGATACATGCTGTGAGAACGACTCGAGACAAAGCACAGATGAAGGGGGGAGAAAAAAAACAGAGGGAAAAAGGAGAAAACAAAATCAAGTGCAGCGAGAGAGAAATAGGAGAATCAGGAGTAAAACGAGAGGAAGCAGAGGATAGGCTTTGGGATAAATATGTACGGTGTATGTTACAGTTTACAGCCCCCCCCCCCCTGCACATGACCACAGTTTTTGGGACGCTTCCAAAGGATATTGCTTTCTTCTCTTGGCTGTGCCAAGAAAACTACAGACACGAGGCACCAGAGCTTCTTGCTATTACATCATATATATTTTTCCCCCCATGCTTGCAAAAAAAAAAAAAAACCCCACACTTTTCCTCCTGTCCAGACCTCCGAAGGAGACAACAGAGTGACAGCGAGGGAAAAGTACAGCAAAGCAGGATGAGGTAATTTGTTAAAATGAACACGGAGCATTCATATGAGCTGATTTCTCTTTGTTAAATTAACACCTTCGCTTTTCCAATCACTGATTTTTGGCCAAGTTTGGTGGATTAACCGCAGATGCTAGAAAAAATATTCTTAGATATTACACAAAAAAAGGTTTAAGATGTGAGTATGTGTTTAACACTTGTGTATTTGTGTGTACACAAACAATCGCATTAACTTATTAATGAACACAAATGAAACCTGGACCATTTCCCCCCATTTGAATCCAGCCTGCAAAGTGTTATTGTTCAATCGGCAGGGATTAAAGCAGACAAAGAGTAGTGTGGTGAGGGCACATGGAGGCAGAGGGAGAGAGAGAGGACACAGTGTGCTAACAGTAGGATGGTGATAGCTGAGAGTTCACTTACTTGCACTTGTGAAGGCGCACAAAAGGCCAACAAGGGCCGACAGGAGCAGCAGCTGAACTTTCATGGTGTCAAAAAAACTCTTCTCCGCTCTTCTCGCCGCTCAAAACCCACAGAGACGTCCCCAGGGGCACAACACCGGAGACGTAACACACACCAGACACACACCAACCGGCGTCTACGGTAGTAAAATGTTGAGGGACCCAAAAAAGGTCAAGAATGAAAATAAAGTCTTTGGCCGGAGGAAGTTTGGGAAAGCGGTGGGTTGAGATCCTTTCAACTTGTGGAGGTGAATGTGAACAGACTCGGGCTGGTCGCTGTGGAGGAAGAGAAAGAAAGAGTGGTGGAGGGATGCAGACAGGACAAGAGAAAAGAGAGGAGAGATCTGGCCACTTTGGGTGAGTGCAGAGAGAGAGAGAGAGAGAGAGAGGGAGGAATGGCACACGGCAGGAAGGAGAGAGAAAAGAGGGTGCATGTGAGTGGCTGAGAGTGGAGGAGGGGTGCTGGTACTGGTTGTGGTGGCGGTGGGCTGGGCGGGCTGAGGAGCAAGGGGCAGGTTGGATTGGGAGGAGGGTGTCTGGATAGGGGTAGTAAGGTGGTTTGAGCCCTCGTGGCCCAGCCCCGTGTAAACCTCCTCTTGGTCCACAGCCAGACCCTGCAATATCAGCAGCATGCACACACTCACACACGCCATCACACGCACTCGGTGATACAGATAAATACACACTTGACTTATTTATCTAGACAAGACAGGCACACTAAACTGCAACCGGCTGTCTTTTACAATTAGAAAGCTAAAGCAACAAACTTTCCACATGTGCTCCGAATGAATGGAAGAGATGTAAACAGAGGTTTGGGTTGTTTCAAATAATCCTTAATCACAGGAGTTAGGAGCCAAATCTTTGGATTGACTAGATACGACCTGTCAAATATTTAACAGGATTTAAATAAATATGAGCAAACACCTGGAATTCATTTGTGCTGGTCTTCTAAAACATCAGTTTTGCTCTATTTATAAAGAAAGTGGCAGTGTACATGGGTGGCTGATAGAAGGCGGGAGGAGAGAGCGTTTTCTGGACTGCTTTCCAGTGAAAAGAGGCCATAAATACAGTTAGAACACTGTGTGACGGTGTGTCGCAGGCAAGCATGGGTGGTCTGCCTAGTTTACATGCAGAGGAGGGCAAACAAACGGTCGCCCGGCGTTAGGCTGACACCTGTTGGACAACAAGCCGCGAGGGCCAAAACAGCACAAATAGGCTCAAACTAAAAACTCAGAAGCCAATCTCAACTGTCACATCTTCCCGCACAGCACAGCAACATGCACACAGCATTATTTCAAGATTTCAAACATGCAAACAGCTGATAAAATAACGGCAGCAGATGCAAGGTTAGCGCAGTAAAAATGGTCAATGACATTTTAATAAACACTGAAACAGATTTGAACCGCTGAACCGCCGTACATACACAGGTTACTTATGACACACAAAAATGCCAACGTTTTTTTTTCCTTCTTTAAATCACCTATTTACATTATACTCAAGCTATGTACATAATGTTTCTCCTGGAAGAGAAATAACAAAATACCCGTCTCCATTTGCCATTTCCTTTTTTTTTCAGTCTGCATTTTTCCAGGGCAAACAGAGAAGTGACATACTGTTATTTACAAGGACAATTACACGCAGACATACAAGATATATTTATATATATATATTTATATATATATATATATGCTGGTCACGGTAATACAGCATTTAATGGCAATAATAAAGAGTATTTATCTTGTTTTTTGTGTATTTTTTTTAACATTACCTTGTTTAGACCACCTGAACAATTACTGAGATCTTCCAAAGGAGGGGAAAAAAGGGGAAAAAAGCACTTTAAGGTCTAATATTTCACCGTGGAAAATAAGAGACCTAAAAGTGTGAATACAAAGAAATTCACTTGTATCCCATGTGTGTTTTCTTTCTTTTCTTTTCTTTTTTTGAGCCATATAAAGCTAAAGGAAACTGGAGAGGACTATACACACACCTGTACATACACAAAATTAACATTAACAACAAAAGCAAAACAAAACAAATGATGTTGAGCATCTTGCTTGGTCTTTACTTAGGCAAAGAGCATTAAAATGTTCCCGGTTATCATTTATTTTAGACTAGATGCTATCAAACTTGTTGCTGTGCAAAAAACTGCTCGCCTTTTCCCAAATGAGGCATGTTAGAAATCAAGACCGAGCTGATCCGCAGGGTCATAAATGATGTGCGCTTTTGCCAACGCTTCAGTTTTATCTCTGAAAACTATATAAGTTAATGCTGAGTCACGCCACGGTCTGATTTTCTTTTTGATTAGTGACGTTTATTGGCTCTACTAAAAGGCTCATTCTGTTACTCAGCTTATTACAGCTGACAAATGAAGACTTTTATCCATTTGACCAGAGTCCTGGGCGACGCTAACATTTAGCCAACAGGATTTGAACACTGACAGCACTACACGACACACAGTTAACCTCACATTTAGGAGATGTAAAGGGCAGAGGTGCGAAGACATATGTGGACATAACACCCTGAGAACATGACACACTAACCTGCTGTTCAAAGCACATACTGATGACAATTTTGCGATAAAATAGGCAGAAGAAGTTTACAGCTGTATGACAGAAAAAAGATAGAGGAGGAACAATTTGTGATGGATGGATAGAAGCAAAAAATACCTGTTTTAACCAGCAGGTGGTGCCCCGACTCATGATTTAGGTTGAAACGTCTTTAATTTTGTCCCCAAACTATTATCCTTCTCACCACATATGTAAAGTAACAACGAGCAAAGCAATGCTACAATGAAGAAAGAATGAAATGTCTGGATTTGCTCAGTGTGTGCAAAAAATAAAACAAATTTGATGGTTTTCTTAAGACAGTTTGGGGAGAGGACATCTTTTTTGTTCATTCCAGTCACAGGCTGGGAAACGTTGTAGATCACGGGACACGAGCTGCAGCGGGATGCACATTTAAGAGAAAGAAAGCAATTCAAAGAAGAACTGACAACACTTTGGCGACTTGCAACCCTGTTGGCACAACGGGGACACAACGAGAGACAATTCAGAGAGATTCGGAGCTCTGTCGCTTTGGACGAAACGTGTTTACGTCTTGGCTTCGTTCGACACAGCCTCAGTCTGTCCCATCTCCATTTTTCCATGATTGTCTTTAGATTTAATAGACCACTTTTATCAGAAAAAAAAAGGCCAGCGTGTTTAGAAAAATCACTTCCCATCTTGTTTTCTGTTGGATTGTCTTCTGTTTTGTCACACAGGCGAAAGGAGCAGGTCAGCCAGTTTCGTACCTTATGTCACTATCATCACACTTTGCCTGCATCTCCTTATTAATTTCAAGTCTTTTCCTTCGTCGCTCCCTTTGACTGACGGCTCAGTCTAGACGATGGAGTCCCAGTCAAAGTCATCCTGGATGTCGTCGGCAGCGAGCATGCGCCTCACCTGAAAGTGTCCCGGAGGCAGCGTGTGTTGTTGCTGGCTCAGCTGGCTGTGATGACCTGGATGTATAAGAAGATGATAATTACATCTGAATTATTTCTTTTTAAATATGTGAGTAGGACAAAGAACAGCTGAAACTAAAAGTGTCTAAAACAGAGCTAAAATATTGGAAAAACCAGAAAAAGTCAAAAACAGTGATACTGTCAGCACAATATACCACGTCTTAAGTTGTCATCCACATAAAGTGCCCTAAATAACAGGTGATCATGACATGGTGACTCATGTTAGTGAGTCACTGTAATGAATTTTAATGGTTACTTTGAAACTAAAATGCATATTGGAAACTATAAAAACGCTCAGTGTATCTTAAGAAAATTATAAAATGAATGTATCAGAGAGGTGTTAATGCAACTTTATGACGAGATACTTCAGTGTGTGGCAGCATATTGTGCTGCATTAACTGCCTTCACAACAATATTCTGATCTACAAATAGATCATTTTCTGGGGAATTAAAGAAAATTTATACCAGTTTTTCTACTGGTTCACTTTATTGTTATATCTATTAGTACTCGGTTAGACCACCTTCTGCCTTCAGAGCTGGCTTAGTTCTTTATGGCATGGACTCAACAAGGTGCTGGAAACATTCCTCAGAGATTCTGGTCCATAGTGACACGATAGCATCACACAGTTGCTTCAAATCCTGCAGCTGCACACCCGTTTGAGTACAGTGAGCTCATGGTCAGATTCAAGAAATCAGTTAGGAAGACTATGGTAAAAAAAAAAGGATGCTCACTTGTTGCTAAGATTCACAAAGTATGCCAATAAAATATCCCGAACACTAATGCACTCCATCACCACCAGCCTCTACCACTGATACAAGGCAGGATGGATCGATTTTGACCATCCAATTGTTCCAGAAAAAAACTCATTGTAGGACGTACAGGAGTGGGAACTGCTGCGGTCATCTCTTGCTGTGCCCTCAGAGATGCAAAACTTGGTTGTAACGAGTGGTTATTTAAGTTACTGTTGCCTTCCTATCAGCTTTTTTCTTTTTCAGACCATCCGCTGTAAACTCTGATGGTTTCATGGGAACATCCCAGAAGATCAGGAGATCCTCATCAACAACCACGCCACATCCAAAGTCACCTAAATCTCCTTTCTCCTCCATTTCTGATGCTCAGTTTAAACTTCAGCAGGTTGTGTTGAGTTGCTGATCTGTGATTGGCTGATTTATATGTATTTTTTTAAATTCTATCTCCTAACTTTATGAAGAGAAATACAACATTTAACTTTTGTTCAAGCTTCCCTATTTAATCAATGAGAAGTGTGTTATCCAGTTTAAAGTGTGCTAGTGCCAAAAATCTCTATCTCTCTCTCGCTCACACACACACACACACACACACACACACACACATCGCCTCTTTCTAAGCCTGTATCTACACCGTGTATTTCTCCAGGCTCCTCCTGACCTGTTAAGAGAGCGATGGGAGAGTCACCTGTCATGGTTGGAGCAGTGTTGCTCATGGGAGGCATGTGAGGATATCCTGGTGGGCCCATCAGAGAAGAAAGGTTTTGTCTCGAGTCCATGTACATGTTCCCTGTGGGAGAATAGACAAAAGGGCAATGACTAACTGTCAGATTAGTATCCCGGCTTTCACACTACTCGTCTTTGCAGAACACAAGCTGTTATCATGGGCGCACACAATTTTATTGTCGTTTTATGCTAAGCCAGAGAAATCCAATAGATTCTGCTGCCACTCAGTGGATTTCCCTCTGGTGAAATATTCCCCCATCTTCATATCTTTACTTCAGTTGCCATTAAACTGACAGCCTCCATAATTTCGCTGTAAATAGACAACGAGCCAACAATGACACAGCGAGCGGAGAGACTGGAAGTCAGCTGAGCTCCTGCCTCCATCCCGTCAACTAACAGCAGAAACCATTATTTTGCTAATGGAGAGTTTTTTGGGGTTCCATATGTTGTTTTAAGTTAACATACTTTTTTTCACGCTTTTCTTTTCTTCTGACACATGAGTGGATTCATCAGATAAAAATAAACAATAGCATTTTATTTCAATGTTTGTTTTTTTTAACAGGATACTGCGATGTTAATAATTAAATACTCACTATTAATATTAAAGAACAGCAGTCCAGAGTACGATGCTGCCAGGTGTGCATGTGTGTAAAGCCCTGTGCACATATAAAGCAGCTGACTTGTTTCCCATTACTTCCAGGTCTGAGCTGGTTACTAGCAGAAATCTCAGCCTCTGGTCCCAGATGCAACAATCTAATATACTGTACAGGACCTTGGCCCGGCAGACTGACCTGTGCTGATGTGTTGATTATGTGGGTTGTGTTGCCCATGCTGATTGTGATGGCTGGGCTTTGGATGCATGGCCCCGTGCGGCTGAGCCGGGTGTTGAGGAGCGGACGGCGGCGCTGGATGTTGGACCTGAGGTTGCGGGTGGGTGGCGCCCTGAGGGGGGATGACCCCCGTCGCCATGAAGAATTGGTTAATGGAGGAACACAGGTCAGCCATCTGGGCAGCATCAAGAGACCAGTTGCTGAGCTCCGCCTGTCGCATGCTCTCCTTCAGACCTGACAGAGAGAGGAAGCAAAGCGCTGTGACTGCCACGCACCAGAGCTTTTATTGCTTCAAGATGTGACATCATTTCATGTACTTTATTTTATTGTTTGGATTTGTTTTTTTACAGGTAAATTAATGCACGAGTTACCGAGCTGTTAATTTGCATTTGTTCAGCTTGTTCTGCCAGACAGGAAAAGAGCAAACAAACAAAAAACAGAAAAAGAAGCGATATAAGAAAAAACCTATTATTAAATTAAATCAATATGCTAAATATAAAGTATGCAAGCCCAGCAATGGGCAAAAACGAGTCTCTCATTTCTGTGGGTACAAAAATTTCACTTCCTTCACTACTTTACTGAAAAAACAGACCAAACGTTGCTGTTCTCTAATAGATGCTTTCTTCTTAGCAGCTCTTCCACTGCCAAGAAATACCCGACATCCTCTAAGTGGGTGGTGATTGACTAATGAATAATTTTAAACATCAGGCATGCATCAGTGCTTATCAAAGTCGAGGAAATTGTATTTTTTTGTGATGTAGTGTAATTCCCTTGGCTTTTTATCTAATAAATTAGGAATATGTTTATAGAATGAACAGACAGGCTCAATTGTAGTCGCACCTGCAGGAAAAAAAATCGCAGCATGCGCTTTCAAATTTCGCACGAATTAAAAAAAAAGTCAAAGGATTTCCAGCCTGACACACCGGATCATCACACAGGCACAGGTACAAGGATTATAACGGGACTTCTACAGAGTAATCCAAAAGAAGAAGAAGAAGAAGCGTCGGTACAGATGGTACAGAGGTGCACAAGAAGTTGATCTTGCAGGGGTGATCACACCTTTCATATACACCACTGACAGGGGAGGTTACACTCATTCTTTCTTCATCATCACTAACCCACTGTTAGTGGGTGGGAGATATCAGGGAGCAAGTGAACATTTTGTCCTCAAAGTTGATGTGTTAGAAGGAAAAATGGGCGCATGTAAGGATATGAGTGAGTTTGACATGCGTCAGATCTTCTCCTACACTGCAGCTCTTGTGGGGTGTTCCTGCAGTGGTCAGTATCTATCAAAGGGGTCCAAGGTGAACCAGCGACAGCGTCACGGGTGGCCAAAGCTCGCTGATGCATGTGGGTGGTGAAGGTCCTAATATTAGAGCTGATCAGTGTATGGCAGCTTTGATACTGTTCCCCTTAATAAAGCCTTAAAAGCTTTACAAGTACATTTTTACAACTGTGTCAGAAGCCTTTGATTTATTCACCAAATATATTATTTAATATTTATGTGGACTAAAACATTGATAAATAAATACATTTGGATGCTTATGGGAGGATATTAATGGGTCTATGATTTAAAGGTGTAGACACCACTAAGTCACTGCTGGGAGAAAATACAAATGTATTTTTAATAGTTTCCTCAGCTGATTTAACTGCCTACAAAATGTCAATTCTTTAATAATTCTTGCATCAGTATCTCAGACATCCTTGTAGCTTTATCATTTAATGCAATCGAGTTTCATCACTGTAGATTGTGACATTTTTAATTCTGAAAATAGGAAATTCGGTATTTGCAGGATTGTAACAGTTTTTTTTAAATTAGATGTAAATTCTTGACCACAAAATAAGAGTTTCCTTTAGACTCGCTAATTATATTCAGCAAAATGTATTTTTCCCCTTCTAAATATATCATTTGCAACATCTAAAATTGTAGTTAACAAATCATTTTTTGTGATATGTTTCCTTAATATGTGTCACTCTACATGCTAAACATTCCAGCAAAAAAACATGCCCTCTTTCACGACTTTTCCCAGACAACTTCTGCAGAACTTTTTCTTACCAGCATCAGCAAATCACGGGCTGAATAAGAAATAAATTATTTATCATCCATCACCGTGAGGACACATCCAGCACAAGAATCTCACTATGGTTTACTGTCACCGTAAGTTTCAAAACCTTGAAACTACAAACCGTCTTTTGTTCTGACAGGATGCCTGTTCACATTTAAAACAACGCAGAAGACGCTGAACTGAAATCACCTCCTCTGGTATTTACCGCTTCCAAAATAAGACAAGCTCAAGCTTCCATTTATCAAAGGTGGAGCCGGATATTTTGCCCAAAAACACATTTGTATGGCTCGTATGTGGCGCCGACAGAGACAAGAGGCTCGGTCCCTGCTGTTTGGAGATGAGCCAGAGACAGTAGAGGATGGCATTAGGGCGGTGTGAGAGAGGTCAAGCGTTGCAGAAGTAGAGAGAGAGAGAAAGAGTGCAAGAGAGAGAGACAGCAGCGGCCTGTGAGCTACAGGACCAGCCGTCGTCATCAATCGTGTGTGGATGTTGCCGGCTTTGTGCGCTGACCGTGATAAGAGGCTGTTACTGAGCCGGGACCTAATTGGATTATTCACATCATACAATTGGGAGGGAGCGAGACAGCTTGTGTGTGTCTATGTGTGTGTGTGTGTGTGAGAGAATAAGAGTGGGAACCTCTCAGATGCAGGATAATGACTTTTATTAGGGCAGTACTATTACCACACTGGATATTATAATACTGAGCCTCAAGGGCGAGTGCATATGAAAGCACAGAGAGGAATCACAATGGTTTAATCAAAGCAGCTGATCGACATGATACGCATTTTATCAATTTTCCCCGTGTTTAGGCGGGCCGCGGTAGACAGCTTTATCAGTGTTCGTTTCATTTGTCCACACTGATGGCAGTTGTGTGTTTGTGTTACCTTGGAATGGGGAGAGGTCTACGTCAGCCCAGTTGTAGCTGGTAGCGATGCGGCAGCTCTCCTTCAGCCAGTCCAGGTTAGGGTACCAGTCTGATGACATGACTGACACACACACGCACACAAACAGACAAACGTCTCTTTAAAGAAACATTTTTCCAAATGTTGCAAAAGACAATCTGGAAAAAACAAGGGATTTTTTTTAAGCAACGAGGGTAAGAATCGAAATAATGTTCCATATTAATGTCATTTAACATGCATGTCTTTTTTAGCTTTTCTGAACTGACTTTGCAAGGTGGCAGTGTTTGTTTGCTCTTCTTCTGCACACTATTCTTACCCTGGAGCATCACATTGTAAAATAAAAAATCTAATAGATAAAATACGCATTTTTTTCTAAATAAACCAAATATGGTGTCTTTAAATTGCGTGTTTCAAAAAATTTCTCCCGGAAAAAATCACAGATATAAAACAGTATTGGTTATCTGCAGTGATACTGAACAACACAACACTGTTAGATGATCCCAAACTGGTGAACTAATTCACTTTAAAAAGATCTGTCTGTTCTGCAAACAGCCACAAGGTGGCATGAGTTTACACACAAAAAGAAAGAAAAAAAATCCAGTCATAGCTTTGCTTGTGAGGCAAAAGAAAGAAGATTCTTTTCAGCGCCTTCACCACCACAACCCAAACAACAATACATTCTCAGGCCGTGGATCAAAGACAGAGAGGTTGCTTTCATTCATCCTCAGCTTGGTTGTGGGGAATACTAACCTAGATAAATAATGTCTAAATAGGCTTTTCCACTGGCCTGAGAGCTCTCTTGCAGAGACACGAAGAGAAAAAAGCACACAAAGACTGGGAATATGAGTAGGAAAAGCCTCGTGAAGATTTGGAGAAGCCTGTTTGTATCAGCTCAGCCTCATAAAAATCAAACACTCTGGGACCTTATAGAGGAAAGAATACAATATAAATCCAATGCCCGCGTACACAGCCGTGCCATTCTGATGTGTTAGGTGAACTGCAGTTACACCAATGTGGCCTTGGAAATCGCAATGTTGAATCAGTGTTTTGGTGCTGTACTGCGTCTATATATGTGAAGCTATACTTCGAGCTTTGTATGGTCTTTTCAGGAGAATTAGAAAAGAAGAGAAACTGGAGAAATAGCATTGGGGCTTTCAGAGTGAAAGTCTCGGTAATAGGAGGTCTTCTCTTCTACAGCGGCATCGGAATGAAAAGAACACCGGACAATATTTTCATAATTTTGTCATTTCAACCCTGAAGTTGGTCTCCCCCACTGCTAATCACAGTCACGCCAGATAAAAAGAAACATATTTTGATTTTTTTTTTCTTTTACTGTTGCACATGTTTTACATTTTATACCCATTTTCAAATGATAAGCAAACAACTTTATTATTTCTTTAACTGCCTGTTTCCCCATGTCTAAAAGCATCAAACCACCCATGCCTTTTCTTAACTGTTTATCTAATTTAGGGTTGAAGAGGTGCTGGAGCTAATCCCCAGCTGTTGAGACACAGAGTACACCCTGCACACAGAGACATACCTACCTACAGCTAACCTGACAAGCATGTCTCTGGATGTACGTGAAAGCAGAGGGCACAGGGGGAGCAGGGGGAACTTTCTTGCTGCGAGGACGCTGAGATTACTGGTTTTCTGTTTCTTCTAAAACATAATGTGAACAGTAATAGTGAGGAAGGTTTGCTTTCGGTGTAATATAACCAGTTGTTCGCCAGACCAGAAGAATTTTGCTTATACTCAATGCCAGCATAGCTCACTTGGTTGAGCAGGACCTCATCCCGAAAGGCCGCTGCAGAAGCCAGAGTCTGAATGCACCCTAGACCATGTGCTTCCCCCTGGTTTCCTGCCCTTTCAATACAGGCTAAAATGCCAGAAATAGATCTTAAAAAGAATTATGGTTATCCATATACTAAATGAGAGGGCTGTCAAGGTAAAACACCAGTGGTCAGGTCTATATTGTGTATATTAAGCACATCATATAAGCAGTTCCTGCTCCTGTGCAGTGTCTGCACAAACTTCCCCGGTTGTGGATGGAAACTGGGATATAAAGCATCTTTTGTCTGTGGTTTCTGAGCAAATTTGTTCCGAATTGACTGAATTCTGTGATTTTGAAACAAATTATGGTAATTAAGGATAAGGGTTTTTAAAGTACATGAATTGCCTTTCACCTCAATGAGTATCTGTGCCTTTGTAACCTCTCTCCTACAGTAATTAACTACAATCAAAGGGACTCTCGTGTTGCTTTGTTGGTGAACATTCATGTTATCGTTAAAAGAAAGCTTTCACATTCAAATTTAAAGACCTGATATGTTCACTGCAAGCTGATGTATTGATGTTATTATTATTACTCTGATTGGCAAAGTATTATTCAATCCCTGTTAGAAAGTTGCTAAAGTCTGCCCATGTTTTTCCTGATGTTGTGCACCAGTAGGCGACACCAAAGTCCAAAATGTTCAGATCCTACACCTGCTGTAACGCCCTTTGTCTGTAAACCAGGGTTCTCACCTGTTGTGGGGCAGGCCTGCACAGCGTGACTCTGCTGGTGGGAGAGAGACGAGTGCTGCTGGGAGTGACCAGAGTGCTGTTGGTGCTGACCGTGCGCCTGGTGCTGACTGTGGGTGGAGTGAGGGGAGACGTGAGAGTGGTGAGGGTGGTGCGATGTCTGGCCATGGTTGTGTTGGTGGTGGTGGCCGCTGCCGCTTCCCGCACCAGGAGAGTGCTGGTAGGAGCAGGCGGTGCGGGCCTGTTGACTGGAGTCACCGGGCATACTCATCAAACCTGCTTGGGAAAAAAACATAAAGACACATGAAACTTTAAAAAACGGGGCAAAAATGATGGAGAAGACAGCGGGTTTTTAACCTTTTTTCCACTCCAACAGCTCAATCAAATAAAGTCAAAGATTCTCCTTCAACAACATGTTCAGATTTGCGCTCCTGAACTCATTTTAAAGTGGGTGTGGATTACTTTCAGCTTGCCATTTCTAAATTATTGTCAGTCAATTGTTTAAACCACCTACATGCCTTGGTATGTCACCCACAGCTATTAGCCTCCTATTCAATCACACATGCACAACCACTGCTATGGATTCTCAGTAGCAGGAATATGTTTTATACATCGCAATACCACCAAAGGAATTATATGGGTTTGTTGAATCCAAGTCCATTTTACACTGCAGGAATTGCAGCTCGGATCAGAAAACTGATCAGTTTATGTGGAGGCTATTTATCAGCAAGAATAATGTATCAATAAACTTGATTTCACTTTGATCTGGCAGCAGACTTCCACATCTTTGCCATCAGGCTGTGGGACGGCATGAGAGGTGAATGCACCGGCACCCCTGTAGCTTGCAGCTGTAACTTTAGACATAAATGTCAGCACTGGGTGGTAAAATAAATATATTCACTTATGAATTCACAAGATTAACGATTTTCTGCCAGCTGCTCTCTTGCCTTATTTGCAGCACCAGTGCGGGCTTCTGCCATTATATTTTTATATATTCTTTATAGATCTCTATCAGCCATTCATCTGATAATGCCTCTGACTCAAGTAGGCTTCAAACAAGCCCTTTTATGAGGGCACACACAGAGCGTGAAACAGAAAGCCTGGGTTAACAAGGATAATCACTATTGGTGATACCCATCATCTCTGATTGGGGGTTTAGGTTTTGGCGAGCCAGCCTGGCTACGTCACCCGGTGTCTCTCCTGTCTGGTTTGTCATAAGAATCTCTGACTTATCCCTCACACACACAAACACACACACACTCTCCCTCACCTCTACCTATGAATTCCTTTTCATCATCGACACTGAAGAAGCTTTATGTCGGTTGCTGCCTCATTAAATTTTCAAATGATGCTGCAGCGTTTCTGGACCTCGGCTGTCCGCTTCCCGGTTTTGTGAGTACTTAAATGTAAAAGGCCCTTCCAAGGACGTCCAACGTCCAACTATAAAGTAAGGCGGACTGTTCGAAGGTTACTTTCCTTTGGTACATTTGTTTGAGTCGTGTTTACCTTTTCCTTTATTTGCTATCACTCCAAGATCTCTTCAGAACTTTTTGTGACCGATAAAAAGCGGATCGATGAGTGCACCACCGAGTGCAGAGTATTTTTCATTCAGTCTCTTGATTCCCCTCTGCTGTGCGTATATCCAATGCTTTCATTGCCTTCACTGTATTTACAGTACTGCAAATCAAAGCTCCATTTTTATCTGCGATTTTACCACGGCTGTGTTCCTCTTTCCTAATTTACCGTACGGGTGCATTTAAAGGGAATAATAACAGGGTTCTCTTTAAGATTTTAAGATGGCAGAAAGGGAAAAGGGCAGCATAATTTTGAAAGCCAGATTGTAAAATGAGACTTCACAAGTTGATCCAGCTGTTGATTCATTCGTTTGCTCTTTAGAAAAGGTTCATATTTGCTTCACCGTGACCTGTAATTCAGGATGGTGGCACTGCCTGAGCCCGTAGCAATGCGGTGTGTGGTCCTGGACTCGCTGTAGATACGATGAGCTCCTCTGTCTGGATGACTCATCGTGACTCAAATTCTCAAATACAATGACTACTGACACCGTTTCCTGCTAAGCCTCACACTTAAGGGACCCTTTCAAGCATCCGCTAAATCCATTTTCTTCCTCATTTTCCTTTTAGATCTCTGCGCAGTGCCGTTTTCTTCCCCACCATATATTCTCATTGTCTTATCTGTACTCTGCGTACAACCCTGACCACAAATTGAAGGGGACCTTGTCAGAGGGTGAATCCAGGCGGCAGTTGCGGAGGTCAACAGAGCGTATCAATCTCCTTGGTTACAGAAGATTTGTTGATGTGTATCAGGAGTAAAAAGTGAGAGAGAGAAAGCGGGAGAGGGAGAAGAGAGAAGGTGAGAGGAGGTTGGTGCGATGGTGGGGTGTCCAAGAGGGAGGAGGCCTAGTGACCTGAAAGCGTCAGGAAGCAATTAGCGAGATGCTTCGCAAACTTTAGAACCAATCTAATTAGCTGCTATCAAAGCTGCAGAACCCTTTGCTCTGCTCGACTACAGATGTGTTTGAGAGTTTTTTTCCCCCCTTCTGTTGAATTCTTACTCTTAATTGCCTTTACTCATTTGACTGAGCGAGCCGTAAAACGCAGATATGCGGAACAACAGATTGTTTGTTTATTAAAACACAACAGAGTAGGAGTCGTGTGTGGTGGAGGTTAATACTGGAATGCCGGCTATGAAACCAGTGTTAAACTGTTTGAATTTATAAAGGTGGTGGTGGGGGGGGGGGAGGCTTATTCTTGTCAGTTAATTATGCGCACGAAGCCTCACACAGAAGTTTACTTTATTTCCCCGTGAACACACGTGTTATTATAGGTGTCGAACAGGTACGCATGAGCAGGCACACTAATCCGCACACAAAACCACCCACCTTGCTGCGAGAAGGACTGCTCGAAGACGCACTTGTAAAGGCTGCGGAACGAAGAGCTGAGGTCCTCGAAGTCTGAGAAGCAGAGCTGCTTGTCCCGTGACTCGGGGACAGGTAAACCGTACTGGGGCTGCGGGGGAGGAGGAGGAGGAGGCGGCGGCGGAGGTTGGGCGGGCTGCTGGAGGCTCAAGGACTGGGGCGAAGGTTCCGAGTGGCTGCTCACCTTCAAGGCGGATAGAAAGAAGAGACAGACCGACTGTTAAAGGCACAGGGAAGATCAGAGAACGTAGCGGTTTCAGAAAAATGCCTGACAAAGGCTCGATTCACACCGCGATTGAAAAGATTTAGTTCGTCAAGGTGATGAGGCATTTAAGGTTTAAGTGCATATGTTTTATGTGCTTGACTGGTTCATCAAAAATTGTAACAGTTTTTTGGATCATTCATAACCAACTCTTGGCTCTACTGTTTATAAAATACACAAAAAACACCACCTAATGGCACCTAATTCTTTTATTGACTGCTGCTTGTCATACACAGAGCATGTCCAGAAGGATTAGAGAGCATATTAGTGACTTCAAGAATTTCTGTGCCTCCCTGAATTACACCAAGCCTCAATTAAAATGTTGTTTTAATTGTCAAGGAACTGCCATTCAGTTGTGAAATCTCCCCGCATATGAAACTGCTTAAAATTATTGGATTACTCCTAAGTGGATTGCATTTCATCACCATCTTCCTCCAGCACCTGCAGCAGCAGCGCGCGGCTACGAAACAACAGCAATTTGTATCCAGAGAGAGGATTCACAATTCAGATATTTGCTCCTAATGTGATATAATATAACTTGTGTCAGTCAATCTAAAGACAGGATGCAAAACAGAAGCACAAAAGGTGATTTGGGACTGCACGGATCATGTAGATGACGTATGTGTTAAACCTATATATGATATATAATGTTCCATTTATTTTGATCATATAAACAAAATACAAAGGTTCCCAAAAAAAGTGGGAAGAAGTGCACATTTATTTAATCCCACCCCTTCTCCATAAGTTATCAGCTAGTATTTATCCAGATTTGTTACTAATATAAATTCAATAGCAACAACAGACATATTTCTAATGACACAATATATACACTATGTAAAAAAACAAATTATTTATTTTACAACTCCACACCTCCACACATCAAAGCCCTGTACCTCCAGTTTTGGAAGGTTAATTCTAACATCTGTATAATCTGAAGTGAGATTAATGGGTTAACCTGGAGTGCCTTAAACCCGAGTTCTTCTTAAATGCCATGAGGGGTCCAATAGAAGTCTGTGAGGAAACAGCTTTCTGACTTGACCTCTGTAAACACTTTCCTCCTGTATTAATGGTATCAGTGACACACTGTGGTTAGTAATATATAAATAATTAAAAGACCAAGATGGCGACAGCAAAAACAATCAAGGCTTCAAAGACTTGGGTTACACCGCGGTAGCTATGACACTCTTTTACACTTTTTGAGCTTGAACTCAAAAAGTCGCTCTCATTTTACCTGGTTAGGTAACCATAGCAACTAGCGGGAAACGCATAACCTGGTCTGGAGCACGTTATCTTGTAGTTCCAGTTTAAAACCAGCTGTAAATAACACATTTTCACAGATTCTTTTGATCAAACACAGCAGAAAGGAGCTCTGCATTGGGGTTAGTTATTCAGAAATGCAACGCTTTCGTGCATCCTCCTACTCTGCTGCCCTGTCGATTTTTAAAAGTTAGAATTACAGTTTGCAGAAAAGAAACTTCTCAGTGTATTTGTGGGCCCTGATCAGCAAGAATATTACACGAAGACAACTATTTCACTTTGAACTGGTCAAAAAGTGATATACTGAATGGTTAAATGTATTGAAAAGTTTAGCTGTTGTGTTAGAAAATGAAAATCCCGCAGTGAGACTGCACTAAAGCTGAACCACACCTCAGTGTATTTACATAGGCAGCACCGATTTCGTTCCTTACCTGCAGCACCAGTGTTGTCTTTTGCTGTTATATTTTTATTACTTATTCTTCATAGTTTTCTGAGACCACTCTTAAGTGAGCATGCTCAGATCCTGTCGCCTGTTGATGAATACTATTGTGAGGCCGTTATTTTGCTTTTTAACCCTTAAATCAGGCACATCTGGTCAGATTATATTAGCAACTTATTCACTTATCCTAACATTAGCAGTCAGGGTAAATGATCACACAAAGGTGGTTATCAGTTTCATAACTTAACTCATGATTGATTAATCCAGCTATGAGCACGTTCACATTAAAGGGATGACGCTGGCAGCATCCGGCCAGTCACACAGATGGACGTCTCCACTGGCAGTCGAGCGGCTGATCTTACAAAGAATGATAAAACTGTGAGAGTAACTGAAAGAAACGCTCCTGCTGTAGAGAAATCAGCGGTGTGAATGCGTGTAACAGAAAAACACAGTACAATAGTCAGCAAAATAAAAGTATCAACACTCTAGCATTGAAATACGGGAGAATCTGATGAATTAGACACATGTGAGATAGATTTAGTTGTTACTCTTTCAGATGTAGGGTCTGACAACAGCCTAAAGATTCAATATAAAAACATAATTATAATGTAGGTTTAGACTCTAAGGTCCACATGTATGAATAGATGCCCTGTTTTGGGATCATATATTATAGGCTATAGAACAATAAAATCATTGTTTTAAAAAAGTAATCAGGGAATGAAGTTGTGTCTAAGAATCAAAGTCTAATGCTCATCGGGGAAACAGCAAGAGTCTAGATGAAAAACTTCAGACCCTGCACGCACAAAAATCCAAGGACTTTTCCACAAATGGTGATTCTATTTCCCAGATAACTGATTGGTTGGTAAGCAGTGATCTCATACCTGCTGATCGACAACCTGGATCGGGTCTGCAGGATAGGTTACCATGGCTACAATAACAAGTAAGTAGAGGTAAGAAGTGAACGGACTTTGTAATACTGCAAACCCAGGGTTAACCTTGAAGTTACCTGGATAATCCCAAATCCAGCTTCCTAGCACAGGCCTCAAGTGGAGAGCACCTCTCCCTTTAAGTCAAAATGCATTAGAAACAAACCTCTTGGCTTCTTTGTCTCTACAAGCTGAACCTAAGCGAACACACCTGAATTTCAATTGGCAGACCGAAAAGCAAAATTCAATAATAATACGATTTAATTTAAATGAATTAAATTAAAACTTCAGCCGAGCCCTGGACACTTATTTTTTTATATAAATTACTGTCAGAAATCATTTAATAATTCAGCCATTCAGAGTGATGATCATACCAAATTCAATTTCACACAATTAAAATGGAATCGCTGCTGCCTCTCATTTCTTTTCACATAAAAGCAAAAACAAAATACGGAGCTTCAAATATCTGCCGCATATTGTGAATGCAGCCGGTCTTCATCCACCCTCATTTCATCCAAGCTGTCATCTTCCTCACCATCCACCCGGAGAACTCAAGCAATTTGCTGTGATCAGTGTGTCTCTGCCAATATAAGCCAACTTACGACGACACATCTCCCACACATCTACCTCCACCCCAATAATGCCAGCCTTTCCATAAACTCTCTCGGTGTCTGAGATCTCTGCCAGCAATGCCACCAGTAATCACCGTCAGTCAAGGGGATGCGGGGGGAGGGGGCTATCACCTGCTTCAGGTAATGAGTCAGAACTAAACCCGATCCCACCGGACTAGACCGCAGATGAGGTCTGAAACGATGGAAGAGGAGGGCGAAAGGTGGAGGAGCCGATGCAGGGAGGAAGAAAACAAAGGATGGCCTCTAGAAATGAGAGGTTAACGAGATGAGATTGCACTGACCTTTGCTAATGCAGGTGGGAGGTGAGCAGGGAAAAGTGATTGATGGTAAAAAGGTGAGCAGCTGTTACAAGGGAGAGATAATGAAGAGTTGAGATTTTTCAGCCCTCCTGTAATTTTGTTTTTGAACAGAGACTGGCCTTTAAAACTGTATTACATTTGGTTTAGAGGGACACAGGCGCGAAAGCGATCACAAATACATCAAACACAATGCAGGTCTGTCTAGTTCCCATATTTATATTTGACCGAAAGGAACTTTAGCGATCGCAGTGGGGAAAACGCTGTTGTAGCTACACTACTACAAGGATTTGGAGAACAAAATGGATTGAACAGAAAGATTCCATTGGTTTCCTAATGTAGTCCCTCTTTAATAAACAAGCAGCTCATTATCATGTAAGTCGGACTATTTAAGACTACTCAGTTAAATAGGACCTTGTTTTAAGACACAAGGAATAATTCAAACAGTCAGGATAAAATATGGCCCGATACAGCTATGTGCAGAGTTCCTTCTCTACTTTGCATTATCCAAGTTTGTAGGAGCCATAACATTGGACAACATGGGATTGCATCACTGTGTCCTTTGTATACAGTGTGTGGGACCTGCTGAAATAATAGAGTTAGTGGGGTATGGTAGCTTCTCAGTGTTAAGTGGCTTATTAAACAAAACAACAACCAAAAAACCCCAAATTTGTCTGAAAATGGTCAGGGACAAAGACTGGACTGGAAATGAGTGAAAAAGCAGCCAATGTCCAAAAACAATCTGAAAGCCTAGAGAGCTGTTGCTCAAGAGCACTTCAAAAAATTACAACAAAGACTGGCTTTTTAAAATCAAAACATAAAGAAATGAGGGGTGGCTCAAGACTCTTTGCTCAGTACTGCAGTTACATAAGCACCAGGGGAAAAAAGAGCTAGAGCTAGAGTATAGTCCTTCGCTCCTTTCTCACCTCCACACAGCTGGCCAATCACAGCGTTAAGTGGGTGTGAATGTAGGATTGTCGTGTTGGCGCTTTACAAAAATGTCTGAAGTCGAAAGAGGTTTGACGTGAAGAGCTTTCAGAGCCTAAGTTCAGCAGTATTAAATAATCTTCAAACGACACACACGCACACACACACACACACACACACACAGCATCTGCCTCACACGAATGGTCACTCATCTAAAAACAGCAAAACCAACAAAGATAAACTTGCTTCTTGCCGTTTTGTTTTATTTTTGCATGACAGAAGCAAGCCTCTATCAAAGCATTTCCCACAGGTTTGAAATTTATTTTGTGGTGTTCGGCCCTGAGGGGCGCGAGCGGCTGCAAAGAGTATTGATAGTCTGTGGCAAAACAAAATTCAATTCACGAGCTAAATAATCAGTGCATATGAATGCAATGTTCAACAACAAGCAACTGAGTTTTCAATCAATCTGCACTCTGAATTGCATTTCCATACCTCTGGAAGGAAGGAATGATAAAAGTCTCTTTGGATTGGGTCAGCTTCACTTGTCTGAGCACAAATAAATTCTCCATATAAGAAGCGATGACTGGAGTTGCCCATTTGATTCTTTCTATGCATGTTAAAGTAGCACTACAATAGTGAGATAATCCATTTCCCCTTGATTTTTTAATAGGTGATTTAATTAGGCCTAATTAAAAACCAAAAAAAGTGTCATTTCTTTGCTTCTACACGCGGCGAATGTGCTCTGCTAAAGATGAGCGAAAATATATTTGGCTGCAAAATCTGAGCATCAAACACAAAATGAGAGTGAGCAGTGTACTGTAGATCCAGCGTACATGTTGTTAGCTGGTTACCACCTCCTCAGTCTGCTAAGGGTGCAGCAGACACCTTCTGTACTGATCTGGTGTCTCGACCGGTGTCTGAATCATCCAGATTATTTCGAGTGAATCCAGGGGAAAAAAAACAAAAAAACACAGAACACGTAAAAATAGTTTTAATGCTGCTTGTTTAAAATTTGTCAGCTGTGAATGAAAAACCAGACACTGTGGCAGTGTCCTTGAATTCTGAGTGGAAAATTGTCACGAGAAACGTAAAACCTAGACGCGATCACCCGAAACAACAACAACAACCAAAAGCAAAGGTCTTACTGGTGTGTATCCGTGCACGCTGCTGCCACTGCTGACCGCGGTGCTCCGGTTGTTGAGGTTGACGGACGCCAAACTTTGCTCTGAAAGGCTGTTGCTAAGGCTGCCGCCCAGACTCCCAGGACTCTCGCTGCCTTCTGCCTCATGGTTGTACAGCGCTACCTACACACAAAACACAGCGTTGATGTTAATATGACAATAAAGGCCATTATACGGGGCCAACAATTTGAGCCAACGCACCACATAAACTCCTTCAAAGGCAGTGATTCATGACTTTATCATTCCTTGTAGCCTATTTTGTTACACTGCCTCATTTTTGTTCACGCGCCAATTCATATCCAGACTGACGTGAGAGCCGCGCCACTCAAGGAGTTACCCATGCACCATTAACTGATGGAACAAGTTATGAGGAAAATGTGGAAATATTAGTTCTGGTCTATGTAAATTCGTCCTTTTGCTGTGTTAAACAAAAGAAAAAAAAAACAGACTCACCGACCCTAAGCTTGTGATTTTGCTTTTTGTTTTTGCCCCCTTGAACTTGTTGATTCTGATTAGATAAAGACACCAAGTTGCGCTTCGAAGTAACTACGCTGTATATCTTATCGTAGCAGATCACAAAGCGTTCAAGAGCAATGCCTCAGGATTACGTTGAATCATGTTTCTCTTGTTTTATTTGACTGTCAGGACTTGTGAAGCGCAGCGCCAACATTACCTCCAGGCAACATTTAATTGTATAGACAAATGTGAAAATACAGCCTTCGGGTGAGACAACATTAAAGGCTCTCTGGGGCAGTGCTCTACACTGCAGAACATCTTGTAGTGGCAAAAAAAGAAAGGATAGAGAAGTGTTATTGAGTCGTGGGTTTAAGTGTTAATCCTGAACCGTTTCTGTTTGGATAGTTTTGGTAATATCGGCACTGGGTGAAAGTTTAATTCTCCTGACTGTGGAAGTAAAGGAACAGGGATTTCTTTTTAGGTTTAATGAGGTGCTTTAGGTTGAAATCTACGCAGAAGAAAAGAACCGAAACACTGATCACGACAGATCATAAAAGATTTGTTTTTTCATTATGCAAACATTACAGTAACTCAGTGCAATGATCACTGATCCTCCTCCACCCTCTCGACCTCCGCTATCCTAAATTCCCAGTATCAAATTATAGGAACGCCTTCCTTCAGTAGTGCAGACTTTGCCCAATGCAAACAGAACATCGGCGAGAGCAAACGTGTTATAGAAGAAGCTCTGACGCACTGCTGTGCCTGCAGGACGCCACCTGTGCGGATGTGGGCGGATGTCACTGACGCCGGCATCGGCATCATTATCATCAAGGTCTCCGTGCTCTGAATCATTGTTTCAAAATGTATACTGATGTCTGAGACGAGTCAAGTTTTGGTCTTTCCTGGCGTAGCGCGGATTGAGTGCAACCTGACACGTTTAAAGAAATCAAATGAAAATCCTTTTGTTTCTCCACCTGCTGCACGAGTGGCACGCCAAACACGCCAAACAATAATCGCCTGATGATCTGCACCAAGTTGGCTGTTTGTGAAGCTCTGTCCTTGTTTTGTCTTAGCGATTATCTAATAAAACTGCAATACCTTTTGCGGCGTTGATTAATAACGTTATTAACGGCTTTGTTATAAGAATGATGGTGGAAAATGTGAAGGATCTGCGGCATCTACTTTTTCAGGTAGGCAAGTTAACCCACTGCACTCTGTTGTTTGCCGTGTCTCACAGCAAAAAGGACTGAATTCCAGATAATAATAATAATAATAATTAAAACTGCATGAGTACTTGGCTACAACGCTGATAAGAAAAAAAAAAGTGCTGAAATTCTCATCCTCGTGTCTCATATTGACAAATTCTGGGAAGTATGAGTCAGGGTCTGTTAAAAGTACAGAATGGAAAACTGTAACGTGCTCCAAAGTCCAGACCTTCGCATCCCATCCAGAACTAACAGAGTAATGCGAGCTGCTGCGGGACAAACTTTCTCTTTGGTTGGGGACAGGACGAAAAGGATCACCCACTGCGCATAATTACCGTGTTTGTGTGGGTGTGTGCGTCAGATCAGAAAGGTGTCAGAGGTCTCTGCTTGATCTCTGACCCTCACATAGACGATCGCACGCCGTTTAGCGTTTAAATGCGTGTGTGTGTTTGTGTTGCATAAGGCTTTCTGCTAGAAGTGAAGACTTGTTCCGAAGGCGTCCCAGCCTCTAAAGAAGAGGCGAAAAAGAAAAACAGACACTTCTTCTGCTGCTTCTGCTGCAGTTATGTCTTACTATAAATATGTTGTGACAAAGTTTGACACATTTTCCTCACCAGCAAGTACAAATGACTAATCATTGCACAGAAGAAATCAATATTCATTCATATAAATGCCAACTAAGTATGATCATTCTGAAGATTTTTACTACAGTGTTTTAAAGCTCTGAATGGAACATCTGTCGTTTCTGAAGCATATAAGGTCATCGTCAGTGAAGCTAACAGCATTTAAATGAATCCCAATCCAGAGATTCCAGCCTACTGCTAATGAATCTCCTCTGACCCACGCCCCCTCCACCACCACGGCATGAATTCCAACCTCACAGTTATCCAGTAACCTTGTACAACAATTCTGATATGTTTGATAATAGGTCGTAGATGATATTGCTATAACAAAAGAACTCAAGCCTCATGAACTCATGTCAAAATGAACAGTGACACGAAGATTTTTCTTCTCTTTTTGACTGTTTGCTGTTTCTTTGTTATGACGTTGGCTCTGCTGGCTCTGGATCCCTTTTTGAATTTGCTGAATTTGCCAAAATGGAAGAAAAGCTCTTTCTAAAAGGGGAGTCCCCAAATGTCGAACCAACTTCTGTCTGTATCTAACTGAGAATGGAAGCCACGAGCCCGGTCATATAAACTTTGTATGCCTGCGCTGTTTTGTATTGAAACAGCTGGCGCCCTACCTTGTTGGTCACAGCATTGATGGCCAGAGTGGGGGACGCCCCTCCTGACATGATGCAGTCCATCCTCAGAGACTCGGACTCCAGGCTGTAAGGGGTTGATGCCTGCAGGAACAGGAGACTGTGTGAGAAACATCTGTGGATAGAAAATGTTCATAACTGCTGATTTGGGTTCAGTATCCTGGTAACACGACCCACGTGAATGCAACTAAACATTATTATTTTATTAATAATTTTTGGGGGGTTTTCTTACAATGACAAGCCAAAAAGTCTGTTGTGAAATTGCCTAGAATACTCGTTTCTGACTGAACTAATAATGCTTCCTAATGAAGGAAAAAAGGCAGGATAAACAGTGGCTTCAGGCACTAAAAGTGAAAGAGCACAAACTGACCTGCGTACACTTCACAAACTTCACAAGGTCTTTTTATAAAATCTGTAATGCATATGTCTTTTCTGAAGTGTCTGCATTTATTCTACAGTGATTCCCTCTCATCTGTGGCCAGATTCCAGCTGTTCTTATTGATTTGGCTATAACTTTCACAATAAGCCCAGTAAACTGATTCAAATCAGTGATTTAGTACACTCTGGGGAGATTGATCACATTTACAGGAAACAGGATAAAAACAGTCAGGTAGCAAACCCTGCTTTTCCTGTTTCCTTAAGGCTTTAATGTGGCGACTATTACAACACAAATAAAAACCACTGTGCAGCAAATACATCACTGATTGCCTGATATCTCCCTGCATAAAGTTTGAATACACCTAATTCATCGTATTCTAATATATTATAATTGTGCTATAGAATAAAAGACTAGGAATATAAAATAAAAGCAGCAATGTCAGTGAACCTTGTTGGCTGGCTGGGTCATTTTAAGGTGGGCAACATGTTTTTGGTGTCACTGGGCAAAAAAGAAAGCTGCATCAACCTTGCAGCATTGTAAGTGAAGGGAATTTCTGCAAATACTCTTTATTAAGCTTTAGAAAATCTAGCACCCACAAGAGACTTTGGCTAATCGTGCATTTTCTGACGAGAAAAGGTAAGTAGTCTTAAGAGCAAAAAAACAACAACAGAAAAACGTCCAGCGTTGGTGCAATGGGTTTGAATTCCCTGTGAAGCCAAAAGTCAGCCCTGGCTTATCTCTAGCCTGTGCTCATCTTTTGGACGGGGCTTATAACAGAGAATGGAAAACTGCAGGAGGAAAGCAACTTTTTAAGGTGGAGATATGTGCTTTCTGAAGGTATTTCAAAGTTTTTTCTTTGGCCATTGGCTGCTTTTTCACTCACAGACCAATGAATCACTTAAACACAAAAAATGTGTCTAACTCATGGAACAAAACAGTCTTGTGTATACCTTTAAAGCGCATCCTTTGTTTCCAGTTGTCTAGCGGGATCTATGAAAATTGCCAACGTTAACAGAGGTCGACAGGCATAAAATAATATTTTTTTCACCAACAAGGTGATTCCCAAAGAGCTATTAGCTGAAATCTTGGCACGGTATGTGGTGCAATTACAAAACTGAGGAAACTGGAAATAAAGCTGATGAAAAGTATCTGAAATCCATGTGCATAAGAAATGGGAATAAAGTCCAGTAAAGACCTGGCAAAGAGCCTGAGAGATGCATCCTTCCCTTCAGGTGATCAATCTTCTGTTCACTAAAGCCTCATCAGAAATGGTCTCAGTGGAAGGATGGCTGTCAACAAGCCACCTTAACCCATTAAAACCGATGGGAGCTCGGGCGAGTTCATCTGAAAGCATCAACTCTATGCTTTTTCACTGATATTCTCTCCTTTCTCAACCAACCTTCGTCTTCGCTGGGGTGCTGCGACGTCGTGCCTGTGATTACCGTAATGACTCTAATATCACTGAAAAATGCTGCTTTTAGGAAATGCTGGAATCCTTTCAATTGAGCAAATGGTTCAGGAGTTACGGGAGATGTTGCAAAAACGTTGCAAAACACCAGTCTGATGCCAGCAAAAGAAGGGAAACTGATGACAACAGGTGATGGACCCAAAGAGGAGGAGGTCAGCAGACAGGTACAACAGGTAAAAGAGTCACCTGTAAAGCCCTGTGGAGGTTCTGTCAAGATTTAGGTTTGCTTTCAGCCAGTGGTGTTGGGGATCTTGTCTAGTCTTCAACTATTCCTAGCGACTACTTAAAGAAACTACAAGAAAGCTTGTCTAAGACACTTTAGACTGTGTTGAAGAATAAAGGTCATACCACATACTGAATTTCAAGATTGTTAGAACTGTACAACTGTAAAGACAAACTCTGTTTTTCCCTTAGTAAAGATTACTCTTACTTACATCGTGGTTAAACATGTAAGTAAGAGTACCTACTTCAACCATAATGTGAACACAGTAACTGTTCTGGCTGGATGAGACACTAATGTGGTGAATCCTTATCTTACGTTACTCACCTGTGATAGCATGATGGGACTTGTGCTTGGCTAACTTCAATTCAGACCACTTAAATTACAACATGCTAAAAGGTTATAGTGTTTTTTCCCCTGTTTCCTGTTGCCGTCACTAGATTTAAGCAGTAAATAGCATTTTTTTAAATTTTCATATAGAGTTTATTGTGGTTAAATGTTAGTATAAAGGGGTACACTAATATTTTTTTAAACAGTAGAGTCTCGCCTTCTAGTTATTATGCAGAAATCATTCATGGATGCTCTCCGCTGATTGAAAATGTCCAGAGGAGTTTGAAAACGAGGACGGAAATGAAATGTGACAAAGGTTATGAGAAATCTGAGTGTGCTGCAAGTTCATGATTCTTCACTGAGCCTCCTGAATCACCATCACGCCCCAGGCTCACACTGTGTGAACTAGTCGAGGCGAGCTTCATTTAAATTGCTGGACACTTAAACAGCCTGGAAAGTGGACACATCACTTGCACTTGATAAGATGAATCAAGCCATCCTCATGCATTATTCACGTACCTATAATGCATTCAGCAGCAGTTCATTTTCCGCTGCTGTCCTCACAAAGCGCTAAAGTAGGGTTAACTGAGTGTGAGGACGTGAGGAACTATTCAAAGATCGATGAGGGGCTAAATTGATGCCTGCCAAATGAAGAAGAAAAAAAAAAGAAGAGAGAGAGAGAGAGAAAAAAAACAACAACAACAAAAAAAAGAAACCCGGGGAAGATGTTTTTTTTCTCCTTGTCTGACTCCTTTCAGGGTTCAAGACAGCTTGCCTGCCTTCCCAAACTGCTTACAGTAAGAGGATTGGTTGGTAACAATGCAATCTTTAATTTATGATAAACTCCCAGCGAAACGGGTTGTCGGTTCCCTGGTGGAGGCACTTAAAAAGAAGACAAGAGAGAGGTGAAGAGAGGCAGGAGGAAGGCTTGTGGAGGAAGAGCAGAATAGAAGAATAGGCAGGGAGATAATTGAGTGGTGACAGACGGGCAGACAGACAGACAGGCAAACAGAGAAGCATCTACCAGAAATGAAAGAGAGTGATTATGCTTAAGGGCACTGGAGACACAGGTACTAAACTACGTGTACACTTGCCTGTCTACACATTTATACAATGCATTTATGCGGTTGACGTTTAGCCCTTCCTGCCAACTTAAAATATTTGACTGTGTAACCGAGGTGCAACAAAATCCCAGTTAACACACAAGATGTATTTAGCCCACCTTTCTTTCTGTTTTTTTTTCAGATGGTAATGCCGCCATAAATCTTAGCACTTAAAACCTCCCTGTTTCTCCTTAGCCCATGTGACAGCCCACAGTGTGTCTGCCAGCAGTGCAAGTGAGGCGTAAGAAAAGGGGTCGAAGGGCCCATCCATGTAAGACGAGATGACAAGGCTCTGAATTAATTAATGTTTGTAATAAAAAAAAAAATCGTTGGTGAAGAAAATATGTCTAACGGCAGCCCCGGGGCTTTCTGTGGTAATTAACTGGAACACAAGCCTAGAACTCTTTCCCTCCTCTCCCACTTACTCCTCTTACCTCTTTTTCCTTCCCTTAAACTTGACTGTTTCTTCTCGCTACCTTGATGTCTTTTTCCTGCTTTCCGCAACCTTCCTTTCACGCTTCCTATCTGCTCTTCCCCTCTCTTGTACCTCCCCAACCCTTTCCGTCTCTTTTGCCTCGATTCTTTCTCCAATGAGCGACACCTTACAGTGATTGTGCACTTTGTCGCGCTGCGCCTGCCAGAGTTCCCCAGAGAGGAAGATGGCTAAAGCAGAAATGCAGACGGACGAAGCGAAAGATAATGATCAAGATGCGCCAACAGTCAGAGATTGGCTGGATGAGAAAGGGAGGCGGATGATCGTGAGAAAAGACGCCGTGTTTTCTTTAATGCAACATTCAGAGGGTCATCTGCTTAATACAATATGTACCTGCACACTGGAGTTACACCTCCCCCCTGTGAAATAGACTTTGGGAGATCTTCTGCTTGGTCCACTGCACCAGCTGATTACACTAATTGGTGGCCCCATTCTGGCTTCGGGGAGAAGTAATGCCATGTTATCCAGAGCCTAGCAATGATATTGCATGTCACCAGATCTCATATCACTGAACTGAAGCCATTTAAATGTTTTATTTTGTATTCATTTGTGACTGACTACAAGTCTTTGTGTCATACGGCAGCAGTTTTAGTACGCATCCCTTTGCCAGGGGAGCACAGTTCATTTAAGCCGCTGAGGTAATAATCAGAGAGGAATTCAATCTGTTTAATGTGCTGAATACTGAATCTGAACCGTATTAAAATTTTGGCCATTAACCGCCGACACTAGTTTATGAGTGTGCTAATCAGCCGCTAAGAAAACAGACATCGAAATGCACGCCATACTGTAGTCAGAGTCAGGAAAAAAACAGAGAGATGATGGCAGACAGTGGTGAAACCAGAGCTGAAATACACGATGGAGCTCACTCTGCACTGCTTTTGTATTCACATCCCCAGGTTAATGACTGCACACCAGCCGCATTCTGCCGAGTTGATGCAGGGTTACATATATTTATAGCCTCAGCTGCTGTCAATCAATTTCCCAAAACCAATTTTCATTCCCGTTTCTGTATTCTCACATCTATCCGGTAGCTTGTTCCTGCTGCTTTTATGGCATCTTGAAAATTGCTAACCCAAAAGCCTGTGGGGTTAACCTGGATGAATATCAAAAAGTTGTTTAATTGCAACCATAGGCTCTGGTTCTGTTACAAAGAAGGCACGCGCACCGGTGATCGGGCATTCTCCTGCGCTAGAGTCCAGTAATAAGTTCGTCAATAACAATCGAGCAGTGCACAGCAAGAATAACCCACCCAGGAAAAAAAAAAAAAAAAAAAGCAGATAAAGTTTGGTACTTTTGTGGCTTTAAAATGTAATAATTACACAGAAAATGTGTGTTTTTTTCTACATTGCTGCGGCATCGAATATGCTGCTCATGCTGTGCCTCTTGTGTAGACAAGGTGTTACACCGTGTCCACTCAGCAGCTTCAGCCCTCCATCTGTGAGTAGACACGAGGCGTTCGAGCACAGCGCACAATCACTGTAGTTATGAGCAGCAGAAAGAAGAAAATTGACTTGAAGGGTAAAAAGATACTTCGGGCTGCATTTAGGAGGAGGTAAAGCAAGCGATGACAAGATAATCCACATTTTTTGGTCTCTGAGGTACTGTGCAGTGATTTACGGTCACCAGATGTTGAAGCCTGCTGCCTGCGATGATCCACTGGCCTTTGAGTGAGATGTGGTTTTGAGAGAAATGTCTCAAGTACAACCTGATCGTCTGGCACAATATGTCTGTATTTGACATTTGGTAATCTTCATGTAGTCCTATCACGTGGTCCACACGATACCTGACAGCCAACACACCAGCTTCACCCATGCTTTTTTTGTGCAAATAAGCTAATGTTAGCTTTCTAACAAGCTAAAGAGAAGTCAGTTCTCACAGAGCCACTAGTACTGCTGAGGGCTCTTACACTCATCTTTCAGGGGAGGTTTAAAGGTACATTATTGGACTGCTAGTCTGTCCGTGCATCATTATAGCATGGGAACAGGAGAAAGACTGCAAATCTGTTCACACATTTCTGTAGCACCTCATTTGTATTGGGAAGCTTCTTCAAATCCCTTGTTTTTCTGCTCATATAATTCTCTTTTCAGACATGTTACGACAATGCTCGAATTATCAGCAAAATCCCGTTTTTCTGATGATGTCTAACTTTGATATTAGCACCTTAAAGGGGTCACAGGTTTGAGAATATGGAATGAAATAAATCCTTAGAGAAGTCATTTGGCACAACTTTTCAAACAACAGCCTCCTAGTAGATGCACCTATGGTATGATTTGAAAAATCTTTATCGATTTATTGTCTTCACAAGATTTTCAGAAAACTTTATTTCCGATCTTTATCTAGATGTCACTGAGACTTTTAGCAGATGCACCTAAAGCATCCATTTCCAAATTCTGTCACCTCATTCTCAAGGTATTACATTTACAAACCTGCACGCCGACCGCCCACCCATCTGTCCGGCGGAGTGACAACAATACCCCATCAGCCTTTTTATAAAACAGGATTATAGAAAAATACTAGTGTACTTACTCGTTCTCCAGAGCGTGGTCTCTTCTTTGGCCTGCTGGGTACTGTGTCTTCTTTAGGATTGGTGTCTATGGCCCAGTAGGAACCCTGAATGTTAACATCAGTAAAACAAACATTAGAAAAATATTTGATGGAAGCTTTTTTTTAGTTGTGCTTTTCTCCAGTGAGAAAAGAGCAGCCCTCCTCATTCACAAAGGCTTTTAAATGCAGACTACATGGCTAGGTGCTTGATTTTATACACCAGTGGCAAAGAAAGTGAAACCTCTTCAATTGAAGGATTAAGAGATGCGGACCAATGCTTTTGATCATATACTAGTGGCCAAAAGTATTATATTAATGCTATATTCTACATGCGTATAAAAGAGAATGGGATAGCTGAGAATCCTACTTACAGAGTAACTAACATTAGTGATTAATTTACACATAAACATCCTATCATAAGTTATGTAGTCAGTACAAGTAGCAACAAATATAGCCCTAATTATGCTGAATTACTGATCAAAGAGCAAACCCCTCCATCTATAAGCCAAATATTGAAAAATACCTACAATTTCACAGATGTGGCTATAAAATCATTTCTAAATATTGGTAAATATGACTGGTTAATAAACTGCTGTTGCAGGCCAAGATATTTTATTATGAATTTTAAATCTTTATATTGTTCTGATAATTCACTCTGTAAAGTCTAAACCATGAAATATTTTCAAGAAAATTGTAATTTTTTGAAACAGAAATTTCCTGCTCGCAGTTAATCTTACAAACAAAACATTTAAGGGGGTTAGTCTTAATAAAAGATCACACTGATGATAGAGAAGTCTCAAAAACTCATGGATTAAATATGATCCACTCGCCACTATTTACACCTATTCTCTCCCCAAACTGTTTAAGATTACGTTAGATTTGAAAAACACAATGTCTTACAAGATAAACCAGGATTTATTTCTCTGAATCTACTTGTTTTCTTAATCCATGACATTGCTTCTTCTTTATTACTTCTACAAAATAAGGCCTGCAGTAAGTGTCACTAAATAGAAAGTAAGTGCTGTGAGATGGACGCATCCACGGTATCCAAACCATCAACTTATCTGTTATTCTTCCAGTATCAAATTCGTTTTCTCTAGGTTTAGTTCTCCAGTGGTGCACGCTTCTGCATCCTTTCCCCAGAAAATCCACCAAAATCCTTTTGATACATAATGTTAAAACACAGCGGTCTCCAAAATAAACAGATACAATAAGAGAGGAGGAAATCAATTGCTTTTAGCTCCTAGATTTCCTTCCGGTATAATTTTTTTTTTCAGCCTTTCATTTTGCCTCTTCCCTCCCAAGGAGGTCCAAAGCTGCAGACTGAATTCGAGAGGTTCATCTAGGCCACACATGCACACAGCTCAACCCTCAACATCTATCTCCCCCCCACCTCTCATATTCTTTCCTCTTCTCCTCCCCCTGTCTCTCAGTCCCACATCACTGAACAGTACACAGCCAATTAACGTTAGCACATGCATGATTTAGCTTCTCCTCTCTCTCTGTGGCTTCAAACAGAGCATGTACATTCAGCTTCTCCACACACACACGCGCACACACGCGCACACAGTTGACCCCCACCCCACCACCACTACGCCGAGGTATCGACCACTTCGATCCACGGTGTGAATTAAGGTGCTGGTCAGGTCCAAGTCAGGCTAATCAGGGGGGAGCCGCTCTCTTTGTGTCTTTGCAGACTATAGGCCTCCACTCAAGCCCAAGGATTTTGTTTGAATTATTTAAACCTTCTTCCCCCTAATTCATTTTTCAATGGCTCCAAAATCCCCGCAGCCTGGAGAAACTCTCCGCTCCCCCACCCCCCGCACCTCAACCGTACCCCCCTAAACAAAATGAGCAGAGTTTTTAAGAGCTCATTGAAAAGTTTGGCTCCTCAGTTTTGTGTAAAAGTGGCGGATCGCCTCCAACATTAACCTTGTGACGAGTTTGAGCTTGTATTAAAAATATGGCGTAAGGACAGGGTTCAGTGATCAGCTGCAATTATACACTTTCCCCATCTGAGCATGTCCTTCGATTTCAGCACAACCAAGCACTTGACAAATTGTTGTTATCAAACCAGAGTTGCTGAAGTGGCCGTGGCAACGCTGCTTCCTAACCACAGCAGCAGCAGCAGGAGTGAAACATATCTAAAGCTTCCTCCGATTGTGTCTGGAAGATACAGAGAGAAGCAGTTCTAATAAAGCATAACAGATGCATGGAAGGCCTTGCATCTGAGGGAGTGTACCTACATATACTTATTATTCATTACTCCCTGTACCACATTATTACTTGGCAGAATCAATATCGCAGGAGCCACAGAAAACAGAGAAAGCAGCATTAGGCATTCAGCACAGCCGGTTATGGAGTTACAAATTGCTTTTAACCGCAGACGCTGTGTGTGTGTGACAAAGAAGCAGAGCAAGTGAGCACTTAAGCACAAGTGTGTTCACACATGTGGCACGAGTGCTACTAAACACGTCAAAAGTCGCCACTTACTGGTAAAGCCTGCTGAAACCGACTCGACATTTGCGCCGTGCGCCGCCCAGCTTTTTTTTTTTAAGTCGCACAATAAGGTTGAGAAAATACTTACTTTTCCAGGGTCGTCTTTGGAGCGAGGCACTTTGAGAAAACACTTGTTCAAGGACAAGTTGTGTCGTATAGAATTCTGCAGAGGGAGAGAGAAAAAGGAAGAAAAGAAGAGAAAAAGAAGAGAATATTATGAAGCAGTAACAAAGTGGCATCACTTTTACACGTTTTCTTTAAATAAGCAAACTGTAATATGCTGACTATATTACAGTTACTTGCTGAATCTGCTTTCATTCTACAGTAGGGACTGGAGAATATGAGAAAAGTCTAAAACCTATTATTTTTCTTTATTTTTCTTTTACATATACCCACACAAAGACGCACCAATATGCACAGATAGATAAACAGAGAAATAAAACGTATGCTTTTTAAACACGCTCTTATTGAATAAGGATAAATGTCTGCTGCGTTGTGCAGCATCTTTAGTGAAATATCTGCTGTATGTTGGCTTTGCATTAAGGATGAAACACCATTTATCAGCCAGCCTTATTCATTAGTGTCCACTGCAACAGAAGCTTTTATCTTTTTCCAGCCTTTGTCAAGACTGTTGGGAACCAATGCAAAACCATTATGGGACCTTGCCATGTCCTTCATCTCCTCCCAAAGTACAAGTGTTTCTTCACTCAGATTAGAATCTGGTCTTACTATCTTTAGCTTGGGTTTCGCTCAGATCTGGCTCCAGAACCTCGGTCTCCACATTAGCGAAGGCCTTCAAAAGGAGTCCTCCGCTTTCTACTCCGTACCGTGTCGAATAAAAACAGACACTATGGGTCACGGTTAGAAAAGAGTGAAATGCGGGCTGCTACGGTGCAGATGCAGACAACTCCATTGATTAAAGCCGAAGCGTACCAGACGCTCCTGAAACTGATGATTGAAAACAGGAGGCTGGAGCGCATTTCAGTCAAGATAGGGAGCGAGACAGAGGGATGCTAGGGCAATGATTCGCCATGACCGTGAGGTGGGTGATAATGTCAGCGGTTGTGCGTTTGATGTGCTACAGGGTTGGATTTGTTTTTTTGGAATATGTCAAGAGGCTGTGTTCAGAGTAAAACTGGAGGGAGGAGGAGGAGTTTAAGCTGGGCTTAATGAAAACTCACATTTTTGTACACGTTCGGTTTTAGCCATAAAGACGAGAAGATCATATTTCTTAAATTTATAACAATCCCTATTGTTTATGTGTGTATTTGTGTGTGTGTTGTGAGGGTAGGAAAAGGAAAAGAAAGAGAGCGAGTGAGAGAAACGGGGGGGGCACAACAGCTTATGCTAACCTGACATGAACCTGTTCTCCCTGCAGGCTCCCGTTCTCCACTCATCTGCTGCTGCTAATTAATACCACTGGGGAGGAGGAGGAGAGAAGACAGAGGGATGGGAGGAATTTCTCGTCTCCTTCTCTCGGGTTCGTACTGCTCAGCAGCAGCTTTGTTTCTCTTACAGAAAAAGAAAAACACCTTCTCTCCCTCTCTCTCGCTTTCTGTCTCCAGTATACCATTACAGCCTAGTCCACCTCTGCCTCCTCTCGATCTCTGCTGAAGAAGAAATGCTCGAGCAGGTTTTGGCTTCTCTGCTTAGCGGGTCACTGCCTGCTTGTGGCCGTCCATCAAGGAAATATGTGGCAGTCGGGAGATGAAAAAAGGCAAGGAGGACTGCCACCAGCTACCACACTACGGTAACCATCTGTTCCAAAAACTTTCCTGCGGTTGGTGGCGGTAGATCATTAACACAGAGTCCCGTCACTTCAGGAGCCAGCGCATCTAACTTTGCTAACCTCTACCTGTTATTTGTTTATTCACACACTATATTTTATGACTCAAGCAATTTTCGAACATCTGTGCACTACTTGCAATGTCTGCACAACCCCATCTATTTCAGACTTTGTACACTCTAGCAAATTTAACTTTTGGGGCATGTGTGTCCGTTGCTGGGCCGCATGGTTGCACTGTGGCTTGTAAAACCTTTGTACAGCCCTGAATTTGTTCCTGTCATTTAGCTTGGCCAGTGTGGAATAATAATAAGTCGTCCCCTTTCAGTAAATTGAGAATTTACTGTAATATTTTTCAGATGGTTTGGAGCACGGGAGTTTTCTTCCATGTGAGCGTGTCCCTTATGATCCACATATCAACAAAAACAGCCCGTAGCCCAAACCAATCAGCATGCGAGGATCAGTTGGATTAGGATAGAATAGATAGAATAAAATGAGCCAAATGCTAAATTTAAAGACTGACATGTACAGTGCTGTTTGAAGCTTGCAAACTTGCACTACACTGTGTTGCTTAATTAATTTCATGCCCTTCTTTCTTTTGTGTCTGTGCTGATTGTATGTGAGAGAAGGGTGAAAGGAAAGGAGAGAGAGTGGTGATCCTCTAAGCTTTGCTTATTTTCTTGAGTTCCCTGTAATTACAGATGAACAAAATATATTTTTAATTGCATTAAAAATGTTGTGTATAAACGTGGTGCTTATGGCGTAATCTTAACTTCTGTATGCTGTCAGCGCTCATAGTGATGAGACATTTGCTTAGCAGCATTAAACAAAATATATCTGAGGTTAAACGGTAAAGGTAACAACCAGCAGGTCAGTATTTAATCTTTATATGATTCAAAACATCATTTGGATATGGACATTATATTTAAGTTATATTACATTAAATAATGTTCATATTCAGTGTTAGGTAATGTTGGTGGCTATGGCTCAGGTGGTAGAGTGAGCAGAGTGAGCTCCAGCCTTAGCTGAACTTTGCTGAGCTAACTAGCCTTCGGTGCAGCACTGGTGTCGTTCTCCTCCTCAGCGGGCTCCCCCACCAGTCTTGTTGAGCTGTGCTTGACTTGCAGGTGTGCTTCTACATATTTGATGTAAAGCTGCAGCTGACAAACATTCATTATCGGCCAGGGATACATCTTCATTTCTCTTACACTCGTGTCTCAGTGGAACAATGTCACAAGTTAAGACTGAATACTGAACACTAGGACAAATGCACCTGTGCATGCTGTTGGGAGGTAGAAACAAAAGAAACAGGAAATATGGTGCAAAAGTGACAAATAGCTAATATGAAAAAGTAACAGTTTTTGAGGCTGATTGGATAAAAAAGTAACCTGAGTACTCTAATGAGCTAATTTGTAATGCATTACCCTCAGCATTGCTCATATACAGTGTACATGTATATATTGGTTATTTTCAGCATGTAACACAAATATGGTTTATGACAGAGCTACTGGAAGAACAACGGTATGTTTCACAAAGCAAAAGGCAATGCATTATATAGGAGGTTAAACACACAAGTACAACAATGCCAGCACTGTAACAAAGCAACAGTGTCTGAGAGGTGATATGAGCATAATAGGAACGGTCTGTGCAGCAGTATAGTGATAAAAAAATGCTATATGAATTTATATATGCACTTTCCTTGCTGTGGTCACAAAGATGGGAAAAGCGCTATATTAATAAAGTCTATTTAAAAACATTTAAATATCTTTACAGACACCTTCTTTAGTTTTAAGATTAATCTTAAAAATGTAGTTTTTTGTAGTTCGAGGTGATCCTGAACCCTCCCTTAGTTACACTGGAGTAGGGCTAGGCTTGGGGGCTTCCCATGTTGCTCTGAGCAAAGTTTCTTCTTCGCTCACCTTTTTTCACACTCTGTGCATTCTTATACCACTCTGCATTTAACCATGAGTTATTATTAATCTCTCTTTCCCTTCCACAGTGTCTCTTTTGTCCCGTCTCCCTCCTCTCACCCCTAACCTGTCACGGCAGATGGCTGAGCTCGTTAGGGAGAAAACTTTTGTGCGTCGACGTCCGCGAGCTCTTCCAGGAATGGTGATGATGTTTTCCAGGAAAAATTGGGAGGCATTGAGTTAGTATGTGTTGATCGGATGCAAACTTAATCAGCTCCAGAGCAGGTAAGGTATTCAGCAGAAGTTACCATGGCGATGCAACAAGGGAAATGAACCACCTTTCCAACATTGGAAACCCAAGGTTAAACCCAAACTTCCCTCATCAAACCTTAGCGAGGTTCGTCCTGGTTTGTCTAACTTCAAATGAATGAATTCCTGAACTTATATTTACCTCTCAATATGTTTTACTCTATACTTTCTTCATTTTATCAGCCTTTTCATCACTGTATGGTAATTTTTCTTTATCGAATAGTATGAAGATTTCATTTCAAACATTTAATAGGCTGTTATGAACTCCATACACACACACACACACACACACACTCTCTCTTAGCCACCCACACGTATGCAAAAGGGCGAATGATACATAAAACAGATTCTGTTTCTTTTCCCTGACGGGATCCTGGATAAAAGAAAGAATAACAAAAAAAACTAAATATGATTTCTCCACATAGCTCGCTACAAGGACATACAGATGCTGTGTGTGTTTGTGCGTCTCTTCCTCGGTGTAACCACACACAGAGGAAGACCGTCCTTCATTCTGTGCCTGCCTGTCTGTGTGTCATTTGTGAATACATAGTACGTGCGAAAGCCTGCTTTCATAAATGCTAAAGAAATAAAAAGTAATCTTTCACTGAATAATCATTAGCAATAGATGAACTGATTAGCAGCGCTGTGAAGTAAGATAATGAGAGTCACTGCTGTATCTTCCTCCCACACATTCCTCGCCCTGCCTGATTAATGAGCTTTTTTTGACCAGGCTGAGGCCATGCCATTCCCGCCCAGTAGCTGAAGGATCACAGAGCGTGCGAGTGTGTGCCTGCGTGTTTGTGTGAAACGCAGGTGCTGAATAAGACTACTGGTTGAGTCCCATACCTTTGGCATGAACAAAATTATATACACAACATCGACAACCTCCATTTCCACTGAAGAAAAAAAATGTCTGTAAACACAGTAAATCAGTGTTTGCTCTCTCCATAAGCAGCAGTCCAGACCAACTTAAGGCATAATAAGTATGTCTGTGGATGCATGCTTTCCATACACTACCAGTTACTGTGAGCATAATATAATGCACAATTCTGCCATCCGAACTACACGAGAGTTACTTAATAATTATCTAATTACTACGGAGCCCTGAAGTCGCTTAGAGAGTACAAGCTGCAGTTTTGATTCATTTGAAGCCACAATATGGCTCCATGATTTAGTTACTTGTCCACACAATATATGCATATAGAGAGAGACTAGCCTTTCTCCCTGAATTACGAAGAAGTCAGCAGGCGCCCGGGCTTTATGACTCATAACTTAAAAGTTAAAAATCCTCTTTCCGTCCATATTAATCTGCTCCAGCCGAATTTTAATCAATGCAAGCAGGTCACAGTGCAAGACAAACAATACTGATCTCTATTGGTTTTGGTTAAACCTTCCAAACAAGCCAGACTGGCACTGTGTCTACACCTGAATGCATGCAAAGCATCTGCCTTCACACAGGTGCTCACAATCAGCATTAGTATTTTATGTAATGCGTTTCATGTTGTGATGGAGAAAGCTTTGTGAGGTATTTCTAAAGACGTGAGGAAATTGGGAGAAAAGAAATCAGATAGAACGAGACAGAGCACGGAAAGTTTATCAGCTGGCCGACGTTACTGTCCAATATTAGCCATTTAAGGATCGATCTATTGATCTACTGGTATCTGTGCAATAAATGAAAATTAAAAGAGCAAAGAAGGGACGGGAGAAACACCCTCCACTCCAATTATATGAGTGTTGCATAGTCCACCAGAGGGCAATTTCATTTTTGGTAATAAAAAAGTCAAGCAGAATGTATAAGAGAAGATAAATAAAAAACACATAACATGTTAGGGAAATCCATATATGTTTCAATTGTCTGTTTAGAAAGCAAAATGATTGGCCGATATATCAGACAATATATCGGACAATATATCTTTAAATTAGCAAATGTCATTATCAGTATTAAAAATCATACATCAATTGATCTCTGGAACTAGATCATCAGAATAAGATGATAGGAAATTTTGAAAGAAATGTTAAATGTACACACACATTATTAAAGAAAATGTGTTTTGTTTTTCTCGCCTTCTGGAAATAACTCATTAAAAATATCAGTAATTTGCCACACAAACCAGTTACAGACTTTTCTTAACGGCACTTACTGCCTCCACATAAAAATAAAAATGCCTCCAAAAAGATTTTTAATAACAGGTTTTTGTAGCAGCTTCCAGGATCACCTGTCATCACTGGAAGAGTCAGTCCAAACCAGAGTTTGGGGAGTATTTAAAAATGATGACAGACATTCCTTCTTTTGATTCCTTTACTGCAAAGACTAACAATTCCCATGGAAAAATTTATGAGGTTGCACTACTTACAGTACAGAGGTGATGGAACTTGACTGGAATATTTTTTTTTTGTCTACAGTAAATATGCTAACCCAAAAGTGTGCCTCACTGTCTTTATTTTATTGTTTTTCTTTTTCATATAGTGCGTCCTGGCAATTCTGCCTGTCCAGATTTACAGGCAGCATACTGTGAAAAGCCACCACTTGAGCCACCCCTCATTTCTTTATATTTTACTAGGAAAATGGGAAACTAATGTAGCAAAACATGTGCAAGCATACATAGAAATACAGTATATAAGGCAAACTGAGTTTGTGCAATTCTAACGAGCTTGAAAATCAGTATTTGATATTTGACCATATTTTTTCTTCAACTCGGATCTCACAGGCAAACGTTTTTCAAGAAAATAGAATAGTCAGGGAGATAAATGAAGTAGACACTGGGAGGCGTGCACACTGACAAAGATTTAAAACAAAAATTCCCCATTTTAAGTCCATTTCTTGTATAATTTGGCATATCTCAGCCTTTTCTCCCCGATTCCCTTCATTTAGAACGGCTTCTTCACAGCCATCCTTCCACTGAGACCATTTCTGATGATGTTTCTATGAACAGTAGATGGATCAGCTGAAGGTCCAGATGCATTTCTCAGGTCTTTGCTGTATTTTTCCCCAATTTTTTTAAGGGCGTGACTTTCAGATAGTGTCGATCTGCTCGAACAGGTTGTCTTTTTCAGACCTACTGCTTCTTCTTCTGTCCTTCACTTTCCTCGATTTTTTTAACAACGCACTGCACACCATGCTCAGATATGCCAACTTTTTAGACAACACCTCTCCGGAAATCATTTGTTGGCACAAAAATACTATTTTATGTCTGTAAAACTGTGTTATCTTTGGCATTTTTCATATAATTGGCTAAAGAAATGGGAACAAACCATTTGTTTTTGCAACATGCTGCTGGCAACAAAGTGTCTAAAGATACACTTTAAAAGTTGCCTGTTATGAAAGCATAAAGAAATGACGGATCTCCTAAGACTACTGAATAATACTCTATACTGATTATTTTGTTGGCTGTTTGACTTCATGTGGCTCCATCCATGTTTTATATGCAGTTTACAGCTTTCACACGAGTATTAGATAACACAGAGACTTGTGGATGTTTGCATGCGCACAGTATATAATGTTGTAATTACTGTTTATGTGTCTATGTGGTAAATGGATGTTGCTGCTCCCTAATGTAGGCTGCAGCATCCTGGACTTGACGAGAGTAGTTATATAAGGCAGGCTTGACAGGCATGGATGACTTTTTGACAAAATGCAATGTGATATAATGTGATGTGTGACAAAAAGTCGGGTTTTGGAAACATGCTTTCGGGTGGAGAGAGGAAAGGAATATAAGGCTGTGCATATGTGTGGATCAGCCATAGAAAGAGATAAATGATCAAAGAAAGATGCTTAACAGGATAAAAAGCCTGTCTGCATGTGTGGGTGTGTGACTAGATATGGTAAAGTGCAAGGTAAAGGCCCCAGAAGATATTCTGGCCATAGGCGGGAAGCTTGCTGCTTTTGTGAACGTGTGTTTGTGTTGGGGTAGACATGCCAGAGAAGCAGGTCACATGGAGAAGAGCAAAGTTACATAAGTGGTAGGTTTGGAAGATTTGGGTCATGCCAGCAGAGTTAAATGCAAAGTGGTAACATTAGATGGCATTTGCTCAACAGAATTGAACGCTCCTGAGAAGAGATGTTTCATAAAGGTGGAAACAAAACTTTTTAATATTTTCCTGCTCCCCGGGTTTCCTGCTGTAACAATCTTTTTCATTTTATGCACAGACACTGAGGTGAGTTATAGCTGAGGCATTAATGTGCACACTAAACTAAATGATTCCCCATCAGGTCTGCAGTTTGGGGAGGGTTTGATTACAGTCACTAAAGGTTTACAAGACGACATTTAAAAAATGGATGAAATCCAGCGTCCTGAGACACTGAGGTCTGGGGGAAAAGACCTGTCGATCTTTACATTTTTGTTTAAAAATACATTTATTAATGTGCTTCAGCAGGCTGTAATACAGAACCTGGGAAAGCTCTAATAAACAAGGTATAAGTCCCAGAGAAACCTCTGCTCATCAGTTGTTGTCTGCTGGGAGGCTGAGGTCAAAGGCCAAAGGGCCAAGGGTATTTGCTGGCCAGGGTATTAACCTATGGCGGGAGCTTCTCCGGTCTGATGTGCACACACAAATGCACTCCCACACAACAGTATTCACGAGAGTCACTCCCATGCCCTTCAAGATGAATGCATTGTTGTGTCGGAGAGGTGCAGAGGCACAGTCAGAACCACAGCTAGAGAAAGAGTGAAAAAGGAAAGAAGCCAGAGCAGGAGAGGATATTGGGAGAAAATAAAGACAGAAGAGATTTTTATTAACTTTCAGCTGAACCCATACAGTGAGGGGGTAAAATGTAAGTTTTGAAAGTAAGGCACAGGAGTAGGAGCTGGGAGGAGGGAGAGCGCAAGAGGCACAAAGAAAGAAAGAGCTGAAGTCGGCTGGATGAGGGAGTACAGGGTACAAGCGCACACGGACAGGTGTCTTAGATGTGAAAGTCTCCTGGGTTCTGAGTATCATTGAGACACCTTATTATATCCTGATGGTGACGGAGTGACAGCCGCTCCGTGAGTATGCAGGGCTGAATGCAAGTCACTACTTCAAACTCCATCTGATACATATTCATTTCATTTGATGGACTCTTTCCCCACCCTCTTCACTCCCTCACTCAAGTACTTCACACAAGTCATCTATAAGATGAGAGGTATGCGCGGCTGTGCAGCGTCTGCTTGTACACAAGTGTGTGCGCCTGAGTGGGTGTGTGCATTTCAGCGTTTTGTTGGTTCGTTCGTCTGGATGTAAGCGTGTGTGCAAGCGAGTGTGTGTGTGTACCTGTGCACGTGAGCAGTTATGCATGCACCTGTTCATCTGCGTTAATGTGTCTACACGTGTGTATGTGTGTGTGTTTCCAGAATGTACCAGAACCTGCTTGCTTGTGTGTGATGGAAAGAGAAGGAGAGGGCCTAAGTGAGTCTGCATGCTTTTGACTCGCACACACACACACACACATACACACACAAAAAAAACAACAACAACATCACAGACAAGGTGGAAGCAGGGTTTCTGCCGTCTCTGGGGATCTAGCAAGCTGCTCCAAAACAATAAAAATATTCAAAAACGCAGTTCATCGTTCCAACCAGCAGGCCCGGCTTTGCCACATCATTTTGTCTAGAGTCATTTTAGACACAGACTGCTTGGAAGCCCTTAGCAGGTTGCAGGTTATACAAATCTAGTGTTGCATTTCCAGAGGCTCACATCAGTCTGGTTTAATTATTGCATCAAGACACGCACTTCCTCTGCCGCTGATGCAGCTGACTGACTGCAGCAAACCCAACACAGTCACCCCTACTCAAACAACATGGATCTGCACCGCTAACTTGACAAAAGGCTTAATTCTCGGATGCTTTCTGTCATATTCCAGTTCAGGGTTAAGCTATTGCTGATGTAAACCCAACACATCCTGCTCCTGCTTCACACTGAAAGCTTAGGATTGTGTGCAGCTGTGGCAAAAATGCCATAAATTCTTACCATAGCATGTTAGAAATATATTTGCTTGAAAAAATGATTTCACTTTGCTGCTTTAGCCCTCCAATGGACTGACAACCTGTCCAGGAAGTACCCCGCCTCTCACCCTGTGATAGCTAAGATAGGGTCCAGCCCCCATAACCCTGAATTAGGTAGGCAGTACAAAAATGGATAGACGGCTGTGGCTGTTCTTCCGATGCTGTAGCATCAAAGATGCACAAAAGCCTAAATAAACAGAGAATATGAATAAAAGATTTGGTAAGGGATTCACTTGGTGCAGAACTTCACGAATCAGGGAATTTTACCAATTTGGAACCGGATCTAAACTGGAACAAGTTATCAGATCCCATGTCTACTGGTTGGATCCTTTTTTATTGTGGAGCAGCCTCAGGAAATATAATGACTTTGCAATCGACTAGAAGAAACTCATTAGTACTGTCACTCTCCAAAAAGAAGTTCAATCAGAAAAATCATGTCTATGGTATATGTGTGTAAACCACATTTTCAGAAAAGGTCGACCTAAGAGCTTGAGGTCAAGATCACCAGGATTCAAACTCATTTGAGATTTTTAGTTGACGGCATCTATGGTATCAGTTTAAAAAATCCCATGTTGCCTTGGTCTCAAGTTACCACATTCACAAACGTCGGTGTCCAGCGGAGGGACGACATGACTGAGGGGTAAAAACTGCATCTCATTTACTCAGGTTATTTGTCTAATACTAAGATTTGTTCAATGATCTGAAACTTTTAAATGTGACAAATTTGCAAAAAGCTGAGAAATCAGGAAGGGAGCAAACACGTGTTTTTACTCTGTCATCAAAGCAGCACATAGTGGTAATTTTTAGTCTTGTATTTCACCCTCTTTCAAGTTAGACATGACTTTATCCTCGCTATCTAACCAGTTGAAAAAGCACATGCATGTTTATTAGTTCTTGAGACATTTTTTTTCTTTGCTTGTCTTTGCTAAGCCGTTCTGCCACTTGACTGCCAAAGTGATCAGCCGAACACCTTAAAGACACATGACAGACACAGGTGCAAACAGCAGTGTGTCTCAGGTGTCCACCCATGATCAGATCACACAAGGCACGTTTTAAAACCAAGTGTTAACAGGGTCTTTGATGAAGACTGTAGTGGGAATGAGCAGAAGACTAATGTATTCGATGCTTATCTGATGCCAAAACACCTTCTAATATTCACAGATAGGATTTTACAAAGCAGGTCAGTGATTATGGTGCTACTATTTTATCTTTTTTTCAAGAGATAAACAGCAGAAATACTCTACAACAATAAGAGATCATCCCAGTTTTCCCAGCCTTTGCGTTGAACGCTATACTCCTTCCTGTGTCACATCAGCAGGATTTCTGCTCTCACAACTAATTTAGAAAGACAAAATCCTTTCAGGTGTAATTTTAATATAGTGTTTCAAAAATAACACAGAGACCAAAGTAGGTCGCAGTGGCAGACTTCCTGTTGCTGGTTGTTTCAAGCAGAGGGCTGTGTGCGAAGTGACAGCTTCTGTCACCAGCTTTTCCGGGAGAGGAGGTGAGTGAACAGGGAAGGAGGAAGGAGGGGTAGGAGGACAGGCAGGAAGGAGTGCACTGGTTGTACTATGCATCCCGATGCCGTTTGACAGCCGCCCTTTCCTATCATGCTTAAGTGAAGAAATGAAGGCTATTCTAGTCTGAATTCTAAACTTATTAATTAGGTGGGTTGTGTTGTGCTGTTTGGGAGGTTGCGTGGTTCATGACTACTGAAACTGCAGTGGATTTCCTGTGGGTATAGATAATATCCACAACATCCATCTAAATTAGTTTTTTTCTCCTCCTTTTTCTTTAGTTTTACAGATTTTTAATCACCGAAACGTGGTGCCTTTTCAAACAACATCCATCTAAATTACTTTTTCCCCTCTTTTCTTCGTTTTTATAGACTTTTAATCACTCAAATATGAAGCCTTTCACAAACTATATTAATCTGCTCAGACACCGTCCAGAACTGTGTAAAGGCCACGTTTCTGGTGCTGTTCAGGCTTTCTGTGATTCATGTGTCAATATAACCAATGGCAGACTGCCTTGAGATCATAAAATAGAGATCAATGCCACGCAGTTATCGGCTGTTGCTGTTTTATGATCTTTAACACAGTTATAAGCCTTGAACAAACAAATTATGTGGTTGTTTATTGAGTTTAGAGCTCTAATAATGTAAGATTTCGTAAATAAGCACAACTCCTGTCAGACTCTTTAGCAAATACCGGCTGTAATCTACAAGTTCTTGTTTACTGATGCAAAGAGAAGCAGGAATCTAATTTTTTATTCTTTTTCCGATTCAGTGTCATTCCATCGTACATGAAAAATTATTTCTGGGTATATGTTAATGTGGCTGAAATGCAGCAGGTTGTACAACCATGTTTAGCAGCAATAACTTTCTTTATGGCTTTATTAGTCTCTCACATTGTTGTGGAGGAATTCAGGACCACTCTTCTTGGATCACTTCATTCGTTTATTCATATCTGTCTTAAGGTCCCGCCACAACATTTCAGTCTGCTGGAGATCTGGACTGTTGCAACTCTAAGTCTTTGCTTTTTCATCCACTCTGCTGTAGAGTTGCTGCTGTGCCTGGGATCAGTTTTCTGTTACAGGACCCAATTTTAGCCAAGTTTTAGATAGACAACCTCATATTTGAGTCTAGAGTATTTTGGCACGCATGGTTAACTCAATGAATGCAAGGTGTTCATGTCCTATGACTTCAGAACAAGCCCAACCATCACTCTTCCACCACCGTGCTTGACAGTTTGTATGACTGTCTGTATGACGTTGGTATGATATGTGCGGATATGCTGTGGTTGTTTTTCTCCAAAAGATCTCCACCTTGGCCTCATCTGTCCAAAGGACATTGTTCCAGGAGTCTAGTGCTTTGCTCAGATGCAACTTTGCAAACCTACGTTGTGCTGCCATGTTCCTAAGAGAGAAAAGACTTTCTCTCGGTGACCAACTCATAATTGTTCAGCCTTTTTCTAAATGTACTGAAATGAACTTTAACATTTAACATGCTGAGGCCTTCAGAGTCTAAGATGTACTCTTGGGTTTTTAGGAATTTCTCTCAGGACTGCATCTGACCCTTGGGGTGAATTTTCTGGGACACCCACTCCTGGGAAGATTGTGGCATGCAGCTGAATGCTCCAGACCAGCAAACTGGCAAAAATGCTAATTTATACCAGTGATCACACTTGCTGATGACCAATTAATCACGTGCATTTGATTAGCAGCACCTGGCTTCCATTTCCCCTCTTAATTCATATGGAAGTAGAAAGGGAGTGCTGAGCTTTTCTACGGGCCTGCAAAGAATAGTATGAAAATGTTTTTTTCAGATCACTGTACTGATTTGAAATATTTTAAAAAGATTTTTAGCTTTTAAGAATGTTGCATTTTCGGCTACATTAAAGTTAGATAGCTTTCATTTTCTCCCTGAATACCTCAGCTAAAAAAATCTGAAAATAAAATCAACAATTACTAAATCTGCTGAGGCTGACACCACTGTCAATTTCATTTGAACGCCTTTTTATTAAAAAAAAAAAAGAAGAAGAAGAAAAAGAAAAGCACCACACATGTATTACTTGCTAAAAACTGTGCCTAAGCAGGGCCGCTTTAACTTTGGTAAATCAGAAAACCATCAGCCATTTGCTTTCTCGCTCTATGACACGCTTTGACGCAACCCAGGGTCTGATAAAGAACAGGCTCGTGTCAGACAGGATGCAAACCCCATAACTAGCGAAGAAGCTCATTCTGTGGTATAACTGTTGCATTCCAAAGTGCTAGGGAAACCGGCCTAAAGCCTATTATTAGCCATATGGAGAGTGCTGCAGGCCTGACTGGTTAGAGAGGGAAACACAGTGTTGGATGAGTGCCAAATGCTCGAGGAGATAGCAAGAGAAATTCCTGGCTTTTAATTAAGAATTTAATAGTGAGACTCGTATTAGTGATTAGTATGTAATTAAAAGCTCTAGCAGTGTTTCGTACACAAGTATAATTAATAGCTGCATCTATGCATGTGTGCGAGTATGGACACAGCCTAAAACGGAAAAAAAAGCTAATTATCTTAATCTGCCTTTCAATCAATAGCAGCAATTTATATTTAAATACAAATGTGGTGGAAGTTTATATATATTATGGCTTAAATCGTCTCATAAAAAGAACAGGGGCTAGGACTGCTTCACAGCTCACCATCAAAGCTGAACTGTCAAAGTCCAAGTTAAAGGAACATTTCACCAAAAATAAATGGAAGTTTTTTCCCTATGGCCTGGATTATATCAGGTTGAGCTGCCCATCTAAAGAAAACCTTAGAAGCAATCTCTTTCCAAAAATCATGAACTGATTTCTTAAATCAAAATAATAATAATCATCTTAATTTTTTTTTTTTACAGCCGAACAACACCCAGATAGATAAACAGCACGACCAGACAAAAAACATGTGAAGGTAACTTTTTTGAGTAAACTATCCCTTTAAAAGTGAACAATAAACTGTGGCCACAACTGCTTGTCATTAACTTTAACAGTCGACCTTTAACAGAAAGAGGAAGTTAACAGCATTTGTTGCATGAGCGCCGTTTTGCTCCAAGCAGCGATGAGAGACCAGCCAGTTTAGTAGGGCAGTTCCCACGGCAACTTGCTCTAGTCGTGTTAAAAGTGAGTCTGTTAACACTAATTTAATTTATTGCAGTGCCCCACAGTGGTCAGCCAATGCCTTTGTTCTACTTTGGTGTCAACGCAAAGAAGAAACTCATGCAATCAAACACCATTCAGAAGTTCAGTGGGATGATTCAAATAGTCTGTCCTCTTTTTTTCCTCTTTACCAAATGGATCTGTCAGGATGTAAATGTATACACAACCGAAACACAAAATAAAATTCTCTGCATCGGCCAATGCACATTTATTTCATATTCTCATATATTTACAAGAGATTGAAGTGTTTGTTTTTGTGGAATGATAAGTTTTTTCCAGTTTACAGAGCTTAAAAAACCCCCTTTTTTTAAACAGTATTTAATACAATAAAAATACTGCTGCCTTTTTCCCCTCTGCCTAGTAACCTTTACTGATTACAGCAACTCTACATGGACGAGGCAAAGGAAACGAGAGCCACTGTCAGCCTTTATTGTTTTTTCCTTGTAAGGTTAATGAACACAGCGCTCAAATTTCAGATATTTATTGCACTGAAGCGTATGCATACCTATACTGAAGACTGAACACTACATGGTTTATTACGATAGCTTAACAACTACTGTCGCAATGCACTTCCCTGTGGCTTAAGCCACTTCATGCACGATCACTGCAAATTTCCCATAAGACATTACACTCTAACAACTTCCTTGAAGCGAAAGCCTTGGCCAGGAACAAAAGTAACACTCCAGTGCTGCTTCTCTCATCAGTTAACCATGAGCGCAGAGCATGCGGGCCCATGCACTAACATTACGATGCAGTGCAGATGTGCACAGACACACATCTGTACAGCAGACTGGTTTAACGTGACACGCAAACTGAGAATAGTAAGGTACATGATTAAGGTAAGTAAGACACAGTTCTGTAGCTCTATGTCGCTTAGTAATGTGGGGGAGAAACACACAGCGGCCGTAGAAACGCATCCAACCCTGTACACACGTACCACTACACCGCTGGAGCTGTGCAGCCACACTGACTGTACAGTGACAAAAACGGAGATGTGCTCATAAGACACAAACTTAGGTGCTTCAGTGCACCTACAGCAACATAATGACTCCCTGCAGCCAATGACAACACTGGAGTTCCTCCACATACTTAAGTACTCTTGACATCGAGCATCGACCTTCACTGCGCTCAGCCGCAGATCTCCCTTGGAGCAGGCATGAAAGGACGGGACTCAGAATAATGGCCTGGTGCTGATTCATATCAGGTGATTGTCTATGACATACAATGTTCAGCCAAAGGCCAAAGGCCACTGCGCCAGCGCTGCCCTTTACAACGTCACATTAGGCCTTGCTAATTTGCAGCCAATTAGCTTGGCTGCATGGGAGCTAGCCTGAGGCCACAGGGGTTGCAAGAGAGCAGGTGAGGAAGTGCAGACTGCCATTTGGTGAAGGTACAGGTCTAGGCGGCATTTCTTAAGTGGTGAATAATAGGAAGACCTTCACATTTCAAAGGCAATATAATGTTATGATGAGGTCTAGGTAGGTCACATTTTTCTAGCATTATATTCAGAATACAAAATCATAGAGAATACAGAAATTTACTTAATAAATTCCGTTAAAATAAACAAAAATATACCAAAAAAAAAGAGGAATGGCTTTTTCTGGTTCCCAGAGCAATCTTAATTTGCTTGTTAAGTCAGGACCGCTATCATCAAAAGCAGATTTCTGTCTGAAGTAACTTATATTTGCCAGCGTTGACCTTCTCTGTCCTTCCTTGTGTATGTGCAGGAAGCTGGAAGAGGGGGTAAGAATCAGCACGCAGGACACAGCAGACATGCTATGTTAACAACAGATATGACATGGATCACAACGGATGGGGTGGAGGCGGGTTGCAAAGCAGCTTGCCAATCCAACAGGTGGCAAACTAAATATGCAAAATAGTGTGAGCTTTATCATACAGCCAACTGGATGTGCAGAAAGTTATCATCTGAGCTATCAGCCTGTGTGAACTGGCTTTAAGATTAGCTGGTCTGCCAGTATAGTGCCATGCTTCATGTCTGGAAACCATAGATAAAAGATAAACTACTTCGAATGACATGAAGCTTTCACAAGCAACAAACTGTCAGACACAATGAAACATGTTCCCGTTTGATTTGCTCGATAAAGACCATAAACTATTAATCCACTATCAAAATGACTTATTATTTGACTAATCCTTGCAAGATTTAACACAAAGAAAAGAACTTCATTATCCACCGAGGTAGAAAACATTATTTTGCGGGAAAATATTGCGAGGAAAACAACCTCTGGCAACACAAATAAAGGCAGTGCAATATAAAAATATTCAAACTGCATAAAATGAAAGCTAATTAAGATAAAACAAAAAGCACTAAATAGAAAACACTGTGGGCCACATGTTGAAGGTCAGCAGTGAGTTTAAAATCCTGACTGCACAGCTTGACCCGATGGCCAAGCGGTCAGGGCGCACACCTCGTGATTAAAGATGCCCTCAGCAGCTGAGTTGTCCATTGCCTCTAGTTGCTGCATTTCATTAACTTGCTCTCGTTCCCATATCTATCTATCTATCTATCTATCTATCTATCATGGAATAAAAAAAGTATTTAATTACAGATGACTTTACTTTTACAAAGCGAACAGAGGCAAAAAAAGGCAGAAGACAAGATAAAAGAACCCCTGTGTGGCTTCGGTTTCCTGCTGTGTAGTCATTATGAGTTGTGGCAAAGGTAGATTCAACAGTGGAGGGACACGTGGGTGTGAAAAGGATGCGAGGGGGCTACAGAGGGCATGGGAAAGTAGAGCAGTGTATGGTGTGGGACGCAGGCAGGGAGAGAGGGTGAGGCTGGTAAAGATAACATAAGAGAGATAATGCTGTTGCAGTGATACAAAATAATATGACGCAGCCTGATGCAACACCGTTTGCATTCCCCTCCAATCTCCACTCCAGTTTATTCCTCCGCTTCCAAATAAAAAAAGAAAAGAAAAACAAAAATACGGAAATGCTATGCATGCATGTTACACAAGCTGAATTTAGAAGCTTTAACGAGGTCCGTAAACAAATCGCTTATGCATGCATGTGCTTTTTAATTTCACCATCTTTTTTTTTTGGTTACACATTCTAAATCTCCTGCACAGCTCCAGAGGAAGCCTCTCATCATTACTTCTCAGATGTAAAAGAGCGCTCCATATTCTTTTTTTTTCCAGCTAAGACACGAAAATCTCATGACCTTGGAAATTTACATGATTATAACAGCGAATTAGACCTCTCTTTAACGTGCTGCATTCGCAAGCATGGCTCGAGTCTAGACGCCACACGTATGATAATCTCACGGCGGTCAGCGACTGTATGCTGAAGTTGGTAAACGTGTTTGCGTTTGTGCTGTGCGGTGTGGTGTGTTTATGGTGTGTTTGGCTGTATGTGTGTCCTGGTTTCAACTCTGCCGTTCTTGCACTCTCACATTATCATACAGAGCAGACGGAGTGCGTGTGTTGGGTAGTAAAACTCTCCTCTGCTCTCTGACAGCACTCCCCCCTACACACACACACACACACACACCTCCCATCTCGTCTCCTGCTGAGCTCCCCGTGTGTAATCTGTAGACTGCACACGTACACTGCTTACCTGAGTGGGACTCTCTCTGCAAGTGTACAAGCTTGCGTGCGTGTGTGTATCTGTGTGCGCGCATGCATGCACGTGCGGCAGAGGGTGAAGGAGACGGCAAACACGAGAGACCACGTATGAGGTGTTTTGTGAAAGCTTGGCTCGGTACATGCGGAAAACACGCTTCTTGAGAGCGAGCGCTTGCGACGTGTGTACGAGCGAGCCCGGCACTGTCTGCCGAACGTGGCTCCAAGACAATCCTTGTGTCTGTCTCCCACTGTGTACAGCTGACAGCAATCACCTGAACTGGAATGAACCGGACTTACGTAACTTTCCCTGTGAAAGCCACGGCTGGCCTGACAGTGAGGAGTCGGGTCATCCAGGAAGCAAAAGTTTACAGCCGTTTCCTCAAAGATGAATACCGGGGGGGGAAGCTTCATCATGGTGACTTACATTTACATCTATAGTTCTAATTCATCTGCAGGTTGATGATTGAAATATATATCAGAGTTTCAACCAGCGTACTACAAGTGGCTTTCTGGCCCTACGGTGATCTTATACTGGACAGAAGCGTCCTCATTTGCAACAATTAGTTGTAAAAAGTTGGAAATTGATTTGATCAGCCTACTAATCTCGTTATCTGTCTTTACATTTGTTTTAAAAATTGCTAGAAAGAACAACAAAGAAGTAAGAAAACGCTCCACAATAATTCCAGAATTAACTTTTAGTGATATAAAAATATCAAATCTTGATAACAATGACATAGCGACACCATGTGTTTTGTTTCCTAGCAACAAGAACACAAGCCCTGGCATGTCTGAGAGCCAGATCAGCTTGTCAGCTTCCAATGGCAATTTAGTACCTAAAAAAGGGAGCTACTTCAACGTCCTCCAACAAAGCTGAATACTTTACAAAATGTGCAATAAATACGTTCTCAGTGGAAGTGGAAACAACAAACCTTGAGGCAAAAATAAAAAAAAAACGTTGAGCACAACCAGCCTAAAAAGGCATGTAAGCAGATGTTAGCAGCTATTGATGTGCAACAAAACTAAATAAATAAATGTAGTGCTCGCTATTTGCACTCCAAATGATGGGAAAAGCCAATTGTGCAAAAAAGGAGAGTTTTAAGCAACTGGTTAAAAAGTTCAGCTCAACGTTCTCGGATAGAAAATATTCTTCATTTTCAATTTTATTGTGCAGGTGCTTGATGAGGTACAAGGTTAAAATACTTTAGTTTAGCAATAGCAGTAACTAAAGTGTTAAGCACCTGTATTATCTTTCACTCATGGCGGCTTTTGTGCTTACATTTATCTTATTCAGTGTCACAACTATTGCACTATGAAAAGGCCATTCAGACACAACGCGACAGCGACACTGCTGCTCTCTGAAATCCACTAGTATTGATACCAATACTTTGTTTCTAGCCTTTAACTTCAGCATGTAGCCCACTAAATTGTGCTATATAGATTATTTTTCTGGAAATGAAAAAATATACCTCAAACATGCACCATAAAAAACATGAACCTTTTCATGTTGAACGGCATTGCATATAGTACATTTGATTGTCATCAATGACAGCAGCTCATTTGAATAGAAGGATAGAAAATGGCTTTCAAATGCTGCTGCCAGGAAGCAGCAATCACCTACAAAATGCTGCTCGGTATTTTTCCCCCCTGTATCTTCATAAATACAATTATCTCAAATTTGTATATTTTGATACAATTTTGAGGCTACATCGCTCACTTCTACCAATAAGTAGGCAAATTGTATGTCCAGTGATGAAGGTAAGCTAAATCATTCATTGCTAAATGTAAATAATATTAAATATGATCTGGTGTTCTTATGATGGAATATATGCGTGCTCTTTCCATTTCCACATAGATAGATAGATACATTACTGATCCCACAAGGGAAAATGTTGTGTTACAGCAGCACGATAAAGAGTAAAAACAGTATAATTACAGGCACCTTTTTAAGGCCTTATGCTATAAGCTGCAGGAATTTATATATACAACAGTGATAACAAATGAAGTTAGTTAAAAAACAGTAAAAGTTTTTTTCCTGCACTCAACTTGAGTCGATTTGGATGATTCACAGTTCAAAATAATCTCTATATATCTTAACTCGACCTGACTACAACAACTCCTTCTCGCTTGCTTCTTCCATGTTTAAGAGAATTTTTTTCTTTGATTGGCAGCATGTGAACAGCTGCCAATCAGCAGATGGATGCAAAGAGTGAAATGCAGCGTACAGCGTTACGTTAGCTAACATAATAGTCTAAAAGTCTACAATATATTTTATTAAATCTATCTATACTGACAAATGAAAACACTGTGTAGTTTTATAGAGCTCTGGCCTAGAAAGAATCCAACAAAACTCTGGGTTATGTGTCTTGCAAAAAACTCCCTGCACGAGTGTAGTGAACAAATGCCAGAACGTGTGAAAAGGAAACCACAACGGCATCAGCATAGCGCCTTAATGATGCTACTAGAATGCAGCTACACACACAAATCAATGAATCTAGCTGTATAATTACGGGATACTAAAACATACTGGCACTCAAATACAACCAGCAGGAAAGGCAGTCGTGAGCTACAGTGAGAGAAATCCTGGATGGTCTCTGTAACCCCCGTTCTCGCTATCCGAACGGAAAACTAATTGATTGAATCCTGCTAACTGGTAAGAAGCTCTTCCAACACAACCTGGCTTTTATCATAACCTTTTTGTCTCCGTATCTGGCATGCCTCCGTTCAGGGAACGGTGTGCTGAAGATTATAGACGGGGAACAGACGCGGGGAAAAGAAGAGAGGAGGGGAGTGAGTGAGTGAATATGGGAGTGAAGGAGAATAGGGGAGAGGGGGTTTGGTGGAGAGCAAGTGTTTGGGAGATGAAGATAGAAAGCGTAAGAGAGAGAAATAATGAGAGAAGAAGAAAAATGTTCTTGCTCTCAGAGAGATGAATTGGTTGATAGTTTGCAGACAGCCTTTCCAATGTCAGGAGAAGGACTATATCCATTCCCTTCTTCGCTAATAAGGCAGAGAATCCCCAAGACACAACCGCAGGGATCTATTCATTTGTCTCCAATAACACAGCCACCTTTCTGCTCATATTAGCCAGGATTTGCATAGCTACATTTGCATAAGGATTTAATAATGTCATCTCAATGAGGCGAAATGCATCTGTCAATCATTCTTGGTTCACTAACAGGGTTCTGTGCTCTTCTGGGTTACAACTGGTTCAGGGTTACGCATTCTGATCACTAGCATTATGAGTTCTTTAGGATATGGGTGTGAAATAGCACTGAAATCTGAATTAAGTATCTAGTTTCCATTTCCAGTCCAATCCCCTATCAAATCCAGGTTTAGCTTAAAATGTCTAAGATGTAAAAATATAATCGGAGGTTTATTTTACAGCATCTAACAATGACCACACAATGTCAATTATCTCCAGTCCTAACAGATGATGAACTTCATCAGTGTCTGTATATAAATCTCAAATTTGACAGTTAATTACTTAATCAGTTGAATAGTAAAGGAGGCAAACAACTAAAATAGAAAAATAAATGTAAAAATGCAAGAAAAGTTGGGGGGTAAAAAACAGCAATGACCTTGACTAAATGTCAATACATCCATCTAACTGTACTATAGAGATTAAATTAAAAAACCCCCCAAAAACTAACACACTGGGTGGTGTGTATATATACAGTATTGTATATTGTCGCAGCTCAAGGTTGTGGAGTTTTCCATTACACCTGAGACAGCTGAAGGAGGACCACCACAGTAGTGACCTCACCAGTCTGCCTACAGATGATCATGAGGCAGGAAAGACCGGAGATTGCTGGTTAACAGCGACTGAACTTTCAAAATAAGAGGATGAAGATCGTTTAATAGTAAATCACTGTACACCTAAAACAACTTGTGGAGATCTATTCCTCTGACTATTTAAGATCATGTGATTCAAAATCCAGAACAATGTTTGGTCACATGATCAGACTTGGCGTATGTTTTGATCCTTTCAGCTTCACTATAAATTTGACATACAAAGATGCTGAAAAACAGACCTAAATAAATCATTAAATAAACAGAATATTACAAAACTGTTAGCCTTCATAATTAGTAAAAAAAAAATTCCCATTCTGAAATCAGACTCACATTTGAACCAGTTCACCTGCAGACAACAAGAACAAAACACACAGTTTTTATATCCTACCTTCCATCCGCTGCCTGCCTCTCTGTAGTAAGGGAAGTTGTCACAGATCCACTGGTAGATCTCGCTGAGGGTCATCCGTTTGCGCGGTGAGCCGTTGATAGCAAAGGTGATGAGGCTGGCGTAGCTGTAGGGCGGTTTACCATCTCTGTGCTGTGCTGCTTCCTCTTGGTCCAGAGTGGTTCCTGGGTCCAAATGTACCATTTTCTTGCCAGGTCCGTGCCCGTGATGGTGCCCGTGGTGGTGGTGGTGCCCGTGGTGGTGATGCCCGTGGTGGTGTCCCGTGTCGGCCTTCTGAATGGCTGCCCTCACGCCGAGCTGGGGAAGCCAGTCCATTGAAGTAAGGCTACTCTCCAGCTCAGAGGTCATAGTGTTTGTTGTGTCAGGGGTCAAAAGGGAAGATGCGCGGCTCAGCGACGTGGCGTGTGGAGGATCTCCTGTTGGCTCACTGAATGGGTTCTGTGCAGCAGCCTTGGCTCAAGCCTAGAAGAGCAGGAGGTTTATTTACTATGCCTATTCATCTCCTTTAGCTGGAGCAGAAAGAACACTTGGCAGACACACACAGATGTTAACTTGCAGAATATTCTCCGCATACACTGCAGCGTTGTATAATGGAAAACTAAATATTTTGGCATGTTGCTCACTTGTTCTGTCACAGTGTGAATAAATATGATATGCACCGTGAGCTACGGATATGAAAAAAACAAACAAAAACTTTAATCAAATTGTTTCATTCAATTGCATTAATTATACAGTGAAAAGCAAAGTTGCATGGGGGACTAGGTAAGAGTTAAGTTTCTTACTCTTCCCATTCCTTTCCATCTTTCTTTGGGCCACAGCATCTGAGGAAGTCACCGAAGTGAAAGGTAGAGCTCGTCCCTCGTGCATGTTCACAAGATCTTCATTTAGCCTCTGTAATGGCCGCTGCTGCAACGTACAAACACAAACCACACAAAACGGTGAGCTTGGACTGCCAGACAGCCTTCATAAGATATTAATATCGCACAACCGTTCAACTGGCCTCGGCATCTGTCCAACCCGATTAAAACTCTTCTCTCTTTCTCTCTCTGTGTTCTGTCTATCTGGATTGCCTCGCACTCTCATTCCCTCCAAAGTGGAAATGGCAATTGGATCTGCCGAGTGACTAAAAGCTGGGGAATTGTTTTCACAAGTGCCTGCCAAATGGGGGGAACAGCTCGGGAGGAATTCCAACCCTCTGGAGGAGCCGAAAGGCTCGTCCCCTTCTCCTCTCTGACTACCCCTCCACACAGACACGCGTACACGCACGCACGCAGAAACACACACTCGGTGTTCTAATTCTCCGACTCTCGACGTGCCTCACTCTTCTGTCAAGTCCACAACCACCCCACTGCCTCCCCCCTCAGGGTTTCAGGTCCTTGCCAGGCAGACCCAAAAAAATGAAACCTCAATAACCCTCAACATTTGATTTTCGAAGCTATTTTTAGAGCGGCACTGGACCTAAAACGGTACCTTCTGTTACACAGAGACTGAACTATTTTTTGGAAGTGGGCGCTTTGAGCGTGATTCAGGACAAAACAAAGGGAATCATTTGGTACACCCAGGAGAAATTACTCACCAATTGTTCTGTACTTCAATCAGTCACAGAACATTTGTAGATTTGTCACTTTTGGGCTGAGAATGTCATGTAACTGTTACTCATCACAGGAGTGAAGATGTTGCATTCAAACCTCGCTCTGATTCAAGATCAGTTTCTCGTTTCGTGCGAGCACCAAGAACGAACGTCATACGTTCTAAGAAATACAGGTAAATCTCAGAGGCCCAGAGTCTGAATAGTTAATAATGGTTGGATGAACTCAATCTCTTATTAATACAGAAATCTACAGCCAAACCTTTATCAACATCCTGCGAAATAACCTTCCAATGTCCTTCAACAACAAAGAGCCCACTGGCCCACGCGCATTCTCCATTCATGCTGTATATAATCAAGGTGGGAGAACTTCAATGAGCCTGCCTACCACCACAAACGGACAGACGAACACAAACCCCTCTGTCTGTCTTTTCACCAATCCCCCTGGAGAGCAAAATATACAAGGAAGAAAAGAAGTGAAATGCCCAGCTCCTGCAAACCCTGCTTAATTACACATGGAAAAAAATACATATTTAGCACCAGACTCATCAAGCTAAACAACCCAGGCAAGGGGTGGAGGGGGGGACTAGTGCAAGGAAAGCGCCACTGACAGAAGAGATGTGCCCGATGAGGCTTTTTGCACAAAACTACCCCTGTCCCCCTCCTCAAGGCCCTGCCACTGTGGGAGATACTTCTTCCAAGCCCCTCTTCGAAATCCCAGGAAGCTATCTTAATTAGTGCACCTTCTTCTTCTTTTTTTTTGCTAAAGGGAATGTAGCATTACTAGTTGCAGTGGTGCAGGGTATGTGGGGAAGGGGGTGGTGACACACAAGACACAGAACAACAAGTACTTATTTTCCCCTCATTAAAAAGGAGGCTCAAACTGCAAATCAGCCTGCCACAAGCCTCGACCTGCCGTGGCTGCTGTTGTTGAGAAGTTTTGGGAGCGTGGGCTGGTTGCACGGTGGCACGGTGTAGCTTCGCACCGCTAGCATAGTGAGGTGTTGGGATGATGAGTAATAGAAGAGAGCACAGAGAGAAGACTTGACTTGGCTTCTGGGGAGAGGAGCCCTGCTGGGCGGGTAGACGCAACCAATTACCTAGTCGGCTCAGTCAACTGGGCCCACGGTGACTAAGCTAACCTCAGCACTGCGCCTTTTATTTTATGATATCGACTGTGTTTCACAACAGGGATCAAGGAAGAAAAGTGATAACTGGAGAAAAGAGATCTCACTGTATATCTCTGCCGTTCAGGGAGACATCAGCCTTCTGTAGAAATACACTATACTACACCGAATGCATACGTGTTTGAGTGCTAGACTCTATTAAAAAGTGCCAAATATGTTATCAGAAAGGACAGTTTATTCATGAAAAGTAATTGTCCATGGTTTTCCATGTTGAAAAAGCAGTACATACTTTCTAAAATGATGTACAGTGGCAGAGTTTGAGTATTGCTAATGCTCCTTTGGTTCAAATACTTGAATAAAAAACCCCATATAATTCACTTATGCATGGAAAAATGTCTGCCTTTTCATGATGGCATTATATTCTCCATCAGAAAAAGCATCCCCCCCCCCAGAGAGGTTCTTCTTGTTGCATTACTTCTAATGCGGTGACTGGGCAGTGATGCAAACAACACAATTCCTGCTGATACTTGTCAAAACCTTACAAGGCTGAACTCTGCATCCCTCTTCAGGAAACATCAAAAACAACATACAGACAAGATCTATTTCAAAGAGACTGTTGTTGAAGAGGAAATAAAGGTGGCGATGAAATGAGGAGATTCTGGCAGAGGATCACACAGAAACGGCACGGGTTCATTAAACAGGGTTTCAGTATGGTTGTGGATAGAAACGTGCATATTCAGAGACAGAAGCAGTTTACATTACACTTAAAAAACAAGATACTTTAGATTTTTTATCTTTCACCCATCAAAGAACAAAAAAAGAAGAATGTAAAATATTAACTTTCTTAGTGTGACAGTTGTGATATATTAGTTGGCAGTTAAAGAAGAGATTACTTTTTAAAAAAAAGCAAGGATTTAGACATTTATGAACAAGAAATCTCTTTCCTCCTAAGAATTTAAACGCATCACTCTCTGCACTGTGGATAGAGCTTTCATGACTGTGAACATTGTCCCTTTAAAAGAGTTGAGGCTATGTGTGTGATTGAATGTATTCACCCATTAGACTTTGTAGCTGTGATGCACTCACTCAGCTGTATGCATCACTAACAGCTAACAGTCCCCTGCTGCTAGCAGGCTTTTAGACTGAGAGAGGCTTTACAGTTCTGCATTTTAATAGAGAACTTTGAATGGAGTGACGGGGGATGGGTGAGAGAAAGCGAGGTGGGCTGGGGGGAGGAGGAGGGAGCCAAAAGGAAAGAGGCATCAAAATATTTTCAGAGGAAAATGAAGTAATGACAAAATACCCACCCGGAGCGTGCAGAGCAGAGGGGGTTTCTGGGAAGGACTGCCTTGGCAAGGGTAGGGCTAATGTGTCAAAAGAAAAGTCTGTAAGCATACTGAGCGCTGTCATGTCTCGAAGTGTGGGCCATTCAAAGGAAGAAGGAAAAGGTCCAAAAAAGCCGTATTGAACACCTTAATTACTTTCTGCTTCAGCACAGAAAGCACACCCCTGAAAAGGTTCAATTATGAGATATCAAGGCAAATCAGATGCCCTCGCGGTGGCTGTTTCCTTATCCCTCAATGGAGCTGGGTTAAGCAATTATCACTTGATACTGTCTACTTGTTTTTAAAAGGAGACCTGGAGAGGCATCGATGTAACGCACTGTTTCACAGTGAGATACATTGAGTCTTTAAAGAAGAGAGTGGTCAGGAAAATGAAAGTTTGAAAGAAAGAAGAAGAAGAAGAAAAAAAGTGGATACATTCATACCAAGGATAATAATTTATCCATAACAGAACAACACTTTAATCATTTTTTTTCTGTGTGTGTGCGTGTATGAAACCTGCTGGCTGGCTCGTGTCAACCGAGTCAATCCGGTGGCATCGCTACTGAAACAGAACATTACTGACTCACACTGTTTTTCTCAAGTCTGAAAGAAAACCTGATTGAAAGAAGGCAAGAAAAATCAGTAGGTTCCACTGAATCCCTCAAGGCCTAGAATAAAATATTTAACTCGCTAAGCCCACACAGAACATTACACCTGAAAACATCTGCCAAGGTAGAGGGAGTTAGCGACCCAGAAGACTTACTAGCACCAACTAGGAAAGAGCTATCAAAATTCCAGATTCTGACAACGGCAAAGTTAAAAAGGCATATTTTGTCATAAATAAAACATAGGAGTGCAGCATTTCGGCAAAATCCCCCAACGAAAGGTCCCGAGAGAGCGATGGGATGCTGTTTGTGAACTCACGCTTCGCACAGTAAAGAGGGCTATAGCACTGCGTCACCACGACTCAAACTACATTCCCACATCCAGCCCTATTCAGCGAGGACTAGTCCTCTTTAAAAATTCATTAATTTACAGCAAAAATAGATTAAAGCGCCCAACTGCACCAACCTAAAAAGTTTGGCTTGTGAATAGCATTAATAATGGAAGCAAGCATCCAAAAACCTAGAGGCCCTGGCTCGGAGGCATGGCTTAGGTTTTGTTGCACTTTATAATGGAGAGTCATTTACATTTTTTAGAAGTATTACAGCTTTTTGATGCTTGTTTATAATTGCATTGTTTTACATGCAAATTGGCTAACAATTGTTACTCATTAAAACCTAACCAGAGTAGCAGAGCGCTCTCAGCTTGTGCAAGATGCAAGCTTTACATCAGGTTAGCAGTGGAAGCTTTGCATCTCTCGTCTCACAGGCAACGCTGCTGGCGAGTTCAATCCAAATGATGGCCCTTTAAAAGTGATCATCCCCTATCTTATCTTTTACTTATCTTTCTTTTTTCTTTCCCCCTCCAAATCATAGCAATGCTTTTCCTAACAGAATCAAAGAGGATTTTGACAAGATAAAAGGATTTGCTACATTCAAATTCAAATTATGTGTACTTTCCTGGGGACATGACAAAAAATCACAGTGACTGGGAGCACTCAGGGAACTTAGAGGTACTTAAAAAGAGAGAAAGTCTGCTCTAATGCCTTGTCGAAAATATCGCCTTCCCAGCCAGACGACGGAGACCGCCGCGTTAGATCGCCAAACATCAGACTTCATACTGCGTGGATACGTAGATCAGCCAAAACATGAAAACAACTAACAGGGGAAATGAACAGCTATCAAGTATGACTAATAATCATCTCATTACAATGCAGCGTAATGCTGGGAAACCTCGGTTCCTGCATTCATGTGTATGTTACTTTCAGATATACCACCCACCTAAAAATGATTGCAGACCAAGCTCCCTCCCCTTTGCTACAGCAGAAGACAGCACATCAGCACATGACGCCTCGCCACATCGGCATAAGAGCTCAGAAGCAGCTCAAGGAACACCACAGAGACCCCGAGGCTTTCAAAGCTCCCCAGATCCAAATCTGATCAAGCAGTAACAGGATGCTCAGGTACAAGGCTGATGGGGTGGTGGGGTGGGGGGTCACACCAGTTTTAATCTTGTGGCTAATCAGTGTATAGCAGTCAGGCCATGACGCTTTTCATATCTACGGGTAACATCGGGTCATCTAAACAATCCCTTTAATTATTTAAACAGTTGATTATTGATTTGACCGGAGGTAATTAAAGTGACCTGATGCCCTAGTAACGCAGTAATGGCCTGGTAATTACAGAGGCAGATTAAAGGGTTTTCTTGCTAAACCAAACGAGACCACCTCCTCACCTCTTTTAATAGCTACTGCCACGCTATCTTCGAGCAAGGCAGTTAAATAACAACCCCTCTAGCGGAAGTGTCCACGATAAAGAGTGGAAGATGGCTCTCAGGGATCAATCTGTGTAACAGAGGAGCGTGGGTGTCTGTGTTTGCTAAAAGCATATTGTTACTTATTAAGTTCTTCATTAAGCAAACAGATCTTTCCAGGGTTAAACACCGACTGTTAAACACCGACTGTCTTTAACAGCACATGTGTAATAAGGCGAGCACACAGTGTGTCTGCTTACAGGCGTCAATGCTGCAGTAAATTCAAGCAAAACATTTTTCCACAGCATGTCAAAGAGATTGGATTTTACTTATGAGCTGCAAAAGAAAAAAGAAAAAAAAAGACTTGGAAATAATGCATGCTAACACTGATCATGCTGGGTTTAATCAATAAAGCAAAACTCTATATGAGCACCGCCCAGGCACCAGGATGCTGGGATTGATTCTACACCAATCTGCAAGAACAATAAAACCACCTGCCTCATGCGTAAAGTTGCCGCTTGTCCCGACACAGCGTTTCCCACAGATTCTATTTGTGGCAGTAGCAGCAGGGCTTTTCTTTTTCTGTTAATGCATTATTAATTAATAGCGCATATAAGGTGCCTCTCTGCAAACACTTTAATTGCCGCTTTCTGACAAATAAATATCGAGGCAATATATTTAACTGCCTCTCCAGAGAGCGTTTCATCCCACTGACAGACTCCCAACTCTTCTGACTCCAGCTGTCGATCGTGGTTCTTGTTCTGCTTTGCAGTTCTCCGCCTGCAGCAGACTCTGGCTGGTGTGGCTCTCCAGCTCGCAGCAGAACAAGGAGAACCATCGGCTGCGGTCTAAGATGGTGGAGTCGGAGTAGATCTGTCCGCAGGACAAACTCACTAGAGAAGCAGCTGAATGATATCGAAGATGCCGCAACAGCGACATCATCACCCTGACGGTAAGAAAAAAAATGAAATGGGAAGAACTGGTTAGCAGTGACTGAACGTTTGAAATCAGAGCAGTAAGTAAATCACAGATGGTGGTTTTTGGTGGAATGGACGAAAAGATTCAAATAAAAATGTTACGATGAGACAACATTCAACTTAACGGCCCACTTTGGACACGGGACCTCTTGAGCTGCCCTGTAATGTCTAGCAGCCGGATGCGGGGCCTCTCCACGATTTGCTCCCCAACATCCGGCTGACCCTTGATGGGACTGGGACCCCCATATGGGCCGACTGTGCTGCTGGGAGAAGTGCTTGCTGTCAGGCATCACTGTGTCGCAGTGGTTGGTCTGAAGCAATGTTTAGGTGTGGGGTATGTGTCAAAGTAATGTCAACACCAGGAGTGCCAGGACTCAAGGTTTCCCAGCACAATACTGCACTGCGATGAGTGTTATTCACTTTTTTTCTGTCAGCAGTTTTAATGCTGAGGATAATGTGTGCATATGTACTTGAATTTTTCCTTATTTATTTATTTATTTAATTCAACAGGGTGACGCAAAAAAGACCAAGTCTAGGTTTCTTAAGAGATATAAACTGCTTAACAAAGCCCACTTTTGTCGCAAATTTGTGGGAAGTTCTGCGTCTCGAACTCCATCACGTTTTAATTGGGAGGCAAATCATTCTTGGCAGACACTGAGAAGAAAGCCTGGCTGCTCAACACGTCTTGTGAAGTCACGCAAAAAGAATATATTACAAGTCATAATGAATATGCAGAGAGACAACATCAAAATTTTGACAGGCATATACGATTCGAAAACTGGCATATGGAGTTCATCTTTATCAAAGAGACTGAAACGCCTGTAGTGCATCCACAAATAGCCCGTTAATTCAACTTTCAAAAAGTCATTACTACACTCGGTTCTTGGCATTGCATTTGCTGACATTGACGATAATTACAACGACCTTTCTGATGATAAAACACAAATCAGTAAAACATTATGAAGGGTTCCTTCTCGCCACGTTTCATGAGATTCTGCATAACGTTTTAATGAGGCATTTAGGGGTCTATGAGTGATCTACTGAGAAAGTCTACAATGGCAATCAGCAGTGAGTGTGGCAGCTGTTCAGCAATTAAAAAGCCAAATTACCCTCAATCAACACCATTTACAAGCACAAGTAAATCTCAGAGCAAATAATGATGAGAGAAATCTGTTCAGACAGCTCTCATCTTGATAGGAATTAGAGACGCATCCAAATCAGGAGCAGGGTGTTCTCTCTCGAACGCTTCCTCAGTCTGTCACACGAGCACGCGCGCACACACACAAACCCCAACTCCCCTTGTCTGAATATTTTTGGCGAGATGAAGTTGTATAGTACTGGTTAGCTAAAGATTCTGCAGCATAATGTAAGACAAAGAGTCCTGTCGGTATTAGACGGTTACCTTTGATATTAAGGCTACGGTGTCTTCATGGGCAGCCTATAGAAAAGAAATCCACAGTGAATGAGCAAAACTGGACCATCACCAAACTCAGCTCGCAGGAAAACTAAAGAAAAGTCATCTGCATGCATGGCTCAAGGGCAGCTGTGTCTGCATCAGCTAAACTGTTAAAATCTTCAAGTAGCTCAAATCATTTATTTGAAAATATTCAGTAAATTAATTCTTTCTCTCTCAATATATATAAAGTGTATATCAGGATTAGGTCTTTTTTCATTCTTAATACAATATACATTAAATATCCTTAATACATTCTCTTAAACTTGACACGGAGAGCCTCTGAAATCCACGACCGAACAAAGACATCAGCATCTACAAACACTGACAGACAGCTTCTTAATGACACACTGTCAGTGTTCATATAATCTAAACTTTTATAAAATACCTCACGCTGTTAAACAATGCCAATTACAAGGAAAAAGCTCATTTTCCCTTATACTACTTTTTCCTTCCATTGTTATGTGAGCTACAAGATTAATGTGTTTTGTTAATCCGTAACTGATTCGCTATTATATATATTTATATATCAAACATAAAGCAATTGAACCGCTTTATGGATAGACGACTGCATCACTGTGGAGCTCAGCTTTCTGTAAGCCTCTGCTGCGAGGCTTCATGCTTCCCTTGTTATCACTTCAAAAGTCTTTTATTTTAAATCTCTGACCGGCACTGTCCTCCGCGTATATGCGCGTCCCGTACAATTCACTGCTTGGATAATTGTTCCATTAAGCACCACTTTCCTAACAGTCTTGTAAGCAGACAGCCTGGTTGTGCCGATGGTAGCATCGAGATAATAACTTAGAGAAGTTGTCCAGCAGACGTGGTATAACGGCACAATGCAACGCTTGCATGCATTCATATTGTCACAGACAGCGAACTTGTCACGGCCTGCCGTTAAGTAAAAAAACAAAACAAAAACCGCTGGCTTTGAGCGCCACAGATGTGCGATCATTTGTCATAAATCCTAATGAGCAACATATTCAAACATACTTGTGAACGGACTACTCACCGTCGCACGCGAATACGAGAACCGGCTCAATTTGTGCACTCTGCTTCAAGCAGCTCCAGACGCTGTTCTGCACTTGAAAATCCCCTTCGAAGACACACACACACACATAAAAAACAGCTCCTGTGGTGCCTTTGCGCTGTCACTCTGGCTGCGTGCGCACGGCGCTCTGCAGGCGTCAAACTGACCGCTGCTGTGGTCAGTCGACAAGTCAAGACTGGAGGACTCGACCCGCTATTCGCATTTGCGCTCATCAACGCAAAGATCCCGGGTCTCAGTGCTCCGCTCGGCTGCTAAACCACCGGAACTACTTCCAACGCCAGCCGGAGCACGTTGAAGATAAATTCATGCACCACAATAGGAAAAAAATGAAATCAGATCCATTTAACTAGTTCCCGGTTTTAATATTAATGAGATTCCGCCAGGACATGCCTACCACCGCTATGACTAAAATAAACGCCTAACATATAATTAGAATAGACATATGATTTTAAAAATAGAAGCCCACCGTGCCGTGTATATTTGTTAAATGAGCCTGTGTGGGATACAGTTCTTATCGTTAATACAGGAGCACCCCAGTGACTTTGACGCTTTCATTCCGGTTGGATACAACTAAAGAAAGAGGCTGCCCGCACCTTCCACACGCCACAAAACTCCAAATTATCTTAGACAAGCAAACATGCGTCAGTATGTTTCCCTGTCTACTTTATGGCAGTGCATGAGCTAGATAATTGCGTGGCGCTTCAGATCACGCTGTTCTGCTCCAGCAACAAATTTGGGGCTTTGTGGTCATGTCTTATCTGTGATACTAGGTATTCCCCAGTTTAGACTGGATGCCTATAATTTGTTGATTATGAAAAAGGCTTGCATGCAGGCACAGCGCACCCACCTGGAGAGGACAACAGTTAAAGCACTCTGTTGAAACGGAATCTTTTATACATACATATACATATTTATATGTTTGCCATCTTTTCATTCAAATTTCAGTTTCCTGCTGCTCTGTCGTTGTGTTACGCGTATATAAGTGCAGATACACAGCGATTACAAGTTACACAAATGATTTTCTACCAGCATCCCAACATGTTTGTTTGAGATATTGCCCATCAGCTGTGCGGTCACATATACCTCACTTCTGAGAATCAAAACACCAGCCAGGCTTCTTTATCACTGTGAACAACAGCTTTATCTTTTACAGTACCTCATGGTATTTTCCATCAACTGCACACTCTTGCTCCCTTATGGACACTGCGAGAGTGATCAACTCCGGGCTTATAAACGACTCACTGCTGCACTCCTCTGGATGATGGGGCTGATTGCAATGGTTGATGGGATATTTTGTCAGAGCTTGGGCACTGTGAAGGAGCAGCGGCTGTACACTGTTGCCCGTTTATTCCTGTGTCTGTATGATAGATAGATAGATAGATAGATAGATAGATAGATAAAACAATGATTAAATTAATCGAATGTAATGTGTTAATCTACCACCAGATGGCTCTCTATCCTAAGACAATGCGCTGCAATAGTTAAATAAAATAGATGTATTTATTTTTCTTGAAATGTGTGTGTGTGTGTGTGTGTGTGTGTGTGTGTGTGTGTGTGTGTTCTTAAGTGTATTCATTTCATCAGCTGTGCCTAAACCGCGAGCAGACCAACCGCGTGAACATGACCTGTGTATAATGTGAAGTTCACGTATCCTTCTCGCTTACTTTAATCCAATGAAACATCTCTCGTGGTGTGTCTCTTACTTCAGATTTCATCCCAGATATATTTTATTTATTTATTTGCATTAACAAATGAAACCAGATTTCACAGTAAATCTGCTGCGGTTAATGGTATGAACATGACAGGTAAGGTGGGATGCTGGTAGGGAATACGTCTGTTGCTGACTGCGCATGGGATGTGTCTGCCACGCTGCCTTCCGCCTACTTTGTGACGATAGGGCAGCATGACTGGCTCTACCCGGTTTGATCCTGTTGGCTCGCCGTTATAGTGCGCTGTGCTCGGGGGAGGCTGAAAAGAAGGAGATGAGGGGAAAAAAAGACTGTGCCACTTCTTTCTTTCAGGGTTAATGTCTGTTTCTGCCTTAATAATATGGTTGAGTCATGTGGAATTCATTTATATAAAAAAAATTCTACTAAGGGGGAGGGGGATAGAAATTTTATATAAAACCACTTCCTTGCCCCAAATTGCCGAGGTAAGCTAATATATGTGTAGAAGCACACAGGTGGATAATCAACTTATGTGGAATCATAAGTATAAATTTGGTTACGTGGCATAACGGGGAATTTATTAACAATTATGAAATGGTGTGAAGTTTTTCTATTGTTGAGCCCTGATTTTTGTGTCACTGGTGTGTGACGTAACCGGTGCATGAGGGGGTCTCGCGAGAGCAAGCCTACATCGGCTCAGTTGAGGAGGAGGAGAGCTCATGCTGCATCTGTTGGTGAAACTTTGACATGCGGCCAAGAAAGGACGCTGAAATGACGCTGTTAGCGTTCGTGATTATCTTTAATATTCACGCGTGTATGTTTATGTGACGTTTCATAGAGGTGCAAAGAGATTTAGAGCGTTTGTCGAGAGTCATGCGCCCTCATGAAAACTGACGAGGAAACACGGATGTTAACCTTTGACGACCTTTGATTATGTTTTGGGTTTCCTAGTATTAAACAGCTTGATTCTTTGAATGACTGCACGGACGATTACTCAGTCCAACTGGGTGTGCTCTGTTTCTTTTAACTCATCATTGAAAGCGAAATTGTTAACGTGTCACACACGTCTTCAACACAATAACACGTCGATATGTATCAAAGAGTAAGGAGTAGAAGGTGCTCCATAAATGCTGAGAGAAGATCATGCACAGCTTTATTCCCACAGAGCCTCGATCACGTCATGACATCAGTGTTCCAGCTATTTGCCACCGCGAAAAGAGGGTGGTGGTGGGGAGGAAACTATATATTGATGCATTGACACGCCACTGTGTTCTTATAAAGATCATGATTGCATTTTTTTAATATTCACTGATAAAAGGTAAAAAGTATGCCGAATTATCTATCAGCGGTTACTGTTTACAGTATGTACGTGTGTATAAGTAAGTCTCACTGAATTATCATCATATTTAAGTTTGTTTTGTTTTTTGTTTTTGTTTTTAATTTGGGGGCTTCTCGAGCAACCCTTGTTGTAAATCCCCCTTTTCTGTTTTATTTAATATGGACGTCGGGAATAATGACATCATCGGAATCTGGAGGGCCTATTGAATAAAAAATAATGCCTATGAAGGCTGTTTGTTTGTGTTTCTTTGTATTATCCAGTCGCTCCAGGAATATTACTACTAATAATAATACAGTCACGAACAGCACAAGCACAAAGAGCTGTGAGGGAGAGAAGTAGAAGAGGGTCATAATTTCGCTCTCCTGTCACGCCGAGGTGTTCTTCCGCTTCTCAGCTGTCGGTGCTCCCTGAGCAGCGTTGGTAAACAATAGCGACTCTTTAATACTATTTATCTGTCAAATAGGAGTCTTTAGAAATCTCCCGAGTGTGGGATAAAAGGACGGGAAGGTGAGAATGTAGTAGCTTGTGATGACCTTGTTTCATTTCCTGCCACTTCAGCTTAGAGACAGCGCTGTCGGCATTCGCCAGACCCCCTCGCCGGTCTGGTCTGAACCGGTTCGGAAAGTGCGCGGTCTCGTGCGCTCTGCAGACGTCTCTTGCTGAACTGCGGAGCGCGCGATCCCTCCAGGCTCGGCCCCCCTAGTCTCCCCTCATTGGTTGGCATTATAGTGGCTCGCCCACATCTTCCGCGTGCTTTTTGGGCAGTGATACAATTCGCGAGCTGCGATTGGTTACATCCTCTTGAAACCTTTGTTTTGGGGCAGGCCCCGATAACCGTGCACGGGCATGCGGATAAGTGGAGTTGTAAACGAAGCGTGTGCACTTTTCAGCACCAATACCTCGTGGATAGCAGCCAAACCTATAGAAAAAATAGTTGTTCGGGTCAGTTTATTGTAAAAAAGCCGACAGCTTTGCTGTTTGCAGCACTAAACAGCCGCTGTGAACGCGGGGATTTTTTTTGCTAGCAGCTCTGACCCGGCTAACGGAAATACAAAGCGCAAAAGCTCGTGCTTTGTTTGCCCCGGTGGCAAGAGCTGCATCCCCACATTTTTGCGGGTAAAACCGTCGCTCTCTCTTCGCGCTGTCGAATTAGCTCGGTGTGGGCTCAACAAACTGCACCAGCGAAAGACTAAATGGCAGGAAGTGAAAGAAAACAAAGGTGATAAAGAAGACTGTTTGTCCAAGTCGGTTCGGTCCAAACAGCGGTTGAGCCGCAGTCCTGCTGTTAGCCACATCGCAGCCTGTAGCCGCCGAGGTCTCCATTGTGTGACCATCTCCGCCCGACCCTCGAATCCCGCGCTGCCACCGGTCACCTGCTGCCTCCACGCCCACAGTTGTTGTATTTTCAAACGGATTTCTTTTTGAAACAACGTACGCCAAAATGTGTTCTCGAGTTTGGTTCTTGACCGACCGGCGCATCAGCCAGGAGTATCCACAAGTCCAGATCCTCCGGGCGCTGAAGGAGCACTGCGCCGACGAGGACGTAGAATTTCGCTACCTCCTCATGGATCAAATCGTGCTGACGATCAGCGAGGGCCAGCTAGGCAAGTATCACACAATCGATGCGCGGTCGTAAATCGATATACAGTTTGGTTTTCTTGTTTTATTTGAGATCGGTATTACCTATAAATGGTAGACTTTAATTGTTTGGAGGGGGTTGCACACAGCTTGAAAACAGAGCCAGGGGTTGGCTCGGTCTGCCTGTTTGCAAGGAAGCGAAGTGTAAGCATGGCCGTGACCGCCTAACCTACTTTTCCAGCTAGACTGCCTCCAGAAGGGGAAGGATGACGCTTGATTTAATTTCGCTGAATTCGCTGCAATACCGGCACTGTTGCAAATTATCTGAATTACCCGGGCAATAAAAGCTAAAAGAAAAATGTGTTGTTTAAATACCACAGAGACCTAGTTATTAGATAAGAGGCATTCATCAGTGAGCTGTTGTAATTTTGCTACAGAATGCGTCTCTTGATAGCTCAGGCTGTAGGTTCTTTGTTATTATTTATTTTATTTATATAAAAATTGAATAATTTAAAATAGTTACAATTGACTCCCCAAGTAATAGGGAGAAAAAGAATAGGGCATTCAGACTAAATGCAGATAAATGACAAGCAAATCTTTATCGCGCCAATATCGGGATTTTTTTGTTATTACCTGATACTGAAACTATGAGGGTGAAAACTACCACTAGATATAAACATGCATCAACTTGTTCTGGCTTTTCAGGGTTTTCTGTACATATTACAATATTTATACAACCAACGTGATCACCTATTTTCAACTTTTTTTTCTTCTTTTATTTTCATTTTGAGCTGCTTTGTCCGAAACACACGTGATTCTGACTGTCATGTAACGACAACATTTCATAGAAGTGACTAGGGAGGCCTCAATAATGTGATGGCAACAGCAGGAGCTCCTAACAAATGGATGAACAGGGAATTTGTCAGGCTGGTGTGAAGTGGGGATATGTCACCAGATGAGAGGAGCTGTGTGAAGGTCTCAATTAACACAGAGATATTAATTGAGACTATGTTAAAAACACATAATTTTAGGCTGACATTAGTGCAGGGTGAAAAATGGCAATGGTTAAGAATGTGGGTAGGGTGTCCCTTACTAACTTACACTGTTACATTAAACTGCTGTATAGTATGGCTCAGTCAAGCCAGGCTTTACACTTTAAATAGGATTTCACATGCAAACAGATGGGCATTTAAGTGGCAGGCATTACATTTAAGAAGTTACAAATAATCACACATGTTATACCACAGCCCACAGAATAATTACCAAGATAAATAGAGCTAACAATTTTCGACATATATACTCTGGACCCTGCACATTTTTAAATGCAGGTGGACAGCTGTCCAACTGTATAGCTTAACAAGCTTCACATGAGCAAGGCAGTTAACATGGCTTGTAGTTCGTAATCTGCCTAAAGTAAATGTCTTCTGAGCCTTGGCTTGACATCACAGATTAACAGCCAGTGAACAGATTGGTTGCGCTGTGGGATTTCTACACAGGAAGCCTCAGAATACATGGTCAGATGCTTGGATCCTGTAGTGTGTTTTTTCTTTATGCACCTGGCAATAAATGCAGTTTTATTTATTTATTTATTTTTAAAGATATGTATTAATGCTCACTGGATTACAGATACAGATTCAAACTGTAATTGATAACATATCTGTATCTATATATTGTTTTTTGTATCCTTCCAGGCCGTATGGGCTGTCATTTGTGTTAGCATAAAACAGCAGCCATAGGCACTTGACAAGTTTAGGCAAATGTGGAACAATTGCTTAAGGATATACAGCTACATTTGCAGTTAGAGCAAAGAAGTTGGTCTTGTTTCTACGCTGGAAACACAAGTGATATTTCACTGTAAGTGTAATCAGTACTACGTGTTCCTCCATTTCTGTGTGTTGTTTTGATCAAATTTACATTTGCGCAAAAATGTATGTGCAGTTTACATTTAACATATTAGTACATCTTACTCCAAATTCAGTGAAGTTATTTCAGCAAAAGTTGTATGACAGAAAACATTTGAGAAACAAAAGTCCCTCATATCACAACTCATCCAGGGATGAGCTTTGACCTGTGAGGGGCATAAACCATTTCTTCTTTTAGCTTAGGTCAGAATAATGTCAAAATCATAAAACTGATAATACCTTTACAAGCAGAAGTTTTAAAGGTTTTCTTGCTTCATTTCTGCGTCATTTTTCTTTTTTTGTTTTTAGGTCAGGTTCAGGTCCACGTTCCACACTGAAGTTAATGAGTTCAGTGTGTCCCTAGGAGGAGCTATCAGTGGAGCCACCCCAACATACACGTCATTATATTTTAATGAGGAATGGTGGCCCCTCACAGCTAAACTCAGCATTTAGCAAACTGGAGGGATTTCGCATCTTGTGATTGAAAAAATTTAAAGATAGACTGAATCCATGATCCATGCCAGTGGGCACACTTTTACTGAGATGATAAATGCAACACTTCCATGTCAGTGAAGCTGGAACATTAAGGCAGGTTCGATATCTTAATTTACCAACTGAGAGCAAGAGCAACAACAGACACTAGCAGGGCTCGCAAAATTTCAAAATCTCTGGTAGCCCTTTGGGAGGCACTCTTCAGTTTTTGGTAGCCCAAAATAAATTTAAGTAGCCCGAATAAAAAAGAGAGCAATTTTTTAATGTTTTGTTTCCTTTACAATATTATACATTAAAGTATAATATTGTAACAGAAACAAAAATTAATCAGAAAATTGTTAAATACAAATCACAACTGTATAAAAATTACAATCATCAACTCAAATACTTGGTTCTAATTGAACAGAAATTTCTATGAACTTGTAAGAACTGTGTAGAACATGAATCAGTCTGTGTCAGATCCTGAATCTGAAAATTCCACTGAAGTCAAGGGTAAGGGGTGAGTGGAACCAAGATCAGGGCCATTTGCTTTTTGAAGTTTGCAAAACTGCTAAATTTGGCCAATGGTAGTTCACTCTTTGCAACATAGTACGCTTTTGAAAGATTTTTCAGGACTTCTGCTTGTGCTTGGTTTATTTTTAGTATGTTTTTTGCAATTGCTGTTTGTTCTGGGAAAGATATTGCAGACTGGGTGTTGCAGACTGGGTGCAGTATAATGCATTTCTTGGGTTTCTCATGGAGTCTTTCTTAAAATTACTGGTCCCAGTTACAAAGGCGCTTGTCGACTCAAATGAAATGAAACTCACAACACACCTGGCAGAACATCATGTTATTTAGCTCGTCATATTCCAGCCACATAAATTCTTTTGTCCATGAAACCAAAAAAAGCTGAGCTTTCTTTTTGCCTCATAGTCTGATTTATCATAACTTTTCCGTTTTGTGGTAGGCTTTTATTTGGTTGTCCCTTATTCACCCTGACCTGTCTTATTTGGCTCAGCAGAACTAAAATACCGGCGTAAATCCTGCTGCTTTTACACACGCACTCACATAACGGTCAGCGATTCTCTCTCCTATGATAGCCCGACGGGCAGGGCTGAGATAGATTTTGGTAGCCCGACTGGAAAAATCGCTAGCCCCGGGACGTCGGGCTAGCGATTTTGCGAGCCCTGCACTAGGGTTTAGATAGATTTTTTGTGTGGCTGTTCATGAAGCACAAACTCTACATTTTGTGGAAAAAGAGTCCTTTTGATGAACAGTATTGCTGTTTACTTGATATGCATCACAGAGTGGTTGTTAATTATTGTACATTTGATAAAAGAAGTGAGTTAATGAACTAAATAAGGGCTATGTGATGGCTCTTTATCACAGAAATGCTGCATATCTCTGGTGCTTACCTCATAGAATCTTAGTGCAAAAATTAACAGTTACACTTTATCAGTGGTTTGCAAATGTTGCATTTTCAGATAATAAAGACAGTGCATAAACATTTTTGGGGTGTTGCATGATTGCATATGTTTTCCTCCAGGAAAACGACTTATTTGTCAATTAGCCAGCAGGATCTCATTTGCAGGTTTTTGCATGTGGCCTGGAAAGGGTTAATTTGCATTTTATTAGGTTTGAGAAAAAGGCTCACAGTTTTTCCATTAGATAGGAAAAAACCCTGCACAAAAGACACACATGGCAACATCTTTATGTTACATGCTAGAGTTAAGATATTTAGTTATGGCTTGTTGTGTAACTCACACCCTAAAAACTACATGAAAACGTTATTCCTCAAATGGTAGAGACTAATATGGCTTAGCTTTTCTTTTTATATATGGTCATTCTGCAAATCGGCAGTTGTCTGTGTAATTTGCATGGTTGCAGTAGCCAAAGAGAACACTGTCTGCTCTATGATTACTGCTTTTTTTTTTTTTTTAACCCTTCCAATGTCATATTTTTGTTGGGTTTATGATTGTTGGGTTTTTCTCTGTATTTATTATTGTGCTATCTACTGTACAATATAAAGCGCCTTGAGGCGACTTTTGTTGTGATTTGGCGCTATATAAATAAAATTGAATTGAATTGAATTGAATATTTTCTGATCCTGATTGATGTTGATGAACAAAGCCAAAAACAATGAAATGGTGGTGAGGCATTATCACCACCTCTGATTTTTGTCTGACATACAACATGACTGACATGCCACCAATGACAGTCATTGCATGCCACGCAGAAGAAGCAGTGCCTAGAGCAGGGGTGGGGAGCTCCAGGCCTCAAGGGCCAGTGTCCTGCAGGTTTTAGATATCACCCTGGGTCAATACACATGAATCAAATGATTAGTTCATTATCAGACCTCTGGAGAACGTCAAGAGATGTTGAGGAGGTAATTTAGCCTTTTAAATTAGCTGTGTTGGATCAAGGATACATCTAAAACCTGCAGGATCCTGGCCCTTGAGGCCTGGAGTTTCCCACCCCTGTCCTAGAGCAACAAAGAGCCAGATCTAAACTACTCTAGTTTTACCAGCACATCCGGATGGCAATGAAGGAGAAATTGAAAAGATAGCTCTTGTATAGATAGTATAGAATAGATATGACATAATTCGTGTGAGAATTTCTCAGTAGCAGATTCATGTTTTTGCTGACAAGCCTTTTGGCCTTGTCTTTGTCAAAATGTAAGTCACATGATTCATCTTGTCTGCCTCAAGTGCTGCACAATCCAAATGTTGCAGTGGAGCTACACTAAATGTTCTTGTCTGATCTGTGCTTTTGATAAAAGATATGCAAATAGACACAAAGCATGGTGGCCCCAAAACCAGACCACAAGAAACTGGTGTCTCAGTGGGCTAATGCAAGAGGATGCACAGACGATGAAGTGAGACTGCATTCCGGTCAAACAGCCAAACACTTTCACAGCATTTGTAAGCCTGCTTTGTGATGTTGCAGTGGCATGCATAGAATGCTTGTTAGCTTTGTCAGGCGGACTGAAAATATATAATGTTATTGTTTTGTTTTTTTTAATTGTTTTTTTGTATTACAATCATTTTCAACAAATTGTGTCTTTGCTCCTCCTCAACCTGTCCTTACATGTCTGGAGTGAGAAAGAGGAGGTGCAAACAGAAACATTTGAAAGCTTGAAGTGCTGACATATATATTATACATATATCACAAAAACCCATGCTCTAATTATTGTACACCAGGATTTTGGATAGTTTTTGCAGTGGTCACATGACAGTCAGTGCAGCGTGCGCTAGCAGTTGCACAGATGAATAGGAATGATTCATCCGGGTGCCTCGCCGGTCTCTGTTTGGTCCCCCTGGAGATGGAGACGAGCACTGTGGATACTGTCTGTCGAAAACCATGAGACCACATCCCCTGATGCTTCTCACTGTAACACCACTCACATTGGACTCAGTGGCTGCACAATCAGAGCAGTGTGTCTTAAGCGCTGAATAGGGCTGGAGCGATAGTGAATCCTCCTGCTTTAACACTGAGACTGGGAGGAGGAGGAGGAGAGAAAGGGAGGGGTGGGGTTCTTTTCATGGCTTCATACTCCTTTTTTAATGCGCCACATTTTCTCTCTCTCCTTGTTCCCTTTCTCTGTGTTTGCTAGAACATACCTAGCCCTTTCATACCAACTGCATTTCTCTTGTTTCACTTCTTTTTACCCGTCTGCGGACACAATGACCCTAAAGTAGTGTATGTAAGATGCGCATTGTGCAGGCGGGTTGCATGATAATAGCTAAGTATCGGTTGTTATTATGCATGCAGCAGCTTCTTTTGACCTCTGATGATCTCAGCCAGGGTCATTACTGCTATTGTGAGCCTACTTGTTCTAAGATGGCTGAAATTCACATCATGGTTGAGGCTAAGTGCTGGGCTAATATTCAATGTGTCTCCTCGCTTCTTTTTTGTACTTGAAGTTCCTGCTATAGCACAAAGGTACACATTTGTCATTGTTCAGTGTGCTGTCCATTTGCAATTGATCCTAAAAAATCTGACAGCCTGGCTCTGCTTCAGAAGGCTAATGAATGTTGAAATTAGCCGGATTTGTAGCATTTATAGAAAAAATTATGAAGTCTGTCTAACACCAGCTTTATTGTCCCCATCACAACATGCAAGCCCTTTCATTTATTTCTCCCCTGTTTTTTTATGGCTTATGCTTTCAGAGCTGAATTGAAATGACCCAATCAGAAGCGTTCACTTAGCCTATTGTAGTTACTTAGCTCTCATTTGCATAATAAAAGTGATGTCAAGTTAATGAAAACCAGTGTCATTTTGACTTTCAGCAGGACAGAGCACCATACATTTAAGATCTTAGATCTCTTAGATTTATCAGGCTGTTTTTAAGCACAGTTTTCTTATGTTTGATTAAATTTAAGATTATTACCCTTGGGGTTTCTTTTGCGAGCCCACTGCCCTACATAGTGACAAAATAGTATTGAGTGTCAGTATGTCAGTGATGATACCCGTCACTCAGTCTAGGAGGAAGAAGTTATCCCACCACTGCAAATGTGCATGGGCAAGAAGTACATATTTATAGCAGTAGGTGCTGCAGGTTTAAATGGCTTAAATTTACCAGCATTGGAGGTGGCTGGCCTGGTCACATGGCCTGGTCTTCTTAGATTTGTGTGATGACTAAAGGAAAAGTGTCATCAAACACTTAGATGATGGATGGAGTCTTGCTGAGAACTTTCACATTGTTCCCAGGGTTGCATATGACTTTCAGGATGAATTTGGAGCTATTAACAGTGACACATTCATTTGTTGTCTTGAAAATAGAAAAAACAGGCCAGATGTCGGCTGCTGGTTCTGGTTCCATAAGTTTCAGAAACAGATGAGAAAACAGTATTTATCAAATATTTGTACTTCAACTCAGAATGATAATCTGAATAACTTCATATATGTATGAGGTTGTTGACCAACAATCAAATAAATGAATTAATTGTTAACAAATCACAGGAGTGTTTTTCTAAATATACATTTCTCTGTTTACCCCTCCTGCCATTTCCCCTCCACCGTTACAGGACTGCGAGCAGAGCAGGAATTGGTGACATCTTACCCACAGGTGGTGATGGTGCGAGTACCCACGCCCTGGGTTCAGTCAGATAGTGACATCACTGTGCTCCGCCACCTGGAGAAGATGGGTTGCCGGCTGATCAACAGGCCCCAGGCCATACTCAACTGTGTCAACAAGTTTTGGACGTTTCAAGAACTAGCTGGGCATGGGGTGCCTCTTCCTGACACCTTCTCTTACGGTAAATCAGTACTTGAGTGTCCTTAAGCTATTTTTACACATGAACGCCGTCCTGGGAGATTCAGATTGGGATGTGTTTCTTATACGTTTCTCAATGAAAATTATCAGACATCGCATAGACTTTGTAGCAAACAGGTTAAAGACTAGCTAAGAAGAGCTCCAGTGCAGTGTGATTAGGTCACACTTATACCTTTGTTGGTTAAACGAATGAACGAAATTTCAGCTCTACATTGCATGTGTGAAAATGGCTTAAGTATAGCATTAATACAGCACATGTAGGTAAGTTAATGTGCAACAAACCTGACTTTATTGTTTGTAGAAGTACTCACATATATATAATGCATATATATATAATAGATTTATATTATATATTATATAATTATTTATATAATGTCCACACTGCAGAGTACATATAAGACAAATGCAGAAATAAATATAGATACCCCAGTGAGGTGTCTGTCACAGTGCTCATCACTGCTTGCCCCGTGATATTTAAACCGGGTGAAACTGAAGGTTAATAGAAAACAAAACCGATACTGTCTGAGTAAAAGCAAATGCACACACATAGGGAGTAAAACTGCATCATGTACAGTCAAACTGGCATCTGTTCAAGCAGCAGTGATGTCATTATCAGTTGTGTTTTACATTTAAATCACATAATTTGCATCACAGGCTTCAGTCCACATACATGTGCAGCAATCAGACATATATGTGCGAATCCACATAGTTGTCCTTCAAACCTTTTAATTGTTTTAATACTCACAACATCTGTGAAAACAGTGTTTAAAATAGTGCTAAGAAACACAGGATAGCCAAACAACAAATCCAGGCTGCTGTTTTAGTCATTATTCTTGTTGATTTTCTCCGACTATTCAACGGCAGACGGAAAGCTGTATATATATTTCTCCGCGGTTTGCAAGAAAATCCACAGTGAGAGCAGAAAAAAGAAGGACACAGACTGAGTGAGAGAGAAAGGAAAAAAAGAAAGAAAGCGGAGGGGGTGTTTGGCCTACATTCCATCCGTTTCTCTGCACAGTAGGCCAGGCGATGCATGCAGAGCAGCTGGAGAGCTTATGTAACCCCCCCCCAACCATACTCACACGCACACACCCCACCTAACACTCCCCTTCTGATTTTTCAAAATAAAAGACATCACTTCCCCTCACTCCTTTTCTCTTCTATCTCAGCAGCTTATGATCGGAACAACATTTGGTGTCCAGTCTCTCCTTCTCTGAACTTTGTCTTCTTTCACCCCTTGTCATTGAAAGCACATGTGAAGCAGTGCATCGGAAAAAAGCCACGTGACAGGGTAGTTCACATCTGCTCAGTTCACTGAATGGAGCATAGAGACACAGGAAAGGCAAGGAAGACTATATTATTAAAAAGATTTCTACAGTTTTTTAAATGTATTTTTACACATTTTAATCATCTCTCACGCCAGAGCACAGAAAGCTTAAGCACATCTGTTGCTACAGGCTGCTGTTATAAATCAGTGTCAGATACGGTCAGCTGCTTCACATTAATGCCTCCTTCACTGACTCCTCTGTTCCACTCTTATGAATCAAGCAGCAAATAAACGCTCAGGACAGCACTCCTACAGCCTCGCTGTTTTGAGTCATTTCTGTTTCCATAGCAACATGCTACATTCACTCTCCTGCCCTGCAAAGTTGGCTGTAACGTGTGAACCATGCTATCAAACCAAGGACAGTATTTTAATATATTCTACTGTGGGGGACGTGTGTCCCTCGTTTGTGTATGTGTGTGCGTGCGTGGAAAATTTCCTAGGTGGGCATGACAACTTCCGGAAGATGATTGACGAGGCTGAGCCACTGGGCTACCCGGTGGTAGTGAAGAATGCACGTGGCCACAGAGGTAAAACAATCAGCCCAGTACTTCCTGTCATCCATTCTGGTCACAACGCCATAACTCAAAATCCGTACACTGCAACTCCCTCATTGGAGCTCAGTCCACTCTTATATGAAATTCTCTGGCAGACTGTTAAATGATTAGCACTGCGGTGCTGCATCAAACACAAAACAGAAGCTCTTAATGCGTGCAGTGTGGTCATCCGGTCACCTATTTTAGTTTATGGTTAACAAGTTGATCTCAGTTTCCTCTTTTAGACTGAATACACAAGAGGCTTGTGTGGGACCGTTTGAAGCTTTGGCATTAATGTTGTGCTTCCAAGAGATCAGCCCCGGTCTGACCCATTAGCCCTTTCCTATTCATAGTTATTGACAGTCGCTGCTATTGTGTGAAGGAATAACAATGGTCTTTGCTGGCCCAGGCTGCCATCACAGCACATTGTTTAGGAAAGCAGTCACTGGTCAACCACTAACTTGACCCTTTTTATGCGTTAGGCGTCTGGAGGGCTGTTTTTACTCTCTCTGTGGTTGACCATTGACACGAATGAATTCCACTTTGCCCTTCCCTCTCAAGAGCACACATAAAGAAAATACTATTTAAAATATTTTGAATCATTGGTATTAATAATAACTTTATTTGTATAGCGCTTTTCAAAACACAGAGTTTGCTTCACGGTTTGAATAAAAGCAACAGACTAAAGATGAGTACACATTCCGACATACAGACACATAATGAACCATTATGTGTCAACAGACACACAATCATAATCAAAAATAATGAGGAAAAGATTAACTGTCTCTTAATCTATATTGGAGTTGTCAGTAGTCATGTAAGACTATTGACAAGTAGACCCTGATCTGATGATTTGAGAAGTTGGCTGCAGTGACAAGGTCTCAGTAGCTTTTATATACAAGCAGGGGCCTGTCCAAGTAGGGCTTTATAGTTTAATAATAGGATTGTAAAGTGGATTTAGAGTTTCACTGGGAGCCAGTGAAGGAAAGCAAAAATAAGTGTGATATGTGAGCAACAGCTAGTTTTTGCTAGTAGCCTTGCTTGGTGCATTCTGCACCAACTGGAGGTGGGTTATGAAGGACTGAGAGATACATATGAAACGTGAGCTGCAACGTTCAAGTCAGGAGAAATGAATGAGCTTAAAGATTCAAAATCCCGGTGTTGGTCAAAGATGACACCAAGGGTCTTAGCAGATGTTTTGGTGTTACTGGCGAGTGGCCTGATGTACTGACTGACCTCCTCAGTTTTTTGTCAGATAAGTAATGGTCACATGTCTAAAAGAGTCACAGGACCGTTATTGATGTTGTGTTTTTATTGCGTGGTGTGCACAGACACACAGCAACCACATGATTCTTCCCTCAGCAGGGGTCAGAGGTCTTGAAAATAAGAAGACAGTGCAAAGCAGTGCTAATTAAGAGAGGCATCTTCTATCCTGTGTGAGAAGCAGTTCTGTGGCTGCTCAGAGGAGTATCCTGTCATTTGTATGACATGAACTGGCATGAGACTTGGTCAGCAGAAGCAGCTACTTGTTAGCAAAGCTTTTTAGGTTTTCCACCCTCAGCTAGCACACCACAAATGACAGACCCGGCAAGCAAATTCTTTTAGTGTGGTAATATCAACACAGCTATATGTCTTCAGGCCGGCATGACATAGATCTGTTTAGATTGGACAGACTAGTAAAATATAAACCTTAAGAACTAGCCCTTCCCTCCTTCCTTCCTTCCTTCCTTCCTTCCTTCTTTAATCTTGCGTCCCCTTTGCTTAGGCAAGGCTGTGTTCCTGGCACGGGACAAACACCACCTGACAGACCTTTGCCACGTGATCCGCCATGATACCCCCTACCTATTTCAGGAGTACGTCAAGGAGTCGCACGGCCGTGATGTGCGGGTTGTCCTAGTGGGCGGCCGTATCATCGGCTCTATGCTGCGTTGCTCCACTGATGGTCGCATGCAGAGCAACTGCTCCTTGGGTAGGCAGACATTAAATTACTGAATTATTCCCACTGTCATGGTAAAACTCTCCTCATGTTTGAAAGTCATGTGGTGTGTGAAAAATTATCTTTAAAAAGAGATGAACTTAGTAATAAGTAAAGTATACACGAGTTATTAACAAAGACTTTCATAAAGAGGAACTGGCCTGCTCATAGCATATGTCTGAATTTTGGGTATAATGAGTACAATGCTTCAGAAATGCTTCAGAACTCAACTTTGGGAAAGAGTGCAAAATCAACAGGCTTGTCCTGAATCTACCCTGGAGCGTTCCAGCTGAGGAGACTGATCTTCACTGTCACAGGATGAAAGTTTTAGTTTAGCTGAGGCTTTAATACACTGTGACATATTTAGGACATCAGTCATCAGTCTTCTGCATTCCTGTAGCAAATCTCTTTGACACTTCTAGGGTGAATTTGATGTGGTATTTAATTGTGAAATTAAATATTGAAAATAACCAGAAAACAATAAAGGATCCCAAATTGTCCCCACGTCATTTTTTTTATATAATTGCTCTTAATTTATAAAAGATTAGTTGCTTTTTGACTATCTGGGGAAAATCAAGTTGTTGCTCAATCTATCATGAAGTCTTGTGAAAGAATTGTAAATTGTGGTTCGTACTAAAAAGCCTGATGTTCCTTCTTGAATTGTCAGGTGGTGTAGGCATGATGTGCCCCCTGAGTGAGGAGGGCAAGCAGCTGGCCATCAAGGTGTCTAACATCCTGGGCATGGATGTGTGCGGCATTGACCTCCTGCAGCTCAACGATGGCTCGTTTGTGGTTTGTGAGGCCAACGCAAACGTGGGCTTCATCGCCTTCGACCAGGCCTGTGGCATGGACGTAGCAGGCATTGTTGCTGACTATGTCCTGTCAATGCTCCCAAACCGCCTCACTCGCAAGATGTCTCTGCTGTCCGTCGTGTCAAGCACCAGCGAGACCAGCAGCGAGCCCGAAGTGTGCAACGTGCCTTCTGGCGGCGGCTCGCTGCCTGAAGCAGTCTGCAACATGAGCGTGGGGTCAACTTCCAGCGAGAGCGACCCAGAGCTGGCCGAGCCCTCCCAGTCGTCACCCTGCCAGTCCACAGCCCCCAGCCTGCCTGATCTCCCTGACCTAGCTGATCCAGCATACAACTTCAACACCCTCCTTGCCAATGAGATCAAGTTATTGACTGAGTGAGCCCAAACATCTTCATGCTCACACACAAACCTCACAAATGCATTTCAAACACACACACACACTAATGGCATCGACATTCCTTTTAAAATTGCATATCAGTCCAAAAACCATGAAAACAGAAGTGCAGACAAAAAAAGACTCAAACTTAGCCCTTTTCAGATATGCAATATGTAACACTGCTGGCTTCATCAGTCCGTTAAAGTGATGGCACCCTGTCATTCAGACATTATGTAACCACTCCTCATGGCTTCATTCAGACAGAGCCATGGTGTGTTCGATATTTTTGCCATAGAGACGTACAAAAGACCTGCCATTTTCTTCTGATCATTTAGTTCTTTTCAATATTATCACTAACAGCAGGGTCTGAGTGTGTGGTACCAAAAACGAGAGCTCTCTTCTGCTCCTCCGGATTTGATATTGCAAAAATGAGTCATAGAACAATATTTTAATATTATTGGAAATTAGATTTTTATATTTTTTTGCCCAATGGGGCATTTGCTAGAAAGCTGAGGAAATCATAAAGATGTAAAGCTACAAGGGGTGAGCTTGTCCGGTTACAGTTGAGGTTTTTATGTCAAAGTGACAAGGGTGCTCATTCACACTTGAAGATGACACATTCAGTTGCTATCAGATTAATGGAAAGGAGTGCATATCTGAAAGGGGCTGTCCTGACACATCCATGGACACAAACACTAAGACATCTCATGTTTACACAAAAACAGAAAAAACAAACAAACAAAAAGAGATCTGAGGCTGCTCCCCTGACTCTCCTCTCTTTACATCTCTATTCCCAAAACCACAAACCCCACGATCTAAACTTAAATTGCAGCATGAGGTTAGACTGGGATACAGAAATTAGTGCCAAACTGGCCTTTATGAGTTCCTACATGGTGTTTGTGAATGGGTGAAAGCATACACCTGCCATGTTTTTAATCATCATATTATAACAACATTATTTTACATATAATCTCTGTTGTCATATAAAAGGTTTTCTGCTGAGACTGCAGTCAGGTTTGGTGAATTGGAGGTGACATGAAGTGTTTTCAGTTAGTAGGGATGCTAGGCGCACTACTCTGTCAGTTCCAGTGCAGTGATGTAGTGCTCAAGCTGAGGACACAGGAGAGGACCCGCAAGCATCCTGCACAAACAGGAGCTGTAAAAGATTCATGTCAACAAGCACCAGATGTGTTTGAGTGGCAAAACTGGAATATAAAAATGAACTAACTGCTCAAATTTTAATTTGACATTCCTATATAGTATGTTTGTTTAGCCTTACCAGCAGTAGCAGTCTGCTACTGATGGCCACTAAATGCCTGGCACTTTATTATTTTTTCTCTCTCTCTTGCTAAGGTGACATATTTAGGAAAGTTTAGACAGAGTGTGAAAGCTGCATCTACACCTGTAAACAAAATATACCTCAAATATGTGACTTCTCACTGCCATAGCATAACAGATATTCAGACATACAATACATATCAGCCAGGATCCTTGTGGTTTTAAATGGCCCCTGACATGCTTTATGTTTTTCTTTTCTTTTTATCTTTTATGTAAATATTTAGATAATCAATTAACTTTACCGTATATTTACACCCAGGCAGATTAGACTGGAATAGCTGAAACAATTGCCAACAGTGATATTTTTAATAAGTTGTGGGGTAACTCTTGTGTATAGACTTTCAATATTAAAAGGCAGAGAGTGAAATTTGGTGCTAAACTTTCTGGATTTGGTCAGATGAGCCTTCTCAGCCATATTATATGTAGAACTAAGCATCCTAACCCACAAAATAATGTTGGCATAATGTACAAAAAAAAAGAACCCTATATTTTTAAAGTCTTCGTAAATATAATTTAGCTTTTTTTCCTTTCCTGAGAGAAGAAAAGAAAGGAAATCCAGGGATTAGAGCAGCTAAGACCTTTGTGTTTACTTTTTTTTTGTTCCTTTGAATTTACCTCCTGTATGCCTCCTTAAATGAATAACATAGCTGTAGGGTGTGCTGCGGAACCATTCACTAAGATTTAATTTACAGGTATGATCAAAAGCACAAAAATGAACCCCAGAATTGTTTCACATGGTGACGGTCATGTTGTTAGGCTTGTATAACGCTTTGTGCCGAACACAACTCAGGGAAGCAGCCTGGATCTCAGCCCTGACCCCCAAAAAGGCATGACACATCCATCCAAGCTAGAGACATGTCTAAAACATAACACATACCTACAAGCAGACAAAATATACATAAACAACAATGAAAAAAAAGGTTGTAAACTACAGTGTAAGACTTTATGGTATATACCATGGTTAACATGCACTTTTTTTTCCTTGCTTGTTTTATATTGTTCCTCGTTTACTTCCTAATTTATGGTATTTTTAAAGAAAAAAAAGTGGTTTGTGTGCACTAATATTGTGTCAATAAAGTGAAACCGCTGTGAAGCTTGATTTTTTTTTTTCCTTGTGTTGTGGGCCCAATTTACTAACTGTCTGGACTCTTAACGGCGGGCCCCTGCTGGAGGGTGCCAAATCAAAATCTGCCAGACAACCAGAAAAGGAAGCTTTTAAGTCTGCTGTCAAGTGATCACAGTGTCTCCACTGAGGAAAACAACATCATTTACTCGACTGTGATGTTTGTCCAGTATCCATATGATCAAAGTATCTGACAAACTGTGAAATCCGCTGATGTCCACCCTCCTGATGCGGGAGGGCTGGTGGGTGTGCTCATCAAATCACATCCTGACATAAACGCTTGTCTGGTGAACTATCTCCAGTTGTCGTCCCCCATTCTTTGAAGTATTTGTCTTTGTATCGAAACCTGCGTCATTCCACATCGTGTTCATAGGTGTAAATATAAAGATCACATATCTTTTAAAAGTCATGATTAGCTAGCCATAGGAAAGAGTGGAATGTTAATTTCTCTCTTCTGGCCCCTGCTTGAATTTGTATTTTATACATGATCCATCTAGCCAATGAAGGTTCACTAAACTGTGCTCCAGTGACTTTAAGAATGCCAGTTCATCATCTGGTTTTCGTTGGGAACACTGTTTTAAGGATCACTTGAGGTCAAGGTCCCAATTCTGAGTGATTTCTTTATGCTTGGTCTGTATAGATTACTGTTATAAAGTAAATAAACGGCATGGAAGCTACTGAAAGGAACAGGGGTACCACATGCTAACAAAACAGGGAAGGAAACTGATTGGCCTGCATGAAAGTTGGCCAGTTTGGAACAAACATGTAGGGACCTCTGGATGAGTCACTGTGTATAACAACAGTGCACAAACTTAATATTTAATTCCGAACTGCTGCTAATGTATTCAGAAATTGAAAAAGGGAATATGGGAAAATCTGAGAGTTTCCGTGTTTGAATCTGAATGCCAAAAAACTGACCAACAACAAATGTTTTATTGTATAAATTCAGTGCAAATTACACAAGTAGTGAGATGATTTTAAAACTGATTTTTTTGATATGAATAATTGTTTCAGAATTGTACATATTGTGTAAGATCTCAGCAATTAAATGTCTGTTCTGACATGAACCTTGGGTTTGCTAACAGGTTTACAACATTCTTTCCATTGCAGGAGGACGATGCAATGTTTTTGCCTCTAAAAGTGCAGCTCTCTTGACAAAACGCAGACACTGGAAATCTTTAATTATGTCTGCATTTGGCGAATTGGTGTAGAGGCTCCAGGTTGCTAGGTACAAAACAAGCAAAAACATTGCATCACAAAGGTTTGAGCAAATGCCCTTGATCATTTTTGTGTTCCATAACATTTTGACAGTGTTAAGAAATGGATCCCAAAAAGATGTAATTCACTAATGTTCAAAATGATGTATATATATCCCTTTTTTTTTTTTTTTTAGATTAAAATAAAGACGAGTCATTATCCAGAACAAGTGAAAATGTGTCTTTTTTCTTTTAACTGTATCTGTGCATCTATTTTTTTTATCCACTCTCAATAATACTGTACAGCATATGGAAAATTTTGCATTTGATTGTATATTTTCATCATTGTGGGGCGGCACAAATATCCTTATTAAAGCGCAGATCTCCAAGCAGAGCGATGGGCAGGGCTTAGTACTGTGACTCCGCAGAGCCAGGATGTGGGACTGTGTGGAGTATCTTCACCAGTTGCAGCAGGGCCTGGATGGGCTCTGTCAGGTCATGGTCTGGTATCAGCTGGCTGGCCTGCAAGGCTGTGCTGCCAAATCCCTGCGCCTGGCACACAGAAACAAACACAGCAACTGCAGCTGTTAAACCCTCCAGAGAGAGTAAATCTGCCTTATATAATGATATCACTGAAATTGGACCGCAACCCAGTTGACTTATTTACCCCACTTTACCCTTTAGTAAGCTGGTCTGCTTGGCTGTTATGTTATCCTTAATAATTAGGAACGTTTTGAGCAGCATTCATAAAAATAGCTGCAATTTGTTAATAGGAGTTTCAGTATTATATAGCCAGGTCAATAACACTTTTTTTGGGTAATTTTGCTTCCATTCACTAGCACAGTGACTTTTAAAGCAAACAATGAAGAAGTGACTGTGGTGCAGACTTTCAGCATTAAATTGAGGGGTTTATCCCAAGTACTGCATTCACTGTTTTAATGGAATTGTAGCCATTTTTATACCCAGTCCCCCATTTCCAGAGCCTCAGTAACTGGACAAATGACTGACAAACAGTTTCATGCCTGGGTGAGGCTTGTGTTCTTTCATGTTTTCTGGATCTAAATATCTGAGGTTGATTTTCTGATTTTTCTGAAAATAATTAAATAAAAATTAAAAAATATATAAAAGTAGATAGATGAAACCAAGATAAACCAGAATGATGAGAGGAGAGAATTATGGAAAAAGATGGAAACAGCTCGTGACCTGAAGCATACCACATCGTCTGTCAAACACAGTGTAGGTGATGTCATGGCATGGGCATGTATGGCTGCCAGTGGAACCATGTGGCTGCTGATAGAAGGAGCAGGATGAATTGTGAAGTATATTTGCCCATACTCTCTGCTTAGATTCAGCCAAATGCTGCAAAACCAATCAGACAGCTCACAATGGATAATGACCCCAAAGCAAACTGCAAAAGGAACTCAAAGAAATTAGATATTACTTGGTGGCCAAGTCAAGTCACCTAATTTAAACCAAACAGCAAGCGTTTCGGTTAAAAATGTGTCCTTATCCAAAAACCTGGACATAACTGCATCTACCCACAGCTCCCTTGGTACCATATACAAAGCTGATAAGACTACAGATAGGCTCTTTTATCTAATGTTCAGAGAAACTACTTATATTTTCCTCAGAATAATAATGCATCCAAATCGTGATAACTGTCTGTTCTTACACTGATGTACTTTTATAAGTACAGCACTAAGACAAAAACCCAGAGACCTGTAACATTAACATTACTTTACACAATACCAACTGTGAAACAGTATCACTTTGTAGTGAATACAAGGGTACCATGGCACATGTGCACCCACACACCCACACACACATATATATATATATGGTTGGTGTAGCTGTTGATTGAGTAAAAGAATATCTAAGTGCACTGGATCTTGCCCTGCCTATAAGCCACCAAATAAAAATAAACGCTGTGAAAAAAAAAATCCACATGTGTATCATTGCTCCATGCTTTATCTTATGTTTACTTGACCTTAGAAGTAGGATCCCATCAGATTCGTACCAGCCTGATACATAACGTGCTTTGCTGTTTGCTGTGCAGATAGACCCCTATGGCTTTATCTGCCTTGTCGCCTGACATCTCAAAGTTAGAACTGACACACACAAAGAGCTGCCACTTTAAGAAGAGACGGGCAATCAAGGCCGCAGTCAGAGCGTTGAGACAGTCCCATCAGCTAGTCCTAAATCCCACCTTATCGTGAGACTTAGCAGTAGACAAATAGAGATAATCCCATCTTCAGACAACACAAGTAGGAAATAGGGAAATGGGGAAATGGGTCACGGTGGCAAACTAAACTTCTAATACCTCACCAGGTGGCTCACCTTGAGGAAGTCTCCTCCTAGGAACGACAACATGGCCAGGCAGTGGGCCACCACTGCAATCCGTGCTGGGTCTTTTCTGGTGTCTTTCTGCTCAAACTCCAACATAGTTCTCAACATCTCATCCACTTCAACTCGCTCGGCTTTGTCTGATTGAAAGGCATGGACACAAAAAAAAGCATGTCGTCTAGTTTATTGTGGTCTCAAACATGTTTTACCACCTCAAACAATGAAAGAAAGCAAGTGACATGCATGTGTTCAAGTTTGATCAAAACAAACGCCTGTCTGTATGTCTGTGTTGTCCCTTGTAAACATCCCAGATAGCATGGGAAACTGTTTTGCTGACAGGCTTAGCATTATATGTAGGGCAGCAGCTGTGATACTGGGCAGTGGCATGGATGCTGCACAGCCACAGTAGTGTCAGCAGTGGTCTCTAGTCAGCTCTAAGCAAGCTTGCGTAAATCTGGGGTTTAGCTTTCAGATTGCACAGCAAGACACACTCCAAATATAGAAGTGATGACCTTATTTTTTCAGTGATACTCCAGTGGAGCTGTTGGCTGTTGACAGTTTGGAGCATGAATGATGGACTGGTGATGTTATTGTCTGATTCTGCTGAACTGCTGAATTGACTAGATTGGTTTTATAACCTTTTTATACCATATATACAAAACATATATGCAGAGTGGCTGCAACAAACCATAAAAGGAGTCCACCGGTGGATTTTGGATGCTTTCTTTGCGAGTCTCGAGAAGTCTGGTCAGGTGACAGTGCCAAATACGTGCCACCTACAATATGAGCAAAAGAGTATGAGTAAAAGGCATAGAAGATAAATTTAGTCTCAAGGGCAATTAGAACATAACTAACCTCAGAGTACAAGGAACGAACAGTGGGCATCTTCCCCTGCTTGGTAAACACATCAGCCATGAGAAAGTAGCCCCGAGAGGTGACTGTGCTATCCAGACCATACTCCTCAGTAGCAAAGTAGATCTGGGGAAATCAAGTTATATACATACTGATGCATACGACACAAAACATGTGCAAAGTGCTTATTGTTGCATTCTCTGTTAAAATGATCTCACGCTGCTTAAGTAATGTTGAGATCCAGGTTTTGGGGAGGCCAGTCCGTAACTGATCTTGTTCCATTGTTTGTTGTTCTAACCAGGTTTGCTTTTACTGCACTTTCAGTGTGTTTGAGCATCAATGTCATGCTGATAAACCAATCAGACACTTTCCAGATGCTTTTGAATGGTGGTATTTGACTGCTATCATTATTTCAATCAATTTTGACAAGATCCAAATCATCACTCCACCATGTTTTACAGATGGCTGTAGACACTCCTCAGGCTTTTCTCACTGTTTCCCTTCCTTAAAAAATTCTGCTTGTCAGCCTTCAACTGCAACTATTTTTGATGGTTAATAAACTGTAGATGGATCAACTCAAGGGCCAGATGGTTCTCTTAGGTTATGTGACAAGTAGATCGTTTTTCTAGGCCACTTCTTCTTTTGAGTTCCCCTTTTCCAGTTTCCTCATTTTTCTTTTAGGACACACAGCACACCAGGACAAGATATGCCAAGTTTTCAGCTCTTCAGAAATCACTTTGTTAGTGCAAAAATACTATTTTGTACCTCCCACATTGTGCTGTCTTTGGCGTTTTGCATAGCTTCAAAAATGATGTGCTTTTGTGAAGTACCTGAACAATGAAATTGGCTCTTTGCTAAGTTGTCTGCTTTGTGTAGACATAACACCGGTTCATATCTTTGAGTTAGGTGCCATTGTTATGCTTGAATGATTCACGGGTCAATGTTAAATGGCTTAACAAACAAGCAAAAAACCCTCATTCTTGTGAGAAGAGTCAGGTACAAGGACTGGATTAAAATGAGTAAAAAGAAAACCTTGAAAACTATTGCTCAACACCCCTTTAAAATCCCAAGAAACTCTAATTCAATACACAATACTGTATCGTACTCAAAAAAACATGCTCGAGCAATAAACAAGCCGTTATGGATTTCATTTGGTCAGCAAATTGCTTCTGCTCCTCACAATATCAATAAAGTTATGAAACCGGTAATGTGCTAATTATGACACAGACATCATTTGCAAAGTTATGCAACGCAGTCTCCAGGTCTCCGGTCGCCACATGGAGGCGGCCCAGGCTCCTGTGGAGCTGGTGGTGGATTGTGAGACCACATTTTGGACTCTTCAACACTGCCCACTCTGCCTGGGACAGGAAATCTGCCACAAGGTCTAGATTACCCAAACCTGGAGATGCACACACACACACACACACATGGTCATGCATGAAACATCACACGATAAGAGAACATTTGAACTGAGAAGCCATTTTGTGCTTGTTTCTCACCCATGTTGGCTTCAGCCAGCAGCAGGTAGGCAGGGACCAGCTGGACGGTGTTAGGGCCATGAACGTCTATGGAACAGCGCAGGCAGAGTTGAGCAGCAGGCAGAGCCTCTTGGTGTTTTCCCTCAGATAGCTTGCTTTGAGCCACCAACCTGCAAATCTCAATAAGCTCTGCCTATATAAGAAATCAAATCCAAGATAGGCATCAAATTAAAATATCTTATTTCCTCTTAAAATAAAACACTATCTCAGTTGTCTATACACTAATGCCTCTATTTGACTGTTCCGCTCAGCTGTAACACATATTTTTTCCAGAATCTATATTTCCAAAATTAGGAGCTACAACCTAGACCTGGACCTTGTGCACCATAATGACAAATCATATAAAGAAAAAGGGAAAATAAACCATTCAAGGAATAATAATATAGTCCTTTTTTGTATCTTCTTTGACAGTAAATGCAACCTAGACTCAAACTTCAAAATTTCATATTTTTTTTCTCCTAATATGTGGTGCCAGTGATTTCCACGCATCCTCACCTTTTTAATTTGTGTTTCAGTGTGACTGGTCTGTTGGAGACTGCGGAGTGTCAGGGCGCGGATGGGAACAAGAAGCTGACAAATTCTCTTGTGGATCCCCACCCAGTCAGCCTGCTGGTGCTCTGCAGCACTGGGTGTTTTAAAAACCACAGGTCATACGGTCATATTTATATTCTCTTAAGCCACTTCAGGACTTTGTGAGAAGCATTTTTATGCATAATAAATCTCCCCCATGCACACTGAGGCTGATGTTTTCCTGGCAATGAAGCTACTGATAAAGAATCACGATTTATGACATAAGCTGAGCTGCAGCTCATACTTGTTGAGAATGATTTAAACATATGGATCAGGCTCACCTCTCTTGTCCAGACAGATACTATTATGTGTGCTTGACTGTAAAAATCTCTCTGTGCAGTAACAGCTTGTTTGGATTCTGCTAACATTTTCAGGGCAGAGTCTCTCTGATTCAGGAGCGATATCATCTGAGTACACAGAGGGCATACTAAATTATATGCCATTACATAACTGGTCTGTAATTTTGTTCATCTGGCTCTCCTCTTCTGCACACTTGTGTGGAAACTGTCCTGCTTTTCAGCTGGGGTTTTCCCCCCTACTGTGAAAAATGTGCGCTCATTCCAGTGTACTTGTGGTTATATGGTCTTCAGTGTGAAGCAGCGAGCTGGACCTAGAAATCTGACCATGTCATATCAACAGTAGCACTGACACAGCTTGTGCTTGTGAGAGTACAGAGACAGACAGAAAGGCACACACAGAGATAAACACAAATCAAGTGGTCTCTTCAGGATGTACTCTCTTGTCCCCGCTGAGCTTTCTATGCAAAATACACCAAACAATCACCACACACATAACTCGCATGCCAAAGTAGGATGACTTAAGACTAAACCATTTTAACCTAAAGCCCTATTCTGACCCAGTTGTATTACTCTGGCTCAATCCATGACTGGGAATAGCTCAGTATGTTTGCTTCACGTGTAATTAAAGACTTTAAGAATCCTGAGAACCTGATTCTTATTGTCTGATATATATATGTGTATCTATATTTATATCTATGTTTTTTTTTAAGTAAAACCAAAAATTGTGCCTCTCATTCACCCATTTTAAAGGCTGAAAGGATGGCAGCCACAATAAGTGTCTGTAAGCTGCCTGAGACTGGCTTTAGTTGCTCATCCCTTTCCATAAATCCCCACAGGGAGTGATCTCGCCACATGCTCCTCTTCACTACCCACAGTGTGTGCCAACGGGGAAACTGACTAGCACCATGTTATGGTCTGGAACCGCATATAAAACAGTGTCAAAGAAGGTAACATCGGGTTTACATAAAAGCTGAAGCTCAGCAAATTATATTATGAAAACAACACGCAGGCAACAGAACAAAAATAAGCGTTGTGGTAATGTATTTTCCAGCTGTTCCGCTCCCTCCTCATGACAATCACACTAAAACGCCCTCCTTACCAACGTGTTATGTATGTGTGAGCGTGGGAGGGGGAAAAAACATGGCGAACGCTGCCACCTAGCGTCCAACCCGTAAACACGGTTCTGACCAAACCATATAAACTAAACACAATACATGCCTTTTTAAAAATATATATATACATATATATATATATATATATATATATATATATAAATAACGGGTCAGTCGTTAGCACGGGCATAGCCCTGATAAACTGAGCTTACCAGTAAAAAGTGACTCGACACTTGCTACATTGCAGGCGGGCTTCTCTTTGGCAAAGCTCGCAGAACTTTTCCGCTCCTTTGGGCAAGGCAAAAGGAATTATCGCGGACCCTTGAGATTCAGCTTCCATTATTGCTACGAAGCTCGTTTACGAGTCGGTATGAGCTTAATTTTGCAACATAAAAAGTAGCTTTTAAGCTATTAGCTTCCAAAGCTAGTACCAATTAGGTTTCCCTGTTTAGTTTATGGTTGACATGGCAACAGCCTCAGCAGTTTCCCTCCCTGATGTAAAGCTGGTTTGAAAACATAATAGAGACTTAAAGCTTTGTGGTTTTGTCCGATATTTATTAAGAATATATATTTATACATAAAAAATATTAGGGGAATAGGCAAATTAAAAGAAATTCAAATGTCTCTTAATAAGGCCAGTGTCACTTACTTATGGATTACTTTATGTGGTTGGCACATGACAGTGAACAGTAACAGTGAATAACAAAATACTTTTTGCAGTGAAAATGTCTCAAAATAGGCAAGCATTAAACCTTTTATATCCTAAGTTTTTTTTCCTCTCAGCATACATGTCTACACAAATAAAAACATCAGCAACATTTTAAGAAACATAACATAGGCACGTGCCTCTTTCCAACAATAGATGGGGTTGACATTGTGTTCCTTTTTTAGATCACTACTTCTTGCGCAGATGGATGTATAAGACGCCACTACACAGCAACAATGGGACACACACCCAAGCCAGGATGAAGCAGTAGCCAAAGTGTCCTGTCAGCTTCTTTTCAAGGATTTCCTTGTTGTGTATTGCGTAGATGAGCGCTGCAGAAAAGGCTGTCAGGCCTAAAACACATACACAAAAAAACATAGACACAATAATAGTTGGTTAATGGGATAGATAGTAGAAACGTTTGTAGTGTTAGTACCTACTAATTAGGTCACATAAAGTATAGTGGGAGCAACAACAGCATATACTTTGGATGACCAACACAGATCCATGTCATTCACATTTTATCAGGAGTAGTGGTTACTGCCTCAAAGAAGACATTTAAAAACAGGGGTGATCTCAAATATTTCAGGTGACATGTTTAAAAAAATAAATGCACATATTCTAAATGACAGTGGAGAGGCAGATCTGGGGATCTCTGCTTAGACTCCCGCCCCTGCTTTCCAGATATTTTTATTTTTAATAGTATAAGTCATATGATTACAAAAAAGAAACATTAGCATTAATCTACCAGTTAAGTTTCCACAAGCAACTTATATGTAGCAGTTTTGAGTAGCATAATAATAAGCACTATTTAATTTGTCATCCTTTTCAAATGTCCTAATGACACAGTGGCACTATATTTTGCAAGCTGCTTCACTCCACTGTTACCTCCAAAGATTTGACACAGTCCAGTGAAGTAGAAGAGACCGCCCCTAGACATGGTGAACAGCAGACCCAGGAACACCAGGAAGGAGACCGATGAGAAGACGACCGAGAGAACCATTAAGACCTGCACTGCCTGGAGCCATTCTGAAGAAGTAAACCATTCCCTGAGTCACATTTTTACCTTGAGGGAGAGCTATTTCATTTTACAGCGACAAAAACTTACGAGTTTCAGTGTTGGGTGAACACAGCCAGCTTTCTGTGGAGTTGTCATACCTGCAGCTGTGCCATAGGTCTGAGTTTTCCATCCCTTCCCACACCCACCAAGACTTAAAAAAGAGATCAGACATTACACACAGAGTCAGCTATGTCACACATACGAAAAATAAACACTCACCACTTCCTAAAGTTGACTGTTACCTTCTCCATGGTTGCAATAATCAGTATTGCCAGCGTGATGAGATGCAGCAGGGTGACAAACATCAGCAGGTACGGCATTTTTAATTACCTGCCAAAATCAAACACGACATTTTTTTAGGTTTCCTGAGCCACTGGCATCCGGCGCAGTAAAGGAAATTGTGTGTGAAGCTTTTAATGTGTTTGTTGGTTCCACAGTGAAAGCCAGTGTTGGGCACCTTTCCTGTTTTTGAAACTTTAAATGGAAAAATCTGAGGAGCTGAACAGAGATTTTTCTGTGTTACATAAGACCACAGAGAAGTTATTTCTAAAACTTCTCTTTGACTGGGCATGTGTGTTTACAGCCTACAGCAGCAAAATAACCTGTGGACCCAGTGAAATCTAAGTAGCGCCAAAATAATTACTCAGTTAACCTCTCTGCTCTTCTGAAGGCTTCTTTCATCATGAAAAGATTAATGGTCTGAAATTAATCCACATTTAAATGCGGATTGAATCCAAATCTACTTGTAAACTTCAAAATCAGTCTTAGGGGGAAAAAAGTGTTTTACAAAGATTTGACATTGTACTTTAGTGTACAAAACTGCTAAACTGGCTGTCATAGCAGCTAATAGTTAAGAGTCCTTTTAATTTCATAATAAATATAAATTCAAAGAGACAAAAAGCAGAGGAGGAGGAAGAAGGAGGCTTACAGGAAAAGAAGAAACAGGAAAAAATTGCCTGTAAAGATCTTTATCTGAAGGAGAGGACAATTTGGATGGGCGGTGGAGTCACAATTACTCTCAAATTATGTCATTCCGCTTGAGTTCACCCATCACATTAAAGTGCAAAGAAAAAATCAACTGAAAATGATCATTTTTGTGTGAGAAACCTCAAATACAGATATTACAGTAACACAGTGTGTGATACAATCACTGCCTTTAGCCAGGCTGATAAATGACGTGGTCTACAAATTGTTAAATGTTATGTTGTTGGTACCTTGTTAAATCACTTGATTTAACAAGATATTTAGAGAAGTTGCTTCAAAATTCAAAGAAAGCTGTACTTACCCTGGATGTGGCTTATTCACTTGAACTAGATCTCAGCAGCTTAGCAGCAGCTTCCCCGCTCTACACTATAGTAGCCCCTCTTGGTGGTCCACTCTTTTCTCGCTTAGCCACACCCCCTTTATTTTGGTCACTTACTCCCAAAGTTTCCAGGGTGAACGCCCATTTCCTCTCTGCAGCACAGAGCTCCCTTTTGCCCTGACTCGTCACCATCCAAAAAAAAGTCTCAAGTGAGACCCGCCTATATGCAGTGGAGACACATAAAACCACATGAAAAGATTTCTTCAGTAAACAGCCCACTTAAAGTGCTCTCCGGTGTACGTGCTGCCCTACCTCACTCATTCATGTTGGTGTAGACATGAAAAATAAACACTCAGTTGCAACATAGCCAGTAGAGACTGCGCTTGTCGCACATAGAAAACGTGGGGTTTATAAAACAAATGGCATAGACTGTTCAGGCATTTATATTAATATGAAAACACTGTTTAGAGCAAGGGTGTCAAACATAAGGCCACGGGAGCCAAAGCTAACTCAAATCCAGCCCACGGCATGAGTTTGGAAAATGTGAAGGAAGGCATCAGTTTTGACCTTTAAACTATATTTTCTTAATTTTTCTACATTCATACTACAAAAAAGTATTTAAGTAATAGAAAAACAATTAGGTTTGACAGGATTTTTTTCAGTTAACTACTATATAAATTTCAGGGGGTTTTTTAGCAAGAAAAAAATTGTTGTGACTTAGCAGAAATCTGTTTTCTGGGCAGATAGCTACCAGAGCCTTTCCTGCAAGTGTGCAAATTTATTTATTACAACTTCAGCCAACTTTTGTAATAAAAGTTTTTATTACAGCTTTTCACAGTTTCACAGTTTCACAGGGAGAGAGCAGAGTTGTTGGGGAGTGTTTGTAGACAAGTTATTGTCTTCTGTGCAAAACCTGGGGGACTGCAGCAATCTGCTACCGACCACAGTAATGTCGTGGAGGTTTTACAGATACCTCTTTGTGACTAATTTCAACTTGCAACTGCCCTCTGGCAACCATTGTCAGCCAGGCTGGGAATATAGATTTATCCATCACCATGGGGCCTTATTAATTTACCGTGGGGCTCAGGTGGTAGAGCGGGTCGTCTATCGATCGTAATAGCGGTGGATCTGACTGTGACCCAGTCCAGCTGTTGATAAGTAGAGCCAGGTGTTGCCTATCAAACGCACTTGATTTAAGAGATCATCAGCAACTATGACAGCTCTATAAAAGCTGAAGTTTTGGCAGCATTCAGCTGCATGCCAATACAATGTCAGCACAATGCCACAATATTCCCAGGAGTGGACATTCCAGCAAAATTCACCCCAAGGTCAAACCATGCAATGCTTAGGGAAATTCCACAAAACCCAAGAGCTGCATCTGAGACTCTACAGGCCACAAAAAGACTTTAAAAGTTGAAGTTCATGACAGGACAATTAGAAAAAGACTGAACAAGTATGGCTGTTTGGAAGTTTAAAAGTGCTGCCAAGAGAAAAGTTTCTTCTCTCTCTAAAAAACCCCCCTAAAACAAAACATAGCAACACGGCTTAGGTTTGCAAGGTTGCACCCAAACAAATCCCAGCACTTCCCCAGGCCTACAGTTTGTGGAAGTTTGTGGTATTTTCCCCAACAGATTTGTATAGATTTGGAGTAAAATAAATTTTTACTGCTGCAGGAAAGTCTGGAGGGTTGCTGGCCTAACAATGGCTTTTAGAGCTGTCCTCTGGGCTCTAAATAAAAGTGCATTAATCAAGGAGCATGACCATCCAGTTTATTTTTCCTGTGAATGTTATGATCAGCCCTTTTTGATTTGCTCTCCCTGTTCTGTTGATGACGTTTTGGCTAGCTAATCATCATCAACTTTTTTTTAGGCTTTGGTTCTGGCAAATTCTTTGGATGGCAATGCTTTTAACACGACACTAAGTGAGCACTCTCCTCTGCTGTCACCCATTGCTGAACTTTCATCCCCAAAGCAGCAGGTGGCGATGTTGCGCTATGAGCCATAGCTCAACAGTCAGAACAGGCCGCTTAAAGCAGTTATGATTTATATTATACTGGTTAAGTATTTGGACTGTATTGTGTAACGTTCATTTATTGTTAAGAAAACAATAAACTTGGTTTGAAAAAAGTTTTGTTGTATGCAACGATGTACACTTTTATTTAGAGCCCAGAGGACAGCTGTAAAAGCAATTGTTGCTACCCTTCTGTTTTAGAGAGGTAATAGTGGCATTGAAGTCCATCACTCTACGGTGATAGACATTATTCAGCAGTGGAAACATTCAAGACTGCTGCCAATCTTTCTAGAAGTGGAAGTACCAGCAAATTCACTGCAAGGTCAGACTATACCATTAATCAGCAAAAAAACCCCAAGTGCTACATCTGAGACTCTACAAACCTCAACCTCGTGAGAGCACAATTAGAAAAAGACTGAACAAGTATGGCTCGTTTGGAAGAGTGGAAAGTGTCTGACCTCTTAAAAAGAACATGGCAGCATGGCTTAGGTTTGCAGTGCTGCATCTGAACCACATTTGGACTTTTTGAGATGTCCTTTGGTGAGATTAGACTAAAGCGGGGACATAATACACAGCACAGAGTTTGGGGAAAACCAAACACACCATCAGCACAAACACCTCGTACCAACTGTTAAGCACGGAGGTGGAGGAGTGAGGATTTGGGCTTTGATGTTGCAGTCACCAGACCTGGGAACCTTGCAGATATTGTATAAAGTGACAATGATGCAAGCACGCCCACAAATTGACAACACGGTGGCCGAAAAAGAAAAGAGTTATTGTGTTGCAATGCCCCAGTGGTGTGACCTTAAGAAAGTTTTGCAAAACTAAATGCCCACAAACCTCAATGAACTGAAGCAACACTGCAAAGAAAAGTGTGCCAGAATTCCCCCACAATGATGCGAACGACTGATAAAGCAATACATAAAACGATTACTTCAAGATGTTGCTGCTAAAGGTAGTACTACAAGCTACTGAGTCATGTGAAGACTTTCGTTTTCACGTGATCCTTGAGTTTGGGGAGCCCGTGTGAATTGCAGCCTGTTTCCTGTTCTTAGCTGACAGGAGTGTCACCCGGTGTGGTCTTCTGCAGCTGTAGCCAATCTGCTTCAAGGTTCGTTGTGCATTCAGAGATGCTCTTCTGCATACCTTGGTTGTAACAAGTTGATTCTTTGAGTTACTGTTGCCTGCTCTTTCACCCCTGACCTCAGCTTGGCATCATGAAACCTCAATGAACTGAAGCAGCGCTGTAAAGAGTGGGGTGAAATTCCCCCAGAATGATCTGAGACACAGATAACATCATACAGAAAACCATTATGTCATGTTATTGCTGCTACTACACACTACTAAAGTGTGTGAAAACATTTTTTCTTTCATGACTGCATAATGCAGATGATTCTCGATAAAAAAAAGAGTAATAATCAAAGGGAAATTCCACTACAGGTGTTGTATGTATTAGCAGGCTCTTTTTTGAACTGCAGGTTTGTTGTTTATACATGCATTGTGCATTTCACAGTAATGGTGTGAATGTGTGAGAAATATCTGAGTAATGCTGGTTTAAACCGACCACTTTATAAGAAGTTTTGCTTGTGTTTACATTTGTGGAATGAAGATGAAAGCAGTAACGCAATAGTGGTTAAAGTTAACCCCGGCAGTGCTCTTGTGTCTCTGCTATGTAACAAACGCATTTTAAAACAGATCTGCATTTTTAATAATGTATAAAATCATACCATTAACATCGAACATCAATATATTTTGGACCCAATTTTTTGTTTAACAGGAGATTGTGGTATAGTGGTGGTAAACATTGGACTCTATATAGATACAGGCCACTTGCTCCAGTACGCTATGTGTAGTTTGCTTTTATTCTGCAAAGTTGGGAAAAAGCACATAATTCCAGACATTTTTTTCTCTACTTTAACTTTCCCAACCTGTTTTTTTTCTTGCCTTTTTTTATGAACGGGTCAACCTCAAATGTTTCTTCTACAGATATAGTTGCTTTAGTGACAAAAAGAACCAGCAGTAAGACATTAGGACTTTGAGATGGCAATTATTACATATTTTGCATAAGTAACAACAGAAATGATGATGTGTGTTTTATTCCCTACATGTCACTTTTCAAAGCAGACACTTAAAGTGTTATCCAGTGGATAAAGTGTCACATTCAGGTCCAGTCCAAAAATGGCTATGCAGCGCCTGTACCACCTCCGACAACTGAGGAAGTTCGAGGTCTCTCCAGTGATCTTCAGGACTTTCTATGCAGGCGCTGTGGAGAGCATTCTTGCACAGAACATTGCATCATGGTACGGGAACAGCTGTGTTAATAATCAAAAAGCTCTTCAGAGAGTGATCCGTACGGCAGAACGCTGCTGCGGGGCTGCTCTCCCCTCCCTACAGGACATCTACACCATGAGATGCTGGTTTAGAGCAGCTCAGATATTGGAGGACCCGTCCCGGCAACAAACTGTTCCAACTTCTGCAATCAGGCAGAAGGTTTTGCACCATCCGGACAAGAACAGAGACGCTCGAGAGGAGCTTCTATCCTCAGGCAATCCGGGTCCGAACCCATACACAGCATCCATAAGTGACACATCCCAGCCGCATACTTCTCAGCTTCACTACAGCACTAGACACTTTAACACCCACTCGCACAATGTACTTTTTCAGATTTTCAATGTAAAAATTTCCAGATTCTTTTAATAAATTCACTTAATGTATATAATGTTCTTCTCTTTGCACAGTCGAGGAGCGTGTCAGGACACATTTCACTGCGTGTTGTACTTGTCTAACTATGCATGTGATAAATAAAAGAATCTTTAAAAAAAAAGAAAAAAAAATCACAAAATCGGTGGTTGATTTATAACAGTCTGTTTATTAAACAAGGTAAAGATACAAAGCTTTTTTTCCTTTTTTTTCTCCTTTTTTAAACACTGATAACCTTAGTTTAACTTCTCAGTCTTGGCTGTGCATATTTAGTTGTCTAGAAACTGTATATGAAACCACAATGCAAGACAGGAAAAAGTGTAATAAATCTACGCAATATCATTTCATAGAGAACATGGGTTAAACAGTTATACAGATTACAGCTCAGGAACTCCATGCGGAAGGAAAAAAAAAAATGTTTTACACGACTGAATACTGCAGAACACAATACAGAGTAATGGAAATGGGATGGTAAAACAGTTAAGGCTTACATGTAAATAACTGATATAAAACATGAATATTAATAACATACAGGTAGACTAAAATAATTACAGTAAGCTCTTACATAAACCTTTACAAAAACCCAAAGAAAACATGTTTATGAAAACTTAAAAATAGGTACTATAAATGAGTAACATGTTTTACAGTACAGCAACATGTACATTTTCCCATTATCTCAAAAGAGAGAGAGCAAGTTGAAGAGGCAGGGTCTGTTGTTGGCGTAAATGTCTGTTTTCAGGCCAGTGGCTTGAGTAATAAGCTTTTATTCTTTTGAAAACATACTATATACTGTATATGTATTTTACATTATTCTCAGTTCCATCTCAAATGTAACGTCTAGCCGTAGCACCTTTTCTGAAAGTGCCCTGAAGAATACAGGGTACCCTATTAGTACCATTCAGAGGTTACAGGTACAGTAAAAATACAACAAACAATACTGTGTACAATAAAAAGAATACTAAAGAGAGAGAGAGGGAGAGAAACAAAAACAAAAGGAGAAGATCCACCCCTGCGTAAACTCATAAAATAGGCCTATTGAATATGAATCATACTGCAGTTTATTCCAAGTAGGTAAAGCTTATTAGAGGCTAAAAAAAAAGTTGCTGGGTTTGAGTAGCTGTACAATAACTTCACATTTTGGTCCAATGGTTAGCTTTAAAATTTACTGCTCAAGTAAAAATTAGTTTAAGCTGAAGCATATTTTGAAAAAGTGGGCTGAGTAGAGTAGAGCTGGCACTGATACATGTGCAACATATATTTGAAAGTATAAGTCAAAGCTTAATGGAGCAGGGAAAGCGGACAAACACTTTTACAAGATTTGCTTTCGCTTCAAACCTCACTAAGGTTCATTATATGGCACTAACTACTGGAACGAGAGACACACCAGAAAAAAAGCAGTGTTTTTTGATCATACGTTATGATCATAAAGGTGCCATAAAGGTGAATGTTAAATATGGAGTGAACATTTTTTGAAAATAAGAACTACAAAAAAAAAACCTTCCTTCCCTTCCATCGAGCTCTGCTTTGCCTCCACAAGCCAATAATCCAACTTCTTAATACAATCATGAAATATTTTAATTGTCATCTACCGATTGCTTTTCTTTAAATTTTGATGACCCTGTCTTTGCACAAAAAAAAAAAAAAAATAGTTGAAAAAAAAAAAAAAAAGAGACTGTTTTTTTGTACACAGTCGGTACTCTTAGCTGCCACGAGTAATGCCCTTTGGCATTTTCCATCCAACGAGATTGAAACAATTTGACCAAAACCACAAGGCCTAAAAGTGCTTTAAGATTATCTTTGGATGTCTCCAGAATACACCCAGCAAACTTTTTCTTTTTTTTTCCTGCTTTTTCAATTTAATATTCGGGCAAATGTCATCTGGCACGTTTTGAAAACCCATTTCATGGAAGAGAATAAAAACAAAAACAAGACAACTAAAACATTTTTTTAATGGCCAATGCATCCGGCGGTTTACATGATGCTTACGAAAGTGCTTATTAAATCTGACGCAAGACATTCTTTGCCACTCGATCCCCTGGACAATATCTGGCTGTATTTTTACATTCACAAAATAACGCTGTGCTCCTTTATGACAGACGGCCTGTGTCGAGACGGATGGAGGCAAGTCTGCTTACAAAATCTAACAGTGAATGCTCATGTCAGCTGTCATAATGCTAATGTAAGCCTTATGTAGATGGCCGTGGGTGCAGGGCCTCACAAGCTCCAGCCGAACGCTGACTCTGAATCTTGATGCTGAATGCTTGCGGAGCTCAGATGAGGGAGATGCGTATGGGGATGCTGGGGGACTCTGTCCTCTGGGGCGACTGGTGACTCACCAGGTGCTCCACCACTGTGTGTTTGGACATGTGCTTCATAAGATAGGTCTCCTACAAGAACAAGAAAACACACCAAAGGGCATAAAGATTACTGCTACAGTAATTTTAAAAGTGCCTCTACTCCAACCAGTTCAGCTGAAGTTGATATTGACAGTTGTGGTCAAAAGGATACACACACAACCACTAATATTTAATTAAATCTCCCTTGGCAAATTGCTCCTTGACCAGATCATTTTGGTAGCTTTTGGCATAATGCTGGCTGAATATTAGCACACTCAGAGTTCATTTAAATGAATTGGTTTCCTGGCACAAACCCAGCATTTCAGTATAGTCCACAGATTTTCAATAGGGTTGAGGTAAGGGCTTTGGGAACGCCATTCCAGAGGCTTAATGGGCCAATTCTAACCAAATGCAGTCCAGAATCATCATTTGAAACAACTGCATATAAGTACAAATATTTTGGCTCTGTCACTACCTTGCCAAGGTCTGGAAGAAGACCCAAATGGTAACTCTCAAATCTGATTAAATTGTCTAGGGTGTTCAAGAACAAGACAGAAACCACCAAGGCTCAAGCCTGCCATGCACTGGAAGCTGCTGGAACATCAGAATCACTGGTCACAATGAAGCAAGGTTTACTTCTCCTTGGATTGAGAGGGTGCTGACCAAGAAAGAAGCTCCTTGTTTAAACTTGATGCCTTCAAGCTCAACGAAAATTTGAAGCTGGTCAACAACGATTAAACTATCTGGGCACAGTGACATGAGGAATGTGTGGAAGAGTTAAGGTGAGGCTTTTAAACCTAAGAACAGAGTGCCAGCTGTCAAGCATGGTGGAGGTAGCATCATGCTCTGGGGCTGTTTTGCTGCCACTGGTACTTATACAATGCACAAAGTCTATGGACCCACATAGCAAAATTGGTATGGTCCGGATCTGGCCCACACAATGTGCTTACACATGGCCCACATACCGCAAAGAATGACGGCCCTTTGGTGGCCCAGATCTGGTTTGCCAAAGGTGGCCCACACATGGGCCAGCACAAGGCCAGTTGCAGACACACTGGTGGTCCTTTGCTGGCCTATGTGTGGATTACCTCTGGCAAACCTGGTCTGGGCCACCAAAGGGCCGTCATTCTTTGCGGTATGTGGGCCATGTGTAAGTTGTCTGCAGCCACGGGCCAGTTGCAGACACACCGCTGGCCCTGTGCTGGCCCAGAACAGTTTCAGCTCTGGCCCCAGATGTCAGCCTAATGTGTACCTTAATTAAGCCATGTAATAACAACATGTGCATAATAGTGCAAAAGTAACATGAGGAATCTCTGTTCAGACAGTGAATGGACTAATTCTTATATAGCATTTTTCAACTCTCCCAGATTAACTCTCCCAACCACACACTTTCGCTTAACTGAGTGCTTCCTAACTACATTCATACACATTTACACTCACGACACGCAGACTAGAGGAGCCAGGGATCGAACCATTAACCTTCCAATCAATAGGTGACCTGCTCTACTGCCTAAGCTACAGCCACCCACTGGCAAAGATGAGTAAACCCTCACTAGGTTTTGGATAAAGTGTACACTCACAAACCTGTCAAACCTGCATTTGAAACGTTGGTTACCATAGCAGTATAGTATTACAACATGGCATTTGGGTCTTCTAACTAAAATAGAAAAATAGGAACATAAATAGTGCCATCATTGCCAGACCTGGCCCACATCTGGTTGACATACACCCTGCCATAACACCGGTCAGTCAGAAATGCCAGCTTGATGTCAGATCCCGGCCAGACCTGTTTTCTATGAGCCTGGGCCACATAAACCAAATCACAATGGAGTCAGATGTGGCATGCCATCACATAGACAGTGCCATCTATGCCAGGCCTGGCCCATATCTGGATGACATATGTCTTATCATGCCAGAAGACAGCCAGCAGTGCCAGCTTGATACCAGATCCGGGCCAGACCTGCTTGCTATGTGGGGAATAATGAAGAAAAAATACCTCCAAATTCTTCAACTCAACCTCAAATCAACAGCTAGATGCTTGAAACTTGGACACAGCTGGGTGTTCCAACAGGACAATTATCCCAAACATACATCGAAAGCTGGATTTCGAATGGATAAAGTAGCTTCTGGAATGGTTTTCCCAAAGCCTCGACCTCAACCCTACTGAAAATCCGTGTACTACGCTTAAAACAAAGTTTTTTCTTATTTGTATTTAAGGCTGGTGTGCTGCTGGAACCATAATTTCCCTGAGGGGACCTACCCAATGGATGAAGTTCTCTTCTCTTCTATTCTCTTCTAAAATACAGGTCTGTACCAGGAAACCAACAAATTCTTGCTTTTAAAAGTCGTTAAAGATATATGCTGCACAATCCTTCCACCCCGGAAAAGAAAACGTCTGACCACAACTTTATGTTTGAGTCCACAGCTGAGTCATTTTCCTGACGTCTTTGAATGCCTAGAGGCTCATCAGTTCCTAGCGTTAAAGCAAAACTAATCAAAGCATAATCCAGCTTGAGGGACATTAGTTGATGCTTTCATTTCCAAGAATTCAAAGTGAAAAGTGAAACTGCCATGGACTTATGTAAAGGTAAGAACAATACAAGTTAAAAATAAAACTATGATATCAAAAACAATGATCACACAGAAATGGCCAGCCCAATGACCTATTTGGACAGGTTTAGAGGAAACTGGAGGGATGTGCATTGCAGAGTAGATATTTATATTAATCAGAATGGGACAGACATACAATGCAAAAACATAATGCTTCCGGACCTCGGCTGTAGCTTAAACATATTCTTTTAGTCCTTTTTGAATATTTGAATAGAAGCAAGGACACACTAAGGTGTTAAATATCTCAAACAGGAAACACACGACTTCTAGTCCAAGAGAGAAAAAAATATTATCAAATGTCATCGATGCAAGCAGTCTGCCAAAAAACAGGTGTGGAAAACCTGACATAGTGAATACTCGCTTGTGGTTTACTTACTGAGGTGTAAGCCCGGCCACACATGCTACAGCAGTAGGCCTTAGCGTTTTTGATGGCATGCGCTGACAAGTGGATCTGCAACGATGCAGAGTCTGAGTAGGCACGGTAGCAGTTGGGACATTTATACGGCTTGTCTTTATTGTGCTGCCTCTGGTGAGACTGTGGGGGAGAGAAAACACGGACAGAGGTTGTAGAGAAGTCCACGTAATTTGAACATTTGCAGCTTTGCATCTGAACCTTTTAATCAGAGTCAGGTCACAAGAAGAATGTCTGACTGACCTGGAGATTAGACAGCTGGGTAAAAGCCTTTTCGCATCCAGGGTGGGCGCATTTATAAGGCCTATCGCCGGTGTGGATTCTGCAGCAAGAGAAGCAGACGGGAAAATGTTTTTATGACAGACGCCACTGCAAGAGAACTCCTGCAAAGAAACATCAAAGTATATTCAAAGCAGCAGATTTTCACTGCATATAAGTCACAGTCGTGGTCTATATGTAAAACATAAAAAGAGTTCCAGCAAGGAGAAAACAGATATAGCAGTAAAGGGGACGACAGGTTTGATCACCATTTAGATTTGAGATGGGCAACAGTGGAGGCAGCTGAGATCAACTTGATTTCTCACGTTTCGTGTTCACGGTTTGACCAACCTGGTATGTTGCTGCAGGTGTGACAGCTGACGGAACGAGTTCTCGCAGTAGGAGCAGTGGTAGGGTTTGATCCCCAGGTGAATACGCAAGTGCTGGGACAGGTAAGAGGCGTTGGCGAACGTCTTGGAGCAGTGGGGACACTTGTGCGGTTTGGCCTCTGTGTGGGACTTGGAATGAATCTGCATCTCTGACTTGGTTAAGAAGGTGAGTGGGCAGACTTTGCATCTTGGGGACAAGAAGAGACAAAAAAAAGATCAGATCAAAACAATTTTGAGAGATTAAAATCTGCCTGCCTACAACTAAATAGAAAATGTAGCATAACATCAGTTTTTTCCCCACCACAGTACACAGACCACTTCAATAATTTTAACAACAATTTAAGAAAATCATCAAGTCTTAATCACACTTTATGTCAAAAGTAGCAACAAAAACTGAAAATCAACTATAGTTGATTAACTAAGAAGTAACACATGATTTTTAAAATCCAACAACACCAGCATTGCTAACCTCACAATTTAAGAAAAAAGCCACTTTCGACTGCTACTTTATTCACAAAGAATTTTTACACTGAACAACCTTCATGATGTAATCTCCAAAAGAGTGTTTGAGGTGGGTGTGTTAACCACTACACTATGGAGCCACTAGCTTCCTTATCTAAAACTTCCAGCTGACTGACTTAAATGGGTTTTTTCCTCACAAAAAAAAAATAATTGAGCTTTTAAGTCTTTGTGATAAAAGCTTAAAATCTTAACACTAATCAGAAATTGCCGAGTCTGTCAGCTGGCTTTTATTGAAGCCTCTGGAAAGTCCTGGTTATCATAAAAAACTAACATAAAAGAAGAAGAAATATCAAATGTTTTCCCAGGTAGCAAGAGGAGGTAAATATTAGCTGACAATTTATTAGAAATTTTGGCATTGCTACATTTGTCCAGTGATCTTTCTACATGCTTTCTCCAACCATCAGTCTCTCTTCTTTAAATATCATGGGAGTGTTTTTTTCCACCTTGCCTTCCTGACCTGCTATTACACAAACCCTCCTCTCCTCCCCAACACCAACTCATCCTCCTGGATGTTCTGGGAGGGTCAACCCAAGTTCAAATCTTCCATCCGTTAGCTTTACCTCATTGCAACCAGCGCTCAGACTCTTTTGGGTTCAGTCCTTTGGAGTTTGTTTGACCAACCTTTTTTTTTAGTAAGCTTTTGTCTACTCAGGTGAAAGCTGCGCTCATATTAAAGCCTCAGTATAGAGCACTTTTCTTATTCTCAAAGTTGTCTCAGGAAAATACCTATCAATGCTTGCAGACCTCATAAACCTGTCAATTTACTTTGCAAGATCAGCACAGAAACCCCCCCCCAGAAAACAATAGGAGCTGCTTTCTGAATCCAACCTGTAGGTTTTGCCCTCTTTGGGTGCAACAGTGACACATCCTTGATCAGCCAGGATGGGGTAGGGCACCACCAGCAGAGGACCAGATGTGTTTTCGGCTTTGATCTTCTTTCTTCCCCGAGGTGCCTTTGGCGGGGGGCCCAACAGTCCTGCCAGGCCTCCGGCCTTCATGTGGTCAATGCCAGGGCCACTAGCCAGTCCGGAGATGATATTCACAGAGGGGGCGCCACCCAGGCGGTTCTGGCTGCTGGAGGTCGGAGTCGTCGGGGTCAGGGCTTCTGAGGTGCTGTGGCTGTCAGGTCGAGATGAGGGGGCCAGACCTGAGAAGGTTGGAACAAAAACTGCATTAGCAGATATGACTAATACAACACCACACTCCTCTTAAGAAACACACCAGTTTACCACTCAGTAAACACCGTGTGTGTGAGTGTCAATTTTTCATGACAGTTTTCTTTATATTATCACACCAGAGGCTGGCTGCCTTGCTGCATTTCTCCTACAAGCTTCACAGACGGCGTGACGGCTGTACCTGAGCGATGGTTGACCCGGCCAGTTTGTTCACTGAGGTGTCTCATTTGCCAGTCCTCCCATAATCCTTTGGCCTTTACTGCTGACTTGTCATCCATATTTCCATCTGGAAGTTATAAGGTGATGGTGTGTCAGTCAGTAAACTGTCTCCTAATCCGCACAGGCTTGATTCTACACCACGTCTACAAATTCATTACATCAACTATCAGCCTGCAAAACTGAGGAATCACATTCAAAATGTTTTGATCTAAGAAAACCTGGCCTAGGCCTTAAAATGTGTAGCAATTATTACATCAATAACTTCATGTTAATTAAGGTTACTCTAGGGCCGGGCATCATTTTAAACTGTTTCCACATTTCATTATGGATTTTTATTTGGCCTCTACCTTCACAATCTGTATATTATCACCCCGCTTCCTTAAACTCACCAGGCCACCATACCAGTTTGAGACAGATTGGCAGCACTTGGACATATTTAACACTATTTCAGAAGAACGTACCCGGTCCAGAACTGGAGGCGGGACGAGCGTGCAGGGCGATGTCCGGCTGTCCAGAGCCCTGCGGCTGTGGGTGGTGGCCCGGAACCTGTTGCGGCTGAGGCTTTGGAACCTGCATACCGTGCTGAACGCTACCGTCCGGGGACGAGGTGGGAACCAGCAGAGGCTGCTGAGAAGGGGTGGAGGTAGGTGGCAGGTGCAGGGGTCGAATCTTCTCAGCCATCAGCTGCTCCTTGATCTTGTTAATGAGGACCAGGTTATCCAGCTGAAAGGGTTAACGGGTCATGCTCAACAGAAAACAGCTGCCTTGTGTGAATGTCATTCATGCCATCAAAACATATTGCAGGACAGAAAACACTGATCAGCACATGGTTAGTTTTTACCTATGACAGAGGTGGGCTAAAGTAACGCCCACAAAAAGCTTTAATCCAGCCCACTCATGGTGGAGGAGCATCAATTCTGCACGTTCACTGTATTTTGCAGCACAAAGCACTGCTTTTGTAATGTTGTTAAGAATGGACTGTGTCCTAAAAGTGGTCGTCTGAACTAGCAACTTCATCCAAGCTGGGGGGGCTTAAGAGTCATACAACAGCAGTATTCCTTTGTAACAACAGCAGACCGACTAAATGTAGGAATACAGACATATTTTTAAAATTGCACTTGTTTGTCCTCAACATATCTCAGAGGTTTTGCTATCTAGTTTGTAATGCAAACGTTTTCAGGAAGCACTTGCGCTTCTTTGGTCCGGCCTGCTTGAGATCAATTTGGGCTGCGTGTGGCCCACGAACTCCAAGGAGTCTGAGGCACCCCCCTTATCTGCGAGAACAAACTGCGAGCGGTTCTCAGCGTAACAGTGGTGGACTGGTGCTGAAAGGCTGAAAAGACATTCACACATGGAAACAAATGGCAGTTGAAGGTGGAAACATCACAGTAATTACATGCTGAGCGGACTTACCTGGCCTGGCATGGACGGAGGCGGCGGCCAGAAGTATGGGTTGTTAAACCGAGGCTCTGCCATCCTGAAGTGTGTGACATTTATTTTAGTCGCTTTTCAAAGATGCACATAATGAAGTGCTCCCTTACAGAGCACTGTTGTTAAAACTGCACGCAGAGTAAGTTAATGCTTACAAACAGGCAGGCTTAAACTGTGAAGCTGAAAAATCTGACACCTTAACCACACACTGCATGTGGCTAGTTTCATATGTCATGCTTGAATTTTCTTTCAGGCCTTGTGCTGATCACATTCGCATCCACCTAGCTCTGCATCCACTTTGATGTCACTTTAAGGTGACGAGAACCATTTCTGGTACTCAGTTAGCGCCACGTATCAGCTGTTTAGACGGTTAAAGTTGCAGAGAATTTGCTGCATTCACTTCTCCGGACTGTTTGCACCACAGGCACAAATGCAGTAAGCATTAAACGAGTGGCTTCTAAATTGGCTGCTTTTGATGGATAAATGCACTTTGTTTGTTTGTTGTGATTGTTTGAAAAAACAAACAAACTGTGGGGACAGTTGAATGACCCTCAAGTTAAGATCTGTAACAGCTGACCTTGAAACGGTTTCATATAAAAGACTGAGTCTGATCGTGACCCCTAGTGCTGTGCGATACTAAAAATTTTGGTACTGATCCGATATGAAGTAAATACAGGGCCCGTATTGCCAATACAGATACCTATACTTTTACCCTATAAAAGAAGGCTTATGCAGGGGAGAGCAGTGTTTCGTGATTTATGAGATGAATCATCATCAATGATCATCTAAAGCACGTTGGGTCGATTTCTGTTGTTTAAATGTGCTACAGCCTATAAATAGTTAATGCAAAAATGTTCAGATATTTTTCATACTGGATGTATGCAGTATATTTTTTCATTTTAAAAATGTCCACTATTTCACACAATGCAGTGGGCTACATGCTAAACTTAGAAGATATAAATAAAGTATCGATCACGTGGCTCTAGTATCGATCCTATACCAATACCAGCGCTGGTATCAATACTATCAATATTTGATCGATCTGCCCACCTTTAAGACAGGCTTTGAAAGGCAGGGGGAAAGTATGGAAGCTAGTACAGGGCTCTTATTTTGTTGAAAAATAAAATGAAATAAATGCTTTAAGATAACTGAACTAACTAATTAAAAAGGTAAATACAATTTTTTTTAATGTAACAGTAAAAACTCGCTAGATGTCAGCTCACGCTTAGAAGTCGATGTGTGTAAATCAGGCCTACAGAGTAAAAGTGACACAAATCCACGCAGCTCTGCCATCTAAATGTCACCTACAATACGCCAGCACTTCTTAAAAAAAAAAAAAAACCACATCAGCATGATCCTGCGCCGTTTAGCTCGGGCTTGATGCCTCTCTGCTCCTTTTGTCTGAATTCCTGCAAATAAGTGGACGTCGCTTTTGCAATTTTTCCACAAAAACGCCGTGAAAAAACAAAACAAAACAAAACTTGAACTTCTTTGACTTTTTCGGACATGTCGGCTGCCTGGGAGCAGCTCCGGACTCGCACCGACGGAGGATTGTCCAGATCGATCCTCCCCGGTGCGACTCGACACATTCTCAGACAGTTTTCTTAAAACATTTCCAGACAAAAGAGAAACAAAAATGGCAGCCTTATTTTTATAAGGCGGGACGCCATATTCTGCAGACCCCAAATTTTTTAGGAGCATGAACATGTTGTCGTGTGGCGGGTTGGGATGAGGAGCGGCCGGAGACCAACACAAAGGTGTGTTTATCATGTCGGCATGAATGATTGTTTACGGCGAATTGCAGGTTTGAATAGCCCGGCCTCCCCACCTCTTAAAAAAACTGACACTTCCTACAACAACCATGCCCTGCAAGGAGGAAAAAAAAAACCACACACACACACACACACACACAGCACGGAAACGGACAAGCTTGATTCATCAGTGCCGATTAAAAATAACCGTAGCGATGCGTTAAGGTCAAAATCAGAACCGGTGCACAACGCCTCATCTCCCGACAGACTCTGTGCCATCTTAAGCAAATTTCACTTTTTTAGGGCTGCTTTTTTTCTACATTCTGTAACTTTTGGACGAATCAAAGCAGAGAAATTGCATTTTCGTGCTAATGCACGCACCGAGAGGCTACCGCTCATTAGAGAAATGCACAGCAACGGAAACATGTAAAGACATGCACAAATACCTTGTGTCCTGATTGCAGATATTGTCTTGCGAGTACAGCTATAATATAAAAGGTTGATGTTCTTTCTGCCTCCGGTCGGACCACCGCTTCCGGGTCGCTTTGTTCACTTCTGGGTGCTGCTGCTGCTGCAAGGCTCAGCACAGTGCAGTCGAGAGGGGAAATATTGTGCTAAATGTTGCTTTTGTATTTTCATACCACGACCCACTTTATTCGCGTTTAACAGCATCTCAGCAGAAGCTACGTCAACGCAAGCAGGGCCGATACATGCATTAGTGAATTTTCAAAGTGCACACATTAGCGGTGCTGTCATCGTGTGGTGAGACGACGAGCAGTTTTTCTCTGATGCCATTTCTTAAAAAAAAAAAGCAGTCATATTTGCTGTCCTGTCAGAACTGTTATTATAGGCGGTCCACCCAAAGCACCTTAAGAGAAACACTAAAAAAGGAAAAGATTGTTAAAAAAATATACAACAAAAACAAAGTATATCTTTAAAAATGCACTTCTTTGCTACTACAGTGAAATACAGTTAGCCAGATAATCCTATATCTCCAAGCTAGTTAACAATCATTTATTCTCATCCAGCTGTGAAATATTTACAAAATCAGAAAGCAATCTAATGTAACAAAAGTAGGAAAATGTAACAATTTTCCTACTTTCTTCCACAGTAAAATTTCTAATATTACAGGTAACAGGGTATTAGTTAATAGCATGTTAACATATATTTGTATTGTGGTTTATGGCATTTCATTTTATCATTTATTTTATTTCAATTTGTGTACAGGGCTTTGTTACCACTTGTCTGTGAAAGACACGTTGTAAATAAACAGTACTTACTTACTCTTGTAGTAAATATGTAAGTAAGGTACCATAGGTACCAGTCTGGCTTCAGAGCCCATCATAGCACGGAAATGGCTCTTACTAAAGTCATCAATGACCTAAAAACCAACAGTGATTCACCGAGCGTTTCAGTCTTAGACCTCGCTGCTTCCTTCGACAGTGTTGATGCTAACATTTTAATTCAAAGCCTTTATGATTCAGTTGGTTTATCAGGTCAGATTCTCATCAAACCCAAAGTGTAGACATTTTAATGTTTTACTTGGTAGTTTGAAATCTGCAGAAACAAAAATTCAGTTAGGGGTTCCTCAAGGGTTTGTCCTCGGTCCCTTAGTATTTAACCTTTACATGCCCCTGCTTGGTGTTATCATAATGAAGACGAAACACAGTTTTTTATCTGTCATTTTCATTTGAAGCGCTGACCTCTATTTAAAATTTAATAAGCTGCACTGATGACAGTAACTGCTGAATTTTTAGAACTGAACAGATACAAGATGAAAGTATTTCTTGTTGTTCCAAAAAGTCAGATAAAGAAAATTTGTTCATATTTATCACACATGAAAGAAAGTCGGGAACCTTATTTTGTTCAGTGATCTCAGTTTTGATAATCATATTAATGAGGTCACCAGAGCGCCTTTCCACAACTTAAAAACATATCAGAAGCTAGAAAATTCCTATTGCAAACTGAGAAATGTGCGAAAGGGTTCATATCGAGCAGGTTGGACTACTGTAATGCTCTAATTGCAGGATTATCCAAATTGTCAGTAGGTGGACTTCATCTTCTTCAGAATGCAGCATACGTGGAAGTTTGAAAATATTACCCCAATATTGAAGTCACTGGATTGAAGTTCTGGTTTCCAGTTCAACAGAGAACTGCCTTTTAAAGTCCTTCTATTAGTTAATGAAGCTCTCAGTGGTTTGGCCCCCAGTTCATTTCTGGTGTACTCTGTGTCTGTAACCCTATTATAACTCTCAAGTCATCAGATGCAGCTCTTTTAACTTGTACCCTGGAATTTTCATTGTCATTTTTTAAATCCACTTAACACTGACCTATAAATCACTTAAGCCTTAAATAGGCCCGTAACTCAAGGGATGAGTCAGTGTTGTGTCTACACATAACAGGCATATTAACATAGAACCGATCTGAAATGTTTTAAGGAACTTTGTTACTAGCAGCCAGCTGCAAGAAAACCAACACAAAAGGAATTTTCACAGATAAAGTGTTTGAATAGGAAAAGGTCCTGATGCAGGATCTGAGAGATGCATCTGGCCCTTCAGGTATTTCATATACTTACTGTTTACTGAAGCCTCATCAGAAATAGTCAGTGGAAGGTTGTCAAGAAGCCATTTTTTAGAACGATGAACAAGGAGAAAAGCCTGACGTATGATAAATTACACAAGAACTATACTGAAAATCGTCCCCAACAGGTCTAATGGAGTGATGAATCCGAACTTGAAATTTCAGCTTAAAATTGTTTTCAATATGTCTGGGAGTCAGGAGTGAGGTAGAGAAGTTCATCACTCCTTTACAGCCATCTGTAAAACACAGCAGAGGCACCTTAATGGTTTGGAGCTGCATTTCACCCAGCCAAAAGTGACGGAATTACGAACACAGAAAAGTAACATAAAATTTTGATCCATTGTGGAATACCATCTAAAAAGCATGTGATTGGCAACAACTTAATTTTTCCACATGCCAATGATCCCAAACACACTGCCGATGCAGTAAAAGATTACGTGGAAATCTTAAATGAATTCTAAGAATGCTGGTGTTCAAGTTTCATCACGACCTTCAGTACATGTAATGTCAGGGATGTTTTCCAAAGTCAACAAGTTGAGTTAGGCTGCTTTTCACAGCAATACAGCTTCTTGGTAGATTTTGAATCCTCTAATCTGTATCAGCATTTAACTGATCACATTTTTCCATAAAGCCGGAATTTTATGTATTACTGTGCATTGTTCTGGCTAAAACCTTAAGGCAGACATCCAGGCCACCCTTGTCCATATCAGTACTGCAGAAATTCTGTAGTGTTATAATGTTATTGTGCAGGAATCTGCATGTAAGGGGTTAGTGTTTACATGGTGTCAATTTCCTGTTTCTTGCACCACTTCTCTGGAGATTCCAAAGAACTGAAACCCTGACACACAATCCCACACTCATAAACAAAGCCTTCCTTAAACGTTTCATTTGAGTCAGCTTTAAAGGAAACCTGCATATCAGTTGAAGTGAGAAATCTTCCTGCTGCTGTCCACTTTGGGCGAGAACTACACTGCTGTTTCAAATTGAGTGAGGGAATTCCAGTGAAACTTGGTTATTTAATTTCCACACTGCCTGCTCTCACAACATGGATCTTATCTTCGTAAGTTTATTTTTTTTTTAATTGATTATCTGAATGATATGTACTTTATTAAAAGGGTACTTTGATGTAAAGTGAAATGATTTATGGTGATTTACAAATGATTTACAAATTTATTAGACCAACTGTCATGAAAACAGAAAATAGATCTGTCAAAATTGTAAATCAGCCAGCACTGTTATTAACTGTCCTCTTTTCTGTGGGGCCTGATTGTGATTTATTTCGCTTGTTAACAACACCTTCTTTATTATGATCTGACTTTTCTATCAAACCTGTGAGCCAGAAAAAAATGTGTGAAGGACCTCTGTAAGGAGAGCAGTTTTAGAAAGAGGTTTCCGAAATGCTTTCCTGGCTGTGACAGAGTCTATTCTCCCAACTCTCTGATGGTCACATTTAGGAAAGTATGGGGGGGAAAAACAAACAAACTTCATCTTATATGTTCTGTCTGGACGATGATTTAAATGGCTAATACTTTTAGCTTCACTACAATTTTTTTCAGCCCTGATTTATGTGGTATTTCGATGCATTTTTATATATTTCTGATGATACTCTTGCTGTCTCTTTGTGGCTGTTTTAATGAAAAATGTCAGTTCTGCTTTGTTTAAGAGATCACCTCAGATCTTCAAACCTCCTTTGTTTCAGGTCTTCCCACTGATACTTGCACTGATTTCCTGTGGACAGAGTCACACTGAGGGGACTGAACAAACTAATGGTTCATGTTACAACTTGTGCCCAGCTGGTAAGATATAATGAGAAACATTATTGTCAGTTATTGGTGTAAAGTCAATGTGAAAGTATCACATTAACTCGTTCCCTTTCTCTCTTTTTCAGGATATCATAAAGTTGGTAACTGTGATGATCAAGTTAAAAAGTACAAATGCAAGAAATGTGAGGTTGGCTTCTACACAGACATAGAAAACTACAGAGAGAAATGCCTTAGGTGTGACTTATGTAATCGTAAGTATCCTGCCCAGTTTCAATTTAGTGTTACACATGTTTTCTGCTTGTGTGATAATGTCGATTAAAGTTAAATTGGACTAAGATAAAACAACTGACTGCTATAATCTTGTCATTTAGATATATGAAACACGGTGCTCTTCTATTCTTTCAGCATAAACCTCTTTTTGTGGTGATCTTGTTATGACAATCTTATATTTGTTTCCGACCAATGTGATGAAGTTGAAACACTTTGATGACTTAAGTCTTTCTAGGATGGGAAACCTTTCAACATTGTGTGTCACTCTTAACCTTCAGAATGTCAGTTTGAGCTTGTACACAGTGAGATTACAGACTTAGCAGTACAATGCCAATATCTGATGTTACGTGCACTCCAGTTTTAACTAACTATTGATTGTCATTGCTTTTGGTTAACGTGACTGTTAGTGTTGGTGAGGTCACAAAGGTAGTTAAAACAATCTATTTGGTGGCTGGACTTTGGGGATTTGCCTTAAGTCCTTCAAGCCCCTGAATGTGCGCTTGTATGTAGATGTGATATCAGGTATCAGGTCTGTTGTTACAAGCGATTCAGCCCCGGTACGACTGTAGTGAGAGTTTAGGTCACATTGCCTGTGATCAGTTAGGCTTGTTCTGAGCTGTTGTTTAACTCCACCAGAGCTCCCCTTTATCGCCAGTTCTGTTCATAACTTTTATGAGGAGAATTTATAGGTGTAGCCATGAGTTCTGAGTGGGTATGCTTTGGTGGAATATGTCTATGTCTTTGCTTTTCACCATATGGTCCTGCTGACTTCATTGAGTGACCGGGACATTTAGCAGCTGGGCTGACGATTAGCATCTCCAATTCTGAGACCTTGGTTCTTGGCTGAAAAGATGTCTAATGACCACTCCTGTTTGGTAGTGATATGCTGCACCAAGTAGAGGAATTCATTCAAGTATCGACAATCGAAGAGGAGTTTCATGTAGAAATTCTGCTTCTCCAGATCTGGTCTTGGGCTACGATGGGTACGATAACCTCCTAAATGAAGTGTTTCATGCCTCTCCAATGTAGAGGAGATTGCAGGGCAGACCAGAAATGCTGGCAATACTATAGCTAAAGGAGGTTGCTGGTAAGAGGAAGTTCTGGGCATCACTGCTTAGACTGCTGCCTCCAGGATAAGCAGTAACACATAGATGATGGCTTGAAGTATGGCATAGATGGACATACTGTGCTTTGCTTTTTCCTCAGATGATGAGATGGTACTAAGGCCCTGCTCCTTTAATAGCAACATAGTGTGTGCCTGTAAACATGGATACTACAATTTAGGGTCTGACCATCTGAGGGAATGCATGAAATGTTCCTGTAGAACATGTCCAAGTAAGTACACTAAAAGAATGTTAAAACATTTGATTGGTGTTCACAGCAGCCAAATTTTTTCATTATCAAGCATAATAACAACTTAAATAAATTCATTCGGTCACCTCCACCGTTAATCCTTTCAGAGAACGATGACTACAGAAGGAAGTGTTTGAAGCAGAAGATTGGGACAGACAAAACATATCAACTGTGACAAGAACACAGGACAACAAATCAATCAGAAATAATATAGAATGCATATATTTACTGCGGTGATAGCTTACAGTGTATATCAGCACCATTATCAAATCTAAACACAGTGTCTGGCTTATAAAATGTGCTCATGTATGTGTAAACCACATTGTTATTACTGAGTTTCGGTAGAATTGCACGACTAGATGTGTCATAATCGCTGTTTGGTTCCAGGGTTTTGAGTTGAAGATTGATTTTTAAAATTTTTGGTTGTATTTTTATTTATATTTTTGTTCTGTGTTCAGGGTTTGTTTTCAATTTACTCTGTTTTGGATTTTCAGTTATTTTTTAGTATTTTGAGTCTCCAGATCTGGTTAAATTGTCAGGATCCCTGGGTTTTCCCTTGTCTAGTTCCCCTTTGACTCGTTATCTTGTAAATATTTATTGTCTGCGTCATCCACTGTTCATTATCACGCGCTCCCTCACAGACCTGTGCTCCTTGCTGGGTGTTTCCCAAATTCCCTAAAAGTGGTTTTTCCAGTGGTTCGTTTTGAACTTGTTTTAACTGCCACCAGTAGAGATTTTATTTTATTTTCCATTTCTCTAGTCCTGCACAGCACTACATTATATAACTTTCTTTCTTTTCTTTTTCTTTTTAATGGTTTGTTTGGTTTGTTTCTGCCACCGGAAAGTACCTTTTTTATCATAAGTCAAAATTTTGGGTTTTTATCTGAAAGCTCTGACTTAAAAACCTCAAAATATTGAGTTATTTTCTCCATTTTTGAGTTATTGTCTCAGAAATTTGATTCATGAAGTTTAGATTTTGAGATAATCTGAAATTCGCTGTTCCAAGGATTTCCACACTTCATCAGTGCCCTCGCTCATCCACTAATCATTTGGTGGTAAATTGGTACTTACTTGTGTCTGGTTTCATTTGTTTAGTTGCATTTCCTCCCCTATCACAATCTAGATTAAGCTCACCTGCATAAAAATGTGTATAAATATCCCTGCCTTTGTTCTTTACCATCTTGTACTGTTTAGTCTTCTTTATGTTGGGGCTTCTCTTCGTTCTTGTCCTTGTTTTGGATTAACAATAACCGTTTTTGGAGTTTTACTCACTGTTTGTTTAGATTACAGCTAGATTACAACACTCGTTCTTTGTTTATTGAAACTCAGTCTCTGTCTTGTGTTTTGAGTCTATATGGATCAATAAGTGTATGTGCTCATATGATCTCATTTTGTTTCCTGTTTCTTGCATCACTTTTCTGAAGACAAAACAGAATTGAAAGTCCCGAGGCTGAAAACATGCAATAACACACTCATACAAATAAACCTGTCCTTAAACCACAGGTTTGAGTCAGCTTCAAAAGAAACTCATTCATCAGCTTAAATCAGAGTGTCTCACCCTGCTGGTGATTACACAATTGTTTTCAATTGAGTGAATCTGAATAAAAATTGGTAAGTAATCCTGTTCGTAGGATTAATTGGATCATCTCCATGTTCAATTTCAAGGGTGCTTTGAGTAGAGTTTTATCGTTTAGTGTTGTGTGAAGCTCATGTTTACATAAAGGTATACAAAGATTATGTCTTAATGACCGCAAGATAAGGTTTGTTAAAAAATTTTTTTTTTTTTTTACAGTTGCTTAAAAGTTATCTTTTATTATGTATATTCTTCAGTGACTGTAAATCATATTTGTTGGTGTCATTATTGCTAGCATACATCCTCGCTGTTGTGGTTTTAGCGTTGATAATCAAACTTCATATTAGTTGCTGAAAATGTTAATGCTGCAGTATTGTGTATAACAGACATGCAGGGTAGAAGAAGGCCTCCTGATTACTGGGATTCCCTGTTGTGGTCTTGCTGCTCTAGGAGCAATATTTTCCTGTGAAAAAGAGTTTCCACAGGACAGTGGAGCAACCTTTCCCAGCAATAACTTGAAGTAATGGTTTTCTGTGGGGTTTTTCTTTATCAGTCTCTCACATCGTGGGGATGTTTCAGTTCAGTTCATCGAGATTCATGGGGATTTGTTCAGAGAGTTTGCTTCACATTTGAGTCTTGAACACTTTGGTATACAGAGGACTTCATGGTCGACTTAGTGCCTGCAAGGTGTCCAGGTCATGTGGCTGTAAAACAAGCCCAGATTATCACCCCTCCACCACCGTGCTGCCTGTTGGTATGAGACGTTTGTATTAATATGCTGCAGAAGCATGGGCTTCAGGTTGTTTGGATATGATATTATAACCCTGCCACAATGATGAACTGCAGTAATTGATTGTTAACACGAACCTGAATGCTCCAGACCTGCAAAATCCCCAAAACATCTGCTTTTACAGAGGAACTCACACTTGCTCACAATCAGTTAATCAAGTGTCTTCAATTATCACTCTATAAGTTTACAGGCAATTATTTAAATTGTATTTGTTTTTACTTATACATATTTAGTTTACAATAATGAAAAATAAATGCAAAATCATTAGAATAGCATTTTCTTAAAGTTTAGTAGTTTGAGAGACTGAAATGCCATTGTTAGAAATTGGATCAGAATTAAATTTTGCAATTTTTTATGTAAAGCATGCAGTTGCATGGGTATGAAAATATAAATAAAAATTTGTCAGACTTTCAGCACTAAAACACACAAGACCAAGTGAAGAGTCACCTTTATATGCATTTGATTGTTGAAGATTGTATAATGTAACAGAGAGAAAAATATCAAACATGTTGAGATTTTGTTTTTAACAGACTGAAAAGAGCAGAGAACTGCAAATGAAGACAGCAATCATTTTTGTACTTACTGCATTGATGGCTTACAGTACTGTATATGAATGTTAAGCACACATTATTAATATTGCTGATTGATGATTACTTGACCACAGTTTAATCAAAATGAATTGGATCGATTTGTTATTGCTGTCTATCAAGTGTGACTATATGTTTTGTGGGTGTTTTATGATTTTACAGGTAATATCTTTGGTGAGCGAAACATTTGCATTGAGTACAAAAACACTGTTTGATTATTAACTGCTTTTAAATTTTCATCTAAAATATGTGTGTGGTTGAGTTGAGCATGCCCTGATTTCAGCAATGGACATGTTGGCTTTTTGCTAGAATGAAGGAAACACGTTTGCAAATTTAACATCTCCCCACATATCTCTTGTATCTCTTGTGCACTCACTCTTCCTGTGGTTTGACTGAGGATGTAACTACCTGTGGTGAACAGCACGTCGATATATGCCAAAAGTCCTCATAACAAGCAGGTTAAGGTTGCCTTACTAACTAATTAATATAGTAATGTCAGAGTGTCTTTGTGTTTACAGCAAGGAGCCAAATGCCTTTCCTTGCACATGTTTTGGTGATTGGTGCAATTATGGCTCCTGCTTTTATATTGAAAAGTCCTATTTTATTTCTGTGCCTGATATGTTGTTTTTTCTCAAACTGCAGCACAGCTGGGCTTGAAAAAGGAGGTTATGCTGTATTGTGTAATTTACACTGAAATGTAGTCAGAAACATTGAAATGACTTTAAGCTTTATGTTAGGGCTCAAATCTCTAAAAAAACAAACAAACATTGATTTTTAACCAGATTTAGCAGAAAAATAAAGAAAACCATGTCTTCTTGAAGATGGGCGATCGTGGCTCAAGAGTTTGCGGTTCGTCTTGTAATCGGAAGGTTGCTGGTTCGAGCCCCGGCTCGGACAGTCTCAGTCGTTGTGTCCTTGGGCAAGACACTTCACCTGTTGCCTACTGGTGGTAGTCAGAGGGCCCGGTGGCGCCAGTGTCCGGCAGCCTCGCCTCTGTTAGTGCGCCCCAGGGCAGCTGTGGCTACAATGTAGCTTGCCATCACCAGTGTGTGAATGGGTGGATGACTGAATACAGTGTAAAGTGCTTTGGGGTCCATAGGGACTAAGTAAAGTGCTATACAAATACAGGCCATTCCAAGGTGTGTACCATCTTTTTATTAGTACTGGACATCTTGCTAGCACCCCATGTAATTTAAAAACGATATTTCTTCGTATTCTAAATATAAATTCTAAATATATGCCTCTTGAAGGTGTAACTTCACACCTCTTGTCATAAGCGTGGTGCTCGGTTAAACTGTCAAACAGGTTATAAACAGATTTTTGGACCAATGAAAAGTTGATTGGAGAAAGTATTAAGTTACCTGAAAGTGATTGCAGTTAAAAAAATAATAATTAGGAACTAAATGACAACTATACTCACATATGTGTTTGTGTTGTGTTTGAATGAACAGTGAAGCAGACGACTGCTAACAGCAAAGTAGACTTTTATGTTGGAATAAAAAAGGAAGATTTCCATAATGAAAAGAGGTTAAAGAGAAAGAGGTTGTTTTAAAGCCAATAAAATACGTAACATGTTCACAGTGTACCAGCCCTCCTTTTATACTCTACAGTCCCCAACACTACCCCACCGCAGATCTAACTGCACCACTGTTCCTGGCGGGTTGTCACATGATCTGACCTTATTTCCTGCTTTTATCTACACTTCTTTGAAGACACCCCATGGAACTGAAACCCCGTACCCCCAAACACGATCACACAGTCACACAATCAGAGTCTTCCTCAAACCTAAAACCCCAAAGATGAATCTTACCCTAGTAAGTGATACTTTTTTATAGATTTGAGCTGGATTGAGAAAAACAGTGTTTTTCTAAATGCAGTTTTCATCTGAATGCTTTTTAATTATTATTGTCATGGGAACTATTGGAAAGGATTGTGACTGAATAAGCGGATACAAACATTATGTCTTAATGACTGCGAGATAAATTATTGTATTTATCTGTTAATTGTGACTAATTGTTAAATTTGAGAGTTTGAGTGACTGTAAATCACATTGCTGTCAGTCCTATAGCTAGTTCATCTTCACTGTTTAGGTTTCCATTTTTCGTGTTGTTATTGAAGCTCCAAGTGTAACTGCATATATCTGTCATTGGTCCTGGACCTAGCAGACCTTTAAGTTGTGTTTATTGTTAAATACTTTTTGCTTGAGTTTTAGTTCATGTAGTGTTTTTGGAGCTATGAGTTTCATTTCTAATTGATGTTCGCTGTTTGGTTTTGCCATGTTTCTGTTCACTGGTTTTCTTGGTTTGTCACCTTTTACATTCCAGTGTCTGTTTGTAGTTATTGCACGAGTTCCAGTTTATCCTTTCTCTAATTTGTTCCCTGATGTTCAGTCTTTGTCTCATTTTCCTTTGTGTTAAGTTTACCGTTGTGCCAGAGTTTTGATTTATTGATTCATCTTTTGTTCATCTTCCAGGTTGCACTTATTTCAATTTTTAGATTTTACCTGGTGCATTTGTGCTGAAAATATACAATAATCTGTCACAATAATTAGAAGATAGTAATGCAGGAAGAACCTCTAACAGTACAACTGCTAGTCATATTTCAGAGACTTAAATAATCTGTATTTAATGTAAAAAGTTAGCAGAAGGATTACCTGTGTTTTATATGTTATTATTGGGCAGCCAACATCCATGAATATAAGTGTCCAGGTTTAGGAAGAGGAGGATGAAGAAGCCCACAGTGTGTAAAACTGGAAGAATATTCCAGTAAGCTGGTATCACTGGGCTCTCAGCCCTGTCATCTCCTATCACTCAACAGTGCAGCCCATATCACAAGGGTTTTTAAAAAAGTCTATATTGTTTGTATGATCAGTTTTCCTCTCCTGAACTCTTTTCTCTCACCTGTGTCTGAAAATATTTGACCTTTGTGGTGGACGTCTGTAGAGAGAATAGCATTGTTTCACTTTAGACAAGGGTTTGCATTCCCTGGTATGTATTTGCATAGATTTAGCTTTCTTAATCTCTTGAGGCCTCACAGCACAGCTACTGGATATTCACCTACTGTGAAAGTGTATAGATATTAGAGTAATGTTTGTATGTCCTTCAATGTGCATAATAAGCACATATGTAGGACTGCTTTTTTCCACTCAGAGTGATGCTGAAAAACTGGTTCATGCATTTATTACTTCTAGGCTGGACTACTGTAATTCATTATTATCAGGATGTCCTAAAAACTCCCTGAAAAGCCTTCAGATGATCCAAAACGCTGCAGCAGGAACAGAACTCTTTTCTCCCATACTGGCTTCTCTTCATTGGCTCCCTGTTAAATCCACAATTAAATTTAAAATCCTTCTCATCACATTTAAGTTCTGTAGTAATTTTATACATACGTACATAAGATTACATACATACATAAGATTAACAGCGTAACAGCGTACATAAGATTTCCTGGAGGAGGACAGACATTTGTTTAGAACTCTTAAAGATGTCCAAGAAGCGAGCTCCTTTAAGCAATTACTTTGGTGTTCCTCCACCTCCAAAGGAAGAAGCGCAAAAGAAGCGCGTATTCTCAGAAAAGTGGTTGCAGGAGGTGAGCTGGCTTCAAACAAATGATGAACGCACAGAGATGTGGTGTAGAATATGCCACGAAAATCCCACTCTAGCGGACAAAAACAGTGCCTTTTATATGGCGTTACAACTTCTTATCTGGTGCGCATCTTTTATTTTGACAGTGAATGCGCACCTGCGGACCACTTATGTGCACCCCTGCTCATAACTCACCAATATGTATGAGGAAAGAGCAATAGAGATGAGGGTGACATCCAGGTACCTGTAGCCACATGTTTAGCCACAGACGGATATTTTCTGGTTATTTCAATATATAAAATATGTGAGGATGGCATCTTCACAGGAAAACCACAGAGAGAAATATCTCAGGTGTAGTGTCTGTGAGCGTAAGGATCCTACTCATCTTCCATTAACTGTGATGTGTGCCGTCAGTATGTGTGATAAAGCTGAAGGGGGATCAAATTTAAACTTAACCAAAATAAAAGTGCATGATCTCTTTTCATGACGAGTATATTATGACGGTCTTAACATTGTATTTTACAAATAACCCGCAGAGTATCATTTTGAGAGGATGCAAACTGAGACTGCTGACCACATGAATATTGGCACAGCATTTAGAAATGACCTTTTTCTCCACTAAAACTAAAACTAATGAAAAGACACTGACTGAGAGAACAACATGTAGTCCTGTGGCCTTGTCAGAGCTGTGTATTCCAGTTATTTGGACTAAGATGAAAAAACTGCATCTTGATTTTCCCTCAGATAAAGCGATGGTCATAAAGCCCTGCGTCTTTAACAGTAACACAGTGTGTGGCAGTAAAAAACAAAAACTCCAATTCAGAATCTGCTGTTTCACTGATCTGCATGAAATGTAACTGTCAAGATTGTCCAAGTAAGTAAACTCAAAGGATGTTAAAGCACTAGATTGATATTCACACCGTGCTGTTTAATAATTCATTCTAATAACAAGCTCCCTTGTAAATACATGTAGTCAGTCACCTTCACCTTTATTCAGAAAATGATGACTAAACGAGGAAGCACCTGCAGTAGAAGATTGTACAACGAAAGAGACAAAAACATATCAAATATGCTTAGATTGTTTGTGACGGCACATAGCACTACAAATGAAGGCAGCAACCAGATAACATACACAGACTTACAGTAAATTGTATATAAATTCTATATAACAGTGTGCACATATTTTTAATATTGCAACTCGAGTCATGTTTGTGCATTTAATTTGTATAACCTTCTCAGGGTGCTTAGCTAACCAGCAGTTTATTCAAGACGAGCGGCAACAACCAGATCGATGCAATAAAATGATTTAAACAACATTTTTTCAGTGTGTTATCTCTTCCCACACTGTGATGTAATTTAAAAAAACATTTTGGTTAAGTTTTTTAGTGCTTTTTTGTTAACTAAAACAATTTTCTGAACACATTCTGAGCACTCCTGAGTCCTGAGCCCCCAAACACGCAATAACACATCCATAGAAATAAACCTGTCGTTAAACCACAGGTTTGAGTCAGCTTTAAAGGAAACCTATTAATCAGCTCACGTCAGTGTTCCTCATCCTGCTGGTGATGAGTCGATTGTTTTCAGTTGAGTGAATTTTATTAAAAATTGGTTTAACTTCCACACTGCCTGCTCTATTCCAGTTTGTAGGTTTAATTTGGATCATCTGCATATTCAATTTCAAGGCTGCTTTAGTGCAGTTTTGTCTGAGTTGAGTTTTAATATTCAGTGTCATGCGACACTCAACAAAAATTACGTGTTAATGACTAAATAAAAGTCTTTTGTTTATTAAGTCTAGTATTTTTATTTTGTTTGTTCTTGAGTGACTGTAAATCGTACTGCTGTTATTACAACAGCTAGTGTACATCCACACTGTTATCTTCTTTGTTTTTAGTGTTAATATAAAGCTCCCTATGTAACTGCATTTGGCAGCTAAACAGTAGACATAGTCGGTAACTGAGGCAAAGAAGGCTTTTTAATTATTCGGATCCTAGGTCACGGTCTCGCTGCTCCAGAAACAACAATTTCTACAGTCATAAAAACACGAAATAAACCTTTGTCAGTATTGTGGAAGTATAACACTAACTTTCCTCTTTTCTCTTTCTCTGTCCCAGGTTGTCATAAAGGTGGTACCTGTGACGAGCCAATTGAAAAGTACAGATTCAAAAGATGTGGCAAAAGATGGCACCTACATGGAAATGAAAAACCATATGGGGAAATGTCAAGTGTGAGTCATGTGTTTGTAAGTATCCTGCTCAGCTTCCAGTGAATAGACACATGTGGTAGTGTGAGAAAATGTAAGAGGATCTGGAGTTAAATCTGACTAAAATAAAATGTTAGGATGAATATTTAATATATATATATGTAGTATAATATGGTCTTTTGTTCCTGCAACTTTTCACAATGATATTTTGGTGATCTCATATTTATGTTCAACCACTTTTATGAAGTCAGGACTCTTGAATGAAATCTGTTGAGTCTGGGAAATCTTGTCAGACTTGTGTTTCATTATGAACAGGAAGAGTATCGGGCTGAGGTAGTTTCACAGGCTGGAGACTTTGCGGTGTAATTATATCATTTAGAAAATACCCTTGTGTCCACCAAACTACTGTTCATATGCCAGCTTACATAATGCAGCAACGCTTTCACTTAAAATAAGTAAATAAATGAATGATTACATGAATTCAGCCACCTTCATTTTCCTTTCAGAGAATGCTGACTAAACAAAGAATTGCCAGCAATGCCAAAGGTAGAAGACGGTACAGGGAAAGTTTTATGACTTTAAAGGATTTGCATGAACTAGAAAAACACTTTTAATTGCTTTTAAATTCTGATCTAAATATATTTGTGGTTGAGTCGAGCATTTCGTGTTTTCTTTAGGCTTTTTAGTCAGAATGGAGGAAACACGTTTGCAAATTTAACCTCCGTGCACATCTCTTGTGCACTCACTGCTCCTGTGGTTTGACTGTGGGCATGATTAACTGTGGTGACGAGCAATGCCAACAGTGTCTAATAATAAGAAGGTTATGGGTTGCCTGGCTAACTCAGAAAGCACATGTGAAATGCTAGTTTCATAGATCGTTCTTAAAGAGTAAACAGGCTCCCTGGATCTCCTGCTTCCTCTGCACCTCGGAGGACGCTCCATGCAATAACAGAGAGAATCTTACGCTGAAAGACTGTTGAAGATATCCACTTTATTTGATTAGTTTGGTTTACTGAACTTTGATCTGAGATCCAAATGAACCTGTGGGCAGACCTCATCATTTACACAGAAAAGGCATAATGATTTTAGGAGCAGCAACCATTTGAGTCTTCATATCAGGGTTTCACTATCTCTTAACACCTTTTTAGATATGCCATCAGCTTCCTGTGTTGACAATACCAGTCTCTTTCCTTATTTATAGGACAGCATATCAGATTGAACCAGATTGAACCAGAATGCAGGAGGAAACATGCTAAAGCATCATTTACATATCTATCCACAGCTGTGCAGTTTCTCTTAAAGTATGCCCAAATCTTAGTTACAATTACAAAAACATTATTTATTTTATTGATTAACAAAAGAAAACAAAAAAAAATTGCATTGTTCTTCTCTATAGTGAATATGTTATTCAGACATTACCAGTGCTTGTTGCTGCATCACTGGGGAGAACTTGGAAAGTGTCTAAGTGAGATTTCTGACATTTGGTAGAAAGCAGGTAAGATGGCAGAAAAAGGATCTTAATCATTCAAATATAAGTTGTACAATGAAGGATTAACTTTAAGAGCCAATCTGTATGAAAGAGGGATCCAAATTCAGAGTGCAGATCTGATCTGGAAATGATTAAATTCTCCTGCAGGCAAAGAATTTTATCAACCAGCAACTTGAATGATAAATCAGTGTGTTCAATAAATACAGAAAAGAGTATAATGTAGTCAGATCACATTATTATACAACATTTGCTGGCTTTCTTTTCCCATTACTGCTCCAACAAGTCTCTCGACTGGGTTGACAACACCTTGGTGTCAAGGCATCCATCCGTCTGTCCATGTACTTGTGGGTTTGGGCAGTACATGGATTGACGGATGGATGCTCCAACTGTAGCTCCAGCTTCAACAGCAAAAGCTTTGATGAACGCTTCAGATCTTCAAATTCATCGAGTTTCATATGACTATTAGTGAGTTAAAAACCACTGGACGTTATTACTGCTCATGTTGTCTTTTTGACTCCCACCTCAGCGCTTTATGACTCATTAGATCAAATGTATTGACACATCATAAGAGACATGGATATTTTGGGATATTTTTGTAAGTCTCAAATTTCCCCATTTTTAAATGTAGCATCGTTACATCAGTGTGTCTTTGTGTCTACAGCAGGAAGCCAAACGCCTGTGATAGCTCCTGGATGTATTTCGGAAAGCATTGTTTTACTTCTGTGCCTGATTTGCATTGCTCTTTCTCAAACTTGAAAAAGGCTAGGCTGTAGTTTTTAATTTACACTGAAGTCAGCACTCCATGCAATATTAACAATGTATTCCTTTGGATTATAAATTCTATTTTTTAAACCTGTATACTTCTTTTTGGTGTATTTTTTCACTCCGTGACATAAGTGTGGCATTCAGTTAAATTGTCAAAACACGCACTGAAAAGAATTTGCGAACCAATAAAATGTGATTGGTGTAGATTTATATGTCGGATCAAAAGAGGAAGAATGAATATTCACTCCTCTGATGTGATAAACAACTGAGTTAACCACATTTGTTTGATTCTCATTGTGGTCCCATCCTTCTTTTTTCTCTTGTTTTTGAAGTTTGAATGAAAAGTAGGTTGCTTTAGAGCCAGTAACATGGCCAACACCTTCACGGTGTACAACACCTCCTCTTACATGCCCCACTCCGCACCACCATCAGATCTAACCACACTGTCCAGCTTGTGAAATATCCCCATGTATGTCACCAAGGCTTTTGTCTGAACCACATCATTATCACTGAGATTCAGTGGAATTACACTGTCACTATGTGCGTATGCGTCTGTCTGTAAGGGGTGGGTGGTTACATCTGACTTTGTTTCCTGTTTCTCGCAACACTTCTCTGAACACTCCAAAGAACTGAAAGCCCTGACCCACAAACACACTCACACACACACTCACACAAACAAAGCCTTCCTAAAACCGTTAATTTGAGTCAGCTTTAAAGGAAATCTACACATCAGCTCAGTCAGAGTGCCTCGTCCTGCTGGTGAAAACGACATTGTTTTGCTTTCAAATGAGTGAATTTCAGCATAAGTTGGTTGTTTAACTTCCACACTGCCTGCTCTCCCAAAATGAACCTTGTCTTGGTAAGTAATCCTGTTCATAGGTTTGATCTGGATCATCTGCGTGTTTAATTTCAAGGGTGCTTTAATGCAGTTTCCTCTGAGTGGATTTTCATTATTCATTGTGATGGGAACTATCGGAAAAGATTATGTTTGGATAAGAGGAAGCAAACGTTATGTCTTTATGACTGCAAGATAAATATTTATGATTATTTATTTAATATTTTCTAAGAGCTCTTCCTGCGTATATTCTCGAGTAGCGGTAAATCTCATTGCTGCCATGACTACAGCTAGTGTACATCCTCACTGTTGTGGTTTCTGTTTTTATTGTTGGTAATTAGAGCTCCATATGTAGCGTATGTACGTTAGTTGCTGCAAAATCGTTAAGGCTGTAGTGACATGTAGTTGTATGTGGATGAATGAAGGGAAGAAGTTCTGTGGATTACTGCAGCTTGGTCTTGCAGCTCTGGGTGCAGCGAGACTGTGACGTTTAATAACGTGGGACATTTACATGAGCTGTACCTAATGATTATTTACGTTCTCTTTATGCATTATTCACATTTACCCACCTTAAAGAGAGCAAGGTTCTTGTCATAATACATAAATAAATAATAAATGTAAAGACAACGACCAATAGTTTTCTTAAGGTTTACCTTTGAGAGACTGAAATCACTCTATTGAAAATATACAATAACTCACAATAATGAGAGGAGAGTCACAGATGAAGAACTCTTAACAATACTGCAAGCTATATTTCAGGGATCTAAATAATCACAAATGTAGGGAAAAGTTAGCAGAAGGATTCCCTTTGTTTTAGGTGTTATTATTGGGCAGCCAACATCAATAATTTTAAGTGTTTTGGGGTTTAGGAAAAGGAAGATGAAGAAGGCCACAGTGTGTAAAACTGGAAGAATATTCCAGTAAGCTGGTAGCACCGGGCTCTCTGACCTGTCATCTCCTATTGCTCAACAGTTTTTCCAACTTATCTCTTTTCTGTGGGGCCACGTTGTAATTTATTTTACTTGGTAAGGACGCATATCACAAGATGTTTTTTTGGTGGGGGGGGGCTTTGTATTATATTATTTGTATGATCACTTTTCCTCTTCTGAACTTTAATCACTCACCTAAGAGTCAGAAATATTTGACCTTTGTGGTGGACGTCTGTAGAGAGAATATTGTTTTTCACTCTGTGGTATATATTTATATATATTTTAACACGCAGTACAGCTACAGCTGCTTGGATATTCACCTACTGCAGACATGTGCGAACATTACTTATACATTTAACAGTATAAGTTATTAATCACTCAGGTTCATATCTCACCGATATGTATCGGGGAAGTTTTGGAAATGAGGATGACATCCAGGTACCATATTTTTGGACTGAGGTTTGCAATATGAGTCATGTATGTGAGAACTCTGACGGTCAAGAAGAGTCTTAGTTCATTAGCTCTGGGTGGAGGATGGTCCAAGTACTCTGACACGTTTTCCGTTCTGTCTTCAAAACGGACCGAGTCTCCACTGATCTGCGTGGCATATTTTTTCTGTCATTCTGCTTTGGTAGAAAAACAACTGCCTGCTGCACGATGTGCATGCTAGAGTTCAGAAAGTGTGTTGAACCTTTAATGGCAGTGGAAAATTTACATTTTCAATGAACATGTTTCTCTTTGATGATATATAAAAAGTTTTTCCTCGCCAGTGACTCTTTCTGTCATTTTGTTTCAGCTTTTGTGACCAAATGTCAGTCCTGCTCACACACGAGCACCTTAACCCTCATTTAACACCTCAGATCTTCAGATCTCATTTTTTTTTGTTTCAGGTCTTTCCACTGATACTTGCACTGACTTCCTGTGGACAGAGTCACACTGAGGGGATCGAACAAACTGATGGTTCATGTTACAATTTGTGCCCAGCTGGTAAGATATACAGAGGATTATTGTTGCCAATTATTGTCCTTCGTGAAGTCATTGTGGAAGTATCACATTAACTCGTAACCTTTCTCCTTCTCTCTCTCTTTCCCAGGATATCATAAAGTTGGTAACTGTGATGATCAAGTTAAAAAGTACAAATGCAAGAAATGTGAGGATGGCTTCTACACAGACATAGAAAACTACAGAGAGAAATGCCTTAGGTGTGAACAGTGTAATCGTAAGTATCCTGCTCATTTTCAGTTTGCTGCTACACATACTGTCAGCTCGTGTGATAAAGTTTAAGGGCGTTCGAGTTCAAATTGGACTGAAATAAAACCGATGGATATTTTCTGGTTATTTCAATATCTAAAACATGTGAGGATGGCACCTTTACTGGAAAACCACAGAAAGAAACGTGGACTAAAATAAAACAGTAGACTGGTATTTTCTGTTTATTTGGTCTTATAAAAGACAATGCTATTCTTTGCTGCATCTAAGATCTCTTTTAATTATGAGCGTATTATAATGATCTCATATTTCTGTTAAACCAGTTTGATGCAGTGGAGTGAAATAAATATTTAGCGTGGGAAATCTTAATATAATAGTAACTGTATTTCAGTAATAACATCAGTGCCAGTTTGAGTATTCACTTTGCATGGAGACTTGCACTGTGACAACAACACGTGAATTTGTGTACGTACCAGTTTGAGCTCTCCGTTAACATATTGATTCCTTCTGTTTACATTTCAACTGAGTTTCACATAAATATTGAAGCGGAACTGGGAAAAATCATTTTATGTGCTAATTGACGAGAAGAATGTGACAGTAGAAAATAACATGTGGTCCCATGGCCTTATCGGGACTGCGTTTTTCAGTTATTTGGACTGAGATGGAAACACTGTATTTTGCTTTTCCCCCAGATGATGAGGTGGTAATAGAGCCCTGCATCTTTAACAGGAGCATAGTGTGTGGCTGCAAAGAGGGATACTACAATTCAGGATCTGATTCACTGCAATGTTCAAAATGTTCCTGCGAGCACTGCCCACGTAAGTAACCTCAAAGGATTTTAAAGCATTAGATTGATATTCACTGCAGCCAAACTGATTCATTTTCTAATATAATAACAATCTCACTTCTAAATACATACATTCACAGTCACTCTTATGTTCCTTTCAGACAATGCTGACTACAAAGCGAAGTGCTCACCCCCCTCGAGGTAGAAGACTTTACAATGTAACAGAAAATAAACAACAAAACATATACAGTGTGCTTAAATTTTGTTTGCGACGGACTGACAAGAACACACAGAACTGCAAATGAAAGCGCCAATGATATAAAATACATATACTTACTGTGGTGATAGCTTACACTGTATTGTATGTGAATACTGTCTACAGGTATACACCAAGATTGCAGTGTTTGTTCAGTGATGTTTGTGCATTTAATGTGTATCAACTTCTGGTGACGTTTAGAGGGCCACTAACTTACTCAAGATAAATGGTAACTATTTGTCAGTGCTAACTAAAATGTGATCTACAATCTGTTTGTGGTTCAGTTAAACATGGCCTGATTTCAGCAGGGGACGTGTTGGCTTTTTGTTAGAATGGAGGAAACAAGGTTACAAATTTCTCTCCCCCCTCCCATATTTCCTGTGGTTTGACTGAGGCCCTGACTACCTGTGCTAAATAACATGCCTGCAGATGACAAAAGTCCTGATAATAGGCAGGTTAGGGTTGCTTTTCAAGCACTGTTCTCCAGTTTTACACATTTGTATTAAAGAACAGACACATCCATGGACAACCATGTTTACCTTTCTATAACCATTTCTTCTGATCATTGTGCCATAATGTCTTTTTTAAAGGATACAAATAGAGCCACAAGATGTCTCTTATTATGTGGGACTGTCCTTTGTCCCCGATGTCCCACATATTGATCGACTCTGCAGGATTTGCATTTGCACTGAGTGAAAGTGCAAGTGCAAAGGATTTGCAAAAGTGTGGCTTTTACTCAGCTTTTACTCAGGCTTTTTAATATTTTTCAGTGAAGCTCAGCCTGTCTAATGCTACTCCCATCAGGGAAAGACACCACCAAAAAGTAGCAAGGCATCCAACTTTTAGTGGAAAAGACTGAAACAACCACAAAGAAACACAAAGCGTTTTTGCCTCTTTGGATAAAATTATTCTTCTGGTCCACACTAGGAAAGATATAGCATGAAATGACAGAGTATATATGTGTCATAATTAGCTAACAAAATGATACAATTGTCAGATAGAGCTAAAAAAACAACAAAAAAACCCCACTCAAAAATCAATGTTCCTCCCTACCAAAATGCAACCAGGCAGAACACCAGCTGGAATAACTTAAAGAGAACTATGGGATTAAATAAGGACTATATGATAAGAACATAGCTTCGCCTTCCCTTTATCCTTACATTTACTTAGAAAGAGAGTTGGAAAAGTTACTTTTAAATTATTAATTTGGTCTTTGCATAATAAATTAAAATCTGGTAACCTGTTGTTGGATATGAAAATTTCTGACTACCTCAAAACATTCCTAACAGTCCCCACGGAGTCACACACAAATATTATTGTTTTCCTCAAACTGGGGTCTGAGCAGCCTAGATGCAAAATGTTTGAATGTTTTTCCAATGCTGCTAGGAACCGTCAATGTTCAAAGTTCAGCCTTCAAAGGAATAATCTCCGATTAGTTCCTTTTTCTGTCTCTCTGCAAGCAAGCACACAGAGGAGAACTTAAACTAACAGACTGACTTTTGCAGACATCATATTCATTTCAATTTTGCTCCTGTCGTGTGTAAAAATGCATTCCAAAATTTAATTCAGATTCAGGCTGCATAAGCTTTAGCTTTTAATGCTTCATTAGCTTTTAATGTCAGGATAAATACGTGTTGTCAGATGATTTCTATACTGTTTTTTATTTTTTTTTAAGTTATAGGCAAAAGCCTACTACAGCTTCGACAAATCCATCTACAACTCGAATTGTGTCTTCAACCACAGTGGCAAACAAAAGTAAGTGAATCTTTAATTATGTGTGTCATTTTGTCTGATTGACTTTTTGTGAAGGTTAGGAGAGCCAGCAAAAACAATGAGCCCTAAGCATTCAAGTAGATCTTTAGGAAAAGGAGATTTGAAAACAAGATGTGATACTGTGGGTTTGCTTTTCAAGCTTTTTGGGCCACACATCCCAAGAATATTGCTGACATAAAGCGGCTCTATTTAAAAGAAGGGCAAAAATTCCTCCTGACCGTACTGCAGATTTGATCTGCAACTACTTAAAAAAGCTCGACTGAGGCTCTCGGAGCCAGATTACTAAATGCACAAGCACCAAGAATAATTAATAATAAAGTTTAAAATTGTATTTTCTTAAAGTATGTTAATGCAAACGCATTGTGTTGTCTATCCTTGTATACCAGAAGATCACATCACATTATATATCCCACTAATGTTGAGAAGTAATTCCAAACCTGCTTTTTTTTTCGTTGTACGACAGGATTGATGCCTACAACTGTTACACCAGCTTCAACTTCAACTCCCGACCCAAACAAACCTCTAGTTTCAACATCCAAGGCTACCACGAAAACATCAAATCCTCATATAACAGAGATTCCACGTAACCGTTAGTGCTCATTTTATATTTTAACAAGACATTTGATACATTAACTTACTGCCCTTGGTTTTGTAGTTTAGTTTTATGACGTATCACACTTGCTATGGACATTTTAGCAGGTTTAGCAGCCTCTGATTGTTATCCAATTTACATGGAGGATAAAGACAAAATAACCTTATGTCAGAACTTATTGATGTGGAGTGTGTCTTTGTGTCCACAGCGGGGAGTGCAGGAATTTTTCTCGCAGTGATTAGCTTTCTGTTGCTCTCATGGTTCCTGCTGATCTGCACCATGAAGATATTCAAACACAAAGACAGTTTTTGCTGGAGAAGGAGGAAAGAGGCTGAAGTCTCCCAGAACGGTAATCTGCAGTAAATAAATCCAATAAAGTACCTGTGTGTTGTATTGAAGTACACATTTGAAATGTTTGCATTTCATATGAGATTTATGTAACTTCATCTTCTTTAAAACTCAATGGCACAAATTTAAGGTTAAATGTTACCTTTGTTACTTTTGTCAGTCCTTTATTTCTATTGCCTTAATTGTAATTTGTTTTTCAAGTGCTTTGAATTGAATAATCGCTTTTATTCATCAGAGTATGTTTTCCACAACTACCACAGAACATTAATATACAGTACATAGAGTAAACAGTACAGGCACTTAGCGTTTTGGTAGAGACATTCATGTAGTTTTCATATGGCTAATATCAAAGTTAGTAAGTAAGTAAACTAAAGTACTTCACTTTACATTACTTGACCTTTGGGAAGTTAAGATACTATGACACCTCGCAACCAAAGACAAATTTTCTCATGTTACTCCTCACAATGTGAAATGTACAATCCAGTTGTGCATTAAATAGAAGAATATCCATATTTTGTTCTGTTTTAAAAATGTGCCTTAGTGACTGAACATGTCTTGACTAACAGACAGGAAACTCAATGATAATATCTCCTTTCCTTTTTAACAGAACAACCCAGTCATCAAGGCAGTAACCCGACCACGCTGGTTTGTGCTCAGTTTCATGCACTCCATTTTCTTTAAAGATAGCAATCTAGGCAGGAGCACTTACTGTAGGTGCACAGTAAGAATTTCTTGTACATAGTTCATCAAGATAATTAGCTCATTAGCTTATAATTAGCACACAAGAAAGGCAGAAAATTTTGGTAATCCCTGTCATGCACTTCAAAGTTTGTACTTATCCTGTCTTGTTTGTTCTTTCAAGACGCTTACAGTATCTGAGGAAACTCCCATGTTGACTCTCAATCAGAGTCCAGCCATATCAGAACATCCAACCCACATCAACCCTCTCGTGCCAGTCAATGGCCAGTTAGGTAAGACTATCTGAGTATTTGATCTCTTGCTAACGTGCACTGCATGCAAAATGCTGGACTTCGTTAATTATGTGTTGATGATTTCTAATTAAAAAAACAAAACAAAAACACCCCCTGCAGAATTCTTGCAAAACTTTATTTTAGTCTCAAAAGTCATTTTCCTCATTCCCAATGTAAGGAGTGATTAAAATATTCCTTACTTTTAATAGGAGTTCAGTGAAGAAGGATAAAAAACCTCAAATTCAAGAACAGCCAACAATCAAACAGTCTGCATTTCTTTTTCTGTCATTCAGTATTAAGTATTCACAGACAGCCTTCTCTGTTCTTCAGCACAAGCTTCCATTGTATTGCACTTTAGGGTAAATGTAACCATTGACGGTTTAATGACATAACTGGCAACATAAAACTGAGAAATGTGACTTTATCTGCATCATTTTAGCAGGAAATAATTTCTTCTGCTACTACTTCTACTACTACGATTCCAGAAAATACTAGTTGTGTTACTAGAATCATGGGATTATCAGCTAAGAAAAACACCACGTACCAAATGAAACTCAGTGGTGTCATAGATCTTTTTACACATGAAGTGTAAAGGAAGCTTTTGCATTGTTTTCAGAGACAATATGACTCATAAAATGATAAACAGCTTTCAACATTTATTCATTTCTGTATATATTATATCCTTTAAGTAGGCAGGAAAAAATCTCTCTCTCTTTCCCTCTACACATATAGATATATATATATAGATATATATTGATGTAGATTTAGATAGATGGATAGAAAATTAGGGTCATTGCATCACGTCCTTCGGGACAAGTTCTGTACAGTACACACTATAAGGCGGAGTTATCTTTTGGTCACTTAGGAGTTTAAAACAGGCTGATCAGCACAAGCCGGGTAAAATAATGTAGTTGCTTAAGAACTTGCTTCTACACCACAGAGTGATTTTTTTTTCTGTGGTGAGCAGTAGAGCTGGTGCATGCTGCTGCACTGAATTACTTTAGAAATTTGTTTAATTTAGAGAGGACGTGAAACCTATTGTTAGTAAAGCTGTGAGAACACCTTCAACTTTCTCCCCTCATTTAAATGACTGTGGACTTCATCCGAAGTGAGACTTAGGTATTGAGTGCTGGAGGGTGTGATGGGCTTGGCTCTAAATGTTTGAGATAAGTGATGTGAAAACTGTGAGAAAAGTTGTAGAAGAGGAAGTGTTCAGCACTGAGTTTTCCAGTAAAGCTATTAGCATTTATGATCAGTGACACATGTTTTTATGACGCACCTTAATAGGTGGTAGACAGTAGGTCATAGCCAGAAAAAGTAGCATTTGGCCTGCATTTTTTTTTTCAGTTTCATTGTTCCATTATTTAACAAATGCTTTCAGCTTAAGTGTGATCCAAGCAGATTACCTTCAAAACATAATGATACTGCGATTATAATGTATGATCGATAAAACCAGGGGAAATTACTCAGTTGTTTTACACCGAATGAAAAAGCCATAAACTTTAAAAAACTAAAAATATCAGCAGCAACATTAGACGAGCAATATTTCTAAAGCTTTAAGGAGAATAGCTACCCCTTCAAACACCTGCTTGTCTGCTTGTGCTGTTAAAAGGAAGCGCTATTTTGCTACTGCTACATTGTTTAATTGAATTATATTAGTAAAATTAAAAAATGTTACTGTTGCAGTTTCTTCCATCTGATAGAAGCACAGTATACTATCTATAAGTGCTGTTGTTTTTACTTTTTCATCTCTTCTTGTTCACCATAGTGTTTATCAGAACCACATCTGTGGAGGTGGAAACTATGAAATAGAGCGTTCTTACTCTTGCACATCAGTCAGCGATGTGACATTAGGTCAAATGGCAAATCAGATAGTGAACACATGTGCCTGTTAACTGTGTCATATGGTAAACTCCTGATATTCAATTTCATGTGAGCCTTTCAAGCCTGTAGGTGTGCTTTAAATACAACTGCAGTCATTAGTGAGGTCATGTTGTTGTTGGCATTCACGGCTAAGATCAAAACCTGTTTTTAGTTTGGTGCTGTTTGAACTGTGGTGAGGATTATGCTCTGTTCTCCTCTTCATAAGCTTGAGATGGGACTTTTATTTGCGTTGTGTATTCTGTATCATTACGTCTCTTGACTGTTGTTGTCCTGTTATTACAAAGTGAGAAAACTTTTCTACTTAGCAGACCAATGCTGATATAATGTGGTCAAATTTCTCTGTATATCTTCTGAATTACTTAATTAGTAATTACTTAATTAATTAGTTTTCCAGAATATACCATAATGCTGTTCAGAGGTTGTAATGTGGTTTGTATTCTGTGGTTGAGAGGAGGCGGCAGAAACACTCAGCAGGACAGTCAAAAACTCACGACCACACTGGTGCTGGGAATTCCACAGTGGTGTCCTTTAATTAACACACTCATCACCTACCTCACAAGGCCCGGTTGAACAGCTGCTGCCTTATCATACATGAAGCACAGTGTTCCTACAACCTGTAACATTACTTTGAATTAGAAGGGTAAAGATACGAGGTCCATGTCAGTCCATGCGTCCATGCGCAAGCAAGTTTCTCCCACACTCTACAGAGAGCAGTGGCGCATCCTTGTGACATCACTAAACATTAACTTAAATTGTCTTAAAGAGACACCACACAATTGCGACTGTTACAAGGTGTGGACTGAATCATAAAAAAAAGATTTATATTAGAGTCAGTATATACAAATCACGAGTTAAAGTCTTGAGTTATCCCTCATTTCTTCATGTATTTGCTTCCAAGGAGCCAGACTTTAAACTAGTCTTGACCAGTAGTTCTCCAGGCTTTCTGAAGGTCTTTCAAAGTTCTGTCTTTGGACATTGGCTGCTTTTTCACTCATTCTCACTCTGATCATTTTCAGAGGATTTTTTTTGGTTTGTTTTTTTTGCCACTTCACACTGACCTATGACTCACTCAAGTGTAAAAAAGACACCTCACTCGAGGAATGAATCAGTGCTGTGTTAACACATTAGAGACAACATAGCAAAAAAACAATTTTTTTTATTCCAGTTGTTTTCAACGCAGCTCGACACGCTGTTATTGCAATAAAGGCACACTGGATAGAAAAACACACAGTGGAAGGCTATTGGTCATGGATCGGCTTCCCCAGAGCCTGGACATCAATTTATTGAAGCAGTGACAGAGTACGGAATGAAAAGCAGCCAAAGAAGAGCTTTAAATGTGCTTCAAGAAGCCTGGGGAGCTATTCCCAAAGATTAGTTAAAGAAAGTGCAATAAAGCATACCTAAGAGAGTTCAGGCTGTGTTAGATAACATAGGTGGTCACACAAAAGCTTGACTTTCAAGCTCATTAGAACAGATTAACTCTGTTTTGCCCTTATTTAATGCATTTCCGTGTATATTTGCACCTCTCTGCTGTTTTCTTTGCAAAATGTAAAGAGCTGATGGATGGCTCAAGACATTTGCACAGTACTGCACACTGTAACAATGCTGATCTTAAACATGACCAAAGTTTTGATCAGTGAGGCCAGTGTATGGGGAACAAACCCATATAAAGCTCTTTAATTTGAAACAAGCTTCAGACTGCTTATCACTTGATTTCACATTAGTTTCTCTAATCGTGGCAATGGATGACGTCAGTGACTCACAGATATCCTAACAGGGTGATCACAAACAGGAAGCTCTTAGAAGGAGCAAAATTGACTTATTTGAGACAGAAGGTGAACTGCTGCGCAAATGCTCTATTTCACAGAAAAACGGATTATTTTAATCTCAGACTGACGCAAAACAAGCAGCTGAGTGCCCTGTGTCCTCTGACTGTTAATTATTCTCTCCTTCCAGTTGCCAGACAACATGACCACGCAGATCGCTGGCCGGCCATCGTCCTCTACGCGATCATCAAGGAGGTGCCCTTGCATAGGTGGAAGGAGTTCTTGCGTCTGCTTAAGGTGACTGACCAGCAGATGGTGCGAGTCGAGATGGAGACTGGTTTCAGTCTCGGCTCCATGGAGAAGCAGTACCAGATGCTGAGGCTGTGGAGCCAGCACTCTTCCTCCAAACTCAGTGATATTTTCTCAGCCTTACACTACATGGAATTATCCGGCTGTGCACAGCTGCTCCAGGAAAGCCTGGAACAGCTGCAGTGGACGCCTGACCACAGACAGGCGCTCACAGCCATTTGAATGGAGCAGTGCGGGACAACTGAGGCTGTACCTGGCGGCACAAGAGTAATGCTATCTATAACACGACTGGAAACATAAATTATTCAGCCATGGACACTGGTGTGAAAGACTAGACACTCGCTGGAAAGGACATTACGATCTGTAGCCATATAGTACAACCCTAGAAACCTGGAACAATGTCGTAAATATCCCGTACTGAGTAATGCAGACGTAGATTAAAGCCAAATAAAAACATCTGATAAGCTGGCATGAAAAAAATGGACCCTTGTTTCATGTTAACACAGAAACCTAAAATGTTGAATGTAAACATATGAAATAATGGATTTGTAGCTGTGGAAAATGCAGTTTTGAACATCAGTTTCCTTCCTCAAGAGCATCGTTAGCATTTTTAGGAACCACATAACACCTCTTAACACACTCGTAATATTCTTGTAGCCTACAGTAGGTGGAGACAGTAAATAAATAAAAAAATATTAAGGGATGTCCCCTTCCCGTAACTAATGGCTGCTGCCAAAAAGTAGTTTAGAACAATCTAACCTCCAGTTTTTTGTGTGGTGCCTCTTAAATGCCAACAATGGAGGCTGCGGTTTTACAGCAGTACTGCAATGTACATGCATAACCGGGAGGTGTATGTGCTTAAAGGGTAAGCAAGGAAGTTGCACTTCCTTAGTGTAGTGTACGTGATTGTTTTACCTCCACGAGTCTGTGCTTGAGATTTCTCTTTTTTTTTTTCCTTTTGACTTGTCACAGGACAGACTTTTTCAGTTTGAATCTTTAAACTGTGCGTGTGCGTGATCACTCCGTGCACATCTGGGATGTTTGTGCAGCACAGCTGCAGACGTCTCCCTCGTTTGGTATAACAACTCAGCCACTGATTGTTATTGTGCACCCTCGCAAAGGAAGAAAACTGAAATCCCCAAAGGACGTCAGTTTTTCAGTTTCCTGCAACTAAATGGTGTCAGTGTTCAGCATGCTGGGTTTTTCCTCACCACACATATTCCATTTGAACGGATGGTTCTCACTTGTGGTGTTTGGGTATCTCACTTTGAGAGTTTTTGTGTGTGTGTGTGTGTGTGTGTGTGTGTGTGTGTGTGTGTGTGTGTGTGTATGTGTGTGTGTCATTATACTTCATTGACAGTAAAGGTCTTGGATTTTCCAGTTTAAGATGTTTATTTAAGAAAGTTTTAATGGGAATTTAGGTCACTGTCCCTGAGATATAAATATTTGTATATGTTTTACAGGTTAAAGTATTATTGTTTTTTTTATTTATGATCCATTTGTATGAATAGTTGTGTGGTGCAGAATAAACTGAAAGTGAAAATCTTTATGTTTTTCATCTCATTGTGGTCTTTAGTGGCACACTGTTATGATAACGTGCTACTGTAAAACCTCAAGTCAAAATGTCACCTGTATATGTTAATGTCATGAATAAAATGTTTGGCCACAAGGTGGGAGTATGGACTGTATGTTTGAACCGCAGCAGCCGCTCTGCATTTGTAAGCTCACACACACTCCACCTACAAAGAAAATAGGAGCACAGTACTTGAAGAGCTTTTATTCTTGAGTTGGATTACACCCATCTCATGAATTCCAAATTGGGCTAAAAGCACAAAGAACAGCTGCCTTATATTGTTCATAGTTACTGGATGGAAAAATAACAGCTCCCTTACAGGACGACATTCACTTTGTGTTTACATGCAGCACGACAGCTTCAAAATCTATAGCATTATTCTCTTGGTGCTGTCATGTATATATGCTGTCAGGCTGCACATCAGCATGTGTTTGTCATGTTTTTAACCACACCAGTGTCACCTGCCAAAAAGGGATTTCCAGTATTTCTCAATAAATAAATAAATAAACACATGAAAGATTACTAGAAATGAAACTGCTCTAAATGACTTGTTGGCCTTTACTGTCACTCATATCTCGCAAATGATATCATAACAAGCCATGCAGAGTAAGCAACACTTCTTTTACAAGGTAAAAGTTTTATACTTATTTAACCAGGTAAAAAAATTTAGTGAAGTTAAAAAAGTGTTTTTCAAATTAAACTTGGCCAAGTGGGAAGTAGAAACTGCAAGAAGTTGAACACAATCTTTCTATAAAGATATTTTAAGCGTCCAAAAAAAGGTTGGGACTGATGATAATGTTGACCACAGAGTAGGCACAATAAAGCTGTCATAAAGATCTTTGCAAAACAGGTCATTTCTTTATTTTATATATATAAAGGCTTTGTAAGTCCTCTTGACTACTGCCTTTTTATCAGTTTATATTCATCAATATAAGCACAGAAAATCACTTTTTGGCATGGGATGGCTTTTAAAATGTTTTTTTTTTTTTTTTTTTTAAATAAGAGGTTAAAGATGAAGTTAATTTCATTTTCCTTATGTCTTGACCTTTTTCTTTTCAATCATGGGTAGGTGTTATATAAGCTGTAGCTTCAACCTACTCCTTTTCGATTTGTCATATGATTTCTTCTTTTCTTTTAATCATTTCGTGTGCTATAAATGAACCGAATAAAGACAATTAACCACCGGGAGCACCAGCTACAGCACAGTTTGGAGGCTAACTAAAGACGGATTTAGCATTTTTTTTTTAATCTCTTAAAATGTCTGTAGGAAAATGAACGGCTCTTTGGAGGTATTTCCAAATGACATATTTTCCCCCTTTTCACACCGTTTTTCGTGCTTCCAGCAGCATATCTTGAACCGTTAGCGTGAAGGAGCAGATTTTTATCAACAATTTTACGCAGTGTCGCCAATAAGGAAGCTGCAGGCTTCCTACGTTTTCTGTGGTGTTCAAGTAAGCACGAGGGTTAGTGGTTTCTATTGGCAACCGGACCCGGATTCTCAAAAACAGCAGCTGGCGACGTAAACCGTCCCGTCCTGAGAAGAGACGCGACACAGCCTGGAGGAGTTTGCCGAGACAAAAAGGTTTTTGTGGTTTGTGTGTGTGTGTGTTTTTAATATATCTATATATTTTATGCTGTCTCAGTGCCACCTGTTACACACTTGAAAAAATTCCGCTGCAGCTCCTTTTGTGAGCGTTGACCCGGATAGCTATTGAATTACAAACATGGAGCACAGTTTTCTTTTGTCGGGACGTCTAATTCAAGACAATAAGTTGACGCTACCCGTGAAATAGAATTTTAAAGACATTTTCAAGTCTTGAGGGATTCAGTCTACTGTTGTTGTCAAAAAAGCCACAGTAACAGGTTAACAATGGCTCAATAAAAGCCACTGGTACAAATCCAGTTAAGTCTTAGGCAATTTTATTTTACCAGTTCCTTTTGTAATAGATAAAGTCTTTCTTCTTTTGGCAATGATAATCTTATTTTGTGTGTGTGTGTGTGTAAAATTTTACCAAACTAATATCGAGGCAGAACAGTACAAATACATAGTTATAAATAATAGAAAACACTGTGCAAAAGTTTCAAGCCACCCCTCGTGTCTTTAAATTTGGCTTCCAAGTAACAAATTTAAGCAACATACTTACCTTCATACAAGACTTTTTTTTTTCTTTTTTTTCTTTTCATTTTTAGTGTTACTGAGGAATAGTTTTCCAGGCTTTCTGAAGGCCTTCCAAGTTTTTTCTTTTTGGATGTTGGCTACTTTTTCACACCTTTTCACTCCAGTTTTTGTACCTGATAATTTTCAGAGAAATAATTTATTGTTTGTTTTGGTTATTTTGAACAACTTAACAATGCAATAAAAAGCATAAGTCTTCTAACCCAAGGGATGAACTAGTGTTGTGTCTACACATAACAGAAAAATTAGCAAAAAATTTTTTTTTTTAAATTTTATCTTTTTTACTAGCAGCCTGTCATAAAACATCATGTGTTTTTCTTCAGTTAAATATATTTAAAAATACCCAAAATAAAACAATAGTATTTTTGCACCAACAATGTGATTCTCAGAGAGCTATTAGTTGAAAACTATGTCATAAATGTTCCATACTGAGTAATCAGTGTAACTCAGTATAACAACATCTTTCCTAAAATCCTGAATAATCTGTATTTATGTGAAATATCCTGAATAAAAAACTCAGGAGTCCGGAGAGTAGTAGGAGAAAAGTGGCAGGTCTAAAAGAACTACAGCAGATGATCAGTATCTTAAGAAAGAAAAGAAATAAGAAATAGGGGGAAAATCCACCATAGACTTGTCACAGGAACTGAGAGATGGATCTGGCCTTTCAATTCATCTGATATTATTCACCAAAGCTTGATCAGAAATGGCTTTTGTATATGGGAGGCTGTCAAGGGAAACTATGAGAAAAGGCTGAGATATGGCAAAGTACACAAGAACTGGACTGAAGATCAGAAGATCAATCCAAATTTCAAATCTTTTGTAAATATGTGCAGAAGAGGTCTAGAGAGTACAACAATGAGTCTCTACAGCCATCTGTAAAGCATGATGGAGGCTCTGTCATGGTTTGGGGCTGTATTTCAAATAGTGGTGTTGGGGATCTTCTTGTCGAAATTGATGAAATTATGAACGCTATGTTGAAGAGTAAAGGTGCTTGTTTTTCCTCGTTTTTATTACTTCTTCTTCTTCTTTTACATTTCGACATGTGACAGATATATTTTATCCTCATTTCCTCCTTTAACCATTAGACTACAATGTTTTAATTGCTTTGAACAGCCATGAACAATCCATCCGTTTGAACAATCCAGTGTTCTTTCCAGCCATTTGAACAATCATGACTGCTTTGGTTCGACCTGGAGTCAATATTTCAGAGCTATGTAAGGAAGGAGACAAGTTACTTCGGAGCGGTGAGCTGGAGAGAGCCACCTCCTTGTACATGTCTGCCTTCAGGACTCACGCCACCTCTGCGGTGTCCCACATGAGAAAACTGGATAAGTCTGGTCTGGATTTGGTGATCGCTACTCTAGAGGGCTGGCTTGACAGTCATGTGAAGAATCAGCCTGCAGAGGGTCTTAATAAAGGTCTTGCTGCTGTTTTCCTCTCCACACTCAGTCCCAACAATCTGTCAGCCACCATTTACAAAATGGAGTCTCTTCTTCAGAGTGGCACGCATGCCTGTGAGGAGATTTTTGCTCGTTGCACCGCTATGCTTGAAGGGAAGCGGAACCTTCCTCCAGAGGGTTCAACTCATGTTTTGTTAGAGATAACTCGAGCCCTCGCCTGCTTGTTATCAGAATCTCACAGGTTAAAGGGACTAAAGATTTACCTCAAAGCTTACAGGAATAGCAAGTCTGAAACTGTCACACTGGTGAAGAGCAGACAAGCCGAACACCTACCCAAAATAGTGAAGGCCTTTGCAGAACAAATCATGCTCATACATCCCACTCTGGTAGTTGACAGCAAGTGGAAAGTGGAAACGAAGGACAATGACAAGCTTGAAGAAGAAACTTCTGCTACTGTTATTGAGTTTTTGCTGTCTATCTCACCTGGTAACAAAGAAGTACAGGAACTCAATGCAGCGTATTTGTTTTTGACGGGCAGGTTTATGGACAGTGCAGAGGCATACTCTTCCCTCTTGCAGCATGCTCGTGGCCAGAAAATATCAGAGAGTACTATAGAAAAATTACTCCAAGAAACTCCTGAGAGGACAGCCAGACTCTTGACAAGTCGAGCAGCTGCTTGCTTTTCAGCAGGTGGAAAGATTGCAGAGGAGTGCAAAGATTTGGGGAAAGCATTTGAGACTCACCCAGCCACTGCCCGAATTTACTTCCAAAAGCTGTTCATGGATCAGGGGACTGGGGTGGCAGCTTGCAACCATCTCCGTCAGCAGGCGGAGAGAGGCCTGTCTGATTACAGAGAGCAAGTCCTTGTCCGTGCAGATCTGCGATCTACTGAAGGAGTGGAACTTCTGGACCCTGTTATCACTCAGTTACGGACCCTGTGCCATTTAGAACCTGGTGGGGGAGACAGAGAGTTGCGGGTCCGACTGGCTGATTGTCTTCTCCTCAGAGGGGAGCACAAAGAGGCCCTCTCTATCTGCAGCCAGCTAGCCTCACAAGGTAAGCAGAGCTATCAAAACACGGTCCACGTCCTTCGTGGATATGCACGATTTCTCTCTGATGACCAGAAGGGTGCGTTAGAAGACTTTCAGGCTGTGATTGAACATAATGCCCCCCACCCATCCAGCTGTGTGCGAGCACTTTGTGGCAGGGGGCTCCTGCGAATGATGGGTGGCTTACACTACCTGACTGCGTTAGACTATGTGACAGCCAGCAGGCTGCATCCTCAGGAAACAGCATTTGCTGTGCGCTGCTTGGTGCCCTGGAACTACCGTGGGCTGCTGTTTACTGTTCTGCTGGAGCAGGGAAGATTCATGCTTGAAGGGTCTAGAGATCACAAACCCAAGTCCAGTGCTGGTGAAGACTCCCAACAGCACCAAAAGGAGGACCATATGCAGACCCTATCAAAGAGGGACAACCACAGATCAAGGTATGTTTGTTTTTGATGTGGTTTACTGAGCAATGCTTTCTCAGAGAAAATATTTTGGCATGTCACAGCAGGAAAAGTCTACTTTATTGCATGGTATGGTCTCTGTTGTGTGTTTTCTCAGTGTGATTGTTGTCCCGTTGTGTTTTTTTCTGCTTTGTACGTTAGGACTCCTGCTGGTGTCCATTCCCTTGCTCTGTTGCTGATGGAGCTCCAGCCCAGTGCCGATGGGCCTCAGATCTTGGCAGCAGATGCCTTGTACCAGCTTGGTCGGGTGGAGGAGGCTTACCGATTGCTGCTGTCCATCGGGCCCACCAATACTCGGGCACCTATCTTGGCTCGCCTTGCTTTGCTTCAGCTGCACAGAGGCTTTCTTTATGACACCAATCAGGTATATAAGTTTGGGGTACCAATTTTTCATGTTCAAATGGATTCAGGATTTTTTGTTTCCTGTTTAGGAAACCTAACTTCACAGTTGCTTATTTTGTAAAACATAGATAAATAAAACAGGAAGCTGAGTGAAAGCAGACTGTAATTCATTATTAGTAGTTTTGGGGAAACACCTTTGTTCTTTTAACTTGTTTCCTTTGAATAATTTCTGGATGCACCTTTAAAGTAATTACATTCATGATATAAGGAGCTATGAGGGCTCAAATGTGAAAAAACCTTCAGTGATCAATTCAGTTCTAAAATTTCCTGAGAAGCATCCAAATGTCTGACTTCAGTGTACGGTATCTAGTTTTGTTTTGAAAAGTGTAGTTTTGAGTTTAAAAAAATGTTAACAATGATTTTAAGCACTGAATAGTCCTGATTTATTCTTCATGGCTGTCAATTTTTCCTGTAGCTGCTGAAAAAGCTCATCTTGTGTGGCGATACCAGCTGCTTGCGCCCCCTGTTGGCAGTGGCACAACAGAAAGACAGAGCACTGCTGCAGGGACACTCCCACTCAGCTGCAAAACGCATTTTGGACCGCACAAGCGAGGAGAGCGCTGTCAGAGAGGCTGTGGCATATCTCTCCATTGCTATTATGGCCTCTGGTGAATAGAATCTGTTTGATGAGTTATTGATATTTGTTACTGATCTGTTTCTAACTGTTGATAGTATTAACATTGCTTGATGTTGCATGCAGATTCGAGTAATGATTTGTGGCATTCAGCACAAAACTCAAGCTTTTTTTAGATTTCACTTTCAAATGTCTTTCAGAACATAACACAAAGTACAGATGAGGATAGAATAATTACCCTCACTATGAAAATTTCATTTTTTAAAAGGTTTTTCCAGGTGCCGGTAAACAGAGGGACGACTTTTTGACACAGCTTTTCCAAACATCCTATTTTTATTTTGGATGATTAGATGATTTTACTTTGCACACAGAAACTAAATTATTCACAATAACTGCCAGAGTCAAATTATTAGCCTCCATGATGCTAACAGTCAGTTGTACATCCTTTTTGTGTAGTGTGTAGTTGTTTATTATAGTTTTCAACAAGTCTCAAATCAGGCCTTTTTACAAGCCAGTCAATAACATTCACTTTGGTCTCCTGGAATTAGTTCTTCACCTGGAGCCCCATATATTTTGCGTTGTTGTCATGTTAGTAGACAAAGTGACGACCCAGACCCAGTTTTGCTGCTGATTGGTTGAGGTGTTCTTTTAAAATCTTCACAAATCCAAGAGCTCTAGTTTACAGGCAGCATATTCTTTCTGCAGGGTGTCTTTAGTATACTACAGTCTTATTTGAAAGTGTCTCTTGTGCAGTGGTGGAGTTTTTCTTGCAGTCTATTCCTGTGCAGGGCTGCAGTGACTGTCTTTTTTGAGACTACATTTCCCAACTTGGCTAAGTCATTCACGAGTGTCTTTACATATCTCTCTCAGTAGTTTTCTTTCCAGAGTCGTTGAAATCGTTTGCTTCCTACCTCTACCAGGCTTGTTCTGTATTGTGTGGCTCTCTTCGAATTTCTTAATGATACTTCTCACTCCAGTCCACTCCATCTTCTGCTTTACGAGCATCAAGATTTTTTTTTTTCAAGCTAAATTGATTTTTGTATTTTTGGCATGATGGTTTCTCAAGTGACAGGTCAAAGTCTTTGTGAAGCTTTTATACTGTGTGCCATTTTTACAAGCCTTGAGTATTACAATGTTAAAGTACATTATTTCATATCAGTGGTTTGTGCTTTGAGTTTTTAAGGGTGCTAATTATATTGACTCTGGTAATTCTCGTTTTTTTTCTGAAATAATTCTATAATTGTGTGCAAAGAGAAATAATTTTAACTGAAATTTTAAATATCATTGGGAGAAATGAATGAATTGAGCACTGTGTCCTCATCTGTAGGTAGATTAGCTATGCATTATTTAACCACACATCTTTTGTGGTTAAACACAGGACCTGAACCCAGCCTATAAAGCACTTCTACTGTGTGTATTGAATGTGTATGTGTATTTGAATCTATGATTTATTTTGTACAAAGGTTGAAACTGACACTAAAATGAGATTGCACATACTATAAAAACAGTCAATTCATTGTTTTTCTCAGGTGGCGAGGCAGCTGAATCACTACTAGAAAGAGCGAGGTGCTACGCTTTGCTGGGTCAGCGAAAAACAGCCATATTTGACTTCAGTGCCATTCTGAAGGAGCATCCGAAACACGTGCATGCCCTCTGTGGAAGAGGTTTCACATATCTCATGCTGAATCAACAAAAGGTGTTTTTTTTCCTCTAGTCTTATCTATCAGTGAAACTCGATACTATTGCCCTTTTTGTTCGGGTGATTACAGCTAAGTGCTTGACTGATATGTTGCGAATATGTTGTGAAACAGCTGACGAGTAAAACAACCTGAGATTCCTTACTGTGCTTGGTATTATATTAAATCAAACTAAATTAATGTACAATTATTAAATAAAATGTTCTCCTCAGGGCTTTCCTGATAACAGGAATTTAAGCATTCGAATAATTTAAACAACAATCATAGCTGTAAAACATACAATTGTATAATGGGATGAAGCCTCACCACATATGTTTTTCTTCTTCTGGAGGACCTGAGAAACTCTCCTGGTTCACAGAAGTGGCATAAATATTTTAAAAGACATTTTCAGTATTTATTTTCAGTAACTGCAGAAAATGAACCCAGGACCTGACTAAATGTAACAGTGGTAGCTAGTTTATAGCCCTTTTGGTGTAGCCCAGAGAGCATATATTATATTGCTCTTACACCTTGCCTGCTTGATAGTAAAGTGTTAATTTATTAGTCTGTGTTTAGAGAAGTTGCTTCAATTTTATTATATTGTAATAATAAAATCATATTTGGTGAAATGCCCCACAGGGACCCTAATGTTGAATTAAGAATAAAAAATAATGGCAAGGCTTTCGAGGCTACTTTCTTTCTTTGAATCGTTAACCCTTTAACCTAATTTGAGTTTTCCTCTAAACATAAAGCGACACCTTGTGGCTTTCTGGTAAAATCTGTTTGAAAAAGTGGTGCCACAGAATTGTGATTTTTATAAATATGTCAGTGTTATGCTAACACTGATGAACATGGTCTAGAAAAATTCTGAAAAACAAAGTATGATAGTTTATTAGGATTATTATGCATGTTGTACTGCATGTTGAAATTAAGTATAACATTCAAACTCCGTTCTCCCTCTAGGAATGCACTCATGACATCCTGGCAGCACTTCAGATAAACGCTGACATAGTGACCAAAGACATTCTTTCGCTTAAGGACAGGGCACGGAAGCTGGTCTGTGATTGGCTGCATCAGTTCTGTCGTACCAATCTGTCAGATATTGTGGCCACTCATGGTGTTCCCTGCCAAGAAGAGCAGCTTAGAGAGGCTTTCATAATTGGTGGAGCTTTGATGAGGGCTGACTGTAGAAACCCCAGATGGCATCTGCTCTACGTGGACATCCTCTTGGCAAAAGGTGAGATTGTGGGGGAAATTTTCTGAGCAGGATCCTTGCTAGGATTGGAAATCATCTGCCTAGCAGCTTATGGCTTAGGCTGTGTGACGTTTCCAATTTGACAAAAAGCACCATTGCACCTGTCATCCCCTGTTTTCAGTAATCCATACTTCTGTTATGGTCCATCTGCTCCAGGTGAGGTTAAGTCAGCAGGCGCTCATCTGTGCCAGATATTTGGCCAGGAGCCAAGAGATGCAGTGGCCCAGGCTCGGGCGGGTGTGGTGGATGCCTGGCAGAAGAAGTACTGCAGCGCAGCTCGCAGGCTCAGCAAACTGGCTGAGAAGGATTCATCCTATTTTGACTTCTTGCTGGCTCTCATCCCATTTAATCAGCGAAAATGCATGGCACAGGTAAGTGTACAGGAAACCCAGATTTAGTACCAGATGAGCAGTTCTGCCAAAGTTGTTTGTTCTGGCTTTGTCAGTGTTATTTTTCATCAAAAAATGAAGTTTATGTCAGGATATTTCCATGATAATACAAAAACAATCCCCATATCATTTCTCTCTATTGAACCAATGGGTGTTATAGTTGTGTGTATATATTCTATGTATGTATTTTCATTTATGGTAAAAATACAGTACAAACCTGTGGCGGGTCCACCATCTCACAATGACTATTTTAGATGCCTAAATTAGGTGGCGAAGTCAATAATGTGTTTGAGAATAGTAAGCACCACTTACAAGAAAATCCAACAGCATTCTGAACTGACCTGATACATATCTACTCTAAACTACATGTTAACTGTACACTGGGACAGGAAGCAGCTCAGGAGGCCAACAGTGTGTCATCATGTGGCCAGTGGAAGCAGGCGCTTACCCTCCTGACTGTGGCAGTACAATCAGGCGGCAGTCAGAGAATGGAGTATCTTCACCAGCGGGCTGTGTGCCTGGCACAGCTGGGCTTACATGAGCGGGCTATATCTGATCTGGACAGAGTTATCCAGAAACACGATGGACCTGACTACAGCTGTTCAGAACACCCTCAAGTCCGGGTGGAGGATTTGTGCTTGCGAGGTCGCAGCCTGGTGCTCTGCTCCAAAGAAGGGCCAGCTCTGGAGGACTTCATCCGGGCCCTGGAGCTCGACAGAGAACGGGCCATCCAGTGTGTGGAGGCTGGGCTAGGAAGACTGCCTCTGGCTGAGTGCTTCCTGCGGGGGGCGCTGCAGCATTATGGGGAGCAACATCTCAGTAAGGCTTGGACCTTGACTGAATGTGGCCTCCTTTTGGACGGTGAGAACACAGAGCTCCGCAGACTGAGGGCAAAAGTCAAACGAGAAGTGGCCAATCCTTGCAACGTGAACTAGTGTTGACTGTGAACTGGACACAGAATCTCCAGTGGAGCTTATAAATGCAAAGAGTTACTGCAAAAGCTCCAATCAGGTCAATTCCCTACCTCAAAATTAAAAACAAAAAAAGAAAAACCTAATCCCCATCATTTTGTTATGCTCAGCTTCCCAAAATTTCATCGGACGTTTGGTGCTTCCAGAGCACACACTGCTACTGTTCATATTATTCCCTCAAAGTTCAGTTTAAACTTACAGCATTAACAGCAGTGTTTGTAGACATTCAGTGTCTTTATGATTACATCAAAGCAAAATATTTATTATAAGAGGAGTAAGTGAATTAATATCTAACACCACAAACACTTATGACATAAAACATTAGCAATGTAAATAATGTGATAATCACAAAAACCAATAATTATGCTATCATAATGTATAAACAAAATCATTCAGCGTTCAATGCTGTCACACCTAGATAAGTGATTTAAGAAAGTGCCAAGTGTGCAGGTTTTATGCTTTTCAAATGAAGGCAAATCTTTAATCATATCCATGGTGGCAAACACAATTTAGCACGCAGAAGTACATGTGACTATAAATACTGAAATTTAGTTCACACTGTTGCCATTGGAGAATAATTAAACATAATGTCAAAACAAAAGTACTGTACTTTTCACTGTGCCTCTACTCTAGGACTTTTTGCATTGTATGGTGTATATAGCATTAGATTTATGCACTGCTCATGTAGCTGAGATGAAACATTCACTGTCTGTATTATGCATACACAGTAATGTATTGTGGTTCCATATTGCCAAAGTAGGACTTCTCCCACTCACTCATGAGGTCAAAGTGCAGTGGGCGGTCACAGAAGGTGCAGGAAGCGGTCGCCGGGCCATTGAGCAGAAGACCTGCTTCCTGCCAAACATCCACCAGTTTCCCTGTGAATGATAAAAGTGTTTGTAAGAATAAACAGTTAAATGTTGATATTTATTTTCATTTAAAATGTTTAAAAGTTCTGCTTTGATTATTCTAGCACGTGCCATTTTTTAAGCTCCCCACAGAGCACGGTCATTTTGGGGAGCAGGTCAATGTCAAGAGAGCCACAATTTCTTGTGGGAAAGCATTTGCACTGGCCATTATCCCCATATTTTGCCAGATATTTACCAGAACACCTCTGACCTAATTACAGCAAGTGGTCTCACACTCACCCACAAAGTACTCCATCATTTTGGGGTTGTGATGAGGAGATGGAGCCAGTCTCAGCAGCTCCTCACCACGAGGCACTGTGGGGTAATTGATGGCCTGTACGTAGATGTTGTGCCTCTCCAAAAGGATGTCACACACCTTGGTGTTCAGCTCAGCGTTGCCCACCTGGAAAATAAATCATAAAAGATGGCACGTGTCATTTAGAAGAAGCTTTTATTCTGCACAGTTAGGTAGTGCATACATGGATGAATCATTTTACTCAGCCTGTAGAGTCTAGATTATATCTCTGGGTTAATTATGGGCTGCTTAATTGGTTAGTTCTAATCAAAATTTGAATGTGTTAAAAATAATAAAAAACTCTAAACTAATTAAATAAACTGTTGTGCAGTTGTTGAAGCCTATTATAAAATTTTAAGACTCAGTTTACTTAATTGTTTCCTTATTTGTGCAATTTAATCATGATTAAAGACTATAACTAAGTCAGTGTTACCCTCCCGACTTCATCTGATCTACGTTGTACTTTCTAGGTTTATAAAATGAATAAGTATTATAATATATATAATAAGGAAAATCAGGTTTAACTAACAAGTGATACTGAAATAACGGTGGCTGTAATCCAGTGTCCATTTAGCAGTGCTAAATCTTTTTACCCGAATGGGGATGATGTGGCTGGGGCAGTTGACCACGGGTAGGCCTTTATCCATGAGCAGCTGCCTCATGTGTTTGACATTCCTCTGGTGGGCTCTGCGGAGCGCCTGCCCCTCTTTACTCTTCAAGACCCGCACAGACTCCAGCGCTCCAGCCAGGACCATCGGGGGAAGGGCCGTTGTGAAGATGAAACCGGCTGCGTAGGAGCGCACTGTGTCCACCAGGGCAGCGCTGCTGGCGATGTAGCCTCCCACACAGCCAAAGGCTTTACCTGAAATAGTAACAAATGACAGATTCTATGTAAAGTGGTGGGGAGAGCATTTATTAAGTGTAAATAAATGTGACATACTTTTTTTTTTTGCATTGCTATTTTGTATAACTTTATTATTTCTACATAAATACATTTCACAGGTGTAAATTTTACTACAGGGATTTTAATAAATAATATTTTTATTTAAAAAGTTATTTACATTTTTATTTTAAAAATATGATTATTGTTACATCAATAAATATATAAACATAAACATTTAAAAAAGCAGAATACAGAAAAAATTTACACAAAATTTATTAAGTCTGAATCAAGTGAATTTGAATATTTCTAAAACACCAGCTAAAACACTCCCATATCAATTCGTATCAATTTCTTAATTAAGTTTCATCATTATTTTTTTTATTTACCGTCATGTGAACTGTTGTAACCAGACTTTGTAAAAGTCTGATGTTGTAATCCGGGATTAGTTCACAAGGATTTCCACCAAAAACCTTACATCACCATTAAGTTTCACACCACGCAGCCTGCCTGTGGACAGTTTTATCAGAACAGCCAGAGAGGGAGTAGAACTGACGCTCAGCTGATAAAACCTCTGCTTCCTGTGATGAGAGCTCACTTCTCTCCTGACCTTATTTAACCAACAGGGGAGCAGTATCATGCCTGTTAAAAGTTATTGCTCCTTTGTTGGCAATACGACAGTGACAGTTACTGCAGCAGAGGCTGTAAATGGGAGTTGGGCCGGTAGCAGAGCCTGTGACAGTTTGAAGCTGTTTACCTTGTCCCGCTTACGCTCAACATGAAAGGACAAAACCGTTGGTGTGGGAGAAGTGGATAACTCACCTAAGGTCCCAGAAACAATGTCAATCTTGTGCATAATGTTGTCTCTCTCGCCCACTCCAGCTCCGTGGGCTCCGTACAGGCCCACGGCATGAACCTCATCAACAAATGTCAGCGCTCCGTAACGATGGGCTACATCGCACAGCTCTTCCAGAGGACATATGGCACCTGAAAAATTAGAACAGTGTTCAGGTACAACAACAGGGTATAAAAGTAGCAAGTATTTAAGATCTAAAAAAGGTGACATACTAAAGGAAAAAACACAACTTTTCCAAAAGCTAATCCTTGATCTGGTGTTTTCTTGATGGAGGCGGAGAACATGTCAGCCCAAAATTTCCCAAAGATGCTGAATTTGGTTGAAAACTGGTGAATCTCAAGGCTGTGGTTTATGATTTATATAATCTTTGGAGTCATAAAACCAGTCAGTGACTAGTGCACTACAGACGGGGGAGTTTTCATTGAGAAAGAGATCACTCCCTTTTGGAGAAAAATGTTTAAGCAAAGAATAATTAATCACTCACAGCAACTTTACGAAAAAGAGCCACCAGATCCCTCAACTGTAGAGGGTCAAAGGATAGGCGTTTTTCCTTTTATTTGTCAACCACCGCATCCAGAATGTGTGGTTGAGAAGTATCTGGTGAGTTATTCTCACAGATTTTGGAAACGAAATTTGTCATACATACTGTATATATAAAACATAAAAGAACACATAAAACAATTAAAAAAACATGATTAATATCAGTTTTTGCTTTTAAAAGTATGATCAGCTCGTGCTTTATGGAGCTGTCACTGGTGTAATATGCTGAAAAAACTGAGTTGAGAACAATACAATACTTCTCCTCTGATTTACTCTTTATCAAATATAATTTCTAAACTTATACTGGTGATAACTGTTGAACTTTTTTGAAGGAGGCGCACCCAACATCTGCTTAGCATATGTGGGAACTCCTTCAGGTACCCCCTGAAGCAGCTTGAGAGAAAGAGATAATGGAAAAATAAGAGTCTCGTATCCAAAAGTGCTTTTTTAAACTTTTGACTTCGTGGTTCTCACCGTCCATTGAGTGCACAGTCTCAAACGCCACTATTTTTGGTGTTGTGGGGTCTGAGCGTTGGAGCAGTTCCTCCAGGTGTCGACTGTCATTGTGGCGGAAGATGAAACGCTTGGCTCCGCTGTTCCTGATGCCCTGAATCATGGATGCGTGGTTCCCAGCGTCAGAGTAGATCTCGCACCCTGAATAGATCATGAAACAAATAAAAAAAAACAACTGCTAACTGCTAAATAACTAATAACTGGTTGACAGTGATTTTAATGTTCAGGTAATTATTTACCTGGCAGCATCTTAGCCAGAGTGAAGAGGGTGGAGTCATTTGCCACAAAGCAGGAGGAGAAGACCAACGCTGCATCTTTCTGGTGTAGCTCGGCAAGCTCCTTCTCCAGAGACACATGGAAGTTGCTGGTGCCTGAAATGTTTCTCGTCCCACCAGCTCCTGCACCATGCTTGTCCAGAGCGTCTCTGTGGACATCCACAACAAAAAGGTGCAACATCAAGCCCAGATACAAAACATGAAACCAGCTCCCTGTTTGAATTTGCGAGACAGAAGCACTCGCTGTTTTTAAGATTAGCGTTGAAATGTTCCTTTTTGATAAAGCTTATAGTCCGGGGTGGATCAGGTGACCCTGAGTGTGTCTTCTTCACTCACCTCTTTTCACTCTCTGTGTATTTTTACATGACTTTGTATTCAATCATTAGTAATTATTAATCTCTGTCTCTATTTTACAGCCTGTCTTCCGCCCCTCTCCATTAAGTCATTGCAAATGGAAATCTCGGAGTCTGATTCTGCTGGCAGTTTCTTCCTGTTAAAAGGGAGTTTTTCTTTCCCACTGTTGCCAAATGCTTGCTTCAAGGGAGCCTTCTGATTGTTGGGGTTTTCTCGCTATAACGGTACCTTACAATAGATAATTAAAACTACATTAAACTGAACTGAATCACATATCTTCTCCACTATGCCCACTATGCTTATGTTTTTCTGTCAAATTCACGAGTCCTTTCAGTTTATTTGGTTTCACTTCTTGCAAGAATGATGCAATTTAAATATAAGATTACCCAAGCCAGTCTGCTGCTTTGTATCGGCATAAAAGGATATTTCATTACTCAAATCCAAACAGTATCTGCAGATATGTGGTCCAAAACCAAGCAGTGCATATATTTAAATTTTGAGCCGGTGAAAAGTCTTTCATATTTGTCCAAAATTTCAAACCTGTCAGCAAATTTTGCTCAGAGCCATGACTTGACTACCAAATACAGGCCCGACTGCTTTGAGTACAACATTCACATTTTGACTTCCTCATTGCACCTTTAGCATTTATTATTAGTATCATATATTTTATAAACACAGTGTCTACATGATTTGTCATTTTCATATCATGAAAACACCAAAAATAATTAGACATGCCTTTGCAAGCTTACAAAGACGTGAAATTTGCTGTGTCCTGTTACCTGATGGCGCCGAGGACCCGTGGGTGCCGACTCATTCCTAGATAGTCGTTGCTGCACCAGACGGACACCTGGGAGCCTTCCCGTCCAGAAATGGAGTAATCCTCAGCAAACGGGAAGACCTCAGCACTCCTGTTCACTGTCTTGAAGACTCTGTATGTGTGGTCCTTCTTTTTCACAGCAATCTTCTCCACGAAGAACTGATCATAGTCATAGCTGGGGCCAGCTGTGGGAAGAATAGTTTTGACTGGGCTTCAGTTACTCTACAGCATTCAACAGACAGCTTTTTATTGGTGAATATTTACCACAGAATATCACAATGAAATGACCGGAGGGGTACAGCCCTTTTATTTGTGTAACATACCCATGTTGTCTTTGAGGAGGTGGGTAACAGTGTTGGGTTGAGCAGATGTTGGGCACGCAGAATCCTTTACACCTTTCAGAGAAGCCATCAAACCTGTCAGAGAGGAGTGTGATTGTGTCAAATTTATAAATATTTTGTCCACTATTTTTGTAATTCGTCAGATTTTCTTCTATTAAAGCTCAAATTCTGCTATTCTGATGGCAGCATCACCGCAGGTACTTAATTCCTACCACTTTCTTGGACATCCTCCTGTACTTCAGGGCTGGCTCGGACCATCCCAATCTGGGAGCTGACAAAAGGGCAGCCCTTTGATACGGACACAGCCACCTGAGTAGCAGTTTGGGCAAAGAGCCTCCTTTGTTCAGCTGTGGGAAGCTGTTGATCCTGGGGTGTGGGGGCCGAGACGTTCAGCTTGGCTTCCAGAGAGCCCGGGCCGCTCACGGTGATCTGACGAGCGATGAGGGGGCAGTGATTCGCAAGAGACAGCAAGGCGGCTCCGGTTCTCCTTAAAGCCGGCTTTGGAGCCGACTTGAGGAAGGGGCAGTGATGGAGGAAGGCAGCCATGATACTGAAGCTGTTCTTACTCTGGGTTAAGACAGAAGATGGGACAAAAGATTTTGCCTTACGTGGGTGAAGATTATAAATTACATAGCATAGAGTCTCTGTAATACAACCCAGATTTATTTATTTAATTACTTCAGGTAAAAATAGCCTGTTTTAGTCAAATACACTATATGGTAATTCCCTGACTCCCTTCACAAAGGATCTAAAGCCTTAGCTTAACATGCAAAAATGCAAAATGATGATAACAGGGGTATGACTCAACTTGACTGGTAATGGCTCAGCTTAGAAAGCAGTAGGTGCCTCCTACTGGGTGCGGCATGGAGCATCCACTTATCTTAACTCTGCAGGCACGTAAGAGCTACCCTTACTTGCATCATCAGCTGAGTCTGATTACCATGGAAGCGTTCAAATAATCCTCGATAAAACAGACGTTTCTTTTTGGTTAATGGCCATTATTTCCTGAGTCCGAAAAGTTTTTCAGACTCAGGAAAAATACTCGGTAAAGCACACTCTACCACACAAATATACTGATGTATATTGTAATTTGCTGATGAGCACCTGTATGTGTAGTTTAGTTAGCTACCGGAACAGGTTCTATGATTTCCCACATTATTTTTGTAGTCTGCAGAAATAGCGTGGGAAGCAGTTGTTGTGAAGTCTGGGTTTTCTCTTGAATTCTGATGTTATCTTTAACTGCTATTTCCATTTAAACCATAAAAGTAGGTCAAATTATCTTTTCACCTTATGATTGTTTGGTTAATTACTTTAAATACATTTAAATATTGACACACAAAGCAACAAGAAGAAGAAGGCAGCTAACCAACAAAAAATGCATGCATCCTCATTTATTTATTAATGATGGAGTATCCACACCCGATGTTTTCATCTCACTTAAGAATATTTGAATCAAACATCTACAATTACAACAAAAATCAAATAAAAACAACGGCTATAATTTTAGAAATGATTAGAGCAGGGTTAATAATGAAGAAAGCTCACCTGTTGACCTGCACTGAGGACGAACTTCCAAACAGCAAATAGGCAGAGGGTCAGTAAGTGTCAACAGTTATTGGTCAGATGTTGAGGAGCATTATGCAATCAGCTCAGTTCCCACCCATCAGAGGTTTCGTGCGGATCTCAGCTTTGGGGGGCCACAGAAGGGTGTTGTTTGTGTTTGTGGGAGGTGCAAAGACGCTGATAGGGTTCCTATCGGCACACGCTGTGTTGTGGCACGCGCTGCAACTTAAAATAATGGTGAGAACAAGTTTGTGGTAACAATTGCAATATCTTCATGTTCCACAGCTTATGAATATGAGATCTATTACACCACAACAAAGAGTCCATGATGATACCGCAGATGATGAGCCTAAATTATCAGAAGACATGACATCATGTTCAAGTCACACTGCAATTTTCTACCAATATAGAAAGCAACGCCATCTCCAAAAATAAGCCACACTGTCAGGTTCTTTTGGGTCTTTGTGTTTTACTTTAACAGAGAAATGAGGACATTGTATGATTAATGTTTCTTCATGAATGTTCATAACATATACAGTTTTACATTTTTTTTTAAAAACATAGCAAAAGTTGTCTCTGTGTTAATGTAATGTATTCACACAGAAACAGTTTATACAGTACAACACAGAACAGGTGAAGGTTACAGGAAATAAATGTTCACACATTATTTGCTCTACCTGCAAATGTATTGCATTTACCTTTAAATACTTGTATTTTGGGGTGTTTATACTCTGGGGGCTAGTGTTATTATCTCCATCGTGACTATAAACAGACTTTACAGGACACAAGTAAAAACAATGGTTTGGCTATAGGCAAGGTTTTGGTATATTTAAGGCTCTGGAAATATTATAATTTCAGCTGATTGCATTAAAAGTGTGTTAAGGGCTACCTAGAGCATAAACAGCACAAATAATTGTGGCATTTCTTACTTTACAACGGCACTGCACGGCCCCTTAAAAGGTCTATTTAAAAACATAATTGGAGCATTCAATTCATACTGATTATAGTCATAAACTGTTGAATGAGATGACCCAAATGGAGATTCTGCAGACAGACTGTAACTAAACGGGAAAACACAGACGGTAATAAACCTGACATGGGGACAAAGTGATGAAAGGAACTAATAAGCTCTAACACTAACAGCAAATTCAACTAATAACTAAATGCTCAAAATAATGAGGAAATATAAGATGAAAAAGTAAAGACTAAACAAACTAAGAACCACACAGAGAATATTTCATAATAAACAACAATATAGAGTCCATAAACAGCTGACAGCTTCTTGTAGACATCCAAAGTCCCAGCAAACACCTCTATCAATGCCTCATCAGGCAAGTTGTCATTAGAAAAAATGTTTTAACTAAACTAACAAATACTTAGCAGATTTCCTTTGTAATTTCATTTGAGTTTAGTTTGTTTTCCAAATTTTACCGTTTTAGTTAGATTTTATTTTTTAAAAAGTCTCCCTCCTATTGTTATTTTTTCAGATTTAGTTTTAAGTTTAGTTTTAGTTAAGATGGTCTTTACCATCTCAACCTTGCCTCTCGAACTTTCTCTCCAGACCGCTCAACCTGAGCTGTCCCAGCCTACTCATCTCTAATCCTCTCCATCCCGGTCACCCCCAATGGAAACCTTGGCTCTGCCACTTCCTCCTCTGCGTTCTGTCTTTTATTAGAGCCGCCGTCTCCACCAAACCACACATCTAGCAAGTCTCAGCAAGAGTGAAAAGCTCTTGCTGCCATCCTTCTGTCACAGACACCCCCACCTCACCCACGACAGTACTCTCCACCCCCTCCACCCTGCCTGGACTCTCTTCTTCACTCCTCTTAAACGCATCACTGATCACAGTGCAGGTAATAAATGTATATATCAGGAGCTCTGTCTGTCACTTCGACAAGAAGCTCCTGTTTTTTTGTTTTTTCTCTCTTTATCCCCCTTCAGCCAGCCTATAATTACCCGATCACGTGACAGCGTCTGTGCACTCTCACCAGCAGGTGGAGATGATGCATTCCTCGGACTTTTATGAATCGCTGCTTCGGGGTCGTGTAGAGGCGGAGTTTTTCTGCTGCCGTCGACGCGAAGGCGGCGGGCTGCAGGCAGAGGGCAGCAGGCAGGGTTTAGCTCATCCCTCACTGGATCACAGGACCAGCATCATCATCCTCCCTGGCAAGGGCAACCTCTCCATAAGACACAGCACACCACCTTTTACCAACAAGAAGAAGACGAAAAAGCATCAAATTTTCAAGGGAAGCAGCAAGATGCTGGCCTGCACAGAGCTCATCACCATGTGTCTTCAGTCTGCCAAGCACGAACACTTGAGAAAGCAGCAGGAGCTTGACCACAAGCACAATCAAGGGATCTCCTTATTTCAGGATGTAAGTACATAGTGTGTTTTTATAGTTGGAAGATTAAAAAAACAGAAACACACATGTCATTTCTTAATAATACATCTTTTTTAAAAACGTATTTTTCTCAGTAGTCTTGTGTGTGATTGCATTTGGACGTGTTCTGCTCGTGTCCACCTTCTGTGGGTCGTTTAACAAAAGCGCAGGATGAGTAATCCACTGTTCTTCATTCTTCTCTTTGGTTCATATTGAGTTAACGCATGCCAGTCTACTATTCACGTGTGAGTTTGGCAGCAACACTATTATGTAAGAAAGGTGAGTGCATGCCCATCATTGCGTCAATTAGAAAACACAGATATCCCGGACGAAGCCATCTGACATATTTTCTTTGATGGGTCTGACCTTTTACCTGCTAAGAAATGCAGTGCAGCCTTTTTATTTCAAATGTTTAACAAAATATTCAGGGTCATGCACTAGATCAAATATGTTATTACTGCATGATATGATTTTCCCCTCACTCTGAAAATAAAAAAATGCCTTTCACAAGTAAAAAGATCCTACATTTTTAATTCTTAATTCTGGAAATTACGATATCCCACTACAGAAATGGTCCCCAACTAAGCTGCTCAAAGAAATGCTTTGTGTTTTGTGCCACAATGACTCCGTAGTTAGCCACAAATAAGAAGACAGCGAATTAGCAGCATCATTTCCCAGTGTTAGACTTTCTGACAGCAGGCTGCAAATTAAATTCACTTTCCTCAAGGCAGATTATTGGCCAGCAACGGGGAAATCAGACTGCAGCGAGTGCACAATTGGTTTAAACGCAGTTAGCGGCCATTCTCTCGAGCCAGCACTGCGTTACCTCCAAGTAGGCGTTTTCTTTAATGAACTCAGTATGAGAGATATAATAACAGAGACATGGGACTCAGCAATTTTGAAATGAAAATCTAAGACAGTGGCAGAAGTAAAGCTTTCAGTGGGGAAAAGCCGGTTAAAGCCTGCATTAACACACACCTGTGTTAACTTGCATTAACAAAAGTATTTTTAATCAGATTTGACTCACTTTAAATTAAACTTAATTGAGACTAAGCATTAAAATAACTGCTCAAATCAGTGCCCAGATGTGTTTCCAGGTGGCTGCCAAGTGGTGGGCATTGCTAATGCTGAGGCTTATGAATGACATGTGTTCTAGTTGTAGGAAATAAGAGTTGGATCTCATTCTAAAGCATCTTTTCGCTGTTTACTGTCGTGATCTATATACATCCCTGCTCCAAATAGCATGTCATTGACCTGCAGTGAGTCCCCTCTTTTTATTTACTGTCTTCCACACAAATAATTAATGCTGTTACACACACTTACATTTGTAGTAAGAGGTCCTTTAAGCTTTTCCTTATTTTCTGCCATGTTAATATACTTGATTACTACTCCAGGCATGTGTGTTCATAATTAACATGGACAAACATTTGAATCATGAGGTCATGAGTTGCAGCATCAAGATCCACTATAAGATAAATACAGATTATTTTGAAGGTTTAATAATGCATGGCTGTTCAAATGGAGTGCTTAAAAGAAAATGTCAGAAATTAGCGTAATATGTTACTTTAAAATTTATGCTTTTCATTTTCTGCACAGTCACTTTACAGCGCCGTTTGGCTTCAGGGAGCTTTTTGTGTTTTTTACCATTTGTCTATTTAATTAGATACACTGAAGGACTCGGTTTAACAGACTCAGACTTCAATCTTTCACATTCCCGAGTTGTCTTTTTTTAGTCTTTTTGATATAATAATTCTTTTCAGAGCTGTCCGTGTAATGGATGTCATAGAGATAAGAAGATGTAGCTCTCTGTAGTTTACTAAGGACTCACTGTGACTTACCAGCTTACCGCAGTGACTGATTTTTTTTTAAACTGAGTAGCATCCATGCTGCTACTTTTAGAATATCTTCATTGGCTCTGTGGGATAACAACACCACCATCGACTCCACCAGCCTCCCACAGAAGGGCAGTAAATCTTAGCTCTTGTACTTCATCAGACCTGTATTCAAGTCCTTATGCCATCTTAGCTTTATCACAAGTAACCCTTTAGCCAGTCAGCTAATGACATGTCATCATTAGTGAACATCGGGTCTGTATTATACTTTGTCCCTGCTACATTAATGTTTTGATGTAAGGCACTACAGTGTACCTATTGATGAAAACACAATGTAACAACATGATTTTGTTGGTATTACACTGAACAAAGATAAATGTAAATATATGATTTGTAGTCGGGTTCAAACATTGCCCTTAATGTGGTCACTGGATTGAATCATGAGTACGGTTTTTGTTGTGTACACGCTGTGCAAAAGTCTTGAGACACCCCTCATTTTTTAACATTTTCCTGCCAATGAGTAATGTTTTAAAAGTGGTGTTGAGCAAAATTTCTCCTGGTTTTTCAGTCCAGTCCTTGTACCCAACATTTTTCAGAGGAATTTAGTTTATTTGTTTTTTAAGTCACCCAGCACTGACCCTTGACTCATTTAAGCATATAAAAGGCACACTGCTCAAGGAGTGAACCAGTCTTATGTCTACACATAACAGACAGCGTAGCATAAGACATATTTTAAATTCCATCTTTAAGCATTTTGTTTCATTTTCTTTCGTTTTGATCTAAAGAAAATGCTTCAGATGCAGTCTGGAAGTTGGCAAAAACCATCAATCTGATTGGCAACATTTTTAGTACAAAGTAGACATGTATTGTATTAGACTCATTAGAAAAGCCAAATCTGATTTCTTTTTATCTTTTCACACAAATATCTCTGGAAAGCCTTCAAAACGTTTGCCTCCATCTCTTCTTTAAAAAATCTGTTTTGAAAATCAGCACATAACTAGGAAGTCAGATATTTGCAAGGCTTTTTATCACCCCTACACTTTTACTGGGACCTAACAAAAAAGCATCTCTGGGTCTATATATCCTCCACTAAATATTCAGAGCTGCAAAAACAATATTGTTTCTGCCACTTCAGAAAACTCAATTCAGTTCAGTTCTCTGTTGTTTATATTGCAGCCATTCACAACAATAGTGCCCTCAAGACACTTTATATTGTAAGGTCAAGATCCTAGAATATTAGAAAGAAACCCCAACAATCACATTTCCCCGTATGAGCAAGCGTTTGGTGACAGTGGGAAGGAAAAACTCCCTTTTACCAGGAAGAAACCTGCTCAGGGAGTAGCTGCCATACCCGATTGGGGTGAGGAGAAAAGGAGAGAGCATAGGGAGACAGAATTTTATACAATTTTTTATACAATTTTATGCAATTTTATATAGATGACATAATTTATTATGTAGCTGGGTCCTCTCATGATCTGCAAATCTAGAGCCTGCTTTTGCTCAAATTCAGAAATCTCTTCTCACACATAAACATGATTTTAAGTCTGATTCAAAACAAATGTATGATATTTACAAGGGAACCTTAAACTATCCAGCGCATGCTCCATGTCCAAACCCTTCATGGTCATACAGTTGAAACTGTTGGTTGTTAGAAACACTTAGGACTCTGGCTGGCTAGCTTGATGTCGATTGTAAACTGCAGCTGATTTGACCTTTGTTTACCTTCTGTTACAGTGCCTGGAGGAAGCTTATAGGGGAGAGCTGCCGTTTTTTTAATATCCACCCTTTTCCCCTGTTTTTCCTCGGTTGATAGGAAGTTGAAGTGTTGTCTTTTTGTTTGGCTAAGTTTTGCTTTAAGTTAGAGGTGTTTTGTTTGTTGTGTTGGCCTTGAGTCTCCCTGATGCTAAGTATGCTTGATGCTTCCCTCTGTTAACCTCTCAGCAGTAAAACGTTTCAAACTGACCTCTTTCCACTTTTATGTTACCTCTCCTCACCCCATAGACCTTTTTCGGGGAAGTACCAAAGATTGCCTGTTTACTGATTATCTGCTCTGTGACTGAATTTTAAAAACAGCACTTACAAAGCCCGGAGAACTATTCCTGAAGGCTACAAGAAAGCTTGTCTAAGAGAGTTTAGGGTATATTGATTATTATTAATGGTGGTCATACCAAATATTGATTTTCAAGCTATTAGAACTGTACACTCTGTGTTTTCCTTGTATGCTGTATTTCCATGTGTGGTTGCACATATTTCTATACTAAAAAAAAAGAAATGAAGCTTGGGATTTTTGCACAGTACAGTGTGTCTTTAATGGAGGAGGGATTCTGTTTAAATGCTCGATGTCAGCAGAGTGTATCGAAGCCTTAACACTCCGATGTGCTTGTGACAGCTGGATGCGGCTTCACCACTTCAGTGTAATGACGCAGTTAATCCGTCAGACACTGGACTCTATTGATCCACACACGGTGACTGATTAGCAAAAAAAGATGTGGTGTTATTGATGGTAAGGCTTTAGATAGGAAGGATTACTATTCACGGTATAAATAATGACTATAAAGGAGTGTTGCTTCTGCAGTCTTTCCATAAAACTGTAAGCATGACATCCCCTGCGGAGGAAAAAAAAGCTTGAAAGGTTTCACTCTGAAACTCCTCTGGGCTCCACACAAATGTCAGTATTGCATTTCCTGAGATATTTCATGTCTCTTTTGTTATTGAAATGAGGAAATTATATCTCCCCTTAAACATTTTGCTGCTCATACTGAAAGAGAAGAATGGGCTAAGTTACATCTCACACAAATAAATTGCCTCATACATCTTAAACTTCTCACTGGCTGGCTTCAAAATACAAAAATCCTTGTGTCAGTTAATGTCAGCCTAGTGCTACACATCTCAGTTGCCCATGTTAAAATGTTGTGCTTGCAGACCTTAACGCCTAAACACGACTTTTCTCTTTTCTTGCAGATTTTACGCCGTGCAGACAAAAACGGTGAGTAAGCAAAATGCAAATCTAATTGGATTGAAGGGCTAATTAAAACTCAATTAAAATTTTGTTGAAGGATGTGGCTTCGTTCAGACAGTGGCCTTGACGGAACTTATTCTTCCATTTAATCATTTAATTGTATCGCCATCCTTGTGAGATGCAGAGGATTTGAATAACTGGGGTCAGGTGCAGCTGCATTTTTATTTATTTTTTGGTTTTGTGATGGGATTGGATTTGACAGGATGAACTCCTACGGTTCACCCTAAAGGCATTGTTCATATCAGTGCATTGCCAGCAGCAATGCACTGCTCATCTCAGTGATAGTCATGAATATAAATAACACATATTGTGAGGTATGCATACGCAAATGATCTAACTATAGAAAAACTGTGGCCTTGGCTGGTTCTGCTCTCCTTTGTAGAAAACACATTTTAACTTCGAGTGGTGCAAACTCACCTGAGAATTGCAGTAAATGTGAATTCAATGTTTTCTCTGCGTAAACGTGTCCCTGTTTCGCTTGATTAATGCGATGCATTTTCACCTCTTTACTTCAAAGGGAATTTGCTACATTAATGTCTCCTAGGAGAACGCACAGAATTTAGTGTTGCTTGAAAAACACAGCTGACAAACAGGGAAATGTTTCTGTTCTCAATTTTGTATTCATGTGCTGCATCTTCATTTAGTGGAATGTAAAATGCAAAAGCGTTGAGTTATTAATGCGTGTAGAGTATCTATGGACTCTGATCGGTTCCCACTGGAGGACGTTGAACATGTTGCATAAGAGCAGGATTAATGATGCAATGTGCCGCCATGAGCAGAGGTTTTCTGGGGTGCCCCACAGCTCGTGTGAAGATACTGAGATGTGAAAACAGCCCTTCAGTTTGTGAATTATAAATTGGCAGATAAAAGATGAATTTTTAGAAATAAAGGGCGGGTGGATTTTTCTTCTTTGAGGCTGAGTGTTAGGTGATAATAAGTGAAGAGCATAGAAGCTGGAAGGCAGCAAAGGTGGGAGCGTACAGTAAGGTCCATAATTTGTTGGACAGAGACCTAATTTTTGTAGTTACTCTGTTCATACCACAGTGAATTACAAGTAAAATATTCAATATGTGAAGTGTAGACTTTAAGCTTCTATTCAAGGGGTTGAACAAGAAATATGCATCGATTATTTGGGAACTGCAGCCAATTTAATGCACAATCCCCCATGTCCAGAGGCTCATGGAGGAGTTTCATGACTAGGTGAACAGTGAACACAATATCGTAAGTGGCTTTTCACTGTAACTAAGCCCCCCCCCCAATACAACCCTATTAGAGAAACGGTAAAAATTTTAGAAGCGGCCAAATCTGTAATCTGGTACATTTATTCAAGGAACCAATTAACTGACCAGTTCAGACTGAAAGACCACAGAAGACAAGTAAAGTGCATGAAGACAGAATTATTTCCTTGGATACTAAAAACAACTTTACAACATCTAACTACGTTAGACCCCAGGTGGGTTGCCCCCCAAAAAACAAAGAACATCTAACTACGTCAAGAACTTAAACTTAGACTTAAACTTGTAGAAAAGCTTGCACAGTTCTGGGAAAAAATCTTTAGACAGAAGAAACCCAGGTTAACTCGTACCAGAATGATGAAGAAAGAGCTAATGAAGCATACCACACCATCTGTCAAATACGGTGTAGGCAATGTTATGGCCTGGCGTGAATGACTGCCAGTGGATCACTGGTGTTAAGTGACGATGTCGCTGCTGATAGATGGAGCAGGATGAACTGTAAAGTGTACAGGGCTATACTCTCCTCAGATTCATCCAAATGCTGTAAAACTGATCATTCAGCTCTTCACAGTCCAAAAGGATAATAACCCAAAAGCATACTGCAAAAGCAACCCAAGAGTTTCTCAAGAAAAAGAAATGGGATATACTTCAAAGGCAGAGTCAGTTCAGTTCAGTTATCAAATACAAAATGAATACAGAGAGACCCACAAACAAGCAGCAACCGAAGGCTGCTCCAGTAAAGACATAGCAGAGCATCTCAAGGGTAGAAACACAGCATTTGATGATGTCCATGGTATGTGATGACAGTCAGGCAGTCATTCTCTGCAAGGTGTTTTTTTTATCCTAGTTATAAAAACAACCCTTAAATTTAAAATTAGCATGTCCAATTAGTTTAGACCCTCCAAAAATAGGGCACTGTGAGTAAAAATGACTGCAATTCTTAAAAAGTAAATGCAAAACCCTGTTAAAGACCTTGAATTAAAGCTGAATGTCTGCACTTGAATATGTGAATTAAAATTCACTGTGCTAGTGCAACTACAAAAATAAAAAATCTGCCTATTTTCCTCCCAGAAAATGTTGTTAATGAGCATAAAAATGTACAGTGCAGTGACAGCATTTTGTGACGGTTCAGGTCTGCTCCTCGTGGTTTGTGTTTTCAGACCGACACGCCCCGGCGCTCACACTCTTTGTAGACAGAACGAAAACTTTGCTGCATTCTTGTGTTCGTTATCTTCATTTTGCAGCTAAACTCTGCTTGGCTCTTATTTTCTCAAACTCACTGAGCTGTGCACCGAGGAGGAAAGTGCCGCCTTCCAATCAGTGCTGAGTAGGCTGCCATGATATACTTCTTGTACTGTGGATTTTAATGAGGGCTGTCTGCCAGCCCACTACACTCCTCTTTGCTATTGTAATCAGGAATTACATTTTTAATAGACCAAAAATGCACTTGCATGAATACACAAATATGAAGTAAATGCTTTTAATCTACAGGCTGTTTGCTGAGATTAGCCCCTAACATGTTTATGTGACTGCAGACTGAGATGAGATGTGCATTCAAGGATGCAGCAACGTGAAAATGGAAATATAGCAATCTAATTTGTTTCACTTTTATCGCCAGGAAAAAAAACAATAACAGGCATAAAAAGCACAAATCAGCAATTAGGTCTGGAAATGAAAAAAACAAACAACTCATGGAGATGTGCTCTATATGATGAGGTGTATTCTCAACCCAGGGATTTTTCAAGGCCAGCTTTTCTCTACGCTTATTTTCATTCTTTTTTCCTTTTGTTGTTAATTTGTTCTTTTTGTAGTTCAAAACCAAGTTTCAAACGAATTTAGTAGATCAAAAAATATGAAAAAGGCTGATATCTGAGGGTGTTTTGTAAGGTTTTGGCTGCGCATACATGATCTTTTGCAGTTGTCTATTTGTTGAGGCATTTGGTGCTGGAGCAGAGAGACAGTTGCCGAATGCAGCAGAATTGCAGGGATGTGCAAAAGTGATGTCGCGCTCGCTGCATCGCTACATCACCTTTGTATCAGTTTGTGAGATGCAAGTTTAGTCAAAAATCACTATCAACAAATTCAATAAACTAGTAGATCTGCAATTAACTATCAGTTAGTCTATTTAGTAATAAATGTTTTTAAAAAAGATTTTTTTCCAAGCCAGACCAACAGTTCACAGTCTAAAGATATCATAAACCCGCTGTTGTTGGCATCGTTTGGCATTCATGGTTGAAAATGAACTTTGGGAAATATTGCTGCGCATTCATTTTTCCGCTCCTCTGCTGATTGGTTAATCGATTTCATACACTTGCTCTTTGAGGCAACACATCCAGGATGTTTTTATCTCCGGCCTGTTCTCACCTCTGCTTTTCAACTGAATCGCACCGATGGGCTTTATGAATTATTAGTAGTGCTGCAGTCTTAGCCCTTTTAGGTTCAGGATTTCCTCAAGGGAAGTGTTCCTGGAAAGAAATGCTCTTCAGTACAGGGGGGATCGTGTCGTTTAGGTTGCAGTTAGAGCTAGCAGTTTTAGTCAGTGTGAAATGCTGCTTTGCTTCCGTCATGAGATTCTGCATCTGTCTTAGTAGCTCTTTAAATTTCCCTGTGGAGGCGTTTATTGACATTAGTTTGTCGCAAAGCCCTGGAATAAATTGACGCAAAACAGGAATAGTTTTTAATTAAATCTCTGTCTGACAGCTGACATTAGCCAGCTTTAACTAACAATGGAATGAAGACACATTACAACAAAGTCACGTTCATGATGAGATAGATTCACCGTAAACCGTGTGAAAAAGTGTTGCACGAGCTTCATAATAAAATAACTCACAGTATTCTCTTGAGAGGAAATTTGGCCGCTCTCACAGTGTGCAGCCTCAGAGGAGGACGTTTGTGTTGTGCATTAGTGCAATGCACCGCTGTGCATTTTGTGCACGCTCCTGCGTGTTATGGAGGAAAATATGCAGACTGCTGTCATGGCCTGCTATGTTTTTATGTTGAATTTACAGCATGTATTTATGGTTTGAGAAATACATGCATGGACATTTAGAAAATCTGTAATAATGGAGTCTATTTTGTAGTCGTTTTTTAAATTATCAAACACCAGAAAGTGGAAACAGCAATTTGTCACTGATATGATCAACTAATATTATTCCAGATGCACCAACCCAGTACTTTCTCCCATCCTTTCCTCCTACAACAATATGTTTGATTATTATCTTTTTAGGGGGCCACTAAAAGAGCTAAAATCTTCATTTTGATTCAGCTTTGAAGATCCAAGCTAGAAGGACTCCGGACGGTTTCAATAATCTTGTCAGTTATAATTATTTAGTATCTTTAGATCTCATTTTTGCCCATTAAATAGTGAAACTGAGCACAGGTCAGGAGTCCTGTAGGTGAAGTACATGAATATACTCTATTAGTTTGCGAGATAAACACTGCGCATAGCCAGGAGATCAGCTGTTATACCACTGCCGCTTTGATCTTTAAAGCTGCACTTGCATAATGCGCCATCTGAGCTGCACTGCACTCGGCCGCCTTAATGTGGTGCGAATCTCAGACCCAAAGCAACTCCGATGGAGAAGGCTGGAGAGTGAGTCAGAGGTGCAACAGATTGTGTTTACTCCCACATCTTGTGGAGATTTTTTTTTTTTTTAACAGGGAAAGTTTGAGAAATTCACTGCGATTCTTTCTCCTTTAATAGCTTCATCTTCCAGCTGGCGTTTATTTAGCCACACTGCAACAAATGTTCAGTGATGATACATTTTGCTGGGAGGACTTTCCCGCAAGTGGATCGTGTCCAGAATTATCCACAGCGCGAGCTGATGCGAAGTCAAATGTGACATGATTTACTTTTGGCTCAGGTCTGTGAGCTTGGGCTGACGTGTGGGTCTCTGAAGGTTTCAGCGCCTACAGAAAGAAGTTGGTGGTGGGGTGTTTGTGAGCTCTGCGTTTACCGCTAGTCCCCGATCCTTGTTGCTGGTTAGGTCTGGACCCTGCAAGCTGTGTGGCACAAGGCATCAGATGCTGAACATGTTGGTATCAGACTGGTTGAGTTACAAACTGTGTTCATGTGATGATTGTCCAGAAACTGGAGTGATGGAAATGAACTGTTGCAGAAATCGAAACAGCGGGTAGATTGGCTTGCCAATTTTCTTCTCTCGTTTCAGTGAAGAAATCAGACAGTGTTAATAGTCAACTTTTGAACAACAAATCTGGTGCTCAGTTAGATAATTATTACTCTGGAGGGTTGGAAATCCAGCTCCAGCTCTTATCAGTATTAAGAAAAATAAAACCTGATGATTTATTGTAACAATGGTTAAGTTTTACCATCTTTTTAGGGTTACATTACAGTAAACCAAGACAGAATTTAGGACTAGGGCGGTTCATCACAAGTATTTTATTTTGCAGTAACACCTCTGAGTTCATCAGTAATGTGTTTGCATCACAGAGCTAAAGAGTCTTTGTTCCTTTATACTTGATTATGGGCAAACTGACATGTTCATTCAGATGCTGAAACACTGAGGCTTCAGCCAGGTGTAACTTTCACAAGCATCTCTCCTTTCAGATGATGGGAAGCTGTCCTTGGAGGAGTTCCAGTCATATTTCACCGATGGCATCCTCACTGATGAGCAGATGCAGGAGCTGTATTACTCCATCGACAGGCAGCAGACAGAGTAAGCTGATCTTCCTTTTGGATGTCCTCCAATTCTGCTGCCATCTGTAGCCCCTCCTGCTTTCCTGCTGTCTGGCAGTGAAATGTCAATACTGCACTTCAAATAATATGATGCTAATATTTCATAAAGCCTTAATTCTTGTGTGAAAGCCAGAGGGCTTGCAGCAGCCTGCTTGATTAGCTCATTAGCAAAGATATGTCTGTAAGATATATAAACATTCACCTGTAAAATTCGTGTTGGTATAAAAACACGCAAGAAAGCTTTTTTTTGCTGTGTCTGAGAGAACAATAGTGATGGAAGCTCTGTGCTGTTGGCATCACTTATATGCCAACCAATCACAGTGAAGACATTTCAGGTGGTTTAATCTATGCTACTCAACTTCATTGCTATACTGTTAGCATGGTGGTTGCACAGCATAGCAATGAAAAGCTAATTTATCAAATTTATAACAAATTATAACAAAACAACATGTTTTATAAGGTTACACAATCAGATAACCACCCATGAAAGGTGACTGAAGGAGATATCAGCTGTTTCTGTTTTCAGTGTAGTTAAGAATCTATGGACAGCTATATATAAATATGAGGAGTATTTTGCTTTATTACTGGTGTTTTTATAACATTTACTAACAGTGGGCAGTTAATCTATTTTTGTTCAGTATTAATTATCTTAGATTATTAGAATCTACAGGTATGTTTATCATGTCTGTGGTCAAGAGATGATTAAGAGGAGTAGTGATTTTGCGCAAACTGTAAGAGTCACACACCGAGGGCTTTTAAACTAAGCATCTTAAGTGAGGTGTCACCATGTTTACACCCTGCGCCAAAGCTTCAACTGCTCGCCAAGATGGTAACCAGAACCATTCAACAAATACAATCCTTCCAATTGGTCCTTCAGAATGCTTCCTGTAGAGTATGTGTCTGTCTCAGTAGAAGAAAGGACAGAAACAGGATAGTTACCTTAAGTCAGTCAGTGGGGATCATCCCATTTACAGTATAGGCCAAGCCTCATAACTGCTTATCCAACCAGAGTTTTGGAGGTTGTATCCCTACTCCACCCGGCATCGGGGAAGAGGTGGGTAACTCCATTCATAGAATGTATAAAATGCCAGCGCATCAAAGTACTTACACACATTGAGACCAACTACTATTTGAATTCACATCAGCTCCTACCGTACTTTACAATGTGGGAAGAAGTCAGAGTACCTGGAGTGAACTCAGGTGAATGGGAAAAACATGCAAACTCCATTAAAAAAGGAAAGGCTCTTTGTGGTCTTTGACAGGAAGAGTTGAGGCCTTACAGTGATAGACAAGTTTCATTAACATGCTTTTTTTGTCTCTTTGTGACTCCCTCACAGCAACCTGGACATAGACAAACTCTCAGGTAACTATCTTTTATTTATTTTATTTTACCGACTTTACTTTAAAATTCATGTGGCGCGTTAGATCACTTTAACCGTGTGTATCGCAAAAGGCGAAGTTTTGATGCTTTTAGCTGTTGATGTTGGTCTGATAGTGACGATAACTCAGACATGTGTGTGCATCAGTGTTGCTGACTGATTTGTTGCCAGCACCGATCCTCTTGTGAAAAACACTACTGGTGAGTGTGCTAGTCCAACACGAACCAGATTATAATAAGTAACAGGTCTTCTCCCCTTCCAGAGTACTTCACTCCACACCTGGGAGAATACGTCAGCGTCCTCTCTGCTCTGGAAAAGCTGAACGTGGCCATTCTGAAGGCCATGGATAAAACTAAAGAGGTTGGTTATGGTTCTTCTTACCCCTGTGCTGTGTGGATTTTTGCATGCCAAGACATATAAACACAGCACAAGTAATCCATAAGCATCCTCGATCCTTTGATGTGTTAAAACTTTCCTGTTACTGTCTCAGCTGTCAGTTTAAAACGCTGCCACGGTCTTTGAGATCAGTGTGCTGTTGCAGTGAATATTTCCCAGCGTGAGTGACTCTGACAGTACATTTTCAAACATGAGCTCAAAGACCTTTAAAAGACGGTTTCTCTTACAAGACGTGATAAACATGGCAGCTGTTGCTGTTGTAAATCAGCTGGGTAACCAGCAAGGTGGGAGTAAAGCAGTTTTTATGCAACCTCAACATTTTGACCTCATTTGCAGATGGTCAAATTAGAGTTGATGTATTTATTAAAGATGGCCACGCAGATGAATATATAAATATTAATGATGTAAAGAACCAAATCCATGATGCTTGTTTCCTGTTACAATACATCACAAAGGTGCTCTGTTGGGTTGAGAGCTGGCAAATGTCAAGCTCTCAAGTAAATCAGCTGTTTCTGAAATAGCCTGTCTGGCACCAATAATTATGCTATAATCAAAGTCGCTTTACTTGCCTTTTTCTCCATTTTGATGCTCGGTTTGCATCAGCATGCACGCCTAAATGCAGCGAGTTGCATCCATGTGATTGGCTGATTAAATATTTGCAATGATGAACAGTTGAACAGCGTATCTAATAAAGTGGCCGGTGCCGCACGTATATGACTATGGCTGAAATGTCTAACTAGTATAAAACAGGAAGTAAAGCTGAGGCTGATGGGAATATTAATGTGTGCACTTATTTGTGCAGACAGCTGGAGAAAATCTATCAAGCAAATACCAGCAGGAGGTAAAGGAAGTGAAGGACCAGCTCAGGCATAGGGATGGTAAAATACAGGAACTGGTGCATGAGAAGGAGCGTCTCTCTGCCAGGCTCACTGAAAGGCTTTGGTGGCAAAATGCAGCTCTCTGAAAAGAGATAGCAGAGAGAGGAAAATGTGGTGCAGAAGAATGGAGCTAAGCCTAAATACAGCCTTAATAAATAAAAAAGAAGAAGGTGAAGGAGACAGTCTACAAAAAAATGAAGCAATAAAATAAAAATCTGAAATAGGAAAATCAACAAGTGAGGAATGGAAGGAAAGATCTGCAATGAGAATATGATGTACCATCAAGATAATGAATGTCAGGAAAAGATGCTGAAGCAAGTGCAGAAAATACTGGAGGCGGAGAAGACACATATGGAGGAGGCAAAGAAAGAAATGGCAGAGGCAAATCACATATGCTACTGTGACCTGGATTTTATAAAGTGAAGGGCAGTACTAAGTTTAAATAAAAAACAACATCCTTGGCGCATGATTGGATCAGATGGCTTAAAATGACAGTTTTAAAATGGCTAAAATAATCAATGTAATTATGAAAACATGCAATGAGTTGTAAACTAACTAATTAACAGAGCACACTGTGAAACAGTTAAACATGAATTATAATGCTTGCTGTGTGTTCATCCACCTGTCTAGGTTTTTTACAAACACATCAGTGAGCTGCAACATTAAAATGCACATTATTTCTTCATTGTTTTTGTTTTCAGCACCATTATTTCATATCTAGCAACCAGTATGGCATTATATTGGCTCCACATATGGCCCCACTCTTTCCAGAGGATGATCAGACAATAGCCGATGGGTTCCCAGGTTAATCGTAAAGACGGCAAAAATCGCCGTCGAGTTGAAAAGAGGAACACTTTCACATACTTCTGCCCCAAAGTAGAATGGTGCCTCCAGATAAAGAGAAACAGTATCTCACAGAAACAGTAGCCTTGGATTGTGAAACATGCTAATTAGAGAGTCATAAAATCTTATTTTGAGATCTGCTTGAGCAGAACAGCATTAATTGTCCTGCCCTGACAAGTAGGGCTGTAATCCTGTTGTGTTAGGCGAGCACACTGGAGAACAGCATCAGAGAACTTCCACTAAGACTTAATCGATAGCTTAGCTCAGTCTGCATTGATCTCGAGTAGCCCTTTATGTTAAGCTGACTGGTGAATATTTATTTTCTATTTGGCAAGCGATGAGAATCAGGTGGAGTATGAATGGACGTGGACTCAGACTTATAATGAGGCTGCTTTCTGTGGTTACAGGAGGTTATTTTCACTAGAGCTTCTGCAGTGACTGATGACTGTGCTTGGGCAGTACTGGAGTGTAGATGACAGTAACTAAGGCTGACAAACCCCGCAGCTGTCCAACTGATGTGACGTCGCGCAAATGCACCGCAACCACATGACTGCATTTCTTTCTTTTGCTCTTACTTTTCCTCTTTCAGTATCCAGGTTTATTATTCACTCGGGAGGATATTCGGCTTTCTCTCTCTCTGCATCTCTCATCTTCCGCGCAGCCTTGCTTTCTGGCTTTTCATCCCTCTTCTCTGCATCACACGTGCTTATAGCTCATGCATTTTTCATATTTCAAGTTGGTCAAAAAGCTTTCTTTTCCCTGAAAAGGCGAGGCGTTTTTCAGCCCTCCCTACGACGAGCGTTACTCAATAAATTGCTACAGCAAACATCTTACTAATTCCACAGCTATTCTAAGTGCTCGCTGCGCAACTCATTTATATTTTTATCATTTTTACCGTGTCCTGAGGTGAAAAGAACGTATCCACTGTGGCGTTGCAGCTCATCTGTCTGCTCATCAAAAAGAAAAAACAGAAAAAAAGACCGAGGTTACTTATGCAGCACAGCTCGTCTTCTGCCGATAAATCACGCGTACAGAAACACGGATTTGAACAAGATTGGCCAACATTTATCACGTCTCGCTGTCACTTCTCCTGAACTCAATTTGGAAACGGCACAGTGCGATGGTCAGGGTGTTGAGGGTCATTGTGTTCAAAAAGTGAGCTTGAAAAGATTTATAGATTTCTAAAATGCAGCAGACACTGCCCTAAAGCTCACAGTGCTCAGAGAGATGTCTGAAAATCAGCCCCAGGCTACATTATTGGTGAGATTGCTGCAAAGCAACACATCCCACTATATGTTGTTGTTGGCTAAATGATGTTTTCATATTACTCAGCACGGATCTGGTTTGTCATAGAAACACAGCTCTCACACTAAACTGGCTCAGTGGTGGGTGAGAGTTTATTAATCATTTAAAAACATAGTTGCAAAAAAAATCCCCAAACGCTGCTTTTGGCTGCTTCTTTTTCACAAGCGATCGTCACAGCGTGTAGCTCCATACATTTGCAGATTTTTACATTGGATACACTTCCTGATACAAATCTTTTAGGGGTTTGCAAACTGGGGAGCTTTTGCTTATTCAGCGAATGTGTGAACCACTAAACTTTGGAGCCAACGACTGAGAGAGTTAGAGTGGACTAATTGATCGACAGAGTGGGAGAAGCAGAAAAAGTCTAATGAGAAATTTCCTTTCAACCTACCGGTGAAGCCACAATTTTCACTCTACAGCCATCATTCTATATGTCGCACTTCCAACAAGGAAGCCTCAAAGCCATCAGATGTATCCTTTTTTGATGTGGCGGTTTTAGCGAGTCTCATTATAGATTCGTTGAGGAGTTTTAGTGAAAAGCAGAAGAAAACATTTTTAAAACTAGGGACACAAACACACATTTTACATCACGTTGACTTGACTTGTGCTTCTGAATTTATACGATATTTTCTGTGCGTGAAACTCGGCACAGATTAACGCAGATTCCTCTGGTTACTCAGACTCATGCCATCGCCATGGTTACTCACTGCAGGGACACTTGATGAGCTGCTTCGTTGGTCTATTATCATTTAACAGGCTAATGTAAATCTTGTCTCTCGCTGTGATTGGATAAGACTTTGAATGTCATGTCTCTCTATGATGGGTAGAAATATTTCATGTGTTTTCAAGCACAGACTCAAGTCATAGTTTACCCGGCAACCTATTTTTATTAGGTTATGGCCTAACCTAATAATTATGGCCAGCCCCTTTATAGGGTATGCCTTTTGCCACATTATTAAGTACACCTATTCTGACTTTATTAGGTACACCTATGGCCTATTTTCTTACATTCACTAACTTTTTTAGCAGCAAGCCACAAACCAAGCCCTGCAGAAAAACAGACTCAGTGCTGTTTCTCCAGAAATTGCATTGTATAGTTAAAGAAGCAATTTTCAATGCTTACCAGTTCAGATAAAAACTGAATTGGCTGAACGAGCTATGACAACAGTGGAGCAAACCAAATACAAAATTGTTGGACTACGGTAACAGTTGTTTCACAAATGATACTTCTATCACGGCTGATTCCTTTTCTTCTTTTGTATTTGAAGGAGTATCAGGGCTCGTCAGTGTTGGGTCAGTTTGTGACACGCTTCCTGCTGAGGGAAACCACCACCCAGCTGCAGTCCCTTCAGTCATCGCTGGATTGTGCTATGGAGGCTGTTCACGACCAGGGCTGCACAGGACGGAGGATAGTGAAGAAACCCGCTGATCTGCCCATCCAGAGGATGGCCAAAAGGCCTGGTCGACGCATCCAGAAGAACATGTGTCTCTCCCCAACAGACCCTTACTCTGGCATGCTGACCACAGGTACTTTTCGGGAACACGGGAATAAGATGTGTGAGGTCATTCTCATAAAGTTTGATTCAAAAATTAAGATTGAGCTTTCATCTCCGTGGGCTGGGCTGATGTTATGTTTCTGGTGTCAGGGGTCAGTGTGGAGCCAGACAACCACTGGGGCTCCCAGATCAACCAGCTGGAGCAGCTCATAGACAAGATGGAGTGTGAGGTTAGTGTAAAGGACGTTTTTGTCACTTTCTTCCATTTTTCAAAAGATGTGCTTGATGTCTTGTGTCATGGGTTTATTTTTAGTATTTTATTTTTGACAGCAGAATCAACTCAGAGGGAAAGCAAATAAAATCTTCCACTAAATCTTGATTTATTGGTTTGCTTTGAACCTCAGAGAACAATAAACATGTATGAAGCTAAGCTGGGTAGAGAGAGTGTAAGATGCGCTAAAGGCTTTGTCTGCTTTTGGGAGGATCAAAGTTGACCACAGGCTTAGCTGTTACATATAGAAATGTTGAGCACACCATTCAAGGCTTACTGTGTGTTTGCAAATCAAGAGTTTTGCTTGAAGCATAAGATGTCCAACTTGTTGACAGAGGACCAGTTTGTAGAAAGCGCAGACCCGAGCGACTCTGGACCCACAATGGAAAGCATGCATAATAAATTAGCCTGAGAATACATATATAATGCGTTGGGCTCCAATCAGGGAGAACACTGATTAAATTCATAGCCAATGATGCTTAAGTACAAAGGTTTGGAATTACTTATAGTTTACAATAGGACGCCATTATTTTGATTGGAGGTGTGAGAGTTCATTTAGAATTTAAATTGTCATGTGATAATACAGGTAGGACAGATGTCAGTGCTTCAGGGATGTTAAAATAGCCTGTTAACATGTTCATTTTCTTATCTTGGGTTTGCAGACAAGAATTTAGTACAAGTGAGGGCTGGAGGAGGGTTAATATGAACATGGCGATCTCTTCCTTGTGGAAGCCAATGGTTTGTGACAGGCTGTAACTGGAGGCTGAGCCATTTCTGCTGCTGGTTCTCGTTCTGCTCGTGGCTGACTGAAATATTTATGACCCCATTTTCAGAGTCCACATCTTGAACCTCTCAAAGAAGACACATTGGCAGGGACGTATAAATCAGTGAGTCTAGTGTGTGCCAAATACAGATTTACTATATACACATAGTTACTATATGTATATGCATGTAAAACACTGATGCCACTTTAATATTTCCGCTAGAACATACTTCTGGTCCAGAGACAAATGTCCGTGAAGGAGAAAGACGTGGAGCAGTTTCAACAAGCTCTCAAAATCTACACAGATGCCACTACCATCCAGCCAAACAACCTGCAGTATGTCCTTTTATCTGCCTCTGCGCCGTTTGCCTCAGGATCTCTCTGTGATTTGATGCAGCTGCTTTAAATTGCTTCAATTTTTAACCCCCCTGCCCTCTTTTCTCTCTCTCTCTCCCTCTCACACTTTTTATTTCTAGCGTGTCAGTCCAGAACTTGCCAGACAGATCATGCTTCATCATGTATGAATTTTGGCAGGACCGTCTCTCCTGGATGAGGTAGGAACTCGAGGATGTCTTTTGAGAATTTCAGTGCTCAAGTGAAATTTGATAAGCGCACTGAGCTGCTCACAAACTCACTTTAAGGTGTTCCTGCCTTGCTGGGTGCAAATTGGCAGTCTCATCCTTTTCATCCCTTTTTCCTGTCAGCTACCTGCAGTCGTCCATCAGTAAGACCTTCCAGGGCTGCATTATTGACTCGCTGGAAGAGCCAGAAATGGTCTCGACCATGCTTCTCCCAGGTACACAACAAAACAACAAATCGATTATTGCAGCTCACTGAAAGCTGCTCATTTAATAAACAGGAATCACAAATACCCGGGTGTATTTATGGCACAGTCACATTAGAGGAATTAAAAATTACTGCAGCCATCTGCAATCAACTTGTGATCTTGGTCGCTTTGTAGACAGAGACTAGCTCAAAGCAACTTTGTTGTGTCAAGATGGCGAAAAAAAAGCAATGAGGTAGAGTCAGTCTGCAATTAAATTTGCAACTGAATGGGAACGACTTGACAGTTGCATGCAAATTGTGATAATGCAGCGATTAACTGTGATAAATTGGCAGTTCTGTTTCAGTCTGTCGCTATCTACACAACCAGAAAGTCACATTAAAGAGAAATTAACATTTACTACTACTACAAGTCCCCTACTGCAAAGATGCATGTTGAAGATGAGTTGTTTTTATTGGTGCAGACTGACTCAGACTGATGGAAGCTTGTTGGAAATCTAGACAGCAATTATTTGCAAGCCGTTGCCAATCTGTCTGAGAGCGATTGCAGTCAGTCCGAGTTGGGACGCAGTTGTTTGGTGACCTGTGCTGTCACCCTGTGACTGGAAGTTGATGGGTGCAGTCTACGGTCCACTTCAAGTATTTGCAATCAGTTTCCAAATATGAAAAAAATTAAGTGCAAATCACTGGGAAACCTCAGATTTTTCTCTAGTGTGACTGAGCCATTAATGAATCATTTTAAGAACTGATTTATGAACTAATTAAGCTTAGCAATTGAAAATTATTCTTAATCGTCAATTATTCTTAGTTAAATTCCGAGTCTAAAAAATAAGCACTGACTTATGTAAAAAATATTGATACTTAGGTCCACATAGTTAATGCAGGCTTTCTGTCCATCAGCTTAATTCTTCTTTTTGTAGCAAATTGTAGAGTTAAGGTAATTCATATGTAATAATATTTGTTAACAATGTATCTCATTAAGTATTGAAGTAATTGAAAGAAGTCTGATAATGATCACCATCCAACATTGTAGTTCCCATTTTATTTCCTTAAAAATCTCACATAATCACTGTCTGTATCCTGCACAGGTTTAACAGAGGTGAAAGCAGAGTCAATGCTACACTTAACTGAACTGAAACAGGACTACAAATTATTACTCTGCGTGTGCTGGCAGCCAATTATTCGTTAACAAGTTGGCCACATTGTTATTGTGTTTGCAGCTTGTTTCTGCTGCCCTCCGATGGCAATAAAACCAATCATTGGTGCTTTAATATGTAAATTACCCCATGCCATATTAGATCATGAATTGTAAGCTTCTCTTTCTCTTTCTGTCGCTTATTCGTTTAGCTCGTGCAGAGGCCATAAAGCACTGACGTCTAATTATTGCTTCATTTGACAGCCTCTTGGTGGATTATGAACAACAACTGATGGAGCGGAGCTGCTGTTAACCTACACCCTGAAACCAGGAGGACAAGGCGATTGTACAATCGCGTCTTCTTCTTCTTTTTTTTGTTCGTTATTTGATATTAACGTTTTCCTAACGGCATGACCAGGATTGTTTCAGCGAAGCTATGCTGCAAGGTTCTAACAAAAAAGACGGCAGGTCAGTTAAATCAGTCCACAGTGAAACAAACCTAAACTTTGGGAAGAAAGAACTGAGGCGATGCAACGTTTTATTGTGTGATCGGGATCTGTGCTGATGGTCATTTCACAGTGCGGGCACATTTCCTGCTGCTGATTTAATAGACTAACAAATACTTTAAAAAAAGAGAAAAAAGAATATATTTGCATGATGTCTTATTTCTCAGTGCTAGTTTTCTTTTTTTCCACTCAAAGCTTCATATTAGAGTCGCTATAATTGTCAACACATGACCAATAACTGATCCTACCCATCAATGCTCAGTACAGATGAAAACAGACATCGTGGTAGGGTTAACCTCCCCTCTTGTTCTCTCTGTGGTATCGTGCTTTGCTGTCTCCCTCAAAGCTTTTGCTACCAAGTGCTCATTTTGCTTATGGTGTAGACAAGCCATTAAATAGTTAATTATCAGTCACGGTCTGCATCTAGAAATCTGATCATCTGTGTCACTCCTGCACTTTAGAAAAAAATGGACCTTATTGTGAAGAACTGATACTTATAGTAGATTGTTTATTGAAAATATAGAAATAACAGGCGTTGAGCTGCACCGAGGAGCAGTACTCTAGATATAAAACATAAAAGCCATTATTTTACATTTGCAGTATTTAATCTAAAGAGTTTAATGGTACAGTACAAACAAATATAAGTTTATATTTTGAGTACAGAAATTAGGCAGGATCTGTTCTGTGTACAGTAATTATTGAAAGCTGTAGGTTGTAGGTAGTTGTTGTAAATCACTGGTAAATGTATATTCAGACATTCGGTATGTTACATTTTGATAACGTGAGGAACGAATGTGCTGGATCTTTCATTCGAAGTGTTTTTCATTTCTTTTGTGTAGATTGTACAGTTGTTATGTGGATGCTATGTTTGTTTTCGGCATGAATTAAAGTTTGACATGTTGCTGACATGGAGAGAGGCGTCATTTGTTAAGGGTCAGTATTACAGTTCGTTATTGCACACTCCATGTATCGACCGCTATGTTTTCTTAATCTCAAGGTGTCCGTCCATTGTGTTATACAGCCTAAGAAGCAAATAAAAGCTTCTTCTCTGCTCTTAAGATGAAAAAATGACTTTCAGCATTACATTTCATTAGAATTCATGTGAGAAAGCCATCAAAGAAACAGGAAAAAAGAGGAAATTATTTACATTCTCCCCGCCTGAGTAAGACTGACAGACTGAAATATCTTTTAAATGTAAGCTTGTCATATCAGCAGCTAGAACCTTTGAGAAACGTCTACAAAGCAGCGGAGCAATTTCAAGCCCACCTCAAGCTGAAACTGGGGCAATTAGCTCATTCTTACTCTTTAAAATCCCTCCCCCGGCGCACAACCTGAAACAACCTGGGAAGTTTAAGCCCCAACTTTGCACCAAGCAGCTAATAGCTCGCATTCACCGTCTATTTTCATTCGTCAGAGCGCGTAGCAGGTCGCAGTGGATTCGTACAGCAAATAAGCTGATTAAGTTGTGGATTCTTTTGCACTTTGTGTTCGAGAGCTAATCATCATTAAGCTTAAGATATGTGCAATAAACCTCACACTGGAGGATTTCCTTTGAGAGCTGACACTGTTTTATTGCATTACACTTATTATCTATAGGCTGGCTTTGAGAAGGTTCATTGTAGCATGTTGTCTCTCATTATAGCATTACTCAGATCATTCGTAAGAAATGAAAGCTTGTACATTAAGTCTGAGTTTCTCACATGATTATAATAAAATATGAATCTTATGCTCTGCTGGTGGACGGGATGAAATTCGATGTCTCTGCTTCCTGAGAAAAAGCAAAGGTTCCTTTTTTGATTTAAGCTATAGGAAAGGAAGATGGTGATGGCAGGAGGTCCTTTACAGCTGGAAAGAAATCGTTCTTTCACTTCTGAGCTCACGCCAAACTCCTCCCCTGCTGCTATTTTTCTCCCCGGTGACTGCAGGGCTTCTGCACGATGTAAGGGACAGAACAACCACCAGCTATGTGGCCTATATATATGTACCACTGTGTCTGTAAGGCATGAGTTCAGACATAAACTCAAGCAGCATGGATTTCAGTCTCCACAGAAACCTATGTAAAGCACATTAATGGTCTTTTTAAAATTTCAATGTGTGAATCGTGCAAAAGATAACATATATCTATTAGACAGTACTGCGGATGCAAAAGGAGGCAAGTCAGGAAGTTGTGTGCATTAATTGCCTGTAAATGAATTCTGTTTGTGATGTTTGGCATCCATTAGCAGACCGTCTATGACGTTAATGTGCCCGAGTGTCACTACACAGTCATTTGATCAATTAGGAGCTTATTTGCAAGTGTCTGTGCATGCATATCATTAAAAAATAAGTGGGGAAAACTGTTGAGCACCAGATGAAGAAGGATAAACAGGCTAAGGAGACATGACGAGAAGGGACAAGGCGGAGTACGTGAAGAGACTGGGACAGACTGGCAGAGGAAAATCAGGGTCAACTGTCAAGAAGCGTTGACGCTGAAAGAAAGCAAAGTCAAGTAGAAAGCCTGATCTCTGAGTCCTTCATATTCGACACGCATATGCTCACAGACCAGTGGGTAGACGTCTGCTAAGCTGTAGCATAACAGAAGGAAGGAGAGAATGCAGAAATGGATACAGTTACATATCATGTTGCTGTTTCCAGGCCTGCTTAGTGACGGCTGATCAAGGAGGGATTACTGACAGCCCAGGGCAGATGATATATTTCTGGAATTAGAAGGCGTTTGATCTGTCTTATCCGATGGGCTCTACTGCCTACTTTCATTGGTCACACATTCACATTAGCAGCAGATGACACAAACATAGACGGAGGAGGATAGCTGCTCATAAACACAAAAGCCATGGAGCTTTTTGGATTTTTTTTTCTCTTTTCAGTGCTGTGGAGCTGCAAAACACAAAGTGATTAGGTTTAAGTCAGAGCTATTTCATTTTATACATCATTTAATCTTCACTGCGAGCAGCGGAGTGTGTATATTGGGTTGCTAAAGGGCTTTGCAACCACAGAGATGCCAGTGGAGACAATCCTGGAAGCATATAATTACATCCCTGCCTAACAAGCTTCACATCACTCAAAAATGACCTTCAGACATTTGTGATTGTATTTTTTGGAAATAGAGGCAGCATCACAGTGTGTTAATTATATACTGAGTCAAAAGCTGGACAGTTTGCCTAGACAAAATATACAAGAGCGCCCTCACAGTAATGGAGCAGTTCAAGAGGAAGCGAGAGCCCCGAGCACCGCAGTGAAAAGCCCACTGGCTCACAGACATATTATATGAAAAACAGGGAGGAAAAAAATGGTAAAAACACAGTACAGCACTGAAGAGCAGAAGAAAGGGGGCGGTAAAGTAAATCCAATTTGGAACATCATTATCTTGCCCAGGCTGAGCGGGGTTATCCGAGGGAAATGTGAGAGCTTTTGGTGGAGGAGGGCTCATGAAAAGCATCATGAAGAGAAATGCGAAACAGAGAGGAAAGCCAGCGGGTGATGGCAGCTGGAGGTGGTTGTGCTCTGAAGAGTTAGAGGGATGTTTAATTTGCACCATGAAATATGGGAAAAATTAGTGATGAAGACAGGAGGAAAATAAATGAGTAAAGAAACAGGACATGAAACCTTTCAAATGAAACATTATGAGATAGTGGAAATATCCAAATGTTTGTGGACATCTCTGCTGTCTTTTTCCAGTTTTGAAATGCCAAAAATAACATCTGTGCTCTAAATGCAACATACATAATGTAGATTCATACATCTACATTATACTACATGTGACTTTGTTTTTAACTTTGGGGCAAGCTTTTTTTAAGACCCAATTGTTCTGATGTTCTGCTTCACTTCGGGTCATTTAAAGGTGCATTCACCATGAAGCTATTACTGCTTCTCCTAATTTATATAGTAGCAACAATAAAAAGAAGTATCTGCAGTATAGGACGTGTAGGATGGAGTGTAGGCAGGATGCTTGGAGGACAACAAAAGGATACGTAGAGGAAAATGCACAAGAGAGCACGCAGGAGAAAAAAAGATGTAATGATTAAAAAAGCATAATTCAGACCAGAGTGAAGCAGCCTGTGAAATAAGATTACACACAGGAGATAGCTGTAAGTGAGAAGAAAGCCGGAAGGAACAAAGTAACAATGAAGGGCTGTAAAAATAGCAAAGACAAAAATAAATGAAAGCAATCCAAGAAAAAAATGGAAAACAACATAAAAAGAGATGATAGACTCAGATTGGTAGACCATCACACAAAGCAAACTGGAAGAGAGACAGGAGGATATTGCACTGATTAAAAAAAGAGATGAGTTTTCTTATATTTTTGCATATTTGTCACACTTACATGCTTCATCAAATTAATTTTATATTAGACAAAGATAACCCGCGTAAATAAAAAATGCAATTTCTAAATGAGGATTTCACTCATTAAGGTTTGAAAGCTATCCAAACCTGCCTGCCCTGTGTGAAAAAGTAAAATCTTGTTATATCATGAATTAACTGATTTTTTGGGGGGCAAGCTGAGTGACCTGGTCAAACAAGAAATCCCCTAGACAGAACATGTCTGAGCAATGAGCTCATGAAACTGAAAAACAGATGAGAAACAAAGGATCTGTCAGTCTGGAAAAGGTTACAAAGCCATTTTTAAGGCTTTGGGACTCCAGTGAATCACAGCGAGAGCTGTTATCAACAAATGGAGGAAACTTGGAACAATGGTGACCCTTCCCCGGAGTGACCGTCCTACCAAAATGACTCCAAGAGCGTGTCAACAACTCATCCAGGAGCCCACAAAAGAACCCAGAACAATGGAAGAACTGCGGACCTTGCTTCAGTTAAGATCAGAGTTCATGATTCAACAATAAGAAAAAGACTGGACAAAAATGGCATCAATGAGAGAGTTCCAAGGAAAAAACAACACAAATTTCCCAACAAACAACTTAATGATCTGCAAAATTTGGGGGAAAATACTGATGCAACTGCATGCACGCAACTCTGAAATACAGCTTGCAAATTAAGACACATCTTTCTAAAAAAGTCCTGCTCTGCAGACTTCTTCACATACAGTCAAAATGTTTTTGCTCTGTGAATGATGATTTTTTTTTTTTTTGCATCGTGTTAAGTTAAAAGACTACACATTTTTAAAGGAGGCACTCTTTAGGCTCATTCGCCAACGTTTTCTTAATCGCTTCCTCTATCAGTGTTGTGGGGACTGTAGCCTATGATAGCAAGGAAGGCGTGTACACATTGGAGAGGACTCCAGTCTACTGTAATATGGTACTGTAGTATGGTTTGTATTCGCTGGATATTTCTAAAATGGTAAACAAGTTCACACTGTGTTTATAAATGTTACTGACAATTCACAAGTCACTTGAAATTTTAGTTTTTTAATATATTGCTGAGGCATTTATCTTTCCGTTTTCCTCTTTATATTTTTAGTGGGAAAAATACTGTAAATGTAATATTATAATAAAGTTGCTAAAACTGATTTCTTGGACCAGCAACACCAAATGCAAATCCATCAGCCACACACATATGACGTGCTTCATACTGTTTTCGTGCGGGGCAATGATCGTAACTTTGGATTGGATAATAGTTTAAAGCACGTTTACACGTCTTTGCCACGCAGGATGTTTACTCTGTGGGGCTGGTTTGGGTTTCAGAGCTTTGAAACAGAATAAAAAAAAGAGTTGAGAAGAAAAGGTGGAAGGAGAGTAGTCTGAATTGGGTTCTGGAGCTGTACTCCACCTCACACATCGCACTCATTCGCCAGCCGCGAGTGATTCCAAGCCAGCGAGCACCACATCCACCAGAGGAGCTGAGAAACTGCTCCACCTGGCTTCTCCTGTGGGACGTGCTCGCGTCGGCACCACTATTTCTGTTCACTCGCTCACCCGAATCAGGTGATGCCCTGCAAGAGCAGCTATTGGCTCTTGTCTCAGACCTTCCCCGAGGTAACTGGAGGAGTGACGAGCACTCTGCACGTGACCTCTACAATGAGCTTCCTCCCACCGGAAGACGTAAGCACAACTGGAACTTATTTATACGGGGACGAATCTGACGGCAGACTTTGTTACGGTGCGCGGACTCGTGCATAAATAAAAGCCGTGTACGACATAAAGTGTTGCTTTATTGTAAGAATAAATATATTCGCTAATTTTGCATCTGAAATGACCTGACCATTGAAACGGTGGGAAAGATGGTGCTGAAGCATGCTGGGAAACAAGGCATCCTGGGAAAGAGAAGCACAGCAGACGAATCAAATGGCTTCTTTAGAGACAGTATAATGATTAGACCTGGCCTCATTAAAATACCTTTATAAACAACGCACTGCTATTTATAAAGACACTGTCAGTGCGACAATATAAATGATAATTTCACTGAAAACGGGAAAAATAACAAGCAAGAGATAAAAAAGCAAATTATTCCTTCTTAAATTATCATAAAATAAATTAGTAAATCAAGTCAGCTATGAATTTATGCATGTGTGCGTAACATGTGTGGAGTTTATTGTCTTAGATGTGGTGTTTTAAATCATTTACAGCAATTATAATGGTATTTTTTGAAAAGCTAAAAGGGATGTTAGTGTCCCCCCAGCGTTTACTGCGTTACTGAATTATTTAAAAGTGATACGCTAGACGTGGGTACGGCGTTGACACATAAAAAAACCCCGCTAATATCTGCCTATTACTACGCCTCTAACATTTCCCATGATGCCCCGCGGCTTTCCATTCCACTTGAGCTCCTTACAAAGAAGAGGAGACGCTCTTTCTGAGACAGAACAGCTGAGACATATTCACTCTCATTTTGTAAAATAGTTGTTAGCACTGATACAGCTGTTCAGATTTTTGTGACACCGCGATGTTGAACATGTGTCGCCTGTCCCTCTATTTATTTGCTGCTTCCTGCTGATGACATCCGGGCATTCAGAAGGCTTGCACTCTGGGCTACATACGGGGAACCTGGTTTCTCCTCTCTTCGCCCAGGGGAAAGTCCCCGGACACGTGGCAGAAAGTGCCCTGGTGTGAAACCAGGATCGATCTGCGCTCCACCACGAGTGAGCTGAGATGTTCTGCTGAACTGAGCTCGGTGATCGCAGGTCGAATTTGTCAGCGTTGATAGTTATGCAAGAGAGCTGCTAGTAACGCCTTAACAGAACGGGGCTCATTCTCCGAATGCTTCTTTTATAGTTTTCTTCATCCAAGCATGTTTGTGAATATATGGGCCCACTTTTACTTCACAGACTTTTGCAGTTTGGAGCAACAGGTGAGGTCAATATAATAATAGGTCCTTATAAAAATGAGTGGAAAATGGTAAGGCTGCAGTTTCCTTATGGTAAGGTTCTTCATAACCGCTCATTTAGACATTTCCTCCTGTAGGTATTCAGATAGTGAAAGAAATTTAAGAGGTAACATGTATGTTAATTGCAGTTCATTATAGTTGTAGCCCTTTAGCATTTCTACAATTTTTACCATTTTACCATTCAAAATATAAGAAGAGCTTATAAAACAATATAATTTGTATTTTTTTTTTTACAGATTAAAGTAGTCTGAAGTCATTTATTTTAACAACAACAAAAATGTCAGGTCTAGGGTGTAAGGATTTCTCTGACTTATTTATTTTGTAGTGTTGGCCACATTTATTTATTTGATCAAACACATTGTTAAGATGTTCCTGTAAGTTCCTCAGTAAGTCTCCCTGAGCTTTTAAAAAAACTGACAAATCCTGTCCGTCTCTAAGCACCGTGAGTTTGACCAGGTTCATCTTCAGAAGAAGAAAAATAAATCTCAGGTTTTGAATTGTGTTTAGGGCTCCACCTTGCGGTGAAATATTGGACATGCAACTCATTAGCGCCGAGCACAGGGCTCATACAATAAATCCAGGCATATATGAGGCAAATCAATCTGAGAGTCGGATATTGTTTCCATATAATCAGACATAGTTGTAAAAAGTTTTATTGTATGGGGTACTTTGTGCATATAGGTATTTGAGGGGGCGGGGGCATTAGGTTGCAGGATTTGATATTTACAACCTACTTTAGAAAAAGAAAAGCTTGTGAGAAATGCGTTAAAAAAACAGAAACCAATCATTTAGAAACCCCCTTAATCCCACATTTAAACAGAAAAAGGCACAATATTAAATGTCAAACCTAGGATTTTTATTATGTATGTATTTCACTGTAGAGCTATGCTGTGGTGATGCATACAAAATACTGGTGAATTAAGCAAGGCCCTCTCTGAAAAAGGCACTGATGCCCTAAAATCTGTATGTGTTATTTGGTTTGTTACTCATGCAATGTGGACTAATGCTCCCATTCAACCACAGATGCAGACTTCTGTACAGATGCTGATAACAGCAAGATGCTCCCTCTTTTGATAGTTTGTGATTGTCTTTGTCACCCTCCCTGAAAATGTTTTCACCAAACTCAAGTCCATCTTAAACGAGCTTGGTCTGCGATATCTCAGATATCAGATGTATTTTTTCAAAGTAGAGCTTTAAGTTTGTGTATGTGGATTGTATGACAAACAATTCAGTATTAGATTTTCAACTTTGCCCCCTGCATAGATATATTTCTCTGGATTCTTCACATTTTTTTGGTGATAGATGTTTTTACTCTTTTATTGCTTTTATAATTGGATTCATGGTCAATTTTAAACTATTTAAAATCAAATTTAAAAAGAAAAAGTCTCTGATATTAAATTAAAAAAAAAAACATTACTGCTACAAAGTAATGTGGATTAATTCAAACTATTAAACAAAAACTAAGTGATGCAAAAAATATTCACTCTTTTTAAAGCCATTTATTCTCAAGGGTTCATTCACTGAAGATACAAGCACACTGCAAACATCTCTGTCCATCCACAGGCATGCAGGAGGCTCCATGATTAACTAGAAGAAGGTTGTTAGCTCTGATTAAATTAGCATTTAGCTTTTTGTCTGAGGCCAGACCTCAGGCCGGAGAACTTGTCACTGAACTTTAAATGTGCTGTTCACAACAGATCTCTGTTCAGTCTGATGGAGTTTGAGCAGTGTTGCAAAGAAGAATGGAGTCTGAGTGAAACCTCTCCACATAAGGTACAAGGATGGCAGCCAAAGGTCCACTAAATATTCATTTGAAGGGGGTGAATATTTAGGCAATAAATGACAATAAAGAGCTTTTTTTTTTTTTTTTAATTATTGCCAAAAATTGAATGCAAGGGGGATGCTTAGCGGCGCTACATGCACCCACGAAAAGCAATGTTATGTTAACAAACATTATTTTAAATATGCCTTACAATGACTTTGAACTTAAGCCTATTTTTGATATAACGATTCAAAATAACACTTTCCCGATTAAATATGGAGTTTAAATATTATGCAAATCATTGCACTTAAATTTTATTTACATGTAATTTAGAATCCCAATTTCTTCTTCTTTCTGATAAAACATGCATTCCCTACAAGCAGCAATAACTTCAGGCCAAATCCTTTTCCCAATTGATTGTAAAAGTCACTCCTGGTCTAGCATTTATGAGTATTTATAATATTGTAATTTTAGGTGGGTCCAGTTTAAACACCTTGTAACCCATAAAAGAATACAGGAACATAAATGAGCTTCGTCATTGTTATTATGCACTGTCTGCACTCAACATGGCCAATGGATCTCCATTTTCTCTGTGATCTCACCTTTTAGGCAGAATAAAGACAGTTTGTTTTTTTCCATTTTGTCCCCAGTAGGGGGGGAAACCAGCTCTACAGCATTTATTCTAATAGCCTCTGACATGAAAGCACCCAGTGACACACATAGGCATACTGTATACTGCAGGATTAGGCAGTACACAAAAAGATTACAGCGTCACATGGTATTCCTGCCAAATGGTGCCTTCTCACAACCTACTCCCCCCTCTTAGGTATCCCATCATTCCCTGGAATGGGCGTAGGCTCACGCAGCAGCAGCATCACAAAGGTTCAGCTCCTTCCTGCTGTGTGCTGGATACAGGATGGGAGGGAGGGACGGAGAGAGAGAGACAGAGAGGATCAGGCACAGATGAATTGTAGTCTGAGTGACGGAAGCAGTGTGGGCACATGTGAGTGAGAGAGGACGAATCAGGAAGTAGAGAGACCTGCTGGTGTGTGTGTGTGCGCGCGAGAGAGAGACAGACAGAGTGTAAATCCACAGAAAGAGGAAGACGACATAAAGAAAGGAAGAAAAAGGGCTGCAGGAGGAAGCAGACAAGACAAGGGGACTCAGACTGAGAGGGAAGATGGCTGAGCCGGAACTGAAATCTAGAGGCAGCCGAGAGAGCGTCGCTAAGGAGAAGATGGGGGGTAGGTACAGTGCATGCTCACGCTCCTCTAAGTACCACATGGTGCAGCGCTGCATTATTCCACCATGCGCTCTGATGCAACATTGCCTGATGCAAGAGTAGAATTGTAGAGTTGATGCTGAGGAGGTGCGTTCATGGTAGCAGGTGACAGGTGTGGACAAATGGCACATATTAGGAACGTCGTATGAAAACACAACTATCAGATGGAGTGTGTGTTTACACTGATGGAAAGAGTTTAATAGGGACAGCAGGTTCAGAATGAAAATCGCATAGGAGCTGATTTACAAAAATGTCTATTTTTTAAAAAAATTATATGAATTCTTCCTTTAGTAACACAATTTTTGTTTGTTTTTATTAATCATAATTTTTCAAAGTAACTAGCACCTAAAACAACTCAGTGAGAAAGCTTGTAAATTCTTTTCATTTGTCTGAAAATGAGTCAGACTCTGTAATCTGACTGTCTCCCCTTCTGCTGTCCTCTCACCACCAGCGACTGGAGCAGACCCTGAGCAAGATGGTCTCATTGTGGAGCAGCCAGCATCTCCATCTGACCCCGTGGGTTCTCCGCCTGCTGCCACAGGTTCCACCAACAGCCTGCCAGGCAAGGGGGAGAAGATTGAACTCAAACGTAGCATCACCCTCTTCAACGGTGTCGGAATGATTATCGGCACCATCATCGGCTCGGGCATTTTCGTCACTCCCACAGGTGTTGTCAAAGAGACCGGCTCTGCCGGGCTCTCTCTGATCGTTTGGTCCGCCTGTGGAGTGATATCCACCATGGGTGCTCTGTGCTACGCAGAGCTGGGCACAACTATTGCCAAGTCAGGAGGAGACTACACTTACATCCTTGAGGTATACGGTGAACTGGCTGCCTTTCTGAAGCTGTGGGTGGAGATGCTCATCATCCGGCCGTCGTCGCAGTATGTGGTGTCGCTGGTGTTTGCGACCTACCTTCTGAAACCTCTCTACCCCAACTGCGTTGTGCCCGACAGCGCAGCCAAGCTCATTGCCTGCCTGTGTCTTAGTGAGTACATGATGTTGGCAGGCTTTCTTAGCTCAAATACACATTTTGGACACCTCATTGCAGCTGGTCATTCACCAGATTCTTGATTGTAGTGTGTTTTGTGTCTCCCCGCTGCTTGTAGCCTCCCTGACATTTGTAAACTGTATCAGTGTGAAAGCAGCAACCAAGGTCCAGGACTTGTTCACCGCTTCCAAATTGATAGCCTTGATCATCATCATCCTCTTTGGCTTCATTCAGATTTCCACAGGTGAGTGGCAAAATACCCCAGAACAAACCAAGTCAGCTGCATGACTGCATGCTGTTGAGAGCAAATCTTATGCCTTTATCACAAGACATGTTAATTTTTAACAGACGAGTAAAATAAGCTTCAGGTCAAAGCTGGAGAAACAGGTTTTGTGAGTGCAATAAAATCTAAATCCTCAACAATATTTAACCTACTTTAATAATCAGTAAAAAATCCTCAAAAGTGTCCTCACTTTGAACCTCTCATTTCAAATCTGTTCGTCAGCATGCAGCTGCCGTCATTGTGTTGGAAACACAGCTCCCTTGTTTTCAATATTTTTAATTGGAGTAATTATGAAACTAACAGCATGCCTGTAAAGTAAATGCCATTGTACTATGTGGCTTTTTGCAAACTATATAGTTGCATCAATTATTATTCCGTTATGATTCTCGTCTTTACACGACATCTATGTGAGGTTTACTTCTTTTATCTCCAATGGTAAACAAGTTGTTAATGAGCGCTAATGAGCCTAATGAAGCAGGCTGCTTTGCTTTCAGCTTGTTAGCACACTTGCTGAGTCTGAACACAGAGCTTGTCTGTCTAGAGCCATGAGATTGAGTCTGAGCAGACATGAACATGGGCATCAGAACGTGCCAGGATGGTTTTGATCGTACAAATGAGACTGTAATGAAATGAAAATGTACAGACTATACAGACAGTAATTTGCTGCCTGAAATAATAGCATTGTAATAACATTTTTCTATATGATAGCGTGTGTCTAAGTGTGTGGATTCACGTGTGCCGTCTAGGACTGTAAAAGCAACTCAAGTTAATCCGTCCGAGCTGTGCCATTCACAATACAAGAGCGCGGGAAGACAGCGTGGCCACACTTGCTCCACGCTGCATCTGCTGCTGCCCTCCTTACACAAGGCCACGCCTACCACCTTTGTGCGCCACACTCTGTTACCATGGAAACTAGGCAGTGAAGCTTGCCGGCTGTTGTCACACTCTTTCAGCAGACCAGCAAGAGGGAAGGACAGAGTTGGAAAATAATAAGGAGGGTCATTACCATCTGAAAGCGACAGGTAGAGGGAGAGAGAGACACCAAGACTTCAGGCTCTCTCTCGCTGTCTCATTTACACACACACACACGCGCACACACACACACACACATTGGATTTATTGACTGCAGTGTATTGTATAAATGGATTGACGTTTACTTATGAGAAAAATTTTCTTCTCATATTTAAATGTCAACCGATCATGTTTTTGTACCCAAGAGGAGATGCTCAGCTGGCTTGCTGTTTGAAAATGCCAAGCATGTCAGAGGGCAGGCATCAACAGGCCGGCCTGGTACAAGAGACAAAATGAGCACATAACTCCTCCAGGCGCTACACCTGGCAGTGGGAGAATTGCTTCCCTTTCAGCTGTTTTCTTCTTCTTTCTGTATGTGAGCAGGTGATGTGCCATATCTGACCCCAGAAAAGGCGTTTGAAGGGAGCAAACTGGGAGTTGGGAATATTGTCCTGGCTCTGTACAGCGGTCTCTTTGCTTTTGGAGGCTGGTGAGGGACTTAAAATTGAATTATTCATAGCTTCTGTTTTATTGCTTGAAAAATTTGTGACCTCCTTGTTTTTCACCCCCCCCAGGAATTACCTAAATTATGTAACGGAGGAGATGATCAACCCAGAGAGGTGACTTAAATGTAATGAAGGTTGTTTTGGTGATGATGGCACAGACTGTCTTGTAAATATCTGCCAACAGCATGGCTGCTCTCATCCATGACTGAGCTTGTCTATCATCAGATAAGTCCACAGAGATAAAGTATCCAACGATACTGACGTAATCTGAACTATGAACTAAATATGAAGTAAAATATTACATTTTACAAAAATTATAAAAGCATGTGACAGTGATGCATTATAAAATCCAGTTGGACTGATCACACTCAGCAGGTGTGATATTATGCAGTCGTGTTCCTCACTGCATAGCCTGCATGAATTCAGTCACATCTCATAACACAGTCTGATATTACCAGAACATACAGTGTTACATGGTGTTGTTTTTTTCCTCAAATGACCTTTGACCTTTCACCCCATAGGAACCTGCCCTTGTCCATCATCATATCCATGCCTATAGTCACGGTGGTGTACGTCCTAACGAACCTGGCCTACTTCACCACCATCTCTCCTCAAGTCATGATTGAGTCCGAGGCTGTTGCTGTGGTGAGTGTACTGCTTTCGTTTAATATAATGTGTTTCATCTTAACCGGGACATGCATATTGGTTGTTTGTGGTCACAAATTCTGCTCATCTGCTTTTTTTCTGTTCTGCAGAGTTTTGGAGAGTACCATCTTGGTGTGATGTCCTGGCTCATTCCCGTCTTTGTGGGACTGTCCTGCTTTGGTGCAGTCAATGGATCACTCTTTACTTCAGCGCGGTGTGTGTTTGCATGTGTACAATGAAACATAAGACAGCATTTTATACATTAAGTATTAATAGTTTAAAGTCTTTGTATTTTTTTGAATAAATAATGATTTAAGAAATTTCTCTTCTAGTTTGTTCTATGCTGGAGCTCGAGAGGGTCAACTCCCTGCTGCTCTGGGATTGGTCCACACAGACCTGTTCACACCAGTGCCATCCCTCATATTCACAGTAAGAAACCTCATACTTTCAGTGACATTTTACCAGCTGGCTACCAATAAGATTAGGTTAGTATGTTAAATCATGTATGATCATTGCTAAAATCTGCCAAGTGTCCCCATTTTTGAGGTATCATACATAAGTGCATATAAATCTGTTTTGACAATACAAAACATTTGTGAAGCATTTGTAGAGTTATTTTTGTTAGAGAAAATTATTTCAGTGAAGAGTTACAGTTAGGTCCATAATTTGTTGGATTTTTGTACATTCTTTATGATCTTGCCTCTGTGCACCACCACAGTAGATTTTAAATCAAACAGTCAAGATGTGATTGAAGTGCAGACTTGCAGCTTTGACTCAGCGAGTTAGACATTACAACAGTTTTTATATACAGTGCCTCATTTTCAGAGGCTCAAAAGTAATTGGCTGACAAGCAGTTTGAATGTTACTTCATGACAAATTAAGCAGATGTAGTATCTGCGGTTGATTCCAAGTGTTGCATTTTTATTTTAGAGCTCTTATTTAGCTCTTTATTGTCATTTTAAATATCAAAACAACTTCACAACATCTGACCAAGTCAAGAATAGTCTCAAAGTGGTAGATGCATTATTGTTAGGGTCTACAATCAAGACGGCTTCAAGAAAGGAGAAAGGTGCAAACCACTGGTTACACTCAAGAACAGGGAGGTCAGATTAGATTATTACCAGAAAACATCTAAAAGAGCCTGCACAGTTCTGAAAACAATTTTTTTTGGGACAAATGAAACCAAGATAAACTTCTACCAGAGTGAAGGGAAGAGAAAAGTATGGAGAAAAAGAGAAACAGCTCATGATCTGAGGAATACCACATCATCTGTCAAACATGGAGGTGGAGGCACTGTTATGGTATTGGCATGTATTGCTGCTAGGAGAACGAGGTCACTGGTGTTTATTAATGATGTGAGTGCTGATAGAAACAGCAGGGTGAATTGGGAAGTGTCCAGGGCTACAGTTTCTGTTTAGATTCAGCCAAACCTTGGGTCACAGACCCAGTACCGTGACACCTACCTACCTTAAATAACTGCTCTATTCAAGAAAATCACTAAATAGGATTCAGAACCCTTGTGTGTGTTTATAATCTATTATCCATCTACTATCTACTATCTATAATCTAATGTTTGCAGCAAACTAATGCAATCTTAACTCCTTTTTTCATTGTATTAGTGTTTCCTATCGATGATGTATGCCATCTCCCAGGACATCTTCTCTGTCATCAATCTCTTCAGCTTCTTCACCTGGATGTGTGTTGGGATGGCCATCGCTGGCATGATCTGGCTGCGCTTTACCAAACCCGACCTCAGAAGGCCCATTAAGGTGAACGTCTTAGGGGTTAAAGTAGCTGCTCAGTGCGTGTTGCAGAGAAGATCCATTTTGATGGATATGAGTCTCACTGAAAGGTGACCCTGGCCCTACCTTCTTTGTCTGGCAAAACATCAACATGTCTTCTAGTTTCATAAAGCATCTGCTATTTTTTTAGTGAAAGCACCATTGTATCGCTACTCTTGTTATTAGGTGGAACTGGAAACATACTGTTTTTCCCCAGACAGGAGGGAGGGGTATTTGGAGGAATACATGATCCTTTGTTTCTATTTCATCATGGGAAAATTACCTTGGCTGACCAGAATCTTTCATCTTCTCTTTGGCCCACACTGCTTTCAGCTCATTTATTTTATAAAATCATCTATAAACATATTAAAAGAGAAGAGAGACAGAGCTATTTATATGTAAACCATTTGTAAAAAATGTCAGTTTCAACCCAGAAAAACAAAAAAACCCATCAGCTCAAGAAGTTAAACTGATAACTGAATCTAATAACAGTAGGGAGCTCTTAACATAACAGTTTAGCCAATAATTACTTCATTGTGATCAAACCAATATGAGAAAAATACTTAAGTAAGAGTACAAATGTATTTAGTATCAACTGTAGCACATATCATTGTTTCAAAATCAGATCTTTAGATGAAGTCAGGCATTTTTCAACTTTACATAAACGGTCTTATAGTTTGAATTTGTATTGATTTGATTGATTTTTTTTTGCATTATTGTCTGATCTGTAAAGTAATCGGTACTGAAAATGTCTTAACATAAAAACTTTAGTAATTATTTGTCTCCTCTTGTTGTTTAATGGAAACAAAGTGGCAGAAAACAGATATTAGTGAAGAAGTTACAGGATCTAAAATCTGAACTTGGGAAGTATTGTCATCAAAATCACCATACATTAGTCTTATTGTTAGCTATAGTTGCATTAAGTCCAAATATGATATTTTCTTCTTTTCAGTGTGTGACACATCTTCACTCAACAATTATAAGCTGTATCTTATCTGCTCATGTCTAATATAAATCGAAACACATCTTCATCTCTTATGTATTTTATATTTTCTCTCTGCAGATTTCTCTCTTCATCCCCATTACTTTTGTGTTGAGCTGCGTCTTCATGATCGTCGTGTCCTTTTGGGCAGCTCCCTTCGAGTGTCTGCTAGGCAGCGGCATTATTCTCACAGGCGTCCCAGCGTACCTACTGGGCTACAAGTGGAAAAAACCCCATGTGGTCAAGAAGATGCTGGGTGAGTTGGAGATTTTTTTGTTTTTTTAGAGCGAGGCAAAGGTGGTTTGTTGTGAAATTCCTGTGAGATTATCTGCTCAAGTTCTGCTGTGGGCACCGATACATTTCCTTTGTTTACATAGTTGGTCCGGAGGACTCAGGCAAAAGGCAGACGCAGTGTTTAAAAAAAATCCAACATTTGACCTGTAGTAGCCTAGCAAAGAGAAAACAGACGTGGCTAACGTGACGAGTTGTTTCTCCTCAGAAATCTTCACCATGTTCTGTCAGAAGATCTTCATGTCTGTTCCTGAAGAGAAGGAGCAACATGAGGCGGCTGAATAATGCTGGACAGACTGAGCAAGATGAAAGACTGGGTCAATATTTTTGTCTGGACATTCCTGTAATGTTTACATTCATCCACATGTGATTGGACTTTTTTTGTTTTAACTTTATCTGACCAGGCAGGTAACTGTGAACATATTCAATATTTGCAAGAGTGGCCTGACAAATGAAGGATTTGTGTAATGAATATTTTATGAATACTGCAACTTTTCTGCAAAGAAGATCACCGGGCATTTTACGCTCCTCATTATGAATTGATTTTAGTATTTCAGTGTATTTCCTTAAATGATTAAACATGCTCTGATGTTCCATGTTAGTTAATGGAACGCCATCTGTAAGTGTATAACTGCTGCAGGCATATAATTACTTGTGTACTGCAAGTACACAATCAGGAGCTGCAGTGGCCTATGACATAAGGGTTTATTTTTCTCCTGAAGTGTGCAAATGAATAGCTTAGGTGGGAAAATATATGTTTAATACCACTAACAACCAAACTAAACATAGTATATTATAGTTTACAGTTTATATTTATAGTTGATATTGTGTTAAAATAAAGGATTTTGCTATAGTTGCTGTAATCACGTCACTTTGAGTTTATAACTGAGGTCAGATTTGGAAGAGGTTACCTAACAAAGCACTTACTACATTTTCTCATATTGTACTAATGTTTGTGTTAAATAGTAATTCATTCTCACATTTTACTTGATATTGTTTTTTATTTATTGGTAAGATGAACTTGTAGCGCTGTCGTAAAGCACAAGCTAAAGCGAGATGAAAGAGTGTCTGTGATGTCTGCTCGAGCTGCACTGTGAAGCCGGTCTGTTTCTTGTATCATTTCATTCTGATATTAAACCTCATCGGCGCCACGTGTGACGATACTTGATGAAAACGATACCAGCATCTCCGTTTGTGCTCCATTGTTGTGAGACGGCGTAGATATGCTCAGATACCGTAGTAGTGTTCGTAGTTAGCCTTAGTGTTTGTACTCAACGTATTTGATGTCTGTGCCAGCCGTGCCAGAGCTGATATTCTATTTTTTTTGTCACTGTATGACCAAAATGAATGTTGCAACGTTAGAGACGCTGGCTTTGCTTGTAATTTTTGTAGGAAATGTGCCTGGAGAGAGGTTTGAGATTTTCCCAGCTTATTTTGCTGGTCCAGTGAAGGCCTGGGAAGGGAAGGGAGCAGCTTCTGAGGAAAGTTAAGGGGGATTGGAATCATGTGGAGTGGGAAAAAGGTCTCTTATTTTTGCATACAATGGAGAGACAGTCTCCTTACAAATCAACCACAGATGTACAGACGTACTGTCAGCCTACTCATTGTGCTGGCAGTCCAGGTTTCACAGGCCCCTTTCCAGTGAAGGGAAAGTGCTGAAAAAACATACTAATTCACACTGGTTGCTATTCCTTTAACATTAATGCTGCAGAAGCTTTCAGACAAGAACAAAAGAAAGTCTGTGAGAAAAATGACCTTTGACATTCTCACTGGTAACATCAGACTTTCCGTGGTGAGACACAAACAGCTCTTCACTTTCTTTTTTTAAAGGAACCCTCTTTAATCTTATTTGTATAAGTTAATGGAAATGTGAAGTTTAAATACAAACATGTAAGTACATTTGCAATCAGCATGCAACAATATTTCTCCCACTTAAAGTATTTAATACGGATTCTTTATTAATGCAGACTGCATACAGATTTAAAAAGAGCTGAATGCAAATGCTTGCAAAGTTGGCACTGTGATCATCTTTAAAAGTGAGCTCTCTGAAAGCACATCAATGAACAACACAGTCCTCGAAGGACGCGCCCCTTACTTAATGAATCTACTTAAATTAAAGCCCTGAACACACGTGTGTCTGAAAACAAACTGATTCCAGTTACAATGATAAACGGTCTCATATATTTTATTTTATGCACATCGGTGTGTGTGCGTTTGTGTGTGTAAAGTATTACTATATGTAAAAATCAATAACGCAAATGTAATTGAGGCTCATATTTTTGATTCTATAATCGAGAGTACCTATTGTAACTGTTGTCTGTGAGTGACCATAGTAGGTACTGTACGTGTAAAAAATAAAACTATTTTGTTCAAAGTTTGATTGTTTGCGCTTTTGTAAAGCAGACGGCCAACAAAAGGAGTCAGAGGATTAAAATCTGATTGCTTGCTCCTGTAGAAATGCAGCAGCTGGTCGACAAAAGGCCGGCCGAAGCCCCTCTTCAGGCACCGGCTTCAGATAAAACAAAGATTCTCTGAACACGACATCACCCTAACGTCCAAATGAGGATGTTTCTCAAAATAGCGTTATCATCTCAGCCATCAAATGTTTGGTAGTGCTCTGTGTCACATGCACATTGCTTCTTGTTTGTCCTGTCCTGTTTGTTGCTCTCAGACAATGACGCCGCCGACCCGCTGTGCTGTCAGGGGACTTCATATCCGTCTGAAAAGGAAATGAGAGGGCCCGATGGCTGCTGATGAAGCTCTTATCAGAGCTGCTGGACACAATATTAGTGATGGGGGATTGGACAGGCAAGGAGCCGATGAATGCGCAAGTCACGTCTGCAAATACAGAGTATTTTGATATATTAAGCGAAGATGGAGGTTGTGGGGAAAGGGTTCAAAGCATTTTCAGAAGATGTGGTGAAGTCGAGGTATTAGTGGATTTTTTTAAAAAGTTTTTTATAAAAAAAAAAATATATATATGTAAAATTATACAATTAGTTTAGATTACAGAAAGGGTCTCAGACCGTTTTACAGTTTCTAAAAACAAAAAACTTTCAACTGCTTTTGGCATCAAAATTAGGGCTGCGTAGCCAACACTAGATTTCACCAGCAGGTGGCGATAGAGGCCCATCAATAGAAAGATGATGGCGAATCACTGAAAGGAAACTGCCAAACTACGGTAATCACCCACACAATAAAACAACAAAACATATTAAACTTAGAACATCTGCCTTTGAAACTGTGCAAACCTTATTATTAATATTACTAATCTCTACATTTTCCGTTCACAAATTATTAACTTAATTAATCTAACAAATGCTAGTTTACCTGTATTTAAGCAGAGTATTTTTCCTAAGACTAACATGCTGCAGATGAAGATGAGCCATGGGTGAGGGTTCAGCTGTGCTCAAGGGCACAGCTGAAGAGGGAATGATAGTGAAGCCTTTGATATCCTTTATCACTGTTAAAACATATCAGCGTCCCACTTTTAGCAATCTGATTTACTATAATTAAAGTATCTTTCTATTTTGAGGGTTTAGGGCAAGGATGTCAAACTCATTTTATATTTTGGTACAACCCATTTTGATCATAAGTGGGGCAGACCACTTAACCACAGAAACTCTCCTTTCTGTTAGCCTAAAGAAGCTTAACTGCACATTTAATCCCAGAGACATTTTAATATAAGAACACGAAACTCGGTTTCAGCAGTACATCTCAGTTTGTCTGCATGAGAAAGAACTGTTGGTCTGGACCTAAACTGCAAGAAATAAATGTGTAAAACTACTTCTGTTAGCTTATTGCACAAACTGTCATATAGTTATAAAACAGAACATTTGTATTAATTGACGGAATTACTTTTTTTTAAATATGATTTTTCCAGTAAACCTACCGTAAAAACCAAACATTTCTATAGCAGCTTGTGAAAAAAACAGGAACTCTGTTATTTCATTGTATATCTATTACTTGTTTACTCTGACTTGTCATGGGGGAGCGCTTTACCAGCAGAAAAAGCCATAAAACTTATGAAACTATAAGCTTGTAAACATTTTTTTCTGTCAGAGACTCGATTGGAGTCTCTGACAGGCCCATTCTGGCCCCCGGGCGTTATGATACACACACCCGCTTTAGGGGAACTAACAAACTGGGAGGTTATAGTTTTGTGAATCGGCTCTAGGGGGCACTGCGCCAACACCATAATGGAAACAGAGAGCAAGAGGGCAAAAGAGAGAGGGAGAGGGGGAGTAGAAAGGGTAGAGAAAGCGCTGATGCGAAAGGCTGATAGATTCCATTTCTATTTTACCTTTAATCCAACTGTGAAATTCATAACTAAAAGGCAGATTTTGTTCTTCTTCTTCTTCTCAGGTAGTTCTCTGAAAGGCCGTGTACTGCTGCATCAACTCTGAGTTTCATCATGGCACCTTTTAGCAAAAAAAACATGGCCAGGGGGCAGAAAAAAAAATGTTGCTTGGTGTTTTATATTGATCTAGTCTGGATTTTCTGGGGTGGGGAATAAAAAAATAGAAACAGTGAAAAGGTTAAAAGCACGTTAAATGAAGTTACACTATCAAGCCTTAACTTTTCACCTAATGAGCCACGTGACAGCAGCTACATCAACTCCTGCTACATCAAAGGTAATTCTCCTAATTAACCCCAGACACATGCAGGGGGAATGCAAAGTTGCGTTTACAGGCTGCTGCAGCGATCAGGCAGAGCTCATCAAAAACACTAATGAATCTGTTAAGACTTAATAATGTGAGTGACAGCCATGGAGTCAAAAATAAGCAGAGACGCACACTTTTTTTTCTTTTGTTTTTCACTTTAAACATTTTATTACAGACAAAAGAAAACGAAAAGAAGTAATTGTGACACAAAAAAAGAAAAGAAAAAAGAATCTAATGCTGGTACATTAGCACCAACAGCAGTTTTTGAAAAAATATTATTCTAATAATCATGTAGTTTGATCATTAATAATAATAATAATAATAATAATATTAATAATAATAATAATGATAATAATGCACCCTGATGAAAATAAGCCAAAATGTTACTTCATTTCATTTATAAATAGATGTGGAACCTGCAACCAAATTAAATAGAATGACCATATGATATTCAACAAAAACATAATGGGTTCTCTCATCACTGGCTTTAAAACTTTAAAAGTATGTTTGGCAGGTTTATACACAAAATTAAAATATCTGTCCTGACGAGCGATCCTCTGAAACAAAATCCTGCTACAGTGAAAAAAAAGAAAATCTTAAAGAATTATTTTTCTTTACAGAAAAAAAGATAAAGATGAGTTCAACACAATTCTAAAACACCTAATAAAACTAGTCAAAAACTTTAAAACCCACTGTTATGTTTTTTTTTCTTTTTTTAACCTTTAGTAACATTTCACATTTAGCAACTTTTTTTTTTTTTTTTTTGTTATTCACCTGTACAAGTGGTGCTGGGACTAAGGGGTGGCTGGGCGGGGTCACAGGTGTAGGGGAGGAGGGTGTGGTCTTTACTGACCTAGTAAGTAAGAGGAGCTAAAAGGAGAGGTTTCAATCTTTGACCTCTACAGTTCTGCAGCGTCCTGAGGCCATGTGAAGAGAGTGCGACGCTCTCTACCGGAGCTCTGCCAGCTGTGGAGGAAATTGAGCATTTTGCAGTCTTTGCATTTCCCTCTTTATTTTGGAGAGATATGAGACTGGTGAACACAGTTTCAACACGAGTTTTAGTGTGTGTATTCCCTCACTGAATCCGCCTGCACAGAAAAAGAACAATTTGAAAAAAAAAAAGAAAAAAGAAAAAGGCAAGGGACTGCAGCTAAATACACACATAAGAGGAATCCATTTTGGTGATATTTACAATCACGCTGTGATAAATAAAGGAAAGGATGAAGTCCTCTACTGAGGGCAAGGATGATTTACAAATGCGTTTGTGACTATACCTTCATTTTAAATGTCGCTTTGCTTTCACTCACTTCGGGTGTTTCAGTCTGTCCCGAAGAACATCCACCCCGATGAGGTGACTATATTCTATTTTCCTGCATTAGCTTTTCTATCCAAGACCCTACTTGGAGTATGCTTTGAGCATTTTAACTCCCCAAAACAAGGGCAGTCCATGGCAAACAGAGTAATGGAGCAAAAAGGAGTGGAATCATCTTTAAAAAAAAAAATCTAGACAAAATGAGAAGATGTTTTTTTCTTTCTTTTTCTTTTCTTTTTTTTTTTTGGTCTTCATTTCCAGTATGTTGGCATGAGCTTAAAACTCGCTGCCCCCTCAAAAAATGGAAAGTTCACTGATAAGGAAAAAAAAAAAGCAAGAGAAGTGCCTCGGGCTTCTGGCCGATCTAAGTGCTTGGCAAATAGGTGAAGTTACTGTAGCAGTCTTTGGGATTTTCGAAATCCATCAGAAAAGAAAAAAAAAAAAAAACGAGAGAGAGAAAGAGAAAAAATAAATGGTGTAGAAGCAGATACATCGATGATGTTGTTGTTATGTTAGAAAGCTCCCTGGAGTCTGACATTTGGAGGTCTTTCAACTTCAAGTGAGGTAGAGAGGCTTGTCTCGAGCTCCCATGCCGCTGCTGCTGAGGAAAGAAAGAAAAACAGCGTTAATGTATGGCTGGCTATACGTGTGAATACGGGGGTGTTTATCCTATATTTCACTGGGAAAACGCTGCAGGATTGTTAAACGTTTGTCACGGAGGGACTGGCATTAGAGCGCGGCTTCAGAACAAACATAAAAGCTGACGATGAAGCGCGCACATCAATAAGCGTGAAGCCAAAATTTGAAGATCACTTGTTACTTGAAATGTCAAACACAAAGTCTGTTCTCCAGTTATCTCTACTGACATACTGGAGACAACTTAGCTCCCTCCAAAACTACAAACTACAATGACTTGACACTGAGAGTAAAGGTTTAAGCAAACACCCAATATTACTTCAAAGACTGTCAAACATGATTTGACCTAGGCGTGATCCCGTTTGACACCCAGATGAATCAGCTCTAAATACAGGAGGCGCCGACTTCCAGCTCAGCTGCCTCTCAAAGTAGCGACGCAGCGTTTCAGGTGTGAGACAAAACATTCTTCTCGTGCCCGCTCGGATATCTTGATTCAATAAGGCAACGTGTGCCGAGCGAAACACGGGGAAACTTAATTGGATGTCACACTTTTTTCCAAGCTTGGTAATAGCATTGTTCTACTGCTGCATTACTCATTTCAATTTCAAGGAGATGCTTTGCTTTAGCAGGGAAATTGCAGTTTATGATTAATACTGTCTGAGTCTCTGAGTGTGAAAGTGAAGTGGTTTAGAGTAACTCATTTGGAAAATGAGTAACTGTCAGACAGCTGCTTAGTATTCTCAACAATCAAATGTCTTGGATTGCACTCACAGAGGGACAGAGCTTTTTGTGTGTGTGTGTCTGACTCTGTAATCCCCGTAAGGAAAGAACTAATATCGCTAACAGCATAATATTGTAAGCGGTGCGAAGAGCTCACCTGCAATGGTTGGGTCCGCAGTCCCTGTTGCAGTACTCGCTATCCCAGTCGGGGTTCTGGCCGTGCACTGGATTGGGGGCCCCGGGAGACTGTGAGCCCCCAACACTGTTCTGGTAATCAGCTTGAATATGGGAGAAACCCTGCAGATAGCAGGAGAGGCGAGATGAGCACAGGATGTTACACGACTTCAGCTTTATGATGGCCAGCCATCAGAGTTTGCTGAGCCATGATACTGTATAAGGCTAAATGTTGCCACTGGTCTATATGAGTTGCTACGCATTCACATTTGGCCCCATTGCATTGACGAAATCACCCTTCTTAGTTTGGCAAGACACCCTGCTGCTGGAATGGAAACATTATGGACTCAGAGGGAAAGGAGAAAACAGTTTGATTGCCACTAAATGGGTCTTTTATGCGTTAAAAGAGGAATTGAGAACTCTTTATTAGAGAGCGAGGCTTTACTGGAAGTTTTTCCTCTTTAGAAAACAGCAGTAACCGATGAGTAACTGTTGTTGATTTTATATTAAATCACAACAGGAAAAGCATTAGACGCTGAATATCTATGGAAGATAATTAGGAAGTAAATAAAGGTGATGATATTTGTATATTTGTATGTGAAGTGAGTCTAGAGGAGACACAAATCTCTGTGGGGTTATATATGGAAAGGGCATCTGGTGGAAAATATCTGCCAAATGAAACACATGCAGAGCTACTTGAGTGGCGACCCGGTGTAAACAATTGAGTAGCTGAAAGTAGCTCATGATGTCTGTTAGCATGTGTGTTGTTGATCATCTGCAGAAGAAGCATGCATGGTGGATTTTAATAACAGCTAGACCAACCTGTTGGCTGAGAGGAGGGGAATGCAGAGATGCCTGGAGCCCCATTTGGTGCGAGATGATTGGTTGCGACTGCTGCATTCGGATTGGCTGGTTGAGCAGGGAGCTCTGATGCAGGGAGAGCTGAGCGTGCGGATGCAGAGGTGGGCTGATTTGGAAGGGTGCTGGGGGAGAGGCACTCATGCTGGGTGGGAGCATCTGGGACTGGCCGAGGGTCTGCGCCAGTGTGTGGCGGGGTGGCCCGCCGTAGCTCTGGAGGTCTGACAGGGGAAAGGAGCCCGGCGGGCCCAGGTACGGTGAGGAGGGCTGAGGGGGCACGCTGTACAGGGGCTGCTTGGGGGGCATCATGTGGGAGGACTGGCTGGTCTGCTGGGCACTTTTTGGTTCAGGGTCATTGTATGTCTGTGGATGAAAATACATGATATTAAGACAAGAAAGGCCCCATTAATGACACTGCACCCATCAGCCAATATTCATCTGATACTAACACGTCTCCCTCATTCCTTTTAAAGAGAAACTTCTTTTTTTCGTCATGCTCTGTATTGTTGAATGGGTTTTATTTTTTTTAAACTGCATGCATTGTTATGCTACAGGAAAGTGCCAGCAAGCAAACCAGGTCGTATCTGTTTCCTATCACAGCCACAGGGATATCCTGCTATTTTCCATCATACATTTTTGTTGGACTCACAGAGAATTATTTTTTAAAGCAATAGTTTGAGATCTTTGCTTCTTTGCTTTCTTTCTAAGATTTCGATGAGAAAAATCAACAGATCCATGCAGCTGTTTCCCCTGATACAGTATTTATGCAAAGCTGAGCTAGCTTTCTTATTAAGCATGTAGGTATGTAATAAAGGCTTTTTCATCTAATTAACCTAAACAGGCTATCTCCTAAAGCGTTACATTTACTGCTGAATTTTTTTGGGAAAGCTTGCACCCTTGCACAAATTACTTTCTTTATTGACTGAGGCTTTGTTTACTAAATCTCTACAAGGCTGCAGGCTGTGCGTAAAATATAATCTATATCAATATTCATACTGCGCAAAATATGAGAATAAACCCCTGCTGGATTTTTCTTTTAAGCATGTGACAGTTGTCACCTCTACACTCATGTAGAGGAGCTGACAGATGGGCAAAGATTGTACAGATTAAAAACAAAAAAACCTTAAACTTCACCAAAAAAACCCTCCGAATTTGACCTTTCTCAGGCTGGACAGTACCACTCTGAGCAGGTGCAACACCCGTAAAACACCCCACCTCTATCTTCACCCCACCCTCTCCAGGCTCCTGTGATGAGCTGTCAGATTGCTCATCTCCAGCCATCAGTGTTGATTAGAAGGTAATGGAGCCCATTTGTATGAATAGAGCAAGGGGCCGAGGTAATGATCAATACACACCTTGACAGATAGATGGGAAAAGGAGAGGGACACACACCCACACATACACACCCACACACACACGTGCGCACACACACATACATATATGCAGGACCCCGGGCAGAGAAATGAGACTGTTTGCCTGCAGAACAAATGGAATGACAAAAGGAATCTTCACCACACTACATTGTGTGTTGTTAATACAAGACGGCACTAAACAATGCAATTCGCAGCCCTCCTCCTTGCCTTTCTTTATTCCCTGTGCTGCATTGCTGGTTTATACAAACCGGCATCATTCACGGGGCAAAAAGGATGTCATAGATCTGAATTAGCGGGAAAGTGTCAGAGGTGGGAATAGCAGCAAAGCCCACGATTGCCTCTGTTGATTTGGATGTGCTTCCAGCTCTAGATGACGAGAGGAGGAGCTAATGCAGGACAGAGGTAAATTAATGATTGCTTATTTCCAAAGATACATACAGTGCAGAGTATCTGATAGCCCACATAGCACATAAGAGTGTAATTATATTGTCCTCTCTAAGCCGCATACACATTATGGCCATTATGGGTGTCTGCTTTGACTGGCCGACCCCTCCCCCAACCCTTCACCCTATATCACCATACCAACTACAAACCCCTACCCCCACTGTGCACCCTATGGAAATCAAGTATTGTTCCAAATATGGCCTGCACTTTTAGCATCAGATGCCCCCCCCCAACCACACTCTTCTCCACCACCACTAGCTCATGCGAAAGAAGGTCCTCCCAGCCCATTAGCAACTATTTTACATCCAATCCATCATCAGTCTTAGCCAGGGCCTGTGTGTCATAAGCGTTACCTTGGAAACCAGACTGGCTCGGTACGCAGCCAAGGCTTTCAGGTACTCTTTCTTAGCCGCCTCGGTTTTCCTCTTGTACCCCTGTGAAGAAATAAAATCAAAACAAGAGGCTTCAGGTGAGAGCAGAGTTTGACTCGCTCATAAACGTGCAGACACACACAGACACGCACATCTGTCAATAAACACACACACACACGACTTTTTTTTTAAGGCTACTCTAACACTCTCTTAAACACATCCTGCGCACATGAACATGCACGCACACACAAACATACACACACATACACATAAAAAGATGCTTAATGTTTCCCTTTCCATCAGAGCCAATGGTACAGAACACCTCTATTTCCTCATCACGGCGCTAATACTCCCTCATCTCAATGTGTCTCTCTCTATTGTAGCGACACATCATTTCCATTCCAATCCACCTAGAGAAATGAACTGGAACTTCTCTCTCTCTGTCCCTTTAGCTCCACAATAACACTATCAGTACATTAGTGATAAACCAGAATGGTTGTTGTCATTTGGCACATTACGATGTGAGTTTTGTTTGAAACTGCCTTTCATATTGTCAGAGGGATGTACAAGCCTCTGATGTCATGCAACTCCCTGCTGCTGTGTTTTCCGACGGACTGAAGTGTGTTTGCATGAAGAATGTGAGTTTGTGAGCGCACATGGACTTCCGCGTGTGTGCTGTTGCACAGGTATTTTCTGCCAGCATATATAGGTATATATATATATATATATATATATATATATATATGTAATGATGAGTGTCTGTGTAGGATGCAACAGCATGATGGAAAATGGTGCTATTAACTATAAGGGCTATGAGGCAAAATGAGGCAAAATTATGTCTATTATGCAAAACAAAAAGAAAAGATAGAGAAAAATCCTTCTTAGTAGGAAAAAAATGCGTTTATATACTGTACTGTTGTTGCAGTACTGGAGCCGGTATGAACACATTTGCTGATATCAAAATGATAGTTTTCTAAATGTTTTTCCACAAGCACGTCTATTCATTTAGCAAAGGACCTGAAACTTAAATAATCTTAAAAGTTTTCTGAAAACAAGCCACAATGCAGGAACTTGAAATCTTTTTATGTGATTGATGTGCACCGGTAAAGCACTAAGCTAGTCTAGAAGCTATACAGGAGCTTCGCAGAGCCCTGTCTGAACTCTTTTACATCCTCTCTTAAAATTACACTTTGTTCATCCCATGAAACAGCCTAATTAATTAACAGCTAACAACTGCGCTTTCTCTTGCAGGTGAAAACCCACAAAGACTAAAGTGATGGCCGTCTATATCTGTCATCAGTATTATTTCCCACCTATTACTGCTGAACTGAAACTAGAGATCATGTCGAATAGAGAAAAAAAAACAATAGATTGCTCCTCCTGGATAGCCAAGATGCCCTTCAGCTCAATCCAAGGATGAGTCGATAGTGGAGGGAGCTCACTAATTCTGTATTCTAGGCAGGATCAAAATAGAAGGCGAGAGATATAAATAAAGAGAGTGGAAATGAGAACTTCACACATTCCAGCTTGTCAGAGGGCCAATGAAGATACATATTGTGGAGGCTGGTGGGACAGAGGAAACGGGACACTACCTTGGCCTAGCGCTTTGTGGGAGTTTTTTTTTTTTTTCTGGCAAAGACGATTTTCACTTTTTCTGTTTTATTTCTGGAAAAGCTGTTTTCACTTTCTATGGACACTACACTGCTAAGATAGATGCCTTAGATAGTTAACAGCAGAGCTGCATTCACATGTGATTGCTTGCTTTTGCAGGGGTGCGCGAGCGCGTGAGTATGTGTGTATTTACCTCCTGCATAACATTATCAGTCCTAGACTCTTTAAATCTCCCCAGGCATGTTTATATTTTTCCCATACTGACCATTTCCTGCCTATAAAATGTCCTACTTTGTTAGTCTCAGACTGTTTTATGGCTATTGTTGCAGAGAACACTCCCCCTCCCTCCGTTTCCTTCCCTTTGGTAGAATTAAATTTAGAAAGAAAATCATTTTAATGAGAGTCAGGGGAGTGGGGATAAACGGATGGATTATCTTTGGAAAGAGAAGAACTAGCTCATTAAGGTGAGCTGTATCTCACAGCAATGTTCTGGTAATTACACGGCAGATAATGCCAACGAAAGGCTGCCCGCCTCTGCCGCAGCACACGCGCCATCTACTGGAGCGACCGCAATCAAAATGTGTACGCGTGTTTGCGTCATTGCACACTGTGCGTGCTCCCATCTGGAAAGCTCATTTTGGTGCCTAGACTTTTGCACAGCATGTTGTTTTAAACCTTCCGCACCTACACAAAATAGTTTTTTACCTGCTTCTGTTCTTCGCCTAGGCTGTCCCACATGGAGGCCACGATCTTGGACACGTCCCCGAAGGTAGCATTCGGGTTTTGGCCCTTGATGGCTGCTTGGGTATCTCTGAAGAAGAGCGCGTATGCGGACACGGGTTTCTGTGGCTCGTTGGGGTCCTTCTTCTTCTTCTTCTTTTGAGGTTTGGGTTTGGGCTTCATCATTTCTGCTGAGGGTCGCTTCTCACTGCTTATCTGAAGACAGAAGAAATGGATGGGGAGAAAGAGAGACAAGGAAACCGTCATAAATCACTTCATAATATCAGCTACCGCAGAAAGACGTTTTATGTGCCTGATGCATTGGTTGGACAAGATACTCGAGTTTTTCCAGGGCATCATGTACAGTATATGTAGGTTATGCACAACATACAATTTTGTACAGTTTTAGAGAAAGTTACACTGAATTTCAGTAGCAACCAAAACATGTGCCAAAAACAGCGGTACTTTTAGTGCCCAAACTGATCTACACAGATTCTTGTGGGCAGCACAGTCAGGTGGTTAGCAGCACTGTTGCCTCACAGCATGGTCCTGGATTTGGATGCACCGACCAGCTGGGGCCTTTCTGTGTGGGGTTTGCATGTCTTCTCTCCAGGTAGACGTGGGTTAGGCTAATGAACAATTCTAGATTGGCCATAGCTGTGAATATGAGCGTCTCTTTGTGTTAACCCTGCACCTGACTGGTGACCTGCTCAGGGTGTACCCTCCTTTTCACCCTATGACAGCTAAAATGACCCCAAATTGGATACATGAAAGAAAATGGCTGGTTAGATTCCTGTGTTATTTACTTTTCAGCATAAATAAAATACTGCCAGTGATACCTATTGATATAAATGTGAAAATCCCATGTGACTTCCTTCTTGAACTATTAAGTCGAGCCTTTGGCCTGTCTGGCAACCCGGATGCCAGCCTACCTAATAGTGTGACGACAACACCACATCAGCTTTTTACCTCTGAGGGGTAAACAGCTGTAAAAAGATGGTTTTAGTCTCTATAGCTAATTAGCTGAGTGGGAGGATTTACAGTTCCACTCAACCTTGTAAACGTTAAGGTGTAAAGTTCAGGGTGTGTCCACTTTGACTGACAGGTGGAGGAAGGCAGACAACTTCACCTCCACTAGAGTCACTGAACTTGACCTCTTGCCTTGTTTTTTGGTGCCTTTAGGCTTTTAGATTTAAATGCAGCTATGTGATAAATACAGTAATCTTAGTTCCAGGTTTGGGAGTTTTATTTAAGCAGGTTTGGGTTATAGGGACATTTCCCAGTAAGTTTGCAAAATGTCACTAGTTGCTTAAATTAATGGCTGCAGAATTAATAGATATTTAATATTTTCCTTTTTTCCTCCTTTTTAAAAAATGCTTCTTTCAAGTATACCAGAAATAATGGCATGTTTTCAGGAAACCAGCAGAGAGGGAATTTTCCACACACTCAGTTTGTCAACAATAATACACTGCAATCTCTCGACATTTTCAGGAGGCAAAACTGTTCACATCTGTGTGATGTACTTGATCCAATACACATGAATACATTCTCATTTTCCATGCAGGGCTTTGACTGGGAGTCAAATCCAGGTCACCTGATGCTGGATGTGATTCTATATGGAAATTGCCTTCTTTACGGAGATGAACGGAGAAGGGAGAGGGAGCCAGGAGGGAGAGGGAGAGAGAGACGGTGAAGAAAAAGTGATGGCTTGATGTTGCCATTAGTAGCAGTGGAACATCAGTTAACCTGATTTCCTGGTTGCTATAAAGGCAGAAAAAAACAATCTAATTTCCATCCATATCATAGAAATAATGACATGCGGAATATATGATGATATACATTGGTATTAAGTCAAATGAAGGATGTTTATGTGCACTCTCTGCGGTTGTGGGGTTACGGCGAGTTACTCAAACGTTGTTAAGAGCTCTGAGGGAAGTGACAGCGAATTCTTCTCTATTTTGGCGAACGCACATCATCTCCAAGGCCAAGTTCCTGTTTCATCATGTTGCTTTTTAAAAAAAATTCTAACCACCTTTGAATGTTTGCTTTCATAATCTACTCATCCAGGGGTTTCAGTGGTAAAGCTCAGTGGGGGTGCAAACCGTGAAAAAAGATTTGTCCCTGCGTGAGTATCAAACAGCAACTTTAGGACATTTAAAGACGTTCATTTCCATCCAATGCATACTTATCACTAGATTAAGCAAAGGCCGTGTTTTCCCCTTTCGCCGTCGATTGGAAAACAAGAAACGACTGCCTTTGAAAACTGCATTGTTTTTAGCGAGGCATTTGCCAAACAACACACTGTATTCCACACAGCATGAAATTAACTAATCAAAATTCAAGGTCCAGGAGCACATTTGGCAGCTAAGGAAAACTTCAAAATGGCCTTTGTGGTGTGAAATGAATGAATGTTCCCCATTCAGGATGATGTGAAAGTATTGCTTGTCTATTTCACAGCTTACAGGTAATATTCTTTTTTTTTTTTCGTGCGAGTGTGTGCGGTTTCATTAAAAAATAATCATCCCTCACTTTTAGGCAATGAGGCAGAAGACAGGCATTTGAAACGACATCTGTTCCACCCAAACCTTTGAAGTGAAAATAGAATAAACTGAAGGTAGAGCTAATGGAATGACAAAACAGAAAAAAAAGAAGAAGAAGGCTAAATAATCGCCAGGAAAATTCACATGTATTCATACAGAGGAAAGAATGATGACACACAACAGCCCACAGCAGAATGCAATCAACCAGGAGAATAAAGGGCGTATTCTTTCATTTCTTTCTTTATTTCCACGTCTTATAATCGGAGATTCATGTTCTCAGCTCAAGTATATACAGTAAAAAGCTGACAGTGACTCTGAAAGATTAATAAAGATGGCTCACATACTTCTAAAGAGACAACAGTAAGTGGAAACTGCTCACTCTGCACAGTATTAATAATTTTCTCCCAGAAAAATAAGCAGGAAAAAAAATCCCCCCCTCAGATGATTAATTTGTTCTCATCTTTCTTCAGCATGTTTCATCTAAATCTAATTGTGAAAGTGGTTTCCTTCATTTATGAGATTACCTTTATATATAAATATATATGTATTAAAAAAAACCCAACTTAATGTAAACTTCTCTGCAAAAAAGGCAATTTAACATTGGATCTTTTTTCTTCCTTAACAAAGTACCACAGAGAAACACTTTGTATTAGAATATTAAACTAGGCCCACTGGCCTGTGATTTTGCCTGCTAAATAATCTTTTTGTTTTAATGCGCTCTGCCTGGTTTCTCACACTTCTGAACACCTATTAAGAGAAAACTCCACAGCTTTGACTTTATATTTAAGAAGACCATTCTCTGGTAGAGCATTAACCGACACAGCCTTCTGTAAAACTAAATATCTTTCAAATGAGAAAGTGAAAAAAGTGATCACAGCCATATTCATCACTTACTGGCCTTACAAACTATTGACGCTGGATAAACACTTACCCACCACACAGCCAACTACACAATATCAAGCTTATTTTGCCGCGTTCTCTCGTGCAGGTGCAGTGAACAGTAATGATTATGACAGCTGTTGTTGTCAGTTGAGAAAAAGAGACAGTCACATCCCTTATTCATAATGCAACATCTCGTGGCTCCAGTGCATTCTGGTCTATTTTCTGATACTGTTACTGCAAAGACTGGTATCTTGCGCTCTTGCGAGATGGACTTGTCTCCATGCAAAATGTCAAAACTTGAAACTCTTTTTATTATATGCTCACAACAGACAGATTTGAACCTGACTGATATTTGTTTCTTGTCTTGCATCACTGTTATTGTGCTAAAGCTAGCTTAACATATGATACCATGTTATTTACCAGTTTATTTAGCCATTATTTTAATTTTTTATCATTTTGAAACACAACGGGAAATTCGAGGGAAAACTCAACCCCTCATAATCTGGAGCTGTAACTTTAGTTTAAACACAGGCCTCCTTGTTTAATAAGTATTCACATTTACAGTGCTGGATGGATTCAGTGCAGCCACAACAGTTAAATTCACTGCAAAAAGTAAATCACTCACATGTTTTACATAAAAATGTACCAGGAATAAAACTGTCAAGGATCATGTAGCCTGATGAGATTAGTACCTAAATTAAAGTCAGTAAAAAAAAGGATAAATTTCAAAAGTAAATAACAAACTGTGGAAAAAAGTACCAAAGCAAATCCACCTGTAACAATTTACCATGATGTCTTTGGCATTTACATATAAAATCAGGCATTCACATTACAGACAGGCCAGGCCAGACAGGTTTATTTAAGTATTTCAGAAACTGTTGATCTACTGGGATTTTCCCACACAACCATCTCTAACGTTCACGGTAAATAGTCCAAAAAAATATCCGGTGGGCGAAAATGCCTCGTTGATGTCAGAGGTCAGAGGAGAACGGCCAGACTGCTTCAAGCTGATAGGAAAACAACAGTAATTCAAAACAACCACTCTTTGCAACCAAGGTATGCAAAATCTCTGAAAGCACAACACAGTGAATCTTGAAGCAGACGAGACCAAACCTGGACAGCAGATTGGAAGACATCGCTTGGTCTGACGAGTCTTGATTTCTGCCTTGTATCAACAGTTCAGTATGGTGGTGGTGGTGGTGTTGGGGATATTGTCTCAGCATGCTCTGGGCCTCTTAAAATCAAATGAGCATCACCTAAATGTCACTGTCAAGTATTGTTGCTGACTATGTTCTTCCCTTTATGACCACAGTGTACCCATCTGATGGCTGCTTCCAGCAGGATAATGGACAATGTCACAAAACTGGTTTGTTGAACATGAGAGTGAATTCACTGCCTTCAAGAGGCCACCACAGTCACCAGATTTCAATCCAACAGAGCATCCTTGGGATAAGGAATAAAGGTAGCTCTGAAGGCAAAGGGAAGTTCAACCTGCAGCGTGTACCTAACAGATTGGCTGATGAGTGCATTTAATAACATTTTCTAAAGTTAAGTAATTGCCTGCCAATTTTCTCCATGCAAGAGGACACAATGCACATTCACAGAGCAGACGTACACTGATGCTAACAAAAAAAAAAAAAGCTTTTAAAGACTGCAATTAGGAGGTCGACCAGAAACAGCACACGGATGTCGTAGGTAAAGACCATCGTGTCCTGTACACAGCAGCAGAGTCTAAATTTATTTCCAACACAGCTTTCTAGTTTACCAGGAAAAGATTGAACTATAGAGTCAGCCTTAGCTTGCTCATCCCATCAGCATTTCTGTTGTCTGAGAGCGAGCGAGATAGTGATGGAGAGAGAGAGAGAGAGAGAGATGGAAGGGGTGGTAGGTGAAGAGAGAGAGATAAGAAAAGGAGGGGTAGCTGTAATTCTGAATGGACAGCACTGCACTGGCAAGACAAGATTAGAATTGACAGCCTGGTAACTGCGTCACTATCAAAACAGCAAAGAGAGAGAGAGAGACAGAGAGAGAGAGAGAGAGGGGGTGGAGGTGGATTTGGGGAAGAGTGAAGAAAGTGAGATGCAAAAAAAAGAAGAGTCGATCTAAAGAAAACAGGAGTGGAAAGATACAGAAAGAAGAGGACTCGCAACGAGGATTGTGTGCACGCGCGGTGACTGACAAAGCTTAAGACACATGAAAATTAGACAATAAAATCCGATAATAGCATGAGAGTGTATAAAAGTCTTTCTCCAATCACAGTCTTCTTATCATAGTCATTATCATATACAGTGAACAGCAAAGTGGAGAGTGCTGCATAATGTATCAGCTTTGAAAGGCCATAAAAACAAACAGGAACTACTCTAAGGTGATGCATATCCTTTCTCCTTACAATGATGACTGTTACACAAAAGCAAATACTGGGCACAACGCTAAATCAAAATGAATGCCATCCACTTCCAAAATCTACACACCTTGTTTCATAGATGCACACACACACTTGGTTTTGAGTGTGTTACACAGTTTGATCTACACAGTAGCTCAAAAAAAAGAAGAAGAAGATAAAACCTTATTTTTACATGCTTTTTTTTGCAGTGAGTGTGCAGTGGCCCGGAGAATGAGCAACAGACTATGGGAGGGTTTTTAAATCTGCAGTTTAAGAACATCAATCGAAACCTGGTAGTGAAATAAGCTTTGGCCGAGGACTGTAAAAGCAGATTTAACAAGCCGACGTCTCAATAACAAATCATCTAACACTGTTTTCCCGATACAGATTAGCACCTTAATGTTATCTCCAGAATAAAGTACACTTTGAAAGAGGCAAGAAGTGCCGGATGAAGTGAATCTGCGGATGTGGCTATTTACTGGAAATCTGAATGTAAACTGTTTCTTCACCTATCTGCATCGCAAATTCCCACAATGGAAAGAAATGCGACATCCCTGATGTGCGCACTACTTTCTGTCGCATTTTAAAGGTTCTCCAACACTTACGCTCCACACTTCTCAGTGATGATGCAGAATGATGACATATAAATGGCTGCAATCCCCAATTCACTTTTCATTTCACAATCAACTGCTGCGTTTTTGATACACAGGGAAGGAGCAAATGATGAAGCGATTGCAGATGCAATTTGCGTAACCTGTCTGTGACTGTTGTTCAAAGTGGTGATTGCAGAGTAATAGCAGATTAAACCCAACCTGCACTAACTATTTTTTTTTTCTTTTTTTTGATCACATGGGGGCAGCGGACACAAGCTGTAAACACAGCGAGTCTGAAGCAAAAACGCTTTCCTCTTTCACACTTACAGGAAATGTGGCGCAGCAACATTTTTCATTACTGGTGTTGCTCTAATGTCCACCTGATGAATCTGAATCCAACATTTCCTTGTTTTCCTCTCAGTTTGGCTCCTCACCAACTGCTATCTGGCTCTTTATTGGCTAACCTTGAATGTCTGGCTTTTGGTTTTGTGTAGGAAATGTGTGTTTTTGTTTTTTTTGATTGTTTGTTTTGGAAAACACCTGAAATATGATTCACAGACCTGATGGGAGTAGAATGTGTAGATAATTCTCATTGAGTTCATTACCATGACCGACCACTATTACACACAAGTGCTCGTAGGATCCACTGTTAATAACCACCGCCTTAAATTTAATAAACAATGAAGGAAATTCAATAATATATTTAGATTGCACTACAGTGGAATACATCTTTCAGCAAAACAAACGCGGACCTCTTCACAGCAGCTCAGTGAAGAGCAGCACAGCTTAGTGTGGTTGTTGCAGACACTTAAGCCTTTCTGGGTTAATAAATAGATAAATAGTCACAGTTAAAGCACCAGCAGTGAGAATAATGCGATTTCAAGATGCTATATATAATTTCTTTTCCTGTAATCTTCACCACAAGCTGGAACTCAGGGCAATAAGACAAAAATGAGCTCTTATAGGTGCTGTAGAAGTACAAAAATCTATTGTGCCAAACATCTGTAACAGCAATTGTGTAAAACGTACGTAAAACATAAGCAAGTCTTTGTTAAGTTTCTGTAATTTTGCTGTTTTTTTTAAAGTTTATAACATGCTCTTAGTCATTATTTAGATATCATTTTCAGCTAGCATTTGAAAGTGCACCTGTACGTGATGCAGTCAGGCCTGTTGCCTCAGAAAATGCTGGCAGGCAACATGAGAATGTAAACACATCTGAACGCTTCAGTCCTCTTTAAATTAAAAGTGACTGTAAATACCAGGACTGGCATCCAAAATTCCAGATGATCGCTAAACATTTTTTTTTTTTCCACACAGGTTGAATGATACGCAACATGTCATAGTCAACTTTGGATACAGGTGAACACAAATTCCTCTTATCTTATGCTACCAAACGCCGTGTTAGCCTGGTTTCTCTGTATTCACATCCAGCTCAGGATGAAGACTTGATAGGTTAAAATATGTCTTAAAATATATGCAGTGCCCTCCTCATCTGGAAGCAATTACAGCTCCATGTCAGACTGCCCATCTGTAAGCAATGAGCAGGACTGCATGTCAAAGCCGCTGCAAAGATCTCTGAGTGGAACCAGGCACTCGTCCAGAGAGAAGCACTCATCAAATAAAAAATACAGCCTGGCCTAAACAATAATGAACCGGAAGTGCACATTCGTGATCTTGATCTAGAAGACATGAAAGGATGTTAGCAGAATCGTATAGACCTGATATATAGATATATACATATATCTATATATACATAAAGAAGCCATTATGGAATTTGTATCCAGTTTTGGTACCATGCCATTACAAATACACAGGGTCATTATGATGGAGTATTTCTACAGTTTTGGGCTGCAATGTGGATTTGATTTCAACTAACATTCCTATTGTTGATACTTTAAATCCAAAGCCATTGCTGAACTAAGCTGCATGATTTATCTGACTCGGGAGAATGACTGACAGCTCTGAGGAGCTCCTCCCTACAAGCTCTGCCTAACAGCACTGGACCTACTTAATCAGCCTAAATTGCAAAGTCGAGGCCCTTGTATTTGGTAATGTGGTGAAAACAGTGGCAAGTGAGAGCTAATTAGATTAACGGTAGTTTAACGAGCTGTTGGAGGGGCCCCCGCAGATTGGATTTTAATAAATAGTGGCAAAAGCATCTGCTATGCACTTCCTGGCTCTGCTGGCATCCTAATTGGCCCCAGTGGGTTGCTGTAGCTCAGCGCTACACAGTGCAATTTAAGAGGAGAAAAAGGCAAAAGAAAAAAAAGCTTATCTTCTGTCCAGGTAAGTCTGGGGAACGAAATAAAAAATATATCTGTATGATTGCGTGGCTTCACAAGCGAGGCTTTATCAGTGTTAATACAATGCTAATGCAGCTGCTCGACTTTTATCACCACATCCACAAAATGTCAAAGCAGGAAGAGAGTGTATCTGCAAGTCCAAATAGAGCAGATTTGAACATATTCATCTTTTCCTATTGTTTGTTTTCGAGATGATATGTTCCCATGATGAGGTCTTTGTAGAGGCAACAGCACAGAAAGGAAAAAACAATTAATCAAACATGAATGAGCGACCGTAGCAGGGTTATTTCCATAGCAACAGCCTGAGGGGACAACTTGAACCCTTTAATGTGAGCTGGTGATGTCTCTTTGTAAACATCTGCGCAGCGGGGGGAGAAAGCCAATGAGAGAGCCTGGCAACAGAGGCATCACAGGGCAGCAACCTCTTGGTATCAATCGAAGTTTCCATTATCTAGAGCTGAAAGGACCGAAAAGTGCTCTAAAACATTGCATTTGGAAGCATTTGGCGTTGATAAGTGTCTTTGTACTTGTGCTGTTAAATGCACAAAAACACCTAGGTGTTTGTTTCAGAAAAGCGTCTGGCTGATTAAAAGAAAATATCTTATGCAAATGACAAGAAAAGAGTGATGTTACAAGGAATGAGTTAATTCTTGTAGACATAATTCACCTGGTTTAGCTGCTTGAAGAATCACTTGGATGGTTATCAAAGCCATTTATACAAACAGACTTTCTCAAAGTTGTGCCTCTTACACCAGCCAGAAATCACAGTCATAATCTCTCTCATAATCTCTCTTTGCACCCTGTAAGTGGTGGCCTCCAGCTGTGACCAACAACAGGCACCGTACAAGTGCACAAACAGCTTTTATCAAGGGTTTGCTTTTTGGTGGCCGCAAAGGCACCAGACTAATTGTCATTTCACAATTCCCATTTAGAGCAGTGGGGAATTATCAAAGCAATCTGCCTTCTTTGTCCACTGGTGGAATTAAAATGCACAAACGCAGTCTTTGAATTTACAAAAGTAACAAGACTAACAAGAGTAATGCATGAAATGGAAAGAAAAAGAGAGCCTCGTGTTCTGAAAGTAACTTGATTGCAGTCTAAAAATGACTTGAGGACCATAAGTATACAGTAGCAGAATAGTAATTCAGTCAACCACAAAGCTCTCAGCTTGTAAAGGGGGTACGTGAACAGCCTATAGTTTTCAGCGGTTTATGCTTAAGTCAACAATCCTTCAACAAATCTTCAATCAGTTCTCAGTCAAATGCACAGAAGCAAAAATCACACGTTTTCAGAAGCAGCATAGTCAGTAACAGTGTTTAAAAGCTCTAGAAAAAGATATGAATAAGGAGTTTTTTCCACTCTCCCAGGGCTCAAACAACTCATCAGAGACCGGGCTAAATGCGGCGCACGACAGCGCGACTGCTGGCAGCGGCAGGTATCCGTAACCTTCTTACAAACACTCTCGTCCCAGACCTCATTGGTTCCCTGGGCGAGAGTAATGGCTTCTTTGCGCTGGGCTGCGCAGTGCTATTGTAGAATCACAGAGCGGTTAATTGAAACAAATGACTCTAATAATGGGACATTATCCCCACAGGCTGGCTTTGCGGTGGGCCTAATTAGCGTCGCGGTGGTGGCGGAGAGGACGAGTCACCACACTGATCCCCTCATAGGAAGGCCCTCTTTTAAGTGGCCAGCATGGGATTCTCTGACTTGCAACATGTAAGGGCGCCAGGCGGTAAACATAAACATGTTTAGTCAACCCTCGGGTCGCCCGAGGGCCCCACTGTGCCAGGTGCAGCTTTTTTCCCCGCGCTCTGCTAACTCTACCTTCCTGACTGAGCAAGCTCAAAAGGTTTATGATCATTTTTATTTATTTTATGATGATTAAACCCCCCAAAACACAGACTTTTCTCTCTTTATGATACACATTTAAATAAATATATCACTTTTTTTTCTCTTTAGACTGGATCGTTGACCGATTAATACATCGAACCTATTCGATTCCCAAGCACAACAGGTGAAAATCAACACAATCTCACATTTGCAGCATTTTTGCGTGATAACTGATTACGATTTCATAATTGCTCCACTTAATAATTTGTTGATTACGCTCCCCGATTAATCAACGAATCATTTCAGCAATTATTATGATTATTTACAATTTTTCACACCGTCGCATGGCATCGCGCTCGCCTTCGGAGTGCCAACGGCCTGTAACTAATGTGACAACACGGGACACTGTTTCCCAGACGTATTTTCATCACCGCCGAAATCTGTTTTAGCCATTACTAATTGTTTACTCTTGTACACGATGATCCTAGAAAGTCAGATATAATGCAGTGTTCAAATCTCTGTGACCAAGCTGTTTTAAATATTCATTAGTTGTAACAGTTGCCTAAGGTTATTTGAATTAGCGGCATGAATATTCATGAGCCCCGATGAATGTGCATTTGTTTTTAAAGCTCAATCCGTTAATGCCCGTCTTCATTACTCCATTTTGAACCCTGCATAATGAGCAGCGCAAAACAAAGCTTTACTTTTTTAAAAAGCCCGATTCTATTTTGAAGCCTACTTGTCTCGGTTTAAACGAAACGGGAATGCCCCACCAATTATCTTGCCGTCATTTCTTTTGACAGCTACAAGACACATTGTTCACCCCTGTTGTGGCGTGTAGCACTGAAGGGCATCTGTCTTTTTTTCTCTCTTTTTTCCTCTCTCATTTTTTTTTTTTTTTTTGGTGAAATAGAAAGCCGCAACAGAAAATATTTCTACTGTTCCAAAAGTGATTTATCTGGGAACGTCACCAAGATGTCATATCTATTCCAGTGAAAGGCAGCAGAGCAAGCGGGTCATATGAGATATGTCTTAAAAAACCTACGGTGGAAAAAAAAAAGATGGCTGTTTCGATTTAAAAGGAAAAAAAAATCCAGCTTCACTGAGCATGTCATGTCAAACCCAACTCCAAATACTGAGAAAATATTTTAGATAAATCTACTTAAATAACAGACAAAGGAAAGACTGACACCTTGCACTTCACCCTAAGTACTCAACAAACAGATTCTGCTATGAACACATTCTGTAAACTCACCATCTCTGAATATCTCAAATGTCTCAAACATGACCGTGTGCACAGTAGATTAACTCACTTTGATGTCTTCGATATCTCGATCGGTTCATCTTACATCCACGCGCTCTCGATAACCACAGCTGTCAATACGGTTTTTATGTCACTGCCTTAAAACAGTCGTGGCCTTTTCCGCAGCCATCCTTGTCGCAAATGCCAAGCGGTGCAAGTAAATTTCTTTCTCCAGATTAAACAAAATCAAATTAAGCCAAGCCAACCTAACCTTAGCTTACTTTTTTAATGTTTCTGGAAACAAAGGCAAACAAAGACACACGCACATATATCTATATATACACGCACATGGTCAACACACACCTATATACTGAGCACCCACATGCTGCACAAATAGTAGCAGGGTGCAAACACGATCTACTTATCATGTGAAGATACCTTCAACTGCATTCAAGTAAGACCTTTTATTGGATGCAATGCAACTTTAAATTAGTGCTTATGTTCCTTCAAGATTGGTGCATATGAACGTGAATGCTGAACTTGCTGTAGTTTTCTATGCACAAGTCACCAAAAACCAAGCAACCAACCAACCAGAACAACTCCGACTGACAACTTGTCCGTGATATCAACATCAACCTGTCAGCAGAGGGTTAAAACTGGCCTGTTAGTCACACATCGCTGTGCCAGAGATATTAAACTAGAACCACATATTTATCAAAGCTCTACACAATTCCTGGCTGGAGTCATGTGGCTGGATGTGTGTAAGAAACTTGTGAAATTGGCCACTGTTTTTTGGGGGGTTTTTTTGGGTGGCAGGGGTTTTCCTGCTCTGTAACTGGCCTCATTACACTGGTAATGAGACAGGGCCTCATGCTCTGTTTGAATATTTAAACACAGTGGCCCCCCCTCAAGGCTCCACGTTGGGGCCGCTGTGCAAACTCCTCCTCGACCTCTCATTACCGCCTCCCAGCGAGGGTCCCTCTTGCTTTTATTTTTTTATTTTTATTTTTTAAAGAGACTGACCTTGCCTGCAACCCCCCCGCCTCCCCAGCCCCTCCTTCTCCCCCTGCACCACTGTGCCATCAGCCAGACCTGAATGATCAGGGCGCTTGTTGAACACGAGACCCCTGGGTGCCACCTCTTCACCAAGTGCCGGGATGGCAGAAATGCTGGCAGCTGAGGATGAGACAGGGATTCTCCCTCAGCAATGAGCATTCGCACGACAGCATGTTACATTTCACAGTATCCAGTCATCCAAGACTTGGCTCGGTTCAGAGAAGCTGACAGACTAGGTCAGCGGTGTGAGGAGGAGTTTTGAGAATGTAGGAGCTTCGCTGATAGACAGCTCTGTCTTTTATAACAGCAGTGTTGATGCTGCTTCTTGTTGGAGTTCCTGTAAAAGGTGTAATTTTAAGTCTAAGAAATGGGTCAAAACTGGCAGTTGAGAACTGCTATGATGAACAACACGCAACCGCAGCAGAAAGGATCAACTTCTGGATTTCAACTAAGTGCTGGATTTGACAGATGAAAATAAAAATGGAAAAAAAAACCCCAAAACAAAACAAAAACATACATCAGTGTGTCACATGCACAAGCTCTGAAATCTGAAACATTCAATGCATCTATTTGACAGATTTTTTTTGTTCCCCCCATCCACTACACATCTCTTTGATTCACCAGCTACTGTAATAGTTCAGCTGCCTGTGGAATCACAATTAGATGGAAAAAAGAAATTTGTCTGACTAAAGGAAAAAAAAAAACAGGGCTTTGGAAGAGAAATGACTTCCGCGCGGTCAGAAAGCTCAAGATTATTAATACAGACTACAGCTACAAGGACAAACTGATGCAAAATTACTGTATGTGCCCATGCAGCGCGGTGATGGTCAATCCACTGCTCTCAATCCTGTAATGATTTAACTCTGTTTGCTGTAGGATCGATGTGAGCTGAAAAAGAGAATCCCAAAGCAGCGAGAAGTTTATAGAGCTTTAGCCTTAGGCTAAATGTTGTACAAAAAACAGCAACAACATCCCTCGAGATGAAGCGTATCTGTTGCTCCAGCTGAGCTTGTACTTGTAGGAGGTTTTAAATGTGCAGTGAAGGATAGCTGTTACTGAAGAGAAGCGTATCCTTAAGGTAATGCTGTCGACTTTTTATTTGCTTCGGCGGCGGTGGTGAAAGAAGGCTGTTGAATGATTAGCGTTTTCCCAGTTATCTCCTTCAATTTTGTGAGTTTATTGTAAGGCTTTTGTCAATACAATACAACAAAGGTAAAGGCTTGTCTCTTCATTGCTGCCCCTGGTTACACTGAGAGCTTATTTCTATCCACCCTTATTATTCTTTAAGCATGCAGCAGACATAAATTCAATCTTCCTTATTATACCTTTATCAGTATGAAATTAAGGTTAATTGACTTTGCTGGGGAAACATCAAATGAAACATCCCTAATGGAAGCAAAATGAAAATAACGTCATCTCCAATTGCGTTAAAATATTTCTCATATAGAGCCTACTTTCCTATTCCTCAGCCTCAGAAATAAGCTCCTCTTGTCCCAGGAGATAATAAATGAATTGAATCCCCCCCCCCCCCCCCCCCCCTTCCCATTCCAACCCCACCACCACCACCACCACCCCTCCTCCTTCTTCCTTATCGGTCATCTATTTTTCCAGAGTAAGCTATTACTTGCTGGGGTTGCTAGGCAACAAGAAATATTAATAGCAGCTATTATTAGCCAGCCTCTGCTAGAGTAGTACTAAAATGTGGAAGTGGGAAACATGAATGTGTTACATAAATCTCTGGACCTTTCACAGTGTGTGCAAGTCTCTGTTTGTGGGGTGATTTATTACAATGACGGTTCATTTATGAGAAAAGGGGGTGTGAAATAAGAAAATGGAACATTACCCTGAAGGGCTATTTGAAAATAAATAATTGCAAAGGTGAAACAAAAGCTGTTTAAGAGGCAGGTACTCCCTCTTTGTTTGCTTCGAAATTGTTGCCGGCCAAAAAAAAAAAAAAAGGGGGGGGTGGAGGCTTTATTGAACATACATGTGCACGGACGTAACATAAACTTTAAACGTGCTGTGCACACGCATTAGACGCAGGGTATGCGTTCTCACGTTAAAAGCTTAATCAACACTTTGTTTCGAGCGTTCACTCGCGCTAAAAAGCAGACAGACGTTCGAGCCGGCGGCATCGTCCTCCTGCACCCGAGCACATTCAGCAAAGTAGCCAGTGGATTGTGACCTAATCCTGAAGACTGGCTTTAATGGAGGCCTTAGCTACCACCCACGGAAAAAAATAAGAGTCTGCATCTTATGCGGTTTGATTCTGAAAATCACATAAGACCTGATTAACGGGGGATAAATGCCACGGATGCTCACATTAAAGCATAAATATTCATGACGGAGGCCACGGAGAAAAAAAAAAGTAATATTTATGTCAGATGAAAGTATATAACGCTGAATAATTCACCACGCGGGCCATCTATAATTCATTTGATTCGATCCTATGATTAAAGCATTTGAATGTGTTCGCCGGGGGTGTTTACATGTTCAGTCTGAAGCATGTTTAACACTGGAGAAAGTCCCTTTAACTGAGGGGAAGAATGGAGGTCCTCGGCGTCCTTTTGAAATAAAAAAGTAGCTGACAAGGGATCCCCTCCCTCCTCCCCTCCTCCCCCACCCACTCATCCTTACCCCTCTCCTTTTTGGATTTGCTGATTGTAACGAAAGAAAACGTGCAACAATGAGTTTCTCCATCCCTTCTTGGCTCGTTTTCGAGTCAATGAAATCTTTGACTTGCGCAGCTGTGCAGATATTAAAGAAGTTCTGCTGCAGTGGTCTCGGTGTTAAGGAAGCAGCAGCTCTCTGTATTTATGCTTAGACTTTGGCCTTGCTCGCTTCCTTGGCCTCGAACCAAGTTAATTATGACTCTAATAGAAGAATGCTTTCCCATTACGAAAAAACATGAGCAGCACGCAGAAGAGTTGGTTATTTTGTGGCCTTACAGTTTATATAAGTTTATATTGTTCGATGCAGCACATAAGATCTTAAAAGGACTAGAACATGTAAAACGAAATGCTCTCCATGCTGACTTGCTGGATATCTTCCAATCCTCCGACCACAAGGACTAATAGCCTGGCACAGCGCTTGACTTGCATGAGCAGAAAGGGCCACGGCTAAAAAGGTGGACAAAAAAAAAAATGTACTCACCGAGTGCATAGGCCCAGAGAGGAGGTGAGTTTCCTGACCCAGCATGTTGGACATCATGAGCGCGGGCAGCTCGGGGTAGGAGTAGGTGTTGAGCAAGCCATTGTGTGGCAGGGAGTGAAAGGGGTAACCTGACTCGTGCTCCATGAGGTGGAGCAAAGAAGGGTCGGCGTGGTTCGGCGGTGTGATGGGGGGGATCTCGTAGTCTTCGTCCCCAGCTCCTCCTCCTCCGCCACCACTGCCGCCTCTGCCCTGACTGGAGTAGCTCTGAAAAAGCAGAAGAAAAGCAATCTGTTTTTTAGAAGAGCATGAAGAGGAAAGGGCAAGACGGGATCGTTTACTTATTTTGGGAACAAAGTCGCAATAAGACTTTAGTTTCCCCCCCCCAAACACAAAGAAAAATGCAAGGACAGGTCTTGTCTATTGGCGATCCTTCCGCCCCGGAGCGCTTACGTACCTGCATGTCAAAGCAGTGTCATAGTTAGTTACAATATCAATAAAACCCTTTCAGTGCTATTAGAAAGCATTTGAATGGCAAAACAAACTTGAGTAATCATCCGGGGAAGGAAACAGCTAACAAAAGACGCTCCTGAGTAAATAAAAAGCTTCATAATTAGCTTTTAAATGCACCTGCTGATTTCTGTTGTTTCCATGTTGTTTGTGCAGACACTTCCAGACACCGCTGAACTGCGGCAGTCGATTCAGTGTGTTTTGCTGAAAATAAAATTAATTAGAAATGCAAATTTTTGTCGCACTTGCAAAAGTTAAAGAAATCATTCAACGCAAATGTACGCCGCAAATTAATTAGAGTTAGACAACAGATGTTGCACAGAATAATTCAGAAATCCTGACAGCTTTGAAGAAACAAACTGTCAGCCTGCACGCCTTTAAGATACAGTTAATCAAATTCATTACGTTGAAAAACGCCACTGACAGACAGTCACTTAGAGGCTATTTTATAAGCTTGTAATTATAATGCCAATCATATTTTTAGAAATGGAAGGAAAAAAACTGGACTAGTCAAACCTCAGAGTCATTGTGAAATGTATGCAGAATATACCAAATGACCCCAGCAGTTAAAACAGCACAGATTTTACGGCACTAATAAGGTGATACATGAGAAATGTCTTTTCCAGGGCCTATCTTGACATAATATTGCGCTGAGAAATATGGTTTTGTGCTCTCAAAAAGCATACAGAGGGTATTCACCAGGGAGTGAAAAGCAATTTTGTCAGAGGCAATCTGATGCCAACTCCCCTTTATAATGACTGAAGAAAATTAATCATCACAAATAATATTCCACTGTCAGCCATTCAAGAGCTTTTTAATAGAATTTTTATTATTCATGTCTCGTGGTACACATCAACTAGTCCGTTCTGCAACATTTCAGAAATCAATTCAATATCATCTTCGTGTAGGCTGTCATCTCGCCTGCCAGTGCAGCAATTCATCTTGCAAACAAATACTTTTAGCAAACAAATGGCAAGAAATGTTGAGGAACAGCTACAATGTCCCCACTAGCAGAACTGGTGCTTGAAGATAGGATAAAAGTCTCATAATGTGAACTATCATTAGGGAGAAAATAATAATAATAAAAGGGAGTATGTTTACCATCAGGGGATGATGTGCTATTTTCTCTTTCTCACAACACTCGCTCGCATTGTTTGGTGCTTGCTTAGAAATATTATCGCTGACAATTTCTTTTCCCATGATAAAAGTTGTGCAAATGTCTGTTCCTTGTCTAACATTTATTATTGTTGTCATTTTTTATTACGGTTAACAGACAAATGCTGCAGATTTAATTTACTAACAATACAAACAAAACTCACTTGACTACACACTGATCAGCGACAGCATTAAAGCTACAGACAGGTAAAGTGAATAAAACTGACCGTCTTGTTTCAATGCAATGCTCTGCTAAGAAACCTTGGGTCTTGGCATTCATGTGGATGTTACTGTGACATATATCACCCACCTCTAAGATTAAAAAAAACACACACCTAAGCTCAGCACCCCAGGGTAAAAGCCCTCCCTGCACAACAATCCCCAAAGTGTTGATCCAGCCTGCTCAGGACCCAACGTTGTGAGGATATGTGCAAACAAGCCCGATTCATGAGACCCCAGTGAGTCACAGCTGTTTCTGTTATTGCGCTAACCTTTATTTCACTGAAATTCCAGGATCTTTCTTAAAAAATAGTTCTTGACTAATTAAAAACTGGAGAGTGTGGAGCATAAACTTTTCTTTTTTTGGCTTTTGAAGTGCAGCGTTCAAGAAGAACTTTGAGAACAACAGGACTGCATCAAGAGATCAAACAGCAGTTTTTAGTGGACGAGCCGAACCCTTTGGTGGTCTATCAGGCCAAGGGCATGACCGAGAGCGTTCTTGTTGGTTTTCTGGTTTTCAACATTCATGAAGCTGAGCAGTGCGAATTCAACTCCCAGGGTCAGACTGCCAGTGTAGCCCCCACTTCTAAAATGACTCTAGCACCTTCCACCAGAGCCTAATGCATATGGAAGTTTTAATACTGATACCGATATTTGGTGATTTAAAAAGTCGATATTCTGATACATCAGCCGATATTTTTTTCTTTCTGATACACGAAACACAAACAGATTTACCTAATATTTATTACGCATAGTTATTTATTTACTTGTTTATGCTCTGGCCAACTCTACTTGGGGCAGCTGTATATACAGTAGTCTACAAGTTGGAAGATTGGTGGATCGATTTCTCAACTCCTCTGGTTCGCAGGCCGAAGTATCCTTGAGCAAGATACCGAATCCCAAGTTTCTCTTTATGTATCCATCGGAGTGTGTGAAAATGTTAGAAAGATATTAGGCATAGATAAAAGTGCTGTGTGGATGAATATGTGACTGGAACACTGACACTTCCAGTAGAAAGACACTATATGAGTACCTCTACATTTAACAACATGCAATGGTTTGTCCAACCATAACATGGTTGAAGGGTGTTTCTCCTGTGTCTTCATTATAATGTTTAATTTTTAATTTAACAGCTGTTATAAATACAATAATCTGCAAAATAGCTAATAGCAGCACACAAATAAATCAGTTAGCCTCCATTTTGTACTCCATATAGGATAATAATCTTTTGACTTATCGGTACATATACAGCACAATGGCAATGGTCTGAGCATCCAAGCACAAAACTAAGGCTGGAGAGGTCACTAGAGAACAGGTTCTGACATGATGTGACATCTAAGAAAGAGCAGCATGGTGTTGTGGTCATTACCGTTGTTGTCTCACAGAAAGAAAGTCCTGGGTTCAAATCCAGGAGGCCTTTCTGTTTGGAGTTTGCAAGTTTCCACTAAGCTTGGATTCTCTCCAGGTACTCTGGCTTTCATGCACAGTCCAAAAACATGGGTTTGGTTGATCAGTGATTCTAAATTGTCCATGGATATTAATGCCAGCATGAATGACCTTCTACCTTTGTGTCTAAACCCTGTGACAGACTGTCCAGGGTGTATGAGAGTTGAGACTGGCACCAGCCCCACCTCCGACCCTGAGCTGGGTAAGCAGAAGAAAATAGGTGGATGAACACCAAAGTAATGCAAAAAGTGCAAAAACCAAACAAAGTGTCATTAACCTGTTTACTGTTGTTATTGTCCAGCCCTACCAATGTATCATTAAAGTGTCTTCATGTAAGGATGGAATTTGAGGCTTGTTTGGTATTAATGAGTAGCTGTCATCCTCAAGCACCCCCCCAAAAGGTACATAAGAGGCATAGAGGTTAAACTATCCCCAATTAATTAAGTTTTAGAAAGAAATTCAATTTACTTTACCTCATCAGTAACAAAAATATCTACTGTATGATTGTCCATATCAGGATGAGTAATGTGCCAGACATCATACTAATACTGAATAGCCCGAATGATGCTGAATAGTTAATGCTGCTACTGTACGATCTTGCATTTGGAACATTTCTTCTTCGTAAGAAGAAACATTGCTGTTGTCATTTATACTGTACGCCTGTACCAAGATTTGAATTCTGTCAGGGCTATTTTATGACTGTGCCTTCCATTGCTTTTTAAATGTTTTTTTTCTTTACAGCTTCTTATGATGCCCTTGGAGATAAGACACAGGACAAGGACATCACAAGTTTAACATTTTCCAACATGGATAAATAATTCATAAATATACTGTCTTTCAGGACAAGGAGAGGAGTGGATAAAAGAGAGACGGGTCAAAAAGAAACACCAAATGTTGATTCAGCCATCTCTCTCTCTAACCTTCACCCTCCTCTGTAGAGGTGAAATTTCAGCAAATCCGTCATTTTTGAAGACAAGGACATTACTTTGGATTCTATTGGTTCTTTTCTAATCTAACTTTATTCTTTGAGTTAAACATGATGGTACCAAATCTCTTTTGTACATCACTTGTGACTTGACATCAAAACACCTATTTTTCACATTCTATAACTAAGTTCACAGATGCGACTTGTGGCTCTGAAGTACCTATCATCATGCTTAAACCACTCCTTGTTTTTTTTGGAAAACAACTAGAATTACTGCCTTGTGGTTGTATGCCTTCTCCAACCAGTTAAGTTGCAGTTTCCATTCATGTCGGTCCAGACTCTTATAATATATGTAGTGAACAGAGGCAGAATGAAACAATAATTCAAGCCAGCCATTTGACTCTATCCGTGGCCACTCTGTTCACACAAACCACCAGACCGCTAATGTTGGAGGTTAAACCTATCTGTTGATGTAACGGGTACCGGACTAGTTATAAATCTGGCCTCTACATTCATCTGGGAGGAAACTTATCCAGAATACAAAATGCAAAAAACTTCAAGCCTAACTGATGGTAGGTTTTATGGTCTGACTTTGAAAAGGTTTGCTATGGTTATGGGTACACCCACAGAAACTCACTAGGAATACAGCAGTCGTCCAGCACACACTCATAAACAGGGTGCGATTTATGAAAAAAAATGGGGGGTTTTTTCCCGTTACTAAAATAATTCAGGAACCAGAATGATTCTCTATATTCTGAAGCCTGTTAGAGTGTTTATTATTGCTGCCAGTGTAACATTAACAAAGTATTTAGGAGTTCAGATCTTAAATATTTATCCACAGCATTTATAAAACGTTGTAATGTAGTTTTTAAAAAATGAAATTAATTTGTACAGTGTTACATTTTCTTCTTTAGACATATGTGATCCAATTAAACATAACAATACAACCAGTTTAGCATGCCAGTATTAAATCTTTCTTCTACTTATCTTTTTCTGGACACTTGCTGCTTAAATTCAATATTTAATACAAGATAATATGATCCAGTTCTATTTTTAATAGGAAAAAAATGTTGCCAGTTGCAAATATTAAATAAATATTCCGCTATAGTAGATTCATACATATCAGCGTTAGAAAACAATGTGCTTTATTACATTTACTGAGATCAGGAGCAGACTTTTGGATTTGGAGAGGTAATGAATATATGAAAATGGCTTGTCTTTGTAACCTGCTCTACGGCATTTTGGACCTCAGGTTCTAATCCGTGAATGATGGTCAGGTTAAGATGAATCTTTTCACTCTAAAGTGCGGCTGATACCCTCTATTAGCTCATCCCAGGAGCTGCACCACTGCGAAGACAACAAACCATGCATGTAATATCTTCAGAGATAGCCTTCATAACTGCAAGTTGTCACAGACAACAACACCTTCCCATAGCTGCAAGCTGCACAACTCAAATTTGTATGAAGTTCTGATGGAGATTTGATTTGATTTGATTTGATATACCTTTATTAATCCCACAAGGGGAAATTTCATGTTAAGGCTGCCGACCTATTGCACGCAATGGCGGCGCCATCTTACCCATCCGACCATACATACATTACACAAACATCACATGGGGAAGACAGGTCAGAGGGGTATAACATGGAAAAGCACAACATGAGGAAAGATAAGGAGAAAAAAAAATAACTCCCCCCAGACTGAGCTCCAACAGGGAGATCAGGCTGACAGTACAAAAGGAATACGTCTAAAGGGTTTTTTTGTGAGTCTACGCATGCTCTGAGAATTCGGCTAACTTCTCTTTTAGTTAGCATTTGGTAGTTTTTATACTGAAACAACAGTGCTGAAGGGGCTCAATGGAAAGCTATAATCTAACAGATCCCTCCCTACAATAGCTCTCAAGGTCAAAGTGTTTTTTTTAATTTAATTTGATTCTTGCTTGTGCTGCAGACTGTTTCAAGATATCGCACTTCCCCCCTTTAGAGTTAGCTGAACAGTAATGAATTATTTTTTTTCAGCATAACAGTCACTACCTTATGCAATGTTTTTGAGTTTGCTTAGTTTATGCACACAGCAGATGCTGTTAAATTCTCAGTAGACTGGCACACAATCTCAACACTGAAAATTTCACTTTTATGTGTAAACTTGCAGGTTAAAAATTACGCAGCCAAACACAGTTCCAGTTTGTCAAGCAATCTTCAGTAATTAACTTATCGTTAAACATAAATGTGTTAGTTGGCTTAACTAAAAGTTTTCTTTACCCAAATGGCTGAGAAGAGGAGATGAAGTCATTAGCTCGGCGATGGAATCATTTGTAGGTGTTTAGTGGAAGACAGCTCTTGCGGGAACAATAACATGTTGATCAAAAACTGGAAAATGAAAATGTTGCACAGTATGCAGAGAGCCTGTCATGGCTGACAAGAGGTGAACTGTCCAAAGACAAGAGCGGCTTGTCTTGGATGGACTTTGCTATTAGCATTTTAGATGTCTTTCTTTTAATATTATCCACTTTCGGCAATTGAATGAATGAAATATCCAAGTTTAAGATCTTAACTGACAATGGTCAGTGGAAACCTTAATCATCAACACTTTGAGACTTGGATTCAAAATTACACCAAAAGTAAAAGTTAAAAATTGTGCATGTGTTCCTTTATTTTTATTTTTAACAGTACATACATACATTACAAAACTCGATAACTTTGAATGAGTATAAAGCGTCCTATGGAAAGTCATTCAGCCATATGCTTCTTTGTTAAAAATGACAGAGCAGCACGGTTTTGGTGACAAACAACAGCTGGCCATGCATATATAACGGCTTTCACGTCCACCCTGTGTGGTCGAGATAGACGGGTGGCAATGCTAAATCTTTAAAATTCACCTTCAAAGATGAAACTTGCAGCACTGAGAAAGGGCAGAAATCAAACTCATCATCAATGTGTGTTTGAGCTAAAGCGTGCCACACAAGTGAACATTACAGCGGCAGTCTGCGGGGTCTACAGAGGCTATCTGACCTGGCTTTTAAACGCCAAGGAACTCCATTTGGGTGATGTATCAAGAAAAGCAGACAGTGAAGTACAATAGAAGGAGAATGGAATAGCAGACCCACCAGGTTGACTGACAGAAAGAAAGAACTGGGATAAGTGAAGTGTGTGTGTGGGGGGCTATTTCACCGCGTCCAATAGTAGCTCAGGGTCATAGGCAGCGTCCGTCACTAAAGGACAGGTGGGCTGTGGTAAGCTTCAACCAATCGCTAAAGAGTGAGCTAACCTCCTCCCTGCTCCCCTATGCACTGGTAATTCTCTCAAATGTCACATCAAAATGGATCTCATTTAGGTGGGTAAAAAGGACCTGACTCTCCATTGCAGATGTGGGTGGACCTGTACTAGATTGTACGTGAACTCTAAAAACACGGCCGCAAAGGAAGTATTTTGAAAAGGTGTGAAAAAGGGCCATGCGCTGCACATTTATGTCAGTTCGATTTAAGGGAAAAAACAACTCAGTTAAAGATGAAGGGTGATCTTTGTACTGCAACAGAGAGAAGCAGAAAATTCTTTAATGTTTGGACCAGGGCTGCAGTTCTTTTTCTTCATTTTTTTTTCCTGACAAAGGGCACAATACAGTGGTCTCAGCCACATTTCCTATTCTTATTCATTAGAGCGAATTGTATAAATAAATAAAATATGTTGTCTCGTAGTCACTCATCTTCCCCTAGGGAACATGGAAGCCCCAGTAATCACATATGGCACAATAGCTTGCCCATAATCCCCTTTATTTTTATTTTCATGATGTCACTCTCTTTAAGCCCCTTGCTTTATGAGTCGCAAACGGAGTGGAGAGGGGAGAAGAGGAGGAGCACAGAGGAGAGGAAAAAGCAAGGGAGGGGTGAAAACAAATGATGTGGATCCCTCATTGTTCTTTCTCTATGCCCTCATTCCAGTCAGGGCAATAAGAGAACATTGTGATTTACTGTCAGTGAAGCGCAAGAGTGCATCAGAGAGAATCCACTGCGGCAGGGGCCATTAAAATAGATTTAACTTCCCACAGTATTAGGCCAGATGTCTACACTTCTATTATATTTCAATCAGCCATGACCTTGGTCTCCATATGATGAGAAAGATCACTAGGAGAAAAGGGAAGAGAGAGTGGAAATACATGCAGAAAACCAATAGAAATATCAAACTACTTAGTCCCACTAAATCCCTGTGCTCCGTTGTGCTGCATATACAGAGAGAGAGAGGGAGAGAGGCCGGGACCAAAATAGAGCCAAGGTTTCAAGTTCTCTTAAAAGAGTGTATGAATCATTGAGTGCACTCTTGCTGCTGATAAGTTGCTGTTTTCGGGGAGTGCTGCCTTTCTGCGGGGTATGTACTGTACTATTTGAGGGAGTACACTAAAAAGAGTGTGACAGTGGATCGTTTAGATGTGCTTTAAAGCCTCCGATATCAAAAGATGATAGATTAAACTCTTCATATTCCAACAATGAAAATGTTGACTTTCTCACATCACTTTGGACTCCTTTTCTGGAACCATTTGTCATCCTGTCATCTACTCTAGACTCTGTTTATCTTTTTTTATTATTATTCTGAATGAAAATATATATCACTTATATCCGAGGCATCCTTCCATCCATTTCAGTCCTATGACAGCAGAGTAGAGGTCACTGCCCATTCTATTTCAGAGAGCAATGGTAATTGGACTTATTGGCTGACATGTACTGACCTACATAAAGAACTAACAATTCCTGGTTCCAACTGTATCTTACAATCCCTCCTAGCATGGGTGTGGATGTTGTGAGGATGTTCCTCTGATGTTTCTCCAGCATTGTTTTCAGATATCGACGCCTCAGCGCTGGTTCATAGCTGTTTTCCGCCTGAATTCAGGATACTGAAATTGCACGCTCTCTTGAAATTTAAATACACGCCGCACAATATGTATCTCTACTTCGTTCTGCCGACCTTGCCAGCGGCTCTGTGCAGCTTTTAAAGAAGAAGTGAGATGCGTGTTGGCGTTTCCAGACCCTCAATTTTTATTTTTTCATCCTTTGTCTCAAATGTCCCCCTGTTTTTCATCTTGCTGGGGAAGAACACAAGGATGGACGATAGAAAGACTGAAGTATAGGGGGGAAGCTTGGTGGGGGAGAGTGAGCGTTGCGAAGTGAGAAGAGTTTGCAGTCATGGTGGTGGGGGTATAATGGTGCACTGTGAGTCACTATTAAGTAACGGTGCCTTTTCACATCAGCATCGCCCACATTGGGTGTTCGGTGCCAGGGTGTACTGAGGTATCTCTGACTCAGAGAGAAAGGAGGAGAGAGAGAGAGAGAGATATAGAGGTAGAGAAAATAGAGCGAGGGAGCACTGGTTCTATACAGAGCAAACAACATCTGGAGCTCGACTGACCGATTGACAAAATATCATCATGTTAGATGTTTTTAAGAGAGCTATCCCCTTTTTTAATCTGGGAGAATACTGGAAATAAAATCTGGCAGCACCTCAGACTCAAAGCTCAATTAACTAATTGTTAAGATATAGTTCATTTATTTAACGTGATAATTACGGTTATTTTAAAAAAATGTTGTTAATGGGGGTTATGTGCCAGACTACTTTTGATTTCATTTGAAAAAGCTAGACTTAGTGTCTGGCTTCACATTTACTCAGCAGAAGTTATAACGGTATCAGTCTTCCCATCTGACTCTAGCCAAGAAAGTGAATGAGCACATTTGCTAAAATGTTAATCCTTTAAGCTCTCTCAGAGAAGCGATATGCATACTTCCTAGCAAGCAATGCATTTGGACTAATTTCACTCAGAAAGCCTTCCTTTGTTACTTGATGAGGTTTTGCTATTCATCATTTATACATTTATGTCAGATAATTTCCATCTTCTCCCTGATCAAAATGAAGAAATGTCCACTTTAACCGTTCCCCACACTCTGTCCTTTTACGGTACTTCAAATACTTCTTTTATTGGTCAGCGCTGATCCTGATGTGAATGTAGCTGCTGGCAATACAGCAAAAACTGCAAGTGTGCATTTTATGAGTAAGGCTAAAATGTATCCGCAAGAATAAAATCCACATATCAGACACCAAACCTCATATACATTAATATGAAAGAGAAGGTTTTAAACGGGACTATAAGTAGTCCTGTAAAAAACTAGGTACACCCCACGATTCAGTGGGTTGTAGAAACGCGTTTAGCAGCAATAACTTGAACTAATTGTTTTCTGTAAGACTTTATCACAGTCACACCTTTGTGGAGGAATTTTGGCCCACTGCTCTTTACACCGTATCTTAGTTGTATTGAGGTTTACAGGTGTTAGTTTATGCACAGCTTTCTTTATCTATTCAGTCATTCTGTTGCAGATTTGCTGCTGCGCTTGCTATCATTGTCCTATTGCATGACCCAGTTTCAGCAAAGCCTCAGGTGTCAGACAGATGGCCTCACATTTGACTTGAGAATAATTTGGTATACAGAGCAATTCATGGTTGACACATTAACTGTAAAATGCCCCAGTCCAATGACTGCAATGCAAGCCCAAATCATCACCCCTCCACCACCATGCTTGACAGTTTGCGTGAGGTATTTGTGCTAATACGGTGTCTTTCCCAAACGGGGAGCTGTGAACTCTGGTCAAACACCTTCACTTTGGTCTCTTCTGCCAAAAGGGTGTTGTTCCATAAGTCTCGTGATTTGTTCAGATTCAAATCTAAGCCATGCTGTGATTTTTTTTTTTTTACAGACAAGACGCTTTCTCCTGGCAAACCTTCCAAACAAGCCATACCTGTTCTGTTTTTTTCCAAATGTATTGAATTTTATCGTTTAACATGATAACTGCAGCATTGCTTGCTGATTATCAATTAATCAAGTGAATTTGATTTCAACATCTGGCTGCTACTTACTTTCTCACTTTAGATGAAAGCAGTAAGGGTGTACTTAGTCATCAACAGGATTGCATAGAGTCCTGTCAAAACGTTCTTTTTCACATAACTGTTAAAGTTATTCATGCACTAAACTTATGTTCTGTGCTTAGTTAAATTTACTCATTTGATTGACTTTTGCATTACAAGTAATAAACAAATGTAGAATTTAACTTAAGTTTTAAGGTAGACAAAGCACTTTTATTTTTTAAAGAAAATTCATTTCTCTAAAAAAGAAAAGTGGTTTGAAATGCGATGTATAATAACTCTGCCAAAGTGCTTTAACAAAATCCTTATTGACCAAACCATGAAGCCAACAAATCTTCACGGAGCTGAACTGAAGTGAATCCAAAGCGACTGTGGACATACCAGTTTGTGCATATGAAGCTTAGTCAAGTCCACATGTGTGAAAGCAATACAGTTTCGGGAGAAAGGCGCTGGGTGGAGTGGCAGACTTAAGAAATATACAAAAATAAACAGACTGAACTATAGCCTGAAAAAGAAGGATGAAGAGAAAAAGAGCGAGTCTGCATCCAACAAGTTAGATTTCTATTCTGATCTCGACCATCAGCCACTGTTCTCTTAAAGTCAGCTAAATCAATAGAGACGCGCAGCTCAGCGAGACACCTTGAAGCCAAAAACGCAGTGGCATAAACAGGCTGAAACTTGCTGCTTCTCCAAGGACTAGTGGCCCCAAAGCTTTGTCTTTTGCAATGGGATACAATGCAACAAGTATGGGGGGGCATTCAACCCCATGCCACTGGCTCATTTTTTCCTTCTCTAATATTTCTCTAAATAAATTTTCCTTCCTTATCTTTAGATTTTGGCTTCATCTTCAGCATGCACGTATACACACATGGACTTCTTCACACAGACTCTTATTACACTTTAGGGCGAGGGGAGGTGTGCAAAAAATCTAGAGAAATATACATGAACGTAAAAGTCAGTGAAATCCTGCAGACTGATCGGGCTGATATGAATCCAAATCAAGAGCACTTCTCTTTATACAAAATTAGAATTTGTGTTGGCGTGGGTGAAGGAAGCCATTTTGGTTTGGCTGTGATCGTTCCCATGCCGCTGTTACAGTGCTGCAAAAATATACAGTGCAACCAGCATTATTTTACATATACACGGCTGATATTAGCACGCTGCCATTTTCATTATATTATTAAGACTGAAATTCGACAGTTTTTCTTTCTGAGTTGGGGTTTATTTTGCCTCCAGCAGAGATTGTCATATTTTTGTCACTTTCAGTTAACACAGAAGTTGCAGTAATTATTGTTCAAAACAACACTTTCACATTTCTGGGAAGGAAAAAAAGTGCTGATTTAGGAATTTCTGTAAACAATATTAACTTTTTCTTTTTTTTTTTAACCCCAGTCAGAAAATTGGCTGATTGGCTCATTGTTTTTATAGCTGGGGAGTTAGCAGTCAATAAGCGCACACTAGATGTCCGTATGTTTAACTAAAAGAAAAAAAGAAGAAGAAATGTGACATATGGCACGCTGGAGGTCTGGAGCCAGGAAAGTGATTTAAAACTCCTTATTGCTTATACAAACATGTTTTAGTTAATTGGTATAATTGAGATATTTCATAATCTTTATTTCTACAAACTATCGACTTAGCTTTGTGTGTGTGGGCAGATACAAGCAAAGCCAGTAAACATAATAACCCACCCACACTTTTGCTTATAAGCTGAAATCGCAACAGGAAAAACCACATGGAAAATATTAATGTCATCAAACTGCCCATGTGTGCAGTATGCATGCATATTTTGTACAGAGCGCATACAGTATTTAAAGCCTTGAAAACATCTTGCTTGAGTGGACTGTGTCCAGGCATACAGTGAGCTGCCCCATCATAACTGTTTCTGATTTGTGGTTTTCACTTTTAAAAAAGCACAGAGATGTTATATGTAATGCAATCTTCTGGCCGTGTTGGACTTTTACCTCAGTGTGTACGCAGTGGAAGACCCCAGACATGCAAACAAAGGAGTCTCTGTTCTGGCTACATGCACCTTTTTCACAGGCGCACATCATGTAAAGGCTTGGCTGGGTATCTTACTGCAGTGTTAAAACCGGCATTAAAGCTTATGGGCTTCTTTCACAAAAAGCTTTACCAATTGTTAGGGTAGAGTATTTCTGAGCATTGTCCACAAGACCAAAGAATATCAGTCTCTACTGTGCTATTCACACAGAATAAACAGAAAAGAAGTAACAGGAAGCCCATATTTTTTTACACTCACAAATGGGGATTGCTTAAATCTTAGAAAGTAGGGAAAGCATTTTAAAAAGTTATATACTCCTTATGATTGGTGATTATTGTTTACGAATATACTGAATATATTTATTCTGGGTTTCTTTATTACACAGTAATCACCGCTACAACCCGACGCAGAAAATCATATATATTTATCATATATATACTTGAATCTTTAATTTGCCTGATTTCACTTCAAAAGAAAACCACATGTAACAAACCGCCGCACAGCTAATGCATAAGCGTCAATTGGGAAATGATTGACTTGTATACACAGCGAGCGGTTAGAACGAATTTTGCAAAAAGAAAATGCAGACGCATTCCCTGCATGTTATGGCTTTGAAGAAATACATGGGTTAACCTCTTCTGAAATGTCAGTGTACGAATAAAATACTACACAACTCAGCTAAAATATAATGATTTGGACAGCCCTCGCAAAATTGTTAAGGGAAGCTTTTATGTAGTTAGACTAAAGAAAACTTCCCTATTGAAAAATGCCAGTCAGGTAGTTCTCAGCAGGGGTTCATTTTTATCATTATTTTTGTTATTAGTAAGAAAATAGCCCCTAAAAAAGCTCAATGTATCATGTTTTTAGTGCTTGTATTACTTGATCATCAATCCAAGACCTAAAGATATTAGCTATTAGGTGACAAAAGCAGCAAATATTTAACACTAATACGGGAGTTAAGTAGTGGATGGTTGTTTAAAAAAAAGAGAGAGTGCAAGGGAGAGAGAAAATTCACACAATGGTCACACCTTTATTGTTTTTTTAGCATAATATAGTATATTAAATGTGCTAAAAAACCCTTTGCAACCATTAGCTCCTGAGCAAAAGGTGCACATCCTCTTTGAAATCTCACGTTTAATGTTCTCTATTAAAGGATCAGGCACCAAACAGTGAACTCTGTGTTCAGAGTGCTATTCAGAACTGGTGTGTAAGAGTCTATTTGACAGCACCGACAGAGCTGCAACTGACATGTTTTGAAAAGCCCAAATTGCCTTATCCACTAAGAAGGTATTTGTTGACACAACACTGCAGACCTGGAGTGGGTGTTGGTGATTGACATATGACCGCTGCAGCTGGGAAACTACAAAGCTGGACATTTATCCCAATTAGCACAAGCAAATGCATATAAGTGACATAATTAGGGCAGATTTGGAAATGCAGCTAACAGCGATGGACGTCGTGGTCTCCGATGTGTGCTGTAAGTAGACAATAAGCTGTTAAAGCTCCTGCTCGACCTCTCACTATAGTTACTCAATCCCAACATCAAAGGAAAGACAATCTTAGGGCTATAGGATGATGGCGTGTGAATGCATGTGTGAGGGGTTTTTATGGGAACATGTGTGTACGGGTTTATGGGTATATATGTGGGTGTGTTTAAGAGCACGTACATATGTTCTTGTTCATCAAAAGGCCCAATTTAAATGTTACATCGTGAGACTAAGCACATTTTTAGAAAGTGAGGGCATTTTGCCGGATCTTTACTTCTTCAAAGCGCTGTCAGAGTAGAGGCATGTTTTGAGAGGGGTTGGTGTATAATTAGATTAACTTTTAAAGGGTCAGTTACACAATTTACAAAACAAGATTAGAAAAAAATTAAAAGCAAACTTTGAAAAACAGATTAAAGCACCAATCTTAGATGATCTGGAATACCCAGGAAAAAGTTTTTATATCTATCTTGAACATTTAGGCAAAGAAAGATCTGCATTCACTCATCTGTCCGTTTTCCCAGGTGTTTGGCTGCTAGTCTGTTCTTCACATCGCTTCCCCTTTCCCGTGTTGTAAAACTCAATGCTGACATCACTGCTCTAGTCCAATCATCTTTTCGCCCGCCTTCTCCAAATCAATCTGCCTCCACTCTGCGTACTATAAATCGCACTGCTCATCTTTTATTATCCCATGTGGACTCTTTTGTGCACCCACTCCTCCACCTCAAGCAAATCAGTCAGTGCTCCATTTGTATCTTCAACACCATCATCAGCTAGACTCTGGTGGGGTCCTGTCCAAGTTTCTATTGCTGGATTCCATTCTGCTGTGATGGGCCATCAGAGACTAATCGCCAAATTTGATAGTTGTATATCTTCTAATGATCTCTCCTTATTGAATTATGGTTTTTTTTATCAACTTTGTTTTTGGGAGGAGGATGTAGGTTACATCTCAAAGTCTGAACAGAGAAATCATAAATCATGTCCATGGGCATGCTGCATCATGAGCTTGGCAAAAATGGGCGGGTCTCCCCTGAAATAATTGCAGACAAGCTGGTTTTTATTTCTGATGGAATTTTCAGATTTTCAATTATTAGACCTCATTGTGCCTTCCTCTTTTTAAAAATCTGGGAAAATGCCTCTCTGCATCATACAGGAATAGAAAATGACTGTTACGCTGATCCTTATGGGGGCAGCGCATTATGTCAGTGTGCTTTCACAGTTACCGGCGCTATGCCCATATTAGAAAGTGCACGATTTTCACACGGCTGAAACTACACAGCTTCTTGCACGTGAGCTTATAACTTGTGAATTACTTTGTGTCAGAAAACGTGTCACTTCCTTTTACAGTAAATGAGTATGTTTATATGAAACAGTGTGTGCCTGTGCGTGTCTGTGTGTGATTGAAGGTGTGTATGGCTCCTGCTGTCCTTGGCCTGACTTATTTGGAAAAGCGCTAATTGACGTGGAGCTTCCACCTCATCGTGTTTTGTCAGGACATGAAGACCTTGCTGCTGGATCAACAAATCCTGGAGCTCTGACTTCTGCCATATGTCCAAGCCATGTGTTCCCATCTACCAGCTGGGAGCACTCAGCACCGATCCTGTCTTATTCACTGAGTCTATGTGCGACTGGGACCATGACGCTCCAGAGTGGGACCAGAGATCCAACTAGCTTGCAACTGTAAACTATTACTGCTGGTTTAGCCATAATTGTCTGGTTCAGTGGGCTGAAACTGTGAGGACAGATGGATTAATCCATCTGATGTTAAATAGATATAAAAATTTTAACTTTTAACTAGAATCAAACCTTCCGATCATATATTTAACATTTAAATCTGATCTGAAACCTTGTGAAACACACTGACTGTCACATCAAATGATGAAAACATTTCTGATGCAGGCCTATGAGAAAGAAACTGGTGGACATAGTCATTTTTTTATTAATGTTCAGAATTTCCACAGAGACAAAAGCATAACTTGGAAATGTGCCCACATCAGTGGCGGTAAAAAGGCGACACATCACTTTTGACTTGTGTTTTCCTCTCATGCTAACCACATGGTTTGTTTGTCCATTTTCCACTTTTCTTCACTGGAAAATGTGTACATTTCACATTTTCCAGTCTACACCCAAACATAACAATCCATAAACTCTTCTTGTTAAAGGGTGACATCAGCTTACTCAGACATTTATTTATTTAAGTCTGCAGGGCTTACAGGAAAAGACGTGGGCGATCTTACCTGGTTTGGTGACCGAAACTCTTGGTTATTGTCATTCATGTACATGTTGTCACCATCAAACTGTGAACAGAAAAAAGAAATAAACATTGTATGTAAGAAGAGGCTTTTTTTTAAAAAGAAGGGTGGTGGGTCTGTGAAAGAGGTACTAAAGAGGAAAAGCTCTTTACGGGTGGCCTGAAGTGTGAGACTAATGACTTTGTCACTTTGGTTAAACCTCGTGGTGGCATGGCAGCATGGGTAATTACTGTTTCGTCAGCGGGCCGGTAATTAGGCTACATGAGCAAAGTGACGAGAGATGGGCTTTTCCCTCTGGGCTGTGCTGTGTGTGTGCGAGAAAGAATGAGTGCGGGTGAATCTGTGAGTGCTTACAGTAGTAAAGTGCGCCTGGCTTAGAGGGTTGCACATGTGTGTCGGTGCGTGTGTGTGTGTAGCACAATGAGGGCATGCTTCGTCTTTAGATTTGAGCTAATCAGGCAATGAAGGATCGCTTGCTGCAGGTGCCAAAACATTGCTTGTCATGGGGTTAGGACTTGCATAACGACAAATTACTTTTGACCCACGGGGGTGCTGGGAAGCAACACTGGGTCACCAGTTGTTTCATGCAACATGCTAGCCTTCATGTCTAGCATGTTACTGAGCTAAATCCCTTAAGAATTCCCCATCGAGATCAACTGCGAGTGCGCTACGAATAAAGAAAAAAACCACAGACGGATTCTGTTTTTAGCTCAAGCGGAAATGAGATTCAGCCGCCACAAACGACTCGGTAACGGAACCTGTGTGGTGCCAAGGTGACTGAGAAGCTGTGACCACGTTAAGATGAGCAGCGTTGGTAAATGCTCTTGGCTTCCAAAGGCATCAAGGTTTGTCACCACGCACTTGCGGCAAATAGAAAAAACCTTGACTGGAGCGGGTAATGTTGCACGTGAACACACATACACGTAGAAACTCAATGTGTCAAATAAAGCTCCCTCTATTTTGTTTGTTGATGGAGGTCGTTCTTGGCGATATGACTGCGCAGTCGACTCGGGAACAGACAGGAGAAAAAACACGATCAAACTACACAGCACTCCATGTCAAATTCCTCAGATGTGAAGATATGGGAGGCCCTTTTCATTTCGGGTGGTCTGCTTTGTGTCGGCAAAGAAAGCGACCAAAGCCTTGAAAAATAGACACGCACTGGATATGAGTGGACGCAAATGGATCATAACATATACCTGCTCAAAAACAGTGACCAAATAAGTAGACTAATGGACGGAAATGGGCAGAATTCCTGAGGGGGAAATCTAATATCTGCGCTGGTAGACAGGAAAAAGTCGAAGCAAATGAGCGTGTGAGTGGTGAGAAAGAGAAATTACTGTACATTATTGTAGGAGAAAGGACGGGGGAATGAGTTCCTGCCTCGGGGCAATGCTTGGCTAACGATGCATACTGTGGAAACCCTGGTGAGGATTCACTTGGTTATTCTAATGATTCAATTCATACGAAAATATGAAACTGACACAAGAGGTGCATTTAAGCCTCGTTCACACCTGACATGATTAATCCAACGTCACTGCAGCAGCAGCTGGAAAAAAAACCTGACATCTCATCTTCACATTAAACTGATAATTGTTCAATGCCACACGCCAAAGCTGCTAATTTGCTTAATCAAGCATGCCGGTGTCGATCATCTGACCCAACTGCGGCGGGAAGTGACTGCAGCTCGCTGAGAGGGCCAAACTAATGTTGACCTTGGTGACATAGCTGCAATAAACTCTTCACTCCGCACATGAAAGCCTCTTGTCATCGCCTAACTGAGCAATTTCATTCCATTGAAATCCACTTTGATATCACTGGTGACATAAAGCCATTCCGAGAGCTTCTTCAGAATAAGATTCTCTCGGGTGAAAAGCGACTGTAGTCGCCGAACAATGGCATTTTCAACCCCGCCAACGCCGCCACGGCTCTCATTACAGCTAATTCTGCCACGTGAATTCTTCGAGAGCGAATCCTCGACGGCGTTTGTTTCTGCCCCGCTCTGAAGGAACAAATGAAGTGAGATAATGTTTATTTTCACCAATTACATCTGTAATGCAATATTCACCAAAAAAAGGCTCAAACTGCCCAGAAAGGTCAACCATTTTGTGCTTCAACATGGCTGCCCACAGACTGCAATGTAAAGCTCTTTCCTCTTGCTCCTTTTGATAGCTCTCCTTAGCAGTTCCTCACTCTCCCACTTAATATGCCAATTTATCCTCGGCTCAATGCTATCAACTCTGCCATTACTCCACATATACACCGCAGAAATTCTCTCATTCTCCTTTCTCTTCATCTTTCCCCTTTCCCCTCAGTCTCTCCATCTTTCTTTCCACCTCCTTTCTTTTTTCACAGTTTCTCATGTTCCCCTCACTCCCTTTTTTCCCCCGTGTTTCTCATCCTCGACACCCTTTTCTCCATGTTGCAACCTCCTTACTTCCACTTCTCTGTCTCCCTGCCTACTCCTCTTTGCCCCATCTTTTCTCTCTTTCTTCACCGGGCCTTGGCATCACTTTCTCATCGGCAGTCTAATTGGGCATTCTGCCTGAGACAAGGGCCTCATTAAGCAGTAATTACACACATGTTGTTTTCGGCAAACATCTCTATTTGGATTGCTTTGCATGGTAATTGTTCAGCAGGGACCACTGCTCGCGATGTTTCCCTCCGTGGCACACGTGGTGCTGGTAGAGAGGAATAAAAACATGGAGAAGAAGGGAGGGGTAGAGAGAGCAAGAGAGAGGGGGGAAGGAGAGGGGGTGAGAACAGAGAAAAATAATAATAGGCTGTGGAAGAGAGACAAATTGAGAAATAAAGAATGCATACATGGGAGAGAAGGAGGATGAGTAACACAGAGGCAGAACAGAGGCAGCCTAAAAGGATGAAGGCAATGCTGAGGCAGTAAATGGAGAAAGACAATGAATAAATGACAAAAAAAAGGAGGTAGACAGATTCAGTGTGAAAAGAAAATGAGGTGGAGCTGTAGAGAGGGCATAAAAAAAAGAGAGACACATAGAATGAGTAAATTAGGTAGAGAAGTGAAAAAGTAAAGACAGTGACAGAGACAGAGTCCCAGAACTAGGTCATGCCGTGCAATCATCGAGCGTTTCAAAAATAATGAAGCCACAAGGTGGAAGTAATGCTAACTAGCATATCCAGGGAAAACATGTAATATTTACACAGTGGTAATGGGGCAATACAATGCTGGGATCTTTTCATCTTGGGAGTATATTTTTGAGACAGCTGATGACGGGATTGGAGGCAGCATTACAGAGTGCGCTGAGGATCGCGTTTGATTGACGGACAACACGAGCCTTCTAGGAAACATCTGTTTGTGAAGAGGGTGGGGTGGAGTTCAACTGCTCTGGGTGTCTGTGTAACGCCCAAACTGCGCGGTGATTAGAGAGACAAATCACCTTGTAGTAATGAAAAATGTCGAAAGCTACAAAGCATCATGACAATTTGGCCGAATTTACACAACTGGACGTAATTATCTCAAGTACACAAACACATGCCTGCTAATATTAGCGGCCGTGTTTAATTCAGGTTTTGTTCATAAAGCATTTTATTACAAGCCTGTCTCTAAGGGCTGCAGGAATTGTGAAAAGTACATAAGTACATTTATTTTACTACTGGGCTGCAGGGCTGCCCCATGAGCACGGGCTCTTGCTTTTCTGCCGCAGGCACAACTCTTTGCGCTCGCTGAGTGGCAGTAGCACATTCAGCTGTCCGCACCGCAGCTGAGCCATTTTACTTTCTTTCAAGTGATCACTTTGCATGTAAATATATCCAAATTGGCATTATCTGTAACATAAGTATATGGTAATTTTTGTCAGAGGATGTCAAGGTTATAAAACTCAGGATTTCAGCAGTGCAGAAGTGCATCTTGGAATTAGCTGCCTGTTAACGAGGGAGTCTTAATTGGTCACATTCCTGTCATTATTTCACACTTGTTCCATTGTCTCATAAGCAGAAATATGTAAATGAGAAGAGCTTTATTGGAAATTTGCCTGTATGAAAATACAGTATATGTCAGCACAGAGAGTAGGAGAGACGCAAACAGCTGGCTGAACTAGCTAGAATGCAAATACAGTGCAGTGATGTCATGGATATGCTAAATAGCATATGGCATTATCTGAACTGGCTTCCCACTGAAAGTTAATGACACTTCCAGAAAATGGTGTGAGGCAGTGAGCAAAGTGTCGAAAAGAGTAGGAAACCCCTGTCACAGTGTCTGTGACATCTCGTGTTTAACTTTTATTTACAAGTAAACATTTAGCCCACACAGTAGAAATGAGCAACATATATAGGTCATGTGTCACCGGTCAGCCACAAGAATATAAATAAATAAATAAATACTGGGATATGATTAGTTTGAGGAATTTGATGCTACTTGTCTCTTTTTCCAGCTACACCTTGAAGGGAAAATGTCTCATTCAGCTGACATACTAGGCTTTCATATGCAATGCATTATATCAAATTATACATTACTAACCATGGGTACAGAATAAACTGCTCAAAACTTTATAAACTTATAGGTTTACAACATTAGAACGATCTATGTCTAAAGTTTTAATGTTGCTAAAACATGTATATGTATAGATAACGACAAACCAATTATACAGTATAGACAAACATGAGAGATTTCCCTATTATTTCTTTCATTATGACAGCAGAACTGCATTATCATAGAACATTACCCCCACTGGGGTTTACCGCCTTATTAAATATCACAGCACAATGCCAGTGGCCGCAGATACAATCAGATATCTGCTGCAACTTTGCACTTTTATGCAATCAACACCCTACAGACCTTTGTAATGTATGTAAAAGCATTCAAAAAATAAGTATTAGAACCCCCTCCATACATTATCATGTTAAAGAACCCGAAACAACTTTTCTTTTTTTTTTACTTTTCCAGTTAATAAAAGAGAATCTATAAGCAGAATATGTAATATTTGTGACTTTAAAAGCCTTTGCCAGTACACCAAGTCTCTAAAAATAATTCTCTCACCGAGCGGAATTAATAAGCCCAGAACAGTACACAGCTATTCTGTGAAGAAAGGGGTGTGGTGGTGGTGGTGGTGGTGGTGGTGAGGGCTCATGCAATATGTATGCCTGTTTGAGCACCCTTCTTCCTCATCTTCCCCCTCTTCTCTTTATTTCTTTTTTACATCCCTCTCCCCCCCCCTCTCTCTCTCTCCCCCCTCTCTCTCTCTCTCTTCCTCTCTCTCTCTCCCTCTCCCTCTCTCTCACCAGTCCTCTGTTCAATTAAGCCGTAGGAACCTGAACCTGAGACAATGTGGCTCTGGATTTGATGTTGCCCGACTTGTCAGTGCTGGTTCAAAGCCACAAAGGATGACAGACAGAAAGACTAAAAAAGCAGAGGGAAACAGATGCAGAGGAAAGAAAGACAGAAAGAAAGAAATAAAGTGCTGTAGATTTTCAGAGTTACATAGGAGGAGGAGAGAGAAACAGCGAAGAGAAAAGACACTATAGTAACAATTCTGGTGTTGCGCCACGCCCCAAGCAAACAATGAACATAGGCAAACAATGAACATGGCACACACACACACACACACATACACACAAAGCCCATAAAAAGCACAGCCTGTGGCCATGGCGACACATGCTCTGTTGTCGTTAGATAAGGGAAACAGGGCCTCTTCCTGGGTGTGAGAGTTTGATCCTGCGCACACAGACACACACACTAAACACACTACACCCACACGTGCATGTGCAGAGTGAGCTGCAGCAGCACTAGGGTCACATCCACAACGCCGCGCATCTTATGTACCCTCACCTTTATCACCTGCATGGTTCATTTTCATATGCAAAGCTCAGGCTATGTTTATCTGAACACACTGTGCTCCGGTCAGTGGACCACACAGAGCACGGTCAGATATTGACACAACACACGGAGCAGCTTCTTGTATATCTCAGCTGATTTTGATGGAATTTTTGTTGGAGTTATATCTGGCTTGGTGCCATCTTACATAGTATTTGTTTATAGGACTGGAGAGCACGAATTGTTCTAGTGTTGCATTCCTCAAAGGAGAGTTTCAGGAGCATCACAAGACATATTTGCTTACCTCTCCCACGGCTGCCGTTTAAGAAATATTTGGCTTTATTGTTACTGATTAAGCAATCCATCAACTCATAACTAGTCAAACAACATGTGCTAGTGAAAAACAATGAACTCTTCCCACCAGAAGCAACTTAAGCACTCGCACACGTACAAACACACACACGCGCACACAGACACACACAAAGCTCCCATTCATCTACTCTGCAGTTATACTGGAGCAACCACAAAACAGAAATAACAGTTAGCAGCAAAGGTGGTGAGAGGTGGGAAGGGAGATTGAGACTGCGCGGGGAGGAAGGGGTGTGGGGAGGGTGGGGTGGGGTGTGGGGAGGGGGTGGGTGGGGAGACAGGTCGGTTGATGCTAAATAAGGTTTTGTTTCCACCCTGAACTTGGGTTCGCTGTGACTTGGTGAGTTTACGGCACGATAAAAATCTCAACGGCGATGATAACGTAGTTCACACCTTTTAATGGAAATATCAGGTTGACAGATTTCGAGAATGTAATGAAATTTTATGTTTTGCTTCTTTTTTTTTCCTGTTTTCTGTTTTTGAAAGTCAGATAAGATCATTTTTTTTGTTCCAAATGCAGGTACACAAGGCAAAACCAAACATAAAACCAAAACCAAATAGAAGCTTACAGTACCTCATGCTTGCATTTCCACTGTTGTATCTTAAAAAAGCCTATAATGAGCACTGGGGAATTTCCTATTTTTAAGATGTTTTACTCATTTTATACATACAGGAAGCTTAATTTATCTGGTTATCTCATTAGGGTAATTGCAAATGCTTTTTTTAATGTTTCACAGGGTTAGCAAAACTATAAAGTAGTTTTTTTTAAGGTTAGACGTAACCTATTTGTCTTTCTAATTACCATTGTACATTCAGCTATTCAGCTTATGCTCACTGTTAGAGAAAGCTAACTCATCCTTACTGTATGGGAAATGAGGTTAACCATGATTCAGCGTTCTCTTCGGTATATCCTATGTTACCATACGTTCGTGCTAACACCCCAGCCTCTGTGTCTCTCTCTTTCTGTGCACCAGCCGCAGAGTTTCTGTGTCACGGAATTAGCGAGATCTACACCTATGCAGCTGATCCGTCCTGGCCAAAAGGTATCCATCATGAGTGTGTCACTGCTTTTAAGTGGAAAATTTCATTTTAGTTCACGCTTATCTGAGAACGCGTCAGTTCTCAGAAAAAGCGTTTTTTTTTTTCTTTCAACTTATTGTTTTGGTTTTCTGCTCATTCTCTCTCACGCCTCTCATCTGTGGTGTTTTCTTTCAGAGAAAATCTTTCCTCCAGGAGTCAAGGAAGAACAAAATAGAGATAATGTTGCTACATACACTCACCCACCACACCTGTTCAACTGCTCATTAACACAAATATCCTATCAGCCGATCACACGGCAGCAACTCAAAGCATTTAGTCAGGTAGATGTGGTCAAAATGACCAGTTGAAGTTCAAACTGAGCATCAGAATTGGGATGAAAGGTGATTTAAGTGACTTTGAACATGCCATGGTCTGAGTATTTCAGAAACCTACTGAACTTTGAAGCAGATGGCCTACAGCAGCAGACGACCACATGGTCACCTAAGAACGGGAAACTGAACAGAATTTGGTGTGATCATGAAAGCATGGCTCCATCCTTCTTTTAATCAACTGTCCAGGCATTTTCTGGGTCTTAGCACCCACTCAGCATCATTTCACTTCCCAGTCTACATGAGTATTATTGTTTACTATGTCCTTTGGTGCAAGTTTGTAGCTCAAAAGCCAACTTATTTTCTGTATAAACAAACCCACAAGCATTAGGTCAAAGGACCACCTTGTTCGAGGAAGCATGTTTGTACTGTGTTAAAGATATGTCAACGTATGGTTTGTTTGTGCACAGTTGTGGTTTGCATACACTCATTGTGAGCATGAGTGTCATGGCAAGTTTGGGCTTTGAATGATGTCTTTGAACTATTCTTTTTCTAGAACGGTATGATTGTACAGTACATGTCTTTAATGACATGCATGACATAAAAATTCCTTTTGGATTTTCTCTTAATTTTACAAGATCAAAAGTATACATGCAGGCTCACATACATACATACACCCCTACTAATATTTGCTCAAATGTCTCTTAGCAAGTTGTACCTCGACCGTATGCTTTTGGTATACATCAACAAGCTTCTGTCATAATTCTGACTGGAAATTCGACCGCTCTTCTTGGCAGAGTTCATTTAAATTAGTTGGTTTCCTATCACTGACCCAGTCTACAAATCTTCAACAGGGTTGAGGTTGGAGCCTTGGGAAGATTTAACCATATAGTATGGGGGCTATATGTATACATTAACCCTCTGTGGTTTAGAAAAAAATCAAATTTATAGTCAATAAAGATGTATACTGTCCACAATTATTCTGTACTGTACAATCAAAGGAACAGTTAGAAATAATCAAGAACTCATTAAAAGCCAAAAATTACCAGGACGTTTGTCCTGATGATGAGTGTATGTAAACCACAGCTGTATTATCAGTCGGGGGACGGCGAGTGTACAACAAGTCAAGCAGTTAGCAAGTCAACTACCTGGCTAACTAATGTTTGCTATCCTTTTCAGTTGCTGAAGAAGCTAACGGTCTCTCCTGTAAAAAACAAACAAACAAAAGAAACATTTTTTTAGCAGACTTTACAGGAGCTACTCAAAAATGTGGTCCTTATTTCAACCACGATGTTTAGTAGTTGTTTTTTGACCTAAGGCTCATTAAAACAGAAGACTTCCAGCACGTTGTCATGTCCCACTAAATGCTCCATCAGAGGGTAAACATGAAAAAGACTGGCAGATCAAACTGCAACAACATGCTCAGACTCGGAGTGGCAGTTCCAACTCCAGCAGACTTCATTTTAGCTGAAAGACAAAATTATTTAGGCTCTCACGAGTTATTTATATGATTTCTCTACCTAGAAAAGTACGCGGTCAGTATTCATACATTTCTTATGCAAGCAGTTCAACTGCGGTTCCAACCAGTTTTGAGAAAAATAACCTTAAAACAACACGTTAAACATCTATCCTTTTCAAGGATTTCCACCCCTTGTATGAACCTTGATTAGTATCTGTCTGTCTGTTCAGTATATGTATCAGAGTGCAAAAGAGGTCACAGTCATGAAACGAGCCACGTGCAAGCGCATGTGCAGAGGTATAACAGAAGAATTCAAATGTCAGACCAAGGTGCCACCCACACGGCCTCCCTCATCTTGCTGTGGTAGCCTTCAACGGCCTGTCGGCTAACCAGTCCTGGGAAACACCTTCCTAGCATCAAGCACAACAGCATCACATGCAACTAGCAGCTAGCAGGTGCTGTAGTACTGTACTGCTATACTTAACAACAAGAGGAAAGTAGTTATCCCACCAGACTACCTGACATTCGCTGTCTGTGGTGGTGTGAATGTGTATTTGCACGTTTGTGCATGTGTGTGTGCACAGTATGCGTGTCCGTACAGTATGTGCATGTCACTAGGTGAGTCTTTGTCAGTGAGGTTTCTCTGGCAGCAGGAGAGGATGCAGAGCACAAGCCACTTTTAACTGACTGGGGTAAACAGTGATGAGAGAAGATAAAGGACAGAGTGAATGTCACATTACCCCAGCCCTTTGCTTCTGCTCACCACAACATCAGATAACTGCTGCAGGAAAAAAAAAGTCTGGTTTCCTCTAGCATATAATTGGTTATCTCATTGCGATCTACTGTTCTCTTGCCTCTGCACAGAATGAAGTATAAAGAGCAAAGGGAGAAAAAAAAAAGTCTAAAGTTTGACTGTTCAGTCAGTGACTAAAATAAATCATTACAAGCGTAGGAAAGGCACCGATCTATTTTCATGGTGGTTGCCACAGATTTAAGCATTTAGCAGAAAAAACAAATAAACACAGAACACCTGATAACAAGGTCGTGTTGTTTTCGCTTTCAAACAACCTATTAGAATAGCACTAGCAACGCAACATAGATGGGTTAACACACAACACGTTGACTTGACTAGATAGGGAAGTAATATTGATTATCAGCAACAATATCTAACAGGTCAATCAATTATTAGCTCAGAGTTAAGTAAACAGATAACATTTCATATGAAATGAAGCTATGCATTAAAAAAAACAAGGTCTGTTCAAAAGAACTTTGGTATATTCTGTCTAAAAGACAGTTTTTGTTATAAAGAGCCTCATGAGATCTTTAAATAAAAAGTAAAGTTAAACTCTAAACATGTCAAAGGTACTTTATTCAGAGTTAATTTGTCTCCCTGGATGCAACCTGATCATAACATAGCACATCACCATGTGACCTGATCATAACAACTACAGAGGCGTATTTCGCACCTTCTTCATGTTTTCACACATACCGTAATTAAGAAACTCCTGACATGATTTGTAAATTCCAGTAAAACGGTTGCCTTTGAATAGAGACACTATAAATGATATAGATGATGTGTTCACACATTTGTGTATAAAACATTTATGTGAAGGTTCTTATAGGGAGCTCGACATAAATACGGAGAGCAATTTCATCTCAGCATGAAGCCTCCAGAATTGACCAGGGCCCAGGATAGTACCTTGAGGTACACTTTTCCAAATCAACCGGCTAGTGAAAAAAATAAGGGGGCTTGGCTATCTCACCACGGCAGTGGGTAGTCTTTTCCTAGATGGATTGATGGCCGGAGAGGGGGCAGTGTGGAGCCTAACGCCTCGCTCACCCACACTGTACCGGGCCTGTGGTTAGAGAGAGCGAGAGAGAAAGAGAGAGACAGCAAACAGGAAAAAAGAAAAGAAAGAGAAGACAAAAGCAGAGAAGGAAAGGAGACGGCAGGGCTTTAGATTGCAAGGTACAAGCAGGGCATTTGTAAAGGGAACATGTCAAGCCCTCCCGCCCTCTGTCGTGAACCTTTCTCTCCTTCTCCCTTTCTCCGATTGCCCTGCTCTTCCTCTCGTACGCCGCGCACGCGTGGAGGGGGAGGAGTAACGACATGAGAATTACACAGTGACATGCAGCGCTGTGCTACGGGAAGAATGGAGGTTAATGAGCTGACATACCCTCCACCTCGAACACGCCTCCTCCCCATGCCAGCCTCCCTGCTCTCTTTCACACGCTGACAAGCATGTACACAAAAACCCCGGCAAGACAGTGAGGAGTGAAAGCTGGCAGCAAGACAAGGTTTGGTGCACCAAAGGAACATCATGTGGCAAGAGCGCAGTTTACACTCTCTTCACATACAGTGCACACAGCTCACAGCTGTAGCTGGGTTATGAACAACTGTGAACGTGAGCTAATGTAATTTACATTAGAAATATGGCCTCAGCTAATGCAATCAAGAACTGGGAAGATGCAAGACTCGTTATGCATCAGAAATCAGAGGCTTAAAAATATCTGGCAGAAAGTCGCTGTTAAAATTCCTGAATTTGATGATACTTGTTCTTCTACTGTACTATAGGTGAAGGTACGCTAACAGCAGAATGGAGGCAGCAAGTGAAGCAACAGGTCCACTGTGACTTGCAAAATAATGCGAAATTTAAAAAAAAGAAGTGGAGAAATTTAGCAGCACTGGGACTCACATATATCTGGTATTATGAGGATTCATCCTCTCCTGGCTGTGAAAGTATCTACCAGCGTGTCAAGAGCATTTATTTCTTCATTCATAACCCATAAAAAGTTACGCTGCTCGTATAGCTAAAAGAAACATTCAACCACTAGTTTTACCAACTTGCTAAACACTATAAAATACAAATAGATAAAACAGCCGATTTATTAAGGGACAATTGTATTTCGTGTCCAGACCACAAACCAAAGGCTATACATATCATTCTCTTACTGCAAAGAGTATAGAGTTCTGTGAATAACTGATTAGGCCTTCAGATTCTCAACCATTTCTTGGTTGTCACGTGGTGACGTGTGGGTGTATAATATGTTAAATAAAACCTCAGTGGCCTTTAAGTTGCATCACCAGAAAACCAACACGCAAAGGTGACAATTTTTACCAGATAAGAGTCCATGGGTGCTCAAGTATGCACAGACACAAATAACACAGAGGGGTAAAAAAAAACAACCCCAAAAAACAGCCGGCTTCAAAGGAACGTTTCAGAAAAACTTTCAGTAGAGAACAACTTGAACACCAAGTTCATACGAGCACGAGTGAAATTCACACGACCACATCTAAAGATAGGTGCAGGTGCACTAAAACACTGAAATTGTGCCATTTTTTTCATTTTTCAAATCTGCAGTTGTCTAAACTGAGTATAGCCTATTCATATGGCTCAGTTTCATCCATCTATTGATTGGTTATAGGATGCTACCATTTAGGGATAGAGACAAAATGTCTCTGCATGTATCCTGCTGCAGTTGATGTGCCTTAATTACCTGAAACTAAATGAGTGAAAAGCACAAGAGTAAGAAAACAGCGTCTAAGAAATAAAAGAACTTTAGCAAAAGCAGAAATAGAATTGATAATGATGCGGCGACACAGCTCCGCAGAGCTTGAAAACAATGGAAGATGGATGGTTAGTCATTAGCACCCATTGTGAATCTTTCGAGTGAGTAATTTGTGGGAAGGCTTGTGCATTTTTAATAGTCTTAAACTGAAGAGCCCTAAGAACACAAACTCCATGAAATAATAACAGGCATTTCACCTTAGCACTATCCGAGCCTCTCAATTATTTACCACTAATGAATTGCCTTGGGCAACATTCTTCCTAAGTACAATATCAACCATCCCAGAGAGCCTGAATCAGCTCACTCAAATACTTAAATACATTTACTCAATTATGCTCACTGTCCCCGCAATTAAAGAGCCAAGAATGTCAAGCTGTTTTCTGCTTGCTGTCTCGTACGCTCTGATTCAGCCTTGATATTTCAGCAAAACTCTTCCCCCGGATAGCAATGATTAATTGATAAAAACATTTTCACAGAAATTGCAACAACCAGGTTCGTGGCCTTTTCTCTGTTTTTGCATCTGTGGTGTGGGTGATGCTAAAAAAAGCATGTTAGCTGTTAGCAGCGACATATCAGAAAAGCAGGCTAGCAGACACCATCTAAAACACCAGTTGCAATGGCGTACGTATATGTGAGTGTTAGTGTTTATAAATGGTTTACATCAGTTCATGTGGAGTGACAAACCGTGTTACGCTCTATTATTGCATTCAACATTTTTATCACCGCACGATCGGAGAAAAATCACACCCATGTTATTTCCACTATGTAACAGATCAGGTCAGGCCTGACTAGCTTTAGTCAATTCCATGCTATCCAGCTGTAAGTCTCTGGCTGTAACTACACCAGAGAAATTAATGCGCAAAGGATCCCGTTCCTAGACAGCTGGTAGTTGTAAATTCCTATCAGGGAATTAAAAAATGTCCAAAAACAAAAAAAACACCAAAAAAAAAAAAGCAGGGAGCGAGAGAGTTTGAAAGAAAACATATACAATTTTCATTTCAACTGCTTTAGGGATTAAGGCTCAGGGCTCTAGAAAAAAAACTGCATTAAAATAATCCACCATTTGCATGTTTTATCTCACAAAGGAGGCTCACATAGACACACATATGCAACAACCCCCACTCTCCCTCCCTGCCTCCCTTTTCCTCCTCCCCCATTCTGTTTGAGCACACACACACATCACACATGTACACACAGCCATCATTAAACACACTCACACACACACACACACATCGAGATCAACCTGCTGCCATCTGCTCCACGCGCTCTGTACAATCCTTGCAGAATACATTATTCACTACAATACATCACATCACATTCCCTCAATGTCATAGCCTTGTGCTTGAGGAAGACTCTGCGTGTGTGTGTGTGTGTGTGTGTGTGTGTGTGCATGCGCGTGTGAGAGAGAGAGAAGATTTTCTCCGTTATACGGTAGAGTGGTAGAGAAAATTAAAGACAGTTTTATTTGGCTTTTAGGTGAAACAAGACTGTCAGCAAAACTCGTGTCTGTTACTAGGCCAGATTAAAAATCCAGACAAGGATGTCAGTGTATGAAAGTGAAGGATAACAGCTACTGAGAAAGTGAGAGGAACTGACACATACAGAAAGCAGGAGAGAGAGACAGACAGAAGGCAGGAGTTTTGCTTTTTGTTACACACTAAGGTCTGCTTTCGTGAAGGACATTCCTCTCAGAGAGTTATCAGGTGTCAAAAGTATGATTTAGCATTTCTCCAAATATAAGCACATTTTTCACAGTTCATTAATGTGTTGACATTATGCTTTATATCCCTGTTTTTACTGAAGGGGAAGTCGGGGTCGTATTGCAGGGTTTTATTCAATGTGGAACAACTTTTGGTTTCTGAACTTAGTGGAGAGGAAGAGAGCGAACACTGGAATAAAGCGGCATTTATCTAATGGTCCACCAGTGGAAAATTACGGCACACACACACACACACACACACACACACGCACAGTAGCTTGGACTTCAAGTCTCAGAGATGATGTAGTTGCATTTCACTTTGAGCAAAGACCTGGAAGAATGAATTCTCGTTGGGTTTAGTCTGTTTTTGTTATTTGTTAATAAGAAAAATTGCAGATTTGTGACTTTTTAATGCAGCGACTTTGTATTTGTATTATTACTTTACTGCAATTGCTTCACTTGATTTCATTTGAAAGATAAATACAGAAACATCGATTGCTTTTTTTTTGCTTGTTTACATTTTTATCTTTTCTCCCTATCGTTTCTTACGCGCAAACCATGAACATGTTAATGCATGTGTGTCGCTATGTGCGGTGGCACAGCGGAGGGAGGGAACAGCTGGCAGGCCCACACTCGACCACGTATTGACCTGTTTTGCATTCACCTGTTATTCAACCTAATGTTTCCACTTGGCTCCGCTGCAGCTGAGCTACAATTAACCTCGCTGTGCGCGCAAGGGAAGGAAGTCTTGAGTAAATTTTTTTTCAAAGCAGTTTGTCAAACTTCCCCAAATGTCATTCTGCCCACTGTCTTAAAATTAATATTTTTTACTTTAACTTTCCCACTCTGAAGAGAAGAGAGGCGAGACATCTAACCCTTCTGAGATCTACAGTAGCTATAAATGTGGCCTATATTCACACAGCGCTAAATTCTTTTCACTTGATGCACGTAATCTGATTGCAGATAATTAGCCTCTGAAAATGTTACTTGCCTTTCTAAACCTCATGAATGACAGAAAACGCTGCTGCATCCAACCCTTCCCTTATCTGCTCTTCACTCGGCTACTCCGCCTCCTCTCGCTTTTTTCCCACCCTCCATTTCCCCCTCCCTCCTCTTTTCCCAGATGCCCTCTCAGCTCTTGCTTGTGTTTGGGCTGCAACTGCGAGGGGTCACTGCCTGCCTTGTCTCACACGTGGAGCACTGAGAATGTGCGTGTGTGTGTAAAAGAAAGACAGCACACACTTGTCTATGGATAATTATATGAATGAGAGCGTAAGAACATCAAAAAAAAGAAAGGAAGAAAAAGAAGTGTGTAAGTGTGTGAATTTAGCCTGATGTGTGTGCAGTTGAGCCTGAGTGCCTTTCCCACTGTGTGTGTTTCAAAGTGTTTCAATGTGTGTGTGTGTGTGTGTGTGTGAGTGCGTGCGCCTTGCGAGCTCAGTGCCAGGTCTCTCTAATGAGTCTGTCAGGCGCTGTTAGCGACGGCGTGCTCCCCTGGCTCAGCGCACTCCTACAGACACACTGTGATTAGCCGGGCCAACGGCACGCCACCGGGCCAGATTAAACACTCACCACGCCGCCAGGGAACACACACGCGCAGACACACACACACATACACTCAGCACAGTACACATTAGAGCAAAGCATTACAGTTGCTCTCATAGACACCACACACAGACGTACTTAGATACACAGCTTCATCATCGTTGTTCCTATTAGTCTGCAACATGTACTTGCCCTCTAGAGCCAGGTGTGGATGCCACTGGAATTGAAAATTAATGTGAAATATAAACATAATACAAGCCACCTATGGCACAGGCAAGAACATGCTAGCATTTCATTAATCTCCGTGCCTCTATTGAATTCCTGTCTGCTGCTAATCTTGAACATCACTCAGAATTAAGGCCAACCCTTCTGGCTCCAGCAGCTTTCAACATCTTCATTAAAGCGACATAATTCACTAATTACAGGTAATTACCCTTTAATGAACAGTCCAGATGAATGAGCAGATATGCAGAGGAGGAGCAGCCACGAGGACATATCCTTTTTCATTCCTCGAGGCCAAGAGCGGACTCTGAATGACCGGGTCCTACGACTTCCATCAGACACAGTGGCCTAGTAAGAACAGGCTCGGCTGACACATGTACACACTACGACCACTCGTAGAAATGTAGACACACCTGCACTTGGCAACGTCTGCTGGTCAAAGGTTGCAGATGAACTGTGAGCAGATGTCTCAATTTGAATACATTTTTTCCAGTTTTCGTGTCTGTCCCTCAGTCTGCACGTATACCTATGGAAATTTACCCCTACGAGTAGTTAAGCTGTTGTTCATCTGAAGCAAATGTCATCTCCGATCTACTATTTAATGTAACAAATTTTAAAGGACTGCTGTGCTGTTGCTAAGTTGATTTTATAAAATCATTGGTTCTTATCCCATGGCGTCAAATACTGCTGCTCTGTTAGATGCTGAACAGATAAACACAAGGTGTCCTTGGAGTGGAAATATTAGACACTGGGAGATAAGGGTCCTCTTTTAAAGAGTGATAAAATCTGCACTAGGATGTCAGAGTCACCCAAAAGGCTCACTTCATTTTTACTCAATGATTTGCTTCATTTTCCCTCTGTGCATCTATTTCTAACTAAACACTAAAAACTACTCGGCTAGGTTTGGGCAGGTTAGGTTTAGGAGGACAGGGTTTTAGCTGAATTATCCCCTTTCGCAATTTCAACCCTCTGCATTGAAAAATGACCATGCAAATGTTATGCCAAGGGCTCTTTTACAAGCATGGCCTGATCTCAGTACCAGCATAACCTGAGGGGTTCGTTGCTCCGAAGCCAAAGGACAACCTTGTGTGTATCTGTAAGTCGCCGGCACCGTATAATAGAACAGAGTTCTGAATGGGCCGATTCAAGACAGTAAAAGTGGCTGTTGGGTGACCTTATTAAAAACTGTTGTAAAATCGTACACTTTATAGTCACTTTACCCTTAAAGGATCTTTAAATTCACGAAGCAAAGCTATTTTCTTCCAGTGTCAAGCTCTACGACAGCGTGCAACTATGTTTGTGACAACTGAATCACTGCAGACTAACCCTGTCATCAACCTGAGAGCGAAAAGCAGTGTTGAACCCAACATGAAATGTGGGTTTTCCCTGTGTCAATATTTAGCAGGACTATTACTGACACTGTTAAGAAGTGAGATGTATGACATATTTGAGGCTGTAATGTGTTTAAGTGGGCAGCTTTTCGAACTGTGAAGGTGTAGGAGGTGTAGACTGTAAAGTCAGAACAGAGCACTGCTCAATGTTCCTTTGTTGTTTAACTAGAGGAAACAAAATCATTTTTTTTCTTTCTGCCTCTCTCTCTCTCTCTCTCTCTGAAAAGGAACAAGCGAAAAATGAGATTGATCTAACAACTTGCCAACAGTGAAGTTTCTTATCTCGGGCTTGCAGAAGAAAGTCCCTACAAGAAGAATGTGCACCAATTTTCCTCTCTTTCTGATTCTTCTCCTCCCCCTCTTTTACCGTCTCTCGTGCCAAGTGGCCTATTTTTACCCCTCCATGTGGCATCTCAGGGTTTTCCTTGTCACCGCCACGTTTCCTGTCATCGTGTGTAGGTACAGTTGAACAGTGCAGTTACTGAAAAGGCCCTGACACTGACTGTTTCTCTGTCTTCTTAGATGTGGTCACAGATCTTTGTCTTCACATCCAATGCACTGCTGCCTTTTTTGCCTTTCACACCCTATAGTTTATTCATTTTGAAAAATCACCTCTGTGCTGTGCTAGACTGTTCAGTTAAAGCAGGAATATTGGTCTTTATCCTCTATTTGTTTGCCATACATTCATTTTTCTATCGTTTATCTGAGTTTGGGTCATGGGGGCAGCAGTCTAGGCAAAGATGTTCAGACCTACCTCGCCCTCCTCCATCATCTGGGGGTACACCGAGGCCAAATCAGCCAAGAGATATAATCTCTCCAGTGTGTCCTGGGTCTGCCCTAGGCCTACTCCCAGTAGGAAATCCTTTAAAACCCCTCACCTAGGAGGCATCCAGCAGGCACCCTAGTCAGAAAAATGAACTACCTCAGCTGGCTACTTTTAGTGTGAAGGTGTAGTGTTTCTGCTATGAGACCCACCCGAATGTCTCTAAGGGAGTGCCCAGCCATCCTTTGGAGGAACCTCATTTTTAACGCTTGTATCCGAAATCTCATTTTTTAGTCTGTACCCAGAGCTCGTGGACATAGGCGATCTTACGGCTGTAGATTGACTAGTAAATCAATAACTTTGCCTTCACACTCAGCTCTCTATTTACCACAACAGACCGCCAATCCATTTGTCCACTCCTCTCACTCAAGACACTTAAACTCCCCCACTTGCAGAAGCAACTCCTCCCTCCCTCACCCGGATTGAGCACTCCCCTTTTCCAGCTAAAGATCGTGATCTCAGACGTGGAAGTGCTCGAGAACCTAAATCCTTCGGTCACAGGATTAGGATTAAAATATTTACATCACACAATGTATAGCCCACTTTGTTTACAATATAATCCAATCATTTGTGCTCAGACTATGAGGGCCTTCTATCCTCATAGTCTAAAGCATGGGCCTATTTATCATATTGCCATATGCAACAACACAACACTGTGTGCTTCCTCTAGCAGAAATGTGCAGCATGTGATATACTGTACTGCATGGCACAAAGGAATAATTGTGTTCTGGTCCTAGGAGAGTTGCAAGAGGACAAATATCAACACAGGATGTATGGCTCCCAGCCTTATAAGACAATCCAGTTATGACTGAGACCAGCTCATGGAGATTACAGCCATGTCCCAAAATACACAATATCCAGTGATTTGTAGACATTTACAGTGTACAAACTGTCTAAACTGTTGGAAATTGCAGTCTCAAGAGTCGACCGGTCAGATATTTGGTTGATATGGTCTTATCCGAATGAGCAGTGGTTAGTCAACGGTCAGTGTTACTCTCACAAGGAGAAAAGTACTACATCAACAGCCTTTCAGGGTTGATCCATTGTTTTTGGAAGCAAGTGACTATGAGAAACTGGGTGTTTGTTTTTTAAATTGTTTTTTAACTAATTGAAACCAGGTCAATGAAGCTGTTTTGTGTGTCTGCATTATGTTAAAGGAGATCACCAAAAACTAGAGCTGGGCGATATAAGATTTTTTCATATCACGATATGTTTTTTTCATTGCAGGCGATAACGATATATATCACGATATAAGCCAAATAACTACATTTGTCAGATTTAAATGTGCCGTTGCTCACAAGTAAAATGTGAAATAATCAGCAGCTTGTTTTGATTTAAATATTTATTTCCCATAATAAGTTCAACAGGGTAGATGTACTTAAGGAACATGAGACTTCAGTTTCAGATAAATAAAGGCAAATATTGCAAACTACACAAAAGGCAGCCGCTAAAGCGTTTAAGTTTCAAACAGAACAAACAAAACAGACCACTAAATTGTCAATTCCACTTAGAAACAAAATATTAATTCTAAAAATAAATCTTAGGTCATTTTACAGAAGAACAGACAAAATTGATTAACTTTTGTCAATATCAAATAAACTGAGAACTAAAAGGAAATTCTCAATCTCTCCTTGTTGTATAGCTTAGCTTTTCAAACAGTTTTAACAGTTACTTTAGTCTGACAAAAGCCGAATGACGAATTAGCGCTTTCAGTCAGAGATTGAGCATGCACCGGTTTATTGTATTTCCTGCTTTCGGCACAATTTACAGTGCGCGCTACTCTGTTTTTTGTCAGACTTGAAATAGCCGAAATACCTTCACACTACGGAAATTGTATGGCCATTCCGTTCGACAAGCTCTCCGGCATTGGAACCATCATCTGTTTTTTCTTCGGTAACCTTCATTGATTTTTCTCTAGTCGGCACACTCATTTCCTCCATTACCTGGGCAGCCCGGCTGGCTGCTTCCCAAACAAATACACATGTGCGCCTTGGCACTTGCTGTACGTAACAAGTCACGTGACGTGACGCTGCGGCTGTGATTGGTTCGGCTCTGCGCAACTTAATTTGGATTGGCTGTTCTTTTTTTTCTTTTAAGAGGACAAGAGAGATGAGGCCTATCGCAATAGTTTAATTTTTCTATCGAGAAAAAGTTATTTCGCAATACATATCGTTATCGTTCTATCGCCCAGCTCTAGCAAAAAGTCAAACGTAAACTTTGTGACAGCTCAGATCACAGGAGCATCAGTTACAGCAAGACTAAGCTGGAAAATTTACAGTGTATCACGATGGGCATTCTGAAATGAAAGGCCCATTCTTTTAATATAGGCTATCTGTGTTTTCTGTAGATCTTATCCATATGGGCATGTGGTTTCAGTGTGCTGTTAGACAAGCAGGCTGCAATGATGAGTTTGACACCAACAACAAATGCGCCTTGGGATAACATTTTGAAAGAATATAACTGATGCTGTGAATAACATTTAAGTTGCAATGAATTAAGGTGAGCAGCTTTTTTGAACTGTGAAAGTGTAGGAGGTGTTTGTTATTAAGCAATGTGATTTTCAGGATGTAAACTGCGCTGCCTGACCTTTATCGCAGCAGTCTTTTTTTGGCTTTCTTCTGTATTTTCTTAAGTCAGCCCATATCATGTCATACTTTTTGAAGCATTTTGATACCACCCACCTCAATAACTTTTCTCTCCGCGAGGCAATTAAATTTCAGACCATTCAAAATCAGATCCAGATGCACGTGAGCGACTAAAATTCCTCCACGAAATACAAATATATGTTATATACCGGTCAGACTCAAGATGGTAAACAATGAAATGCCAACAGACAGCCTGAAGTTAGCGGCCTTCTTTGTACTTCACATCTCCTCTTGTGTGACACACACAGTGCCTCTTTTGTTCTGCCACTCACTGCTCGTGTTACAGTAGAGCTCTAATGCACACAGATCGATAGCATACTTTCCATTTCAACACGCTGAGCTGATGTTCGGACACACAGTTGGAATTGATCCTGTTCTGTCAACACGAAGTTTTAGGTCTGTATGTCTTCTTACAGAAAGTCTTTAAACGAAAAAAAATTAGCTACAATTCACAATTTCACATCTGCTTGCAGCTTAATGTTGACATCTACATTAGGCATTCAATAACGGCATTGCTGATGACATTTGGCAAGGTCGGTGGGGAAACAGAGCTGTGGAAACAACTCTACCCATCAACATCAAAACTGAACATGTGGCCCCCTCATATGAATAACATTTCAAAAAAAAAAAAACCTTCTTTCCCACTCACAGAAATTTTATTATTGGAAGAAAAACACACTGAATCAAATAAAACTTTTCCATAACAGCTGTGAATTGATATGACTATAAATACCCTAATAACACCCTCGGTAAAGGCGTGTACACAAATCAGCCACAACATTAAAACCATGTGCCTTTTTAGTGGTTTAGGTGATTTGCATCCAAACAGAAAAAAAAGAAGAGTTGCTTTCAGAGGATCCCCTCTCACAAAGCAACTCTAACCCCTATGGGCATGGTGGTTGGAGGTTGGATGCAACTCTTTTTTCTGGTGCATTCTGTGGAGGCTTGATCCATTGGAAGACAGATCTGAATACCGGGGCAACACCTTGGCTGGGATTAAACCAAGTCTAAAGTCAGGATTAAACAGTGCTGTTAAATCCTGACTTTAGGTGGGTGGTACCGATCAAAAGTAGTATCCACATGAATGCCAGGGCGCAGTGTTTCACAACCAAAAAAATGTATTCACTTCACTCGTTGGTGGTTTTAATGTTGTGGCTGATAAGTGTATGTATATATTTTTTGAAAAACACACAAAAAACGCAACATTAACAACAAAAACCCTGGTTTCAGGTAACCTGTCTGAAAAAGAAAACAAAAACCAAACCAGCAAAGAAAAAGTCAATTTCCTTCCCCTACAATACGTCCAACCCATGCTAGCAAGGTTTTTTTGTTTTTTTTTTAAACCACAAGTGAAAGGTGCAAAAACACCAAGCATATTTCAAGTAAGCTAAACTATTAACCTGTACCGGTAGTGTGCAAACTGCACACAGTCTGAAAATAGTGTCTTCTGAAACCTTTACTGGCAAGAAGGTAGATGTCAGGCTTGCTGCTTACACTCCATCATGTACACCCTGACAGCCGGACTGCAAGATTATCAATATCGAGATCACGATTATTTGTTATTCACTGATTTCTACTGACAAAAGTGTTTTTATTGTGTCATGTAAACGCCACGTTGCTTTTTAAATCCTTATGCAACAAAATTCGATGCATCTTGGAAGAAAAAAAAAATTGCACCAAAACATAACAAGAAATCAACAGGGAACTGGCTTCACCTTTACTTGTACTAAATTAATAAATTAATCTTTAAAGACAAATAAGGTGTTTGTCAGGCCTAAGTGAACCTCTTTATTCACCTTCATGTGTACCTGCATGATGGACGTGAGCAAAACTTCTAAAGCCACTTTAACAAAATAACTGCATGAGTGGATAAAATATCTTTTATCCATTCAGTTGACCATTTTCTCAAAGCCTTTGTTGCTCTCTGAGCATTTATTTCTGGCCACATGCGATTGGTTAGTGGTCATTTGGTATTTCTGAAATGGATCGATACGCTGACACGCTGTACAGGCTTTTATGAACATCTCAGCTCACGTTTGATGATTCACCTTGGCAACCACCGCATTGTTTTTCTTGGCCTTGCACGCATTCATTATACAGTTTGTGGTGTAACTTCAGGTAGTTGAATGAGTTAGATGTGTTGCTTTGCAGTTCACACAAAGACCTGTGGACTCTGCATGTCATTTGCTCTCGGCTGACATCACTTGCGACGAATCTAAAGTATTTCCAAACAGCGGCTGATGATCCACTTCGAGGGACGAGCTGTTCACCTTCTGCTCCAGACTAGTCAAGAAAACTTGCAGGGAAAGGTTATGATTGGCTCAGCCACCGATTTGCCTTTTCTTTGTGTTTTCTTGTCAAATCTTCAATATTGCCCGATCATGTTCAGTTAATTTTCTATCACACTCAAAATTGTTCATGAGATAAAAAATCTATTAATTTGAATAACTGTAGAATCAATACATACCATAGTACTGTACAGAAACAGAGGTGTTTATCCTAAGGTTTTGGGATAAATTAGTATGTTTCCTGTCTTTACATGTTATGTTACGAATAATTATTTGGGGGAAACACCTTCCTGGAATCAAAACTTAAATGTCAAAGCATGCCACGTACATTAACAAGTCGCCACAGGCTGTACAGCATGTCATTACATCTTAGACTATTAAAATCTGTCTTTGAAGATCTCAGGTGGCTAATCTACACTGCTGTTTATTAAAAAAATAGCATCAGGAAACAAAAGAATGCGTGTCACTTCTTGGCTATAAATCATATAGTGGTCTTTTAAAATGATGCATTGTAGGAGGAAACACTTTAAATTTTTGAAGGTCTCTGCCCACACAACACAGTAGGTGCTTCTAAGACAAAGATAAAATGTTTTCGGTGATAACAATAAAGCAGCTTTTCTTGGTTCGATGAACCAAACCAGCAGTTTCTGAAAGGCAGAGATGGAGACAGAAACAGAGAAACAGAGAGCACTAATCTCATTACCTTCTCTTCCTGGCATGAGAGAATATTCAACCAAAAAAGAAAGAAGGAAAGAACGAAAATCAATCGCACATCCCACCATTTCATTTTCCATGTAATTAAATCATTTAAATGTTATAAACAACATGTAAACTCCATCAATGACTTTGAGCCATTTGCATTTTTAATCAGGCCAGATTAATTCTAATAAGCGTGCTGGGCTAAGGCGATGACAGAGCAGGCCTATTGTGTGTCTGTCACACTCATTTAATTCTGTCATTATGTCCCATATCCTATTATGATAATTGGCTTTTTATTCTCAATCAACAACCAGCCAAGGCTATTAAGTAATAATCTCTGACTAGAGCACATTTAACCTTAACCATGTTAGAAGTTTGCTACCTTAAAAACAAGTGGCTGATAAAAGTGAAACACAAAAACAGCGCAATGCCTTAGGTTATTCAACCTGGCTAGTTGCTGTAAATGAAAAATGACTGTCAAGAAGCTAGATGTTGACACTTGGCATATGGTGTAAAGCAAACACATTAGACAGAGGAAATAGGTATCACCATCTTCCCCCTAGAAAGTAACTAAGCAGAGAAGACGAATGTGTCTGATGTGTTCAGCCATTTCCTTTGCTGTCTCTCTGGGGAGTCACTTGAAAACCAAATCTCTTAAAAAAACACCCTGCAGTTTAATTGAACAACACCACTGCAAACAAACAGGGGGAGACTATAGCCACGGAGGGAACCAGAAAGCCAAATATCCCGGATCTAAACCTTGAAACGAGCTCCAGAAAAATAAGCAAAGGCAAAATTTATGTCTTAATTATTCACCGCTGACAGACTGATAGCAGCTGTAAGGCAGAGCAGTGGGATTTCTTTTACTCTTGAACTTCATTCATTATTCATTTAGTTCTGAGTGGTTCCTTAGTCCCCTTAAAAGGAGAACCAAATAAAAATTAAGTGTAATTTCTGGCACTTGTTGCTGGTAGAAGAAAAGCTCTCAAATTTTCTCAACCGTCTTAGAACTGTGAATTCATTTTGCCCTCATGACCAAATACCGGATACGGTACTATAGCTGTTCAATAACATGTCTAGCACCACGCTCTCCTGAAAGTACATGTTCTATACATTAGCATTGCCTTGCAAAGCAAAGAACTTTAAAGGCCACAAATAATGTGGGGCATTCATGCAAATATGTAGGACAGAAAGTGCCAGTCACTTATAGTCACTACTCAGGACTTGTAGCAACCCACTTGTGGTCAGGTACATTTTCAGCCTAGTCACAATACTTCCTTGGTTAAGTTATGCTGCATTTCTTTGAAACAGTCAAACAGGAAATGTGCTTTTCAGCTGTCATTGACAGTTATCTGGTGGCCACAATATAATTGTAGAGTAATTAACTGCAATCTACCATTCTGGGAAATGGCGAACATGTAAACCATGGATATGATTTCCAGTCATCAAGGTTAACTCTTGCTTAAGATGGAAATTCATCTAAACCTGCTTAAATGACAAAAGCCTATTCATAATGTTTTTTTAAAGCTTGAAATTTTGGAAATACATATGCGTTTGTTATATTTTGGAACTCAGGTGTAATATTTACATTTACATACATAAATCTTAATGCTACAACTCATTATTCTTTATAATGTTACTACCCCTTTGCGGGACTGTTTTTAGGTAAGCTACCTCTCAGTTATTTCCTGTGTTCTTGTAATGTGATGTGTACCTGAGGTTGACTAACAAGCTTGGCTGAGCTTAAAAAAAAGTCAATTTATCATACTTACCCATATAGTATTGAACATTTTTATTTATCTGTGATATTGTCATTGGTTTTGTCAGGGGGCCAGTGTAACAATGGAAAAAGCTGCTGTCCAATCAGTGACTAAAAAATGCACAGCAAACAATGCCAGGAAAGTGGTGGTGGTGGGGGGCTGGAAGGGCTTTGGTTCAACAGAAGCTGTGATGCAACTGACGGTTGGAACTTCAATGTTCACAGTGGCTTCTCTTTTCTTAACAAAATGCTTGTGCAGTCATCTCACTCATGTTCTTAATTCTAAAATTAGCCCTGGAGTACAGCAAGCTGTCGGTGCTGATTTAGTTAGACAGGTACAGCGAGAATGTATTAATTTTTTTCACAGGGGAGAAAAGTGCTTTTTGAGGTTTCAGTATGCCCCACTTTGCCTATATCCCTGCATTAGCGTCTTTTTGAGAAGCCACTTGACACCAGAAGAGATTTTTGAGAGATTTTCTCTAGTCCTGAAAGACAGATGCAAAAAAAAACGCATGGCTCTTTTCAACAGTCCAATAACATGTGCTCTGCTTTATTAAACAATGAAAGTCACACTTTCCCAACTCTCACTCGTTACTACTGTGAGCTATAACGAGCCTAAACTCTCTGCACAGCCGTTTCACACTCCCACAAGCAAATTCACTTTTACCGCCCTAATGACTTAATAGACCATTGCATTTCACAGCCAGACCTCATGAAAGTGCCGTATGGGCTCATCATTTACATTTTACTCACTATTTATCTGTAAAGACGACTTCATAAGTTGACTTTTGAGTAAACATAAGGTAAGTGTTACTATGGGGACGCGGCGTGTTCCTCTGTGCTCCGTGGGACTGTGGTCTGTTCCATTGTGGCAAGAGACAACAGCTGTCTTTACCTTTGGCAGGCAAACAGACTCATTAAGGGCAGCCATGTTTGTTTTTGTGCCCGATACCTAGCCCTAAGCAAACACTGCCATATCTCCACTCCACAGCCCTTGCAGTCTCAACATTTCCTTCCCTATTGTGAAGGGAGGCCCTGGCATGTTGAGCTTGCTCTACGTTTTTCTTTTTTTTTCTTTTTTCCCCCCCTACAAGCTTTAGCCAAGCTGCCAATTGCTCTCAAAGAATGCATGCTTAATTGAGAAATTTAGTCGAGGTTCGAGCTGATGAAATGCAGAAATGTAAGTTGCACACTGCAGAGATGCTATGAATGTTGTGTATGCGTTATATACATAATGTATGTCATTATACTGCCTGATATCATATCTTCTGGTATGTCACAAGAAAGCTTTCTTTGTTTGTTGTGCCGTAGACGTGATAAAGGCGTCATTATTTGGTCTGCTCACAGCTAACAGTAAAATCTGCAGTGAAAGGTTTCATTCGCATATTTTCTCCCCTCTCAGCAATGTCTGCGGCTTGAGTGACAAGGCAGGTTGAATTCATAACGCTTTGACAAAAATTCCATTTAAGAGGGAAAATGGCATTGAATGTCATTCCATTACTGCAGATGGCAAACATGGGAACACTTTAACCCAGAAGGCATTCACATTAACTTATACAAAACAGCAGAGAGACTTTTATGGGGGGCGCTCTCTCCTAATATATGTACAGTACTGGCGTATTTCCAGCCAGAGCATTTCAAGAGTAGTCCTCCAAAATGTACTCACTTATTTGATTTCATCCCTTTTCACCATTTGTCAAGCCCAAAGTCACAATGCATTGTGAAATGACTTCTTAATGTGGAGTAATGAGGCTGTCATGGCAAAGCAGTCTCTGCTTGTTTGAGTTTGACTCATGTCGTAGATTCAATTAAATCAGCTGAAGTCAAGCTGGCCCCAGGCCAGATCGGTAATGCTTGACCTCATTCAAACAATGCTCAGACATATTGAAACAATAAGAGGAAGGGCCTTGAGTCAGCTGCAAAAGCAAACCCCACTAAAAAGCGATAAGGTAGAAAAATTACTGTGAAGTCACCAAAGTGTTCGAAAATGAAATAATCATGTAGGCATGCATCCTCGGGCCAGATCTGATGTATATTTTTGGATGTTGTTGGTGACAGACTTTTCACTTGTGTAAAATCTTACAGGACATGACGGCTGTTTTTGTATTTGGAGGCATGTGCTGTCATCAGAATCATGGATATAATGGATAAACGTCCATATGAAGCATATTTAAAATAGAACAAACATACAAATGTGGTAAGCGCAATCTTAAGTTGTAAATAAAAGATAGAATATCTTTATCGCCAAGTGCTCTGGTACTTCCTCCACCTGTAACTGAAAAGAAGATTGCTTTAGAGATAAACCCACCTAATAGGTTTTAAACACAGCTGGCCCATTTCTTCTTTTGGAGGTTTACTTGTCCTCAGAAGGCTAAACTGATTTATTTGGATGTTGAAATGCCTGGAATCTAAATCATGACACAAACACTCCCAAGGCTATGTAAACAACCTTTCCAGTTCCAATGCACACCCATGCTTTCTGAGCAATAACTTGAATGCCAAGGCAAGAAAGCATTTCTCACTTTTAGAGGGGTCTCCACTGTTACAGCTGCTAAGAAGGGCGCTCCTCAATTTGTGCGGCTATCTTAGCCTCTGTTGTGAAAGTACACTCAATAATGTCACATTTAGCATTCCTCACATACAAAAGTAAAGCACAGAACTGACAGTGATATCCTGAGGGCTATGTAGAATAAACGGCAAAATGAGACAACAAAATCAAAAGGAAACATCTTGCTTTTCTCACTCTTGTTCCTCTATTTACTAGAGCAATAGCAGTTACAGTAAACAGAGCGCACAGTCTCACACACACGCGCGCGCGCGCACACATTAACTGCGTCTCGTTAAGCGTCATTCCCTCTGGCCTTTATTCCATTAGAAATTAAAACTCGGGACAATTAGTGGCAGATTGGTCTCAGCTCAGTACGCCATAGTCGCACTCTCAAGGCTTCAAGATGACTTAATTACCGGTGTGTCTGAAAACTGTGAGATGGCAGCACACAGTGAATACCTGGAGCAACTGTCAGCCACAACAAGGTTCAATATGTGAAGAATTAACTTCTGCTATACACCTGAGAGAAAAAAAAGAAAGGAAAATCATCCCAGAGACAGAAGAGATCATTGTGAGCTTAATGGAATAAAGACACTTTTTTGTTTTGCTACAATTTGAGACTTACTTTACTTACTTTAACATGATGTGAGTTAAGCACTGAAAAATTACAATCTACATAGAAAATGCACAACCCCGATAGTCTTTGATTATTTCTTGGGATGCCTCATAAGGGAGGGAAAAGGTCAAATGTCGGTGAGTTTATATTTCTCTAGGCACTCATTTCCTTATATAGGACATTTGGTATTTCACTCTTGAGTATTAGTTTGTCCTTTCCTCTGGATGGAAAGCTTTACTCACTGACGGGAATTACCATTTGTGCACATATTCCTTATACTCTGAATATCAGCTGGTCACTCTTTAAGGTAGCAGTGCAGGTGTGTTTCCATGCAGACACTTCAGTAGTGCAGGCAAACCTAAATGAAGTACATGTGTCTCCATACTGTACGATTCTGTCGATGTGAATATAGAAAGTGAGGTATTTTTCCGAAACCATGAAGGAACATCAACAATAAACTGGGTTTTTTTTTATGTGCTTCATCACTCTCCTTATGACAAGGACACAAAGCACATTTTTCTGTAATTGAACCAACCCTAGTTTATGTAACGACTGACCGTTCTGCCCTTCAAGCTAGAGTGAGACTGAAAGAGCGATTTGATCGCTACATGTACTTGCTCTTGTCATGTGACACCATGTCCCATTATATTGTGATGTTGTCTCAGGAGGAGAGGAAATGAAATGCCTTGAAGCTATGTGGGAAACGTGCGTGTGTGTGCCCACGAGCATGCACGTGGGCACATGTGTGTAAATGGTGGGGCTTCAGAAGAAAAGTGAGCAAGTACGAGTCTATCTGACCCCGTGCATGTATCTGTGTGTGGTCCTGGTATCAACTTGGCCTTAAGTGTCTTAATTTTGGAACCTATCAATTCCTAATCATTGCCCATGTTGGAAGCATTTGTGAACAGTTTCATCCAAAATGTATCAAATGATTCTGTGAGACTGGCATCACGATCCCACACTTTAGGCATCAAACACCATGTTAGCCTTTAAATAAATAATACTGACAAACAGAAGAATAATCTGATGCTTTGAGGCTCATGGGAGGATACTAAAAATATTAAAGAATTATCACTAGCACGGGGTGTATTGCTGTTAAAACTCCAGCAAGACTGAAAACCAGTACAATCTCTAACTTCGCCCATAGCACAGGTTAGAAAATTAAAACGATTTAAAATGGATGTGTTTGTATAGTCAGGGAATATCTAAATGATCCTGTCACTGAGTCTCAAGTCAAGGTCAAAGTTCTTTCAGACCCAAACGTGCTTTGGTTTGACCCCTGGCTTCAAAAGTCTAGATTCAATGTATCTCATGCTTATTCACTTTCACAGTTAAATAGCATTTCTTCTTCATTCACCTCTTTTCACTCACTTTATGTTTATAAATCACTTTGCATTTAATCATTAGTTATCGTAAATCTCTTTCTCTCTTCCAGACTTTGTCTTTTGTCCCGTCTCCTTTCCCTTGAATGCCGGAGGTTTCTTCCTGTTAAAAGGGAGGTTTTCATTCCCAGTGTCACCAAATGCTTGCTCTAAGGGGGTCATCTAATTGGTACGGTTTTATCGTGCTTTGGCACAATATAAATTGAATTGAATAAGGTGTCCTTTAACGTGTCTTGACACACTGGACTGCAGGGAGATTACGGTCCTGTTGTAAAGTGTTGGTTTCTCAGTTTCTCCGATTTGCGTTTACGCGTTCTTTCACTTTGTTTTCACTAGATTTTTTTCTTTTGCTTTCACTCCCGGGTAGGGTTTAGGCACTAAAAGTACTTGTTTGGGCTTTGCAAAGAGACTGTGGTTTCAGTTAAAATATGCAACGTTAACCCTGGTGTTTGAAAATTTAAGCTTAAGCCTAAATAGTGCCTTGAATGTGATGCCAAGGGTCCTGAAAAGTTGCAAGTAACCCGGTGCGTCAGAGCACTAACACAAAGAATACCTTGTGTATATCTGTGAGATGCAGAAAGCTGTGACAAAACAGCAGTATTTGACACCCCAGCGTCTGTGTGTGTGTGAATGGACTGGCCTGACCTGGATAAATGATTATTAGTGAGCCCTCTTATTGTGGCTGTGCATATTAATAACTCGAGTGTAACACATGTGGGTAACCACACATTACTAAAGTACTGTAACTAATTTGGGGGTGATTATACTGTCATTTCTAGTCACAGGGAAAAGATTTGACAAGTTTTTAGCACACTTTCTTTAGTCATTCATTGAGCGCATACTGTAGGATGAGGTTTTGCGAAGTGCCTGAGATACAGAGGCGATAAATGCATTTAGTTTCTATACAGTGGGTTTTATTTTGTTACTTTCATATATTCTTAAATGTAATGGGGATTTTGAGCTCAAACCACAAGGCGTGAAAAAAAATTGCAGGGGAAACACTGCATGAATTCATCTCAGAGTTTATAGTTTAAAGCTGCTGTTCTTCCTGTCTTTACCCCTGTACGGTTTCTTGAGTCTACGGTGGGGGCAGTAGATGCTTTTGATCTACACCAACAACAGAATCCGCGACTTTCTACCTGAAATATGTACAGCGTTTAATGACGGCTCTGTCAAGCTCTGTGTAAGACCAGCAATTATTTAACTGTGCGCTTATCAAAACCCTGTTTCAGTTCTACAAATGACAATAAATAGATCTAGATAGTAGGGGAAAAAACACTTGTGAGTTTTTAACAATGAGAAAACTGGGCACAACAAGTGAAAAGAAATTTGTGGGATTTTTTTCCAACAAGCCACCGTGCCCGTTGAGAATTTCCTTGGTGTGCGTCTCCATGTTCAAGGGATGTTGCATGAATGGGCATTCAGCATTTAGGATTCAAAAGAAAACAGCAGCTCCTGTCTGCATGAAAACCAGGGCTATGGTGCTCTGTATCAAGTGCCATTGTTTTGGTAATAGTAAACCTGGGGCACTTGCCAGGAGGCATTAGTCATTCATCTAACAAGTTCCACAAAGCAAACCACAAAGTGCTCTACTGTTGACTTCCTCCTATTGAATTCTAAGCACATAAGCACATTTTCAAGTCTCTTACAGCAAGGTAACTTTCGGATGACTAGCTACCTGAAATACGGCTGCTATGTTTGCTTATTTGTGCATTTCCTTGACAAGACGGCAGCTCTTATGGAAGCATGAAGGATTCTAGGAGCGTGAGGGAGAGAATGAAGGGAGAGAAACAGCGAGGTGCCGGGTGAAAGGCGGATAGGAGGGGATTAGGGCGGAGTGCAATTATTCAGCAGGCCAGGCATACGACATGATCTCTAATTACCCACAAAGCAATGTGTAACCCAAGCCACAGATTAGGCTGCATTATCAGGCTTAATAAAACATGACCATCTCTCAGTTTCACTTGCTTTTCCTGCCCCGCTGCCACAAACACTTGTTTCTCGTTGTGACACTCGCTTTGCAAAGTTCGTAACCACACTGCACTTGTTGCTTTTTAAGTGCAGCAACAAATATATTAAAGTGCAAAAGCCCAACCAAGGCACGTGATATCTCAGGGTTTAAAAAAAGAAATCAATTAGAGCTAAAAGGTCCTTTACCCAAAGAAAAACACTTATTTATTGTGTTAGACGCAAGACACTAAAATACAATACTCACAAAATTACTAAACAAAATAATGAGGAAAGGCATTTCATTAAGAAAAGCATGTGGCAAAGAGGTTTTTATTAACATTTAGATTGACCCACAATTTAAATCATCTATAAAAATCCACATTAACGGCCCTGCTTCCCCATCATTAGTGTAAAACTATTACACCATCCCTTGTAGGCCTTTTCACTTGGTTTTGAATAAGTGAACTGGCTTTTTCTTTTTAACTTTAAAGGAAGTAGCTTTATGAGTTAAAAAAAATTATATACTCTTAGGCATCAAACTACCCACGAATATATAAAGTGGTTAAAATTAGCACCCCTGAGCCAACAACACTTAAATCCCTATCCCAGCTGCCATAGAAGGAGAGGCGGGGTTCACCCTGGATGGGTCACCAGTCTATCGCACGGCTAGCACACTCACATTTACACCAACATGCATGTCTTTGGACTGGGGGAGGAAGCCGAAACACCTGGAGAGAACCCGTGCACGTACAGAGAGCATATGCAAACTCGAAACAGAAAGACCGCAGCAGGACAGTGTATTCAAACCCAGCACCTTCATGCTGTGAGGCCACAGTGCTTACCACTGCACCACTGTGCTGACCCTGCTTGTATTTCACTAGTAATGATCTGATAATAAGGTAAGATAACATTGACTGGCTAGCATTCAGTGCAAAATGAGCTTAAGTTTATGTAGTTTAAGTAGCAGGTACACCACCCCTGCTACTTTTGGGCAAAATGTTGAATTCTTTACTTATATGTGAAAAACCCTGACTACATCTTCCACCAGCAATGTACATAAAAGCATGCAGGCATGTGCATACACATATTCTTGCTTGGTTCACGTGGGTTGTGCCAGTAAGTGCTGCTTTAGGCTATGGTTTTTCACTACTGTCTACTGTGTTATTAACAATTCTATAAAAAGATCCGCTCAAGTTTCCCTTTCCTGTGTGTTAACATGTTTGCTGAGCTGCTATGAGGTTGCTGAAGCCTAGCGAACATGCAGACAGTCCCCAATAGCAGTAACACCACTGACCATATGTCATAATTTCCAAAATCCTACTTTTCTATCCTCTGTTTGTTTTTCTTAGCGACATCACTCATCAGCATGGCTCACGGCCAGCATGAGACTAAATAGGTCGACAACACAAAGACAGGGCCTCTTTCTTTAGCCTTCCCTCCCTTTTCACAATCCACAAGCTTCCTCTGATCTGCCTACTCTCTTATTTCTTAAACATCTATCTCTAGCCATTTCTTTTTCCATCACTCTATAGCAACTTTTCCCTTTTTCTCTGTTTTAGGAAAATCCCATTACCTAAACGAAAAGAGCTGAAAAAAAGCCACTAAAAAAACTATTACCTCTGTACTTTCTGTTGAGCTTCGTTTTCTGTCCATTGTAAACGATCGTGGAGCTCATCATTAGCTCTCGAAGAGGAAGAATGAGCCACAGTTTGATTACCTCGGTGGCTCTGTGGGCTCCCGCAGTCTGCTTACTGAATTGGACGCAGACGATTACAGCCTTGCACAGGCAATTATATCTGCCTGCTAAATATGTCACACATAATAAACACATGCTTCTGACAGACAAGGGACAAGAAGAAGTAGTCACAGTCAGGGGAAAAGAGGAAAGAAAGTAAAGACATGATCACATGGGTTTGTCAACCCTGTCTTCCTCAAGTGGAAACCTCTAACAGTCCAAATGACTGGACGCCAGTGAATTCAGGAAAGACAACAGTCGCTCAAATTATGTAAGCCAAAGATCTGCTAGTGAATGGCAACCCTGGAAGAACAAACATTCTTACAGATGATTTTTCCTCCCATGAGTGAGATAAATCCACACAGATGAGCCCCGCATTGAGGTCGAAATATCTCAAAATTCAAGCTTTACTTTAGAGAGTTTCTGATCATTTCAGTCTGCATGTACAATAATCTGAGGTAATCTGAGTTTGGACACTCTCCCTTCAGACCACAATAAAATCATGGTACTGACACCAGGCTGGTAATATTTGTAAAGGATACTGAGTCAAAACAAGGGAGGGAAAGAGCCTTAAACCCCTGGCAAGGCACTTATATCATGGCCTATGCTGTTTGCACAGGACATACCTCAGGAAGCTGAGACAACTGAGAGTGTTTGTCCAGCTTTCAGCCTCCTCTATGCATACATACGCAGAGCACATACATGCAGCACATACAGCACAGTACATATATAAATCACATAATGTACATTTTGTTTATATGACCGTGCATATTAACAGTAAACGGATCCAAGACTGTAGATCTGTACATTACATACACACAGTACATATGTAGAGTGTTTACATATGCACTTAGATGCAATGATTAAGTAAATACACACAAGCTTTAAATTGTGGTTAATCAAGCTATTACTTCACTAATTCAGCCAATTACGTATTGGCGAGAACACGGGGAACAACAAAGATTTAAATGCCTTGCCCCAAAAACACTTAGATATAAAGACAGGAGGAGCGGGAAATTGAACTGCCAACCCTGTGATTAGTGCGAGACCCACTCCACAGTCAGCCAAAGTCAAAAAGCCACATTTACACAACATCACATTTACAGTGATGTAAAAGCAGGAAGACAAGTACATTTTCACACAACCAGAGAACAGAGGGATTTTTTTCTGGATGCACGACTTAACTGATTAAATACGTAACTCTTTAATCATTTCAAGGCACATTTTTGCACTCCTTTACATTTTTTTCAGTGTAGCTTTTCCAGCTGAAACAGCTGCAAGTTTATTAAATATAAACCCACAATGAACTCTGTCACCAATACAGATAGACAGACAAATAGAGCACTCCCCCACCCTACACATCTTCTAAATGTGTTTTCAGCCATTAACAAACATAATCAACATTTAACTAAACACCCAGGGGCCTACTCTGCAGCAGGTGCTGGCTCTGTTTCTTTTTCTTTCTCCTTCTTCTGCCATAAGAATAAGAATAAGAATGCCATCGCATTGCCCCATGGGAAGGCCCGGGCAGACAAATGTAAGCACACTGCAGCGGGGCGGCTGGTCTTAATTATTGTAACAGACGCTGAGGGGGATGCACTGGTGCCCACCAACGAGAAAGTAGCTTAGTGCTGCCATTGCCAATAACTAGCACAGGGAACCCCCCCACCTCCACCCTCACCACTCACACAATCATACTGTGACTCTCATAACCTAGATCAAACACAACGACTACATTTTAAGGGCCAAACCAAGAAACACGAGGCAATTTAAAGCCGTGTATCATCGTGTGTCTCATTTCCTTAATCTGTCAAAATCCATCCAAAACACAGCTGGCAAAAAAAAGCATAAAACAACCGATGCAGGCATCTTGCGTTTATTCGGGAAGAAGACTTGTCCAGCAAAGTCTCTTATGAAACAAAAAGATCATATGGCAAGAAATATCTGTGCCATACACTGGGCCCTGTGACTCAGCCACTGTCAGAGCCAATTCCAGTTTTATTGAAATGATTTCAGATGGTTGGAATCCCTATTAAAACCTCCTCTGTGTGTCGGGGCAAGGAGAATATGATTTAGAGCTGTTTTTGCTCTGCCCCTGTTCACTGTGTGTCACCGGCCCTTACTGTGGTATGCATGGCCTTCCTCTGCACAGGGCTATGAAAGCAATTGTGATTGTGATTCCGTAGTCAGCAAAACGCTTGAATGGCCCCGAGTTAGCATGCACGGGCACACACACACACACACACACACACTCACAGTGTCCCCACACTGGGCCACTGATTACTTCAACCCATTTGACTCACGCTCATCCTTTGATTCTCCCTTTCTGCCTCTCTGTCACATACCACAGAGTTTATTACAACAGTGAAAACACTGCTCAACATGAGCAGGCACTACAGCCAGCATTACAGGCACTGGCTAATTTGTCAGCCATCTTTAAGTACTTAAGTTATTAAAAATAGCCCCCGGTAGATTGAGGCAAAATGAACCGTAAATTCAGGAACACTGTTTATTCAAGAGCTTGTTTCAATTGAGGATGATCAGTTGATGGAAGCTCGCTGACTATGTTAATGCAAAGTAATCAAACCTTTGCACAGCACAGACAAGGTAGTCCTATAATAAAAAATAAAACTGAGATAAGGCATTCAAATGGAGCGCATCATTCCCCAGCTTATCTGAGGCAGGGGAGACCACCAACTAACAAAGCCTGCTCTTCAGTTCTGCTCTATCTAACCAGATATCAGTTGTTGGGAGGATATATGAGCTGGGTGGGGCCTGAGTGTATAAACACAGGCCTTACTATCTCTGCACTCTATTGCTATATTGTAGGCAGCACCTCACTCCAGCTACAGCAGCAGCAGCGGCAGCAGCAGAAGCAGCAGCAGTCAGCAATGTTTGATTAAGGTATTCAAATAAAGGAGCAGACACTGTGTTCCCATTTCACAGAGCAAACCAAAAGTGCTGGACAAACGAATAGCCGCAGTACAATTACAGTTGGACATGTTGTATACGACAAGATGTATCTGTTTACTTTCGGTGCTTACTACACTGCAAATTTGTGCAGCATTTGCACAGCATATATGAGTAATGTCTGTGCCATGCAGTCTGTCAGGAAGCTGACAGCATTAAAAACACGGTACAGTTTCATATCACCATCAGAGCACAAAGCTTTTGTAATGGTATTATTTTGTGTGATTTCTCCCTGGCTGTGGGAGTTCACCCCAGTAATAACACAGACTCTCACAGTGAAATAAAGGGAGTATTGAAAGTACTGAGCTAGATATCTTCAAGGTTATTTATAGACCTTTGTGAATCACCTCAATCTGCACTTAAAGTACCTTCTCTGCGCTTTTTTTTTTTTTTTGCTTTTATACCCTCTTTTTTTTCCCACTGAACAATGGATCAGTAAACACAGCCTTACCACAAACTGATTTGGTTAGCAGATGATTCATGGTATTTAATGGATAACTAAAGACAACCCACCGCTCCAAAACCTTGGAAAACTTTCACACTTCCTACCTGCAAAATGCTTTAGTTGGTTATGGACAACACTACCAATTTAACAGAAGTGATTTATGCACTGTCATATTCAAAGATGTTACCGAAAGACTAAGAAACACCCGACCTAGAACATGCACAGAAACATGAATGAAACCAACGACGGCTCCAAATGAGCAACGTCACAAAGGTCGAAAGCATGACAGGAGCACGTGTGCCCTGGAAGTCACAGAAAGTTGCTAATTACTCAAACTCAGCTTGTGTCCGCACACAGTATCCAAATTGAGTCAGCAGCAACAGCAGCACACAAAAAAGAGGTTTGCAAATAAACAGACTAAAGCTAAAATACAAACACATGCTCATTTTATCCAATTAAACTCGTGTGTGACTCAGATTAACACCATTAATTTCACAGCGATAAAAGGAGAAATGTTTTCTCAGACTGTAAATTGCTTTAAAAAAAAAGGGAAAAAAAAGCAGCCGTAGAAGAATAATGCTAAATCGCATCTGGTGTTTCTTTTTATTCAAATTATTTTGAATCTTTTCCAATAATAATAATCCCAACTGAATATATTTGAGCTAAACTGAAAGCCAACAAATCCACCAACAAATTCAACTACAAACCAAAATACCCGCGTGAATATGCAAAGTAAGCCCTTCAAAACAATTGACCTCAATGCTATGATTAGCCTTTTTTTTGGCTCTGTGCGTAGCTTAAGAAAGAGACACGGGATGGGATTTGAAACTGGCCAACCAATTTTTGTCAGAGATGCTTAGCAGCAGGCAGATGTGATCTGTAGATAAAGTACCTACACAACAAATCCGATGTCTTTTTTATGCCGCAGTCGCTTTGACAAGTGCTTGAGGAAAGGAACTTGACCTTATGCACTGTGTCAACAGGACACCAAATGATCCCTGCTGGGGCCTGCCTCATTTGCATTGCTAGTGAAGGTAGTTAGTGTTACACATGTGATGATAACAAATTATTCCTCCCCTGGTGGAAAGAAACCCAAGTAAAGGCAGTGAGGGGGATTTCAATAATTCAAATGAACACTTGTATTTTCGAGGGCCGCCACACTTTATGTCTAAGTGACAGTAGTTGGTTTCTCCTCTGCGAAAGCTCTTTATATCGTTTAATATCTACTGGCTTTGTTTCCGGGATTCATGCAGCGCCTGGATATCAGCATATTCTTAGGATTATCCGCATGGTGGATGATCCCAATTCATTTGACCTACAAAAAAAGATAGCCTGTGCAGAGGAGACAGTTATATGGGCCCGTTTGTGTGTCACAGGTGTATCGATAAAAGCTTTATATGGACCTTGTTTGTGATCAAATGGGAGGCGCTTAAGAAAACCAAGTCCAGTTTGTTTTACCTGTCTTCGACACTTGAGCTTTGTGTGATCAAACCTTAACAAGGATTACTATGGTGCTTTTTTTTGTTTGGTTTTTATATCTATGTACCTACACTTGATTACTGGAATGTCCCTGTCAGTTACAAAGATTTTCCATTGCCCACACAGTGAAAGTAAAACATCCCCAACTGTCTTTTGCACGATTTCCCTCATTGTCATACCTGAAAGCCGTGTTTTATTTGAGAAAGCCAAAGAGCTCCAAAGCACCGTTGCCTTATAAGAAGTATACAGCAGCAGGTCAGCATCCTGAGCCTGGTGATTTGTAATATTCCAAGCACGGTGAGTGAAAACAACAAACTCTTATTCAGTGATTGCAGATGGCTGAGATGCTGTTAACATTAGCGAAAGCTGTAAATTAGGCAGTTTAAAAATTGTTTGCTAGTATTTCAACAGGCCATATGTTCACTTTGCGGTACTTATTAGTACGTCACCTGTAATCTCTTCTTCCTTTGTGGTGTTTTTATCTCATGGCAGCTTTTCAGTTGAATACATTTGGAGTTCTAGTGTTTTTCTAGCTTCTGGATTTGTTTTTTTGTTTAGTCTTTTTTTGTTGTTGTTTTTACACTGCTCAGTCTTTCTTTCATGGGCTGATTTATTTATCTGCTTCGTAGTTTTGGAAAATGTCAAACAGCAAAATATTCATAATGTTGTTTTAAATGCCACCTGCTCCTTCAGTCGGGTCAGTGCAGTTCACAAGGCTAAAGGCGCGGGTGTCAAAACTGAAGGAGAGAAGAGGGATACTTGTACAAGCCAGACTGTGGTTTCTCGTTGCAAAGTAATTAACAGTACATTACTGGCACGGATCCATTTAATCGCTGAACTCCCAGCGGAAAACCATGTAAGCCATAAGAAATCATTGAGAGGGAAGATAATGTTGGATTCACAGAGCAGAGCGGGGCAGTATGGATTCTATACAGTCCCTGGTATTCCACATCGGGTGGGACACTTAATGTTAGCTTTGCGCAAAATTCAACTGCAGTTTCACCGAGAAAACAACATAATAAGCATGCTTGCAAAAGAAAAAAGAAAAGTTGTGCTGCACATTTAAAAAAAAAAAACCCCAGGGAAACAGAAAAGATTACAGGTTTAACTCTAAAGTAAGTAATATAAATGGTGACAGTTACTAGATTAAAACCAGTGCACCCTGACCCAGGTGCGTTCGGAGCAAGTGGGCGCCTCTGTATAAAACGCCTCCAAAACACGCGTTTTTATTGCGTGAACGTGCAGACAGACAGGTGAGACATCGTTTCAGTGCACGAGACTACACAAATAGTTATTTACCTTGTTCGTGTGATAATAGTCCAACGAGCTCAGGCAACTTGGATCAGTCGGTAGGGAGCATGAACCCACATTTGCCGGGGGCGCAGGATAAAATCTCACGTCCATCTCAGACTGTGCGAGACTGAAGGCATGAAATCACTTTCAGCGTCTTTGACGTACTATTGTCCTGGCAAACACAGCGGCAAAGCGGGAGAGACGAAAAGAAGTGAGGGAGTTTTACTCGGCGCACTCTTCCCTCACATCCGTTCGCGGCCGAACTTCGGCACCAACTCTAAGTGATGCGCAGTCCTCCTCAGAGCCCCGCGCCGGGATGCGAAACACTCACTCACTCAGTCACTCACTCAAAAGCGAGAGTACAAATTCACTGATAACGCACGTGCTGGCAAAACAATGCAAACATCCAACTTAGATCCTGTCTTACTGGGTATTTCTAAAAGCTGAACAGCAGCCCGCAAAACTGCAGCCTGTCCTGTCCCGCCGCTCTCAGGACTCCATACAGGCTTTGTTATGGAGGTGCATATTCTTGCATTGGTTCCAGTACAGAAGTGGTTGGACTTCCCTCTGCCATGCGACCTCTGCCGATAATAAACGGGAAAGAGGAACGGAGGGAGAAGGGGGAGGGGAGATTGGTGGCTGCCTTGGCAACCGCTCTCCTTTCTGCAACTGCGCGCTTCTGATTAGCTGGAAATGTAGTAGTGTGCACGAACGTGCATTATAAAGCGCACTCTGCTTCCATCAGAGCTTCATAAAGGCTTCCATTTGGGTTATTGTGCCAAGGCGGATGGGAGGAGATTGCACAGTCTTTCTGTAGTTCGATCATGTTTTTTGTGTATTTTCATTTTTCATCTGCTTTAGACATTGTAAAGCTCCTTGAGCAACTTCATATATATATATATATATATATATATATATATATATATATATATATATATATATATATGCTGCGTGCATTTAAGTCGCGATCACTCGATTATAGCCTATATAAAGACCCATCACCGTCCAAAGCAGTACGAATGTACATGTATGCCCATCTTCTGATTTACTGTATTCGTTTTTTATTAAAGTTTTATAGAGTTTTCGGTGTTGAAACAGGGATTAAAAGGTTTATCTATGTAGGGTCTATATAGTGTTTTGCAAAAATATACCCAGAAACATTAAAAAGTAGACACCAAGGCAATACAAAGATGCTGCCTTGTAAGTGTATAAGATATGGTGTGCTGAGAGTGGAATAAGTACAAGGAGGTTTAATCTTGTATTGCCACACAGTTGCAAATGTGTATGGAGACTAGCTAGGCTTGTGAGAGCTGTATCTGACAGCTCACTGAATGTGATGGATAGCACACCCTTGCCCTGTGATGTGCATGCACATTTGATGTTGAAATGGCCTATCCATGGGACCATTGTCTTTCAATCATGTCAAGGCAAAGTACAGAACAGAGCACATTTTCTGCTGCCTGGCGTTATTACTATGCCACAGTTTACAGCACAATCCATACACCGTGCCTGCACAGAAATGTTCTTCAGTCCTTCTGCTATGCTGTTCACTTTAAAGATACCTAATTTGATCCATTTTGGGATGCATCTGCATTAAAACAGTGATAATCTGGACTCTTTATCAGTCTTTATAGTGCTGCAGACAGGCTTTCATTAGGTGAACCTGCATGTGAATAAGGGCGCATGTAACGCAGAGGAAGGGTGTAATTGTTTTCACACAAACCGTGACAGCAGCATCTGCCCACTACTGCAGTTCTTATGTTCCCAACCTTCTGAAATTCAAAAAGCCGGTCATTATTTCAGCAGGTCTATTATGCTGCAGTGCAACCTCTTTATTTAACAGTGAGGGCCCTACACTGGTAGGCACGTCCTGCCACGGCCCGGCACACAAAGGGTTAACCACATGGCTCTGTGCCATGGCTTCATGGGAATGGAATGTGGAGTGCTGTGTGTGCAGGGCTCCTTTCCCAGCATCCCTCACTGCCCAGGCGCATGCTAATGATCAGTATTATTGAAGCACAATTGATGGGCTAGCAACCAAACAAGAGAAACTAATTACTACTAAGGCTTTATTGTCCTTTAATTACCGAAGCTCTATGGCAATTAGTGCTGCACAAAGACACAGCCCTACTTTAATCTCAAATAAAATGTGATGCAGATGAAAAAATTTGGAAGATGAAAGGTAGATAAGATAATTTGGCTTTCGGTTCGTTCTGCAGAAATGATGCCTGATTTGGGTAAAGCGTGGAACAACAAAAGAACTGCTGAGGACCGTGCTAATTTAAACTGAAAATCATCTCAAAACAGATTCAGCGTGTGATATTTCAGTGACCTTGGACAGCTAAATAGCCAAAAAATGTGGATGCTGAAAACCTGTTTCCAAGTTACTGTAGAAAATATTCAGGCAAGCCTCCAACACTTGAAGTCATTAAAATATGACTTACAAAGTTGCCATTATGAAAAAGAACAGTGTCTTTGCAAAGCCACTCTTTAGCTGCGTTACACCTTTCTGAGCTTCTTCTTTACTGAAAGAACTGTTCAGACCCAGCATGGGCAGGGGAAAGTGAACCTGTGTAATATTTATAGTGGCTAGGCCAGTATATGTAGCTATGCTCAATATCAGTTTATTCTCAAGGAGACTGTGACAAGATTTCAACTTGGGACAAGATAACTTCAAATTTGAAATTCTTCTCTTCGCTTTCACTTTGAGCAGTTGCTGAATACCCTCCCTCCCCCCTTCTGCATCAGACTTTTCACAGTTTCGAATGTATCATATCCATTTTAAACATCTAAGCGGATTCATACATTGTTAAAGGAGTTTCAAAATTAGTGTAAAACATACAGTGAAGTGAAGCTACACGTGTCAGTGATAGCCTCTACTAATTAAACTAGCATTCATAAATAAAGTCACAGATTCGAGCAATATGCAATTTATCTGGAATTTGGCAATCTAGCTTCTCTGTCAACAATCATGCATACACAGCTGCTGATGAATTTCAGTTACAAAACTCTTAGCACACTGCAGAGTGCAACAAAACTTGGCAAAGAAAACGATAAATAGTTGAGATATGCACTAACAAGAAAATAATATATAAAGAAGCAGGCAGTATAGTAGTTAGGAAGTAAGTCAGAGGTAAAGCTGGAATAAAAGGCACAGAAAAGTTATGGGAATGGTTATAGAGTGTGTGTTTTTCACCTCTTCAGCCTCATTGTGTTAGCAAAACAAATAATCTATCTGTTGTTACTTATTACATTCTGATTCTTAACTAGCCCTTTAGTATTATTGAATTATCTCATTTTTTATTATCATTTGTTTATTTTTTACATTGACTTGCTTCATAACTGCTACATAAAACGACGCACAAAAGAAGGAAATTGCACAATGTTTTTGTCAAGCAGAAAGCCGTGTGGGGGTAAATGTAGGTGATCTGAAAGAAGTGTGTTTAAAAAAATTTTTTCCAGTGATTATTTTGCATTGAATCTAAAAATTTTTTACATGATGTAAACTCACACGATTCTTAGCAGGTAGCCCTTCACCTCATTTTAAATAAAGCAGCACATTAGCACTTCGGCCGTGTGACTACATGTATTTTTCAGGGGAATTTAAATTATTATAATTCTTTTAAGTAATAAGATTAGAAATAAACATTCATTTGCATGCAGCTGAATGAATTATACCACATGAGAGCATGATTTCTAATTTCTTTTTTTTTTCTTTTAAAAAAGTTAATTTGAGGTTGTTGGATTTTGTTTTGTTTTTTTGTTTTTGTTTTTTTAAAAATCATTTAGATATAAGGAAACTGAAATAACAAGGAATGACCTACATGCCATTTTGTGTAGGAAAGATTGTTCTGATTTTGGTTTCATATGAACTTGTGTATATATGACAAACCCAGAGTAGTGCATGTTTCACTTGTACTAGTTAGTTCTGTTCATGAAAACTACGTACCTAATGGCAGCTTTGTTAAGATATGTATCTATGTTACTGACACAAACAATATTAACACAACTTCCTCCACATTAACCAGGAAGGATTAGTCTGCCATTTATGAGCATTAAATAAACCTTACAGTATATACAGCTTCTTCCAAACAACACATTACCTACTCCCATACCTGCCTTGCCATCACTCCATAATAAATAACAGCAAATTCATGAATGCCTTCAGGGCACGTCCAGTTAAATTCATCGCAGGGCTGAGGGATACATTCGAAAGGTTGTTAGTTTACTGAGAATCATTTCATAAATTGTTAATGGACCTATGTCATTACTCTTCTTTCAAAAGAAAGGAGTAGGAATATAAACAATTACTTTCCCTGGTGCCGTGAGTTTAACTATTATTTGCAACTCTCAGTCACCTAAGGAAAACCTAAGGGGAAACAGTTTGTCCAGGAGTGCTGACCTTTGACCCCTTTGTCAGGTTGCACCGACCTGGGTTATTATAGTAGGGCATGGGAACCAGCAGTGTGTCTCGAGTGTGTCAACAACCTGATCTAAGTGTACAAACATTAGATAAAGTAATATGTTAATAATTCATTTACAAAAGAATGATGGGTAATTTTCCATCTGTCGTGAATATAACTTTAACCATGCATTATGAAACAGAAGAGATTAGAGGTGGTGGTATATTGTCCTCAGTGCAGCTCTGCAGACAAGGAGGTCATGACCTAGTTTCCCCAGAGGTCAGCTCCCACAGTCTGTTGCTGGACTTTAAGCCTTTAAAATCCGAACCACTAAAAGATTAAGTCCATGTGTGGTTTTTCCTGACTTACTTCATACAAGGAAAATGCTCCCTCAATAACAGACACAGTGCCTGTAAATCTGAACTAGCAGCGAGGAAAATGCTGAGATATTACTTGACTGACATCATGTCCTCATTGTGTCATCCACCTTGCAAATCAGCCTGAAGCATAATTAAGGAAAATCACCACAGGGCTTACATGCATTGACTCTTGATTTGGTAAAAGAGACATGTATACCTTTTTCCCCTCTGCATGAATGGCTGCAGGAAGACAGAGAAGCTCAGTGAGAAAGAGAACAGACTTGTCAGTCTGACCACGTTTCATTTAGCACTTAATTTCAAGGAAATTTAAGAGTCTTCTAATTGCCTATAGCATTGCAGCTCTCATTCTGGGTAAGAACATACTGTAAGTCTGCAGGAGCTTACTTCACTGTGTTTTCACATCATTAAAAATGGCCAACAGTGTCTGAATAAAAACAAAAAAGTGTGTTATTTTGATTGCATGTGTTTAGTATGCGCGATCACAACAAGTTGGCGACATTCGATCAAGATTTTTATTTTTATGGACATATCTTATCTGATACCTATGAGCGAGTGCATGTTTTGTGCACACGTAGGAAAACAGGACCTATTCTTACTTCTAATCAACGTGGCACACGGCATCATTTGACAGTGAAAATTGTTTGTCATTCAGGCGGAGATATTATGAGTCATTTCTATATAAAGAAATTCAAGCATCCAATCATGGTCCCTTTCAGATGAGCAATTAGGATGCTTTTTGAGTGCTCAAATTACATATGGTTTTTATCAAGTGGGAGAAAATAAGAGAAAGAAAAAATAGGCTAATTTGGATTCATGCATCTTTTCATGCAGAAATAATAACTGATAAACACATTGTATTTTTCTGTCAATGCATTTTTTTTGAATTTACAAAGAGTGTGTTAACATGTTATATTTGTATCATTTCATATCATATAACAGATACTGGTATTCTTAATTTATTTAGATCTGTATATGTATAATATGGAACAACCATAAATTTCTATAGAAGTAAGTAAGTAAAGCAATAAATAACTATATGAATTTTTAATGCAGATTCTAGGTAATCTCTATCGTGCACGGTAGTGAAGGAGTTCTTTTGTTTCCATGTTCCAGCCACTGATTAAATGAAGCATACTTGATCTTTATCTGGGTTGAAGTATGATGCCTGCACTGGCCTTATCCAGGTCCTGTAAGCTTTGAAATAAGAAAAACACCACAAATTTATAGGACACGTCGAAATAGTTTCAGATTTTTATTTTATTTCGTGTACTTATTTTTTTGTAAGCAAGTAAGTATTTTTTTTATGTATAAAACATTTTCCAAACTCAAGTGCTTTTTAATAAAAACAGTGGTAGAAGTGACAATTTCAATTAGAGTATATTGGTTTTAAGGTACTGTTTACTGGATGATCAGGAAATATTACAAATAATCAAAAAGAGATTCTGTTATTCGCTGGATAATTGGAAAGTATTTCACTTATTTAGCCTACATCATACAAGCTCTTCTTGTATGTTTTAGCTTTTAGATTGGGAAAAACTAGTACATCCAGTATGTCTTTGTAACTTTGCAGACTTAAAACACTAGAGTGGGAGGACTGCTTTAGCATCAAGCAGGATATGTTTTTGTTAGCAGGAGTTAAAATGTTCCTAGTGATTAAAATGATCATACAAGTGTCCGTAAAGCAATTTAACTACAAAGCTATTTGTACTATAGCAGTTCATAGCAATCCTGTATTTTGTAGGTAACATATTTCTTCACTATGAAACACTGACTACTCTAAATGTGGCCTTGTTTGTTTTTATAGACAAAACATTTTGTCCAAAGGAAAATTTTAAATCCACAGCTAAATTTTGCCAGGAACTTGAATGAAAGAAGCTCAAATTATTATTCTACCCAACACACAAAACAGTTAGTCAGTTTAGCTCACAGTTCAAGGCTATGTTCCCAAAGCCTTCTCACGTCAGCCTTTTTAAAGGGACAATAATATTATAGTGCGACTCTGCAAGAAGATTCATGTAGAGAGAAATGACTGTGATTACAAAATATGCAGAAAAAAAGTGGTAAAATGGTTAAATTCCTGAAAAGGTTACTGCTCATTGCCTCATTGCAATTATGCATCACTGTACAATGCTTTAAGTCAAACCAAGGTTTTATTGCAGTGGACACACAATGGTGTGCTTTGTGTTGGCTAGCAAGCCAATCAGGACTATATTCTCGCTGAGTGTTGATGTGCTATTAAACCCCACCATTCCTTTTTGACAGCATTAAACACCTGGGTGATTTGAAAGAATCTGTTATGTAATTTTGACCTATTGTAGCGAAGGTGCCTGTAGGGAGGCCTGAGTGCCTTATCATGTCTAAACACACTTAGTAATGACAGAATGGAGCTCTGTCAGCCTGGTAGGAGTGGCATTGTTGCACACTGGAAAGCAGAATGGAGAACATAGTTTGTCGGTGGATCCCTTGAGAGATTGTAGATTAGAGTTTTATCGACGCTACCTCGCAACAGGATGAAGATTTTCTTCCAAAGACAGACAGAGTTGAGTCAAAGTACGTGTACTGTATGGGTCTCTCTGTTGGACTTGACTGCTCGCATGAATAAAATATGGCCGTTGAACACACTGTTCAACACTCAGGGAACAACAATATCCTTTTAAGAGTAATTTCACTTAGGCTGTGTATCCTCACCAGCCTCACCCCTTCTTTATTCCCCCCCTTTTTTTTTACAGACACAAACAAACACAGAGACTCATATTTTCAAGGGTGAGAGAATGCTACATTGCCATTACCAGTGAACAGAGAGGCTAGGAGGAGGGAGAAGAAAGAGGGAGGGGGAGCAGGGTGGAGGGGTGGGATGGGATAAAATCCATCAGATTTGATGGCATGGTGATGTAGATAATGTTTTTTCTTTTTAGCTCAGCTCACAGAAAAGAAGGCAGAACACAAGCACTTTCACTCTCTCACACTCTGTGTTTTGAATGAAAGGGAGCACAGTGTACCGAGTTTGTGCGTCTAACATGTCTCTTTGTGCACAAACACCGTGCCCTTATACCTATCCGAATGATTGCCCCACCATTATGTGATTTAATGGTGAAAACCCCCCCACAAAAAACAAAACAACATATACTCTTAATCCTGCTACAGCACTCTGGCAGAGGAGCTGGGCTTATTCTCTATGGTTTAAAAAAAGGAAAAAAAAAAGAAACACAATTATCCAGTTTCTCATCTGTTTGCACAAATAGGGCAGAAAAGCCTTAAAAACTGCTCAACGCTACGGTAATTTGCTGCAGAGAAACATTGGAAAACAAATGTGTTCAGGAAATGTAGATGGGTTTTTAAGGTCTGAAAGCCACAGCTGCTTGGCAAGCAGGAACTGGCTCCTTTTGTCTTTTATCTTCTTCTGTAATGTGCACAGGTGCTGCTTAATTCAATTGGAGAACGTTGCCATGGTTTTACATTAATATATTTCCATGTTACCATTACGACTGTTGTCATGGAGATGATAGGACCTATTTGAACTGAAAGCAGTGATGGTTTTATGGGGGTTCTGCTCTCTCCCTCCTCTCTCTCTCTCTCTCTCTTTCACTTTTTTTTCCCTCTTTCTCTCAGTCTCTCTCTTTCATTTGGTTGCTCCATGTCAGGTCACATGGTATGCAGCCAGATTTAAGGCTTGACTTCACTGTTCATTTCCCCCCTTTTTTACTGCTTCTAACTTAGCATTGCTGGAAGAGAAGATGCATTGCAATCGTACCTGGCAACCAACACACCGAGGGATAAAACACAGCTCTCATTTGCTCATACGAGACTTTCACAGCACAGTGTGCTTCTGCTGTGATGCAAAAATCATATCCAGTATTGTACTTATATGACAATGATAAGAATTTTCACTTATGTTCCCACCGACTTTCATTACCACTGAACTCATGTTGACTGAATATCTTTTGAATCCCAAGAAAAATGCTTATATGTCAAAATAACCAGGCTAATCAGGCACAAAGGCTGGATTGCACTGGAAATGGAATTTGCTCAAAATCAAAATAACTATATGCAATGCAGACATTTTTTTGAACATAGTCTACTACAAACATCTAATCGAGACACGGTTATTCCAATTAAAGTAATTGCACACTTTCATAAAATCAATACTGCTCCCTGGAACCGTAATTGCTTCTTTCAATCAATTTGATGCATTTTCTAGAACAAAAGGCAAAGCAGGGGTATTCAATTTACTCAAGCATACCAAAGTTGATGGAATGCTTGTATTGGCTATTAAGGCATTGCTTGTTTTCTTCTTCTTCTTAAGGATGCCAGTGGAATATCTTCAGAGGCAAGTTCAAAGTCACCTTGTTATCTCTGGATTTTGTCTTCGATACCACTGTAACTCATTATATCTGCAAGCACAAGAGGAGAAACATATTAGTACCCTGGTACCTTTCTGAAATGAGATGCAAAATGTGCCACAATATGCAGTAACTTTGTTGAAATCGACCTTAGTTTCAGTTAATGAACGTACTCACGCATAAACACACACACGGACACATGCACACAGGCTAACTCACACCTTGAAGGTCCAAATGAATACAGAAGAAATCTAACAAAAGCACCCATGAGAAACTGGGCTATACTGACAGCTTTGATCCATCAGCAAACCATGATGCAAAGCAAAGTCAAATGTGCCCTACTTTTCTTTGCATTGACTGAGCTCAAAACATTTTTCAGAATTTTTACACATACAGTATTTTAGGCTGCTCCTCCCTCAGCACTGTTTTGAAATGAAGCAAGTTAGAATTAGAAATGGGTTACAGTCTGTCTCTTCTTCTCGCTCTATCTCGGTCTCGCACACAGACACACGCACGCACGTATACACACGTGCACGCGTGCACATACACGCACACACAGAGGGAAAAAGACAGAAAAACCCATGTTTAAGGCACTGCAGTTTTTTTTCCCCCTTTTTCTGCATTTCATTCCCTCTTTTTTTCAGATAATGAAAAATGTCGGATATGAAACTCTGGACTCGCAGCGCAGCACCCAGCTTTCTGCTATTCTTATACAAACACAAAGTGACAAGATGGTTACTCTCTCTGCACACTGACAGTTCATTCCAGACTAGGAAAAATGTCAAAAATGTTTAGTCACGGCTGAGTGGACTTAATTACCATCCTCTAGGCTGCCTCAGAACTCAGTGCCACTAATGGTCCCGAGCTACAGATAAAATTCCATTTACAAGAATGTTTCAGCCACAAGATCTGATTTGGCCAATATGAAATATTTACTTTGATGTAATTAAAGTGACAATGCTTATCACCCATCCTGGCCCCCAAAAGAAGGGACTACCCCATTTAGATAAATATGAAAACAATGATTATTGGCCTTTTAGATCAAGTTGAGATTAAATTTAGCTTTTGTTGTGTCTGGAGATAATAACTGGAACAGCGTGAACTTTAATGAATTATTTGCATACACTGACAATCTTGGTCTTAACGAGGTTACTTACAGAGATAAAGCTGGCAATGTTTCGAGGAACCCTAAAGATAACTTATTTAAATTAACTATTCATGAGAAAAATGTTTCTATAAAGTTTTATTTAACTTTATGTGCGTAACAATCTTATAGCTTAAAGGTACATTACATATTTTAGAGTTACTCCTGTCACGTTGATTGACTTTAACATTCAAAACTAAAATATTAATATCTTCTGGTGATCTTCAGCAATACTCTTGGACACAATTTTACAAATTTCCTTGGCTTTTAGAAAACTATGTGTACTTTCTGCCTCGATAAAAGCAATGTTTAAGATTTAAAGTGTAATCTTTATGACATGCTGCTCAGTCAAGTATTAAGGTGCTACCTCATCACTGACAGAAAATGTGTGACTTGATTTATTCATTGCAACAGGAAATCTCAATCAAACAACATCAAATGTTTATGTAAGTCTTAACCATAGGCTGAATGTAAAAGATAGATGTAGACACAATGACCTCCCTGTTAGTTTGAGTCTCTTTTTGAGATTTCAAGTTTAGCTTTATGGTCAATGGCAGCAGTAGTGACCACATTTGGACATTTGGAGTGGGGACCGCTAAGCTGTTAGCTAAGGTTGATAAGATAAGATTAGCAAGCATATACATAGAACGTATGGATGCACTGCACACATACAGAGATACCTGCTCTTTAGTGATTAAAGTAACATAAAACTAAAATACTTTAAAGTAAAGCTGAGCATTACTGCCTAAAATCTGCATCATCTCTGAAGGCCACCAGATGGCGATAGCTTTTGCTGCACAAAGAGTTTTGCTCCCCAGAAAACTATAAACTGCAAACAGTTTTGTGATGAGTATTTGGGCTCAAATATTATATTCGTATTAACTAGTAAATTAAGTCTATTTTGTAAAATTTGGTTTTGCGATGGTTTAATCAATTGTTACAGTTGTTACTCAAAAAACAGTTATAAGGTTTTTCTTTCTGTGTGCCTAGCGTACAGACAACTGAAGAACGTTTGTAATGCAAGTAACGGGAATTTGTAACTGGAATGTTATTACTGAATTTGGTTTAGTGTATTACTCAAAAATGTAATGTGATTACAGTAATGAGATTTTTTTTTTTTTTATTAGTCCTTTATTTATTCAGGTAAAAATCTCATTGAGATTTAAAATCTCATTTCCAAGAGAGACCTGGCAAGATACTTGTGTTCAACCCAGCACAGCTCGTCACATCTGTTTTTTGCAACCAAGACATCAACCGTGGAAATGCTCATCCAAAGGCTTCAAGCGGGACTTCAGAAACCAGTGGGCAACGTCACAGAAGTCCATCTTTTATTCTGTCTGTGCAGTTTGCCTCAAGTGGCCACTGAAGGAACTGCAGTTTTTTGCACTTCTTTTTGGATTTGTTATTCAGTTCTTGATTTTGCATGGTTGTAATCCAAGCAAGACCTTGAGTACAACACTGTGGCCTGATTTTATGTGGTCAAAACCACACACTCTCGCAAAGCTAGAATTTTTTTTTTTTTTAAAAATAAGATAAAATACATTTTCTGTAGTATTAAAATGCACACTTCACATATAGTTTCCCTTGTGGTAGCAAAGCTAGCCTACTCATGACCCCATGTGGACATTGTGCCTATCTTTGTAATAACATTCATTTACAGTCATTTTCTGTACTCTCTAATTTACCTATAATGCTGTCTAAACAAAAAAATAGTTTATTTAGTTTTAATTTGTTTATGAGATATCTATGTCTGAGACTCTTGCCAACACAGCGGTAACATTGTGGAATAATTATTAATAGATTAATATGCATATTTGAATCTACTCACACTGTAGTGCACTGCTTTGGAAAGTTTGATATTTTTAAGCTGAGACCTCTGCAAATTAGACTGCATCCCTCACATCAGTCCAATAAATAAACAACTAAATAATTTTCACTGAGATTCAGTCTCAACCAAAGTGTTGTGTTTGGCTGACTGTCAAACACAACACTATGTTTAATGCTAAAAACCACACGAAGCTCCTGTTGTGACGCTCAAGCCTGAGCTGCTGTATGGGCCATTCTACCTCTCCTCATCCTTCCCATCCATCATGAGAAAATGAGTTCATGTGCATTGCTGCTAACATAATGTTCTTAAAAGGCTGGGAGAATGGCTCACCTAACATGCAAGATGGCACAATAAAGAAGAACCCACTGACATTAATGAAAATGTATACCATTTAAAACCAGTGGAGGCAATGGCTAAGTGGAAGACAGAGCATTATTTATTATTAATAAATGCCTGAGTGACTGGCTGTTGATGGCATGAGCTATTTTAATACCATCCCTGTATAGCCGATGGGCTTTGTTGCCATGTTTTTCTTCAGTTCCGTTGCTTGTTGGATATCTGGTATTTTTGGATAATTCATGTAACATGTCTGTGGCCAAAAATGAAGTCTTTTCATTGAAGATTACAGCAACAGATATTTTAAGATCTCTGAGTATCAAGAGCTACATCAATTTATTAGATAAATTCAAGCTGAAACTTTTTTCTTTTCTTTTTTTAATTTAAGGCCATTTAAAAGGAACCAGTAAAAGGAGGCTCCAAGGTTGAAACTGACTGTGTGTATTAAAACGGCCATTGTAAGGTTTCTGGCAAAAGACTTAATAACGCATTGATTTTTACATACAAATGTGCAGAATTTATGGTTTTTATTCAGTAATAATATATAATATTATTTATAAAAATACAAAATAATAAATGCCTTCTTATAAATCTTATACACTGCAGTATTTCAGGTTTTCCCCAGTCCTAGTTTTATAGCCCATATTTACATCAGTAAGACTAATATGCAAACTGCCCTCCTTACACCATCTTCATCCTCCCTTCATCCCTTCCACCCTGCTCTCCCCCCTCCCTCATCTCCCTCAGTTTGTAACCTGAATACAGTAGCGCAGTGGACCAATCGATCACAGGGAGTCCTTTTTTTTTTCTTCCCAGCAATTTTCCTCTGAGGAAAGGGGGAATAATGTGAGCTAACAGTGTGGAAAATCAATGCTCCACTGGCATAGAATAACTTGGAGTCTGGCTGGCAGAGAGTACCGGGCTCCATGAGGCCAGTTTGAGTGATAAAGCCACCCCACGTCCCTCCTCTCATCCTGCATGATATGCAGCTGCCCCTGCAGAGCTACACTCACTCTCAACAGTAGGTTAACAATTTTATTCCCCAAATCCTGTGGATTTATAAGGTGTACACTTACGCCATAGGGCTTTGAGTGCATAATGGATGTGCGAGTGTGGCTGTTGTTTTCTAGTGTTTTCTTATATGCTTTCTACACACCAGAGCTCTATGTAACCTCTAACATGTAAATCACTTTGACCCGTTGGTGGCCTAGTCATTTCAAACCAGTGCTGTGCAGCTATACTTTGCTCAAAGCCAGAGAGCTTGAAAAAAAAAAAAATTATAAAGATAAAAAAGTACCGTAACACCAAATTACGATACTGTTTATGCCAACAAATTTTAATTAGCATGCCAAATAAGTCAGGCTGATTTGCATAAATGATGGAGACATAAAAGAAACTTTTAAGATTTAGTGGTTTAACAATATCTTTTATTCTAAACTTGAATAAAGAGCTGAATCACACTAGAACTGTCAGACAGTTTGAAATATGAAGATATTTTTCAGTCAGAAAAAAACTGATTTTTTTTTAAAGTAACCCCAACACTGGAAGAAAAATGAAAACATTTCAAACCAAATCAATATGCAGTGCTTGTGTAGAGACATTCACTGACATTCAGCACTCACTGTGTATGTACAAAGTTTGGGCACATGCAGAACTGCAGGATGCCATTGTTTCAGTTTGTGAAAAGGTTTCATAATCAACAAGAAACTGTTTGACACCCTGTCATTTTTCATAACAGTACTGCCACAGGTACACCGCAAAGTGTGCTTGTCTGCCTATATGTGTGTGTGTCCTTTCAGTGGTATGCAATCCTTTCTTAAGCAACCACCCACACTGACCCAGGCAGTCTCAAACCTGCTGATGTTGCTTTTAGTAAAGTTAGATAAGCTCAGAGAGAGAGAAAAAAAGATGAAATGTGACCTAAAACCAGATAGATGGGTCTATCTATCTATCTATCTATCTATCTATCTATCTATCTATCTATCTATCTATCTATCTATCTATATAAATTGATTGCCAGGTAACAACACAAGTTTTAGTTCCACATGAAAGCTCATGCATATGATTTCCTTCAACACAACATAATTAAGAAAGTTGCTGGTCTCTTCATTAGGAACTGCATGTTGTAACAAAGCATGGATCCGCATGGGAGACACCAGTCACATCTCGTCTTGCCAATTACACTTTGCATGATTCCTCCCCCAAATTAGGATGAGCCAAGATGGAAAATGATTCTTGGCATGTCGTGGGCCCTAATTATCCATTGAACAAATGGAAATATCACTGATGTTGTGTTCTCAATCCAACCGTAGACAGAGAGCAACAAAGCACTCTGACAGTTTTTTGGCTTGCGGAATAAAAATGTAAGACTGCCGAGAGTAGCATGTTGCGATGAACAGCCTGGGAGCTTAAATACATACCTTGTCATTAAAATTGTATATGTGGTCGATGCAGATTTCTAACTTCATTTTTTGTCTGATTGGATAACTTGGTCTGATGATCACATGACAAGGATGTAATGAATGCTAAGCTCCTTGGAGCTCAGAAGAGACAGCAACCTTGAAAAACAAATGGCATTGTGTTGCAAGAAGTTTTTAATTGTGCTATTGTATCTGAAGAGCATAACTTGAATCTAGAATGTACTCCTGTGTGAACAGAGGGGAAAAAAAATCCCCCACACATACACACACAACCTCTCAAACACAGACTAGGAGAAGAAAATATCACCCATCGAATTTCCAAGCATCACTTCTATAGCAAGATGCGAGCAGATCTCAGCAGCTACCTCCAAACACTTGTTATTCACAAATACACACCGCAATGAGACAAATATTATTTTAAAAGAAACTTTAGATATGTGGTGCATCTGCAAATTTGACTTTATAGGAATAGCAGTGAAATAACATTACCATAAGCTTGGTGCAATGCATGCATAATAGATTGTTGTTTTCACTCTGCATATGGTAGGAGCTGGATTCGCTTCAAAGTGCACCAAATTTGCATGATTCGATGTGAGGGATTCTGGGATTAGAGAACACCACTTCCTCCCCCCACCCTTCTTTCACTCAGCTATAGAAAGGTATCACATTCCCACAGATGGTGGGGAACATTGTGAAAATGCAGCCATTATGATACAAAAGAGCAAGCACAGGAAACTAAGAAAATAAAACAAAAAAAAAGCTTTTTTTTCTTTGTCATTTTTTATTTTGTGATGCATGTTTTTAATGAATATTAACAGATTCCAGCATCAACTTTGTAATTTCTTTTTGTTCAGATTTGAAGTAACATTTTGCAAAGATTTCTGAAAACTCTGGTCAGAGATGAGATTTTTTTTTACCTCTTCCTGCAAGTTTGGAAACTTTTAAGATGTTGTGATTGAAAAGGAAAGTGACAGCTCTTACATGTGCCAGAACAGACCAGCATCAACACATGACACACACACACACACACACACTTCTGTGCGGGTGCTTGTTGCTGACATTCCTCACCCTTGTCTACAATCACTTAAAAATGACAGAAAACAGAGAAAGCGAAAGAAAAGCCTGTTTGACTGTAGACAAGCCCCAGAGGCTGTTTCTGAACACTGTCTGGCAAACAAGAACAAAGTGATTCACAAAGCATTAACAGCACTCAGAGCTGTGGTATTTATGAAAAAGCAAATGGCACAAGAGAAGCGAACTGCTTCCTTACAACACTTGTGAATTATTTTCTCTCTCTTCCTCTCTCTGCGTCTCTCTCTTTTTCACCTGCCTGTTGTCTTGTCTTGTGTGATTTTGGCGATACGCTTTCCTAAGAAACACGAGGTGAAGGCGTATGTCAAAGGCGATGGGGGTGTTTAAGGTAGTGTGCACTTTTATGCAAATTGCATGTCCATCAGTGATGAGCAGTTCATCTTCTCACTGGATAACCTGATTATAATTTAGATCAGGGTGTCCATCTGTTAGGTGAACACCCACGCAAGGCATTATGCATATAGGATGAATGAAACCATGCATTGCCCCCCCCCACCAGTTTCTTCCTTAGAGACAATGTGAGTGAAGGTAGGCAGAAGGAAGGGTTTGTCTTTACTGGTCTCCTGCAGTTTTACCATCAATTCCTGTTCATTTTTGGTGATAACTGGATAGATTTGAGGGTCTAGTGTCCAAGATTGAATAACTGTAATAAGTTTACAACATGATCCTGACAGTGAAATCAACCATTTGCAGCAGATTTCTGTGCTGATGAATCCAAGCCAGGTGAGAGATATCATAAATATGTTCACCAGTATGAGGACCGAAACATTTCTATATAAGACAAAGGTTTGTAGATGGTATTTTACAGCTCCTGAAATTTGCCACTGGTGAGTATCATGTTACAGTGACTGCAAAACACAGCAGAAAGATTGTTTTGAAATTGAAAAGTAATCTACCAGAATTTTGTGCTTGCATGTATTTGACTGGTTGATGGAATTACACCACACTGGTAAGATCTTAGTATGTTTTAGTAGAGCTGGAACGCAACAACATGACAACACAGGTGCCTAATAAATGAGAGGGCTGTCACTGGTCTAAACAGTGCATCAATGGCTCGGTGAGGCTGAGCAGGGGTGTAGCACAACATTCTGGGCCATATTTATAACTAGTCTCTGTGGGCACCTTTCCTATTATAATCAATAGCTCTCACGCATTTTTGAAGCAATATTAAAAATAACTGAGCAAAGCTATAGCGCTTACCAAGGTCACACCACATAAACAACAACACCCTGTGATGTCAGTGCAGTCTCACCAGTAGTCTACAATTATAGTGTGATTCTGTTTGTAGCGGTGGGAATCACACAGTACTCTTACTATACCCAGGACACCTTAACAATGGCATCACTGTATAGTGATTCTGCTATTCTGTAGTACTTTAAATGTAGTTACATCATGAAATATGTGAAAGTGAAGAAGAAAAACAACTAAAAAGGCATTCATTTACTGCATTATGGTGTCAGTGCGAGTGTATCATTATTATTATTATTGTCATTAGCCAAGTCAATTCAGCTCAGTTTAATTCAGTTTTCATTTTTATTTGACTAAATATTATTCCCTAGATATGAAATAATGTTAAAAATAAGTTCCCCTTTAGTTTGGTAACACCTGCACTGGAAAACTGCTTATAGTATTTAATGGAAGACCACTTAACCAGACTTCCCTATGTTTTGTTTGCAGTCTGTTTCTTTTAAATACAATTATCCTGTTTGAATAGTTCAAAAATATTTCTGCCAAAAATAAATATTATATATAAAAAAATAAAAATGTTCCATTTGAATTGGGTTAAAATTGGAATTGCTCTCCTCCTCAGTTCTCGACTCATCTGCCCTACTTTGAGCCCTTTGAAAATGAAGGTCCTCAAAAGAAGTAGAAAAAAAATCCCACAGGTCGCTTGACCAAGCAGCTTATTAAAACCTATTGTTGTATTAATAATTTCTGCTGCCCTTTTTTTTTTTTCACCTGATCTCTCTTGAAAAGGAGATTTTTAATATCAATCAGACTTTTTTTTACCTGGGTAAATAAAGGATGATATTTCAAAATTAAATGGCCTATAGTGGTTGTGTGAATGACTGTATGTAAAATGTGATTTTCACTCCTAGAAAATAGAGATTCTTAACATGCATTTAATGTTGTAAAATACTTCATTTTAACCGATCCTTGCCTAAACCTAAGCAGTTTTATTACAGTGTCTGTAATATAATATAACATTTTCAGACACAAGACTCTAACCCCAGTAAATGGTAGAAAGTTATGTGTGGTTGTGCCTTATTAGATCACAAATAAAATCACTCAATTCATACCAAACTGGCTACCCTGCTGGTAAAAGTGATAAAAAGTGAGAAGTGTGCTCCAAAGCTGAATAGTTTCTACCACAAGGTCGGCGGCACCTCAGGCAGTTTGTTAATAACCTTTAGTTGCCATTTCATGAGCTCACTTTGACTGCATGCTTGGTAACATTCTTGATGGCTGAAACTCAGGGCCCAGTGTTTCATGATGTTAAGCTTTGCTGTGTTGCCAGATATAATGAATCTAGCTATCATGCAGGATTTCTGGCTGACTGCCTAGCTCACTCCATCGTTAAACAATGTTTGTATGGTCACCTTTTTGTTTTCCATTAGTTTACTTCTTTCTCTCTCTGTCTCTGTTGTTTTTTGGTCCTCTGATTTCCCACTCTTGGGAAGAGACGCCGCTCTGTCACAGCGCACATCTGCAGTTGCTCAGCCTGATCGGCTACATTCAGGAAAGAGTGCCAGTTTCCAGTGTAGGCGTGAACTAATTGAATTGATGTTTGTGGTGTCTTTAAAACACTGCATTGTAAAAATTCAACAGTAAAGGACCTGTCCCAGCAACACTGAATAATTCACTGAGTGCTCTCAGCAGGGACTACTTCTTTGGAAGAAAGAGGCTCAGATCAAAACTGCACCACATGTTGCTTGAATCTCAGTCATAAATCTCAAAACCTGATTACCACTTGAAGTAAGTGTTTTTAATGCAACTTTGGAGACCTGACCTTTAAAAATCCAATTAACATCTGCGGTATAACGCGTCCCTTTTTAACCACCGTGTGTCCACTGTTAGGCTGAAATGTCTTTTTCCTGCTTTACTGATAGAACTTAGGCAGAGTTATTATCTGTAGTGCTTTGGATTAAAATTTGTTTGATCAGCAAACCAAGGATTTCTTTCTTTTTTCTTTTTTTTTTTTTTGTTGCAAATCTACAGGTGACATATCTTCCATCAATTTCAGAGATAATCTGGTTCTGTGCAGAAAAAAAAAAGTTTAATAAAAAATAAAATCTCCTCCCTGCAGGTGTACCTGAGTAGCTGACAGAAAAAGAGAGGAGCTGTTGAAGTGTGTCCTTCTGGCAGCTGGTGGAGGATCAAGTCTTGTGATGCCCCTGACCTAATATGGCTAGGTCTGGACTGTCAGCTGAGAATCAGGTGCTTACTAAATATTTAGGAGGATAAAGACTTCCTGCTGGGCGTAAGCAGTCATCATAAGGCTTGGATCAGGCCTTCTTTTCCATCGCTGTTTCTCACTCACACTCTGCATACAGCTCACTCGTGTGTCCTTGTTCTCTACCAGCGTTGTCTTCTTTTCCGCATATGATCACATCTACTGTCGGCATCCAAGAGATTTTGTGTGGGAAGTCTGGATTTTGTGTGGGAAGAAACATTTAAAAAACAAACAAAAAAAGGGTTTCAGTTCTCTGAGAGGACTTTGAGTTTTCTTTGAATGCTTTAAACACGATTGGTATGAACCATGTTGATCATTTCCAGCAGTTAAATTTTTGTTGTCATTAAATAATATTAACAAAGGCAATTCAGTATTTTGGTGCTGAAGAATATTGATTTCACACACTTTATCGCCGATGGATGTCTTTGGCATGTAAACCGAATTTTTTTTATGTTAAATTAATAAAATAAACCAAAAACTAACAATGAGGAGATCTAAAATTTCACAGGCCCTGTTGTATGATTACTGTTGTTTCAAAAAATGAATAATATTTTTACGTATCCACCATCAAAAGTCATGACATTTCGCATGTTTTCTGTCTCTTACAAAAGTATGGCAAAATGACTAATTACTTTCTCCTTCTAATTTCAAAAAATGATTCCTTGCACTATGTTTCTGCTACATGCACAAAACAGGGGCGCCTCCAGAATTTTTTCATAGGGGTGGCCATATGGGGGCCACCCCTGAAAATATTGGGGTGGCACATCAAAAACAGAATTTCCAGGTTTATGATGCTTTTGTCAAATATAGGTTACTTAAAAATATGGCAAAAATGAGAGAAAGAAAAGAATTATATGCCTAGTTAATTTCCTGCTATTAAAGTTGACATCACTGAAAATGAGTACATATGAAAAACAAATAACATTTTGAATTTATAATTATCTTTTATAAATAATAAGTTAATGCTTGAACTAATTGCAGGGTGTCTTCTGTTTCATTCATGTTTATTAAAATTATTACCAGCATGAGACAGTCTTGCCAGGGTGGGCCACTGGGGGTTTCATAAATGCACGAATGGCTTGGCGCGCCAAAGAATAACGTCACAACAATGTGATTGGTCACTTGCAATGTTGAACCTGGAACAACATTTTCATGATGATCTGGGACAAACACCAACACGACGATATCAGATCATCCATGGACAGATACAGAGCGGGGAGAAACAGGCAAAGCCGGTGAGAGACTGTGGATGACATGCCTCAAAGGACCCAGCCACAATTGAATCTTGGCCGAGCAGGGACATTGCCTTGATTCGCTCATTCGATCAGCTGACTTAGTAGGCAAACATATTACACCTCTGTGTAACATTGATAAAAGCCCAAGCCTGAAGACATCTACATGACCGTAATTACCCCCCCACCCACCCTGCCTGCTTCTAGCTGTGTTGCACCCTAGCACAAAAGGTAAAAGGGCCCGATCTTAGCTGCGTGCCATTTTCAACTTTTCTCTGAGCATGTAGCTGAATCCTCGCTGATTAAATTCTACCGTAAATGCTTCTGCTCAACGAAATGCAAGCAATTAAAGTAAAAGCCTGATCAAATGGTGGCTCACCGTCAGTCAAATAAGGTGACATGTAATTGAAAATGCTGCCGTTCTCTTGCTCTCTGCTGCCCCTGTAATATGAATCCGTTTAAAAACAGATCAAGTTACCCTACTGCAGGGGAGTAGATGATACTTAATCAACTAATTGACACAACAAAGACCTTTTCAAATGTGTGCGTTCAGTAACATCTGGTCCTTCTCATGTTTAAGGCTAAATTATTTACCAGCCATAGCATTCAGTGTTTGGCATCCAAACTAGTAACAACTCAACATTTCAGCTACTGATGTAAGTGTCAGGCAGCAAAGGTTAAAAGGTTAAACTGAAGTAAACCAAAGTAAAGACCCTGGCAGTACAGCTGATGTAAAATACAACTTCACTTTGTAAATGTGATAATAAACATACTGGCACCTTCTGCAAAACTGATCTTTGCGACAAAAAGAAGAAAAGGCCAAAGACTTAGTTTCATTGATCGGCTATAGTATTAAACGTTATTACTCGTCAGGCTTTGCAGATCAAAGGTAATTATTCATAATTCACCTTTCCAAAATCCGGTGGTGTCGCTCTGCACTACAACAGGAGCAAAGAACACAGAATACAATTTAATGGATTACCATTTTTCCCGTGCTTTATGACACAATGACACAATTACCTTAAAGCTTATTTTCAAGGCGGGCAAAAGAGGATTGGGTGACAGAAAAATAAGGCGAGTAATACTCCCAGCTGCATTTAACTCTGACAAACTTACAGGCTCAAGGCATTAACTGTTACCTACTCGTTTGTGTCGTGCTGCAGAGAGTGGGAAGGGCCTTGCATGATGTAGCTACAGGTCATTGTTGGCCCACAGATGAACTAAGTGACAATAATTGAGTTAAGAGGGGAAACAAATGATGTCGCGAGCGCATGAAGTGGAACGAGTCGACTGATTTATTTTTCAAAACTATACATGCCAAAGCAAATCAGTTTTATTAGGAGGTATACGGGGGTGGGGAGTCAAACTGTAGCTTTAATTCACTCAGCTTCAGTGTAGCTCCAGCATAAGCAAAAAGTTTCTTTATGTGTGATTGTAGGAGGGCAAAGATTGCAAAATGAGAGAGTGAATACTTAAGAGGCAGGAATACGATTATCTGTGATTTTTACTTAAGCATGACAGTATTATCTGCACATCTTTTCTATTAGTTAATCAATAAATCAATAAATACGCCTTTCTTGATATTTGTTAAAGTGTTCCTTTGGACATGCTTTTTCACTCTTTTTCTGTCCAGTCCTTAACGTGACCATATCAAGAGGAATGTTTTTTGAATGAATCACTCAAGTATGAAAAAGCACCTAACTTAAGGGATAAACCTGTGTTGTGTCAACACATAATAGACAAATTAGCATAAAATCAACTTGAACTTTTTTAGGCTGTTACTACCAGCCATTTGTAAAACACATTATTTGTTCCCCCACAGAAAGTGCCAAAGATTACACCGTTTGACAAGCATCAATAGTATTTTTGGAACAACAGGATGAATCCCAAAGAGAACTTAGATGAAAACCTGGCATATCTCAGCAAGTGTATCCTTAAAAAATACGAGGAAACTGGACAAATGGAAGACAATAGAACATGTTGCAGGCTGTCAAGAAGCCATTCTTAAGGAAGGAAACAATGAGAAACGGTTGTGGTACTGGATGATAAATTATGCAAGACAATCAGTAGCAACAGGTCTTACGGTGATAAATCCAAATTAGTATGTATATGGAGGAGGTCAGGAGAGAAATACAACAGTGAGTGTCTACAACCATCATCATTGTAAAACATGGCAGAAGCTCTGTCATGGTTTGTAGTTGCATTTCAGCCAGTGGTGTTGAGGATCTTGTCAAAAATAAAGAGATTGCAAATGCAGAAAAGTAAAGTTAGATTTTGATCCACCATGCAGTACCACCTGGAACGCATCTGATTGACAATGGCTTAATTTTTCAGCATGTCACTGTTCCCAAACACACTACCATATATCTGGATTGAAAAAAAAGAAACCCCCAAACATAATGGTAGACTGTCTCTATCAGTCATAGATTGGACTCATGACAGAAATCATCTTGACAGAGAACAGAACAAAAGGCAGTAAATATCCAAAGAAGAGCTTTGAATGTCTTTCAGGAAGCCTGAAGAACTATTCCTGAAGAAATTACAAGAAAGTTTACCTAAGACAGTTCAGGCTGTGTTGAAGAATGAAGGTGGTTTTGCCACATACTGACTTCTAAGCTTATTAAAATGTTTCCATGTATTTATTTATTTATGTAATTCCATTTATGTTTGCACATGTTTCAAAAAATTGCTGCACCTATTTCCAGTTTTCCTTTGCTCAAGACTTTTGCACAGTGTGGTATATTATCCTATAATTCCCTGCATCACTAAGTCTGATTCTGGTAACTGTGCTGAGATTAACTTAGTTTGCTTCATATACTGTGTGTTTTCATGGTGCTCAGACAACGTGGCCGCTGTTTCCAGAAATACAACAGACACAGTGCACACTCTTTCTAAATACACTAATATACGGCACAGGTTGATGGTGTCACAGCATCATCTGAAAGAAGAGCACTAATGATGTAAAATAGGACTGAAGGACATGTTGAGTTGTTGACATTCAGCTGCAGGAAACTCAGTCCACTCCAGCGCTGGGGGAAAAAAAACAGAGGAATGATTAAAGTGATAAAGGTTCTGTCTGCTCTTGTGCTTTATCTGACTGATAACTTCACAGAAGAGATACTAATTGCGCTCAGGATGAAAGTGGCCACAATTATATCCATATAATGGCACAGATGCATCCATTTCAAAGAGAGGTTGCAACTTCAGATGAAGTTTGGCTGATGAAGCGCGAGTGGAGGGCTTTTTGTTCCTGCATGTTTACATTTGACTGTTTGAGATTTCACATGCAACTATTTTGGTTTTATGAATTTGTATGCAACAATAATTTAATGTAGGTCATTGACGCTGTTTCTATATATGCCTGTAATGATCTAAAAAGCCTATCAACTTTTGGGATTATGCACATCTGGGATTTCAAAAACAATGAAAACATTTTGAAATACATTTTGAAAGGTCAACTGCTACACGTCAGTCATGGTTGTTTTCACAGCTGAGGGGGATGTTTACCTTCCAACATCAGTTTAAACCGGATCTAATCACTTCTGTTGAAATTTTAGGCTGCACCACATTAAAAAAAAGAAGCTATTGCCCCAGTTTTAGTGCGTCAACAGTCACAGGCATGCTGCAGTGGTAACTGTGAAAAGTTTTCCTGTCTGTAGGAGTGCGGTAAGGCTCTTCTTGTACTCAGGTAAAATATGACTCACAATCCCAGATGACTCATGTGGTGAGCTGAAGTCACACCAAGGTTTGCAATATACAGGATGGGTATAGTTTTGACAAGATTGGAGCTTCTTCCTTTTGTTCTACTTTTTAACTCTTGTCTGGGGGATGGCTGTGTTGGGTGGTGTGTGTGTGTGTGTGTCTGTAAGACTCGCTTATCTCTGGAAAAGCTTGATATGAATAACTGTGCAGAAGAAACTAGAAAGTCTGTTAAATATGCATTTAACAGCAACAAGAAGAACAGACAGTTAAACTAGCTTAAAGGGATATTGTAGCTTTTGATATCACAGCAAATGATGCGCTGTGAATGCACCCCAAATGCCTCGGGCCAGCACAGTGACTAATGCATTTAGCTGTGATTAAACAGGCTATACTGTATATTTAATGTGAAAACTGGTCACATTTTCCAAGAAATAAAAGGAAAAACATGGGGGGAAAAGGTGGTTATATAACTAATATTTATAACTATTATTTTTGGGTCTACCTAAAAAAAACCCCCATGTATTCTCTTTAAAATTCATCAAATAACTCACACCCTTTAAAACGCTCTTACTTACGCTTACTTTTGTTTTCAGAGCATGGTGTTGCAGGAAAAGGGCGATACACTAACTTGTTATTTACTTGTTATTGTGGACTAAGCTGTTTCCATTGTTTGTCACAATGCAATCATACAGAAGAACAAAGGGATGCCATCTAAAACAGGCTTGAGCTCAGGAAAATGTATGGCCAGCACAAAAGGTACCCTAATTGTGTGCTGCAGCTAAACACACACACACAAATATGTGAGCACACGCCACAATTTAAAAAGAAGTGAATGCATTAGTGTTTCTTTGCACTTTTCAAACGCTGCTAGAAAAGTGCAGTTTCTGGGTCACAGCAGGGGGAAGAAAAGAGCCGTGTATAACTGCATTTATTACATTACATTTATAATTTTTCATGGACACATGCATACCCTGTAAAAGCATTGCATTGTGGTGTCAAAAACACCCTATGCCACCCTATGGCTTATTACTCACAAGCCATCCCTGTGTGCAGTTTGTTACAATTCAGATTTGGTAACTGAATATCAGACAGCTGCATATACGTTACACTTCTTCTGTTCTTTTAAAAGGAACTATAAATGCTCATTCTATTTGAGATGATGTTACACATCTTAACAGAAGCAGAAGTTGGAAGTTCTGGTCAGTCTCATATTCCCATGAGCACGAGCAGAAAGGACATCAGATCCCGGCGTTGACACTGGATTCTCTCACTGATGTTTACGAGGTAACGTGGCAGACGGAAACAATCCCGATGCCATAGTTGAAGAAACTCATTCCTTCTGTGTTTTCAGGTCAGTGGCTTTCATTAAATGTAATGGGGTGGCAGTAAATTATGAATGAAGAACCACTCTGTGGGCGAAGAGGATGATGCAGATTATTCATCCCTGCTTCCTTCGATGCCACTTCTCAGCAGAGGGATTTCACGCCGAAGGGATGAGGACTGTATTACTCAGTAGTGTAAAGTAAGTAGATTACAGGCTGCAGCCAGCGACTGGTATCACTATCTGGATTATGGTGCGGATCAGGGGGTCCCCAAACTTTTTTAGAATGTCAAAGACTACTATCGATATACGGTGCATTCAATCTTCAGTTGTTTAATCTGAAAAAACTTCTCCTGAGGGCTTTTTTTTAGTCACTGTTGAATCACCAATGCTTTGTGTGTATTTCATATGTATTTATGTAACTTTTGATCTTTGACCCAATATATTTTAGGGGGTTTTCTTTTAAGATAGGCTTCTGATCAAAGTGACGGTTCAGTTTACAGAAAAACGGGAAGGCTACATGGATGCTCGGCTTTGCTTAAAGATGATGATAATAATGATGTGTGGGTGGAGGAGCTGAAACAGCCTGGGAGTGATGGCGATGGAGAGAACAATCAGACGGACAGAGGATCCTGAACTTCTCCATTACTTCCTTCCTCCTTACTTCCTCTGTTCGCCATGACTACAAGCGAGCTTAGCAGGAGAATAAATGTTTTTAATTTACTTTTAAAACACAGCCGTGTCTGGCAGTTTGTGGGCCCTAGGCTAAACATCAGCAGCGTGGCAGGGAAGAATGATTGCTGCTGATCATGCAGTATGCAGGCTGCTGATGACTTTATCGGAACAGATCAAGTTATGGATGATTAATTTAGAAACTGAATCAATGCTTGCCGTTGGCTTCATCGGAGGCCTTGCTGACCTTACAAACCTTCATTATGTAGTGCGAGGCGACATGCTAAAGCCACTTCCCCCCTTCCCAGCATCATCACTTTTTAGCAAATTATGTTGGAATTTCCTTTAAATCTTTCCTAGCTGAACTATGCTTCCATTTTCATTTGACTTTATTTACCTTTGTCCAGCTTACTGAAGTCACATGTGTCTGTCCCAATTCCCGATCTCATGATTATAAAATTTTATCAGTGAGCAGCCAGCTGCGCAGGACCCGGATAGGAAACACTGATGTGATCTTGAGTGTTAAAAAGATACCATACTGTTTCCTGTCTGCTGTCTGGCAGAGGTATAGGGGGAGAGCAACCACATGCAGAAGGAGAGAAGAGCAGGGAGGGGCCCCTAGAGGAGAAATGAGGTTGGGCTCTGACGAGGAGGAATAGTGAAAAGAGAGGAAGAGAAGGGGGGGGAGGCAGAGGGTGGGGTAAAGAGGAAAGGGGTGGATTGAGAGGAAGGGGGAGAAAAGAGGGGAACCGATATTGGGGGGAAAAAGGTAAGGTGAGGAGGGGGAGAAGGGTGCTTAGAGGGGTCTAACTCTGGCATAAAAGTAAATTCAAATACATTATTCATGGATCTCTGTGTCAAAATATCATTTACGTGTGCTGTGTTGACTCATGGCTCGTAAAATGAGAAGGACATGAAAAGAAAGAAAAGGAGGAAGGAAATAAACAACTCAGGAGGCTTTCTCTATTCTTGGCCAGAAATAAAGAAAAAAATAATAATAAAAAAAGGAACCTCAGTGCAGTCGCCCTCAACTTATTAGGCATCAATAATTTATCGTACCCTTTGTTTACTATTCTTTATCCATGTAATAAGCAGCGCCCCTTGTCAGCTGAAGTCTCAAATGTGTTGTCAGAGTTTCTAGGTTTGAAAGGGACGAGTGTTGCATAAAAAATATAAAGAAGAATAAAAAAAATATTATTTAGGACTGTAAAACTTGGCAAACCAAGCCACGGATTTGTGAGGGTGGCAATTTTAAAATCAACCATACTCGCCCTCTCAATACATTTTTGAGTCTTCAATCATCTGATTAAAATATGGGCCAGCTGTTTGTGAGGGGTTTTTTTTCTTCCCCCCACATTTTAATTTTCTGGATTTCCTGTATAATGAGTGCTGCTGCTGCTACTGTAACCATCATCAACCTTCCAGTTGATACAGTACACCGACACCACAGCAGCCCCTACAGGTACACAGCGGCGCTGCCATCAGCTCCAGTCAGGTTTAATTACAGTAATAGAGGTTTCCAAACTGCAGGTTGATTGCAAGATAAATTCAAAAGGTCACGAGACGATTAACGGGATAGGGAAGCAGACAAAACCTTTATAGTGCACAAAGTTAAATTCACGATTCCGGGCGCTTCTATTTATCTTTGCTTGTGAATTACTGGCTAATTTTACCTCTTTAGACATCTAAAAATAATTCAAATACAGGGCAGGAAAATAAACTTGCACATTAAAATAAAAAAACAGAAAAGAAAAAAATCTCTTTGTAGGTCGTGAATGACGTACGACCAAAACAATGGGCCACAAATACTTTGTTGTAAAGGTTTTTTAAAAAAAGAAGCTAAGATCTTGTTTTGGTGATTAAGTGTAAGGGAGAAAAATCCGAGAACAATTGGGCTTCGTTTTCTGTGTGGACAATAAATACAACCTTGTATTCTGATATAATAAAATGAAAATGAATAAAACTATGTTCCACAGACTTTTCCTCTGATTTCTTCTTTTCTTACCCCAGGTTTTTGTACGCATGTGTGCCTATACACACACACACATATATATGTATATGCATACACATGCAGTGTATATATATATGTGTGTGTGTGGGTGTATCCATTGATGGTAGGGGCACATATGACCTGCTCCACTTTTATTTTGATTTATAAGGCTAGTAGAGAGCATCATCACAGAATCGCTTCATCTTCTCTCCTTTATTACACCACATTTGTTTTCATTTTACTCCCAAGGCCTGGCTGAATACATTACAGATATCCCATGGGGCCGTGGGGGCCAGCATCTTCGCCACAGGAGACAATGGGATGACGGGAAGGGATTTGCGAGCATGCTTCATCATTACAGGCATTAGTATTATTTTGACTTCAAAACACTATCACAGGGATTATCATTATTCTTGGTATTAGCACAGCAAGCGGACACGTGGGTCAAACACATTGATCGTAATAAGAAAAGTAATTATTTGTCAAGCCTGCTGGCAATAATTGGAGACATTAGTGTCAGGTGTCTGTCAGAGAGGACAGCGCTAAAGAGCTAAATTCTGTTTCTAATCAGAAAATGATGCTTTACATGCCCACCTGAAACTTCCCCTTTCAGTTGGAGCTCTTCAATGTGTGCTTTTACCTGACTTTTTTGGTGAGTCAGGGTCCAACCCCTCACAACCCCCAATTCTTTTTGATACGTAGCGCTCATTTAAGACTTTTCTTCTTCTTTTTTTTTTTGAGCCCGGGGGTAAAGTGGGGGACAAAATCTGATTCACTGGGAGTGGGACATTACAGTGGAGATAATATGGCAATTGGGTTTAGCATAGAGAGGTCAATGGCAGGTTAATGCACAATGCAATACATCATTCAGTAGCAGATCTTAGAGGGGAGGGGCCTAGAGGTCAAGAGGTGGCTCCGAGTCTTGTTTTGGGGCACAAGAGCACGAGATGAGTTGAATTATGTCCATTTATCACGTTTGTCATATGATTTTGTCATGATGCTGGAGAAAGAAAACCTAGGTTCGTGAAACAGGTCCATATTTAATTTCAGAAAGCTAGACATCCTCAAAAAAATAAAAAATAAAATTCCCCCATCCACGTTGTGCATATATCAATTTGCTGTTGTTCATTGCTACATGGCCACATCTATAAGCCTGTGTTTGAGGACAGTAGAAAAGGAATAATACGGCCATAAACGTGGGCAGATGACCTTATTTGAAGCTCTCACAACTCCAGTCATCACCGCCGTCACCTGCTCGCTTACAGTCGCACCGAACCATCTTTTTTTCCACCTCATTCACACGTTCAACATTCACAGCCAGCAGTGAAACTGATAGCATCTACATCATTTCAAGGACATACAATAACACCCACCAGCCAAGCCTTGTTACATGAATACATAGAGGAAAGGTTTCCAGCAACACTGTTCCATGATTGAATTCCCAAGGACGAGAGGAAAAGGGAAAACATTGGAGGAATAAAAGGGGAAGCGATGGAGATGAAAGGAGGTTCGGATGGCTGAGAATGCAAAGTGAAACATACCTCAATTTTCTTTTAATAAAACCAATTTATGAAAATACTTATTTCTAACCTTGTTTATGAGCTTGAAACATGCATGTGCAAAAGCATCTAACATACAAACCTTCCAAACTGTCCAGTATTTCAGATAACGTTCGAAACCACAAATGTCAGATCTTGAAAAGCCCACCGATGAAATCCCACTGGCTACTAAGCTTGCTATAAGCATGACGGCTGGACATGTAAATTGCACGGCCTTTCCACTCCTGGGGGTAAAATTAGTCCTCTCTATTCACTGCACCCCGTATAATAACCCATATTTAATATCTCTCCTTGTTTGAGGATTCAGGGGATGCCTGTCAATCATCTCAAAGCAACACAGAATACATTTACATAGTTATACCACAGTGCAGCATCTGAGAGACACTGACAAGAAATATTGTCTGAATAATGCCCTTTTTATGAACAAGATTTATGACACTATCAGATTTCCTAATTTTGATCTAAACATTAAAGCAATCTAATGAAACACTTAATCTTAGCTATTGTTAGGAAGTGATCTGTCTTAAGCAGCAATTATGTTTCACTAATAAACTTATTTGACTGGAGGATGATTAAAAAAAGGTTTAGTTTGCTGAGATCCTCGAATGGAGACAGCCACCCAGAGGATAAAAGAGGTACTACAGTTCACGCATGTCTATTACTCTAATACCAAACTATTCCTGTGCATGGCTGCCTGCACTGCCATGCACTTTAAGGAATCACTATTACTTTAAAAGCATTTGTCAAAACCTTTATTGCCATATTTCATATCAACACTGAGGTTCCTTTTCCTATTAAGTAAACCAGTTATGACAGATCCTTTCTTTAACTGTTATTACAGCCCATCTGTGGCCTGCAGGATGCTCACCAGCTACTAAGGCTTCCTGTTTACAGCCCTCTTCCTGTTACTGCGATGGCCGAAATGTCACTAAAACCGCTGACAGAGCTGCTCACACCACAAGAGCCTCGCTATATAATACTTAGTTAAAACACTTTGGGAAGCATTTCACATCATTTAGGTTGTGCTTGTTAATACTGTATTTAACATCAACGTTCCTTTTATTTTTACTTTATCATTTATTTAGATCAGATTGTTCATTTCATTTTAGTTTCAACTACTTTTTTTTTTCAGTTTCATTTTTATTGTGTAATATGCATTTCAGTATCTGTTTAGTGCTACTTGGAGGAAAGATTTAAGAACTTAAAATAGGTATTGCAATACAGTTTATTCACTATCATGTCAACATAAAACCTCCACAGATGCATAATACTAAAGAGGATTCTGTGCATTTTATTTTTATATATTTTTTATAAGGGAAAGAGTTTTGAAAAGGACCACACCCACCCTAGACCGTCACTTTCTTTCATTCACAATCTTTCATCCAAACAATAAAATATAAAATTATTATTTTGTTCTCATTTACAAAACTGAGTGCAAAACATCATAAATTAAGGATTATGACAGAATTTCTTCTCCAGTGATAAAACGATGAACAGCTTCAAATTGATTTGAATGGAAAATTTCCAAAAGACCTTATTAGAAGTTATTTCTTTATCTCTACAAATTATAAAAATACTGGCAACTGCCAGTGCTAACCCCTTAGCCTCCTTGTAGACACACCTATGGTATTTATTTAAAAATCCTACATCGCCTTGTCTCAAGTTTCTCCATTCACAATATTTTCAGAAACCTTGACCTCTGACCTTTAGGTGGATGATACTGAGCTTCAAAGATGTTTTAGTAGATACACCTATGGTATCAATTTGAAGCTATTTCGCCTTGTTGCCAAGTTGTAGCAAAAACCCTCCCAAAGAAAAACAAAACAAAAAAACCCAATATGATTGATATGCTTTTCTGTGGGTTTCTTCCTGTTTTTGGTTTTTACACTGATACCCACACAGATGAGAAATGTGAAATGCATAATATGCAGTTATAATAATATTGTTGCTCAACGAGGATTTAAAGCTAATACATGTCAGGCAACAATTAAAGTGAAAACTCTACTGAGCAACTTTATTAAAAAGCAGATGGTAACAGCAGTAATTTATAAAACAACTCCTGAGATGTTAAACTCAATGCTATCAGTGTAAAATAAAAGCAGCTTTGCATCCTTCGCAGAGTCACGACAGTGCACAGTGAGATGTAGGGGAAATTTTAAAAAACAAACAAGCATTGTTTATTTATTAGTCTTTATTTATGAAAATAGCTTTGTTTAAAAATGCATTTGTACAAATACAACAGAAGTGAAAGTTTCTTATTGACTACATCTCATTGTTTCCATGTCGTTTTTGTTATCAGATGTATTCACACTTCGTCATTTCAGGCACGTTGAAGACAAAACCAAAGACAGTGTATAACGGTGGATACAAAACCTGTATTTAATGCCATTTGCAAATGACTAAAGTCTTACTGCTGATCGTCTTTGTGACTAAAGCACAAATACCTTAAACAGCGGGTCCTTGGAGAACAGAAAAAAAAAGTTTAAAAAAGAGGAAAAAAATGCCTGGAATTGTGTGACTTTGCAGACTAAAAGAAAACTATAAATAGTAAATAAAGCACTGATTGTAGCTAGTACTCATCTCTGAACAGAGTCCAGTATTGACTTTCAGTGTATGGCAATCTCTTATTAAACGAAAAATTGAGTCCAACTTGTCTATCTTGAGTCTGTCTTTATGGTTGATATGAAATCAGTACGATTTATTTACATTTGTAAAAATGCTTATTCTTTTAAAAATGTCTTTGACACATTAAATCATTACTATCACCTCTGTGCCTTTGGTAGAGACTAGAGGAATCAATGTGGAAGAGAGACTCGGGTATCCCTGCTCTGATGGTTGGTGTGTGGAGAAAAGTGTCCGGGCACCATCCACCAGCACACGCTTGCACTCACCGGCATCAGAACACTGCCAAGGTTAAATTTAATTGGGGAAATATGCATACCTTTAATATCCCACTACAGCATTACACTTTCCCCAAATGTAAACACGAGTTAAACGTCTTATAAAGTGCTCAGTTTAAACTAGTACCATTCAAATATTCCTCATGAAGAGTCATTCACTGCATTAGCGTGAAAAGCACTAATGTGATTTTAAGTATTTACACTAAAACAATCTTTCCCGTGAGCCAACATGAGGCTTTTAATCGCCGATTTGATTTGGTGCGCTGGTGCAAATAACGAACTGCTGTCTATGCACGGCTTAGAGTGTTTTACAGAATCGTTTCACTTCTTCAGCTACCAAGTCAAATCTCCTGTTAGATAATGCCCCCTTGAAAATATGTAATAAAAATATCGTATTGACACTAGCACAGGCATTTTTTGTTTTTTTACAAACAACCAAAATTTTCCCTTGTCCAAAATCTGGTTTGAAATATATATATGTACCTCCCAGCAAGAGAAGAACCTGCTAACACATACAACGTAGACACCATCCTGAGCAGAAATGTAGTGGAAGCTCCCTTTCATTATTACTCTTTTAACAAGGATAATTTGAATTCTATATATAATATAAATTCATCACTTCTACACAGATTTTTCCCTGCAGATGAAGACAGACATCGTACCATTTCTTATGCCTGGTCACTGCTTTTAGAGCTCTCCTCCGCCCCTTTGGCAGAGGCTGGAGGAATCAATGGGGAAGTGAGATTCAGGTATCCCTGCTCTGAAGGTTGGTGTGTGGTGAAAGGTGTCCGGGTGCCATCCGCCAGCACACCATCGTCCACCTTCACCCGACAGATTGCATCCAGGACGTCCAGTTTGTTACCAGAACCTGACGTCAAACTGATGACAAACCACAGATGATATGAAAATTGCCCAAATTGCAAAAATCAATCAATATTTTAGGTCAGCAAGCTGTTCTCTTAAAATTGTCTTACCTTAGTGCAGATGTATGTAGGATGCTGTCAGTGAGAGCATCAGTGGGAAGCATTTTTCTGGCATTCTGTTGATCATTTAAAATTTATTAGCAAGCATGCCAACATATTTTTTTTAATACAGTGAGATGAGAAACAGTTTTACAGTCTTTTATTCTTATTTTATTAAAAAAACATCAGTCATTTAGTGAAATGGCAATCCTGTCATTTTTAATATGTGTATAGAAAAATATTGCAAAAACATGAAGATGAATAAAGAGCTACCTCCATGCTGTAGAGTGACTGGACATTCCTCAGAGCACGCTCTAAAGAACTGACTTGATTGGAGAGTTTCAAGGTTTCATCCTGCAGTTGTTTGTTTTCCACTTCTAAGAGGTTAACCCTTGAACACAATAATGTTCACATTCACAACTTCACAATAATTTTTCCAACATATCCTTTTCATCTTTAGTTACAAAAACATTCAGGCTAACAACTAAAAAAAACATGATTTTGTTGTGTTAAATACTAAATATAAAGCTTTCCAACCATTTCAATATATGTACAAGTAAACGTGATTTCTTAGCACTGTATTATGCAACTCTAATGAAGTTGACAAATAGTATTTTCTACTTCTGGTTGAAATAATTAAAAGAGTAATATTCATACGGTTCTGCATCATGTGCATGTGTAAACAGTGACTGAGGATACCTATATTGGACTGTTGAGGCGGTCTTCATGGCCTTGCTGCCCATCTCCTCAGCCTCAATTATCTTCTGCACCAGTTCCCTCTTCTCCTCCAAAAGCTTCTCATTGACCTCCATCACTAACTGGATCCTCTCTTTGTCCTATCACAATTCAGGAGACAGGAGAAAAAATGATGAAAACAGATTGTGAAGAACACTTTTCTACAGTGCTTCACATCTCTTCAGGAATATTTAGGAGTCAGCATTCTGCTTCATGTGTGTGACCTTCTGAGAAAGCATGGAAGCAAGCTCGAGATCATTCTCTAGTTTCTGGATGGTGCTGTCTCTCTGTTCGGTTGCCTTTAGAAACACCTGCTTGGCCTGACGCAGTTTGGTCTTGTGTTGACTCTGTTTTTCATTGTACTTTCTGGTTGGTGGAGCAGAGGAAAAAGGTTAATGTAACATAATTACCATTTACTTTATGTTATATTATGGTTGTTAGATGCATCTAACCTGACATGCACATCGAGTTGGAGGAGAACCTGCTGCAGCTCATCCTGCAGTCCTTTACAATCCTGCTGACTGGCCAACAGCTCCTCCTGCAGCTTTTGACGTGACGCCTGGCTGTCCTTTGCCTACAGAACATATACATTCAACAGATATTACAGCTGCATAAAATGTACAATCGTGCTAAACACAGTGAAGCGCTGACAGCAAACTGCTTGCAATATGATAGTTTTTTTTGTATATCTGTCAGCAATCAAGCAATCTTAAATAATGTACTTAATAGGTTAAATGTGCCGTGTATAGCAGCTTACTGTCAAAACTGAGTATGCATTCCTCTGAAAAACTTTCTGGTTTGCAGCAAAGGATTGAAATCTTAGCTCGAAAACAGAGGAAGTGACAGAAGATACATATTGCACAAACAATGTTTGATATGGGCTGTCAGCAGGGCACCTTAAAAAAACAAACAAACAAGACACTTAATAACACACTCCTTTTAAGGCGTGTAGCAAACTTGGAATGGGTGTATGTTTTGACTGTCACTTTTCAGGGAAAGCTTTCAGTTCAATGAGACCTCAAGCACCACAGCAGATCTTAGGAAGCATGGTACACCATTCCTCACCTCCTCTCTAGCATTGCTAAGCTCAGCCTCCAGGACGGATAGACGGGTGTCCAGCTGCTGGACACGGTGGCTGAGTTCTGCATTTGTCCTGGTCAGTGAGGCCTCCTTATGCCTCAAGGAGCGAACCTGCTGCTGCAGCTCCTCCTCGCGCTGTTCTAACAGCTTCCTGAGAGGAGACCGGAAGAAGAAAAAAAAAAGATGATTCAAAGCTCATAAAAAGCAGGTGAAGAAAAAGGACAGTGTCAGCTGTGCTGCACTTTGTGGGACCTGGTGATGTGCTCTTCCTGCTGCTGGGCTCTCAGAGATGACAAGGCATCAGACAGATCCCTGCTTTCCCTCTCCAAGCGGTTGGTCTCGCCTGCGCGAGCTTCCTCCACACGCAGCTGGTGCTGGACAGACTTAAGCTGCTGTTGTAGTTCCAGGACCTTCCAGACCACAACAGAACCACAGGTTTTGCTCAGTCAGACACAAAAACACAAGCTCCTAACTTTACAACCATCAACAAAATATGTCAGGATTTCCTGATGATGTCCAACAAAAAAATATTCTACAATGTTGGCAAATAATGTTGACTGCAGCCGCTTCTTCATCTTAATCAATGTTCAGAAAAGCATTAACTTCATTTGCTTAAGACCAAAACATGTCATAGACTGGATATTCCATTAAGGGCTCAGTATGGTGTCACTGGTTATTTCACTGATAAGAACAACTACAGCAAGAATAACATAACTGTTGAATAAAACCACTTGGAGCCTTTAAAAGCAGTTGACACACTGACTAACCTTCTTGTCAGCAGCGATGAGTCGTGCCCTCTCAGCCTGGAGGTCCCCCTGCAGACTAGTAGTGGCACTGCGGTTGGTGGAGCTACGAGCCAGTTCCAGCTCCAATTGCCTGATTTTCTGCTGCTGATGTTCACACTCAGCCGCCTGACCGGTGACTTTCTGCTCCATCTGTACCAGCTTTGTCTGGACCTGCTTCAGTTCTGCACTAAGCTGAGAAAACATGTGGGAGGACAGCAGATGTAAAAAACAAAAAAAAGATGTTGAGTGTTCATTTACATGCTGATTGCAGTTACACATTTGTTCATAATGATTAGTATCTAGTAACTAAAGTGACTCAAGGGTTGTCCACACAGAAGGCGATCTGCATGTCGCGCATCACTTTGTTGCTGATGGTTGGTTGATAACGGAGATTTCAGGCTATGGTTGCCTAAGTAACACTCCTATGTAGTTACCAGTTTCATATGTCAATCTACAGTATTATTTGCTATCACAGTAGTCACTTCATTCGTGGTTATTTTTCCCATCATCGCTTTAAAATCATCCAGCGTTCTTTGGCCGTCATGTTGCTGTGAATCGCTTCCTATTTGGACATCTCTTAACAGTGGAATGAAGATGAGGAAGTGATAAGTAAATTAAGTCATAAACAGAGGGTTTCGGGGAATACTCACCTTGAGTTTTTCCTGGTCCAGCAGCGTGTTGTGTCTCTTCAGGTCCAAGTTCTTCTCCTTCTCATAGCGTAACTCTTTCTCCGCTGAGGTAAACAGGCTCTGGGCCCTCTGCAGGTCTTGCTTCATTTGTTTAGCTTCTTCTGTCTTCTGCTTCAGCACAGAATCTTGGGACTAAAGATGGACACTGTTGTCAGTGTTCATGTTTATGCTGGTTTTGCAAATGAACAGAGATAGTCAAGTGTCCCCAAGTAAGATGTGGCTGTCACACAATCGGCCCTTCTGTAATTTTAATGGAACACCAGTGAAAGAAGGCCACCCGAAGCTTTTGTGTTAGTAATGAAAATAATTACAACATTATTACTTTTATCATTATTATTACTACAACACAAAAGAGAGGTGGACTGCCATAAAATTTCAGCTTTCTGCCTTTCAGTAAGATTGCTGAAGTTACTAATTAATAAGAATATTAAGATGTCAGCTGCTTAAAGCATAAAGGCTAATGCAGCTGCTACAGTATGACAATTATAGCAATAAAGAGCCAGTTACATAATAAACATACAGAATAGATTTTTGTTTTTCTTATGTACCTTAATATGTGCCTGGGCTTCATTCACCTGTGCCTCGAGGGCCATTTTGTGCTCAAGACCCTGCTGCCGCTCCTTCTCCAGCTTATTCTGTAGATCACTCAGCTCCTGCCCCAAAGAAGACAGTGAAAACACTTATATCCATCTTCTATAGTTCTGGCATAAGAAATACCCTATTTACCCAAACCCCACCTAAAGGAACCAATCCAGTTACCTGAGCCAAGCACTCTTCTCTGTTTTTTTCCACTGGACTGACTCTAGGTTCAAAATGAGCTATGTGCAGTTCAGGCTTCTGGCTGCTGCCAAGCACTTCCTTCGTAGTGGATAGTTGGTCTTGATGCCACTGAAGCTGCTTAACAAGGCGCTGGATCTCCAGCTCCAATCTCTCCTGTTTGCCCTCTGCTGCTAGTTTCTCGTGAACACTAGAGCTTAGCCTGGCCTGTAGCTCTGCAGTCTGCATCCGCTCTGAAGCCATCTCATCTCTGGGAAATATTCACATATATGCAAACCAAGTAAGCTACAATGTTCCAGTCTTATCTCATCACTGACTGAAAAAAGGCACAAGTAACAACTGAGGCAGTGATATCAGTTCTCATCCAACAATGATCCACTTCAATCCACATCTCATAAATACCATACATGTACTATATATTATTTGAATTTCCAAATATGCAATGAATAAAATATCTTATCTTATTGTGGAACTAAAAAACAACCTCAGGCTGTTGTGTGCTGTCTGGAGGCTGGTAAGTTCAGCAGTAAGCCGGTTAGCTTGTTGCTGCAGCTGGCTGACGTGTAGCATGTTTTCCTTCATCTCTTCTTGGGTCTGCTTACTGTCTTTGTAGCGCTGCAGCTCTCCCTGGAGTCTGCTATAGGCACGCTCCATCTGGGAGACCTGACAGCCACACAGTTAAAGACAGTAAGGTGATGAGAAACTCACGTTGGGGGGTGTAAATGTCAAACTAATGCATGCTATAAATTCATACTGATATATTTATACTGACACGTAATTTACAGCCCTGCACAAAAGTAAAATGGATACTTTATTTAGCGAATAGTTATTAAATTTACTTCTAATTTTCGGTGTCAGAAATACCTTATGTTAGTGCTAAGAGTCTGAAGTTTGTTTAATATGCTATAATTTTGTATTACCTAATAATCATGAACCAGTCAATTTGTAGCTGGAAAAATTTTTTGTTTCATATGATAATCAGTGAAATTCTAGTCAAGAAATGTTCTCTTTTTTAATAGAGTAAATACAAAGACCACAAATATCAGTTTGTTATTTTATCATATGCATAATAGCCTGCATATACAGTAGTTATCATCCTGGCAAAGGTGTAAAGAGCTAGTTTATAAACTCAGATTTGGAAGAGAAGGTTGTCTTTCAGAAATCCCAAAGCGGCTTCAAGTTTCTTCGTTTATGCTTCCTTCATTGCTTCCCCCCAATGAACGTCCCATATATCCATAATCATAAATAAAGTTTGAATAATTAAATAAATAAATCCCCAGTCTCTCGGTAGTGCTTTTTAAAATTTCTGTCCATTCACCACTTAAACACAATGAAGACGCCTGCAAACTTAACAGCACACTTGGACTTGAGCTTTTCGATTTCAGCTGGGATTCATTGGTAAACTTATTTAATCAATTAGGAGTCAAGATATTAAATACATTCAATATGAAGTACGTATGCAACTTTTTTCATACATGCTGTACACTATTTTAGTATTATACACACCTGTTTTCATATACTCTAAAGCTGTATTGTGTGCTGGGTATTTTCACTTTTTAAAACATTTACACCAAAGGGCTATTTCTGCCAAAGTATTTATAGTCTATAACCATTTTCCTCTGAAGAAAGACTGTGACAGTTTCATCATGTTTAAAATGAAAAATTAACAAACCTTTTCTTCCAGAAGTGTTTTTTCCACCTTGACTTGAGTGAGACTCTTGATGAGTGTTTTCCCCTGTTGGCATTCTATATGAAGGCTGTTGTTCTCAAGTCTCAGTTTGTTTCGCTCTCGCTCGCTTATCTGCAAAGCCTTTGGTGTAAAGAACCGAAGAATAACACCCAAAGAATACACTTTGTAACTGTGTGGTGTTTAGTTTGTAACATTGTTAAAAACATTCGGAAAATACAACCATAACTCTTTGCGTCAGTCCTAAATTGAATTTCTGTGTACGTGTGGTGTTTCTGTTCTGTATTTCACACAAGGCAAAAGTCTAGTTTTTACCTCTTTCTCTTTCTTCAGGGCAGCCTGTGCAGCACTGAGGTCCAACTCCAGCTGTTTCCTCCAGTCTTTCTCCTCAGTCAGACGAGCCTCAAGCATAGCCAGGCTCTCTTGACCACCGTTCCTTAGGTGCTTCATATATGGTGAGACAAGAACACAGAAACAGGCATACTGCATAAAAACAAACAAAAAAGTTCTTCATGTCACATCATCACTCGCACCCCTTTGTACTTTGTAGTGAGCTTTACCATAGTTACTCATTTAAATTTGCGTACTTAAGATCTCCACGGGCCATTGAATTCTCACCGCACAGTGTTGTGTAGTGATTAAAGAGCATTTCTTACCAACTTTAAGTAGGACTCGGTGGTTTTGACCTCTTCTCCATTCTGCAACATTTTCTCTTGGGTTTTCTGCTTCTTTATCTCTGCCTCCAGGTTTGTGATCTGCATAGAAATGTAAGATTATTAGTCATTAGGTAAATTTGTAACTAAACTATAGTAAACGGCCATTAATAAATGACTGTGAAAACAGTTTTCTTTAGAGTGTCTGGTGCAGGGGTGTCAAACATAAGACCTGGAGCCAGAACTGGTGTGCCAAAGACACTGTTTTATAATTACATGACAGTCTGGAGAATGGGCTACCAGAACTTTTTCTGTAATTCTACACATTTATTTTTACAGGCTGTTTGTGGCCCACAATGTAAAATGAGTTTGATATTTGATGTTTGAACGCGTTCTAAGTACCCTTCTTCGCAGGCCCTCCAGTTCTCCCTCATGGCGATGCCTCTCCTCTTTGCTAGCATTCTGGGCTTCCCCCAGCAAGGCCTCCAGCTCCTCGTTCCTCTCCTCCAGCTCTTCATGTTCCTTTCGTAGCCTCTGCAGTTGTCGCTGCAGCTCTTTCACCTGCACAAGCCCGTCTTCCACAGCCTCTTGACACCTAACCGTCAATAAATTACAATTAAACAGCCAGAGAGAGCAGATTGCGAATACTCATTATAACACTAATCATAATGTAGTTATCCAGGAATTCAAGTTTTTACCGTTTGTGAATGTGATCTTTTTCTTGAGCTGATAAAGCAGACAGATTGTTTTGTTGGTCACTGCAAACATTTTTATCTTTTTTATCTTCTTTGGCTGCATCATTCTTTGCCAAGTGAAAAAAAAAAAATACAACACCAGTCAGTGCCAAGCTTCTGTCATAACTTATTTTATTCATTTTGTTATAATAAATTAATAAGTATGCTCTATAAATACTGACCTGGTCAAGGAGATTTTTCTTCTCTGACTCCAAAATACGCATTCTGTCCCTCAGAGCTCTGTTCTCAGCATCTAGTTTGTCATTTTGCTCTTTAGCCTGCTGCAACTTCATCACATCTGTGGAGTAAAAAAACAACATGTTTATGAAAAATGTATTAATGTGAGATTAAAATGTCATTTCCCCGCCCCCCACACACAGATGCTGTATTTTAAAAAATTAGATTACAACCTATGGAGAACTGCCATTGCACAGGGCAGGTGGTCAATGTGTGAAGTATAGTGAATTTTTTGAGGAACTTGAGTATATACATGTTTTTTAACATTAAAAAATAAATACTTTCTTAAAAGTTACATTTTTAAATTCAGCTGGTAATGACAATTATATTTACTGTTCAGAATCACTGGAACTAGTGTGGTCATCCAAAAGCTGAAATACAGTTCCATTTACTTATCCAGTAAATCTATCTACAACTGCAGACATGCGAAAAACTAAACTTGTGCACTTTTACTGCTTATACAGGAATTAAAAGGTTAAGTAGCATCCAGAGGCTGATAATCAAATGCATTTGATTAACTGGTGATCAGCAAATGTGATCGTCCCTATAAAAGCAGAAGGTTTTGGCAGTTTGCAGTATAGCCATAATAATAGTGGTTTACACATTTGTCTAACAAGTCATAGATGCCCAGTTTGATCTCAGGAGAGGATACAAATCCCCTGAGGGTTGCATAAGGTGCGGTATAAAAATCTGCCGAATCAAATATGCAGAGGCACAGATTGTGGAAACCTCTTGAGACAAGGAAGCAGCAAGAGTAGCTGTGTTTTCTGGTCGGGAGCAGGTATGTGTTAAAACAATGCCACAGTCATTCACCCCGAGGTCTGACCATGCAATTTTCAGAGAAATTCCAAAAAACCCAAGAGCTACAACTCAGACTCTACAGGCCTCATTTAGCATTTTAAATGTTAAAGTTCATGACAGCACAGTTAAAAAATGGCTGAACATGATATGCTAATTTGGAAGGACTGCCAAGAGAAAGTCTCTTCTGTCTGAAAAGAAAATGCCACGGCTTAGGTTTGCAAACTTGCATTTGAATGAAGCACAAAACTTCTGAAAAAAATGTCCAGATGAGACTAAATTAAAGATGCCTGGCCATAATGCATGGCACCCCGTTTGGTGAAAAACAACACAGCAGACCAGCACAAACACCTCATAGCAACTGTCAAGCATAGTGGTGTATGAATGATGCTGCAGTCACTGAACCAATCATGAACTCCTGTAAAAAAAAAAAGCCTTTGTTTTTCACATGACTGTGAAAGTGTAGCAGCGAGCCTCCATGACTGAGCTTCCACAGAAATGACAGATTCACCCAAAACACCACCAATATCAGGGAAACCGGAAATATTTGTAACATTTATATAATGAAATTTTTTTTACTCCAGTGTTGTAGAATTATAAGTAGCTTCACACAGCGACTGAAGTCTTAAAATTAAATTAATTAAATCTAAAAGAATTAAAAGCAAACAATTTACTAGATGAGTAAAGTTTTTAAAATTATTTTTATCTTTCCTTCAATATGAAAACAGATTAAATACAAGCAAAACTAAACAAGCACAGTTTATACTGAGATACAAAATATCTACATAGTGATTTTTTGTCCACCTGAATTTTAAAATAGAAAAGTTTCCATCAATCTGTCTCACCAGAGTGTTTGAGATTTTCCACTTCCTTCCTCAGGTTCTCTACTTCTTGGACGGTTCCCTGAAGCTCAGATCCTGAGATTAAAAGCATATTTTTAATTCTGTGGACCACAAATATGCTTAGTGCCAATTTGTATCCATTCATATTAACATTCAGTAAAGTCAAAGATGAGGTATGTTACCAAAATCTATGGGAATAAATAACAGGTAACTGACATTTCATTAGGGGGAGACATCAAAGCTACTTTTATGCTGACTTTAAACACTGGAAAGGTTAATAGGATGTGTGCGCAGGGCAAAAATTTAGATACTGTAACTGCAACATACCGCTTGGGTCTGGGTTGTTGTTTTTGGCAGCATCCAGTTCATTAGTGAGTCTGCGGATATCCTGATGAGCCATCGCCAGCCTCCGGGATGCTTCTTCCAAGTCCCGTTCCAGTCGTTGACGCTCATTTCGCTCTTGGGAAATCTCCTCACTGTGAGCCTGATGTACAGGGAATAAGGGATTAACAACTGGAGTAGGAGGAGAAAGGGGAGGAAAGAAGAATGGTAGGAATGGTAGACTGGAGATGCATGGACCCAACATGCAGTTGTGAGAGACATACATTTTCAGACTGCGAGTAATCATCTCTGCAGGCCTGGAACAAAGCAGGGGAAATTAGTTATATATTTATATCCCAGCATTCACCTGCACAGAGAGACCAGGAAGACCAAAAGTGCACATGCTGTTACCTGTGTTACGCCATCACTGCCCTATGACAAATTATGTTCTTTAAATCAGTTTTTTTTTTTTTTTTTTTAGTGACAGCCACAGAAGACACAGACATGAAATTGTTGAGGTGAGAGGAGGGTATGACATGCAGCAAAGGTCCACGCAGACAGTCAAATGCAGCGTAACCATTAAGAACCAGGGACACCCCTAAAAAAATGCATTTATAGATGTATTAGTGAAATGCTCTGCAGCACAGCAGTCATGCAGATAATAAGGTATATTATTAATGTGGAAAACATTTCAAAAAGCAGTGGCCTTCTGAAACAAGCCGGTGAAGTTTGGCTCTTTATCATGATACCACTGTTAAATTACTTAGCATAAGCTATAAAATGGAGACCTACAGGGTTAATACTGTGCTTGCTCTGACCAGACCTGCGAAGGCCAAACAGCTTCTTCCACGGACTCTGGGATGAGCACTGCTGAGAGGAAAAACCACTGTATACGCACTCACAACAAACACTATTCGGACATGGAACTCATCAGGGCATGAACGTCACTTCACCTTTGCGTTATTTAAGGTCTTCTGGAGATCCTCCTTTTGCTGTCTCAGGTCATCCCCCCTCAAGTGGCAAATAAACTCCTGTCCAAATGTCATAAAGAGACAAGGCCTTACTTAGCATTACTTTATACAGTCTTTGCATGTGTTAGATTTAACCATTGCTTTTCACTACAAGCATGAAGCCTTTGGGCATACTATTTTACTTTATTATCTCTCAAAACATTTCAAAATTACCTTGTTCCCACTAGATAACTGACATCCAAATAAAGCCTTTGATTTACGTAGGTCAGCTCTTTACCTGGTGGTCCACTTCCTTCAAGTTAACACTGAGACTCTGACTTTCCAGTCTCCTCTCAGCAGCCTCCAACCTTTCCAGCAGTGTGGCCCTCTCCACCAGTAAATAAGCCACTATCTCACTGGGGCTGGTCAAGCCCATCTCCACCAGGTCCTCCTGAGCCAGCATCTCTGCCAACTCCTTGCTCTGACTCTCTAGAAGAAAGGAGGATTTCCTCTGGTCAGCAGTTTGTCATGTAAGATTATAAAACCCCCCACAGAAGAACAAATGATGCTCTACAGCAACATAGTAATTACAAAGTACATTTCCACTGGTAAGCAAAGCTAGGGTATAGCCCAAAGGAAAAAATGCCAACGCATTGTACTACAGTTGTGAAAAATTCACCCAGCTGGTGTTGAATCTGGTGAAGTTCGTGCTGCAGCTGTTCATTGTGTCTTTCATATTCTGCAGCCAGGCCCTCTCGCTCTTCTAACAGCCCACGAATATGTGCAACATAGCTCTCCAGCTGACAGACAAAAAGAATTGCAGTGTAATTTAGCTGTGACACTGATGTGTCCCACACCCATAACAAACAAGAATGTAAGTGTTCATGATTGTACTTCATGTTCTTTTTAGACTGCTTGTTTGGGCGTTTCATTACATGTCATTGGGTCACTCTATGATGAAAGTTGGTCAAATAAAACAACAAAGGAGAGTCTCACCTCCTTCATCTCATTGGCTTGCTGCACACGTAGGGTCTGCACCTCTTGGGTAGCTCCATGAAGCTTCGCCTCACTGTTGAGAAGCTGCTGCCAAAGGTGGCACTGCTTCTCTTCTGCACTGGCCCCTGGTGACAAGCCATCCTCCTGGAGCCGCCTAGAAATCTTGTCCAGCTCTGTCAACACCTGAAGGTCCGGAGAAGGTCCAGTTATCATTTTTTTTTAATGCAATGTTTACCTGCAGCTTTTAAGTGTTTATACATGAAAACACCTTTCAGTCATCTTGTCTTTGCATGTGCAGCTTTGGGTTTTATAATTCTTTGTTTGCTAATGTTTATTCAACTCCAGTGTTATTTAAGTAAGAGCTACTATAATGTAAACTTTTGATTATTTTTCTATACAATTTTCCTGCTAGCTAACTACAAGACTAAGCATAATGAACAATGGTATATCTTTTTGCAGTGACACATGGTACAATGATGTGACATTGAACACATGTTGCAGAATTCAATACTGTACGTTGTAGGGCTGGTAACTGGAGCCAGGGGTCATGCAGACTGCATACTACTCTGGGAGCTGTCACGGCTCCAACAACATCCTGCATATTGTCACAGACTGGGTATCAGGTCTCATGTACTTGTTGTAGTCAAACATTGCACCACCTGGTCTATGCTATCGCGGACTAAATGGTTAAAAGATCAGAAATTCAACTACTGGTAATTGTGCGTGCAAGATTTATTCGCCCCCAAAACCAGTTTAGGTACAGTGTTTTCGTAGATGAAGAAAAGTTACATTGGCCAGCAAATAGGAGCATAGCAGAAAGGTCTAGTGTATCTCAAAAGTAGCTAATGCTGTGTTACCTCTTTATTATCCATCGTTACAAATTAAGTTTGGCACAGCAGCTCTGTAAGGGATGAACTTTATCTCCATCAGTCGAAGTACTGATCCCACATAACATTTCTGCTAACTCAGTCTCCAACGATGCGCGGAGATCAGCAGATCCTCAAACTTCAGCACTCACATTGTTGGAGTAATCCATCCAGTATCTCATGTCCGCTCTGTGAAAGACGCGATTCTTTAGAACAGTGCTGCCAGGTAGGACAGGCAGTCATAAGCTTAGAGATTATCTACCTCCTACCTGCGACAGGCACAGGCATTTTAACAGCTGACACACATTGCATCACCCGAGGCTATGCAAAACTCCAAACTGGTGAGCTGTTTTATCTGCTGTTTCCTTAAATGGTAAGAATAACACATCTAGCACTAAGCTTCCTCTCCAACATTTAGGAAGATTTCATGGAGCAGGGAGATCTATGAAAATTCATTGCAATAAAAACAATGCAAGTGTCTTCCCAATAATAGACAAGGATCATTTAATTTTTTTAAAAAAACATCTTTGTTTCCCTGCTAACCTTTCTTTCCAAAATGTCTGACGAAGAGGAGCAAACGGGGATTTTTATATTTCTTTTGGCAAGATCGCCAGTCAGAGATATGTAACAATCACAGATGTGTTAACCAAGACAAGCTGTTTTAGTAAGATATTACACAACGAAAACAGACAGATGTGACTTCCCACGATGCTAGTTAGCAAAGTTCTTTCCAAACTTACCAAGGCATACTTCACATTGAGCTAACGCTAGCTCGCTAACGGTAGCCATAGCTTTTACCACTGGCCGCTTGGCAGCAAATGATAGACTCTGTAATATCTTAAGACTCGTACTTAACCCTAACTTCTCCGAGGCGGTGAAGCTGAGCACACAATGCAAAGTTAAAGTTCTACAAACCTTTTAGAGTAAATACGGACGGCTGTGGACAGGCGTGGCGGTGTAAATTGGCTTCTACCAGCACCTAGGCAACGGACCGTACCATTAAAAGGATGCAGAGGGGACAATGGATCACGAAACGTCGCCACCAACACAACACTTAGGCTTTTAGAAGATTAGCTATTAGGGGTCTTGCTGACCTAGAATGAAAAGAGAATGACGTTTATGGTAATTATACGGCTGTATCTGGCCAGTCAATAACCACGAATACAGAAAAATCCCACTCTTTCCAGCTATGTTAGCGCATAGCGTCTTTAAGGATTTCTCAGGTCATACTCGAAAACTGTAGAGGGCGACAAATGTTTGACAACTCGAAGACTCCTTATCGAACAACTTCATTGCTTGAGACTAGGGTTAAAGTATTTGCACATCAAAACCTCAACAAAAATTACTCTAGTGGTATGTCCATCCACATTTTATTCGGCCTTTGAGGCACATTTCAGAGTTTTCTGGAGTGTTATAAATGATATGACTTTATTATGATTACTTACTAAACTTTATACAGTAGTTCAAGTAGACCATCCAACAATAAAACATTATTTACATCTTTAATAAACTGGTGTTGCATATAGTAATGTAAAGTAATATATCATCAATCTGGGTCATGATGTTGTTGTTTTTGTTAGGAATTTACTTCTAATTAGTTTGGACTAATTTCTGCTCTCTCTCTCTCTCTCTCTCTGTATGTGTGTGTGTGTGTGTGTGTGTCTGTGTGTGTGGCTTCTCTTCTGATACTCTGAGTTGTTCCCACTTCCCACACCACAAAGACATGCTTGAGGTTGGATTCACTGGTGATTCTAAACTGACTGTAGGTGTGAATATGTTTCTTTACATAAATATGATACAATATGACAATATTACGTCAATAATAGCATGTAAAGTTGGAACAAAAAGAACTAAGAAACAAGTCAAATAGGAACACTGAAACATGTTCTCCACCTGGTGGTGAAAAGAAGCAGCTGCATGAACCCCGTGCAGCTGTGTGCAAAATTTCAATCCAGCCCACATATCACTACAGGTTCTTGATCAATTTTGGCCTGTCAAGCTGCGGCATGCACAGTGAGGTGCACCCCAAAGCTCACCTTCACAGCACCTTTAACCCAACAAGCATAACTGACAGAAGGCTACAAAATGAAAGCTCAAGTCAAATGCAGACAAGTTCAGCTGAAGTGGGCGACTTATCATGCAACTAAAGACTGTAAAGAAAGGTCTGTGTATTCATTTGCAGGTCAATATATGTCATGCAAGGAAGAAAAAAAATAAAGATTTATTACATTACCTTTAGATCCGGATGTGTTTTGTTATATTTAATATCTCATCCCACCAGTGGCTCCCAAATCAAGCTTGTTAAAACAGGTTGCTGTGAGGTGGCTGTATGATAGCCTTCTTGTTGAATATATGATATGCTAATTTTGCTTGACTAAATGGTATAAAGCCTAATAAGTTGTTTTGATGGCTGGTTGGCTGAGGGTTGTGCGTGAGCCAAACTGTACATGCAAAAGCTACATAAGACATATAGTTTTGATGAAAATAAACTATATAAGACAACCCCTTCATTTTATTTATTTATTTATTTTTCCAGAATGGCCTTTAGTGAACTCCATCCAATACAGAAATGTGTGCTCATGGTTGGCTGTCAGACAGACAGATGTGTTATTCAGACTATACACCAAAACATTGTGCATCAGAGAAAAATTTATAAAAAACACATTTGGTGCAGTTCTCCAAAACAGTCTGAGTTTCTCATGTGGCCCTTTGGGAAAATTAAATGGGCACCCCTGCAATATTCAGACTATTTTACCAAGCCGTACATATAATACAATCTCTACTCTTCTTGTTCACGCTCACCTATGCTGATGTGGACTAAATGTAATGAAGAGGGAAAAGGAGAAGTAAGAGAGAGGTCGTTTTCCATCTAGTGGAGAGGAGCTAAAAATAAAAGGTAGCCAAGGAGTACAAAACACATGAGTAGTAAATAATTTATTTACAATAAAACAAGCCCAGTGAATTTAAACAGCAATAAAAGACAAACTAGAAGCCCCACTTACAGGTGTAACAGTCTTGAAACAGATGCTCTAGCACCAACCATCACAGAAATCACTCTTTTCACTGGTTCTGTCTCACTGGGAAAGGCCTTCTACAGGGTTCCACAGACAATTCCAGTCCCATCTTCTTAGTATCCTTCTGACCTATCCATCCTGTTGCTGCTGACGCTCTGCTGTGGCTTGCGCTCCTTCTGTACATGCTCTGTGACTGCTCCTTGACTGCCCTCACCTCTTATCTTTATGCAGAGTGAGCAGGTGTGGATAATTTCTTTGATTAGTCACTGGTAGGTACAAGTAACAACCTCAAAATAAATGCAAAATATATACAAACATGCATAAAACTATACTATAAAACCAAACCAACAAAGCACACAGTATAAAAACATGAAAACTACTTCCACCCTGTAACATGAACATACTGATTTACTACCTGACAATCTGGCAAGTCAGAAAGAATGAATACATAAAAAACCCTGTCAGTGTCATGCTTTATTTACTGTCCTCAGTGATGATAGTTCATAGTTTCTTTTCTCATTATTCATTAGGTCATAAACACTAGAAGGTAACTGGATGTCTTTCATTCCTCCTAGAATGTGAACTACAATAACAAAAATGTGAGGACATTTTTATTTCTGATCATCAGTTTTCTTTTTCACTTGTCCTTTGTTGTGTCTCTGTCTCCTGTTTGCTACATGGTTAGCTCTTCCTCTACTACTGTTAAGTATTCTGATACTTTTAATGCATTTTTGTTCCCTCAAGATAATGTTGATGTCTCAACAAAATGTTGTTTTTTTTTTGCAAAATGTTTTTTTAACTATTTTTTTTTAACAAAATGTGTGTCTTGTAATAGCGAGGTTAGCTGCTGTTTTGAACTCTTCTCCCTGGATAAATGAGATGAGAGATGAGAGATGAGATAGCCTTTATTTGTCAGTTGCAGGTCTTTTGCCCGCAACCGAGATGACAGACCTTGCCGACCGTACATACATTACACAACATCACATTGGGGAGACAGGTCAGGCTAGGTAGCGAGGAAAAAACATCGAAATGTGTAACACAAAAGGATAATACAGGAATGGACAGATATCAACACACCATAGCACAATAAAACACAGACGAGCAACATGGGAAAGAGTTCCAGTGTGTACATCTGATCTGGGACCGCTGCAATCGTTCGACTGCGCCTCCAGCTGACCCGATGTCCACATCAGAGGGGAGGTAAGCGTTGGAGGTGGCGTTGGATCCGGGGTAGGGAGGGTGATGCGTCGGTGAGTGCTTATCAGTATCAGTATATGTATGTGTGTGCGTGTCCAGAGTTCAGCTGAGACAGTGTCCTTCGCCCTGCCAGGCTAAGTAAACAGTCTACCAGCCAACCCAGGTGGCCTTGCATGGGATGGGAAGGAACAGTCTCAACATAGTCGATATCAGGGATTGTTTTGATCGGCTCCAGCCTTGAGCCCGCAGCTGGCGCCGGAGGGGTAGCCAGATTATGATAGCAATTGTCTTCCAACCAACTCATGAGAATTTCGAGCTGTTTCTTTTAGCACTCCGACACTGGTCCCTCCATCATCCGTTGGATAGCTGCGAGTTTTTCCATGATGTTATTTACCTTCGAATCCGAGATCTTGTCACTCTTTTGCTCACAGAGCAGATTCTGAGACCTCGCGACCACAGCCAACTGATCCGTGATGTATTCCAACTTCCGCCCATAGTTGTTGATTTGAGCGGATTCTTCCCTGATGTGTCCCAATATCCGCTCAGAGATGTTATTCTGAGTATTCACTGCATGCCGGTATTTGCTGTTTAATGTATTCTTGCTGAAAAGTTGAGTGCTTGTGGAAATCAACTCTTTTACACATTCATCACCTTCATTTAAAGGATCTTTTAGTTTCTTTCAACAGTTCATTGAAACATGCAAGGGCTGCCTTTTGTTGTGAGGCACACAAAAAAATGTTTTTTGAAGACCTACCTATTTCACAGACTTTCAGGTCACTTTGAAACCGTTCTGGCTTAGTTGATCTCAGTTACTTATGTTAGGTGTGTGTGTGTGTGTGTGTGTGTGTGTGTGTGTGTGTGTGTGTACAGCGGCTGGATAGCGTATTGGTAACACTACATGCCAGGATCGAGATATAATCACCCCCACCATCCATACTGCGGCCATCACTGATCTGCAACAAGGTAGGAGTGATTTTGGAGATGCTATAAGATAAACAGTCACAAGGAGCAGTACCCTTCATGGAGAAGGAGAGTAGAAGCTGAGATCAAGACCAAGAAGGCAGTGGTGTACCATCTAGGGTATGTATTCAGTGGGGCAGGGGTACAATATGAGAACAGCAGCTGCACCAAGACTGGAGAAAGAGCAATACTGGAATAACATATGGGAGAACCTCCCTGAACAGGATCCAGAAATCCAAGACATCCAAGAAAGGTTCTCCAGTATAAAGAATTGGGCATGATTTATGCCTACTGGCTGAAGAAGCTGACTGCACTAAATGAGCGTCTGGCAGCACAAATGAACCAACTGCTAGATCCCCAAGTATCCCCAGAAAGGACTGGTCTCACCCAACTTCCAGCCAATAACACCCCCCAGTACCACACTGTAACCTGTGTCAGGCATTAAAGGACTGGTGAGTGTTAGAAGAACCACTGCCCAGAATGAGATATCAAACATCCATGAGTACATCAGGAAGATGGCCCCAACCAACTGCATCCTTAGTGAATACCTCAGGCAGCAGAAACCAGAGAAAGAAAAGGAGCAAGAGGACGAACCATCATGGAAGGACAGGCCCCTGAACGGTATGTACCACCAGCAGATAGAAGTAGCTGACATCCATAAATCCTACCAGTGGCTGGAAAAAGCTGGACTGAAAGACAGCACTGAGGAACTGACCATGGCGGCACAGTAACAAGCTCTAAGTACAAGATCCGTACAAGACCCCAGCTGCAGGCTGTGTAAAGATGCCCCTGAGACAATCCAGCACATAACAGCAGGGTGCAAGATGCTAGCTGGCAGAGCATACATGGAACGCCATAACCAAGTGACTGGCATAGTATACCAGGTCAAAATAGGACACACCCACAGGGTGGTTGAGAATGACCGAGCTAAGATCCCATGGGACTTCCATATACAGAAAAATAAACTGGTAATGGCTAACCAACCAAACATTGTAGTGGTGGACAAGCAGAGGAAGTCGGCTGTAGTAATAGATGTAGTGATACAGAGAGACAGCAACATCAGGAAGAAGGAACACGAGAAGCTCGAGAAGTACAAAGGGCTGAAAAAAAGAGCTCGAGAAGATGTGGATGGTGAAGGCAGCAGTAGTCCCAGTGGTAATCGGAGCACTCGGTGCAATGACCCTGAAGCTGGGCGAGTGGCTCCTGCAGATCCCAGGAACAACATCCGAGATCTCTGTCCAGAAAAGTGCAGTCCTAAGAACAGCTGAGATACTGCACATCCATCCATTCGCTTCCGCTTATCCTTTTCAGGGTCGCGGGGGGCGCTGGAGCCTATCCCAGCTGTCATAGGGCGAGAGGTGGGGTACACCCTGGACAGGTCGCCAGTCTGTCGCAGGGCCAACACACAGGGACAGACAACCATTCACACTCACATTCACACCTAGTGGCAATTTGGATTATCCAATTAACCTATCCCCACAAGCTGCATGTCTTTGGACGGTGGGAGGAAGCCGGAGTACCCGGAGGGAACCCACGCAAACACGGGGAGAACATGCAAACTCCACACAGAAAGACCCCAGCCTGATGTTGGAATTGAACTCAGGACCTTCTTGCTGTGCGGCAACAGTGCTAACCACCGTGCCACCGTGCTGCCCATGTATACTGCATACATGTATATGTATGCTGCACATGTATATACTATATATGTTTCTATAGGCATTTGTATACAGGTGTGTGTGTGTGTGTGTGTGTGTGTGCGTGTGTGTGTGCGTGTGCGTGTATGGACTTTTGGTAATCTTTTGATATAATTCATTTTAATCTTTTATTTTATTTCAAGTATTTTGTTCTTCTTTTCATCACTTTGGCTGACACTTGATGTCTTTCAGATGTGCTATACAAATAAAGTTGACTTGACTTTGTGATATTTATCTTGAAATGTGCTATACAAATGAAATTGTTTTAATGTTTAAACATACTTATAAGTAATATACAAATAATCTGTTTTATGATGATTACTTTTATTTGATCCTTTGGGGAATATTTCTTAACCTTTAATTACTTTGGGCTACATTTTACTCCAAAATGCCTAGACACGCTGTGTTTAAGCATTTTTTGTGTTTTGACGAGGTACTGTACATCATGACACAGTACAGTAGATTATGTGTGCTGGCACCACTTCATCACAATCAGGGGACCGAATCAGATAATCTGGCAGTCCAGTCTCACAGCAGAGTGATCAGAAATCTAATACAGACTAGGCTGTGTGTCAGCTCATGCAGAAACAAAATGCAATTGCGCAGACTCATATTATCTCATTAAATTTGTCCCTATCACTAGTATCATGGTTCATGGGTATGATATCGTGTAGTGATGTTTCTGATGTTTCAGACAGAAGAATAATCTACAACAGATAGAAGAAGAAAAAGTGAGCAGTGTGCAACAAGCCTGTTCGGAGCTTTAATCGAAATGCTGAACCAACAAGATATGAAAGAGAAGAAAACACTTACAATTCATTTGTCATCCTAAAAAATAGTAATCTCGCATGTATCGATTAGTTGAGACAGAATGAAATTCTAGTAAGAGGTGAACAGACCCAAGGGATACCTTTAAACCCTGAGGGATAAAAAAAAAAATCCTAGTGATAAGATACAGAACACTATATATTATCTCACAGACTTTACAGGGTAATTTTATTATACGATTGTCATACAAAGTGTACTCCTTATCTAAGTCTCCACAGTCTGATTCAACAAAAAAAACAACAACAACAAATAACAAAGGATTTTAAAAACATTAACAAGGACATAAAGTACTGAACAAGAGAGTAACAATTAAATTTCAGAGTAAAATTATTTCTAAGAAATGATAAACCTTGGGTACCAACAAGGTACATTAGTATAAAAACAAAGTTAACATTGAAGTGGTGTTAATCTTCTTTATGACCGTGTGGTTGTTCCCATGCTGGATAAAGAAGATATTGAAGCCTGTCTTGTTGTATTACTAATATGCAAACACAAGATTCATATCATCATTTGAGCAGAAAGAACCCCCAAAAAACCCTAAATGTGCCTGATTTGACACCATATCAGAGAGAATAAAACTCTAAACACACAAGGATCTGGCATCCTTAACTGGCCGCTCAGTCAGTGGTTCTGCACAATCTTTTGAGCAAGAGGTGAACATGGACAAACGCTCGTCTACAGTTTATGTGTTGATTGTAGCACTTTGTGCATTGGTGCACTTTGGCACTGTTTTTTGCACAGCTACTTTGAGAAGTGGTGGCATTTCAACAGGTGAGTTTCTTTTGTCTCGATTTGTATTGAGTTTACAATCTGTCTACTTATTGATTGTTTTCAGGAGAATGCCCATGGCACCTTAATCTTGTTCTGTAACGTAAGAGGAATGACAACTGTTGTAGAGACCACATATGCTGTGTCTATGATGGTGAGAAAGTCCGTGTCCCTCCCGTTTTCAGTGCGTGTTACAATGTTTAATGTCTTCTTAACAGTGTATGTGAAAAATCTCCTTAAATAAAATAACAAGCATGTAGCCACATTTGCATTTACTAGAGCTTCTTGTCTAAATGGATGTTGCTTCTTCTTCTTCTTTTTTGTAGCAAAGCCAGGAGTGTGCCCTGTCAGGTTCTATATACGTGCAGACTGTAATGAATCTTGCTCTAAAGATAGTGACTGCCCCGATAATGAGAAGTGCTGCTCCAACGGATGTGGACATGAGTGCATGGCTCCAGTCATAGGTGAGAAATGAACAAAGTAGCAAAGACCACCCCAAAGTGAAAATGAGTAAAGTTAAAGTGAAGTCACTGTTGGTCATGGCCATTTTTTTCAGCAGGCTAGTTTAATTGCTAACATGTAAATGCAAGATACTATGATACACAACACTATTATAACGTGTGTCTGGTATGATATGGTATCAGAGAGACTGTAACTCTGCAGGCACAAGGACCCAGCATCCTCTAACTGGCATGCTCAGCCTGTGGTTGTGGACTAGTATACAGTATTTGTGCGCACAGGAGTGCCCAAACATGGGAAACAGTTTGTGCATTAGCACACTGAGACAGTAGCAAGAGCTTTTTGGAAATTACAGGCTTTTTTTTCAAACTCAGATTTATTCAGCTTTGCATTCTATCTAAATATGTAGTTTTTTTCTCATTTGCTTTTTTTAAGCAACCAATTTGGCGATCACAAATCGCAGAATTCACACCTCATTTCCTACAGCTGATCACACTTCTTTCTCGCTTTATAGCATCAGGTCCATATTTGTTAACTGAATTTGTTCTCCTTTCAGTGAAGCCAGGAGTTTGTCCTCTCAGGCTTCCCGCAGCCTTTGGACCATGTGTTGAATCTTGCTCTGAAGACAGTGACTGCCACAATAATGAGAAGTGCTGCTCCAACGGATGTGGACATGAGTGCATGGCTCCAGTCATAGGTGAGAAATGAACAAAGTAGCAAAGACCACCCCAAAGTGAAAATGAGTAAAGTTAAAGTGAAGCCACTGTTGGTCATGGCCATTTTTTTCAGCAGGCTAGTTTAATTGCTAACATGTAAATGCAAGACACTATGATACACAACACTATTATAACGTGTGTCTGGTATGATATGGTATCAGAGAGACTGTAACTCTGCAGGCACAAGGACCCAGCATCCTCTAACTGGCCTGCTCAGCCTGTGGTTGTGGACTAGTATACAGGAGTGCCCAAACATGGGAAACAGTTTGTGCATTAGCACACTGAGACAGTAGCAAGAGCTTTTTGGAAATTACAGGCTTTTTTTTCAAACTCAGATTTATTCAGCTTTGCATTCTATCTAAATATGTAGTTTTTTTCTCATTTGCTTTTTTTAAGCAACCAATTTGGCGATCACAAATCACAGAATTCACACCTCATTTCCTACAGCTGATCACACTTCTTTCTCGCTTTATAGCATCAGGTCCATATTTGTTAACTGAATTTGTTCTCCTTTCAGTGAAGCCAGGAGTTTGTCCTCTCAGGCTTCCCGCAGCCTTTGGACCATGTGTTGAATCTTGCTCTACTGACAGTGACTGCCACGATAATGAGAAGTGCTGCTTCAAGGGATGTGGACATGAGTGCATGGCTCCAGTCACAGGTGAGAAATGAACAAAGTAACAAAGACCACCCCAAAGTGAAAATAATTTACAGGATATCTGTTTATTATATCATCTGCAATAGAAGGAAGAAAAAAGAGTGTGCAATTTGCAAGCGCCTGCTTAACACTTTGTAAGTTTTGCCAAAAATATAAAGAATAAATTGAAAATTTGACTTAAATTTAGATTTTAATCATCTGGATCACCAGTAAATCGGTATCTCAGCCAACAGGTAGATGGAGACACAGTAGTCTCCCACTGGGAAACAGAATCAGGGCAAAATAGAAAACTAAGAACATGAACTAAAAATCACTAGGGTGAAAAAGAAAATTAAATATTGAGTCATGGGGCAGAAATGTCTTTGAGAAGAAAAGGAAAGAGGAGGATGAGTGAAAAGACAGCTGGGGCTAATGAAATGTATAAAGATATCAATTAAGTTAAAACCTTGAATAATACTAATGAAGACAATGGGAACAGGAAAATCAGATGACAATGCTGAGTACACAGCTGCTTAAAAGGTCAATAAAATGTTTCACATTTGTCACACACTCTTAGATAGAACTCATACCTCATTTCCTACAGCTGATCACACTTCTTTCTCATTTTACAGCTTCAAGTCCATATTTGCTCATTTTTTTATACTAACTTCATTTTCTTTCAGGAAAGCCTGGAGTGTGTCCACTCAGGCATCCCCCAGCCTTTGGACCCTGTGTTGAATCTTGCTCTGAAGACAGTGATTGCCACAATAATGAGAAGTGCTGCTCCAACGGATGTGGACATGTATGCATGGCGCCCTACATAGGTGAGAAATGAACAAAGTGACCATCTACATCATATCAGTTTTATCACATCATATAAAACAGCTAGACATAGACTTTATTTAATCCCACACTGGGGAAATTCAATAGTTACAGCAGCACAAGAGACAGGAAGAAAAAGTTTATTAGAGAGAATTAGAGGTATATTAAGAAAATAAAAATACAAAAGATAAAGATGAAAAATAGTGTACAAAAAAGCCTAAATTCTAAATTATATGCAGATAGTTATTAAATAATGTAAAATGCAAGATTTGATATAATATCATACATATAATGTGATGTACACTTACTGCAAAAAAACTGAGAGCACAGAAGTTGATGAGTTGTGGATCATGTTGTGAGACGTGATTCGTCTTTATGACCATGCAGTTGTTTGGATACTGCAAACAACCACGTGGTCACTGACTGAATGCGGGGTTTAATAACCTCATTTGATATTTTACAGAGGGAAAGCGTAACACTCTCTTATGAAAGGTCTTTGCCTTTAATGTTTTCTTATTCTTTTTAGTGAAGCCAGGAGTGTGTCCTCTCAGACGCTTGGATGACAGACGGTGTCCTGACTCTTGCTCTAATGACAATGACTGCCCCAATAATGAGAAGTGCTGCTTCAGTGGATGTGGTCATCAGTGCATAGAGCCCTACCTTGGTAAGATATGAAGAAAGTAGCAAACACTCCCTAATCACTTTTCAAGAGGTTAAAGGCATTTTGTAACTAATCATATTCTTCATTTTGGTGTATCTGTAAAGTCTGGCGGGCTCTTGTCTGAGGCCTCCACATGTGTGCTGAGTACTACATCATGATGGTCAGAGTCCAGGACATCAGAAGTGCTGTGATCACACCTGCAGTGACCTCTGCTGATTAGAAATCACATTTTTCTTACAAAGAAAAAGCAGTCTGTTGGCATTTTATTCTTGTTCATTTACAACATGCAATCTTACTTCAGTGGGAAAAACATTGTATTCAAGAAAACAGTGTTTGACTATGAATAGTATATCTGTTCCATTTCTAATTAAAGAGTTATAGGATAATTAATTGTGTGTTTTTTCTTTATATAAACCAATAAAAATTGCCCCTGTTGATTTGCTACACATTTTTAATAGGCCTCTGATTTCTGGTGAAAACAATAAGTCATGCACTCAGCTGCCATGCCCTGCATGCACACTCACCACACAAGACTCCGCTGCTGAAGCGAAAGCATGTTGAAGCATGTTTAATGTTTGCTGAAAAACATTTAGACAAGTCTGTGAAATATTGGGAGAATATTCTCTGGTGAGATGAGACCAAAACTGAACTTTCTGGAGGCCATAATACACACAATGTTTGGAGGTCAAAAGGCATCACATATCACCCCAAAAACACAATACTAACAATGAAGTTTGGCAGTGGGAACATCCTGGTGTAGGGCTGTTTTTCACCACTCGGCACTGGCAGGCTTCTTATAACTGGAGGAAGGATGAATAGAAAAATGTAATGAGACATTCTTGATTAAAAAAAAAAAAACTGCTGTCATCTACCAGAAGAAAAATCCCACCTGAGCAATGCACGTGAATAGCTTTTCCACACAAGAGGCGTCTTGAAACTGTCATCACCAAAAAAGGCTTTTGATTTTCATTTCAGTAAGCATGCTCCTCTGTGTCATTTCTCATTATTACACATACCTTAATTTATGGACATAAATGGGTTGATTTCTTTGCATGTGTGGATTGGATGGGTCGTTACCAACATTGGGTGAGAATTTAATGTCAACAACACCTTTAGAAATACGTCTTGTTAAATGTTCAATCATCCAGGTGAAGAAATCCCAATAAGTTGATTCTGTTCATCTGGACGTAACTTTTTTAGTGGGAGAAGCAAATGTACTTATAAACATATAAAATTATTTACACAACAACTGAAAGTTTCTAGTTTCAGTCACTTGAAGTCAAGAAGTCACTTGGTTGAATGACGAAATGTTTCTCCTACTGAAAACAATACCGTTCATTCTGTCTAGATGAACTGAATCAACTTTTTGGTGCTTTAGAAATATATTTATTTAGAAAATTGATGACGCGTTGTCAGAAGACTGCCCCCATGCTCACTTGGTTGGCGCCCACCAGGATCATAAATAGATGATCAAAACATGGAGCTGCTAAAACAAGAGGGAAGCACAACAAAGGCTTTACATTGTCAAAAGCTTGCTGACATTCCGATGACCAAATAAACTTTGCTTTGGCCTTCAACAACTCAGTCAGTGGGAATACAACAATGGAAAGGTTTTTACACAAACCTCTATAATAACTCAGCAAACCCCAAACTCTGTGGAGTTCCTTCTTTGTGGTTGAAGGAGGATGCTCCTCAATTGCTGCAACCTTTCCTATCACTGTGGCCACACAACCTTGTCACACAACACGACTAAGTTAGATCACTGTCACCTTAGCAAACTCACATTTAGCCAAGTTAATAGTAAGCTGAGTATGAGCCAATCGATCAAACAATGCTTGGATGTGATGGAGATGAGCATCCACGTGTCACTGTAAATTACCAAATCAGCCCTCTAAGTCAGTCACAACTTTATTCATTAATTGCTGAAATGTTGTTGGTGCATTTCTCAAACCAAACAGCATGACATTATAAGAATAAAGACCAGAAGGGGTAATGAAAGCTGACATTTCCTGTTCTCGTGCTTACAATGGCACCTGCCAATAATCTTTAAGCTAAACAAATTTGCCTAAAAAATTTGGCCAATCCAACTTGGTCAATACAGTCATCCATTCGTGGCAACAGAACAGACAACAACAGAACATTGACTTTTCTAAAAATTTGTACAAATTGTTTTATCTGGCTTTGGCACCGGGACACATGGGGAAGACCAGCTGGAGGAAGAAGGAAAAGCCATGTCATTTTGGAGCGTAAAAGAAACTTCAGCATCCGGATGTTTAAGCTTTTCTAGTGACATGCAATTGAATCGCTGCTTATCTGGGTGTACATCAACAAGGATGCTTTAACCATGTACGGAGGCTAAGAAACAGACAAAACAGGGTGCACAATGTCTTTAACACTCTGACCGGAATTTCGGTCACTTATATGATACAGTTTGAGTTAGTTTACAAGACAAAGCTTAACTGACTTTGTCCATTTTGATGTTGAAATCAAGTAGTTCAGATCAGAAAGCTTGTCTAACCGTATAAGGACCTGAATATCAGGCCTGACAATTGCCAACAGATCAACGAAGTTCTTAGGTGGTTCTGAATCAACCCGGTTATCCTTTAATGCAGCCAAGAGTCCACACACACTATGTCTGAACACAAGCTCATTAGGGCTCAAGCCTGTGCTTTCCTTGACTGCCTGTGTGAGTATTCTTTATCAGAAATCCTTACTGAAATTGGATGTAAATATTTAACTCTGTTTCTCATCTAAATATAATGCCTCTCATAATGCATTCTTGAAAAGTCTGAAAAAATTTAATTTTTCATAGTTTAAGGTGAACAAAACTGATTGCTTGGTAGACCTGTCTTAAATTGTTTCACCACAGAAGACTTTTCCTTTTTTTTGGTTTTTGGTTTTTCTCCAATACAGATTATCAGCTTAAAGTATTTTTCATCAAAAGGCATAAGTTGAAAAATTAAAAATTGCTAAAGCAAACACGCTTTAATAAATGATTAAAAATATCTTGCTACTTGGTCCTTTGACCTTAAAGACAAAAAAAATTGCTAATAATATGGTGAATTTATAATGCATTCTGGGCAAGTAGATCATCCAACATTAAAACCCTATAACTGTTACATACTGCAATATGTTGTAATATTACCTGTTAGTAACAGTTTCTCGTGTTTAATGTGAGGAATAAGGATCCTTTTTACTGCACTGTGTGTTGACTATTAACAGTTTGTTATCAGTAAAGACTTAAGACTTACTTTCTTTAAGACTTACTAAAAGGTAACGTTAGCCCCCATTTCAAACTCTCATCCCTGGATAAATGCCAGCATTCACTGTTTGAAGTGTTCTTTGAAAAGTTGGTCGCTTGCGGAGATCAACTCGTTTACGCATTCATCTCCTTCCTTTAAAGGGTTTTCTGGGGTTTTTCAACATTTCAGTAAGACATATGAGGGCTGCCTATTTTTTCAAACATGTCTTCAAAGAGCAGAGGTAATCCTAAGGTATTATTCAGCAACTTTAAATCATGTGCTTCTCCTTCTCCACCAGCTGTATCCATTATTTTAAATTAAGACTGAAAACTTTCCTGTTTTCTTTGTACATCTTTGCGCATCTTTTTACCTGTTTCTTTCCTGAGCTGTTAACATTAGATGACTTGACGAAAGCATCCTTCTGTTCACTCAAAATTTTACCTGCACCTTTGCCCAAAAATGTCTTTCGGTCTATCGGACTCTGTGTGCTCAATATAGTCAAGATTCCACTAGAATCTTCTCTTTTTAAGAGAAGAGCTAAGCAACTTATAGCTGTTTTACACAAATTCAGCATTCTTGAAAGTGTCCGTTCTTTCATAGAGCTCATTTCAGTGAAGTTATGCAAGACAGTGTTTCATTTTGCAGATGATGACCTGACCTCTGCCTTTGATACTGCTAAGCACAGCATTATGTTTAATAGGCATAATAGACTTCATTAAGTTATTTGTTGGATGTGTCGGGGTCTGCTATGGAGTAGTTATTGTCATATCTGTGTGACTGAATTAATCTTTTTCTTTGAATGCTTTGAAGCAGCTACAAATCTTGTTGAACTTGTTTCTGGTCAACTTTTTGTTTTAATATTTTAAAATGTTTGTCGTGAAGCACTTTCTGATCTTTATCTTGAAAGGTGATATATAGGTGAAATTTTACTCACTTACTTAATGTGTTATTTAGAAGTGTTCATTCTGTCTGATGATAAGTGCATTTCTTTTCTTTTAATTACTTTGGACTTTCTGCCATAAAAGAACTGCTTAAACATTCAACCCTTAAATGTAGTACAAAGATACTGTGATTTGGAGTGGTACTGTACATCCTGACAGAGTACAGTAGATTATGTGTGCTGGCACCACTTTATCACAATCAGGGGACTGAATCAGATAGTCTGGCAGTCCAGTCTCACAGCAGAGTGATCAGAAATCTAATACAGACGAAGCTGTGTGTCAGCTAAATTAAACGTGGTTTAGACTATTCAATGGAATTCTAGTAAGAGGTGAAAAAACATGGTATACCTATACAACCCTGAGGGAAAAAAAGGAGAAAAAACAACAATAAAAAGAAGATAAAGAACTTTATATTTAAAGATAATTTTGTTATATAAACGTCATATTAAGTTGACTCCTTATCTAAAGGCACAGTCTGGCCCCATGTGAACCACATGAACAGAAAAATAAACAATGAGCAGGGCAGTCACAATATGTTATTTCTAAGAACTTTTAAAAATCTGGGTACCAACAAGGTATTTAAGTATAAAACAGTTAACACTGGGAAATAGTGGTGTTACTCTTCTTTATGACCATGTGGTTGTTGTCATACTGGATAATAACTATTTTTTAAAACTGACTAGCTGTATTACTAATATGCAAAAACAAGATTCATATTGTTATTTGAGCAACAAACAACACAAAAAACTAAATGTGCCTGATATGACATCTTATCAGAGAGAACATAAGAGCACAATGATCCAGCATCCTTTAACTGGCCTGCTCACTCAGTGGTTGTGCACAGTCTTTTGAGGAAGAGGTGAACATGGACAAACGCTCGTCTACAGTTTGTGTATTGATTGCAGCACTTTGTGCATTGGTGCACTTTGGCACTGTTTTTTCTTTGGTGAGATCTGACATTTTAATAGGTACGTTTCTTCTGACTATTGCTTCTTTCTGTAATGTGCATGTTTGATTATTTAATCATGGAAAGAAACCGCATCATAACTGTTACCTGATTTACCACAGCTGATCCATATCCTTTTCTGCTTTACTGCCTCTTTATCTGTGATTCATTCAAAATCAGGAGAATGCCCATGGCGCCTTAATCTTGCTCTAACACGTTTGGGGTGTGAGGACTGTCCTACAGACCACACATGCTGTGTCTATGATGGTGAAGAGGTGTGTCTTCCTTCAGTTTCACGTAAGTAACACAGTGTTTAATTTCTTCTTAAGAGAGTATGGGCTAAATCTTTGATAAAATCTTTTCATTGAACAAAATGTCAAGTTGTCAAAAATAGTAAAAGCCATGAAAAGCTGTGCTTTCATTTACTAGAACTCATAAACTGATGTTACTTTTTTTTTTTTTATTGTTGTTGTTTTTAGCAAAGCCAGGAAACTGTGCTGAATCTTGCTTTTATTCTTAAAAAGACAATAAATTGTTTCTTTTTTTTTTCATTTGTTGCCATTCAGGGTTCAATACGGTCATGGGCAATTTTTCAGAGAAACAATCTAAAACGCTCTCTGCTTAGAGGTCTTAGTCTGTACTGATTTCTGTCTCCTTTCAGCAAAACCAGGAGAGTGTCCTCTCATGAGGTCAGAGGTTGGACTGTGTGTTGAATCTTGCTCTTATGACAGTGACTGCCCCAATAATGAGAAGTGCTGCTCTAATGGATGTGGTCATCATTGCATAGAGCCCTACCTGGGTAAGATATGAACAAAGCAGCAAAGACAACCCCAAAGTAACAATGATCTCCATGATATCTGATTTATTGATAAGAATATGAAGTCAAATTTCACTAGGGTGAGGACAGGGAAAGAGGAGGATGAGTGAAAAGACAGTTGGAGCTAATTGAGTGTATAAAGATATTTTTTAATTTGACCTGGTGTGAGTTAACAAGCAAGATTCTTTTGACTCAGACGTGTTCAACTTATAATCTACTGCTTACGGTTGCTTTCTGAAATGTGCATTAAACAGCCAATTTGACAATCTCACAGCATCAGAACTCTTATATCCTTTCATGTCGTTTTCTGCTTTAGTGCTTCCTGCAAAACCAGAATGTCCACAGCATCTTAATTTTGCTCTGTCACATAAGGGTTGTGAGGACTGTCCCACAGACCACATATGCTGTGTCTATAATGGTGAAGAAGTCTGTGTTCCCACTGTTTTCAGTAAGTGTTGCAATGTTTCTTCTTAAGAGGGTGTGGATTAAATCTTTGAGTAAATCTTCTCAGGGTAAAAAGTGATAAGTAGGCTAAAATACTTTATTCAAAGAAAAACTGAGTAAAGGCCAAATTTGTTACACTCTTTGGTTTGATTTCTTTTTGTATACTGATTTATTTTCCCTTTCAGCAAAACCAGGAGTGTGTCCTCTCATGCGGTCAGAGGTTGGACCGTGTGTTGCATCTTGCTCTTATGACAATGACTGCCCCAATAATGAGAAGTGCTGCTCCAGTGGATGTGGTCGCCATTGCATAGAGCCCTACCCGGGTGAGATATGAACAAAGTAGCAAACACTCCCTAATCACTTTTCAAGTTGTTAAAGGCATTTTGTAACTAATCATGTTCTCGACTTTGGTGTATCCGTAAAGTCTGGCCGGTGGCCAGAAGCGCCTTGTCTGAAGCGCCCTCACGTGTGCTGCCATCATGATGGTCAGGGTCCATGACATCAGAAGTGCTGTGATCACATCTGCAGTGAGCTCTGCTGATTAGAAAGTACCCAGTCACTCTATAACAAAAATCATTAAACTTACTGTGACCATCTCTGCAAATCAATCCAAATCACTCTTTCCTTTTTTTTTTAATGTGATGAAGACTTTCTGTTTCTGATGATAATCATGTCTCTCTTGTTTTTTTGAAAACTTACAAAGAAAAAACGGTCTGTTTGCAGTTTGTTCTTGTTCTCTAATTGATAACATTTAATCTTACTTCAGTATGTATTCAAGAAACAGTGTTTGACTATGAATAGTATATCTGTTCCATTTCTAATTAAAGAGTTATAGATTGATGAATTTTGTGTTTTTTTTCTATATATAAACCAATTTAAAAAAACTGTTGATTTGCTATACATTTTAATGGGTCTCTGATTTCAAAGCTCTGTGGGGTTTTGGGTTTGTTATAATGTAACAAGAATGGAAAGTGCTTATTGTCAGAACACAAAATTATCCAGAAGGATGATCAAAACACTTTGTTTCTTACTTGAGTTTAAAAACTGGATTTTAGAAGAAGTCATTCTATCAAAAGTGTTTGTAAAGGCTGACTTCATGGCTCCGTGCTTGATTTTGTACACCTGTGACAACTGGACTGAAAAACCCATGAATTCAGAAAAAAAATGTATAAGGTGTGGCCCACACTTTGGTCAGCACTGTGTATTTGCTTGAAAGTGTTTAAAATTGATGTGTTGCTAATGTAATAATTCAGCAAATCAAATGCAATATTTCAAGTACTCTCAAGTAATTGTATTCAACATTCAAAAAAGTAACTAAAATCAGTGCAAAATAAATATTTGGTAAAGAGCTACCCCTTTTATCTACAATTGCTAAAATCACTTGAAGACAAGTGATTTCCTGCTTTGAAATTTAAAAAAAGCACGATGTATGAAAGTATAAGCATGACTGTGTGAAAACTAGAGCACTATTAAAATTAAGGTTACAGATGTGACATGAGCACCAGAATGCTGGACAGCAGTGCACAAAATACCCACGCAATGACTGCTCCCTCACCTTAATGAGTTTTTTATCCCTTTCTTGTGCCACGACTGAAAATTCTTTATTTCTTTTTTTTTTTCTGACAAATATCTGGATCATTTCAAACGGGTCTTAGTTTACATGAGATAGGTGAAGACTTAGTTATTCCCACCAGGCTGTCAGAAAGGTGTTTATGTTAAGGCTTTTAAAGCAGCTTTGATGCTTGTGAAAGATATATCAGATATCTTAAATATTTCAGATACTTTTCCACAGAGTGCTTATTCTAGGTCCAGCCAGGTGTTCCCTACTGCACTTCTTTTGATCCAACCTGAAACATATACCAATCAATTGGCAAAGAAGTAATTATATAATTTGGTAATTTATTGTGTTTCTGTTTTTGTAGAATTTTTAAACTTATTCTTGAAAGTTTTCCACAAAAAATTGAGATGTTTGATTCTAGTGGCTTAAACCAATCAATAGAGGGTTGTAGCATTAAGGACCCAACACACAACCAGGGAGTGACACACACACACACACACACACACACGGTACTCTCTGGTTACATGTATATCTATGTAAGACTCATATGTTAATGAACCTATGCATATGCATGTAACCTCAATAAAGGAGCAGTGTTACGAGGGAGCAGACAAGAGCAACTGAGGTCAGGCGAAGGAACGGCGCTCGTCCAGTCCTCTCCCTCATGCATGAGTAACACAAAGAACTTTGCCTACTTGGTGTTCAGTGCTTTTGCTGTGTAGTTAAATTGTCTCGTTCCAGCGGCGGGTTTGTACTAGACAGACCCATCAGCTCTCCAAACCTCTGTCTCTATGTAAAAAGTAATTACACCAGTGTGTTAAATCAACAATCAACAGTGATTAATCACATTTTTTTTTATAGAGATGACTTCATGAGCAACACCCAGGCTGGAATATGGCCAGAATATTTTAGTCAAGAAATCACTTAACTAGAACGTGTCTGACAAAGTGACGGTGACTACAAGATCTCAGAAAGCAACATCATGGACATCTAAAGAAAGAGCTAAGAAACACTGAACTCTATCAGTCTGGAAAGGGTTACAAAGGCAATTCAAACGCTTTGGGAATCGAACCACGATGAGGGCCATTATCCAGAAAATGTGGAAAACCTGAAGGCCTCACTTGTGTCGTTTAATGTGCCCTGAAGCTCAAGTACACCAGGACAATAATGCAAAACACAGCAGCAAGATCATCTCTGAATGGCTCAAAAAACAAAATGGAGGTTTTGACCTGGTCAAAGTGCAGACTGGAATCAGATTGACATGATTTAGCATGACCTTAAAAACTCAGCCTATGCTGGAAAACCCTCCAAAGTGGCCGAATGAAAACAATTCTGCAAAGAAGACTGGACCAAAATTCCTCCACAGCGCTGTAAAACACTCATCACCAGTTATTGCAAATGCTTGATTGCAGTTCTTGCTAGATGACAAAACCACTTATTAGGTTTAGAAAGAAATTACTTTTTCACATGAGGTAAAGTTGGAGAGCTTTTTTCCCAAACTAAATGAAATCATCATTTAAAAAACTACAATCTGTATTTACTCTGACCATCTGTGTTAACATTTGAAATCGGAAACATGTAAGTGTAACAAACATGTTATAACATAAGAAATCAGGAAGGGCCAAAAAAAAGAAGCTTTTTGCTAAAAGAAGATTTACAGCAGAAGTTTTTTGCACTGCATTTTAAAATATATTACATTTATTTACAATTAAAGACACACAGAGCAGAAAGTGTGTTACTGTTTTACATCCACAGACACACAAGAAAAGAAGCAGGCAACATGAGGTCTCATCAAGTTATGGCAATTTTATTTGTGTATTTCAGGACATGTATTCAGATTAGAGTTTTTAAAAAACAAACAAACGTCCCAAGTAAAGTTTGGGGGGACTTTTAGGAGGAGAGGGACGTTGAAAGAGAAAGTGGGTTAAAGGTGAGAGGTGAGGGTAGAGAAGATGAGAGAGAGAAGAAGAAGGATGGGGTGAAAGAAAGGTGGAGAGACGGGGAAGGAGGACGAAACTATTGATCTCCTTCAACTTGATGCTGCTGGGTCAGTTCTTTCTCAGCAGTCTGCTCCAGAATTCCCTCGTCTCCTCGGCTTTCTTTTCTTTTTCTTTTGCCTTCAGCTCTTTCAACGTTTTCTTTAGCTGCTCCTCGGCGTCTTTAAATTTTTCTTTTAACTCCTGTTTGGCCAGTTTCACTTTCTGTTTGAGGAGCTCTTTAGCTTCCTTTTTGTGCTTTCGTATTTCTTTAAGTGCATCTTTGCAGTCTTTCTTGGTCCTCGCAGAGCCTGTCATTTCTTTCTTGAATACCTTCACCTCAATTTTCTCTTCTGCAAGTTCTTCTTGCACTTTCATCATTTCCTTCTTCAGAGTTTCACTTTCCTGTTTTGCCTCCCATTTTCCACGTGTCTCTTTTTCTATTGCTTCCTGTGTTTCCAGCAACTTCTTCTTCATGTTTTGAGTGTAACTCTTTGTATTTTCCATTTCTTTCTTTGCTTCCTGTATTTTCATTTTCTCTTCCTCCAACGCTTTTTGAACTTCCAACAATTCTTTCTTCATATTTTCAATCTCATTTTCTGCCTCATGTTTACGTTTTTTCTCCTCTTCAAGTTGTTGCTTTACATGCAGGAATTCCTTCCTTACTATTTCAGCTTCAGCCATTACATTTTCAGCTTCTTGTGTTGCCAACTGCATTTTCCTCTTTTCCTCTTCAAAATCTTTCTGCACCTCCTGTAATTCCTGCATCACGTTTTCTGCCTCCTTCTTTGCAGTTTGATATTTATTTTTGGCTTCTTGTGCTGTGCTTTTCTCTTCCTCCAATGCTTTTTCAGCTTCCAACAGTTCTTTCTTTATATTTTCATTCTCATTTTCTGCCCGTTGTTTTTCCATCTTCTCTCCTTTAAGTTTTAGACCCACATGCAGTAATTCCTGCAATACTACTTCAGTTTCAAACTTTGAATTTTTAGCTTCTCCTCTTGATTTTTCTGCCTCTTCTCTTAATTTGACATTTTCAGCCTGTATTATTTGAAATTCCTCTCGTAGGTTAATCAGCTCTGAAGCTGAAATAGCAAGGAAGGAATTCCTGCATGTAAAGCAACAACTTGAAGAGGAGAAAAAACGTAAACATGAGGCAGAAAATGAGATTGAAAATATGAAGAAAGAATTGTTGGAAGTTCAAAAAGCGTTGGAGGAAGAGAAAATGAAAATACAGGAAGCAAAGAAAGAAATGGAAAATACAAAGAGTTACACTCAAAACACGAAGAAGAAGTTGCTGGAAACACAGGAAGCAATAGAAAAAGAGACACGTGGAAAATGGGAGGCAAAACAGGAAAGTGAAACTCTGAAGAAGGAAATGATGAAAGTGCAAGAAGAACTTGCAGAAGAGAAAATTGAGGTGAAGGTATTCAAGAAAGAAATGACAGGCTCTGCGAGGACCAAGAAAGACTGCAAAGATGCACTTAAAGAAATACGAAAGCACAAAAAGGAAGCTAAAGAGCTCCTCAAACAGAAAGTGAAAGTGGCCAAACAGGAGTTGAAAGAAAAATTTAAAGACGCCGAGGAGCAGCTAAAGAAAACGTTGAAAGAGCTGAAGGCAAAAGAAAAAGAAAAGAAAGCCGAGGAGACGAGGGAATTCTGGAGCAGACTGCTGAGAAAGAACTGACCCAGCAGCATCAAGTTGAAGGAGATCAATAGTTTCGTCCTCCTTCCCCGTCTCTCCACCTTTCTTTCACCCCATCCTTCTTCTTCTCTCTCTCATCTTCTCTACCCTCACCTCTCACCTTTAACCCACTTTCTCTTTCAACGTCCCTCTCCTCCTAAAAGTCCCCCCAAACTTTACTTGGGACGTTTGTTTGTTTTTTAAAAACTCTAATCTGAATACATGTCCTGAAATACATAAATAAAATTGCCATAACTTGACCTCATGTTGCCTGCTTCTTTTCTTGTGTGTCTGTGGATGTAAAACAGTAACACACTTTCTGCTCTGTGTGTCTTTAATTGTAAATAAATGTAATATATCTTCATTTTAAAATGCAGTGCAAAAAACTTCTGCTCTAAATCTTTTTTTTAGCAAAAAGCTTCTCTTTTTTTTTGCCCCTTCCTGATTTCTTATGTTTTAACATGTTTGTTACACTTACATGTTTCCGATTTCAAGTGTTAACACAGATGGTCAGAGACAGAGGTTTGGACAGCTCTTTCCCTTTATTTGTATTTTATTTGTATTTATTCAGGTTATCTTTGAAATATCTCAGTGTGACACTGATACTGTACATGAGTGTGGTAGGTTTTGAAAACAGCATCAGCACAGTACACAGCAAAGGGGAAAGGAACAATTGTTCCTTTCAAATTTTATACAAGACATCCAATCCTGGATCATATCCATATCCACTTAGGACTGAGTGATCCAAATGCACCACATTGTGACAATAACCATGGCATAGCAGCTGATGAGCAGCAGATAGATACGAAAGAGCAGGAAGTCAAGGACATATCCTACATGACACCACTGGTGCAACAGCTGGCTTTCCTTCTGCAGAGAGAAGAGGTGGGCACCAAGTTCAGCAAGGTACTGACAGATCTGTTGCAGTTCAGGCAGAGCAGATGTACCTGGCAGAAGAGTGGAGATTAAAACGTCAAACAAAGAGCACTCCATAACATATTTAACAACACAGATATCATCTTTCACTTTAATACAGAAAAGAACATTTGCCCTCGCAACTGTTCTGTATCTGAGTGAACCAAATGATGCCTGCCAGTATGTTTTCTCAAATACTTTTAAGATTTTTCAGCACCAATTGTCCAATGTAATGACAGAGCACTGTGTAGGTTTGGTTACCGTTACTAACTGGGTGCTGGTCAGGTGCCCAGCTGGCTGGTTGAATGATCCATGGACCAGAACTGACATTGGAGTTTTCAGGTTTATCCTTCTGTGGTGTAGAAGGCGGCTGGATATCTTTTGGCCAGCGGTAGCAGATGAGGTTTGCTATACGTTTGAGCACAAGAACCCTAACCCACTTTGGAACCTCCCGATATTTCAAGGAGTTATGGTGGAGGACGTTGGTAATGATGACTCTTTCCAGTAGACTGATAACCATGAGTACAAGACACAGTGAGAAATAGATACCTAGATTGAAGAATCAAAGCACACACGTTAAAGTGGTCATACATTTAACTTTTAAGATGCTGGCTGAGTTGTTTATCAGCACTTTTAACAGGCAGCTAAATTTGGGACCTATAAGCAATCCAACCATTTTCTTCTACTTATCTATAAGGTGGTTTATAATAGTACCTATGATGCGAGTGCCATTTGCCGTACTCGGCAGCAGGTCGTTCATGATGAGCAGGAAGACTGTGTAGCCCAGGATGAGGGCCATTTTGAAGGAGGTGCGGTCGACGCTATGGGGAGGCAGGTAGAAGGACAGGATGTCAATGAGCATGAGGAAAGAGCTTGGGATCAGAAGGTTGACCACGTAGAGCACTGGGCGTCGCTTTACGACCACCTAGTGAACGAGGAAAACGAGGAAAGTTTAAATGCATCTTCACAGATGCATCTACATAGGTGTGACTTCTGTATTCGTAAAAAGTGAGTTTTTATTTTTGCATTTACTTTCTGTTGGTTCTTGTAAGGTTTATATTGTTGGATTGTCATTTATGCTTAGAAGTATATAAATGTTTGTAGATTAATAGAGGTTTGATCCTTAGCAGTCTGTAAAGACTCTGTGTGCCTTCCAGAGTGTTCTGGCATGCACACACATCTTAGGGTCATGAGAGAGGTCGTACCTGCTCTTACTGATTTATGGTATAGGAGGACACCTACTCTGTATCTGTTGAAGTATAAGAGCCCTTTGTTTAGCTGGACCGCTGCGCTCCTAGCACCGGCTTTGGGGAGTCATTCACAGGGTCACATCTTGAGACCCCCCCCCCCCCCCCCCCCCCCCCACACACACACACACACACACACACACATACCTACACTATGCACAGACTGGTACTCTTTGCTCATATGTATACCTATGTAAGACGTCATATGTTAAAAAAAACGTATGCATATTCATGTAACCTCAATAAAGAGCCGTCTTACGAGGGAGCAGACGAAAGCGACTGGGGTGAGCGACAGGAACACACTTGTCACAGTTCTCTCCCTCGTGCACGAGTAACACAAAGAGCTCTGGTGACTTGCGTCTTGCTTTCGCTGTTGTAGTACAATTGTCTCGTTCCAGCGGTGGGTCTGTGTTAGACAGACCCATCAGTTCTTTTTTGGTTTCTATAAACTGCAGGGATAGATACCTGAATTAGTAAATGCTAAATTCTTAAATCTGTTCACCAGCTCCTGTTTGGGGATAAGAATGTGCTAAACCATCTGCCTGTTGCAGTCCAAAAAGTTTGTATAGAAGAAGTAAGAAAGGAAACATTTAGCTAAAACTCACTTTAAGGGTCCACAGTGATGCAGTGATCCACCCCTGCAAGCCATACTTGCAGGGGTGGATCTAGAAAGGTGGCATGGGGTGGCATGTGCCACCCTAAAATGATCCCTTGCCACCCCTAGTGCCACAAGATAATTTACCAACGTGTACATAATAAGCTAATACTCCTGTGTGCTATAGACTACACTGTACGCTGCACACCTACTTACTGTTTTTTGTTTGTTTGATTTTGTTCAGCCTGCGTCTCTTAATTAATTTGTGTTTCCCCCTACAGCTCAAACGGCAAAAAATGCGCGTGCTCTTTGCCAGCCCGTTCCCAGCTCGTAACCAGCGCACTATGCTGTTAAGGGCGATCATTGGTTAATGGTAGTCATGTGACTGATGCAAGCCACATTGAGCAGAACTGTGGTTAATAGTTAAATATTATTGTTGAGGGGCACTGTTAGGTCTGCGCTTTGCAGGCCCCGCTGGTTTAGAGACTTATTCCCGTGAACAAAGCAAGACAGAGCTCAGTGCATTTTAACTTGCAAGGGGAGCCAATTGGACCAGGGTCTTGGAGCTGCAAGCTCCTCACCTGATCCCAGACAACTGCAAACTCCAAACTCCTCTCGCAGCTCTTTTATTAACTCAGTGGTCACACAAACATCTCATTAATCATGCAACAGATAAAACACTCACATGTGAACATGTGATGTGTGTGTCTATGGGCATGTGATGTGATCAGTGATATGTGTATGTGTGTCTGTGTAGGAAACAGAAGTCAGCATTCATGCTAATGATCTAATCATCTTGTTAAAGATCTAATTATCTTGCACAATGACAATCATATTGATCCACAATTCTCTAACAGGCACAGACAGGACTCCACACGCATACACACAAAAAAAAATAACAAAAAAAACTAAAACTAAAAATTTGCCTCAAGAAAAGGGCACTTGGGGCAGCATCAGGAAAGGGGCAGGTGCTCAAGCCCCTTCTGCCCCCCCCAGCATGTGGCTGGCGAGTGTTATTAACCCTCTGGGGTCCATGGACATGCCACACTTCCAAATCACATGCTTCTAAGAACAGCCCAAAAACAGTAAAGAAAGAAAAAAAGCCACATCTTTCCTATTGGTGGAAAAATGTACCATGCCAACCAATAAAAAAGACGGCAACCGTGGGATTTGATTGTTTAGGAAGAGGGGAATGTTTTGGAAGTGAGTGAGAAAGAGAGAGAGAGTTTTGAGATGTTTGAACCTGAGTAAAACAAAATTCATAATATTTGGGAATCGCACATATTCTACTAATAGTAAACTGACAATAAATAACACTGAATTAGACAGAGTATCTTAAATCAAATTCCTCCTCCTGGTCATTAGCCAATTGGTGCGATCCGTCCCCCTGGATGCACCAATCATGGAAAGGCACCTGCACACTCAGATTTGCATATTAGATAAAATTACGACAACAGTCGTAACACCTCTGTCTTGTGGCCAGTAAGGAAAATCGCTATTGGCTGAACTAAAAGTGGCTGGAAGTCGCTAAATGACTTCATCGCCTAATTTGCATAATTGGTCATGCTTATGTAATTGTAACCTACATTGTAGGAAGAGACAAAGAGAGTAAAAACACCCTAAATGCATTTAGAATATATTTACAACTACAAATTACATTTCTTTCAGCAATTGTTTTTTTTTAATGTCACAATTTCAACCCATCTCCTTTATCCGGGCTTGGTACCGGTAAAAGTGACCTGGAATAGGCACTCTGGCAGATTTACGTTTTGTGTGTGTTTTTTAAACGGTTGTACAAAATAAAATTTTTAAAAAAACACCAGATGTGTTGCCTGCGTTTTTAGATAAATAGTTGTATATAATTTTATTGTTTACATTTACATTTTTACATTCAAGCATAAGTTTTCAAAATAATTTATATTTGCATTTCAAGTTATGAAAATGATTCACTAAACATGTCTGTGGTTTTTACAGTAAAAAAAAAAAAAAGCTACTACTTTTATGTTTTTTGTGTGATTTCAGATCAGTTGTGTTCATGTCAATGAAAAAATAACTGTAAATACGTTTTAGAAGTATCACTGCAGCGTTTATTTTCTAAAGGGCTGAATGTTATTTGCGAACATCTGTTGTGTTAAAAACTACTCTGAAACCATGAAACCCCTTACGGAAGAAAATGATCCGTTTTTAAATAAATAAAATGCTTGCATCGCTGCATGCTGTGACATCAGAATCACAAAATGAGTGTGATTAAAACACGATTTGAAAAGAGCGATACTGCCTGCTTATGCATTTATTTTCTAAAGGGGCTGAATGTTATTTGTGACCATTTACTGTGTTAAAAACTAGCTGGCTCCATCTCCCTCTTAGTCAGGGCCGGCCCGTGGCATAGGCCGTATAGGCAAATGCTAAGGGCGCCGTCCATCAGGGGGCGCCACGCCAGTGCCACAAATGTTGAAAAAAAAAAAGAAAAAAAAGTTGGTACAATTATTTGTAAATACAAAAAATAATCCCACGTTAATTAAAATGCAAAGTAAAGCTTATTTAATAGAAATATTATTTGTTACAACATTACGCCCCCCCCCCCGCACGGTGCGCCCCCTCCCTTCCCGTATCATGGTTCCTTTTGGACGTCACCACATCAAAAAATCAACACAAGATGTCAAAACGGCCAAAACTGTCAGCTGCCCAGGGAAGAAAAAAGAGAAAAGAAGAGGAGGAGAAACGAGAAAAAGACAGAGGTAGGTAACGTTAGCCTACATGAAATTATTTGTCTGAATGTGATAGTAACCTAAATTTTTAGCATTAAGCTAATGTTACATGATTCGCTAATTGCTAATCAATAAATAGCTAGTTAACTGTTTTAACGTCAGTTAATATTGTGGAGGGGGCTAAATTGTTATGGAAAATAATAATGTAACGTTAGGTAATTACAGTACTCCCACCTTTCCCACCATTCCTCATTTGTATTCATCTTTTAAGCAGGTGTTTTTTGTTTACATTGTTATTGCCTTCTGGTTAGCTAACGTTTACCCTGCAGGTAATAGTCACTTTTCCACCCCTGTATATATTATAGTTGTAACCCTAGTTGTTAAAGTGCACATCATTAATGTTAATTAAGCAATATCACATGAGAGGGAATGCTGTTTTTTAATATGAGCACTGCTGTGATTCGGTCAAAGATAATCATAACATAACATTCTCATATGATATTATACTGTTACTTTGCATTCTGCTATTCAGCATTTCACTGTAATGATGACAATAAATTGAATCTAATCTAATTTGCATATCAGTTAACATCATACATATATCTCTTTGGTTTTTCATTTATATTATATCATTTCATTTTATTCCTGGAATCATATGTTTTTATTATTAGACTTTAATACTCAGTGGTGTCACATACTCCTCTCTTCAGATGCACTGTTGAAGTTAATAAATCCCACCCCTGGGCCATCTACCACATCTACCGCTGCTGCCTCCACTTCAGCAGCACAACCCAGCCATGATGCAGCAGCATCAAGCGGTCTTCCTGTTGCCTCCACCTCAGCAGCACAACAAGTTTGGAGTACTCCTCAATTTCCACAACTTACAAAAAGAAGAGCTGCTACAGCAGTGCCAAACACTGAGTACTACTCTGACCCATGACAGCCAGCCGGACATTAATGGCACAGAACTTGCAATGGAAATGCAGAATTTCCCACCATTGCCATCAAAGAACATGACAAACATGGAACTCTTGACCTTCCTGCATGAGAAGAAGCTGGCAGAAATTTACCCCAACATGTGGGTTGCTCTGAGAATCTTTGCCACTCTTCCTGTTACAGTGGCTGCTGCTGAAAGAAGCTTCTCTAAGCTCAAACTCATTAAAACCTACCTGAGATCTACTATGATGCAAGAACGTCTCAGTGGACTTTCCATCATAAGCATAAATCATGTGGTCTCAAATCAGTTGTCATATGATGATGTTGTAGATGACTTTGCTGCAAGAAAGACTAGGAGAGTAAGGCTGTAGCAGGTGATGTGAGGTTGATGAGGGGGTGGTGTACAGTAATTTGTAAGTCATTCTAGTTAATGCAGTATTAAAAAGCACAACTAGAGAACTCTGTAGGATCCCCTTTTTTGTAATATAGTTGTTAAAGTCATACTGGTTTATTTAATATCTTGTTTTGTGCAGTGCCTTATTTATATTGTATTTTTAATTTATTTTATCCAACTTGTTGACACGTTTTATTGTGTTTATGTATGTAAAATTTATTGTATTTCATATATTCATTTTTTATTTTTTGTATTCATTTATTTATTCATATATTTTTTTATCTCGTTAATTATTCTGATTGTGAATTTGCTTTCTTTAAGTAAAAAAAAAAGGTCAAAGACAAAGCTATTCGGTTTCTTGTGAGTACATACACTACACTGCCGATGTAGGGGGGCGCCACCTAAAATCTTGCCTAGGGCGCCAGATTGGTTAGGGCCGGGCCTGCTCTTAGTTCAACATTCCGAAATTCCGATTTTTAAATAAAATGATCGCATCAACCCGTGAAAGAAACCCCAGTAGATGCGTAAAAACTAGTTAGATTAAAACTAGTGGTTTGATTAAATGAAAGACTTGTGAACAGGCTGACATTGTCCATTCAGAAGAAATTCCCATTTGAGTGGTTTATAAAATAAAATACTTGCATCACTGCCTGCTGAGACATTGTCAGAATCACAAAATTATTGTGATTACCAACAATAATACACTATTACAATAATACACTATTACCAACACTTTTGACTAGATGTAAATAAAAAGCATTCGCGCTTTGTTAAGACGCACTGTGAACAAAAACCAACAGCTTCCACCCCTACATGCCAAAACAAAGAATTGCTCTTAAGGACACATATGTCTGCATAAATGAATGTTGAGACACGCCAAAGTGACAAAAAATAGTTTCATTAAAAACCCTATGGTTTGATTAAATTAAGTTAAAAACACATGAACTCATATAACCTCTCTGACACCCTGTGTGTTTCAAACCGGTTGTCAAACCGGTTTGGTTGGCCGCCATTTTGAACTAGTGCCATCGTATTGCTACTGTTGTGCACAATCTTTTGAGCAAGAGGTGAACATGGACAAACGCTCGTCTACAGTTTATGTGTTGATTGTAGCACTTTGTGCATTGGTGCACTTTGGCACTGTTTTTTGCACAGCTACTTTGAGAAGTGGTGGCATTTTAACAGGTGAGTTTCTTTTGTCTCGATTTGTATTGAGTTTACAATCTGTCTACTTCATGATTGTTTTCAGGAGAATGCCCATGGCACCTTAATCTTGCTCTGTAACATAAGGGGAATGACAACTGTTGTAGAGACCACATGCTGTGTCTATGATGGTGAGAAACTCTGTGTCCCTCCCGTTTTCAGTGCGTGTTACAATGTTTAATGTCTTCTTAAGAAAATAACAAGCAGTCAAAAAATTGAGTTTCTTCTAATAAAAGCCATGTTTGCATTTCCTAGAGCTTCTCGTCTAAATGGATGTTGCCCCCTTCCCCCCCCTTTTTTTTAGCAAAGCCAGGAGTGTGCCCTGTCAGGAAATATATACGTGCAGACTGTACTGAATCTTGCTCTAAAGACAGTGACTGCCCGGATAATGAGAAGTGCTGCTCCAACGGATGTGGACATGAATGCATGCCTCCAGTCATAGGTGAGAAATGAACAAAGTGACTGTCTACAGCATATCTGTTGTATCACATCATATAAAACAGCTAGACATAGACTTTATTTATTCCCACACTGGGGAAATTCAAAAGTTACAGCAGCACAAGGGACAGGAAGAAAAAGTGAATTAGATATATTAAGAATATAAAAATACAAAAAATAAATGTAAAAAATAGTGTACAAAAAAAGCCTAAATTCTGAATTATGTCCAAATAGTTCCTAAATACAATGAAATGCAAAATTTGATATAATATGATACATATAATGTGATGTACATTTACTGCAAAAAATTGAGAGGGTAAAAGGTGATGAGTTGTTGATAATGTCATGAAAAGTGGTTCTTCTTTATGACCATGCAGTTGTTTTGATACTGCAAACAACTGCAGGGTCACTGATTGAATGTGCGGTTTAATAACCTCGTGGGATATTTTGCGGAGGGAAAACGTAACACTCTCTGGTTAGAGTTCTTTGCCTTTAATTTTTTCTTATTCCTTTCAGTGAAGCCAGGATTGTGTCCTCGCAGACGCTTGGATGACAGACGGTGTGCTGTAACTTGCTCTACTGACACTGACTGCCCCAATCAGGAGAAGTGCTGCTTCAGTGGATGTGGTCGTCAGTGCATGGAGCCCTACCCAGGTGAGATATGAACAAAGCAGCAAACACTCCCTAATCACAAGTGGTTAAAGGCATTTTGTAACTAATCATATTCTTGATTTGATTTCGTGTATCTGTAAAGTCTGGCGGGCGGCCACCGTTTGAGGGCCCCACATGTGAGCAGAGTAGTAGTATCATGATGATCAGGGTCCAGGACATCAGAAGTGCTGTGATCGCCTGCAGTGAGCTCTGCTGATTAAAAATCACTTTTTTTCTTTCTTTAATGTGATTAAGACTTTCTGTTTCTGGTGATAATCATGTCTTGTTTATTCAAACTGACAGTTTTTCTTACAAAGAAAAAGCGGTCTGTTGGGATTATTTTCTTGTTCTCTTATTTACAACATGCAATCTTACTTCAGTGTGAACAACACTGTATTCAAGAAACAGTGTTTGACTATGAATAGTATATCTGTTCTATTTCTAATTAAAGAGTTATAGATTGATGCATTGTGTGTTTTTTCTTTATATAAACCAATAAAAATTGCCCCTCACCTGTTGATTTGCTATACATTTTAATAGGTCTCTGATTTCAAAAGTCTCTGGGGTTTTGGGTTTGTTTCCCTGCAAAAGGAAAGGATTAAATGTAACAAGAATGGAGAGTGCTTATTGTCAGAACACAAAATTATCCAGATGAATGATCAAAACATTTTGTTTCTTATTTGTGTTTCAAAATGAATTTTAGAAGAAGTCTTTTCACAAATCTGTGTAAATGAACAGATGAGCAAAACTTCATGGCACGGTGCTTGATTTTATACACCTGTGACAACCGGACTGAAAAACACATGAAATCAGAAAGAAAGTGTAGAAGGTGTGGCCCATACTTTGGTCAGCATAGTGTACTTGCTTGAAAGTGTTTAAAATTGATGAGTTACTTAAGTAGTAATTCGACAGATTATGACGCTCAAATATTTGTATTTAACATTCAAAATGTAACTAAAATCAGTGCAAAATAAAGGTTTGGTAAAGGGCTAAAAAACCCAAAACAAAGATACAAAAAATCAATACCAAGGCTAAGATAAAAGTCTGATAGGAACATTGAAACATGTCCTCCACCTGGTGGTTAAAACAATAAGTCATGCACTCCATGCCCTGTATGCACACTCGCCACACAAGACTCCACTGCTGAAGCAAAAGCATGTTCTTTAATGTTTGCTGAAAAATATTTAGACAAGCCTGTGAAATACTGGGAGAATATTCTCGGGTGAGATGAGACCAAAACTGAACTTTCTGGAGGCCATAATACACACAATGTTTGGAGTTCAAAAGGCATCGCATATCACCCCCAAAACACAATACTAACAATGAAGTTCGGAGGTGGGAACATGCTAGTGTGGGGCTGTATTTCACTATACGACACTGGCAGGCTTCTTATAACTGAAGGAAGGACAAACAGAAAAACGTAATGAGACGTTCATGATTTTAAAAAAATCTGCTGTCATCTACCAGTACACGATTTGCCTAAAATCCCACCTGAGCAATGCATGTGACTAGTTTCTCCATACAGGCGGCATCTTGAAGCTGTCATCACCAAGAAAGGCTTTTGCATGAAGTATTAAATACATTTCAGTAAGCATGCTCCTCTGTGTCATTTCTCATTATTACACAACTTAATTTATGGACATAAATGGGTTGATTTCTTTGTATGTGTGGATCGGATGGGTCGTTACCGACATGGGGTGAGAATTTCATGTCAACACCTTTAGAAATATGTCTTGTTACATGTTCAATCATCCAGGTAAAGAAATCCCAAAAAGTTGATTCTGTTCATCTGGATGTAACTTTTTTAGTGGGAGAAGCAAATGTACTTATAAACAGTATATTTACATAATGACTGAAAGTTTCTAGTTTCAGTCACTCGAAGTCAAGAATTCACTTGGTTGAATGACGAAACGTTTGTCCTACTGAAAATGATACCGTTAATTCTGTCTACATGAACAGAATCAACTTTTTGGCACTTTAGAAATATATTTATTTAGAAAATTGATGACATATTGTCAGAACTGGCAGCAAGACTGCCCCCATGCTCACTTGGTTGGCGCCCACCAGGATCGTAAATGGATGATCAAAATATAGAGCTGCTAAAGCAGGAGGGAAGCACAACAAAGGCTTTACGTTGTCAAAAGCTTGCTGACATTCCGATGACCAAATAAACTTTGCTTTGGCCTTCAACAACTCAGTCAGTGGGAATACAACAGTGGAAAGGTTTTTACACAAACCTCTATAATAACTCAGCAAACCCCAAACTCTATGGAGTTCCTTCTTTGTGGTTGAAGGAGGATGCTCCTCAATTGCTGCAACCTTTGCTGTCACTGTGGCCACACAACCTTGTCACACCACATGGCCAAGATAGATCACTGTCACCTTAGCAAACTCACATTTAGCCAAGTTAATAGTAAGCTTGGCATCAGCCAGTCGATCAAACAGTGCTTGGATGCGATGAAGATGAGCATCCCACGTGTCACTGTAAATTACCAAATCAGCCCTCTAAGCCGGTCACAACTTTATTCATTAATCGCTGAAATGTTGCTGAAGCATTTCTTAAACCAAACGGCATGACTTTATAGGAATAAAGACCAGAAGGGGTAATGAAAGCTAATATTTCCTGTTCTCGTGCTTACAAAGGCACTTGCCAATAACCTTTAAGCAAATCAAATTTGCTTAAAAAATTTGGCCGATCCAAACTGGTCAATACAGTCATCCATTCGTGGCAAAGGAAAAGAGTTTGTTACAGAATTGACTTTTCTAAAAATCTGTCCAAAATGTTTTATCTGGCTTTGGCACCTGGATACATGGAAGACGAAAAAGCAATGTCATTTTGGAACGTAAAAGAAACTTCAGCATCCAGATGTTTAAGCTTTTCCAGTGACATGCGATAGAATCGCTGCTTATCTGGCTGTACATATCCAACATCAGTATTGTGTTCAATCCAGTCAGTGCAAAATGGAACATCACCAAACAAACAGGGATACTTTAACCATGTATGGAAGCTAAGCAGTGGCGGACCACCACACACACACACACACACACACATATAAAACATATTGAGGATTACACATTAACATAAAACTGTTGTCGGAACCATACTGAATTTCGCCAGAGAAACACACACACACACACACACACATATGAAGAGAGAGAGAGTATGCATTGTATGCAAACAGCTACCAAACAGCTATCATAATTTGTCATACAATGAGAACAGGACAAATCAACAATTGACAATGACTAATTAATATTAAAATCTGTAACATAATGTATTGTTTGGAGTTTAGTCTGTTACTGTTACTATTTTTACCATTTCTTCTTGGAGCAACTGTAACCCACATAATTTCCTTAGGGATTAATAAAGTATTCTGATTCTGATTGTTTCAGGATGACCTGCCATTATCCAATGACACATCTGCTTACCTGTATCTTTTGCTCATTTCTCCTTCTCTTCTTTTCTATTTTTTATAAACTGAGCACCTCAGCATAAAACTGTAAATTATAAATTTTAAATTGTTATTGATCCCTTTACCCCTAGTCCTAAAGTGTATATTTATTTTCTTACTCTTCTTATATTTATTGTTTGTTTTCTTGCTCTGCTGTAACTGGAGCCTCGTCGTCTCGTCTCTCTATATACTGGACTGTATGTAGCGGAGATGACAATAAAGTTTACTTTGACATCAGCAGCGAGCAGGCGCACCGAGGGGTCTCGCGCTCACTTTTCGTGTATAGAATTTCGAAAAAACATCGGTGCAAATTATAAGTCTGTATCATGATGTCTGGTGATTTCGTGTTTGTTGGTTTGTTTTTATTTTGTTTTATTTTGTGAGTTGGTTATTAGAAGCTGCTCCAGCCAGCCAGAGAATCGTCCGCCGCCCCGCCCTCTCCTCCCTGTGCAGCAGGCGCACCTCGCAAACGGAGGGCGCCCTTACTCCCAGCAAATAGGCGATAGAAAACCGTTCGGTGCCTACGACTTTCCCAATATGCGCTGGCTGATGTCGGGGCAGCATGAGTACGAGCAATGTTTGTTTTGGTTTTTTTTCCGATGCCCGTGATGCCGCCCCGGGCAACCGCCCGTGTCGCCCGTATCAAAAACCGCTACTGAAGCTAAGAAACAGACAAAACAGGGTGCACAATGTCCTGTGCACCCTGTTTTGTCTGTTTCGAGCCCCGGCTCGGACAGTCTCGGTCGTTGTGTCCTTGGGCAAGACACTTCACCCGTTGCCTACTGGTGGTGGTCAGAGGGCCCGGTGGCGCCAGTGTCCGGCAGCCTCGCCTCTGTCAGTGCGCCCCAGGGCAGCTGTGGCTACAATGTAGCTTGCCATCACCAGTGTGTGTGTGTGAATGGGTGAATGACTGAATGTAGTGTAAAGTGCTTTGGGGTCCTTAGGGACTAAGTAAAGCGCTATACAAATACAGGCCATTTACCGTAACAGAGGTAATCCTAAGTTATTATTCAGCAGCCTTAAATGATGTGTTTCTCCTTCTTCTCCACCAGCTGTATCCATTCTTTTAAATTAAGACTCTGAAAACTTTCTTGTTTTCTTTGTACATCTTTGCACATCTTTTTACCTGTTTCTTTACCTGAGCTGTTAACATTAGTTGACTCAACGAAAGCATCCTTCTGTTCTCTCAAAATTTTGCCTGCACCTTTGCCCATAGGTGTCTTTCAGTCTATCGGACTCTGTGTGCTCAATATAAGAAAGAATCCACTAGAATCTTCTTGTTTTAAGAATCCTATATATCCGCCCACTTAAAGAAAGAAAAACAAACAAAAACACATTAAGCCAACCTCTAAATTGCCACTTAATGCTAAGACTTTAGAAAAGGTTGCGGCTGAGCAGCTTATAGCTGTTTTACACAAATACAGCATTCTTGAAAGTGTCCGTTCTTTCATAGAGCTCATTTCAGTGAGACAGTTCTTCTCAGTGAAGTTATGCGAGGCAGTATTTTGTTTTGCTGATGATGACCTGACCTCTGCCTTTGGTACTGCTAAGCACAGCATTATGTTTAATAGGCATAACAGACTTAAGTTATTTGTTGGATGTGTCGGGGTCTGCTATGGAGTAGTTATTGTCATATCTGCGTGAATGAATGAATCTTTTTCTTTGAATGCTTTGAAGCAGCTACAAACCTTGTTGAACCTGCTTCTGGTCAACTTTTTGTTTTAATATTTGAAAATGTTTGTTGTGAAGCACTTTCTGATCTTTATCTTGGAAGGTGATATATAGGTGAAATTTTACTGACTTACTTAATGTGTTATTTGTAATTGTCCATTGTGTCTCATGATACATACATTTATTTGTTTTTATTAGGAATATTTCCCCACTTTTAATCACTTTGGACTATTTTTTATGCCATAAAAGAACTGCTTAAACACTCAGCCCTTAAATGAAGTACAAAGATATTGTGTTTTGGGGTAGTACTGTACATCATGACACAGTACAGTAGATTATGTGTGCTGGCACCACTTTATCACAACCAGGGGACCGAATCAGACAGTCTGGCAGTCCAGCAGAGTGATCAGAAATGTAATACAGACTAAGCTGTGTGTCAGCTCAAGCACAAAACAAAAAGCAATTTTGTACACTCGTATTATCTCATCAATTTGTCCCTCTCACTACTATCATGGTTCATGGACTTCACATAGTGATGTTTCTGATGTTTCATAGAGACAGACTAATCATCAACAACAGATAGTAGAAGAGAGGTTTGAGCAAGACATGAAAGAATAAATACTTTAAATACATTTATGGTAATGTCATCAAACATTGTGCATTAACTGGTTATCCTAAAAAAAACAGCAACATCACTTAGACTATTTGAAACTGAACGGAATTCTAGTAAGAGGTGGAAAAAAATCAAGGTATACCTATATAACCCTGAGGGAGAAAAAGGAGAAAAAAAACAACAATAAAAAGAAGATAAAGAACACTAAGTGTGTTATACTAAGTTGATTCCTCTTTATCTAAAAGTACAGTCTGGTCCCATCTGAACCACAGGAACAAAAAAAAACAAAAAAAGAAAAAAAATTGAACAAGACAGTCACAATATCTTATATCTAAGAACTTTTAAAAACCTTGGGTACCAACAAGGTACATCGGTATAAAAACAGTTAACATTGGGATAAAGTGGTGTTTATCTGCTTTATGATGTTGTGGTTGTTGTCATGCTGGATAATAAAGATTAAAAAACTGCCTAGTTGTTTTACTAATATGTAAACACAAGATTCATATCATCATTTGAGCAACAAAGAACACAAAAAACTAAATGTGCCTGATATGACACCTTATCAGAAAGAATATAATACGACAAGCACAATGATCCAGCATCCTTTAACTGGCCTGCTCACTCAGTGGTTGTGCACAGTCTTTTGAGGAAGAGGTGAACATGGACAAACGCTCGTCTACAGTTTGTGTATTGATTGTAGCACTTTGTGCATTGGTGCACTTTGGCACTGTTTTTTCTTTGGTGAGACCTGACATTTTAATAGGTACGTTTCATATGATTATTGTTTTTTTCTGTAATGTGCATGTTTGTTTATTTAATCATGGCCAGAATTGGTGGACACACAGCATCATAACTGTTACCTGATTTACCACAGCTGATCCATATCCTTTTCTGCTTTACTGCCTCTTTATCTGTGATTCATCCAAAATCAGGAGAATGCCCATGGCGCCTTAATCTTACTCTAACACGTATGGGGTGTGAGGACTGTCCTAGAGACCACACATGCTGTGTCTATGATGGTGAAGAAGTGTGTCTTCCTTCTGTTTCTCGTAAGTGTCACAATGTTTAATTTCTTCTTAAGAGGGTGTGTACTAAATCTTTGATTAAATCTTCTCTTTGAACAAAATGACAAGTTGTCAAAAATAGTAAAAGCCACGAAAAGCTGTGCTTTCATTTACTAGAACTCATAAACTGATGTTGTTTTTTTCTTTCTTTCAGTAAAGCCAGGAAATTGTGCTGAATCTTGCTCCTATTTTTAAAAGGACAATAAATTGTTTCATATTTTTTGTTTCATTTTGCTGCAGTTCAGTAAGGTCATGGGATATTTTTCAAGGAACAATCTAAAACACTCTCTGGTTAGAATTATTGGTCTGCACTGATTTCTGTCTCCTTTCAGCAAAACCAGGAGTGTGTCCTCGCATGCGGCTGGACGTAGGACTGTGTGTTGAATCTTGCTCTTATGACAGTTTCATTAAACAGAACTCTTATATCCTTTCATGTCCTTTTCTGCTTTAGTGCTTCCTCCAAAACCAGAATGTCCATGGCATCTTAATTTTGCTCTGTCACGTAAGGGTTGTAAGGACTGTCCTAAAGACCACATATGCTGTGCCTATAATGGTGAAGAAGTCTGTGTTCCTACTGTTTTCAGTAAGTGTTGCAATGTTTCTTCTTAAGAGGGTGTGGATTAAATCTTCTCAGTTTAAAAAATGATAAGTAGTCTAAAAATACTGTACTCAAAGAAAATTTAAGTAAAGGCTGAACTTACTGCACTCATTGGTCAGATTTCTTTTCAATGCTGATTTATTTTTTGTTTCAGCAAAACCAGGAGTGTGTCCTCGCAGGCTTCCCCGTGTAGCCTTTGGACCGTGTGTTGAATCTTGCTCTTATGACAGTGACTGTCCCAATAATGAGAAGTGCTGCTCCAACGGATGTGGACATCAGTGCATGGCTCCAGTCTCAGGTGAGAGATGTACAAAGTAGCAAAGACAACCCCAAAGTGACAATGATCTCCAAGATGTCTGTTTTATTAATAAGAATGTGAAGTCAAACACTAGGGTGAGGACAGGGGAAAAGGAGGATGAGTGAAAAGTCAGCTGGGCCTAATTAAGTGAATAGAGATCATTTTCAATTTGACCTTGTGACATTTTAACAAGCAAGTTTCTTTTGACTCAGACATGTTCAGCTTAATATCTACTGCTTACGGTTTCTTTCTGAAAAGTGCATGTTTGGTGTTTCATTAAACAGCCAAATTGGCAATCACACAGCATCTGAACTCTTATATCCTTTCATGTCCTTTTCTGCTTTAGTGCTTCCTCCAAAACCAGAATGTCCATGGCATCTTAATTTTGCTCTGTCACGTAAGGGTTGTAAGGACTGTCCTAAAGACCACATATGCTGTGTCTATAATGGTGAAGAAGTCTGTGTTCCTACTGTTTTCAGTAAGTGTTGCAATGTTTCTTCTTAAGAGGGTGTGGATTAAATCTTCTCAGTTTAAAAAATGATAAGTAGTCTAAAAATACTGTACTCAAAGAAAATTTAAGTAAAGGCTGAACTTACTGCACTCATTGGTCAGATTTCTTTTCAATGCTGATTTATTTTTTGTTTCAGCAAAACCAGGAGTGTGTCCTCGCAGGCTTCCCCGTGTAGCCTTTGGACCGTGTGTTGAATCTTGCTCTTATGACAGTGACTGTCCCAATTATGAGAAGTGCTGCTCCAACAGATGTGGACATCAGTGCATGGCTCCAGTCTCAGGTGAGAGATGAACAAAGTAGCAAAGACAACCCCAAAGTGACAATGATCTCCAAGATGTCTGTTTTATTAATAAGAATGTGAAGTCAAACACTAGGGTGAGGACAGGGGAAAAGGAGGATGAGTGAAAAGTCAGCTGGGCCTAATTAAGTGAATAAAGATCATTTTCAATTTGACCTTGTGACATTTTAACAAGCAATTTTTTTTGTTTTGACTCAGACATGTTTAGCTTAATATCTACTGCTTACGGTTTCTTTCTGAAAAGTGCATGTTTGGTGTGTTTCATTAAACAGCCAAATTGGCAATCACACAGCATCTGAACTCTTATATCCTTTCATGTCCTTTTCTGCTTTAGTGCTTCCTCCAAAACCAGAATGTCCATGGCATCTTAATTTTGCTCTGTCACGTAAGGGTTGTGAGGACTGTCCCACAGACCACATATGCTGTGTCTATAATGGTGAAGAAGTCTGTGTTCCTACTGTCTTCAGTAAGTGTTACAATGTTTAATTTCTTCTTAAATCTTTGATTAAATCTTCTCAGTTTAACAAATGATAAGTAGTCTAAAATACTTTATTCAAAGAAAATTTAAGTAAAGGCCAAATTTACCACAGTCTCTGGTTAGATTTCTTTTCTATACTGATTTATTTTTCCTTTCAGCAAAACCAGGAGTGTGTCCTCGCAAGTTTCTTCTGCCTTCTTCTTCAGCCTTTGTACCGTGTGTTGAATCTTGCTCTTATGACAGTGACTGTCCGGATAATGAGAAGTGCTGCTCTAATGGATGTGCTCATGAATGCATGGCACCATACATAGGTGAGATAAAAACACAGTATGTATTTGTGCTGACTCAATTAATTAAACTGAAATATATATATATATATATATATAAATTGATATACATTTATGGACTATATGAAACTTGAGAAGGGCAAGATGAGGTTAATTCTCTGAAAATTTGTGTTAATCTTCTTTATGACCATGCAGTCTTTTTGATACCTCAAACAACTGCAGGGTCACTGATTGAATGTGCGGTTTAATAACCTCGTGGGATATTTTGCGGAGGGAAAACGTAACACTCTCTGGTTAGAGTTCTTTGCCTTTAATTTTTTCTTATTCTTTTCAGTGAAGCCAGGATTGTGTCCTCGCAGACGCTTGGATGACAGACGGTGTGCTGAAACTTGCTCTACTGACAATGACTGCCCCAATCAGGAGAAGTGCTGCTTCAGTGGATGTGGTCGTCAGTGCATGGAGCCCTACCCAGGTGAGATATGAACAAAGCAGCAAACACTCCCTAATCACAAGTGGTTAAAGGCATTTTGTAACTAATCATATTCTTGATTTGATTTCGTGTATCTGTAAAGTCTGGCGGGCGGCCACCGTTTGAGGCCCGATGTGTGCTGAGTACTGCTATCATGATGGTCAGGGTCCAGGACATCAGAAGTGCTGCAGGACAACCTGTGATCACACCTGCAGTGAGCTCTGCTGATTAGAAAGTACCCAGTCAATCTATAATAAACATCATTAAACTTACCATCTCTGCAAATCAACCCAAATCACTTTTTTCTTTCTTTAATGTGATGAAGACTTTCTGTTTCTGATGATAATCATGTCTCTCTTATTTTTTCAAACAGACACTTTTTTTCTTACAAAGAAAAAGTGGTCTGTTGGCATTTTATTCTTGTTCTCTTATTTACAACATGTGATCTTACCTCAGTGTGAGAAACAGTGTTTCAGTATGAATAGTAAATCTGTTCCATTTCTAATTAAAGAGTTATAGCATGATGCATTGTGTGTTTCTTATTTATATAAACCAATAAAAATTGCCCCTCAACTCTTGATTTGCTATACATTTTTAATAGGTCTCTGATTACAAAAGTCTTGATGGTTTGTTTTTACATAAAAACCTTGAGGTGTTTGAATCTAGTGTCTTAAACCAATCGATAGAGGGCTGTAGCACAAAGGACTCCACACAAAACAAGGGAGTGACCAGGTTGGCTTATTTTACTGCACACACCAACATGTGAGATCATTATCTATCATTTTTAGTAGAGCAGAAAATGTATGCCTGAATATCTGACATCACCTGACTGTAGTGGAGTCTGTTCTGAAAGTTACAATTCAGAGGTAAAACAGCTGATTTACTGCAGCTGATGAACTAGTCTGTTATAGATGAGAACTTATTTATAAATGTGATCATCTTTAGAAGAGAGGTTTGTGAATTCCCAAGGAAAAGTAATACAGCATCAGCATATTGTATTTTCACTTTGAATTCTTTTAATATGTACATTTTGTCGGGTTGCTGATGAAAAAATGAGAAAAAGTGTGGGGTAAAGTGAGCCACCAGGCCTGGTGTCCATCTGTAGGCTGAAGGTTTGGGAAGTAAGATTGCTTGTCCTGATACATTTGGATTTGGAGACCTGCATAGTGTTTTGATCCAGTCAGAAGTGCAGAACTAGAAATTTCATTATTTTTTTCTTATGTTTAACCTATACTGTCTGCCAGTTTTAGCAAGCAGAATCATGGTCTGAATGTTTTGTTGTGTCAAACATATTTGCTTTGCCAAGAGGAGCACTATAGACCCTCTGTAGGCTCTTCTTCTTAAACTGTTTTTAGTTTTTCTTTTGTTTATTTATTTTATTTTACTATTCATGGAGCAGTTCCAGACATGCTGGGTCTCCAACTGCTGCATCTGTAACAAAACAGACACACAAAAAAGCACAAAGCACCTGAAAGACAAAACAAAGGGAGGTACATAAAAAAAAACATGCAATTTTGCTGGGATTTCAGAATCAGAATCAGAATCAGAAAGGGTTTTATTGCCAAATGTTGAGCAGGTTTACAACATTAGGAAATTGCTGCGGTACTTAGTGCAAACATACTGTCATATAACGCTTAAATAGACATAAAAATAAGAATTAAAAGTGCTAAGTAGATAGATATATACATGAGTGCAGGTGGTGATCAGTGCCAAACATGGAATGATGCAGTGAACACAGTGTAGGGTCACGTGTTAGTGGTGGGAACAGTCATGTGGTTATTGTTCATGAGTCCAACAGCAGAGGGGAAGAAACTGTTCTTATGGCGAGAGGTTCTGGTGCGAATGGACCGGAGCCTCCTGCCTGAGGGGAGCAGGTCAAACAGTGTGTGTCCAGGGTGAGAAGGGTCAGCTGTGATCCGAGCTGCACGCCCCAGTGTCCTGGAGGTGTACAGGTCCTGCAGAGATGGGAGACCGCAGCCAATCACCTTCTTAGCAGAGCGCACAACACGCTGCAGTCTCTGTTTGTCCCTGATAGTGGTTCCAGCGTACCACACGGTGATGGAGGAGGTGAGGATGGACTCGATGATTGCGGTGTAGAATTGCATCATCGTCCGTGTTGGCAGGTTGAATTTCTTCAGCTGCCTCAGGAAGTACATCCTCTGCTGGGCTTTCTTTATGACGGAGGTGATGGTGGGCTCCCACTTCAGGTCCTGGGTGATGGTGGTACCCAGGAAGCGGAATGAGTCCACAAAGGTGATGGGGGTGTCAGTCAGGATGATGGGGGGGAGTGGGGCTGTGTGCTTCCTGAAGTCCACAATAATCTCCACTGTCTTCTGGGCATTCAGCACCAGGTGGTTGTGGCTGCACCAGGACACCAGACGTTCAACCTCCCTCCTGTAGGCAGACTCATCCCCGTCCGAATGAGTCCAATAACGGTGGTGTCATCTGCAAACTTGATTAGCTTGACAGACTGGTGGGTGGAGGTGCAGCAGTTAGTGTACAGGGAGAAGAGCAGAGGAGAAAGAACACAGCCCTGAGGGGAGCCGGTGCTGATGGTCCGGGAGTCCGAGACATTCTTTCCTAGCCTCACATGCTGCTTCCTGTCCGTCAGAAAGTCAGTGATCCACCGGCAGATGGGATCAGGCACATTCATCTGGGAAAGCTTGCCTTGGAGATGGTCTGGAAGGATGGTGTTGAAGGCAGAGCTGAAGTCCACAAACAGGATCCTGGCGTAGGTTCCTGGGGAGTCCAGATGCTGCAGGATGAAGTGTAGAGCCATGTTGATAGCGTCGTCTACAGACCTGTTGGCTCTGTATGCAAACTGCAGGGGGTCCAGGAGGGGGGGAGTGAGGGTCTTGAGGTAGGAGAGAACCAGGCGCTCAAATGACTTCATGACCACAGATGTCAGAGCCACAGGTCTGTAGTCATTTAGTCCAGTGATCCTTGGTTTCTTGGGGACAGGGATTATGGTAGAGGACTTGAAGCGAGAAGGTGGTGTGAAATCCTCCTTGGTGTGGGGTGTGGAGGGAGGTGTTGTAGGTGAAGTGTTTGATGGTGGTGATGGCTCTATGGAGGGGGGAGAGGTGGGGGAATGAGTGTCCAAAGTGTCTCTCCTCTCTGGTCGGGCATTTAATATACTGCTTGTATTTGGGAAGCTCTTGGCTCAGACTGGCTTTGTTAAAGTCCCCAAGAGCAATAATGAGAGAGTCCGGGAATGTCCGCCGGTTCGATCCCCGGGCTCTCTGTCCTGGTCGTTGTGTCCTTGGGCAAGACACTTTACCCTACCGCCTACTGGTGTTGGCCAGAGGGGCCGATGGCGCGATATGGCAGCCTCGCCTCTGGCAGTCTGCCCCAGGGCAGCTGTGGCAGCTGTGGCTACAACAGTAGCTTGGCTCCACCAGTGTGTGAATGTGAGAATGAATGAATAGTGGCATTGTAAAGCGCTTTGGGTGCCTTGAAAAGCGCTATATGAATCCAATCCATCTGCTCCGCAAGGGCGCACTGAGCTGCCTGCACATCCGCATCTGGCGGGATGTAAACAGCGGCCAAGATGAATGAAGCAAACTCCCGCAGAGAATAAAACGGTTTGCAGTGAATAAAAAGGTATTCCAGAGAGGAAGAGCAGTGCTGAGCAATCACTGTTACATCTGTGCACCAGCCACTATTAATGTAGAAGCAGACGCTTCCACCTGTGGTCTTACCAGAGAGAGAGGCCTGCCGGTCCGCGCGCAGCAGATGAAAACCCTCCAGCTTGAGCGCGCAGTCCGGGATGTCCTCACAGAGCCACGACTCCGTAAAACATAAGACACAGGAGGAGGCAAAGTCTCTGTTCATGCTTCTCATCAGGGCCAGCTCGTCCATCTTATTCCGGAGTGAGCGTACGTTGGAAAGGAAGATCCCAGGAAGAGCAGTTCGCAGTCCGCGTCTCCTCAGACGCACGAGTGCGCCGGCTCGCTTTCCTCTCCTTCAGCGTCTCAGTTTCCTGACCAAAGTCTGTAGTAAATCTGCCGCAGATGCGACAAATATTGGAAGTTAATCCACAGGTGTTGTAGTCCTGTAGTTAAGAAGCTCTTCTCTGGTGTAAGAATATCCAGAGGAGTGCCCAGACACACAAGTTATGCACAAAAACAAAACAGAAGTAACGCAATGTGTGCGTGAGAGACACAGAGAGAGAGAGAGAGAGAGAGAGAGAGAATGTGAGTGTCTGTGTATAAGCGTTTGTCATGAAATGTGCTTGAAAATGAGGGTGTGAGACTACAACAACACCCCCCCAGAAGTCAGAGGCGGACAGGGAAAGACCCAGGAGCCCCGGACCGTCTGCAGCCTCCCAAGAGTGCTAAAGACCCAAGGTCCCTCATCTCAATGACAACTGTGCACTCACCCCGACAAAGGGAAAAAGGAGGCCCGGACATAGCACCCACAGCCAAAGGGTGGGAGCGCAACGGAGGCAGAGGCCAGCCATCCCTCATGTGTTCAGGGCCTGGTGACTGCAGCATACAATGCCAAAAACTTAAAGAGACAAAATTTTGTTTTAATGTTTTAGAATTTTTCTTGGGAAGCACTTTGTGATATTTATCTTGAAAGGTGCCATATAACTAAAATTTTACTCTCTATACTCTTTTTTTGTTTTCATTAGAATTATTTTTTCACTTCTAAATGGTTTGGACTACTTTTTACAAATGCAATACAAACATTTTGTGTTTTGGGGTGTTACATCATGACACATCACAGTAGATTTTGTGTGCTGGCACCATTTTATCACAATCAGGGGGCCCAATCAAATAGACAGACAGTTCAGTCTCGCAGCAGAAGGAACTCAGTGAGACTTATCTAACAATTTGAAATCTAATGCACACTAAGCTGTGTGTCAGCTCATTCAGAAACAAACTGCATTGTGCAGACAATCTCACTAATTTATCCCTGTCCCTGCTATCATGGATATGATAAATAGTGATGTTTCTTGGGTATCATCTACAACAGATAAAAGAGGGGAAAAAAGTTGGCAACTGGCAACAAGCCTGTCTGAAACTTAATAGAAATGCTGAACCAACGACACGTGAAAGAAAAAAATATTTCAAACGCATGTATGTGGATTTAATCAAACTTAAAATATTCATGTCATATGCATTAGATGAGAATGAAAAGAATTCTGGTAAAAGGGGATCAGAAATAATGGATACCCATACAACAAATACTTGTTGTTAAATGTGATTTAAATAACTTCATCGCTTCATCTGAAGCACAGGAACAGTCAGTAGACAAGGACACAGCGAACACAAGGAAGCAAGGGACTGAACAAGATAGTAACAGTTAGATATACACAAGAGTACAAGGAGAAATATCTGATTTATTTTATACTTTTATAAATCTTAGGTACCAACAAGGTAAAGCAATATAAGAAAGTTAATTGTGCAAAAAATCTTCTTAATCTTCTTTTTGAGCATGTCGTTGTTGTCATGCTACATGAAGAAGATATTAAATACTGTGTAGATGTATTACTAATATGTAAACAGAAGATTCACATCATCATTTCAGCCGCAAGGAACATAAAAAACTAAATGTTTCTGATATGACACCTTATCAGACAGAATATAAGACTACAAGCACAACAATCCAGCATCCTTTAACTGGCCTGCTCAGTCAGTGGTTGTGCACAATCTTTTGAGAAAGAGGTGAACATGGACAAATGTTCATCTACAGTTTGTGTATTGATTGTAGCACTTTGTGCATTGGTGCAATTTGGCACTGTTTTTTCCACAGTGAAAACTGGTGTCATTTTAACAGGTGAGTTTTTTTGTTTGTTTGTTTTTAACTCAGATGTGTTCAGCTTTTAATCTGCCTTCTTAACAATTCTTTCTGAAATTTGCATGTTTGTTTGTTTCATTAAATGGTCTATTTGGGAACCACACAGCATCATAACTCTTGGCTCAATTACCACACCTCATTCATATCCTGCCTCTTTGCTCTTTTGTCTGTGATTCTTCCAAAAACAGAAGAATGCCCACGCCATCTTAATCTCCTGTGGTTAAAACGTCTCAGTTAAAAAAATGAGAGATAGTGTGAAAATAAAGTTTCTTCCAGTAAAATCCACATTTACCGCACTCTCTGGTTAGAGTTCTTTGTCTATACTGATTTGTCTTTCCTTCCAGGAAAGCCCGGAGTGTGTCCTCGCTGGCGCTTCGACTTCGGACATTGTGCTGAATTTTGTTCTAAAGACAGAGACTGCCCCAATAATGAGAAGTGCTGCTCCAACGGATGTGGACATGAGTGCATGGGTCCTGTCATAGGTGAGATATGAACAAAGCGACAGCGATCTACAAGATATCTGTTGTTGCAACACATATCAAGCTGCGAGCTGCCAAAAGGCTGTCACTGACCGGTAATTTGTGCAGATGTAATTAAATATAGGAAAATATATATATGAAAATTAATAATTTAATATATGTATACTTGGGACTGCATGAAATTTGAGAAGGTAAGGAGTGATCAGTGAAAAGTAGTGTTAATCTTCTCTTCGACATGGGGGCTTGGTTGGGTACTGAACAACAAAAACCATTAAGACTTCTTGTAATAATGCTGTATCAGACTGCATACGTTTTGCCTGATATATGGGAGTGTAAATTTGGGGTGGAAATATGATTTGAAACTAGAGATCTCCAGGAAACTCATTTTTCAATACTAATATTAAATACAAGCTATGTAGCATACATGCCACTATTTGAGCATGGTTGAAAAATAAAGTGTGTCTGTTATCAGACATGTTATCATAGAGACTGCAAATCTGCAGGCACAAGGACCCAGAATCCTCTAACTGGCCTGCTCAGCTTGTGGTTCTTCAGTGGTATAGAGTATTTTTACACACAGAAGTACATTCTTTTGAGCAAAAGATGAACGTGGACAAACACTGATCAACAGTTTGTGCGCTTTGTCTATTTTTTGTTTTGTTTTTTTTAACTCATATGTGCTCAACTTATAATCTGCCTGCTTATGGATTCTTTCTGAAATGTGCATTTCTGTTTGTTTTTTTCAAACAGCCAATTTGGGAACCATATAACATCATAACTCGTATTCCCCACATGTGATCCATGTCCTTTTCTGCTTTACTGCTTCTTTCAAAACCAGAATGCCCATGCCATCTTAATCTTGATCTGTCATATAAGGGGTGTCAGGACTGTCCTAGAGACCACATATGCTGTGTCTATGCTGGTGAAGAAGTCTGCGTCCCTCCTGTTTCCAGTATGTCTCACAATGTTTAATTTCTTCTTAAGAGGCTGTGGTAATTTTTTGTTAAAACCTCTTGGTTAGTAAAATGAGAGATAGTCTAAAAATAAAAATTATTCCAGTAAAATCAACATTTACCGCACTCTCTGGTTAGAGTTCATTGTCTATACTGATTTGTCTTTCCTTTCAGGAAAGCCTGGAGTGTGTCCTCGCTGGCGCTTTGCATATGGAAATTGTGCTGAATCTTGCTCTTATGACAGTGACTGTCCCAACAATGAGAAGTGCTGCTTTAACGGATGTGGACATGAGTGCACGCTGCCCTACATAGGTGAGAGATGAATCAGACAGAGTCATAACTGTCATCTTATTTGCCTGGGGGCTGGGGCCCCTGGTAGGCTGCAAAGGTACTTGAAGTGGGCCACAGTTATATAACAGACATGCAGTTTGAAATTATGTACACTTTTATAGTTGTTATACAGTATTTATATACATTTAAAAAACAATTAAAACTGTTAAATTTGACTTCAAACTAGAGTTTAATCATCTAAATCTCACAGGGACACAGAATCAGACCAAAGCAGAAAGCTAAGAATATGACATGAACACCACTTGGATGAAAAAGAACATTTGATATTAATTCACTGGGCAGAAATGTCATTGAGAAGAAAGGGAAAGAGGATAATGAGTGAAAAGACAGCTGGGCATAATGAAGTGTATAAAGTCAAAATGCTGAATAACACTAATGTAGACAATGGGAACTGTGACACGTAGGTTTTTAAAGACCATTCCAAACAAATAGCTCCTGTTTATATCAGTGGTTGACAATGAAGGGTAGACCAGAGAGACAAGAAAATGTTTCACATTTTTCAGACAGTCTTAAAGAAACTACTGCACCAGAAAATACTGTGAAGCAGACAGTCAGGGTCAGTGCATGCAACCAAATAAACAGCATGAAGTTATTATTTACAAAAATAGGTAGCATCACTAAAGTAAAGAGCAGTTAAACTGAGGTCACATCACAAAAGCTGGTGCTCATTACGTTTAAATTTCAGCTGTCAAGTTTTATGACTAGCATTTAAACACAGGATACATGCATGTCACTATTTGAGCATCATTCAAAAATAAAATGAAACATTTCTTTCTGAAATGTGCATGTTTTTTTTTTATTTGCCATTTGAATAAAACTGTTTTGGCAACCAGATCAGATCATAACTCTTATCTCATTTACAAGACAGCTGATTCACACTTTTCTACTTTAATCTCCCAAGATTCAAAAATATTTTTCTTTCTTCTAGTCAAAAGTCATATACACTACACTTTCTTACTATACTTATGGTTAGGGGGGTTTTTTTCTTACAGTAAAGACTGACTGCCCCTATAATAAAAAGTGCTGCTCGAACGGATGTGGATGTGAGTGCATGGCTCCATACATAGGTGAGATACAAACAAAGTGAGAGTTATCTACAGGATATCTGTTATATCATCTAAGACAGGTAGAAGAAGTCAGAAAAGGTTGTCTCTAACAATTGTGCAAAAAAAAGAGAGAAAATGTTTAATTTCATGTACATTTGAGATTGTATGAAACATGAAAGGGTGAGAACTGTTACTCTTCTTTATGACCATGTGTTTCTTTGTGTACTGCAGACCAATCACTCACTGCTGTACTGTTGTATGAGACTGTATAAGTTTTGCCTGATATTTGGGAAATAGAGTGTACACTTTGGGTGGAATATGACTTAAAACAAGAGATGAATCAACTGGATCTCCAGGAAACTCATACTTTAGTCCAGAAGAAGGAAGTGCAGGAACATCCTTCAGAGAAACAGGGTGGGCCACTGCCTAAAATACAATAAAGTGTTTCACAGTTGTCAGAAACTCTTAGAAGAGATTTTGATTCATTTGCTACAGTTCAGGGTTCAATAAGGTCATGGGATATTTTTCAGAGGGACAACCCACCACACTCTCTGGTTAGAATTCTTGGTCTATACTCATTTCCCTTTCATTTCAGTAAAGCCAGGAGTGTGTCCTCGCAGACACTTGGGCCACAGACGTTGTATTGAATCTTGCTTTAATGACAGAGACTGTCCCTATATTGAGAAGTGTTGCTACAATGGATGCGGACATGAGTGCATGGCTCCCTACAAAGGTGATAGATGCACAAAGTCAAAACCCTTTAAATACTTCACCAAGTGGTTAAAAGTATTTTGTAACTAATCATATTTTTGGTTTTGGTGTATCTGTGAAGGCTGGCTGCTGCCCTCTGTCTGAAACCACCTCCATGTGTGCTGCTCAGTGTCCAGGAGAGCAGAAGTGCTGCAGGACAACCGGTGGTCATGCGTGCAGTGAGCCCCGCTGATTAGAAAGTCAATCTACATTAAACATCTTTGAACATTTACTGTGGCCTTCTCTTCAATGCAGCACTTTTTTCTTTCTGTAATATTATTAAGACTTTCTTTTTCTGATGATCACAAATGTTTTTGTAAAGGCAGACTGCGTGGCTAGGTGCTTGATTATATACATCTGTGACAACAGGACTGAAGAAAACACCTTAATTCAGAGAACAGGAAGTGTGGCTCCCTACCTCCTCCTTTTACCTAAAACTACTTCAAAATAAGTGATTTCCTGTCTAAGATTTTTTTAAAGTTAATATTCATTACTTTTAGGTATCTTTCTTTGTATTTGTTGTTTTTCAGATATGACAGCATACTGTCAAACAAAGTTTGAATGTAAAAAAAACAAAAAACAAAAAACATGTTGAAGTCACTCTTACATAATGTATTTCTGTATCTGATTGTTCCTAATAGGAAGATAGAAAAGAAGCAATAATCTCTCCATGTGAGCTCAGAGGCTTCAGAGGGCAGTGAGATATCAAATCAGAATAACCAGATTTCATTACAGTTTCCTCGCAGTAACATCATGCCTTAATGACAATATGGCTGCACTATGATGTAATGGAGTTATAGTTTCAAACATCTACAAAACAAAGAAAAATAATTCTCAAAACACTGATTGAGTTATTGACATAGCTCATTGTATAGCTTTGTACAACCCTTCTTGTGTGATTCCTGTGGGAAGTAAAGTATCTTGAACTGGGCTGTGAGTGATATGTATTTTAAATTTTGGCCCATCAAGCTGTGGGCCCTCCTCCACAGCAGCCTCAAGCTAACACGCTAATTAATAGAAAGCAACAAAAATGAAAGCTTAAGTGGGAGACTGACTATCATGCACCTTTACACCACAGATAAAATACATTATTAACACATTCAAAGTAAATGTAACATTCTTCTCTGTAATTGGTGCAGTTAACAGCATCCAACATTATTAAGGGTAATTTTTTGCTGAGGATGTTTAACACTGTCGTAGATTTGTATAAATGATACCTGCTGCTAAAGCAAAACACACGGCTGTTTACATTATTGCTCTCTATTCTGTGCAGGGGAGGAATTAAAGTGCTAAAAGGGGGGAAGCAGAATTAAATAGAATGGACATTTCACAGTTCGTGAGCACAGAAAAACTGCAGAAAAATGCTGAGTTTGTCAGAGTTGCCACATGTAGGATTTCACTCATTCCATTTGGAAAGCTCTGTTGAAACAACCAGTTAAAATCAATCATTGACATCTTTCAGTCCTATTTTCAAATAAAACTATTTTAGTTTTAATCAAATGTAATGATTTGATATATAACAGCATGTCAATAACAGCATGTGACGTTGGAGCAAGAACTAATAAACAACTTGGATCGGAAGACCAATACATGTTCCCCACCTTGTGGAGAAAAGAAGAAGCTGCTTGAAACTTACCAACCCTTCTTGTAGGATTTCTGTGGTAAGTAAAATATTCTGCAATGGACTGTGTGGTTTGCACAGTGGTGTCCACCCCAAGCACACACCCAACTAAACTGAACTGAACATTCTCCACAGCACCCTTAAGCTAACACGCTAAATAATGGTTATTTTGTAGAGTCAAAAAGTCATCTCATCCAGTAAACACTGCAAATCATCACCAGATCATAAAATGTTAGTCTTAAACAGAATAATTATTAACGTTATTTAGGTCACTGATGTGGGATTTAAACCATTCAGGGCCCAACACTGACCCCTGGGGGACACCACAAGCGTAACTTCCTTCTCTGATATATGAGCAAGAATTAATTTCACTTCACAAACTGGTGCCAGTTTCTTAAAAAAACAACAACTCTCAAATCACTTTAAAACTACTCATCTCATCTATTGTATCAAATGTCTTTCTGAAGTGTGTAAATAATCCAACCGCATATTGCTTTTTTGTCTATGGACTCTAATAATGCTAGATGGCAATGCGGGCTGGTTCACTGGTTAAAAAGAAAATAAAGCGCTTCACATTTGTCAGATGGTCTTGAAGGAGAAATTATTTCACTAAAATAAAGTGAGGGTAAAATGAGATCACATGACAAAAACTGTTGATCATCATAACGTTTTTCAGCTGTCTAGTTTTATTACTAACATGTAAACACAAGAGTCATACCACAGTACGTGCCATATTTTGAGCATACTTAAAAAATAAAGCGATATGACACCGGAGAGAGTGTAACTCTACAGGCACAAGGACCCAGCATCCTCTAAGTGGCCTGCTCAGCATGTGGTTGTGGACTGGTGTACAGTATTTGTGCACACAGCAGTATATGTTTTGAGCAAGAAGTGAACATGGACAAGCACTGGTGGACAGTTTGCGCATTGATTGTAGCATTTTGTGCATTAGCGCACTTTGACACTGTTCTTTCAGCGAGAGCTTGTTGCAAATTAACAGGCAAGTTTCTTTTGACTCATATGTTTTCAACTCATTGTCTGACTGCTTACGGATTCTTTCTAAAATGCGCGTTTGTTAAACAACCAAACTGGGAACCACTTAGTATCATAACTCATGTCTCATTTGGCTGATCCGTATCCTTTTCTGCGTTTCTCTTGCAAGTCTAAAAGGTTTCTTCCAGTCAAAAGGCCCATGTACCACACTCTCCCGTTGTAAGTCGTTGTCTATACTGATTTCTCTTTTCTTTCAGGAAAGCCAGGAGTGTGTCCTCGCAGGCGCTTGGGCTACGGACGGTGTGCTGAATTTTGCTCTAATGACAGTGACTGCCCCGACAAGGAAAAGTGCTGCTCCAACGGATGTGGACATGAGTGCATGCCTCCATACGTGGGTGAGAGATAAACAAAGTAACCCCCCCCCCCAAATACATCCCAGGTGTTTACAGGTATTTTGTAACTAATCATATTTTTTGACTTCGCTGTGATCAGTGAAGCGTGGCGGCTGTCCTCTGCCTGAGACCACCCCCATGTGTGCTGAGTACTGCTACCACGATGGTCAGTGTCCAGGAGATCAAAAGTGCTGCAGGACTACCTGTGGACATGCATGCAGTGAGCCCTGCTGATTAGGAAGTCCATCAATCTGCATTAAACATCACGGCTCTCCTTTTGTTTAAATGGACACATTTTTCTCACAGAGAAAAAGTGGCCTGTTTGCATTTATTCCTTGTTCTCTTTTTTACAACATGTATTCTTACTTCAGTGTGAAAAACAGTATGTCTGTTCCATTTCTAGTTAAAGCCTTAGAGTATGATGCATTGTTTTTGTTGTTTTTGTATGACCAATAAAAATAGCCCAAACCCATATAACCTTGCTATAAATGTGTTTTTAATAGATCCTGGAATTCACAAGCCTGTGGGTTGTTTTTTTTTTGAGTCCATTTCCCTGCAAAAACAAATGATGAAATGTAGCAAGAATGGAAAGTGCTTCCTGGCAGAACACAAAATGATTCAGACGGACGATGAAAACGTTCTTAGTTTTCTGCATTGTTGCATACTTGTGTCTCAAACTGTATTTTGCTGTTTGTTATTTAATGAACATTTTAGTTTTTTGTAACTTACTAGTTTGACCAAAGAAAGTTGCAACAATCAGTGACAAATTCCTCTACTATGTAATGTCCAAGGAGAAAACTTGCAGTTTGTAGCTGATCACATATGAACATCAAATTCTACATGTGGAAAGCTGCTTTTTCCTTTGTTTTTGTTCCACACTGTTGGCAAACGTGCAGGGGTAAGAATTGCTGACCTGGCAAATACAGAGAGAGGTCTGTGTTTGTTCCTTCAGAGTCTGTCATCAGCAGGGCCAACTATGTTTACACAAAAATGTGGGCACTCAATGGGAAGTAATAATGCTCCAACTCCTGTTTAATTTAGAGTTGGGCACTTTCGCGTCTAGTAATCTGAAAAATGATGTTTGGCAGTTTATTGAAAAGGCAGTAACAGCAATAACAATACAAAACATAGTCAAACATTCAAATGGAGCTCACTGTTTCACAGAAATATTTTTCTAGGAAGGAAAAAAAATGTGTGTAAAAGGCTTAAACAAAAGTAAATGCATGGCAGTATTTCATTTAGTATTTAACATCTACAGGAGCTGCTCAGCCATAGAACCGAGGACCACGAAGCTCCAGGAGCACAGTTTTAGTGCTGATGCCAGAGGTGTTTTGGAGCTCTGCAGTTATTGAGTCAGCAGCTTTAGTGACTTTTAGGCTGTATCACCTCAGCCCTTGGTGACACCCCTCTGAAGATCTACATGTCCAACGATTTGTGGCCGAGTTGCTGTGGCTCCTACATGCTTCCACTTTGCTATATCACCACTTCAGCTGATCATTAAATATCTAAGAGGGAAGAAATTTCATGAACTGACTTGTTGCGGTGGTGGCATCCTATTACACTACCATACAAAGGCAGACTGCTTGGCTGTTACCTGCAGCAACAGGACTGAAAGCACCTGAATTCAGAGAAGAGGAAGTGTGGCTCTGTACTTTTGTCTATATAGTGTATTTGTTATAAGACACTGAAAGTGATTAAAACTGCTGACTTAATAATTCAACAAATAAAAGGTATTTATTATGCTCAGACAATTGCATTGAACATTCAAAACTGTAACCAAAATCAGTGCCAAATAAATATTTGGTAAAGGGCAGCTTGGTTTTACTTGACAATTGATATCCTGCGTAGAAACATGAAAAAAGTTCATTTTAATCACTTTTAAGTACTTTTTAGCATTCGTTCCCTTTTCACACAATATTCTGGACATCATACTGGAATGAGTTTTAGAGTTTTTTGATGCCCTGTCATGAATGAAGTTTCAATTAAAATAAGCAGTCTAAGAAGAAAAACATTATGACATCCTGAAGTGACTTTGACTTAGTGTATCTCATAGTGGCAGAGATGCCAAATAAGTCTTAAGACCACTTAGAGACCAAAAAGCGATTATATTTCAGAGGCTTCAGAGTGCAGTGAGATATGAAATCAGAATAACCTGATTTTATTACAGTTTCCTCACAGTAACAGTATGCCTTAATGACAGTGTGGCATTATGATGTAATGAGTTATAGTTTAAAAAATCCAGAAAACAAACAAAAAAAAAAAAACCCACCCAAAATCCCCCAAAACTAAGGGATTTTAAAGCACTGCAGCCCATTGTTCAGCTTTGGCTCCTCTTATTTATCAAACAAGAACAAATCTTCAACTTCCCGTCTACTTTTTCTGTCCTTAGGCAGCAAGAAATTGCTTTACAACACAAATGTTCAACAAATGTATCCATCTTATTCCATTCAACAACAAAATCCTCAAGTTGACAGGTTTTAAAACATTCATAGCAGTATTTGTCCCAGTTCTTCCCTGTATATTACATATTTTCCAGTAGTTTCAACAAAAGGAAAACTTCCTTTCTAAAAGATGCCACTTGGCATGCTCACAAAGCCTCAGAGTGGCGGGACGCCCCTCATCTTTCGGATGACGTTAGCGATCCGCTTGGCCAGTCCTGGGTTGGGCTCTTCGATCTGGAAGCTCCGCGTTAGTAAGTTGTATAGGGAGCCGTAGCCCACAGCCACTACAGTGCATGTTAGGCAGATGACATTGTAAGGCATGCTGAAGTCTGGAGTGGGCAGATTGACAAGCAGAGGCTCTGTGTAGATGCGGACAAAGTAGCTGGACTCTTCTTTACAGGGAAAACTGGTGAGAGAGGAAAATTTGATCATTCCATGTTCTAGATAAATGTGTCTGTGCAGAAACTCAAACAGTGCATGAATAAAATACACTAAATGTCATTTTCATCAAGGTGGGTGGGGGGTGGGGAGGGCTATGTACTTACAAGCTGCTGAAAAGTGGTCGTTCCCGAGTGCTGTTTGTATCCATGGCGACAGTGCTTGGCACAAGAGAACTAATAACTGAAGATCTAAATGTTAAAGACAAGGACAAGGACTTTAGTCAATAAAAGTCTGACATTAATTTAAAATCCTAAAAAAAAAGCAAAAAGCAAAAATCATTTGAGAAGCAACACATGTGGAGCTTTTTTCAGAAATGTTTGGAAACAATCCTACATGCATACCCGACATAGAAACCGTGGTTGGGATCGGGTGGGTATTCAGTCCATTTGAGCAGAGCCCTCTCAAACTGCACTGTAACCTCAGTCACAGAGTTTGGAGGAAGCTGGATCAGCATCTCCAACAGGTGGGGCTTCACACGGTCCTTAGATGGCTCGTAGTGGATGTAGCCTAGCAGAAGAAGAAAAACACAAGTGACCAATAATACACTGATTCAATGTTCAAACTAGAACTGCACAAACACAAATATCTGGCATCTGTTGGCAAGAAAACTGTATTTTAAACAGCTATCAACCCAGAGTTTTTACAGTCAGTGAATCTCTAGTTTAGACACAGAAGACTGGTTTATAGAAATGACATAATGGGACAATAGTTCATCAATAACAGCATGTTATTCAAGTTAGAAATGAACACCAACATATGTATTTGATAACTGTTTCTTACAGAAAACATGACTCATGTTCTCCACCTTGTGGCAAAAAGAAGCAGCTGCATGAACCCTTACTAACCCTTCCTGTGGGTTAATGTGGGAAGTCAAGTATCTTACAGTGGGCTGTGAACAGTATGACCGACTTACCCCTGTAAGGTCAAGTGTATAATATTTGAAACATGAGTTTTTGAGACCTTTACATCATTAGTGTGATTTTTTTAACCTTAAACCCTTTACACATTTTTGCTGAAGATGAATAGTCATCAATAAATTGCACAGAAATTCTGGTGTAGCAAAAATCATACAAATCAAAACTCATAATAATTCATGACAGGTTCAATAAAGACTCCAGCTTCAAGAAAATGTGATTTTTCTGGCAATTATTTCATGATTCAGATTTTACAGGGTTAAGTAAAAGACTGAATAATAATACGCATCATTGAAGAAGTCAACATCAAAAATCAAAGCCTGCAAAGAAGCTCATATGTCCCCCAGGACATTTAAGCTAACTAACAAAAGGCAGCAAAAATGAAAATGAAATCAAGTTGAAGGCACACAAGTTCAGCTCAAGTGGGAGTCTAACTATCGTGCACCTCTACAAAGTTTAAAGAGAAAGCTGTGTATTCATTTGCCACTGACAATTTGTGCTTTTAAAGAACACAATTAGCATCATCATGTTGATGTTTGAATCAAGGTATGGGGGTCAGAGGTAGGGGACAGCACCTTCAAAAAGCCACTGAACTGAAAAGATGCACTCATGGACTGTTTCTTTGAGCTGTAAATGCAACTTTCATTTTTATGTGCAGGTGTTTCATGGCAGAAGACAAAGCTGCAAGAGGCAAGTAAACTACATGATAAAAGATCTTTTACTTTTCTTCTTTTACTAAATTAAAAGAAAAGCGTCTAGACTTCTTGAAGTTGCTTCTTTTACTAAATTAAACTTCCTAAGAAATGATTCTGTGGTCATCTTCAGGTCCATGAAACAGTCCAAGTAAGACTTGCAGACATAGAAACAGGAAAATAAAGATTTATTGCTTTACCTTTAGATCAGATCTATTCTACTAAATCATGCCTGTTAATCAGGTTGCTGGGAGGTGGCTTCCTGTTGAATTTGTGATATGCTAATGCTAAATAGCGCAAAGGCTAATAAGCTGTTTTGTAGACTGGTTGAGGTTTATATGTGGACCAAACTGTACATGCAGAGGCCACAAAAGACATACATTTTTGATTTAATCAATAAGTCAGCCACCCCATGATATTCTTATTTCCCACAGTGGCCTTAAGTGAAGTTAAGGACATTGTACCATACCAATATCCTGTACTACACTGTGTACTCACTGTACAGGATATTGGTCGTCTTTCAAAGGTAAATTGTTTTTGGGACTATGTAAATTTATTAATCTAATTGCAAATTAACAGTGCACACATCCTTTACTGCTTTCTAAAATTACTCACTGGGCTTGTTGTCCTTTCCCTTGCTCGTCACACTGAGCGTGTGGATGTAGAGACGAAGATACCAAGGCACAGAGTCCAACAGCAGTACAGGGAAAGACCTGTATGGGTGGTTGTTGTACATTAATGTGTGAATCTCTCCTGTCTGCAGCCCGTATCCAGCCACATAACGCTCAGCATGGAGCAAGGGACGCAGCATTTCACCTGAGGAGAGAAAGTCAGAGTGATTTTAATAATTCACTGGGTGTAAAACAAAAGTGACGATAAAAAAAATGGCTTAAAAATTTGTGAAGTGTGCGCATTTTATTATCTCGTTCTTGTTTCATCATGCATTCTTCAAGACAATATTCTGACTATCATAAACAGCTTTATACATTATACAGTCTCTACTCTTCTGGCTCACCCTCATTGGACTTCCATCGAATCAGCAGGTTGAGGGAGCGCACAGAGCCAAAGGTGGTTTCTTGGGTCAGATCGTACACAGAGAAGGTCCGTCTGTCTCCCAGCACCACTGCCTGGCTCAGCAGGGAAGTGGCTGGGCTGAGCTCAAACTGCTCCCCCTGCAAAATAAAAACAGGTTTGTTCCAATCATAACTCTTGCAGAGCTTCAATAATATATTTGACATTATCTATACATATGAGTAGTGCCATTTATCAACAGATAATCCACTAGATCAGCAACACCTCCATGTTCATATAGCTGTCACAATTCGATGTTTTGTATTCTAAGGTTTGAATTATCTAATGATTTAGATTTGCATATTTTATATTAAAGGAAAAGCAAACCTGAGGGTTGTCTGTGATGTCGATATATAGTTTACTGGAGGAGGCCAACGGACAAGCTTCTGTCAGGGTCCGAGAGAACATCTTGAACAAAGACCACTCTGAGGGAACAGACAGCTTGAATTAACAAAAACCAGGGGAATGTTACCAAAACCCAGATATGGGACAGAGAACAAAAGAAACGTGCTTTCACTTACCTCGTTTGGCCTGTCCAGAGTTGTGCAGGTCAAAGACTGAATTCACCGTCTGTCTCAGCTCCCAGGATGTGGTTTTGCACTGCCAGTCCTGACACACGGACCTGATGTGCACTGCCTGGGAATGAAAACTGCTGTGGAAGAGTTTCTCTGACTTCAAAAGGACAGCGAGACCAGCCTGTTTGGAAAATATAGTGAGGAGAAAACTTAGTACGCTAACACATGGCATTGATGTCCCGTGTTTTTTTAGGAAGAAAAATGCACATATAAAGGGAGGGAGAGAGAGCGAGAGAGAGACATTTACCTTGGATCCACATGGCAAGAGTTTCTTCCAGGGTGTCAAATTCTCTGTGCAAACAATTTCTCGTGGGAGGGTGGCATAGCGAAGGAAGCTGTGGTCTGTCACTTTAACACACACACACACACACACAAATATTGCATATGCAGTACAGTGAGTCCTGGGGCATCTGCAGTGCTGTAATGGGTATTCAACTGTCTAACACGCACCTCAGAATAAGACTATCACATGCTCAAATAAAATCTAATATATATATTAAAAAAGAGGCATCCTGAATACAGGTAAAGCACGCATTTTATTGCAAAAGGTTTCCTTAATGCAAACAGGGCCTGTGTAAAAAGTGTTCATCTGTTTACTTATTCCCAAACAAAAAAACAACAAAAAAACAAACAAACAAAAAAAACCACACAACTAAACCAAGTTTCTAACAGGGTGCAGCACACCTGACAAGCCTGGCAATCAAATCACCTGTAAAGCCGACAATTTGCAGTAGCATGAGGTGTAAAACCACTAGAAACAACAGTTTAAAAAACAAAACAAAAACAAAGCACATGTCTAGGTTAGATGAGGAAGAAGGTTACTGCACTAAATCTCTGAGACTCAATATTGAAAGAAATTAGCTACACATGGTCGTTTGGAACAAATGAGAATCTTCCTAGAGGTTGCCAACCTTCCAGAATTCCTCTGAGAGCACTTTGAATACTCATCAGTGAGGTTAACATTCAAGCTACCACAGTGTTTGTGACTCTGAGAGACACAAGATAAAAATGACAGACTGATCTCCAGTAATCTGAAGCACTTTGTGGCAGCTGATGCTGCTAAAGTTGTTTGAATCATAACTGACCAGTGATGGAACAGGGTGACAAGAGGATTACTGCAAGAGGATTTTCTCTTGCAGTAATTCTGTATAATAATGTGATATTAGACAGTTCAATGGTGGCTGATGACACAATTAGGTTTTGCAGAGGTTCATTACTACAGATGATACTCTAAATGCAAAAAGGAGACTGACTGTACCGTTGCCTATTCCCAGGGGTTTGAAGGAGGCACTGGGCTGAACAGTGTTGGTGGAGTCAATGAAGTTCAGTGATGCACAGAAGATGCCTGACAAAACATTGGTTAGCTCCTTCCATGTAGCATCGACACTGGGAAAGGCAGAAAAAAGGCATGTGGAAATGTTAAAATGATTTAGCAAAGGTAGGTTAGGCAGCAACTACATAAAAAACAAACTGTAGCCAAAACTTGTGGGAGTAGAATTTCTGGCAGTTTTATGTTTAAAATCAATACAGCAAACCATTACGATACTTTGTATAGTGATATTGTATCAATACAGGGTCACCAAATATTGATACTCTGGGAATATAACGAACAAGAGGGTTCATCACATGCACCACCATCCTGAGATGATGTTAGCTGAGCAAACTTGCATTAAATTCAATTAAATTCACATTTAATTGATGTACCATCTGAAACAGATTGCATGTAATTCGATCCCAGACTGATAACAGATTATATCCCTCTTAATGCAACATTTATGACCGGTTTTACTGAGACTGCTGGTCTCATTTAGCAGCAAAAAAACTACCTGAACTGTCTGCTAGTTCGGCATAAGCTTGAGAAATATCACTGTCATTATAAGAACTGAAGGAAAAAACACAAAAACAAAAAACAGCAAGGACGGTTATGGATGAGCAAAACTGGTAGGTTGGTGGTTCAATCCTCTACTGGTCTAGTCTGCATGTCAAAGTATCCTTGGTCCACATACTGAACCCCCAGTTGCCATTGATGCATCCATTGGAGTGTCATGTGTGCATGTTAGGTTAAAAATACTAGGTTCAGGAAAAATGTTTACAAAAGCAGGTTTATGAATGTGTTTGTGAATATGTGAATGAGGCTCATAGTAAGAAGGGGCTTTAAATGCTCAGAGTAGAAAAACACCATATAAGTACCGGTCTGGGGTTTGTTTGTTTTTTTGCCCCGTTATTAATCCACACATTCATTTCATCTCTGCTGTACTCACTCTGTCACTGAGTCTTGGAACCAGACCCAGAGCTCAGCTCCAGGTGGCGATGGTATAAAGGGTTGCCCCCACTGCATGGTCCTCCAGTAACCTTGTGTGAAAGAGATGTGCAGCTCTCTGACCGAGAATTTGGAGATGACCTGGCCCAGAGACTTGGGAAAGAGCCGGTAGTGGGACACTGAGAAATGTAACAACGTGGTTTAGAGTTAGAAAGAGCAAACATTGTTGTAATTTTGAGAACAGGAGGAAGAAAATGTTATTTAATTAATGTGGGGTGTATTAAACTCGTATAATATTGCTAATAATGAATAAACACTCCTGAAACCAACTAAACAGGAACAGACGCAGATTTTAACAGGAAGTGGACATCAATAAATCAACAAAAATGTGGTAATTTATAAGAGAAGGTCAACTGACGGAAAATACAGATGCCATATCACGTGGTAATCTTTTTAATGTTTCGATCTGACAGATTATAGGAGCATCGAGAAGCAAAATATGAACCCTCATTTCGAAGCATTTAAATGTTTGTCATTTTATACATTATAGAGCTTTTCTGTCCGCTGTTCGACAGACTCAAGTATATTCATAAGTTACTTCTATAAGAAGATAAAACATTTACATGTGTGTATTTTCTTATTCGTGTCTAACAGAGTGTTATCTCCCTGCTAGCAGTTAGCTTACCTTTGTTTTCTCTCATGAAGTCTGTGTCCCACAGGGTGCGGAACTGGAAGCTGGCATAAATATCTCCAGAGTGCAGAGGTCTGATGACCAGCTCTTCTTGGAAGTCGTCTTTAGGCTGTGGTACCGACGAAGGTACCACTGTTTCAGGGGCAGAAGTGCCCTGCGTGTCGGCTGCAGCATCAACCGTAGCGGCTTCTTTAACCTCGGTTGCTTCCCACCGTCTCCCCTCCACCGCGGGCTGGTCAGCCGTTTGTTCCGCTGTTTGTGCATTATGGTCAGCCCCACCGTGGTGGTCATTAACTGGCGTCGTTTCATGAATGTCTGCGACAACAAACACGGACAAACTAAAAAGAATAAACAGCCAAGACGAGCAGCTGCACCTGTGAGCAGCCATTTTTCTCGAGGCGGTGGTTGACTTCCGCGTTAACGCGTCATGAGTAGAACCAGCCAATGAGCTGCTTCCATATGGAGTCATCCTTGGCACTGGCACGAGGCTGCTTTGTTTTAAGCCTAAATATTTTCTTTAAAAAAATTATAAATACATGCTAACATGGAATATGTTTCTGTTTTATTTTAAGCAAATTCTAAAATTAAAAAAATAATACATTTTAGAAACTATTAGTTTCATGTGAAGGCGGTATGGAAGCGGTATGACAAATTATATTTTATATGTAGATTACATAAATTATATTATATCCATATGAAGACAATAAATGAATCCATACATAAATGTAGACTATAGTAAATGCACATAATATGTCATATGTCAATTTGTGAATTGTAACCAATCAACCAATTAGAGGCCTGAAAATTCTCAATTAATTTAGCCTGTCAAACGTCTGCTCATCTTAATCTTTCATTTTACAGCATTACCAATGCTGCTTGCAAATATATTAAACCTTATACACCCTGAATAAATGGTGCGAAGGGCTACTGGTGTCTTGCCAAAACCCATAAAAAAGCTACATTAATAATTAATAAAGGCCATAAATTTAGGTTATCGGTGTGCGAATAAGCATTGTGCTCTGTTGAATATTTGGTCGCGTTGCTGGACAGGGATGGGCATCATCAACCCGTTGGCATCATCGGGGGCAAATCACCCCTCCCTCATCCACACATCATCGCGCACACAGCCCAGACTCACACGCACACGCACACACACACACACACGCACATACACAAACACACACGGAATTTCGGCTCAGCCATGGCTCCCTGTTAGATGCTCAAAGCGGCTGTTGTCAGAGCGAATTATATCTACTCTCGCTCGCTGCTTTCCTCCTGACCTTGCCTGCCTCCGGTTGGGTTTTTAATATTTTATTTAGGATTCCTGCGCTGCCTCCCCATGGCTACATCGGATGGACTAGACGGCTGTCTGCAGCGAGGCAGATCTCAAAGTGACCCGAACATACTCACCGAACCGGGCATCGAGTTGGCTCACGGCACAGGTAAGATAGGCGTTATTTTGTCTACATTCATCCGCTCCATAGGCGAGTTTTTATTTTTATTTTATTTTATTTTTTTAAGGTTGCCGCTTCTTTGGCGTTGCAGACCTCCTTGTTTGCCTAGCGGGATGTCAGAACACTAAGGCACAATTAGCGCATATGCTCCCAACACTGGATGTAGAATATGACTGTAACGCTGAATCGTGGAGCTGCATGTTGAAAACGAATGCCATCTCAGCGTCTGTGAATGGCTGCATTCCCCACCAGATTTGCGCCTTACGAAGACGCTTGTAGCCCTTGTGGCTGATATGGATGCGAGTAGTATTTGGGAATCCGCGTGTTGGCCGTTTAATATGATATTACCGTGTGCAACTTTTACTCTATTGCCTATCTATTGCCTTCCACGCTATCCCAGCCCCTTTATAGTGAACCCAGGCTATTTAGCATCACAAAATCTGCATGCATGTGTGGTCCATGATCCAAGCTTAACGAATGTTGGTTTCCTGTCTGATCCACTGCTATAGCGTTGTTATTAAGAGAGATCCATGGAGGGATTCATGTTTTGACGTGTTGCATTAAAAACAAAAGAAAAAAAGCACATGCTTATCTTATTGAAGGCCTATGCCTAGAGCTCTGTCCCTGTATTGACAGCACTGACATCCCCACCCCATACCGAACTGATCACTGCTGTGATCAATAGCCGACAATCCACGTGATATAGGCTATAGGTGGAAATATACCCAATTTATCATCACAGCCTTGTACTGGTACAATCGGACTGGCCAGTTATTGATCCTTCAGGTGATCTTTCCAATATGGAGTCCTTGTTTGTTTCTCTGTGGGTTAGTCATCTAATGTTACTCATCTTTCTGCTTTATGGAAGAGGATAATGAATTAAACTTTCATTAATGACAGAACACCAGGGAGCACTCATGCCGTGCTCTCCTCTGGTGAGCTCCTGGAAGTGAATTTGGTTGTTGTTGTGCTGGAAGCACTAGTAGCCTATGCATTCACCTAAAATACACTGATTTCTTTTCTTTCTTTTTTTTTTTACGTAAGTGAGACTATTTATGGTCATACTGTGTGGGTTTGGAAAGAGTCATTGCTTACACCCACACATGGCGAGTTTTACGCACATGAATGCTTGACTGAATGATTCAGAAAAAAAAAGCAGAGTAGTTCACCTTTCAACTTATCACTCACGAGACTTGCTTTTTCACATTTCCAAAATCACACCTGCCTGCACTCATCAGCTGGCCATAGCACGTTTATAATGGAGCCTTGCTGAATTCAACCCTCCCAGGGATGATTTAATTCACACATAGGTGAATGTGATAATGTCACACTGGGTCTTTGACACACCTGAATAAACAACGCAGCAGTTTGGCGGATCAGCCAGGCCAGTGATGAGAGCTAAAGCTGTCAGGGAACGCCGAACGTCAGCCTCCATCCCTGGAATATGCACAACTGCATCACAGTTTCAGACACGAGCATGCTACATGAAAGACGGAGTAAATACAGTTGTAACAGCAAGGACAATACCGGTGTCTGGTGGCCCAAAGTACACAGCATTACCCACCCCTTCTCTGCGCGATCACCACTGCACTAATGTCTGGGGCACTAAGTAATCCTTTGGCAAAGACTGCCTTTTTTTTCTCCTCCCAATACAGTAGATCTCGCAGCTGCAGAGGCTTACAATGTGTTCATACACTTACTCAATACTGGGAGGAGAGTCAATAGAGACAACAGTTACAGCTGACCATCTCAGAAAACCAGAGCAGTGTTTCCTTTTTGAATGCGGCTGCAGTAATACTACAATACAGACTCGCCCTCTCAAAGAAGGGCAAGTCGATAGGTCTCATTGCAAGTGTCCAACAATGCAAATCCTACTTTCTTTCAATAAAGCGCACAGAGTGACATTGCATTGCTCTGTTGGGAGTTTATCTAAATTGAGGCAACCTCTTTGAGCTGCAGATTTACAAGAATGATTCAAAGTTACAGGAACATAAGTCCAGCAACAGGAGCAGCAGTATAAACACGTTTAATCAGTTCATTTGGACAAGGAGCCCTTAGATTCCCCTGCTAATAAAATGTCACTTTCACTCAAAGTTCCACTTAGTCATTGCAGAATGTCGACCAAGGTAATGGTGTGGAGAGGACACCTTGACGCTTTGCGGACAGGGAGCTTGTCCAAGCAGGGTTATCCCTATGGCTTCGTTCCTCAAAATAATTCTTTTCCCCTGTAGAAAGCTGCAAAGCTGGAGAAACAGTGGAGATGAACAGCACAGAAGCTGGAAGTTTGAGAAGAGTTGAATCACACAAATATCAGCACAAGCAGATTTATGGTGCACATAAATCTGCAGTTAGAGACTATTTCTATTATTGATTAAGTTTCACTTTTTTATTACTTTTTTTATTACAAACAATACAATGCACATTACAGTTTCCCTAAGACAAAGTAGTTATCTCCAGACTGTTAAATTCAGTTCACAAAGTTACAAACACAGAAAAGAAGAATATCCTCCACATGAAGAAATCGCTTCATATATCCACAGTAAATTCTAAGAATAAAAAAAATATATTCAGATGTTTTAAATCTTATAAATAATTTCTCTGTTTATTTGACATTTCATTAATTAGTTGCAGCAATTTACAAAGATGGCCAACTGCTCCTTCACTAAACACCATTCTTTGGCCAAAGACTGTAATAATTCATGGTGAAATCACTTTCACTTGCAACCCCTCCCCACTATATACCACATTGCTCAAGACCACTTCTGGTCTCCGCTCACATGACGACTTATCCAATAAGTACCTGCTGATCTGTGTTTTTTTCTCTCGTTTTGTTTTATCTTTCTCTCCTGGTCTTACTGGTACAAGAATAATCCTCTCAGATCTATCAAAAAAAAGAACAACTGAAGAATTCAGGTAAAAGGCGAGGACCTGCCTAATGAACAAGACGATATGTCAAACCCTGCGGAAGCTGATATTGAGCCATGACAATGACTCACCCCAAACCCGAGCGCTGTGTCGTACATAATCCCTCTTATATTCAGGGCTTGGTGAGCAAATATGGGAAATTATGAGTCAGCAGGTCTTATATAATGTTCCCGCAATTAACACAACATTGTTTGAAAGTAATGTAAACAAAAAGGTATTAGTGCCACAGGAATTCCTTACATAACAATGGTTTAAGACCCAGTTTCTGATTTCAGCGAGTTGCAGCGGAATAAAGAAACTGTAATTACATAACGAACAGAGATATATATATATGACCCTACCTGAAGAAATAGCCCTGCTTCAATTAAAAAAAAAGGAACTTTGACATTTTCAGGTAAAGAAAGGGTTAAAGATGCAAGAATCTGGACTCCTTAGAAGTTTAAAAGGCATTCTTAAAAGGAGACAACCCAGTGCTGGCAGGCGGCACATTTGAAGAATGTTTTTCGTCCACCTGTAATGAGGCCGTCAAGTATCTTGATGGTGTGGAAGAGGGAGATAAAGAAATGCTGGATGTGGCACAGCATTTGGTGTGGCCTTCCACTGGCACTGGCTCTAAACAGATAATTACACTGCATAAAGTAACTATCTAGCTATCAATCCAAACTACTGGCGGTTCATCAAGTTGTTGGGACGAGTTGTTGGGCTTGCCCGTGTTTACAGGTTTTGTGATGAGCGAAACTCCACCAGTTTCTGGGGCAGTTTTATAATTATTTTCTATTCCGAGTAATTAACTGTAAATTAAACTGTTTGAAATTGCAGTTTTCATTTAAGACAGATTAAGAGGCAGGCGCTCAGCGGTATGTGATGCCATTACAGCCCCACATTCTGTCTTCCTGTGAGTCTATTTTTTTCCCCTCCGAGTGATTGTCAACATCCTCAAGAGTGCAGAGAAAAGGGTGTGAAGCTGTTGTATTCTGCCGTGGGTCATACGTGTTAAGTGGTTAAAACAAAAGAGAGAGCGACGGTGACCGTGAAGTGGATACAAGTGAGAAAACAGAAAACGATCCCTCTGTTACAGTTTAGCCCATGACACCATTCTGTCTGTGCTTAGAAAGGTCGCCAGTATGCAAAACACGACCTCCAGTTTTATTCATGTGGTTGGTTTTTTGTGGAGACTTTTAATTTAAACAGGACATAAACTTCATCATGCACATGCAGCTCAATATTGGTCTCTCATTTTTGAATTTTGTTTGTTTATTTGTTTGTTTTTTAGCTGCGGTCAAGTTGAAAACTGTAAAACCCGAGGATCTATCAAGCTACATGCACACGTATGGCTGACATAAACAAGTTCAAGGGATCTGGATGGACAACGAGAACATATTGTATATAGATTTGCTCTTTGTTTAGAACCTGCAACTTTATCAAACTCAGCCAGCAAAGCTGTAATTCACGCTGAAGTCACGACTCATTCATCACGGTGAGCCTTAAGGGACTGTGAGTCAGTCAAGGCCACCTGTTAGTAGTAGCCACTGGAGAGCTATTCATTCTTCCCTCCACGATGCACAGAGGTCCCTTCAGAGGCCAGGAGAAAAAGTACATCTAATGTCAACTTGAGAGGAGCCTTCTGGTTGCCATAGAAGGTATTTGTCATATTCAGAAAAATGTGAATCTCAATAAATATTGAGTCAGACTTTCACCCAGGAGCCAGGGATGCATGTCCCCTTAGTGGCCACATGTCGTATATATGCAGTTTGATTCAGCTGCACTTTGGGAAACATGTTAAAATAGACCTTTTCCCACTATTGTCACAGTAACATGCTAACATGCCAAGTTCTCGAGTTTTCTGGCAGAAGGCCCTCAAGGCTAACTTATCCTTTGTGTATAAAATGTTCAGACATTTCTGATTGTCAAACCTAATGGATCATGTCCACTGTTAATGTGATGAACTACTCTGCTAGGGGCACTTGTGTGAACTTGAGCGTAACTGGCTTTTTCATCCTCTATAAATTACGGAACAAGTTAGTCATAGGCAACTGCAACATGGCAAATACAAGTGAAATGAGCTCAGGGGAAAGGGTCAAGCATCATTTGGCTGTACAAAAAAACCCGCCGCTCTAAAAGAAAAGTTAACACCCACAATTTTGTTTTAAAAACGATAAAAAAGGAAGGATTTGTCTTGAGTAAAATGAAAACTAATAAACAGTAACAAGGACTGCTTCAGAAATCAACAAGAATCACCAGATTCAAGTCACTTCATAGAGAAAAAAGCACGCAGACAGAAATTCAAAGAATGAGACAAGAATGAGACATTAGATTTTCTAAGAAACATCTACAGAATGATAGCGGTTCTTGAGATCCATCTTTGTCAAATAATAATTCAACCGACATGGATCTAATGGCAGCAAATTTGTGTAAATAAAAACCACGGGAAAATTCCAACCAGACTGCACTGAGCATAAAGTAAAGATCAGATGTGGGAACATCAAAGTCGGGAGCTGTTTTTTACTTACAGTGGCAACATCCACCTGTTGAAAGAAACTTTGTACATCAGAAATCCGAAGACCTGTGGCCCTCACAAAGCTTTCACTATAAATCCCTATGGAGGGAAAAAAAAAAAAAGCTTTGCTGCCTTAAACACAGAGAAAATTCTCAGGCTCTCAGCACAGCCACGGTAGAAACCACGGGCTTCAAATATTCAAATGTTTTCCACCAGTTTTAAAATGAAAATAATGATTCTTACTATCATGAATTACTATCAGCAACATTTAGTATTGGGTATCATTAAGGATGGAAATTCATAAGAATTTAGCGATTGCGACTCCATTATCAGAGTCACCTATCGATTCTCTTTGGGATATCATTAGCTGGGCTTTGAGAGTCAACACCATCTCTAAGCAAAATATCAAAGACATTACATCTGTTCAAATTAATGCATGCTGTGTGGTCAGACATTTCCCCTCTTTGCTGTCATCAGTGTTGGGGTCATTACTCAAGAAAGTAACTCAACACAAATCCCTATCCCAACAAGGACACTCACATGATCTTTCTCTTAGTGGAACACAAAGCTGACAGCAAAAAGCAAAGATAAAAACCAGCAAAAAGACGCTTTAAAACAATTGCCACAGTGATTCTACTGAAACACGAGTTTGTTACCTGTTAAAGTTCAGGGTCTGGCTGCTGGGCTGGGGTCAGCATTCACTGAGCTTTATCAGCACTCTGGGTTCTTGGCTAGCTTAGTGTTAGCTTGCTGTTTGGCTAGCTTAGTGTTAGCAAGCTGTCTGTGCAGGTGCTTGCAAAGTGCTGACGTTATGTTAGCAGCATAATGCAGCTGTTTCTGTCCTGGATGCAGTTTACACTTTACCATCACGCTCTTGTCCATGTGTAAAATAAAAATAAAAGTAATGTCCATAATGGCTACCAAGAACCGGTTCTCAATTCCCAGGTATCATATCACTCAACACTCCCTCTTAAAAAACTGAGAAGTCTATTAGTCATTTAGTCTCTTTGTGTTAAAAAACGGTGATGATGGGATCTCATGCTTATACCAAGTCATCAACTAAATTCATTGCTTTTTCTCCTTTAAACCAAATGAGGCCACAAAAAAGTCATGTTAGCCTTATGTAAAAGAAAAAAAAATTCTTTTCTTCATTTGGAACATAAATGAACACTGTGCTAACAATTCTGTCACATTTAGGATCCACAACTGCTGAGTGGTGAGCTAAAGAGATATGTTGCATGCAGATGCTTTGTTGAGCTCTGCTCTACGTAGATGCCTTTACAGTCTTCCGGTTCCCCCTGAAAATGGAGCGCATTAAATGACGACAGCAGCAGAAGTCCTACATCATGCATGCTCCCTGTGGATGCGGGAGCAGCTTAGGCATTTGACAATGTTTGAGCCATGTGTTAGTGCGGCTGTTGTTTGGGCCATGTGTTGCTACGGCTGACACCCGTGCGCCTGTGTGTTTTTTTTGGCAAGTCAATCCATGCATTCATTTGCAGAAGATGTAGCAGGTTTGCGCAGACTTGGAAAGAAAAAAAATCACAGTGTGTGCTAGAAAAGACAGTCACCCTTTGGAGAACAAAGAGTCGAAAAGCCCCGCGCACCTGTCAGAGACCCCAGGGTAAAGGCAGCATGTAATGGAGCTATTAAGCCTCTAAAGGCCGGGGTTAAATTGAGTTCAGGAAGTTGCATGCACTATGTTGTGAATGGTAAAAAATCTAAGAGAGAGAACTCTTTTTGGCATCGACTCTGTGGAGCAGTGGAAATACATTTTGCAAGAAAGCAGAAAAACGAACAAAAATGCTGAGGAGAAAAGGAGAAGGAAGCTAAACTAGTGAGGCGGAGAGGAGATGGAGGAGAGAGAAAGAAAGGAGGAGGTGGCAGCTTTTATTGAAAGAAAGCCAAGATGTTATCCTAATTGCAAACTGGCCACAGCGAGATGATGGATAGGCTGTAAGAGACCAGTCGCAGGCAGTGACTGTGTGGCTCTGGCTGGGAGACCTCTACACTGTTCCATGGATCCTATACAGACCCTAAAGTGATGCAGTTAAACCAAGAATGCTGATATGCCAGATTTTTTTTTCCTCTATCATTTTCCTCATTGATAATTACCTCAGACGTTTAAGCCAATTTAGTTAATTGAACTGTTCCTTTTAGTTAAATGTTCATTTCGACAAACATAAAAATGAACTTGCAAAGACTTCAAAAGCTTTTGACTGAATTTATTCAATCTAGTTACAGTCACTTGTCTGGAAACTCTTTGCCAGTATGTTCAGTTATCAAGCTCGAAAATCAAAAATGTAATTTAGGTTTCATCTTTCTTCAGGGCTGCGGCTAATGGCTCTCATCACTGATCTTAATCTATTTTTAAATCATTTTTTTTAAATTAATAAAATTTAACAAAACACTAGAAATCATTCTCATTGTTGCTTCCCAGAGCCCACAATGGCAAATATAAAGTTAATTGTTTAGTGTGAGAAGCCATTGAAAACCTAAAAACATTTATATTAAAGACACAAAACAAGAGGAGAGTCGGGTTTAAGGCTTTATAAATGTTTACGTTTTCTCATCGATTGATAATTAATTGATGTGGTGAACTTGAAAGTTCCTCTGCTTTGAGAAATGATCCGTTGTAGTAGCGTGACATGAGTCACCCCTGATAGAGAGTAAAAGTGAAGATCTATTGGACTACTCATCAGTCAGATCTGTTCTTTTAAAATCTGTCTCACACTGCTGTCAGCCATGATAGGAAGTGAGTGATTAAATTGTTAGGGTGTCCCTTTTAAGTAACACTGTATGACACAAAAAAGAAAGCTGTGCTATAAAGTCTTCTCTGGCTTGTTTCATCATCACTGAATTGGCAGCATTCACATCAGAGCCCTCTCTCTCTCTTACACACACACAGACATAAAGTCATGCATTGCACCCGTCACACCTGTTCATATCCCCAGCTTCTTTCGTCCCTATCAAATTTGCCAGACTCAGTCTGAGATCAGTGAAGTGAGAAGAGGCGAGTCCTGGGCCCCGTCAACAACAAAAAAAAGCTCTTGTCTGCGACCGAGAAGCACAGAAAGCAGGAAGAAACTAAGCATATGTGATGGAGTAGGGAAGTACAAAGATAAACTAAAAGCAGGTAAAGCTCGTGTACCTAACACAATGGAGGTATGATGTTATGGCAAAGCGACAGACATTGAACCACCACAGAGAGGAGGGAAAGTGGTTTGAGGCTGTTTGATAGCCACTTACAGTACAGCATTATTGAACACTCTCTGCCAGGGCCACTCAGGAGATGGTAAATTAAATGCATAGCCAGATCAGATAACTGTACTAGAAGGAATACAGTCATAAAAAGAAAATGAATTAAAGCATTTCATTGTGCTGTCAGACTGACAGTGAGTGAGTGTAAAAAAAGCGAGTGGAGGTTAGAGAGTCTGACTGTATGTTTATCCACTTTGGTACTTTGGTTTACGGGTAACTCACTTTTCCCTTTGTCACTTTTTAATACCACGATATTGAACTTTACCTCGTTTTTGTGATGGGCTTCAATACAAACACATAAACATAACAGATGAAACACAAAATGAAAGTTTCATAAGTCAATGATTAGTCTTTAAAAGTTGTTTTAAATTGGGCTAAAGCTAAAGAAGATCCCATTTATAGTCAGTTTTGAGTCCTGTGAACACAAGGTTTCACAGATTTTATTTATACTGAGATTATACTGTCAGGGATGGAGGTAAATTCAAGTTTAGGATATCTTGAAAAGGTTTGAAGTTCAGACACTGCACCCTGTGACTTTGAGCAAAGCCGTATATATATCAAAATGCAACATATTTACTATTTTCTATTCTGTACTCTGACAACTTTTTGGAGTGTGTAAATTAACTAATTCAGACACCGCTCAGGTCTGCACTCTCGCATTGGGAAGCTGTCTAAATGTAGACGTAACTACGATGACATGTAATCTAGCTGATAGTGACAGACGTCACGCCTTAAACGTCTACCTTCTAGAAATTTCCAAAGCCCATGGTTACACATTTCCTAGCCAGTCGTCATCATGAATGAAAATAGCAGCAGCGCAAAGCATCAGGAGCAGTTTATAGTTTAGCGCTTATGAGTTATCATAATTGTTGCCGTTACTGACTGATGATTCTCGCGAAACTGTCATTTCCATCTATGACGCAGAAAGGTTTAATCGGTTAGTCAACTGGCAGGCGTTTATTCTGACAAACAACTGATTAAATAAGAAAAAAATGGAAATGATTTGTTGAGTGACAGTTGAAAACAAGGCTTTCTACTTTTGTTACAGTGTTAGTGATTTTGACGGGATAGCGGTGACTAATTTTCAGATTAAGGATTCAAACTGTCAAACAGTATGATGCAAAAAGACAAATGGCGAGAGATCTCAAACTTGACTCTGATGTATTGCACCAGGGTGAGTTTCAGCACCACGGACAGAGCCAGTCTTTGCATTGCGGCAGGCTGCTGAACTGAGCAGAGCCGTGTTCTGTGTGCTGATAAGTCTGTCCTGGATCTCAAATGCTTTGACTCAACTGAGCTCTTGATCTGCTGGGAAAGAAGCCCAGCATTTTTTTTTTTACCAGTTTTTCTTTCTTTCCTCTTTTTAAAATTTTATATATATACTTTTTGCAGCGACACATTAATGAGGAAAGCACATTGTGAAGTTCGAGGCACAAATTCCACTTAATGTAATCATCGGATACATCTACAGTTTGCAAGCCAAAAGCTCAAATCCAGTCCCATTAAAACTACTATTAGAACTGTGGCCAGCCCAGTACGGTGACTTGGCTGTTATTAATAACTGAGTGGCTTCTAGCAATTTCTTAATAAACACAGATTCATCATTGAGCCCCCACCTTTTTAGCTACCAGATACAGTAATGCCTTTTTTACACCACCACAGCGTCCCTGTGGCACAGAGCAACTGCTGTGAAGCTTGTGTGATCACACTAATGAATGTGTTTCAGTAACTGGACAAAATCTTTTGTTGACAGTTTTCCTATGCTGCCAGTCCCATACAACTCTCCGACCAGACTGTACTGCAGATTTGATTACTTTCTGCTACAACCACGCTGCTTTTTTCTTCTTGTATTTTATTACAGCAAATTTAGAAACTATCTTTCTATATGGTGAGCCTGCAAAACAAAACAACGCATGAAATCTTCTCAAAAACCAAGAAAGGAGGAGAGGTTTAATCTGCTAAGGTTATAGGGTTGCTGTTTAATTATTATTTTAATGTGCATATTTCATACCCTCATCTCTCTCTTCACAACCAAAAGGCAATGCATTTATTTAAACTCGTGCCCTTGAATAGTTTTCCATAACATGCATGAGATGATTATTGACATGGCTATTTCTTGGAATAATGAAAAATGTGAACATGCATTTAATGTCTGGCCTGTTTAAGTAGTCCATATGTCCATGGCAAATGAGGCTACAGGACAGTTAGCACATTCACTCGTGTCTGCACAATCTGTCGGCACAAAAAAATGCTGTTTTTCTACTGTTGATCCTTTGCCTGCGAAACCCTTTATGAAGTCCAGGACATGGGATGTAAACCTGCTTTCCCATCAATAACATGGTAGGAAGTGTTCTATGTTTAATTTGGTTTTGTGCTTCCCTTGAGAAGTTGCTGCTTTGGGCACAATATTGTATACTGTGGTTCCCTGTTCTGCTTTCCATTTAAGCCCAAACCATCCCACACACACACACGAGGGGATCCGAATGCGACGTGTATCCTTGCTGTGGGATGTGTTTGGGAATTACAGTGCTAACAGTGGTGAATTGTGCTGTTCCTCTGTGCACCTCCCAGCAGAGCAATGGGAGCCCAGCGGAGACGGGCTAACAGCCTTGTAGCAACTGCAGATACAAAAACTTTGGGCTCTCCTTCTCCATCTCAATGACACACTCGACATGCTTTGTATTACATTTTCACGAACAGAGCCCAAATCTGTGGAAATAATGGCAATAAAGTTCACCCGCCTGTGTCTGCTGCTCGAGTCGCTAACTAACTTCACCTCCTCTGACACACCTGTGCATAAACTTTTGTGGAGAAAAGTGTTAAATAGTTGAGTAAGCGATACTTGAGTTATTGTTCAAGTTTGCGTAAAGCACTTGAGAGACTTACTCTGTATTGAAACTGTGACCTTTTTAAACACAAGTCTTTCTAAACACAAGGCTGCCTGAGAATTTGAGGCATTTAGCAGGAAGGGGAAGTTTAATTTTATAATTAAATCATCACCCTGTGAAGAGGGAAGTCTTTTCCAAGCAGCACTTATGAAGATATAAAAGGAGCTAAAGGAGTCAATATGAATCTCCCAGTTTGTTAGATTAATGTGGTAGACTGAAGGAGCAGCCCAAGGTGCAAAGGGTGAACCAAGACTTCCATTACGTGATTGAAGGGAAGCTTTCTGAACAGAGTGACGTTTCTTGGGATCGGTATAGTGAACGTGGCCCAAAACTTAAATATGAATGTGAAGCCTACCTGGATGGGTTCTCTTCCTTTACTTGGTAGTTCTCTGGAGTGAAGGCTGGCATGACATTTTCTGAGGCTCCCCCTGTTGTGTGGGCAACAGGAAACACACTTTTAGCAGGGACATTTTCAGCCCACTGGGTGGATGCGATAGATACATGGAGGTTTTCACAGTTGGGCAAAGATAGCCTGTTTTTTGGGGGGAGGGGGGTTTGAATGCAGAGGAGTGTCTGTGTGGAAACATGTTCAGCGTGTGCGCATGCACGTGCCTGCAGGAATTATCATGATTATTTTGGGTATTTCTATTGCAGATACCCATTTCCAGAATTTATGGTTAGTTTCTGTCCACATGTAAGCATCTGAACTCTGCAAAAGCTCTTCCACAAACACTGAATCGTGCTCGTAGCTGGGTTGCAGTTTCTCCATTCTCTCCTACCTTCAATCTCCAGTGACAGTTTACAAACAATTACATTCAATCTTGATGTTTATCAGTGTATGTTGTGTCGTTTGCTTGTGTTCTCAGAACATGGGACACAGTTTCAAAGGCGTGTTATAGTGATACAATGTTGTGCTAAAGTTTTCAGCCCTGTGTGCACTGATTCTATTGGAAATGCTCAGCTACACAGCAGAGTCTCAGATACTGTTAAAATGAACTAAGCATCACTGATACACATCGCTTTTGAGGCTGCAAGCTGAACCCACATAACCCTGATGATGTCACTAGGAGTCTTTGTTATCACACTTGACAAAGGTTCCTGTGGGACAATGAAAAGACGATATATGACAGAGTTTATGCATAGTAGTCCTAACACTGAAGGAATGCACCTTTATTCAAAGGGTTTTTTTTTATAATATAATGTCACACAGATATTAACATACACTCATTGTTAATCAGACGCGACAGGGAACCTTACAGCAATCAGCACCAAAATGCCAGTACGTTTGTGCTCGGTCTAACATCTGTGCGCCTGATAGCGCTCGTGTAAATCTAAACAGATGGAAGTAGAAACAGTGAAAACAGAGGAGCAGCCTTTCATCAGAAAGTGAAAATAAACTAAACTCTTAGTTCCTTGTTGATGATGCAGCAACGGCTTACAAGCAAAGCCACCCACCAGTCCCCATTCTCAGCTCTAACATATGGTAATAAAGAAGGGCCTCCGGCATTTTCTATTGGCTCCTGGACTCACTGACATCATTTCGCTCGCTTGATGCCCACACACTGGTGTTTCACACTTTGGCTATAATTGCTTTGATGATCTAGAGACTTGACCTTTGCAGCCTTACACGACGATACCCCGTTTCCCCTGACACAAGTTATATTCCCAAACAAGTTACAGTACACCACATACGCGTCAGACTGACGCTTTTATCTAATTAAACGTTTAGGCCAGAACTTATTTATCAGGGTTAAAATGGATCAATAAGTAGAGCATAAACATGCTAATAATTTATTAGTTGGTAAAAATGAGAATGCTGCTTCTTAGATATGGCTTCCATTACGGAAATGATGACTCTGTCATCTCTAATGAAGTGTATTGTATGAAAAAGGAAAAAGGGCAAACATGGAAAAAAGATAACAAAGACATGACCTCTGTGTCCTTAGTGGTGGTCGGGGTGCAAAATGTGCTCACTGTTGAAGCTATCGGCAAAACAAGAATGCTGTTTTGATCATTTCTAACTGTATTATTTAGTACTGCTGAAGGTCAATCAGGAGGATACTAATGTTGTAAATCTGCACATTGTGCCATTTCCTTTGAGTCAGGGGTCAATGTAGACGCAAAATATGTTTCTTAGAAGAAAGAGAGCTAAGAAATAAGGCTTTAATCTGTCTGTGGCATGCCTGGGGAAGCATGAATAGAGTCATCTTCTGGACATGTTCATAATTCTTTCCTTTTTTCCTCTTTAAGTATAGCTGACCGCTGCCATTCTTGATCTCAGCCTTTCGCTCTCATTCACACTCTGGTCATTGTATGGTGCTTCAGCCGTTCTGCTCCTCACTCTCTCCCTGCGAGATGATAGCTGTGTGCCCTGACTGTGGCTGGGCCCCTGAGGCAGAGGGGCTACAAACAGATGGCAGCACAGTTGTAAAGCCAGGGGGGTAAAGCGATGAGGTTAGCTGGCGTGGTAAGGAGGTGCTCCATTCAAGGGCACACTGTCCGTTCACAATGAGACTCTGTATGGTCTGCAGGGATGATAGACACCAAGGGGGAGGTTTGATGTATGTGATAAGGCCAGTGAAGCTCACATATATTATAGTTGTGTGGTGACAACCAATGCTAAAGATTTGGTTCTGAGATGTTCGCAGTATTTTGAGCAGTGTACTAATGAGAGTCATAATGTTTCAATCATAAACATGCCAACATACTAAAATGCAGACTATCAAGTTTTCCTAATTAGAATAGCATTTGGTGGCGCAGGTATTGGGCCTTTAAGGTATTGGGGCGATCGTGGCTGAAGAGTTGGCAGTTCGTCTTGTAATCGGAAGGTTGCCAGTTCGAGCCCTGGCTTCGACAGTCTCGGTTAATGTGTCCTTGGGCAAGACGCTTCACCCGTTGCCTACTGGTGGTGGTCAGAGGGCCCGGTGGCGCCAGTGTCCGGCAGCCTCGCCTCTGTCAGTGTACCCCAGGGCAGCTGTGGCTACAATGCAGCTTGCCATCACGTGTGTGTGAATGGGTGGATGACTGAATGTAGTGTAAAGCGCTATACAAATACAGACAATTTACCATTTTAATCATTGTATTGTACACTCAAAGGACACTTTTTTAAGTACACCTGTTTAGCTTCTCATTAGTGCAAGTATTTAAACAGCCAATCACATGGCAGGAGCATTTATGCATGTAGACATGGTCAAGACAACCTATTTAAGCTATAACTGAGAATCAGAAATGGGAAAGAAAGAGATTTAAGCGACTTTGAATGTTGTTGGTTCTAGTCAGGTTAGTCTGAGTGTTTCCGAAGCTGATGATCTACTGGGATTTTTATGCACAACCATGTCTGGGATTTCCAGAGGAAAAAAATTATAGTGAGCAGCAGTTCTCGGGGTGAAAATTTCTTGTTGATGTTGGAGGTCAGAGAAGAATGGCTAGACTGCTTTGAGGTTAAAGGAAGGCAAATATAACAAAAATAACCACAACCAAGATATGCAGAACAGCATCCCTGAATGCACAACACATAGAACCTGTGACACATGTGCTGCATGTGCTGTGTTGCATGGTGTGATGAGCCTCGAGTTCTGCTGTGACATTCAGATGGTAGTGTCAGCATTTACTGTCAGCAACATGAATGCAAGGATCTATCTTTCTGTCTCGTATGAACGGTTCAGGCTAGTGGTGGTTGTGTAATGGGTTCGGTGATATTTTCTTGGCATACTTTGGGTCCCTTAGTCCAAAATGGGCATCAGTTAAATGCAACAGCTGACCTGGGTATTGTTGCTGACCACGTCTATCCAATTATGAGCACAGTGTATCTATCTTCTGATGGATACATGGTTCTGATGTAGTCTGGACCAACATTGTGGCCCAAATATCAGACACACACATTTTGCTGTTTGAGTTGTAACTTAAAATTGTAACATGATGGACAAACCGTATTTTCTCCCTCACTTTAAGGGCTTTTCAGCATTGGCATTCCAGGTTTAAACACCTGCCTGTAAAATAAGCAGTCTTAGCTGTAACGCAGTGAAATAACGCAAACTATTATCGGCACAGTTTGATTCTTAGTTACTGTTGCCTTAATTGTGCAGTGCACTTCTATTTTGATTTGTGTCAGTGTCACTGAGTGAGCAGATCGGGTGTATTTAGCAAAGCAAGGCTTTGCCTCATGTAACCTCACTGCCGAAACTATGTCATTGATGTTATCTTACTACCCAGAATGAATCAGTTTCATTCAATAGCTCACAAAAAGCTTCAGAGTTGTATTTATTGCTCACTGATGCTCTTTTGCTTCGTGGTTATCAGTGTGAGAGCATAAGATTAAATGCTTGGGATTTATTTATAGTTGCACTTTAATTTTTGACTTTCTATTTTAAAATAATTGGTGTTTTATTTGTTAGCGCTCTTGTCTTCTCAACTAGGGGCTCTATCTATCTATCTATCTATCTATCTATCTATCTATCTATCTATCTATCTATCTATCTATCTGTATATACATACATACATATACATATGTATATATATATATATATATATATATATATATATATATATATATATATATATGTATATGTATATACATATGCGTGTGTGTGTGTGTGTGTGTGTGTGGGTGGGTGGGTGGTGGGTGATATCTTTTGCTCCAGAATGTGCTGACAAGCTGGTTAAGTGGGGTGTAGTCCCCAGTGGCACACTAAAGCGCTCTTTTTTAGTTTCCTTGCCAAGTCACATTATCATATTGCCTTCCTTTTTCCTCTCCTAAATCATTTCTGAGTTCAGACTTCACTGATGCTGCTTAGAGTCTACCATTTGTAGGTTATATTTACCTGTACTCCTAAGGTCAGGAGGTTTATGAGATGCCGGCACCTGATTGGAATTACACTGTGTGCAGCCTCGCGTTGAAGCTGAAGGCAGGCGCACAGCAAACGACTGACTGGTCCCCTGCATGAGCATGACACATGGATTTAATAAATCCTATTTACATTAGCATAGTAATTAAAATCGCGCATCATCCCCACACAGTGCATGTCGTCCATTCATGCTTATCTGACACACATTTCGATGCATCCCCATTCAGCGGATAAAGGAAATCTCAACGTGCACGCATGTGTTTTCACCTAATTCTCGCGCTTTCGCCAGACTCCTGTCATTTTCCCTGAATAACCACCCCCTCTATGAAAAATGAACAGTTACTTGATATGCATTATAAATAGCTGCTCCGTGATTGGACGAGGCCGGGTTCTACTGCAAGCTCTTCCGTATAGCAACAGACCCCCCTCTCCCCCCTCCCATCTCTTCTTTTCGCCTCTTCTTCTCCCTGGAATCCCCACCCCCACCACCCCTCTCTCCTCCTCCCCTCCATCTCCTTCCCTCTTTCAAAATGCAGACACATCTCGTCCTCCATGTGGCTTCACCATCTACCCACAATGCACTGGGTGCCGCCACTGGCTTTAGATGTGGCGGTGTCTGTATAGGGGGCTCCTCTCCCCTCTTCTCTCTCCTCCTCTCCTCTGCTTCGGCCTGACTCGCTCCTCCCCCGTCCACCCGGCACCCACTGCTGCGGCAGCATCTGGATGTGGTCGCCATAGCAACAGCAGCGGGCCTGACCCCACCTCCTCTCCCCTTCTCTTCTCTCTCCTCAAACACACACACACTCTCCCCCTAACGCAGACATACCCCTCCTACTCCCCCTCTCCTTCTCTTAAGCTTTTTTTTCTCTCTCTCTGAGCGACTGGGTGCGTTTCCTTCCAGCTTGACCTGGATTTTGCGTGCGGCGCCACATTTGCAACGCCGCATGTGTGACAGTGGTGATGATGATATGCCGAGATGGATGGTCAACTGACCTGTTTCCAGGAACTTTTAGGGACAAGATGCCAAACTAGAAATTTGCTTCTTTCATATGTCCCTCACCATTGCCTTTTTACGATCCCTGTTCCTTCAGTTTTCAGTTTTTAAATTTGTTCTTTTACTGTTTTTCTAACCTCCTTCTCTTCTTCTTCTTTTTTTATTGGTCTTTTCTTGCTTCTTATTCTCCTTATTTTGCCTCTCCTCTTCTGTTTTCCTTCCCCCAACCACTGCCTGCTTTTCACTTTCTTCTCCCTACCCATGTGCTTCAAGAAAGAAGCAAAGGCTGCAAAAAAAGAAGAAGCTTGAAACAGAGTCAGCTGTATCCACCCTCCTCCATCACTGTACTCCACATCACACCCTGAGCCACTCTCCAAATCCCCCCTCTTCCCCCCCAAAACTCCTTTATCACAAATCCTTGCCTCCTCCTCAGCTGATTGTTTGAACAACGCTCCCGGCATTGCGAAGGCAGATATCGCTTCATTTTTGTCACAATGACGCATGTAGCTCTTAAACACGTAGCACATATAGCATATTTCTGCTTTCTTGGCTCTCTTTGTAAGAAAATGCAGGCAAGCCAGCAGCAATGCGCACACATGAATCTGTAGACCCACACTTTGCCAGACATGAGTCATAGCCGCCGCCGTTCATTCAAAATACAAACTTCCTTTACGAAGAATGCGAAAAGCGCCACAGTCAACAGGGGCAACTCATTTACCACAATAAATAAATCGTTACAGTCATGGACCGTGTCGATTGCTACCATATGTTTTAATTTGTTTCTAAAACTGTTTTTTATCTTTTAAAAATGAGATGTTTGTTTGTTTGTTTCATTCAGTATCATTTTTTTCTTGCAGAACTCAACACAGACACATGAGCACGTGGTTCACCAGCCTCAGACACAATGTAAAAAGACAAGAGTCTACATAGTATTAAAGTATCATGTCTTTATAGGACGATCAAGACAAAATACAGATGTACAAAATACAAATGAAGCATTTTTTTTAAATGCAGCTGAAACATATAAAATCAAAGGTTTATTTATCCAGATAAACGATCTTTAAGGAAAATGTGCTTGGTATAAATTGAATGTACACCATCCATCCGTTCTTATTCATCTTCTCCTTATCAGGGTTGCGAGGGGTGCTGGAGCAAATCCCAGCTAACATAGGGTGAGAGGTGGGGTACACCCTGGACCAATCGCCAATCTGACGCAGGGCTGACACAGAGAGAAAGAAACCATTCACACTCACAGTCACACCTATTGGTCAATTTAGAAACACCAATTGACCGAATCCTACTAACTGCAAGAGGAAGCTGGAGTGCTTAGAGAGAACTCCACCCAGAAAGGCCGCAGCTAGATGAGGCAACAGTGCTAATCACTGCACCACCGTGCTGCCAGAATGTACACCAATCAAGTTCATTTCATTTGACCAGATCTTATAAAATGTAAAATTTTAGACTGTACTTGTATAACAAAAGTACATTGAAAATTTACATGTAATTAAATTAGGAAAAGTCTGTATTTTGGGTAGTAACAAAAAACATAATATACTGCATCTCAGCTGTATTTTGGACATTATGGAACATTTTGCAGGTATATACATACAGTGTGGGATACAACAAGTGACATATCAACATGAAGCACAGGAGTGGTGTAATAGAAATAAGAATGCTGACACAATACAATGATGAGCCCTGCCTTAAAAGGCATCTGATACTATTGTTGTTTTTGGGAAAAGAGCAAAACTGGCACACCTGTTGGTCTTTGGGGAAATGCTTCTTTTGTAGTTTTGTGAGGCTGTCTGTGTCTCTGTGCTTTCATATTTTGCCATATCTTGGACTGTGAGAGAGATTTATTTTGATGCATGACGTACGGCTGGGAGGGAGGGGATTCACAGGGAAATAGCAGCCATCAGGGAGCGTGCCTTGATCAAATTAGTCTTTCTAATTCAATCTGTTCACAGCACTTGGACTCTATCATGGTTTATTCACTAAGGTGAGCATACTAATTGGGCCCTTGCTCCTCTCTTTCCCTCCCTCTCTCTGTGTTTCATCTCTCACCTGCACCCCTCTTCCCCTTTGACTTTTCTTTGCCTTCTTTTTTCTGTTTCATTCACCTACAAATCCCCACCCACTCCGTGCTCAACTCATTTCGTCCTACTGTAAAACCTCTCCACCCTCTGTCATCATGCAGTAGATGTGGTGGACCAGCAGAGGGTGCTGAGGACAGGTTGCTTGGTGACTGGGGTGCACACACCGCCAATCCGACGTAACAGCAAGCTGGCCACCCTGGGGCGCATCTTCAAGCCCTGGAAGTGGAGGAAAAAGAAAAACGAGAAGCTCAAGCAGAGTTCCACAGGTAAGAGGAGAACAGGTGTTTGTATTTCCAGGTTTCGCACACGGTGAGACCTGTAAAAAATGTATAATTTTTTAAATTTAAGCCACATAGATGAAAAGCATGACATGGTTTATACTAAGGAAAGACCTGATACATATCTTTTAATCTTACTCTCACTGAATCAGATGATTGTTATAAGAGCAAAGCTGTAGGTGTGACATAATGTCAATTAAAATATTTTTTCTTAGAACAAAATGCATCACATCACATATCAAAGTTGAATGTTTTAAACTATGTTTCAGTGTTTCACATCAATAATCTCCTGTTTTTTACATCCCATTTTTTACTTTTACATTGTCACAGTGGTAAGCATCAGATGTTGTTATTAGAAAACATATTACCAGAGTCCCCAAAGACTTGTTGCCATCTGGCTGGAATATTTTGCCTGCTGTACAAGAGAAAGTATTTTAAACTTTTTCATAATTGAATCTATTGATTTATAAGTAGAGTTATAGTTTTTATCTTTTAAAATCGTTCATTTTAGTTTCGTTTTTATTACTCTCAATATTTGTTCAAGTCTCTTTTTAATAATATGGACAAGAATTTTTCAGCAGTTTGTTAAAAGTTCAGGGCAGACATTACAATTATAAACACTTTATGAATGCAAATTACTTACAGTCACGTAGACATCCCAGCCTTAAACCAATCCCAAAAGCTAAATGCAAAATGTATAAAAATTTCATTTATTAAACAATATTTAATATTTATTATAATTTGATTTATTATTTATAAATTTAAAAAAAAAACTTTTTGATACCCACTTTTAATTTTAGTTAACAATTTTAAACTTCTTTTTCCTTTTCCTTTAAAATAAAAGTAGATTTTAAACATTACATTTTGTTTTAAAATATAAGCTGTGAGTGAGCAAAATCTGTATAGGGCAAATTAATAGCTGCATGACAACCATCTTCAAATTTTGAGGCTAAAATGTAATGGCTGCGATATGAGATTGCTGCTGCTGCTGCAAAAATGCATTTAATGTTTATTCTTACTCAAAGTATACAGACCTTAATATTGATTTATCCCGAGTCACCTTGTGTGTCTACTTTTAAAAGCAGCATAATATTTGCTGAAGACAAGACTAAATGTGATGGTCTTGCTGTAATGGAGACTGATGTTGAATGAAGGTGACTGAAAGAGTGAATGTCATTTAGGGAAATCACAGCTGGTCACATCAGAGGCCTGCAGCAGTGTTTTTCAGCCCATCCTGCTGATAACTGCTCTCTAACTGGTCTCACCTGGACACCATGTCCAGTTAAGAGCTGCAATCTGATTGGTTATTCTATAAATTCAAAGCTAATTTGGAATAACTTAAAAACTAATTCTACCTAGCTTCATATCATGTATGTGTATTCTTATGGGTTAACTAATCTCTCCAACAAATGAACTACATTCAGTCTCATTCTCCATTCACAGATGTAGCATTATCGAGTGGCCTTCTATGCCACGACCCAAACTCCCCCACCCAAGGCTGCTGCTCGGATGGTGCGGTCTTACTTGGAGGATTTGGGGGACCATTGAATCCAAACCTCACAGTAAGCAGTGTGGAATACCTTGGTCCTGAGGAGGAGCATCCCCCTTCAGGTAGGACAATCTTCTGCTGTACTCAGAGTAAACTAATCAATGGAACTGCAAAAGCAACAGATGAGGGGGAAATGGATTTGTGAAGTGGCTGGATGTCTTTAACCCAGCATCAAAAGATCAATATGGTATAACGTTGCTGCAATTTGATAAAATGCTTGAAATCTGTCTGGGGGGGGAAACGAAAGGAAGGGAGGAACTTTATTTTGTTACCTTCCTGCAAAAGCTCACAAATGTATGTTGACTTTAGAATTAAATTATTGGTTTATGTATTTATCATAAGGGAAGCCTTGAGTTGGATGTAAACATTTTGCAATGCAAGTGTAATCCACTGTGCTGGCTTTCTCAAATGAAACTGAGACGCTTGTTTATGCACCCATTTTCTACACTTTGTACCAGTAGAGGGCAGCAAAGGCAAAGGGATGTTAATCTTCATGCTCAGCCCACACAGGGTTGGAATAATTACAAAACTACAGGAAATTTGTGAATGCTTGCACGCATTTGGAACTGGTGGAGCAAATAAGCTCATTCTGTTAATTTTTTAAAGAGAGGCTTTGGCAGATTTTAAGTGTCAAGTGTTTAAATCAGGCTGAAACTGTGAGGAATTTTCATTGACTTTGTATTTAGCCAAAGTAAATGAGAGTTTGCATGGTTTCTCCACACATATTAAGTATGATCGCTCTGTAACATAAGTCCATAAACGAGCTGTTTCCAGCTTTTGGAATCAATTAAAATGACATTTTATTGATTCTGTGCTGTGAAACTCTTTGATTGAGACTCTTTGAATAAATGCCTTTTTTTCCTCCTTCTTTAACGTTCTTCAGTAGCCGCCCCTCTCCAAGACTGTGAACGGGTGGAGGAGAATGTGCGACTACCGGAGGAGGAGGGAGATGAGGAGGTGCACCCTGCAGGGGATTTACCTGAGGGACTGCAGGACATGGGAGAACAGATGGAAGAGAGATCAGAGGAAGAGATTCCTCCAGGAACTTCCCCACCACAAGTACCTCCAAAACTTTTGCCCCAGCTGAGCACTGGAGATGGTGAGTGCTGAGTAAATAACTGTCATTTTCATCCACATGCAGTACTGTGAAAACATACTTACCCTCTTCTTGATTTCAGAATTTAGATGATCGAACAAACTTTAATATTAGACAAATATACCCTGAGCAAGTACAAAATGCAGTTTGTAAAGGATAATTTAATTTATTAAGGGAGAAAGGTTATCCACACCTACCCGAGCCTGTGTGAAAAAATAATTGCCCCCTAAACAACCTTTATTGCAAGAACTGCAGCAATCGAGCATTTGTGACAACTACCAATGAGTCTCTCACATTCATGCGTCCAACGATTAAAACAAGTCATTGACTGCTGTTATGATGTTCTTTTTATGAAATGCTGTGATAGGTTCACGCCAGATTTAAGTGGAAAAAATAATTCAAAAAGTTCAGCTTTTGTCTTGTCAGTCCACAGAATATTTTCCCAAAAGTCCTGGGGGATCATCGAGATGTTTTCAGCAAATGTGAGACGAGCGTTTGTGTTCTTTTTGGGCAGCATTGGTTTTCTCCTCAGCACACTCCTGCAAGTTTTGGCTATTTTCCTATTGTTGAATCATGAATACTGACATTAACGGAGGCAAGTGAGGCCTGCAGGTCTTCAGATGTTGTTGTGGGTTGTTTTGTGACCTTCCAAATGAGTTGTCGATGGGCTTTTGGAGTAATTTTGGTAGGCTGGTCACTCCTGGGAAGGTTCTCCACTGTTCCAGGTTTTCTCCATTTGTGGATCATGCCTCTCGGTGGAATCCCAAAGCCTTAGAAATGACATTGTAACCCTTTTCAGTCTGATGGATGTCAATGACTTTCTCATCTGTTTCCAGATCACAGCATGATGGGTTGCTTTTTAAGGTCTTTTAGACCTTAGACTCACTTTGTCAGACAGGTTCTATTTAAGTGATTTCTCGATTCAGCAGGTCTGGGTATGGCTCATATTTTTAGTATTTACTTAAGTTATCTTTGTCTAATATTAAAATATAAAAATTGTTTGGTGATCTAAACATTCAAGTGCACCAACGATCAAGAAAATTAGGAATTCAGAAAGAGTGCAAATACTTTTTCACAGCACTGTAAGAGCTGTATAAAGCATATCTCTATCTGAACTCTATGCTGGTAAATACAATTGAAGCAAGATAACAAGCAAAGACATTTATTTTTAATAAGTGTAAATGTGATGTGAATGTACTCTTTAGAGTCAACACAGTGCAATGCAATTAAACACCAATGGACTATTTTTGGAAGATGTGCTTGACAGTCTTTCCTCCATCATCAACACCACTCAGTGGTGGAGGAACTGTTTCCTTTCCTTAACTAAAAGTACCAGTACCACAGTTTTAAAATACTGCATTAAAAGTAATAGTCCTAGATTTTTAAATGAAGTAGTAAGGCGTATTGAAGTGTATCAGTAGGATTTTGCTGTTTTAGGTGGTCAAGGTGGAGATGATGGAGACCTTGAACTCCTCTGCCTGTAGTTAGGCAGAAATTGTTCAGTAGTGATGTGCCGAGGGGTCAAGCCCCTTCACAAAGTCAAAATCTGAGGGTTCATGAGATCATTAAAACAATGTAAACACAAATTTGAACATATTTCTATATGTTATCTTTCATTTCTTTGAAATATTGGATAATATTACTTCTTTGGGTTTTAAAAACTATTTAGTAATTTTGAAGAAATATGTCTCTTTAGTGAAACAGCTAACAAGTCATAGACATCAAGACCCTGTATTACCTCAGTCATTTGTTAAAAAATATCCAATCTTACCAGTGCTTTAATCTTTGACGCTATATTAGTTTCACATGTATATTAATGTAAAATATAAAAGATGATGTCAAGTAAACATATCATATCAAACAAATTAAAAATGAGGTTTTTCTCTATTGAAATTTCAGTTTTTTCTCATGCTCACCTGAATTGAAACTTGTGCTTTTGACATAAAATATAATTCCATACAACAGAGGTGCTCACATTTACTGATGGCCAGTTAATCAAATGCATGTGACTAGCAAAACCTAGCTGCTACTTATATCAATCAGTAAAGGTAAACGTGTTTTTCACACACTGCTTCTGGATATATGCATGCATTGTGCAGCTTTTGGTAAATGAATAATAACATACTATACCTGCCTGCTAAGGACCATTTGTGAAATTTTTTATTATGTCCTGATAAATTAAACCTTAGAACTGAAAGAAAGTGTACTTTCTTTTTCACATCACTGTGTGGTTCTTAACAACTGCAGAGCACAAATATCAATCTCATTTCTTTGCAAGAAATCCTTGCAAAAACCTTATTTCCTTCACACATGCCATTCTCTTGTCGTATTTAGCAGATGTGAAGAAATAAACAAATAATAAAGAAATAAAATAATATGCTAAAGATAGATAAGAAGACATTAAATAACCTGATTATCTTCTTTTGTCAGATTCAGGTCCTGTATCACTCCCTACTCATCTGCCCAACTCCTACCTCCCCAAGGAGCCTCTACCCAGGGCCACAGAAAGTCTGGCCTCAATGACCCTGCCACTAAGAGGGCCTCTGGCCAACCCCTCAGGGTCCCCACATCTAGGCAATATGATACACCCTCCCATGCCCCCTAGCTGCATAATGGAGGAACTGCAAAGAGCTTTCGCTTCTAAGAACAGACAGGAGAGGTGAGTCTGAAGTGAACCCATACAGCTGTTTACATGTGATTTTGCTTTTTACCATTGACACTGGATTGCTACTGAGCTCTTTTGTTGGTTTATCACTATTCTACTATGTCAATTTATGACTTCATCGTAATATAGTCTACGTCTAATATACTGTGATAGTGTCTTTTAAATGACAATGGCCTATAATTTCCTCATATATTGCTTTTAAATCCACTGTCCACATCCACACCATGTATCCTCAGTGTCCATGATGGGTGTGAGCAGGGCTCACCCCCGCGGATGTGGTGCTCCGACGGACGGCTCTCTCGCTCCTGCAGCTCAGATAACCAACACACATCGTCTCTGGGGGGAAGTTGTTTGGGGATTGGAGGGTCTGACTGGCCCAAGAAGGAGGCAGAGGAGAACAAGGAGAATGTGCGGCTGGACCAGTGCTTCTCCAACACCTCAGGCGTCCCCACCGACTTGGACGGCTGGAACGAGTCTGTTATCTCTGGTGGGTTGGCCAATGTAAAAGTGCATGCAGAGTTTGTACATTCTGGTTTTGAACACGGTGCACTTGTTTTACAAATGAAACATTAACACTCAACAGGATGAAAGTCTTACATTTGCATCAATTTTAGGATTTTTGAGTAGGTTTACACTCATTATGGGCACGAATGTTCTGCTCATTTCAGGCTTTTAATGATTTCTTTTAATTGTTGTTGTTTAAGAGTGGAGTGATTGTACAGTATACATCTTTAATCACTTTAAAAACAAGAATTAGGTGCACAAGTTTGAATTTATTTCTCATTTTTTTCTAATCCACACAGGGTAAAAAATATACATGTAGGCTTAAATTTAAAAACACAGTCACTTACATTTTTTTGTAAGTAGTGCTTCCACAGTGTCTTAACGTGACAAAGCCAAGGCCTATTAACTAGTAACCTATCATTAGTGATCATGAGATCATGAAATAGGAAAGTCCAGATTTAAGAGGGAGAATTGTGCAGTTATAGAAGTTGGGAATACCTCTTGGAACCATTTCTAGACGACTGCAGGAGTAAAGGTGAGAACACTGTGCCAGCTGTCAAGCATGGTGGTGGTAGCACCTGCTCAGGGACTGCTGTCAGTGGTGAGCTATGCTTTAAATATGGAACCACAAAAGGAAGCCAACCAATTTAAATGAAGTCTACCAATTCTGCCAAAAAGACTGGTGAAATATCCAATCAGAATTATGCCAGAAGCTTGTTGATAGCTAGCAAAAGTGTCCAGACGAGGTCCATCTCCACGTGGGACATTTAACCAAATATTAGTTGGTATATTTGTATGTATATAAGCCTGTATGTGTACTTTTTGGCCCCATTTCTTGTTTAAAGTGATTAAAGATGTATGCCAATCTATGCCAATGATGACTGTATGTAAACTTCTTACCACAACTGTAAACCCACTGTCCTCCGTACCATCTGGCCACAGGTTTTCTTGCTGTATTAGTTACTTTGTACAGCTCCATTACCCGGCATTTAAGTATCTTTGAGCTTGCCGTTTTAGATTTAAGTTTTCACTAAACCGCTCTAAAAGCCTTGAGTTAAATGAGGAGTCAATGTTGGATTTAGATTAGCGAGGTGACATGAAACACAGCTCTCCACAGAGTGCTCGTGCATGTTGTGGCTGCATGTTCAACTTTAGCTTAAAAAGAAAGGTTGACAATAAAGATGTTCACAGAATCAAATAAAATAACAAATAATAATAAGTCTTAAAATTATTTTTTTTCTGTAGCTTCATCTTGGCATCAGAATAATGCTTGAAGTAATGTCTTAATGTCCTGTTCCACTTGTTCTTATTCACCTGTTGTGCATGAGGGGCTTGGTTACTGGTGATAAGAAATACCTAAACACTTCATTTTCAAGTATGACCTTTACCATGTGTAAGCCACTGTCTTATACTACACAGCAAAACACCCAAGTTTCTGCCCAAATATTTCCAAACGCCACTGTAAACAAATGTCTGTTAGTGTGGAGGTTTGGATGAGATAAAGTAGCCATTGGCAGCCATTGTTAGGATATGAATAGGAAGAAATCCCTTACAAAGTTCTCCAAAGTTTAAAAATAAGTGACAGCGCTCTGTGTTTTAATGCTTGCATGCGTGGTTGTAGGCACACTTCCTCGCAGGCTAAGGAAGGAGTTGCTGGCTTTCAAACTACGAAACAGGCCCAGCAAGCAGGAGCTGGAAGACAGGAATATCTTCCCAGCAAGGAGTGATCAGGAGCGCCAGGAAATTCGCCAGCAGATTGAGATGAAACTCGCCAAGTAAGCTGAAATATTCTTTTGACTGCTGTCTGTGGAGTATTAGTGATTAATTTGTCAGAATATCTGCAACAAAATCTTGGTCATTTTAGAAAAAGCAGTTTAGGTGATGTACGTTGCCTTGTGAAGATATCTTTTAATTCATTAACACCAACTTTGCTGGGGGGGGGTTTTAAAGCCATGGTTCCATATTAGTGTTGTGCAGTCTCCATGTAATTCATTATGTAACAATGCACTGTAAGCCCAAAAAACATCTGGGCAGTGTCTTTCCAGGGTAAACTTATATTCTTAATTGCCTCGGTTACACAACAGCTAAGAGTAGGTGGAGGTGTGAGATAAACATTGGCTCTAACTGGATTATCCGAGTCTTTTGCACAGACTTGATTTATCTTGCACAATCTGCTCAGATTGCTTATGTGTAGTTCTTTTTTTTTTCTTACTAAAGGTCAGTTCTTAGTTTTGGAACGTTTTGTTATGTTCTTAGTTCTTAAACTTAGAAGTTGCCCATTGTGGTAATAGTACATCTATTCAAGCAAGGTCAAACCGAATAAAACAATTTAATTTATTCTGCACAATAAAAAAAATCTCATGTATCAGAAATTCTTAGATGCCTTTAAAAACCTGCCATTCTTCAGCTTTCTGGAGTACAACGAGTACAGACAGACATTGCTTCCAGGAAATGTCTCTGTACAAAAGCGCTGCCAGGACATTAATAGAGCAACTGTTTTTTTCTTTCTTTTCTTTTCTAATGCAAGTGAGAAACTTGATGTTCAAAGACTAACAGCGGAGGTCTCGTGTCACAAGACTGGGGCTCTTTAACACAGGCGTATCAAACAGGGGCACGGCACACTGTTGCATAACCTGCTGTGCAATAACTCCCAGCCAAGCGCAGAGTGCCACCCACATTTTCTAAAGAACAAGATCTACAGTCTGTCTGCGGGAGAACTAATAATACTCCCGCCTCCTCATTTTCTTAGATTTACTGGAGGAAAATATATTATTATTTGGGGAAGAGGGAAAAAGGTTTAAAGCATTCTCGAGCAAAAACACTCAACGCAAAGGTGAGGATGGAGCATGGATGTAGCTTATATAAGCGGGTCTATATTTCAAGACGGAGAAGTTCCACTTGTAGCACAGCAGTTGTTACATAAAGACTTATATACAGAGCACTGGCTTTTGCTGAACTACTCCTTCTTGATTTCATTTTGTAAAGAATTCAGACAGCCATAAATCAGTGGTTTAAGGATCAGTGGGGATACCCAAAGCAGTCTTATTTGTGTGAACCTCTCCACTGCCCGGGTTTGTAGAATAATCTGGGTTCAATTCAATTCATATGAGTTAAGCGGCAGAGAAAAAAATCTACCTCTCTGTACTCATGCTGAATGATCATCCATCCTGTCAGTGATAGATGACCTTTCTATCTTTAGAATCGCCCCACCTGGCACTTGTGCTGCAGTCATACTGTGCTGTTTCCAATCTTAGCTCCTGACACTATTCAATAATGCATCTCCCCATGCGCTCCCTCTTCTCCATAAATGTCGGGGAGTTATAGCAGCAGAAATAATAGCAGGAGGGGGTGGAGGGTTTGCTACTGTACTTGAAACATGAAGGAAGCTTGGAATGGCCATTTTCGTCTCCTTGTTGCAGTTGGCAGCTGAAACAAAAGATCGAGCGCCTCCATCAACCACACATGGGCGTTTCTATTGTTTGGATTTTTTTGTATTCCTCCCCCGGCAGGCATAGTTGGGTTTTCTATTTTAACTCATTTTTCTGCAAACATCTCAACTCAAGTGTCTAATGGAGATCCCTAAACCGATGGGCGTTTATGCGTCACTGCAGTATTCTGGGAGATCCCTTTTAAACATCTTACTTCTTCTCGTTTAGAAAGCGGTGGGTGATGAAGCGTTACAATGAGTCAGAGTGTTGCCTCATCCGTGGATATTCAGGGTTCCCCAAAATATAAAATCTCCTCACTTGAGAGCAGAGGGGTAATGTAGCTTTCGTGATTCATACATCTTACAAGGAAATCTCATTTGCCCACCAAAATAGCATCCAATTTTGACAGTAATGTGTTATTTATTCAACTCACCCACAAAGACTAAAAAAAATATAATTAAGGGGCTGTTTCTAAAAATAGCCACAGCTTCTGCATGAAGCGCATAGGGCTCTTTGTGGAGTAGTGAAATCCCCTCCCCTGTGTTACTAGGCAGAAGAGAGAATTTGTGCAGGAAGACTGTATTGTCTTAAGGATACCAAGTATCGTTGCTAAGCAACAAGGCGACCAGGTCAATAATATAGTGGCTGGTGGCATCCACTAGGGCATTGGAAGCGATATTCCTGTTCCATGTGTTTAAAATGTAATATCCTCGGAGCTGTGGGAACACTTTGTCTTTGTTTATCGAAGAGTCGTGAGGCAAAGAAAAGCAGCACGTTGGGCTGTTTCCCCCCGATGAGGTTTTAAGATAGTGGCATTCACACAAATTAAAATTTAAAAAATGAAGTAAAGCTTAATAAATACATATGTGTGCATGTGTGTGTTTATAACGATGGGATTCTCATATTCTGATGGAACAAAATGCTGTAATCATTGTAGACACCTTTCTGTTTTTTGTTCCATTTCTAATCGCACGTCTCAGAGGAGACCTCACCGAGGGAGCCAAGTTATTGAATAATTCCTCATGCTACTCCACGTGCCGTGTCTGGTCACACATGTTAATTAACAAAGACTCGTTGCTTGGATGTACTCATTATCCTATGCAGCGTTGAGTAAAAACACAGCATTTGAGAGCATCTGAAAAAAAAAAAAAAATCACACACCAGATTTTTCAGCTATCTTTTTTTTCAGCTAGTTTTGTGTCCCTTAATTAAAAGGCATGTAAAGAAATTGAGTTTGTGCTTAATGCTCATTACACAGTGCAGCAGAGACCTGCATAGTTTGTGCATGGATGGTGGAAACAGTTCTCTCACAGATGTGGTTTTCTATTGTATTAACAGACTTTTAGAATACAACAATTTAATTGGCTGCTAAGTGCCCGTCTACCCAGCGATAAACACACAAAACCGCATTCAGCTCATTCCATGTGACTTAACTTTGATCCATTACAGAACAAGAACTATAAAGAGTCCAAATATTGGTTTGGTCAAAAGGATAAAGAGAGCCCTGCTGTGCTCTACCCTCTCTGTCCTTTCCACCTGTAGAGGTGCACTGTGATGTGTGCCGCACGCTGTCTGAAGCTGAGCCCTTTGTATAAATAATAAATATGAGCAGCAGCAAAAAATATTGAACTTTGAAGACCTTTCAGGCTCTTTGATGGTGATGGGTCAACATGTGGGAGCCTAAATTCAGTCATTTGAGCACCAGCAAATACATTATAGTATAGTAGTAGTATACTGAGAGATTGTATTATATCACAAAGTACATTTCTGTTTCTTATAACAATATTTCTTCATTTAAAAAACAAAAAGAAAAAGAAAAATAGGAAAAAATTGAATTCAACTGGTGCAGCAAAGTGGGTGAGAGATGACTGAGGCAGTGGTCCAGCGCACATCAGGAGGAGGCTGTTTTCTACAGTCAATGGGGATGCCGTTAGCGGGAGCCCGCTATGCCCCGCCTCCATTAATTCGGCATGCAGTAACCAGGGAGACTGGGGGGAGTCGCGCCCCATCAGCCCATCACGACCCAGTTGAAAAGCGCGTGTAGCGAGTAGTAGAGAGGAGTGCCTTCACTGCTGCGGCGTTGTGCAGTAGGTACTACCGCGTCTGAGATGCAGCACACAGCACCCGAGAAATAATTAGCAGACTTCTCAAAATAATAATAACAACAACAACAAAAAAAGGAGAATTAGCTTCGCTGATTGTTCCAGATGTGGGGAGCGCCTCCGCTGAAGTCTCACAGCCGCGGTTTGGATGCGAGATGGAAACATAGGGGATTCCTCTCGAGAACGCGCACAGTGAAGAAGCTGCAGCCCGTTTAAAGAGGACCGGACAGATTATCTGAAGATACGATGGTTCAAAACGTGGTTTTGGTGTTTCTCCGCAGGAGGCTGAGCCAGAGACCGAATGTGGAGGAGCTGGAGAGTCGGAACATTTTGAAACGTGAGTTCAAACACCGCAAAACTACTCCCGAATATTTCACTCACTACGAAGTATCTCACAGAGAGGCATGCCGTATTTAATACATCAAGCGCGTGCACTAATCAGCACAGTAAACAAAGCATGAGTACACTTTTTCCTTCATTTTTTATAATTTAATTATGAATTTTTAAAGGAGCTGTTTTTACTTTCTCAGAGAGAAATGACCAGACAGAACAGGAGGAGAGGAGGGAGATCAAACAGCGGCTAAACAGAAAGGTGAGACTCCGTTTCTATTAAATACACTGTTCTGATGCTCTGGTTACTTCAACGTAAACAACAGACGGTGACAAATGTTTGGCACCTTCTTGTCGCTTCCAGCTCAACCAGCGGCCCACAGTAGATGAACTGCGGGACAGAAAGATCCTCATCCGCTTCAGTGACTATGTGGAGGTAGCTAAAGCTCAGGACTACGACAGGAGAGCAGACAAGCCCTGGACTCGTCTGTCAGCAGCAGACAAGGTGTGTACTAGATAGTGCAGTCACATCACGTTGATCTCTATGTCTTATTGCAACCACTCACTCAGGACTTATCACCAAAATCAATTTCACTATGTAAGTCAGTCGGATTACACAAATACCCAACATCTTTTCCCAAATTCCCCATTGACCTATTACTCAGGCTATCCAGCATTGCAAGTTGCTGTTATCAGCTTATCTCACAAAATCCCCTGTTCTCCTTAAACTTTTTAGCCTGATTTTATACATATGTATATATATATATATTTCCTTCTTCCTGTTGTTGCTTTGCTGCTCGATGCACTGATGCAGTTTTTTTCCTTTTCCCAACAGGCTGCAATCCGGAAAGAGCTGAACGAGTTTAAGAGCACCGAGATGGAAGTGCATGCCTCAAGCAAACATCTAACGAGGTCAGCATTCGGAAACGCCTGCCTGTGTTTGGAAGAACATGCATGCATGGGTTGATGCTCTATTCTAAGCTGCAGCAGTCTAAATTTAGCTCTCCTTGAGCATACAGAGGTGCATGCAGGAGCTAAAGATAGATGGGAGTGCTTCTATAATGGGGAGGGGGAGGTTGTCCTCCAGAGAGTTCTCACTACCAGGCAGCAAAGCATGATGAAAGGCCACCGTGTCCTCGGCTTAATCGTGTTTGAAAAGCACGAGACCTCGTGAGTTGTAACAGTGACCTAGAGGGAGGGTAGTGTACGTGCCTGGCTTCTCAGCACTGTAAATGGCTGTGCTAAAAATAGATCCACAGAACTGATTAATGGCTGCAATAACAGAAGGGCATCTGGTAACAAAGGCACCCTCTTGCTCTCACCATTTATTTCTATTCCCTTTCTTTCTGTGTTTGTCTCTCCAGGTTCCACCGACCGTGAAAGTGCGGAGTTTCTTCTGTGAAGAAATGCTGAGCTTTGACATTTCCTGAAGCTGCTAGAAGCTGCTCAGTGGCGACAGTTCAAAGAGCCCGGAGCCTTTCTGTCTTCGGCGCGCCTTTTTTTAAGAATCTTCCGCCACCCTTGACCATCATATTATCAGTATGAAGTCACGGGTGTGGGAGAGACGATGATGGTAATGTTAGCACTGGCGTGTCCTGGAGACTGCTGAGTGCCAACGTGGAAACTGGCAGGTGGAAGAGACTTTGGTGGAGCCTCTGACTCTCAGGACAAGAGCAGAGGATTAAAAAAACAAAAACAAAACAATCTTGTCATTCATTGTTTTTTTTTCTTTTTTTTGTACTAATTCATGGACTCCTGACAAGATGGTGTGAATCTGTGTAGTGGGAAGAAGTTGTGCATGTGACCAGCTTCACCTTTTCTTAACTGATGAATAATGTGTCAAGACTGTGTAAAGACTGCAGTGTGGGGGAGGTGGTGTTGGGGGTTGAATTTGATATCAACTGTACATACAGTATGTCAATCAGAATGGGACCGTTGACGTCTTCACTGAAAAGAGAAATACCTTTGTAAGCACTTACTTGTCTTCAAAATACAAGGCCTTTTTTTTAAAAAACTGTGCTGCTTCATTTATTTTTAAAACAACTTTATTTTCATTTAACAATATGGTAGAGGAGTTATTAAAAAGTAATCAATACAATTAAGATCTTGAAGGTTTAGTTGGCCATTTCTAGTACTTAACAAGCTTCAATGAATAAATCAAGAATTAGGGTTAAAAATAGAGTCAAGTCAATGAATAGCATGGGAGAGCTTACAATAACACCAAAACTTATTCAATTTATAAAAGCCATAAAATAACAACAGAACACAACATTTCCAATAAAATCCCAAACACTGGAACAATTCACCATTAGAATAAACCAAACACATCTACATGGAATCAAAGCAGAATCCAGAAAAACAAACACTGCATGAAAATACTTTGACTGAGCACAGCAGAACTGCCCAGGACAGCACGAAACACACAACCTGCTTTATTGTGTTCCGGGACAGTGTTGAACTCAAACCCGGCTCCCTCATCAGGGGAAGAACAAAGCATGCAGTCCTTTCTTGACACTCTGGAGCTCTCCCTCCAGCTATGAAGGACACAAAGAAACATTCGAGAAAGACACTTAATTTGAGATCTTACACAACATCATCTGAGTCATACTTTTCTTTCAATGCTACGTGCTTATGCACAAGCTTTCACGGAACCATTGTTCTTTTGACAGAGTGAAGGACACAACATTAAAGACACACAATGGAAGCCCAGCTCTTCTGTGTTTCCTGAAGTGTCACCTGTTCATACTCACCATCTCACTGAGGAATTTGTCCTGAACTGACTTCATGTCTTTTCTGATCGTGCACATCTGAAAACAGCACGAACAGCAGCAGGGTTTTTGGGGGTGGTAATAAAGAATATGACACAGTCAGGACACACAGGTGGAGAATAAAAGAGATAAGCAAAATGTCACAAAGGCCACTCAGCAAAAGTCATATTTGATAGAAAGCTTGACAGGCAGATGACCTCTTCTAAATTAAAACATATAAACACTGATTATTCAAAGCTGAATTTTGAGTTATTTCTACAGACTGCACTCAAGCAACACAATGAAGCAAATATTAGATATACTGTGAAGTCTATGCATGAGGATCACACCTCAGATGTGAATATTCTCTCCTCATACTCCAAGCTGTTGCACGTGTTACTCTGAAGCGCTCTCTTCAGGCACTCATTTCTGGAAATAAGGAGACAGACAACCATGGAGCTGTATATCTGATTTCTTTTACATATTTTTAAATATTTTCGTGGCAATCGTGTCACTCAGGATGGAACTACCAAGATAACAAAGAACAGACGACAAATTAGTGACACAAGTATGGACTGCAGAGTAGTGACCCATTTAATACAATCCCTTCTCAGATTTGAGGAGTTAGCAGCATAATAAAGTGCATATGGAATTTTTTTAAAACGGGGAATCAGGAACAGAGGGCATAAATGGCAATTAATAAAACATATGTTTATCAAAGGACTAAGACTGATATTGGTTTCTAATATAATCACTGAGTGACGAAGTCAGACACATCTGAAACGACTGTATAGATTATGTGTGTTAATTACCATATGGGGAAAGTTGATAGATGGGAGTGCTTCGTTTTTATTTTCAGCTGCTAGCAGTGTAACTATGGAGGGAATGCTTACGATAACCCCAGCTAAATGACATGAAGAAGAATAGGATGCATAGAACGTGTATTTAGTTGATGATTTCAAGCTTAATGAAAAATGTTTTTTTCCAATCAAAGGTTTTAATCTTTCTTCCAATAGAAAAATTATATAATTCTGTGTATTCTTCTTTAAACCTGAAAGGATACCATTGATCAGAGTGTGGAAAACAGAATTATAAGACTCTTTTAGTACTCAAACACACACACACACACGCCTTAATTTCACCTCGTGATTTCCTGCTTCTGGTAAGAATGGAAAGCTGTCATCTGTTTTTTCCAGTACATCTGTAAAAGGAAAAACCATTGGCACTGGTCAAATCTACAACACATCATCCTGGCGGCAGGTATTATTTAGCAGAACATTGCATGGCTGGATATTTTGTTTTTAATATTGCTTTCTGCATTTTCTCTATGTGGCAGACAGAGTCAGAATAACCTACAGTGAGGTCTTTGTCCATGTTTTTCAGTACAGTGTCATCCTGCTCCAATTTGTGTATCTCATCCAGGAGGACCTTCTGAATCTGTCTAAGCCTCTGAGTCCTGTAGGGAGGACAGACAATTAACCAGTAAAGTAGAAATCTAAAAGGAAACACAAACAAAGGTTACAGTGCCCTATCACACTCATGAAAGAACACTGTAGGGTTGTAGCCAATAAAACATAAACAGGATTTATTAACACAGTAAACTGACTTCTAACTAGATTTCACATTTGCTAAGGACCCCTGTGTGAAGAAGCCCAGATACACTTTTTTTTTTTTAACAGATTATTCTGGCAAATCTTTTTTTTTCTCATATTCTCCAGTTCTGAACACACAAGAGAAAATAATTTAGATTAAAATAAGAAAATGACCACCATAGATTCTCACTTGCCTCTCAGGACTTCTCTGTTAGCGTGCTATTGGCCATCAAATTAATTAAACATTGGCGATAACAAATGTTGCATATTAGCTGAAAAGATCAGACTTATAGGTCATTTACACACTGACAAACTAACTGACCTGCATTTGGTAATTTGCATATTAATAGAAGAGACGTGTTGCTGGATGGTCTTCAAAGACTGCTTGTTGTAAAGCTCCATCATGCTGTAACGTTTCTGAACACAAACATATATGGTTATGTAGCAGTTGTGTAAGTAATCATTCAACAGCAGTGCACACTGCTGTCTCAAATACATGTTTACCACATACTAGATTTCTCACAACATTAAGTGTTCCTTTAAATTGTGAACACAGCACAGACGCAATGTAGTGTGCAGCACTATTCTCTAACTATGTTGTATGTCTGGACACATTTCCAACCTGGAACTTCTTCTTGAGCTCCAAGCTCAACTGCTGACACATGTTTCTTGGGTTTACAGCAATTTCTGGCAAATCTAAACCTTCATCAATGTCCACGTCTCCATCTGTTACTTCACCCTCCCAATGACCAGAGGAAGACTTCACCTGGCTCAATTCATCCACAGCAGGCACCTCAACTGTAGGTAACAGACAGGCAGAGAAACATATTAGAAAGGACAACATTAGAGTCAAATTCTGATTCAAGAGTGTTTCATAGTTTTTTACCAGATCTTTTAAAGATGCCACTGATATCTTAAATATCCTCACAACATGATTATACATGATTATTCCTAAATGATATAGTTATAAAAAAAAAGATGTTTTGGCTGTGCTGCAAGGAATATTTTGACTTCCTGTGTATCTGTTGTACATTACATATAATTAAACACAGTCATATAAAAAACTTTAGAATAGATCTGGATGTAGTAAAATCCTGATCTAAGAAAAAATACAGATGAAGAAACTTCCTGTGCCAAAGTTGAAACACTAAAATGACGGCAAACGTCATTTTAATTAATCATATTAGCTTGTCTGATTAATGCATGTGTAGTTAAGGTTTTCCTGTGCTTATCTATGTAAGAGACTCTGAATAGGTGTTACGTAATTCATGTATGTCTTACATGACTTGAATAATTTCCGTGGCTTCAAATGAGGAGAGTGATTCCCTCTAATCTTGCTTCTCATCCTCTCTTCTGTCTCCTCGTCCTCTGAATGACTGGACGAGGAAATGTGGCGCTTGCGGCTGGGCCCTGTTTCAAAAATCAGATGCGACAATTAGATAGGATGGCATTTTATAATGAAGCGCAACTTTAATTTGGTGCAGAGTGGACCTAACAGTGGAATTAAACTGTAGCAACCAGGAAATCCATGGCAAAAAACCCCAAAAAACCCCAAAAAACAAGTTAAACGTTTATTTTACCTGAAACATGAGACTGTGCGAGTTTTGAGTCTTGGTCTGACAGTGGCGTCATCTATCAGGATGACAGTAATTAGTTAGTTTACAACAACTTAGACACACATTAGAGTGATTTAGTGTTCCTAAAGTTTTTCTAGCTGTAAAGATACATTCATGAAAAAAAGAAACCAAAAATCAGTAAAGAGCCAATACCTCTGCTCTAACAGATAGAGCCAGGGCAACAGTGGGACCGTCCTTAACTTTGCCGGTGAGTACTGATGAGTTAATAGATGATGAGCTTAGTGAAATCGGGGATACTGAAGACACTTTACTCAAACTACAGCGGTGGCCATGGCTAATTGTGTCATTTGGAAATGGTGACTGAGCAGGAGAAGGCAAGGGGGGTTTGTCCAGCTCAAGGAGTGTGGATGTCAGCAGGGGTCGAGTGGACAAAGGAGAATGAGGTGCTGAAGAAAGATTCTGTTCAATTGTACTTATCTGGAAACAAATAGAAGATTGAAGGTGGCAGAAAGTGATGAGAAATAATGTCAAGAAAAAATATGGTAACTCGTTTTGTGGTTATCTAATGATCATGTCTGCCATAGATAAGTGACAATAAATGAAAAAGACATTTCACACAATGCATAAAGAAGTACAGATTAAGTGCAGCAGAGCCATTATCTGCTCTGTATGGCATTAAGTAGGTCATTTCAATCATCATGTGCATTTCCCCATAATTAAATGATCTATTTATTAGGAATTCCTCACATGGCTTACTCATAAGAATGGCTTAGTTTAGCCGTAGCCATCTCATGTTAGACAAAATAACTGTCTGGAGTAGAATTTAGCAGTTTGAAATCCAATCTTTCCAGTTGCTTATAAAGGACAAGCTTCAAAATAAGGTTGTTAAGGGCAGGGAGTTATATTTTCAATCATCCCTATCCACTTTTTTCTCAGACAGTCTGGGAATTTCAACCTGTCATGCTTAGGTCAGTGGCCTAATTTTTTACTTCAGTGAAATAATCATTCACACTACCATTCAAATTATGCTATTGATTCTCACAAGACTGTTGTCTGACACCAATAAAATCTATGCAGAGTAGAAGTGCATGAATAGCTCAAAGACCTGACAAAGATGCCAAGATGAGTGTATAAACATCTTTATGGTGAGTCTAGATGGATCTGACAACTCGAACAGCCCACGGCAGATTGCTACAGATGTGCAGTATACTGGACTAACTTTATACAAAAAGCAGCAAAGACAAAAAAAAAAAAATCAATAAGGGCTCCTTACTCTTTCCCTGCTGGCCTTTTTGCTGAGTTAGGTGCAACTACCCTTTTCATCTTCTTACTTTGTTATTTATTTTCTTTAATAACAGAACACCACCCACACTGGAATACTCCAGTATTTGCAAAAGCAATGCTCAGAAATAAAAAAAATATGCTTTCAACTCAACAAATTAGAAAAACCCATACTTATGTATTTTGCACAGTGCCGTAAAACAGTTTGGGTTTTTTTGTTTTAACCCTTGACAGATACCTTATCACAGTGCCATAATATGTCAGAAAGGTGATGTACCTTTGCTGCACTAAGTTCAGTAGGGGGACTGGGTGCAGGGGTTTGTCCTCCAAGTGAAGTGAGAGAAGGGACAGACTGCTTAGAATGAGTCTTGGATGAGCCATGGTTCTTTTCTGCAGTGTAGAAAGAAGACTTGCACATTTCTTTATTTCTGACTTTAGGTTTGGGTAGCAGCAGGACTGGCGAGGGGGTGTCTTGGCAAGAAGGCTTAGGGGAGGCAGGCAGTGGGGATCCCCGCGGGGTGAGAAGAGGGGAGCAGGTCAAATCCAAGGTTGGGACTGACCTATCAGCAGCTGCGGGGATCCAAAATAAGCACAGATGTTCAAACAGCTGGCTTCAGAAGTTGGACAAAGAGTAGAAGGTCAATATACACAAGTTCCTCTACATAGAGGTTGGAGAGCAAAAGGGTTCTTTATGCAATGCTTTACATAAAGTGTTTAGAGTGAAAAGGTTTCACTCCCATGGAAACGCACATTGCCGGCACCAAATTGTTTCACAGGGGTTTATACAAATATCTTACAGCTGATAAAGAACCAGCATTTTGAGTGAAGAGTATTTTTTTTACAAATATAAATGTTAACAAAGATAATGGAGACTCATCATTATGACTCAGAGTAATAAGTTAAGTTAGCGTTTCTGACAATCTCACCTTTTGAGATAGTTAAACAGTCAATGTTCCTACACAATAATGAAAATCAAAGTTTACCATCCACTTTTCTTCTGCAGAAACAATATGTGTGTCACTAAAGGAAAACTTTTTTTTTCAGCCAAATGTTAAAACGGCTATTAAGTGAAACCTGAATTCTGAAAAAATTGTAATTCAGTGTAAAATAAAAACACAATCCAATGATTTGTAAAGTTCATAAACCCATATTTCATTCAGAATAGAAAGAAGTGAGAAAATGTATCATTTTAAGAAAAAATTCAAGTTCATTTTGAAATGAATTTCAGATTAACCTCTGTCATCTTTACTTCTGACAAATTTGCTTTTTACCCTCAAATGTGCCAATCAACCTAATTAATTGCAAAATCTTTCTCCAATGGTTTCATTTTAGTACCACTTAGTTTACCAGCCTTTTATTGCTTCCATCAAATCCAAAATGAGCTATTATGTTTCATGAAATAGTAAAATATCTCAGTTTAAACATTTGATATGTTATTTTCTGTGTCCTATTGTGAACAAAATATGGGTTAATACGATTTACAAATCACTGCATTCTGATTTTATTGACATTTCACAGTGTCTAAGTTTGTCGGCGGGGAATTGGGGTCACGATACATGTGACCACTGTGATGGAATTAACAAACCATTTGATCAAACATTAAACATTAATTAGACATTAGCAGCTGTCAGAGGGATCAAATGGCTCTTATCTAACTCTGATGCTAGAGAGTCGTTTTTTTACTGTATCTTACATCTCATCTTTTCCATGAGAGGAGGGGATGGACAGAAAGAGGTCTGGCAAGTAACCCAGGAATCCTTCAGTGAACTCATCTGTTCTTGGGCATTTGTCTTGTTCAATTTTGAAGTTTCTTGAGGAACATTTTCAGGCCTCTGCTGGAGAACAAAGTATGTTATTTATGACAATATGTTATACTGTGAAATCCATTCAGAAACACAACCTGCAGGTGAAGAATTAAGACCACAGCTTAGTCTCAGCTAAATACAGCCCCCCCCCAAAAAAAATTTCTCCTTTTGACGTTAAATAATAATCCACCAAAATATATTCAGATCAAACACTGTTTACAAATGATAAAAATAGCTGCCAGGTCTAATAAGAAAAATCTGGGGTTTTTTCTAGTAAGTTTCTGGTCTCAGTCGATAGTTTAAAGTCTTTATGAATACAATACGATTATTTTGGAAATTGCTTTCCCCTGTTGAGTCAGGGGTAAAGCAGGGCAAGGTTTAGGGAAGTTCTACCTTGTAACTGAGAAGCTGTTAGCCTATGAATTTCATAGTTTCTCATTTAAATTTACCTCTTGTTCATGATTGCTTATACATGTGCTGTGTAAATTCTATAAAAATCAAACATGGTGTAAGTCTGAATTACCCATCTATGGCATATAACTGTATAAACACTTAGTATCTGCAAAGATGTAAAGCTGTAAGTTGAAGACAACAAGCAAAAAGAAAATTTCTGTGCAGAACTGATGTCCTACCTTGAGTACAGAAGGTTTTTTAAAATCTGACTGGTTGTTGTTGCGTTTTCTCCTGTAGGTATCAGCTGCTTGCTCAGAGGTTTTCTCATGCTTCCTCTGCTGGTCTATAAAATATTTCTGTTGAAATTCAGAAGAAAAATAAATATGATATTGCTCCAACCATTTCTTACATAACCACTTAGTAAAGATGACATCAAACACATATGACCTTGGAAGTGACTGGCTTCTTTGCGCATGGGTTTATATTGTTTTCCATTTGCTGGGTGCTGTCACTCTTTTTCTTCTTCTTTTGAGCTTTATGAACTTCCTCAGTTTTCTTTAGACGATCAGAGAATGAGTACTATTTTTAAAGAAAAGAAAGGTGCAAAATATAAATTATTATTGTTGCACTGGGCTCAAAGGTTTTTTTGTCTTTTCACCAGATGAAATGTGTATTTTTAAAACTCAATATGGTTTAGTGAGTAGTTTATTAACACTGTGACTGAGCTATATATTTTTTACATCAGAGCTTAAAATTGTACGTCTTAAGTGTATTGAAGGGACGGGCAACCGCCATGTTTTCATGGACATGAAAACATGGCGTTTTGACATTCAATACAATGTATGGAGGCAGGATGAAGTTTGCCTTTTTACATCATATATATTTGCAAAATGTTTGAATAAACATGTCTGCTTCATCTTTTGTTTACTCTGAACAGCGATGCCAATAGGATTACTTAAAAAAGCAAAGTGGTAACTGTTAACTGTTTTAAAAAAACAAAAAAACTGTAACAATGCTTAAGAAAAAGAAGTCTGTCTCCTGCCTTGGTAGCAGGAGGATCCTCAGGTTCTTCTGGCTGACTGTCATCAGTATCTGGCTCTTTGTAGCTTTTGGTAGAGGCGGCTGCAACTCTCTTGGGCCTCTTAGTAGCTGCATGTTGTCTGCTAGATGCTGCTGCTGGCTTTACTCTCTCCTTTCGCTGACCACGGTCCCTTTTCATGTGGCCGTTTTTCTGATACAACAGTGACACACTGTGGTTACTTAAAATAGGGCAGCTTGTAGCACAATTTACAAAAACATTAATCATTCCTTACCTGAGTTGATTTGTTATTACCCAATCCAGCTCTTGGGAAGGTTGGGACTAAATCTGGAGATTCAACTGTAATGAAACAAAACATGTATGCAGTTACTGATGTTTTCAAATAATTTTATTGGCATACAGTAGTGGTGCAACAATTTTCAGACTTTGAGTGTGAATGTAACTTTAATGGCCTACACGAAGCATGGTGTGGGACAGGTCTAGGTTTGATGGGCGCCTGCCTGGAGTATTTGGTAACCTTGGTCTTGGACTTTGTGGCTGACTCTCTAAGCCAGCTGACGTCTGTTGTGGCATTTTCTGTGTCTGTGTCACTAAACAGGTGCTTTTTTACATGCCCCTTCTTCTGTAACACAGAAAACAGCAGAGGACAGACATGAGTACACAAGCATGAAGAAAATGTTTCCACAAACATACAATGAATGCCTACTTTTGCCATAGGCTCCTCTTTCTTGGTTGTGCTGGGGAGTACTGGGGAGTGGATGCCACTGTCAAACAATATGGGAAGTATAGATTTAACAAAAGATTGGTAACAAAATATTAATATTTAAGACAAATACAATTCACAGAACATTCTCAATGGGCCCTACTTGTTCTGTATGCCACAGGTGTTTATTTTCTCCTTCTAAAATGAAATAAGTGAAACAAGACTGTTAACTTTAATCCTCCTGAATTTCTAAGTTCTCATGCTGATACATGTCAATACATAAAACTGACTCATATTAGTAACGCTTACCTCAGAACTGAGAGGTGTATTGGTCCTGAATGCAAAAACGTCATCTCTATACAACAGGGGAAAAAAGTATTACATTCACCGAAAGACAAATCTATCTTCAAATATCTTTGAATTTTTTTAATTGACTTAAATTACCTCCGCCTCACAGGGTTTGCTTTGGTTCTGCTATAGGATCTAATTGGGTTTTTGGATGTTTCTCTCTAAAATACATCAAATTAATCAATAAAAAAATTATCTTTAGTAAAATAAGCAGAGAAAAGTGCTTTCAACTTTTTTTTTAAAACTATACTTTAAAAATTACTCAAATTAATCCTAGACATAATTATAATATTTTGAATACTTACTTTTCCAGTTGATAACCAGCTCATATTGAAGATTGGTCTACTACAAAAACAACTCCATTAATGACATTATTGAAGTGGAAATTTAAAGTGGAAAAATTACAGCCCTAAATGTTCATACCTGTTGACAAGAGAAGGAAACCAGTTCTGAGTGAGCTTTTCAGAAGTGTGTTTTTCTTTAGATTGGCCATTATCCTTATAGCGGCTAGAGATGAGCTTCACCATGCTGCCTGCAGCCTCTGAGTCTCTCTGAGAGCAGTAATTTCAAGGAATAAGAATCACCAAAAACCAAAGAAACAAAAAAAACTTAATCCTTAACAAGAATTTTGAACTTGACATTAAGCTCCATAAACTTTACAGAAGTCATACCTTTTCTTTGTCTAATTGAGCCCTCTTATTTTCAGTCTCAGATTTGGGTGTTTTTTTCTCCTTTAGAGTTTTAGTTGTGGAGGTCTTCACTGATGGTGTCATTGGAACAGCACCAGTCTCCAGTGACGTCTGGCCCTTGGTCTTCCCTTTTGCACCACCATTGCTCTGGGCATGTTGCGGCTTGGAAGTACATAATGAGGAAACATACTGGTCTCCTGCATTCGTTTCACTGGAGTCTGTTCTGATATCAGATGCTTCAGGAGGTGGAGAGTCTTGGTTCCTCTCCTTAAGGACATGCCGCAGTCGCTCGCTGAGCTGGATATGCAGTTGCTTTTGGCAGACTGAGCTCGAGGCTGAAACTGACCACTTCGATGATAAGGAGCGCTCCCGAGGACGCGCCATACCTGAACAAGGTTATATAGAGAGGAAAATAACTGTAATCAAAACCCTCATAATTGTTAATGGCATTAACATTTAACTAGCTTGGTTTTGTATATTTTACTAGCTGTTTAGCGATACTGAAGATATTTGCTGCCGTCTTAGTTTACCAGATCTTGGCAGGGAACTCGTTTTCGGTGTTGGCATCATCAGCATTTCAGAAACTGAAAATTTGTGCCAATTAGAAGCCCTGTAATTTAAACAAAAACATAAATATACTCAGATAGACCCATTACATACAGATATCAATCAGAACACTGGCTATGCAGCTATGCAAACAGACTGGAGGTTCTTCATGGTACTTGCATGTTACTCCCAGTTTGGGGTTGGGTGTCAGGCACAAAATTCTCCTCTGCAAGTGAAAAGACCAGTAATGGGTTTAGTCTTTAAACAAATAAAGCTGTAATAAAGATAATACAGCTTTATTTCTGAGTTAAGCAAAAACCAAAGAAAATATATTTCTATCATACCCTGGGATTTTTCTCCTCCTTGTTCAGCCAGAACCATGTTCACAGCATCTCTCAGTGCTATGCTCTGCAAATGACAGCAAATGAAACTGTATGACATTTTATATTTAGCAGAACACAGTTAGCTACTTTGTGCCTCATACTAAATCCTCTGTTCCTTATAATTGCTGCACTGACTGCATTGATAAGAACTCAATAGCAAAGATTTTTGCATCACTTTATTCTGACTGTGTGGAAATTATGTCTTTACATCAGGCTATGAGCATTAACCGAACAAAAAAAAAAGAAGAAACCAGTATCCTGACGGAAAGTTACCATTATATCTTAAAGAAAAATCCAGATTTATGAAGATTCAACGGTTTGGAGGTGACCAGAGGTGATCTAAATAAGTCTAAGTAGTTAAACATCAAATTATTAAGAAATGTGAAAAGCAAAACCTCTGTTTACACAGCTGGATTGTACTATGGTCTCCTTTAATCAAAAAGGTTCAAAAGATCATGCAAAAGTAGCAATAGTAGTAAAAAAGCATAATTTATAGATAGACTGTACCTTTTTGTATTTGTCACCTTTATTCTTGATGGCCTGTTTAGAGGCTGTGCTCTGTAGAGATGCATCACACCGATAGTAACTAAATAACTGAATTTCCAGGACTTGGTGTATAACTACTCCTAACTTGGCTAAACAGTACACATTACAAAAACATTAACATTTACTTAACACTATTTGTGCTGTATGCAAGGATTTACAATATAAGGCAATATATTCAGAGTATAACTAAAACTTAATACTGAGTGCATTAAAGAGTAGCTGCTATGACTGCAGTTCTTAACAGTGGTGATATGTGAACTAACCACTTCAAGAGATGACTTTTCTGTCCCAATGCCATTGGCTGGAGTGTCTAAAAAGGACAAAAAATGTCATACTCATCCATCCTCCAGGATTAAATCAGCAGTTCAGAATGATACAACTGAAGACAAATGAAACAACTGGACACATAATAACTACTTAGTATTCACATACGAACTAAACCAACCCCAAAGGACAGGAGGAATTTGATTCAGCTCTAGTATCTTTACATGTTTTCCCTATTCATACTCTTAAGAATTATAATACAGTCTACAAGAAAAGCAAAATTTATTTGTATGGGGTGTTCTTTTTGTCTTCTTTCACAACTTGTATATTTTGTTGTTTTTGTGATTATGTTTATTCTTGTGACAGAGCCCATTTATTTCTCTCACCAATAAAGTAAAGCCTGTTTCCTGCAAGTTAGTACAATTACTGGAATTGGTGTGGCTGCAGTTCTTCACACTTTCTACTGTCACCTACTTGATGCAAGAGAGAAGGAACGATGCACACTTCCAGCTCCGCCGCTGCTAAAGAAGGCGGTGGCCTCAGAAATCTTCATCTTGGCTGGGGTGACCACCTGGAGGGAAAATCAGATGTCTATCAATCTTTATGATGGTCTGTTTTATAGATTTTATTTCACATCAATAATAACACAGAATTCTTTATAGAATAACTTCTGTGTTTAAGAGGAATTTAGTGTTTAATCCATGGTGAGGAAAATACTGCACAATATTTATTTGGTGGCTTATGTGCACCCCCTGCTGTTAAGTTTCAGGAGTGCCTTTCTATTGAAGTATCCCAACCAAGACTTGTCCTACGCTTTCATTATATAACTGATGCCAGCCTTAAAAAACATGTTAGAGTGTAACTGTTAGGATTTATATTAATAAATGGATAAATATTTATCTTAATAGACTTCATCTGATATTTCAAATACTGACTTCAGCTGAGGAATTGTTTGTTGTATCAATCTTCGTTAACTTCCAGCTTGTGTTTTGACACATTCATTTTCTCTGAACTGATCCTTTTCTGCTTTCCTTCATATTTTGCATATCTCTAGAAGCAGCTAGTATTTTAACCAACGTTTTCAGTGGGGTTTAATTCATAAAGCAGAATTTTGTTCATACCCAGAAATACCAGGAGAAATATGTACACTTCTGTAAAGTAAGCTAAAACACTGCCTTCACTGACTTAACTTTATGTTGATTTCAATCATAGTATGCCCCCACTCCCACTCCATTTTCCTGTCTAATCTAAACTGTCTGTAATTTAAAATTTAAATCTGTACCTGTGCTGGTGCAGCTGTAGCAGGTAAAACGTAGTTGACCGTACTTTTTTCACTTTCACCAAGAGACACCTGGCTCTCTGGAACGACCTAAACAAAGATGAACATACAGGGTGAAAAATCTTTTTAGACATTAACAAAAGAATTTGATACAATAAAATCACATGAATAAAAAACCCCAAACACAAAGGCTCACACCCATTATAATTTCCATCGAAATAAGCCAGGAATCAATATATTATACATTTCAATATATTGCACTACCAAATGTCCCTGAAGATACTAACCCGAAGTTGAACGCGGACAGAAAGCACTTAAGCATAAAGCGCTTTGAGAATCAGAGTAGAAAAGCGCTATAGGAACCAGTCAATTTACCATTTAAACCCAACTCCAGCTCAAATGTTGACAGTTTAATAAACACTGCATCTGAGATGAGAATTATTACAGAAGTATAATGAGAGCATTATGTTGACAAACCAGTGTTTACCTGAGTGTTGTTCTCCATTAAAGATTTAGCTGTAGCTTTCACTACAGATGAGCCCTGATGGAAGAAGAAAGTCTTAATCCAAATACTTAAATTCATCATGACCACAGTTTAGCTTCTGTTTGGAGCCCCATTCTATCAGTGCAAAATATGGACTTTTCCACTTGGTGTGAAAGTCTTTTTAACATTAATGTATACCTTAGAATTTACTTGTCATGTATCTATTGTGGTGTAGCAAGAGAATTCAGTAAAGACAGATAGACTCTACTTTATTTTTGCTGTGTCCATAGACATTTTGCAAAGCCTGCAGGATGTCCAGCGAGGAGCTGAAATGGATCGTAAGACTGGATCCTTCAGCTGCACCAACAATGACCACCTCTGACAGTTTAATCTGCAAGACCTTCCTCTTGCCCACCTCTGGACATTAAGAAATTTTTTATTAGAGCAAATACTTATACGAAATGGCAAAGTTGCATGCAAATAAAAATTCAGTGAAGGTGAGCAGGCACAAATGCATTGGCCTTCGTGTATACATTACCTTTTACAGTGTAGCTCTGGACTTCATGCTCATTGATACATATAGTTTCCCAGTGGCTATCCTACATTGAGGGTAAACCAAAGTTTGTTAAGCAGATGTTGACTATGCTAAGCAAAAGTTGAGTTTTTCAATGTGTATATTACTGTGTATATTATATATATGTGTATATTATTGATTTGAGGTATCTGTACTTCTTCATCAGCCATGGAGAAGTAAAAAGAGATGCTATGGCTGCCGAGGTTGAAGTCAATCCAGAATTCCTCAAGTTTCTCATCCGAGGGCATCAGCAGCTGACAACATATCCACAACCTTATTACAACAGCAACTACTAGTATTAACAATACAGCATGAATTTGGACATAAGCTGTTATTAGATTAAATAGACTAGGACTGTGTGGTGAGAGATATCCTATGTGTGTTCAGACAATTAATAACTGAGTTGTTTCAAATTCAATTTTGTTTTTCACATTTCAGAACAGAAACCCTGTTGATACTGACCTCACTGCTGTCCAGATAAGCTTCCAAACAAGGGTAGGAATACACCCTACAGTTCACACAGAATTCTGTCATCAGAACTTGCAGTAAATCTTTCCAGTCAAGATGGCCAAATACAGAATGTATTTAGAGATTTTAATTAAAAGAACTTGACAGGCGGAATAAATTGTAAAATGCAATATTGCTAGAGAAATAGACAAACATACGAAAATTCATATTAACTCAGGTTTAGAATGAAAGTTACTAATGAAACCACATGTGTTGTATAGCACTGAGCTCTGTTATGTATGTACCTTCTCTTGTCTCCCTGCATCCCATTCACCATGTTTAGAAACGTACGACAAGCCTGAAATCACATAGACTTGCATTCAATTTTATGCAGTCTTTTTAGCATAAACAACATCAGCAACAGCAACATTTCATCAAAAATCAAAAGCAAATATAAAATAAATCAAAACAGACTAATGTTACCGTCTCAAATTCAGAATCACGTATTTTGGCAAATGCACTGGCCACATGGCTCATTCTGAACCATTTATATGCAAGTTCCTTCCTCTGGTCAGTTGTGGCCATTCTGCACAATGCCTCCATCAAGGATGACTGAAAGTCATAGTCTGAGGGGGAAATAGAAACAGTGTTTTACATATTTTGTTTTTAATAGTAATTCTGGGTAAAGAGAAATGTATAAAGAAAGCTTACCACCAACATCCATTATATGATCAGCCAGTTTGATCCTGTAATCAAATGAGCAATCTACTTCTTAATAATTAGCAAATGTGGTAATACATTCTTGATTGTGATCATTCATGTCTCCGATTGTATTACATTTAATGTTAATAATCATTTAAGAAAACTACAGTGACATACATGATATCAGAGGCCTCTTGTGACATTAGGATCTTCGTGTCTTTTTTAAGTTCCACTGGGATTTTGTCCAGAATTAAGTTGAATTTCCGAATTACCTGTTAAAACATTATTAGGCAGTTAATCAACTGTACCAAACACATTGGTCTTTCAGGTTCAGTGTTACTAAAAATTAGAAAAACTACTGTAAACCTCTTTCTGGATCAGGACGTAGATACTGGGGTCAACAGCCAACTGGCCAATAGGATGCAGAAAGGACTCAGTGATTTTGTATGTCCCTGCAAAAATAAAATAAAACATGGTGTAGCAGACAAAAGTCAATGCTTTCTTCTTGTATACAGAGTCATCATTAAATTGTTGTAAACTTATTAGAAACGTCTTTTAAGTTAGAAACTCTTATCCATCTTACACTTAAATATGTCCCTATATACTTTTTTAAACAGTATAAAAAAGATGTCATTATCTACAGTACATAGCGATATGTACATCCATACCCTCTTTGCATGCCTGATGAACCACCTTTAACATAGAGAAAGTAAAAACAAATCAAATGAAGAATACTGAAACGTTTGACTTTACAAAGTGTGTTTCTTATTAGAAGTTAGCTCACCATTAAAGCATTTAAAAAGTCTTCAGAGAGGTTGATTAAGTTCTCATCCCACTGCAGCCCACACTGAATCCACAGTTGTCTACATTTTTCAAACCAATCCACCATCTGCACAAAAAAAAGGGTTCAATCAGACTACGTATGTTTACACAACCCACATAGTATGTACCTTTATGTATTATTACGTGTATACTCATCTTTTTTATTAGACCCTGTGCTATTAACCCCGAAAGTCCTTGGCCACCACCAGGTAGTATTAGGTGTTTTCCACACTTGTAAAGACTGGCAAATCCCAGACTGGCCAATTTGGGGTCTTTTTGAACCAAACCCTAAGGAACATAAATATGGTTTCATTAATTCCACTGATAACGCAGCATCATATTGTGTAACTGGGTGTTTTGAGTTTTATCTCACCCTGCAGATAAGTTTATCCAATTTGCTGAGAAACTGTTGAGAGCATTTGATGGGAGTCTCTTCATAAATCTCTCTCTGCAAGAACACATCCAGTGCTCGGACATCTCCGGACTTTACCGCCTCACTGATTATGTGCTCCAACTAAAAGGTTGAAGTATAAAATTTACTTTTCACCATTAGGCCTGAATATTGATTTATTAAACGATAGTAATATTTACAAAGGGAGAAAGTGTATGCATTCACACCTGTGTGTTCGGAGCAGGTGCCATCCTTGTGAGAAAATGTTTTCCTGCCACTTGGCCTCTTTAAAATGACTGTAATCAAAAACAGCAGACATAAACCTACCAATCATAGGCCTATCTGAAAAGGCCTCACTTCATATAAATTATGTATTGACATGTAATTTTCAGAAGTTTAACTAGTTTGCCATCAAAAAGCTAAACACTAAGTTATCTGTTATCTTTACATGAGCCTACGTGAAATGCTTTATATAAAATCTATTGCGGTACATGAAATCTGAGCTGAGTCATGAGATATGTTGCTAACCTTTATGACCTCATCAGGCTTAATTGAAGTTAGCTAACTTAACTTTGATGCTAATAGAAGCTAGCTAACAATAATTTCAGACCATAACCATCAGCTGGCCCGGGATAATTACATAGTTAATGAGATAATATCGGCGTGTATTATTTAAATGGCTCTACTTACTGTGTTGTCAAATTTGGCACAAAAAGAGGACATGACAGGTTGCTCCTTATTTTATATTTTTCAGTTGATCCCCTACAACGCGCGCGAAGTCTTTGCATTTTTTGCGCACGCGCGAGAGGGTTTACGTCCAGCCGGAACTGTCGCCTCCGTTCATAATACAGTAAGACAACATTAAATAAATTTTTAAAAAATCCTGTATACAGGCACTGTTTCTCAGCAGCTCTTATAGTTGATTCAGTGGCTAGAATACATTAGTCTGACTGATTTGAAATAGATCTGCTTATTCACTAGGGACAAAAGAACCATGTTTAGATTTTTTTCTGCTTTACGGTATAATAAGTAATATGTAAGGGTAAACAGTAATTATTTGTACTTTATTTTGTTCACATTTTTAAAACTTTCTATTCTACTACAGTTGTCTGACTGCTTTATTTATCAGTTACTTTTCAGGATCATACCTTTCTGTCCAGTTAAAACCACATATACTATGCCCCCGTGTGATTTTTAACTTGATATCTTCCTGATAAACTACACCTACAGGAGATGCTTTGCCATGGAAACCCATATCAAGAAGTGCCTGGTGTTATGTTAATGCGAGAGGAGTTTTGGAGTTCTGAAACCTATGATTCAGCAGAGCGTTGGCAACTTTTAGGGACCATGTGCCTCAGGTCTCAGCAACCCCGGTGTGTAACTTTATATGGTTTGCCACTTCGTGGGTGGCTGTGGTTTCTAAATACTTCCACTTTTCAAAAATACCTCTTACGGTTAATGGTGGAATATCTAGGTGGGAAAAATTTCAGGACATGACTGTTTAAAAATGTGGCATCCTATAACAATACAACGCTCAAATTCAAATTGAGCTCTTCAAAACTACCAATTCTTTTACAAACGTTTGCTAAGCCTGAACATATGGCTATAGATGCTTGGTTTTATACACATGAATTCAAAGAGTAAAGACCTGTGACCCGGTACTTTTGTCCTCATAGTGTATTTAAACACCTAAAAAACCAAACAAAAAAAAAACTTACAAAGCTAAAAACATGGTTGTTTTTCTGACAGGACAACAACACTACTAACAAGTTCCTATAGAATCCATTGTTGTGCAATAAACTACCCAGCAGCAGTTAAACTTAGCCCCACTTTCAACATTACAGCAGTGAAATGCAATACACACAGGTATCAGGGCAACAGCAATTCAACATTACCACATATAGAAGTAAAACACAATCAGGAAGCATGTTTCTGCTGATAATACTTGCATATTCACACCTAAGTAAGATTTAGAATACAGGATTTTAGCTGGTAGTGGGTATTTTCACAGTGTGGTAGGCCTACTGCTACTTAGAATCTGCCACTTTTGCAAAGATAAAACATTACATTTCCCTCGAGTGTGAAGTCATTTATTCTCCTATGGCTGAAATATTTACAAAACATGTTTGTTAGAGTATTCTGTAATTAAGAATATACATAACAGCTTTTTTAGAAAGGCATCTTAAAGCCCATTTGAGATGCGGGACTCCTGCATTTCATAAGCTAAATATGGCTTAGCACATGAGAAACATTTACACTGTATCTATGGCATGTTTTGACAACATTTGACTTCCAAATACAGATCCTGAAAACTCAGCAAACCGGTCCAGAAGACCAACATCCAGCTGGTAGAAAGCCTGAACTGTGAAGTCCATTAATTTCAGTTTCACCAAACAATTTTGTACGGGATGTTCCCACACTGAAGTGCAACTTTTATTAGGAAAATATAACAATTCAGTGCAATTTTTACAAACAAAAATACAACTGGCAGTAAAGCTGGCACCAGGTGTAAGTGCACTTGTGTGTGTGTGTGTGTGTTTTATTCAAACTACTACTATGCCAGCACTACTAAGAGCATGAACAGTTTCCTGCGTGTGGTTATGGCTCCATCAGTGCATTTCTTTATCTTATTGCCATTAACAATACACAAAAAATCCCCACAAAAAAGCCAAATCCCAAAGGATTTTATGGCAAGCTGTAGCACGCTCAAAGATTTAATTTTTATGCAGATTGGTTAAAAATTGCAAAAATTACCCCAAATGGCCTTGGCAGATGATGTGTTTACCAAGTGTTTTTTGTATAGATATTGCTACATGTAATCATTAAGTGTTCTAATGCTCAAACTCTTCTCCCTTTTGTGTGCATACTAAGTGAAGTGCACCATGCTATCCTCGCATTCTTTGGGCACAGAGAGCTTGTAGTTCTTGCAAATTAACTTGTAATTCTTTCCATCGTTGTTGTCCCAGTACTCAGCACCACAGACTTTGTACTGAATGGCAAACTCTAACACTGCTTCGGGTTGCAGGAATGGAGGTACAGGCAGATGAAAACGAAATGTATCGCAGCTGATTTGGCCCATTCTGCCCTCACAGTTCTTAGTGATGCTGGACACCCAAGAGGCCTTAGCTTCTGCGCAGCTCTTCCACCCTGTAAATGAATAACGAGCCATCACATCTTTCTCAAAGTCCAAATTGAGGACTTGGGTGATTCCGATGACCCCCAGCTCAAAACACAGGACTCTCTCAAGGCAAACTTTCTGCTCATGGAGACGATGCAGGAATCCTGGATGGTCTCCAGGTTGCTGGGCAAATGCTGGCTTCAGGTATGGCAAAGAAATCTCCATATGTCTTCCATCTGCCATCTCTGCACTCATCAACAGTCTAAAGGTAACATGATGGGGCACAAGTGGATCCTCTCCCGATTTAAATATCTTGACGTCTTCCAGGTCCAGTCCCAAAGAGTCAACAAACCGTACACCAACACTTCTGCACTGCTTCTTCTTGTCAGTGGCAGAAGGCAGCGAGTGCGACCGCTGACGGATGATGGGTTTAGGTGTAGGTTCACAGGAGAGACTGCGGTGAAACTGTTGTTTTGGGAACGAAACTCTGGGGCTCGGGGGGCGGATTGGAACTGGCTTCTTCTGCGCATTAGGCTTGTCAGCCCGGAGCATTTCAGTCAAGTTAATAGTAACACACGACCTCCTCTGTTGAGACTGTGCTGGAGGAATCCTTTCAAGTCCAATAAACCACCCTTTATCCATGTCTGGTGAGAACAGGGGTTCAGTTCACCTGTAAAGTTGGGAAGTATTTAGTTAGGTGCAAATTTTACTCGCGTTAAAAGCATAAGCTTCAGCATTAGCTTAGTAAATGCAACAAACAGTGAAGCAACTTTCAACAGAGCAACTTTGACGTTTAAACAGTAAAGAGTGGGCGTGTACTCGGGAAGTACGTGCCCGCATGCATGCATGCATACGGTCTTTTTCTGTCTCTCTAAATGACTGCAGTATTCCTGAAACTGCCTTTAACATCACTTGCTGCAATCAGACGTTGACATCACCTCACCATGTAAAGATGTGAAGAGTCAGTCACGTCTAAGCTGCAGGAAGCAGCCCAATCTCGATCCTCCATGTAGAGTAGTATTATCAGTGCTGCGTGTTTCCGTGCACAGTGTAGTGCCTGTTATTATTGGTTGCAACTGCGTAGCCTGATTTGTAACTGCTACCTCCCTTCATTGCTCTCCAACATCCCATACATGCATTCAGCGTGAGCTTTATACAGATCAGCTGACGTGCTCGCAGTTAACAGGAACCTACACAAGGACCAGAATGACGTCGCATGGGTGATTGAGTACTTCAAATGAAGCGGGTGCGAGTTCACGCTTTTTAACTCCTTCTCTGGGACACGGTCCTCATCGGATCCCATCTTGTGCACTCCATTTGCTTATCGACTGCAAGCAAGACTCTGCAAAAAAAGGGCTTCCGCAAACGCTTTAAAATGAAGCCAGCGCGCTTTTAACTGCAAGTCCCATGATGCACCGCTGACGCTCGCTTCGACACGAACAGGCGAGCCAGTCAGCAGCAGGTAAACAAACCTATCTGACTGGGACGGCGAGCCAAACAAAGCGTTTGCGCCGTGTCACCGTCTTGCATTTGTAATGGCGATGAAGACGACATCGGGGAAGGAGACGCGTCAGCTGTCAGCAAGCGATTCAAATAACAGCTGATTTGCGATCGAGCAGCGGGGCCGTACGACTGGGACCAGGAGGACGCGTTTCAACCTGCGGATACAGGGGACGCTTGACATCTACGCACGATGCACTGCAGCATTTTTGAGAAAATGGGTGTTTTTAGCCTCATTATCAGACTGGAATATGTGATCCGAGATGTCGGTTGGGTTCTTTAGCTACCGTGTGATTTAACTGCGTCGGACTCGAAAGCAACAATCATCCCCGACTGTGCTGCAACATGGGGCCCATCATGCAGGAGCGCACAGCATCCACGACACTGAAACGCGTCGTTTCCAAAGAGAAGATTCGGGTGAAAAATACCGAAAACAGCGGGACAGTAACCAGGTAGGCCTCGTTTACGCTGACGGGTATTGCACGTTTTTTTTTCTTTTTATTTGTATCCCTGACGCGAAAGCGATCCTAACAAACCCGTGTTATGTTTTTGCAGTTCAAAGAAGGGTAACAAGACGAAGAAATCTGTGGGCCAAATGAAAAATGGTCTCCCAGGATCAGGTCAAGATAAGGACACGGTGACAACAGTGCACAGGGTATGTAAATGATACCCTGATAAAGTAAAGGGATGTAAATGTATACAACATAATTATTATTTTTATTAGTTGATAACAAGATAGTGTTGCCTCATGAGTTCCTAACTGTGTACATAAAGCAGAAGTAATGAGAGATTGTTTTACAGGGTGCACAATCAAAAGGTGCCAGAGTGAAGTCTTGCACTACACGCAATACAAGCAAAGTGTCCAGGTAAGAGTGGAGTTGGGGGTTTGCATGCTTTGCGATTGCTTTGTAAATCCCTAAATCCCCAACAGCTTTTCCTCGTCTGTCTCCTTACAGCCCCGAAGAAGAAGGGGATTTGAGACCTCAGCTCCGCAAGCAATCTTATGCACACAGGAAGGAGGAAAAGCGAGAAAATCAACGTGTGGCCCAATGCAGCAGCGAGCTCCAGCAAAACCGTGGGGGGATGGGGAAAAATCGGCGAGCCCTCTCCCTGCCTCTCTCTCCCATATCAGGAGTACGGCAAGTGCCGCCTCAGCCCCTGATGCACTCCCCGGCTCCCACTCCTGAGGCACTCCAGCAGCACTACAATCACAAGGATGATGACACAGACAGTGCCAGTGATCTGTCGGACTCTGAAAGGCTTCCAGTTCTGCCCTCCCCATGCACTCCCTGCACCCCTCCCCATCTCAACCTCCGGGCAGAGATCATCAACTCTAGCGACTTTCCCCCAGACTTTCCGGGACCCCATGGGGCAGTGGGTGATGAAGATGAGAACGAGAAACCCAGCTACAGTTACCCAGACTTTCTTCCTCCTCCCTTTAACAGTTGGAGTCTGAGACAGCTGGCAGTGTTTCTGCATACAGAGGGTCGTGGTGCCCCCCGGCCCAAGCCAGTAGGGCCCTTGGAGAAGTACCTGGAGAAGCTCCTCCAGCTGGAGTGGCTCCAGATTCAAACGGTCCAAGCAGAGAGCAGCCGTCCGCCCGGGAGCCGCCCAAGGCCACAGGGCTTCTCCTCTGCCACAACAGCTCATCAACCCAGGCCTCACACAGCTCCACCATCCCGACTCAACTCCCCAAAAGGGCTGCGACACACCCAGCGAGCATTCCCATTTGCACCTGTCAACAACCCCCCATCACCTGCCTCAACCCAGCACCAGGTCTCCCGCTTTCCAGTCTGTCCTCACTGTCACATTCGCTACCCATTGTGCAACGGAAGCTGCTCTGCTTATGCCTACCAGCGCCACTCACGACTCAGCCCACTGCTTGAGCGCAGAGCCAGACCCGGTGCACCAACAAAAAGGAGCAGCAGTGAGACCCGAGCTCCCTCCACAGAAGGTAGGAGCCCAGGAGGGCAAGGTGGAAGTGTGGGAGGGGCTCACACCCCAGTTAGCCCCTCAGCTGGAAAGAGTCACCACAGGCAAATGCAGGCTGCAGGCAATGCCCGTAAACTACCACAGGAATCTGGCACTAACCCAAACAGCAGAGGTCAAGCGAGGAAAAGCCGTGTCAGAGCTAACTCTGAGACAGATGTTAAAAAGGAGGCTGGTGGCATGAAAGCAACTGGTGCAGAAAAACGTGCTTTTGCTGCAAGTAAGAGAGAGACCATGACATCCAAGAAAGAGGAGAGGGACTGGCAGAAGACAGAGGCAGTAGGTCAGGCCTCTAAAACAGCCATGAAAAGAGCCGCTAAAGACCTGTCCTCTCTCCCCAAAGCCCCGGTCAGTAGTAAGCAGTGCGGCAAAACAAAAAATGTGCACTTTGTCGCAAAGTAACCCCTGTAGAGCTGCAATATAGTGCTTTCCTTAGAGGTTACTCGGTACAGGAGCTTGAACCTATGCTTGCTTTCTGTGTAAACTGTGTAATACTAACATGTTCTAACTGTTGTACAGCTAAATCAGTAAGTGGTGTACAGCCTTTAAAGGTCGAAACCATCAGCAATCGTGCAGCTAGAATACAGAAAAAAAACAGCAAAGATAACTCGACATTTAAATAGAGCAGAACTATATACGCTGCATTTAATTCAGAATGTACAGTTATAGTTATATGGCTCACTATGAGCCTGAACACTGCTATTATTCAAAAAAGTAAAGCTTTTGTGTACAATGAATAAATAAATAAAACTATTGCACTGCACAGTCATTGCTCAGTAATCCTCTAATGTTAAAATAAGCATTTACTGTCTCTGTGGCCAGTTTTCAACATAAGTAATCCACAGTGAAGATAAACAGAGGTCACTATGTTTCAACCATCAAATACGACCATAGCTGTTTCAGTGCAATTTTTGAATGTTGGAATGTATTTGTTTTCAATGTTCTTATTTTTTTTTTCTCAATGTTGCTTTTTCTTGTTTCTTTGGTGCCTCCATGTTTTAAGACACATTTTAAGTTAAAGCAAGTTTAGGTGAAAAGAAGGAGGCACAGTAAGTGGTGGGGTACTGCAGTAATGTGGTCTGTTCCAGATATATTTGTGATATGGTTTTACATTTTCGGTTACAAGGGCTTTTCATGTTTGAACAGCTTGAATTGTAGTTATGATAATATACTGTATTTTGCATAGAGCTGAGCTCTTTCTATCATTGAAGACGGTGTAATGTTTGCTACGAATGTAAATGCATATTTTTCCAAATTTTATATGCCATAGTTATATTTATCAGAAGTGCTGTGGTTGACTTGTACTTTCTTTTTCTTCTTCTTTTTTTTCCCATCATCATTGCTGTTTACACTGTCACGCACAAAAAGAAAAACGCAAAGAAAAAGACCTGAATGTAACTTTGTGTCATTCCCAGGATTCAATGGAAGTTCAGAGGATCATAGCTACTAGGCTGTAATGTCCTACGTATCACCTCCATATCCCATACTTGACGTCTGTAGGACACTGTGTTTACATGAGTATTTTATCTGTTTCTTGTGATTATATGTGCACTTGATTCATGAAAACACGACACCGATGTAAATGTGCTACTTATTCTGACTGCACCTCTTAACTTAAATATCTATGTAAACTATCAAAGCCATAGATAAGGGGCCTGGAGTGGCAGTGTTGTTCTAAATGTGTACATTACATTGACATGCACGCAGAAAGATTGTGGTATGTACAGTATTTTCTCAATGTTGAATGCGAGTATTTGTAAGGCATAGAAATAAATGTTTTGCACACAAGCGGTACTGGTCTGTTGGTCATTCTTTGTAGCACCTGAAAAAAATTATGCCAGATTCACAACTGTTTTTGTCATTGACATTGTGCATGCAAATATGCAAACACATGCTGCCATTCAAGCACATTGATTGTTGGATTCATAAGCAAAACCCTCTGCACTAGTGTATTTCTTGTTGAATATAATGTAGGGTAATTACAAGGTTTGTAGTAGATTTTAAGTATCAGATCTGCACAGATAACTCTGTATAAAGGATTAGATATGTTTTTCCCCATAGCTGACTGCTTGATAGACCCCTCAATGCCACCCTGATCACTGGATCTTTAACACTAAGTACTGGAGTAGCAGCATTGTAGTAGAAAATCTCAATCTGATTATGCCTTCCTTTGGCATGGAAATGGTTTTAGAAGCTGGCGAAGCTGTTTCTCTCTGTCGTTCACACACCCTGCAACAAAGAAGAGGTCCTTAGAATGGAAATTACTGTTGCCTCGAAAGAAAAGGAAAAAAAAAACAGAAGCCGCACATTTAGGTTACCTAGATGTGTGTTAGCTGTGAAACCGGAGCTGCCATATGTTTGTAGGTTGGCATCCTCTCTGTAGACAGGACCATCATTCCACATGAGATCGTAGCCACCCACTCTCTTCTCCTTCCCAGTGAGTCTAAGGAGAAAACAGACCATTAGAATGCAGTATGGAAAAAAAGGAAATGGAAGTGAGATGTTTAATGTTGGTAAGCTTTTCAAAAGTGCTTCTTCACACCCACATTCTTAACTTTTAAATGTGCTATAATCTAGGCTCAGACCATATAAAATGACTGCAGGGAGAGGAAGCCCTCAAACTCTGCTCCTTAATGACAAAAACGGAAAACCATATGAACGAGGTCTTTACCTTCCCTCCATATCCACAACATTCAAAGTGTCTTCCAGCAGTCTGCATTTCATCTCATAATCCTCCTGACAGCTGGGCATGTGTGATGGAGAGGCATTCACCTCAATTAACCACCTAAGGAAAGATGAAGGGTTGATTATGTTCAGCAAACATTTACTTTCGAGCCACTGTGGGCCAGTCCACAGGTACAGCAGACGGTTCATTAACGATGGTTAGTATCTGCAGTGGACAGAGGTGCTTTAATTAATCTGTGTGCTGTAATTTAGCACAGCCAACTCTCATTTTATCAGATATGCTGAGCATTTCTTTAGTGGTTATTCATGCATTTCTAGTGAATTCTCCTACCTTAGGTATATATATCAGTTTTATTTTATGAATATGTAATACAAGTTATTAAAGGCCATTGAGAAACCCAAAAATTCTTAAGCATGAGCATGCACGCTTTAGTAGTGTCTATTTAGAAATGCATGTAAATATGCTGTGTTGGCATGTGTTTACAGACTTACGGTTTGAGGTCCTGATCCAGTAGTATGTCATAACCATAGAGCTCAAAGCAGTGTTTGTCATTAATAATGACCTTTTGTACACTCTGCAGACTGCGGACAAAGATGTTGTCCATCTCTTTAAATAGGGTTTCGACGACCTCTCTGCCGTGTTTTGCGGTCAGGTATCTTCGAAGCTGTTGCATCTGCCACTTGCATCCCTACTTATCGTTGGATGAAACAATGCAGCAATAAAGAGATAAAAGCCATTTAAAACAGGGATGTTTCAGAACATGAGCGTAAAGGTAACATTAGCTCTTTTTCTTTGAGGTTCCTGAATTACACACCTTCTCGTGATCATAGTCAGGTGCTGTTTTTTGAACAGACACATTGGTGAGATGCATATCTGAAAATCGTTGCTAAGGAGAAAACTTTACTGATGTGATTCAACATGGACAAAAAAAAAAAAAAAAATTAGGATGCAACAGTCTAAGAAATGTGGCCAAACAGAGCTATTTAAAATTGATTTTACATGACCATTTCATTAGACAGAGCCTAAATTCATTAAATGAATTGACTGTGCTGATAACGCAGAGCAAAACATATATTAATAAATGCATTAGCATTCAAATTAATGCTAATAAATACAACAATACCATAAAAAGGGATACACTTGTCATCAATACTGCTGAGGGAAAAGCGAGTGCCTGAGAAGCGGGCAAAGCCGTCTCGATACAGCCAGGCTTTCAGGGGCACATACTGAAAGAGAGACAAACTGATTTTAACATGCAGCAGATTTTACGTTTTATATAAAACTATGCAAGCTACAGGGATCAGTACATACTGATGTGACCAGCACATAGACCCTCAGATCAAACTTTCTGCCTGTTGGGGAAAAAAAAGCATAAAAAGTAATGAAGCAAGTATGTGGGCATCTATTTTCTAAATAATAAATCTAAATTAATTATACTAAATTGTATATTTTTTGCATGATCATTACCATTGATTAAATAAGGGTTCTCTATATAGCGCTGTGCCACATAGCTTTTCACTTGAACTCCGTCCTTTTGTTCCTCTGAGCGGGACCCATCCTGTGTGAGTATTAATCAATCAGACTCTCCAAATGTCTCCTTTTAGCAGTTTAACTTACAGCCAGTTCTTTACATAACCTCACCTTCTTCCACTCTATGATGTCTTTCAGTTTTCTGAACAGAAAAATGCCTTTGCCTTGAGATTTTCCAACCTAGACATAGAGAGACATTTTCATGACATCAGAGCAACATGGTTATAATTTATTTTTACTTTCTGAGGTCATAAAAATATATAATTTTTTGTTTTTGCACCTGATTACTTTTTTTCCTTGCTTGTTTTTTTTTTTTAACTAACCGGCTTCATGATCCAGGTGCTGCCAGGGCTTCGATTGAATTCCTCTACAAAGAGATGATACTCGCTGGGCAGTGCAAAAGTGCAAGGGAAAAAATCACAGTTGGATGCTTCTATGCGACCAACTTCCCTTTCAAGCTTTTTCTGGTATCTCTTGAGGTTTTTCACCATGAGATTTTTGCGAGTCAGCTGTAGTGCAAAACATAGAAACAAAGAAAACGATTTGCTAACTGCTAAAATGTCCATTTAACAGTTACATGCGACCACAGGCTGATGATACCTCACCTCATAATGGTTGCGAAAGTGGTTTATCCTTACGTGCTCCTCCATGTATGTATGATCGAAATTTTCCCTCAGCCATCCCACATCACACCAGTTGAAGTCCCACTCACCATCACTGTGAGGAGGAGTAAAGAAAAAAAACAGGATCAAAGACACCACTGCCATCCATCCCTGGTGTAGCATTCTCTGGAGAATGTTTCTGATTTCCTTCTATATATGCATTCCTGCACATAATTCCACAGTTTTTCTAAAATATCAATCTACTCACTCTTTAACCTCAATCCAGTTTGGTCTTTGGTGCAAGACATCTTGTATGGTGTTACAAGGCAGGCCACATTTGTAGCGCACACAGCTTCTTCCTTCCCTGAGGAAACACTGCATCACAGTCAGTGCTACCAGTACATGCACTCTTAAATGTGCAATCAAATTAGGAACAACACTTACCGCTCTTCACAGGAGCCTTTGTATCCATATGCCTGTAAGGGTAAAGGAAGCAAAAAGAAACTCAGTGATCTTGAGGAGCGACAAAATTTAGCTTTACCAGCACTTGACAACTTCAAGCTCAATTGGTAACTGAGTCTGAAGTTGCAAGATATTATAAAATATAATCAATTCGCATTTTTTCTGAATTTGCAAATGGCTGCTTAACCCCAGCTTCCTCCTAATTTGTGCCTCTCATGTTTTACTACTTTATTTCAGTGTTAAGGCCACAAAGTGGGGATAACCAAAAGTCTACGAGTGTGTTTTTCAGACAACTGAATAGAACCCAGCACAGCACTCTTCTGCTTTTATTATTAAATTATTAGCTTATGTACCCCATAAGTTATAACTCTAGTAGCTAGGCAATACCACATCCACATCTTTGTTATAGGAACAATGTCGCTTCTTTCTGTTTACCTTATACTTTGACATGGATGCCCTGATCGCGAAAAACAGAGGAAATTGTGGAAATAACTATTAAATTAAAGTATTTTCAAAAACACGTGAAAGTAACGCGTACTAGCTACAATAGCAAAAGTTAGCTACTGTTCAACAGTGTTTAACAACAGCTGCTACCATGGCAACCTTGCCCCGCATTGTGGGAAGAATGTCCTAGTGTGCTTCCCGTAGAAGACAGAGACTTGCTTTTTCAAGAAGAAGCGCCTTTCTGAAACAGACCTAAAACCCTCACGAAGGTCATAATAATGTGAGGTTTTCATCCGGCTCATTTAAATCATGATCATGCACCAGCATCTATGACTGAGTCTCATGAGCTGCTCGTTAACCCGATAAGATGGAGAATATATTAAAAATAACAGGCCTACAAAAACCTAAAGAATGATGAAAGCAAAAATCATTATTATCTTATCTTATCTTATCTTATCAGGAATCTGTTCTATCAATTCACCACTTAGTGGCGCCAAAACTCCAATGAGTGGGCCGGATGGTACATTTGTAGCATATCCTAATCAATAATAGATATTTCTTAATCAGCATTTAATATTTATTATTCACTGCTAAATTAAATCAATTAATGTGTAATTGCATTATTTACATATTTGTATTATATATCTGTCAACAAATATATAAATGGAAGCTAATACTGCTATACTATTATTATTATTATCATTATTATTATTATTATTGTTGTTGTTATTATATAAACTCCTGCCATTTGCATCCCACTTTCTTGTGCAACCGGTCCAATCCAAACCTTACTCATACTTGATTTTTAATTCCTTACTTTTTAAATTGACAGAACACAATTCTCTATCAATGGTTAATTGAGCTCAGTTCAGTTTGATTTAATTTATATAAAGCTAACTAACAATAACAGTCACCTTATCGTGCATATACACTGCAAAGTAAAGACCTATAATATTATATATATATATATATATAATATTAGAGAGCAAAACCCCAACAAGCAGAACATTAATGGATTGTATCTAATATGCATATTTTTTCTTTGTGACCGAAGCCTGCTCATTTGAGTGGTCAATACTTCCATCAATTTTTAAAAAATGTGTCTCTGATATGATCAGGACCGACACCGTGTTCAAGTTTCACTCTGAGCACCTTTATTTTTAATTACAGCCTTCCCACTGCTTCGGCACCGTATATATTTCACCGGGAAGCCAGCTTTCCAGCTCCTTCCCACACAAAGCACACCGCTCAGTCCTGAGTCCAGACACTAGAAAGGGGCAGAGTTCATCAGTTGTAATCCCTCTCACCTGTCCTCTCCGTCCTCCCGGCACAGCCCCGTGATCTTACCGTACCGCCCCTCCATTGCAGCAGGGCCAGAGACCACACCCCTGCCAAAGTCTCATTGATCCTTTGGTTATTGTTAATGTTCATTTAATAAATCCGTGGTGGGTAGGGGTAACAGTACGTGGACAGTATCTCTTTTTAAGCTATAGCCAGTTTGTAAAAACATTGACATTTGTTGTTTTTCAGCGTACTGTCAACAAAGTGAGGGGAGCTTACGCTGGACTCACATTTCTGTGAAAAGTTAAATAAACTGGAACATTACTATTTGTTACCTCAAACAATCAACCATACTTTAGACTCTGGTTTATATGTTTATGTATATAAAATCTGATCAGGCTATTTAAGAAGACTTTAAGATGAATGTTGATAACCTCTCAAATTGTAAAATGAATGGTTTTCTAGCTAAACCAAAACCCAGCCTCAAAGCCTCATTGAAATGAGAGCTGTTGCAAAGTGCAATGTATGATTTAAGGAACACATTAAACTGTGAGCCATTATGAGGGAGTTTTATTGTAATTATTGGGTCTTTTTTTTTTATCACAAAGATGAAGGCTAGATCAAATCTGCTCAAATGGCAAATTTTTATGTTTCAAATCCAAAACAGATGGCTATAAAATGGCATCAGTTTTCTTTTAACCTTCATCTGCTCGGCTGAGGCGCAGAAGTAAAAACATGCACGTATTAATTTGGTCTCCAAATGGCAATAAATATTTGGACCACCCCCGACCGACTGTGCATGCCATGTGTAATAATTAAATGAGCGTGTGATTATACCGCAATTACATGTAGGATGACTGAAAACTGACAAATTGCTTAAACAGAAATGCTAACGTGATTTAGCGTTTTCAACCTTCCTCTGTGAATATTAAGTGCAGATACTGAAAGCTGTATGAAACTTGAGCCATCTAAGATTTCAATGTTTCCTGCTTTACGTTACCTCTAATACCTTTTTTACATTTTTCCTACAACCAGCAACCTTACTGTTTTTAAACAACACTAAATTATAGTGTCCTGTCCTCAGTTTTAGTCCTTTGTGTTTCTTAAGAAACATTCAATCTTTACTCTTTCCCCTTGCTTTTCAAAACCGAGTGTGTGCAAAAAAAAAACTTTGTTTCCTAATCTCTGATAATAAGTTAAGCACTAGGTGCCAATCAGAGGCCAGTGTTTCAGCAAGCTTTCATTCTGAGACACATTTCCTGCATTTGTGTCTGTGCAACAGTTTTGGTTTGGCACTCACTGTAGAGAGACTTTCTATCAGTCTCCAGTAGTAGCTTGTATGCATGTTGCCTGTAATTTTGGCTAACCGCTTACATTTAAGTCTTTATGCAACAAGAAAAAACAGCTCCATGATCACAAGTGTCTTGGAATGCAAATTGTATTTGGGGGTGAATCCACATGGGTTTCTCTCTTTTAAACATGCACCCTGTGTCTTCTGTGGATATGAAGTTAAATTCCAACTTTATTTTCCAATTTAAACTGTCATCTCAAATTTAGGTCATACTTTCAGAGGCCCTCTGTGACTGTTTTAGTTTGACAACATTGATTCAACCACTCTGTGGGTTTTGCATACCCACAATACCGCCAACTTAATGTGAAGCATTATGGAGGTCATACAATTTCCAGCAAGTGCTAGTCATCAGTCATGGTAAACCATATGCTCTTCAACAACAATACCGCAAAGCAGGAAATCTCTGGGGTAGACGGGATCAGCTGCTACTCATTTGAGCGCTATCTTGCTGTGTTTAGTGTTATAATCCTCACCTTGGAAGGATGTTCCGTTCGTGGAAAGTTCAGCACAGCCATACATATTTCTGCAGAGTCTTACAAAAATTGGTTGAAACCCTTGTCCACATTCAGAGGAAACACCTTAAGTAAGTCACTCAGTGAAGAAAGCTAAGGGAACTAGAGGCTCATGCACCATGACCGGTCAGAGGTGATGGGAGAGACACAGGACAAAAATTACCCTGTGGAAGTTAGCCAGACATTAATAATAGCTAATAATTAAATGCAGAGCATAAGCACATAGAGAGAAAAAGGTGAGTGAACAAGAAACACTCAGTAGATCAAGGGAAGCCCCTCGTAGCCTAAGGTTATAGCAACATAACTAAGGGAGGATTCAGGGTCACCTTATCCAGGTCTAACTATAAGATTTAGCAAAAAGGAAGGTTTTAGGTCTAATCTTAAAAGTAAAGAGGGTGTCTTTCTCCTGGATCCAAACTGGGAGATGGTTCCACAGAAGAGGGGCCTGAAAAATGAAGGCTCTACCTCCCATTCTACTTTTAAATATCCTAGGAACCAAAAGTAAACCACCAGTTTGAGCCTGAAGTGCTCTCCTAGGTTAACCTGGTACTATGCGATCTTTTAGATAAGATGGGGATTCAAGATCCATCTTAAACTTGATTCTTAAACTTGATTCTGAACTTAAGAGGGAGCCAATGAAGAGAAGCCAATATGGGGGAAATATTATCTCTATTCCTAGTTCCTCTCAGTATTCCCGCTGCAGCATTTTGGATCAACTGAAGGCTTTTCAGGGAGTTTTAAGGATTGTCACAAATTACTTGTCACATCTCACACATATGGCTAAAGATTCACCAGTTAACATAACATGCATGTCTTTGGACTGTGGGTGCAAAACCAGAGTGCTCCAGGAATACCATTGCAAAACACTGGGAGAACCCTCTGAAAGGTCCTTAAATCTATAAAAGAACCTCCCTGCTGTGGGGTGATAGTGCTAACCACTGCACCACAGTGGCACCGCTCATTTTACATGAGCTCATCAGATTCATTTCAATAGGCTTACATATCCCTATCCATCTTAATACCACCTGTTTATTGTTTTCTCCGCTCCCTACCTTAGGAGCTCCACAGGGTAATGAGCATGGAAATCCCCAGATTTAGCACACACAAAATGTTTTCTAATAAAACACAAGAGGGCAAGAAAAACAGGACAAAGTGGTAGCTGGAATGCTTCTGTAATGTATTACGCTCTCTCATGTCTCTCGGTTCAGGCTAGAATGTGTTGCAAAGAGATTCCCTCTGCCAAAAGCACAGCTATAATAAACACTACAGGGTTGGCAGGCCGAAAGTGAACATAAAGTGAACATAAGAATACATGTGTTATAATATGAAACTATATGCATGATTTCTTGAGTCAAAGTGAGGAGAAAATAGATGTATTATTTACAATTGCTACAACAACCTGGGAAATAACAGAAATTTCCTATTGGGAAAACTTGGTGGTCCAAGGTGGATTTTTAGAATGGTATTGGTAATAGACTGTTATGTTACATGAGTAAAGTGAGAAAGGTTTAATTAAATAAGGCTTGCTATTAGGTTTCACACTCTAAAGCTTCAGTTTAATATCCATGATCAGCTATGCCAAACCAAGATATCCAAGGAGATTTTGTAACATGCTTATTCTGTTTTGACTGCCTACTTCTGGGTACATAATCAGCATCATATGAAGCCAGAGTGCAATGTCAGATTCATCCACCCAGGTTGCAGAGATCCTTCACAGAAAACCCAAAATGATACCTTGAAATCATGCGTACATTATGTGACTCCTAAACCACATATTCAGTTTTCTGATAGCTTTCTGTCTCCATAACACTGGTCAGGAAAAAGAAAACAGAATATGGTCTTAATTTATCTGGAATTCTTTCTGTTTCCCAGCTTGGGGATTGTGCCAGAGAACTGGGGTATGGCACAAAACCTTAGCCTTGGGGAATTTGGGAAGGAACCAGAGGGCAATCACGAGTCAGACAGATTTAAGTTTGCTTGGATGCTTCTGTAGGAAAGTACTAATCCAGAACACTTAATGCAGATGCAGACCCAGAGAACTAGAAGGTAAACATTATATACTTTGGATCATTACACCAATGTATCTAAGTAAGTTTTTCAGTGTTCATAAATGTGGATGAATTTTCTAGGTTTAATAACACCAATTCCAGGAAGAACTTTTAAATCAAGTCTATTCATAATCTACACTTTATCTAATAGTTTATTTTTTGACAGCTATTTCTGCAATAGGAAAAAAGCACTTCCATATTTGAAAAATGAGCACTTCTTCCCGCTCCTTTTTAATATGTAAACTGATTCAGAACAGGTGGAGTGATACTGGAGTGTGTTTTGCTTTATTTTGTATTTCTTTTTTTCTTCTCCTTTTCCTAAATGGTCTTGTCTGTATTGTTTACTTGATAGAAAGAAACTGAACAGTACAAAACAACATAGATACAGATGTTTAAGAAACTATGAAGATATTATCAGGTTTGCTCATGAATGATCGTTGCCTCAAGATGGAAAGCCAGCCGAAAGGAAATTGGAGTTGAGGGCTCAGCGAGATATGTTTGTTTTCATTCACTTGAGCACCCTCATTCACAAACCCTTTGTGGTTTATTTGGTTGGTTTTGCAATTTTTCAGCATCCAACATCTTAACTGACTATTTCTGTATGTGATGTACATCAGTGATTGCACCCATATTTGACTTATTTTTCTACATAGTTTAATTAAATTAATTATCTAAGTGCCGCCAAAAACCCCCCCAAACTATTTTAGACTTTGCTTTCATGATTTATGCGGACACTTGAATTTACAGTGTTAGTTCCATGTGTCTATGACTACTTCATAACTTAGAAATGTAACTTATTCCTCCCTCAGTGTTCAGAGCTGGGCTGGAACTGGCTCTCACTGAAATATGACTGATATTTTCTATTTGGTTGTAAATCAGTCGCTGACTGCTTGATATGTTTGTGTTACATTCATCACCAGACAAGTTCTGATGATTAATTGGATCAATCAACAGCATTCCTGTGTACCAATAAAACACCTTTGTTGCTTTGGCTGTCTAATCAGGATCCCCGTCTTGTTGCGATAGCTCCATCTCCACCTGACGATGGTGTGGTGGCAGCCTCTACTCAAACTCCAGCTGCACACATTCCATACAGTTTTATTTTTATGTCTACCCGTTATTGTTCATTTGAAAACTTTGCAGGTGAAAAAATGTAACTTGCTCTTTGTTTTATTGAGGCTTCTTGCAATCCTCTGAGGATAAGAGGGCTATGCCAAGTCTCTTTATTCTGGCTTGTGTTCTTGATCTGTGGTGGCCACATAACTGATCTAGTTTTGTATGGTGTGCCAGGTCGTTTGCAAACTACTAAGTTTCATTTATTTGCACGCCAAACAACCGATTTCAGCAAATCTAGCAAAAACATGTTATCTGTTCTGTAAGTTGAGAGGAAATCGCTAAATTCAAAGGCAAATCTTTTTACTGTAACTAATTTTTTGCAAAAATGCACGGAAGGAAAGCTGTGTAAAAAGCTGCACCCTGCACAGGTCTGCTGTCTATCACAGAGTAAACACTGAAAGACAGACAATCCTTCACGCTCACAGCTGGGGCCAATTTAGAACTGTCAGTCAACTTAACATGCGTTTCTTTGGACTGTGGGAGGAAGTCAGAAACAACTTAGAACATACAAACTCAGGCCTTGGGTGGCAGGTGGATTTGAGCCCATGATCGTCTAGTTGCGAGGTGAGAATGCTAACCACACACACATGACATACACAAAAACTAAATCATAAAAAGGCTTGAAAGAATTAAAACACTGACTTTAAGCATATTTTTATTTCAAAAACCGTTTAGAGCTGACTTAGTAACAAGCTCTACCCATAAAATTAAAAGGCCTATCAAGGGGGAAACACACTTCCTGTATGGCAGCAACACCAAGATGGCCTAGAAGTGGGTTTCTTAAATCAGCTGTACTATAAACTTGAAAATAGCAATAAGTGGTTCTGGGCAGCACACCAAGAAAGCTCCTGGCTTCAATCTCCTAGTTGGGGTGGGGCCTCTGTGTGTTGAGTTCATACTCTCAACTTATGGATAATATGCACCAGTCAGTGGCAACAGGTCAGCAGTGATTAGTGCAGATGAAGAACTTATTTCAATATCAAGAACCCGGTTGTATCTTTTATCCATCACTGAGCAATACCTTTTTATGGGTTATAAGAGCATTACTATTCAAGAGCATAAATATTCATTCGTTGATTTATTCATAAACGTGTCCAGTAAAAATGAGTAAAAGCATCAAATAAATAAGTATGAATAAGTATATATGTAAATACATACACTGCGATCTCCTGCTGCTGCATCTGAAAGAGGGTGGGTGCTAGGAGAGGTGTGGGCGTGTACCCTCCGAAGTCCCGCATGTTTTAGAAGGCAAAGCGACTTCAAGGGTAATTGTTCCTCGCCTCGCCTCAAAGACCGCACTTGTTTTGCGACTGCGGCAGTCTGAAGCTTGCATTAGAAGAAACACAGGTTCCCTTCGCCTCAGTGTAAAAGTTGCAGGTACAGGATTTACGGGATGAAGCCATTGGAATGAAACACTCTGCGTCCTCCGACACATTTGTTTTTTCACCTGCGGACCACATGAACTGCACACGGACACGCGCCAAAGTTAATGGATCGATGATGGTTGGAGATTAACTTGCATCTTCATCAGGCGTTTGCTTTATTTTGTGGAATATATGACACATGGCAAAGATGCTGTCCATCCTCACAAGAGTCGTGCTTTTCAAGATACTGGCAGTTATTGTCTTGCAAGGTAGGCAATAAGGTATATTTATTTTTTAAGGTTGTTTATTAATTCATTAAATACCTTATTATTTATGAAGGACTTCTGATTTAGCTGTTTACTATTATTTTTATTGTTTTTTGTTGTTGTTGTTGTTTTTTAACATAGCTGCTTCTAATAACGGTATCTTGGCGTCCCGCGCCTTGGTCCAATCGGACTCAAAGGTGTTTGGCTCCCGGGGATCCGCTGACTCACAGCTGTCTGAGACAGCAGAAGCAAAGTCCAGACAAAAGCGCTGCACCTGTTATTCCTACAAGGATAAAGAGTGCGTCTACTACTGCCACTTGGATATCATCTGGATCAACACCCCCGAGTAAGGCACGCTTTATTAAGTTCAATTCAGACGCCGCCGCTTTTGTGCAAGAATCCCAGAGGTTGCACAACGTCGCCTTGTTTGTCAGGAGTGATAAGAGGTAGCAATTTAGAGTCTTTCAAACGGAGATTGGCACGTGGCTGGTTTTGCAATTGAAATAGGAGCCGTGCACTAGAGGCAACACACATTGCAGTTACACCCAGTTACCCACCCCGAGGCACCAGATTCAAGTGATGGCAGGCCCAACAGATTGCCAGTATTCCTGTAAAAGTCTGGAATCAGGCAGGTGAAGGATATTATTTACAGAAGTTAGTGCATTTATTGTGTTTTCCGGGCACGCCATGAGTCATAGCCTAAGCCTGTCTATTGATAAAATGCAATGACAGATTTCTTCATTGCACTGGCTGACATGGTTTGACAGATATATTTAGGCTTGGGTACTAACAGGTTATGTGGGCACAATTAAGTAAGGTTATTGTTACATCTTTAACGATTATTTGATTCTATGTTAATTAGGTTATATATTTAAAGTATGGCTTGATCTAGCTATATCCTTTACCATTGCTACTGGTGAAAAACGCTTGATAAGGCGTGTTTCTTAGACAAGTTGTCAAAGTTATGGCAGGAAAAGAAGGGAGTTGAGTCGATGTTTGCTGTCAGCAAATACAAAAAGGGGCAGTCTAAGATACTGTACGTCTACCAAGGATTTGGATTAGTTTCTGATTGTTTTAGTTGAAAACATTTGATGTGAAGACATGGTGTAAAGTGTCTGATCTTGCAATGATATCAAATTCTGCGTTTTGGCTTCAGATTTCCTTCTACGTTAGGCCAAGCCGCACCTTTAGTAAGATTTTCATAACTTTTTACAACTTTTAAATAATCCTGCTCAAGAACCGTCAAAACAATCTAATCACAAATCCTCTTTCGCTGAAGTCTTACAGATAAATATTCTTCTCAGTTAGTTAGCTGGCTTTTTATTTCCAGTTATAGGACTCATCATATAACTTGTGGCTGCCACTTGCAGTTTGAGTTCAGCTAAAGATCTGTAAGTAAGGTGAAGGCAGACATCCAAACACCTGCCAAAGTTCTAAAACCTTTTTTTATGTTAGTTTCTCCTATAGTGGGTGTGTCCTGGAGCTTATTTCACCTTACACGCATATTCACATGGGCACGCACACACACAAAGGTGAAAACAATACCAGTAACTCTATTGCAGCAAGTATTAGGTGTATTATGTGCGCGTTGAAAACTTGTCCTTACATGGTTGGAGCTCTGATCTGAAACAGAGGACTCCCAAAAGGATTCGATGCTTTTGAGACAAGAACATAGCAAACCCTTAGTTAGAGGAGAAATCCCAGATGTTCCATCCTTTTGTTCTTGCTTACAAGACTAACTTTGAAGTATTTGTGTGTATATACAGTATAACATCTCCTCTACAGCTCCAAGTTTGATCAAAAAGGTCCTACACATTGTAAGAGTGTTTAAAGTGAAGCTTTCCTCAAATCCCGTCTTTCACTTTGGAATAACTGCCCTCAGCTGACAACAGCATTTCATTACAATGAGCGTGATCTCTGACTTACAGCCCCGACTTCAGATTGAACAGGTATAAGGTTCAAATGCATTTCACCCTGAAGTTAATTACACAGGCTGAAGTGCCAGTGGAAAAAGACACAGTAAGGCAGCCCAGCAAGATGCCAGCAACACTGTAAGTACTCAGTCACTTGTAAGCAGCAGACAGTCTGACATAATCTGACAAATCTACAAAAGAAAGGCTTTTATCTGTTATGTCAGTGGATCTTTCATTTGAAATGTCATGCAGATTTGAGCGATCAGGTAGGTCCTATAGATATAAAGGCCTCTATATAGATCCTCTTTTTTCACAGAATCAATCACACATGGTTGAAAAGAGATAAGTGGAAAGAGAAAGAAAAGAAGTGATGCCTACCTGGCACTTGGAATCTAAATGTTATCCAGATGCGAGGATTAGGGCCAGAACAGACAATATAGTGATGGACTCTGACTTTATAAGTTTGATATATCGAAGTCATATGTCAGATTTGTTTTTTATTCAGTTTCCCTGACCTTTCTGGCTGCTTTTGTTTTTGCATTATCAAAAGAACAAATGTTCCCTGGTTCACTGGAGAACATAAAAATAGTTTAACAATTGCTTTAAAAGGAATAATTAAATCTTCAAACACATTTTTTCTGGTTAGGGTTTCAGCACTGACAGTGTGAAGGTCCTGATGTATCTGCTCCATTTATTATTTTTGCTTTGTTTTGCTCATCTGTTGCTAAATACTGAAAAAAGGCCTCTCTCTATCCTTCTAAGGCGCACTGTGCCGTACGGAATGTCGAGCTACAGAGGACGTCAGCGAAAACGACGTGGTGTTCAGCCGTCCCAACACGAGGGGGCAGAGACACTGCGCTGCCTTTGTGTTGTGACTGATGCAGACCCGGAGTGTCGTGATTTTTGTCTGTCAAGGTCAGTCTGATTATATCTGTAAAAATGATATTGGGACAATCCTTTTTCTCTCTCTGCTTTTGTGAATTTTGATTGCATCCATAAATGAGCCTAAAGAGTGACAGAAATAAACCTTGTGCTGACAAGAGGCTTATAATAAATTTAACATGAACTTCAGAAAATGCCCAGACAATGAAATGTTGACATTGTCAGCAATTCTACTTTCTGATAGGCCAGATTCTGTACTGGAAATACTCTGGTTTATCTGGACGGTGCTGCCTTTAGGGCCCACAGGACAAAAAAATATGCCCACACAGTTGCTTTGGACAGCGATTTGCTATTTTCACATGGATACAGTTGGAGAAAAACACTCAGACTTTGCACTTTGTGTAAAATGTGTTTTCAGCAATGGCTTCTTTGTTTTGAATTGTTTTGCACTACCTAACAAGGAAACCAGTATTAATTTAGGTTCTTCTAGGTGGGGATCTTCTAGCACGTTGGCAAGGTGGTTAGCACCATTGGCTCACACCAACAAGGCCCTAGGCTTGACTCCACCCTGTGGCCGGGGCCTTTCTGTGTGGAGTTTGCATGTTCTCCCCGTGTCTGTGTGGAAATCTATGGATTCTCCGACGTGCAATTATTGGAGTTAGGTTAAGTGGGAATTCTAAATTAATCCTGGATGTGAAGATGAGTAGTTGTCTTTCTCTCTGTATTAGCTCTAGGATAGATTGGCAACCTGTCCAGGGTGTACCTCGCCTCTCACGCTATGACACCTGGGATAGGCTCCAGCCCCCCTCTCGACCCTGAATTAGATAAATGAAAGAAAATGGATGGATGGTTGCTCTAGAGCAGTGGTGTAACTGCTACTTTTTTCTTATAAATATAACTGATAGACACATCATCTAACCTGTTATCAGACAGAATAAGCAACTTTTTCTTCCAATGGTTCGTCACTGACATTTAATTCATTTCGGTCTCACCTTGCCTCCACTTGTTTGTTTTTTATGTGGTGATAGAAATTGATTTTCTCCTGCTGATGACTCAAGACCAGCGTATCCACTAACACAATCTCAAGTCAGCTCTGATGAATAGCAGTTTGTTCAATAGCTGTGCGGAAAACATCCCATGATAAATCACTGCACGAAAAGCCTGAACTTCAGCAGCATGCAGCACTTTAAATCGCCACATAAGTGCAGGGTAATAGCTGTTCATAGGTTTTGTAGGCTGCACAAACAAGTGCTATCAGCTGCTTCTTGGAACTGCCCGTAATTGTTAGGGAGCTGAAATATCTGTCAGTTTGACAAGCCTGGAGAGTCAAAAGTTAACTTTCAAGCTGTTAGGCATGAGGGAGGTTCTCATACTGAAAGGAAAATGCTGTGACATTTACAAATCTAAATTAGGATTGTAGTGGGCCGCCACCAAATCCAGAGCAAGCACTTTTCTCTAACAAACTGTAGCTTGAATAGATTTCTGGTGTTTAAATATGCTGTGATCAATGGACAGTGTGCTAATTTTAAAAATATACACAAAAGATATATATAAGTGTTTGACTCTTCCTACTTATTCTAAGCAGAAACTTGTAGTATATTTTTTTAGCAAATTGGGCATTTGTTTAAAATAGAAAAAGAGCCTTTAAACCAATTAGACTTGTGGGAGTTAGACTTAGTACTGTGTGCTTCTGGATACAGCACATTTGTCTAAATAAGGGCCATTTTTATTACTGTGTAATCCCACACTGGGGACCATGAAGTGAAGCAACAATGATGCAGACTCTTTTGAGTCTCCTAACTTTATGGATCTGCAGCACTGAATTGCAATATTTGCTCCTTCAGTATTACTAATTTAGTCTGATATTTTCTCTTCAAAGCTCCCTACAGATCATTCCAACCAGAAGTCGTCACAAAATTCCTGGACTTGGATGACAGTTTGATGCACCTCCATCTTCTTCTCTTCTTCTTGGGTGAATGGACCCTTCATTTCTTTCCGTTTGGCACTTTGCCTTCCCAGGTACGCACAGGGAAAGAACTGTGGAGTTTAACACTGCCGACATTCCTCAGCATCATAACTCTTGGAGCAAGTTGGTTTCAAGAACTCAGAAGCTTCAGCAAATGCGATACAGACCCCGGAGCCTATCCCCTTTCTTTCCTATCTGAGAGCCTCATGAGGACAACTTTAACCACAGCATAATAGCCGGTGACCTTTTGTTATGCAAGACTCATTTAGACTGACCCTTTGCGTTCATATGTAGTTTTATGAACTACCTTTGACTCAGTCTTTCAAAATAATGAGATCGTATCAATGTATATGGGAAGACGGAGGCATTTTCACAAAAATGCTGTAGAGGGAAAAGCGCCAGGAGGAGCTATGTAAAGCAGGATGAAGCCATGATATTTTTGATGTTTTGCCTGATACTTTGCCATTAAAACACCATTCCACAATGGAGAATGCCACTTGTGTTATGAGGCATATTACTGAGCTTTGGTTTATAATGTTATGTAGCCTGTATGGAGGGCATTTAATTATATTATTTGTAAACTGAATCATCGGTGATATTCATCAAGGTTTCATCTCAGTTCCACAGCAAACTCTGATTAATAACAACTTTAGAACCAGTGAACTGCTGGTGTATAGCTAGGATTCATGTAAAAAAACAACTATGCAATGCATCTTATTATATCATTACCCTTCAGCTGAGCAATAAATACATTTATTCAGTGTCCTCTAACAGATTCTGAGCAAACAAACCTTGCTTATTTATTCTCTAAAATGTTTGCACCTTTCAGAATTTAGAGTAAAAGCAACAAAAATATTCTCACGGCAGAAAATCTGCAGTTAGTATAAACTAGAGATGGCACAATACCACTTTTTTTATGTCCGATACTGATACCGATATCATAAATTTGGATATCTGCCGATACCGATATGAATCAGATATAGTGTATTTTGTAATCAATAAAACTGTTTTTTTAATATCTTGCTGTATTTTGTATAAGTTCATACTCAAGTTTAAATAAACAACAACACTAAAGCTATTCTGTTATACCTGTATGTAAAAAATACACTGCACCCAAAATATTTCATAGTTCAGCAATACTGATCAATCTAATAAACTTAAACCTACACCATCCTCCCTATTCTGGTATTTTAAAGAGTACTTAGCAGAAATATTAAGCAACCTAACTAATAGGGTTGCAAACTCCCAGCAAAAAAAAATAGGGAACCACCCACCCTCCACCTCATGATGCTTAATCGACGTAATCAACTTTAATTTGATGCAGTGTGAAAAAATTGCACAGAAATTAATTATTTTTCAAGAATAATTAAATAGATTCAACGTCTTTCTTCTACAGAATTGCAGACTGCACAGATGGTACCTTCCCAAAGGAAAAAGTAGTATAGCTTACTAGGGTATATTAGACTTAATAGTTACTATATACAGTAATGGACTTCTATACATTTTACATCAGATTAAAACTTTGGGTGTAAGATTCAGATAATTATTTATTAAAAGCTAGACATTTTAAATGAGAATAAGAAAGAAAAGTATGTCTTTGTGCCCCCTTTTCCCTGTTAATGCCCTATCGGCCCCCCTGGCTACACTTTGCTAGATCCGCCCCTGCACAGTTACCAGCGGTCAGCTAGAAAAGGATCCTGGTGTAGAAAGTAATATTAAATAAATTCCAACAACAGCTTATCAAGGTTAAACGTGCTGCTGTTGTTCAGCCGCTGGTTTCCTCTTTCTGGTGCAAAGTGGGCCAAAAACAAAGAAGAGAGACGGACTCGCGACAGAACAGCCGATCAGCTGATCATTAAGCAGTTTCACGATTGAAGTAGCAGCAGGAGAGGGAGAGAGAGAGGCAGTCGCTCCATATATCGGTTGTTAAGCTTAACGTGGGAACGCTTTACAAACATTCAGAGATGAACTTACACACTTGCTTTACTTCTCTCTGGGATAACTTCCTCGGAGATTAAATGCTGGTTTGCTAGCGAGGCTACAAATACACACAGCCGCTCTATCACGTGAGCACACTGCTCCGACTTGCTACGGTTATGAGCCGAGTTATGCCATGTCCCAAGTTTTGTGAGGTGCTTTTTTGATATTTAATGGATCGGATTACATTTTTTATTTCTTTCCGATATCCGATCCAGTAATTTACGTGATACGTAATATCAGATCAGTCCATCTCTAGTATAAACTAAAGCCAAGCTGTTGTTTTGTGTTTTGCCACCATAGCAGTCTGCTTATCAGATTATGCAGACTGCTCTAGAAAACCAAACAAGAAAATCACAGGAGTAAATGTCAGTGTCTGTTGCTTAATTTATGGAGTTTAAAATGAGGGAAGTTTTAATAATTGACTTATATTAGGCCCTCGAGCTTAAACTAGCATTACAGTGTTTTTCACATATTTCATGTGTAGTCGCAGGTTCGGGAATGCAGCTCCTAAATTAAACTTGTCATAATTGGCATCTGTGTGCAAGAAAGATAAGACAAAGGATGAGAGACCATGAACATTAAGCAATGTAATAATATTGATCGTGGAAAAAAATAGTATTGTTATACTTAAAGAGCTACTTTTTAATGTGAGGAGAACAAGAAAGTGTCTGTTTTTATGAATAACTAATGCTTATAGTTTTGTTAAAGATCCAGTGTTGAAAGCAAGCGTATGCTATGATATGATATGTAACATATTGGATGCACAGAGTCAAAACTATGCATGCATTTTGCAAATTACACATATCCTTTCAAAAATCTCCTCACTTTGTGTTGTATGAGTATGTGTGTGAGTGTGTGTGAATTGTATGTACATTTAAAAGTTTGTATTCCCATTCCGTAATCAACCATTAAACATAACAGGACGATAAAAAAGAAGCTTACTGGAAATAGAGGTGGGAGCCAGGATTTCCTTTAACAGTATGACAAAACATCATTAACACAGTGGTTTATTGTAGAGATGAAACAGCTTTTCTTCCTGTAAGACTGGTAACTTTATGTAATCTGTTAGCCAGTAATAGTGACTATTTTCATTCTATTTACTTGTTGTATATTTTTTATTAAAACAGGTGTGACTCTTAATCTTTGGATAAGATATCAGGAGCTATGAGGAGCAGTAAGCAGAGTGATGTACATGTAAATCCTTTCAGTTATATAAGTAAACGTTTTTATATGGTGTGACAAAATTTCACAATTTTTTTTTCACCATTATGTAAATCCTGCTTTTTCTTTAAATTCTCTTTCTGTGTATTTGATCCTCACGCCTTACAAATACTTCATAACTGCCTCAGACTGCGTAAATGTACAATAAGTACCCAGACCCAGTGAAGTGAAATTCTTTCATCAGAAATGGAGCTTCTCTGGTCTAGAAAAGTGGTCTGATGTGGGGAGGTACTGAGTGCAGCACAGCTGAGTAGCCTCAGGGTTTATTGTCTGTTGGGTGTGCACAAGGTCAATCACAGTGCTTTAACTCTTTTCACCGAAAATTACTCGCTCATAGCCATCACATGTGCAGAGTCGAATTTATGATACCCACGCTCTAGCCCAACTCATCCTCAGATTGTGAGATGGGAACTGCTGCCATATGTATACAAATATTTTATCTCTCTAAGCCAGTCCACCATTGTACAGTATTTAATACATTCAAGATCTACAACTTGATATTAATAATTATACAAGTTTCAGTACCTGCATTTTTTTTTATTGTGCTACAGATGAGCAATAAATAAAACGAATACCAGGAGTTACAAAGTTATTTAGCAGATACTGTGAGAAGCTGATATAAGCTGCGGTTTGTGACGCTTTCTTTCAATCTTGATATCTTGAAATAACAAAGTTATCCAGATAATGGGACAATGTCCTTGTAATCTATGCAAAGGAAAATATTTCTCCATGTGATCACGAGATAATTTTCTAATTAATTTGAGTCTTTGTTTTCTCAAGAAAAGGAGGAAAATCTCTCTTCATTATAAGAAAACATGTTGGCTATCCTGAGATTGTGAGATAATTTGCCTTGTGATAACGTTGAAAAAACTGCGACCACGGTCACTTTTTGCTGTTGTTGTTGTTTTTACATTTTTGTTTTACATTTTATCCATTAATGCATTATTTTGTTTGGAATTTCTCTCACACAACACCTTCCCCCTTGTAGACAGACTGAGGTCATGTGGCTCGCTGAAACACTAATACCACCTATCATCTTGGAATGTCACTCTAAGTCCACCCTAAATAAGTCTACCCTGGAGCCTCAGTGTAAACCTACAGTGAGCAAGGTCTTATTCCCACAGTATACCATGGGAAATATTTCCGAGCAGACATCCTGACCATTCAACAGCAGGTTCAGGGCCCCTGTGTGGCTTACAGTTTGCTGTTTGTGTTCTGGCTCATTAAATAAACGAGCCCGGTGTGTCATAGAGTGAACTTACCGGTCCTAATCACTGATAATAAAGATTGCTCCTTTCACAACAGATTATCCAGATATGATAAAATCATCAAGATGTTTAATTACATTTATTGTTTATGTTCAATTTATTTTGATCATGTAAACAACATACAGAAGATCATTTAGGAAAGAAAAGAAAAAAGAAATACTTCACAAAATAAAGCAAAATTCACGTCAATATTGCTTCCCCTATTCTGATTCACTTACATATAGAAAAGTACAGCATCTTATCAAATATGATATGATAATTATGATATTATGTTGCTCAAATGCACAGCAACTGAGCCCACCATCTACACCGAACATGATATTTCTAGTCATTTTACAGTTGTTTGTAAACAAAATGTAATGTATTGTCATGTGAATATGCATTAAAGTCTTTTATGCTTTGATTAAATGATAATCAGCTTTTTAAAATGCTGTTATTTTATTGTTCATGAGACGACAGCATATTTATTATTATTATCATAGTAATAATATTACAAGCTGGCACCAGTTGGATGCCAACATCGGTATATCAGAGTATTTCAACTGCTGCTGAAAAATGAATTATTAATGCCAGAGGTCAGAGGAGAATAATCAGACTGTGTCAAGCTGTTAAAAAGGCAACAGTAACTCAAATAAACACTTGTTACAACAAAGGTATGCAGAAGAGCATCTCTCAACACACAATACAAGGAAGTTAAAGCAGATGGGCTACAGCAGCAGAAGACCACTCTAGGTGCCATTCCTGTCAGCTAAGATTAGGAAACTGAGCCACAATTCACACGGGATCATCGAAATTTGACTAAAAAAGTTTGGACAAACATTGGCTGGCCTGGTGAGTCTCCCTTTAAGGTGCAACATTCAGATGGTAGGGTCAGAATTTGGTGTAAACACCTTAAAAGCATGGATCCTTTTTTGGCATTCTTTGGACTCCTTGGTACCAGCTGAGAATAGTTTAAATGCCAAGCCTAGTGAGCTTGTTGTTGGCCATGTTCATCCCTTTCACTGTACTCAAATGACCCCCAGTCTCACACATAGCTCAGCCTAACAGAGCCTCTATGGGATATGTTGGAATGAGAGATTGGCATCATGGATGTACAGCCAACAGATCTGCAGCAAGTGTGTGATGCTATCATTTTAATATGGGCCAAAATCTCTGAGGAATGTTTCCAGCACCTTGTTGAATCTATGCCATGAAGAAGGAAAGCAGTTCTGAAGGCAAAAAGGGTGTTCAACCCAGTCCTAGCAAGGTGTAACAAATGAAATATCTGAATGTATTTGTGTAATTAAAAAAGCACAAAAATATTACCACGTATAATATATATAAAAAAAGGACAAAACGCTTCTCTACTTTCCAGAGCAAGTTTAAAACTACATTCTTTCATGATACTTCACACTTATGGGCTTTATTTCTTTAATATTTTCAATTTTTTTTTTAAGTCTTTTGCGTTCCACTTAAACCTCAACCTGATGTTTGTAAATCTGAAAAATCACTCTAAGCTGCATAAAAGAGGTTGGAGCCAAGAGTGTGAAACATTTGGAATAAATTCCTTGATTTATGATGAAGTGGTCTACTGAATCATGGCTGACATTAAAGGCCTCCTGGCATGTTTCTGAGTCACACTTTTTTAAATGTATTCCGAATGATACTTATAAGGTATTGGGGTGCTAAAGATTGTAAGTCATCACTGTAAACCGGTACAAAGTTCAGCACTTACAAAGTTCTTATATGCCACCTGTAATTTAACTCAGAGTTTTAAACTTTCATCAAGTATTTGTATGTTTTATTTGTTTGACCCCTTTAAAATATCTAAACATTTATTGAATTCATCCAGTTAAAATGAATTAAAAGCAAAAGATAAAATTGTGAATCTAAGGTTATTGCTATGTGCCAGTTTAGTTTTGTTGTTAATAATAAATAAAATAATTTTAAAAAATCTACAAGATGTAAAATTAAACAATAATAATATAATAATACATGTGGCATGCAATTAAAAGCAGTTACCTAAATATGTATATATTGTTACGTGCCAAGAGATGTGGCTTTGCTGTTGTGTTCTATTTATCTTTCAGGTGTCAAGCCTCCTCCTATTGGCCAATTCGAAGTTGATTGGCATGTGTCTATTGGCCGGACTGGGCTCAGTTGGCCAATCACACGCCGAGGTCCACTATAAATGAGCAGCCCCCTGGCCAGCTGGTGGCTGCTGGCTTCTGCTGTGACAAACATTTGCAAACAGGCTTCTTTGTATTGTGTGTGGTGGGAGGCGGGACAGGTAAGCTGGGGTACCCTATACACTGGTTGCAGGTTTTAAACTGTTAGACACACCAGGTTATGCGGTTGATGCCACTTTTGTATGTTTTCACTGACTTTTTGTCGAGCAGCTAGGTAGGCCTTTTGTTTTGCCTTTTTGTTTTAGTTAGGCCCTGGAAGCTATCGACCTCTTTTTGTTTTATTACTTTCTTTGATTTGGCTCAACCGCCCAGTCCTCCTCCCCCCACCTTTTTCTGTTAAGTTGACTATCAAGGCAAGCAAGCAATAAATCCTGCCTGATTCTTAACTGTCCTGTTGTCCTCCTCCTTCATTGATTGTGGTTGTCCGGTGTTGCTGTCCCCTTCCTACCTTGGCCTCCACCACGGTGGGGGGGACGTAACAATATATATATTTATATGCATGTAAAAATGCATATGAAAAACCTAAATGTATATATACATTTAGGTTTATATGAGGATTCATGTGATGAATTTCAATGAATATGCCTATAACGTGAATCATAAACTTTGGCTTTTGCAGTCACCAGATCCTAAGGTCCAATGAAGCTTTTCTGTAGAGACATGGTGCGACCAACGCCTCACTGCAACTCACATTATTTTTAACTTTAATTTCTATATTTAAAAAAAATCTATTGTGATTCTCCAATTGTTTTAAAGACCACTGAGTATTAACAGCCAACACTCTCTGTGTGTCTGACCTTTTGTCATGCACTTTTTTCAAAGTTGCTAATGTGAACTGTGAACTTTAATCTTGTTCCATAACATGCAACTGTACATTATGGTGAATACATACTTAACACTGGGGAACAAAGACTGTGGAAAAATAAGATTCCAAGAATGCCTACCTAACAAACCCGGTTTAGGGTTATTGCCTTTACAACAAAGGTTTGTGTTTCAACTTGAAAGACAAGGGGAACATTCCCTTGCTGCAGACAACCGGCACCTGCAATTTATTTGCACTGCAGAAATCAGAAGTTAAAATACAAAAAACAAAAACCAACAACCCAAAACATTTAAATACTTTTTATTTACCCTTTTCCTATCTTTGATTGTAAATTTAAGCTCCTTTAAACAACATCTGGTCAGTTGGTTGACAGCGAGATTCACGGCCTATGAGCAGTCATTTCCCTATTAAAACATCAAAACTGAGCAATGTGTCATTAATCTAGAGCAAAGACAAATATCTTCACAAAATGGCACTCTCCATGAAATCTTACTACAAGCGAAATAATTCAGAGCAGCTGGAGTGACACAAGAACTGTAACCAGACTGTCTGAGTGTTTTGGTTAGCTTTATTGTTTTGGTTTACTGCCTCCGCAGCAGTGTAAAAATAACAATTTTAGGGAAGAAGCTCTAAAAATGTGGACTGTCTGCCCAGCACCAAACTGCAGGATATTAGCAAAGAGCCAAGTGAACATACTAAAGCGTAGCATCTGAAAAACAATGAATTTATTAACATGAAAGATGCAGTTGTGGTGCAAATCTACGCTAAAGAGAATGTCTTTCAACAATTGGCAGTAACGTACATCGCACGTACAGAATATGATCTCCAGCCCAAACCTCTTGGTAGTCAAGGATGAGGAAGTTTTTCTCATAAGTCTTAAGAAAAATATACTGCTACCCAGAGGGCATGATTATGTAGAATTTTCCTTTTTTTTAAACCGCAAGGTAAATCATAGGAGGAAAAGTTTTTCATAACATTTGACTTCTTATGCAGCTGAGAGTCAAATCTCACCTCAAGGAAGAAAGTAACATGCAAACACTGGTTTGTTCTACTGAGGAATGTGAGGAGTGTTCCCAACTGAACTGTTGTTCCCAGTGGATGACCTCAACATTCAACTGTTGCTTTAGTAACATTATTATAAACAAACTAATGAAGCAATCCGTTGTTTGCCTGTTTTGTACATGTATAGTTAGCTTATATGATAACTACAGTTTTTCTGGCTTTTTCATTGTTGTTCAAATTGAAAAGTTTCCTAAATATAAACTTAGTTGTGGTTGTTTCAAATGTGAGAAATCTTTATTTTATCGATTTGAGTTGGCTAAAGCTCACCTAGGGAAGAGTGATGTATAAAAAATCTTGTGCCTTGTAGTCATGATCAATTAGATTGTGTGTGTGTGTGTTTCATTGAACTTCTCATAAATGGATGTTTATTATATTTCTAAATCTTGTTGTTAAAAAAATAATAAAAGGAATATTTCCAAAGACCTGAATGCTGGTTTGCAGCCTGCTGTTAAATAAATTGTCTTCTGTTTTCCAAATTATTAGTCGATGTCAGAGAAGAGCAAGTGTCTGTTGTGTGAAAGAGAAATGGGCACAACAGAAGCAGCAGGAGTCTTCAGTCTGTTCACTTTAGTGTGAATTTGTTTATTTAACCATGGGCGCTGAACTGCACTATCGAACAATGAAGTTAATTATCTTTCAGAAATACCATAGATTTTGGTCCTTTCTGCATTTTTTATTTTCACTTTTTGCTTTTGGATGAAATAAGATGCGTTCTGATCAACGATCGCTGCAGATAGCCGCAGAACTTACATAACCAAAGCACGCATGTCATTAATTGGCCTAAATAACACCTCAAAGTGAAAACATGTTTATTAGCTTGAGTAAAAAGGCTAAATGTTTGTACCTGTAAAAAAATCAGGCCGCTTTGGAGGATGATTACTTTCTCATTTATCAGAATAAAGCTGTCTGTCAGAGCTTTATTTGATGATGTGCCCACAGGGAGCCAAGAAGTGCAGTGTATGAGTACAGGCTGCAGCACCACACCAGGTGCACGTAGATGTAATTATGTGTGAAGATTCCTTCAAGAATTTAATAACATGAATGAACAAACTATTGGCCTGTGGGCTTGATTACTGCTCCCCTCTGACAACTCTATTTTTACAACACGACATTTTATGATGTAGAGTTAACACCTACAGTACTGATCGGAGAAATGATTGTTCCATTTCACGGATCCCCATTTTCATTCCAGTGTGGTTAATTTTCGTAGGGGTTTTGACGATTTTGTCAAAGAATGATAACTATAATTACTGCAGAGAAAGATTTCATTTTTTTTTACTGTTTTTCTTAATAAAAGCCAAAAGCGGCGAGCTGGCTGCAGACCTGCAGTTTTCACTCTGAGTGACAGTGATGGGACATACTGAGTACTGTATGTGTTCATGTGCAAATGCACATTAAGTGCAGTGAAAATGATGTGGCCTGTAATTTTAGCCTCAAGGGTTTACTTCTGCTTTCAACACCTTTGGAAATTTGCAACGTTAATCATTTAACTAGTGCGCTTGCACTAGTGTCGACTTTTCTGTGTGGGTTTACTGGAGCTTTAGCTCAAACTCACTGCCCTGGTCCCTCACAAACCTCTTCATGCCTCCCCACAACTTTTATGATTAATTAAAGCTAATTTAATTAAACACATTTATTCAAGTTTTAAAGCGTAATGCGAGTGGTGTAATTTAGGCGTGCACAATAATTTTCAATTTGGCCAACTTTTTACATTAGCTTTACAACATTTCATATGGAAATATTGCACTTGTTACTTAATTGTATTAATATTTCAGCAGTATATTTTGTAATACTACTTGGGATTGATTCTACACATAGCTGAATCAACCTTGATCGACTACAGTAGCTACACATTAATCCATCACAAGCAATCGCCAGACAAGGTTGTAGTGCATGATTGGGTAGGTATTGGTAACATACCTTTATGTACATCAGTAATGACACATGCATGATTGGTTTGTTTGTCTTTTGAATTTTTGAGTCAGACTTTAAATTGGCACCTACAGTCAAGCCTCAAGGATGAATTTTCCTGTCAGAAGTGAAGTGATTATGTGCAGCCGTGTATTGCACAGCAAAACGTTTCACACTTCTTGACATCAAGATTACCAACTTGACTGATTTGAACTTGTCACATAGTTTCCAAGCTGTCTATCCATGACACAACAACAACATCATTCCATGGCGCAGTGGAGCAATTTGGCTTTTTGTTCCTTCGTTGCCGTGTAAATCTGAGCAACAGTGAACAAACCGAATGGCAGATTTATGCTTCTCCAAACAATACAGATGTTTGTCTGCAGTGTGATATGGTAAGGTTGTTGCAGCTTGCAGATCAGGTTAAATGAACACCTTCCAGATCTCAATAACAGGTTGTGTGTCAAGGCCCCGGGATGTTTGAGCCATACCGAGCATTCTAACACGCTGATGTTTAGCAGGTATAATGTTTTCCACGTTTACCAAAAGGAGACCCTATAGATGGATGGGTTAAAAAAAAGCAGAACAAATCATTTCCCCTAATTATTGTAAGTACAAAGTTATTGTGTCATTTCATTGACATGTTAGAGTCAAACAGTTTTAATAGAGAGCAGTTTGGAAACTTCCAAACTGGAGAAAACTGCCACCAAAAGTCATTTTTAAATGTGTTTTGGGTGTTTTATCATATAAATTAAGGTCTGAATAACACATTACAAACAAACTCACAGAGACAACATAGAAACACTACTAAAGTTTTCAGGGTCATAGTACAAGAAGCAGCTATTTTAACTTAAAGGGGTTTAAATAAAAATAAGTATTTTATAATTTTACACATTTTTATTGGAAAGCACCATTTAATGGTTCACATTTAAATCAAAAGCTAATAAAATTTAAAGTTGGTTTCTTACATAAAGACAATTATTATTATTATTATTATTTTAATTATAAGAGTATGTACAATAATAGTTCAAATATCATTAAACATACAAAAATTAGCATAAATTTCCCAAACAGTATTTTATAATACTTTGAAAGTAAACACAATACCAAAGCCCAGAATCTCAATGATGATCAGTACATGAAAAAAACAAAAAAAACCCCAAAAAACATTTTTAAAAACCCACTAGTTTACTTGTAAAGCTTTATTAAGCATGTTTGCTTTTAAACAAGAGATGCTGACAGAAATCTTCTCAGTGGTTATTTGGTCAAACAAACTGCAGACAAACAGCTCTGTTGGAAAATCATGGCAACCACCTCACTACATAAAATCTTATTTATTACCGTGTCCAACAATGAGCTACATTTAGATCATATTAAAAAAAAAAAACAAGAGCTGTGGTATTTCTGGGTAACAGAAAATCAGTTGTATCAGTTTTTTTTCCTTTCATTGTTTGAAGGCAGTGATCAAAGTTGAACAAGATGAAAACAGAATGAGTGGAAGAGTTAGTGCAACTTCCCTTTTTACTTGATATGTGTAAACCACAGCAACCAAGATTGTAAATTCACTCGCCATTGTGGATCTGCAGACAGATGAAGAGAAGAAGCTCATACCTCTCACACCCACAGGGAATTTTCTGGGAGCAGCTATGCCCTGTGCACCTGCGCTGGAGTTTTTCTTTTACTCCTTCATATCCACTTTCTTTTTTAGTTCACCCAGAATCTAGCAAAGCAGAAAAAGACACTCTGTAAATGCAAAAATGTTTAAAAAACAGTGTTGTTACAGTCTTTTTTTTTCTTTTTCTTTCTTTCTTTTTTTTTGTACAAGGTGTAGCCTGTAGAGCTGTCTGATTTGACTTAAAACATCTGGAGGCCAAGGACGTGCCTCACAGAGGACGGTGGAAGGTACACTGACTTTGATGTTTACAGTTAACAGCTAATTAGATCCAGGCAAGAAACTTGGCTGCCCGTCATTGCCTAAATATTATTTCTCTGTCTCTTGTAATTTTCTGCAGTGCCGTCACTTTCATCCCATAAAACAGAAATGCCATGTCAAGCATTCGTGGCCCGACAGCAAAGCAATGTTAATTTTTATTTTTTTCCATTAGTAATAAAAAAATGAATCTTGTAAACTAATTTTTCATTCATGTTAAAAATGATGTGAACAACCAAATTAAAAATCACCTAATAGCGGCCACTGTATTTTCACTCGAGTCTATGTTAACATATGGAGAATATAGACATGCACCACTTCAATATATTTCAATAATTTGTTTTTTGTTTCTTTAAAGAATGACGTACATTTTGGCATGCTGGAAAAAAAAAACTCAGTTCGTGAAGTTCTTTGGAAAGTATTAAAAAAGAAGCACACTTAATTTAATTTCATGGCTTTACTGTGATTTTGTTCATCCCTTTTTCAGGCTCTTTCGGATGGCTTCTCATCTTGTTTCCTTCCCAGGCTGCAGAAAACAATATGCATGGGTGTTAACAATGGTAAACAATACACACCAGACAGACTTTTAGGTGAAGACCAGCTGTGTGCTAAACTCAGCATTGCTTCAAGCAACCATACATTTTGATTCACTCACCTTATCACGAATAATTTATCTTCCAGCGTTTTCAGCTGCCAACACATGCCAAGCATCTGCTTCTCACACTTACTTTAATTGCTTCATTCCTGAACTATCTCAATCCCTGTCATTGAGGCTGAACGTGAGGACTGCTCTGTGGTTACGTGAGACAGTTGAAAGTTCCTATTTTCCATTTTCTGGTCTAGTTATTTATCAAATCCTCACTTGGGTCAAACTTGGCAAAGAGCGTGCATTCGGGGCTATTTCTGCTCAAGATGTTTTCAGTAACATGATGTAGGAACAGCAGATGTTTGGAGCACTGCGAGCCTAAGCTGAGTCCTCCTTTCTGTTACCACATCACTTCAATTAACAAAGAAAGGAAGAAAACATTTGTTATTGTAGTGGCAGTTTCACAGTTATATGAGGACATTTATATTAGCTTAATCCACAAATGCTTATTAAAGAGTTTATGATGCATTATTCAGCATGTATACAAATACTTATGCAATCAGCCTTTGAGCTTACATGTACAGTTCACGTGTATGACCTGAGAAAGCCCTTTAACAAAAATACTGTCCCTCAGTAGAAGCACAACATATTGCCAAAATGGAGCCATATGGGAATGAGCCATAATGTAGTCTGTTTTTGTTTGTAATTTAACCTTTTAAATTACTGGCAATTCACTGTGGGATACATGAGTCTGAGACCTTTGGAGAAAGAAAGAAAAAAAATTAACCACTAGAATAATCGCTGGCTCCTGTTTGACTGAAACATATCTGTGTCACATAAAAAACGAAGGAGGCCTGCTTTCAACTTATTTTCATTCCAGCGTCTACTGTCACCAGTAGGTCAATACAGTGGTGACAGGAATTTTAATTGCAGTACAATGAAAATAAAAGTGTTAACAGAGAAAAAGGAAGTTAAATTAATAAAGTTGGATATTGGCCCATAATCATTTTTTTATATTACTAAAATACAAAAAATGTTTAGATTCATTGTATTATTGAATTGCATGGATAATGTAACTTTTATAATGTGAAGACAGACATGTGTAGTTATTATATTAATACTGGTTGGAAAGTGTGTATTTACAAGATTACAAGAAACATTTTGAGGTTTACATTTTTGTTTGCAGCTTTTTCTTTGAAGAACAATACTGAGCTATGCATATAATATTTTTAAAAAAAGAAACTCGTAAAGTTGGCTGCCTAATATTAAAACAATCCAGTAAATATATAATAAATATAGCTGCACAGGGACATGACATGATGTTATATTTCTCATTTATACCTTTTGATTTGTCAATCAGGGAATATGACAGCTTCCATAAAGGAATGTTGGGATGCGGTGACGTTTTTATAACTTCCAGAGAAAACAGTGAGTAAGAGTGCTCAACCAGGCCATTAAAGCATGGCACATGCCAGAATACATGTGACTGCAGGTGCAGAGCAAATGAAATAGTTTTAGGGGTTTGATGTGTTTTTATATGCGTCTTTTTTTATAGGGAGCGTTTATGTTTTTATAGTAAATTCCAACCATTGTGGCGGCTGTGACAAGAGTAAAGATGGTAAATGACTGCCACCAAGTGGAGAAATATTATCCTAACCACTCTGCATGACTTAAGCTTATTATAAAGACAGGTAAATAATCCACTGATATCCAATAAATGTTGATGTAGGTACTTGGTCACTGTAGAGACCACAGACTAACTTGGCAATAAAGCATCAAGACATATCCTATAGCATTAGTTTTTCCTCCAGAAATCTTACCCCCCCTTTATGCATATCCTGTAACCAACTGAAGCAGACCCACCGAAGCGTGAAAGGAATTGATTTTCCTGTATGCATATTTGCATTTCAACAGAACACACTTGTGCATGAAGCCAAAGAGGGCGTTCAGCACAGAAGGTTCCTATGACTCACCAATGCAATACATCACCCACAGAGCCTCCATCCATTCAGCACAGTGCTTGCTTTGCACAGAACAGTGTGGCAGTTTTTACTTAACCTTGTGAGATATGGGCTTTGAAAAACCCCTGAATATAAAATAATATGAGGGGTTAAACCTTGTCACATATGTTTGTAATTGTATCATGCAAAAATTAAGGGAGCTGTATTTGCAGGTAATGATGAAACAGGAAAGGCAGCTCTCTTCAGTGTAATGACGCCTGCCATACTTTGCCAACCTCAGGAGAAAATTCTGGGATCATCTTCTGAAGTTTGCTTCAAATCAGTATTACCTTTACACTTAACCTGATCTCAAACTAACCTTAACACAGTGGCTCAAACAGAGGCGCCAGCCCCCTCTGATGGGCCACAGAGTCACTGCAGATTGGGCGTGGACGACCAGGATAAAAACACGAGGTCCAATTAAGTCGAATGAATATGATTTTTGAAAGGAAACAGCAGCATTTACTATATTGCTGACTTTTAATAATATTCAACTTGGTTTCTTTTTCTTTATTATTATCTGCTATTGACTTATTTAAAAAACAAATCAAAACCGGAGGGCTTGGGCCATTAACTTTTTTCAGGTGCTGAAGGGAAGAATTTAATCCGTTTCCTACGATGCCTAAACTGACCCATAGTGTTGGTATCTCCAGCTTTTAAGTGATCATTAAGTGTGAGAACATATGTTTAGACAACATGCATATATGCATGTTGTTGGATAATTTCTCCAACATATAATGCAGTAAGCATCTATATTAACTGCACTCAATTCTTTTATAATTTTCCAAATTTACTAATGGGTTTTGTAATTTAGTAGATTACAGTGAAATTAGGCTATAGAATTAATTCTTTTTCAGCCAGCAGCCCCCAACCCCCCCATTACTGAGCCTTACAGCGGGATAAGATGACCCGAAAACCAGTAAAGCAAGTGATAAGACACGCTGCGTGTCACGAGCAGAGCGGTCCTCACATTACGCACGACGTTAGGAGTTCCCTTGCTTACACCGTGAAAACGCCTCTCCTCTGTCCTCCTAGCCCTTCCGACTGCTAGCCATCCCTGCCGGCTTGTGCCTATCTTCCGTCCCAGCCTGCAGGGCTGCATCTCCCGAGGCAGAGAAAAAGGCTCTCCGGGGCGGTGGCGGCGTCCGTCTTCCAGTTCCCTTCATCTCAATGATCAGAATCTGGGCTGAAGCCTGACACCCGGCTCTGACAGGACAGGTATGCATGTTTATTTGTTTGTCTCATACGAAGCGGATGACAGCGGAACAGGTGCATGCTGCATTTACCGGGTATTACCAAGTGACATTGGAAGCAAAGAGGGAGAAGCATCACACACGCCGGTGATTATAGCTTTGCGCGAATACGCGTCCTGCATGCTCCGTAAAGACACTGCTTTTGTTCCTCAAGTGTCATGGGCGGATGGAGAGGGTGTTGCCACATTAGCTTTAATACGACCAATATGGTCGGCAGGCTGGTTTAATAAGCTGCATGGAATGAGGGCACCCTTTATTCCATGCATATCAAGGCCCAGCAAGAAGCAAGTGCACCTTTATCGGCTTACTGAATCATATAACGTCTGGTCAGCTCCCTCGCTAAAAACATACAACCCACGTACAATTGTTCAGACCTATTCTTGGACATGCCGGTGTGTGCGTGTGAGAGAGGATTATTATTTCTCTATGTGGAGCTATAGAGCTAACAGCTGATGCTCAAGATAATGAGCTAATTGAAGTGTATTGTCGCGGGTGTGGCAGAGGGGGCAGGCGTGGGCGCAGAGGCAAGGGAAAGGTCTCCTGAATATGTCAACTGCACTGTTTAAAAGTGAGCTATTTAATGAAAATGCTCGGAAAGTAGAAGGATGGCAGTTTTTCCTTTTTTTTTCGATTGAAACGACACATTTATAAAAATAAATAAAGAAAAAAGGTGCAAAGTAGCACTGATTCAAATTGTGATGTTGCTTTCTCTGGAAGTGTATGCGTTTTCAGAAAAAAGGCAACAGGTGTAGGGGGTAATTGTCCATTTATATGCCATTATTTTGAAAATTTGGGTTTTAAAATTTGCTCACTTTCACAAGTTGCATTTGTAAATTGCACATCAGAGCTAAAGATTATTTAAAACAATGAGTTATTACATCACCCCTCCCCCTTCCCATCTCCTTTTCATAGAGAACCTAATAGCACAGCTGCTACAGTAAAAGTTTGCCAAGCAGAGGAACAACAAAGAGAATTCACCGAGGCAAACAGTAAAAAAGAAAGGAAGGCAAAATACACACAAAAACATAAAATAACCACAGCGCAAGCTTTATTTTAACACTTCCAAAAAGTTATCATCATAAGTAATTCCTCCTTCTGTTCACCCACATACTCAAACAGACTGCCAGTCCTTGTGTCTCTGGCTTGTTTGCAGCCACACCGCAGGCTACAGTATCTCCCAGACTCAGAATTTCAGAAACTGAGAAGGCAGAGCGAAGAAGAGGGGAAAATTAGATCTAAAATCCATCCATCTGTCCATCACACCTCTGTCCCTCCATGCATCCTCCAATCTCATTTTCCTTTCACCTGATCCACTTTTGGTCTCCCCGGTGCATATAACAATCGTGTAACACCAATCGTGTAACCACAGTCATAGTGGTGCTCCTCGCGTCCCTCATTTAGAGCAATGCCTCTTTGTGTAGATGTATGTTTAGGTAAACACTTAGAGGAAAAAAATATTGAATAACTGTTTTCTAGGTTTTTGTCATGGTGTTGCAAGAAGTTTGACTGCAGGCAGTACAGTAAGAGAATTACATGGTACATTTTCCACAGAGCAACTTCCTCTAATGTGTGACAGGTAGCAGATATTCAAGCAAACTCCTAAACTAAGAGTGTGGAATTTGCAAGGTTATATGCAAGTCTAACACTTTCTGGTTAATGTGCAGCCTCTGTGCAGTCTGTCACCAATCAATACACACACACACGCACAAACACGCACTCACACACACACAGACATCCTTTTAGGTCATCATGTTGTAGACTGACGGGAAACACCTTCGTATGTGTCTTTTTATGCACCTAAATTCAGCAAGAGTGCTTGTTTAGACTAGCACACATTGATGCAATTCTCCCTTGAGTCCTATTTTAAGTCATCCTATGATCGATTTGTAATAGCTCATTGAAGCATAGCCAGTGGTCTTTTCACAGCCAACGTGGAATTCTCCACAGGATAAACTCACATTGCTTCGAAGTAACAGGAGCTTTCAAAGACATATTACGGATAACAAGCAGCATGTAATAAGCTGTCACTGTTGCATTATCATCACAAATGATGTGCAGCAGGAGACAATGCCCGACCTAGGAAGACATCACATCATTTTTTTTCCTTTTGGAGATCCCTCCTTTAACAACTGGTTGCACAGTTTGACACAGGTGCCAAAAAATCAAATGTCATCATAATAATTTTAGAACCTGCAAAAATGCATTTTCTGAAGTAAAGCATTATAACTTCTGATACCTAACAGACACTGTAAAGGTAATTCAGTTCAGTTCAATTTTATCTATATAGCACCAAGCCGCAACAAGTCACCCCAAAGTGCTTTATATTGTAAGGTAAAGATCTACAATGAGCAAGCACCTGGTGACAGTGGGAAGGAAAAACTCCCTTTTAACAGGAAGAAACCTCTGGCAGAACCAGGCTTAGGGAGGGGCAGCCATCTGTTATGACCTGTTAGGAGTGAGGGGAGGGAGACAAGACAAAAGAAACACTTGCAGAGAGCCAGAGTTTAGTAATAATTAAGTACAGAATGGTGCATGAAGACAAAGAGAGTGAAAAGAGGTGAAGAAGAAACGCTCAGTGAAACATGGGAAGTTCACAGCAACCTAGGCCTGTAGGGTGGTTTTACGATCACCTGATCCAGCCCTAACCATACGCTTCACCAAAAACAAAAGTTTCAAGTTTAATCTTAAAAGTAGAGTGGCTTGCTCGATTGTGCTTGGGCTGAAAAAGTGCTGTACAGTTTTGTTATAATTATGAAAGTGAATTTTCAAACTACTCATAAAGACAGACATTTATTTTGAGGTATGATCAGCTGAGAAGCTTGAAGACCTATGACATATGATGACATTTCCTGTACTGAGAATACCATGTTGCCATTTACAGTGTAGTGAAAGCCATAAAATAATCACTTTAACAGCTGCATTGTATATCACATTTGATATGGTTAGATCAGATTTGTAAAGCAAAAATATTCTCTTCCCAAAGGGTGTAACGTGATTAAACACTAGTGTAACTTATTTCTGTGTCTTGTATGATCAAACACAAACATAATCCCTCCAAAGCGATACACTGCCATATATCTGCATCTTGTTCGGCTGACCTCCTGTGTTCCCGACAAGCATTTGAATGCAGACTAGAAGCCTGACATCCAACTTGAAACTGTTGGTCATCCTCTTCCACCCACCACTTCAGCATGCCTACCTCTACACGAGCTGTCACATTCTTGAGCTCAGCGCCATGTGATGGTTCACCTCTTCTTCCTTCTCACGCATTGTCTATGTGTCAGCTAGCAAAATAATGCCTACAGGCTGTTCTCTCTTTTTTTGTCATTTTCTTTATCTTATTTTGATACGCTTGACAGACGATGTTAGGCTAGGGTTCCCATGGTAACTGAATTTTAAACAGGCACGCCTGATGCCTCTGTGTTAACCATCGTTAGTGGAGACACGCTCCTTTGTGGTCAATTAGAAAAAAAAATGGTGCTGCAAGCACAGCGTGGTGCCTGCCATTTTCCTGTGACAATGAAGAATGAAGTTATGTCTTGTTTTTATCCATTTAACTTTTTAGTAAAGGTTGCTAAAATACATGTGAATACATGACATGGGGGAAAGATTTAATTTGGGTGGTGAAGGGGCTACATGCATATGGATTGCATTGCTCATAATTAATTAATTACTTTATCCAGCACTGCAGCTACCACGATGCCCACACTGCTTAATTATACGGAAGGTAAACATAATGAACATACTCACAGGAATACCTACAGCATATGAAGTCATGCACTCAGCGACCTGGGAAAACAATCAGCTTCTCTGCTGACTTATCCCTCTAGGAGCAACAGTCAATATTTCCGGTGAAAGCAGTCGATATCTGGAATAGTGGATAATGGATATTGAGGCGCAGACTTCCAATTTTGTCAACCAGCCATTGTTTACTAATAAAGATACTTTAAAAAATAATAATAATAGAAAGATGAAGGTCCAGTTTGCATTTTGGCATTTTGGTATAAAACAGAAACCAAGTACCGTTCCTGCAGATCTGCATACAACATATAGTCATGTGAAAATGGAAGTTTTCACAGGCCTCCATTCAGTTCTGTGAAAACTAAGAACACCCCTACTGCTTTCATAGGAATTCAGAGGGTAAGTAGCAGCCCGGTGTGGCACTTTATAAAACTGATTATCAGCAAGTGTGAACATCTCTATAAAAGCTGTTCTTTGGTCCTGACCTCTTGAGGTGGGCGCTAACACAATACTGTAGTCTTCCCAGGAGCAGACATCCCAGCAAACTTGCTCCAGACAGTCAGATCATGCAGTTTTATAGGAACTGCATACAACCGAAGAGCCGCACTTCAGGTTCTGCAGGCCTCTGTTAGCATGTTAAATGTAAAAAAGTTAATGACAGCGAAAAGAGAAAAAGACTAACAACTATGTCTTGTTTGGAAGATTTGCCAAGAGCCTCTTTTCTCTAAAAAGAACATGGAAGTTCTGCTGAGGTTTGTAAACTTGCATCTGGACAAACCACAAGATTTTGGAAGAATGTCCTTTGAACAGACGAGACCAAAGTGGAGATGTTTGGGCAGAATGCACAGGCGCCGTTTTTGGTGAAAACCAAACAAGGCGCCTGTGTATCAGCACAAACACCTCATACCAGCTGTCAAGCATGGTGTTAGAGGTTTGATGATTTGGACTTGTTTTGCAGCCACATGAATTGGGCAACGTAAGTTGACCAAGAACTCCTCCGTAAACCAAAATGTTCCAGAGCCAGATGTGAGGCCATCTGTTCGACAGCTAAAGCTTGGCTTGTATTGCTTCACGGAACAGGACAATGATCCAGTATTTAATGGTCCAGTCAAGGTCCAGGAGAGCTGTGCATAAACAAATGCCCACACACCTCAATGAACTAAAGCAATGTTGTAAGGGAGAAGGGGAAGAAAATACTTCCAAAATGATGTGAGAGACTGATAAAGTCATACAGAAAAAAAATTAAGTATATTTTTTGCATCTGTTAAGAGAGTGCATAGAAGATAACAAGGGAAGGTATGCAGCAAATGGGATCAGGTCCCATTTGAACCCAGTTCTTTGCATTAGCCTTACAGCAGATGGGTCACCTGCTCAACCTAGTGAGCTAAACTGGCACCCTCTCAAGTGACTACTTCAAGTTATTGCTGCCAAATGTGGTTCTAAAAGCTCCTACATCATGGGGTGTACTTAGTTTTTCATAGGACTGCATAGAGGGCTGTGAAAGCTTTATTTCCTACATAACTTTATATCTGCTTGCTTATGTTCAGATATTTGTTTATAATGTGTGAGGCATTCAATAAAATTCAAAGCACAGCATTTCTTAAGGGTTCCAGTGGAGCTTGTGTTATAAGTCGAGAGATCCAGCATCACTGTCAGTTTTGAGGGAGTAAATGATATGCTGCTAAAAATGAGCTATTTCATACTCTACACATTCTGCAGAAAGCTATATAAAAATGATACATAGAGTCTGCAATTTTGCTTTTCTGTCTTGTTTTGAATGTGAACCAGGGCAGCATGCTTGATTGTTTGGACAATTTGTATGAATCAATGGGATGTCAACATGCCTAACAGTCGGTGTCACCCACATAAGTGTCTGTTCAGTTGCTTATAATGTTTATGTAGTAGGTTAGCAGTAAGCATTTATTGGTTAGCAAGAGATATTTTATTCCTGTCCTAGGAATTCAAACAGCGTTTGACCTTAAAACTGTTCCCAAGTTATGTTAAGTACATTGACCTCCTTTACTGAGTATACATAAGAGCACGTATTAGTGTTGAATGGTAGGCGGCGCTTGTTTTACTCATGTAAACTGATTAATATCTAAGCTAGTCATCGCATAAATCAAATGATGCATTTTGACAGCTCATTTTGAGAGATTTCACTGCTTGATTTGTTTTAATCAGCGAGGATTAACTTTACAGTGACCCGCCCCAAACCCCCTGCTCTAATAATTTTGCTACGCACATTCGCCACCTTCTTTGACTCCAAGTGATAATGAAGCACACACAGATGAGTTTCCAATCACACAGTCTGTCTTTTCGCATCAGCTCGAGAAAGTGGAACTCTGCACTTCAGATACTGAAGCATAGCATCTGTGCTAAACCCTGTAATTCCCTTTGTTAACTCTTCCCAAAAGAGAGTGCTTATGCTATGTAGATGCAGGTAGCATTGCTCCCTCTGGGCTTGCTTTCTCTTTGGGAGGATGAACTTGCTGCCTCATTGATTTGGATGTCGTATCATTTATCTCGGCTGTGGTGTGACATGATTTGCAGCAGACTTAACAGTCGTGCTATGCAATCTGCCTCCAAGACTGCTGAGTGCCAAAGGTTTGGAGAATGTGTGTATGTGGTTTCTCCTGAACAAGGACATCTTGCCACTCCCTCTTTCCCAACCCCCACTGTCCTATACCTGGTTTCCCAGAGCCAGCCTCTGCCCTTAAGGATTGATGGACTGGCTGTGTATGCCATTAGAAGGGAGCCACTGATTATAAAGCCGAGATGTGGAGGGAGCAGCTTGAAAAAAAAAAAAAGGCGAAGCTCAGTGAGGAATGATCAGTGATTGGGTAATACAGTGGGTGGCTTCTCTGGATTCCTGTGTAGATACAGTAATTTAGCTTATGCTACTATAGTGCATATTTTTTACAAGGCAGTGGATGCGTGGATGCACATTGTTAACATAAAAGCCAGTTATATTGTGGGTACACTGTTCATTATACAGTACACGAGGCAGCATAGAGAGTATTTTTTTTTAAAGCATGCAAAACGTATTTTATTTTATAAATGGTCTAGCAGCTGGAGGCATTTTCTACATGGTAAAGATTACTGAGCTTCTTGTGGCTAAGTAATGATTTCCAGATCTAAATGTGTAAAAAGAAAAAAAAGATGTATGAACTCATGTTTCCTTACAGCCAGACCACTAACATGGACATCATCTAAATTAAATACGAAGTCCATAAACCCAACAGAGAAGTAACACTGGGCTCTCGCTTTTATTTTCCAAGAATCCTCACGCTATTAGCTGCAGGTGTGTCACCATGGTGAATTACCAGTCCCTCTGCATGGGTGACATCTAATAATAAGCACTGAGTGGTTTTTATTTGTTTTTGTTGGGGGGTGGGGTGCACGTCAGAGGCACTGTGGAGAGGGATTACCTCCAAAAAAGTGCCAGAAAACCATTAAACTAGCTGCACAATCCAGTTTACTCCTTGAGGATTTCTTGCACACTTGAACAAAAGAAGACACATGAATTCATATTAATAGGCAAGAAAAATTATCTCCTAAAACACTGCACAAACAGACAGGTTGTGTTTGTTTTAGCAAAATAAAATTTTATCACATCTCTAAATTGATGCATTACCGAATTAGAAAATGAGTTAGTAACTCAAATCTAACAATCAGTGAATTCAATTAATTGAAGTGTTGCCCAACCCTGCCTTTCATTTATATCATTTCTATTAATCCTTCTAGTGTCTATGCAAATGTTTTCATATGTATTCTAGAAGGACATCTTTAAATGCTTTTAAGTACCACCAATGAAATTCAAGGTCAGTTTCTGTGTAGGCTGCAGGCCACATGCTACAATGCTAGAGTTTTTTTCTGTTTAGAGAACCTTTTAAGCATCTGTGGTCAGTTTTTTTTTATGCCGCTAAATCACTGGTCTGTATGGAAACACATTACATTTGCAAATAAGGCCGTCAGTGCAAAGAAGTAAAGTCTGAACCCCTCGGGGGATGTTGCAAGAAATGCTTGAGAGGATGGTGCATTTCTTCCAGAGACAGCGACACCGGATTTGATTAAATTGAACAGGGCGACTAGGCCCCTTTACTTATTCAAGTAGGCAGGTCTGAGCTACATATTTAAATGCTACATGTAAACCTCGGTCTAAAAATGGGAAAAACAGAGCCGTTGGCAGCATTCAGTCCACTGTCACAGGCAAACCTTATGTTTTTGGAAGTATTTCTCATCACAGTCTATTGTTTTGCTTAAAACCACAAATATGAATTTAAAACTGTGTTTTTTTAGGAACAGGATTGTGAAACTTCCTTGAGCTTCTCTGTTGCAAAAAAAAAAAAATCCCAAAACACGTTTCTTGCAGAGCTTTGATATTGTAAGCAAAAGAAGTGCTGATGACACTCTTTGCTGCTTTTGTCACTGATTTGTTCACACACTAGACTTATTTTTTTCCCAGTATACTCTGGAGGAAGGCAAACACTTGACGCTGTTAGCACATGCACAATTTCCTGACAGCATACTGTGCTTGAGAAGTGAGAGGAATCCACAAGCTGTCATTCCTGTGCTTCCCCTGCTCTGCTGTGACATATTTTTGAGACGCTATATTTGACAAATTTCTTCTGCCCATCTGCAAGTGAAGGATGGGCCTGTGGGCAACTAATGCCTGCCCGAAGACATCAGTTTTTGGGCGCTTCTAAATTGACAAGCTTTTTGAAAAACTGGCATGAAGACAAATGAACTCAGTCAGGTTGCAGCAAATGGCGCATTGTGGACATCATTTTGCCCTAGATGATCAGCCATCATGAGTTTTACTATCTGGCAATTTATCTGAGCTGCCCTGCTGCAGATGATGAGTGTTCGGAGCGTCACGTTGTCTGCTTTTTGCTTCTTTTTGTTGGGGTGAAGTTACTACTCTGCAGTTTGAGAATTTTTCAGTTGAGTGAGTTTGAAACGCTTGCAGTTGATCCAAGCATTCGCTAACACATTTGAGGTGCTCAGTAATGATTCCTGTGTGGACTGGAATGTAGCACAGAGGAAGTAGTCTCCAGAGATACAAAGACATGGTGAGTGAATTCTGTCTGTATATGTGTACGTGGGGCTGTGAAGATCGTGAGTTTGACTGTGTGAATTTTGCTTGTCTGTCTTGTGAAAGAAAAGAATTTCAATAACTGACTGATAAGCTAAACACAGCTAATCTTATTGATACGTGCTGTGTTTTGGAACACATTTAAGCTGGCAGTGTTTCTCGTGGAGACAAAGCATATTTCATTTGAAGATAAGATCTTTTCTTTTTGGCAGTCAGCGATACACTTAATCATAGATGTTAGATGTTTCTCATCTTTAATTTGTTAGCCAAAAAGAAAGAAAGTATTTCAAAGACATGTCAAATGTGATTTAAAAAAGAAACAACAAAAGAAAAAAACACAAAAAAATAACACAGAAATGCAGACGCGAGAACAATTAAAATCAACTGTCTTCGACCATATATAATATCTAATGCTGTAAGAGCTACCCTTGGAGGTATTACTGAAACTGACTTATGGTTCCCAAATTATTTGCAATTTTACTTAAAGTTAACAGTTACAAGTCAGCCATGCTTTCAGAGGATAAGGATGAAGCTACATTCTGCAAATCAAATATATAAGCTCAAATATATATATATTTATTGCTCAGACTCACTTTGTATTGACAACAGTAAAATGCAAATAGCATGCAACTAAACTGAATCGAAACATCCCATAGCTAATGTTTTAAGACAAATACCTAATAATATACCGTACCTTTATGAAGGTCAAAAATTCTTACTGTGATGTCAACTGACATTATTCACTTTTAATGGTCATTAAAATAAATATTGTTACATAAATATGTTACCTGTTAAAGTTCATAACAGTACAATTAGAAAAAGGCTGGAAGATTTGCCAGGAGAAAGCTTCTTCCCTCTAAAAAGATCCTGGCAGCTCATCTGAGGTTTGCAAAGTTGCATCTGAACAAACCACAAGACTTCTGGAACAATGCCATTTAGACAGAAGAGACCAAAATGCGCAGCTCTACGTTAGGAGAAACCCAAACATAGCGTATCAGTGCAAACACGTAATGATGAAACTGACAGCTAAACCAGCTGAAACCAGGTCATGCAACAGGGCAGTGATAACAAGCACAGCAGCAAATCTACAACAGAGTGGCTGAAAAAGAAAAGAATCAAAGTGTTGCATTGACCCAGTCAAAGTCCAGACCTCAGCCTAACTGAAATGCTGTGATGTGACCATAAGAGAGCTGTGCATAAACAAACGTCTGCAAACCCGCTGCTAAAGGTTTTTCTACAAGCTATTGAAGCCTGGGGTGTTCTTAAATCGCTGAACGGATGTTTTGAATTCTGCCGAAAGCGAGGCTTTGTGCTCATCCAGCGTGGTCTTTAGCATAGCCACGATAGCCTCATTATCTGCGCCAAGCTCATCTCTTTTTTGCTCCTGGTTCCTGGTGTTTCTACTGGTCATCTTGGCAGATTATGACACCAGACAAACAATACCACCAATGTAAGTCCCCACTTTGTAGCGGGTAGTGAGAAAATTATTAAGTAGTTGTGATAAAAGTAGGAGCCCTGCAAAGAGCGACTATTCCGTCAACCGGATGTCCCTAAATTTGGATTTTCGAAGCCTGGGGTGTTCTTAAGATCATGCAAAACTTGTCTTCACCAGGTGACTAAAGACAGAAACATCAGAAGACTCCTTTTAGACATTTTTAAGATTGTTTTCTTTTTACATGACACTCTCAAGAGAAAGGGAATGCAAAGGAAGTGTGAGATGGATTTGATGTGTTTATTATAGCAAAAACTCAAGTTACTACAAGCAGTGTAAAAAAGGTTACTATTAGTGACAAACCCATGGAGATCATTTTATCATTTTATTCTTATGTTACCTGCAGCGCTGTGGAGCTGAAGGTAAAAGCACCTCATTCTTGTTAGTTTCTGGTTGACAGGTTTATTCTGACTTTTATCACTTTTATAATGATATACAATACAGTGTACACTGCCTGCCTTGCAACAAATAGCAAACGTGGTCATGAAACAGAGAGTTTTTACAGGACTTTGACAGCAAAAACTTGAAAGTAATCATTTTTTTTATCAGTTGCTCAAATTGAGGAATTCTGGCCCACAATGTTACTTCAGTTAACTGAAGTTTGCAGACATCCATTTATGCACAGCTTTCTTAAGGTCCCACCACAGCATTTGATTTAGGCTGAGGTCTGAATTTTGAATTTTGAGTGGTCCATTGCAACACTTTGGCAGATTTGCAGGCGTGCTTGGTCTCATTGTACTGTTGCATGATCACATTTTAGCAAAATTAAAGGTGTCAGATTCATCAGGAATCTAGAATAGTATACAGAGGAATTAATAGTTGACTCAACAACAACATGCTCATGTTCTGTGGCTCAGCAGAGGTTTTGGGTTGAAGCAATTGTGAGAAGCAAGATGTGAGTGGTGTTTGAGGTGCCTGGGAAGGGATAAGTAACCCCTTCTTACTAAAAGATTGCTGCTCACAGTAGACATAGATGGCCTCTTTAACTCTTCTTTCAAACCATCCGTCTCCTCTGTCCATTTGGGGCACAATTGGCATGAGGCAAGGTCTCACAGTGCTTTCACCCGAAACCTCTGCTGATAATGACCCGCACCTTTTTTCACACTTTGACTCATGTGATGAGGCACATAATCAATAGTGGGTCAATGACACTCCTAATGACAGCTCCCTCTAGGGTTTAAATACCTGGGACTCTCCACCATTTGGTTTTAGGACTACAGAAGCTTCTGGGATGAGGGGTGAAACATCTTCAAGAAACTTGAAGATGTTCAGTCGCTTTCTTTCCAAGCTCCTTAGATTATGTTCAGACATTTCCACTTTTATTGTTGAGACATCTTGTGGTTGTTCAGATGCAACTTTCCAAACCTAAGCCATACTGCCATGTTCTTTTTAGAGAGAAGAGGTTTTTATCCTGGCAACCATTCCAAACAACCCATACTTGTGTTTTTGTACACCGTATTGAACATGTGACTTCATGGTGATAATGTAGGATCGAGTAAATAAGGCCCCACCCACACAGGCCTAGTGTGGGTGGGGCTTCTGTGGTGCATGACCATCTGACAGCCACTGTGGAAAATGACTAGTATTTCAAAGGTGCAACATACTTTATGGCAACATTTCTCTGTTTCTGTCTTGCGTTGCACCTTTTCAAGTTTTACTACAAGTACAAGCACAGTAGTTAGTGTGTATATGTAAACAAACATGAAACACTACAAATCAGACACCAGGAGGTTTTTGACACAGTGCCTTCTATTGATGTGATTTCACTCAATAAGAGCCAGAAACCTCTAGGAACCACAAGCACCCATTTGGCAAATACAAAATTTTTCCTTGCAGCTGGTGGTTGTATTGTCCAATACGTATTACATAAGCACTGCACAATCTGACCTCTGCCAAAACATCTACTTTTATAGATGTGTTCACATTCGTTAATGATCATTTAATAAAGTGCGTTTAATTAGCAGCACCTGGCTGCTTCTTACCCTCTCAGTTCCTATGAAAGCAGTAAGGCTGTAGGACTCCTCAGAGTCATGTGAAAACTTTCTTTTTCACATGAAAAGAAAAACTGTGAAGATAATGAGGCATGTCAGTGTCTGACAGCATCAGTAGAACAGCACTTTGGGCCTCTGCAACCTTAGTTAGTTGTAGGTGCAGCTGTTTGGTCAGCCTAGAAAAACATCTACATCACACCCACTTCCACAGACGTGTACCACAGTGCCCACATAATGCGAGATAACTGTGGAAGCAGAGAGGAAGAGCTGTCTGGGATTATTTTAGTTGTCTGACTCAAACAAATGCTAAAATCTGCAGAACAGTGATATCTGTGAGTACTAGCGTACAGTACATTAGTTATATAACTAACATTAGCACTTTTCCATATTTACTGAGTTTCTGTTTTCTTTCAGATTAATTCAGTCATATGCTGTCCAGTAAATGTTAAAGTATAAATACCACAAATTATAAATAAGAAAAGGTATTTCTGTAAAGACATAAGTTATGTAAATGCAACTATTTTTGGAGGCCCTCAGTCCTGAACAATGTTTTCTGAGCTTCTGAGCTTCACCTGCCGCATACTGTCATGGTTCACAAAGACGTTCCCTGATGCTCGCTGTTTGAAGTTAAAGGACCAAAGAGCCCCAGATGATTTTGCGGAGAAAGACCTTTAAGAGGAGTCTGTGTGAAGATGCTGACTGTCATTGGATTTTTGTGTGTAAGAAACCTCAACGGCTCACACCTCACACACATCTCAGCCTCCATCATCTCACTCACACAGATGATTAGGTGTGCGGAGACCAGAACTGATGTGGACCTGCAGTGATTGAATCATAAAGTGACCCAAATGAAAAAATTGATTGGCCTCACAATCATGATGTGTGTGAAATGAGCGGCCTAAAGTCTCTGACACTGATCTATTAGGATTCCTCTCAAGCTCGCTTGTGATTCACAGACACATTGTTCTGACAGCTGCCTCATGGGGATGACATTCACACTGAGTGCGTGTATTACAGTGGGCAGATCTGATTGGCTCACGTGAGTGGATGTACAAGTGGGATTATATTAGAAATAGATGTGAGAGTAAAACAATGGACTTGGGGATTTGAATCGTCTTCACTATGTTTCTGAGTACAAAACAGCAATTGAATCTTTTTTAAAGAAGATTGTATTTCTAATAAGAAATGTCTAAGAAGCTCATCAAATAACCCTGAAGCCTCCTATTTGATTTGGAGGTGTTTGTTACATGTCATCCACCTTTCTGTCCCATATTTCCTGCCTGCACTGTCTGCACAGTATTTTCTGTTTTGTTATTTATCTACCTGCCATGTGTATTCATGTCTGACTCTGACGTCAAGGCTTTGCATTGATATGAGTTGTACAAGGCAAATTTCACAAATATTGTAGAAAATACATAAATCTGAACAATGATGTTGTTACCCATTAGCTATATTGAAGCCAAGAGGTAAGTCAGCTGCTCACAACAAGGTTAACACGAAGAGATGGAGCACACTTATACTTCGAACCAGTTTAGAAGAGCAGTGAGCTTACAGAAGTGTCTTTGGACTGTGGAAAGAAAGCTGGAACTCACTGAGAACAAGTTTGAAATCGAAACCTTCCTGCTATGAGTGAAAATGCTAACCGGTGCCCTAATGAGAGTACATTTTGTAACCAATTATATTATTATTCAATAAATAAACTAATTAAAAACCTGCAGGCCCTTCAAAGTTGTGGAGATTCACTGCATAGAGCGCGTGACATCTGCAGCCTTCCAAGAGCCAGACTGCACTCCTCTTTGATCTGGCTTCATTATGCAGTGTGAGACTGACCTATCATGAAAGCTGAGACGTGCTGTGTTCGAGACTCCAGAATTGTAAACACAGAAGTGGCATCAGGCAGCTGGTTGAGGGAAAAAATGCTAATTAGTTCCCCCACCTTTTTTTAAAGAAAAAAAAAATGCTACTATACTGTACTACTAACCCTTTAATGGTTTACAAACACATTGCTGGCCATTACACTAGCAAATATACTTCTCTTCTGCACCTTTATACTATTTGTCAGTGCTTCGCATGCCCCTTCTTCACTAATCCCTATTTTTATTAACCCCTCTCTGTAGTTTATCTATTTTCTAGTCAAAGCTTAGGTTTTTTTTATTACAAACATTTCCTGTGATAGAGTGAATAATTCAAGGCACAGTCTAGAATACTAGTAATGAATATTAACTGCTGCATATTCTGGAGTTTCTTAAGTGGGAATTGTTACATTACAGAGTAATGTATGCATTCCTTTCTTGCAACCTCCATCTTGGGATTGAAAAACTGCAGCACAGTACTTCAAGATAAAGAATATAAAGAGTTATCCCTAATAACTTGGCAATTATCATTATGTATGTTTGAAGACAGGGGAAAGGAGGGACATTGTTAAAGCTCTGCACTGATACTGGCCCGTCGCAGTCCAAATTAGCTCAGCTTAAGAACTTAAACAGCTCGTATTTCTGTAGAAATTTTCCAATTTCATCTTCAAATTTTAGCCTGCATCTAAAGCGCACATAAACCCATGACCCCGTCCTCACCTTTGAGTAAAGCTACAGTCTCCCTCAGGGCTTTATCTTACCTAATTCATTCTTCTTATCTGTAACACCCAATCTGAATATGAGCCATTTTCCTGTACGTCACGTGGAGAAAAAGCACTGTGCAGGAGTCAAACTGGGTATAGCACTGGTCACCTTCAAATGACAAGCTCCATCTGTCTGTAGCTCTCCCGGATATTGTAGCAGCAGTCTTGTATGTTAACTCATCTCTTTTCCTCTCTCTGGTCTCTTTCGCCTCATAACCTTTTTTCTTTGCTACTCTGTCCTTTGTCCTGTCTCATCCTCAGACTGATCTCAATGTCCTCTTTCCCTCCTTTCACCTCATTTTCTTTCTCATTCTCCTATCACAGTGTGTCTGTTGTCCTGTGTGTTGCTGCAGGACTCTCTGGTTGATGTAATTTATGCTATCTCCTTTGCTAGCGTGAGAAGGAGCGTCCTGAAGCCAAACGCTCTTCATGCAGAGTGCTCCTGTGGGAGGCTGTGAGCCAGCACTGACTGAGCTGCCCCTTTTTATTTTTTCTCCTAACCGTCAAGATCTCTCTACACACAATCCAGTAACCATACACATTAAAAACAATGGTCATTCTCTGCAGCCGTGAAGGATAATTAAAGATACCAAACATAGTAGCTGTCAGCTGCACAGGAAATTGAAATGGATGTCTGCGGTCGTTCATTACACCAAAGTCCAGTTTAAGTGAAGATTCAGTATGCTCTGTGCAGTTTTGCTTACATCTCATGAGTGAAATCCATCAGGACTCTATAGGCAGTTTGGGCTTTTAATAGCAGTGAACACTTCACACTAGGTTTTGGAGCACGAAGAGATTTGATGTTGACAGAATATGTTTATGTGTGGTTGCAGGACTGTAATCCATTTCTATGACAACAGAGAAGGCTTTGGCTGGGGAAATGAAGACTGCGATGGAGGGTGACGCCAGGAGAACCAATCAGGTGGGAGCACAGCTGTAGATCATTTTATTCAAGCCTCTCAATCACTCAGGGGCCTTCCGGCTTTCTCGTTGATATGCAAGGCAGTGAGCCCATCCTGCCTGTGCCACTAACTTAACATCTTAGAGCAGCGGCTCACACGACATGCATTTGATGACTGCCTCATATGATCAAATAATTTAAGTCTTTTTTAAGGGCAAGACTAAAAATTCAAATAGTTAAATAAAAGACAAGATGCAAATTTTAAGCTCACTCACTGAGAGATAGGATTCTCCCTCTCCCAGGTTCCAGAGGACCAGGGGGATATGGATGATAACTCAGAGAAGACCCCCAGCAAAGCCTCCAAATCCCCCCAGAAAAGCTCCAAGAGGCCCAAGACTGTCCCCGTCAAAGTCATCCTACTGGACGGCTCTGACTATGAAACCGCAGTTGAGGTATGCTACTTAATTTTTATTACTGAGAAGAAAATGATAGATCAGGGGGGAAAAACCAAGCAAATCAAATTAAAAAGAAGCCTAAATGGTAAAAATCTTTCTTTACTCAGCTTCGGTTGGTGTATCAATAGAGGCAAAACAATAATTTAGTAATGAACAAAAACACGGTGGAAAAAAATCAAGACGCACATGAAGCATCTCACTTACAAATGACTCAGCCTTTCCTTTATGGAACAGATAAACTAAAAGCATCAGATTTGTAGGAAGAGATAACGAGATTGGTAATGACATTATCTGATGTTGCCCTTGCTTTAACATACAGTGTAGCAGTCTGACTCTCTAACTACACAGTCTGCCTTCAAATGAAATGATTCCCGTATTTTGGCTAAGCTGTTGTTGTTGACTCTTAATGCAGATTTGTCATAGTAGCAAAGAGGGTTCTCATACTTGTCCTTAATAGCAGTGACCTTGCTGTACTGGAATGTATCACACTCCTGTTACTTCATTTCTGCCATTTTTGCTTATTGGTGATTATCACAAATGAAAATGCTCCCACCCTCCTCTCTACTCTACATTCTTTCTATTTTACTTAAGTCCAGAGTACTTTACTTTGATAGGCTATTTACTGCTACATATGACCTTGCTGTTGCGGTGCTCTCAGGTATTATTTGATAGGTACAAAGTTATTATCTTTTAAACTCATCTTTTCACCTTCATAGTGAAAGACACTGCTTCCTTCCTAAACTCTTAAGTATTTGTTTCACCAGCAATAATTCTTCAAAATATGCAGAAAACGGATCAGAAAAACATCATTTCAAAAGGTTGCTTTGCAGCGCCGTTGACGTGCAGCGTGGCTGTTTTGCCGTGCTTGAAAACACACGTGCATGCGTGATTTTTGCCGTGCAAATTAAAATTTTTTAAGGCATTTTAAAAAGCTAGTGTTTGAAAGAGAGCTCTTGACTCAGCAGACCACACTACGTTACACCTCCATATGATTTAGTCTCCCTTGGTAATACGTGCTACTGAGTCAGGAAATGCAGCACTGTTGCTATTCTCGCTGAGAGAAGGAGGAGACGGATGGATGGAGGTGAGACAAGCTCCGCATTGTGGGGGACAAGGCTTCCGTAAATCGTGACTCAGTAGCCTTGTGTGTTGGTAAACAGATGATTCTAACTCAGTGGATCCCCATCTATTTGAATTTCACAGTAGCCAACATGCTCGTCGTGATCAAGTGTTGCAGAAAATTAATCTGCTCGCTGACTAAACTGACTTCTGAAGGGTGTCAGAGGAGGTGTTTTACACCAGCGGGAAACCCTGGGCAGGAATCACAAAGCTGTTTGGAGCCCCGCTGGCACCTGCTGCTGATCGAGTGTGTTGCGGCTGGGAACGAGGTTCCCGTCACCCTCAGTCATGTCAACTGGATTCCATTTAAGGCTTACTGCCTCCCACCTGACCTCACATATTTTACTTACGAGAGCCAACGAGCAGAGAAATGTGTCAGAAATCCTGACCGGTGTGGCACACACGCACATAGATTTTCCTCCAGCTTAACCCGTCCATCTTTCCTTCTGTCTTAGTTACGTGCATGCATACGCACACACACACATTTCTTTAGGTCATCTGGGCTGTGACACTAGAGGTAGTGGGCTTTGACAGGAAATCCATGCAGGTGACAAATGAGCGCTCTTATGTTTGACCGGGGAGAAAATAGAATGGGAGAAGGAAAGAGGAGGAGGAAAAGATGAAGAGTGGGGTGGGAAGTGTATAAAAAAGATGGAGAGGAGGTAGATACTGAGGGTGCTGGTTGTACTGTGATATGGATAGGAGTGTGTGTATCTGTGTGTTAGCAGTGCATAAAAGGCAAACAGGGACAGAATGATGAATGCAGGGAGACTTCTTCTGTAATTAGAGTCACGATGTCCACCAAGCAAACCGACCGTGATAATAAAAAATAAAAAACAGAGGAAAAAAAGGGAAGCAATTTTAACTTCCTATTCATATTGATGTTGACTAAGCTCAGTTATATAGTTCTGCTTTAACCAAAGCTGTACTATTAAAGCAAGAACTCCACCACACGCTTATAACACTTCACTGCCTTCAAGATCACCCAAACTCCCTATGTTTTAAAGCCATCTCGAACAGCTAGGTTTTAGAATAAAAATCCAGTTTTACTCAGATTTTAACCACTTAAAATTCCGCTATACAGAATACTCTCTGCTGTTCCAACCCAACAAATACTGTTCATTTTCACGGTCAACCGCATGAGATTGTGAGTTAGAAAAGCTGCTCAGGGATTGCTTTCCTGTACTCGGTGCAGTCTGTGCTGACATTTCAAGAGCTCGACTGCTCATGCTGCTCAGACTCGCCTTGTTTTTGCATGATCTAAATGACTGCAATATTTAAAAAAAAGTCTTCCACTCAATTATCCCATACTTCCACTGTAGAAATGTAGTTCTTGTTCACATTAGCAAAACTAAACTCTCATCCAAATCAGTTTGATAAGTCTATTCAAATAGTTTAATTCAATTCAATTCGATTTTATTTAACGCCAAATCACAACAACATTAGCCTCAAGGCTCTCTGTAGCGTAAGGTAAAGACCATACAATAATACAAAGAAAACACAGAAAACCCCAACATAATATGACCTCCTATGAGGAAGTGCTTTGGTCTCTGGGAGGGGCGGCCGGTTGGGAGTGAATTTAACTTCAGAAAGGTCGGGATTGCAACAATTATACAGAAAATATCTGGGACATGTGGTATAAACTGTACACCTGTAGTTGTAAGACAAAAAACCCATCAGCTCATGAATGTGAGGTTCATGTGGTTGACTCGGTCAAACCAAATGAAATATTCATGACAGTAGGATCAAGCTTTGCCCCCTTTAGGAAAGCTGAAAGCTTATCTGCAGTGTATTCTCCATCGTTTCTTCTAACATGCAGCATGACACAGCCCCTCACTTGCTCCTCTAGAGAGGTTGGAGTGAACTGTGGGTGGATGTCACCCACATCCACCTTTTCTCTTACCACACTCTGCGTTATAAACTAATTCAATAACAGTAAATGATGAGTAACCTCTCAGAGCTTCAAAGATATCACAGCAGCAAGAACCAAAACAAAATTGGCCTTTGCTTTGGTTCTTGCTCAGGTACTTTATGCAGCCACACTGCAGCCATGCTTAGAAGTATGAGCAGTAGTGCAGAAACAGTCATTTTGGAGATGGGTGGACTTTACAGCACACAGGAGGCTCTGGAAATGATCGTGCACTGTGAGTGTGAAGATGGCACCTCATCCTCCTCTGAGGACTCTGAGGCTGACATCGAGGAGGCTTCAGAGGTAGAAACTTTGAGTCCAACTCTGACTCATCTGAAGGTGAAAGTGGAGAGGAGATAGTTGAAGCAGTGACAGGATGGACTTCTGTGTCTCAATATTTTGATGTCCCACAAAGGCGCTCTTCTCTGCTATATACATCTGCTACTCTGCTCGGGACCCACACACCATGCCAGCTATGCGCTGCTGCTGATGGATAAAATCCTGCAGTAAATTGTAGCCACAACAAACCTGGATGGGAAACACTCAGTGGCTTATTTGGACACAGAAGAACTGCAGTCTTATGTAGGGATGCTCATTTTGGACGGTGTTTACACGCCAAAAAATGAATCAATTCAAATCTGCAGGGTGCTGCAATGTTAGGGCAGTGTGACTTTTCCATGGACAGAAAGAGAAGAGCTGGCAGCACCATTTGGGAACCCTATATGCAAAGACCACAGTCTGTCCATTTGCACCCTCTCCTCTATCTCAGCTGGAGTCCCTCTTCTTTAAAGGGGTAATATCCAGAAACTATCATTAATAGTTGCTATTTATATTTCCAGCTGAAGTAGTTTTAAACGACTGTGTGATTTAACCTCCTAGGATCTGGCATCCACATATGTGGACATCACATTGTGGGTTGTCTAGACCACAATACTAAATTTTGTTCTGCAAAGGCCTGATATCTTCTTCTCAGAAACTACATCAGATGAAAAGATAACTCTATGTTCTTACATTCAGGTCCCAATCAGCCCAAATAGTAAAGAGAAATTAAAAATGCATGCCATGAAAGAGTTCGGGTCTTAGGACGTGAAAGTGGGAAAAATATTACTATATAATAATTTTAAAGCCGTTTGTGAGAAGGTGGCATTTTTTGGGGGGAGAACCTCAAATATCAATTTTTGAAAAAAAATCTGACACTGTACAAAAAATAAAAATGCATGAAAATTAATGTTGCTGACAATCAGCAACCCATCTGATGCCTAATAAAAATAACAATTAAAGTTTAAAAAAAATTACTATATAATATTTTGGTGGTAAGGTTGAGGGTGAACTGTGGAAATTTGTTGTGCATGTTTGAGAGTTCTCGCATGTGATATTTGTTCAAATAAGCTGTTATATGCACAAGTAAGAATTGCGTACATGTGTTTGTTACAAGAAAGTGTGACACGCTGAATTAGGTTAGATAACTGCCGGCAGCATGATGGTGCAGTGGATACACTGTTTCCTCACAAAGAGAAGATCCTGGGTTCGAGGCTGGTTGGAGGCTTTTCTGTATGTAAGCAGAAAAAAAAGTCTTGCTTGTGTTCTCTCTGTGCCTGCATTGGTTCAGTCCGAGTACTCTGGTTTCTTCGCCTTCCTGCCAAAGACAAACATGTTATGTTAACTGGTGATGTTAAGATAGATAGATATGCACTAGTGGCCTGTTTAGGATGGACTCGACCTATGACATCTGGAATAATCTCCAGCCTTCCCCCAAACTGAAATTGGATAAGTGGAAGCAAATGGATGGATAATATGTAATTGTGCTCTTTGCTTCCCAGTTCAGCCGTATAGATTCCTTGGTGATAGTTAGAGTAATTTCAGTGCGATATAATGTGGGGGGACCACAGAATGCAGTAAGAGAAAGTTGGAGAGTGATGTTTTCACTGAAGTGCTCTATAAGGGTGCATAACCAGAGAACTGGAAATGATTATCTGTATTCGTGATGCAGCTGAGAAAATGTCTGAATCCTGTCTTTAGCAGTTTTTGTTCATACCTTGTGGGGGAGAAAAGAGAAGTCTGTGTCACACATGTGTGACTTTGTAGTAACCCGCAGTGTTGTACCACTTACTTGAACTTGGAAGACTTTCAAATACTTTCAGTCTATATTAGTTTGTTGCACTCGCTCCACCCTCCTTTCAGGATCTTGAGGTGCAAAAATTACTTTTTATAATATTTGGCATTTTTCAAACAGTTTTATAATCTTGGCTGTGCGGCACGAAAACACTTCCACTGGAATAGTTGGAAAAATGAGCATCCAAATGGGAAAATTCATGCAAATGCCCACTCAAGTAAGAAAAACAAAATTAGAAAACTCTGAGAAGTGAGTCATACAGAAAAGCATGGCAGATGGAAGGGAGTAGTTAGGCGATAGTAGGAAAATATTGATTAATGGTGCACATACTGCACAAATAATTTTTTTGCTAACATGATATTAAGTTCTAACTTTTAGCTAATGCCTACACAGAGTGTTTATTTATTACTGTAGATTTGCTAGTGGCTATAAAGTGGAAACAGCCAACAACCCAAGCAATAAAATACAACACCAATCAAAACCTGAGAATCTATGGCGCCTTGCATCGGTTGTTAGTACTATTAGCCACACAGCAACCATGCTATTCATCAGAAAATTTTAACTGATTGGATACACTGACTGGCGTTAGCTGAGGTGAAACCTAGTGATACAGTCACTTGTGTTAGCCTCTAACCATCAGTCACCCATCAAATTCATAATGCACAATATATAGTTAGGAGTTGGTGTCTGTTTGTAAAGCTCTACAAAGGAAATTTAGCACAGAGCATGTAGCCCCATGGCAATGGCACCATACCTAAGCAGAATGCTGACTGGGTAAAAAGTTGGGTGGAAAATAAAAGGGAATGACAGTGAAGTTCACCATCAAGAGAAGGAAGCATGAAAAATACATAAAAGTTCAAAAAAAAAGTTTGCCTGAGAAACAGTGACTGGAGTAGACACGTTCCTTATTTTCAACACTCAGTTTCACTTCAGCTCACAGAAGTTTCACCTGATTAGAAGACTATCCCACATATGGGGAACGCATGGCCCACATATTTTCGCCACTGCCCACTAATGATAGCACACAGCTACAACAAAAACTCTCTGCAGCACTTATGGACTACCAATGCACTGCCATGCTGTTTGCTTAACATTAAGTATACACTTTAAATGATTGTGCTATAAGAAATTTGTAGTTTGGTCTTTTTCACTGGCTGTGTATGACAAAAATGCTTCACATGATAAATAAAAAAGTTATAGTAACACGTTTTTCCTATGAGGCTGTTACATTAACTTCTCTTTCACTGTTCTGCCAGTTGATTTCATGACCTTTCTTGGCACAAATTTTGCACTACAACACTGAAAATCACATTAATAGAGCATCTATTTGCCATTTCTTTGAACCCTTCGTAATTTTAAATGTAATTTAGCTGAAGCTAGACCAACTCTGGCCACATCTTTACCATTTCCCTTCAGCTTTTTGATTCCACAGTTCAATGGATTTTCTTTCTCCTTGCCAGCCATTAACCCATTCACCCAAACATGTTGCTCCTCGTGCTGTTTGCATGGGTGAAGCAATCAGCAAAGGGGTTTCTAGGATTAAGCTAAATGGCTGCTAACACAAAAAGGCCACAGAACTAGCTACAGAGATGTGATTGGATCCAATTGGAACGACAACAAAATCTCATCAAGAGCATCTGAATTGGTTGCCATGCTTGGGGGACCACCTGAAATGTGTGTTGCAATTTCATTTTGTTGGGAAATCGAATACATGCACTAGCCGCCGCCCCCCAATCCCCCCCATAAAATAAATAAATAAATCTCTCTGACAGCACCCTCTGCCTGTTAATCAGCATTATTCTTTCTGCTTCAGCCATGGCAGCCTCAGTGCAGCAAGATCTAAATTATTATTTATTTGACTGGCAGAGAAGCAGATTAGTTTGCAATGGTTAATTCATTCCCCTGCTTAATTTTTTAAAAGTTGGCCTGATGGCACTGCCAGTTTTTCTTACAAGAGCCGAGCAAAGGTTCGTGGTGGCCTTGTAGCAACCAGAGATAGAGAACGTGTGAGGGCACCCGCGCTATTACTTCTGTTTCCATGGTAACAGCTGCTTGGTTGCTTTAGGAGCCAGGTTTCCCTAGGAGATGAAGCCGGTGTGTTTGTGCGTTTGTTAGCGTGTGTATGTGTGCACGCGTCCGTGCATGTGTGTGGAAAAAGCGTTTTTGCCAAGGCCGTCTATGCAACCCGCAGAGGCCCTGATTTCAGCCCCGAAGGGCTGGATAGAAAATAGGTGTGGTCTGGTGTAACGCCACTGATGTGAAACGCTCTTCCTTCCCTTATAAAGGCATAAAGACTATACAGAAGCTCCTCCCACTCAGGAGAGGGGAGGACAGGCAGGGAGCGTCTCTCAGACCACAGTTGGGGAGGATTTTATGTCACTGATAATTCTGACTCCTTAGTGTAGTGAAACAAGAACAAAGATGTCGCATTAAATGATATCTGCTTTTAACAGATTTTCAAGTGCTTATCTTTTTTAGAATCACAAATGTCTCATTACAGTTTTACAGATTGTACATTTTGCTCACACTTTCTGAATCGTAGTTTAGATATTGATTGGAGAACGAGCTGGGCTGTGGAGCAAAGGATTCCTGATGCAATCATATCAGTAACATGCGCAAATGATATGGGATCTAAAGTAACATTTATGTGTTTTACTCTGGCCTGTAGTGCTTTTTATCTGTCTATATTGTTTGCGCGTGGGTGGCCCAGTTTTGGAGCTTTTGGCTGCAGAGTAACCAGGTCATGATTTCTGGAAAGGAATGCTGATACTTAGTTTTTGTGACTTTTTTTTGGCCCCTTAAGCACCACAAGTTCTGTTCTATTCAAGAGATGGCTGACATGTCTGCTCCCCAAATTGCTCACATTGGGCAACTCACAACACACTCACAAAACATATATCTAATTTTGTTCTCCAGTTCAGCTGTCTCTTCAAACTAACCAGCAGATTCCACCTTAGTCTTCCACATCTTTAAAAAAACAAACAAACAGTATTTTTACACTTTATCCTCTTCCTTTTGTCTTTTGCAGTATGTGCTGTTCATACAACCTGGGCCTGCACCTTTATGCTGTCCCACTTACTATGTGTTCTTATATGTCTGCTTGTGTGTGTGTGTGTGTGTGCAACAGAAATTTGCCAAAGGCCAGACTCTGTTGGACATGGTGTGTGGCCATCTGAACCTGCTGGAGAGGGACTACTTTGGCTTGACTTTCCAGGACACAGACAACACCAAGGTCAGACACACAAACGCACACACCCACCCACACAGATATGCATAGATGCATAGATGGATAGATGCATTTATTTATTCACTTTTACAGTTTTACATGTGTAACTGAAACTCTGTAATGATCACCAGATGCAGCTACAGTTAAACGAAATGCAGACTACATACACACACACGTGCACGTGTACACTAGGTGTTTATTGCACACTTTATTTCCTAAAGTTTGAGCTGCTGATTTTTGATAGAAACACCAACTTTAAATAGGAAAAACCCCACTTCTAGTTTCTCCACAGTCTTCTGCTATTGTCAAGCTATTATACTGAGCTTTAATGTCATTTAATTACATTTTTATTACCACAGTGACCGTTAATGTGGGGGTTTAATTTGGGCTCTTTTGTGGATAGTTTTCAAGTGGTTTTTTGTGGTTGCTTTTTATAGAGTATTTACTGTTTTGTTTGGGTTTTTGTCACTGACTTCAGAAGAAATGTCAGCCAGTCCTTTAGTCCATTTAACTCCTGCTTTAATGGTTTCTCCAGGTGTTATAAAGCAGTGAGCCTCTGGCTGCCCTTTTAACTTTGCTTAACCACTTACAGCCTGAAAGTGGCACACATGGCCTTTAATATTTTAGAATGTGATTAGACAGTATGGCCTTTTAAAAATAGTGCAGAAGGTCTGCAGTCCGCCATGAAAGCTCTAGTGGCATTAAGCAGACAGAACTGAATTCAACTGGCATTTATCAGCCTTAATATTAATGCTTTCTGTGTTTATAGAAGCCTTCATCGAGTTTCATGAATACAGTTGCATCCAACAAGGGAGCAGATTCATAAAAGGGAGAGCAATCAGCAAGGTCCAGTCCTTTAAAGGGCTCTTAAACATGAATATGGAGGTGGAGTTTCTCAAAGGGGATTGTCTCTTTCTTTCTTTATCAGAATTGGCTGGATCCCTCTAAAGAGATTAAGAAGCAAATCCGGGGTAAGTGCAGCAGATGCACGCATACTGTACACACATGCACACACAGTCAAACAAGTCCGCACAAAGAATAGCGGAGGCACAGACATCCTTCACTAAACAACCTTTGCTGGGGCTTCGTCCACAGTTGGTCCCTGGAATTTTGGGTTTGCTGTCAAGTTCTACCCTCCAGACCCGTCTGTGCTCATTGAAGACATCACCAGGTAGGTCTGACTGCTTCTGTTAAGCTTGTCAAATCAACCATCAACTATATCAACCACTGCACTCAAAAAATAGTGTTCTGGTCATTGTTAACTTGAACCTTTGACCTTCAGTGTGCAGGATGATGTATAGTTTAATTTAGGTTTTTAAATCAGATTTGAAAACATGAACCTGTCAGAAGGATTTTCATATCACAACTTTTGAGGTCAGCTGTGGTCAAATTGGCCAAACCTACACAAGTGGGATACCTGATGTATAATACTACAGCTGTTTTCATGGTGGAATTGATGATACAGGAGTATGTTTTTCGTTTTCTGAGATAAATTAGTGTAGTAACACGTTTAATAGGACTATAGTAGCCTGCTATCAAAGAACTGAGACTCATTTCAGTACTTGATTCCTCCTCCCAGATATGTTCCAGTTAGGCTGACACTTAGATCTTGAAGAGAAGTGTTACCAGCATCTCTGCCTCCTCTGTTTTTTTAGGTACTATTTGTGCCTGCAGCTGAGGGATGACATCCTGTCTGGTCGTCTCCCGTGCTCATTTGTCACGCACGCCCTTCTGGGCTCCTACACAGTCCAGGCGGAACTGGGAGACTATGAGCCCGAGGAACATGGTCCGGACTACGTCAGCGATTTCCACTTTGCCCCCAACCAGACGCGCGAGCTGGAGGAGAGAGTGATGGAACTACACCGTAACTACAGGTCATAGAAAATATGACTTCATTAGTAAACTCAATGCTGTTGTTTGCGATCTGAGGAATTAATATGAATAATGAGAAGTGAAGGATCGGTTGTGGCATTTGCACTGTAGGGGAATGAGTCCAGCAGAAGCAGAGATGAACTTTCTAGAAAATGCCAAGAAGCTCTCGATGTATGGAGTTGACCTGCACCACGCTAAGGTACAGAGATGCTCTCTTTATCGTTTCTCAGCCTTTTTATCTGTCAGTACCTCTTCTTCGGGCTCTTTGATACTCTGTGAATTTGTTTAATAGGATTCAGAGGGAATCGACATAATGCTCGGTGTCAGTGCCAACGGTCTGCTCATCTACCGTGACCGCCTCAGGATCAATCGGTTCGCCTGGCCAAAAATCCTGAAAATCTCCTATAAGAGAAGCAACTTTTACATCAAGATCCGCCCTGGAGAGGTTAATAAAAACCTTTTTGTTATCTGTTCTTTAGTATTTTGCTTGGAAGAGCAGGAGTTCACAAGTACTGCATGCACAACCCCACCAGCGCAGCTCCTTGTCACTTTGCCAGAACTGAGGCGAGTGAAATAAAGAGTCATTTGGTAAAGAGCTAGCTTCACATTTCTATTTCATGGTTTCACAGTTGTTAAAATTATATCACCGCCTCTCTTGACTCGTCCAAAGCAGCGCAAATAGTCATTTCATGGTTTGATAAAAGTGTTACTTCTGAGATGTATCTTGCTGCACACCATGTGACAACTGCAGAGAGTATTTTATCAGGGATTATTTATAGACTTTAGAGATACCGTTCTTAAAGATTTGGCTGATAGGTCATGTTTTTATTCTTGTCCTTCTCTCTTTCTCGACTTTCGAGTGTGATTAGCCAGTCGGGAGGATTTGCATTTTCATCAAGGATTTTACTTACAAGTGTAGCGGTCACGTTATGCTCGCTCTGGTTTTTCAACTCCCTAAAGTTATTATGATTTCCCTTCATTCTTTGGCCTTCAGGGTATCTGCAGTGCTTTATATCCACAGTTAAACTGACTTTGACATCTTCATAGTGAATACCAAGCCCATTCTGTGCATATACTTTGTTCTGCAGATGTATCCTCTTAAGTCAGCTGTCACTTTAAATTTGCCTGGAGGGTCATCATTGTGGTTTAAAACCGCTTTTATTCTAATCTGTCCCCATAGTGTTTTTGTGTGGAACTAAAGTGCTTCCTTTTGTGAATGGACTCCTCCCAATGTTTAAGGACCTGTTATATTGCTAATAACCTATTGATCTGAAAGCATTTTCCTCCCTGTTCACACAACTGAATGTCTGATGGACTGAGTGCATGAACAACTAATTTATAGGTTGGTTAGAGATGGAAAATCTACCCGTCATGGTAGCAGGAGACACAAGGCGAGTAAACAGAAAACACTGATTTTTCCATTGCTGCAGAGTAAACACATTTCACCCTGCCGCCCTCCCTCCATCTTCCACTTCACTTGCTTCCCTCACTCCCTTTTTCTTCTTCACCTCCCCGCCGCCTCCTCCTTTCACCACCTCCACTCATGTCCCTCATCACTCAGTATGAACAGTTTGAGAGCACCATAGGCTTCAAGCTGCCCAACCATCGGGCCTCGAAGCGATTGTGGAAGGTCTGCATTGAGCACCACACCTTCTTCAGGTAGGCCTTAATGCTCACAGATACAAACAGCACGTTTTCTGCACCGTGCTCACTCTGACCTGCATGAACCTTGGCACAGTAGAACTAGAGTATCCCTAAAGTGTTGATTTCCTAACTATTGGTTGTAACAGTTTTCTTAAAGAGTCTGTAGATGAGTAATAAAAAAAAAAGCTCACAAAAAAGTTTGGAAAATTTCTTCGATGATTTCTGAAGTAGGAAGAAGAAAACAAGTCTTGCAGCAAATACATCAAAATGAATCATAGGAAAGTAATTTGATATAGGTCATACAAAAGTGTGAACACTGACCTTATTTGTAGGATTTGTACTGATAAATTGGATATTTTTAGGGGTTTACACTGATTTTTTTTTTTTTTTTTTTTTACTTTGTTAGTTCCTTCAGTCAGCAAATATGAGATAGAAGAGAGAGCTTTCTTGTCTGCATGGTACAGTTGGGGTCATAAGTTTAAATGCACTCATGATGGGCATTAATGTCATGGTAATTTTGGCCTTTTAATGAACTGTTCTTTTTTCAAGAACAGCATATATCTTAAATGAATAAAATAAAATAAAAAAACAAGTATTTGGCTCAAAGGTTTACATTTTTTTTAGATTTTCTCTAATCCACATAGGGTTAAAAGTATATATACAGGCTCAAATATATAGATAATTGGTTAAATATCTCTTAGCAAGTAGCACCTCAACCAGATGCTTTTGGTAGCCATCAAAAAGCTTCTGGCATAACTCTGGCTGGATACTGACCACTCTTCATGGCAGAATTAGTAGAATTCATTTACGTTGGTTGGTGTCCAGGCACACACACACACACACACACACACACACACACACACACACACACACACACAGAGTAGTAAATAACTTTATAATATGGTTGAGGTCAGTGCTTGGAAAGGGGATTCAAGAGGTTTAATGTTAGCCTGCTTTTTTGTCCGTTCCAAAACTAGTTTGGGATCATTTTCTTGTTGTTTCCAAGTTGTGACCATCTAGCTGTTGAGATTAAGTTAAACTTTGGAAGTAATCCTCCTTCTTCATTTTATATTATTCCACCCACTTTGTACCACATACCAGTACCACCAACGGCCCCACAGCATGATGCTACCGCTACCATGCTTTACAGCTGGTACAGTGTTCTCAGATTTGAAAGCCTCACCTTTACTCCTCCAAACATACGTCTGTCATTGTCATTGTGGCCAGATAGTTCAATCGTTGTCTGACCATAAAACCTTTCTCCAGACGGCATTTGCTTTTCTCCATGTGGGCAGCTGCAAATTTCTGTTGAGTTTTTGTTGTCAGTTTAGGAGCTGGAGCGTCTCTCTTTGACACCACCCTCTCGGTCCATAGAGATGAAAAACTGTGGACAGTGATGGTGGTGTTACAGTGGTTTCCAGTTCATGGCAAGCTTGAGCTTTGGTAGTATCTGAGTTTTTTCTGAACATCCTAACCAATTTCCTCTCATCTGAGGGTGGCAGTTTGGGTCTTCTTCCAGATCTTGCATGCAAAGTGGGGGACACATCTCAATAACTTGTACGCAGGTACAAGTGTCTAAATGGAAGATCCTGAAATCTGCAATTGTTTAGAAATGGCACATCATGCTTCTGGAATGGCCTTCCCAAAGATCTTGCCTCAATCTTATTGATGATTTGTGCACTATGCTTAAAGGCCATGTCTGTGTCAGGAAACCAACCAGTTTAAATGAATTCTATCAACTGTACCAAGGTCAGATATCCAGCCTGGATTATGCCAGAAGCTTGTTGATGGCTACCAAAATCGTCTGTTTGAGGTGCAACTTGCTGAGAAGCATTTAATCAAATATTTGCGTGGATTTATGTATACTTTTGACCCTGTGTGGATTAGATAAAATCCAAAGTAATTTCAGACTTGTGCACCTAATTCTAGGTTTTTAAAACCTGAACTATAAAAAAAATGCCAGAAAATTCTATTTTTTTTAACGTTCTGATTTTAAAAAATATGTATTAACTTGCATTGAGTTTCTGCATTAATTTGCATTGTTTTTTCTACAACCAGCAGTTTTGTTTTTTGTTTTTTTACAATTTATTGCTTAAAAATTTAGTTTGCAATTTCATGTTTTTCAGGGGAAAAATGACTCTGATGACTAGAGGTCTCAGAAATTCCTTAAAATTAATGTAACATTGTAACTCATAATACACTAAAAGATGTATCCAGTGCAATCATTTCATCTTAGAAACAGAACACTTTAAAGAAATCATTAGAAATTCCTAAATTACTACAACATTAATCCCCATGATGAATATAGGTAAACTCACCAGACAGGATATGGTTAGTTTAGATTAAGAGAAACTGTTATGAGAGTCAAAAGTTATGATTTAAAGACTTTAGACATACTGTTAATGAAACACAGGTGGGCTTTGATGAAATCTCATGAAAACGTACGAATGTTAGAAAAACGGGGAACACAAGGAGGTCAGACTGGATGTCAGTCAGACAAACTGATAAAAGACTGAGAGAAGGGCAGGACTAAATAAAGCACAGAGTGCTAAATGGGTAACAAGACACAGGTGGAGGCAGGACATAAATTAGTTAATTCCAGTAAATTTCCAGAGAAATCAATAAATAATGCTTCCACAAAGCCCTGTTGAATATGTGCCACATTTTTACATAAACTGAACCTTCCTGCAGGTTGGTTTCCCCAGAGCCACCTCCCAAGGGCTTCCTGGTGATTGGCTCCAAGTTCCGCTACAGCGGGCGGACCCAAGCCCAGACCAGACAGGCTAGCGCTCTGATTGACAGGCCCGCTCCACAGTTCGATCGTTCTGTTAGCAAGAGGTACCTGCTGCCTCGAAGCATTGACGGAGGTAAGAACCCAGACTCTTTCACTGTCGGTATGGACATTTGCCGTGAGGCAGTTTGTTCTCTCCACAGAGTACAAATATTTCAGCAAGAATGTTTGTTGATTTTGTGTTGCAGCCCTCAAAGTGAAGGGAGCCAGAAGTTCCTTGTCAAAAACAAGAATTAACATTAGATTTAGCTATTATTTTATGCGCAGCACATTCAAAAGCTTAACCTAAAAACTCCTGGTGTTTTATGGTTACCCTCCACTTGCTTTCAACCAGCCTCGGCTCTTGGTGACAGTATGGACCAGCTGTCCCAACGAAGCTCCAGTGAGCGCACACAGTTCATGTCTAGAGAAGATCTGGACCAAGAGGGCAGCCTAGACCTGGACCACGATCACTATCATTATCAAGACCAAGATCAGGACCAGTACACAGATCAGGAAGACGATCAGAAGCCAACACTGGGTGCCAATATCTCACCACCGACCAGGACTTTGGAGCTGAAGGTACCAGATGAGAGGACAGACTTGAAATGCACAGAAATCCGACTTCATTCATGCTCTGATTTTCATAGTTCCAAGCTGTACGAACAAATTACATGTCATTGTTAAGAAGAAGAGAGTTTCTATTTAGCCACAACCGATCAATCAGCAGTGCAAATGAAATCAACACATCTGTTAAATAGGATGCTGTAAATGTAAAAGCTACATCGCAGTTTTGAGGACACTGCAGAAAAATAAACAAAAAGCAATTAATCTGATTCATTTGGAAAGGTAAACAGCACACTGTGCATCACAACTGAAAAAAATCTCACATTAACTCATCTTCTCTTTCCTCGTTCCTTTTTTATTTAAGAATGTAATCACCTTTCCTATTCTTCTCTCCTTGGCTTAATTTACCCTTTTCCTGCTCTTCCCATTATGAGACTTCTCAGTATGCACCTTTTTTTCCTCATCATTTTTCTTAAATCATCTCCTCAAATCTAACTCGACCTCTTCGCGGTTCATAAAATGTCTCTTACCGAGCACCCTGCCTTTAACCAGTAACATTCTCTTTGTATCACCGTAAACTTAACAATCTTTGCTAACCTCTTCTTTCCTCTTCTTACATTTCTGTCCTGTGCCTTGTGCTTTCCTTCAGGGTGAGGAAGCAGGCTCGCCTGTAGACTCAAAGCCAGAGGTATTTTGGTATCGGACTTTGGTGTCTGTCTACGTGCTTTTTTTGGTCGTTCAAGGTCATGTGCTCGTGCACTGTGTTTGTTAAGCACGACCTGTCTTATGCCTGTGTTGTTTGTCTGTAAAAGAAATGTTATTTCTTTTGATTTCATGGTTTCCAGGATTTCACTAGGTATAATCCGTGGAAAATGCATGAGTTGAATTTCAAGAAAAGACGAGAAATGTTATATATAGATGTAATCAAGCTTTTTGTTTTATCTCGTATTTTCCTGCTGGAAATAGGTGTTTCAGTGGAAAGACTTATTAAATTGTAATAAGCATTTTGGTCCTAAAAAGAGTGAGAAGTCTATTGAAGAACTGACTTATTTTTCTCGACTTGCAGCACAGTTTCACCAGCATGCCTCTTCAACAGTGTCCCCGTATGACATTAGAGGGATTGTTTGTCACCAGCAGGATAAACAGATGGCCTTTAGGCACTGTAGACGATTCAGTGAATCAGTGTTTCCCCACCTGGCAAATCTACCGATCCACCAATTAAACTGCCCCAAAATCTACATCTTTATTTAATTTAGAAATATATTTATTTAAAAACCATCTTCCTATATGCTCTTATTTGTTTTGTAAAAGTCCTGTGCAGGTAGTTGTGGTGCTGTTTTCTTGACTACTGCAGGAAATATTGGCATCACATTAGTGGCTTAATGGACTCTTCGTTTGTGGTTTTGTAATGCCTTCCCATCAAATCTTTGGATCAAGAAGTATGGGAATAATCCTCCTCCAAACCCTTAAGTTCAGTCAATAAATGTCTTCATTAATTACCAGTTGGCTGACACTGAAATGGATTGTCCCTCTCTTCTTGGCAGAACATTAAATGGCTTAACAATCACAGTCCAAAGCCTCAATGGTGTCAACTGTTTCTGTTTGTCAGTCTGGCTGCCTGCCTTTTTTGACTCACCTGCAGCATTTTACCTCTTTGTCTCTGCACGCATCTGCTCTCTTTCCCCACCTCCACCCCCCCAAACTCCTAACCCTTCCGCTTTGCTCGAAAAAACCCTTCACTTCATGTCACTTGCCCCACCTCATCTGTCGGACAAGGAACTGGTCACCCTTCGGCCTAAACAGGAGGTACAGCTTGTCATCTCTTTTTGGCATGAGACGTGTGTGACTCTCATCAGGTGTTCAGTGTTTTTTTTTTTGTTTTATTTTTGTATTTATAACTGTACCACTCGCAGTTGGAAAACAGGAGTCAGCAGTAGAGCTCATGGAAAAAGTTATATTTTCCTACAGAGCACATAATCTTTTATGCGCTTTGTACATTTTCTGGTAATATCTAAAGCCTTTATTGGCCATCCACGTGCTACAGTTTTTACTTCATAAAGAAAACAATCCGTCATGCTACCTACCCTGATCAGACAGAGCTTGGTTACGATTGTTCATTTTCCAGTTAAATCCAAATCTACTTCATTGTGCTGTGAACCAGAAATAGACTTAGAAGCTTTCTATTTATGCTGTCTTTTTTTCTGTTTTTGCTTTCACTGTGTGAGTAGCAGTTCTTGGACAAACCAGAAGATGTTATACAAAAGCACCAGGCCAGCATCAACGAGCTGAAGAGGGCTTTGAGGCAGCCTAACAGCAAAATGGCCCAGAGAGAGAAACGCATCTCCTCAGCTACTCCTCCTGGAGGGACTCCGGAGCGGAAACCAGTAAGAATGACATTCTGTTTCCAAGTTATGGCACATACTATCATTGTTAAAATATCTACATTACCATTTTCTAAACAGGCTGTATTGGTCCTAGGCCAACATATATATATCTTCACAGAGTATGCCAAAATTTGTATTCCACTAAATCAATTCACAGAAAAAAATACCTAAAAATGCTTTCAAATGTACACAGTGATACCCCCCAGTTGTTTTTCATTGGCGGTTTTGTGTGTGTGTTTTTTTTTTACACTACGTCTTTACAATAGCAATGTGGGGTAACGGTAATGAATGGAAGAGCCGTTTATCTAGTTAGGCTAATGAAACTGTCTACTCTATGTTAACATAGGCGACCACTGACGCCAAATTGATTGACAAGCAGGATGCTTATGAAGGAACACTGGACTCTTACTCTTACATGGAAAAGAGTAAGACCTCTTCAGAGGGTAGAGACACATTTGCAGTGACATCTTGGACTGAAGCGAATATGAACAATTGCCAGACACGCCCAGACTCTGGAAGAAGTCGACATGGAACATCTCCAAAGCGGGAAACTGAGTTTATGGCAGCAGGACTAAGAGATATGAACCCCATGGCTGGTACAGTAGCAACTAATGGGCATCATGAATCTGTTCAAATGCGGAGAGCCATTCAGGAAAATGGATACGAGTCTCCACCTGAGAAACAGGCAAGTGAACTGAAGAAGGATTTTAGACATGGCCACTTTGAGCATCGAGAGAGGCCCAAGAACTTTGAAACTCCAGTGGCTTGGGATTCTGTCCCAAAGGGCAGTGCTTCAAGACACAGTGAGGCTTGGAAAATAAAAGACCCAAGCCCCATGGGAGAAAAGGATTGCAACAAAACTGGGAACTCACACACAGAAGTTACAAAAATAGTTCCTCTCAAGCCGCAGAGATCAAAGAAGTCTATAAATAAAGAGAACAAAGATTTAAACCCTCAAACACACAGCCAGCCTGACAGAGGCGTCTTTGGTGCTGCCGGGGATGTACAGATGACAAAATCTTCCTGTCAGTCAGGAAGGAGACTGGATGATAATACTGTACCACAGTCTGCCACAGATGTTGCCAAGGAAAACACAATGGACACCAAATACCAGGGTGAATCTACAGCGTGGTATCAGCAGCAAAATCAAACACATCAGCAGATTAGGAACGAGTTTTTCGGACAACAGGAGCTCAGGGACTGCAGGGACTCTGCAGGCCAGTGGACGAGAGGAGGCGTTGCATTTGAAGAAAATTCTCAAATCACCTCAGAGTTTAGTGCCAAATTTCCAGCAGCTCCCCCACGCACTCTCCCCCTGAAAACACAGTGGTCCCGAGACAGACTGAGCAACATGGACAACAGCCACGTCCACCACAGGACGCCCAACCAAGAAACAGCCAAGAGGAAGCAAGCGGTAAACCATCTGCCCCCCTTCCCCCCCAACCTGTTTGTCAGTCATCGGAAAGTAAAGCATTGCATGAGCTTCAGGCGATGTGGTGCAAATCTTGTTTTTGCCATCTTAAAACAAACCTTCCAAAAAAATAAAAAATCACACACACGCATAAACTTCAGAACTCATGTGGCTGTGTATGAGAAAGCAAAAGTTCACGTTCCTTCGCATCGCCTCATTGACCGACTCAGTTCACGTCCATGGCCTAGGGAGCATTTTGCTTTCCCTTCTTCCCCTCCGCAAATCTTGACATCTGCTTGGCCATTTCAGAACGCTGTGGGCCTTTAAGCAAACTTCCCATTGCTTAAGCTTCAGGCGTCCCTTCTATCCCACCTTAACTTGTCACGTTAACACCTGGTCTCTCCTTCCAACACTCAGAGTGAAGGTGACTGCTGTTGCAAGGAGCGCAAGACCTTTTTCCACCATTTTTTTTCTTTGAAACCTCTTTTTCCACATAATTTGAATCCTTTGTGTAAATGGCTGAGGAGGCCATTTGAACCAAATGTTCTGCCTTGGCACCTCTGCAGCAATAGCAGAAAAATGAAAAAGACGATTAGATGTAATCACTGGCTGCAGAGCTGCCAAACCTCTTCAGGGTTCAGGCTTTCATATGCCGCATTTAAAAATATGAATACCTTTTCCCTGAAAGGGATTTTTTGAAAAATGGAACCTTTCAGTGCATGGCATTACCATTGCACTTGCAGTCATTTTTAATGATGTCAGCCTGTGAAATATACCCAGTTTGCATGCTTTTGACTGCAGCTTTAAGGCTTTGGAGTTTTGGGGATCTCTCACATTGTGTGTTTATCGTGCAGGTGTAGCAAAAGCCCCAAAGTTTATGAATGACTCAGACATGTTTGCTTACAGATAAGAACTCAACAGTGCTAAAGCGACATGCTTAATAGCGGTGAAGCAAGAACACTGCAAACTCGGGCTCTCCAGATATCAATTATTTCATCAGCCGTGCTGTGCAAAAAGCAGAACTCGACATCAAAGCAGTTTCAAAGAAAACTTTTTCTAACTTTTATTTTTGGATATGCTTACACACATTAGCTATAGGGAGACGGTATAACTTGTGGCTGCATTTTGGTAAATTCACGCATGCTTTCATATCGTTGTTTGCTTTTTGTTTGTTTGCCTTTTCTATAGGAGACACCTCCCACCCCTGCTATCCATGAGGAGCCTCTCAGTGAAGCTTCAGTGAGTCATCCCTCGGCTCCTCTCATATTTATTATGTAGTCACACCTTGGGAAAAGAGTAAATAAACTACAATTAGATATTTGACAGATTTTATTCAAGCTGCTCTTTGAGGCGTGTTTGTTTTTGTATCCAAAGCGTGGAAATAAACGCACAAAAGCACAGCCTGTAAATTCATATCTAATCAAACGGGGAAACTGAATATTTTAAAGTGCCAGCTCGACATCATGGCTAAATCTGATATCTAATATTTTGTGCCGCTGTTAAATGTTCAATAAGCATGTTTTCATGTTTAATTCTAGAGAAGCTAATGTATCTGTACTTTACATGCTGTACATTGTCTAAAAGTGCGGGAGATAAACCACATCGAATTATCATCTGTATCCTCTGTAGAGGGAACCATGGGAGAGGCGCCTGGGCTCCGTATCAGAGGATGATCAGGACCACGAGATCCTGTACTTGAAGGAAACCCACCTGGGCATTGAGCGCAAATGTTCCAGCATCACAGTCAGCTCTACATCCAGCCTGGAAGCTGAAGTAGATTTCACCGTCCTCACGGACCTGCACACAGGCATGGAAGAGTTCTCCAGGGGTATGTCGGAGCTGGGAGAGAGGGATCTGTCACCTGACGGGGGTCTGCGCTTTGGCATCGACTTGCTCCAGCAGCAACAGCAGCAGCCCTCTGAGCCACCTCCTCCCTTAGTATCGGCTCCTCTGTCCAGAGGAACCAGCAGCAGTCCTCCAGCCAAACAAATCCAGGCTGAAGAAGTCCGACCAGAAGTCAAACGGTCCGATGTGCAGGTAGATCAAAGTTTTCACATCAGCTGTGTAGAACCACTGAGAAGTGTCTACTTCTTTGGTTTGGTTTGTTTTCACACTGCTCTATTTTTAGGCACCTAAAAATATGCATCTTAGTTCATTTTTAAATTCAGACGCCAGTGCAGGAAAGAATGGCTGTTAATTTGATCTGAAAGCAAAGTAGCATGAAATCATTACTCTACAGTTTTATCTCTCTGCATGTTTGTAACCGGGCAATTGAGAAATAAATAAAGCCAAGTGTGAATGCAATGGAAACAACAGGAAGAAAAGAGCTGAATTCCTCTCCTCCCCGGCACTTTTCCCATAACACCAACCACATCCGTGCTCTGTGTCTTTCCCAAGTTTCCAACAAAGTGTGATGACAAGGTAGCTGTGGGTGAATTCATGCAAGTTTATTCACAGGCTCTGGTTTGCCTGTGCAGTGGGTGGTCAGAGGGAATGTAACAAAACAGAAAATTATGATGTGATGATTCCCAAAGTGGTTCTCACACTTTTTTGCAGCGCATGTTGTTAAACTTGACTTCGGGTTCTTGATTTGAGTTGTAAAAAAGCTGGGTGGCTAAAAGTATTGAAGCTTCTGATGCCTCTAACGCACTAAAATCCACAAATGAGCAGATGAAGTGACTGTCGTGAAATATACAGGAAAGGGATGTGCTTTTAGTTTGAAGTTTTAAAGAAGGTAAACGAAAGAAAACCCACTTTTTCATTTTCCTCTTGTTTTTTATGTTTAACTTACTGCTAAAGTAAAATTTCTCTTAGGCTTCCAAACTTCAGACTCTCAGGTTGTCTTTTACTTTCTGTTCTGATTAAATTAGGTTCATTTTGGCAAACAAGGGGCTTTCAAGCCTTTTAAAAACCTCAGTTTCTGCACAGAGTCTCAGAGCAACACTACGAACTATACACACTCTTAATAATATAAACATTCCTTCTCTTAAGCCTGTAGTTCCCAAAAAACCAAAGAGATCAGTCCCCGTGTCTTCATCAGTGGACCGAGATCAGTCACACAGAGAAGGTAGTCGTGTCTCTGCTGCCGCACCACTGAGCAGGGAGGGCAGCGATATCAGGCCCACGCCAGCAGTCAGAAAGACGGACATCAGGACGGAGACTCAACCCAATGGGTCAGAGGTCACCACGACCATCGTGGAGTTCACGGATCAGGTTAACTTCATATTTCACTGCTAAAAATGTACAGAAAGGTAGACCTGTAAAATATCTGGATATAATCCAGTCAATCTGTCTGTTTCAGGATCACGGCATCACTGGACTAAGTGAAGTTTCTTACTCTACGAGACAGAGCGTTTCCCCTGTGAGTACAGACAGGGGGACCTCTCCAATTTTAACTCAACCTGCAGCACACTCCTTCCTGCTCTCCAGGGTTCAAACCTACTTACAAAGCCCAAAGACATGAATTCAGGAACACACATCTGACTGAATGTCATAAAAAATGGTTCATGGGTCTTTGTAATATTTGCCTCATGCCTCCTCAGGTGCACAAAGGCAGTCTTGGCAGAGAGACATCAGGATCTCCCATCCTCGTCTCTGAAAATGTTACCTCAGCTACCACTCATGTTACAAAGGTAGAGAAGCTCAAATAAAACTCACAAAGTGCACATTTAATTTATAACTTAGTGCTGCTCATCTCCTTAAAATGTTAAGGCTGTTAAAAGAAAAGCTGTTGTCTGTATGCTGCAGACGGTGAAAGGAGGATACTCAGAGACCAGGATCGAGAAGAGGATCATAATCACAGGAGACGATGATGTAGACCAGGAACAGGTGAGCAGAAATTGACAAATGAGCTTTGTTACCTTGGCACCCCAGTACGGTTCAGTCTATATATTAAAGTGGTGTGATTAGCTCGCCTGAGAACGCAACAGTGCAAGAGACTAATCAATGTGTACACGACTGAAGCAGAGGAGTAGCTAACTTCCTGGCTACTTTTCCATAGTGCATGCATCCCTCATTATTCATCAGCTATAAAAGCTCTTTGGTTAAAGACGGGCCCTTCTGTGTTGCTAGACAGTTTTTAAGTGTGTCTTGTGATTTTATTAAAGCATAAAATCAACTTATTAGCTGATTTTTATATAAGAACCCACAAAGCTAAAGGCTAAAATGTTAGATTCTTTAAGTGGGCCAATGTGTTTTCTGACTAGATAAAATATAAAATGAGCATTTGGGTATCTAAAGACTAATTTGTAAAATGAATTGTAATTTCAGCTCCCGTTGCGAGCACAAATCAGTGTCTGAACCTGTGTTCTGTTTTTGTAAGATACAGAAAAGTTCCATAAGGTGCTTGGGTGGAGGGGTTTAAGCAATTCATTTCATTCAAGACACACACTTCACCCTTTCCTTTCAGGCTCTGGCTATTGCCATACAGGAGGCCAAGCAGCAGCATCCAGACATGCAGGTGACTAAGGCAGTTGTTGTCAGGGAAACAGAATCATCCACTGAGGACCGACATGGTGCATCAGAGGTACAGGTGGCATCTTGACGCCATGCAACAGTGGATGAGATTTTTACATCCTCTAAACTCTTTTGAGGTTAAGGGATTTAACATCCATGTCTCCTTTCTTTGCTGCAGTCCTGATTTCCTGAGATGAGAGTGCCCCCCTTTGGACAAGAAGCGTCAGTGCCCGACCTGAAATTGCCGCCCACCATCCCAGTCGATTAAAGACTACTGCCCGAGGCGCTCTGCCGGAGCCTCTTGTACAAGTTCACACACAAACCTGAAACAGGACTCTTCAAACTATTTAATTTGTATTTGAACGTTTCATTATCGAAATCGTCATCATGTTCGACGGAGTGACTTTTGTTTTTGCAGTCCGGCTGCACAAATAAGAGAAAAGGAAAAAAAAAAGCAACATTTATGAATTTTACATGGTTGATAACATGCCACAAGAATTCCAAACATCCGGAAAAATTCAAGACATAATTCAAGTAAATTCCCTGCAAAAAATCTCAGGGTCTATATGTTCAAATCACTCGCTTTGGTATTTCTAAACAAAAACAGAGAACACAGGGAATTCATTGGGAAAGGGGTTTATTTAGATATGAGTGGCTTATACTCTCATCACGTGATTCCTGCTGTGTGTGCTGAAAAAAAAATGTGTTCACATTGTGTCACTGAGTAATAGAATCTAGTACATGTAGCTCCAGTACTGTTAACGCATCCAGTCACTCGCAGGGTTTAGTGAAAACTGTTTAGTTTTCATAGCTAGTCAAATAAACAAATATCATCCCATCGCACTGAATGATGAAGATGCACTGATTAGAGACGACTGCGATCCTCTGGAGGCGTTTATTCGAGTATTTAGCGAGGACCAGTGTTAGCTATCTAGTAATATTTGACTTCCGTTAAACATATCTCACCTCGACGTGTGGGTGGTAAGTATGCATATCTGCATATATGTCTTGACATTAGGAGCTGTTGATACACAGTGTACCTGTTGTATTTATTCAAACAGTGACAATGTAGTTTCTGAGCATGCTGATGTTTCAGAATGAGCCCAGTCTCTCTCCTCTCCCAGCCTTTAGATACGCGCTCAGAACTCACCTGGATTTAAATCCTCATTGGCCGTTGTGTGTGTAGTAAGTAAGTACATAGAGTAGGCTTACATTCCTTGTTCAAGTCACAGAACGGGCTCCTGCATCAGTAAAAGTAGTGTCTGAGATAACTTTTGCATGATGATGATTTCTTTTGGATGACTGGACTGTAAATGACTTCAGTGGATATTAACTCATCATAAGGAGCGATGATAATGTCCACGACGGGAACACCCTGAGAAATTACAAAGCTGCAGAGACTGAATTGTTAATAATCTAAAGTCTTAAAGAGAAATGATGCGTGTTGGTGAAGGGGGAAAAAGCAGGAAATGTCAAGTACACAGTACACTCAGTTATGACAGCACACTCGATTATTCTGTTGCAGCCCTCTTACACTCTCATCTCTTCTCAAACCGCCAGTGACGTTCAGCTGGTCCTAACCTAGCCGTTTTCTACTTATTTGCCAGTGAATGAACATAATGTGGGCCACATAATGTGAGCTTGCGTTCTGCAACCAAGCTGAAATGGCGTTATGCATCAGAGCTCTGCCGACGCTCTTTCGTGTAAAGTACCATGTTAGAAATAAGATACACAGTAGGAGACACATCTTTGGACTTTTAGTTGTGTGTGATTTGGTACATGGGTGTTAGAAGGATGCTGTAGAGATGTAACGTGCCAACTGAGGTAGCAGTCAAACTGTACAAACCCTGGTTTTGTATGAAATAACTTTATATGAGCAACTTTTAATTACAAAGTGTCAGAAGGTCAAATGCACACATTTTTTGGTATGACATGGTTTCCCTTTAAGTATACTGTCTTTAGCGTTTAAAACAATATATAACTTCTGTATCTTTTTCAGAACTCATATTTTATATATAGACCAATACATGCAGCCGAAAAATCAAACAATTGATAAAAGAAATGTCAAAAGCTGCCACTCAAGGTTTATGAGGACATTAACTTGCTTTCAGACACTAAACTATACGGTCTATGTTCACCTGTCTAGTGTAACTCCTTTTGTGTTCCTTATTTTGGTTCCAAAGTGATGCTTAGTCATGGATGTGGGTGTCAAACTGAAAGGTGGAAAAAAGAATAATGCAACCACGCATACCTTGTACTGTATATTTGGTGCTGTTTAGTGGATCGTGAAGATGTATAGTAGTTAATGGAAATGGGCTTGATGTACACTAGGGGGCACCGGTTACCTAAAAGAAGCCAGCTTAGCTGCAACATCAAGCATACCCAGGTGAAGTCCTTCTCACCATCCTTCACTGGATCGACCAGCATGGTCTGACTTACCTCTCTCTGTCCAGAAAAGGCCCACTCACGGACATGTGACAATGACCAGACTGTAACAACCAGACTGTGAATAATCGCAGACCCTCGACTGTGGCTCAGACACCTGGTGCCGAAGTCTGATTGGATGACCTCTGGCAGACCCTTAAACCTAACCTTGTCCTTCTGTACAGAGCTCTCCTTCTTCTTCTCCTCCTCCTCCTCCTCTGCAGCTTCATCTCTTCTGCTCTGCTGCTTTCCACTGCTTAGTGCTGTATCCTTGCTGTACATTGTACTTGCATTCATTTGAAAATGAATAAAGAGAGAAAAAAAACAAGCAGAACAAGATAAATGAGAATCCCTCTGTTTGATCTGTGTCTCTAACACTATACTAGTGCTGTAAATGATTAGAAAGACACAGCTCAGTCGTGCATTTCTTTTTCAGGCAGTGATTATTGCATATTTACCTTTTTTTGCATTTAGGTTGTTTCTAAGTTTTAGTTAAGGTACCATAAATCAAATAACAGCCAGGAGAAAATGAGTAGACACAATTCAAATTTTAGTTTCTGCAAAAAACACCTGTATTTGGAAATCTGGAAAAGTTATCCATAAAACTGTTTCGGGAACACACACACACACATTAACATAAATATATATTCTCTTTGTTTTTTTACTCACCCAGCACACATACATATACCTTGCTTATACTGGGTTGGATCCCCTTTTGCCTTCAGACCTGTTGTAATTCTTCACGATATATATTCAACAAGGTTCTGGAAACATTTCACAGAGATTTTATACCATGTTATCACATCCATGTTGACATGATAACATGGTATAGATCTCTTGGCTCCACATTCATAATGTGAATCTCCTATTTCACATCCCGAAGTTGCTCTGTTTATTTGGGAATTGGTGACTGGAGGCTGTTTGAGTGCAGTGAACTCATTTTCATGTGTAAGAAACCAGGCTGAGATGACTTGATGTTTGTCACAAGGCACATGTTGGAAGCCGCCATGATTAGATGGGTACACTGTGGTCATAACAGGATGGAAATTGTCAGTAAAATTGTTCATGTAAACATACAAATGTCAACAGAATACAAATAGAATATGGAATACTAATGGAGCTTAAGAACCTTTTCAAGTGGTTTTTTTAAGTTCCTTTTTTTTGTTATTTTTTTTTAGCTATTCTTTTATTCAGCTTTGACAGATGTGGTTTCCAGCATCTCATCCAAGTTTCAGATTCCTCTTGGTGGAACATAACAAGTGGAGGTTTCCGACCTCACTGCAAGTGGAGGATTTTTATTAGTGGAACAACACTAGAAAATAAGCCTAACACTCTGATAAAGGCTTGCATAAAACACAATGGTGTTTTATTGAAGAGCGTGCCTGGGGTTTTTTTGTTTATACAATTTACTGCTGAATGGATTAAGCTGAATGTGCAGTAATATAGTCAGTCAAGTTTATGTTCATCCTAATATACTTTTGAACTTAAGCAGAACTCAGTTCCTTTTGGCAAGCTTCCTAAATATGAAGCAATACCAATGCAGCATATTGTAAGGAGCAATTTTAGGAAATCCAGCATCAGTGCTCTCCTCCCTGTGTTTAAACAGCACCAAAGCACTGACCTGATTTGAGCAAGAAACTCTGAAGAAAAAGAGTCCATGAAGCTCGTGCAGTGCAGATACACCATTAGAGGATGTGTTTGGTTAAGCTTAATGCTGCACAGTTTCAACCAGTTTATATAAATCTGTATTCACAAATGAAACAATTGCATTTCATTTAACTGCATGCATGAATAGATGTATGAAATTCAATCAATCAGTCATGTGACTGTAGATGATCCCACAGGCTGATGAATAACAGGAACTGAAAGAGTTTGGTGTGACGCAGAAAGTTGAACCTGTTCATCTGGACAAAAAATTTTTTTTGACCTCATAACAAATTCAATATGAGATTTTCTGCTTGGAAAATAGATCAAATGAAAACCTGAACTTTCACATTTTTCCAAAGCGGTCATAGAGTTGAAAACTCCAAAGAGAAGCAGAAAGTGGGTTAGGCTGTTTTTTTGTTTTGTTTTGTTTAATTTTATAAGGCTCTGTTAGAAATGTGAAAATTATTCCCATATGGGTGGCCTGATGGAAAAACGCAGCACTTAGATTTTGAAGTATGCAAACTCTCCGCTTCAGACATCAATGAAGGAAACAAGGAAAATGGCATTATGTTTATTAAAAGCAGGTTGTTCCGTTTCAGACACCCTAAGCAAGGTACACACACTGACCGATTTCATGCCTAACAGCGGCTGACAGTAAAGTACTCCCGCTACTTTGTAATAAGCTGGAAAAGTCAGTAAATATCTGCCACTTATTGTATTACAATGCTCATTATGAAGGACAGAAGACAAAGGCCTGTTATGTCCTAAAAACGCCTAAAAAACATGATCTAAATTAGAGCATGACTGAGCCAAAATACAACACGGATAAACAAAAGGAGTATAAATAAACCTCTTTTGAATAATAACAACGTGGGATATAACCATAGGACTTAAGGCTCAATTTGGGACCTGAGGATTTCATACATACGCGACATGTGGGACAACCCAGCTGACATTGTTCGGCGTGCCTTTGTTGCACACTTTTCATAGATGAAGGAAGAAGATGAGACATCAATTAGTCAACAAAGATCTGCTGTTTACAGTGGAAGTAATACTGGGATGGACACGCAGCATTTTCTCACAATACAACAGGTATAACTGAACCTTGTAGGCCCCGTACCTTTGGTTCCACTCAGTTTCATGGCAGCTGAGGTTTTGATGTGACATAAAAGCATGAATAAAATCCAGGCAAAAGTTACAAAGGTCTCAGATTCTGGTTGTCATAAAGCAATGAGACTTAGCTCCCTGCTTTTTAGCAGGGGATGACTAATAGTTGTTTTTTCCTCATTAGAACGCAGGAGGTTTTCCAAAGACAGCCCAAAAGATAGCAGGGAAATGGCTTCAACCACTTCCTGTCTCTAAGCGTAATTATACTCATTTGTTTTAGGGCTCCTTCACTCTCTGTCATGTTTAAATCCCATCAGCCGAGAAGAGTCCAGTGGAACATACACATCTGTTTAATAAAACCTGCACAGCCTCTTAAGCAAAAACATATACACACATTCTATTGTGGCCTCCAAGATGAAAACCATACGAGAACATCCACTGGTTAGAAAGGAGACGAGTGAAAAAAAAAAAAACGTCTTCAAAGAGACTGCAGTCGAGCCACGGTGTCCTTTCAGTTCCATAAAAGCAACTTCTGAAAGAGCCAGTTCCTTTCAGTAACCACTTTAGAAAGGTGGAGGAAAAGAATCTTCCCCACAAAGCGATCTTTGTAGAAAGAAGAGGAAAGACACAGTAGTGCAGGAAAGGGAGCAGGTGGGAATGTGGCTGTCAGCCTGTTGTTGTCTTTGACCTGCTTTTTCTCCTCTTAATAAGCAGCTGCAGAGCCTGGTTCCTGCAGACATTTGTCATAGCAGCGTTCTGGCTGTGATGATTAGGGCTGCAAGATTGACCGTGGGGAAGGCCGAGAACTCCGAGGCTGCTCCCGCGGCTATGGCGTCTGAAAAACACAATCAAATCAAAATCCAACAGGCGCTTGGTCTTGCATTTGAAAAGTCTGGCGTGGTCTAGAAATGCATGAAAAAACTGTAGAAGGTCATTGAGTGCAGACTTTTACACGATAAATTATCACAGAACAGAACGGCACTACAGTGCAGTACAAAGAACTGATGCGAGATGCGAGTGCGCGCACTTATCAATAGATGGCACTAGTATAACATGTTCCGTTATGGGGGCGACCCGAGTTTCAAAGAGCTGGACTACTGAGGCGGGCAACAGCAACACACATGGTTTGATCCAAATGGCACATCCACTCTCAAACAACCTCCTGGCCATACTTGGAGAATGCTGGAGACCATTTTGTTGTTGATAGTATGTCTCCTGGTCTGCGGATAAGTGACTATTTTAGAGGTAATGTGAAAGAGGAAATGACTTATTTGAAGACTAATATTACATCAATTAATTTGGAAAAAAAAAGCTTCCTAAGAGAGTCTCTCGGATAACAATTTATCTATTTAATGCAGCTGCAGGGTGTGTTTGTACAAGTGCCAGGCTTGCAGTATGTGCATTGTTAGACTTGCACGGCTTGATCAAAAGAAGTCCTGTCACAGTGTTTCTCTGCAGGGAAACTAGAGGACCTAAATTACTTCCACTCAGAAAAGGGTGCCGAAAAGCTAAAGTGGATATAATTCTTTCCTGAGCGTGCACAGGTATATGCAAGGGCCATTTTTTGTATGGCTCAACCCCAGCTTGAAAATATTCTCACAAAAAGAGAGAAAGAAATGTTTCAGGACTGTCCTACCTGCTATCTTGGGGATGGTAATCTGGCGGCTGCTGATCCCTTCACCTCCCTCACTGAAGGGTTTAATTTGGATCACATAGCCTTGGTTGACCGGCAGCGACAACTCCAAGGAGGTGTTGTTGGTCTCCACTACGTTGGGACGGCTGTGTTTGTCCTGGCTGTACATCACCTGAAGGAAACAGAGTGCGAAAGACGATAACAGAGTGTGGCGTGGCATGAAGGCACTCACAATGCAACATATGAGTGTTTTTTTTTTCCTTCCTAGCGTGCTGACAGGAAGATCTAAGTGTGAGCTGCAGCTCGGCGAGTTGGAGTGAGCAGTATCTGAAAGTTAACAAGAACGAGACTCTTGCTTTAGATATCTGCACATGACTGGGCCGGATCACTAGAGGAGAGGGCTCAGTAGAGATAAGGGAGAACCACCGGAAATCTTCGGTCCTGACTTTTCAGCTGCGGTTTGGATGCATCTCCCCATTTTAACACACGCTAAGCTCTCCACTTTCACTTAACTTGAAACGGGAATAATGCGACTAAGACCAAGTCTTCACACTTTTCGCCTGTTTAGTGTAGGAGGCTGCAAATTCGTGCTCCTTTTTATTTACATTTACAAGCCAAGTGACACTTGGAAAGACAGATGAAGATAAAAACCCTGAAGCAGTCATTATAATATCTATTGTGCACTTGATGCTGCTGTGGCAAGTTAAATGTCACAATACGGGAAGATGAACGCCAATCAGATTTTACCTCGTACATGCTTTTCCTGAAATGACTCGCTCAGAAAAGTTGTACAGTTTAAACTATGTGGCTAAAAATAATGGGTGCTGTGGGTGTTCGGGTTATCACAGGACTGCCGGTTTAAGGCGAGGAGGCAATTTGTGTAGGACTTCCGAGGTTAAACTGAAATGCTGCAGAATATTACACCAATGCAGGGGATAAAATGAGGCTCCCATTTATTAATAACACTCCGAGAAGTTCATCAGCACAACCAGTGTGTTCATAAATAACAGCGTGCTCTTATGGAGCAAATGGACCAGGTAACAGTCTATCATTCTCTGTTATGTTACTATCTATAAAACCCTTTACTTGTCAGCGTTGAATTGATTCTTGTTGAGGCAGTCTACCGTGGAAGTGTAAAACTTTACCTTATATCCTGTGACTTCTGACTCATTCTCCAGGGCGTGCACTTGGTCCCACTTCAGGATGACCTTGGAGTTGGAAGTGTTCCACATAATTTTAACTGGGGCTTGACTGGGCGCTGAGTGAGGACACGGGGAGCGGGGCAAGAGGAAGAAGAAGAAAAAAAAGAGGCTGTCAAGTCGATAAACAGTCACGAACCAACTCAGCATGAAGGAGATTTCTCATTATCAGTTTATCATCCCACTGTTAGGAGTGAGCAGTGAGAACAATCCTTTTTTTTTAAGTTAATGGGGAAGTAACAAAAAGCCATGAAAGATTTTGTATCATATTATAACGAGAACACGGCAATTTATATTATTAGCACATGTGAGCGTAAAATTAAAGACATATGTCTGACAATTAACGCTTTAAACCATTATCCACAACTTCAGATTTTCTTGCTTCTTTCTCAGATGTTTGCATGCAGATGACATGAGATGCACCGCTGCAAACGGCAAACAGGGATTCAATTATCGACATCACGTATACAAGACAAATAGGGCAATTTCAAACGTCTATTTCTTTGCTATAACACATGAATAACATAAATAACACGGTGTGGCAGAAACTTACGCCGACACCTGCTTTGACGTCTGTTACTTTCACGCTGTTTGCATCAGTGAGATGCCAGGATACGAAGCAGCATATCAGTGTACGCGAGCAGAAAACCATAAAACCCACCAAAAATATTTAGATGTTTGGAACAATGGCTTTCTAAATATTTTTTTTATGGGAGAGAAAAGCCTTTAACGCATTTCAAGTCTCGACAACATAAAACACAATTCGGTGAAAAAACACCGACTCCGACTTTAAAATGACGCTCGACACAAATGAAAGCGCCACATTGTTTTGCCGTGAATGGTTCCTTCTTCAGTTACTAGTGAAATCCAATACACTGAATGGACCATGCAGCTACAGCCAAAAGAAAAGGAAGAAAAAAACAAAAACAAGAAAAACAATACACAAAGGAACGCTGTCATTCGCCTTCAGTATCTTGTAACCGAAGTCCTTACGCGGTTTCTTGGTTGTGACATTGACTATGTTGCTCTGTGGGCCCACTCCAGCGCTGTTGTAAGCCCGCAGACACACGTAATAGGTGCTGCTGCCTTCCAGATCCCTGATGAGTACTGAAGTTTTATTCCCTGCTGTCCTGATCACCGTAGCTGCCTCTTGCTTTTGCTTCTCACTCCAGTACTGCAACTAAACACACACACATAGAATACACAGACTACACTTTATCTGCTTGCATCTAATTTGTTACTCAATATTCTCTGTGGGCATGAAAGCCAGAGGGCCCTCATATACTGCAGTTTACTTCATAAATGAATAATATAAACACTAATGCAAAAAGGTCACAACGCTATTCTGCAAAAATCAAAAACAGATACATTGCCACTAGCTATTCGTGTTGCTGGTGCTGTCCACCATGTTTGTACGAGACCTATTGTGTGGGCTTGTGTGGGTTTGACCTCATAGCCTAGGATGCGTCTGCGGTTGTTGCTCCAGGGCAGTGGCTTCCAGGTGACCTCTACTTCGGACGCTGATACGCTCCGAGCCCTGAGCCTCCCTGGAGCTCTGCTGGGCTCTGAAAGACAGACACCAGGGGCACCGGGGAAAGAGAGGAAGACATGGATTTATTAAGCCTATGGACGCTGTGTGGCTTAATGAATATACAGAAGCAATAAATTTACTCAGTGGTTTTAACAGACCATGATACCAACGTTAATGTAATAATATGGGAAATGCTCTCATGTAAACATCATTAGCATTTCCTCTTTTATTTATCGTCATACAATTCAGTTCATCTCCATTTTATTTATGCAGGTCCGGTTCCGGCCATCTCCAGTCGATTTATACTGTAAGGTAAACATCCTATAATAATAGAAAGAGAAAACCAATGATCTGATTATCCCCTATGAGCAATCACTTGGCGACGCTTGGGAGGAAGAACTCTGTTTTAGCAGAATGAGACCTCCAGCGCAACCAGGCTCAGGGAGGGGCAGCCATCTGCCACGACCGGTTGTTGGGTTGATGGGAAGGAGAAGAGAGAAAAGAAGAGCACAGAGGAAAGGATTTTTCTTCTTTTACTGTGCGACTGACAAACTTTGGGTGTGAAAACATAATTACATTTCAGTTATTCCTGGCAGCCTTTTATCGATAAAAGAACCTTATTCTGGTGTTTGTGTATGTGTATGGGTGTAGGTGCCAAAGTTACACACCAACTAAGATTAGGGATGGCTGTCGGAGGTAATGGTCTATCAGCTGAAAATGATGTTAAAGACCAGTAATGATGCTCAAATCTCAATAGTTGGTGTAGTGTCCTGTTACATTAAATATTCATGACAAAATGTGCAATTAGGCTAAAGATGCATGAAGGTAAATTACCAGCCGTCTCAGGACTCAGGACCAGGGACTGTGAGAGTGTGATTTGATCAGCTTATTAGCTTAACGTTGGAGTTCGGCCATCTCTATCATGTTCTTTTTAAACCAGATATTACAGATAAAGAGCAGAGCTTCCAGATACATATCGCACAGTCAAAACTTATTAATCAAGTAGTCATGCCCTAAATCATTCCTTGCTTTATTGTATTTCTCCTCTAATGGAGCCATGATTTACTACATTAGCGTGAACCTGTATTCATAAAGGCTTGAATCTAATGAATGAGGCCATAAATTTATTTGGAAAGTGTTAACTGAGGTCATTTTACTTTAAACTTCTTTATGCAAACAGGAAACTTTCTTCAACGGTGTTTTAGACGAGGAAGATCATTCCATCTTTTATATACAGTCTATGTTTAGGACCAGAAACCAGTGTTATGAAGTACAGTGTTTATTTTAAGCAATAACATCCTTGGAATTATATTAAAATGTGACAAAAAGACTAAAGTCTGTCAAAAAATGCATTATTCCTGCTTATGATCACTGACACGGTGTTTGTGCTTTAGGAGTACACACCTTCCTCTGCTGAGTAGATAGTGGTCACGGGACTGAAAGGGCCTTCTCCCTTGTTGTTGTAAACCCCGACTTTGACTTGGTAAGGGGAGAAGGGAGGGATGCTCTCATTCTTGAAGACATATCTAGAAGCATCTGGGGACGTGACAGCAGCCTGCATCCAGCCCTGCGCCCCGAGTGGGCGGAAAGCCACCACATATCCAAAGCCCGGGCCGCTCTGCATCTCCTCGGGAACAGGCTAAGAAGGTACAAGATGACTCAGAGGAATGACTCAAGAGAGAAATGCATGAATGATCCCGAAGATATTAAAACCTAAAAGAAGCTGAGGGCATTACTGTACACGCAAGACTTTGCACGAAATGATCATCCTGTCTGGTTAAAGGCACATTAAGCAAAATTCAAGACCACAGGATGTCACACCACAGGCCACACCTCACTCTCTTTTCTATTCTGTTTACAAGCTAGAAAGTTTTTGAGCAAAAAGTCAAGCGAAGGGCGATGGAGGGGAGCAAAACAGCAGTAGAGACTTACAATGAGCTGAGATAAAACCAGCGCATGTAAATTAGGGAAATAACAAAAATGAAAACGTTGTTTTTAATTCTTTTGTTTTAGCTCACTCTTACTTTGACCTTTGCTTTACATTCAGATGTTAACAACAACAACAGCAAGAAACTCCAAATAACAGTTTCGTAAATGCATTTAAATACATGCTTACCTCCCAAGTGATGACCAGCTCTGAACGTCCTCCACCACCACCACTCACCCTTGCTGGAGTTACCCTGGGAACTAACAGATTTGAACAGGGTTAGATATTCATGTCAAACACATGCACCCAGTATTCTGTTTCTCACCATGAAGTAACATGGCATGGAAACAGGTTTTGGTATTGAACGTGTTCAAAAAAGTTGCAAATTTCTTAAATTCAGACTTCACAAGTTTAACATTGCACCTGTTTGAGATCATGCCAAAGCAACTCAATCTGATTTGAGTGCAGACTTTGACCACGTCACTCCAAAACCTTCTTTTTTGAGCTATTCAGAGGTGAACTTGTCAGTTTGTTTGTGATCATTGTCCTGCTACATAACCCAAGTGAGCTTGAGCTTCGAGGCATGAACTGATGGCCGGACATTCTCCTTCAGGATTTTCTATTAGACACCTTGTTTGACTGCTGCTATGATGTTCTTTTAATACAATTCTGTTATAGTTTTATGCAGACGTAACGGGACTCAAACCTTCCAAGAAGTCCAACTTTTGTTGAACTAGCCAGTTTATTGTTTACAGCCCCCAGTGTGGTTCACTGGATTCACAAATCCTTAGAAATGGCTTTGCAAACCTTTCCAGACTCATAGATGTCAATGACTTTGTTTCTTATCTTTTTCTTAAGATTGTGACATGATCTGTTGCTTTTCAGCTCCACCTCTGCACTTTTGTTTGTCCACCTTTATCAGTCATTTCTTCAAGACTAAACTCTTTTCAACAAGGAGCATGAGCACACAAGGAGGGGAGGGGCTGGTAATTATATGGAAAAAGAAAAAATATATACATCAAAAAAGTGTGTTGATGTGCCAGTTCAGACCTGCTGTTTAGTGTCCTAAACAGTGGAGTTCTTTTACCTTTTCAATACTGTTGTACTAAAGCTACCTGGCATCAGTAATTTTATTAGTTCTGTCATGCTTATCTTGCAGAAGCAGAACGTTTATTGAAATAAAATAGGACAATAAAGTTTTTTTTAAGTATTCAGTACACGATGAGGATGATCCTGAAACCACTTTTCCCGATGTTGGCATCAGAAACAAATGCAAGGAGCTTCTGATACATACGCGTGTCTTTGGTGCGGGCCTTTTTGGAGGGTTTGCTGGGCTCTCCTGTTCCGATGCTGTTGGTTGCCAAGACTCTGAACTCGTAATCCACCCAGGAGCTCAAGTCAGTGACAGTGGCTGACAGCTGCTTCCCTCCTAGCAGCTCAGGAACTGAGAAACATCACAGAAGTAACCTTTCATCAAAGCCCTGCAGTATATGCCACTGATAATTAGCCAAGCGGGTAAAGTTTTAGTTATTTGCATTTTATGTGTGGAGTTTGGAAAGGACAGCTACCAGTTACCCCATCGCTCATTTTTTAACCTTTCACTAAACTTTCTGGACATGCAACCTACAAACACATTTAAATAAGCAAACCTGTGGTAACAGCCTGCCACCCGAGAGAGAAGGGCGTTCTGGCCTGGATGGTATAGCTTAGGATAGGGCTGTGGTTGTCCGATCCAGGACCCCAGGACAGAGAGGCAGTGGTCTCTGTCATCTTAGTCACCTGACAGTCCACAGGGGGGCCTGGAGGACCTGCGAAGGCAATAAGTCGCGGGTTACTCAAATATATTGATACATAGCAGCTCAAGATTATAGGTGATATGAGAGACTGAGTAGAAAGTGTTTGTGGAGCTCGAGTGCAATACTGAATTACACCGTCCAAAATCAACACTTACAGTAATGAATGCGTATCAAAAATATAAAAACAAAACATTGATTTTTTCCAGAAAATGTAGACTTTCTACATTTAATAAGATGTTTTTGTGGCTGTGCTGCCACCAGAATCTCTACCAGGGATTGCAGAGATAAATTAGAGCATGCACAATTTAATAAATAGGATAGAAAAAGGGAGAAAAAAATGAAAAAAAATGCTTTAATTATATACACAAGAAGTAATTATTTGCGATCTTTTATTTAATTTTTGGTATGTTAACATAGACTATAAAAAGCAAAGTTTGTTTCAATCTCTAATGAGTCGACTCACGAGTCAGCTGTAATACATGTGTTCACTTTAATGTGAGTGTAGCTGTTTGCTACTCCAGTGAACTATTGCTATCATCTTCTCCTTTTCTCTGGTGTCTCCAAAATGGAGGTCAGTGAACATTTTATATTTCCTTCTGCTCCACAGGAACATTTGGTGAGCTCTTCCAGTCCACTTAGAATTTACTGCCAGCTACAAGAAAACCATCTGCAAATACTAAGAAATAAGGAGATAATGTGACTCTTTACGCGACGCATGTAGTGCTCATTTCTCATTTTAAGAGGCCGATCTTCCACAGTATAGCCCCAGTTGAGAGCACAGCTGCAGCTGCTCCGCCTGGCTGTGACAGGTGAAGCCGTGGATGCATGTGTTTTTTCTTCAGACCTCGGCTGCTGCTGTGGTTCAGTCTATAGTGGCACTGTATGAATATGTCCAGCTGCTACAATTAGCTACTAAACTGTCACTGTTGGCCCCATTAAAAAAAAACATAATGTGTCACAGCCAAAATAATAACCAAAGCACATCCACGGCTGCTGCCACAGTCACAGAGCCAGCTGTGTTATCCCAAAGCTGCGACCGTAATCAGAGCTGGTCTGTCTCAGCAGCGGTAAGAGGAGGAACTGATGAACGAGCTCCATTTATCTAAATGTGACGCTTTAGCTTTGGCCTGAGCAGCCCCAGACTCTCGCTGCAGACACGACCAAAAGAGGTTCACTTTTCTCAATAGTTCAGACAAAATCATTACTGGGAAGCACTGAAATGCAAAGGTATTAAAAGGCGATGCAAGAATATAAGAAAATACACTGACTTTGTACTTTGGATCTAACACAATACTACTACTTTTATCTGTTTAGGGTCTCCGCCCTGAACACATTTGTTGTATTTGTATCTATATTTGGAGTTAAATGGGTAATGTGTACGGTACATACAGGGACTAGTTGCATATTGTCCAAAAATCCATAAGCCCATACGCACATTGTTTAAATGTTAGACAATAACAATGATAAGGGCATTGCATGCTGTGTAATTTTCCTCGCAACTGTGTGTGTAATTGGTACAGCTTAGAAGAAAAACAACAAACTGGTTCAAGTTTGGAAATTCTGAAAGAAAAAAGTTATTAAATAAACATATCTGGGTTTGATCTTCTGTTTTTTCCCCTTACCTCTCACAACCACATCAGTAGCAATAGAAACACTGTCCACCTTGGTCTGAACAGCACAGGTATACTTCCCAGCATGCCTCAGTTGAATATTCCGGATCATAATGTCACCGTCCGATCGCTGCTGGTCCAGATGTCACAGGAGAAACAAAACAAAAAAGGGAATAACACAGCATGAAAATGGGACTTTTAAAGTTGCAAAATCAAGGAAAAGAGCTTCAGCACAAGCACTGTGTTGCCGTGATTTATTTTGGCATCCAGTTCCTTGCATCACGAAGGAGAAAGGTACAACGTGAGTCCAGGGACACGCCAAATGACTGAGTGCTGCTTTTCATGATCATTTATGAGCACAGGTCTTTGTGAGGTATTAAAAAGCTTCTTTCAGCTTCGTCCCTTTTATTCTCTCTGATTCCATTTACTCTGCAGACAACCATTCAATGCCAAATGCATTATTAGCTTTGAACTTTAAAGTTGGAGCTAATGTTAAGTTGATGTCTTATCTGTGAAAGTAGGGAACTGTGAAACAGGATGAGACTTGGTAACTACTTTGATGTATAATCAGGGACATTTTAAAGAGATAAAAATTCAGTTGCTCCAAGTCATCCACTCTTTGATACTCGCCACCATTATTAAAATAACATAGGCAAGAATATAATAGGCCACAGATCTCTCACTATGCAAAATGTTATTGTGAGATAACCTTGCTTGCAATATCAAGTGAGACTGCTAGAAAAACTCATAAAAAGTGTAGTCATGGATACAAAAGATAAATACAAAGCAAGGTTTCTGGTTTTGCTTGTAGTCCAAGGTTTGATTACTAATCATGTCTCAGCAGGCTTTCACTTTTATTTGATTTAATAATAATTTTTTTAAAAGTATTTGTTCCAGCAACAGAAATGGAAGCACAGGCTCAGATATTCAGAGCTACACTGGGAGGAAGTCTTATTTTGTGCCTGAAATGGCTGTGAAAGCTGCAGCTAGGAGCACCCATTTCCATTTAGGTCCATAAGTATTTGGACAATTACTCCGCTTTTGTTTTAACCTCTATATACCCCCACAGTGGTTCTTAAATCAAACATTCAAAGTGTCCTTAAGGCCTGTGTAGTTTAATCTAAGCTGTTTAATAAAAGTATTGTACTGTCTGTTTGTTTTTGAATTACTGCCATTCTCATAAATTGTCCTCCACCTTCAGAGATTGGACAATTGACTCGCACGCTGTTTCACAGTCAGGTGAGTTCTGCTCCCCTAATAACAGCCTTTTAAAATGTTTATTTATTATTTTTTTAAATAAGAATATATATGAACAAGACAAATACAATGTCATGTCAAGTAACATCCTTTTATACTGCTTGCCCAGTGTGACATACATAAAATACTGTTACCACAGCCAGTGCTCATGGTTCTCTCTGCCTTCAGTTTTGTTTTCTGCATGATCTATTGTGTTGAGGTGACCAGCTTAGTCATTGGGAAATATGGGTCATTATCTATTTGCAGAGGCTTTTAGATGTTTTCTTCCCAGTGCATTTATTATTTTCATGAATGTCCCACATTTAAAGTTTTTGCTCCTTTCAGATTTATTTAGGTTATTTATTTTTTATTTTTGTTTGTTTGTTTCAGCCCATTGTGTCATTGAGTCCTCCTTCACTTGCACTGGCTTCTCATTGGACCTCATATTGGAAGTACCAAGTGCAAAAACAATATTTTGAGCCAGCAGACCTTTTATCTGCTTGTCATGAATCAAGGGAACAATCAATATTCCAGCTACTTTTGATCCTCAGAAACTCTAAACGGCGTATTAAATTTTTACCTTTTAATAAACCCCTTGAATTAAAACTGAATATCTGCACTTCAATTACTTTGTGTTTGATTCAAAATCAGAAAAATTCAGTCTGGCTTTAACTTGATGTCAATAGAGAGAATAATATGTACCTTAAAAGTCAGAGAGGTTTACAAGGGAATCTGGAAATCATGAACTGATTTTACAAAAGCTGTTTCAGAGGTTCTGCAGGTTGAAATCTACAGATATGAATAAAAAAAGTGTTAAACCAAACAACAGGGTGACGTCTGATGTTGGTTTTTGTTTTTTCATTTTAGCTAACGTTTGTTTCTCTGGCTGGACACCATAAGTGACACAATTTATCAGTAACATCCTTTCATTTAAAGCAATTACCTTTATAAGATGCAAGTAGCACGGCTTCTCTTTGAGCTGTAAAATGTTGGCAAGTTAACAAAACTCACCGTGTGACATGAAACTTTACAGTTAACTCATTCAGCGACTTGCAGTTGACATTTTTCAGTTCACTCCGAGCTTTGCTGAAAAAATGTCAGCGAGGGCATCAGAAAGTAGAAATCAAATACTGAAATTCAAACATTTAGTGGAACAGCACTTGGATCTTAAAGTATCTACAGTTGTAAAGCTTTTATTTTACGGATAAGGTCACGACTCGCTTTTATTCTATGTAGAGGCTTCACTCTCTTCGAGTTCACGGAGGACTCAATGAATATTAAAAAGCAGACAGCTTTGCAAAAAAAAAAATATCCAAAGCATATCCACAAAGTCGTGTTTATGCAAAATACATGAGGTAAGTTATTAACGCAGTAATAATGCAGACTATTTGCATACACCTAACATGTCAGCATGTTAGGTGTATGCAAGAGTCTGATTTGTTTGCTATATGGAACCACAAAGTTTCTTGTCGCTTATGATCATGCCAAAAACAAACAAACAAACAAAAGCAAAAAAAACAAAAGAAATAGAAAAACAAGAAGCCCAGGCCTTATAATTGCTTTTCCTTATTAAAAGATGATGATCACACGTACCACATGGCTGAGCAATGCATTATGAGTTTCTTGGTTGCTGCTTTTGTCAATGTAGGAGGTGTTATTAACAAGCAGAACAAGCAAAATAGCGTCCTCCTGTTCTGTTATTATAATAAAAAACACACAAAAAAAACAATCAAGGTTGCATGATTCATCAGAAATGTGAAGCATTTTGCTCCTTAAAAGCTGAAGCTGGAATACAGTTACTTTTAATGGATCACAAACTGCTTCCCTGCGTGTCACTTTAATCTATACACAGTTAGGTGGATATAAGAAAACTTGGAGTTTGGAGGAAGAATTCTGTGGACAGAGTGTTAATGACTCCTTTATTATTCCATTCACCAGGTAAAAGATAGTACTAGGATTCAAAACTCTTGCTATAAACCCATGAAATGACAAAGGTGCTCTCTCGAGTCTAAAGTATGGAGAAAACTCCAAAACACACATGATCCTACGTGAAACACAGTGGAGGCAGTGTGACACATGCTTACAGTAAGATGCAACAGAAGACAAGCACAGCTGAATGAAATTTGAACCTAAACATTTCAATGATATTTCTGAATGAAAGCTAAAAGTCTGCGCTCACTTCAGTTAAATCTTTTTTGTTTCATCACAGACCCAAAATGATCCAAACTGTGTCAACGTCCAAATGTTTCCAGGTTCAATTATCTGTAGCTTTTCATGTGTAATAAAAAAATTAGTATGTAGAGAATGTTGTTCTCATATAGAGAGTGAAATTCTTCCCAAGTGGGCTTTCTTTAAACTCCCCCTCTGATGGTATGCTTTTGATTTTAGCTTTACAAAGTCACTGCTGTCAAAAGAAAACATAAAAAGAGGGGGATGACATAGAAGTACTTGTTTTACATCTCAGAAGAGTTTAAAACATCTAGGCAGGAAATCTGTGCTTCATCTGTTTTGCGGTGCTTCTGTAATGAACGTCAAACGTCATTTAAACAACTCAAATCAGATAATTGTGTGTGTATGTGTACGTGGCTTCTGAAGCTCACATTATGATTGTGACCTAAAGGGGATGTTCAGCTTCTAGGCGATAGCTCGTGCTTCCATCATTTTCTACCCTCCAGCCAAAGCCTGGACCTCCCTTCAGACCCGGAGATGTACTTACCCCACCAACTTTTTCAAAATAAGCTCCGTGGCTTCCAAAGTGAATGAGCTGCTCGTTGAAAAACCAGGTGAACTTGAGATCCAGAGTTGGGTCGTGCGATACCTGGCAGGGCAGGACAATGCTCTCACCTACAGTCACATCCAGATGACCTGCTGGACTGGTAATCACAGTTGCCTCTGTAAACCAAAGAGAACCAGTTTACCATGCCATGTACACCTGCTGGTTTTCCTATACCTCCTTCCTATTTAATGTATTTATACATCAAATAATTTACATCCCTGAAATAGTTTCAAAAACAGGACCATGGTCTTAAATATCAATAACCAACAGAGAAGAAGTAAAATAAACAAGTGCAAAGGAAAACTCAAACACCATTATGGCAGGTCAGCTCTGAGTCTGCAATTTAGCTCTGTTTATGTGAGACAAAAAGCCATCCTATTTCATCCCCGGTGTGATGCGCATCAACATAATCTTTGGTCGTCTCAGCTTGCCGTCTCATTCAGCGGCAGGGATTGTGGTGCAGTTCAGAGTGTGGTCCAGTGCGGTGCAGAGAGGACCATAAACCAGGCTGAATGTGAATTATGCATTCATGTCATAAGCATCTAATGGACAGGCAAGCCAGTGCAGCATGTCAGGAGGAGTAAAGGTCTATATTCAGCTCTGTCAAAACAAGGCTGTTTGTTTATCTTCACCCCCTTAGGAGAACCGAATGGTCATAAAAGTATATTCCAGGTGATTCTTGGGAAAGCTTGGCTCTCAATGCAAAATAGGCGAAGCAAAACTTTCTGCTTCCGATTTCATAGCTGTCGCGTTTATTTCCCGTTACAGATGGAAGGAAAATCATAAACCGGCTGCCTCGTTTCCATTGGTGTGCGCTGCACATGGTAATCACCAGTGTGTAAACGTATCGAAAATCAGTATATGCTCAAAAACACATGAGGAAGGTTGATAAGTTTAGAAATGAATTCAACGTCTCGGCTCGAATTAGCATAGGAAATACAGAGATCTGTCTGAATATCAACATTATGAGGTGCTGAAGCCTAAACAGCACGGCTGAGGTTCAACAGAGTCAAAATAACCCAGAAGTGGAACATCAGCCATCAGCTCCTGGTAAAATCTTAGGAATGATTTACCACTGAGCAGCCAAGTGAAAGCCAATTATCTGCAATTAAGGAGACAGGAGGATAGAAAGCACACACAGATGGAACACCTTTCATATTGATATGGCAAATTAATTAGGCTGCTTGTTTACCCATCCAGCAATTACACACACAGATTTATTAATGCGCAGTTGTATTTGTGGGCAGATGATAAAGTCCAGGATTCATTTTCAATCATCAGGACTGGATCCTTAACTGGTAACTAACTGTGTCTTTCAGCTGCTTGGTGCTGGGAAGGTAATACAGAGTGATTAGTGGAACCTGATTGACTGACAGCCAAACAATGAACTGAAGCTCAGGATGAACCTCTGTAAAGCAGAGGAGGAGAGACTCTAATTTTATAAAAATAAAAATGATTCCAACTTTGTACTAACTGAATGTTTCAGAAATAACAAATGTAAGGAATTGGAGTATATTCTGCTTTCAACAACTGAATACACCGAGATTTTAGACAGTCGTATAAATATAGCAGAGGATCTATAAAATTGTCATTTCATGTATTTTCATTGGTTGTCAAAAAAAAAATCCTAAAAAAGGGAAAAACAAAACAAAAAACAAATTATCTGGACAAATATTAATTAACTAAATAAGCATTACTATAGAATAATTACTGATTAATATCATAAATCTGCATTTTTTGTTTATAAAATTTCTTTCACAGACAGAAAACACATACAGGCACATACAGGCACACATGCATACATGCACACAAATATATACTGCATTCATTGCTATGTGTAAAGAGGCTGTGGGGGAAAATAAGACAGCAAAATTGGGCTTCTTTGCAAAGCAATTTGCAATTTAAAGTACTTGTGAAGAGGAATCACCAAAAGGCATTTTAATAGAGCAGTGTTGTTGACTCTGCTTTTTAGAAAGACCCAGAAAATTCCTTGCTCGGCAAAAGTGCCCGAATTAAAGGGAAAGGAATCTTCAACAAACTAAACATGGCTACGTGCCACTCTGCAAAAAAAGTATGAATTAAACATAATGGTGCAAGAATTCAATGGGCCTCATGCTCCACTTCCTCCAGCCACCGTCAATCAACTAATTGGACTGTATACAGTTCAGGTAAGAATAATACCAGGAATTCTGCTTCGCTGTTTGGTCATCAACTTTGCAGTGATGGTGAGTGCTCATCTAAAGAGTAACACTGTGTCTCACAGCTTTAAAGCAGACGCCTGTTAGCTTGGGGTTTTTCCATACAGTAAATGCTTTACTTTAGTGCAAAGGCTAGATGGAAAAAAAACTGAAGAAAATACAAATACAAACAGATTCAACAAACAAAAACTAACAAACTCATTAATGAAATACTTGTTAGGGGGGACATACACACTGTTAGTGTGCTTAGACATAGGGAAAATTGTTTTTACCTTTTACCAAAAGGCTGCCAGCACTACTCGCTACTCCAAACTGGTTTCTGGCTACACATGTGTACATTCCAGCATCCGTTTTACTAACATTGGAGATCCGCAGGCTTCCATTATCCAACACCATAACTCTGTAAAGGGTAAAACAACCGTTAATTACACATTTTTACATACTGTATATTTGAAATGCATAAAAACATCAAGTTCATTATCTGATTAATTCGTTAGCCTTTCAGTGCTTTTACATAAGCAGGAACCTAGCATTAACAGTGCCTGCATGACCTGTCGCTGTTATTGTGGGGTGGCTGTTGGTGCTATTTTGGTAGTAGTAGATGCTTTTAATTTTTGACTATAAACCAACCAACTGTAAACAGAAATCAAAGAAATCAAGAAATATTTTCTCTGCTCTTATTGGCATATAACAAGCGTGGAAAGCTGAGAAATGGGGGAAAAAAAGAAAGTACAAAAATGTTGGTGCTCACTCCAGCAGCACTAAAAACATTCACTCGAAAACAGGTCTTAAAAGCATGCCGGTGTCAGCAAGGCCTTGAATATGCACTGAAAATGTGGGCACAAATAACATGTTACAAAATAGGCTTAACGAAATTCATCTTGCCACATTACGGTGTGTTTGAATGTAGTCAAGGACGGAGGATAAAAGAGGGAAAAAAAACCACATGTAAGTGGGAAACTTGTTTGTTGAGATCCACTAACGCCTTACGCAACCAAACACTTTAGAAAAGTACGGCCGCGCAGGTGATTGAGGTACAAAATAATGAAATAAAAGGGTTTGATTAATTCTATTTAATGTGATGCCAAAAAAGCACCCCTTTTGCCTTGGTGGAAAAAAAGAAAAAATTGGCCACAAGCTGGAGAACAAATGCTCAGATTAAAAGCTAAAAGGATTTATTCATGTGTTCAGCATGCAGGGCAACACAACCATTCATTTCAAAACCCATATTTCATCATGGCATTATCATATATCACTCACACGAGATCGGTTTGATATGTCGCAAAGCTGTTTCATTTTAGCACCTACAGTTAGCATCTAACCTTTCTGCTGGGTTTTAAAAAACACATTTTCACTGCCATCTCTGATTTTCCTTTAATTACTGGATGTAATTCATCACACGCCTTGCTTACTCACCACACTTATCTTGCCATGATTAGAGAAATAGGATATTTGCTGTTTTTCACTTATCTTGATTTCCACTGAAAATAATGAAGGCGTAAACTCACATTATTTATTTATAATTGTCGCTCATTATCAGTTGTACTTTGTAGAAAGAAGGAAAATAAGCACAGAGGCATGACAAACTACTTGTTACAAAAAGCCATCTCTCAGTTGTCACTCTGAAGCCAAAAATGGGACTTGCTGAAATGTCCACACTGTCTCCACCAGCCCTGATCATCCCAGAGGGGAAGCTAGAAAAAGTCCCTGCAGTCTTCAATAAAATAGCAAATGGTAAAAAAAAAACCTCAACTTTCCCGGTCGTGCAAGACAGCCACTGCTGGTTGAACTAATTTGTTCGGGTGTTGTCAAAGTTATTACAAACTCATTAAGCCTCATGAGCACAAATTAAAATTTCCTAATGTGAAACAGATGTTACACTTAGATCGGGATGAGATGGTTTGACTGACAAAAAGGAAGACATGATTATTGCCATGTGTCAGGATTTCTGTGTTGAAAACTAATTTGTCAAAGGAAGAGACTACAACGCTGAACAAACACTCAGCGCTCGAAGGCAAAATGCGTTATTGACATTTTTGATGGATGCAAAGGAGAAAATCCTCCGGCGTCATCTCTTTTACAAAGCCGAACCGCAGCGGAAAATCAGTCTTCGGTTTATTTCTTCGGTCGGAAAGGTCATGACAATTTGATTAAATTATCTCCCAAGAATTTTTGATACTGCCTTTCAACAATCGTCTGACCATATTTGTATCCTTTCAAATCAATTATCCTGTCAATAAATGTCTTGCCCTGCAAACCCACACTAGAAGCTCCCACATCATCAACTAAACTGCACATTATGGAGTAACGGTTAGAGGCCAGGTTTTCAGAAATAACTGGTATGAAAGAGGAGCTTGAACGCTGATTTTTAAAAGGTCCCTTTAAGGCAACGTGGATCCGTTAAAATGTTTTAAAATGACCCGTGTCGCTTCAAAGGCTGGAAGAGTTAAAATACATTAGCCCCTTCAACGGTGCCCATTCCCCACGGAGCCGGGGGTATACTCTCCAAACTGAACTGAGGGCTTTCCTTTGTAACGGGCTATAACAAAGAGTTATGGATATGAGATGTCACACGGATAAGGCTTGCCATTAAACAGTGCAGCAGACAGTGTCAGGCCTCGTCTTCACCAAAGCTACAAAGTAAAGGTGCGGGATAAAGATGTAAGGAGAATTATCAGCCTGAAATGCTTTTGCTTGGTTCCCCTTCCTTTAAAAGGTTGCCCTGGAGCAATTAAGGCACTGGGGAAATTTGTGGGGCACATAAAAGCTTGAACAGTGTGATACAGTAAACAGACACTTTACTTCAACCTTTCTGGCCGGTGTTAAAGCGAGCTTCTGGCTGTGATCTAAAAGCCTGCACTGTCTCTCCATGGTGCAACAAAAATCAAGAGGCTGTAAATGAAAAACATTACTTTAGCCAACTTAAAAAGCGCTGCATAATTAACTCAGCGTATTACTACGAACTTGCAGTATACTCGGGTACTACTTGTGTCACTCACAAGTGAAGCACATTCTGGAAACACAGCTGGAAAGCTCTTTGAGTACTAGGATTATAAATTGATTCCCATTACATGATAAAGTGATACATACACTACCATTTAGCATAACGATCTTAAGCACCGTGGTTCAATCTAAAGGTAATATTCCTGAGAGCTATTTCCTATATCCGTTTTGCAATAGCTGGCAGTGGTCAGCACTGAAATTAAATTAAGGTAAGCATTTTATCGTTGACCTCAAAGTTCTCCACATAAGTGCACAGAAACCCTGTTATAAAATTATTTCGTTATACTGTGAATACTAGGAATGTGAGCTGGAGTAGGTATCACCCCTGCATGATTTCATTAGATCCCGCCTTGTTCTTAGTTGATTTGTTTTCTCCTAGTCCAGATCCTTGAAAACATTATCCCTGGAAGATTAGAAGGAATTATGGGTACTTTAGTTGAGCCAGTGGGATGGATTAGTGTTGTGCCACTGCTGTAATAGCATTGGTAACAGCCCCCATTTCGATGTGGAGCAAAGTAAATGCTAATGAGCCAGGAACAAGGGAATAGGCTTGCAAGAGATGTTGCAATAATGTCAGAACCTAACGTCTTGCATGCATCTTTCCCACTTCAGGGCAAGGCTCTAACATTAAATCCCACAGGGCAAATCTGGCCTTTATAGGTACAATTGATAATGCAGTATGGATGCAATTTCCTTCAATGCTTAAGAGGGTGATAAATCTCCAAGCTGGTCCCAATATTTATCAGCCATTTGCAACCATTTGCTGCTGCAAATAAAATATTTCTCTGAAGTGAAGAAATCGAACCCTATGATTTCCAAACCTACACTCTTGCAGGGGAAAGCCGAGATATGACAAAACCTCCGGCACCCCCCACTGCAGTGCCAGTGGGTATCCCAGAGGTTAGATGTGGAAAAGCTGCTGGGCCAGGTGAACAATTAATCCCATGTCAAGAGAGAAATGTGAACCCCTGCTACATCACTGGATTTGCCAGCAGGCAAGCTTTACCTACTGCTGGTGCACTGCTGTTCAAAATACAGATGTTGTCAAAGAGAGAGTGAGTCATTTACTATCATACAATGGCAGATTAAAGCAGTGCACCTGAAATATTCGCCCCAAAAAACACATTATTGAGGAAAAGTGAATGTCTGCATGCATCCATTTGCTGCATTGTGTGAGGAAACAGTAGAAATTTCCATCAGTCACTAACTTTACTTCCTACTTCTACCTTAGTCGGTATTATGTCTCAAGGGGAAGACTTGTTTTTTCCTTCTTGTCTGATTAACATTTGTTTTTCCTTTTGCCTTATGCTCTCCAGCACACAGCGGCATCACATTGATCTGTACTTAACCTGACTTTTAATAAAACAAGGTGTGCAGCCGGTTTCCCTTGTGTCACCAACACTATCATAAAAGAATGTATGTCCAGCAGCTGTCAATTGATCCGTCCTTTTGGGGATTTCGCTCCTTCCGTGTCTCGCTGGTGGTCTGGCTCATCGTCTCACTTGTGCTCTAATGACCCTCCAGGCCTTACATGCAGCTAATGAGCTGATGGATCAGTGCATCGATCCAAGTGCCGCAGTCTAGGAATGCCCAATTACCTTAAGTAAACAGTGCAGAAACTCAGCTTTGAGCACAGCCTGAAGACTACAACAGAGTTCAGGAAGGAAACACAGAAAGCAGGGAGAGAGCACACTATGCAATTCAAATTGCATTGTGTCACACTGTGATTTTACTCTTTGCCATTTGTCACTTGAATATCAAGTAGGGAAAAATTGAATACATCGATAAAAAACCATTCTGAAAGTAAAGCAGAAAAGCTAAACAACAGTGATCCCCCACTTAATACACTTACAGCTCAACACAAAGAAACCTGTTACCTGTGGCTCTCTCTCAGGGCTTCCTTTCCCTTCCGCCATGAAATCATGCCTCGAGGAGACATCTTGGGCTTGCATTCGATTAGAACGTCGCCACCCTGTCGGGCCAAAGTTTGGGCCTTCAACAAGTTCTGGGAGAAGTCTGGAGCAATTGCTGGTGGACAAAAAAATAAAAAAGTGGAAAGGCATGTGAATACTGTGAGGGAGACAAGAGAGGCGTAACAAAAAAAAGGAAAGGGAGAAAAAGAGACCGATGAGCAAGGTGGAAGAGCTCGAGTGCCTGAGCTTCCTAAAACACGCAGGTCACTAAATCCATTAGGCAGGTCAGCTCTCACATCCTTTTCTTTCAACACACACATATCCACACACGGAAAGACTGTAATGCATCCGTAAATGCAGGAGAACAGACGTGGCACATTTTTAGGAAAACATTTTATTTGAAAAGAAAGTGATTTTCCAGATTTCCTTAGGAAGACATTATGCATTAAAGATAAAACCGCGGGGCTCTGAAGCAAAATGAGTGAATGTAAAACAAGAGGGAGGCTTTGCTGCTGTTGCTTTAGGCCTTAATTACTAAGGCGCCGTCGTCCGGAGCTGTTTTGTATGCGAAACTACTCAGCAGAAAGCTCTTCAAAGTGAATACACAGCCTGGCGCCAGTGACATGGCTGAGCACCTGCCAACATATGCCGGTGCACGTGCGTATGCAGCACTATACAATAATGTACGCTTGCGCCTATGCACATATTGGCCCCTCACAATTATTTCTTGACACTCTGTGTGAAAAGCAAGCCAAGAGTTTTTGTCTTCCTCGTTTTCTCTGTTGACATGGGTGGTTTATATGACCTCAGGAGTTTCAGTACAATCTGTTTATAATGGGTAACTTAAAAGCAGGCCGCGTAGACCAATGTCTGTCATATTCTGTACTTTAGAAAAGAGAAAAAGCAATAATAATAATTGAATTTAATTAGCCAGGCAAGCTTAACATAGTTAATTATAAACAAATCCACCTACTGAAGTTTCCAAAATATTTAGACGTCTTATAACTGAAACTATTTATTAATTATTCATTATATTTGTGATGCAATATGCAAATCCAGATAACTTTCTGTGACAATACAACAAGGTATTGGCATTAGGTATCAGTAATCGCTGACAATTAGTGGCCAAGCTGTCTTAAATTGATTCTTGTGTGGTGACTGTTTTACTGCTACAGTAATTTTAGACCTTCACACCAAACACTTAAGCCAAGCGGCTCTGTGACCTTTACATCATCAAGCCTGTCTGCATTCTTGCAGTTACTTTCTGTTCAGCTGACTGTCAGAGTTAGGTATGTTTCTGAACAGAAAGCATTTAAACCTCATCTGTCGAGCTGTGGCGTTGCTCCTGAGAGTTTTACAAATGCTATTGCATCAAACTCACACGCCAAAGTACTTAAAATGCATTTTGCAGGAAAAGGATTCACTCTGTTTCCAAAACAACAGCCCAAATGTGCAGAGCCAAATGAGTAAGTATACCAGACAAGATATGGAATCAATTTTTTCAGCTCTTCGTACCCAGACAGTTTCAGCATCTTGGTTTTTTTTTGTTCTACCTTTACCTGTTGACCTGAATTCCTGTTGCCAATTATGTGCCTGCCTTTTGACAATTTCTCCAAACCAAAAGCCTTTTACTCTAACTCTACAGTATATACTGCATATTGAGTTCACTTCCACTGTGTCAGCTACTGTAGCTCTACTTTGAGACATGCCTCATCTTCCATAATTACACTGCGTCTACCGAAAGTAACCATACATCAAAAACACAAACGCATGTGATGTGATCCATGAACTTCACAAGAAGTGGAGGTTTTCTGGTGATATTCTGGAAACTGTGCATAATGAGCATATTTGCATAATTGACAGTGAAAAGTTGTTCTTATTTATGTTATGCTTGGTATCAGTGCACCCTCTAAGGTCATCATCTGTCTGAAACAAGCCATTTTATCGTGTGCCTCTTGACCATCTAGTTGAAAACTCTGCCTGATGATATTTGAATAACATAATATATAACTATTCAACATATAGTTGTTTTATCCTGGTATACACAAACACTCAGTTTATAGTCTAGTAAACATGTCAGTCGCTTTGGCCTCGCTAGGCATGGACAAGCATCAAATAAGGTCATGTGCACAGAGCTAGAGTACTACTGGCAACAGAACTTCAGAAATAATTGTGTTTTTTCCTCCTTCATAGAGTGAAGAAAACTCATATTTATTGTATTGCGCAGACTTTTATGAAAGAGTAAAAAAGGAGAACGTTACTGGAAAAATGTATTTAGCATTTTTATTCTAGCAGGTGTAAGAGATAAAGCCTCGGGTTAAATTCCGTTTTGTTAATTTAGATAAATGAACAGCTTTCTATCTTTGGTCTTACCTACAACTCTCAGCTCGGCATTGGTAAAGATTCGACCGTGCTTGTTCTCTGCCACGCACTGGAACATGCCAATGTCAGCCAGGTTCAAGCTGCTGATTGTCAGAACTCCATTATTCACCTGAACTCTGTCCTGTTGGAGACAGAAAGACACACATGCATGCATCAAATACTTAAAATGATCTGAAATGAAAACTGCTCAAAAGCCGGACAACAAACAAGCTTAGAGAAAATTCGAGGAAGCGACTGAAGGTTCTTGCCTCAGGTGCAAAAATATGCCCCAGTACACTCCAAGGTTTGCATCTAATCAGGACCACCATCTTTGTAGATGGTACTCTGGTGCTCCACGTACTCTGCACTTCAACTGTTATTTTACTGAAACTGAGGAGAACTTGATAGCACGTCTCTAACAGTAAAATTAGTATTTTTACAGTATATGATACTGTAAAAGTGCTAAACTGAAAAGATTTACAATGGGCAGAGCTATATTGAGAGATTTAATTAAGATTCATTACAGAACAATAATTAAAATCAAGCACATCAAACTTGCTGCTGACTCTTTTTTACTCCACCCAATACTCAGTACATAGTTTATAAATATATAGATATAGATATACAATGCTAGTAATTGTTTTAAAATGAATACATTTACCTTCAAAAACACCTTCGTAATAAAACCCATACAAAGTTCTTCACTTTCCACTGCTCGTTTGACCTTTACAAGGTTTGGCACCTCTTGTTTCTCCCGTTTTATAGTTACCCCAATTTAATTGTGGCAGCACTCATTGTTCTTGCCCTTGATCTTTCCATAGAGTGTAGCTGGACCTTTTAATGCCTCTGACAAAGTAGTCCAGAGGGTCCTGCCGCCAGTCTGTCTGTCGTCTGGAATCATTACAGCACTGGCACTTGAAAAGACAAGGACTGTCCCTTAACGTCAGTCTGTGACACCGCAGAGGACTTTCAAATAGAGTTCTTTCTGAGGACCAGTCACAAGATAGAGACATGGCTGACCTAGCAACTAAAACCACCGCCAGAGGGTGTCCTGGGTGTTGATGCATCCAGCAGTTTCCAGGTGGAAAATAAGTAGCATGTATGTGTATTCAAGGAAAATAGAAATGATAAAGAGAGAGAGTGAGAGGACCACAAAGAGAGGGAGGATATAGAGTGACTTTGAATAGATGATAGATGGTTCTTTTCAAGTTACACAGTGCACAAGCCCAGGGCGGTGCACTTATGAACCCATAAAGGCACCGGTTGGTGCTATTCTGCGCTATTCTGTACCCTGACACTTAGTGGTAGCTCTATCACAATCTCCTTAGCACTGAAGACAAATTGTGGCATTGTCTACTTTATCAGCATCTTTAATTATGCTTGACTCCTGTCTGATATGAACACTTTATCAAACTGAGCTCTGAAAAGTTAAGTCATGGGCACCTTGTTGCTGCTTTCTCTGTATCTTGTAGTGATCCTATCGCTCACCTATAAGTAGCTGGACTGTCGCAAGTATGCAACTACACCATTAGTACTGCCGAAGACACGTAGCAGGCTTTGAGGGTCGTAGGCAGAGAAACCATCTCTGTAACTAAACGGGGGAGCTGGTGGTGTAGTGAAAAAAGTACAAGCATGAGTGGGTCCTTGTTTTGCCGGGGTGACATTTTGAAGTGACAGCTCTCCTCTGCGCCATTTAATTCCCTTGGCACAGACGGAAAATGAGGTGGAGAGGGAGGAAAAAGCTTGAAAGATAGCTTAAGAAAGAGAAAGAAAGCGCCGAGGATGCTGAGACAGAGAGGAGGGAGAGAGAACTGATCCATTCTAATGAGGAATAACAAATGGCCCCCTTGGCCTTCCCCTCCTGCTCCCTCTCCTTCTACACTGCTGACCTTTGGGTTTGGAAATTGATTTACTGTTGCCGCGGTTGACGGTGGCATTTTGAAAATGGTAACACCCCACCTCATTAATATAGCCACATGTACAGAGAATATGTTACCTTGGCTACCTGCCAAAGGAAGTTTTACAGTGTTATTTACTAATCAATACTGCAAATGCACATGTGGAATGATAAGAGCTTCCTGTGGTTAAGCATGTGTGGGCCTTCAAATTAAATAAAACTTGAAATGGCTCAGAGATGAAATGTTTAAAACAATATTGCCTATTTTTACAGATTCAGACTTAAGCTGCTCCTCATACGGGCTTTGCAGATTAATACTTTTGTGTCAAAAATGCAATCTTCCTTGCTGCTTGTGTGTTGACATTAAGCTCTCAAATTTAAGTGCCACATATTTGGGGTACCTATCTCAGTTCCAGACAACAAAACCCCACCAGCCCCCCCTTTAAAGACATGTCCAACAAAATAGGAACTGTCCAGTTTTGAGCCCATTACACCCAGCCCAAATTCTGACACAATCAGCGACTGTGATTCTCTAGAGCTGGTCTTTTTAGGCAGTAGGCACACTCACTCCAGCAGCACAATAACACAAAACAAGGCAAATTGCCTAAATGTGAAATGCACTTTGGATGATAAGGCATTTCTCACCCTCCCCAGAGAGGAGAGACTTAATGATAAAATTGAGAGTTGCAGATAAGAGTGAGATTGAGCGCTAAATTGTCGACAAAGTCCCCAGTTGATGACAGGCAGAAAATGGCATCACTTTGGCTCCTTTGCAAAACACATACAAACACCCACCCCCGGCACATACACACACACTTTTGATGCCAAATTTAGTCCCAAGCAAATAGAGGCATTTCAAATTGACATGTTCTTGCCAAGTACAAGCCTATGAGTTGGAAGCATTATTTGCTTCGAAGCAAAATGAATCCCAGCAAAACAGCGCAGTAACACGCAGTGCATCCTTTAACCAAGATGCACTGCGTGTTACTGCAGGAATCTGCTGTGATCTTATCATCTTTCATCTTACACATTAAATTACGCTCGTCTCCACCCACTGAACTGGTTAAGGGCTGTTGACGGAAAAAGAAATATTGCTATGCTGCTAACAATAACAATACCATTTAACTACCAGCCTATATACTTCAGTCTTTCAGTAGTCTTAATGTGCTTGTTTTCAAAGCACACCTTCATACTACTTGGTATTGATTAGAGGTGGAGAGGACAAATTTGTATTTTTATGCTGATAATTAAATGCATCTTTTATGGATCTTAATGTAAGGAAAAAAGTAAGCACACAGTACATGTTTATTATGTGTGTGGCTAAAATGTGTAGATGAAAAAATAAAAAAGCAGGATACCTAAACTGTTCTGTTTTTTGCTGCTATGTTGCAAAGTCTTACAACCAACCACCTGAAACAGCAGAGGAGTTTGGCCAGCAAGTGATTTGCACAACCACAATTTTAAGCTCATTTTCTGGCTTGAAAATAGAGTTATTATTTGATTATCTTGTTTCAAAGAATCTTCAGTGTTTGACAATTCAGCCAAAGTAAATTTGGCAATTCAGTCTGAAAAGGTGATGCTACTTTGTTTCAGACTGATTTTGTGATTAAAGGTAAGATCCTTTTCTTTGCTTTTTTTTTTTTACCTGTTTTGTATTATTTTAATTTATTTTTCATTTGTTTCTTTCTGTTTTTGTTGTGCTTTTTTGTGGGGGTCAGTGCTGCACAGAGGAGGGAATTGGCTTTTTTTATGTGTCTTTGCAGCAATGTAAGAAATCTCAGTTTAGGAAGAAATCCATTTTACCTCCATGGGGTCCAGAGGCTCTCCATTCTTCAGCCAGCGGTACGAGGGTTTTGGTTTGCCACTGGCCTTGCATTCCCACACCAGAGTCTCATCAATGGTCTTCTGTACATCCTGAGGCTTTTCAGTAAAGTGAGGTGCAGCTGGAAAGTCAAAATACACACACACACATATATAAATATATATTTTTTTTTTTAAATTAACACTTTATACCTAAACAAATGCCTTAGCGTTACCTCAAGCAGCGGAATTTGAAAAAAAAAAAAAAATCAATGAATTAGCCAAGCACGGCAATTACTTCTTTAAAAAGCATTCAAGGGCACAAATCATAAATGTACTCCTAATTAACTTGAAGCTGACCTCAACATGGAAAATATATAAATAAGTAATGCTTTATAAGGTTAGCACAGAGAAAAATCAATAGTGAATAGGTGAGACCATCCACTGTAAAGTTTAGAAGTTTAAAAAGATGTGGGTCCACTGAGACTAACAGTGGATCCACTTCTTTGTTTTCCGCAGTGCAGTTGGTAACACAGGCAAGTGACTTTTTGACACTTGTCATGTCAAATTAAAGACATAATGGTGGTTTTCCTGCCGCACAAATGGCCAGCACCTTATATAAGATTTATGGACCTCAGGAAGCACCCACGCAAATGCATGAAAAACCTGCCAGGGTCTATGAGAGTCAGTCAGGCAGTTGGCTTGATTAGGTGTGCTACTTTAATAATGCAATAATAATAATTTCGTAAAGCTTTAGCACCTATGGCACATTCAGTGCCAAGGAGGGTTTTTTTGCAAAGGACCTCCTCACCCACGTACAGCAACTTCAGCCAATCATTTTCCACTTGTGATTATTTAATAAAACAATCAATATAAATTAGTTGTACCGCATTTTATGAAGATTAGAAAGGGCTGGGGTTACTGCCATATAAAAAATTCTGCTGTTTAATAAAATTAAAGACAAAGAAACAACAAATCTTTATATGGAAGAGAGGCTGGCTGTTTTTATAGACTACTGTGTCTGTGAATACAACTCTTTGTAAAGCAATACAAGTAGCTATGGATGCATTTCCTGTTCAGTAGAGATCAGATAAGGCTTTGTTATCAAATGGTTATTTTAATGTTCTTTTCATAGAGCGAAGTACGTTTAGTATAGTAAATACGCAAAGTACTGAAAATGTGTGACTATAGAAACAGGAGTGCATGACACCCTGTTAACAACATTACAAATGAGGTTGTCTGAGATAACATAATGGAATGGAAGAAGCCATGCAAGTGACTTCTACACAAAGTCAATCTGATTGTGACTGAGCCCATTCAAATGCAGTAAACCATGATCTGATTACTTAAAACCCCCTGGAACTGCAGAAGGACAATTAAGCGGGGAATGAAAGGAGAGAGGCCGACCCTTATTGTTACTGTGCTCGTTCTGTTTGGTTGTCACTAGCTCCACATCCCCGTATTGATTCTTCTATTCTTCTGCAGAGTTGATGGATGTCCCACAAGCTCCTGTCTATGGGACTTTAAAATGAGATTACTGATTTTTATCACCTGGCAGCCGGTCAATCTGTGGGGCTTTGAGATGAGACACGACTTAAATCTTACAAAGAGAAACACGACTTCCCCACAACTGTAGCTGAGATGAGGCATAGAGGCCGGCGCTCTAGCTATAAGTTGCTGAAAAATGACTACCTTGTTTAGAACATGACCATAACACTCGATCATTTTACTTATTTTAAGCATTGTCAACCATGCTACTGCTTAGAGTAGTGCATATTCAGTCCTCAGCCTACCTACAGGTACTGTGAGCATTTTATCTAACCCACAGCTGCTGCAAAAAAAAACCCTATTATCATATCAAAGACATCCTCCTTCACAGGAAAGAAAAATCTGGATTTGATGATTTCACTCAAGCACATCCCTATTGGGCCTCGTGGGCAGATATCATCAATGCATAAACTGCAAAATAATGGAGAGAAAAACCATAAAAATACTTCATCAAGGACTGCTAAAAGCTTTTTCAGAATATGGTCCATAAGTCCAGTGTGGTGAAGGAAAAATCACGCCTCTCTGAAAGGTGGTATAAATCTGTGTGCCCCGTCTTACCTGCTGGCTCAATAAGGAGCTTGTCTGAACTGTACTACTGGTAATAGGTTAATTTACTACTACATCCCACTATATAATGCAGTTGTATACAGGCTCTAATAAAAACCACAGATTGCATGACAACATATAAAATTTTCTGTTACACTCCACGCCAATGGCGCACTCCTATTCGGATGATTTTCAATCATACTTCAGAGCAGTGAACCTCTGAAGGGGTTTAAATAAGGTTATGAATCAGTGGGTAAAGGATTTGGTAAAAGTCTCTGAAACTACATGACATATGAGGAAGAAGACTGACAGGTTGAAGGCGTGAGATATTTTTTTAATCTCTGAGAGGTGTGAAGTAAGGTAAGTTTGAGATCAAACACAGGCAAACCGCGCTCCTGCTCACCGTAATAAGACAGCTTTCCTTTCACCGAGTTTTTTCCTCTGCTGTTCTCTGCCACACATTCGTACATCCCGGCATCCTCCTGCTGGAAGTAAGGGATTTCTAAAACTCCGCTGGCTTTATTTATGTCCACCTTCCTGGTAAAGGAGGCTCCATCCACTTTTTTCCAGCTGATTGTTGGCACAGGGCTAAAACCACAAAAATACACACACACACACGCAAAACAACATATATCAACCCTGGTGTTTAACACAATAAACTGGTGATAGTTCATGCTAATATATTCATTGGTTGTTGATTGTTTATTTGACTTCTGTGGATATGGAGCCACCTTTTTGTGACAGAAAAATGAAGAAGGCTTGTACAAATATTACGTGTAGAATTTAAAAATCTTTCAGCCTTTCATCTTTCTACAATTATTGAATTTGCACAATTTCAATTATACAAATTTATGCATTTTCACAAATGTCTTTGAAAACAACTTTCAAATATTAGGGCTGCAAAACTGTTAAAAAACTGTTAAAAAGCAATAAACAGTGGCTACTGCCATTGTTGATTGTCATCTTTTTTGCTCTTATGCTGGTAGTCAAAAAGACGAACATCAGCAAATAACAATGGCCAAGGAGTATTTTGGTATATTATTGAGATCTACCTTCGCTTAATATGTGAGAAAGAATAATGAATATTAGCAATAAAGTGTTTTAAGTAGAAATAATATGAAACATGAAGTTGTGAGTGTTTCTTTTCTTTACAGTCTGTGAGACAAGAAGAGCATTTTTTGCTCTTACCATGCAGCTTACAATGGTAAAGCAAACAGCTCAGTGTGTAGTTATGAAAGTGGCGTAACAATTCACAGCGGGACGTACTTTCCAAGTGCAAAACATTCCAGTTTGACAGTGGAGCTCTTAGCAACAGGGACAACTTCAGGAAACTGCACTTCAATCTTTGGCTCATACTCGCCCATCACACCTGCAGTTACAGAGAGAAAAAAGGGAGAGATGCCTCACATATATGAGGGGGGATTCTTTCAGCTTAAGGACTGAAAAGGTCACAATGAAAGAAAATCAAAACATACTTCAGATCACTATGTGATGATGCTGTATATGGGCTCTAAGAACTTCTACATCTCCCTCTGGGAGATGTTTTAGACTGCATTTGTCAGCTTGTAGATTTAAATTTCAATTGTTTTCTATAAATGCACCGTGAAAACGTTAAACTTAGTGAGTAAAGTCAAAGTCATAAATGATAGAAATTATTACATTCATTTGGTTTTCATCCAAACAAGCACAGTTGCACATATAATTTGTATAATTATACACAAAAACACATGTTCTGTGAAAGAAAACTAAATAAATAAAATGATAATAAAGTGGTAATAACATTTGTGCAAATTAGTCAAGCTGAGAAAAATATATGTACCTTAAACAGTGACAGAATTACTTTACCTGTTCCGTAATGGTATCACACACTTTTTAATACATCTCAGTATATCGTATTTGTATATTTTATTATATATTTATATTTATGCTACTTATGTTTTTATGCACCATGGGAAGAAAATATTGTGTAATGACAATAAAGAGTTCTTGAAAGGTCAGTTTCAGATGTGCAGGCATTCTAGATTAACTTTAAAACTACTTTTAAAAAAAGATTCATTTACCACCTTCTAAAATAACATCATGAAATGCATAGTGCAAAGAGGTCGCTGTGCCTGGAATGTACAAAAATAAATTAATCTGACTTTGACAATAGGGTTTCCATCTTTTCAAAAATCAGATCAGAGAATATCAAAACACTCTGAAAACACTCTCAGACTCGGCTGTGAAAATTGCCAAGTTTTAATGAAAGTCATCGCTATAATTAAAAAACAAAAAAGCCTTTCTCAATTTTAGATGTATCTAAACACTCTCCCTATTTTATACTCTGTGTATTTTTAGTAAATAGCTTCTTTCATACCATCAACGCGCAGGACCAGAGGTGTTGGTGGACCTTCAACGCTGCTTTTGGTGACCGTGTTGGTGACTACACAGGTGTAATTCCCCACATCAGAGGGTTCCACTTTCGCGATGTAGAGATTGCCCGTCTTCTGGGACACAAATCGTCGCGTGTCCTGGATGACATACGAGGGGTGCTCATTGAAGATCCATGTGAAGCTAAGTTCTGTGAAAACAATCAAAAAGCAGCAGATGAAAAACACATGCTGTGTTTGAGCATCGCCTACACCCACATACAGATAATGTGTGCTTCATCAGCAGCCTCGTCACTTCAGAGGGTAAGTGGATGCCTTCAGGGATAAAGCAATTAGTGGATTGGACTGAGCACCAGCCTTCCTTGATTAAAAACACAATTTATAATTGAAGCGCAATTACTCTTACTCACTGTTGGATAAATGTCCTCAATATGGTAAAAGTTTCATACGTCCACTAATCTGAAGTCATGATGCTGTGAGTATGATAATTTGCTATTCAGAGAGTTCGAAATCTGTCATAGGAATCCATAATAACACATAATAAGTGAGTTTTCCTGATTTAAACCCAGCTTAAAGTAAAATTCAGCTGCGACTGGACCACCTTTAATTTTACGTATGCTGTTTAATTTATATTTCCTGTTCTTTATTTGACTTACATTTTCTTTCTGGGATTTATAATCCAATAAGAATTCATTTAAGCAACAGTGGATGTACACAGAAAAAAAAGCATCTCCCCTTGTGGTTGTTATGCAGCTGCGGAAGGCCCTAAATCAAACTTTAAGCTGCACCTCCTGCATAAAAAAACAGTTCAACGCCCAATAAAACCAATGTATTACAGATTTGGTTATTTGGTATTGTACCACCTCGTCTACTATTCATCATCCATGATAACAAGCTTCTGGGAAAGACTCCCAGTACTATCAACCAAATGGAGTGCAGTCAGAGAGGCTTTGCACTAACAATCAGCAACATTATAAAAAGGAATGATGGTGTTTTGACATATTGACACTAGGATAGATTGCTCTGGACCATATTGCATCCCTGTCCCAAAAGCAATCTTGGCTGTTGGTAAAAACTTGTCTAAGTGATGATTCTGCACTACAGTACAGGGAATAATTGAGATGTGAGTCGGACACTCATCTACTGACTCGGTATTCTTCACTTCTGCTCTTTAGGGGTCAAGAGGATGTGTGGGCTTTGGCATATTACTGCTAACCTTGCAGATCACAAAGTGATACAGAGATCGTGATCTTGACAACGTGCGTAACAGCTTTGATTATTTTATTCGTACTCCCCTGGTCACTTGCAGTCTCTTCTTTAACTCCTAGTCACAGGAAACTGGCCTGACGTCTCGCCAGCTGCAACCTGTGGGGCCCTATTCTGAGAGCTGTGTTAAAATTCAAAGAAAAATCCTAAAATTATGACATTTTCAAAAAGTCTCTGTATACAGCTAGGAGATCCAGGTAAAGATAATGGCATCTTAGCCCTTAAGAGAGTTATTAAGGTGAAAAACTGTCAGGAGAAGGGAAGAATTTCAAGAGTTTTAAGCTTAGGAGTTTTTTAAGGGGTTGGAAAACCGGCAAAGACAATCATCACAGAAAGTGATGAAAGCTGAGCCAATTTCTATTAATATACAGGTATATAAATAAAAGCAAAGATATAAAACAACTTTCAGCACTTTATACAGACTCATGGAAAATGCGCCTCTGTTTTCATACTGTGTGTTGTCGGCACTTTTAAAGTAGTATCTGTCACTTCTTTGGTCAGAGTACCTCTGAGAACATTCCTAACTAACACCTTTCTAGAAATGTTTACACTAACTTAGTCTGTTTTATAGTCCCTGTAATTATGCCAGCCTCTTTCCTGTGACCCTGTAAGTGAGTTTAAGAATATTTTCATATGCCAAGATTTTGTGTTTTTAGGTCCTGAAATCTGAGACAATTTCCTCTATAATGAGCATGTGAGGATGTTCCCTTTTAACCAAGCACAGAGCAGATTTTTATATGCATTGGAGGAGTAAAGGACAGCCTGACCTTGTGATCAACCCAACTGCAGATTGAAACTTGGACCACATATTTCAATCACACCTTTCTCTCCAAGAATGTGTCAGTGATGCCCAGAACTCCAATATGAGAAATAATTTTTTACAGTATGTAAAATCATGTGTAAGCACCTTCCTTTTTTGGCCTTTGTGTGTGGCTTCTTCTTTGGATTTACCTTTTGAGCATACTGTTTTGCTTGTGTCAACAGTGCTACATAATGTACATGGAATTTGTTACCACCATACGTTTCACCTCATGTTTTAAAAGATTAAATACATGAAACAGTAATTGGTGAATAACAGACATATGGACAGGTGTATATTTTTTAAAACCTGATTTGGACAAAAACAAGTACTGCCCCCAACTGGTTCTGCTGTAGGTTTCTTCCTGTTAAAAGGGAGTTTTTCCTTCCCACTGTCGCCACGTGCTTGTTCAGAGGGGGTTGTTTGATTGTTGGGGTTTCTCTCTAATATAACAGGGTCTTTACCTTACAATTGAGGCGACTGCTGTTGTGATTTGGTGCTATATAAATAAAATAAAATTGAACTGAATACAATTGAATTGAACTTGTATTTCTAATTATTTAGCACAGCTAAGCTAACAACCTTCTGACCGTACGCTTATATTTAAGAGTGGGATTGTTCTTCTCTCATAACTCTTGGTCAGAAAGCAAAGAGGTGTATTTCCCATAACATTGAACTAATCATTTAATTATAGCCATAGCACTTCACTTTTAAGGCATCTCCTAGCCTCTATGACTTACCAAACATAAATTCTAGCTCTATCCATTCAAACCGCAAAGGGAATCATTGAAATATCCTCCTCTCTCATAAATAATACATGCCAGCTCTCATCCAGGCATTTCCATGTATATTTAATGTCTGTTTTTGAAACAATATCCTCTGTAGATGCAAAGCGTGACACAGTGAACAGCAAATAAGAGATTACTAATTGGTTAGTTAAAGATTTATGGTGAGAAAAGGAAGCAGGAAATAGGAATTGGAAAGCACCATTGGTTGTATCTTATGATTTGACTTAAGAGCCTACTATGGATGGGCAGTAATGGAATAATGCAATCATGACTGACAGTGAGTGGCAGATTTTCATTTTGTTTCCATTTAGCCCTTGTATAATGAACAGGCAGCATCAATTCCCCCTTAATGATCTGAGAAGAGGAAAGAGAAATGGAACATGACAGGCCAAGGACATACTGAATCAAGAGTGGGTTTTTGCACAAGTGTGTATTATATCAAAGAAAAGTACGTGCTCAACTTTGTGTCAAAGTTTACTCTCACAAGTCTGTTACCTCAACAGAAACAACCATCAACCATGGCTTCCTCTCTGTATTCATAATACAAAAGCTCACTGAAAAGGCTTAGGTCATGCACACGGGAAAAATCCCTGCAAGCAGTGTGGGCTGTTACTAGCCAGCGAGCACCCTCTGTTTTGGACGAGATGCACTGGGTTGAGAAAACAAGTGATTTCAGCCTTGAGTAAATCTGAAAGGCCCGTTTCCATTAGTGAAAGGAGGTCAGATGCATTAGGTCCTGGACTAACCAGAACAGCCATTCAAACTGTATCAAAGCAAAAGACGATACAGAGTGACGTCTAATGCTAATACAGTACAGCACAGGGAAAGAATTATGTCGGAGCCCCTCTTGGACCCTTGACAACATTTCGATCATTTCTAAACGTGCATCAACACTGTCTTACAGCTTTAGAGCATCCTGGCTGCAACACACTGCTTCCTGCTGTGGTCTGGAGGGTTTCGAGGCGTCGTTAAAGTGAAATAATGGCTTCCTGAATCATGCATGGGGCACTGAAATCCTTTACAGGAGAGATGAGGCAGATCTGTGTCCAAGACCGCATTTTTTGCTGATTGTGAATTATGTCCTGTCACCCTTTATGAGAGCATGCCTTACTTTCCAACACTATGGCAGTCCATTTAAATGCCAGTCAGGATTTTCTGTATCAGATTAAAAACAATACAGCCACAGAGCCATAGAGCATCCCATTATATGTCTTTGCATATTCATTTTTCAGACCTTACCAATTTTCAAGTTTTTGTTTCTTTTAATCTAAATAATCTCTTTTTTATTTATATTTGACAAGATCAAACCGAATTTCTCCAGTGAACCTAATCAAATTTGAACAGCTAGATCAGGTACAATATAGCCATGCAGTGAAAATGAGCAGCCGAACCAACACGAGAATGTGTGGGCGCGTGTGGATATGTATGAATGTGTAAGCATTCATGCATACTGTAAGCTACCCTTTCAGCGGATATGTCATAAAACTGAAGGTGATTCATCCTATAGCACATCTTAACATCTCCGTCAATCGCTATAATCCATGATGACAGCTGAATTTGACAAAACGTTGCCAAAAAATTGAGTATAACAGGCACTAGGCAAGGCCTCCAGAACGGCTATCATCCATCACAAGAATTTGGAAGGAGTCTATCTGTACATTACTGGTTTGGACAAATGCAAAGAAAACAGCAGAGAAACAAACTGGCCCAGCTGAAATGAATTTGACCAAGGATAGCAATTACACCACTCGCCCAAGTAAAATTATGTTGTGACAGTCTGAGAGCACTTAGAATGAAAATTGGATTTTTTGGAGATCCCTCTGTTTCACATTATCACAAGACATGTCCCGCATTCTATTTGATTGTGTTTATTTCATTCAGCAGCAGTTTAGAAATTTATCAGAAAACCCAAAAAATGATTTTCTGTTTACTTGAAAGATTCCTGTTCTAGCAAGAGTTACGAGTTACTTCAACATTATTTTGGAGTATTATTATATTAAAAATAGAAATTTTTCAAGACAAGTTTAATGGCTTTTATGTAGCAGGTACTGTGGCAGTTAGTTGTTGAGGAATTAATAAATAGGAAAAAAACAAACCGTTAACATAAAAAAATGTGTTCATCCATTTGACATGTTTATAAAACCACGATAATTACTTTAGCTGGTGCAGCCTTGGGTTTGTGCACTTCTTCACCAATTATTCTAATAAAGCCTGTTTTGTTCGGTAAGAAAAATACTGTCTGTGCTGAATTGGTGTCTCCACTTGGTTCCTATTCAGCCAGTCGTTCTGCCTACTCCTTCCTTCATCCAACCTTCCACCCAGACTGAATGGACTGCTGCCCCAGTACTCAGGCTTGCTCCATGCCGTCACTCACTTCATTAAATGATAGCCCACACCACACTATTCAGGGTAGCTGTGATTTAGAGTGGGCAGCTTGCCTGAAAGCCTCATGTTATGTGTTGTGTTAATGCATTAGTGGTTAGTGTATCCCAGTACTTGGCTTGTTAACTGTTGTACATAAAAGCCTTACTATCTCTCACTTAGTGACTGCTAATTATTTCGTGAGCTATGTTGCTTTGTTATTTATCCATGCCATTTATAGACTAAGGCTCTCGGATGCTGCACCAGAAAGTAGTTTCTCTTGTTTGCCACAATTATCATTCAACTACATGTTGCAGTATGCCGAGGCAAACGACTTTTTGTGTAGTGGTGCTCCATCTTGTACTTCTGTTTAGCCCCTTTTTGCAACCTATTTCACCTGGTGACTGCTATCAGCCTCCAGCAATTGGTCACTAACCCCTTAGGGAATACACATTTCCCCAGGTGACTGAGGGTTCCCAGATCATCAGCAGCTGATTCCTAGGCCTGTAAGGCTGGGGCCCATGCAAAGGGAATTTGTAGGTAGGTAGGTAGGTAGACTGCATTTAGCTCTATTTAAAAAAAATGGGTCGTGCCATTGCTGTGCATCTACTTATTCCTTTTTAAAAGTAGGTAAAGACTCTGTATGAGACTGGATGTGACAGATATGGGCCTGGCACAATTTAACACACTGACAACAATCCCTTCAGGACTCAAGTCCCAAATGATGGGCGTCACGTAGGAAAGAGTAAGAAAGGCGTGTGGAGTTTATCTAAAAAAGATTACATGTGGGAAAAATTGAGATACAATAACAACATGAATTATTGAATAGAATCATAGAATAAATCTATTTACAGTTGCCTGAAGGCAAACCCCCCCCCCAAAACATCAAAACCCAGATACCATATCTCCAATGATTTAGTAATTTTTTTTAGCCAAACATGCTGGCACTCGTCTTAGCAAACATCTATGAAAAATGATGTTGTCACAAGATCCGAGATCACAGTCACAACAAAGCAGCTGGAGTTCTTGAACAAAGTGAGACATCAGAAGATTAGAGAACCTTCTGAATGTCACGAAGAGGAGTTTATAATCAGAGATGCTACATTTTGGATTCTAATTTAAATGAAATGGTACCCTGGTGATAAATGGGAGCGGAGTCACAAAAGATGAGTACAGAAGTAGTGCAGAGTACAGTACAGAAACCCCTGCTGATTTAACCATCTGTTAGTTAAAAGTAAAAACAATGTATTTCTTCACTCGTAATAAAAATAAGGCATAACATACGTATATCTATTTTTTACAAAAGCTGTGAAACTAAAAGAGTAACACTCTACACATGCGAAGAAAAATTAACAAGTTCCAAAAGCTTTTAAAGGTGCACATATTGTAAGATTTCTCACGTATCTCACATATTGTGAGAGTGAAACTCTCAGCTGCTGTTAATGTAAATTAAGATGGATTATATATTATGATTATTGTATGGTTCTGCTTTCAGTGCAGACATAATTTTATATACATATATATATATATAGGTTTTTTGTAATGCTTGAATTGATTTAATACTACTCTGGACTTCCTATTCTGTGCTACCTAAGGCTTTTAGATGTTACTGAGCTACTTTGTTTGTTCATTATTTTTAAGAATGTAACACATTCTGCTGATTTAGTCACTCCCAAAGTTTTATTTTCCCATCTTGTAGGTTTCTTTTTTTTAAGCCAAATAATGGCCTCCCTCACTTGTTCTGCCACCTCTTTAGGTCTCATATTTAAAATTACAGTGAAAAGTTATAAAACACAAATTCAATGCTTTGAATGTGCTCATTTGTCATGAAATACCAGTGAAAGGGACCAGACCTCACCTGGCCATGAAATTGCTTGTCAGGCAATAGTCCAATTAAATTTGAACTTGTGAGAATGGGGTCTGTATCAAAAGTGACTGTAAGTCCTAAATAGCTAACGCAAGTTTTTTTTTGTAAAACCCCATGAATTAAAGTTTGAAGTCTATACTTCTGTATGTGACTCATATCGATGCCTTTTTTAAGTAAATGAATATATGTCTTTTTGATTGGGTGACTGTACATACAATCAGTACAAGGAGACGTCAGTCAGGATTAATTAAAACCTCATTTCTGTCCTCTTATCCAAAGAGAAGACTGCCCCCCAAAGGCAGTCGAAGCACTCACAGTGAGACATCAGGCAGGTGAATTTACTACAGATGGTGCTGTAGCTGAAACTCGAGACAAATATGCATATCTTCCTGATTAAACAAGCGCTGCTGTCTTCTACATAATGCATAAACTACTGGATTAAGATTTCTGTGCCCAGATTTTTCCAATATATTTTTGGACACTGCCATGACACTGCTATTACGGCTCAACACTCCAGACAATGCTGCTGTTCAGAATGTGTATTTTGGCTTGTGGACACCTTAGAGTACTCGTCTGTAAAAGAGCTATTACATTTCAAGTCTGCCAGTTGTGTGCATATGGCTCATTATTTTAACTTCTCTTGTTACGACAAGGTGAGACATCTCATTTCAAACACAAAACATAGCACAACAAATACAGGCCTTCTCTTCAGTTTGCAAATGAATGAGACAAAATAGCCCAGTTTGTTCTGCAGGTTTAACACTCCAGTAGCATAAATGAGGGTTATCATCTAAAAAACAACACCTTAACAATGTCTTTCATGCCAGTCCCAAAATTAAGGACTTGCAACTTCATCTGGATGTGAAACTTGCCGTACTTGTACTACAGATTATTAGGGCCACAAATAGTGTTCATTTTGAGAATAGAGTTGAAATTTCGAGATTAAAATTGAAATACTACTTTGAGAAAAAAGTCAAACTGTGAAGATCACATTTCAAGCCAGACAACTGCCACATCTACTATACCCGCTATGAAATGCATCACGTAGATGAGTTAATGAAACAACTTGATCAGCTGACTTAATGTGTATTGCGAAGTAAGCCTGAAACCTCTCCTCTGTTTCACAATTACATTTTTAACTAACCTGTGACTTTCAAAGCATTGAAGCTTTGCAATAATATGCACACAGATGCTTTGACTCACCCTTGCAGCGGGACAATACAGCCCCACTTCACAGAGAAATGCATTTGGTCATTCAGCTCAAACTTGCGCTTTTTAAGTTGGAAACCACATCTCAGTGTTTTTTCAGGTGTCACGTGAACTCATAAAAACTGTTTGGTTGGATTTGGCCAGAGTTAAGTTAAGAAATGATGGAGGAGAAAATAATGAGTCAAGAATTACCCAGCTTTACCGTTATATTTACAGTAAAACCCTCTGTCATGTGCACTAACATTACATCCACGCACTTGACAATTACATTCAGCCTTACTGGCAATAAGTCAATCTTAAGACCGGTGTGTAGGAGTTAATAGCACTGGATGCTAGCTCGCATTGATAATGTCATAGATGAAAGCAGATGATGTGAAGCCAGCAAGGTATCTTCAGAGAGAGGCTCAATTACTCAGCCTGGCGGGACCCCAGCCACAGTCAGCCACTCCAGTCTGTATGCCAAAGATTTTCCTCGCCCCCATTGAAAATCAGGCTGACAGACCAGAGTGTCCCAAAGTAAAAATAACTCACTTCGCTGACTTTAACAACACAGACAAACAGACAAGGGATCTGAGCTGGAGAACGCAAACACTACTTCCACTTTGTTCAAGTAAAGGAGAAGATAAGGAATCAGAGAGGTGATACCACAGTATTTCTACATTTCTAGTAAAAAAAGATTTACGTAAGGAAGATATTAAAGGATATTTAAAGAAAATGAAATGAAATGGAAAAAACATTGAGAGCAGTCCATCTTACCTCCAGAGTGGGGGGGCGGGCCACAGAGCAAGACCACTCCTTGACCTTCACGAACCCTCACTGGACTTCTTCTCTGAGTCTTGAAATTCTCCAAGTCTGTTTACCACAACACAAAAGCAATAAAGCAAAAATAATCATTTCATTTTTCATGAAAGCCATAAGCACACAAACACAACAAGTCTGGGTGTTTATAGAGATAAAAAAAGAAATGCACTGCAACTCATATATGTGGTTGCTCAATAATTTCATATCTAGTTAGCGCACGGCAAGTGACCAGAGTTTAACAGTGTTATATGATATGCATGCCTGCTGTGAAATACTGGTGGTAGTTTTGCATAAATGCAGACATGGTGCTATAAAGTCCTAAACACTTCTGACTGGAGCAGAAAGCAATTCTTCAAGTATAAGTCACACATGAGTGAATTTAATTGGAACGGCGTATTGTTATCACTTTCTGTGTTTCATCCACTGCACACAGACCAGCAACAATTAAATGACTAAGACTGAAACATCATTTGTATGGAGGCCGATTACTTGTTGACAACCTGCTGAGAGAAAGCAAATAGAGACAGCAATCCTTGAACACTTTGCCTTTTCTTGCCTGCTGCGGCTCTTGGAGATATCGCAGGCGTAGCAGCCAAATACGCAGCTGCCATATAATGACATAATCAAGACTGAATTCAAAAACAGGGCGAAAGAATGCAAAACTGACACCTCCTGTGTGCGAGCACAGTAGGATGAGCGTTCGCAAAATAAAAGCAGAGCGTGATCTTTTCAGACCTTGTGACTAATGGAAAAATTGCATCCAGCAGAACGTTATCACAACTGAAAGCTTTTGTTTCGGTTCACAAATGATTTTATGAAAATCTCCTGTATGACTTTCACAAATTAATTAGCAGATCATAACATTTTTTTTTCATTTGGAGCAGACAGGTTTAATGGATCATTTGTGGCCATCTTAAACTCAGGATGAGCTATGGTTCACAGTTACATCCAACAACATTTAGGTTCTTTCTGGTCCTCCAAGACATAAATGCTACCACATATATCCTGAAGCTGCTGAGGCAATCTAGGAAATATTATAGTATATTATATTATATTATATTATATTATATTATATTATATTATATTATATTATATTATATCATTAGGCAATACACGCATATTATATAAAAATTATTCATGCTAGTAATCACTGTAAAAATCCATAACAAAATAATAACTATAAGATATAATTTGACTGAATCTCTTCTTCTTCTCATCTATTATCTATTTCACACTGAACAGAAACTAAAGGTTTAAGACCATCACAATTTAAAACCCTGATATTGTATCTCTAAAACTGGTAAGCCTGGAAAAATGACCTTTTCTGGCTGATCCGAAAATACAAGTTTCATCTAATTTTATCAGCTTCACTGAATATATTGAGATTTACTAGCAGAATCTGAACAAGACAACTTCACAGGCATGCTTTTTTCTCAGGCTATACAATGAGATAATGGCTAATGTCAGAATGAAAACATGCCTGTTGCATTAGCAAATGCATTTGTTTAGGAGACTCAAGGTTAGTTAATCTGCATGTGGGCATGCAAATAAGAGTTATTAGTTTTATTTTTAGTGCAGGAATTGGACAAATTAAAATTTTAGTTATGTAGTGATGTTTTTTTTAAATGGACGTGATTACAATCCATCGTGAATAGGACATGAAAGTCATGTGAGGTTCAACACCTACATGAGTGCAGACATGAAGCCTTTTTTCACAGCAGACGTTTTCAAAGTGTTCTGGTAAGCCAAAACATGGCACAGTGTAAGAATGACTGACCGTGAGCAAAAGAAGGATCCTGATAGATATAACAGATTTTATGATTTACCCCCATGGTTCTCCTAGGGAAGATTATCATTCTTAAGACGACACCGCTAGCAAGCTGAAAGGCAATCCAAAAGCTGAAAAGCAAGGTGCAAAACTTTTACATCTACCACAACTTCCTACATTATTGTAGTGAGAAAGGTAACCAACTATCTGATGACATTTAAAGCTAGACCTGCTCTGATAGCCTCACAGCAGGAGCTTTTAAACCTGCTCTGTGTGTGCCGTTTGCACGTACTCACGTACCCTGTGTTTCTGGGTGTTGATTCTTCCAGACATGCTCAGTAGGTTAGGCTCTATTTAGGCCAGAGGTGTGAGTCTGTCTCTGTGCAATTGACTTCACCCTGCCTTTCATCCATTGTCAGCTGGGATATGCTCCAGCTAACCATTCAGAGGATAAAGGTACAATTAATGGATGTTGGATGCCCTGCCAGAGCCACTACCTGCTGGACTGGACAGTGTATCACAGCAGCTTCATTTGCAAATACTTTGAATGATTTGATTTAATAGTGTGAGGAATCACACATTATTAAAGATAAGAAATATTATAATTATAAAAATTATAACACCCTGTGGACTTGCAATGATATTAAACAAAATGAGCCGTTTTCCTTATAGTTCCTATAATACAACTTTTCAAAATCTTTATTCTCCCTTGTAGTAGGGCTTTATTAGAGCACAGCAAGTAATAATGTCCCTTTAGGACCTTTTTTCCCCCTAAATTCTCTAAAAGTAATGATGAAAATTAAAAATTACATTTTATGGTAATGCCCCGATCACTATAAAATGTAGGTGCGAAAATCTTTCTCCTTTGTAAAGAGGTTTAAATTTCTGTCTGAAAGAAGATGTGAAATGTTCGAAACGCATTAGCGTGTCGCTTTTTTTGTCAATCTAACTGTGATTTAATTTAGCGGCTGCACAAAGCTAAAAAAAGAACTACTTACTGCATTTTACATTGTTAAGAAAATAGTTGCAAGGCTGTAACTGTTGCTAGTATGCGTTTGTGCTGTAGGTGGATATATAAATATATTCTATTTATTTATAATACTATATTTCAAAAACTTCTGGGCTCATACATTAGGAAAAAAAACAGAGGTGCTCAACTCACACTGGGAGTGAGTCTGTCCTGATCAGTATTCCTTTGGTGTATAGCGGGGCATAAATGAGCTAGACGCACTAAAAGCCAACAATGCCTGACAACCCAAGCTGTTCGGCACCACGTGCATCATCTTATCAAGCCCATCACACTGCACCTCCTTGTGCTTCTCCATGGCAGGGTTCAGGCTATTTGGAGTGTTTTCAGATCCATGAAATTGGATATGAATTTGCATTTTTGGGCTAACTCTTTCAATGTGACCCATTGTAATGAACAAGAGGAAATTGTAGAGAAACTAAAAAGTGAAACTACTCTGTCAGAACTGCAACTCCATTTTTTTCCCAGCCATTAGACAAAAGGCATAACAGAGTTTTTATTGTCAGAGAAATTGCACCTACCACCTCACACTATTTGGATTTAGGATTGCAGTAACAAATGTCACATGTGATGCTGACAACAAGTGTGTCACCCATTTTGCATTTTGACAAGAAAGAGCATCTTTAAACTGCTGGAAGACTAAGATGAAATGTCGAGGTAGGATTAAATCCTATTAGCTAACAAAACAGTATGTGTGATGCAAAGGCATAACATAATGATGTGCCTTGCTAAGATGACTCTGGTTTTGTTTATCTTGTTACTGTTGGAGAAAAGATTGAAAAAGGGCGGATTAGGATTTCCTGGTTAAAGTTGCAGATTAGTACATTTAATGGAGTTTGGCATCACTACCATGTATGAGTCTAGCCAGGTAATAAGTTTGATGTCAAGCTATAAAAATATTATACTGTGTTGCCATTTCTCAGCCCATTTATTTACTTTTCAGCACTGCCATTAACATTTCGTTGTTTTTGATGCAATAAATAATAAGCTATGTAATTACAGCTTCACACTACAGTAAAAAGTTTTATACTGTATGATTTTATGTTGAAGAATAAAAAAACAGAGCAGCTAAAAAATGATTTCAACTGTAGAAAGACGGATTATTCATCAGTATAAATTCTTTCTATCTAGTTGCTTAATAATAAGGGTTCAACTATCTTGCAGACGATGAATTGCAAGTTACCAATGAGGAAACCAAATATATAAATAACTGCGATGACCATTACTGTGAAACTGTCATCTTCTCTCATTTTGTCTGCGTCTTTTCTTGCCTCCCCTCCAATATCTGTTCTCAGAGAAGAATCATTGAGTAAAACCCTAACAGCGTGTGATGCGTGACATTTAAGGAGTGATAAACATCAAAGGAGCCTATTTCTCACCGCTGGTGTCTCTTGACAAGTACAACTGTTAAGTGCACATGGCCTTTCTTCTGCAAAAAAAAACAGAAAAAAAGAAAAAAAAAAGAAAGTCTTAATTTTCACCCTTGTCAAAAGCAGTGAACAAGCCACAGAGCTGATGGAAATAAGAGGAAAGACACAGAAATCTTAGAAGCTCAGAGAAGCTGTGAGGCTGTGTAAAATGTCAAGTCCTCACTTTTTTTGGAAAAGTGGCAGCACAAAGAAAAGACTGCGAAAAAGTATGAAACTGTTCCATGTCTTTCCAGTTATACCGGCAGGAAAAACATGTAGTGTATGTGTAACTAGCTGCCTCATAAATATGAAATTACGGTCACAGTTTTGTTTTTGCAGAACAGTATGATGTCACAGTGACATTGAACTATTAAGGCTACTCACTCCATCGACATATTCAATTACATGTCTGTGTGAAAAAGTAATTAGAAAATTCATTCTTGGCGGCTATTTTTTAAGGTCAAACAGGAAAGCAAGCCAGGTGGAAGCGAAAGTCTGCTTCGTGCCCAGACCATAAAAAGGGGAGCTATACAGCATCAATAAATTGCTAAGATTTACACTGCTAAGATAAGGTGTTACTGCTGCACAGAATGGTGCAGAAATGGTGCAAAGCCCAGGGAGATAGCTGGTAAGAAAAGTCATTGTTAACTAAGACTGTTTGAGAAGACTGCTCAAAATCACTGCGCCGCTAGCTTATGTAGCATTACCTTTATGCCACAGGTGGGCTGCCATTTACATGTTGCTCCGTTATTTAGGCTTAGTGATTGTATGTGTGAGATTGCTGGTTTGTATAAGCACGGGGAAGGTGACCTTCGGGTAAACACATCAGTCTATTTCAAGCGAGGAAGCTGCACATACTTAAATAACTTGACAGACACCTTGATCTCTGAGAACCGCATTCTAATCAATTCATGCTTGAGTTTAAGGGAACATCTGTCACAGATGTGATGAAATTCGCTGCAAGTGCTCCTAGGAATAGGATAAAGTGGGGTCACAGAGACCTTGAGCTTTGGCCACAAAATCTAGGAACTTCATACTTGAGTACAAATTAAACTTTATGATAAAACTTGAAGAAATTCCCTGAAAGACTCAAAAGATATTGCCCTGACGGACAACCTAAAGACAACTCCGGTCAGGGTTATCTCCATCAAGGAGGCATTAAAATAATCATGTCCTATGCAATTACAGACGTGAATCTGCTCAGAAATCACGGGCACCGAGATACAAGGGAAATACATCCTAGATTGCGGTCATAAATACAGCTATTTCACCCTTCATTAAACACTGTGTTACCCTTGTGGCTCTATAAGCAGCAAAGAATCCAGGCAGTACCATGTTCCGTCTTCAGGACACACATTCAATATACTTTGCCTCGTTTGCAGGCCTTGCAATCTGTTATATAACGTTGCATCTTGCATCAGTGGAAATCCTTTCACTTACATAAAAAAAAACATCCCTTGGGGATTAAGAAACTTAATCTGGCTCGATCACCAACTAAATTATTCCTTCCAGCACTCCCAGCAGGCAAGCAGAACCTTTTAAACGTGTAACTGTGTATTGTCAACAGGATCAGGACCCTTTTCTACTTTTAGAGATTTAAGCCCCTACCAGATGGTAACAGAAACTGTTACATCATCCATCTTTCAAAGGATTAAAAATGTAGGCCAGCTCAATTATTATATATCCAATAAACTTCCATGAAATACAAATTTGATGATATTAGAACCATTAGATGGTGCAAATCTAAGACTTTAATCTTGTTCACCAACAACAAAGACTGATTGCATTGTTAAAGAGAGCAAAATATTCAATTATGAGAACTCTGCCGTCGCTGTTCTGGATTTGTTTTCAGCAGCAGCGCCTTAAAGCTCTGTGTGCAACGTTTATCTGTATATTCACCCTGTTCACGCCATTACCTGGTCTTTGTCTGCTAAAGTTATTAGAGGAAGGAGTGCAATCCCCTTGATTTCTGAGAAAGCATTTTCAGCTATTCTGAGTCACAGTCTGTTACAAATGACATGATGCTGACTTTCATAACAGACTGCTCCTCTGTGAATGATTCCCTTGACCTGAAACCCACTCAATCACACAGCACACTTAATTAAGTTAAACCAAGAGCAATAAATAAGATGTACGACACATCACCACTGATGCTTGTCCTCATCCGTTGACAAAAGCAGCAGGTCTCAGGTCAGGCCCGGGCGATGGATGAGACCAATAACAATGACATACAGTTCAAGCCTGTCCCCAAAAATTGATAGGAAATGTGAATATGATCAACAGCCCGCTGGCAACTCAGCACACAGATTTGCTCTATATGCTGAAGATTTAATGCTGCTTTGCGACAAAGAATTGCCAAATAGTTGCAAGATGAATATCTCTGGTGCTCTCCCACCAAGGATCATCACTGTGTCTACTGTGGCAGAGAAACAGACATCAGAATTCAATCTAGCCGCACCATCTGTTCCCAGATATCAGGGTTGTCATTTGATATGGGCTGCCCATCAAGAGTGGAGGACTCAAGTTCACCTTGCCACGAGAGATGCCTTAGACTGTGGTCTTATAAAATGTGATGGATAAAAGCCATAAAGCATCAGCTCTAAGGGATCTGTCAAGGCTCACAACGCCATTGCAGTCTTCATCACAGAAGTGTGAGAAGTTTAGAAACATTTAGCAGAGTAAACGCAAACACTGGAGCTTTAATCAGGGTCAAAGGATTCAATCATGAAAGGACATAAAAAAATAGCCCATTCATTTGGGTTTTCTATTAATAATTTCAACATTATCAGCCTGCTGTCTCTTGTTGCTGGTTGTTTTTGTTAAAGAAGCTTAGGTCTGCCAACAAACAATTTCCAGAGAACTCTACTGGGGCATTACACTTTTCAGTGAACCCCAGTGTCTGATGTTCAATGAAGCTTTTACTTTTCTAAGGCAGAATAGACGGAACTAAACTCAAATGAAGTGAAGTCAAATCTGAGTGACCTTAAGACAACAGAAGAGAAACAATAAAAGACAAAAGAATATAAACTGTTGACGAATGCTGAATTAAAGGCTTTGTCGGACGCATGACAAATAAAGTTGTAACCATGGCAAAGTTGCACCTGGTATCCTGCAGATTTCTTATAACAGTACTCTACCGAGGAGTGCACTTCTACTCACAGTATATATGCCATACTCACAAGAGTGTTATAGGATCAACAAGCAGGACCGGCTAAATTACCTTTTTCAATTCTACATTCTCTTATTAACTGTGAAAATAGCACCTACATTACTCACAGCAAATCCTGATTGCCAGATTCAGCTTTTTGGGTAGAATCCAGAGCCAGAGATAGAACCTTGAGCAGCTAAGCCCAAGAAGAGATGAGGAATGGGCTCGAAAACTTTATTTCCATTTTCATTTTCAAAATTGTAGTCTTCAGATTCAACCTCCACCGAGTGAAACGACTGGCAAATCTGGACCAAAAAAGACCTGCGAATAAACTTACATGCAACATGAAGGCTGGCCTCTCTGCTCACGATGGTGCCGAAAGAGTTCGATGCCATGCACTGGTAGATGCCGACGTCCTCCTCTTTATTAAGATGTGCGATGTGTAAGTTTCCTCCCATGAGAGAGTAACGAGACCCCGGTCTGGGTGTGATGAAAGAGTCGTTTAGCTTCCACCTGTGAATGCAAGCGACGCATCACAAAACCCTTCGTAAAATAATTTCATACGCATAATAATGTCACGCACATAAGAAGAGTGTCTGATGATAAATTATGATAAAGTCACAGACTGTTAGGGATTCAGAAACAAAGCCATATGCATCCATTTAATTTATACTGGATTAAATAAATATTAAAAGAAATGACAGTGACTGATGTGTGCTGCAGGAAACGTGAATAAATATACTTAAATGAGAAGCAATCATCAACAGTTATTTCAAACAGCTGTTTATTTCTATTGATGTCTTTCAGTTCAAATGCTTCATGATCATTTTTTTCTATTCCATTTATTCCACGAGGAACATGATCAACTTTCAATATTTAAAATCTTTGGGCGACTTAAGGTTATTTGCATAATTAAGGTTTATGTACTAAGAAACCTGTCGAGTTAATGATGCATCACATGACCATAACCTCCTCAATGATTGCAAAGACTTCAAGGTTAAGTTTCCATTAAGAGTATCCCCTAAATGTTCTACAATCGATGTTTTGCAAAAAAACAGAGCCAAAGGATGAAATTGTTCCACTCTGTTTCATAGCTACTTTCACATTTAGATAAATGTGGTCAGTTTAAGAGTTGATGATGATGGTTTTTGCCTTATAGTCAGCCAATGCTAGTGTACACAGGGCACTTAGAGTAAGGAGAATAACTGAGAAAAATAGGTATTAAAAAATTCTAATTGCAGCTGGAACAGAAGTTCAGATGACACCAATTTAGGGGCCACGTGGCATCGTGATAGCTTGGTAGTTATAGACAAATTAATTTGTCCTCGATACCTCGAAACAAACTTTCAACATGTGGCATCTTGTTGAACCTCGCGCTAAATCAAAACCACCGCTAGCTGGCACACGACCTTTGTTAAAAAGACAATAACAGGCCGTAACAATGCCCCGATGTCTGTCTAAATATCAGCCCCATCATCAAAAGAGACATCACAGCAGCTTGTCATCAATCTGGAAATCAGTTACTGATGTGGTGTACCAACTGCCACTGTTGGTGGCACCTGCTATAATTAAAGAACTAATTAAAACAAAATTTGATTTTATGTGAATCCAGGCGTGCTCTCAGAACTTAAACTAAGAAGGGCAGAACAATTTGCAGATCTGAACTCGTAAACGAGTTTTCGTTTAAAAACTAAAGTGACCAATTGCTTATTAAGTATTCCAGCCGATCCAAGTGATAACATCTTGTACATTCATTTCAATTTGTATCCATTAGGCATAACACCAAGGATCTTCAAGCTACATTAACGCCCGCATATGCTTATGTATGAGGGATCGTTTTGAGCTATTACACATTAAATGCTTGGTTTTTGCGATTTGTATTTAATTACCCTGCCAGAAAACAGCTATGTAGCCCCATTTGATAGATTATAAATTAATAGCTTATGCGCTTGATGCACTTTAAAGTAAATCATTGCTTCTCATTTATTTTAATTTGTCAACATTTTAGAACTGTGCATTAATCTGTTTTTTAGCACTGGGACTTCTCAGCTACACAGGGTATGTGTACTGAACAAGGACAACCTGCAGCAACTGTTTACTGCACCTCAATCTATCAAGTGATTTGCATCATGTTTATCATAGTGATAACCTCAGATCAGATGCCCCATGGCAGTGTCTGTGCATCTTTACCAGTGGGACTGTAAAGAAAGCCTAGAGCAGAAAGACAGTTTCTGTCATATTATTCCTATTGTGTGAAAGAAACTCCGTTAATGTGTCGCTCTATCACCCAGTCTCAACCACGACAACAGAGAGGTGGTGCAAGACTCTCTTGATCTTTTCACTGGTCAGGGGTAGCAACAACAGGAAGCTCTTTCACTGAACTGTATAGATCAACGTCAAGCTGTCAGTAAATGGTAGATGGACTGTTTCTTATATAGTGCTTTCCTACTTTCCTGAAGCTCTCAAAGTGCTTTACACAACATGCCTTATTCACTCATTCATACAAGCACTTTTTCTATGCTCAAGTGTTTTCTATCTAACATTCACACACATTCATACACCAGTGGATGCGACGGAGACCAAGCTAGAGTTAGTATCTTGCCCTGAGATATTTGGTATGCAGAATAGAACCACAAACCTTCCGTAGATTGTAGAATCTATCTTAAGTAGATGGCCTGGACTACTTCCTGAGCTACAGCCACCTCAGTGCAAATATACAAAACATCTGCAACTAAGGGCAGTTAACTAATAATAATAATTTTCAAAGAATGAGCCATAAAATCAGTTTTAGTAAAGCAATAAATCCAGGATAAACTGGGGTTTTGTAAACATTTTGTATCATAGATTAAAATAAGCCTTATTGGTAATGTTATGCACATGCCATGTTGCTTTTGAAGTGAGCTATTTGAATGACAGAATAGAGCAGCCAACACTCGTGTGCTTGGTTAACAAGCTGCATTCATGAACTGTATGACTGTGATGCAAGGACACATATACCTCTTAATTAGGGCTGAGTAACAGATTAATAGAATTTCACTTACCCAAAGTGGAACACAGAAATTGTTTTTCTATTAGATTCTATTAAAAAGGCTCCAACAGGCACAAACAGCACAAAAATACAAGCGGTCCAACTCAGTTACTGGAATTTACTGGAATTAGGGGAGATGAAGCTTAAGAAACTGTAATCAGCCTGTACTGGCTGTCAGTCACAGTGGTCACATCCCCAGTTTATAAAAATAAAAAATGTCCATACTGTACAGTTTTTAAGAAAATTTCTGGCTACCTTTTCCATCTCTGGAATATTACTTGGGAAGCATGCATAAAGCCATGTCTGCAGCTGTTACCTGTAAAAAGGAGGTGGGTGTCCCTGGGCCTCACAGCTAAACACCACCTCTCTGCGACTTTCGCCAGAACGAATGGGAAACACCACACTGCCAGGTTGTTTGGTGAACATGGGCCTCAGCAGGACTCCGCTTCCTGGGTGAAGAACCAACAAAACTAGATCAGCTTTGATGTCCTGCTAAACTGAAAACCACTTTGCACAGTTTTTTTTTTTCTGCAAGCAAGCAGATACTGAAGTCCTAGCGAGGGAGCGAGGGAGGAAAATTCTGCGCAGGAGAAGCATAAACAGTACGCATTTCTTGCATGGATCTTTCGATCATGTGAGTAGAACTTGCTTGATCCCTGCGGTACTGCATAATCAGCTGGTAACCTTCATAAAACTTTAATGCAAACATCTGAAGGTACAGACTTGTCAAAAGCAAACCACACTGCCACCACACTTCAGCAAAATTTAATTTAAATCCTTCAAACCTATCGCAGCATTCCCAGGGGATGTCAGCCAATAAAAGATCTGAAATAAAATGCCATAACAAACACTTAATTTGAATCTTCCCCTCTCATTTGACACGTCAAATTGTTACCCTCATGACTTAAAGTAAAAAGACTCTCTGATTTCCAAAGTTGAGAGGGAGGAAATATTTGAGGGTGTGAGTGTGCTGTTAAAAATCACCTCAAATTACACTTTAAAGTATTTGTGCACTAATCCAGTGCATTGATGGTGGATAATTCTTACAATAATCATTCTTTATGTGTTGTTTTACATGGAAGAAACACTCAATACAAATATATCAATTACAATATTATATTCAAATTCCTGGAGTGATAATAGAGAACCTTGATTCAGTGTCTCTGATCAAAAAACAAATTAAATACAAGAACAAAAAACACAGACAACAAGGACAGGAGCATGTGTGACATTCGCTTCCTGGTTAATTACTAAGGTACGGCAGAGATTACATGTTATTCATCAAAAGCATAAGAGTGATTCCTGTGGTAGTCAGTGCTTCATTACAATAAACATTTCTTTTTAAGGTGGAAGGGGAATTCCTTTGTGTTTACCACAAAGCATTTGCATTTCAGTAATGGCACAGAAGTAGGAATATTTCATCATTAGGGTAACTAATCTGTATGAGAGACAGGTATCATCCTCGCGTCTCTGGAGTCCTGGGAGTACTCAAGACTCAAAATAACTCTGTGAAAGGGTGGAGATGTTTGACAAGGGACCTCATTGTTCCTTTCTGCAAGCATAACCCTTCAAGAAAGTTACACAGAATAAAAGGCTGTCTAATTATAATCTTTGTTACATGTAGCATGTCCCTCAAAGCAGAAAGGAGAGATGAATGATTACTAGAAGATCCTTATTGTGAAGCCTTTATTAAAACAAAATTGCACGGGAACTTGAAAGGAAGACAAACATGAGATGAATCATTTGCTTTATTAAAGTAACTATAAAGGATAACAAAGTTTAACGGTTTACAGTTTAGAGTAAAATGTCAATCACACATATTTAATATCTGTAATACTCTGAATATTTATAATTGTGCTATTTGTATATATTACAGCTATTTCTTATATTTTGTAACTTTGTAATTAGTTTTATTATTTCATTTACTTCAGTCTGTTACTGTTTGTATTGTCTTGTAGCAATAGTAACCACATAATTTCCTTAGGGATTAATAAAGTATTATGATTCTGATTTCAATTAGATAAACATTTATCTTCAACATATGTCTTAAGCCACCTCACATTTCTTTGAATTTGCAAGGAAAATGGGAAATGGGTGAAGTAATTTATTAAAGCATGTGCAAACATCCTTGGAAATACAATATATAAGGGAAAAACAGCGTTTGTACCCTGAAATCTCTTAAGCAAACTTTCTTGTAACTTGCACAAACAGTCTTCAGGAATATTTCTTCTTCTTTGGATGCTTTTTGTTCTCTTCTCAGTCACGATGATCCTATACTGTTTCAATAATGATGAGGTCTAGGCTCTGGGGAGGCCAGCCCAGTGTTCTTTTGCATGTTTTTCTGTCCAAGTCCCCTTTTACTCCACTGGCATTGTGTTGACACTTTTTTCCTAATCCCATCAATTATGACAAGATCCTCAACAACACTGGCTGAAATGCAACCCCATATCATAACAGAGCCTCCACCATGTTTCACAGATGGCTGCAGGCACTCACTGTCCTACCTCTCTCTCTCCTCACCTCCTCCATACATGTTGACAACGATTTGAACCAAAATTTTCAAATTTCATTCAGAAATCAATCAAACCTGTTGCGACTGATTTTCAGTTTAGTTCTCATGTAATATCTCACCTGGTTTCCCTTCCTTAAGAATTGCCTCTCGACAGCCGCCTTTCCACTGAGACCCTTTCTGCTAAGGCTTCAGTGAACAGTAGATGGATCAACCGACGGCACAGAATTTTTTATCCTGTTTTTTTTAAGTATGCCACTTCTTTTTCTGTCCTCCACTTATCCAGTTTCCTCATTTTTTACACTTTGCACACCATGCTGAGATATGACAAAATTTCAACCAATAGCTCTTTGAAAATCACCTTGTTGGTGTAAAAAAATATTTTATGTCTGTCAAACTGTGTTATCTTTGGCATTTTTTATATATTCAACTGTTTTTGTGACAAGCTGCTAGTATTAAAGTTGCTAAAGATACTATTTAAAAAATATTCTTTGCTCAGTTGTCTGTTATGTGTAGACATAGCATTGATTCATAAATTGAGTTGGGTGTCAGAGGCCAGAGAACTTGTTTAACACCAGTTTAAAGGCTGAAAGAAGGTCTGGCTCCTTGGGACTAAAATACAAAGAATTGGAGGGTGCGTCCAGACTTTTGCACAGTACTGTATGCTTGGTTATGGTGCTAAACTTACCTGATCGTTGCCAGCACCATGGCAACTGTTATTAAAAGGGCGAATAAGAATAATGAGAAGGGATTGAGTTCCTGGGGCTGTGCCTAGGGGGCTCAGTTCAAACTGATGCAAACTCTCTGAAACTCTTTCGTTGCCCTAACGGGAATGAAAGTAAGATGCGGTAGGGAATGCAGAATGACTGTCAAGCTTGCTTTCTGGTAATCGAACATTAAGGTTCTACACGCTACACCAGTCTGAAATCCACAGGCCCAAGAAATCAGCGAGAAATTTCGTTTCTTCCCAGGAAGGCGTTATTTTGGAGGTATACTCGCTCCTAAAAAGAGAACAGATGCATATTGCAAAGACATCTGGACAACAGAAAGTTTTCAATTTAAAATCAACACTGACACTCTGGTTGATGCCTTGTAAGACATAAAAAAAAGTCAAAGTCATGCTAAAACCAGACTGTCAAAATCTGATAGCAGGTCCAACACCAAGACCCATAAAATACAGAAAGTAAAATGATAAAAGTTCTCTATCAGAGAAGCGCAGTGATCCAGAATCCTAACAGGAAGTTGGCTGGCGAATGCCGCAGGATAAAGATGGAGGTCATTATGAAATAAGCCGGCTTTGCTCATATCTGTCACCTGCTGCCAGATGGTGATACGCGCATGTTTTCTAAGACTCCTCAGACAACACAAGACTCAGCATCGGAGCAAAAGTGGAAGGCAGAGAGAGCTGTTTTAGAGGCTGAAATAAAAACTAATCTCAAATTCAATACTAGCTGACAGCAAATGAATTCCTCCAGCTTACCTCAGCATGAATAAATAGGCATATGGGGAGTCAGCTGTGGGGGAGGTATCGGCCATTTGTGAGGCCCCAAATCCATTAGTTTCAGCTCAGGGTTTTATGCATCAAATAAAAAAAAAAAAGCCAATCTTGCTTTTTAAGGCATCTTCCCCGCTGTCCAGGCCGATAAGGTGCATCTTTAAGGTCTCTCATTTAGGAACAGCAAATGCTACTCAGTCTGGTTCGGGCTATTTCAAGCACAGTATGAGTTTGATCAAATCTTATTCAAAGGCTTGAAAAATGTGGTAGTCTTTTTTTTTAATTCATGAAAAACAGAAACATTGAACTATAAAGAATAAAATAATTAGAAAATTTACTAGAAAGGAGAGGGAAAATTAACACAGTCTTGTGATTCAAGTGCTACACACTTACAGAGAAATACTGCAAATACATAAAAAGAAACACAGGAGTTAGGAGAGCTAATAAAAAAATGTGCCAGGCAATACTGCTGACTATCAGCTGGGGTGTGCTGTGCTGTACTGCAGCCTTGTTAATTAAGTTAATTGCATTTTCACTTACATTGTCTTTGTAAGAGAAATGTGACATGAATGTTCCAACCAATATCCAACCATGTCACCACATGTTCTAGCAAATCAAAGCTACTGCATCTCAAATGCAATAACACCAATTGCACCAAGGGTTTCCAGAGCTGTGTACACTGGGGAAACAGAATTGATTAGGTCCAATCCATATGTGGGAGTAACAAATTAAAGATATTTCTTTGTTGTTCTGTGTTGTATATTGAATGTCTACATAAAGACAGGGATATATTGCTTTTGAGAAGGATATTTTCATCGAGTTTCATCAAGTTTCCTCCTGTGCATGAGCACGAAGGTCATTTGTCACCCATCAGATGTCAAGATATAGTAATAGGGATATTTATTATAAATGTGTAGAATGATGTTTTTAACCACAGCCATGAATGCCTGACCATTTTTGGTTTTAATTTTCGACAATGTATTATAGATTTCTTTCTTTCTCAGCAGACTAAAAACCTCATAAACAGTGATAATACAGTGTGAAATCTGTGTAAAATATTGTATTTGTCTTGTTCATGATTGCACACACTCTAATTAAACTACGCTATGTGAGTCAGTTATGACAAAAAAACCCCTGAAAATAAATGACTGGGGAAAACAATCATTTTTATTCATTCTTTTGAATAAAAACTAATTTGATGGTAATTTAAGAAAATAATTGCAATTGCATCTTTGCTGCTACACAAGGTAACAAACATAAGCTGTCATGCACAGGAATGCTGACATGCTGTGACACAAAAAGTAAAGTCAATGGATGCTCACAGCAGTACTGTGTTTATTCCATCACAGATATATATTACTGGTAATGTATTTATAAGATGCATCTAAAAAGAAGGAGGGGTTTATGTGATCCAGTTATCAGGGAGTCATACAGCTTAGCCTCACTAAAGTTTTATTCCTGGGTGCTGCAACTGACTGTCAAGCTGTGGGCTCAGGAGAAGCAGCGGCCATGGAACAGTGGGCTCTTTTCCACTGTGGGAAGTTTTGTGAGGAGTACTACAACTATATCCACCCTGGGAAACTTGTGAGTGGCATGAGGTATTGCTGACACTGATATGACCCCACTCCTTGTGTAACCAAAGTGGTACAATGTCAAGCACATTTCCAATGGATGACAGACTGTCTGGTTTTTAACTTCTCTCTCTTCATGATGGTGACTAAGGATATGCTCTGACTTCAAGTATTAAACAGGCTCCTGGGCCAAGGAACGCTTTTATGTTCAAATACTGACCTAAGGTCATGACCTTTGGGTTCAAACTGATTTTATTCCATAGGGTTGCGGGTATCAGCCTTCCAGAGGGAGTTTGCAGTAAAGACTGCTTTTTTTCAGGTAGTACAGTAAGCTGATTAGGATAGGGTACTTTCCTTTGGAGGCTTGCTGAGCACTTCCAGCTGGGAGAAGACCCCAGGGTATCACCCACAGAACATTTAGGGTTCCTGAAACAAAGCTAGAAATGGGTGTTCGGGGGATTCTTTGAATACCCTATTAAGTCTCTTGCTACTGTGACTTGAAAACGAATGGATGGATGGATTCTCAAAATCGTTATTTATTATTCTTTATTTGTGGACGAAGCAAAAAATATTAGTGATGGGAGGAATATTCACAGGGAGGAACAGTCCACATCTTCACATATCCCTATACAAAACTTCAAAGACACTCTAAGAGTTGCTTGAGGATTCCTAAAGGCTTTGCCATGTACTGATGAATCAGTGAGTGAGTCAATATTTGAAACTCCACTCACGTCTTAGATTCATACATGAGGGTACAAAGGAAAGTGAAAGATGTTCCATTACTTTATATTAGACTGCTAGCTAAAAGTTTCATTTTCACTTGCATCACTGAGACATTTGGTGTCAGTAAAATGTGTGTTTTAAAACATGTTTTCAATTTATCGTAATAGCTGGCTGTAACAGATAAAACAAAATTCAGGTTTATCTTGAAAAATCTTACAGAACCAAATCTACACTAAAACAGTTTTGTTGGGAATAGGAATCCATATTTCAGCCAAACATTTTCATTAGGTGAGCGTTTTGTTGACTGCCACTATCCTATTGGCAAATAAAATGGCAACTGCAAACACACTGGCTGTTGTTTAATTTTTGTATCAGATCAGTTTTGCGCTTGTCATTTGTCGCTAAATGCAGTAAAGAGCAGCATTTACAGCACTTGCAGCAATCAGTATTGTTATCTTAATTTCACCAGTCGTCCTCTACTTGTTTCTGTCAACTGTGTCGAGACAAGAGGCTTTACACACTTGTCAAAGTGCACAGTGAAACAAAGAGCTTAGGAAAAATCCCAGCAAAGACTCCCAATAAAGTATCCTCAAATGAAACAAATGCATATAAACGAGGTAAGCAACATTAATGTGTGTGTGTGTGTGTGTGTTTGTGTGTGTGTTTTTCCTATTTTCTTAATAAAAGTGTTTTCCCTTCTACTTAGCTGAGCTATGCAGCAAGCAGAGCAAATGGATCCCCGTTACACAATTAGGGGAGCACAGTTTTGCTAAAAATTATAAATATGTTTATAATGATATGCTTTGAAAAGTAAACATATCATTATGCAGTCTGCAAAATCCTGATTATATTTAAGACACCTGTATCGGGCATTAGTTTACTATTCTCAACCATGAAAAACAAGTAATAAAACTGATTTTTGGATGAGCCTTTAAGTTGGTTCACTGGAACCTGTTTGGTGTTTGTATACCACACCATGCTTTGGCTGTCAATCAGTTATTATAAACAGCTAAAACTCTGATTTTAGCATGGCTGAAATGTCAAAATGATCTGTAAGCCCAAATTAGCCAACTTTATCAACTAACCTGCTGATCAGAGAGTATTTGTCTGTGGTTACTTTTTTTCAGGTAGGACTCCAAGATGCCCCAAGGTAATTATGTGTTCATTCAAACCTGGTCCCTCAATTTGAAACACAATCCATAACTGTTATTTTCACTGGTTTCTTACAGGTTTCCACAACATATAAACTAAAGAAAATCTTGTGCAAGCCTCAGTGGCACAACTGCTTTGCCAAGCTACTCTGGCTGTGCATTTTGGCTGTGATAATAAAAGTCAAAATATATGACTTCTTAAAAGGTGAAGACACCCACTTTTATAAGTAAGGCAGATTCTTCCAATGTTATTTCTCAGTTATTATGAAGAGAAAAAAAACATTTGATTGCTGGTTAAACCAATTCAGCTCAATAGGATTATGTGTTTTTGTATCCAGCTTTGCTAAAATTGTTCTCCTTCAATGCCAACTATAGATGTTTCTAGGATTGTACTCCTGCCAATTATTTTTAGGCAGATGCTTGTAAATTTGTAGAGCTTTGAATAAAGTGTTCAAATTAATATTTTGCATCAATAGATGATCATTTTTGGCAAGCTGCTGTATAATCAGAGAGAATATCCACAGCAAATGACACAAGACACACGAGTCTTTTTTTCCCATAATGACCAGATTGCTGTATACTACCCCTTTGATTCATTTGAATATTTCAGAATTTAGTTTTTAATTAAGCAGAAATTCAATCTTTTCCTTCAAGGCTTTACATGTAATGACTTACTTCATAATAAAAATGGAATTTCTCAATAAAACATGAGTAATAAATTTTTATGATGCTCCACCGACTGTTTTAAGACAGTATGACAAAACCACACAGTCACATGAAAACCTTTAATTCAGTGTTTGAAGTTGCTTGCTGTGTTAAGTAGTGATACAACAATCCAACTTCATCAGGTGTAATCTTTGGCTTTGGGTATCTGTCAATGCTGAGTATCAATATAATACAAGGGGGACAAAGTAAGGCATAAACCATATTTGAATGTTGAATAAAAGCAATTTTAAATTAAAGCTGAAGGCAGAGAGGGCCGTTGCATCGCGGTGGAGTCGAGCCCTGCCCAACATCTCCTATGCCCACTAGGTGACAATGGAGAATGCCATTTACCAAAATGTCACACTGATGCATGCCATTTGTGGAATCACCAGTTAAACTTTCATCTAGATCGAATGATGATCATAACCTACTGTGCATTTCCACTTCCCACTAGCTGGTGTCCTAACTATTGCTGAGAAATGGCATATCAATGTGTTCGGGGCTCGACTCTCATTCTGCCTGTGAAGTTTGGGAGACACTGGACAATGTGCCTTTGAGTTACAGCAGTTTAGTAGTTCATGGCGGCCATGACCACACCATTTTACAAAACCCCAAAAGCTTCACAATTTAACATCACCAAGGTCTTCAGGTTCCACACAAAATCATGTTGATCTGATGAAATCTCAAGGGGGACTTCGTGAAAGATCGAGGCCTTAAAATGGCGAAAAATGTCGCCAAATTTTAAATACAATTCCTCAATTCCTGTTGAGTTTAGTCAATGAGTGGTTCCAATAGACTAATTTGTACGTCTTCATTTCTTACATAAGGCTGCCAAATTTCAGACTCATAGGTCAAGCATAGTGTCTTGGCTGCTTTTTTGAAATTTTCTAGGGGGCACTGTGGAGCCATATTGCAATATTTCATGAAAGTGACCATAAAACACGAAAGCCTTCTTCACATTGGAGGTCTGTGCCAAGATTCATGAGTTTTAGAGCTTTCCAAGCTTTCTACGTCCTATTTCATGGTGATTTGCATGGCATACAGTTTTCACACTGAAGCATCATAAAGGTTCACTGTTTTTTAGGTGGAGGGGCTCAATCTAAGTGGAGCAGTACAGCAAAGTATGAAACATGATTTTTCCTGCTCCCACTAGGTGGCGCTCTAACCACTGCTGGCAATGGTCATATGAATCTGTTCAGGGCGGGACTCTCATCATGCCTGTGAAGTTTGGGGGAGATTGGCCAACATTTCTTTCAGTTCTAGCAATTTTGTGCTTCATGGTAAAACATCAAAATTCACCATGCCGCCAGGGCCACGCCTTTCGACGAAGGCTCACAGTTTTGAATGTAACCTAAGACCAACTCCTTAAGGCTTTCCTGGACAAATTTGAGGCTGTTGGGATCATCTGCCTTGAAACATTACCCCAAAGTGTAAAACATGACATTTCCTGTTCCCACTAGGTCAGGGGTGGGCAATTCCAGGCCTCGAGGGCCGGTGTCCTGCAGGTTTTAGATCTCACCTTGGGTCAACACACCTGAATCACATGATTAGTTCGTTACCAGGCCTCTGGAGAACTTCAGGACATGTTGAGGAGGTAATTTAGCCATTTAAATCAGCTGTGTTGGATCAAGGACACATCTAAAACCTGCAGGGACTCGAGGCCTGGAGTTGCCCACCCCTGCACTAGGTGATGCTGTGAACACTGTCAAATATTGGAGCTGAAATGTGTTCAGGAGCGGAGCTGCAAACCTGAGAAGTTTGGTCCAGATTGGACAATGTATGTGGGAATATGAACAAATATCATGGCGAATGATCGAAATTCGCTATGGCGCCACATGGCGAAAACTAAAAAGCAGTTTAGTCTGACCGAATATGAAGTTGAAGTTGATCCTTAGGAGGAGTTCACAAAAGTACAATGCCTGGAAATTGCAAAATTGCCATTTTCAATTCAAAATGTTGGGCTTCCTGTTGGGTTTGGATCACGGGGTCCCCATGGAGTCCTTCGTCCATCTTGGCATGTTACATACATGCACTAAATTTTGTACATGCAGCTCAAACTGTGTGTCTGTAGTACTTCAACATAACTGGCATAGGTGGAGCGCTAGAGCCATTCTGAAACGCCCACGTCCAAAGTCAAGTAAAATACACGGGTCTAACACGGCTGCACATTTCACGCGTTTTTGAGCATGTTAAAACCCTCAAAAAGCCCGTTCATTTGCCTGAATATTAATAATAATCTGAGCAGATGCAACAAATTACAAAAAAACTGTGGAAAAAACAGGCGGACATGGTGAAGGACATAGTGTAGGCTGTATGGGTATTTTTGACCTAAAAGCCCATTTCACAGGAGTAACTGACATTCTGTGTTGGTCCCTGCTAGCTTCCCCCACCTGAGATGGCAGACGATTGTCAGACCAGAAGCTGAGGCAACATCCTCGTGCTCCTTATGAAATCTGCACAGTAATCACACAGAGAGCGATGCAGAGCTGACAGCCTACCAATAGCTCAGCGGCACCACACCAAAAGCAGACTGTGTGAGTGAAAAAACGTCCACTCGGTGATCCAGAGACAGAGGCAGCTGCAAATATAACTCATCCTTTGACAGGGTCACCTGTGGAAACCGTTTACAGTGTTAACTTCTTTCTCTTAAGGCGCTAAGGTATAGAAAAGAAACCCTCATGAATGTATGAGTGTGTGTGCGATTGGCTGAATAAGGCTTATAGTAAAAATGGCTTTGAGTGCTCAGTTATAATAGAAAAGGGCTTCAAAATTATCAGTAAAAAACAAGAGCTTTTCAGCAAAAATCACAAAAAGTAATTCTTAATTTTTCTATAAGTTTCTATCATTTTTGGAACCCAACATCACAACTGAAACACAGTTGAAATTGTGCAATGAACGTGCAATGAAAACCATCTGATTGATTAATCAAACAAAAATAAATACAATTTAAAAATATATATTATTCACATGCTAAAGCTCAGTGTGAGAGTCATTAGGTTAATGCAGGCCGCTGCCATTTATGGTCATGCTAGTTCCTCATTTCCTTACGCCTAATCTCACTACGCCCACTTGACCAAAGTTTGGCATCAAGTCAAAAACCTGCCAGTACTGCAGGTGTGAAATACCCTCAACTGCTGACCCCGCCCCTATGATATGATAGCTCTCCCTTTAGCAAACACATGCAGTGCTTCTGGTTTTTACTTAGCATAGCTTCATAAACACTGAAATCCTAGAATTCAGTTGAGCCGTTTGGCCCCATAGACGATGTAAATGTGTTTTCTGAGGATCAGACCATTCCAAATATTGGACTGGTGTATCCCTAGTATGAAGGTTAGCTGCATCTATGTGGGCAAACTGCATCATGATTGCTCTCTTGCTCTCTGTCTTACTCACTCACTCCTGTATATAGTGCACACCCATGCAACAGGACATTGAAACCTTCAGAGAGCAATAGGGGGAGAGGCGGTTAACTTCAGATGAACTCACTATGGGAATAACTTCCCCTTGGCCCTACTGCTCTCCCACACAGCCAATGTTTACTCTTAAAAAGAAAACAGAGTCTGGATAAATAACCTGCCTAGTACTGTCTCTACCAAGTATTTCAAGTCTGCACGCTAAAAGAATTATCATGTCTTCTGTAGAACACAGAGGCTTTGGAGGTCTGTACTTACATTGCACCATGCTTTTCTATCGTAAGCAGAGCAATGTAATGTAACTCCACACTGAATATTAATGCTCAGTTACTCTGTGTTACCAACTGTGAATGTCAGGCTCAGGACTGAAGCAAGGGGCGTGCAACACAATGCTTTTCAGAAACGATTTGCCCTCTGCTCCTTTGTTAAGCATTAAATTGCTTTGAATAGCAAAGTCTGAATGTGGGTTCTGCAGCTCGTGATTGCAAGAGCAAATTTTGTGACTGCACAGACTGCAGCCCTAAATTGTCTCCTGTAGGCAGTTTGCCTGACATCAAAACTCTTCCAGGGTTTCCATCGATGTCAAAGACACTGTCTTGTCTGTATATATAAGAGAATGCCTAAGTAGGCCATAATATGCAATCCAGAATTGTGGTATAGATTGTAATCCCATAGCAAGTCACAGCTCCCAGAGGAAAGCCTCATTAGACGTCCACTGATGTGTATTGGAATTAGTGATAAGTGGTGCTAATTGCCATGTAGGCAAATTTAGGTGCCGACATGCCGTCGCGCTTTTGAAAAAAAAAAAGAAAAGACCCGCGTGTGCACATAAATTCACACAGTGACAGTCACAAACACATGCACGCACACTAATTATTTTAGGTCCCAGCTGTGAGGAGGGGCTGCTGATTTTGAGCAAGGCAACATGAAAGATTATTCATTCCTCAAGATACTGTGCTCATGCAACAAAGCCCTTATTCATCTTGCTCTCAGTTTCAAACTCTGACATTCTGCAGAGAGCTACCATTTGACCCCGAACAATTTGTAAGGGAGGAAAATTAGGTTTCTCATTAAAAGCAAGATCACAAAGCAAGATTCCTGTACTACGACCGGCGCAATCTCATTTAGGTAACAATTGAGGCGCTATTTAAAATGAATGGCTGCACGCTCAGCTGATAGAAAGAGGCTGCCTTTCAGAGATGGAAACCTGGCTGATTGTTTTTTTTGCAACAGGATGCGATGCCTGGGAAAAAACAAAAGAAAGAGAGAGAGAGAGAGAGATAGTTGCTACGCACAACTGAGAGATTGTTGATTTTCTTGCCTTGAGCTGCCAATGAAAGGAATAGCAACATGAACATTTCCTAACATTTGTAAAATTGTTCAAAGCTTTGGGCACTCTTTTCCTTAAAAAAATCGTTTATTTTTCTGTTTTAATTTTAAGAGCCATCTGTTCTGAATTCAACATAGACCATACGCATCAAGACAAGAATACACGTTTGGGAGGCTTACCTGCCAGGCGCTCCACCAATGACAGCAGGACTATAAGTTTCCATAGCAACTTCATTTTAATGGTCTCAGGTCAATAAAAGCTCACTTCCAATCACAGGTGTGTAGAATCACAGCTTTGTCCTTTCCAGCACTTTCACTGTTGTTCTGTCAAAAAAAGAAAGGAAGCAAAGGGGAGGAGACCATTAAACATTCAAAATCACTAATCACGATTCAAAACAGTTGGATGGATTTCACGAGAACCATTACTGCCCATGTTTGGGACATATAAAACAAAAAGTTAATGTTAACATGTAGAAAATGTATTTTAGGTAACAGGTAATATTTAGCAGGTGCTTTTTGTTTTAGCTGCAGATCTTGTGGTGCACAAAAGGCTTCCACTGTTGCAGACTTTGCTTAAGTGTGCTCAACGTTGCATAATAGGGATCACGGCTGCGAGAGAAACATAAAGGGATTGCTCACTTGTGCTCAAACTTACTGAGACAAAACAAAAAGCACGCTGGTTGTCAGACACATCCCTAGCACGTAATAAAGTAGCGTCCTGGCTCCTGGATTCCGCCTGAGCGAGGGGGATTATGTACGTCTGACACAAAGAGCTGACTGTACACAGTACAAAAACATTTTCAGTCCCCCTGGGAGACTCGCAATTGATTTTCTCAAAGGCTGAACTGTAACTTATCTCTCCTTCTTACTTAAATAAAGTCCCAAACAAGTTGTGATATGACAATGAGTCGCACTCCTCCCGTCACTGATAAACAATGATGCAGCCTGTTTATTTGTTTAAATACACATACATCCCTAACATGGTGATAGCCAAGATCCTTTCTGATGAAGCGGCAGATAAATGTTTGCGTACGGGAGGCTGCTTATGGAGTGAAAAAGGATGAAGGGAGGAAATTAGCCGTTGTCTTTGTTCAAACCGTCTCTCCCTGGAACATTTAACTGACTGATGGTACAGCTTCCTCTGACTCCAAACCATAAGCATACTGAAATAAATGAGAAGGGGGGGAATTAATAAGAACATACAGTGTAGTCTATCAGGAGCCGCGTGCCAAAAAAGCAGAGACAACTGAACGATTACGCTTTCTCAGTTATCTGCGCGCCTTCTATCCTTGCACGGCTGAAAAGCATGATAGAGCATACTGATGCTTAAGTGAATATATCAACTGCGTCCCTAACACGTTTGCCTACACTATTCCTCCTTCTGCATGTACTTAACCATTAAAGGCAACACTTTTCCCCTATAAATCTCATTATGGAGATTGAGTTTAGAGAGTCATCTTAGTTCCAACTTATCTCGCAGTTATTACGATGCAAATGTCAGGAGTAAATGTTGGCTTTCATTAATAAAACAGAGACACTTCAAATCCCTCCAAGGGCTCCTGGATATTTTTGGAATGTGCCTCCTTTGAGGGAATAATTGTGAGAAATGTGCTGAATAAATTACTCAACATTATGTCTTTAATTGAAAAAATAGGAGTCTTTAAAAATTCCAGCCGCACACTTGCGCCGTGCTACTTCAATGTCCGGGCGACATCTAATGTAACGTGTATAGTTTTAATTTGACTAAAGTAAATGTGTGTTTCACCACGGGCTGCAGATTGAACTGTCACTGCAATTTGACACTCACATTTTGACAAACGCTTCATGTTTTTTAAAAAACTGTTCAAGTAATTGTTTTGTCAGCCATTAAACGTTTTACAGTCTGGTCATCTAAAATTAATTTATCCTGCCCTGACAGCAACACAACTGAACACGACCGGAATGTGTGAGCTACTGAGAGGCCCCATTCAAACAAGCTACTATCTGCTGGCCTCTAACACCAATCTTTTGATCTCTATTAGGCTGCAAGCCTCGAGACACGAGACATCAGACAACAGGGTTAGTGGAGGGACAAAAGAAAGCCTTTTGATCCAAAGAAGCTCAGCACTAAGATGATGTCTAGGGGAGTTGAGTCGTGGCCACGGCAACATTTGACTTCCTATTCAGTGCAAATTGATTAGCCTCGTGACCTTAAGTGGTAGCGACAAGGCCAATGACTTACTTTCATCACAAATTGATTCTCTCATTTGTTTGCTTTATGAGATGAAAGTTAATGATAAGGAAAGCTTTCAAACTTTGCCTTTCAAGTTGCAACCTCTTTCATGTCGATGGAAAAAAAGCCCGTGTTTGAAAAATGGATTATGATCAAGGCCTGGAATGACAGTCCTGGCCTAAACATTTCCTGACCCAATTTGCACAAACTCAACAACACTTAAATGGAACGCAGCCGCAAAGTCAGCCTCTCACTGCACAAATGCAGATGAAATAAAAGGAGAATAAAACAGGAGCACTGCATGTAATGAAGAACGCACATTTGTATGGTTTCTTTCTTTTTGAGTAATGCCTTAACCAGTTTTTCAGTACAAATCAAATCAGAATATTTGAAATGGTTTGCATACTCATTTGCCACAATAACCTTATACCAGTACCAGCTGGGGGACCCTGTTATTTCTTCTCTCAAGCAGTGAGATGACACACAAACACTCACTAACAGTGCTGTCTTCTTCTTGTCACTCGTCAAGTTATTAGCCTGAAGCTTTCAGGTCGACTGGTTGACAAGAGCTCATCCGACCAAATCGTCCATGTTACTTTGATAAAGAGAAAACCCTACAAAGTTTTGAAGCTTTGAGACTGAAAATATCTGAATTGACATATTTTGCTGTTTGGTCTAAATTTGTTCTACACAGCTTTGAAGGCTCCAGAGACTAGAGTAGCAGCCGCGTTCAAACCGAGCTGGACGGTTTGCCATCAAATGGAAAATGATACACAACAGGAACTGTTACTGCTCAGGACATGAGGCTGATTAACAGTATTACTCAAAATTATTGTGCTGCGATCAAGAATTGAGTCCACATTCTTATATTTTTGGTAATATATACAAATATGAGCTGGAACAACATCTGATGTTGAGTTTGTTGTTATGACTGAAATCAAATAACTATGTGGAATTTTTTTAATATACAACACATACTGGATTTTGTAAAATAATTAATTTAAGCTAAAAGAGTAAGGCTCTACATTTAATTAATCTGCAATGTGGCAGATTTAGTTAAATACAGACAAAAAGCTTTTCTGTAACCAATCAACCAACTTATAATAATCTTTCATTAACATGTAAATTGTATTTACCAGATTGACATAGTTTGACATGAGCTCAAAAGTTCAATCACACTGGAGTAAAAATTGGATTGCATTTTTTCACATTTGGCAACCAGTTGCAAGTAGTAGAAGCAACCAGTTTGTCACAGCATGCAGCATACATGGCCTATGGGCAACCACTTTCAATTGCAAGGCAATTGCACAGGTTGCTGGGTGGGAGACAACCTTTGTCTAATCATGGAGTGACTGAGACAACACATTGCAATCTATCTGCACTAATGAGCACAATTCATCAACGACTTGGCTCAGCTATCTGCCAGCTGGTTGTATTTCCCTACATTAAAGCAATGTTGTTGAGCACCTATGTTATCATACAGTTAAACTGCTATCCTACAGCAACTATGTCACTATTTGTGGAGGAATTTCTGAATCTCTGTTATATTTAATTATGAGCTTCTGGTTGGACTCTTAATGTAAGTAGTTGATGTGATTCTTGCCATATGTAGACAGCCACAGATGTGTATCTTTTACCTATTTATCACAGTTAATTGTCATATTATGACAAGGAGATTGCACTTAATTGCCAACTTGACCCCTGAAACTGATAGCAGACTGAGTACCTTATTGCTGTGGTATCACCATCTTAAAGAACCAAAGTCACTTTGAAGATGGCAACTGACTGCAAGTGGGCACAGTCCAGATCCCTGTCTTCAAGGTAAGCATTTCAAAGACAGTTAGCAAGTTCATTACACATGGTCACAATAATTTTAATGAGCTCCAACCATCGTTTTCCTTAGTCTGTCTGTGGCATATGGTATGTCAAATCAGCAGTCTTATCGGCAGCCAAATGCTCAAGCATCCACCCATCCATCCGAGTGAACTTGTCTGTTTTAAAACCCAAGGAAACTGAATTTATTTTTGCATATAAGACAGGAAAAATCGGCTAATACCCACATTTAAGAAGCTACGCCCATCAAATATTTGGCATCTTTGCTTAAAAATTTACTTCAGTGAATAAATTGTGCTTGTTTGGTTTCTGTCAATCAGCTAATGAGTTAAACTTGAAATCTTCTCTGACTTAAAGGAGCTTATGAGAGAACAGCAGAAAGAACTTTGAATGCAAAACCGAGTGTTTCGTTTTACTTTTGAGGATACGCAGCTGCTTCCAGGGAAGCTTCAGATTTGTAGAGACAAAGCACTCCTCCAAATTTCAGCGTTGTCAAAGTGACACCACTCATCCTCTTGTTCTCTGACAGCACCAGCTGGAGCTTAGAAACCATAGACTACAGTTCAGTAAACCGCACACTTTGACAGTGATGGCAACTGATTCGACCCTCTCCCCTACACCCGATCTTTCAGCTGTCATCAATTTTTTAGGGCTTAAAAATATATTAATAGAAGGATACTCTGGGTCCCTTTGGTGGTTGGAGAGTCCAGATGAAGATAAAATTCACACTCAGAAGCAAGAGCATCCCACACACGCGCGCATGCACTCCCTCCACCCCCTCCCAGCCCCCAAGCTCTGAATCATGAATGAGGCCAGACTCCCACACTCTGCAGGAATGAGACAAGACCAGGAGGAATGGCATACAATGCTGCATCTTTAATCACCTGAGCTGTGGCTTCACTTAATCTGCAGACACCAGCTCGATCAGTGTTTTCCTTGCACGTGTGGCTCATCTCACAGCTCCGAGTGCCTCCGGTCATTCAAAATTTATTTTCTGGTGATGCTCAACTTGAGACTGGTAGTAGTAGCAAATGTGAAATTATTTCTATGCCCTGCATTCTTGGATTCACCACACACAAATCAAGGTTTAACAAGCACCTCCCAGACAAGTGCCACTGATAATGGAGTAGATAGTGCTGTGAATAAGTCTTTGTCCCCTTCTTGATTTTTTTTTGCATATTTGTTACACTTAAGTGCCTCACATTATCCAGCAAGTTTTAATATTAGACAAAGATAACCCAAGTAAATGCAAAATGCAGTTTTAAAATGATAATTTAATTGATTAAAGAAAAAAAAAGCTGTCCAAACCTACCTGGCTCTATGTGAAATAGTAAATGCCTCCAAAACCTTCTACCTGGTTGTGCCACCCTTGGCAGCAAGAACTGCAATAAAGCTTTTGTGATAACTGGCAGTGAGTCTTTCACATCACTGTGGAGGAATTTTGGCCCACTCTTCTTTGCAGAATTGTTTTAATTCAGCCACATCAGAGGGGTTTCAAGCATGAATGGCCTGTTCAAGGCCATGCCAAAGCATTTCAACTAGGTTGAAGTCCAGACTTTGACTCTGCCACTCCAAAACCTTCATTTTGGGTTTGTTTTTGTTTTTTAGTCATCCAGAGGTGGACTTCCTGGTGTATTTCGGATCATTGTCCTGCTGCATAATCCAAATAAGCTTGACCTTCAGGGCAAAAACTGATGGCCGGACATTCTCCGTCAGGATTTTCTGGCAGAGAGCAGAATTCATGGTCCCACCAAGTCATCCAGATCCTGAAGCAGCAAAGCAGCCAGGCCATCACACTACCACCACTATAAATGGCTGTTACTATGATGTTCTTATTATATAATCATGTGTTAGTTTTACACCAGGTGTAAGGGGACTCAAACCTTCTTGTCTCATTAGTCCAGAGAATATTTACCCAACAGTCTCGAGGTTATCAGGATTTTAAATGTTCTTTTTGGTCAGCAGTGTTTTTTCCTTGGAACTCTCCCATGAATTCCATGTTTCCCATTTTTTCTTATTATTGAGTCATGACTTTAACTGAGGCAAGTATGGCTGCAGTTCTTTAGATGTTGTTCTGGCTTCTTTTGTGACCTCCTGGATGAGTCATCTAATACTAAATTTTTGGTAGGCTGGCTACTGCTGGGAAAGCTCACTACTTTTTCTCTAGTTTTCTCCATGTGTGAGTAATGGCTAGAAATGGCTCTGTAACCTTTTCCTATCTGACAGACGTTGGTGACTTCGTGTGTTGATGTGTTGCTTTTTTGAGATCTTTTAACCTACTTATTAAATGAAAAGTTGCATTAGCTTTTTCACAGGTTCCTTTTCTCTGGTATTAAATATACTTTTTTACTGCACTACATGTATTTTAGATGTTTTTTTTACTTTATTTTTATAAAGGTATGTAGATATTGACTATGCTTTGTTGTCATTGTCACTATGGGTTTTGCTAAATTTTAACATGGTGCCATGTCTGTATTTGTAGCCCCTTGCACAATTTAATGAGACTGTACTTCTTACTGCATTTCTTATTCTACTACGTATAAACATTCAACACAAGTGCAATGTTGACGATGCACAGAAGAATCTATTTGCATATGATGAGTAACAACAAAACTTTCTTTAGCTAAAGATTTTATGCATGCCCAAATATTTTTTTCCGTCTTCCCCACAAATGGCACACCGCGGGAGGCAAAGGAAGTGCCAGTGTATTCCCCAGCCAAGATTCTACCTCAAATAGTGGCACAAGACAAAGAGACTAATAGTGTTTTGATCTAAGCACACAAGCTGCAGGCGTGACATAACACATGCCAGCTTTTTCATTTCTCCAGACCGCACCAGGGGCGCTCCACTAACGCGCTCATTCCAATCTCCCCTGTGACAAGAGCAACTGAGCATGTTGAAAGGTTCTCCCTGCTTGCATACATGCTCCAAGACCAAATTTTAGCATAATGAGCCAGTGTGTGGTAATAATTTAGAACCGAGTATAGAGCCATGCATCTAAATCCATTTCTACATTTTCTAAAAACCCTTTACAAAACCATTGCTGCTTACATGGTTAAACCCATAGTAACAAATTCATTGAAAAAGTCTGAAATCAGTAAGATATGTACATGGTTTTGACTTATTATGTTATTGTAAACAAAACAGATGTAGACGAAAAAAATGCCTAGATAATAAGCACTGATTAGGCACTGTCTTTAATTTTACCTCATGTTTCTTTAGATCTTAACGCCTCCTTGTGTTTTGTAACCAAAGAGTAAAAATTCCACTGCCTCGAGCAAATGAACTCTACAAATCAACCTGCTTTGCCTTGTCTTACAAGTAATTTTAACACTCTATAAATGTTTTTAGGCACAAGCTGACAATCCCAGTGCACACGCTTTTACTAAATTACCAATTAAGGATCCCAATTAGGATAATAAAAGCCTCCCAATTAATAGTTCTTTAAATACACTGATTTAGGACTTGCTTGATCTCAGCTGTTATCATGGGAGGTAATTTTCAGCCCTTGATGGAGAAAAGGCAAATTGCTATTACTGTAAGGAAGACAGATCCTCTAAGACAGATTTAGAGGACCATTGTTTAAAGCATATAGATAGATAGATAGATAGATAGATAGATAGATAGATAGATAGATAGATAGATAGATAGATAGATAGATAGTCACAAGCCAATGGTCTCACAACACTGTAATTGGTGCTGACTTGCCGTGACTGACTTAAGTTGACCTGACTACTGGCATGATGGCAGGTTTGCACGTCCACGATAGCGGTACCAACATGAAGTGCTCCAATCTGTACTTGTGACCCCGCCCTGCGGCTGTTTAGAAAGGACAATACCTGCCTGCCCACAGTGGGAATAGTGAAGGACTTTCAGGATCACAACCATATCCGGACACTTCATTAGCCAGCAGTTAGTCCGGATATGTCTATTACTGAAGGTGCCTGGGACATTCTGGGTTGATGTGCTCAACAGTGGTAGCTTCGATGAATGACCACTGCACAGCTGCAGGATGCACTCCTCCAGGAATGGAGACACTTGCGCAGTCCATGTGCAGATTGGTGACTTGCATCACATCCAGAGGAGGCCAATTCTCCTTCTAAACATTTTACACACACATATATTATAGTGTTGGTCTAGAAAATCTCTTTAAAGCACAAACTTGCATTTTTTTTTATCAGTGTGCACATATATTTCCTTTTTTAATGATAAGCAATTATGTATTTATATCAATACAACTACAATTGAAAAAAGTCATTTTCAATTACAAAAGAACATGCTTATTTACTTTTTTTAATTTTCTGAGCTTTCTCAAAGTTCGTGTCTAGCTCATTTTTGTCACAACCACAGATTGAGAGATTTTGTCTTTTTACAGACTTGTCATGTTTAAAACTAGTATATGAAATGTAATTTTAATGGGCTTGTTTGCTGCTTCATTAGGGTTCATAATGCAGAAAACTTTGCTTCCAGTTCTCAGAGCAACTGCACCTTGTCAATGTAACTTCTCATATACATGCAAAAATTCTGTCATTTCTGAGGTATACCATACTGAGGTATTACAGTTGTCATCATTAATATTCCTAGAAGAAGAAATTCAAGCAGTCAGTTCTTTTGGTTTTGTTTTTTACTTTTTAATGCAATAGGTAAGCATATTGTCCACATGGATTAGCTTATGCACCGCTGGTGTTCCACTTACTTATTGCATAGACAACTGAATAAAAGATGAAGACTAAAGAGTTTAGCTCTGCAGGTAAAATGTCCATAGTCTGCACTTCTTTGCATGTGAACACAGAGACAAGTATGAACAGCAGAAACACAAAACTGAAACAGAATTTTAAAGAAAACAAGTGACTCATCCAAATAGATTTGCTTACTTGTTAAATTTAAAAAAAAAAAAAAAAAAAAGGCAACCCCTACTTGAACCAATCAGAATGCACATACGGTACTTTTGTCTTTGCCAACTCAGACTCCTCTTTCCTCATGCAGACCAGGCTCAGCGGGGTACTGTGAACTTCATGTTCACCCTCCTCCTTTTTCTGTCCCGGTGACATCATCAGAAACGTGCCCAGCCACAAGCGCACTTCCCCAAGGAGATGTGTAGTAACTCTACAATTCCAGTCTCTTTAATACAAATTTTTAAAAAGGAGATACTGCACTTCCAGTTTGGTGGAAACAACAAAATCTGTAGCTTTGGGCAGTTACAACTATACACTGCAAACATGCAGCCGACTGTATGCCAACATGAAACAAAGACAGTATTTACACCTGTGAAGCATCCCCTGAGGCATCCCTATAAAGAGAGGGGCAACACTAAACACTGACAAAGGGAAGAGTTAATAATCAAAGTAAAACCACCTTTAATACATTTAATAGCAAAAGCACTGTAATTTACTTAATAGCAGAATCACAAGCAAAGAAGATCCATCTGAAACATATGGACACTTGATTTCATGAGATTAACTATTTCCAGCAGAGTCGGATGCTAAAGGACTTTAGACAATCCGAACCAATCAAGCGAGGAGCGCGGTGCAATCAAAGAAAAGGAGAGATGATGAGACTGGACTGATTCCAATCCCCTGGTGATCACTGACGACAATGTGTTCTGCCAAAAGGTTTTAAATGAACGAGGAATGATGGTCTGGATTTGTGCCTCACAGAAAAAGCTGCGCGGTATAAATGATGGCCATGGCCAATTAGGAGGACGCAGAATGTGATTATCTGATGAGAAATGGCACCACTCAGCTGGGATTTCAAAGCTGTTAGTTTTCTAACTCATGCATGGCAATAATGGCATGGACACAATGCCGTCACTTGTGCAATTGAGCGCTGAATATCTAATATGTGTGTGTGAGTGTGTGCTCCGTACTATTGATGGGATACTTGTTCTAAAATAAATGCATATTATTTCATTAGAAAATCAGCAAGGCAGTTTCTTTGACATCACGTTTCGGTAAATACCTAAAATATTCGGCTTTACTCCACTTTACTGTAGCTTATTTCAGAAGTGGAAGTTGTAGACCGGTGATAACAACAACCTCGTATGGCACAGGCATAAAAAATATTCAGTACTGTATCGGGAATACTAAATACTGCAGCTTCCACAGAATACGAATAAAGTAAATAACTGTATTTCCTTACCCGAGTACATATCCTCTGGTGTTTGCTGTCGTTCATCCCTTCTCGTATATCCATGATACACCGCGCATCTCCTCACTCCTTCACCCCAGCAGGTCCCCAGATCGAGTAGACGGCTACAGTTTAGTTGGTCTCTTCAAAGTGCGGGTGTTGCTCTCTCTAAATGCCCCCAAACTGCTTTCTTTCCCCTTTCTTGAGGCAGACTACCCTAAATGTAAGCGCTTACTCTTTTCATCCTCGGTCCCAGTGTTTTCAGAGTCTGAGTAGTTACCAGCACCCCGGTCCTCCGCTCTCCTCACTGGTACATTCATGTAGGTTATCCCGACGGTCCCGCATGCACCGCGGGCAGGCGGATTCAAACCAAGCCCTTAGCGGTGGTAGTTTGCGTTGCGAACGTTTTGAGGTTGAAATAATTGTAAGTTGCTGGGTAAATTCGTTTAAGAAACACAAAGTGTTCGCGAGCAGCTTAAAACTGGTTTTTGAATGCGCGAGTCCAGCTCGTCCACACGATGAGGACTCCAACTGGCTGCGCGCGCGGCGCCGCTGGCACACGGGACATCAGAGGTGGATGCAGGAGGGTTTGGTCTGCTTTTTTTTCACGCTGCAGGTCCTCGACATTTCCTCAAAATGTCATGATCACCTATCCGGTTACAGCAGAACGGATCTGTATAAAGTAACTCTAGTTTTATTGTTTCTGTCTGTTTCTGGCTGATAAGGCAATAAGGCACCGGAGTTATGTATGCACCCATTCATTTTATTTGGGGGGATAATGAGGATTGTCTTAAAAATGTATTTATTAAGCACCAAAATTGCTAATTACGCAGAATGGACCTGTAAGCTATTGCCGCAAATTCGTGGGATAATGGTTTCATTCTGATGTTTAGTTGGTACTTATTATACATAATATGGATCATATTTTCTAAAGTGATCCCATTTATTGTACGCAAAATCTTAAAATGGCTCTGAAGCCAAATTAAAAAATAACATGTTCAATTATGCAAATTAAGTAAAAACTGATTTCATTGATGAAAAGTTAATAGAATGAGCTAACATGCACAGTGCCACACTATATAAGCTCACCTTAATGGAGTAAATTTCAGTATCAGTTCTGAGTATGTTTTTCCTGGTGGTACCACAAGCCAGTATGTCTGCTCTAAAGCGAGCTACAGCAATGCTCCATATGCGTATCCCAGTAAGCCATAACATTTCTACTCTAAAACCTCCAAAATGTGATGACGCCATTGTTGATGAGCCAGAATACCAGAAAACACCTGCGTGCATGTGAAGAGGCACGCTTTTATGAGTGTGGAAATATCGCTAATTATTTAATGTAAGTGCAAGCACGACTTGCAACCCTTTTTTTTACTGACTTACAGTCTAGGGCCACAAAGAACACACAATTAATAGTTAATGAAAGAGAACTCAAACACAGAAGTAACTTATAGCTGTACTGTATAAGAGTAAGTTCATTATAGTCAGGCACTGTGTCAAAAGATGCTCTGTGTGTGTGTGTGTGTGTGTGTGTGTAGATTGATTCCTTACAAGCTTTTTATTTTCACTATGTAACTCTGAAAAGAAACTTCATTGGAAAAGTTCAACTCTCACTTTTGCCCTTGTTGTTTCCCAGTAGCTTTCCCCAGGTAGCTGAAATAGCTTAAGGTGGAACAACCAGAGTAACTGTGTCAAACAATAAAGACCCACTTGTTGGAAGAAGCGAAGAAGATAAAAAGGGTAAGTGATAGAAAGTGACAGGAAAACAAACTAGAGTGAACATAAAATAGAATTTCACCTGATTTAAAGGCAACATTCAGCTGACATTTTTTAAAGAAATCAAACCTTCCTATTTATTAGAATAATAACGCTGGATGTTTTTAAACCAAAAACTCACAGGTGAAAAGTTGCTTACTGCCACTTTAAAGAATTTTGAGGTCCACTTACTATTGTTGATGCATTTTTGTGTACAGCCTACGGCATGAAAGGGACCATCTTTCACAGTGACTTTTTTATATATACTTTAAATGTATTCTGATGTACTTCAGGAGACATTAAGCTGTCTCCAAGATTTTTTCAGTTAATCATACATCATTACTTGTAGTATACAACACTAGAAAGACTGCCAGCTCATAAAGTTCAGTCAGGACTTATTACAAACGCTACGCCTCTGGCTCATAAGCTGCTCATAATGTTGAGTGGGATTTAAGAGATTCTACTTCTTTTTGAGCCAATGGTAAAGTGATAATTACAGACGAAATTAATGAATGCCCCACTAAGCCTTGGAAAGGCAATGGGGGAAAAAAGAATATTTGGATTAACCTACTGAATGAACATTTAGTATTCCTTAGTCATTCATGCACACAGCTAATAATGGCACATCAAAGCTCCAAGGAACACTTAATAGTATAGCCACTCTAAACACAAATATCTGCAACTAGGCTTGAATATTTCATGAATTCTTTAATGCTCATGGCTGGAGGGAAATTTTCAAATCGTTTTACTGTGATGATTTCTCTCCAAAGAAAAACTAACTGAATTTTACCTCATGTAGTTTTACTCATTTCCCTGTGCTCTCCGCTGAGACAAATGCGTTGAGAGAAATGCGTCACACCACCATCTTTATGCAACGATGAACTTTTCATTGTTGTTTGGAAGGTGTCAATTAAATACATGAATTCTGTTTGTCCCGAGGCCGTAAACGAGATGCTGAAATGAGCAACTTGCCGACACCGCCAGGAGACTGAAGAGCCGGAAAAAGGTAGATTATTCTCTATTTTTTCTTCTAGACAAATAAAAAGAGAAACAACTGTTAAATAAAAAATAAAATGCTGTCTTGAATCATAAGCAATGATACTTACTAGTATGTACCGTATTGTTAATGTTGTTAGTATATTTTGCAATAACAGGAACATAGTGGTGCAGCTGTTTTGCTAATTTATGCATTGTGATGACTCGGAAGGTGTGAGGTATAGATTTGTTTCATAATTTTCACTTCCCAAATATCTAAATTCTTCTGTTGTATCTCGTATCTGCTTGATCTCTGAGATTTAACTTGTTAAAAAAAAGAGGCAGAACTTTCATTATTAGCAAGCACTGCCTGTTTCACAACATACCATTTGGTACTTGAACATAAAAGCAACAAAGAGAAAAGAAATCATGTGTGTAGGCTGTAATCTAATTTATGTCTCTTGTTGCTTCAGAATTCTACTTATTTCACAATCTTGTTAAATTGCATTTTGTTCAGACTTTTTGTGCTTGTGTGAAATGTTACTGAGGTGAAAGCAGATTTGAAGTCTCTGTTAGAACAATATTACTGCAACAGATGGTAGCTTGGGTGTGCGGCACTGACTTAGGGCAATCCTCCTTGCCCTTGTCTCGGCATGATGTCACTCAGTTTGAACCAAATGCAGGACAGCCAGCATCTCAAGCAGCTGCTCAGCAATGCAGACAACACACTGGAGTTTTTTTCTTAAGGCCAAAGGATGTACAGCTAAACCCAAGACATATACCTTGTGTCAAGGTACTCTCTCATACTTACCCCCCAGCTGTTGTAATGCATTACAGTGCTTGTAAGGCATTTTACTACAATGGGTAGAATATCCTACTTGATCTGTTTCGATTTTCATCTTTATTTTATGCTGGTGACAGTAGAAATCTGAAAAGGCACAAAGTTTCTATAGTTATGTATGGAGCTACAAAGTGATAACTGGATATGATAGAAGAGGCTGTAGGCACTGGACAAGCATTTTGGTACTAGAAGCTTTCTAGTTTCATTTGTCAGCTGACTTCTATTAATCAATCACATTTAATCAAACTGTCTGCACAGGCCATAAAACCTTTGGCTATCATCTCATGATGACTGAACTTCATGTTTGGATGTTTAACTCTATCTCCATCTGACTGCACTCAAACTCACCAGATATCTCCTATCTGCCTTCCAAATAACCTGGCTACACATAAAACCATTAAAAAAATGGACTGTTGTCCCTACAGGCTTAATAGTTAATAGTTAGTGTAGTATGTGTCTGCATGTGTGTATTCATATTAATTGTATTTTAAGTTTATATTATATTTTATTGTAGTTATCCCTAGCTTTTAAAGCTTTAACCTGCAGAGATCAGACTTTTTAATTCTCATACAAATAGCAGATGAACCATGTCAGACATATGAATTTTCATCTGGGATCAATAAAGTTATTTTATTATTATTATTTTGATTATTCAGTGCTTTGTGACTGCATGTCTGTGAAAAGTGCTTTGTAGGTCACCTGTACTTACTCACTTGCAGCAGTTAGCATGCAAGAATGCATTTGAAGCAGCAGGTTGGCTGACAGCAAACACTATAATGCTGTAAAGTCCTGAAACAACCAGTTAACTACACAATTTTTATCATACAAAAAAGTGTTTTTTAAACAAAAAATTGCCCATTTCAGCTTCTTAGATACAAAAATTGGTTGCTCTGCTGCTTCTGCTGTAGACCAGCTTACAGACAATGAATCATGAAAACTGCGAAAATGAAAACAAATGGTGAACACTCACTAGTCATTAGTTACAGGCATAAAATTCTCTTATTTATAGTTCAAGTCAAAGACACAGTGTACTCATCTTGACTTTTCAGACTTTTTTGTTTTTTTGGAGCTGACACTCATTGTTCATAAAACTGTTTATTAACACACTAGGACATATATGTGCTGATGTACAGTGAGTGTTTGAGAGCAAAAAAACACATGGCTGTTCATCTGTTCTTGTAGCCTGGAGTTTGACAGGTAGCTGCCTTCAAACTGTCAGATAGTCCTATAACCGCCCACTCATTGAGGAAGCAATGCACAGCTGCAACACATTGCCGTGGAGCATATTCAGGGTAATACTGTTGAAAGCACAGGTCCACAGATGGGATTCTGGCAGAGAAACAAGGAGCAAAAGAATATAGGCTGGTGTTGACTGTATTATTCAGCTGGGAGATGTAGGAAAAGATGGGCTTGGAAACACAGATCTATATCAGGCTTTGTTCTGAAAAAGGTGAACGCCAGGGGTCCGTAGTCACAGAGGTACAGAATAGGAGTGTCCTCCGTGTGTACGCAGCAATAGCAAATAAGACATTTAATTTTAAAGTAAAAATGAGTATGGGCAAATGCAGATACTACAATCATCACATGTGTTCAGGAGACAGCACAGTTGCCGTTTGGCCGCCGTCGCGTGCTGATGCTTTAAACCTAATCCAGAAGTCATAATTAGGATGTCTAGGGTTGCGTAATTTTCGCTTTGATGTCGCAACAACACATTTTGAGTCTTGAGTGTTGCTTTGACTTGTTTCAAGGGGGGCCTCATTGATTTGCAACATCAAAGTGTTTACACATTTTGAGGGAAAAAGAACAACATGTGGACTACAAAAGACATTGACTGTGCACTCTAGCACTGACTTTTGAAAAAATGTCAATTGTGAGGGAAATAATATAGGTGTGTACTGCTATAATGAACATGAAATGTAAAAGTAGTGCTTATACAGTCACTATTAAGAGTGTTTCTTTATTATATTATAAATGAGCAAAAGATGGTTGATTTTTATATTTTAGAAAGCACGCACCTGTCAAAGAGGGCACGCCCCTAATAATGAAATCTTCTTTTTCAGTCTGTGGGGATTCATTTGCTTTTGGAGCCAGCATCAAGTTGCCAATCTCATACCTGCAGTTCTTGAAACTTTTGTTTTGGCTTCATTCTTTAACCCTGGAGATTTCAGGGTTGAAATCTCCCATTCATTGCCTAGCACCATGAGGAGATCCCAAAAATGACTTTGGTTTATTCAATCAACCTGAAACTTGACACTTAGCTTGCTCTGCCAGATAAATAAACTCCCTTTATCCAGGTGGATTGGATAAAGGGTTATTAAGAAACATGAAGAACATACAGACACATGTACAGAGATTCCTTGACTTATAGCTGAGATGCACCTGACGTAGATCACGTGATCTACGTGATCTACGTAGATAAACAAACCTAAAGGAGTCACATTATTTATTAGTTTGTCATTTGCTCATAACTATTGAGTTAACACGCTGAAAGAGTACACCTGAGCTCAGTGGGAGTCTTTATGAATGCAGCTTGACTAAAATGAGCTTAGTTTGGCAACATTAGTCTTTTGACAGGCATACTTGTTATCTAATATAGTACCAAGCAAGTACTTAGAAATAAGTCAATGAATGTACTTGACTCTTATTCTGTAATTAGTCCTGTTAGTTTGAAATGGTTTAAGGGCTTTCATATTGACTTGTGACTTGGCTCCATGGGCCAAATTGTCTGTGTGGGAGTTATCTCGTAGAAAATCAAGAGGTAGAGGCTTTCTCTCTGGCCACCAGCCTTCGGTTGTTGCACACTAATGACCATCTTGCCAAAGCATTTAACCTTGAGCCAATCTGTCTTCTCACTTAGAAAAGCTGAGTTCTTGAACCATGAAATAGAGGTAGTTGTCCCTGTGAAAGGAGGTTACAACCCAGACTACTTCAAGATTAATCAATTATTGCCATTGCAAATGTCACAAAGTGGTTGGATAGAATCATTATCAGAGTTTAGTTTTTTGGGGGGGTTTGTAGTCTGTTTCTTTTTAAGGTTTACTTTCAAAACTGTATCCTTACATGAAGAAAACACAAGGCGGAGCTAACTGTGATTTAAAGAACTTTAAATGAAATGTCCCGAAGCTGTTGAAACACAGTTGATGCAGTGACAAATTAACAGTTTAGTTCATTTTGGGCCAAAGAGATTAATTTTTGGTAACTTTAGTTGTAAAAGTGTGGGAGCATGAGATAGCTGGAAATATGAAATGTGGCAAATCACTGATGGTAACTCAAAGTGAACCTGCATGAAGACGTTCTCTTAAAATTTTGAAGTGTGCAAATTAAACACATTGCCCTCAGTTTGCCAATGGATTTACATGATACCCATCCCCTTGAGGTTTTTGTCACTCTGGTAGGTAAGTAATACAGATTTGAAGTGACAGATACCATTTCAAAGAACAAACTGACACTGACAGAATGACAACTTCAACCTTTACTGAGCATAAAAATAATAAAAAATGAAACGTGTGTGTGTAGCACAGTGAACGTGTGAGTGATTTCCTTGAGGTGTTTTTACTGATCTGTAAGTATTTGCTATATATCTTTTTGGGATATATGCCAATCTCTTGGAGCATACAAAGGGCACCCACTTGCAGGAACATTTTGTATAGGAGCAGCATGAATAATATGTTCACACACTGTATTTAGCCTGAACTTAATGGGCTTAGGTGACTTCAAATTGAATACAAAATAGATATATCTGCTGTTGTACTGAATTAGCTACATGCTCTGCTTTTGATTAGATTTCTTCTTCTAAGCTTCTCTGAGCTTAAAATGGAACTATTGGCAAGGCAAATTAAAAGCTGCTGTGATAACACCTAGATTCAAGCAGAAATTATGTCAGCCAACATAATTACATTAAATAATGCTATTTGATGAGATTCAAAGTTATATTTTGTTTTATTTTTTGTTTTGTTTTGCATTACGTTAACCACATTAAGTCAGTATACTCTTCAGGACTGCTGCTGAAGAGGATTTTTTATTTCCAACATCCTCAGAAACTCTAACTAAGCAAGCAGGACAAACCCGAAACGTGAGGAATTGCAACATTCTGGTGATTTAGGGAGTCACATGGCTAAGCTAATTCGTATTGTCTAGTATAGCTCTGCAATGGCAGCAATCGCAAGTGTCTCTCTTCTGTCTAATGAATAATGCACAATAAGACACCCGGAGTTATCCAAAACCAAGTCCCTGTTATCCCTGTTTGAGTGGATTGATTTCCTGGCTCTCACGAGCATCTGCGGAGGCTCAAAGACTGCCCCTGTGTGTGGAATAGGGGAATAGGGGAATAAAAGAACAACAGCAACAAGGCAAGCATCAAGCGTGTAGTGCTCTCATGGATACTCTGGAGTTCATTACCTGCTGTTCAGATGAAAGCAGAGGCCACGTCATCAACGCGCTTATGGTATCTCTAATTAGAAATTCAGCTGTACAGATCTTGATCGTGGCTAAGCCCCAGTTTTGCTGTGATCATTTTCAAAACAGCTAGCTGACCCATGGCCCTGCTGTGGCTTAAGATATTTAAGTTGAAGGCTTGCAGTAAATCCTGTGTAATATTCTACTGGCACCCGGAGAGAGCTTTTAATGAGCTTTGGACAAGAGCGCTGAAACAGCAGATGAAACCAATTCTCATTTTTCCACAATCAGTTACGTTGCTCACCCAGGAGAAATCATTACATGTAACATCTATTGCAATCATAGCACCATATTAGTGAGAATAAGAGCAGCTTGTTTGTTTATTTGTGAGATATTAGAGCTACAAAAACTCTATTTGGTCAGAAATGTGTTTAAAGATAATGAAATCTTATATCTTCTACTCTAGGTCAGCAATTTCTAGCAATATCATTTATTGTTGATTTAGTTCGGTACTCTGAGAACCCTGACAAAGTAGTCCACAATTACACCTTGTCTACGACTGCTCCTGGTCTCTGTGTCACATCGCTGTCTGAGTAATGCACTTTAATAGTCTACAGAAGCCTTGCCTCTGTGCAAAAAGGCAGACACCAATGTATTGTAGCAGACAATGCTTTCAGAATTCAAGGTCTTTCTACTGTCACCGTGTGCCCCATATTTAACAATTTTAGATTAAATCAATAATAATCTTCTGCTGACCAAAAGGGACTTCACTGCTATTCAAATAAACCAATCCAATTTGATAAGAAGCCAGACTATTTGGATAAGCATTGCAAGCAAATCAGTATGAGATACCCTCTTGGAGATTGTCTATTTTCTCCTTATCCTTGATTGCTTTAAAGGACTTTTTGCTCTGGGAAGTAAGTTTAGTGAAGTTTCATCTCTACTAAAGGGACAAGTCATAAAAGAAAGGCTTGAAATAACCGAAATATTGAAAGACCACAAGAACAGAGTATAGGGTATATTCTAACCTCTCGAGTCAAATTACAGGAATCAGAAAAATGATGAGTGGCCTCCAGTAACGCCCCATATAATCCAACTCGAGAGAACATTTTTCACTGTGTTCCAAAATGTATAGAAATCAATATTTAATCAGCACCAAATATTGGACAATGCACAAAAGAGCCTGAGATGCTAAATGCAAGACAGTTACAGTGGTTTGCTGTCAATGGAATGACTAATCTTTTAGAAAGGATTAGAAATAAACATTGCGCCTGGAAATGCATCACTGTAATATTAAGTGGATTTCTGGAATACCACCATTTGCGTTTACAGTAACTCAAGATCTCCAGAGCCCCACACCCTTTGTAGTAAGCAGAACAATAGGCCTGCCAGTGAAAATCCCCCAGATTCCCCGCAGTTAACAAGAAATACATTTTGCAAGTAGAACAAAGAATCACAAGTGCAGACAGCCTAATACCACATCCAGACTTGGCTTGATGAAGGTGACCCCAGCATTAGACAGAACAATAAGTTTGCGTGACATAACGACTGCCGTGGGTATGATCAGGATGGTAATTCATGCCTGCTTTGTACAACGTCTTGTCTCCCTAAAATAGGTTTGGATGTGTTTGTGTATGTGCATGTGTGTGTTCGCAGTTCACAGACTGAGGGATATGTCTTATGCTTGTTCTAATAGGCTTTGCACCAGTGAGTGCAGGGCTTACAGGTGTACTTCCTCCTACATACACACACGCACGCGCGCACACACACACACGGTCACATTAGCTTTCATGAGTCACCGCGCTTTTCTAATTTGCATGCCACTTAGTTTTTCCCTGCACAGCAAAATCGCCAGTGTCAAATTGACACTGTGAGTGTTAAATTTAACACTAGAAAAGTGTCTATATGTGTCCACTCTTTTGAGTGTTAAATTAACACTTTTCAAAGTGTTATATTTTTAACAATGAGCTAGTGTTATTTTAACACTGCACAGAGTTAAAGATTAACACTGAGTTACACTGACCAGTGTCAAAAATATTCTACACTGGTGTTAAGTGTTAAAAAATTAACACCGAATAGTGTTGGTAGTACTTTACACTAGCCCTGGTGTTTAAAAATTCAACACTGAATAGTGTTAATTTTCTAACACTAACACTAGTGTCAGTCAAATCATTAATACTACCAGATTACAATAAACTCCCATTAATCTGATATCTCTACTGCTACAAGTAACCCCTAACATCTACCCATTACAAAGAAATACAAGACATTAACGTTCCAAAATACTTTGTATTCTGATACACCACAAATAAACAAGTTATACAAAATTACAGTATGGGACAATGTACATTTTGTCATCAGTGCCATTTGAAAATTGCCTATCATAAGGTCTATAGTACACCAGATCATCTACAGAGATCAGTGCAAAGACATCTAATCCATCCTCAATAACAAATGCATTTAAGTGATCATTGAAATATACTGTTGAAGCCTTACAAGTTAGAAGATAAGCAATGCAATCTAACAATTATATTGACAATCTTACTGAACAAAGGCATCTCATTTTCAACACCAGAACAAACATACATCCCAACTTGATATCTGTATCATGGTATCAGTTGACAAACAGTCAACAACAGATTGTTTTGCATGTGCATGGATGTCATTAACCAGTTCCTCCAATGAAACAACTAAACACTGCACAGTACTTTCAGGAACTCCTGATGATTGTACCTGAGCAATAACAGAGCTGCACATGTTCAGTATTTGCCTTTTTTCAACTGGAACCTGTGTAGCAATTGTCATGGGATGAGCCACATTTACAGGCTGTGAAACAGAGGTTCCATCGTTAGGTACAGGCTCAAAAGTATTGATGACCTCAGAGTGAAGACAGTCTCCATGTGCTCGGAGTAAGTGCCGCTTGTAATCAGAGTACGTGCGAAAGATAAATGAACATCCAGGCTCTCCACAGGTCAAACGTAAAAACCTTCCTGGGTACAAACCATGCTGGAACTTCAAATGTTTAAATAACACTGAGCAACTTGTGTGGTGTATCTTGCAAATGTAACAGATGAACATTTCCAGTCAAAGTGCTGAATAGTGGATATCTTTAAACTGTACAATGAAGACTTCCTCTTGTTTCCCTGACCCGAGGACTCTCCTTCACACTGCCAACATCAATGCCATACACGGTGGTCTGGATGAATGTGTAGAAGTTGTTCAATGCCTTGTCAAAGGACACGGCAAATAAAAAATGTGCCTTGAAAAGTTTTGCCTTGTCAAAACCTGCAACTCCCATCTGTGTCACACAGGGAATGACCTTTTGATCTAGGACAATGTAGAAACTCTGGATGATGTTCTTTCTTTCTCCAACACACAGGACGAATGGCTGAGTGGGGCCAGCCTTAAGAAAAGCCTCCGTGCTACCTCCCACCTGAGGGAGAGAAAGAAACCAAGTGATTCACATTAAACAAAATTGGTAATCTGATGTTGAGGCATAGCTGCCTGAAATTATGACAATATTAAAATGTTTCACTCTGCGCGCACAATTATTTTTGTTTCAATGTGTACATTTAGTTTTAATAGAAACAATAACATGTCAGTCCTGCAACACCAAGCCTGTCTGGGATAGATACATCTGCTGCACGTTGGATCACCTTGCCATCTTAAAATATCAGCCCTTGATAATTTGCATCTGTTCTCATCAAAAGAGAAATATACAATTCTAAAAATCATACCTTGATGAATTTCATTAGGTGGTGAGCAGCATCTGATGTGCTAATCTTTGAAGACTTCCCTCCCTTAGATGTTGGAGGTACAAGTGAAGCAGCAAAAGCTGGCAGCCGCCTCGCAGTCCCAAACTACAGAATAGGAATTAAGATCATCACAATTACTGTCATTTAAAGGACCACAGCAGTCATTTTTTCCACGTTATGTAATACCATGATGACATTTTAGACACCCGATAATTTTTCAAATAAGGCAGTTTTCCAGTGCCTTGGTATACAAATTTCTTTCTAGAGACTTAAAATCTTCTGGCCACCACGTGAAGTACATATCGAGTCATAACAATAGTAAGATCACGTAACTTTTTTTGTGTTCAAACTACATTAAATGTCATTTCAGGTTTAACATGTTTGTAAGCTTGTTTTCATACCATACACAAATTAACAGAAACCCAATGTGATTTAGAAAATGGACAGCTGTATTCCAATTTGTAGTAAAGGTTTACCGGTATGGTCCAGTGATATATTGTGTTGTGGGAATTAAGCAAATGCTGTAAAGGCATGCAAAATCTACCATTTCCAACTTACACTTACCACCCTCGTCAGAGTAACGCTGTGCAGAAATGAGCAGCTCATCCAATTCTGTACTCTGAGACAGATTTTTGCAATCTTTGATGATCCTTGGCTTGGTTGGCCACTTTGCAAGGAACTTAGCAGACACTTCCTCCCCAACAAACAGCATTGTGAAGTCTTGGTCAACCTTAAACACAAAGTGTAACAACAGAAACAACACATTAACAAGAAAACAAACAAAGGAACCACAAAGCTGTCACTAAATCATTTTATGCCTTACCAAGCCAGGTGTACAGAACTCTTGGGAAAAGGTCCAGGACAGTAGAAGCTGTGGCAGGTTCTTGAACCACTTTTTGCCTATGTTGAAATGTCACCTTCATGTTGTCTTTGACATGTTTCATGTCAGTTGAGTGCCTCTTCCTTGCATTCATCACCTGACAACAGCCTCACATTTGAACACAGGTTGCGAGGAGTCTTGGGGCTGTCTTGAAAAGCTGACTTTGATTTCTTCATCTCTTGTCAGGAACCAGCATATCACCACCTTCCAAGAGTAGAATAAGGTCAAGCATATAACACCATTTCTTTGCAAAATATCTAGCATGTCTAGTCCCTTTAGACTGAGCTAAAATTCATTTTGTTAAGAAAAAACATCCTTGGTCCATCTTTAAGTAGTACAAGCTGTGTAACATGACTGCAATACAGTATTCTCTCAATTATTGCAGGGGTCAGTAGAAACCATATTTCTATTTTTTATATATTTTAAGCCATAAAAACCCTCCCCACTCTCTAACAAACCCTAATATAACCCTGTTATTCATTTTTAGACTAGAAAATAAGAATAAAAATAAGTGTACACATTAGTTTTGACTCTCACTGAACTAACAAAGCCAATCCCTCCACATGCTTGTACTCTCTTGTTACCTCGGCCAGGTCCGCGGCTCTGAACCGTGGTAAAGAGACCTCTGGCTAATACGTCGGGTTGTCGGGCTTGTAGCTTTACTGTCAGCGAACACAGTGTAAAGTCGAGTCTTAACAGCTTTCTTACAACCAGGCACTCCTTTTGGCGGCAGTGGTTATTATTATATTTACATGCTTTCTTCTTCCATTTCTCCTCGGTAACAGCTCCTACTTTCTCCCTAACTCGCGCTCAAACACACAACGTTCTCCCTACAGCACGGACTACACTGCCCATGAGGGCCTGTAACACTCTGCCCTTATTGCCTTCATATTAAATCATTTTTGGCTAATGACCAAAAAAAAGTCACTTCAAGGGCCAAATTGCATTATACTTCTTCACCTCAATATACAGGCCGCAAGAAGGGGTGACGTGGGCCGCAAGTGGCCTCTGGGCCGGGAGTTTGAGACCACTGACCCTAAGGCTTTGGCAGTTTAATTAAAAAATAAATAAAAGGCATTTAATAAAAACTGTGACATATATTAAGTAATATTCATTACAGTCTGCCAATAGCCAGATTATGCTAAATGAATATTAGGAAAGTAACTGGTACTTTGCAGAGTTCTAGCTAGCAGTAGCCCAGCTAAACAAAAAACAGTTAAAATTCAAATATGACACTTAAAGATGATGTATTTTGATATAAATACTATTTTTTTTACTAGTTATCATGTTACTTGTTCTAACATCAATCTAAAACTTAATATTTAACCGAATAAAACTTACCGCAGCAGCAAGAAAAAATGGCGACCGAAGATTCTGAAATGCGAAGCTCCACAGGAAATGAAGGTGTGGTCTAATTTAACACCCACAGTGTTAAAATGCAGTAACGACTAAAATCCACACCAACACTTTTCAGGAATCAACTCCCGATGTGTTATTTTAACTCGATTAAGTGTTGAACTAACTCGGAACTCTGTTGAATTCTACTAACACTGAAAAATCAACACTGGCATTTTTGCTGTGTGCCTCTAAGAGGAAAGTTGTTTTTACATTCCATAATATGCTTTATTTTGAAATACACATTCTTTTCAGGAAACAAATGGCGTGTTGTTTACGGTTTCACTGAAGTGTTTCCAGTGATATGATTCCACATGAATGACTACATATGTATTAAATGAATTTGAGGAAAAAAATTGTGCACAGTGCGAGGATGATGCTGCACTGGTGACCGCTTCTCTGTTTGGCCCATTCAGATCTTCAAAGACACAAGAAAATAGGTAGGCGATAACTCACCTTGAACACATAAAAGCGTGCCCACCAACCAGGCCACATGGCAATCCACCTGTCACAAATATCTCTCCTGGATGCAGTAACAGAGTGAGCAGGTGAACCCAGACCACAGAGCTACCAAGGCCCTGCATGGGCTTCCATTTCTGACAACACGTACATCTGTTCCTGAGCATTTTTTTCCATTAAAGAACAGGCAAAACAACATTTAATGGCACAAATAAGATGTGCTGTTCTTACAGCGAGCAACGTCAGCATAAGCAAGATTATGCTTCCGTGAAACCACAGTGTGATCTTCATTCTTCAGATTAATAAAACAGCTGCTTTATCTTGGCAAGAAAGATGTTGTCATGGAAATTTGATGTCTGCATTGGTGAACCCTTTCAGATATTCTTCCTCTGAATAAAGGAATGTGCTGGCAACATTTCCAGGCCTGTCACCTACAGACACAGACCCAGTGAGAGACAGACAGCCGGCCGCACAGTTGGCCATAGCATCATCTAGCCAAGGTTAGCAAAGGTCAAAGTCACCACATGCTTCTTAACCAGAGCCATATCAATGACGCACCTCCAAAATTCCACATTATGCATAAGTAGGCCATTGCGTATTGTTCTATTGTTTCTAGCCTTGATTTTAGCAAAATTAAGGTGACTATTTATGTTGCTATGTCACAATGTTCAAGATGCATATGTAATTATAGGCTGTATGTCATTTGGTGGAATAATACTTTTAGTATATATCGACGTCTGCCCAGAGCCATGCCTGACTTTTCTTGGAAGATCATCATTATGACAAAATCACAGAAGACCCAAAGCGTTAATTTTTGAAATCTGCAGGAGACTTTCTCCAAGCGCAGTACTGCTAATGAACACTTAAGCCCCCAACAGGCTCTGTGACAGTGTGTCTCTGATTGCCCATGGTTTAATATTTCATGCATATTAGTCCCTTACATTTTAAAGGTACTAATTTACATTAAGCAGCAGGCCAATACATGTGAAACACTCAGGTTTTTTTCAAGGATTAGTTAAACATACAGTCACGCACTTTAGACTATACATAGAAATATGTATCGCAATATCATTTGATTTAAATAGTGGAAAAGCACTTGGCTCTTACCTGGTAGTTTATTTTGTCACAAAAATGACGAGAAAAGATCTGCACTGGACAAATTTGCAGCAGATTTTTAAGGTGTACCTGAGATTTTTTTATCTATTTGTTTATCTTTACAAGGTAAGTTATTAAAAATGTCAGTGCACCACACTCTAACCTTTTTGTTCTGTTCATACGCGACTGTACAAATAAGCTGTGTAATTCTCAAAATATTTGTTCCCAATCATACTTTAAGCATCGTTCTTGCGTTGTTGTCAGTTCTATCTTACGGTTTAATGTTTGGCTGACTTAGATAAAGGAAGCAGTAATAGCAGTAATACTCTTAATTCTTAATTTTCATCTTTCTGGTAGTCATTTTGACCTCGGCATATTATTAAAAACTATTTTGCACTTTTAAGTATTTTATGTTGCTTAAAAGCTTCTGTGTTCCCCAAAAAGTCTAAAAGAAACAGAAGGGGGGTGGGGGGGATTCACTGGAGTGGACAATCAAACCGCAAGCGCGGGTCAGCCACAAAGATCCTCCCGTAGGCTACAACATTCAGCTAAAGGTGGAGCACTCATTGAGGAACATTATAATGATGTTTGTCAGTGCCAATGATTCTGCTTGAGTTGAGAACAAGAGGGGCGAGAGTGGCTTTAGACTCAACAGAGCAGAAGAATGGCTGACAGAAATGGTGGTGGTGGTGGGTGAAAGAGGCACACTTGTGTCGTGTTGCTGTACTCTAAGTGAGGCTGTATTGAAAAGGAAGCCAGTGTGTGGTCGAGGGGAAAGGTGTGTGTTGGGCAGAACATCCCTGTTGATGACCTCATTACGTGAACATCAGCTAATGATTTAATGGTATGTAATTAAACAGATGTTGTTTGGGGATTGTGTAACACTTAAGCTTGCATCGATGAAGCTGTGGCGGTTGCTGTGGTGGCAACTGTTACTGGGATGGATTCATATTATCATTGTCTGGGCGTAAATGTCAGATGCATCCTGTTTTGTTTCCTGTTCAGCTGCAGCCACAAAGAAGTCATAAGATGTGCTTGAGTGCATGGCAAAGGCACAGATTTGGTGTTTATCCCAATAACCTTCCTATTTGACCCCATTCAGTCCGATCAGCTGTTAGTTAAACCAGGCATGGGGTGGAATAGCCTCAAGGCCCTGCTGTGGGATCACTAAATTGACCTTGCAAAAAACATTACAGTAAACAATATTTTTTGAATTTCTGAAAATATTCGAACCAGGCATTTAAACTGAAGTCTGCAACATATGTAGACAGCAGTGTTTTTTAACATGGCATTCTTGTAAGAAACAATTGGCTTTTCACATGTCCAGCAGTTGTTTTTGCTACTTGGATAGGTTAGTATTCATATGTTTGCTCTGTCTTTGGTGATTGCTAACTCCGAAAGGACCTATCTGGATCTTTAACAAACAACCCTCCCCATCTTCACTGACACAGCAAGAAATAACGTAAATTGTCCTGAGCGAGAAGGAAAAGTAAAAGTCTCTTGGATGTCAGTGTGACTGCCACATTTCAAAGAAGAAAAATTGGACAGCTGATTTGATGTTTTCAGTCCTGCAATGTGAAAAGGCAGAATAATTTGTTGCATATGATTGTGGTGTTGGTGCAAACATGGTAACTGGAGGGCTGTTGTGTTAGCTACTCTGAAGAGGTTGCACCTGGCCACTTGAATTGGCCAGGCTTGAAGTTAGACACACAGTCAAGGAAAGTGGGATCAAACAGTGAATGATAAAAACATCCGAGAAGGATGCGGAGGTGTTTCCTTTGAGTGGATTGCGTCTATGCGTGTGCACACGGCACGAGTGTTCATGAGTCTAAGAGTGTGAAATTGTATGTTACTCTTGGTGTTCTTGTTTCATGTAACCCGCGGTGCAGATGTAAATCGTTACCACACCTCAGCAGCTGTTTTGGTGTCATTTGGTTTACTTGTCTCAAACATCTCTGCCCCAACAGCTCCATTAGTTTTCAAATGGAAAGCTGTAGGACACATGTTGTTTTGCTGTTCAGCAGAGATTGACCAGCATGTCTCTTGAAAATTACTTTGCACCAGTAGCAGCAGTGGCCACCGGTTTCCGTCTGTTCTTTTGTGCAGTTAAAACCAGCGAGGCATGGCTAATGTAGAATTTGTAATTTACATTTGTTCTCCTGCTTGCAAAAAATTGCCAGTCTTCACATCATCTAAATGAGGTGAAGCTCTGTTGTTAAGGTGAAGTGAGTTATTCCAGGATTTTAACCTTGTCTATCGCAGTAATGAGCTTAATCAAGAATAATTTAGCAGAACAATCTTATTGAGAACTGCTAATAACGGTGAACATATTTTGGATTGCTCTAGTATGAGTAAGGTGTTGATGTTTTGGCAGTTTTCTGATTTGCAGCATTCAGAGATGTTTTAACATAATCCCACAATCTTTCCAGGAGTTAACGTTCCGGCAAATTGACCCTAAGGTCAGACAACGCTCAGACAAATTGGAAAAACCCCAAGAGCCACATCTCAGACTCTACAGACCTTACAATTAGCAATTCAAATGTTAAAATTCAACTCTTCCAAAAAATGTGGCTTTTTTGGAAGGGTTTGCAGCACATGACAGACCAAAACCATGGCAGCTCAGCTTAAGTTTGCAAAGTTGCATAAAAACAAAACCTTCTGGAACTATTTCCTGTCAGCAAACAAGACCAAAGTGGATAATGCACCGTTCCATATTTGGGCAAAACACAACACAGTATACTGGCACCAGCAACCGTCAACTGATAAACCCCAGTGGTGGAGGAGGTGTTAATTGTGTGGATGCCCTCAAGGGCTTCCACACTATTGAGTTCCTGTTTCTCTTTATTCTTTATCTTTTCTTCATCTTCAAGTTGCTTCCGTACGTTTTTCGGCACTGAACTACTTCAGCAGTTTTTGTCCGATTTTCTCCGTTCAAACTCTACACTGTTCTGCTCTTTCTGCTTATTGCAGCTATGACTTTTGGTGTTTATTACTGTTATACTTTTTAAAATATTACACTTTTTTCCTTTAATTTGTCCCATTGAAATGAATGGAAAACTTCCACAATTCTGCTAAAACTTGCTTGTTTTTGAAACTTAACTACTTTGTCATACTTTCACCTAGAAACTCCATTCAAACTTTAAAATGTTCTCAGACTATTGGGCTATTCCTGAATGATTCAGCTTTTTCAGATCTTCTACCGTTTTAATCTTATCTCTCTTTAAGTTTTCAGTTGCAAAATTGTGATTTTTCAGAAAATACATGCGTTGTTATGGTTGCTATGCAATTAACTCAGAGTGTACACTCGTCCATTCTGAATTTTCTCTTCATGTCCGAACAACTTCTTGCTACTCGCTCAATTTCCACTCAACTCCCACAAATTATACATCAAAACGTAGGTATTTTTGCAGGCTTTCAGAAAATGTCACTATCATTGTTGTGGGATTTATAGAATTTTGGCAAATCTTCTCAGACCAACACAAAGTCTCAAAACTCTCCATAGAAACTCAATGGAGAGTTTCTTCAAAATCACCGCTGGATTTCTCTAATGAGAGGCATTTTCAAATCGTCATATCTCGTCATATCTCCTTAACGAAACAAAGTTGAGACATGACGCTTGTGCCAATATATCTTCAGACATCCCTGATGCTCACAATTCAAGAATTTTTTCCTCACCTATTACCGTTTGGCCATGAATTACACTTGTTCACAGAATGAGCGTTCTAGCCCCTACGGTTAGGAAATTATGGCCATTTGTTCGAGGGGAATCCTGAATGTGAGAAATACACTGCAGAAAACTCATAGCTGTCTCTGTGTCTGTGTGTGTAAGTGCTGATTACAGCAGGTGCAGCCAATTTAGCTGACCTAGATATACCAAGCCCAGACTCTTAACAGCCCCTGTACACTTTGCTCTATGTGTATGTGTGTGTGTATATCAATATTTCTCCCATGTTAAAGTATTACTCCTCCATAATAGTATTTCTGTTAAATCAAAGTACTTCTACTACATCTTAGTACTTCTGCTCAATCATAGTATTTCTGCTAAATCATAGTATTTTTGAAAAATCATGGTATTTGTGCCAAATCATGGTTTTGTGGGCAGAACCATAATATTTATTTTATGTTATGAGATTACTACTAAGTGCAGGAATGTCTGTTATGTTATAGTTTATGTGCTGAATATAGTATATCTGCCAAATCATAGTATTTATCCCAAATCATAGTATTTATGCAAAATTACAGTATTTCTGCTAAAAAGCAGAAATAGTACCTTTTAGCAGAAATTTCTGTCAAAAGATATTATTTATGTTAAAACATAGTATTTCTGCTAAATCATAGTATTTCTGCCAAATCATAGTATTTGTACTTATTCATAGTACTTGTGCCAAATCATAGTATTTGTACCCAATCATAGTATTTCTGCAATATGATCGTATTTGTGCCAAATCATGGTATCTTTTTGCCAAATCATGGTATTTGTGCCAAATCATGTTATTTGTGGCCAGTTAAAATTTCTGTTATATTAGTGTTACTACTAAGTCATAGAATTTCTGTTATGTTATAGTATATCTGCTGATTATGGTATATGTGCCAAATAATAGTATTTATAGCAAATAATAGTATTACTGCCCAAACATAGTATTTCTTGTAGTATTTGTAGTACTAGTTGTTGCAGTATTTGTGCAAAAACATAGAATTTCTGCAAAATCATAGTATATCTGTTATGTTATAGTATTACTACTAAGGCATAGTATTCCTACCAAATCATAGCATTCCAAATCATAGTATTACTGCAATTCCATAGTATTTCTGCTAAATCATAGTATTTTGGCCAAATCATGGTATTTGTGCCAAAGCATAGTATTTCCACAAAATAACAGTATTTCTGCTATGTTATATTATTACTGCTCATAGTATTTCTGCCAAATCTTGGTATTTGTTCCAAAGCATAGTATTTCTGCCAAATCACAATATAACTGCAAAATAAAGGGGTTTTTTTTAGACAAATCATAGTGTTTGTGCTAAATCCTAGTAATTCTGCTCAATCATAGAATTTCTGCTATGCTGAAGTGCTTTTTGCTAGATTACAGAATTTCTGCTAAGTCAAAGTATTTCATGTAAATCATAGTATTTATACCAAGTCCCAGTGTTTCTGCCAAATCATAAATCATAAATAATGTGGCGTGTTGGGGGAACAGCTAGTTCTCTCCCATCATGCCTTGGGACATGTGCTGCATTTTAGATGTTCTTGTTTCATTGTTTATGGTTACGTTACTTTTAACTGTTGTCTTGAATGTTGTGTTTATACTACGGTACAAAGTCACTGACAGTTATTGTTTTATAGGAAGAATGCAGTACCATAAGTGAGTTCTGTTATGCTGTTATTGACCCTTGAAGCACATTGTGGCACAAGCAAGTATGTTCAATAAAAAACTCCCCCTACCAGCTTGGGGTGGAAATACAGGCTCAATCTCTCTCTGTGAGTTTCTTTGCAAGATTCATCTGCATGCCACAATAATTTTAATAAAGCAAAGTTAAGATGAGAGGCTGGTGCCAATTCATCTTCAAGCACTGCGGACACTCACGGTTGGAGCAGTTTTTACTGTCATCTTACTGTTTAGCCATAAATTACGTTTGTTTTCAAACTATTAAAATGAAGCCGTTTCTTCTCTCGTCATATCTCCGCGACGGAGGTACAAAGAGCTATCGCAGTCAAAGTTCATGAAATTCTGCTGATTCACCCAGTAAAGGAATTGTGCTTCTATCCCACCTAGTTTTTGAGTTACACGACATTTTGTAACTCCAGAAAACGGCGCTTTACGCCTCTCACCGCGATCTAATTCTGACTGCTCATCTCCCTGTTTTCCAGGCACTGGCTCTCTTTGCCGGTGGCGCATTTGGTAATGACACGGGTCTGCAGCCCAAAGGTCGTGGGTTCAATTCCACCTTGGTCCACATGGTTTTTTTCACTACAAATTTATACACTATCACAGACCTGTAATTTATATTGATAATTTATTACAATTCTGCAAAGTTTTATGATGTTAGCAGTTTGTCTAATACGGACCTCAGATTCTTGTTAACGCTCCATGGCAGAAATACATACAAGTACACAGCCTGATGAAGCAGACAGAAGCAGTACCTCTGATTGCAGAAAGTATTACTACTCCATAATAGTATTTCTGTTAAATCAAAGTACTTCTACTACATCTTAGTACTTCTGCTCAATCATAGTATTTCTGCTAAATCATGGTATATTTTTGCCAAATCATGGTATTTGTGCCAAATTAGAGTATTTGTGCCCAATTAAAATTTCTGTTATGTTATAGTATTACTACTAAGCCATAGCATTTCTACCAAATCATAGCATTTCTTCAAAATCATAGTATTACTGCAATTTCATAGTATTTGAGCGAAATCGTAGTATTTGTGAAAAAACATACTATGTCTGCAACATCACAGTATATCTGTTATGTTATAGTATTACTACTAAATCACAGTATTTCTGCCAATTCAAGGAGGCTGACTGTTACTAAGTGCATCAGTGTACATAGGTCATCTGTTGTGTTGGAGTGCCCTCTTGTGGCGCCTTTGGGTAGTGCCTTAGTAAACGTGAACACTGCAAAGAAGTGGTATCAGACTGGTTTGTAGTGGAGGAATTTGTTGCCAGTTTCTTTCATCTTTAATCTGTATTCATGTTGTAATGTAGTAGTACCACAATATGGCAGAAACACTATGTTTTGGCACAAATACTTTGATTTGGTATACTTTAGCTTCTTCACCCCTTTTCAGCAAAATTTTCATTTTTTTCACCCCTTTTCAGCACAAATTCTAGCTTTTTTGGCTGTTTTCAGAAAAAAAAAACTCTTTTCAGCAGAAACTCTGCTGATTCATCTCTTTTCAGCGCAAGTTTCTGCTTCTTTGCCTCTTTTCTGCAGAAATTCTGCTGATCCACCTCTTTTCTGCTAAACTTTCAGCCTTTTCACCTGTTATCAGCACAATTCTCAGCAGCTTCTGCTCATTTCAGGAGAATTGTCCATCTCTCCACAACAACTTTTTGCAACTTTTCATCTTTTTCAGCTTTTCAGCAGACAGCTTCAGCGTCAAGGCATCCACACAGCATTTTCGCAGGAAATGCAAATTTTTCTAGTTATGGCTTGTTTTGCAGCCACAGTACCTGGGCTCCTCACAGCTATTGAGTCAAAGATGAACTTTTCTGTATACCAAAGTATTCTCGAGTCAAATGTGAGGCCATCTGTCTCATAGATGAAACTCAGCCCACATTAGGTCATGCAACAGGACCATGATCCCAAGCACAGAAGTAAATGCCAACAAAATAGCTTATAAAGGAAAGTCAAGATGCTGCAATATGACCGAGTCAAAGTCCAGACCACAGCCTGATTGAAATGCCGTACAGGGACCTTATAGGTATGTGCATTAAGAAAAAACAAAACAACAACAAAAAAACTCCAAACCTCAGTGAAATGAAGCAACAAGAAGAGTGGGCTAATATTCCTCGACAGTGATGTGAGAGCCTGATAAAGTCATACAGAAAAGAATTACTTCAAGTAATTGCTGCTATAGGTGGTTCTACTGAATCATGGGGTGTATTTAGTTTTTTATGGGACTGCAGATTCAATGGGACTACAGTATTAAAGCTACATCAAAAAACCCCAATTGCAGTATAATTAAATTGGTGAAATTATATTTTCTAGTAGTCTTTTAACCTTTTCTTCAGCCTCTCATAGAAAATTTAAGGTCTTTTCATGGTAAACAGTGTAAGATGCCAAGACTGAAAACCTTAAAAATCTGCATAGGTATCGAATCTAGTTCACTCCTGTAGTTCACAGGAATAAATTGTGCCTGGGCCTGAAGTGCAATCATCTGTTGCATAGGAATGACAGGAACTGTATTAAACAGAAATTTGTTACCCAATAAGGAGGTTAAAGTTTCTGAAAGTGTTATAATCTTAAACGTTTTGTGGAAGAACACAAGATGGAAGAAATTTTACATTCCTTTTTTCAGTCTACCCGGAGTCAGTTAGTTAGGTTTATGGAGAGAGACACTAGTCATGTAAGCACTAACTGTTATTATGAGATGAGAGACTAAAGTGAGCTGGCTGTCTTGAAGGCAAATGGTTATAGGCCTTCCATCACCCTGTCCTTCACACCCTTATTTTCGCTGCGCTACAAATGTCACATTACTTCCCACACTGGATTTGACAGTTGGCACTGAACATAAATAACTAATGTACAATATCTGCATATTTGGAGCCTTTGGTAGAGTCTTTATACAGTGCAGCACATGCTGCATTTTCTTTACTTTGAATATTCTTTACGGAGAACTCTTATAAGCAAATAAAAATAGATCCATTTCTGAAATATAATTACTGCATGAAATTCAAGTGCAAGTAAATAACCTTAGATGATTGTTGATGTCAACTGAACAATCTATTTGGAAGGACCAGGGCATTTTTTATTTGGATGAGGGCCTCATATATAAAGCTAAACTACAAATATATTCATTAAAAAGGCTGGACTGGAGCTTTTTTTGAAGTAGCTTTTTTTTTCTTTCTTTTTTTGCTTCGTAGATTACTCGGACAGATGGTAGGAAAAAATTGTAGTGGAAAAAAAATGTTTCAGGTCACAAAAAAGGAAGCACTGACAGAAAGCAAAAAGGAGCAAAGTAAAAGTCAGAAATGCACCCACAGGCGATATTACACAGACTCAGCAGTGGCAGTTCCAACAGAGCTTGGAATGGCTAAAATGTTCAAAACACAGTGGTGACACCACTTCAGCAAAAGTCATCTCCGCCTGTCAGAGTTAAGAATCTTCAAAGCCAAAGCAACTGAAGAGCCACCTGTTCTGTAATGCCTCCTATAACTGGGTGCTGATAGCAGCAAAGACTGCTTCTAACCCTATTAGTGACAGTATTGGCTCTAAAAAAAAAAGTACCATCCAAGCTATACAGAAATGTCCTTCAGAAAGCCAAGTGCATGAACACAGCACAAAAACTACAGTGACGCCATGATAGTCATCATGTCACAGAGTCGCTAAACAACTTTGAGAACGACGTTTGAGAAATAAAAATGTGTATTTTCGATGATGAGAGGGAGAAATATCTGGCAGTGCTAATTCTCTACAACGAGCTGAACACTAGCATGAATGAATAAAAATGATGGAAGTATGTGTAGCATTTATGCTCGTTTTATGTAGTATTTTAATACAATTTGCGCTCTCCTCTTTCCTCCACAGCTATAATGTCTCTTTTTTTCGAGTCTTATGCGCTGAGCTACAGCGTATGATATGTCTGACAAAAAGGGCAAGCCAGTTACTGTTTGTTTATGCAGTGTTGAAAATATCTAAGGTTAACTTAGTATTGGTCTTGTATAACTTAGTATTTACATTTTTTTACCGCACTTTTTTAGTTTTACAAATACAATATTGATTATATGTCAACAATTAAATGCAGTGAGAACATGATAATAAGTCTTAGTTTTTCTTTCAAGGAAGTTTTTTTCCTGCAAATGCATAGCTGAGTAATTTTCAGCAATAATAATTATAAACAATATCTCATGCCTTTCTCTCCATCCAATGATCCAGAGTGGAATGAGCTGTTAGATACATTGTTTTGTAGTAAAGCTGAAGCTGTAGCATTATTCTCATGTTACTCAAAAATTGGGAAAATGGTGATTCAGCTGCAGCCAAATCATATCCTGGATAAATACTAACCTTAAAAAAAGACCACAAATACACACACTGAATATTTTTTCACTAAAAATCTCATTTAAAACAATGCCACACATTTGTTTGTTCACTCGTGTCTATAAGGGCATATGTATTACATTTACAGAAGTCTCTTAGATCTGTCTGGTTATGAGTCATACGAGTCTGACAGTACATTCCCAGTGCAGGTTTAAGGCTGGTGAAATGTCTCAGAGTTCTGACATGCTCATAGACCCTCATGTGCAGAACCAGAGGAGTCCTCCTACAAGCCAGAACAAACAAACCTGCAACAGCCCCGCCAATGGCAGGAGTGACATAATGAGGACAATGAGCGCACTTCTCTTACAAGTTCTCTTCTCTTATCTGCACCCGTGAAACATGGTTGGAGTATTGAAATCCCATCAGCTGACCTTCACTGTTTTCAAAACCAATTGAAGTGCAAATCAGACACCATTTGTGCGGACAGCGTCAGTAGTAAAGTACTGGCTTGAGCCTCTGTCTGCTTTTGAAATATGACTGCTACAAATGCTCAAAACATCTGAGGTTCAAGATTTGAGAAATTACGTTCATTGCGGTCATAGCTGCCAGTGGGTTTGCACCTGTCCCAACAGTTTAAAAGACTGGAAAAAGAACTTTTGTGGGGCTGCTGGGACTTAAAATATATCACAATTAAGGGACTGGAACTATCAGTTTTGGGGTCATTTATTAAAAAACAAAGCAAAAACAAAACAACAAAGGTACTATATTACACATTACACACTCATTACTTTAAAATATAAATACGTTATACTATTTAACTACTCAATGGGGAAAATAATATACTTGTTAAATTACTTTGCTTTGTAACACCAACTGAAATTCACAGGTACGTAATCACCAGCAAACCTTGGGCTACAGTGCCACTAGCTCACACAAATCCCTACACTAATGAAGAAATACTTTCTTTTAGTGTTAAAGGTTGAAATCAAAGCCGACAACACAAAGTAGAGTTGAAAACCAACCAAAGAGACTTCAACGAATCATCCGTCCACTTGTACTGTAGAAACAAGTACAAATAGAAAAATTGAGGTTAAAATGCTATAAAACTGCATCCATTAAGGCTGTTGTCATTTTAACTTGTGGAAATGCTTTTTTTTTGTTTATTTAATATAAACACACCCCCTAACAATAATCAGTGGTCTCTGTAGCCCGCTCTGGCTTTTTATTAGCACTATTCATGTGCAACACATCTTTCAGCTCAGTTTTTAAAACACAACTTACAATATAACTACAATTATGGTTTACCCAAGAATCACTCTGAGGCTAGCTATGACTTCAATACATGAAGCTTAGGATCTGTCATTTTTTACAGCGAGTCACCCAAACCACGCAGCAGCATATTCATACTTAACCTTGCGTTGTGGATGGATCATCCCAGACGTTTTCTTGACTGCATTTGGTCTGTTTTCAGCGTCTTTTTCCTGATGTATGATTTCATACTGACTGATGAGGTCAGACTTAAGACGAAGATTCAAGATTTGTTTGTTCTCACCAAGCTCTCACTTGGTATCACTTCCTGTTCCTGTTACAACACACAGTGGGGTTTTTATGTAACTTATCGGCTTAGCCAGTTACATAATTTTCAATTAAAAATTTATTGATAATGTCGTATTTCATAGTGTAATCTTCACGTGCTTTATCCAAAGCACACTCTCTGTTGATTCACCCGCTAATTGTTTTCACAGTATTCACTCACTGTGTCTTTAGAGATTTGCTAGCTTATCTTAGCTGGTAGCTGCCTCTAGCAACATGGCCTCTTCACCTCTCCCTCTTGCACTTTCTTGCCCATTGTGTCAGATGTTTAGTTACTCCTCTGCCTCCTTTAGCAAAAATGATACTTGTAACAAATGTAGTCCATTCCAGGATCACTGAATTGGAGACTGACAAAAAGTTAGAGCTCTGTTGAGCCAACCATTCATTTAACATTAACCAGTAATGACTTCATGAATTTCTTCACAAATAAGATTTTAACCACTAGAGAAAAAATTACTCATAATCATCTCACAGATGTAACATTATGTCGGCTACTTTCAGTACCACTGACATATCGTAAAACAGCTAGCTAATCATCTGCAGAGGAATGGCTTATTTGAAGAGTGCAGCATTCAATACTGTTGACCATAATATTTTATTAGAGCGATTAGAGCATGCTGTAGGTATTACAGGTACTGTGCTGCAGTGGTTTGAATCATGTCTACCTAATGGACTCCAATGCATTCATCACACACTAAGGTTAATTATGGAGTTCCACAGGGTTCTGTGCTCCTTTAGGCAGTATCATCAGAAGGCATAGCATACATTTTCACTGCTATCCAGATGACACAAAACTACTACTACTAACTAGTTCATGCATCTATTACTTCTAGGCTGGACTACTGCAATTCATTATTATCAGGATGTCCCAAAAACTCCCTGAAAAGCCTTCATGTGATCCAAAATGCTGCAGCAAGAGTACTGACAGGGACTAGAAAGAGATATCTCTCCGATATTGGCTTCTCTTCACTGGCTCCCTGTTAAATCCAGAATCTAATTCAAAATCCCACCAGTGCTAATATGCTTTGCTGATAGTAAGTTTTGACAACCTACAGAGCAAGAGGTGATAGTAGGAGCGTAGTGAGTGCGTATGTGTTGGTTGAAAGGATGTTGGTATATTTCAAATGTTCAGATGCCTGCGCTGTTCCCAAACCTGATGGCAAAATTCAGGCTGACAGCATCAGTTCAGAGTTGGGATTCTGATGCCCCTGGCAATATTTTTAACCTTTCTCTTGAACTCGTGGGCATTGAATTTCTCCATTAATTTTGCTGCTGAGGTGCAATGCCATTGCATTACAAGGTGGTCAAACATTCTGTAAGTATCTTCCTAATAGTGCATCAGTAAAAGTTGCACAGTGTGATTTGTTCATGTGAAAAGGAGCCACTGACTCATTATCGTGCAGATGATGTGATGAGTGAGGAAAGGACCCCACTAACATGAAGTCAAGATTCCGAAGCTGCTGACTTGTTCCTCTAAAATCCAAAATAAGGGTGTGCCATCCTTTATGTACGAGTGTGTGTGTGTGTGTGTGTGTGTGTGTGTGTGTGCGTGCGTGCGTGTGTAATTTAACTGCAGCCCTCAATAAGCACCTTGGAGTTTGTTGTCATGGCACATTGAAGTCTAGGGTTTAAGTTGTAGAATATCTGTTTTTCAAGGTCAGTCGAATGACAGTGGTATCATCAGTGCATTTAATCATGGCATGTGAGTTGCGCATGTCTGTGCAGTCATGTGTGAACGGTGAGTACAAGATGGGGCTGAGGACTCATTCCCAAAGGGGATCCAGCATTGAGAGGCAGCGCTGAGCCAGTGGAGCTGCCCATCTTCACATCCTGGGGTCTAACAGCGTGGAAGTCCAGGATCCAACTGATCAGGGAGGACCCGAGTCCCACATGTTTAAAAATTTTTGGTGTTGCCTATCATAATTTTCTGTGTGTGGGGGGTAGTAGATTAGGGTTCATACGTTATAAGTTGTGTAAACGAAAATCCACTTGTTACTGACCTCTGGTGCTTATGCAAGAACCATTTTAAACATGCATCAATACATTTGACATCACAATGACTATGTGGCTGCTGTGTGGTAATGTTTCACGAATAGATGCTACTGAATAGTGGGGCTCTTAAGCCTTTTATAAAGTTTTTCTTTAAGGTGAACTTTTAGAGATTGAAATGATGGTTCAGTTTGTCATTCAAGGCAAAGTGGTCTAAGAGTTTAAAGAAAGACTGAAAGAAATGATGTGATTATAATCTAATAGAGGAATATATCTGTGAAATCTTTACATATTACAGAACAGACAACTCCTCTCATCTTCCCACACTTATTGGAAATGCTATTAACAACAATTGATTTCTTATTGCCGGAGGGTTTTTATTCTTATCTTTTTTTTCCAGTTCGTTAAATTTAATGTAATTTTGCAAAAAACAAGAAAAAAAATCATGAACTTCCTAGACTGTTTTCCAATAATTTATAAAACATGCCTGTGTAAAGTTTTGTATTTTTGATGAGATTACAGGCAGTCTGTTCACACAGCTGATATATTCACAAGACATTAAACTAAAGTACAACATCTCATACTGATAAATCGTGCTCAATTGACAAACTGCAAGAAAAATATACTCCTGATACATAATGTACTGCCTTGCATCAATTAAATGCCATGGAACTGCCTTTAAAATCCACATATTTTTTGTGTCAATCCTGTAATGGTCTGCAAAAAAAGCCTGCAACATAGCCAAAAAAAGATACTGTTGGATCAGGCAGTGGTGTGCACACAGAGGAAAATCAAACACTCATCTAAAGCATGGCTACTTTCTTCCGCACTTTGCTCTCAGTATGTTTATGAGCTTCTGAAGTGAGTGAAATGCACAAGGCTGTGCAGGTTAAAGCTCGACAAGGCAGGATTTCATGTGGGGTTACAGGAGGGAGGTGAGGAAGCAGCAGGGTGAAAGTTATGTTGTCAGGGAGGAGAACAATGGGAGAGGACAAGAGAGGCACAGAAGGTAAGAAGCACAACAAAAAGCATCATCTGTTTGTGAGGATGCCTTGCTGTATTGGTTTTTTCATTTCTTCAGGCAGAGCTAAGGCAGCAGAGAGTGAGCACACAACAGAGCAAGTGAACAGCCTTTCTGTGATGTTTGCACCTATAAATAACTTTTTTTTCAATCTTGACATCTATGTTTTTATCTCTAAATCCTCCCCACAGAGCTAAAAATCTATGAGCTGTAACCTAAACATAATTTACACTGCTAATTATCATATCCTCAACATACTGAAAATGTGCCTGCCTGTGTGCGAATTCTGATTTTGTATCCAGCACATCTAACCTTTAATGCACAATTGCCATCATTAAAATCTCCAACCTAGCCCACATGAGACCATTTGAATGGGATTAAAGTGGCGATGTCAGTTTTGGTTTCAAGGGAGGATGCCTTGACTTTGTGTGGGGCAAATTGATGTCAGGAATGGTGGGGAGGAGAGGCAGTGGTGGGGGGAGTGTCTCCTGATGCATTCTAAAGTGGCAGTGAGTGGACCAGCATCTATTATTTATCCCCCCTACCCACCATTAAGCCTGTAATGAGCTGGTTTAATTCACTGGGCAAACAGGCTTACAGCAGTCATGTATCAATAAATGTTAATTATCCTGGCTCCTGGTCGCATCTTCGAGTGCCCCAACACTGCAGTCTTGGCCTGATTGCTCCAGCATGGAATCCAATATGTTAGATGTCAATGCGGCATCAACTGAGGAATGTGGGGTGTGTTGTTTAGACAATTACTGCTGCCCTCCCAAGCCTTGGGTTTAGCATAATGGAGCAGGCCCTGTACTGTTAGGGCAATGCTGGCTCATCTGGATTCTCTGTCAACATAGCTATTGATCCGGCATTGGAACAGTGTCAGATCATTGTCTGTCTTACAGCACTAAATCATCATCATCATTTGCAACCCATAACAATGATCTAGGTAAAGTAAGTGGGAAGCAATGGAGATTTGATTCAAATGGATAGGAATGTATTTTTTTCTTTAATCACATGAGAAATTACAGTTAAAATTACCAACTTGCAAGTGCTGTTTTTTCATGCCTGTGGATCTTAAATGGGAATACAGTCTTATACTTTAAGAAGTGTTCAGTGCTTGAACAAATGAATTCTTAAAACAGGCCTGTCTAAATCATTGTAACTGTAGCTTTAAGGAGTAAAGCGTCTCTGGTGAACCAGGCCAAGCCACCTGTCAGCTCATGGTTTAACCAGTGTAAGCCGACCCTCCTTTGTGACCTCTCTCTAAACCGGAGCAGGAGATGGAGTGAAACCCGCTTGAACTGGAATCCCAAACAAAAATGCAGATGAAACATGATGAAATTTAAAACAACTCCAGAAAAAGATTTAAAAAATAATACGAGCATTAATTAATTTTCATCCATGAAATAACAGCACAATAACCTCATGCAAGGAAACCAATAAATTGACATTTAGTCAGAATTCTGACTTTTTTCTCAGAATTCTGGGGATAAAAAGGATGTCCCCACTTTTCTTTTTCCATTGGCCCTTATCCTCTTCCATACATTCGTGATGCCGTTCAGTTAAAAAAATTTTGATCACTTTTTTTGATGACCAGCAAAAAGAATGTGATATATCTGTGCCCACTTTGCCTCTGTGAAATAGAAAGCAAGGGTGGCCACAGTGGGGAAAAAAAACTCTTTGGGATTAAGAAAGCACTTCAGAAGGAATGACATTACTAAAAGCCAAGCATATCCATTTGGACAGTACTGCTAGTTAAGCCAGCATCACAGCACTTTAATGTCTCTCTTGTCCCCCTCCACACACACACACACACACACAAGCATGCACACGCACATGCACATACATAATTTTCTTAAGACACGATTTGGTTCAGCTGCTTGAACTGCTTTATTACGTTTTTTTCCAGTTCAAGTACAGTTCAGTCCTCTGATCCCCTCAGCAATCCCTGGGGTACAGCCGGAGAAGGACGCATGACATGATTAATGGGCAGCAGAGGTGGCTGATGGGACATTGGGAGAGGGTATTTGTGTGGTAGGGGGATGTCAGTGGGCACACCAATATTGAAATGTTGCAAGCAATTGTAACGTTTCATTTTAAATGAAATGGATCTCTGAGTGTATTTGATGCGATCACCTGTAGAAAACAGTGACGGATTTGCTTCTATAATCATGAAATGCCTAAGTCTCCAAAATAAGATGTATTGTAGGAACCAGGTATGACAAGGTGTCTCTGGTTCTTCTGCCTCGATTTGACCATTTCCAAAAAGCTGTCCTTTATAATAATGGTACAGAAATATAAAAGTGGCTGAAAAATGTATTGAGCACTTGGTTGAGGTAGGTAAAAGTTAGCAGGTATGTGAAAATGAGATCCTGAGGTTAAACACTGATATTCAGACACTCTCACACTAAACCCTCGACCACTTTGGCCTTATTTTCTGCTGTTCCATGTTTAGGGCTCATTTTTTTCTAATGGAACTAAATGTAATCTGACTGTCTAAGAGATGCACGACTGGTTTGAAGTATTCCCTGTTTCAGACAAAAGTTAACATCATTGTTGGCTTGGACCTGCCAGTTTTATAAACTTGCTGTCATTTAGCTCCATTATGACAGTAAATATAATAGCAGAAGCAGATACTTCCAGGGTAAAACTTCGATGACCTAACTTTTCAAAGCCTGACATGAAATGAACAGGCAAAAGGTCACCATGTAAATGAGGCCATTTCCTCTAAAATGTCATGATATGGCATATTTTACCAGTGCCTGCTGAAACAAGCAAAAGCAAACAACAACAAGCAGGTATTATGGTGGAACTGGAGTTAAAGGTAATTTCAGTGTCTACCTGTGAACGCTGCACAGTGTTCCTCCTGACATGTCGCTGTTGCTTTTGTGTGCGTGTGTGCACGCATGCCTGCCCGTGCGCGTGTGTTATATGACAGAGAGAAAGAGACAAGGGTAGACAAAATGTGCCCCTCTAGCCTTTGTAATTATGTGCCAATTTTCTCCCCGTCAGTTGCCTTTATCATCCCTCTTAGATCTCACCTAGGGGTCGGAGACTGTCACACTCTGGCACCTCCATCTCTCAATGTGTGCCGGATGAAATGTAGAAGTCCTCCCATTGACCTCTGCCTGCCAGCTCCAGCTTCCCTCTCCCCCTTATTTGTTTCCTCGTAACAGGAGACATTTGGAGATAAGAATAATTATCAATCAGCAATCTCAGCAGCTATTTATGCAGCCACTGAAGAGGAGACAGTGGATGGGTGTTACTTTCTGACACTGACTTGAGATGCCATGATAGATAGTCGCCGTCATGACTGCACATCTCCTGCTCTCAGAAAATGATCTGTAAGAGATTTCAACATGAGGACAAACAACATTAAATTTACTTTTTTTTATTAAAAGTGACTAAAATGCATGCTATAGGAAATAATTTTATATTTATATTTTAATGACTGTGAAATATGTAATATATCTTCTTTTTTTTTTTTACATTTAGGCTTCAAATCACCTAAGAAACCTGACATTTTGCAAGCAGACCCTTGGGTTAAATTGATGTCAGTGGCCTTAGTGTACACTCATGTGACATGATGCTTCACCCCAGCATGGGAAGAAAACTAGTAATAACAATCCCCCATCTCATGTGACATTTGGGCAAGCAAAACTATAGGATAGGAGACAAGAATAAAGAGCACATCACTGGGCTGCACACAGCCTTCCACCCTAACATGCAAGTTACGGTTGCACAAGAGAAGGTAATCCCACTTAAGCCTTAATTGTCTGGCATTCCTCATTTTTAAAATGTCACAACTCTATTGCTCGGAGAACATTTCTGTCAGCCCAAGGGGACAAGGCATAATTAGAAAATATGTTCAACTCAAGGAAAACATGATTGAGCTTAGATGCCTCTCAAGGTTTTCAGCATGACTTGTTTTCTAAGCCACACGCGAGGAACATTGTGTTTTATACAGCAGTGAATTTCCATGTTGGAGGCAGCTCATCTGGTTAGTTCACTTTCTCATTTGATTCTGATATGAAATAATAAAATAACTTGCCAACGTTTTGGAACCGTGAGGCTTTCTCTCGGTTTAAAGTGAGACAAATTGTGGTTTCCTGATAATAGACATTGACATGCCAATTAGGTCAGCCCCACTGCGTGGTCAACCAAATGGACCCCAGCTGTCCCTATTAAAGCAGATTGATTCCTGCTTTAGCTGAGTGGAAACACCAATTGAGTTTAACAGTTTGTTGTTGTTGTTTTTGGATTCCAAAAGCAGCAATCCATGTGAGATAATAACCACTGGTCTCATCTTTTTTTTTTTCTTTTCAGCAGACAGTAAAATATCACATTTAATCAAACTGTATGCAATCTGCCAACTGCAGATGTCAAATTAGGCCAGTGTGTCTGTATGGTCCACCTTCTCGTTTACTGAGTCTTACAACAGGGTGAAAAACAGATATTTTCCAGTTTTACGCAATCTTCTAACTTCCTCGTGCAAGTTGAATGATTGATTAGCCAGGTTTAAGTATAGACATGGTTATTAAAAACCTACCTCACTGCCTTTCAGGTAGAATTGCCTGTCTTGACACTGAGACTCAGCTGGACATTTGACAGGTCGGTGTAGTCCACGCATGGAGGTGTTATTTCACCCAGAAGTTAGAGCCGCATCCACCTACGCCATTTCAAGTCAGGGTGACAATAGACTCGGTCCCGGTGGCAGAATTCTGATTTTTAATTTCGTCTACAGAGTTTGTTGAAAGAAGGAAGTTCACAACTTTCAGCTTTAGGGACCTGGTGTTAAGATGTTTCAAAGGACTGAAAAACAAGTTTTTAAAAAGCCTCTAAATGTCTGTAATCACACACAGTAAATGAGTAAGTCTGTACAGTAAGCAGTAATTGTTTGCTTCTCTTTTTTTTATTCTTAATCTAGCACCTCATTGCTTTGTTTTCAAAACTGCTCAACTAATGATTATGAACCTTTTTTTTAAACAGACTAGCAAAACACATTGGTTAATTGTGTTTTCGCCTTAATTGCCAAACAAGGAAATGCTTAGCGTGTGAGTAAAGATGTTTTTAAACTACGCTACAATGACCCTGAATTTTGAGGGTCTATTAAAACACGATGCCGTACCCCCGGTGTACAGCTACAGCCTGAAGAGCTCTGTTGTCTCCACATTGTGTCATCACCATCTGTTTTTACATCTGGGACCCCATTTCCCCACAGAAAAGCTGTCGAACATCATCTCATCTATATTTAGCGAGGCTAATATCAACTGGTGTTGACATTCCCTTCTCTCATTACACTGTTATCACAACCTTGCAACCTTTGAATTAATTAGCTGCTGCAAGTCAATTAGCCTCCCCAGCAAATGCACCCCGCCTGTCAAAACACCCTTCAAAACCTTGAGACTCCAAGAGTTTTAAAATAACTGCTTGGGGTTGAATCTCGCTTGTTGGCAATTGTCAGTTCGGCTTGCATCAAATAAAGAGTAAAGCTAATAGCTTTTTATCTTTGATGAACCTTCACGCAAGCTCAAAAACTGTTTAATGACTTTAAATTGAATTTAGGTCAGATACCATTTTGCTCACAGTTGATTTGCAGGCTAGATTTTGGGGCATAATGCCCTCTAAATGTTTCTCTCTCTACAGTATGACAGCATGCCAACCAGAGCATGAGAATGAATGCTTTATTACTCACGGGTACTTTTACTTTGCCTAAATCCAAAAGCATATCATTGCAGCATACGTCTACAAGCACTGAACAAATGTAATTTATTCACAAATCACGTTATACATTATATCATAAATGAAAACATATATTCTCGTGTGTAAATGTTCAATTCATGTTAAATGTATTTTTTATAAGATGATAGCTTCCAGCTGGCATCTTTGTCCGTTTAGTTTGTTATTTATATTGTGTCCGTTGTTGCACTTTTATTTATAGTACACCAATATTATAATCAAGCCCAAACCTCCGGGGCTGAAAACTGCAGCAAGAATGTAAGTGCCAAAACATGTCTTTGATTGGCCACCTGAGGTTGGCTCCAAACATGAGTCAGTTGATTTTAAGATACCCATTTTAAAAATAAATACATTTAAAGGCTGGTAGAAAAAGTAAACATCCTGAGGTTAGCTGGGAACTTAGCATCCTCCTGTCCAAATATGATCACCTTTTCTTCCACATGACCAAGATGTCACTACCTCAAAACAGCCTTACAGGCCAATGGCTTATGCTGGGTTGCTGCATCTCTTATTAACATATGTAAATGTATTTTTTCTATATTTTACTGTGTAAACTCATTGAAGTTTGCAGACATTTGTTCCTGCCACAGCATTTCAGTCGGGTTGAGAACTAGACTTTGACTGGGCCACTGCATCAGTCAAAGATTTGCTGCTCTGCTTAGGAATATTGTCTGGTTTCAAGACCAAACAGGATAATTATGCTAGACGGATGGATACAATACTTTGGTATACAGAGAAGGTCATCTCAATGACTGCAAGGTGCCCAGGTCCTGTGGCTGCAACAAAAGCCCAAATCATCACCCCTCCAACAACATGCTTGACAGCTGGTGTTTGTGCTGATATGCTGTGTTTGGTTTTCTCCAAATGTTGTGCTGTGAATTATGGTCAAACATCTCCTTTTTGGTCTGATCTACCAAAGGTTACAGAAGTCTTGTGCTTTACTCAGATTCAGGTTTGCAAACTTAAGCCATGGTAACATGTTCTTTTCGGAGTAAGAAGCCTTTTTCCTGGAAACCATTCCAAACCAGCCGTACTTGTTCAGTCTTTTTCAGTTGTGCAGTCATGAACTTTAACATTAAAGTTGCAAACTGTGGGCTGTGGAGTTGTTTTTTGGAGTTTCTCTGAGCACTGCACGCTCTGGCCTTGGGATGAATTTGCTAGAACGTCCACTCCTGGGAGGATTGCGGCATTGTATTATCACCAACCTGAATGCTCCAGGCCAGCAAACTGCCAAAACTTCTGCTTTTAGAGAGGTGGTGATACTAGTACCTACCCTCTCATTACTGTGTAGGCAGTAAGAGTTTTCCACGAGACTTTATCCAGTCCTGGGAAAACTTTTTTTTCATAGGACTGTAAATTATACTCTAAGAATATTTGCTGTGCTCTGGATCTTAATGAATAATGAAACAAAACAAAAAATAGTTGTGGTCGACATAGTGATGAATATATAATGTAGCCTCACATTTTGATGTTTCCACATGGGCTCTTGTTCCTGCTGTGAGCTGAATTTTATCAGGTACCTGCTCCTGTAGTGAACTTTGACTCAGAGGACTCTGTTGATTAACTGTGCCCTTAAAGGCATTTATATTAAAAATGGTGCTCAGCAATCACCTAGTTTCTCTGTTGCTACAAAAAATAAAATAAAATAAAAAACAAGAGAAAGCTTCCATTTTGTTTTATTTATTTATTTTTGGTTTGCTTTGTTTTGTTTTTCAACTGACTAGACTGTGATTTATGCTGCTCTGTATAGAATGACCTCAAAAACTCTCTTTGAAAAGGTTTCCAGTGAGACATGCTATCATTTATAAATATAATGATGTCAAGGGCGTGTGTCTGCTGTGGGCACGTTTTTTGTTTGAACTCCTATTTGTTTGTGTTTATATATTCATATATATTCACATTAACCCCTTCTGCTGGGATTACATGCACAGTAGCATTTCAACATTATATAAGGAGACACTCTCCAGCCACTTTATTAGGTACACCTTGCTAGTACTGTTTGCTAGTTTGCAGTTTGCATCATAATTGCCTTAATTCTTCAAGGCATAGATTTAACAAGGTGCTGGAAAGATTCTTCAGAGATTTTGGTCCATATTGACACGATAGCATCACAGTTGCTCCAAATTTGCCGCTTGCACATCCATGATGGGACTCTCCCATTCCACCACATCCCAAAGGAGCCTTATTAGATTGAGCTCTTGTGACTCTGGAGGCCATTTGAGTACAGTGAACTCATTTTCATGGTCAAGAAACTAGTTTGAGATGATTTGAGTTTTGTGAGATGGTGCATTATCCTGCTGGAATCAGAAAAGGGTTCATTGTGGTCATACACGGATTTACACGGTCAGCAATAACAACCCAGGTAGTCTGTGGTGCTTTATTTGAGTTACCGTTGCCTTCCTATCAGCTCGTCTGGTCAGCCATTCTCCTCTGACCTCAGACATCAACAAGGCATTTTTACCCAGAGGACTGCCATTCACTGGTTATTTTCTTCTCTTTTTTTGGACCTTTCTCTGTAAACCCTGCAGATGGTTTTTTGAGAAACTGTGCCACATTCAGAGTCATCAAATCACCTTTCTCCCCCATTCGGAAGCTTAGATTGAATTTCAGCATGTCTAATCATGACTACATGCCATGTGACTGGTTGATTAGATGACAATCAGTTGAACAGGTGTACCTAGTAAAGTGCCTAGTTAAATAAGTCTGTGGTAAATAAATGCCAGAGGTGTTGGGGTGGGAATAAAACCAACCAGGGAGCTGAAACTCAAACCATAAACTCCAAATGCAGGCAACGTTCCTCCCAGATCTTTTAGGGGCACTGAGTGGCTGCTCTAGGTTTCAGGTCATGCTTGAAATGGATTTTTCTGGGTGTTACAGTCACTGAGAATATGCCTCAACTGCCAAGAGGTAGATGAGAAATAGAGTTGTTAGACCTACAACAGAAACAATTATTTATGTCCCCGTGAGTTTCGTGGCTGGCTTTATGATTCTTTTACCCGTCTCTTGAAAAGGCAATGCTATCTAAAACTAAGATATTATAAAAACACTCAGTAAGTCGCAGATCAAAGTTATACACACACACTTTTTAATGATGTAAAATTGCAAATCAAGTTTTTTAATTGTAACTTTTTCTTTTTCATTTCATGCACCTTTATATTACATCTTGTTTTCATTACATTTCATTCTGTATGACTTCGATTTATTTTTTCACAGAGAATTGAGCAGAACGTGTTTGTTGTTCTGGATCTCTTCTACTCGGTAACGCAGTTTAACTTGCCTTTGTGCTTTTGTGTTTGAAAGATGCGGTACAAATAAACTTGCAGTGTTTTGCCTTGGCATACAGATAGTTTATCACTTAGAGTAAAGGGAAATATAGTGTGAAAAACAACAGAGGGAGTGACAGACAGTTAGAGGTATTGATGCATTTCGGCAAAAGCTACAATAAATCTTGACCTGCTGTCTACCTGTCAAAACAGCGGTGCTTTTTCTGAGAATCGCTTCTGTAAAGATGTGAAACTCAATTTAAAGCAAACCGTAGGCTTTTGTTTCAGCAAATTCAGTGTGGTGTATGATTTGTGGGATTTCAGAAGTGATATACCGACTGGCGTAGCCTTGCATATCCAGGTATATGCATTTTATTTTTGCATGCAGCTTTTTTCCCGAGCACGTGCCTCGTGTTGCTTTTAATCAAAAGCATTGTCATGTAGGATTCATATTCATTCTTTTTCCACACTAGCGGATGCAATCGAAACGGCGCCTGTGTATACACAGCAAATCTCTATCCTGGAATATAGATCAACACGGGGAAAATGCAAAAGCACATGGATGAAAAAATGGCGGGGGAAAAGAGATAGATTGAGTCATGAATTTGAATAAGTGTGGAGGGAAATGGCACAGGTTAATAACAGGGATAAATCATATCTTTCTCACAGCTTGAGGCTGTGGCTTGTCAATCCTTCTGTGTCGTTAGTCATCCTCTCTCAAAGACCTGACAGAAATACAAACGCATAAATAGAGGAGACAGAAATCTCTAGCAGCAATTCTGACCTTGCTTCTCAGAAAAATCAAATGAACAAAGTGACTTAGATTCAAAAGCAGACAGTGCAAAGGCGCTTTGCTCATATCCTCACACCAGTTTCGTCTGTTTTCAAAACTCAAGAACATACTTTTTGTTTAGTTATTACGGGGATGCTCAGAATGATGTATTCAACCAAAAAAAACGTATCCATGAGACAATTCTTTTTTTGTGAAAAGGGTGTATGAAATACATCTTTACATATAGTATGATGTTCCAAACTTAGCCACTACCTAGGTCAATATTCAAGTCGCCTATTAATTTTTCATGATCAAGGATTCACAGGTAGCAAATTTCACAGCTCGTCATTGGAACGATTGTGTTTCGAGCAGGAGTTAGCCTGAAACACAATAGCTCCGAGGGTACCCGATCTCCTCTGGGGTAAACTGAGGTTAATAACAATAATATGCAGTGGCTTTCTTGGGTCTTGAGGTCAGACATTGTGTTCTCACAATGTTAGGTTCTGCTAAACATTCATAAGCCTAGTGAAAATTGATTGATACGGGCACATAGCCAATAGTTCTCCTGTGGCCGATGCACAGAAAAGCTTGGCTCATCCATTAATGAAAAAGGAAAAGCATGAACAAAATGTTAAAATCCAAAGTAATGATTTCAGACAGTCGGTGTTTCTTTGGTGAGGTTTAGCGCTGTTTTCACTAAGATTTCTCACTCCATAATTAAGTGAGATGTTGATATTTTTGAAATGTCAACATTACTGCTGTAGTTAAAGGAAAAGAAGAATGAAGCCAGGTAATGGCGCATCAGTCAGCACAGGAAATGTAAGAAATTTCTATAAAAGATAACAAAGCAAGAGCGTGAATTACACGACCTGGGGAACGTGTTAAATAACATACGCCATTGCAAAACGTGTGCGTGTCTGTAGAATTTGCACTCGGGCTAAAAGGAAATCAGGAACGCTGATTGGTAGCGAGAAGAAGAATGGAGACGAGGCACAAAAGTAGCTGAAACTTTTAACAAGCGAGGAGTGTGATAAGATGGGACTCCAGAATGATGTTTGAGCCATTATGCCTGTGAGACAGACTTTCAGTCACACACACTGATATGCACAGTTTCCATAGCAACACACGTTTGATTTTTTTGGGGGGGCCGAAAATATTACTTTTTTTGTCCGATAAAATAAAACATAAAGGTTCAGTCAATGGGAAGGATTGCTGAATTTTAAATGTGTGAGTGTCAAAAAGGAAGTATCAGTCTAACTTTTTAACTCAGATGGATTTGCCACATGTCTCACTTTGTGGTTGTGAGTGTTGGCTTTGTTTTCCCAACTTGCAACACATCACAGTTAATGTGACATAAAAATATTCAATTATGCAGCAGGTATATATTTTCTGAAATGTTTCTGTATATGGACTATATTTTCCTCTGCACTCACAGGTTGGGACACGTCCTCCACTTCTCTTGCCTCTGATTTTTGGCAGTTAAGAGGAGCTTAACAACATTAATTATGAGTGTTTATGAGGGAACCATGATAATTGGGGTTGAGAGTAACTGGCTTAACTATTAAAAAAACACATGTAACACAAGACAGGCGTGTAAATAGTACAAAAATACAAAAATAAAACAAATCTACATAAAATTGACCCTTTAATGAATCAGATATCAGTTGTGTGACTTCTGTTATGTTACCTGGTTTGTGAGTGCACACTATTTTACACACTTTAGCCCAAAAGTGTCATCTCCAACTAACAAACACACAGAGACCCGACTCTGCAGATGTTCCTCCAGAGAAGCTGCTTGTCTGTTTGTGCTGCTCAAATATAAACTGTGTGAAGGCTGACAGCGACTGGGAACATCCACGGCGCCACAGTGAAAGTATTTTATTGCCACTTTAACTTGCTGGACAGTTGGCCCTTCTGCTTTGGCTTCTTTTAGTGATCACTAGAGCAAATATTTCTACAGATAATTTTTGATCATGGAGTTGCACAAAGACAGCTATCATGTTATTAGAAGAGGTGTCAAAAGTACACAAGTAGAAATACTTGTGTTAAAAAATACTCCAGTTAAAGTTGAAGTACTGATTCAACATCTTTAGTAGCTCTTTGAAGGGCATTTCTACCAGCTATTTTTATAAAGTTAACTCAACCCTAATGCTCAATTAAGATAATAATAAATATTATTAATAAACTTAGTAATAAACTTTCTTTCCCTTTCTTTTTTACTGTGCCTCCAGACTTCAACAGTGCAGCCTGTGATCAGCTGACCTGCTCCTACTGCTGCTCTGAGGTTTTGAGCTTTTTATTGATTTACACAGCTGAATTTAGCAAGATGTAACCCACTATTTCAATTAGTATCAAGCTGGGCTCCAAAAGATAAATGCCAAAAAATATATCCAGCAAAATGACACGGTCGGTGTAAATGGCTGCATTAATAATAAATGAGTCTGGAAAATACTACACAAAATTCACAAAATATTCATATGGATTTTATGTGTCCTGTGTGTAAAGGCCTTAAGAATTAGCCACCTATTGTGACTAGCTATGCTAACCTGCTGCACTCAGTTTATGATGGTGCTTTTAAACCACACTGCTGCAGAGACATACAGTAGAAAGGAAACAAACAACCACAAATATTATCATCACCTCCAAAAGGAGGAAGAATAAAATACACGTGAGCAAAGACAACATGTTAGGCACTAACAACAGATACTCAGCACCACTGTAGTCAGCATTCGAGGGCAGTTGTTACAATAGTAATATAGCCTACATAATCAACAGTGTTGGGGTCTTTACTTTAATAAGGCAACATTGCTTGTTGCCTTATTATTATAATACAAAACTTAACATACATTACTTATTGAAAATAATTTATTACACTACTTTCATGTTACTCTGTAACACTTCATACCAATTACCACTTTAACTGTACAAACAAGTACAGATACTGCTCATCGTTGCCTTTGTTGAACATCATGCTGAGCTGGGGTTGGCATGCACTCACCTTTAACATCACTCTGGTTCATGGTCAGCTTTGTTTTAGCATCCAGTCTGTGCAGATGCAAATAGCTGATCCTGTATTTGCAGTTTAATGCAGTTGTTTCTGTCTTGGATTTCACTGTCACAGCAACAAGTTAATGTTCATATATCCATGGTTCAAATGTTACAGACTGCTCCTTTTTCCTCCTACCTGGCCACACACTGAACTCTGCTGAATAGAAAAAGCATGGCTGATGTTATTTTTGTTTGTTTTTTTATTTCTATATGCCCATCCCTGCAGATAAATGGATAACCTATGTAACACAAGTAATGACATAATTACTGTATACTATATAATTACTGACATAATAACTGTAATCTGATTGCTAAATTTAGTACAATTATCTATTACCTTTCTGCATTACTGAAAAGTAATCTATTGTTGTAACATATTGTAGCATATTACACTCCACCCTGCTAATCAGAACTTGCTTCCAACCACTGACCCATCCCTGTCAGTCTGAGTTGCTCTGCAATTAAAGGGATCATTGCAATCTGGCCCACACACCAGTGCTAGGTTAGGTTTTGAAGTAGTGTATTTGCATGCAGCGACATACTCTAATTTTGACAGCAGCTGTGAACAAACAGAGTGGCTAGTCGTTCATGCAACGTACTGAATTCATATTGCATTTGGGCGAGACAGACCTGACAAAGCTAACTGGCAGACAGAGTAAGAAAACCTTGTATTGCCCACTAAGTTGGTGCTCCTAAGAGGACGTAACCTCATGTCAAAAACCACAAATAGCCTGATACTTAGCATGCAGACATGAGCGTGATATCCATCTAACAACTCTTAGCAAGAACACAAATCATCATATCAAAGTGGTCCCTTTTTAAAAAGCATTCAAAGACATCAACAGGTACAGTTCGAATTTTCCAGAGTGAACAAGCTATGAAGCGTGACAACGTGAGTGACAAGGATGTGATAAATTCTGTGCAGTGACGTTTGATTAAACAAATGAGAGGAATAAGACTGCAAACAGAGTGGCGGTTCTTTTCCAAGCTGCTATTTCACCTCATGAATGTCAATGAGGAGGTGGTGCGAGGTTATATATAGTCGAAGATTGAATGCTGGGTCTATCCCTCTGCCTGATAATGCCCCTCTGTTTGTCTTCATGTGTAGATGGAGAGATGTTTACGCTTACAGCTACAGAGCCCTAGCATCACACTCGGCTCTCCCATACAGAGAGAGGCAGAAAGAATAAAGAGAACGAGAGGAAGGCTTAGAAATAGAAGGACAACGAGCCTGAGTTATATTTGCAGAAAATGCCTGTAGCAGGGGCACGCAGACACAAATACACTCACATGCAGATAACTCAGTAGACAGTGTGTGGGCCATGCCCTTCCTGTGACGCCAGCTCAGTGGACACACACAGCATGCAGGAGTCATCGCTGGCTGCCATGGATAATTACCATAATGAATGTAAAGGCCCAGACCTCCACACCACTGTAAAAATAGCCCACAAGCATATACAATACCAAAATACTAACTGCTGTCTTATTGAAATAAAAATTAGACAAGTGAGGCATTGATGTATGGCATCTCACTAATCCCGCCATCTTTTTGACATTTTGAATATTATTCATGCTCAGCAGTCAGGATTAATGATGATGAAAAAGCCTTCCATAAACTGTATATAGTGCAGGCTCATATACACAAAAACTTGTATTTCTTCACAAATGCTGAGATATTACCTCAGTGCGCTCTAGGACAAACCTGCAATTGCCCTGCCAACGTTTTTCAAAGGGTAAATAATCTTGAAGCTTCACAGATCTTACAGAGCTGCTGAATAATGCATGCTCAAAATTACAGTTGCCGCGATAGCCGCCTCTGTTGTATCACCGCACCCTCTCTCTCTCCTATTGATCACGGCCCATAATTCCCTCTGTCTAAAAAGCGGGATGTCACAGGGAAGACTCCGATAGGATATTCTGCTTTGTCATCCTTGGGGGAAAAAATGAGTCCCTCTGTCTGCAGTCGCACTTGCAAGTGAAAATTGCACACTCCACCAACCCAAGGATACGAGCTTTGGAAATAATGCCTGTGGAAAAGCCTGAAATAACACTCGGGATACATACGTACCTCTGGTTTGGTGATTCTCTCTGTTGAACCATCCTCTTTGCTTTGTTTAGTACACATTACCAAAGACTTGTGTCCACGTTATTCTATAACCCTCAGCAGGATGAAGTACATAAACAAAGCCATTATTTATGACTGTGGGCAGCTCACGACCAGTTCAAATGAACATGGAAGCTCCGCAGTTTATTTTACAAAGACCAACTAATGATGATGCTATAGCTTGAAAACTAGCTCAAATCCAACTAATGCACATAAAATATAAATGATTCTCATGATGTTTGACCTTGTTTTTATTTGTTTGTGTCAGAAACTTTTCAATAACATGTATTTTGCACTCTTTTTAAATGCAAGTGGCATTTTTAAATGCCTGAAATTAAAAGGACTGTGTGGTAAAACATGGGGTGGCTTTTATTGTGAAGCATTCACTGCAGAAGCAGTGGGGTTTTTGTTGTTTGTTTGGGGGAGATTAGCACTGAAAGGTATTTGACCAAACTGAAAAGAAAAAAACTGCAGCCATTTTCAGAATCTTTTTATTTATGTTTAATAAATGTTTTGATAATAATTGCAGGAAACTGCATGAAGGGTTGGAACTCCTTAGCAAAATAACCAACCCTCTTCACTGTGCTCTGCTGTTGTGTGGAAATCGGCTTGCACTGTGCAGCAATTATTGATCGACTTCTTTACTAATATTGTGAGATTATTCGGTTGTCTTGTAAACCGATACAGTACTAGTTCTTCTGTTGTATTCTGATAAAGCAACTGCTTGCAGGGATTGTTTTCTGCCTCCAGAATTTCCTTCTGTTGTATCTACCATGAACCACCGGTACTGCTAAGGGATCATTTTAACTATGACTTTGATTGTGCTTACACATTTCAAGTTGCTAAAATAAGAAGCTTCTTTATGTACTGTCATTTCTGATACAATTACCAAAAACAATAAAGAAGTCTTTTGGTTTAAGCCTTTCAACAGTAACAATGCTGGAGATATACAAACCTACATATGTACCTTCATCTTCTTTGTCTTTTGACCTTTAGGAGTCGCCACAGTGGATCAGCTGCCCCCATCTCAGCCTATCTCTAGCATCTTCTTCTGCCACAGCAATCCTCTACATGTCCTCCTTCACAACATCCACAAGTCTGCTCTGCGATGGTCCTATTTTCCTCCTGTCTAGTTCCTCCATCTTCACTATTCTTTGTCCAGCATGTCCAGTATCCCTCCTCTGCACATGTCCAAACCATCACATCAGGTCTCACTTCCATCTTGTAAACCTTCCCTTTCACTCTTGCTGCTATCCTTCTGACACAAATCGCCCTTTGCACTTGTCTTCATCCACTCCACCCTGCCTCCACCCTCTTCTTCATCTCTTCCGTGCATCTCTTCTTTCGAAGGCGTCCATTTTTTTCACTCTCCCTGTGTTTATGCACCACTTTACATTTAATCATTTGTTACTATTAATTTCTGTTTCCCTTTTAAAAAGGAGTTTGTCCGTCCCACTTTTCCTTCACCAAGTTATTGCAATGTGGCGCCATATAAATAAAACTGAAGCAAATTGAATTGAGTCCACCTCCCTCCTTCTCATTCACATGTATTATGTCTTTCTACGTCTGACTTTCATTCCTCCTTCCTACAGAACATACCTCCACCTCCACAAAGACTCCTGCCGGCCCTCGTCTGTTAACCTGTACCCACGTTTGATTTAGGAAACATTTTATGCCGTATGTTCTTCCAGACACAGCCATTCCCATTTATTGAGACTTGGGATCAGCACCAGGACTTCACTGGCTTGTAGCCCCCCCCATGGCTGGGTTACAATACAGATATAGTACTACAGGTGCTGAATCCACTGAAAAGTTTTCCCTTTACTCTGCAGAACACAAGAGAGCACAACATCAAATTTCTCCCTGATAGAATTGTGATTTTATGATCTGCTGTGTTGTTTTCTGATTACACTCCCCACTGTGTCATGGATGCCTTCCAAAAACTTTATATACCACTGAGCTACCTACTGTCTGGGGAGACTGAAACACATGGTCCTTCAATAAAAGATAATAGAAGTGACAATAAGATTTACCATCTTCATTCATCTTGTTCATTACCATCTTCAGGATACTGGAAAAAAGCCAAACCACAAACCCTCAAAGCCCACCAGCTATTCTGGAATAACGCTTATGTGAGGCAGCTGGTAATTCATTACATGTAATAGGATGCTACAGTGTAGTTGTGCTTCAGGGCTACTACTTATTCAGTCTTTGATAAGAGTTATAAAACCTATTCCTTATAAGTTTCTCTGTGAAAGAAGCTTAAAGTAAAAACTCAGAAGAAGGGCTTCTATAACAAATACACCAGATGGACAATAAATCCAGTATAGAGGATGCTTACACAATAAAATAAAAATACTTCCATAAATATAAATATATTCTTTCATTCTCTCTGTGTGGTGCCTGCGATCAGTGTCACCATAGCAGCTCTTTTTCTCTCAGACTGCAGTGGAAGACTGGCGAAAATTGGTCTCTAAGGACAAAAGTAGCATTAATATACTGTAACTTTAAAAAGGTGTCGAGGTACGGTGAAGTAACTTTTTTGAATGCGTGGCCCCGTTGAGGTGTTATTAGCCACATAAATGTCAAGCAAGTGCCTTCTCGTGAAGCTTTGAACCATGTCTGAACATGCTGCCTCCTTGCAGGAATCATAACAAATTAATGATTACACCACATAGATGTGAGAGTGGGGCTCTTTACTGGGGCGAGAAGAGCTCACAGGGCAATGAGATCAATAATAGTCTATGAACAGCTCATGACCCTTCGTTCCCTTTTAAGCTTCACTCCCTTGATAAGGTCTGTTGGCTTCCTATCATTACTTTGTGTGCCGTAATCAATGTGGGGTCACCAAAACAGCATGATCATTAGATGTTTATACACATTTTACTTTTTTCCTTTGCGGGAACAAATATAGAGGAGGAAAAAAAATGATTGACTGGCTGAAAATTGCTGTCCCAACGAGCAAAGATCCATCCGAATACAGCAAACGACATATAGAAAAGAGTGAATTTCACACTCCGCCTTCTATAGAGGCGAATTAGGCTCCATCACAGCTGAATAAGTATGATGGGAAAGGACAGTGAGAGGCTTTCTAGTAATCGTGCATGTCAGGAGAGATTTCTCTCAGGCAGAAAATGTGGAGTTAAGAAGAAGAGTGAAGTGCGGATAAATGAGGTAGGCAAGGCCTGATGGATTCCAGAGGAGGATGAGTGACCACTAATTGAGGAAGAGGCGCCCCTGTTGTGTCTTACTGCATGTCGCTGAGACAATGTAGGGCAAATTAGGTTTCTCTGAAGACATACAGGAGATATAAGACGTGATGGAGTATAATGGAGGCAAATGAAATGAGGTGATTTAGACTGAAAGATGCAGAGGACGCAGCTCCTTAGGGGAGCTTGCAACCACTGGAGTGTAAAAAGTTATAAGAACTTAGGTATTATGAGTGCCGACAAGTCAAACTCTGTGTCCCTAACTTCTTATCATAGACTGTAGAGATGTCAAATCCAACAGCGCAGGTAAAGTTTGACATAGAGGCCGGTTTCACCAAGTTCACGCTATGTGAACATCGGAGGATGAGCCATGAATATGTCATCGAGTGTGTACGCTTGCATGTGTATGGACTGAATGTCAAAAAGTCAGGTTTATTTCTGTTGTCTCCAAAACAAATGTGGGATTCTGTCACAGTTTGAGGGGTTTTGTAATCCTCTTGTTAGACATTTTTGGTTCCAAACACTGCTTCGGTTTCTAAAATCAACCAAACGCTGAGGGACCACTGACTGTTAAAAATGTTTTAAATTCTACCAGCTCCATTAAGATAATCAGTATGCTTTTTCTTCTTCCAGGTGTTACAATAAAGTTTAACATCCAGGCATCCATGAAAAAGAGGATTTATGAGGTTTAGTGGAATAAGATGTTAGCAGGAAATTAGCAACCTAGCTTCCACTTAAAGATAATATATAGTGTTTTTACTGAATAATTTCTAAAAAACAAAACAAAACAAAACAAAAAATACAAATATGCTGTAACTTTGGAAGTAAACAAGGTAGAAAATAATGAAATAGCAGCAAAATATGGAGAGCTAGGGAAGTTGTGTTCATATAATGATGGCTAGCTACGTAGCTTTGATTATGCTAATGTGAATGCATTTGCACAGAGATGTTATGAGTTGGCAATGACCATTGACGGTCCCTGATGGGAACAAACAGATGCCATCACATAGCAGGAAGAAGATGCTGAAAATAAACCAAACCTCAGCCAAGAGAACAACTGAGATGATCTATCTACAACCAGAGTTGGGTGTGATGAATACCAAAGTAATCCCTTAGTGTAATCACAGCATATTTTTCAGTAACACAGTAATGTAATGTGTTACTGTACTAAATTGAGTAATTACATTACATTTACAATTATGTCATTACTTCCATTACAAAGGCTCTTCAGTTATCTGCTCTCCGGATGGATAGAAAACTAACAAGCTCTTTTTACATCCTGCTAGCTTGTGCAACAATCAGCTGATTTCAGTTTGTGTGCCTGGAGGAGAAAAACAGTGGAGTGGCTACAGGTTCTGAGAAGTAATTACTTTTATTACATTACTTTTATTTTTATTGCATACAAGGATAAGAATGTGATGGTAAAGTTCAAACTAGATCCAGGACAGAAACTACTGAATTATACTGTTAGCACAACTTTAGGTCTCAGTAAGCATCTGCACAGATAGCATGCTAACAAAAAGCCCACCAAGAACCCAGAGTGATGCTAGAGCTGAGTGCATGCCAACTCCAGCCTAGCAGCCAGTGCCTGATCTTCAACAGGTAACAGAGACAATTATAAGCAGTCAGGCTTGTAAGATTTTTGCCTCAATTTCTACCTGTTTCTGCGGTAGAATCACTGTGTCTCTTTGGGCTTGTTTCTATCTTTGCTCTGTTTTGCTGGTTTTGTGTTTATATGCAAACACGAAAAGAAAGAGCCTATTGGATGGATTTGCGTTGGTGTGTTTAACTATAGCCTTATGTTTACTTTGTTAATTGGTAGCTATGTGGATGCCCTTGAGATCATTTTAATAAGTAATCCGCAAGTATTGCAACAGCTATTGTAACAAATTACCTTCTCCAGTGTGTAATTAAATAACGTAGTGCATTCCTTTTAAGAAAAGTAAATTACTTTTTTTTAGTAACCACCCTGACACGGTCCACAACACGGGGCTAGTCATCAGTGTGTTGCTGCTGCCATATTTTTGTGGGGCTCGTTTGTATTAAATAAAACGAAAGCGAAAGACACATTAAAACGATGACAGCCTCAATGAACACAGTAATCACTTGGACCCAGGATCATCACATATCCAGCAGATAATTTTGATTATTTTTTTTATATGTCACAATCATCATTTCCTTTATGTTTCACTCTGTGCTATCTGTTTTCTGTCCCTCTCTGCCTGTGCCTTCCTCTGTTGTCTGGGTATGGCTGTGCGCTCCATATCTATCCATTACTTCCTGAAGAGTCTTTTCTTGTGTGGCTTGTGTTTTCCTTTCCTCCTTTTGTTCTTTTTCCAGCCCTCATTAATGTCTGATTGAGTTCACCTGTTCCTGATTACCCTTCTCTCCCTGATGAGTATTCAGGCTGTGTACCTTCCTCTAGTCTTTTTCAGTTCACCAAAATGCCCTTCTTCTGCCTAGTGTTTCCCCTCCTGTTCCCACGATCTATCAGTGATTACCATAAAATATTATCAGTATCAAATACATGATCTGTAAGTATACCAGAGCATACTGACACCTGGCTTATGTCCTCCACATCCCAAAGTGTTTTGCTAAACAATAAATCTTTTTCTGGATGGTTTGCTCTAATTCCCATTCTGAAGATGCATGCTGCTGTCATTTCGAGCTCTGTTACATCCAAAACATTACAAATTATCGGCAAGAAGCAAGGTAAACAGAAGGCGCAAGTTTGTCAAAGCAATAACATCTAGTACCACTGAGCTTGTTTCCTAGAAGTGTTTGAAAGGTGCCTTCAAGGGAGATCACACCATTATAATAAATGTTGTAATAATGAAAAACACGTTAAAAAGAATAGAAAACCCAGCAAACACATAGTACCCATCTGTGCTCATTGCTCCAGTATGTGACTGTGTGTGTACGGGGCATGCGGTTGAATACTCAGTGGTAAACATAGCATGCAAAAGGATCAAGTGGTTTCATGGTGTAGTGCTGTACAGAACCATTACAGTAATCAGCCTGTGTTGAAGGGAATTGAAGGAACCGAATATGCAGCCTTTTCTGTTCCAGCAGGATGTAGGAGTCGATTGTGTGATTATGTCTGGCCAAATGATGCCTTTTGCACCAGTTTTATTTGCCATTTTCAGTCATTGTGATCTCTCTCAGTTTCACAGTGAATTGAGATATTAAAGAGCAACACAACTGGGAGGGTGAAATGGAAATCGCACGTGTATATTGGGCATTATCCCTGGGATGTAACATTAATAGACATGTAACATGCCTGCATGGGTAGCATAGTGGTTAGCACTGTTTCCTCATCCTCCTGGGGTCGAATCCACAATAGTTCTCTGTCTCTCTGTGTTAGCTTTGCAGCGGACTGGTAACCTGTCCAGGGTGTCCCCCCACCTCTCACCCTACATCTGCTACCCATACTCAAAAAGCCCAAACTCAGCAGATTAGAAATAACTAATATAAACACAGAATCAGCTATTAATAAAAAAAACAAGATAATGGTTTTTTATTAATTTGGGCATTGGGCCTTTTAGATGTTGTTTTCCTATTAGATCAGCTCTTAGATGGACAAGGAAGTATATGGTTCTAAATATTTTACTTAATGAAAACCTTATTTATTATTATTACGTGTGAATTTGTTCGTATGTCTGTCCTGATTTTTGGGGCAGCACAGTGATGTGTTAATTATTTTTGTTACTTCAGGCAGAGCACAAAAGCTCATTATCAGTGTGTGTTTGAAAGGAGCAATAACAATGAATGGGGCCATTGTGCAGAAGTCAGCTTCCACTGGGTGCATGCATGCATATTTTATTTAACTTCTATGACTCTTCAGATTTGCCTATATGAAAGTATCTTACTATTTTGAAAACATGGAAAATAAATTTAGGTCTGAGCAGAAGGAACAGCCATTGTTAGGACGCTATGCACTAATGGCAAATTAAAGGAGAGTGTAACATAAAGCAGTGCAGTAAGGTTTTAGGTCACCATGATATACCAGAAGAGCTACAGTGTTCTTTGACATTTACTATACAAGTCTCTCTGTAAGGGATAAAATCCACTATTTCTAAAGATAATCTCTCATTTGGTATTTTATTCATAATAGTGATTATAAAAGTGTATGATTGAAAGTGTAATTGTGAAGACCATAGCATATGATTCACAGCATTTTCATATGCCTAGAACACACCACCTTCGCAAGGATAAAAATGTTTCCTCACAGAGCACCATAACAACTTGATTAGTGCTGATTAGTGACCTTTCGCTTCCTGGAAGCAAGTGGACCTAAACATGCTAGCAAATTACAGAGCTTGCAGCTCCCATCACTAAAGAAATCAAGTATTCATTTGCTATGCTGTTGGTGTACGTTACAAATGCACGCACCCACTTGTCAAGAACAGGGTGAAGCTTGACTCATATATTATATACTCCATATCGCCAAAAGGATTAATTCATGCATCCAGATGTTCCAATCACTTGCTCTCAGTTGTGTTGAAATATTCCACAATCAACTGTTAGTGTTATTATAACAAAGTTGAAGCAACTGAAATGAAAGCAGCTCAGCAGAGGCGCATAATGCGCAGAGGTCGCCAACTTTCTGCAGAGTCAATCACTACAGGACCTCCAAACTTCATGCGGCTTTCAGATTAGCTCAGGAACAGTGAGTAGAGATCTTCATGGAGTGGGTTCCCATGGTCAAGCAGATGCATCCAAGCCTTACAACACCAAGCGCAATGCTAAGTGTCGGATGCAGTGGTCACTCGACTCTAGAGCAGTGCAGGCGTGTTCTCTGTAGTGACAAATCACGCACAAAGCCAAGTCCAAAAAGACATAAATGAGCGAGTTTGGTGTGGAAGAACTTGACTGGCCTGCACAGAGTCCTCACCTCAACTCAATAGAACACCTGCGGGATGTGGGAAGACTAAGTCAGGCATCCTTGTCCAGCATCAGTCTCTGATCTCATAAATGCCCTTCTGGAAGAATAGTAAAAAATTCCCATGAACATATCTCTAACCCTTGTAGAAAGCCTCCCCAAAAGAAACTGAAATTAAAACTGTTATAGCTGCAAAGGGTTCGCTGACATGCTATTAGATCCCGTGGATTAAGAATGGGAAGTCACTCAAATTCATATCTGTGTACTTTTGGAAAAATACTCTATATAAGCTATTGTCATTATGTTGAAGTAAACGTTAACAAATGTTCTCGCTGACAGTATGCTCAGCATGTCACTTTAATCACTATTCATGCTGAAACACAAGCCAGCTGAGCGGTGTTTGTGGCTGAAGCTTCTGCCATCTGTGCCACAACAATGTATCCTCTTCCAAAGTCACTAAAGAGCTTTTCCCCCTTGCCACAATTTTATTCCTGCCACAGAGCGTGATTTGATGTTAACTGCTTAATTGTACCATGGTGTGCACCTGTGTGGCAGAGCCTGCAATTATTGTGTTTCTTCACTCATTTCTTCAGGATTTTCTTTTAATTTTCCTCCACCATCAGCAAGTTGTTTTAGCACTGTGACTAGCCAGCTTGTTTTCAAGTACAATATGTGACATTACTTTAAATTAGCAAGGCGAACCTAATGCACCCGCAGAAACATTTCCATGTTAAACACACAGAGACACATTTGACATTTTCCCCAGTTGAATCTACCAGTATTAATGAAGTTCATCTGTAACTGTGTTTTGGACTCAAAGAAAAGTACTTACACCTGTCTTTCGTGCATCTTTTCACAATTCAGTCTGTGCTCATTAGACATATTGTGGCAACCAGAGACCAAATGCAAGCAGCAGACTTAAAATGTGATGGGTAGGTGGCAGTCAGGTCAGGTCGACGTGGGATTGAGGAAAATTTGCACAGTCATTAGCAACACATCTGGAAAAACACATTTGCCAGACAACAGTCACTGCCTCCGTCAAAATAGTTAGGAAAAATAAATGCTACAGCTCCTCCAGTGAGACAGTAATGTCCCCACGACTCATCACTCCTTTATCATGGTTATTACACCACAGGGATCTTCACTGACCCACTTACATCTCATCGTCCAAACTTTAAGCCCAGTAACGTTTATTATGAGATTGCTTTTTTCTTTTTCCTTTTCTTTTTTGAGACATTTAAAGACTTCCGTGTTAGTGGTCCAGTTAAATTACTTGACATGTACAACAGGATCAAAAGCCCTAATGCGTCTTACGCGGCCCCGGTGTGTTATGCAAATAGAAGTGTTTTAATGAAGGCATCATGAATAATTCAGGAGTGGTGTTCCACAACAAATACACCACAGGAGCAAATCCTCAGAAAAAAAAAAGATTGCTTTGGAAAAATAAAAAGTGAAGTATCTCTGGCTTTCGCTTCATATCCACAACTGCTCATCACTTTCTTATTAACAAATGTTAGCAAATGAAAATAAGTCATTTAACTGCTTTGTAAAGTGCAACAGATGCACTCGCTGCGTCCACTCAATTTTTCTCTCGCTGCCACCAGCCTTTTTTAGCATTAATTTTAAAAAAATGAATGTAAGCGCAAGGCTTCAGACTCAATTTGTCTTTTCGGAGTGTTGCTTGTATAATACCAGAGTGTGATTACTGCCTGCAAAGCAAAGAAAAGAGGGACGCTCTCCAAGCGAACTGAATGATTATTAACAAGCTGCTGGCGTCCTAAATATAACACCAAAAACATCAACATTCAAACAAGAACAAATGAAAAAAAAAAAAAAGACACGTTTGTTTTACTTGTGCAAGTTAACGGCTTGGCTTAGCTGGACAACACATGCTCAAACCATGTGACGTGGCTGTGTCACATGATTCCAGCAGGCTATTGTGTACGGATTGTCTTTGATGCCAAGTTGTTGCCTTGACAGCCCTGAGCTAAGCAAGAAAGGTGAGAATTATTCTCCACCCACACAGCACTTAGAAGTCTCTTATCTAATACTCCAGCAGTAATCAAGATGAAATCCTTCTCTGGATCAAACTCAGGACATGTTGACCTAAAACGGCCCAGGCCGCGTTCTTTAATTTCAAATTCTGCTTCGTCATGCTCCGTTGTTTTTTAATGTGTGTGTCATTATCGAAACAACAGCCAGCGTGAGCATCATTTTCTGCATCTCCACCCACTGCCACTTCGCTGTCGCTCACAGTGATGCGGACGCACCGCAAATGAATATCTCAATGTCCACTACGGCCCGTGCAGATGTCTCCGCCAAAGCGCCCCCCTGGTCAGTGACATAGCCAGGCTGACTTTGTAATCATATTACTAATGCATGTCTCATTAGTTTGTGCCAAGGCTGAGTGTCTCTGCTTCCTCCTGCTCTTCTCATCCTCTCTCTCTCAGACACGCACACACACACACACACGCACACATGCATACACACAAAACCACACACAACCATCTAGTCAATTGCTGGCTGGCATTTGAGGGTGTCTGGGCTTGCATCTAAAGCAGTTTACTGGGGAAATAATAGCCCTCTAAAAGGATTCTCTGTATGCAGAATCATCCCATTCTATTTGAATTCTGGTGAGACAAATTAAATTTTGCCAGGTGAGTCTTGCACCATGTTGAGACGACAAAAGAATGAGAGGCAGGGGAGGAAAAGCTAAATTAGACGAGAGTTCTGGGTGCGACTGTGACAGATCTTGTTTGAGATATCGATGCATTTAGATTTGATTTATTTTCGTTCTTTCAAAAGTGAAATCAATAGAAAGTATGCGTTAGGAAACTTAATGAAAGACTGAGAGAGAGACAGACAAAATGCATCTTCAACTATTCCCATTACAGTTTCTTGAAAGCGTGTCAAAACAATGACTTGCTCCACAGCTGTTTTTTCTTTTCTTTTTGTCTCCTGTTAGTTTGCATTGGATTTTGGTAAAACAGTAAGCATCCCACATCCTCCTAAAAAAAATCCAACCTGGGGAAGGCCATTACAGAAAATATTACACTGTCATTTGTCATGAGCTGTCTATCTTAGCTACTTTTCTCCCCCTGCACTGTTGCTGAAAGATGCTTCAGTGAAAGTAATGTTGCCATGGAACCTTCAGTACTCGCCCACCTTTCTTTACTTTTAACTATTTTCTCATGCAAAGTTCTCACAGACTGAACATGCAAACTTTTATGTGTTGCTTTAAATAGGCCCGACTGGATCTAATGCTGAGTTAACTCCTGATATTGATCCCATGGAAAAAGCTTTAAGTGCATTCCTTCAAAACAAAAAAGGTCTTCCTTAAGAGCATCTTTAGAAACAACTGTCACTACTGCCCTTTCCGTGAACCACACAACGTTCAATATTGATGAGATCATTCTTTTTCACTGGGTTTTTGTAGCATAACTGCAATATGTGGCACCCCGAGAAAACGACTTGTTTTCGCACAGCATCCTGTCCTTGCAGCGTCAGTCGGTTTAAAGTTGGTACCATGCCGAGGCAAACACGCAGCATGCATGAGCATACTATCAATTTCCTCCCACCAGGCAGTTTCCAAGGCACTTGGCCTAAATATCAACTCCAGTCAAATCGACTGAAAGGGAGTGATCTGCTTCGGGCTGAGATCTATAAGTTTGTGTGTGAGTGTGCTGCACTCTCCAGTGATAACAACAGCAAAATGCTTTACAACAAGCACTGGCAGTCCTTTGAACGAGGATTTGGATGATACTAACGGCCTGACCTGTAATCGTTCCAAAACAGAGCTATTATAACTTTATTTGCAAGGGTCACTTCTACGTCCTCAAAATAGATTTAGTAAAGCTCAAAAAAAGGAAAAAAAGCTGGCTGTGTGACACTCGGAAGAGCTTTGACTAGAATAATCTTCTGTTGTTGTTTAGAGGCTTTAACGTTTCACTGAGAAAGCAATTTTAAAACGGATGAGGGCGTAATCCCTGACAATACTGGGATTATCTCTTTAAATGACCTTTATCTTGCCATGAGCATAGAGTGCTTTTCAACTCCACTATCCCAAGTCTGGTTTGATTACAACATGAATGCCTCTTTAAAATCACAAGGCGGTGCACAGGCTATATAGCTGCATGGAACCTGCGCATTCAAAAGGAAAGATAAGAGCATCAGGTGTATTTCAGAGATATGTAACAAGCCAAGTGGAACACTGCTCCAAAATAATAATAATAATAATAGAAAAGTTTACTAAATGCTCAGATTGTGACTTACAAAAATGTGTAACCTACTACCTATCTCGCTGTCTTATGAATTTTAAACTCACATTTGAAGCTGGTGATTTTTTTTTAGTTACTTATTTTTTGATTTTGAAACAAACAAATATGGTAAATAAGGAAGAAAGCTTTTGGCTGTTTTTTTGAACAGCTCAAAAATAATAGAGTGAAGCAGAGGGGTAGCTGGGCTGTTTTAGAGTGATTTAAAGAGGCTCCCACCAAATGACAGATTAGTCGATCATCTCCCGTCTTCGTTAGTTGGAATTTCTGCCTCATCAAAGGTGCAACATTTTCCCCTCAGAACTTGAAGGGAAGTGCAAGTATCGCTTTGGTTCAGATAATTGGAGCCTTGGGACCTGGTACAGTAATGGGAAAGAGATTGACTAAAAAGTTGACTATATTTCACAACTAAACTTTCTACCACATCACCTCTTGTGTTGTTTTTCAAGTCTAAGACTCTCTTTATTATCCACTGTTCGTTTCTCATGTAGTACGTGTGCAAATGTTTGTCTTTAATATATTTTAAATAGTTCCAGTTCTATAAGTATAGGTATGTATTTCTCTGAAATACAGAGTGATATGTTTTCCACAAGGATCTCCTTTAGTTTTCAAATGGTCTTTGTACCTTTAGAGGGTTCAAGGGTGAATCTTGCACCTAAAAGTGAGCATCTAACCAAAGAAACCTTTAGCACTGCTGTATCCAGTTTTGTTGGATCCGCTTATCGAATAGGTCAAATTTCATCTTCATTTGAGTTATATTCCTAATGAATAATTTAGCAACATGCATAATGCATGTGACGATTTGCAGCATGTGCTGCAGAGATAACGGGAAAAATATTTTGGGGATTTACAGTGTGTTTGACCTTTCATAAAGTCGAGCTTAATTCAGCTGTGAGTGTATCATTTTTCAGTGTTGCTTTGTGAACGAAATTTCACAAAGAATGGGTTTTTGTGATGCATTTCCATCCCTCGTCCAATAAGAGGACATCTCTCTTCAACTTCAACGGGATTTTTTTAAGTTGCCAAAAATGAACTGATGCTGATGAGTCATTGCACCAAGTGGAAAAAGAAGAGAATAACCTGACATTAAGAATTTGACAGGAAAAAAAAGTCTTGCTTCCCGATAATTGTTCGAGGATGTAGAGTGATTCATCCTGGATATTTAAGGCACATAACTGAAAAAGTCCAAAAAAGTTACAAATAGGTTTATGACAAATTGTTGTACTTGTGAGTGCTGAGGGCTTGGGGTGACACCTTTTTTTTTGACTTCATGATTGCGCTCCACTGCAAATGCAAGAAGATAACTCATCCCTCTTTCTAAAAACTAATAAATGCTGCTGAAACATTTGTCTGTTTGATATATAAAAGCAAGAAAACACACGTTTGATATATTGACACAAAAAGAACATCAACATTTTGATTATAAAAAAATTACAAATGATCGACTTTGACATTTGCATATTAACAAACCAAAATGTACAGTAAAAGAACAGTATTGTAATCATAAGAGTGATTCTGTCTTCAATAAATACGACACTGTGTTGTACTATATGGCATGAATATGTAAACGTGCTGCAAACACATAAGCATATCTACTGTATGTGTTAGTTTCATCTGCTGTGTAAAAAAAAAATGTTTTGATGTTTAAATGCACACTTACTTTGTGGAAAATGACTTATCTTATGCCTTTGTTACAGTAAAAAACAAAAAAAATAAACAATGTAGATGTAAAACTGTGGCTGAAAGGCTAAAAACACTTCATCATTAATAAAATTATCAAACTTTAAAATCTTACATTAATCACTTTTCATACAGGATGTACAAAAACACACTTTACCCCCTTTTTTCTTTCCATTAAAGGCTGTGGGCAAAACTTCTACCCGCTTTTAAACTTTTTGCTTGAGTCACTTTTCCTTATTTGGCTGTTTGAGCTTTACTCAATGTTGGAAATCTGGATGAAAAAGTATCCTGAAAGGATCTCAAGTAGAAGTCAGTTCAGTTGAAGCTCAGCTTTTATACGTTCACAAGACTGGGTCCGTTGGGCTCGCTAACAGAGCCTCTATGCCTGTGTCCAGAGTACTCCCCAATAAATGAGCCGTCCTCATTGAACTCTCTTCCACCGTCTGCATAGTCGCCCAGGGTGTATCTGCTGACACTGTCCCCAGCTGCATCATCTCCTTTCAGGGAACACAGGCTACCGCTCTTTAGTGGCTTTTCATCGCTGTCGCTGTCATTAAGAAGAAGAGAGAAGGATGGCTGAGGTCAGCAGTGCAGTGGGTAAAATAAACTCATGGTATAGCACATCAAACAGATGTTTTGAGCGCAAAACATGTCGCCTTAAGAGGCCCTCTTTGACGCGAGCACACTGCACATTACGTATTTCATACGAAATTAAAAGCTACACACACAAACACCAGCAAACAGAGAATAATCAGCACATATAGACTGCCAAATACTTGCTAAGAGAAACACGGGCTCATAAAGCAAGTTCTTATGGTTTCAATACATCACTAGAGGCAGTAGGCAGGGGTGGATCCAGCGGCTGCACAGCAGGAAAGGGAGCACAAGGGAGGCAGGAACGGGTTGCTACAATCACTTCACTAATTGCTAATTGCCAGGGCTTCAGGACCGAAGGCAATTTCAAATCTCTTTAGAGCCAGCAATGGAAATTGCCAGAGAGCAGTCAGAAAGAAGCCGAGTGGGAGGTGTGTGTGTGTGTGTGTGTGTGTAGTGGGGTGGAGGGCGGAGTGGAGGGTAAAGGCTGAGATTGAGAAAGGGAGAAGGAAGAGAGGAGTGGAGGTGGGGCATATGCAATCCCAGACAAACAGCCTGTCATTCGTAGTATTCCCATGGGCCCACACTCCGGCTGAGGAGATTAGATGCCAATTTAAGGCCGGGCGACTGGCCAACTTGCAGGTGTCTTGCTACAAGACGTGGGGGTCACCTCAAAGCACTGAGGATATTTTTCCTCCCTGTCTTTCTTTTCAAATTCCCTAAACGATCAGTGTTTGGCAACACCTCTATCCCTCTCTCGAGCGCCCCCGCTCTCTCTCTCTTTGTATTCATAACATAGAGCGTCTGCGTTCACAAACGCTCAGGTGGCACATGCATGATAGCGCCATTTGAGGCATATTGCAGTTGACACCTGTGTCAAACAAAAGCTCAACATTTTGAGCAGGATTTCAGCGCAGAGACCCGGTTAAAGCTGAGATTATAAAATGGCTCTCCTTCACAGGGATTTTTTTAATAACCAATCTTATCTCTTTCATGAGGCCGTTTACAATGCAAGCCACATAAGGTCCACATTTCAGCTCTTATCAAACCTTCTTTCTCTGACGACTCTAGAGCGCTGCAGATAAGTGGCTGTTATCTAAGAGCAGTGGAATGCCACCGCCGCTGCAGCCCGCCCACAGTGACTTTGAATGCCATGATAAAATGGGGCTGAGTGCTTTTGAGCCCCAGCTCACTCAAAAGCTACAGGTGGAAAAGGGAGGGGGGGCAGAAGGTAATTAAATTTGTCTTCCCATTGACCTATGTTGACTTGGTTTGGTGGGGTTGGATGGAGTGGGGGCGGCGAAACTTCAGGTACAAGGTGTATTTTCCCCGATCGTGAAGCTGAAGTTGTTTGTATTCTAGTTTAAAGGTGTCTGGAGAAATAACTTCCCTGCATCTGCTGCCTTCTCCCAAATTGCACATAAAAATATGAGCAGTATGAGAACATGAGAGCTTTCACCAGGCTAGGAAGGAAAAAAAAAGAAAAAGAAAAACATAAACTGGCTGAGGAAAAAATTGCATCACACGCTTGGCTAACGGCCTGCTCCAGCCATGACACCTGCTGTTCTTGCAGTGGACAGAGGGGCAAAGCAATAGAGGGCTGTCTACAAAGAGAAATCATCTGAAGCATAATTACCACTTGTCAGCTCCCCAGACACGTGGCATACCGGTGGGTGGTCTATTGCCTTTAGAGATTCAAAGGGCACTACAGAGCCCTGAATCCAGCTCTAAAGCCAGGAAAACAACATCATAGTAAGGCTAAGGGCACTCTGGGGGGACAGTAGTCAGAACAGACTCATGAAACCAACCATGAGAAGCATTCTAAACAGATAGTTGCAGCAAAGCATCTGCACTGGCTCACAAACAAACACCAGGGTTTCTCCTGCCCTGCGAGCTCCGAAATAAAGTTTGTCAGAAAGTAATTCAATATCACAGCATTTTCCTTTTTTTGCCAGTTCTTTCTTCACATGTGGAAAAAAAAGAAAAAAAAACTTGGGCACATTCTTAAGACTTTCTGTACCATTTCGTCAACCTTGCAGAAAATAGTACTTTACCAAAAGGATGCCTGGAAGTCATTGCAGCACCTATGCACAATCGTAGCCACTGCTGACAGTTTTTTCTTTTCTTTTTTTAAGCGTGCAGCCCTAAATTAATACATGTAACCTATATTGAGCCAATTAATGCATAATACAGTCGCCGGTGCGAAACTACTAGAAATGAGTCACTCAGCGGGTGTGGACACAGTTATTTCTTTCCTGGCCTCATTGTGTACGTATTTGGAGGCGTTTCTCTTTCAGAGTACAAAATCTGGGGAGGAGAGCATATAAATGAATCACACAAATGTGATTTATTAAAGTTTGTGGCTAGCAGTTTACTGCACGTTGCACCATGTCTTAGCTGGCTGCTGATTTGACTGTGATAGTTGCTGCTAAGAGTGTTGATTTATTTGGAAAGTCAGTGGAAGAAGTTAGGAGAATGAGCATATAAATAGGACTGGTGGATGGTCCAAAGCTGTGAGTGCCGTGCCAAAGCTTTGGCTCTGTCCTCTACCACTTCACCGTGATTATTTGGAGCTGTGCTCTCAGTTGGCTGAGAGTAAGATTCCTTGATTTGACTTTAATAAATAGCTGCAGCCTCACACGGCATGCACAAAAAAAAAACAGGGATGCCTACTCTGGATAAATCTTACACTCCGACTGAGCGATTGGATTTATCAAGCAAACAGCTGCCACAGCCTCGGAGACCCCACAGGCGTTTCCCCTTGCTCCAGAACGCTTTCTCAGGAAACGCATGGATGCCGTTTTTTCTTAGTCGATTTCTCGCTCTTTCATCAGGTCCGCTCATTTTTGACCTGCTAATTTACCCGTCTCTTGCTAATTTGTTTTCATTACTGAAATGAACCGACTGCATCTGTTCATTTAGTAGATTGCCTGCAACACTTTTCACTCCCGTTGGCACTTTTTATCACTATTGCGACATCAAGCAAATCTGCGCCACTAAGTAACTGCGGTCCGTAATATAAAAACAGGGTCATGGACACTGGACAATGCATTCTTTCCTGTTTAACAGAATTACAGTCTTGGCAAGAAGCACAGGAACGCAATTGGCAGCAACCACACAATTGTGAGTAATCATGTTCTGAATAATACGATGACGAGAAGAATCAAAGCAGGCAGAAGAGGCTATTTTAGGTGCTTTCTGCACAAACAAACACACCATTGTCACACAGTTGCCGCAATGCTGTCAAGCAAAATAGGATTCGCTCAATTCCCCAAAATTATCACCGTAGCAGCTAAACAATGCAAACAATGGAAATTCAACAGCTATTATAAAGTACAACAGCTGCCTGCTTGGGCTCAAAGGGCTGGTTTTTCAACCGTTTGTCATTCTTAGTTTATTCCTGCCTCACAGAATGTAAGATATTTTCCATCAGCAATTATCGTGTATCCAGAATCTGTGCGTGTGCAGTAGGAGCTTCCTCTTTTTTAAAACTACTTAAAACTATTTAAGTAAATCTGCATCTATTAAGTTCCCAAGTAAGCTGAGGCACTACAGACAGGAACTAGTAATGTTTCAATAACCTTTATTATCCCTAAAGACATCTTTCCATGTGAAAGTTTGCTAAACTATTTTATATATACATATAAGCAAGCACTTGGCAACAGTGGGAAGGAAGAACTCCCTTTTAACAGGAAGAACTATTAGTGGGTCTAAGACTTAAAGCTAAACTGAAATTAAAACTTTTTTTTTTGTAAAAACAAGAAACATGAAAGAGAACAAGACTTGCAAACTAAACGAGCTTCCTCTTTCTAAGGGAAACAGTACGGCGAGTCCTTCACTAACTTTTTACACAGCACAACTGTGTTTGAAAGGAGAACTTCGTCAGTAACACCGGCTCATGTCAGCAGTGTGAGACTGCAGTGAAATCACAGTTTAATTGTAGTCTAGATTTACAAAAAAACAGTTTAAATAGCTGGTATCAGAGCTGTTGTCTGAAAAACATCTTTTAAAGACTGATCATGTCTATAAATCTTTTCTCCGCTGGATTGTGAAGCCGTGCAAATGCCAAGTAAACAAATGAGTTTCGAGGTTTGTTGATACCTCCAGCCTGCTCCAGCTGTAGTCAAGGGTGTTTGTTCAGTTTTCACCTGAGAATTTTCAGAAATTCTCAGGTAAGGGAGGGCAAAAACTATGGAAATTAGAAGTCTATGGAATAATTTTAATATTTAGACCTTTTGACTAAAAATTGCAGCATTTATCTCAAAGAAATATACGCAGTAAGTTGTGTTACATAGAATGACAGCAAGTTTAAAAAAACACCAATAAAACACTCAAACACACACAAAAGGAGGCAAGCAGTGCACAAATATTCAAAAAAAAAATTAATATATATATAAAAGCATACACAGACTAGCACACAAATGGCCTACTGATGCCTAAAGCAACTACGTGACTTAAGCACTTTGCAGAACAGACACATGCACGTCATCAGGAGTGAAAGAACATAATTCCAACTAAAAGGGAACAAAGCTTGTGCTGTGTGTTAACCACTACTTTTAACTACACCGTGTGATTACCTAGCCCATTAAATGACGAGAACACTGGCTTCTAGGTTCATCCTGGTAAAGCTCATGAATGTGCGGTTTGCTTTTAGGGTGGGAGGGAAAGACACCACAGTGATACATGACAACAATGTATTTTTCAGCCAGAAAACATTTAACATATGCCCATCATATTAATTTGACTACAGCATAGTGATTTTTGAGATAATAAAAAATAGATATTTCTCATCAATCTTTGGCACTGCAGCGTACAGAAAAGGGGTATAGCTCACCTGTAGTCACAGAAGGTGTCATCATTCATTTTCTGTGACGCCGTGTCAGAGTGGGGATCTTCCTTTTCTTTCACTGCCGAGATGGCAAGACAGGCACTTTAGCACCATTGTTAGTGCAGCACTTTCACACAAAGATGCAATCATATTTTACTCGTGTGTGCATCCATAAGTCTCCAGATTCAGATTTATTTTAGAAGATCTTGTCTTTACCATCCTACAAAGGGAAAATAACTCAAACAGCAGTATTTCTGGAAACTGCAGAAATGTCAAAACTGAACATATCTAAGCTTAAAAGATCCACTTAGCGATACGCAATCTCAACACTGTAAGATTAGAAATTGAGAAGTCATGACCAAAACCATCTGAGAAGAGCTAAATCTGTGTAAACATTACATTAAGTCTTTACATGGAAACCCTCTCTTCTGCGTGTCTAGCACAAAGTGCTGGATGTCAGCTCTTTGTGCAAACAACACTTTGAAAAGACCAGTTGCGTTTCAGAAAGCCAAAAGAGGGGTTCCTTGAAAAGAACTGGATGGGCAAAAGGGGGGAATCCAAAGGAGCTGATGAAAAATTCAGGGCTTTATGTCAAAGCTACAGCAGGCAAAGAAGTGGAGTGGGCAGAAGATGGGGAAGCATGAAGGCTGAGAGGAAAGAAACAGAGTGAACAGACACTTTGCAGGCAGGCCCATTGTGAGACTGAATTTGACTCTGATACATGGCAGCACAATAGTGAGATGGAAGAGCTCGGAAGGTCTCCTCAGGTGAGCAGTGGAGAGGGGTGCAACAAAGGCGGCTGATTCCCGCTTGTCTGTCTTGACAAGTATGAAATCAGCGGCACTAAGAAAACTAACACGGCCGTACCAATTATTAGCTGCCGTGCAAAGGTGACCCACATGCATAAACAGGTTTGAGCTCAGGGTTGAGGCCCAAAAGCATAATCCTGATAAATTGGTAGTAGTCAATTTTAGCTCAAAATGACTTAAGGGACTCAACCCTGGCTAAAGACTAACTGACCTTTTTCCATGGCGAGCTTTTCTTGTCGCTGTGGCGATGGCGTACCTGCATACTTGCCACCTTTGTTTTTCCGCAGAAAGCAGGCAATGACCACAACAAGGGTGAGCAATGCCACAGCGCACATGGTCCCAATCATCCAGCCGTGGGTTGAAAAGCTGCCCTTCAGACTTTCAGGATCTGAAAACAAGTGAAAGAGAGCTCAAGAACCAGCTGTACACACCGGGTCTATTAGGTGGTCCCAACCACTCCAGCACTCTTAAACAACTTGATCTTTGACTGAAAAAAAAAAATGGGATGAGCTCAGGTTTGATGTCACACTGACTCTTTACTCAGATGTTAGACGGGAAGAAGACAAAAGCAAATGTGCAAGGATTCAAGAAGAAAAAAATGAATAAATTCACACGTTCAGCACAGTCAGTCACTCACTCAGTCGGTTTGATAATGATATGCTGGTGTTGTTATCACTAAAATCTACTGACGCTGACAGTCTTTGCTTCTCTCACCTTTGGTGCGTGTCTCGATAACGTCTTCGAAAATACTAGCGTTATCGAGCAGCCTCTTAGCCATGAGGCGCACAGTGTACACCGTCTTCGGTTCGAGCCCGTCAATTATGTGGAAACTTTGAGAAGCGTTTACAGCCTCTGAAATCCGCCAGTTCCCATCACCTACACAGCCAAGCACAGGAAGTGCACAAGCAGCAAGTCTGTATTAGCAGAAGAGGATGTGCTGTTGGCGACTAATAAATGGTTCTCCAGTATTATGGTTACACTAAATATAACTTAAACACATCTGAATCCATTTTTAAAGGGAAGGGATTGAAGCAACCACGGAGGCTTACGCTATATTTTTAGGTGTTAATGTAAAACATCCCTAGGTGTACCTAAACATGATACAACCTTAAATTCCTATCAATGTTTAGCAAGGCGGGGACAGGAAAAGTAGCTTACGGTTATTCATATAAGCCACATAAAGCTGCAAGCTCCGCTGCTCTTCTCTGGCAGTCCAGCTGATTTTGGCAAAGGTGTCACTCACGTAAGAGCTTATGTTCAACAGGGCTGGAACTGATAAAGAAAGAAGAAATAGGGGGAAGAAAATAAGGAGGAAAGGAAAACGCAGACAGGCAGAGAGAAAAGGAGAGAGAAGGCAGGAAAAGAGGATTAGCAGAGGCAAATAGGATCCCCTGCAGCTTGAGAACAGTGCGTCTAGCAGAAACCCTTCAAAAAGACAGTTCAAAAGGCAATTCCCGGTCCCAGACTTAATTGAGTGGAGTTGGATTTGGGCTCATAAAGGGTAGATATATAGATCGTGGGCAGGAGTGACATCTAGTCTTCCCTCTACGTTAAATAAAGCTGGCATTTCGTGGCACACCCCCCACCACCACGAGTAGATATCAGAGCAGATTGAAACAACTCCATGCCTCGAATACTATTGTTACTTGAAAGTTCAAGTACATCAAGACGAGCTCACAGGCTTAATATTGGCTGCGCATGTGTGAGTGTGAGCTATATACCTAAAGGAGGATGAGTAGAATTGCCTGAGATAGAGCTGGGAACAGAGAGAGAGCAGTTGTAGCCTGGAATGAAAGAGAAACCTCAGATGTTAGATTCCTTCTACAAAAGCTGTCAAGTCTAATATATTGTGCAACAAGCGAGACTACATAAAGGCGGAATTTGTTAGAGCGACTGGGAAAACTGCATTAATGGCAGTAACTGCACAAGCACAGCGCAACTTATACCGCGGTAGACACCCTGTAACTGCAGCAGGCATTGAACAATAAATCTGACTTGCAAATTTAAACCACAACTGTCACTTTCCGACAAGTGATTTGCACAAAGAAATGTCTTTCTGTCTCTCCCGAAGTGGTATACAGGACTCACCAAAATTATATTTGGATAACTATAAAGGACATGTTTTTGCTGAGGCTATGGAAAGCTACTTGCTACACCAACACGCCTACAACCTCGTCTGTCTCTACCACCACTTCTATGTTGGCTAGCTACACCAGCTGCAGGCGGTGATACATACTGCTCTGAGCAGGGGCCACAGCTGGAGTCTGGGACAAATCTTCAGAGGGATAAAAAGAAATCGAAGAAGCAGAAGATTACATGTTTATGAAAATCCTGCTTTAAGGTTTATAGACCAGGCACACAAACACATGCTGACACATTTGCAGGGCCACCGGAGAACAAAAGTGCATTCTCACAAACACATACAAGCTCTGTGTGTGTAGCTGCATCAAGTGCTGCTTTGGATTTGAAGTCTGGTTGACATCTGCACCACTAGAGGGCACTGTGCAACCAAACGTAAACATCTAGTTTTGTTCTGACAGTTAACTACGGAAAACTACTAATAACCTTATTCTAGTGATGATACATGCATATATAGCAAATAAAAACAAGAAAACACAAATATATTTTAAATCTGTCTAAAAAGTTTTAGTTTTTAAAAATTGACTGAATTCCTGTTTCTTGCCTAAATTTGAACTGGCTTCTCTGATTCATCATTTTGAACAAATACCTTGAACATACAAACATACAAAAAATGATTTTGATAATCACCACACTGTAAAATGTAATTCTAGATGTTTGTTATTTCAACATATTATTCTATATCAGTTTGACGATAGATGACTGAAGTTGTTGTTATAACATAGAATTACAAGTTAAAAACGTCCCAATTACACCAAAAAAAGCTAACTTGAAAACTCATGTCCAGCTAAATCAGCAACTTATGTGAACTTGACAATGCGGGTAAGTTGAGCACAGCAGGATTCAAAACTGCCTCACGTGACTGCTACCGAGGTGCATCATGGGGAATTGGCGGTTAACGACATGCTCACTTTACTTGGACGTTTTCTAATCGTCTTCTTTGGAATATGCTTTCAAGGTGAGTAACATTGGTTATAACTATAAGGAAAGAGAGCTACAAAAGTTGGAACATGTTTTGAATTTATGGCATGATGTGTGTTTTTCTCTTTTACGAAATGTTTGCTTTAGCTAATGTAACTTTAGCCGACAAGGTCCAGCTTGTGTGTCATGACCAAACTTGACCTAATAAACTGACATATGGCCTTTTTTATGGGTTTAATGTGGCACTGACCAAATCACAAGTATTGTGCCGCTAGCTTTAAGGTTGTGCACTCAACCACTGTTGCGATATTAGCAAGCTAACTCAGCTAATTAATAAAGCTTATTTCATATTGTCTCTGTACTTGTAAATTTCTTTCAAGTTCACAGGCTGTTGTATTTTGGTGGAAGTTCATTTTGGCAATATTTCCAATAACTGACTGGGTTCAAAAAGAACTTTTGGCAGGACTCGGATGCTTGTTGTCATCTGTTTACCCCTATGTAATCACTTAAGTTGTTATTAACTGCTGCATGCTAAGCTGCAAGAGTGCACTGAGGACTGAGACAAAATATGGTCTACAAACCAGCATTATATTAGTTTTTATCAGATAGTCCTCCAGTGTGTTTAGTTTTTGCTTTAATTCTATTGTGCAGTTATTTGTTACCCTGAAATGCTTTATGCTTAACAACAGCTCACTATTTTGACTTATTTTTGAACTCTTGTGATCAGTATGACTAGTTTGTGTGAGTTTCCATACTAAAAGAGCTGTAGTGATAAAATAATTGGCATCAGAGACACTGATTTTTGGCATGGTATACTGCAGAAGTTTTTTTTTTTTGCATAATTTACCTTTTAATTAAACTGCATTCTCTGTATTGTAACAAAACTAACATTGTTTATATGTCAGAAAATTAGCAAACATGAATAAATGGCGAAAACAATATAATTATAACATATATTTTTATTTTACTTATTTTAGGTCTGTGAAGCCAAACTTGATGCTGGGGATTTATTTTTGTCAGTGGAGTCAAATGGTAAGTTACAATTTGTGCATTTTGTCATACTGGAAACACCACAGATTATATTGTAACTTAATAGCTCTGTAGAACAAATGATATAAAGATTGTAGTGTCAGGGTACTTCTTAAGAAGTAATATGGCACTATTGATGATCACATGCAGGTGGCATAAACTAAATATTCAGACCTGTTACCAACAAGTGATTCATTAACAAAAGCAATGGAGCAGACTGTTTAGGTTCTTGTGGTTGTAATAACATCCATAACTGCAAGTTTGTCATTAATTTATTTTCACAGGTCTAGATGATCACATCTGTCTTTGTCATTTAAATGAGGTGGACTTGCAAACTTTGCACTCTTTTGGGTAAATTGCTGTCCACTACATATACACAGAATGTGCACAGTATTTCAGATCTAAAAAGGGAGTATGTAATGGACTTGCTGGCTTTAATGTAAAAAGCCTATTGTGTAACTTTAATGAGGCAGTTGGACTAAAACAGTATTGCTCATCAAGGTAAACATCTGAGGAATAAGGAAATTGTTACTTGTCCTTTTACTCAGTGTTCTTTTAATCGCACGTTTACTAAAGTTTTACATCACATAAGTCATTTTCACAATCATTCTACTTTAAAAGATTTCAAGACAGAGCTTATTGTTCTCTGAACTTCCTTGTTCGCTGAACGGCAGGTAAAGTGCATCTTTTTGTTTGTTTGCTTTTGTGTGTTTGTGTTTTCTCTAATGGGCCTCAGATGACTGTTTGCTTAAATTTGGGTCTCAAAGAATCTTTTTTTTTATTCTGCCTGTACTCTCCACCCCTCTTCTTCTATTGCTCAGGTTGAAGCAGAATTTGCCCGTCTTACATCTGTTGACCTGAAAGGGTTCCTTTTTGCTGTGCTTGACCATTATGGAGAGGTTCGTGGAGCTGTACAAAATCAAGAGCGGCATAGGAGGGCTGACTAGGCTCATAAAATGCTTCGGAGATGATGTAAGTGTTCAACTGCGAAATCTAATCCTTTGTTTAAGTTTTAGGTTATCCAGTTCAACTGATGAACTCATTGAAAGAAAGCTGATAAGTAAAGTCTGTCATCATATTTCACAACTGGACATTTAGTGTGGTAACTTTTACAGAATCTATGTATATTGGTGGTAGGTTGGATATCATATTCTACTTGAATGTCCTGATAAGCCTGATTCAAAATCTCCAATGATAATCATATATTGATGGAATTATGTATCAAAAAGCTGTGAATTTGGAGCTGTCTACATGTTTCATGAACACTGTTTAAAAAGTGTTTTGGTTTTGTTTTTGACTTCTTTGACCAGAGCCCTACACAAAGGAAGAGGACAGAGGACCTCATTTTCTAAAGGAAGAGCCCTCACACACTTTCAAGACTGTGAAGGTTAGCATTGTTTCTTTTAGTAAATTTAATAATGACAGCACCACAGTGGATTTTAAATGAAACATGTGGCATCTATGAAACAACAGATGCCACATGATAACATGTGTACTTTTTCCTCACCAAATGTATTATTACAAGATCTTTGACACTGGATTTGGTCTGGGTTTCAGAGAAACTAACTGGCAAGCTAGCATTGATATTATTAGTGTCTTGTGTTTATTCATGTCTTCACCAGGGTCTTTGACATTTCGCTGCTGTACTGTTCACTTCAGCTTTACGTTTGATTTCTCACATTGTATATTGTAATGGCAGAGATATTAGGATATTTAAGGGGCTGCAGTGGCTGCTACAGCTGTGGGGGGCAATACTTTGGTGAAATGTCCTGGACCCTGGAAAAGAGACTGTGTAGACTGGGTAAGCAATTAAAGGTTACTGGCCGAGAGTCATTGGGCAGCTGGGTAAAGGTGGATGTTGATATTCAGTGCCAATTATGCAACCTGTTCAGCCACGTCTATATGCTCTTTTTTCATGCTGTTAATATAGGGGGAAAAATAAACTTTAATCAATAAACTGATTAAAGAAGCATTGTCTATGGAGCCACAATCTGATCCTGTAGTGTAGCTGCAGTTTGCACATTTCATGTATTCTCAGCCAGATTTGGTTTAGAGCACAGCCAATATTTAGCATAACTAGATTTAAATTCACACAGTGGTGATGGCAAGCTACATTGTAGCCACAGCCGCCCTGGGGCGCACTGACAGAGGCGAGGCTGCCGGACATTGGCACCACCGGGCCCTCTGGCCACCACCAGTAGGCAACAGGTGAAGTGTCTTGCCCAAGGACACAACGACTGAAACTGTCGGAGCCGGGGCTCGAACCGGCAACCTTCCAATTATAAGACGAACTGTCAACTCTTGAGTCGCGATTCAGTCATCCACCCATGTGTGTGAATGACTGAATGTGTAAAGCGCTTTGGAGTCCTTAGGGGACTAGTAAAGCGCTATACAAATACAGGCCATTTACCATTTAAATTGAAAATTTTGTTTGAATTCTGCAATTGAAGACATGCTCAGTTATTTATGAACATGGTCTTTGTTTAAAGCAAGAAATGGATTTGTAACATGGGGGTGCATATCTCATTCTGAAAAAACTTTAACAACTAATAAGTGTTACCCAAAGCCAATCACCATCATCCAAAGCATCAGTATGGCTCTTCTTTGGAAAGACATGAATTCTTAAGCACAAGGGATATTGTGTAATTTTTATTTATTTTTTTTGTCTTTGAACCCTTTTATAGCCGACAGGTATTGAAGACACGTTTTCTAAGAGGATGAAAGTTGGCATTGCGATGGTGAAAGAAGAAGACATCATCGATGTGTTGGTTGTCCTTGAGGCGGCAGTAATCCTGTCTAATCTGAGGGATGTCTCAAGTGCCATTTCCATGCTGATGGGCCTTCTTTTTGCCCTCAACAGAGACTATCCAAAGGAACTTAAGGACATCTTTGAAGTCATTCAGAACATCCTAATGAACATTGGTGGAAGGCAGTGCATCTCACTAGTGCATGGTCTAAGAAACAGACTCTTGCAGAAAGCCATGCAGAACTGTAATTGTATGTTCCTTAGTGTTAAGGACAGTTTTTATTTTACTGTTTGTTTTTTTATTCTTGCAAGTTCTCATTCTCACTTTTGTATGTCACTAAATGACCACACTTTACATTCCAGATTAGACAATTACTCATTTGTTCATGGTTTAAGAAACTTATGTGAACAACAATATAATGGTGGACTTTGCAGATGCTTATCTCATGCAAGTCAGTAGTTTTTCCTTTGTTTTGCAATTGAGCAGACTCAAACTGATGTATCTGAAATATCCATATTATCAAATGTTTCAGAAGCATGCACTCATTTTCAGAGATATTGGTTCTGTGGAATTTGTTGCAATTGTAAACGAAGACAAATACAAGAGTTTGATGTCTTACTTGTTATAAACTGATCTTTACTGTCACTTATCAAAGGTTTTGTACTATTTTAATATTTCAAGTTTTATGCTAACAGGTGTGACTGAGCACAATGAAGTTTAAAAATTTTGTAAATGTAAAGAATAACTTTTCTAAAATAGCAAGTGTCCCGTTGATACATTACATTAATGCAGACTTTATGTTATTACTTCACAAGAATCACTACTGCTCCTAGAGTATTGGTCAGAATTTAATCTTCACCCAAACTGGGCTCAAGACCAAGTTCAAATTTATTGTTTCACAGGGAGCAGCCTTTGAGTTTTGATGGATTGTGAGCCTGATGAGCTACGTCACTGATTTTTCTGTTTCTCAGATGACTAAGATGGCACAATAAATGGTGAATGTTGGGTGCTCATGAGTAATTGTCTTGTCATGTTCTTAAAACAAACTTTCTGTATGAAATGATCAGATACACTTTAATGGAATCTGTGGGTTTTTATTTTTTTTTCTGTAAACAACAGAAAATTAATTTAAAGGAATGTAGATATTTAAACCTGAGATCTAAGATAAACCTAACAGGTAGTTTTGCTGAAATGGATGTTAGAAAGCTAAAAAAACAAAACAAAACTTAAGATGTTTAATACACATTTTTCTTTACATCCAGTCAATCAACTCTGATAATTAAAATGAAACTGATTTACAAGTTCACTCAGCTACCTTAAGGAGCTCAGTTAATTAATAAACTTAAATCAACTTAGCTAACAGATTATGTTAGTTAAGCTAAAATAGATTCCTAAGTTAAAAGAACTACTAAAGTATTTGAATTAACTAAAAAACCCAAGTCAACTGAACTAGGACAAGAGTTTAAACAATAGATTATTTTAATTTAGCTGAAAGGGTTTTCCCAAGTAAAAATGACAATTAAAGGAGTTGAACTGACTAACAAATCTCAGTCAACTAAACTAAGATGAAAGTTTAGACAACATGTGATTTTTCATTAAGATAACAATTGGTTGTGTTATAAGAACAAACTCTATTTCTTGACTTAACTTAAAATTTTAAGGCAGCCCTTTACCTCATATTTTTAAGTTGAAACAACAAGTTATATTTTACAGTGCAGTATTGTAATTTATGCCCTTATATTGAAGGCTGGTCTACATACAGTGAAGCTAAACATGTGCTACAGAGGTGTTTCCATGGAGAACAGAGAAGAGGATAACATCTGGAGAGGTGAAAAGCACCAGCAACAATACCAGCAAAGTATAGAATTATAGCTAGCAATATAGTTATTGGGTAATTGAGGTTATTTAACAATTTTGACACTTTTCACCCTTTTAAGTCTGAAATGCTGCGTTGTTTATTTCAGAGCTGTTTCTTTAAATATGTGGAATACACAGATGCAGATGCTCAGCCTCAATTAAAATGACCTGTCTTCAGTTATAGCCAGCTAAACCCCTTCATGTGTTTAGTGAAGCAATTATATGATTAAGTATTAAATGTAGGATATAACCTCAAACTAAGCTACAAAGAAAACGAAGCTGCGTCTTGTGTTTGTGGGGTAATTCAAACTCATCATCAGGCTGTCAGGTAATGAGTGACGTGCCGGCGTGTACGATGGGATAGCCGACAGCCGCACATCACCTCAGCAGGAGAATAACAGTGACAGCTGAGTGTCATCGAAAAGGGTTTATCCCGATTCAGCTTCAGCCCAAAAAAATTAAAAAGGGAGGAAATGAAGATGAGTAATGTGTACAGGGTAAAGGTAAGGCATTTGTTAACAATGTAGGTTCGCTTGTGGTGGAAGGGGGAGCCAGTGTTTGAGCCGCCTTGCTAGAAAAATGTCAGGAAGTAAACATGTTGTGGATGATAAAGGCTGTGTTCACAGTTACACGCGGTTCCTTTTAAACTGCAACATAAATACTGCTCTGCCTGTGGTTTTACTACTTGCACTTCAAAACAGATGCTCGTTTATTGCATTTTAATATGCTATTTTGTTTTCCTTTCATCTTGTGTTGCCGTCCGCACATTCGCAAGAACGCTGGTTAAATTTTCATTCCAAGTAATGGTTTCATTTAGTTTGTGTTCATCTGGACCACAGTCCAGTTTATTTACTTATTGTTTTATTGTTTTCTCACGTTGAAGAATTTCGTTTCCTAAATTTAAAAAAAATAACAATCATTTTTTCTGATTAAAATGCAGCACCTGGAGCCTCACAGTTTACATTTTATTATTATTTTCTCGGTCAACCGGAGATTGTTGAATTTAGATTTGCCAATCTAGCCGCACCCCACCACCACATCTTGCATTGGGCCCACCAAACAGCTAGAAACAGCCCTGCATGTTTACATTATTCATAGTTATATGAATTTAAACAAGGTTTGAATTTCTAACTGGGGAGGAAAAAAGGTATCTTTACCTGTGGCAGACATATTACCTCATTTGTGAATGCGGTGAATTCCTGAATGTATTATTTCTCACATCATTTGGTGCGAATTAAGTGTGCCGCTACCTGAGCTTACATTAAAATATATGAGGATCCAAAAACAGAGCGCAGCAGGCAAGCAAAAGTTTAAATAACAAGAAAATCTGCAGACTGAACACTGGATAGCCGGGGGGGTTGTGTACATAGATATCCGAGGTATAAGTTCAGACTGTGATTGTTTTTCTAAAGAAACTCAAAGTAAATAAATAGATGCGTTCGAGCCATTAGCAAATTTGTTGCCGATAACAACTTAGCTGTTCAAGTGCTGTGTCGGGGAGCAATAATTTAATCTCCAGAGAAGCTGGTTATTTTTGTGTGACTTTTGAGGCATGTGCTCCTCTGTGCTTTTTGTCAAGTTTGCAGCCTGCTTTATCTTTGCTCCTTTCTTATCTCCTGAGACCTGATGGAGAAAAATAGATATTTTTCCCACTGTGTGCCACACTGTTCTCTGTGGCTGTTAGCTTTGTTTTTTTTCTCCCATTTTTTCCTGCTTGTGTTTCTCGTGTTTCAACCCATTCTTTTACCATTTTTTTCCTTTTTTTTGGCTTGCACTTCAGAAACTCACTGGCATCGCAAGCTTTTTAAGCACAGACATGTGGACGCGTACACGGGTCTGCGTAATTGTTGTAGTTCAGACATGTCACTCTGTGATTTGTCCAGAATATTTTCAAGGCAGGCAGCTGTTTATCCTAGCTAAATGGTGAGAGGCATTAAAAGCTTATTCAGTCAAAAAGGTGAACTATAAAAGGACTACTTCAGTGCCTGACCTCACTCAGCTCCCGTGCATTCATTTTTCTTTTTTTGCCCTGCTGTCACTCCATCACTCCCCGTTAACGTCTCTAAATTCACTCTGCCCCTGCTCTGTGCTGTTGGTCTCCATAAATCTCCTCCACTGCATTGTGACTAACGTGCCCCGAGGACAGCTCTCTCAAACAGAGCTATTTTATCTCCGCATCGAGCCTCTACTCAACCATATTTACAAACAATGCATCTAATGGCTCTCGGGCCGACATCCACCTACAAGATGCAGAGCTTCTCAAAGGAAGCATAAAAGCTCGGGAAGACTGAATAACTTTCATCAAAACATGCAGGGCCAGCAAATGGATGCTAAGCACTAGAAGGAGAAGCTCGTGGAGACGATTTTATTCAAGATATAAATTAAAGCCATCACCATCTTCGTAGTTATTTGTGAATTAGTGAGCATTTTTTGTCAAATATCAGCTTTATTATGTTCTCATGTGACTGATTTGCTTCTACCTCACATCAAGGCTAAGCAAGTGATCTGCTCCAAGTCTACAACTTCTGGCTCCTCTGATAAATTCATTTGGTATAACATGAGTCAAGTTAGCCCTTAACTCTAAGACTTAGGTTAGCAAAGTGGCACCAATTTAATTCCTGCTTTCACTTACAGTCTCTTTAATCACATTATTGTAATTTCTCACATCGCTTTATTTAAAAGAGCCTTTAAAGGATAAAATATTTGCACACGTCCGCCGCCAGACTTCAAAACAAAGTCAAAAAGAGGAACCACAGCGCGCCGGTTTTAAATTAGCTGCACTCAATATGCTCAGTGTATCCTTTCGAAATTTCCAAATCGTCGTTTTGCTTTTAAACTCCAACTGGCTCAAGACTAAACCGCAGACTCGGAGGTTCACTCGGTTTGTTGAATATTCACAGCCGCTGTCATACGAAAACTGGAGATGTACCTTTTTATATGCAAACTGCGGAAAGCATTTACAAGGACATTAGGGAGGCAATTTCACCGAGCTTTTTAAGGCAGCAGCTTGACACTTAATTTGCCCGTTTCAGTTACAGTAGCTCCCTCATCTTATATATATAATTTACAGTCTGAGGGGGCTTGTGAAGATACTTCTATTTTGCATTTGCTTCGCATTCAATACAGCTTTTCTCATTATAAAATGATATGAGCTTATAAATTTGGGTAAAAAGTTTAATCTTCAAAACATGTACATAAATTCTGTAATATACTCAATGCTCTGCCCAGCTTTTGCTTTAATGGCATTGTGCACTTGAGCTGGAATGGACAAGCTGGTGCAAAGCCTGATAACCTGGTATGATTTGATGCTCCGTGGCTTTTGAGCTTCTTTTGGTATTCAAGTAGTTCTACAAAGCTTTGAGTTGTGTTGGGCTCATTATCCTTCAGCAGTATGAAGCCTTCTCCACAAAGATGCAAACCAGAGAGCGCAGCGTGTCACGCTGGAGTGCTACGTCGTCTGGAGTTGATGCAATGCAGGTGCGGGTTTGATAAACTGCATTTTCATCCTCTCTTCTCTTCATACATACACATTTCTGATTTTATTAAAGTGGGATTCATTAGCAAATAAGATTTGTTTGCGGTCATCCTCTGTGCAGTGCTGGCACATCTTAGCCCACCCCAAGCATTTGGCCTCGTTTCCCCTCCTGAGAATTGGTTTAGAGACACATTAATGACCACAACAAGACAGATGTTTTTTGATAGGACTTTTCTGATAGGGGTCTCGCTTTCTTTAGTTAGCAAATTTATTAATTCTGATTTTCTCAGTGAACAAAGCGTCGTGTATTGATCCTCTGATGGTGTGGTCTCATTTGGTCTGCCTGATTGTGTTTTGGATACGTCTGATTGAGTTCAAGCAGTGTTTTAGTCCCTTTAGAAACATTCGCTCTGAATAACAATCTGACTTCTAACACTTTTAGTTAGTTACAATGTCATGTTTCCCCCTATCAAAATGCCAATTAATCCTTGAGCCACAGACATATTTGTACATTTCTGCCCTAGACAAGTACATCAAACCCACCTTAGTATCTTGAAGGACATTCTCAACTGAAGGATTTGTACAAAAGAGCTAAAAATGTTGAAAAATTGTCCTTTAGTTTTATTGCTGACCTTGAAATTGTTACGCCTTGTGTTTTTTAATGATTTAAATGTAGTTGTTTTCAGCTTTGCATGAAAATATCACAAATTTCTGATGTGATTTAAAAGTGGATTCCACTACAAATATTACTGTATCCTGCAGAACTAAACAAAAACTGGTGCTAGATTGTTAAATAGTGTCTGACAAACACTCCTCATTGGAGAGGTTAAGCTGTGATGAGTGAAGCTCTAGAGAGGAAGTAATATTTCAACACACAGGTTCTTTCTAATCTCATCTTTTTCAGATGGTTTCTAAGTTCAGTTAAGTCCAATATCACCATCAGGATGATCCCTTCTTTTAAAACACATCTTTTATGCACAAAAATCGACAGTATGACCTCTTCAAAGTCTGATCTGTACTCACTGGAACTATACAAAGTAGTTTAATAATAATGATGTTTCTCCCTTGTATGAATGAATACATCACAGCAGTGCTGTGTTTTATCTGTGGGACTTTCATATATTAATCCAATAAACAGGCACACTACCATCCAAGTTAAATGCATTTCATTAGCTCACCTAGCTCTGGAAAATCAGTCCGGCTCTCTTCGGCCTTTGGAGGCCCACAACCTGCTCGAGTGCACGCTCTGAGGTCGAAGCGGTAAAGGCTGTCCCCATTTAATCCCTGAAGTGTCCAATGGTTGGTGTCAGCCCCGGTAATGTTGATCTCTTTGGAATCAATCACCTCGAGTGCAGTCTCATTAACTGTAGACGAAGAAGAAAGATGGTCAGGTCGGTTCACGTGCTGAGAGCGAGCCTATGATGTTTCGATGCAGAAAAAGTCATCGCAGCTGGGTCGTGCGGGAGGTTCGCGTAACACGGCTATAATGAGGGTCAGTGGTCGAGGGAAGGAAGAGATGAAGAGATTTTATGCTGTCTCATGCAGGAAGTGAATATAGCAGATACATGTTGTGACAGGTAAGCTGAGGAGGAATACATTATGAGGAAAGGCGAGAGACGATGAAAGGGGGAAATAAAGAGCTCAAGGGGGGGGGGGGGGGGTGTGTAAACAAGTGGCAGTGCACGGATGAAAAGAGGAGGTGGAGGAGATGAGAAAAGTGAAAAGCAATAGGAAGTGGTAACCGAGCAGAGACTATGAAGGGACTTTTTTTAACTCTGCGTAAAAGGAAGAAAAAATTACAAAAACAAGTGATGGGAAGGAAGACAATGAGGGGAAAGAATGCATAAGGAAACAGTAGAAGGAAACCAGAAGAGCTACAATCACAAGTAGCACAACATATCACCAAATATGCATTATAGATCAAAGTACAGTATGTGTGCACTGCTGAAAGCAACACTTCTTGAAACCCCCCTCAGTGATGCCATTACTGTGCCAATACCGAACCGCAGGTGAGAGCTGATGTGCCAAGCCCATTGTACCACTTTGCAAAAACAATGTTTGGGTTTTGGGGGGGTTTGCAGCGGCAGTAGAGAGCACAGGATATTTTACGTTGCCGACAACAGATCACACAGCGCTGTCAGGAAACCAAAGGATACTCAGGCTGCACATACAGCGCAACATATATTATTTATTCATAGGAACCAAATTTTCATTTAAGTGATATGGTGAATCAGTTCAACTAAAAAGAAAAGAAGAAAAAAACACCCACAGATTGCAGTGTGTGGGAATAACTGTGTAAAGTCTTACATCTGATATGGGAAAAAAAGGCAGAAATAGAGGGACAGAGTGTATTGAAGAGCTGGCCAGACTCTGTGGGTGCTGGTGGAGGCGGCACAGGGCTGTCTCTGCCTTCACATTTTACACAAAAGACTTCAGAAATGTCAGCCAACGAGAGTGTAGGCTTTGAAAACAGAGAGTGTAATGAAAGCCCCTCACTCACTTGTTCATTCTTACTGTACTCCAGCATAAAGGTGCTTTTTCTTTTTCTTTTGCAAAAAGGAAAGCTTCTGAGTGATAAATGCAAAAAAAAAAAAAAAAAAAAAATAGCACAAGAGGCACATAGAGCACTGGTTTAAATGATTCTCTTGGGAGGAAACATGCAGGAGGATATGAGATAAGAAACACAGAGAAGTGTCAAGCCACAAGCTAAAGTATCTTGAAACAATTAGGCCGTTGCAGACTTTGGAGTAGGGTTCAGTGTCACACAGTGCCACCTACTGTCTGGGACGACGCCACACGAGACTAGAAGGGAAGAGGTGATGTGCAGATGATAGTGTATGCAACAATGTTTTTTAAATCGAAATTAAACCTCCATATGTGTAAATTGAAGCTGTAGTATCACATATCCACCCCCTCTACACTTCCTTCTCTCTTTAATAATCTTTTCCTCTCTTGTGTCCCCTTTACTGAGGCTGCTGTTGCACGACTGCTTACACTTCGCCCACTGTCACACTGCAGACAAAGCCCCGAGTTACAGCAGAGACAACTCTGTTATGATGAAAAACCTCATGTAGGTTCAAAGGTCTACAAAGTGTGGTGTGTTTACATACTGAGGTGGTACTGCAGGAGGTACCCGGAGAGGATGCCATTTGACTTTGACGGCTGTGCCCATTCCAGCCTAACTGAATCTTTCTGGATGATGGAGGAAGTCAGGACGGTAACTTGCTCTGGAACTACACAAACAACAACAATGGTGACATAAGCATACATTTTTAAAAAAAACTGGGATGAAAAACACACTGATCTAAAACCGATCTTGTCACAAGGATGCAATTCATTTTGAAGCTGGATTCATTGTTTGTACAGTTTTCAGCACATGTGCATAAACGCCTGAAGCATGGGTTGTTTAGCATGTTTGATCACAGTATCACCTCACCTCCCTCTGGTGTATTGAAGGTCACCGGATCACTCTTGGGTCCATTGCCCTTCTTGTTGAAAACATAAACGGTGAGTTTGTATTCAGAAAAAGGTTCGAGTCCTGGCACAATGACATGACTTCTGTTTCCAGAAAAGGACATGGAGTGACTCAAATCTAAAATCTTGTCGGGATTCAGGAGACTTCTTCTCCTCACCCAGTGAACCTGTGAGAGGGTGTAATATAAAACAACAGGAAGGACAGTAAGATAATGAAAGAGCTCCTTTACACACATCTTTTTGTCACTCTTTTACTTTGACACTGTGCATCCTTCAAACTTTCAACACATGTACAGCATTAAAACTCCTTAAATGATAAAGTTGGGTATAATTTTTAAAAAATGTTTAAAAATTATATCCAACCAAAACTAAAACTCTCAAAATGAGCTGTCACGATGAGAGTACATCTCATTTTAGAGTTTGTCCTTCAAATGACAAAAATCATTCCACCAGAGAAAGTGCGCTATTCAGAAAGCAGACATTGGAGGAGTTTCAAATACCGAGAAAAACACGCTGCTGTTTGAAGTTCCTTTGCTGGAATTGAAAATGCAGGGATGTTTGAGAAGCTGACAACTTACATTGTAACCCCCCAGACGACCTCGCACCGTGGCAGGTGGAACTGGGGTCCAGCTAACTCTCAGAACAGTGGTGTTGATCACCTCCACAGCAATGTCCCGTGGTGCCGCAGTCGGAACTAAAGACGGTGGGAGGAAGTTGAGAAACACAGAAAGTCTGTGAACAGCAGACCTTTATCCAGACTTTTTTCCCAACATATTGAAAATAAAATGTTTGTAGTTGCAGAAAGTTACAAAATACATCAACCTTGTTAGATTAATACAGTGTTTTAAGCTGAGGAATGGTGTTCTGTTGCTTGATGAATTGATAAGTCAAAATAAGTCAGTATAAAAAGCCAAGAAAGTGCACAGAAAATATGCTGAATTACATGTCAAATGAAGCAAATTAGCTACTGAAAGCAGGGGAAAAATCGACACCAGACACAAAATGACACTGTAAATATTTTCTGCTCTACGCGTTACTGTAACAACAGGAGCACGAGGTAGGAGCACAGCAGACACTGGAAAGCGAAGCAGCCATCGTGCCTCAGTAGGCCTACAGCGCAAAGCGTGTTGTGATCTGTCAAATCCCCAACAGCTTCTGAGACAGAAGTGGAAATTTGACATCCCTCTCCTCTACAAAGGTTATCTGCCACCTGCTAGCAGTGGTGTTTTTTTGTTTTTCCTTTTGCAGAAGGAAGGAAAAGTCACTACTGCACCACCTGCACGGGGTTAAAACCTGGGGTAAGTGGAGGGGGGGAGAAAAAGAAAAGAACTTAACCTGACACATTTTCCCGCAGACAATGCCAAAAGACAACTGAGAACACGGTAAAGAATCATAACACGAGAAGTTCAGAGTTAAAAGAAAACCAGCAGACAAATATGCCAGTTCAGCTTTGGGGTATGTTGTAATGAAGTCAGTTGCAGGTAATTATATCGTATGCTGAAATATATTAATACATACTACTCACCATCTTCCCCAGAGTAACCTGTAACAGGCTTAGGCTCTGGCCCCCAGCCGTAGCTGTTTCTGCTCAGGATTTTAATCTCGTAGGGGACAAAGGTTGGCGTGTTGTTCACGAGAAACACAGATCTGTTGACCATGTGCTCCGTGAAGTTATCTTCCACCCCAAGTTGGCGGTACTTCACCTTATACTCAAAGCCCGGGCCGTTGCGCTCAAGAGGTGACAGCGGCTGCAATATGACAGTGCAGAGAAATTGTTACAATCCTATAACAACTTCTTACAGATAACAAGTCTTTTAAATTTAAATAAATAAACAATTCTCATACCTCCCAACTGATTTCCATTTGATGAGGATGATGGCCTTGAATTTTGATGTTTTCTGGGTTCCTATCAGGTGCTTTGGAGACATGTGTGCATTTGTATAAGTTATTTTTTGCAGAATAAAAAAGATGCCATTTTTTATACTGCAACTTTCCCCGCTCACTAAAACAAGCACTATGGTAATTGTGGATCAGTAATAGGTAAAGAGCAATCTGTGCCCGCTATGACTGCGAGTGCTTCAGTGACTCAAACATATCCACATTCCCGGCTACTACAGAGTCCTATGGCCAAGGGCTGGTTCTCCCAAGAAGTATTTGTTTGCACATTTCAAAAGAAGTACTAAAACTTGCATGCTTTCACATGTTGCACATGACCAGAGAGACATTTTTAATAAATAGGAGCTGGTCTCACCAGCAGGGGGTGTTTTGTGTCGTTCAGTCGGCTCACTCGGGGGTCCGGGTCCAATGGCATTAACAGCATACACTCTGAACTGGTAGTTAAGGTTCCCATATAGTTTTAGCTCAGCTGTTGCTTGGTTACCGGTGACTCTCTGTAGCTCCTTCCACCTTCCAGGCTCCCAGCGGTTCTCCTCATACTCCACTACAAATTCTATGCTCACAAAGAGAGAGGACACACGCGGTTGTGACAATACCACCATTAAAAGCGTATATTAGGCTTTTATACTTTCACTTAGATTATATCATATAGAGAGGTTATCTACAGCGCCGATCAGTATCTATCAGTGCTGATTTACCCGTTTCTTGATAAATGAATAATTCAACATTATCTTATATGAGTGTTAAATGAGATTACCAATACCACTCATGCATTTCTAATTATGAACCTGGAGGCAGGGACCATTAGTGTAGTACAATGTGAGTAAGAAAAAAAATACCAGGGAGAAAAGGATTTCAGGTGGTATTATTAATCCTTAGATAGACGATTCATATTAACCCCTTTTTATCACCCTTTCTGTGCCACGAAACTTCTAGGATTAAGGGTTGTGCTACCTTCTCTAATTTGAATTTATTAAATTAAGAACTGACAGTGGTATTAACAGTAGGGCCAGAGCTGAAGGGGATAGTGAGAAGGCGCTTTACCACGCTGTCATTAACAGCGATCAGAAAGACAATTTGGCACATCACAGAAAGAGCTAAAAGCCTCCTGTCTATTGTATATTTTTGTGCTTCTGATTTTGTTATCTTCCTAAAGACTAATGATGTTCATTACCTTACTGTTATGTTTCAATCCTATATTTTTGGTTATGATGTTCATTAGCATGCACTTAAATAAACTCTGTATAGATATATAGTATATAGTTTTTTACTACTAATGTTTGTGTGTCTTTTGAAAGCGCCCCCATGAGCCTGTGGGTGACTTTGTAAATAATCTTTTGTTTTTTTTCTTTTTTTTTTAAAGGCATTATGCTATTGCTGATCAACAGGTGGTGATTATGTGCCAAAAAACCCAGAAATGATACAAAAAAAGAAAGAAAGGAAGAAAGAAACTACTAAAAATGGCTATAATGAAGGATTCTTCTAAGAAAAAATGCTGTCATCCTTGTTAAATATTAACACTTATTGATGAGTATTGAAAATACTTTTTGTTCCTGTTATGTCCTAAAAGATTTATCTGGTTTCAGTCACAAAAAACAGCCACTTTTTTCCCCCACTGTAACAACCATCGCAGCTAAGAATATTAATAACACAACACTGATGAACCGATACAAATTCTTACCACTAAAAATAATTTAGCCCTCCCTCTTTTGAAGCCTAAATGAGAGACAAGCTCCCCTGCTGGGATTCTCAGCGCTTTGCAGCTTTCTTCACTTGTTTAAGTGATCACAGCATCAACTAAATCTCTTTTTCACACAGGAAGCATGAAAACACTCAGTGATTTGCAGTAAATCACTTGAAAGTTGCATCAAAAAACAATTTCAGTTTTTAATAATAACCTGCAGACTTTTTTCCAACTGTGAAGCAGCTTTAGTCTGCACACTTGGGTTCTGGTCAGTGCATGCACGTACAGCACAGGTGTGCTTGAATGCTAATTTCAGTTGCTCCCTTGTCACAAGGGGTCGCAACATCGAATCGCACTCGATGTTCTGATTTGGCAGAGTTCTGCACTGGAGGTCCTTCCTGACGCAATACCAAAGGGATTTGTGTCTTCAGCTAGAATCAAACAAGTGACCTTTCTCTTGCCAAGCAAAAGTGCAAACTACTACACTATGGAGGCACTACAGCTGTGTGCATGCATTTTATATCCTTTGTGTATGAGCTATTACTGATTATGCATTATACGATTCTTTTTCCCAGTGGCAAGGCTAAAGTAGACAATGATATTGGACTCTCATCTGATGGTTGGGGTTGCTTTCTAACATTGCAGGGTCTTTACTTTAGAGCATGAAGTGCCTTGAGGTGACTCTTGTTGTGAATTGGTGCTATGTAAATGAATAATATTGAACTGAATTGAATACTCTGTTCAGTTAGGGTGTGTCTTACATGTAAAAGTAACTAATAAATACAAAGTATTCAGTCACGTTCCATTTTTTTGTTATCCTACCTTTATTAACAAGTATTTACAACAATACACAGAAACCTTCTTTCAGGCTTTCTGCTTTTTGCCCATTAACTTTTACCTGTTACGGTGCTGTTGTGATCGCTTCCAGGTATCCAAGACAAAACAACATTCCTTGGACTGTCAAGTTCAGACAGCTCTAACTTTATCGGAGCATCAGGAACATCTGCCGTGCAGAACACAAAAACCGTCAACTGTCAACGTGATAACTAAAACATCTAGAGAATGTCAAATGCGTTAATGAACAAATACCAGAATTCTGATCATTATTTATTTAACTGTGTGAAGCCAAATCATTTCCAAAAATGTGCGATAAATATTTAACTATACATAATTCATCTTACCCCGTACTGTGAGTACTGCAGTGGCAGAGTCCTCATCTAGGCTTGTTCTAGCAGTGCATGTATATCTTCCCTGATCACTCAGGTTTACATTCATGATCTCCAGCATGGCACCTTTCACAGAGTATCTGAACATAAGTGAAGATTTGTCAGAGTAAGTAATTTCAATCCACCTCTCAAGCAGAGGCCCCCCCACCAAAGCTGCATAATAAAAGAGAATTTAAAGCCATGCATAATTTAGTCATGCTAGCCTTTTATTATCCAGTAAGTGCACTGGTTGATGCTACAGCCTAACTTTCTAATGTCTGTAACTAAAACCGTAGCATGTTAAACGATAGATAGAGATGAGCAGACAATGCATCAGCAAAATGCATCCTCTGATCAAGATACACATAAAAGTTTATATTAATGAATTTATTATTCTACTCAGTAAGAGCATCAGCATAAAAGCACCATCAAAGCAAAACCAGTTACCTGGAATGTTTGTCAGAGGAAAGTGGGATCTCCTTGTTATCTTTTCTCCACACCAGCTCAAACGTGTCCTGCAGACTTGCATCATATTCAGTCTCGCACATCAATTTGGCCAACTTCCCACTGTCAACCTGCGTGTTCTGAGGTGGACTTACTATTTTCGTAGCGTCTAAAGATAACACAAAAACCAGGGGGAAAAAAGAAAAAGAAAAAAACACAAGTGAAATAATCTTCACAAGCCCAGCTTGATTTAAATAGCAATGTGAGTCTCTGAAATTAAGCCAAATCATTGATTTCATAGATGACTGTTTATGGCTGGAACTTCCTTCAACATACATTCAACATGTATATATGAGCGAGATAGACTGCCTAGCTTTAACTACTTATTAAACTACTTAAAGCACAGAATATTAAAAAGAAATACATTCCTTCTTTTCTTCTTTTTACCATTGTGCGCAGTGACTACGAATATCCCTGCCTACAAAAAGCAGTAATTATGTTGCTGAGATACCTTTCACATCCAGCACAGCAGTGACAGTCGACGAGCCCTCCATGTTACTCGCAACGCAGGTGTATTTCCCACTGTCACCTTTTTCTGCGTTAATGATTCTCAATGATTGTCCGCTCTCAAAAGCAAGGAAACGTTCCCCCTCGATGGCGTTTTCATCTTTGGTCCTAGGAGAGAAACTTTACTTAGCGCTTCCACGTAACTTATCCAACACCTCAAGTGCAAATCAAAAGGTGCCGATTTGCTGCAAGTTCAGAGTTTGAAAGCGTCTGGTGTTTTCATTTTTGCCACTTTAAAGAATGTCGTATATTATGCCGTGTTTTATTTTTAAGGGCTTGAAAAAAAGGAGACAACTAGATCCTATCATGTGACCTATTGAGGTCACCTGAGGCAAGGTATGAGTGGGGGTTGAAGTGTTCTGAAGACTGCATTGATGTTCATTCATAGATGGCCTCCTTTAATCCTTTTTCAAATCATCTTGATCCAAAAATGGGATTATTGCCATTCACAATTTTTTTTTGTCTTTTAGGTGTAAATGTACAGGTGAGTCTTATCCTGTGGAGGTGGCTCTTCTATGTTGTTTATGGAGTGGCTGTTTGATTTCTCCAGTGTAGAGCTCCAAGCACTCCTTTATCCTTGGGATGAAGAAGTTTTTCAAGCTCCCAAGACCACCACTAAACTTTAATAGATGGGCTACACAGTTTACTTAATTAAAGCAACACACAGGGTTGCTGATTAGAAGTGAAGCGCAGGTTTTCTACAATGACAAGTTCTATCTTAATATTTGGCATTTGTGGCATCGTCTGTGTTTTGCCACGGACTGTCTGTTTCTCTTTTGAGCAGCGGTGATAGTAAATGGGATTCACGTCGCCCAATTTCAAGGAACAGAAGATGATTATCTCATTAACCAGACATAAGTGTCAACATCACAGCGTGTCATACAGACACCTGAAGCAGTGTGGGAGTGATAGCATGACTCACTGCTGTGATACTGCTCTCGGGTTCATTCTTTAGACTGCTTCTCTTTACACTCTTCCACATTAATATGTAAAAGTGGCTATTTCTTATATTTTAAGAGGCAGGCGAGTGTAAATTACTAATGACGCTTTTAACTTGCTTGCATAAATTGTTTCTTTGTTAAGACAAACCCAGCTCTACTTACCAAGAGATGCTGGATGGTGGAGAGCTGAAAACACTGCAGTTCATGGTGATTTCCTTTCCGACTACTACAGCATACTCCTGGTTGTTCTCTGTCAGTATAAGCGGAGCCATATCTAAAAGCAAGAGGAAGGAGCTGACTCAAATGTCAAAGAAAATACAGATAAATCACAGGCTCTGGTAACACTGCACAATTCTATTGATCCAAGAACATGAACTTTCTCAGTCCTGTGCCCTAATCCATAGATACACACCAGTTAGTTATGTCCAGTCCCCACAGCTGGATCAAACACGGCTGTAGAGATAAAACTACTTGCCTGTTAAACAATACTTTAATGGACACGAACTAAATGGACGTGATCTTCAACATCAGTAAATTTAGTTCCATCTTTCAAATTACTTTTCTAATTTTCACATATTCGTGATTGATAATTGATCATGAAAGTAATTTGCACATATAAGATCACTGCATTTTGGTCATTTGAGGCAGCTAGATAATAGCTAAAAGGAACAAAATGCTGTTGTTGTCCTGGGGTTTTGAAACCAGATGTGATGATAGAGGGATGGAGCGGACTGAGAGACACATGGCAGGTCCACTCTAACACATATACTGTTTTATCGTTGTTTTTGATGCTGAATCAGACCAAAACTTACAAAGATTATTCAGTGAGTCCAGGAACTAGCAAGTGAGACTAAACAAAGGAACAAGGAAGGTAAGTCTTTAATAAGGTTATAGGTTAAACTGAAAGGTCATTTTTCATAGACTTTTGTACAACTGACTTTATTTTTCAGACTTTCCAGACAGGTTTTTTTAGTAAGCATAAAAGGCTTTGTTTTTTAGATGAAAAAAACAATGTTGACTTATAGAAGCTAGCAGGGCATAGGCTAACCAAGAGGTTGCTCTTTGTTAGCAAATACTACATTTAAGCTAAAGGACCAGTGTGTAGGACATAACTCAGTTATTATACTTAAAACTATCAATAATTATCATAATATTAAAGAGCTAAGTATTATTCTCAGTTGCAGTGAATTCATAGAAGAAAATAAATTGTAGAAAATTGTAGAAAACTAGATCAGATCTCTAATCCCTACACCCTAACCAAGGAAGGTAAAAAAAAAAATGGCAGATTAGCTTGAGTAAAAGACCGAAACACGTTTCCATTTGAAACAAAGCATTATCAGGGATTCTAACATCTAGTACTTTTACTGAATAAGTATAATAAGTATTAGAATAATCTTAATTTATTTTATGTATTTATTTGGCTGAAATCTACAAATTCCTCCTAAAGTGTTGCTAAATTTTTCACACTGGTCCTTTAATGGCTCCTGGTGACTCATGCCTTAGAAGTAATATTAACAACTAAGATTAACCAAGTGTTAGAATGTAGTAAATTAGTTACTCAGCCTTAAAAACTGGATAATCTAAGAAAGGAGTTTTTATTCAAGGCTGTCCACCAATCACAAGGTGAATAGTTCCAACCTAAGCAATTCTTGCTGCTAAGACTGGCACAGACCAGTATTAGGTTTAAAGGGCCGTTGCTTTTTCCTCCAGGTATCTTTGAACAACTTTTTTAAATTATCATTCAAAAGCTACATTTGTTTTTACTCGGGTTATCTTTGTGTAATATTAAAATTTGCTTAATGATTTAAATCATTTAAGCATAACAAATAGTCAAATAACTAAGAAATCAGTTACACTGCAGCAAGTCAAGACGCTGAACCCTGAAATTGCTCCTGATGATCAGGCTACGCTTGCATTAGAGCTCCTTGCCACCACTGTGTGAATGAGAGGCCGTAAAGAAAAGAGATGCTTTGGATAAAGGCTCCATTATCATTTCTAAAGAATACTACAACAAATGGAAGTCCACTCAGACTTCAGCTGAAAGAAAACTCTACATTCACGCTAATAGGCAAATAATGATTAGATGTGGATCTTAGATGTACAATGATAAGATACAGGAGAAAATCTCAGGGCTATGAAGCAGTGGGTGTAAGTGTTTCTTCTTATGAATCATACCAGGAAAACAATCTCTATCAGCAAAAATAATGAGACTGGCTAAAGAAAACTGGCTTCCAAAACAGTTCCTTATAGCATATTATTATATTATGAGCTACTTTTTAGAGAAAGCACTACAACACAGAACTTACTCATGATCATGATGTTAACGTTGGCTAGAATAGTTCCGTGTCTGTTGGAGGCTTCACACTGGTAGACGCCACTGTCCTCCGCTTTGGCATTGAGAAGTGTCACAGTGTCATCAAACACTTGCATCCTGTTATCTGGGTCATCTGACAGCAACACGTACATAAATAAATTACCAAGTCATCATGAAAGCAACTCAATATATCAACATGTTCTTTTCAGGATAACACCAGCATCAGTGTTGGATAATTCTGTAAAAAATATAGATGTTTTGAATACAACTTAAATATATAAGAGTCAGATAGCAGCTTCTCTTTAATTAATCAAGTGGCAGATGACTTGACAGTTAATATAACCTTTTAAAAACCCATATAATTATGTGTATATTGCCTTTGTTACACAAACACATTTCCTTTTGAGAAATTTAATAATATTCCAAACAAATTATTCCTACTCAGACACTGTACAAGAGAAGGCACCAACTACTTTCAATTAGCACATGCTTCTGTTCGGCATACCTTGCCTTTCAACTTCTGAAGGAGAAAAATAAAATCAGTCATCTCATCATTTCAAACACTAAGCAGACAGTTGCCTGTCACATTACTCCAGCTTGACGTCGGGGATAGCTACTCATTGCACTGCCCTCCTGCCCGGAGGCGCAATATGAATTAAACCACATCAACAATTATTCTCACTCACCTCTGAACATTACTCCATTCCTCCTCCACGTTATTGCTGGTTGTGGTTTTCCACTGACGGAGCACTTGATGTGCACATCAGACCCAATCACAGTGAGCTGGCTCTGAGGAGGCTCTGTCAGCCACTTTGGTGGCTCTGGGAGATGTTAAGAGGAGTCATGATGATCTCAGATAAAACAAACAGCCATCCACGTGTCAAGAGCTTTCTCTTTGAAGCAAACAAACAAATGTGCCCACAAATAGAAGCGTAATTAGCTCCTGATGTTGACTAACCTTCCACTATTACATCAAAGTAGTGGACAGCCTTTCCAACTGAGTTCTCAGCTGTGCACATGTACTTCCCCTCATCACTCTCTTCCACTGCTGATAAGCTCAACAGCTTGTTGTAGTTGTTAAATTTTACCCGAGGACTCATGACTTCTCCCATTTTTATCCACTTCACAGATGGTGTAGGACTACAACGTGAGACAATAGCGTGTTAACACCGTAATGAACAAAACGGTTATTTATATATGGTGACAACATGAGTGCAGAAGCGATGATGCAGAATGTGCACTTACAATCCCTCGGGTATACATTCGAGCTGCAGATCCTCTCCTTTCAACAACACCTTCTCAGTCTGAACACCAGAGGGCAGCAAAAGGCTGGGTATTCTCGCTGGGGGGGCCACAGCTGCATCGAAAGCAGACAATATCATTTCTTGCTCTGATGTATAATTTTATCCACTTATTTTCTAAACTGCACACACGCTTTATTGTCAATTTCTAGTGGCTGTTCAGATAATATGAAAGAAAGCTTTGATGTGTGGTTATCACTCACGAGTATGGCTGCTCTCTGAAGAGTCATCGGCAGGTCTTACTGGAACATAAAAAAACATAATAAAATACAGTCGCAATTTTACTTGAAGTAAGAGTCTTGGCATTGTTTTCACCAACAAACGTTGCACAATCAGTAATATCAGTCTGAGTCATAACAAAAACTTCCTTCAGCATCAACATGACAAGGCAAGCCCGGCTTCATTACAGGATCAAAAGTTGCTTTGAGGAAGCCATAGTGATTCTTTGATAGTGTGATAGGATGAGATGTACCACACATAACATTTTTGCAGGTCTGATATTGACAAAATGCTAAACAAGTGAGCTACAGTGCAGTTTCCAAGCCAGAGAGACTTTGTCATAAACCTACAGCGTTTGACCACAACAGCCATGGCGGTTTTCTGGACAATTGTGCGTATCCTGTTGAAGGCAGCAAAGCAACCGTAATCCTGGCGACTGTCATTCTGTATGGCATTAGAGAAGTACAGGTTGCCATCAGTTCCCATGGAAACCCTCTCATCCTGCTCAATGTGCTGGAGATCTGGAAAACAACAGATTTGTAAAAATAATGTGAAATCATTGTTACAACATTTGTAACTCTTCATAGCATGTGCCTAGGAAATTCATGTTGGTTGATAAGAAGGTGCGAATTGGACAGAAACTTTTAAAGGGTGCATCAGAGGGACTTTTCAGATGATAACATGTCAAATCAGCAATGCCTGAAAATTAACTGCAGTGTGGCCTAATATCTTATATGGAAGTTATTCTCTAGAGAGTGTTCTTGCAAAGACCTGGTGAACTCATAAGTGCACCACAACAGAATATAAGGTATATATAGCCAGTATTTCAATAATGGATCGGTGACACGCACAACTGTGCACGCAAAGCAGACACAGAGATGTCACCAGATGGACAACATCTGTTTAGTTTTTTTTAAGCTTAATGGCAGCCTTTCGATTCCACATTGCATCTTGTATCAAGAAACTAATAAAAAAACCAGATTGAAACATAATATAAAACAACAGCTCTGCACAAGTGTTTTCATTCATTCTGCCATCTTTGGATCTATCCTTCTGAGCAGCTGAAAGCCTCTTATGTTTTTCTTCCTGACATCAGTCAGGTTTGTTGGAGGAGGTTGAGGATCTTCAGTGAAGTACTTCAGACACAACTGAGGTGACCTTATACACAGTGAATCACTTTCTCTGGCGGTGGTGGAGGGAAAAGGACCCCGATGTGCAATAAACACTTGGACCTCAAGTGTGTACCTTTACCTGAACTGTCTTTATCGTCACTGCTAACTTTACTGATAGCCGGAGGATACAATGTGTCACCAGCCACATTCATCTGTGGGGATTTTCTGGTGCAGTCAGACAGAGATTCACACTATGTAAAACTACCCCAGCTTTGAGCACTCGACAGTGCAAGTCCAATAACAGACTCAGGAACAGCGACGGCACCGTTATGGCTTAAACTAAGTACTTGTTGTAACGTCAAACACCTTCTGAACTACTAGATGCAACATGTCAATCATAGACAGTAATAGAGTGGACTCAAAAAAATGAAATTGAGTGATTGTTACATATACAAGATTCAAACTTGTAATTTGAACTAAATAATTTCATGTTTCTATGGTGAACATAATTAAATCATGTAGCATCTGCATGAAATTCAGCATCTTCATTTGTTCTTGTTGAGATGACATGATACAATCTAGTAAGAGTGGTTAGTTGCTGGACTCACGAAATTCACAAGATCACATTAGATGTCAAACTGCAGGAAAATTGCTGAAGTTTTAAGAGGCAGACAGCTACACCCACACCACGTGTATGCTATCGCTATTTATTGTGGTTTAACCTGTCAAGGACAAAAACGTACAGAAGATTCTGCATCAAGCATTCTAATCATAGCTTTCCTATTTTTGTTACACCTGGATTGACAGCTTGGTGGCGTGATGGTTAGTGCTGTTGCCTCATCGCAAAAAGGGCCTGGGTTCAAATCCACAATCTGGCTGGTTTGCAGTGTGTAATTAGAGTTAGGTTAATTGATGATTCTAAATTACCCATGAATGTAAGTGCAAATGATTGTTTGTCTCTATGAAATCATCAACCTGCATATTGGTTCATTAAGCAAGACTAGCAGTAATTGCCTTGATTAACAAAGTAGTTGTTCAAACAACAAGATTTCATTGCATTTTCCTGAAGTTTTTAACTTGTGTAGAATGAATTAAAACAAATTTCACTGTACATACTTAAATAAATCACTTCAAGTCACTGTAAGTATACTATGTTGATCCAACGTAATCTGATTACATCAAACCACCAAATGCCCAATGTGTTGGGTTGACATGGTCAAAAATGGGTTATTGTACTTGGTTAAATTACGTGGAAAAAGGTGCCATGATTAAATTGTGTTCATCCAACAACAGATTTTTTTGAGTGTGCAGTAGTCATTTGACCACACTGACCATTATGCTGCAATTGACCAGATATGTGGAAAATTAAGAAGCCAGGAATCTTTATATTATGTGGTTGGCACACTTGTGCACCCAAGTGTGCAAAGCAGATCAAAGCATGTGGTTAAGCTCTTTCTGAGACACTACCTCCTTTTCCTGAATTTCTGGGTGCCTATTTGAACAATTTCAGTAGCACTCATTAGAACATATGACCAACTTTACTAAAAAGTGGGGCTTCATCATGTAAGAATACATTAGTTAGTATGCCTTTTTCCTTTTTCATCTACAAACCATTGAGGAAAAATTAAAACACTAGCTTAAGTGTTGCTGTGATCTTTTAAGCTGTGCTTTTAAAGCATTTCCTGGAAAAATGTTCATCGTTAGACCATCATTAGGCAGGTCAGTGTCAGCCTACTGATGAAGCACTGCTACAATAATAATTCTGTTCAGTATGAGAGGAATGGTAGATTTAGACATCTGGTTTATGCACTCAGCTGGCGCCCCAATGTTGAGAAGCTACCATTTGCGGGATTATGACTGAATGCCTCAATATCAGATCTAGATGCAGTGATACTGTAGATTTGTGGACCTTTGGTAGGTCTTGCATAGCCAGCTCCACCCGGTGAAGGAGAGCTATGACTGGGCTGAGGGACAGCTGAACAACAGTGACCCCTCTCCAATCTTGCACTCCTGTTTGTGGAGACCCTGGTGATCAATACAGCTCCAAGTTCCCATGGAGAAGCTGGGGCTGTATTTATTACTGCATTAAATACAGCATCTGGTTCTCCACAAACATGAGTGCGAGCCTGGAGCGGGGTAATAATCGTTCAGCCGTCCCCCAGTCACTTTTAGAAAAACTGCTTTGAAGCAGTAATAAGAGTTGTTTTTCCTTTTTTAACAAATTAATAAACTAGAATACGCAATATATAAATCACAAAAATAATAAACCACCTCATGGCTTACCAACAGTCATCCAGTAGATAAGACGTGGGGCCACACCTTCTGGTGGGTTGCATTTCAGGGTGATTGGTTCTCCCTCACTAACAACAATGGGATTGAGGGTTTCCTTTGGAAACTTAGGGATACCTAGTTGAAAAGCAAATGTTCAACAACATGAAAAACAAAACAGTGATGACATTGAAATGCAAAATTCTGGGTTTTGATCTTTTTTGTCTAAAGATTACTTACTGAAAGCTTTAATCTCGATCTCATTTGTCATAGCAGTTCCCAACTTGTTCGATGCGTAGCATCTATATTTGCCCTGGAACTTGGACATGTCCTCACTCTGAAGCACAAGTAAGCCCTTTGTGTGGTTTGCTTTGAATCTGTTGAAGTTTGGGGGGACAAAGGCTTGGCCATCCTTTTCCCATCTGTACCTGTTAGAGCAAAATATGATTCACATCCATGCAACTGATCAAGGCTTCAATGTTTGGCTTGTTTGTTTTTTCAACTCATGTCACTTGACAACACTTACTCTGGTGGTGGATTGCCCCGGGCTTTACACTTGACAGTAATGGTCGTGTCAAAATGAAGTACAATTATGGGACCTGATGTATACGTTATTATGGTTGGAGGCTGTTCCACTATGAAATGAAGCCACATACAAAAGTCGTTACTGAACGGTGACTGTTAACACTAAAGTTGTTGAAGTAAATAAGATATAATACACACAAGTGTATGCCAGCAATACTACACAAATAAAGCCTTGAACGCTCAAACACAATAATCGAAAGAATTTGTAAACAAAGGAAGCTTTGCTGTAACACTTAAACTTACTCTAAGCAGTTTATGTCATTTAGAGACAGCTTTAAAAAGCCGTAAACATGAGTGTTGATTCTGTAGACCTTACGGTATTCACATGAAGCATAGCACAGGCATTCCATGTGAATTTAACTTTGCTAAATGACTCTTCATATTTAAGCACTGCACAAGTAAGAACTAGCAAGCAATTGTGTCATGACACTCATACCTTCTAGAGGGATATTAAGGCCTGAGGCCATGGTGGTCAAGGCCAAAAGCAGACGAAGCGACAGGCTCTCTGCCAAACTCATCACCCTCCACTGGAGACAACAGAGATCAGGAGAATGTGTTGGTCAACTGCTGTCACTTGTAATTTGGAAGGCAAAGAGGACCTGAAAAAGTCAGAAAACAGAAGTCCTACGCTCAGTAATTCAACCTTAAAGCACAGACAGGCTCATTTTTGAAAGTCATCAAAGGTGTTGTTGAAAACACATAATGCAATAATAATCCCAGTTAAAAATATATTAAATGTTCTTCCTTAGTTTGTTATTTTAAATATGCTGAATGATTTCTGAACAGTCTCCATGATACATATCAACGGATTACAAAACGAAGCAAACTTAATATTCTGAAAACGGTCAGTTTAAAGAAGCTGTGACTGCTTGATGCAAGATATCCTATTGAAGACAACAGCCATTTCATGTCCTTCATTGTTGTGAAGTTGTAGCAGAACACGGCAGAGCACTTGTTTTGTGATTACCCTTTGAACTGTAAAGCCTGGCTGGTGGCATCGCATGACATGCTTACAGTAAACCCGACTGGCACAAAACCTAAGCTGCTGTCTGCAACGATCGCTAGATCCAAGATGGCAGTTTATAAATTGGTCTAAGCCCGTCACTGTTTCACGGCTTAGCTCTCACAGTGTTGAGACTGTGGCGGCAGCACCGGCAATGCCAAATGGGTTCACCCTCCAGTTAATCCTGCTATCAGTAGAATGAAGGCGGTGAGCTCCAGCAGTCATACAGTACGCTGCTTAACAATGGCTGAGCGCTACTCTGGGTTCTTCTAAGGACACATGGCTGCATGTGCTGCTCCCACTTAGTGAGTAAGGTTAATGTGGTGATTGTTATAGACTCGATTTAGGATTAAGCCACTCAAATTTAGAACCAATTAAACAAATTAAGAGAGATTGTGGCAAAGCATTGTTTGCAATAAGGTCTTATTGTGATTATCTTTCCTGAGTTGGAACGGTTACAAAGCTTGTTAGATGTTTGTTCCAGTGGAGTGAACAAACATTTTCATGCTGCAGTGAAGCTGGAAGCCACGCTTATTCTAGTCTGGTACTACAGTAGTGTGTATTTCAAGCCCAGAGGAAAACACACACTCGCACAATGGCACACACAGATAAAGTTTTTCCACTGGAGACCACCCAGAGTACCACTGCACTGGCATTAAAAACAACTTTAGTGACAGTGTTGAGATTTATGTGACAGGAAGAAAACTCCATCAGCCAAACAGAGTCTGCAAAGTCGTCTTCAGGCAAGAGGCCCGCAAGTCCTCAAGTGACACGGGGGGGGGGGAAAGGAAGCTCGAGCTTTTGCAAAGAGTTTCAGTTATCCTAACAACACGACAACAGATTTTAGGCCAGTTTCATTCATGTGGTGCAAATGCACTGTGCGATGCACACCCAGGCTGCTTTGTTGGTCAGGCAAATTACTCAGCTCTGTACACACGTCGAGATCTGCAAACCTGCCACTTCACTGAGAACTCAAACAAAGCTGACATAGTCCATTTCAAAAATCCTTGGAGCATAAATGGGGTGGAGTCACTATGTAAACACATAACAAAGGATTTGTTTTCGGAGCTGAGAGATGCATTACCTGACACATGACAGCTCATAGCCACAAATCCACAGGGATTGTGTAACCCAGGCTAATACTTGGCCAGAAGAGAGTGTGACTTCTACATGACTAATCCTTGTCAGCCCACACTGTATACAATGATCTCCTCTACTTCCTTAAAAGCAAACTTAGTACAGCCTTTCCTCGGGCAGACCAGAAGCTCTGCAGACTGTGTATGTGTAGCTGCAGAGTACAGGCTGCAAACTAACAGACAACTGATTTTATGCCATTCCACTCAAATACAGAGGGAGTAAGCACAGAAACCAACCATTTCCCAAGGACTAGAAATTAGACTGTTCATGAAGTAACCAATACTTACAGTTTTTTGAGTCATTTGACATCTTATGTCCACCTCTAGCCGAGGCTCAAGGCAGCAGCCCTACAAAGTCCGCATAAAAAGTACAGGACCTCCAGGGGATCATTCCAACTACTCTCTCTGAATCAACATCTCTGACATGTCCTTTCCTCCTCCACCTCACGTTGCTCCCCTCCTGGTACACAGACACGCCTCCCTGCCCGCCCCTCTACTCAAGCAGCTCAAGGAGCGACAGGAGACTCACTGAAGTGACATATGTCGCCAAAGCCTCTCACTTGGCAAAGAAGCTCTCTAAGCCTGTGACAATAACTGGGACAAAGGGTGCACTGCGGGGCTACTCAGTGAGCATTAAAGAATGGGTGGAGAGGAAGCGCAGGCATGTCTGTCCCCCTCTCCAGCTCACTCTCTCTCACCCTTTTTCCTTGATCTTTCCATCCTGCCCTCTACAAACTATACACGCCCATTTACACCGGGCTCGCTCTCAATGATTTTAATGCAGTGTGTCTTAGCTCCATTGAAAAGAGAACAGAGTCATCTTCTCTCAGAAGGCCAGATCTTTTGTGGAAGTGTACTTTCATTCCCATGCAGTGCTCCAGGGTATTGATAGACGGAAGCATGGAAAAACATGTCTGAAACAGACTCGATGGCACTGATAAAAGGCATGACTTGGCTTTACCTTCCTGTATTTTCTCAAGGTAGTTTCTTATCTGGAGATATGTCACGAAGGTTGCGTTTCCCATTCAGCTATTCAAACAAATATCACTCGTATGTAGAGCCTCTGATGTTATCTAACTGTAGTTCCCTCAGCAGGTCTTGTTTATATTCCAAGTTTTAAAAAAAAGCAGGGATTTGCAATATGGGCAAGACATATAAAATTGGTCTTGAGTTTGTTCCAGATTTGTTTTACAATACTGTACCTTAGACATAATTTTTTTTAATTCTAATGGAGACATAATGACTGAACTAAGAGGGTGAAGGATCCTCATGGTGCCTTGGAGGGTCATCCAAGCAGCAAAAAGAGCTGACATTTAGTCTCTAGTATATTAAAGTCTGAAGACTGCTAGTGTAAGCTCCTTGCTTGGCTTACACAATACTCTCTCACTTTTAGGACATCTATAACCCCAATTAAAAAGTAAAAATAAGCAATTAAAGAAAAAAAAAGAAAAGCTAAACTGCATTTGCACTAAAATTAGAAGTCGAAATATCTTAACAATCTGTCTACAATTACATTTACATTTTTCTTTTTTGAATAAAGAAAGAAACCTCAGGAAGCTGCACTATTTATTTTTACTGTTCAGCTTTTTTACTTTTAAATCAAAGCGTTTTATTCACTTGACTACGGTTTAACCTAAAGTCGCTTTTAGCACTGAAGGGCTGGACATAATTATGCACTTCATTTAAGAGAGCTGTCATCGCTTTAAATGAACCTATTCCATGTTTAGAAGAGCACAGTTCCTGTAAACACATAAAAACTTAAAAGGCCAAGCCTCTTACAGACTTCCGAATTCAGTCATCGTTTGACATGCTATTAGGCTGAATAGGCATTCAGATTAACGTGAATAAAAAGACAATCACTATAGCACGACCACTTATCTGATCTAAGTAAATACATCCAGTATAGAGTTACCTCGTTAAAAGTGGCTGCAGCAGGCACGAATTACAGCCCGATGAAAAGGAGAAAGGGGAGACTGTGTGCGTTTGTGAGTGTGTGTGTGTGTGTGTGTGTGTGTGTGAATACGGGTATTAACAATTTTGTGGGGACCAAAATTGGAAGTTTACTATACTTGTGGGGACCAACAGCCCTTATGAGGACCAAAATCCTGGTCCCTACAAGTTTGAAGGCATTTTTGAGACTCAAAATGTGTTTTTAGTGACAGGGTTACAATTGGGTTATGGTTAGGGTTAGGATAAGGGTCAGGGTTAGCCATTCATTTTTCATGGTTAGGGTTAGGGTAAGGGACTAGGCAAAGCATTATGTCAATTAGATGTCCCCATAAGACATGAATATCCGACATGTGTGCATGCGAGCGTGTGTCTCTCAGCGTGTGTGTGTCCGTGAAATAAGGCAGGTTGCCCGCCGATTGCTTAAAAATTTTCCTGAGAATTTTATGTTTTGTGGCATTGACCTAATATATTGTCCACTGTATTTTAGTCTTTCAGCTATATGCTAACTAAACCCCATCAAATTCTTGTGAATGGGACAGACACCCGCACCTTCCCAACTTTAAGTCTCACATACTGCCTTGCTCCTACTAAACTAGACAGGACCAAATATTTGCTGTTAAACTGTGCTAACTGACAAAAAGAAAAAAATGATATACTCCAGATTCACAGTATCATTATTCTAATTATAGCCCACTCCATAAATGACTCAGCTTAGCAAAGCTCCTACACAAATAAATAAAGAGCGTTCCAGGAGAATGGACAAAAAAAGTGTTTTCAGAGTCTCTGCTCATGACCAGCTTCACTGTGTTTGTTAAATCAGTGTACAGCTTTTAAAACAAACGAGAGAAACACGTCATTTGCAAATTCCACCCTTTCATGTTTTAAGGAGACTCTCGGTTCCCTGCAGCGTAGCCCTTCCCAGTACCTTTGTCATAATGCATGTCCTCCCTAACCTTCTTGGTACTTTCTGATAATTACAAGGCTTTTTGCTACAGACTTCATGGTAATTGCAAAATATCTTCCAAACAAACTTGCCTTCAAAAAAGCTTGACATACAATAATGGAGCAGGGCGCGTAGTACGAGATGACTAGGTTAAATCAACAATACATGTCTGTGACGTGCATACAATGAGTATCATGGAAGAGAGGCACACCTATGCTTTAAGTCGCAACGGCAGCTAAGATTGTAACTCATTCTTTCACATTCTTACATGTTGAGTTACAATTGCAAAGATTTCAGCGTGTCAGCTGACAAAAGCACACAGGAAAGAATGACTAGTTTTGCTGTCAGCATTGAAATGGCAGCTATCGGGTTTCTGACAAACATCTGCTGACAAACAGCTTCTTCAGATAACAACATAATCATGAAGAATATTTGTTTGTAAATCAGAACTACTATGTTACCTATGATAGTACCTATTATTTCATAGTAAATAATAGTTATTTGGTTAGATGAACTATTATAACTCATCCAAGCTGCTGTTCGATTCAGATTGTTTAGAGTTTGATCTACAAAACTGGAGAAAAAAAAACTAACACCCAGACAAAATAGGTGTAAGCAATGTTTTTTCTTTTTCTTTTTTCTACGTGGATGTGATATTTTAACTGTCCACAATTATGACAGATCCTGAGATCTCTTTAGATAATGACTGGTTTCTTTCTGTGATTTCTTTATCTACACTTTCTTACCAATCTTGCTGATGGGTAAGTATCGGTAGGCCACTCATTCCGACTGTAATATTATTAAAAAACAAAAAAAATGTATTCAAAAATACAGAGCCATCTTAAAAACTACCTGTACTCACCAGTAAACCTGGACAGTTCCAGCTCAAAGTGGCTGTAATACAGTATTAGCATTAGTGATATGTAACGTGGCCGTAACTGACCCATTTCCCCTGTCAACAACAACAACGTGCCTGCTCTTACCTCCACATTCAAAGCGTTGATCTGTCGTAACTTGTTGGTTCCATCGTTTCACTTTGAGTCCCTCAAGCAATTAAACAAGCCGGTAATCATCTATGCCCGGAATTCACACAAACAGCTCCCTGACATACATCAAACATTTCCACATCAAACCTGTGCTGCCGGTGTTATGTAAAGAGGCCGGAGCTCTCCACTTTACACTCTATACAGGCATAACAGGTTTGAAACCACAGATGTGCAGCAGCTCACATTTCGAAACTAGAAAAAGCTACAAAAAAAACATTGTAATGCATACAAAGGCACGTGGCAAGTTACACATAAAAATGCTCGTTGTGCTATAATTCACTGTCTATACAGGACCTGTAAACACACTTGTCTTTGTGCTCGTATCCTGAAATTCATCTCCTCCGCAGATTTCTTATGAAATTTCAAACACCACACAGATTTTCAGTCATTAACACATGCTCATTCAGTTTAGCACCACAACAGAGGTTTCCTTGCGTCACTGCCTAATGTGAATGTAACTTGCAAAGCACATGTGCTTTGCGCAGGCCTGATGAGTGTGTGTTGCTCATGAAAGTGCTGCCAAGCTCACTCAGTTGTGCTTTAAGTGCTTCCCGCTGTGGAACGCAGTGATTTGTGGAGTGACATGTGAAGAGCTGCCTCAATAAACAGGAGCTAGCCTGGCACGCAAATGGCGCGCATTCCACGCACGCTATGAGGATTATAAATTCCTAATACTCAGCCCACAATCTTTAAGTTTCACTATGCGCAGGATAGTTTATTTGCAGATCTTTCATCTGAACAGAAATGATGTATTTTCTTTAAATAACTGCTAGAAAAACTGAATTTCCATTCATAGAAAAAGTCAAAGTCCTCTGAGTGAGACAGCCTATAAAAGAACATGAATCACTATTGAAATATGTCCCTTGCAGTTGTAGGGTGACAAAGGGTGGCATTCAGAAGCTTAATCAGTTTTCCATAGCTAGCAGCAAAGAGAAAGACAGTTTGGAGACAAGCTGTCACACTCAACTTCCTCCCTTCAGACAGTGAGGCCACAAGAAGACCTCATCAAACCTGCCTTCATCTCAAAACATTGTTCATCACCGTTGCAGAGAGGCAGATAAAGGAGCAGTGCTGTGCTCTGTTGTCTGAACTAAGCCGGTAATTAGTTTATGGGATAATCTCGAAGGCCTAAAGTGGTATTTAGCTGGGTTACTAAAGTCTTGTAAGAGTTTTTGCTTCAAAACAGTCATCTGTGCAGCAGCTGTCCTTCGTTAGTTTGCTTAACAAACTTGCAAAAGTTGTCAATTAAAGCACAATGTTTACATTCTGGGGCGATCGTGGCTCAAGAGTTGGGAGTTCGCCTTGTAATCGGAAGGTTGCCGGTTCAAGCCCTGGCTTGGACAGTCTTGGTCGTTGTGTCCTTAGGCAAGACACTTCACCCGTTGCCTACTGGTGGTGGTCAGAGGGCCCGGTGGCGCCAGTGTCCGCCAGCCTCGCCTCTGTCAGTGCGCCCCAGGGTGGCTGTGGCTACAATGTAGCTTGCCATCACCAGTGTGTGAATGGGTGGATGACTGGATATGTAAAGCGCTTTGGGGTCCTTAGGGACTAGTAAAGCACTATATAAATACAGGCCATTTACCATTCTGACCAACTTTTGACATTATATGTTTCTATATTACAACAGAATTACTGTTATTGAAGACATTAGAAGGAAATTATTTAATATGCACCTATTGTCTTCTGTTTGTAATGCACTAAAATCATCAACTCAGTTTTAAGATAAGATAAGATAAGATAAGATAAGATAAGATAACCTTTATTAGTCCCACACGTGGGAAATTTGTTTTGTCACAGCAGGAAGTGGACAGTGCAAAAGTTATGAAGCAAAAATTAGAATACAATAAGAATAAATACTGTACACAACTGTACAGAATAGAATAAAATAAAATACTATATACAGTAAAATAGAATGAAATATACAATAGGATAAAAATAGAATACAAATGCTGTATACAACTGAGTAAAAATACAACGATGCCAGAAAAGATTATTGCACTTAATGTTATTGCACATGTGTGGATGTGTGTGTTTGATCAGTTTAAGTCTTTGTTGTGGAGTCTGACAGCAGTGGGGAGGAAAGACCTGCGAAATCTCTCCGTCCCACACCGTGGGTGCCGCAGTCTCCCACTGAAGGAGCTGCTCAGTGCTGTCAGAGTCTCCTGCATGGGGTGGGAGATGTTGTCCAACAGGGATGACAGCTTAGCCACCATTCTCCTGTCACTCACCACCTCCACTGGGTCCAGAGGGCATCCTAGAACAGAGCTGGCCCTTCTGATCAGCCTGTTCAGTCTCTTCCTGTCCTTTTAGGTGTAAGTGTGGCATTTTTTAGCTATTGGGAGAACACATAATTCACATTTTCAGCAAATTTCATTTCATTTAAAGCAATGTTTCCAGTGACCCATAATCACATTGCTATCACTGTTTGTGAAAGAAAGTAACAAATGAGAATGTGGTTTTCAGTCATAATTAATTGTTTTTGAAATGCCAGAGAATGTGTGTATTCAATCTGTAGTTTTGTCATAGTGCATCGAGTATTTTGTGATGGATCCAGATGGATCCACTGTTTGTAAGTGTAAAAGGAAATCAGTTCCAAAAAGCTCAAACAGACAAAGTAATAAATCCTCACAGAAGAATGGAACTTGCCTCATCTTGTAGGATGAACACATAATTGTGGACACTCTCACTCTACTCAACATCACCTCTCACCCCGCCTTTTAAAAACTCAAAACACAGTTTCTGGCTGTTAAAACAGCACTCTTTGTATCATTTTAAAAAAACATAAATGATTCAGTCTCGCTTCCAACAAATTCAGCCCGCAGCCTCCTCAGTTAAGAAAAGCATTCACAGACACAGTTCAGGTCAGTTTCATATGTGTGTGAGAATAAGAAGTGACATGAGTAACCAGCACAGATCGTGGATTATATCTATAACAGCCAAAAAAATAAACAAATACCACAAGCAAAGGTAATTTATTATGTATCAACTAATTTAAAAAAGAATTCACTTGTGAGAAACTCATCAGAAATAAATTAGTTGTCTGCCTATTGTTGATGAGCTGGAAATAAATGAGTTTCAAAGCATCTGCTGCAACATGTCAAGAGAATAAGGCTCATGAGTCACTTCAAAATTTTTCCTCAAAGCTATACCGCAGAAATCTGCCGATCCCAGTAACTCAGTTAGATAACTACAAAGCTATTTAGAAACTGACTGAAAAAGATGCTATCATCGTCTACTTCACGTGGTGATCGCTTTCAGTCAAATGCAATCTGATTTTGAAAATCAAGGTTTGTACGTGTCCAAGTAAAATGCTGGGTAAAATGTAAATAATGTAAATTTGGTGACTGTTGAGGGCAGCTGAGTACACTCAATGCACTGTCATGTTTAGGAAACCAGTTTGAGGTAATCTGAGCTTTGTAACATGGTCAGCTATCCTGCTGGAAGCGCCCATCATTGGACTGATACACTGTGATCATAAAGGGATGGTTATGGACTACAACAACTCAGGTACACTGTGGCGTTTAAATGATGCTCATTTAGTACTAAGGGGTCTAAAGTGAGCCAAGACACTTTCCCCCAAACCACTGCACAACCAGCATCAGCTTGAAGCATTAATACAAGGCAGGATGGATCCATGATTTCATGTTGTGTATGTCAAACTCTGACCCCATCAAAATGCAAAGGTCTGTTAATTTTTGGGTGAGCCTGCGTGAATTGCAGCTTCAGTTCTTAGCTGAGGGTACGCAGTGTGATCGTCTGCTGTCATAGTCCATTTGTGTTTGGAGATGCTCTTCTGCATAGCTTGGTTGTTATTTGAGTTACTGTTCCCTTGAAGGGAATGTTTCTCTTTTGGGCCCTTCTCTGTAAACTCTAGGATAAATAATTATATGGGAAAATCACCTTAGATCAGCCCATTGGGTACAAACATCCATGTGACATACATGGTTGTAATGTCGCTCAGGAGGTAGAGCAGGTCACCTGCTGATCAGATGGTTAGTGGTTCGATCTCTGGCTCAAGTTGCTCTTCGATGCAGCCATCGGAGCATGAGTGTTTGTGAATGGTAGTTAGTAAGCACTTAAAAAGCCGAGAAGACAGTGCTTGTGTGAATGGGTGAATGTGGCATGTTGTATAGAGTGCTTTGAGTACTCCGGAAAAGTAGAAAAGCACTATATGTGAATCAGTCCATTTACCATTTACATATAAAGTTACTTAAATTACCTTTGTTCCCCTTTCTGATGCTCAGTTTGAAGAACAGCAGATTATCTTGACGATGTCTACATGGCTTAATGCATAGAGTTGCTGTCATATGATTGAGTGATTCGATATTTGTGTTAATAAGCAGCTGAATAGGTGTACCTAATAACGAGACTGGTTAGTGTATATCATCAATTAAATGACGAGAAGTCTCTCATCCTGCAGATGAACTTCTACTCTATGGACTTGGACCGCACTTGGCAATCCATGGGTTTCTCTGCAGCTTGGTGAGTGCAGCACAGCAGCACATGCAGTTATCTGCTGAGGTATGAAGATCATCACTAAATGTTGGCTGTCATTTGCATACAGCAGTTTCCTGGAAAATGTTACATATCTCAACTATGACATATAGAAATTCTTGGCACTGTCCACATCGCTGGCAGCATAAAAGGCAAGTGGGGAATTTCAAGAATTGTTTTAGAAAAGGCGACAATGAATTCTTCATCATTTCAATCAGGTTTTCCTCTGATTTGTTCCATATATGCCATGGCTCAGAGCCAGGTGCACTTGAGAAGATCGTTTGCCTTGGTAGGTTTAAATTACTGTTGGGCCAACTACCATAGGAGCTGTACCTTGCATCTCCCTGTCTGAGCAAAAGCATCACTGTTGTCTAACACAGGCTCATGACAGGGGTACCCCTGTGAAAGTGTCAGGGCCTTGCTTCATTAGCATTTTTGGAACACCATGAATGAAAGTGTTTGTTCTGGTTTGTGCGTCCAATTGAAAGGGTCCATTAAAGAGTGTTTTAGGGGCTCTTCTGTGTTAGGTCGGAAGTTTGGGAGCTGGTGTGTAGAGGAAATCGCCAGAAGATTGACGAAAAAGGACAGACAGACACGACGGTACCCTTACCCTCCACCGACATCAGTCTATATGAAGATGACACACCGCTTTACGTCTTTCAGGCTGTGAACATGTGCGCCACGTAACATGTGACAACAGCAATCAGAATAGTAAATGTTTCAACAAAGACAAGTTGGCAAGCTGTGATTAAAACCAGGACGGTTGGTCCCACATTCAGAGCCAAGTATCAAGTGAAGTCTCATAACTGCACCTCAGAGATTGCAACATCCCCCCAAGCACCTCGCAATTAGCAAATACCTCCACTTCTCACACAAGGTTACTACTAGAACTAAGGAAGCACTTTGGTAGCTTAGCAGTGAAAAATGAGACTTCAAGGTAGCACACAAATATTGCCATGAAGAAAGAAGTATGACAGTTTTAATAGTTTTTTAAGTGGTTACAAGTGCACATTTTAAAACACATGGTGCTGCTACAATTACAGTTAGATGGAGCCCATGGATGCTAGTCATATGGATACTAGTGCTGCTTATTCAGTTTTGGCAATAGCTCATGATGAAAAAGTCAGAAAGCGAAAACAGTCAATAACTGTGGAGGATACATAACCACCATTTTCATACAATTAAACAGGTCTAAAAGAAATGTATTGCTATAAATGTCATTTTTTAATGTAGCAAATGTGAGCCACAGTCTTTTTGCACTGAAGTTTTCAGGGATTTCTCCACCATAAATAAATAAATTATGTCCCCCAAAGACAATTTTTATCTGAATAGAAATATTAAGCCATCTTATCTTCATGGGAAAGTAGCATCTCTGGAAAGAAGGAAAATAGCAGTTGATTTGCCAGAGCCTCTACATGGCCTGATGGTGATGCATATGCATATTAATACCTGCCGGAAAGGTAGCGCTGGGTACTACCAGTGTAGTGCCAGATTGCTGTGAGCAAGGTTTTGACCCTGACAAAGAATGAAAGTTAGAGAGTACGAGAGAGACAAAAACAGAAAGAAAGCAAGGGGGGAGGCTGTGTTGTTGAGTTTTTGGGGGTGATATCTATGGCACAGGAGAGAGAAATCCATGGGAATTCTGCTCATTAGCATTTGAATCGAATTCCAGCAGGCGGAAAAGACAGACACGGAGTTCAGGACTGTTGTTAGTGAAATTATTGCACTGGATGTTATGGTCAAAGCTAATCTTTGCAACAAATGGAGAGCTAAATATTTCAGAGACCTGGGAAAGATCATGATTATTGCAAAAAATATTATCATTGCATACTGTAGGAATCAGTGTTTCATGGTATTACTGTTGTAATGTGCACAGAGCAGTTAAACTCTGAAGGCATCACTGCTTTTGAATGTTATGGTTACAGAAGCCCCTGAGTTTAATTTTAATATATGGTAATAAAATTAATTAGCAGTAATGACATTAGGAGTTGATCACGACCTCTATTTTTGCTCTTCAGTTTGATCATTTACTAAGGTTGCAGTGTTTACTGTAATCAACCAAACACTTAGTTACGATAAACAGTAACTGGCCTCTGTTACTGTTTATCCTAACTAGCTCGTTCGATGCAAACCTTGCCTTTTTTCAGCATCTAAAAACTTTTACCATCTGTACAAGCAACTTTACCTTATACATTAGTTTTTAGGCGCCAGACTTGAGGCTACCTCATGCCTCTATTTCATTTTTTTTTCCTGATAGCTGTAAAGATGCTTTAATTACCTTTAATTACCTTACCTTAGATTTGAAAATGTTTAAATGGTTGTAGATTTGTAGATTTCCCACTGTAAATAAAACGGGCCTCATGCTGACCAGCTACAACTATATGATTATAATCAAATGATAATTATTTTAACACAGAAATAAGGAGTAGTAATCAAATGATATAGAGTTACTACTAATTGGGGGGAAACCTGATAAAATAGTGGCTTTTATTTACACACAATCTTTAATATAGAGCATTGCAAATATTCCTTTCACAAAAGTCCATCCTTTTTGTGAAAATCAAGGAATACTGCCAACTAAATGAGCCATGTAAGCAGAGAAGAATGAAGTCTAAAAGAATTGCTTTCAGCCTTCTTGTTGTGTAGTGTGAACTTGTGCTGGCTCATGTAAATCAATCTCAAAGCAGGAGAACATGTAAGAACACGGAAGGTATGTGTCATAGGCAAATTTTCTTGACTCCTGTCCAACAAAAGCTCTCTACATTTTCACATTTTTGACCCAAGTGCAATCTCAGACTTTGTTTTGGTTTTGTGATATGCCATAACTTTGCTGAAGTCTATCTAAAGGTGCACATCTCTCTCCAGGTTCCAGGAAAACAACAAAACTCCACGATATATTGGCTGGAGGCGGCCACACATAGAGAGGATGTTTACTTCATAGCCGGGGGACGGGAACACGCTGTCCCAGTCAACAGGGCGATGTGCTGTAGATGGTGCATCTTATTTCTGTATGCGTGTCTAAAAGTATGTTTTTGTCCTGGAAAAGGGGTTTAACAGTGAGGGCACTGTTCAAAAGCAAGAGTCCAACAGAATGCTGTGAAGAGCATTTCAAGTGCCAACACACCATGCTCCCCACTCACTAGAAGGAATTCATCCTATTGTCAATTGAACTTGTCGAAAAACTCTTGAAGGTGCGGCATGGGGGGTTAAAGTAGGCTGAGCACAGCCTTCGTGACCGCCCTCAAAGCCAGATCATCCCACCCTTCTCGTGTAGAAGTATCAGTTGCTCCAATTTAGACGGGGTCCAAAGTTATTTGTGCCCCCTGTGTGAGGCGTTGATTTCACCCAACATTTGTCGGCTGGAGCAGTCATGACCTTTGCTCCCGGTAGTTAGGAACTGCCAGAGCTGAGAGGCAGAAAGCCAAACAACCATGGTAACAGAAATACTGGTATCTATGTCGGGAAGATTTACTGGGAATTTGTCAGGGATTTCCAGAGAATAAAAGCTTTCTCCCATGATGAGTGAAAGTTTGATGCTTGCAAAAGCTTTCACCAATTGTTTAAATAGATGGCAAGATAGACAATCTGAAGACACAATCAGTTTCTCACGCTGCAGTGCCCCCGCTATTTTAAACCACTGTGTTGATGAGCAGTGACTCCCTGTGTCAGTGCCTGCTGTAAATATTTTACAAGCATTCCAAAGGTGGACTGGCTGTCCTTGGAGCAAAGCAATAAATTCCCCCACCAAATACACACAGAGCTGTAGTGCGTCTTCAGTGGTCATCTTCTAATTAACGCGGACCAACGAAGCAGATCTAAATTATCGACCAAGTTTAAAGGCAACGTCTGCCTGTCCTTTGGAAATTGTGACACAAAAACTAATACTTGGAGCAAAAAGAGCCACCTTAAAGCCACCTGCTGTTTTTTTGTCAAACTTTAAAAACTCTTTCAGAGGTTTTCTTTCATTTTCTTTCGTCGATTTGTTTTGTATCAAAGGCTGTACACAGATCGCGTATGGCGCCGTGGTACTCGATAGTGAATCAAATGCAAGAAAAATATACAAATACAGTTTGCACAAAGTATTAGTTAAACCTGCCAAGATCAATCAAGACACTATTCTCACAGCTGTTATCTTCATTCTCCATTCTAAAGAACAGGTTCAGAAGCACACAGACACACGCGCGCTCCTCTTAATTTATTCATATATGAAGTATTCTCAGATTACCAGTTAATCCACACAAACGTGTTCTCTGAGTCTACTAATATGCAAAAGATGTGATCGCTGTGCTTCTCTAGGATAGTAAACATCCCTGTTTCTTTCACATTCCTTTTTGCTGCAGGCAGACGTATCCTGCAGCCTTTGCCGTCTTACTTTAAAGCAGTAACTTTAATTTGTTCCCCTCAAACAGATGAATCGTTTGAAGCCTTCTGTGAATTATCTGTAACTTAACTTATGCGGCAAAGAATTTATTAGTTTACAATTTACTGTCGCTGCATAGCTGTGCACACGAAATCATTTAACATCTTCTGCCCATTAAGTCACAAAGACCATTATGATAAACAGCTAATCGCAGATCTGAAAATTTTATTTGACTTTGTTTTTTCACTTTCTCACAATGGCAATCTCCAACCGCCTCATCAGCAGCTTCAAAATAGAAATCAATTTCTGTTGAAAACAAGAAATTGTTTTCGCATTAAACTGCCTGAAATGTCTCTGGAAGCGACAGAAAAGCAAAGCCATTTGCAATCAGGTCTGTTCTACCATTAAATTTGATTATTGGGTTATGTTATAGTCATTCAAGCAGTGGCCTCATGTTGATACCATAATTTTGTTGACTATAAGTGACTGGCATGGAGTTTTACTCTTCCCCATGCATCACTGATTAAGTGGCTGAGAAATTCACCCCCTGCCTGGTAAGGCTCTTACATTAAACTATCTTCTTCTAATGGATAACCATGAGCTGCTCAAATGCTGACGGCAGCTAAATATACTCTGTTCTGTCACAACACATTTGGCAAGATATTAAATCCACGCGATGTATAAAGCAACAGCTGACTGTTGGAAACATATGCCATGTACAACAGGATATTAGAGTGTAACATTAAGTCAATAAAAAGTGTATGTTACAGAGTTATGGAGGTGTCTCTGTCAAGTTTCAGAAAAGAAGGACGTGATTTACTAATGCAGCAGGCTCCAATTATACAATTACGCAGGTTGCCAAAAGCAATTATCTCATCTTAGCTGAGATAGGTGGAGACAACATGCCTAGCATGTTACAACACGTGCTGAACATACCGGTACCGGGGTAACAATGTGTACAACCTCTGAAAAGCAGGAGCAGGAGGTGATTTCCTGGTACCCCGTTTCATTTATGGTGTCTCATTGGTGCCACTGTGGAGCTCCCGTGTTTGCTTTTGAAAGTTTTGATTTTTATTTCACAGTGTCAAAGTGTTATGACATTTCCTGCATGAATCCACCATCAGTTTGCATTCAGTCACTTGCTTCACAATAAGTGCACTCGGAAAAACCACTCACCATCTGACATTTCAAATTTACCATCCTTTCTGTGCCTGTAATAAACCAGAAAATGCTGGTGAGTCATGAATGTGGAAGGTTCAATTCACGTTGTTCTGGAAGCATTTATTTAAAACAACCTGGATGAGAAAAAAACTTTTCACTAAACTGGGAAGAGCCCAAATAACTGAGTGTTTGTGTGCACTGTTTGAGCCAACAATAGAAAATTGAACAACTAACTAGTTTGATAAGCGTATTGTTTGCCGTCATTTCTTCACCAAAATTCTGCTTGCAGCCTAAGAAGAAAGTATGTTTGTATATGTCATAAATTATCCTAAACTGAGCTTTTTGAGTTTTTACTGCATAAAAAATGTCAAATCCAAGCTTCAGTTTGGATTCAGGGAAACTGCTATGGGTGTTTTGAAAAGTTTTATGTTTTCAAATGTGAGGAAATCAAATGTCTGGTTTTGTTTGACCAGTAAAAAAAATTTCCATATAAATTAAACAAAGAAATTTCAATTACAAATGTTGATAACTTGGTATGGAAATGATCACGACTGCTTACCCTACTGTTGAAGGTTAAAAATCTGTAGCTGGACTTGAGGATGTAGACCAGCATGTAAAACTGAACACCGGAGGCTGAATTCTGTCATTAGTCATAAGGTCATAAGTCATGGGTGATTTCTACATCTTGGAAAATGTTGTCCTATCTGTGCCGATCATCAAAATTAAAGATGGTCTTCATTAAAAAAGAGAGATATTATGTAGTAGTTGCTACTGTACGCATAAATGTGTCTCCTTATGATTGATTGCAGGCCAAACCCCTCAGACAGACCAAACAACATTGTTGTCCCATAAAAGCATCCATGTGTGCGTGTGCGTGTGTGCGTGTGCATGTGTGTGTGTGTGTGTGTGTGTGTGTGTGTGTGTGTCTCACATATCCAAACAGAAACAGTAAAGACATCTGCAAAGAGCATCTGTATGCACATATTCACAGTGTGTGTTTCCATCGGCTGAGACTACAGGACCCTTGACACGCGAGAAAAAGCTGAAAAAGCTGACAACAATCGCAACACAGGATGTTTTTTTAAAATTAAAAGCTGACCCTGTTCTCGTGCCGCAGCCTGTTCTACTGTAAATTACTTTATTGAAAGCTTTGTACAAACATCACCACGGGGAGTGAGGACCGCAGGATTCCCCAATTACCACATTTCAGTCATGTTGGGTCACGCAAAGAAAGAGATGCGACCCATTTCACCATGACAAAGCTGCTGAGTCCTGAATAGGCCAGCTTCACAGGACTAAGCCTGGCTAATGCTCTGGGCGACTCACCCACTAACCCACCACTGCTCCTCACCCTCTGAGAGGCGTAGTAACCGAGTAACAGAGAGTGAAACACACTATTAGGGCTGCGCCATACTACAAATTTTAGCACGGATCTGATAGCATATAAATACAAAGGCCAACACTGATACAGATATCAATATTTTTAACCTATAAAGGCAGCTTATTTAAGGGAGAGCAGTGTGCCATGATTTATAGGATGAATCATCATCAATTTGCACATTTTAAACATTTTAATGACAACTAAATGGCTTAATTTCCACAATAAATAGATAAATAATACAACAGAGCACACCTTTCAGTATTTCATGTATTTCAAACCTTTTTTTAATTTTTTTTTTTCCCTTTTTGGGGAGCTGGAATGTAAATGTATCTGTCTCTAAAGCGCTTTAAGTGTGACAGGTGACACAAAAAGGTTTGTGCATGTATATAGTAAAGGATAGAAACAAACATTCGGCCCTCTCATGCTAGTATCGATCCGATACCAATACCAATGTTGGATCATTTGCCCTCCTTTACTGACTATGAACAGTTTGCATGTAAACCTTCCTCCATTTGGAAGAGACGTAAGGAAAGTGAGCAGGTGACTTTAACATTAAAGTAAGAAGCTAAGAGTCTAATGAGAACCTTTGCAGGCATTTGTGGCTCTCTTCTATCTTCACTACATGATTTGGCACTTGAGCTCCATTATCATGCTGAGGTACAGGTGCAGGTTTTTAAAAGTCTTCTTCTGTATATAAACACTGATAAATAACCCATCCACTCTTCTCACATTATACCCCTCTATTACAAAGCTGAATGCCTCTTTCTTCCGTAAGTCAGACTAAAATAACATAAAGCAGTCACATTTTTTGTTCTACAACTCACCCATACGAAGAAGAGCAGCTGGAGTGATGAATCAGTCTATCAGGGATTCGCCCTCAGCTTTCACGGTAGGCGCTTCTGTTATTTAACATTTTAAGTGGATGACAACTTTTTAGTCCACGCTATGATTAAGCGCTGACGGTATGACAAACATCTCCCTCTGGAAGATTTTACGTCAAGTTAGCTGCATGCGCACTTTTTTTTCCCTCCACCTCATCCTCGTGAGAAACTTTTTTTTTTTTTTTTTGAATGACAGCCAAAAAGTGCGGAGTCAACAACTGCAACAAGTCTCCACAAGGTCTTTTTTCTATTTTGGAAGCTTCAGAGGTCAGAGGACAAGCAGCGAGTCTGTGTGTGTGTGTGTGTGTGCGTGTGTGTGTGTGTGTGGACTGAGTCTGTCATATATCGGCACCTGGGCTTGGATTTAAATATGCACGTATAGAAAACCTTGGGAAATATTTCTGTCCGCATGTGCGTGCGCGTGAGTCTGTGGCATGTCAATCAATCCAGGCAAAAAGCCCGAGCCCGCGGGTTCGTCACTCCCACGCATACTGCATGCACACACACGGGGCGCCCATTTCTAATATTCAAAACAGTTGAGCCTCTTTATTGGTGAATTCAAAGCACAATTACTGCTCATTCATGCACGTAATTGCCCTTTCCCGATATATAAAGAGGGTGAATGGCTGCTGAGTGGACCTTACTTTCCCCATCAACACATATCAACCATTTTACCTGTTTGAATTTGAAGTCGATACCGCTAGAGAATACAGTTGCCTATAGTCCTGCTTTTTTTTTGTCCACAGAGTGGATGTAGGTTAAAAAGTTTGTACAGTATTAGTCCACACCCACGTGCAACTGATATCAGCTTAATAAGTGAATAAGGGTTACAAATGCAAATAAAGATGGGCTGTGTGTGTCAACTGTGCAGACAGTTGGCACACACTGTCCTGAAGTTATTTTTCATGAGCATGAACAAGAACGTGAAGTGCAGATATGCAATAAAATAGCAAAACCATACTGTTCACCCTCAATAAACACGAAGCAGTAATTTTGAGTTAAATCCAAATTAAATGTATAAAATCAATGTTTGTTTGTTTTTAAGTCATATAATAAAATCATTAAGGAAAATGTGCTTGGTATAAACTGAATGTCAAGTAAATTTCATCTGACCAGGATCCATTAGATGCAATATTACACTGTACCCATGTGACAAAATGACATATAAAATTTACATGCAATTAAATTTGTCAAATTCAGCATTTTGAACAGATTTTTTTATTTTATTTTTGGAATATTCTTTGACATAAACACAAGTGGACAAAGGCTATTATAAGTACTAAACTGCAGGCTGTGTTCAGATGTTTTTGTTTGTTTAATTTAAAGTTTCCTCAAATTATTTAACTTTCAGATTCTGAACATTTTAATCTGTCAGTTACTTTGATTTAGACAAATTATAGCGTAGGACATGATTGTTGTGAGGACGCTGGGCTAACTCATTTGAGTCCTGTTGCATAACAATAAATGAAATCATTTCAAAGTGTGCTAACAGGACGTTTTATTTTAGTTCTTTACACTTTAACACAAAAAGCTGATTCATTCCATGGTAGCAAAGCAGTGTATTTACACATGTAGTTCAAGCTGTGCATCGGAATAGCTTAGAAAGGAGATTTAAGTGGCATTGCTTGTACCAGAGTTGGTCTGAGTATCTCTACGGTTTACAGAGAATGGTCCAAAAAGCAGAAAACATCCAGTAGGCTGCATTTCCCTGAGAGGAAATGTGTTGTTGATCCCAGAGGTCAGAGGAGAATGGCCAGACTGCTTCAGTCTGATAGGCAATATTAACTCAAATAACCACTTGTTACAACCGAGGTATGAAGAAGAGCATCTCTGAACTAAAAGGGCATCAAACCTTGAAGCAGATGAGCTGCACCGTCTACACAAACTGTTATAAACAATATGAAAGCATGGATCCATCCTGTCTTGTATAAGTGTTTCAGTGGTGTGGGGGATATTTTCTTGGTACACTTTGGACTTATCAGTACCGACTGAGCATCATTTTAATGCCACAGCCTACCTGAGTATTGCTGCTGATCACGTCCATCCTTTTATAACCACAGTGTACCCATCTTCTGATGGCTGCTTCCAGCAGGATGTCACAAAGTGCGGATCATATCAAACCGGTTTCTTGAACATGACTGAGTTCACTGTACTCAAATAGTCTCCACAGATCTGAGTCCAACAGAACACCTTTGGGATGTGGTGAAACAGGAGATTCACATCACTGATGTGAAAGCCCACAAATCTCCTTCAACTGTGTGATGCCATGGACCCAAATCTCTGAGGAATGTTTCCAGCAGCTTGCTGAATCTATGACACAAAGAATTATGGCAGTTCTTAAGGCAAAACCAGGTCCCTGTTGGTACTAGCAAGGTGCACATGGTGAGTGTATGTTGCATTATACAACACATGGTATAGTATATGCTTATGTCAAGGCTGGGCTGTTCGTGAAGGTATCAAAATTTGACTGTCACATCACACAGTTCATGTCATCTTTTTTCTTTTTAAGTTTTGAGGAAGCAAGGACTTTCTTGGATATTGGTATAAAAGATGAGCATCCAGTGCCTGTTTTAATGATCTGATTGATTTGTTGCGCGACCCTGCACACAGAAGGTTTTGAAGACACCTGGAACATTTAACCAAACCTAAACAGACAATAAATCTGTTTGTTCATTGTGCTCATTTTGCCATGCACATGCTAAAAAACCCCACTATACTATAAAAGTGTTACTATATGCAATCTGCATAGTGTCGATGCATCTTTGCTGTTGCTAGCTAAGTCACGTAAATTATTGCCTCTCTCACATCTGTTAACTCTTACTCAGAAGCAGATTTAAGAAGTTTTATATTTGCAGGTATGCCTGGTTAAACCAGGTTAGACCTTACTGTGTCCTTGTGACAAAACCAAAGTTTACACTTCTAATGGAAACACGAATAAGCATGTTATAATTTTAAAACATTGATCTCAATCTAGTGCCCTTCATGAATTAAAAATAGACAATAAAAAAGACAAAACAGCACCCCGATCAATAAGAAGAGAAGAAAATGGAGCTCTTCACTTTCAGGTTCGTGCCACTCTCTGTTCCCACAAGGACTAAGCTCAATCGTAGAGCTATAGAGAAGTAGCTTACATTCCAATTACCACTCGAACCAGCAGTGAACACTGAGTCCTGAACCTTGACATCAGCCCCAACTGAGAGAGGCACCAGAACACTGCCAGGACATCACACATTTTCACCCATTATGGGGCCATTGTGCTGCACTGACCTGTAATCTTGACCTCAAGTTGTGTTTCTCTCCATCTCAAAACACTTCACTGCAAATAAGCGAGGGCTGTTGATACCTCTCCACATCTGAGTCTGTATAGACCCAAGTACTAATAATAACATTATTTCCAATGTATATTTTAAAAAACAAAAAACAATGCTTCACCCAAGTTGAATGCTCATTATTCAAAGTGATAAATCTGATAATTTTGCATTCTTTTAAAAGGTGGTCACAATGGTAGTTCACTCTGTACTCTGTCTTAAGGTTTCGACTTACAGTGGAAACACACGGAATATATTCCACAGATAAAGGGGTGTAGAAAATGTAGTTGCCATGGAAATCTACTTATATTTGATTGGCGGCCTTTCCTCCTGCGGTGTAACAATGCCCCCTAGTGATATCTTAGATGGCTCTGCACACCGGGGAAGCAGAGGCACAATCCGAAGTCGTCTTATATCAGTAAGTTCGGAAAGCTTTGAAATCGTTTAACCAGACCTCTTTGTGCATGCGTGTGTCTGTGTGTCTGTGTGCGGGATACAAGCATTACTCCTTGATGCCATCTGCGGTGACGGGCAGGGAGACGCAAACTGGTTAATTAAGCTGAAATCTGAATGATATCTAAATGAGATTTAACGCTCTTTCACAGGCTCGCTGCACTTCACTTTATCTTAGTAGAAAACCATGGTTTCCAGGAGCTGCAAAAGCCCTTCCGTTCCCGCTGTTTTAGCCTTTGATGGGTGGGAAATTCTGGGTTTCGTTCTGTTTCCACTGGTCTGTTATGGAAATATTTTATGTATTAACACCAGAGGGAGCTCCTGAGTTCTTTTTTCTTTGCCACACTGCTCTGTGTGTATTCACAGCACAGACATCCAGGTGTTAAAGCAGCTCTCCAAACTACTTTTCTTATCATTAATTACTATTAAGGAAGATATTTTGCAGCTCATCCATCTTACATCCATCTATTTAAAGATGTGAACAGAAAGATAAGGAATTTAGAGATATATAAAATATATACAATGTTATCAAAAAGCCACAAGTAAAAAATAAACAAATAATGAAAAAAAAGAGATGTTGGTGCAGTAAAATCACAGACACTACAGCTACAAACACACTGGACAGTCATTTGGGCAGGCTGTCGTACAGACTGGGAATAATAACAGTGTTTCAGTGATTATTCAAACCAAAGCGGAATTGTTGCATACATTATAAACTCTTCAGGTTATTAATTTCTTTGTGTTGCAGATCACGCTGACCTGCAGATGTCAGGGATTTTTCTGATATACTATAATGCAGAAGCCGAGGGGTTCCAACGTGTCAGGTGACTGAGAAAAGAGAGCCACAATGGAAGACAAAGGTGTCGGAAAAAAGAGAGATGTGTCTCATACTTACAAAGAATGCCTCCGCTGTGTGCGTATTTTAATGACTGCTGCTTTTGTGTAGACTACACTATGAGCATCATGCACAAAAAAAAAAGAAAAAGAAAAAGAAATTGAGATAACAACCATGCAGTGGGAGCTACATGGAGACGGACCGGGAATAAATGTTGACTGATAAGTGCAGTCAGAGGCAGCTGCCTTCATTTATTGACTCAATACCCAGGAGTGTGAATGTGTGCGAGAGTGCTGTAATATCAGTGTTGCTGTGCAATACAAGAACTTACATCATCACCACTTAACAATATTACAGGCAGTTCATAAGATTATTGGTCCCCAGGGGAAAAATTAAATTTGATACGTTTATCAATATAAACTAATACAACTGAACGGCATTTATACATTGTTTTCATATATATTTATAACTCGTTCAGCACAGACCTTACACTTATTATCCAGCATGTTAGCGTCATCGTACAATTTATGTTAATCAAGACGCTTGAATAATTCATGAGTTTGACACCAAGATGTCAAGCTAGACAAAAGCATCAGGAAACAGATGTGTTCACCCTTAACCGGCTAATGACTGTCCATAAAAATTGGAGAGCCAAGCAGAAATGCCGTTCACAGTGGCTGTAATGATCAAACTTTGCACGTTTTTTTAAACCTATTTCTGGCTCATTTGTCTCCAATGCGCAACTTAACACTTGAGAATTGCATCGTAGTCACTTGTTACCAGCTGTTTGAGGTTAATTGTAACTCCTCATTTTCTCGAGCATGCTGAAGAGACTGTTTCGAGCGCCACATGTTGTGTGTCGATGTTGGTGTTTAATTGCGACCAAAGTACATCTCTGAAAAATTTGGTTTTATGCTCAAGCTGTTAATGCTCCCAGCTTCTTAAGTGTGCTAAATGCAGGGGATCATCGTGTCGCTGGGAAGTACCGAGTGAAAACACGCGCTGAGAAGAGACTATTGAAAATCCATGAAGCTGCCTGCTGCATGGATCTTTACATATCTGAATCTCAGTCAACCGGGGTAGATCTTTTCATTGAACACTTGAGAGCAATGTGTGAAGACAAACAGCGGGAGCGTTTGGGTGTGTGTTAGGTGAACACTCGTGATGTGTGTTTCTGTGTCGGAGATCTCTCCGAAGAGGAAATGGATGGTATAGATACCTCGCTTGGGTGACATTCCCACTGTTTGCTCCATTATATAGCGAGGTTCACATACATATAAGCCCGTAATGCTCTCAAAATGAAAGCAAACACAACTCCAAACTGCCTTGTTTTCTCATGAAGGAGGCAAACATTTCATTTAAGGAGGCACGCTACGGGGCCAAGGCAGCACATGCTCGGTTAAGCAAGTTGGATGAAGCTAGGGAAAAAAAATCTGGTAACATTACATTGCCTGCAAACAGGTCTTGCTTCATTTTCATAGCACTGAGCCTTTTTCTCTGTGAATCCTAAAATAAACAATTTGCTTGTAAGTTTTATGTAAGTACAAAACAATAAATATTAATGCATCAATTTGCTCTTTTCATTGACCTCTTTGCATGAAGTCAATATTGACTCTCTACATAAATATAAACATGCACACAACCAAAGAACATGTCACATTTTTTAGTTATTTATTTTTTGTGAGAGGAAATCTGACAGCATCACGTGAGGAAGCCTGACTTTGTTGGTTCAGTAACTTTACTGATTGCAGATATCAGGCAGCACAAAGTGAACACTGAAAACATCATCTTCATAGGTATTAACACATACACACATGCGAACACACCCATATAAGATGAGTCAATGGAAAGCTGGTGAAATGAGAGCTAAAATATTTATAGGTCATGAATATTCAGCTGAGACTGCTTGCGTATCATGCCTTCACAACAGAATACATTCTTAAATATTTATTGCTGCCGTACAACCTAAGCACTGAGGATGTATACATGAGTTTATACACGTGGTTTATGAGACTTGTCAGTCGCTATGGATACAAAGAGTTTCACTGTCTTAAAAGAATTAGTTAGATCTGTATATCCCATTCTCAATGTCACATAAAGTCTGAAAGTAGAACAGACTGCCTCTCTGAAAATTCCTAACACGTGGCGAGTTGTCCCATTTAACAATTTTCTCTTCTCACCCGTTACCACACTTAACACCTCCCTTCTCGTCCCCTCCCCTCTCTCAACTGAAACGAAAGCATTGAGGCAATTTTGATACGGCTATCACTTCATGTGTTGCCATTGGCAGAGTTTATATCTAAATCAGCTGCACTGGAAATGCCTGTTCAGACTAGCATGAGGACGTGGGCAGTGATGTCTCCTGCCACCTGCTCTTTTCCCAGTGTTGCTGCACAGCAGTGCGAGGCTACAGGCGTTAAGTCTAACTCTGTCTGCACCACGAGTTTAGGATTTAGGGACCACTTACCAGGACCGTAAAGATACCAAGAGATGATGATAATGATGTCAGCGCAGTTTAATCTTGTCAAAACTTCAAGGTTGGCGTAGAGATAGAGATACTGACTATCAATAAACTACTGTAAGATACTGTGCTGGCTTCATCTCTGGCACTGGGAAAGGAGTGTAGGCTATTAACTGTGCAAGCTATCAACTGCAAGGTGTCAGTTGTTACAGACCACAAACACTGCGAAAGGGCCCTTGAGTAAGGCACTAAACCCCAAATTACTGCAGGGGTAATGTACTGCTTAAGAGACTTTTCTGCGTCTTTGTGCCTCTTTAAGCTGCCTTATGCTGATTGAAAACTTACTATAAAAACTGAGATTGTCAGAACACTGTTACACTACACCAGGCAACACTCTTGCTTGGTTGGTATTCAGCTTAAAAAATGACTCACTTGTGTGAAGCCGGCTTTTTTTGTTTTGTTTTGTTTTAGCAGTTGTCACTACTAAAATTTCTGGTGCATCATTCAAGCCGTGAAATTATATAATGCGCTAAATGGAACGTCAGTTGCTTAATGACACTACAAATCGTATCCTCTGAATGACCATTGAGCCGAAACAACACCTCCCATGGTCTCTGGCACATCTGATCATTATGAATTTTCCCAAATTTGGCTTTACTTTGCCTTTGGTGTGTAAAAGGAAAATAAATGTCATTTAGAGCTGCAACTAAACAGCAGTGTTATCAATATTGAATATAGTTATACTTCATACACTTACCTTGGTGTCTTTAACAAGGCAGTGTTATGTACAATTAGTAGCAATTTATGGTACAAAACAGTATCTCTTATTAGTCTAAGTGGTACAAAATGTCTGTCTATGTGATTATCCCATTTCTATAAGCTGTATTTCTTCTTGTTGGAAAGGAGCATGCTGCTGTTTACCATAAGATATTAAATTTATTTCTGCTGCCTTGTAATAAATGAATTGCCTTCATATGCATTTCCATAGATAAACAGATGCATTGCCTTTTTTTCTCGGTACACCTCGTGTCAGACCTCACAAGCTGGTTTCTAATTGCAGGTGTCTTCTGTAGGCAAGTGAATTTCTTATTGAAAAAAAGGCGGATTTATCTCAAAGTGGATCTTTCCCTTCTTGATCCTCCACAGCCGTGGAACTGCTGTATGCAATAAAAGGTATGCTGGCCAATTAGTCTTCTATGCAAGGCTCTTGAAAGGAGCCTAGCTAGCTAATGAACTAAAGCTACCAGAAATGCTAAAAAAAAAAAAAAGAAAGGAAAAAAATGTGTTAGTTGATACCAGAGAGAGAAAGAGAGAGCCCTCCCTCCCACAAAGTGGCTGTGTGATATACGTTTAAGTGATGTGAAGAAAACACCCAAGTCGCTTTAGATTGACTGCTGTAAAGGCGAGAGATGGTTTTTGTGTCCGGATGTATTACCACACAGAACAAATGGATGTTAAAAAAAAAACAGGAGGAGGATTTATGTTTTTTGTGAAAAATGATTACATAAAAAAGGTGAAGATGATATAGGTTTACATATTTGCAGCAATAGCTGTTAAATTTTTCATGAAATAATAAAGTATGCTATAGTGTTGCCTCCACTCCCGACAAATGACAAATTGTCAAATTAAATTCCATTTACGAGTGACAAATTGCCTTCCTTTCTACCTCTATGTGTGTGTGTGTGTCCCATTCATGCAAGAGCCTTTGCTTCCCAATCTTTGAATGCATGCATTTTCCCCCTCACAGCCTTAAGAGATTCTGTCAGGTGTGCAGTCAGGATTTGAGCAATGTTCTATGATCAAGAAACATCATAATTAACATCTTAAATCCCATTTCAAGTGTGTGTGTGCACGCGCCGGTGTGTGTGTGTGCATTTGAGATTTCCTGCTCTACTTTGTGGGAAATTGCTGTGTTTCGCTGTCTGTTAACCAACCTGCAGAGTGAGCAAATTAAGCAGTGATGTTTTTCCTCCGCAAAAACTGGGTTAAACATGGGGGTCGCTGCATTGTGCGATAAGCGCACATCTTGCAACCGTTTGCTCTTTTCTTTATGCTCTCGCACAAAATTAGACGAGACAGGAGTTATATGAGAGAATTTACTGAGTCTCTTGAATGGTTGAGAAATAAGACCTAATGACTTTTTGCAGCTTAACACATGCATTCAAGGCACAATCCTCATTGCCATCATACGCACACACACACACACGCACGCATACAGACACAGAAGAAAGTAATACCTTTAGGGGTTTGCTATTAAGATGGTTAATCCACGAGCCTCCAGAGGAGCAGGATAAAATATTCCTCAAGGAAGCTTTTCACAACAAGCTCCTAGGATCAAGTGCATGAATAAATTACAGGCCTAATTAAAGGAAATGTCAAATGGCTGCTGTATGGAACATTATTAACGATGTTCTGGACATGTTAAAGAAACCTGGGCCTGAAATGAGGATGATCAATGTAAGTTTAATGGGGTTCCTATTAGACTGAGGGACTACGAGACTTAAATAATATAGTTAGACTTCACTGAAGTTCAGCGAAGATATTGACCCATGTGTTTGTGTTTGGGAGGAAGATTGGTAACGTCCAAAAGGGTAACCTGATTATGGTAGTATAAGGAAGAGGGCGTTCAGTGTTTTTGTCTGAGAAAGACACAGAAGGATAGAAAAGAAGAGACTGACAGAGGCAGGAAAGTTGTTTATCTGAAAGAGCGGGAGAATGTGACTAGAAAGAGAAGCCGAGAGAGCTGGAACTGGAAGAGAAAGCAGTTTTCCTCCAGTCTTTGGCATGGGAAATGCATCCTTTCACAATGAACTAAAGCTGTCAGCGGATGCTTATCAAGAACACTCAAACATCAGCCTTCTGCAACTCAGTGCCTACAACAGGCCAATTTCTTTTCAGTCGGTGAAACAAACTTGAATCATAGTCTAATAAGTTTTCTTTCTGCAGCTCAAAATTTCTTTCGGACGACTTTAGAATCAGTGCAGTTTAAACTTTCATTTTATCCATAGATTTGGATAAAGCAAGGAGAAAAAATAATGAGCGGAAAAAGTAAAACCTACTAAGGAGCAGTGAGCAATAAATCCTGGTTAACAGCAAAGGCTGCTGGGAGTTAACCAGTGCCTGAGTGCAATTATAGGTTAAAACCTACAGACTGTTTAAATCAGCAGAGCTGCAACTGAATTTTGTATTCTCTACCACGAGGTACAAATTATCTGTTTTTCTGTTATATTAAATTTATATATGCAGGTCAGAGTTTAACTCTCTGTGGGTCGGCACTTGTGAGAGTTGGGCAGTGAAAGCACAGGTTTTTCCTGGTGCTAGAATTCAGTGACAAAGACAATAAAGAGCTATGTCACAATGACAGTATTAAGTAAATTAAGTAAAATAAACATGAGTAAATCTTGCTGTGTTAGATTGAAGACTATTCAGGGTGAAAGGATTGGTTGAGTTTTTCCTCCTGTGTGTCTGAGGAATAGACTATATTTAAAGGATGGACATAGCCTTGGGCGCTGTTGAAAAGTAAATAAATAAGTCAATGCAGTCCATGAACAAGTGCCAGCAGGGGATGACTCCTATGATTGCAAAATCAAGTGTGATTGTATAGAGGTCTATGAGAACATTTATTCTACTTTTCAGTTTATTTAATGCCTCAGTTAACATCTTACTAAGAAGCTTATAGTCTGAGTTGATACTTTCAAGTATTCTTCAATACAGCATGATGTTCATCCTGGAAATTATGTTCATATTTACAGTAAATTACACCATTAAGCCTGGAATGATTAAGTCGGTTGCTACTTGCTGCCTTACTATTGATCAGTTGGGAGAAGCGTCTACATAGGTGACATCACCTATTGTCGGAGAAAATAATTATTTGATCCCCTGCTCAATTGGTTAGCTTTCTCACAAAGAAATCAAGATAAACAGTAAGTCAGCCAAAAATCGGAAAAAACACATCACATTCTTGACTGTGACTTGTGAACTCAAAGCTTTATCTCTCCACAGATTTTCTATAGGATTGACCATCTTCAGTGTTAGGGAGGTTCTAAGACTTTGGGACCATGTAAACTCGTCAGTAGCGCCACGATACAGATGGTTATCCTGTACCCTTAGCAGAAAAAGAGCCCCAAAGCATAATGTTTCCACCTCTGTGCTTGGCTGTGAGGTTGGTGTTCTTTGGGAGGGTGACCATATTTTGACTTCCAGAAAAGAGGACACTTGGCCCAGTCATGAAGAACTTTAATAATACTGTTTGCTTAAAGAAAATTTTAACATATTTAAACGATGCCTTCTCTGTGTGGTTAATGAATGGTGAACTAAAAAATGTCATATAGGCTTTTACAAGTTAAAAAGTGCAAAAAAAATGACTTAAAAACCTCTGGAATTAAATAATGATACATTTGGAGGCATTATCATACAAATGATAATGCCTCATTTGTATAAAAATTTTTACCAGTACTGAGACGGTTACGAGGGAAATTTCTTTTGCAGTTCGTCTGAAAAGATGAACTTGCACTTTGGCATCTTTTAAACATCATCAGGCGCACTGCTGCATGCTGCCTGTCCTGTCTGTGAGCACAGAAAAACCACATACAAAGCAGCAACTCCGGGATAACGTCACACATATGGGTCCTCTTTAACCCAGACATTTTCATCAATCTTGAAAATCCCCCTGGACAGAATGTGAAAAGTGGACATGTCCGGGGAAAAGAGAACGGTTAGTCACCCTTTCTTTGGGTCATACTCAGCATTTCTCTTCCTCCAAACACAGTGGTTCAAGTTGATGCCAAAGAGCTTTGTTTTGGTTTCATCTGACCTGAGCACTGTCTCTGAGGCCTTCTCTGAATCATTTAGATGTTCACTGGGAAACCTAAAAGAGATCTGTACATGTGCCATCTTGAGCAGGGGGACTTTGTGGATGTTGTATGATTACTGCCCACTACAGCGTAGTGTGCTACCAGTGCTGTTGTTGGTGACTTTGGTAGTTTTGAACAAATCCACAACCTTTCTCATGATCATCATTACCCCACTGGGCAAGATCCTGTATAGAGCTCCAGACCGAGGGCGACTGATGGTCATTTTATGTTTCTTCCACCAACAGTTAGCAGCTTCTCACCAAGCTTCTTGCTGGTAATCTTTCAGCCCATTCCACTGTTGTGTAAGTCTACAGTCTTGTCCCTGACGTCCTTTGACAGCTCTTAGGTGGTGAATATTAAAATGGAAATTGATTACGTGGAGAGGTGTGTAGTTTAGCCAATATCTGTAATTGACTGATTGATTGGAACCTCTGTGCCACATGGGCACACAGCCAATCTGCCAGAGCCAGAATTCTGGCTGGGTTGCAGTGAACCAAACGCTTATTTCACTCAATGAGATGCAAATCAATTTATAACTTTTGTCGTGTGTTTTTTCTCTATTTTTGGTTGATATTATGTCTCTCTCCATTAAAATAAAACTACCATAAATAGAGAGTTCATTTCTTGAGCAAACTTAAAAAAAAGTCAGCAGGGGATCAAATAATTACTTCCCCCACTGTTTGGCCAACTTTGCAGCTTTTAGTTTATGGAGTCTGTCTTCCGTCCAGATCTTCAGAGTGTAGTGGAAGTTGTACGTTTGATGGTGTGGAAGATTCTCAGTCTCTATATTTTATCTAAGCTGTCCATACTGTGACTCCACAAAAGCTCAGGTGAACTACCATATTGTTTTTAATAGCTTTTAACCACGGGTTAGGGCTCCATTACATTTCCATGACAACCAGGTGCTTTTTCTGTACCGTGAGTGGTACAGTGGAAAAAAGAGAGGTTCAGTTGTACCCACACCACTCCAATCTCATCCCATCAGAAACTAGTTTGAGGGATGTCACTCGGCCTCCATGCATGCCCCAACTGCACACAAAGGAGAAGCCACATCGACATATTTTGGAGTAATTTGAACACCCCACTCTGCCATGTTTTCAGCCACTTACAGCTCATTACATTGGTTTTCTGGTACATGTATACTTGAGTCCTAATGGCTCTCACCAACCCCACATATTATGACAGGTAGCCACTCCTATCTCAAAAGCTTGCACAAGTCCACCCACCTTTATGCCGCCTGTTTAGCGTAAAATGGAGGCTTGTTGAAATAAACAAGTAAATGGTAAAGAAAGTCAAAGACAAGGCAGAGCAGAACTAATTTTCTTTGTCTTCTTTAACACTTTGTGACCCCTGGTGGTAGAAAATCTGTTAGTGCCCTTTCTTCCTTAAAGAAAATAAATATCAAGAACAAAGAAAAACAAATAAGTCATAAATAGAAGTAATAAATAGAGCATAAGTTTGGTCCTGTTAGAGTCTTTGAACATTTGAAGTTTGCTGAAAATAGGACAAGTAAAGTCAATTATTAGGCAGGCTAATAGCACAAATTTGCTTGAAAGACATTTAATTCACTGTCTTCTCTCTGCAGACCTTGATTTGGAAGTGAAATCGCTCCTCCTCAGAGAAAGAAAGGAAACAGACCCGAGGAAAGGCAACTGACGAGTAATTCCTATTAGACAAATACGCAAAGTTACAGAGCAAAAGAGCAAAATTGCAGGTTATCCCCTGATGTTTGACAAAGTAATTATTCTCTTTAACAGAGGGTCTCTGGGGTATTATATACTGTTTCTATATTTAGATGCATTAAGCTTTTCTTTTTATATTAACCTATAAAAATCAAATGACAGAGAGAGCACAGGTGGAACTAATAACATTACCAAGTGCTACTGCAATAAATCACTCCAGCATGATGCAAAGTAACTACACAAATAAAATCACCCTTTTTTTTTTTATAACTGCACCTGTGAGCTACCTATTACAACATGTCAAAATATCTGCTCTGAGACAAAGGAGGACATATATTTTCACTACTGGTGTGAGAACAAAAATTCTGTTTTGGACATTGTTAAGCGAATAGTTCGGCATGGTTTTCAAAAACTCTTTCAGAAAAGATGTGAATACTGGATGAGTGAGTAGAGAGCCAGCAGCTTTTAAGCTCGTTTAGCACAAAAACAGAAGTGACATGTTTAAAGCTCAGTAATTAACACTTTGTCGTCTCCTTTGTTTAATCTGCACAAAAACGGCAGTGTAAAAAAACACAAGTTGCAGCTCCTGCCTCGTTTCAATCTCATTGTGGTTTAGGAGGTTTGGTGCACTGTGTTACCCCTAACCAGAGGCTCTCTGCCTCCTCACCGTAGCTTCATTGTTAATGGATAGATATGTTTCAGAACCGTCTTTTCTATCTATCTATCTATCTGTCTATCTGTCTATCTATCTATCATTTTTGGCTCTTTTTTGTATTTGTACATGTTTACACATTTTTTCCTTATTCATTTATTTATTTGTCTGTCTCTAATTCACTCTTTCTTCCAGACCCCTGTGCTTCTGTAACATGTGAATGTCTCCCATTGTTATTAATAAAGTCTGTTTTTATGTCTTTATCTATCATTCTCAAATTAAAGTTTTCCTATGCAGCGGTATGAATTAAAGAAGTCTGACCCCGTGTACCAAAAACACACATAATAAAATTGACCTCTATAAAATATTGCCACTAATTCTTCTTGAAATCTACCGAGTCCTGATTTTTGAGAAGACGTCACATTAATCTAACTCATCCTCTCCCCATTCAAATCAGTGAGAAAGGGACAGGCAAAATAAACAAATAAATCTTACATGTGTTTGTGCAAGTCCTAATGGCTATAGAGGCTTTAGCAGCAAACAGAGAATTTCAAATAACATCCTTTTTATAGATACTGATACTTCCCAGACTTCCTGATACTTGTACAGCGCTACTTGTCATTTTAACTGTTTATCCAAGAAATGAATGTTTTCTGTCATTTCTAAACACTACACAAACAGGCACTGTGGGAGAATTAGCTTAATTTAAACTAATGTCTGTAGGCTGCACGTGTGCCAGGAGGACTGTACCAAAGGAAGACGCAGGGGGGCGCAGTTCCCCGCCAGGTGCGCCTTCTTCCCTGCCTCCCTCCCTCCCTCACCGCACCACCTTCCCATCCCATCGCTGCACGTTCTGGCTGCTTTATCGACCTTCTCCCCGCCGTGCAGCCCACTCCTCCTTCCTTCGCGGGGAGAGCGGGACTCTGACGCGCACAATAAATCATCCTCGCGAGGTTCCTTTTTCAAGCCCCATTTCATACTTACTCGCACTGGAGCGCAGACACGGGCGAGAGTCAAGCCTCGTAACTGTGGATGTAGCAAATGTGATTCAGCACAGCAAACAACGTGGGTGTTGTGCGTGCGAGCGCGCGCGCGCGTGTGTGCTTTTTCTTTTTTTTCTTTTCTTTTCTTTTTTTTTTGGTGGGGAGTGGAGGAGAAGGAGGAGGAGGTGGGGAGAGAGCAGCGATATGAAACGCGTGTGTTTATGTCTCCTTCGTTACCCGTTATCTGTGACTGACCACCGGCTCAGTTTCACCTGTACGAACGACCTTGCAATTGCGACCGAAATTCTTCTAACGAGGTTTCCATGGAGGAGCAGTTTGTCGTTTTATCCGTGAGGGCTGAATTTGGTTCCTATTGGTGTCAAGATATTTCGGGATAACAGGTAAGACTGTGTAATTTATATAAATAGCGACGGGCATGCTGTTGCCACCACGTCGGCCTGTTTTTATGCTGTTCCCAACTGCACCGTCCGCTCCTAATGCCTTTTATTTGAGAATAATTGTTTGTTTTAGACTCGAGCAACGTGACGTGACCTCCCAACTGCGGCCAATTCCTGCACACTGAGCAGGCTGATTTATTTATTTTTTTTAAAGAGGCAATCCAGAAAGAGGAGACTTCTTTTTCTTTTTTTTATTAAGGAGTTGGCTCCAACATGCCTCCCTTTCTTTGTCAAAGTGATGTAAGGGGTGCAGTTAGTCACAGCCTGGCATTTCAGCCCCCTAACTGCTCCTGTGGTACTTACCTGGTGTGGTGCCACACTGCAGCTCACCCCGTGAAATAGAGCTAACCTACAGGCCAAAGACCAGCACATTTTTTAAGGGCTGAATGGGGCTTGGGTGGACTTGCATGCACTAAAACAGAAGAAAGAAAAGTAAGAAACGTGTAATTAAGGTTCTTTTGGCTGTATTTTAAGTTTAAAAATAAAACAGAAAACCATCAGAAGTATCAGTAATTATAGGCTTTATGTGATACACTGAGTGCAAAAGGTGTACACACACACACACTCACACACACACAGTTTCTACCTTGCAGCGTTCACAAGGTAATTGCATACTTTAATGCCACAATGTCAGCTGAACAATCTGTGATGAATGCAGCTCAGGCCTTCAAACTAAGTACACTCCTACTCTTTCCAGCTGGGCTGTTTGTTCAGTCAGCATGTTACTTGGATGCAGGCAGAGTGTGATGTAGGTGGTAGATATGTGTTTATACATTTAATTTTTTTTAAGTGTCAGTTAAGCCAGTGGTGTATTGGTTCCAGAAAGTACCCTTCTTGATTGAGAGTGATTCAACCCCCCCCCCCCCCCCCCCCCAAAGCTTTCTCACCACCTTCTGTCACCATCCTGTTAGCACCATTATTGCAAGCAGTGTGAATGTGTGCTTGTGTTTGTGTGTGTGTGTGTGTGAGTGGGTGGGTGGGTCAGCTTGCATCTGTGTATGGACAGCTCTATACAGCATGTGTTACACTGGTGTAATTCTCTAATCCTCCAATTTGCATTTTTAAACGATTTATTGGATGTGTAGGGGGGAAAAAAAACACATGTAACTCAGAGCCATCCCTGACAGAACCCCCGCTGCAAATGCAAACCATGCAACATGCGAAGTTGACTGTACTGTAATACCCTCCATACCTTTTGCACACACCAATTCTCAGTCTTGAGATGCCAGCACTTTGTACACTGTGGGCCTATTACTGAGGTAAGGCATGCAGAAGTCTTCTAGAGAGGAGGCATACCAATCCAATTTAGCAGACTTTGGGAAGGGGGTGGGGGGGAGCAAACATGAAAGGTAGGAAATAAAATCTTGGCTGAGACCCCCACGTGTCTGATTTGACATGCAGGCAGCTAACAAACAATTAGACCCTCCATAAGTAGCACTCTGAACCAGACTCGCCTTGGGATTAGACCACAAATGAGCCGCACGTCACAGCTTATGTCTTCTAAATGGAAAGTGAGGATATGTGTGTGTGTGTGTGTGTGTGTGTGTGTGTGGAGGCTGGCTGGCTGTTACATGTGTTTCGTACATGGTGAGAAAGCAACTTTAGTGTGTAGGTGTGTGTGGGCTGTGTGACATTTAGCAGATTGATGTTATTATCTGCCCCTGCCCTTAATACGGCCGCAACACCTCTTGAAGAAACTTGTATTTTCAGACCCGACTTATTCATATACGCTTCCCTTTTATGCATGCGCAGAGTAATATACACAAATTTTCCCATACGCTGCGCACTCGTAATATGTGTATGTGTGTGTCTGTGTGTATGATACCGCTCCCTTATTTGCTGTGTTATTGCCTGCTCTTCATTGTGTGTATGTTTGACATTTTGTAATTGCATCATTACGCGCTCAGTCCCCTCCTGCAAGAAGCGCGCGCATCGCAATTTGCAACACATGCTACAAGCAGTCAGACTCTTGTCCTTGATTACGGACCTGGGTGGAATGGCTTCCTCATCAGGCTGTCTTGATTCACCCCAGCATGTGGGAAGACACATGCTGCTGTGGGTGAATCTAATTGATTGGATGGCACCCAATTCCCAGGTCCAAGTCTCCTCAGGCAGCCAGAGAGTGAATCCGTCCAAGTGAAGGATGAGCTTAGGCGTTGGTTGCTCCCCTAATAGATTGGCATGGACTTCCTCCCATATGCCTCTGGTATCACCCTCAGACATCTCTGGGTTCAAGTTGGCCACACTACAGGGCGCAAAGTGACATTGCCTGGATCATTGCTGATTAGAGATGTGAGGGCTATCCGGCACCAAACTGTTCCTCCAGTTTTACAGTGATTATGTTTCCGCTGACAGAAAAATTCTGACACTTCCCCTGTCTTAGCTTGATAGGTGATTAAAAGATGTTACGCTGGCAGTGGTGGAGTTTTTGGTATTTTACAACGAGATTCTCGTTTCAACAGGTCAAGCCTCCTCTCTCTCTCGGAGAACACAAGTGCCATTTCAAAGCTTATTGGATGAAAGTCTCATTTACCCCTGGCTGCCAAAGATGACGTTGCCATGGAAACAGCTTCTACTGTTATCAATCATCGACTGTTTGACAGGTAAACTACCTTTTTTGTATGAGTGATGGATTTTTGGGGGGGTTTCTGGTGCGTGCGCACGTGTGTGTTCAGGTTTGGACATTTACGGCTGTGGAATGAGACAAAAATAGTGTCAGAGAGGATGATGGCTCAGGTTTATAGGAGCACTCTGCAGTATTGGCTTCCACTCACAATCCAGACACAATGCTCTCAATCTTCGTCATCACTTTCGCTGTGATTGTAACCTGATGGTGAGGCGTTCTACTTTTCTTTTTTCACTTAGTCAAAAACATTTAAGTAACATAAAAAGAGAGCAAAGGTTTCCCCTTCTGCTGGGAATGATTTTATATGAATAATAATCATGTAATGTTTGTATTTACCAAGCATAGACAAAAAGTTTGTTAGTAAATGATTAAAAAAGTTTTCTTGTGAATTTGTTAAACTAGAGGTGTTTATTTTATTCTTTAATGCTGGAGCAGTGACACTTTTAAAATGACAGAAATGGCAACCTGGTACCGGGGTACACTGTGAGCGGTTCATTTTTTAAAAATCTATTTGTTTGCAAGAACACTTTGCAACACCTGCAAAGATATGAGACTTGCTTCCCCGTTTTAAAAGCCTCTTTATGACACTTTTCCATTTAAGAAAAATCAGGTAATAATGGAGTCCTGACTCCTTTACAGTGGTTTCTATTCTGTCTTCATGCTCACTCTGGAACTGTGTCTCTGTCAGATTGCCTGGACAGTGGATCATTCCATGGTCCGAGATGGAGAATGGAGCCGGGTGATTTGTTCATTCCCATTGACTCCATAGAAGAAGAAGCTACTCTGACTTGTGACGCAAAGGGAACACCATCTCCTCAGTACAGGTAGGAGCACATTCACGTTTAGGTTTTTATTCTTCAGGTTTTCAAAAATGTTAGCTTGGGGTTATTAAAAAAGGGGAAAGACTGATTTAGAAATCATTATTTGCAAGATTTCGTTGGGTTTCACGTAGCAGTCATTTATAAGAAGTCGAGCTCAGCACAATCCCAGCAGCTCAGCTGACCTCAGCGTTCGCCAACATCAGCTGACAGCCTTGCTCAGTTAAATGTATGCTCTTCCATACATTTAACTGGCAAATCTCACTTAGGACACACTACTAAAGCTGCTTTAGCCTTCCCAGGTTTGCCTCATTCCCCATGTTTGCACCTGCAAGGTGCTTTGCAACCCACCTGCACCCCATCACTTTGTCTTGTGCTGTACCTGACTTATTAAATGTCCCGTCTATAGTCACTGATGCATGACTCTGTTCTGTGTTGGGTCCCGCTTGTGCTCACTTCCAGCTTAATACATTCATTCACACATTGGGAGTGAGATGCCAGAACACAGCTTTCAAATATAAACTGATGGAAATAAAGATCCAGAGTCCTAACTGAACTGTAGTTCATTTAGGACTACAGTGTGTAGTCCTAAATGAACTACAGCTTTAGGACTGTAGTTCATTTAGACTACAGCTAACTGAACTGTAGTTCAGTTAGCACATTATCAACGCCGTATTGCTCTTTTGTTTAAAATAACACAGGCGGACTCCTTCTCCACCTCATAAGCAGTTACTTGCACTTTCTCCACTCTTTCGCTTTCATCACCGACGGTATTTTCTCAACTGTCAACGTCAAAAGAGGAGCTTGTTTAAAGTAAATGATTAGTTGAGCAAACATAAAAGCTGCATTGAGACATGATCGCAATCTAAATGGAAAAAGAAGATGAGGGAAAGGAAGAAGTGATGTACTCATCTGGATATTCTCAGTGAATTTTTACCCGCAGAAAAGAAAAGTAATACAGATGCAGACACCTCTTTATACTCCTGGCTGCTTGCAGCTTGCCATTCTTGCAAAGCCAATTTAGATTATAGTTTTCATGTGGAAAAGCAAGCCGCTTTCCTTTCTATTAATTTTCTCCAAATTAGACTGAAATGCACATAGACACTCTGTGCAGCAGTGTCATTATGGCTTTACTAATTCATATTGACTAACACACCACCAATCTGCCTCTTGTCTCACCAGATAGTATCTTAGTGACACATGTGTAGCATCTTAATGATCGTCTCCTCTTATAAAACACAATGAGGCCGATGCAGGTTGCTAGACACCGGTTGGCACCAACAGACATTGATTACAAGCGTCTTTGGCGTTCGACGTTGGAATTACTGCAGCACAGCCGGCGCAGATGAAATGAATGATAGTGGTGTGGAGTATGTACATTCATTATTTCAGGCTCTTCACATTCCCCATCTAAGACCAGGTATTTCCATGTACTGATTAAAGGTGAGATGAGCATGTTTAACGGGGTGTCTTGTCAAGCTGGCTGTGCTAGGCTCTGCATGCCCTCAGCACCTCTCTGGCTCCTCTCTTGAAGTGTAAATGGGCTCACACTGCTCTCTCCCATCCCCCTTCTTCTCTTTTCCCCCTTTTCCCTTTCCTCTGCCACTCCTGTCACTCACAGAGATATGAGACTTTCATACTATGCACACAGCACTGATTTAAAAACTCATGGGAGAAAATCAGATCTTCTATAGAAAAGCATCGTTGCCGCTGCAGGCTATAAAAGTTACACTGTGTGAGTGTCTTAAACGTAAACAGAAGGTGACTTGTCTACCCTTTACTTGACCTGAGGTTTGAAGCCTGTGGCTCTAGACCGGTAGATCATCCAGAATACTCGAATTTCTCTGTGGTCAGACAACATGTGTTCACAAAATGAGTTTCAAGCGGAGTAATTCAGTTTTCCAGTTGCCATTCAATCACCTGCCCTGTGTTCGTGGCACCACTGAACAGCAGAGGCACTTCAGAGCAGGTCAAAAAGAGGTGAAAACGGTGGCTAAGGGATTAAGAGCTGAATGCAAGAGTGGACATGGACACCTACACAAACATGCAGGCATGTATCACTAGTCATTCCAGCCCTTTAGGTATTCATCGTAAGTCGCAAGAGTAATAGGGTTAACCTCATTACATACAGTGACCAAGCTGCATGTGTATTGATCGGCCACAACATTAAAACCACCTGCCTGATCTTGTGTAGGTCTGCCTCGTGGCGTCAAAGCATGGTCTCGCCTCAGAGCATGGACGTGGGACTTCTGGGGAAGTCCTGCGGTGTCTGGCATCAGGATATTTGTAGTCGAGTCTTTCTTCACCTTTCCGTCTCCAGCGACTTCATCATCTTGTTTATGTCTGTCTTTTCGCACAAATGTTTGTTATGCTTCCCTTTCTTGGTAAAGGAGATATTTAGCTTTATTTTTTGAAAGTTATTTGATGTTTCTGAAACCAGTGGGCAGTTTTGCCTGCCACTTCAAGTTTCTGCCCTTTTTATTGCTTTGTTTCTTCAGCACAGACGGTTCATGAAGAGTCACATTTCATTAGTTTAAAAAAAAAGGTGTTATATTTGAGCGCTTGCTTTTTTTTTTTGTTCAAGTTGGTGGGAAAGCTGTCAATCAGGCTCTGGTGTCAAATAAACAACCACTCTCTCCTTTCCAGGATGTCCACATACACATATACCATAGATGTGAAAGCAAATTGATCTGCCAGTCTGCATTCTGTGTAAGCAATCTATGTGCAGCCCTGTGGAAATATTTCAGGCAGAGAGGCATTGGTTAAGTCACAAACTCATTGTGCAGCATGATAAACGTGCACTGATCAGCCATTAAAACCTCCTATTGTTTAGATGCATCAAAACGGCACTGACCTTTTTGGGCATGGATTCAGGACCTCTGAGTCAAGCTCATTGATAGCAGATCCTCGAGGTCCGCTGGGTTAAGAGCTCTTATTGGATCGGGCATCCCACAGATGCTTGAACAGATTGGGATATGAGCCCTCAACTTTTCGAAATATTACCTGATGGAGGTGCATGTGAGAATGCAAATGTCCCACGCAGTGGGTTCTGGTTTGCACAGATTGTGAGAACAGCACAGATAATACCCCGGTGAATGCACAGCTAGCGAGCCCTTTGTGCTGCCTTGTGGACACTCTGCACAGGAAGATCTCTACTCTAAACCAAACTGAATATTTCCAGCATCGAGAACATGGCTGGCACGAGCGATCTCCATGCGTACTGCATGTGAGAGAAGACGGCATCTTCCCAAGTACTCCCAACTTTTTCCAGAGTTTATGTGTGAAAACGGTTTTTGTAATACTCCCAAAATGTTCCCACCACTTTTTTTTAATACAGTGGAGCCCATTGCTCTACTGAGGCTGGAAGAAGCCACTCCAATTGTCATGAGTCTGCAACCATGTAAAGCATTAAAGTAAAATCCGCATGAATTCAGTGACGCATTTTAATGACCAGTGTTATTCCAATGTTGATATTGTTTCACCTGATCGCTAATTATTCTTTAAGAATGTTTTATTTTTCTTCTCTCTTTTACTGGGAAGCGAAACATATATGCTTTCGAAAAGTCATCCATTGCATCTCCCACATGTCTGTTGCCACTTGTTGCCACTTAAGTAAAGCAAGAAAGGAAGTGTGTTGCTAAGTGAAAGAAAGGGTTATGTTTTTTCTTCTAAAAGACAAATGATGGAACATTCTTGAAAAGTGCTCTGTCCTTGAACTCATCAATGCTCAGCTTTTGAATAGCATTTAAAAGGAGATAGAGTTTTTGCGGTGGCGGAGAATGAAAATGAATAATGAGACTTGTTTGAATCAATGAATTAACCTTAAGTTTTTAAGAGTTCTTCTAGGTGCTTCATTTATTTGATAGCGCCGTCTTAACCTGCTTCACAGAGCTTCTTTTTTTTTTTGTTCTTCCTCCTGCTAAGTGTTGGAAAGATATAATAAAGGGTGAAAAAAAGTTTAAAAGGCCTCCTTTGATACATTGAGCCATTGTTACCTCTTGCCAGGTGGTAATGTTTAGTCCTGATGAGGAGTCAAAGGTGGAATAATATCACATTATGTAAATCTAATGTGACAGAGACGAGGTGATTATGGTTAGACTGATGATCATTGTCCAGGATGGCTTCTAAAACCTTTGTCCTCTGCTCCTCTTAAATAGCGAAGGACAGCTTTGTGTATGATACCCCTAGATTAAACTTTAATGATCCCTGTGGGGAAAATGGGATAACTGCAGCAGCAAGTAGTAGCACAGCTAAATAAAGAAAAATGGAAAAATACAACACAGGAAAGAAATTTGCACTTCAAGGTTTATACAGACATAAAGGACATCTGTTAGCTGAATAAATTAATGATATATGGACATGGCAGCAGTATTGATTACGGTACTGTTAGACTACAGGTACAAAAAAATATGCTTGGCTCGAGCAGCACAAGTCTCGAAAAACAAAGTACGCTCTCTTTTAATCCTAAGGTGGTAAATTTCATCAGATAATAAACTCATCAGGTCCTTATCAGGTTCTAAAATTACTTAAATACAACCTCAGATGTACCACAATATATGATGTATTGTTTATTTATTTATTTTAACAAAAATAAGCTAAAATGCAGAAACATTTTGGTTTCTGCAAAATGTTTCTGCATTTTGGGAATAACTATAACCACAATAACTTGAATGGATAGTTTTTTGCGTGACTTTATCAGTCTCTCACATTGTTGTGGAGGAATTTTGATCCACTCGTCTTTACAGCATTGATTCAGTTCATCAAAGTTTGCAGACTGTTGTTTATGCACAGCTCTCTTAAGGTCCCACCACAGGGTTTCAGTCAGCTTGAAGTCTGGAGGAGTTCATTGTCGACTCACTGACAGCTGGTTTGAGGTGTTTGTGTTGATATTCTGCATTTGGTTTTCTCCAAATGTGGCACAGATCAATGTGGCCAAACAACGGTCTAGCCTGTCCACAGGACATTGTTTCAGAAGTCTTGTGGTTTCTGCAGATGCAGCTTTGCAAACTTTAGCTGAGCAGCCGTGTTATTTTTAGAGAGAAGAGAGTTTTCTCCTGGCAACTCTTCCAGCCAAGCCATACTTGTGTTTTTCTAATTGTGTTGTCATGAGCTTTAACTTTTAATGCTAACTCAGATGTTGCTTTGAGGTTTTTGCAGGTCACCTGTCTGACCTCAGGTGAATTTGCTGGCACTCCCACTCCTGGGAAGACTAGCAGCTGTCTTGAGTTTTTTCCACTTGTGAATAATCACTCTTACTGTAGAATGATGGACTTGAAATTGTGGGGAAATGTCCTTTAGACCCTACCCAGTTTAATGGTCAGCAGCTTCTCCCAGATCACTGCTGATGTCTTTCCTCCTTGGCATTTTGCTAACACACACCTGAACTTTACAGACCAACAGACTGCCAAATTTTTTTCTTTTATAGAGGTGCTCAGACTTGCTGATGATCACTTAATCAAGTGGACTGGATTAGCAGCGCTTGGCTGCTTCTCATCCTCTTAATTCCTGGGGAATCAGTAAGGGTGTACTTAGTTTTTTCATGCACTGCTTCTGCATTTTGCTGGGGTGGGGATTTGTTTGGTTTTTTCAGTATATAATGGCATGGCATAATATGTCATCATCTGTTTGTCTGAGCCTGTAGTAACCTTGTATCAACTTTGAATCAATTAATTTTCATTGTGTCCTGATGCACGAGCCTTAGAATTTAAAGAGGGTGTACTTTCTTTTCAAATGACTGCATGTAAAGTTTATCAAGCTGATGCACAGAACTATCCATAATTTGCTGGTAGTCACACGTGTATCAACTCCATTGTCCTTAACCCTGAACACAACACAGTTGTGTTTGCAGATTTGTTTGTTTTTAAGGAAGTTTAATCACAGCCGAAAATAATCGCTGGCCAAAGTCCTAACCACAAGAGTTCATTTCAACTAGCAACCTTTTAAAATCCTCGGCACCAGCGCAAATCACACCACATAAAGTGTATTATTCTTATTCCAAGTGAGTTACCACAGTGAATTGTGTTCTCCACTCACCTCCTGTCAGACCACCTTGGTTGGAAGGAAGAAGTGGACTGCGTGTTTTGCCAGGGACTGATGGTGTCTTTGCCCTCACAGATGGTCATTGAATGGGACTCTCATAAATCTGGGTCTGGATCGGCGGCGGCGTCTGTCTGGGGGCAACCTCATTATAAGCAGCCTGGACCGCTACCAGGATGTAGGGATGTACCAGTGTATGGCCTACAACACAGTAGGAGCTATCCTCAGCAGAAGAGCAAGTCTTCAGTTTGCCTGTAAGTTACAGTCAGAGTTTTAACTACAAAAAGCACGGGTGTGTAAATGCTCTTAACTACAAATAATGCAGACGTACACTAAAATGGAAGCGCTTTATTTGCAGTATTTATCAGCATGCAGCGAGTTCAGTGGGGAGCCGCATTAAATGTTAACGTAACATGGGAAGAATCTGAGTGCGATGACGCTTCCTTACTTATGGTCATGCAGAATAAGAGTTGCTATTTCACTTTGTGTTGTTTGCTTCAATCAGAAGTCATTCCAGTTTCGTTGGATGCACTCTGGGGTACAGTAGTCTACCAAATTGCACAAGTAGTGTTTGAAGAATAACTTAATAAGGACTGGAGCCTGAAGAATAAAAAAATAAGAACACAGCATACCTGCACTGTTATGAAAAAGGAAGAACAAAGCAAATGAATAAAAGCTGCAGTACAAACTATACTACAATGCATCGCCACAAAAATAATAATTTAGGCAGTAAAAAAATGTACTTTCACATCACGTATCTGCTGGTGAAGCAAGTAAACAACTCAAATGAATAACCAAATGAATACTTATTACTTCTATACTATTCATTAAGGCTTCCTTTCATGCAGATCGCAACAAAGCGCCTTTTCACACCTTCACTCGGTGGTGGTATCTGCCCGTGCAGATGTTTTGGGTCTTTTTTGACAAGCTTTTAAGATGTGGGGCGGTCAGAAAAAATGAAATAATGACATTTTAACTTAACAACAATGACTTGAGAATAATGACCGGGTTCCAGTGGATAATCTAACCTCTCTGAAAAAAGTTTGAGTCATTTTTTAACCTTCAAAGGAGCCTCCAATGAACAAATATAGTTCTTTTGATTTTTCAGATTCACTTAGCAATATTTGGATGCAACACTAAAGAATAATAACAAGAAAAAATTACTAATAGGTACATATACCTTAAGGTGTAGCTCAATAAAAAAGTTTTCAGTCGTTTCAACTTTTTTCTTATAGTGTTATGAGCTCTTGCAGCATATCTCGTCATGGTATATTAATGTCTTGGTAACCCGTCTCCCTCAGGCAGTTTTTGGGCAGCTATTTTGAAATCACTATAAAACGAATAGAGAGAGATCCAAAAGTTTATTTTTACAATGGACAAACTCTACCTTTTAACGCACTGATTTAAGAAAAAACTGCAAAGGTTGAAGTATGAAGTTTATAAAGCCTCAAATTGTAATTCTGCTTGGCACGTGCAAAGTTGCACAGCCTTACAGGCTTCATCACGACTCAATTCAGAGTGCAGATGTAACGAATGGCTCTCGCTCCTCCCACCAGAGCCTTGAACATATGCCAGGCTAATTCACACGATTCATACAGAGGCTATGAATCTCTTCTGTGCGCGAGCCTCAGTTCAGCAACATGATTGGCTCGTGTGTTTACCTGTTCGGCCATCTCTGCTGCTGCGGGATAGATTTCTATTTGAGATTCTGTGCTAAGTCAAGTCTCTATGGCAATCCTTGTGATTTCACAGCTTACACAAACATGTATATAAATGAAGTCAGTGGCGGGTTTTCACATCCAAGTTCCTTTTTTCATAAAATGGCATATCGCTCATATCTCATTCGGGTCCTGGGTTCAGCATTCTGTCTAAACTCTTCTGTTTCAGAGCCTCACTTGTCTCAGTTGCTTTTGTTCTCCCTCAGGCCTTGCAGAAGTGCAATTTTCATTACAGCTTTCTTATGGGTTTGTGTCAGTGTCTTGCAGAAAGCTTTTACTCAGCCTCTTTTCCACTCCCCTGATATGTGACATCCTACAGTAAGCTTCCTTTTCATTTTTCCCCCCTGTCAGACTTAGATCATTTCAAAGTTCACACCAGAAGCGCAGTGTCCGTCCGAGAGGGACAAGGAGTGGTGTTGCTTTGTGGAACGCCCACTTCCTCAGGAGGTAAATTCTGCTGTTGTTTTGAGTCCTGCTGAAGTGTTCTGCCAAGATTAAAACATAATCTTGCTGCCACTGATTAGCCCCTTTTCTAATCACAGTTAATTCTCTTAATCACATTTAATATCAGAGAGCATCCAGGATCGTCTCATGCGCTTCCTTGTTTGCCTTCCAGACCTTACTTATGCATGGATCTTCAATGAGTACCCGTATTTCGTTCAGCAAGACAATCGGCGCTTCGTCTCCCAGCAGACGGGAAACCTTTACATTGCCAAGGTGGAGCCCTCTGATGTGGGCAACTACACGTGTGTAGTGATGAACAGCATCACAAAGGGCAAGGTTCAGAGCTCCCCCACATCTCTGATCCTCAGGACAGATGGTAAGACACAGCTTGTGCCTTTGACGTGACAAGTATTGCCTTTCAGCCTCGCATTATGGGCCTTTCATTTTAAGGTGGCTTTAATCATCACGCCAGCAAGAGTGCTCTTTATCTCGTTGTACCTCACTGAAGTTGAGTCACAGAGGGCTAATGCCTGTAAGTAAATAGTTGCTCCTCAATGTAGGCCAGCAAACAAAGCACCCAAATCTCTTCTTTGCTGACTTAGCTTCTCTTATAATTCGCAGTCCCTTTAAAAGCTTCCTCTTTGCTTTCACATGAATTCTCGGGCCTGTTCTCAGCGGCGTGTTGTTCTGTTCTCTGTTATGCTTTCATAGAACGAGTGAATAAAGATTGCCTTGGGAATGAATTAAACATAAGTCATACGTCAGTGGACCATTACATTGAGTGTTCTGGTGGTTCAGCCAGTTTCCACTCAGTGTACTGTACATGTAGCTGCATAAATTTAAATCCCGTTGCATCACTTTCTGGTCGCGATCTTGAGTGCCTTCCCTGAATGCTGATATTAACAATGAAACACAACAGGGGTTAGGAACTGCCTACTCGAGCTTTGAAATAGCAGATTAAAAAAAATCTCTAGATGAAAAATAATGCTCAGTGTATTTAAATTATTCCTCGCTGGGTTTTGGCTACACTCTGGTGACTGGACTCTTAAGCGATGCACGATTTTGAGTTTAGTTTACCCATGAGAGAGTGTTTGCTCATGTGCATTTCATTTTTTCCTCTGTTAGCTTTCCAGTGCTATTGTTTGGTCCATAATGCCAGCCGTAATGCTTGTAACTCATGCATAATGGAAGACTGAGCAAGTTCTTGTGCTTGGTCCTCATAGGAGTGATGGGTGAATACGAGCCAAAAATAGAAGTTAATTTCCCAGACAATGTACCCGCCGCGAAAGGATCAACAGTTACGCTGGAATGTTTCGCCCTTGGGAAGTAAGCTGGATTTCCTCAAGCATGTTTTTAATCTTTCACTGTCTTTTCTTTCTATACAAGGAACATCTGGATTTCTAAGCAATTATGGTTCTTAGAGCGTGGCATCAAGCCATGATTGGTCTGAAAGCAACGTGTCGTTGGAATGGGTTAAGTCCAGACCAGGGATGTCAAACTCATTTTATATCCTGTGGGCACATACGGCCCACAGGAAATCTGTCAACATGACTCTTTGGGCTTAAATTGTAAGAAATAGGTGTGTAAAATTACCTAAATAAATCTGGTAGCTCATTGCTCATAAATTATAAAACAAAAGTTTTGTCAAGAGAATGTCTTTTTTTCTACTTACCCATTGTAAATAAAGACATTTCTGTAGTAGATAAGGTCATTTAATTGTTTATCTGTTACTTCATTACTTTGTTTTAGTATGAATGACAGTGAGGGAGGTCTTCATCAGTGGGAAAAGCTGTAAAATGTGTAAAAATAAAGTTAAAGGTTCCCAAAAATTATGCCATTTTTCATATTTTCCAAAACCACTCAGTGGGCCAGATTGGAGTCTTTGCTGGGTCAATCTGTTTTGACACCCGTGGTCTAGACCATTTATCAGCAAAAGGAAAAAAAAAGTACTGCAGTCCATCTGATGCTTTATTGCTACAGATTGTTACAGACACCTGCACCTGATTCCCCGCTGAGCTCTTCCTTCGCATGTGTCTTACAGCCCCGTCCCAGAAATCACCTGGAGGAGGGCCAACGGCGTTCCCTTCCCCAGCAAAGTCAAAATGAAGTACTCGAACGCCGTGCTGGAGATTCCCAGCTTTCAGCAGGACGACACGGGCGGTTACGAGTGCGTGGCCGAGAACAAGATGGGGAAGAACACAGTCAGCGGTCGGCTGGCTTTTTATGGTACTGCGACTTTTGTTTGAGTTTTGAGACGACGCCACAGACAATTGAGTTAGACAAAATGGGTAAACAATCAATATCCCTGCTTCTTTCTGCAACGTCGACAATTGTCACGTCGTTAGACTTTGTAAATGGCAAAGCGCAAAAACAATTGTAATGTGATCGTTTAAAAGCTATAAGTAATTTGATAATAGCAAGAGCTCATTGTTATACACGCTACCTTAATGCACACACAAATCTCTGCCTTCTTCCTGCATTTTAAGCGTTTCACTGCAGCTATTACATTTTGGGTTCTTGGCTTGCTTCAGCCGCTGTGTTTTCCTGTGAATCTGTGAAAGAGGGAAAAATGACACTTGTGAAATTGGAAGTGACAGTATGTACAGTGCCACCGAAGTGAGCTGTGCTTATTATGAGCATTGCACTCATGAAACCCATGAAATTTCCTGAAAGCTGTAAATATATGAGAGACATCGGGGGGGGGTTGTGTGCTGGATGGGAAACAAACAGGACCTGACATTTATTATACGCAGAATTAAGGTGACAGTTGGGGGGGTGAGTGCTGGTATCGGGTGCTCTTCGCCGGTCATGAGAGCTTCTTCCTTTGTGTTAATCTTTGGGTTGCCTCGGGCTGCTGACACATTTAAGAGATGTAACTGATAGACTGCATTCAATTTTCTCTCCTCTAGCCTCTTAAAGGAAAACCCATTGACGATCCCCCCCTAATTTGGGCTGCCAATCTGCACACGCTTTCCTTTGAACTTATTTAGATGCAGCTTATTTAATACGATAATGCTCCTTCCTCGAAATCTGCCCTCTGGTTCTTGTCAGATAATTCACTCGAGGATAATTCTGTGTCCTCAGCAAAGCCTCAGTGGGTCCAGACAATGAAAGACACGGCTCTAGCCATTGAGGAGAGACTTTACTGGGAGTGTCGAGCCAACGGCAGGCCCAAACCCTCCTACACGTGGCTGAAGAACGGCCAACAGCTCCTCTCAGAGGTAAATTACCGGCTGTCGTCTGCCACCTACAAGTGTTTCATTTTAAAGACTTAATCTTCAGCTTCAGCTCATCCTTTCATTTCCGAGAGCCTGGCATAAAACACACTGCTGTTTTCCCGAGTGTAATTCAGAGTGTGATGAGAGGAGAGGGTAAACATCTTGCTAAGGTGTGCCAGTGATGAGACATGGATGTAACTGTCTCGTATTCCGCTTTACCTTGGCAGATTACGGAGTCTTAGAAAGTGGATGTGTACGGCTCCCGAGAGATTGCTCTATTTTATCTGAATGGAGTCAGTGGTTGTTTTTCATTATTCATGGTGCATGTTTAAGCTCCTTCATATTGAGGGACAATGGGTTTAATCTTCTGTGAAATACACTGTATATAGCAGTACACCTAACTCTAGACCACCAGAGAAATACATGTGGTCTTGCATATTTTGAGATTTTTAAATTTGGCTGACCTCGATATGCCTCTGACACTTAATTTCTTACCTCTTATGCATTATACTGTAGCAATAACCATCCTGATATTGTTCAAAACTAATGTTTAAATATCCTTCTTTTATTTGAGGTTTATTGTTTTTACTGTTGTACGATTCAGAATATGATTTTCACCATGAAAGTTGCAGTTTTATCTAATTTGTTTCATATTTATAGTACAGAATATAGCTAATGATTAAAAAAACATTAGAAGGTGCTGTACTGTATATGGTTAACACTGAGAAAATAAATAAAAAAGTACAAATATAATACAAAAAGCTCAAATATTGCATAGACTGGACCAAAAGTGTACAAGATAGGGAAAAAAATGAATGTTCCATACTTAGAAAACAAAATTGTGCTTTGTGCTCATAGCGATAAATTATTTTGCAACAGCATCCTGATTTGATCCGCGTCCATTGACAGCACCTCTAAACAAATCCAGCACTTGTCAAGCTTTGCAAGAGCGTGCCGCAGAAAGCAGAAGCTACCTGTAAGTGTAAGGCAATAATTGCTTTCTTCCATCCGTTTCTTCACAGGACAGGATCCATGTGGAGGACGGAGTCCTGTCAGTGTCTGCGCTGACCCTGTCTGACGCTGGCATGTACCAGTGTGTGGCCGAGAATAAACACGGTGTCATATATTTTGCTGCTGAACTAATGGTTTTAGGTAGGATGGCATTTATCTCTCTTCTAAATCCTCAAATCTTTGTTGCCAAAGAATCTTAAAGGTCATCTTTCTGTCATTCTTAAAGGTTGTCTGGATTAGCAGATAATGGGGTCAATGTGGATGTTTTTGTGGGGTCAGACACATTTAAATATATATTTTTTTCACCCCCTTTACTTTGATGTGGGGATGAAGATGGTGTAATAGATGCCAAACTCCTAGCTGAATAGTAAACATGAACTTTTACTGCAAAACCAATTAAAAGTTATAAGAATATTTTCTGCTCAATTCTTCTTCTTTTATTAATACATAAAACTGCCTAAAAATCACAGTTCCAGCCTTGATTTTTATGTCGGTTTGATTCGTCCGTTTTAAAAAATGATGTGTTTCAATTACTGTAGGATTTGATGATTTTCATGGATCAAACTGGTGCTTGAAATGCTCAGTGAGATTTGCTGCAGTCTTGCACTAACGCCAGTTTGCTGTTTCCCATCAGCTTCTCCTCCAGACTTCACAGGGAACCTCCTCAGAGCTTTGCTCAAAGCCAAGGCAGGAACTACAGTGACTTTAGAATGTAAACCCCAGGCCTATCCCATCGCTAGCATTTTATGGAAGAAAGGCAACCTGCCAATCCACACCAATGACAGGTAGTAACAGGGTTAACGTTATTCTGAAAAAGTCAATGTACACACTTTAATAGGCTTGTTTTTTCCGTATATAAGCCAGTTATCTATCCCAGCTACACTCATCTTAAGCCATCTTTGGTCTAATCAATATTCACCACACACACACACACACACACACACGCTGCCTAACTGGAAGATGTCCATTATGTAGAATGCTGAAAAATCCAGAAGTCGGTGTTTATCTGATGGTAAAATGAGTCTTTGTTGTTGGCAGTCGGATTGTAAACTGCTCTCTCTGTTTGTACACTCCTATAGGATCACACTGTCCCCAGATGGAACGCTGAGGCTTGCCAACGTGAGCAAGTCTGATGCAGGCAGCTATACGTGCTTCGCTAGGAATAGATTTGGCATGTCAAGTACAACTGGAAGGCTCCTCGTTACCGGTAAGCTCTCCTGTTAAATAGCAGATTGTTTGTGCGCTCCACTTAGTAAGCAGAATTTATTGCACACTATGGATTAACACACGAGAGCTAGCGTACCGCGAGGACCCGGGTCAATAACTGGTTACATTAAAAAAAAATAAAAAATAAACTTTGAAGTTTTGCGCTGAGGTGTGTGTCTATACTTTGTAAGGTCTCTATTCTTGCGATTAAGTAGACTAAATATTTCAGATAATCATTTGATTGTTTTGTTTTTATTTGAAGGGAGGTAATAAAAACAAAAAAACTTTATGCGTGTATTTTATTGAGTCGTTTTGTCCAGACGCGTTTTGCAGCGGCTGCAGTAATGTGCTTGGAAGGCGTTTGACGAAACACTCGATCATTGTTTTCCTCAAAGCAGTTGAGGCAACCAATTTAGTGCAATAAATGAAAGTGCCCTGAGTGGAAGCGGTGAGCACATTAGTGAGGTGGTGTTACAGATGCTGTTATTGTTGAGCGTGTTGGGGGTTTTTTTTCCATTGGAGTTGAATGTTCTGTGAGTTTCTTATTGGTTTTTATTAATGTGCTGAATGATATTGTCTGCCGCTGTAACTGCCAAGGCCAGTTATTTTTTTTGAAATTACCGGAGTATTTTCTCACAGCCGTAAAGCATTCGGCGGCACAGAGCCATGACCCACACATTGATTATTAGTAGCTTGAGAACTGAGGGGACACTTTTTTTTATCCCTTGACAGCTTCTCCAAGGTAAGATGTGAGAGTACAAATCCACTTGCTTTGTGTTGTATCTTCTTGATTTGATTCCTGCCGTTCATTATCTTGACTTTTTGAAGCACAGAAGGCTTAGCCAAATGATTGCTATGGCAGACTTTAAAGCAGCGCTCTTCATTTTTTAATTTTTTTTTGTTGTACTAGTTGTGCAGAGCAGCTCATTACATGAAGTTTTATCTGATCCATGGTGTATTGTAATTGCTATCAGGATTTCAGAAGATTATGTGAGCCGTTTTAGTGGTGGCAAGGCTGCATGTTATCACACATTATTTGACTGAGTTTTTCATGAGACCCTCCTTTATATACACAGGACTGCTCTGCCTGTGACTCACTGTATTGCGGAGCATGTTTTTTGTGTCTCGGGAAGTGTTGTGTCACTACTCTGCTTCTATTTCCTGAAAATCAACAAAAGGGCTGCTCATCTGCTGGAAGTGAAAAGTCTCATGTCTCACATAAGATTGCCACCCTCCCCTTTAGAAATGGCTGGCTCTCACATTTTTATTTTTATTTTTCCTGGGTAGATCCAACCAGAATCATCCAGGGGCCAGTGGACACAGAGATCATTGTGGGCGAGAGCATTGTGTTACCCTGCCAGGTCGCCAGCGATCCCGTCCTTGATGTTTCTTTCTCCTGGGCCTTCAATGGACAGCTCATCGCCAAGGGAGACGGTCACTTTGAATTTGTGGGTGGGGTGAGTGACCCGCAGCCGTAGTTTTTTTTTTTTTCTAATGTGCGAATGGGCACTTGGCACCTCTCTTGCTTCACTTCATCCCTGCCATTAGTTTAAAGGGACAGCTTGTGGTTTGACACCCTGGTATTTCTTGGAGAGATAGAGCATGGCAAGTTTTGCTGCACTTGCTGTGATACCATCCTTTTTCTTTTGCTATTTTAAATTTCTCTCTGGTGGCAAAGAAGGCTGGGGAAAAGTCTTTGCAATGAAGCGCTATTAGATCATTCAAGACCTCTTAGCTTCTAATTGTATTCTTGTGAATGGAAACATGGCAGCCGTCGTGTCAAAATACACTTCCTACATAGAAATCATCATGTAGGTAATGCGCTAGTTGCTCAGCCATTGTGACAGGTTGTCTTCTATTTGAGCACACTTCTCTTACTCTTGCTCAGTCTTCTGAAGTCATCTATTTTTTAATACGTTGGCTGGTCTCTTCAAATTCTGCTTTGACATGGCCTGCTGCACAGCCTCTTCATAACGGGAAGGAATACGTATTATTAGAGGTGCCTTGTAAAGGAATCAAAGCATGGCAGGGACCCAAATGACAAAACACTTTGAGAACATCCTCGCACCCTTTGAGATTAACCATTCTTCTTGGGTGTGTGTGTGTATGTGTTTGACTGACAATGTTCTTATCTGAAAAGAGACTCCTTCCCCAGAAATGCTCAAATGTCCCCAGTCCAAAGAGATTATCAACTTAACTTTGCTGCTTCAGGGAATTTAATTTCCATAATTAAACCACATTGGCTGTGCTGCCACGTTTCCCTGCCAAAGCCAAGAGAACGATTTCACCACTAATTTACCATTTTCTGCTTACGGGTGTCCTCTTAGATGAGAGCCTTTTCTTTTCTTTTTTCTTTTTTTTTTTTGTTTCCTTCTCCAAATGAGCAAAAGCTGCCTGCTGTACTCAGTAGTAAAAGCTTATTTATGTATTTGCTTGCAACAGGTCTTGAAGGTCACAGCACTGACCTCTGCAAAAGGCGGGTAAAGCAGTCGAGACCTTGTCAGACACAAAAACTCAATTTACTCTCTGTTGTTTTTGTGAATTTTGGCCTTTTTCTTTTTCATTCGAGCTCATGTTGAACAGCTGTTTGTGACCCGATACTGTATATACACAGAATTTCTCCCAGAAACACTGTGCAGCCACTTTTCCTCAGCAATTTCCAAGCTAAATACTGTAACTAAAGGATATGCAAACGGTTTTTGGAGCTGCTATTTACTGTGTCTTTATATATGCTTTGCTACCTTCTTTAATAAGCTGTCACGAGGTCCATTATCTTTCATGCTACATAAAGCTCTCTTTCCTCCTTCGGTAGAGAACAGCAGGAGATCTTATGATCAGGAACATTCAGCTTTACCATGCTGGCAAATACATCTGTGTGGTGGACACGGACGTGGAGAGTCTATCAGCCGTGGCTGTATTGATTGTGAAAGGTAAGAAAAGCTCGTCTCTGCTCTGCAGTCACCAATTAAAACAGGGCTTACAGCCAGGGATGTTTAATGGGTAAAAAAAGGAAGAGAGAGAAATTAAAAAAAGTAGACTCAACGTAAAGTGGATGATGGATGCAGCCTCAGTAAAAAGAAGTCTGTAGTCTTTAAGTGTTACTGAGCAGAGCAGTGTTAAAGAGATTTCAGAGAGATTACATCGCTATGCTTTGCTGAGAATTAAAAAAAAAATCTTTTGAGGCGTGCAGTTTTCGATAGGGTTTTTAAACTCAAATAGGTTTGTTTTAGATTGAGATTGCAGTGCGACCAAAGTGCCCATATTCTCATCAGAATCACCCTGGATATCATCAGAGTGTTTATTTCTACTACAAGGCGCTTCATTACATCAAACAGAGGAGGCCGCTTCCCTTTTCTCTTGCACTCAGAGATGTTTTTGGAAGCAGAAACTTCACAAAACTGTGTGAAATTCTAAGAATACGAGCGATACATTTTTTAAGATGTGTTCCTTTTTCTCCCTCTCCCTGTCTTTTAATGACCAGTTTTCAATATTGTTGCAGTGTACTTGACAGCAGAATGCTTACATGCCTGTCTGCGCTCACTCATGCAGTATGTATAGCTCCTGAGAGACATTATTGTCGAGAGCTACATTTGGCAGAACAAAATAACTTTTGTTATTTATTTCAGGGAGCGGTGTGTTTGTGTTGCTCGTGGAATTGGAGGAGGGATGTTTCGGGGTGGGATCAATACACCAAATAGCCCAGCAAATTGACACTACCCAAATATGCTAAATGTCAGATGAGGTGAGGGATGATTTTAGTGTCAGGATTTGAAAAGGTTGAATCCATAGCTTTATCTTGCAAGGATACCAAGTTGCTATTTAACTCGACGTGCAGAAGCTCTTCTTAATAAGCATTTCTTTACGAATGACTCCGGACAAAGAAAAATAGGAAGTAATGCTGTTTATCCAGCTGGAGCAATATCAAGTCCAGGGAAATGGATTGGCCTCCTGACTGGAGACAAGCTCGAGTGTGACTCAAGATTGTGCATTATTTACACTTCCTGCTCGCGGCAGCTGTCACAGATGTCTCAAAGTTTGGATCGAATAGCTTCAAATTCTGGGTGGCAAAGCAAGAGGTGGACAGGAAAGAAATCATCAAGGTAGAAAAAAAAAATGCTTTTTTTATACCACTCCAGACAACCGGAGACATGCTGCAGTGCAGTGCAAGCAGTTTGTTCCGTTTTTGTCCGGGTTTGGAAACCCCAACCGTCGTTATCCCTGTCAGAGGATAAGTAACTTAAACAGTGAGGTACAGAAAATACCACATGAACCATTCAGCAAGCAAATGTTGACATCCCAAAATACAAAATATTAACGCAGCACGTGGAGTAGAAACCAACAGATAAGAGCCAGTTTTCAAATGCACCTTTTACATGGGTGAAAGCAGCAATGCAGTGATGATAAAATAGTCAATTTAAGAAAAATATCAAAACTAACAAAAAAATGGTGGCTTGACAGAAAAATGGATTAATGACAGTTTTACTATCAAAGCACCAATGTGTAAGCAGCGGTTTGCATATAAAGTAGATGTATTTGAAGTCATTTTCATGGTAACATGGGGCATTAACTTAATTTTTATTTTCCAAAAACTGTGTATTTCATACAGGTAAGACTCACCAGATATGTCATGAGCGATATTATCACAACACTTAATGCACAATCAAATATTATTATCATTTGTTACATTTTGAAGTATGAGCGTTGCAATAACACATATTGTGAACTATCAACATTTTTTTTGAACTGCAAATGATGTCCTCAAAGTTAAACTTTGTCAATATCTGTTTTTCCAAGAAGATAAAGTTATCTCGCTTCAGTTTTGTTTTTGTTTTTGTTTGTTTTTTTAAGGCAAAATTAGATTGTCAAGGATACCAACCAAAGTACAACATTCAACTCTTTGACAGAGCCTCATTCAGACTGATGGCAACATGTTACCAATAAGACAGCAATTAATTGCAAACCTTCGACATTCTCTCTGAGAGTGATTGCAGTCACTCCAAATCAGACTGCAACTGTTTGCAGAAAGGTTACCTCCTATCAGGCAATCTGTGCAATCACTTTGCAATCAAAATGTGTAGTGGGTGTGCAACATTCTCAAGTTCTGTGCAACCATTTAGTCACCGGAAGCTGAAATCGGTCCTAGAATGTGAGGAAAATTCAAAACAAACAGCTGGCAGCTGCTTTTGTTAATTTTTGTAAGCATGTAAGCAGATGTAAGCATGTACGTTTGTTTGAGTAACATTAACTCAAGATTTTAGTGCATGAAATGAGCCCTTTTGTATATAGTATTCACAGAATATTTAGATTTATTTAATAAAATATTAACATTTAGTGTCCCTGTATCGATAGAGTATCATAATACATGTCTATGCGAGTACTTGAGATTTTCTCTAGTCTTTGTTTTTTGGGGAAATATAGGATGACATTCCTTTCTGGATGTCTGCCAGTTTAGCTGTTTGTCTTCAAACTGTTGTAGCTTGTAGCTACGTGTCATTAAATGAGAAGAGGTCATTTGGAAGGAAAGGAAATGTAGCTCGCAGGTGTAAGTATTTACAGTTTGATCAAATCTAATAAGAACGTTAGAGCTGAGGCTCAGATGAAAGTGGAAGATAGTGACAGGACTAAACCCTGATGATGGTGGAGCAGAGTAATCAGATGAGTTCAGTAAAGATACCCTGGACAACTTGTGTAAATGGAAGAAGTATTTGTGATAGACAGGCTGCTGACAGGCAGAGTGAGAACAGTGTCTCCGGGCTAATTGGGCAAAAGTAGTGAGCTGAAATTGAGAAAGAGCTGATTTTGACAGCGTGGGAAAATGAAAGTGACAAAAAAAATAGTAGTAATAGTCCAAATCAGTAAGGAGGAGCAGAGGCTCCCTTATTGAACTTATAAAAAAGCTTATTTCGCATTACATTTGAAATGTAGCACAGTTCATTTTTTCTTAAATCATTCAAATAGGCAATTAAAGAATAAGAACCTCATTATTTAAATAAAATTCACAACTAAATGCACTGTCTGCCACCTCTCATCTTCCCAGAGAAATTGTCCTTGTCTGTCCCTGATTTTAATTGAACTAATTTGTCTAAAGAAACTGTCCCATGTTGTGAGGAATATTTAAAGCATCGGGTAGACTGAATCTGCAGTTTGGTTTTGTTTTTATGTTTTTTTAAAGTGTTTTTTCTTCTAATTTAAATTCACTCCCCTTTCTTTTGCGAAGGATGCCGAAATGTTAGAGATAAATAGCTCAAAACCTTGACAAATAAGATCAAACCATTCTGCGTGGCTGTATAATTTAAGAGGAAGGTGAGGAAACATGAAAGCGCAGCCAGCTTCCCCCAGTGGCTGCATTTGCATGTTCTTTAAAAAAAAAGGAAAAATCTATTTTAATGTTAAGACAAACAACAGCAAGACGTCTCCTTTCACCGGGATTCTGCAGCAGCACGCATGGCCGTTTACTATCGCGGTAACAGTGATCGTTGGCGTTACTGGCATCAGACATATTGTTACAATCATGTATATTAGTCAGCTCGATAATTTCGCAGGGTGTTATTTACAATCGGGTTTCGCTCCTTTCCTCTCGCAGCGCTGAAGGTCAATGATAATCGCTCCTGACACAAAGACTCTTGAGTGATCATCTGGGTTCTTGTTTTTCACAATGGGTGTGGAAAAACCCCCTGTTTTAGATGCCTCACAAACACTCCACTGGGTGGTGATGGTGGCTCTGGAGAAGGTCACAATATAAGGATAATATCACAGTCATTAGCATTCGAACCACTTGGGGAACACTTGTGCTTGTTTGACAGCTGCACCACCATCATCATCATTATCCCGAGAGATAGTTTTTAGGGAAATACAACTCATGACAGTCAATGTAACACTTCAGAACGATGTGTTTTAACACTGTTATTTCAACCCGCTTATGATATGCTCTTGTTTAGATTCACTTCTGGCACGTGTTGCAGCACATTTTGAGAATTTGGGAAATATTTGGTTGAGATCGGAATAATATTGCCGTGTCAGTAAATACAGCCGGTTATTAATTTTCCCTCAGACAAGTTCACAATGAAGGCTCAGATAGTCTGTCCATATTAATAACAGATTATTTGAACACCCTCGAGACACTGACAGGAGCCTCTTGCCTCAGCCAATGAAATGTAATTAAGAGGATAAGGAATTGATCTTTGATTGTGTGTCCTATTAATATGTATTAATGAGGCCAGTGTATTAAAGTTGCTTTTTTTTTAATCAATAGCCACTAATGAGTTTTACAGAGATCAATATCTCTAAAGCCACGGTTTTAAGGCCAAATGTATGAGGGCAGTAACGTCCAAGGCTTCAGTAAACAAAAGGATGTCGCTCAGCAGTTACTTGCTCAGCTTAATCCAATAAATCCTTGCATGTATACACAGACATATACATATATGCTGCAGGAGATATGAAAACAAAAGGATTTGTGCTTCCAGACAATTGATTGTTTACTAAAATAATCATGCTACACTTTAATAATTAGTATATTTTGCTTCAGATTAGAAACCACTTCAGAGCTGGTGGGGAGTGCGAGCAGAGCAAGGGGCGTTATTATTCTGCGGTCTATCTCACAGCTCTCTAGTGGTCTATTATTTCTGATGAGCTGACACCTTCATTAGAATAGGAACCCGCAGATGAAACTAAAGTAAAACATCACACCGCTTAATTGGTGGGATAATAAAAATAAATGATAAAACTCTGTTTCCTTGGGGCTGTGAGGCCCCTTTTTCATCTTTTACCTTTTAATTTGACTCCCTGCATCCACTTACGTCTGCTGTTTCATCGATCAATTACCGGGAGGATTACGGAGAAAGGGAAGGATTACAAGTTGGGTGAATATTGGAGAATAAATCTTGAATTAACTTTTAATACTTTGTGAAGGGCATTACCTCTTCTCAGCTGAAAGCTTTTTTTCAGAATGTTCTCTCGCTGATGTTGATTGAAAGATATGAAGGCTGTATAGCGATATCATTTTGGCCAATGCGTGTGTGTGTGCTTTTCCTTTATATGCCACTAAATGTCATGTTTTCCTTGCAAAATGTGCGAGTATACACATTTACGTCCACATTCTGTAGCGTCGTCTGTGCCTCTGCATGTGCGAATACCTCACAGTATCTGTTCTTGTGATTGAGCCAGGCCCTCCCAGCCCTCCAGACTCAGTGACGGTGGAGGAGGTGACAGACAGTACAGCCCAGCTGGCGTGGAGCCCCGGCAGAGACAACGGCAGCCCCATCACCAATTACCTCATTCAAACCCGAACTCCCTTCACTGTGGGCTGGCAGAGGGTTAACACAGGTGACACAGCACTTGACGATAAATTTTCATCTTATAGCACATGAGATATTATTCAGATAATTCACAGATGTCCACAGGGAAATGCTGTTATTTCTCTTCCCCTGTTGGCAGGTGGGTCAGAGTATGGGGTCATCTAGAAAAAAGGGTTGTAGATGGTAGAGATGGTGCGGATTCATGTTCTTACTCAAGACAGTGAAAGGTTCTCCTTGCTGCTGTAAAGTGCAAAAGTGTTGAGCGGTCGCTGATGCTTTCATATGTTGCTGAGAAAATTGGAAACATATATGAAAATATAAGACAGTTTGTAGCACAGTTCTAATGAGCTTAAAAGTTTATATCTATTATGATCGCCTCTCGTAGGCAAACCTTCTTGTCATTTCTTTAAGTAGCCTTCAGGAATAGCTCTCCAGGCTTCTTGAAGGACATTCAAAGCTCTTCTTTGCATGTTAGATACCTTTAGATGATCCCACACTTGCTTCACTGTTGAGGTTCTGAGGAGACCGGTCCATGAATGATAGTGTTTCATTGTGTGTTTTTGCCTGCATTGGCAACTGCAGAAGCCAATCAGAAGCTTTCCAAGTGGTATTACATGGTGAATCAAAAGTTTGCTTTTCTCTGTTCATAATTCAATTAATTTTTGACAAGATCATCAACACCACTGGCTAAAATAAAGCCCCAAACCGTGACAGAGCCTCCACTGTGTTTTGCAGATGGCTATAGACACTCACTGTTCACCTCCTTCTTACATATCGATGACAATTTGAACCTAAAATGTCAAATTTGACCTGCAGGGTTTCAATAAGACCGTCGGGGCACCTCCAGAATTTTTTCATAGGAGTGGCCTGAAAATAGGTACATAAGAAACCCAAAGAAGATTTTGAAATCCATAATAATCTGTTTTAACTGTTTGATTGACTAGAAGTCCTAACCATTGCTTTAATGATTCTCAGCAGAGCTGAGCAGATGCAGATTAAGATTCACACTCCCAGAATGGAGTTAAGTTTAAGAGCAAACTTGTTCAGGAAAGACAAATAAGTATTAGATCATGTAAGAGTGTGAACTGTTGGCCCTGAGATGTACCAGTGATCTGTGCAGGGATTGGCACCAGCTTTGCTGCAACCTGATATGCATCAAATACCTGCAAATGATATTTTAAACAATTAGTATTATACTATTTCTAACACACAGTCACTTAGGTCACTAGTTCTTTCTCTAGAAATGAGACTTTTAAATTTCAAACACCTTCATGTGTTTGAAAACCAACTATTTACAGTACAAAAAAAAATCATCTGGATTAATCAGATGGATCAGCTGAAGGGCAGGATGCATCTCTCGGGTCCTCTATCAGTTGGTGGATTTTTTTTCCTAGTTTTCTAAGGGCATGATTTTCAGATATTGTTCATCTACTGTAGATAATTTCTTAGGCCTGCCACTTCTTCTTTTGTCTTCCACTTGTCCTTTTAAGGACACTCTGCACACCACGTTGAGATATGCCAAGTTTTCAGCTAATAGCACTTTGGGAATCACCTTGTTGGGGCGAAAAATATGATTTGATGCCTGTCAAACTGTTATCTTTGGCATTTTTTGGAGATTCAACTAAAGAATTGAGAATAAATTATGTGTTCTTATGACAGTCTGTTGGTAACAAAGTATCTAACGATAAAAAATTTCCAAGTTGTCTGTAGAACACTGGTTCATCCCTTGATTTAGGTGCCTTTTTATGCTAGTGATAAGTGTCTTAACAAACAAAAAGACATACATATGAAAATGGTCAGGTGCAAGGTCTGAACTGAAAAAGAGTGAAAAATCTGCTGGTGTCCAGTGGAGAACTTTGAAATCCCGGAGAGCTGGTGTTCAAGACCACTTTAAAAATGACAAGAAAATCTGGCTGCTTAGGAAAAATATAAAGAGATGAGGCTTATGTGGGGACTCTGTATTTTTTTCATTAGTACTTTTTCATTGTAGCCACTTCGATGACCTTCTGTGTACTCATGCTAAGTCAACACCAGCGTCCTTTTCATCTTTTCAAGTCAAGTCTGTTTTTCTCACAGCTTGGTCCTGAAGCATCTACACAAGCCTGATTTCTACTCCCATCCACAGCCATGAATGGATGAAAACATCATTTGCATATAAAATTGCCATTTCCACCAGAAGTTATTGGACATAGCAAAGAAACAAAACAGCAAACAAGCAATTTCACAGAATGTGAAACTGAGACACTCATCTGAGAAGTGGAGAAAAGGGAATGTGTTTTATTTGGTACCCTCAGTTTTGGAAATACAAACAGAATCAAACCCACTGAATGGGAAAAAATAACTGAAGCTATCAACTCTGTTAAGTTCAGAGTAAAAGGACCCTAGCAGAAAATAAACAAAGAAAGAAAAGGCACTGCAGACAAGAGGCAAGAGGAGTTTGGAGAAAGACAGCCAGTCATTACACACAGCTGCAGCTTTTTCCTAAGGTTTTCAAAATGTAACACACTCAAAAAATGTTCTTCACCATCAGTAAACATGTAGCAATAATTTTGATTAAAATGCAACTGAGATGCACAAAACGAAAGGTTTATTTATTCAAGTAATTAATCATTAAGGTATAAACTCAATACATTGCAATCAAGTACATTTCATTTGACCAGATTCCATTAAATGAAACATTTTACATTGTACTTATGCGGGAAAACTTAAACATAGGTACACATGCTCTCATTTTTATTCTCATCTTATAAATGTGTGATTGTGTGAAAAAGGCAAATACCAGGCTTTTTCTGCATTCTTAATGCATCTGGGTCCAGGTGTCTAGAAAAGGTTGAATGCATATACTGCAGTTGTTTTTATTAGTTTACTTAAAAAGGGTAAGACTTATAATAATAAACAGTATAAATAATAACAGTTATAATAACAATAAATCAGCTGGGGTGAGCATAAAGGCAGATTTTTACCAGTCATGGCAGATGGCCGGCCCTTCCTGAGCCTGGTTCGGCTGGAGGTTTCTTCCTGTTAAAAGGGAGTTCTTCCTTCCCACTGTCAACTAGTGCTTGCTCATAGGGCATCATCGGATGTGTGAGGCTTTTTTGAGGCAATTGAGTTTAATTTAAAAGTATATCGTACAGATTTTATATAAAAAAAGTTTTTACAAAATTCAAAATAGAAGTTTGACCTGAATGAGAAAGTATGAGTTGCTTCACGGTAAAATTCCTGTAATCAAATTTTTACAAATCCTGCAACTGTTTGTAACAAAACAGAGGCATGATGAATTGACGTGATGAGGTCAAATGCTGATCACAGAACTTTCTGAGCACTACAGAGCTTGTTTTGGTTTTCTGGACTGCACCTGGTTTGGTTTCCTTTCATTGGTTTTATCCAATCTCATTACGGCTAAAACAGTCCTGTAATTTAAGTCAAAACGGTGTAAAGTCTGCATTTCACAAAAAACAAAAGCCAGCTGCCTGGTGAATGCGGTGGGGAAAAAAATCACATCTAAAAAGCTTAGATGTTTCCCTCCAGAATTAGCTGAGAGCAAAGCAAAGCTAAAAGGAGAGAAAACACTGGAAATCAACACAACTGAGAAATCACTTATGATATCTAACATTGGCCTGTATGTGCTGGAGGTGTGCATTGGCAGGTGTTTGCTGACAACCTGCCCATATAATCGTATAATGCATTTGAGAAGCTGCGTCAGGCTGGCGACCTGTCCAGGGTGTACCCCGCCTCTCGCCCTAGGGTAGCTCAGATAGGCTCCAGACCCCTCCCAAACCCGCGAGCCTGACAAGGATAAGCAGAAGAGAATGAATGGATAGATGGACATTTGAGAACACCACAAGGAGTCAGCTTTTTCACTGTAGCTGTTTGTGCTGTACTGAAGTAACGAACAAATGTCATTGCACATTTCAAGCCAATGGCTGTAGGTTTTTTATTGGCATTTCATTGGATCCCTCAGTGTTACTATGAAGGAAGACGCTGCTGTACACAGCAGGGCTGACAGTTAAACCACTTACTGTCCTTTGTCCTTTGAAATCCACTATCCTCCATCCACCTTCTACAGTCATGACTCAAAACCAGCTTGCATTCAACACTTTATTGACCAGTCTACGCTGCTTAAACAGTGTATGTGAGCATAATTGTTCTCTTGCTTTAGTTGTAGCTCTTCACTTGTATACATGTAGGCTCTTGCAAAGACCTTCTGTCTGCAATGTTTTCTTTTATTCTTAGTCCCGGAGATAATCGATGGGAACACACTGACAGCCACCGTGGTGGACCTCAATGCCTGGGTTGAATATGACTTTCGGGTACTGGCAAAAAACAGCGTTGGTGTCGGAGAACCCAGCCCAGTGTCCGTGAAGACCAGGACAGAGGATGCAGGTACAGTGTATTGATCTCCCTTTTTGTGCTGTAACTTGCCTTTATGCGGCTTTATATATATGTGTTTTTATACTGAAATGTGATCATGGTCTGTGTTTTGTAGTTCCAGATGCAGTGCCAGGTGATGTGGGTGGAGGTGGTGGAAGCAGATATGAACTGGTTATCACGTGGGAGGTAAATCATCAGTCTTATGCTCTAGTCTGTTATTCAAAGTGCCCAGAGTCAGTGTCGTTTTCATCTTGAACGAGGTTCTAAATATTCCTCGCTAAACCAAAGCACCTGCTCTGTTTTGCTTGTGGGTGTCATAAATTTGGGGTCAATGGGAGTCTGTCGTCGCTGTAATTTCTCAAATTGCTTGCATGTAAGGCAGCGGCAGCGTATACAACAGAGAAGTAAATCTGACAGATATTCTCATTTGTGAGTCTCGGATCTGTGATGAATTACTGTTCAGACTAATCTACAATGCTCAAATATAGCAGTAAGGAGTCGAATGGAAGAATAACAGTGCTGGCATTGTACAAGTCATTACTTTCTATGTTATCTCATCATTGGAGTTTTCCCATTTCATTATATACAGAATAACTTTTCATTTTAAAAGCTGCACGGATGCTCGGTAATGAGCGCAGGTTTTTAAAATGGCATTTTTACTGCTCCTTTTATTTCATCAGGTGGGTCGCAAAAGCAATTTGTGGGTCATGCACTTTTTTTGACATTATGAGAGACGGTGGTGACTGTGTGAGCCCGGCGGTGGTGTGAACGTGAGTGGTTTGTATATGTTTTAATATCACTATAGTTTTGTGTTTCACTCTCAGCCTGTTCCCGAAGAACTACAGAATGGTGAGAGCTTTGGTTACATCATCGCTTTCCGCGCCTTCGGAGAAGCTAGCTGGACTCACGTGGCCACCTCCGCCCCTGGCGCGTCGCGCTACGTGTACCGCAACGACAGCATCGCGCCCTTCTCTCCGTTTCACGTTAAGGTTGGCACTTACAACAGCAAAGGACAGGGTCCCTTCAGCCCCGTGGTCACCATCTACTCTGCGGAGACAGGTAAAAGGCTGGGCGTGAGTGGAATCTGAGCAAAGCCCCCAAAGTAGATTTTTTTGTTTTTTATTGGATTGGATTAAAAGTGCTCGGTAGATAAAAATACACGCAGCAAAATAAATCTGCAGAAATATCTTTATATGAACGAGGTACAAAATCATGGGAACACATTTATGTAGGAACCGGCAGATTGCCTCCAAATATCACCGCTGTATTAAATTGCTGCGCCACAGTAAAAACTGGTTGGCATTTAGATCTGTGCTACCTCTCAGTATGCTGAAGGGTGTGGGGTGGAGGGGTGGGGGTGGGGGGTGTCTCTGTGTGTAGTGTAGTGTTAGTCAATTTACCAGCAGCACCTGTGTGTGATGATTCATCTGAGTAGAGATCAAAAGAATGCGCACAGTTATAAATGTAAAAATTGAAGAGATTTGTTCTGCTCGTTTCTGTGCTTTTGGAAGACGGCGGCACAGCTCAGTCTCCTGTTGTCTGTTTTCAGAGCCAAGTGAGAAGCCAGCGGGAGTTAGGGCCAGAAGTGTCTCAGCCTCTGAGATTGAGGTGAATTGGCAGGCTCTCTCCTTCATCCCTGAAAGGGTTCTGGGCTATGAGGTACATTTTACTCTTTTAAATGGAAATAGAAATCACACACACATTCTCACAAGCAACACGATTCAAATGCTCACCATCAACCCCTGTTGTACCTCAAAACCATCACTTCCAAACTCTGCGTCGCCATGGAAATGGCTGTTTCACTTGGCCGACTGTTATTGCCAAAATTATACAGTTCTTTGTGGCAACACGACAGGAAAACATGTCAGAGCGTTTTTAAGAGAACAAAAGAAAATTGCCTGGCCACATGCCTTTTCATGTTGCTGTCATTCATGGGATATCATGATAGCAATATCGGGCCTCATGTCACGGCACTGGGAAATGCTACACTGGAAATGCATGGAGCACAGCAGCAACACGGGTCTAGATGTGGCGTGTTTTTACTTTCCTCTGAGTAAAACATTAAACTGTTACACTTCAAACCAGGAACTGCTGATTTCATCCTGTCTTACCTTTAAAAACTAGGACACCCTGATTGCCTCGTCCACATGCCTCTGATGGAATAATCAGGATGATCAAAGGGCTTTAATGAAAGATGTTGTTATTCTTTTGCTCAATAAAGTCAAAGTTGTTGCCATAACTCCATCTGCGAAAGTAGATTTCTTTTTTGTCTTCTTCTTTTTTGCTTTTTATACTTGAGCTGCTTCTATGATGTCAGACACTGAATAATGATGACGGAAAAGTGAATGACTGCTAAAAAGGATTTCATTTGGGATCATTTATTTCCAGGCTAATGGTTTGGATAATAACAAAAATCTCTTACGTTTATTTTAAATACATTTTGCTGGCACTCGATCTGTAGCATAACTGTTTAAAAGCCATTTTTAATCTGGCAGCTTTCCATTAAGGAAAAAAAATATTGCCACATTACAAAGCCATGAGGTATTGTTGAAACAATTAGATAGTCAAGCAACAATCAAAAGAACTGATTGGCAATTTAATATCAATGAATAGTTTCAGTCATTAAGTACAGAGGCTTTATAGTTCCCTGCTCCACACTTGGGAGTATTTGCTGCTTTTCTCTTTTTGGGTGTTTGCTGGGAAAACACTTTTACACTGAATATTGTTTTTATTATTTTTTGGCAATTAATATACGTTAATTAATCAGCAAGGGGACTAATCATTCATTTATGTTGGAATGTATGTATATAACTGTAAGGATTTGTAATGTGAGATATCAAATATCCAGCTGGAAAGGTAAAAGAAAACTGTGATCTTTCTTCAGAGAATACAATCAAAGCCTTTTATTTAAAATCATGACAGCTCTTTCAAGACATCAAATGTAGCGTATTTACAAGCATCCTTTTATGCCATATGGGCTAGAAAGTACATAAAGTACAGATGTACACATTTTGCTCCAATCCAAAGCCTTCTATCCCGAATGACGTGCTCTCTTTCTGAAAATAGGTGGCTTACTGGGAAGATGACACTAAACCAGAGACCATGGGGAAAGTTAGAGTGCCTTGGAACCAAACCTCGGCCACAGTGAGTGGCTTGGCAGGAAATACACAGTATTTCCTAACAGTCAGCGCCTTCAATACAGCAGGCACTAGCCCATTCCTCCCTGCAATCAATGTCACCACAAAAAAGCCACGTAAGTTGCGGCACACAATACTGCTGCTCAGGGGTTTGATTTTCGTGACTACACTGCTTAGAATTCAGAGGTGGAAACGTTTAGTGGTTTAATTGAAGTCTATTCTTAGCTTTTCCAATAATGCTGGGGAAATCTAGCATGTGTTGAAACGTGTCCGCATCCTCAGAAGTCACACAAGTCCAGTAACGCAGTGCAGTGTTACAAAAACAGAATGCAATGATTTGTGAGCCCTGCAAGACTGCATGTAAAGGATATCTATGCAAATATAAAATGCTAAATCTGAGAGATTGTATTGTTGTGAAAAAATATGGTCTTTTTCACAGGAACACGTGCCAAAAAAGTTAGATCAAAAAATATAAAAGGAAAGTCCCAGAGAGGATGTAAAGATAGGAAGGGTTTTATCACTCTGTGTAAAATTGTAAAGCCTTTGGGGATTTCATCATCGACAGGACCAAATATTAAAAGATTAAGAGAACCCAGAGAAATCTCTGTGTGCAGGGGAAGAGGGCTGAAAACCAGTTTGGATAGCACCATGCTCTGCAGGCCCTCGGGTATCACTGCTTTCAAAATATACATGGTTGCATGCAAAAAGTGCATGTCCACATACATAGCGTGAGTAGCTTGTACTTCTCTATGAGCACTTAAATTCATCATGTAAATATTCCAGATTTAGCTACATAGTCTCATTTTAATCTGTAGTCCCTCCCAGGTTGATGGCATATTTTATCACACAGCAAACAATCGAGGCGCAGAGCTGTCGAGCAGTTGATTTCTATTTAATGCAAAAAATATAAAAAACATATCTTTCTTAAGACTGCCGTCTCCCTTTATTCCCAAATGCTTGCAAAGTGTTGTTAAAAGGAGATGTAGTGGCAAACGTGCCCTGTTGCGAATCTTTAAAAACACATTAAGTTCATAATGATCGCATATTATTCAAAAACACTAAGGCATCTCATTTACCACATTTGACATAGTAGTTTCAATTTAAAGCAGAATATGAAGATTTGTTGAGCAGTGGTTAGAGACGTGCTGGAACACAGACTAGCAACAGTTCATGTAACAAACACAGAGTCTTCATCTCAATGCCGGCAATTTCAAGTCAGCAGCAGGAGGCAGATTAGCGTGCTTAACCCGAATAAAGCTGTTTTATACACCATTAGTTTGCTTTGTACAAGAGCTGAAGCAGGTCTGATTTAATGCCCTGTGAGCAAAAGTTGCCTCCAAAAAACCCCCCAAAGGAATAGCCAACATGGTTTTGTTAGCCTTTAGCTTAGTCATCAGCCTGACCCGCTTATATCTTTTCTGCTTCCAAGCACACTGCTTCCTCTTGACTCTGTGCAACCGGACCTTGATCTGTCAGTCCCTTGACGAGGGCCTTGTGTCCTCAGTAGTCACAATCTGCAGGGCTTTGCCTTTATTATCCTTGGCAACTTGCATTTCCCAGGAGGTGTTACCCTCTCACTGAATTTACTTACTGCCAAAACAGGCATTGTAGTCGGGGAGTGGGGATTAAACAGATGCCACCTGCCATTTAACAGATCAGTGTAGCATCAAAATGATTTTGAAGCTGCAAACCAATTCACCTTAAAGTGAACTGGTTCCATTCTGCTTTTATCCACACTTTATTTGTACTTCCAAAGTGGGCAAAGATTAGTGTCATCTAATAATAGTATTTAATTCAATTTTTTTAAGTTGTGTTATCCTGTAAGTGAAATAAAATCTTTCTTGTTCAATCTCACCAAGGGGTGGTGTGTAAAATGCAAATAAAAGCAGAATGCAATGGTTAGCTAATCCCAATAAACTCATATTTAGTACACAGCTGAACATAGAAGTCATATCAAAAGTTTAAACTGAAAAAATATTAGCTCATTTTGAATTTGACAGCAGAAATAAGTCTCAAAAAACTTGTGACAGGGCCATGTTTCCTACTGTGTAGCATCCCATCTTCTTTTAACAACAGTCCATAAATGTCTGGGAACTGAGGAGAGAAGCTGCTGGACTGATGTTGTCCTATCCTTGTCTGATATAAGATTCGAGGTGCTCAACACTTCTGGGTCTTCTTTGTCGCATATTTCATTTCAGGTTGTACCAGATGTTTTCACTTGGCAGGTCAGTTCAGCACCCAGATTCTCCTACTGCAAAGCCATGCTGTTGGAATAGTATGCTAAAACACGTACTGTAGCTCCAGGTGCTCTGAAAACTGTACATGCCGTTTAGCATTGATGGTGTCTTTCCAGATGAACAAGCTGACAGTTCCATAGGCAAGAAACGCAGCCCCGTACCATCACTGATCGTCCCTCTCCTTTTTAATCTGGGGACGTAGTGTCCATGTTTTGCAGAAAGATTTTCGGATTTCAATTTGTCTCACCACAGAACAGTTTTCCAGGGAAGATGCTTCTGGATCGTGTTCACATACAGCTTCTTTGCATGATATGTGCAGCGTTGGCTGAGGGCACGAAGATCACGTGAATGCAGTGTTGATTTTTGCCCTTGTCCTTTGTGCACAGAGATTTCTTCAGATTCCCCGAATCTTGCATAACATCATGTACTGCAGATGATGAGGTTTTCAAAGTCCTAACAATTTGACAAACATTATTCTGAAATTGTTCCACAATTTGCAGACACATTTTTTTTTCCAGATTGATGAACCTCTGCCTATCTTTACTTTAGAGGAGCTCTGCCTCTTTAAGATCATGTCACTGACCTGTTGCTGATGAACCTGTTTAGCCGTTTCTTTTTAATATCACTTACTTTCCCAACTTTGATGTGATGTGTTGTTGCCATCAAATTCAAAATGAGCTATTATATTTTATAAAATATTAAAATGTCTCAGTTTAATTATCTGTTATGTTTGCCTTGTTTTATTGTGAATACACTGTTGGTTTTTATTTATATTTTACACAGTGTCCAAAATTTTTGGAATTGGGATTATACACCAATGTGACACTAATGTTTCTGCACTGATATAAAATTGTTAATAATTTTTATGTCACGCAGCACCTTCCCAGCCGCCAATGAATGTGGGATGGAACCTAATGGGCTCTCAGCTGTCTGTTTACTGGGAACCCGTGGTGGCAATGGAATCAGAATCAGACGTTTTAGGCTATCAAGTGAGTTTTACTTTCTCAGTTCCTTTCACAGGAACTTGGTGCACCGGGTAACCACGAAGCTTATGCGTTTGAAGTTGTCATGGTGTTAGAAAACATATTTACAACCTTGTTTGTGTTCCCCTTTCAGCTGTCATACCAGAGGCAGCGACACAAAGAGGTAATCACACTCACAACGGTCAACGCAACAGCAGAGCTGACTCTCCCTGAGGACGATGAGGAGTACATCATCTTTGTGCAGACACTGAGTGAAGGAGGACTAGGGCCGGCATCAGATCCCATACGAATCCACCAGCTAAGTAAGCTCGGTGTTCATGTTTTGTTAAGTTGCAGTGGTTAAATGATCAAAAATGAAAGGCTGAAAGAATAATTTGAGTTTTCCTCATACCCTTCCCTTTAAAATATGCTGCTCTCGTACCACAGAGGAACACAGACAAATGCCAAAATTTGACATATGAATTCACTGGGACCTTTTTCTTTCTTTTTTTTGCCCATTTTTGTAAATAAAGTCACTTAACACTGTCAATCTGACAGGGACACTTTGTCCTCCCCTGACCTACCATTACTCAAGGCCCCAGCCCACCCCCGCTGCGCTCTTCGGCGCTTATAGTTTGCTGAAATATGCAACACAATCCATCTCTGTCACAGACTCGCTTTGGCTAGATGCTATTGGTGTCCTGTGGGACTCCAGCGGGGGCTGTTCCCCTGCCCTAAATGCTACTTTGCATTGTTGAACTTTTGTGTCGTATCCCTGAAAACAGCAGTTCAGAGAGATAGAATTCAACATGTTTTGGGGGGTTTTTTTGTTAAATGGGCTCATCGTTCCCAGAGAAGCAGGAAACGCGCTGTCTGGCAGAGTCATTTTTATCAAGTATATTATATAGTGAGAAAGCAGCGATTGAAGCAAACTGCATCAGTGTTCTGGGTCCTTCACACTCACTTCCTCTAATACATTTTTTACCCATGCACTTAAAAGCCAGCACATAAACGAGTTTGGACCGCATTTTAAGTACCCCCATGAAACGTCAGCATGCATATTTTATGTTTTGACAACCTAAGCGTGTTATTCTCAGCAGCTGACAGAGCAGAGAATTGAAACTTTGGGTTAGAAATGTGTATTTCAGACGGATGTCAGCCACGGTGCTTTTACCTTGTTTTTCTTGTATCCCAGGTATGAGCGCCCGTGGCTCCAGAGCCTGCAGTGTGGAGATCTCCCCCCTCTCCCTGTTCCTCACCATCGCAGTATCCTCATTCAGGTCATCGTTGTGACACAAACAGACTCTGCTCTGTTTTTTCAGCATTCACTATTGGCTCTTGTTTTGTTTTGTTTTCTTTAATTTGTGAAAGTGGTCAAGGTTTTTTCTTTTCTTGCATTTTTTTTTAAAGTACCGCATATTTTTTTCAAGTGTTATTTTGCAAGTATGCAGCAGCACAAGAGAAGAGTGTGCTGTCAGACACTTAATTAACAGTAAACGCTTGCTTTTTTTTTTCTTACATAAGTCTGTTTTGCCACTTTTGCTGGTTGGGAACAATGCTCCATTTCAACTCTTTTTTGACTCTAGAATGATACAGATGCCTTACTTCCATTCATGTGCCAAAGTAGTTTCAGCCTTCTCGTTGTTATTGCTAAGATAGCTACATGCTTTCCTCAACATTTTATTCCTCACTTTTCTTATCACGAAGGTCTCAGTGAACCTTGCAGAAAGCCCTGAAGAGAAGTTTATGATTGTTTGTTTGTTTCCTTGTATTTCTGAGTTTTCAGTTCTCTCCAAAATCAGAAAGTAGGGACATGTTCATTCACCTGCGCCCGTGCCTTGGAGATTCTTGTATCGGCGTCACTTATAGACACTGGTTAGTGGTACTTTTCAGAACATACTGCAGCCATCTCCATCTTTACGTGATCCTTTAAAAGTCGGTTGTGTCCCAGATGAAACTCATAAAACACCTCATAGTGCCGTTGTCCTCCATTTACCTTTTATCTTTTGATTGTGCGGAGCTGAATGTACCATGAAAGCTCCTAAAAGTTTTAATGCCTCACGCTAGTTATAGTTATAGCCTGCCGAATGATGGATTTGACTTTGCTCTGCGTTCACAAATTTTACATTTGCTTGTATACAGCAGTACCGGCAGAGGTGTGTAACTGCCAATGTAATTCCTTTTTTTCCAGCACCAGTGCTTCAGCAAACTTAAACAGCAGTCATTGAAGTCATTTATCAAAGAAAAATGACAAATGTTCACCGGCTTCAGCTTCTCAGATGTGAGACTTTGTTGTTTAAGATGTAAAACACAGCAAGGTGTACCTTTTATTACATTTCCCTCCACAGTGTTCAACTTTGAATGGGATTGCAATGATCTGCCAACAAACCACTATATGAAATCAAAATTAGAGGGTGATCTAGTTACTTTTGTATCGGATTTTCTAATCTCACTTTCCTGTTTTCACATTAATTTTTTGGAATATGCAGTATTTCCTTTATCTCGCTAGGCTAAAGGTTTTGCCTGGACCCTGTACTACAAAGTGAGTTCAGCATACTCCGGGTATTTCTCCAGTATCAGAATTCAGTTATCCTTACGCTTGGTAAGCTGGTTATCAACTTGATAAGTCAACCCAGGGTTTAACCTGCACGTTCTCGCAAAATGATCTGCATGTTCTCTGGCACTGGCAGCATTTGGCCAATCACAGAGAAAAGAAGATAAAACTATGCAATGGGAAAAAAATGAAGAGGTTAAAAATGAAACAGTCTGAAACCAACACAGCTGCTGCAGCGTGAGGAAAAGCGCTGTACAGTAGTTTAGTATTAAAAGCGCTGTATGAAAGCGTGAGCATTTAGCCTGTTTGAAGCCAGGACTGAAAAAATGCCCACTGTGTAAGTTTACTGAATTATCAATATCACAGCTCTATCATTAAAACCCAGGAGAATCTGATGGGTTATAATTGAATATTCCCTTTAATTAATGTTTAAAAGACAGTTTTAGGTTTTATTCTTTCTGCTGCAGTCCTGGTGGTGTTTAACGGTCCGAGAGTTAAGAATAAATATAAAATATAGATAAGTAGCTCCTCTGTTTTAGGATTTTAGGATCACATATTAACGCTTTCAGAACAATAAAATTGTTGTTAAATTTATTCCTGATGCTGATCAGGGAAACTCAAAGATTTCCCTTTAGACCCTCCTGTTATCCACAGATGTGAGGGATGTTTCAGGAATCATGATGCTGTTTTTGGAGAATTGATTAATCAGTAGGAGGTGACTTCATACCTGTTGGTTGCTAAAATGGAACAAAAGCTTCTTTAGCTTCACAGCATGAGTTACTATGACGATAAAAAGCGAACCACCTTCATAGTACAGAAAACCCAGGGTTAACCTAAAGTTACCTGGATAGAAATCCTCTGCTTTGTAGTACAGGCCGCTGGTTACTGACCTTTGATAGCACGAAGAGAAGCAAAATGTCATTCAGTCTAATGTCACATTCAAATGGATATTTCCACGGTTGGTTAAAAGAGAAGACTGATACCACTCTCATGTTAGCACACTGACAATGGGACCAGTGCGTAAGCATAGCTTAGCAAACCGTCAGCTTGACTTTGTCCAGTATTCACAGCCAGCACCTCTGAAGCTCACTTATTTGTTTACTTCATCAGACGGGGCACGTCAGGTAGTCGGAACAAACAAATTTCTCTATCTGACTAAACTGACAATATCAACAATCACTTCACACCCACTTCACGCTGTGATTTGCCAGCCGTGTGGAGGTGAGAAAGCAAGCTGGGTTTGAACTTCTCTGCCGCGTTCTTTTATTTGTTAAACACCAGTGTGTTTACACGGAAACATTGCCAGTACTTTCAGTTAAAGACTCAAAGTCTCTCTTGGACAATTATTGCATTTTACACCTCACGTCGGTGTCAAAGAAAAATTCTTATGCTTCCGACATGGTTGAATTTGCTCTTTCCTAACAGAGCTTGGCACTGGTTCTGTTGTTAATGCACGCACAAGGGTGGTATAGCATCTCTATGATAGAGTTATATAGGTAAGGTAATACAGTTTAAAGAAATGACACAAATAATCTGAACTAAGGAGTCTCTTTGCTTGTTTGGAAGCTTTCAGCTACATTTCTCTCCTCCTGTCGACTGAAAGCTCCATGAGTGAAGCTTATTTTGTCAAACCAGTTTAATGCTGATGAGCTAATTTATAATAAAGCAGCTGCCTGGTTACCAGATGCGAAGACACACCTAGGCTACGTTCACACTGCAGGCGAAAGCGCATCAAATCCGATTTTTTTGACCCTATCCGACCCATATCCGATCATGGTATGACAGTGTGAACGGCACAAATCCGATATTTTCAAATCCGATCTGGGTCACTTTCGTATGTGGTACTGAATCCGATACATATCCGATGTTTTAGAAAGCGACTGCTGTTTGAACGGTCATGTCGCATTAAATCCGTCTTTTACGTCACTGACACAAGACAGACGCCAATTATCAGCGCCGGAGAAGACATCGCGAACGCTTCCTGGCCATCCAGTGTAGATGTCAGTGAAACTGTTGGGAAGACAACGTGAACATTTTATTTGTACTGTATAATCTGCAGATTCTGACAGAAATCTGCAGCTATCCTTTGAAGCACCGCTCCTCTAAAACAGCAATAAGGATCATTATTAGGTTATTTACATTATTATGTAAATAACAAAATAACTTAAAGCAAAAATTGGGAAACGTAAAGTCCGAAGTCTTTATATTAAAGGCCATCAGTCAAACAATATTGTTTGCTGTGGGTCTAAACAGCGCGTTGTGTGTGACATCTTCTTTTGCGCATGCGGGCCGCTTTGAGCGTTCACACTAGAGCGCGTTTGCTGTCGCATTTTATTTGTAGTGTGAACAAGCAGACAAAAAAATCGGATTTGATCAAAAAATCGGAATTGAGCATTAAGACCTGCAGTGTGAACGTAGCCCTAGTGGCCAATCAGAATCCAGAACTCTCATGTCTTTAATGTATGGCATGAAAAAGAAAATCCAATATGTTTGAGCTTTGAAACAAACAAAATGAGCAATCTGTGGATGTTGCCTCGAGCTCTGGGTAAGAGGGATATACATTGTTCACAGTTTTCTGAGTGATTAATGGGAAATACAACTGACTGATTAATCAATACCGAAAATAATCATTAGTTGCAGCCCCAGTCTACATCCATCTGGGACCACACAGCCAGTGCCAGTCAGCGTATATTCACAGCCATTGCAGTCGGGACGAGAGGTTTAAAGCGCTGCCAATTGTGCCAGTCTGATAATTGAAATCTAGCCACCAGCTTAGACATTATTTGGCTAAATGTGTGGTCAGCTGTGTTTTTAATACTCTGTGAATCTGTCCTTTGTTGTCAGTCGTATTGGTTGTTTTTTTTTTTATGTGGTCCGTGTTGTCATTGTTTATTTATGTATTTCAGCGAAACCCCGCAGCTCAGGTATTCAGACCTGCTTCACTTCATCTTTCAATAGCTCTGAGATGGCAGAAGCGGATAGATCTGAAATGTGTCAGCACAGGACACAGGGGTCTATTTAACAGTCTGACTTGATGAACGGAAAGCCTGATGTGTGCCAAGATTTAGCAGACATTAAAACATCTTAATAAATTAGAGCAGCCCTGCGGGGTTTCTGTGGGGAAAGGGCATAGGAGTAATGGTACTAATGACACTCACAGAAGGCGAATATATCAGGATTTAGGGAAGACTAAATCAGGACAATCTCATCAAGACGACACGATGAAAGGTGCGTGCGTAAATGTGTACGAGCATGATTGTGCACGGTTATTACCTTAGTCTGCCACATCATGGACAAGTGCTTTCAGACAACCATTTATCTATTTGCGGGGGGGGGGGGTAAACTCATTTCTTGTGCTATGGTTCAAGGCTTTGTGCGACTGAAGCATTGCGGACATTGAACGAGAGCAAAACAAGGTCAATGTGGGAGGCAGAGATTTTTAAAAAGTGAGTTTGACTCAGGGAGGAGTTGAAATGTCTTTCCAATTAACGCGGATTCCCGGAGCGAAGGAATAAGTAAGATTTAAAAAGCAGAAAGGGACCCAAATCCAAGGGCACATTAGGTGCATGTTGCAGGTAAAGCTCACATTAAATGTAAAGGTTTACTTCCCCGATGAGTGTTGAAGCTGTCTTTGAGTCCTGTTTCGTTGTTTTCGTGGCTCTACGTGTGGTTAATCTGTATACATTCTTTCATCGCAGAATGACATTGTTAGACTAACAGATGTTTACACAGGAAATGCATCATTCTGGCTAATTTTATTGATTATATGAACTGATAAAAAGAACTTGTGTCTTTGGGTACATAGAAGCATTGCCAACCTCTGTTTTGTAACGTATCAGTACTGTGGAGATGTTTTGAGTTTGACTTTGATCTTCTTCTTCTTCTTCTTTTTTTTAATGTTTGATATGGTTACTGATTGGGTTTTTTTCCCTAAAGATTCTGCACAAAGGTCAAGTGTTGTTTTTAACAGAACAATTAAGAGCCAGAGATTTCTAAATCAAAAGTTGGTGCGCTGAGATCTCCCTTGCCTTCATAAATGATGCTGTACATAATGTAAGTATTTCGTTTGGCTTTTTTAGCAACGCCCCCCGCCCTCCCCCAACCAGGAAACCAAACAGTGCTGCTTCCAATTGTAATTCTCAGTCAAACCCTGAATCTGAAAAATACATGAGCAGAGAGTAACATTTCCTAGCAGCTGCTATCACACACAGCCTTTTGGTGCAGTGACACAAACACCTACCTGTTACAAGGTAGCCGGCCAGTGCACAGTGGATAATACGAGTGGTATTATTTACGAGTACTTTTTGTCTTTTTATACCAATACAGCTTTACGATTTTCAGAAAAGGCAAATTTGATCCTAAAACGAGTGCGAGTAGTTTCATTGGATTTATAAGTGCGTACAGACTTTACGATTACAGCTCTGGGTTACAACGCTTGGCCTTTCTGTCGTGACTCCTCAATATGTTCATGTCGAGGTGATCTCCGTGAGATCGTGGCAGCAGCGTTTTCACATTGAAAAGTCATCAGCTGATCTTGATATGCTGAAGCTGTGCATGTATGATATCGTTTGGTGCATTTGTGTTTTCTAAATGAGGGAGTTAATAAAAACAATTCATTGAGGGTTCCTGTCTTGGATTTTTTTAAATCTTTTTTTTCTGAATTATATGTGTGCTGCTGTCATTTTCAGCATCAGCAGTTTTAGTGTGTTTTACTGCAAGACTGCAAGACTTTGAGTGGTGCCTTGGGGCACCGTCAAAGCTATAAAATGCATAATATTATGAAAAGGCGTATAAATGGAAGTAAATGTCAGCGGTAATGTCCTTTTCGGTGGCTAAAGAACACATCTAAAGGGTGTTTTGTTGGTTTTTTGCTGAATATACTAATTGTATTCTTACACTGTATAATAAGGACTGCCCTCACAGATATCAAATGCTTTGAATACTAACGTCACACGCCATATCGAAAAAATACAGTCTACAGCACACATCAAGCAGATGGCTTTTTTACTGTAGCCTTCACAAAGAGTACTGCTGAATTTCTTCTGGATTATTAGAGCATGTATTTGCTGAACTTCAGATACCTTCCACTAAAACAACAGAATGACAGGGAAAGCTGCTGTGAAATATTGATTGAGCCCAGTGTTGCAGAGATGCTTTTAAGATAATAAGAGGGAGAGGACCCTGTGAAGAGATCAATATGAAGGGGAAGTGAAGAAAAGATAGGTTTCTCCCTACATACCACAGATCATCCGTAATGAGCTAGTGTGTCAATACTTTGGCCGGGGCTCCTCGCATACCACTGACCACTAAAGAGCACCAGGCCACTGTAACTTGTCTGCAATTAGTGGAATTTTACACCAGACTAAGGGGAATGTATTTATGTCCGATTAGTATACTCATGGTGGTCACCTTAGCTTGAAAACTGCAAAGTGCTTCGTATTCAAATATCCCTTAGAGAGATATTGGCTGAGACATGATTGGTGTATATTGCCTCCCAATGCAGCAGATGCTGTGGCACGGTTGCTGCGGATTGCAAATGTCAATACTGCCCCCTAATGGTCCCACCATCCCAGTGCATCTCTCCAGGGTGAGGCAGTAAACTGGACATGAGGCTGTGCCTGCAGTATGACTGCACCGAACAGGTACACTGAGGACCAGAGACAGAACACTCAGTCATATTCTGATTCATAACCAATATTGAGTCAGTTCACAGTTTTAGAGGTAGAGGTTAACCCTAGAAAATCAGTATTATTGAAATAGAATTGAAGAATTTAAGTGAAAGTTATATCACAACACCAGTGTCTTCAAGGGGCTTCATATTGTAAGGTAAAGAGCCTACAATAACAGATGACCCCCTATGTTAAAGCACTTGGTGACAGTGGGAAGGAAAAACTCCCTTTCAACAGGAAGAAACCAGCAGCAAAACCAGGCTCAGGGAGAGGCAGTCATGGGGATGATGGGAGGAAGACAGTTCAGTTTAATTTATTGTGCCAAATCACAATAACAGTATCATTAAGGCTCTTTGTGTTGTAAGATGATGACCCTACAATAATAGAGCAAAAATCCCAAGAATCAAACAATCCCTTGTGAGCAAGCACTTGGCAACAGTGGGGAGGAAAATCTGCCTTTTAACAAGACGAAATCTCTGGCAGAATCAGGCTCGGGTAGGGGCAGGCATCTGCCACGATTTGTTGGGGGTGATGGGAGGAAGTCAGGAGAAAAGACACACTGTGGAGGAGAGCCAGACATTAATAATAGCTGTGGTGTGGTGTATAAACACAGAGTGTGAAAATAGGTGAATGAAAAAGAAACGTTTCCCAAGCCCCCAGCAGTCTAAGCCTAGCGCAGCATAATTAAAGTCAAAAATATGTGCATCCTGTCTGTGATACGGTCCGCCTTGTAGTGGCCCTTCCACCCCACACCGTTAGGTGGTGCTGTCTGTCCCTCGGCATTCAAGTGGCCCAGAAGAATCATCGAAGAAACAAGTTGTTTCCTGCGGTACACATGTACACAGCACCAAATTAAATGATGGCTTCTTCAAAGAAGAAAGATTTAAAGAGCAGTGGCCCTAAGGACAGTAATTCGGACACCAACGACGAGGACAAAGACGAGTTGTGTCCCGGTTTCAGAGACGTGGACGCTTTTGTTAAAGTAAGTAAACAAATCTGGAGTTCATGCTAGCAGGCAAGAACGCAACGTGGATGCCTGATAGCTGGTTGAAAACATACACAGCAAGCTGTTGAGACAAGATGACTTTTATACAGGTGTTTGTAAAGGTAAAGGTCGACGTTACGAGTCTGGAGTGTCTTTGCTGAATCGTTAGAAATGTGAAAGTCTGTAGTTAACAGTTATTATCATGCAGTGTAGCAAGTAACGGACGAAAAGTGATAGAAATCCAGTCCTAAAGTAGCTAATGGGACCAACCACACACTGTATTAAAGTCTTTGGTTAAACAGCCTATGTTTATATAAAGTCAACAGAGCCAGCAATGACAAAGTTCGAGCATTTTAAATTATGCAATAAGCACTATATCCATGCTGCTTTTCCCTGTGGATAAACCTTATTTTTCCCTCAATATGATGTAATAACAGTAAGTAATAATGAACATTTCAATTTATTGAAAATGGCTTTAAAGCAGTAACTAACAGCTCTATCTTTTTCTCTACAGCATGGGTTTGGTGCTGTATTATCAGCCACCAAAGCATCTGCCGGCCTACCTCAAGCTGGGGATGAATATGATTTCTATCGGAGCTTCCCAGGATTCCAGGAGTTCTGTGAAAGTCAAGGAGATAAGCTCCTGCACTGGTGAGAACATAGTGTGTTCTTGCATTATTTTATTCTTTAAATTCACAGATTCAACAATGCATTCAGTGAGTTAATCAGAATCAGAATACTTTATTTATCCCTATGGGAAATTATGTTGGTTACAGTGCTCCAGTACAAACAGTAACAAAAACAGACAATACAAGAAGTAAGAAATAGCACAATATATACATATGTATATGTATATATATTTTATATACACTACAGTGTATAGGAACACTACAGTTTTGCAGCAGTACACTCCACTTATAATGAAAACCGATCTTAATGATAATCAGACCACATGAATGTTTTACTTTTTAAACCTTAAACCATATCCGTATACCAAGCATATTTCAACTCATTTTAAAAAGTAATTTCCATCTATACCCGCTTGCCTCTAAATGTATATTACATTCTTACATCATTATTTTTACAAAGTACTTTGCAAAAGTCTCGAGCAACCCGTCATTTCTTGTCGGTGCAGCAGTTTATTGAAACATGCAAATGCAGATAAAAATACAGTATATAAGACAGAGACAGTTTGTACATGTGTCTAATGAGTTTGAAAGTCAACATTTGGTATGATCGTTTTTATTCTTCAACACAGCCTTAAATCTGTTAGGTAAGCTCTGTTGTAATTTCTTTAAGTAGTCTTCGAGAATGGTTCTCCAGGCTTCTTGGAAAACATTCAGGGCTCGTCTTTGGCTGCCCTCTGTTTCATGACAGAGGATCCACCATGTTTTTCAGGTGGCTGTAGACACTCACGGTGTAAGACCTGTTGCCACTGATTTTCAATCCAGTTCTTATGTAATTTGGCATATTCTCATTCTCTCCCTGTTTTCCTTAACAATGGCTTCCTGACAACCATCCTTCCACTGAGACACTTTCTGATTACTTTAATCCTCTTTACCTGTTGTACATAGTTTTTAATGCCTACCACTATTTCCTTGGGCCTCCATTTTTCCAGTTTCATTATTTTTTTTAAACAACATACTCCACACCATGCCAGGGTAGGCCAAATTTTCAGCTGATAGCTCACTGGGAATCACATTGTTGGTGCAGAAAGTGCTATTTTTATGTCCGTCAGACATTTCATTTCACGGGCATAAACTAGCGTTTTTCATAGATTCATCTACAGAAATGAGAACAAAAAGATGTTTTTTAAACAGGCTTCTAGTAGCAAAATGCCTAAAGATACAGTTGGCTGTGTGCCAAGTTATGTGTAGGCACAGCACTGGTTCCCCCTTTCAGTTGGGTGCCTTTTTAAAGCTTGCATGAATCATAGGTCAGTGTTAAGTGGCCTAAAAAAAATATTTCTTTGAACATGGTCAGATACAAGTACTGGTACTAAAATCAGTGAAAAAGCAGCCAGTGTCCAAAAGCCTTTGAAATACTTTGAGAAAGCCTGGAGAGGTATTGCTCAAGAGAAAAGCACTTTAAAAAAATAGCAAGAAGGTCTGGCTTCTTGGAAACGAAATACAAAGAAATGAACTCAAGACTTTTGCTCATACGCTACATGTACATGTGATGCTTCTAGCAAACACGATCAGTGATCGTTTGCTTCGACTGATGATGGGTTATAAACGTAACTGAAAGTAACACACCAGTATTAAGTTGTTACGTGTTGGTTTTGATATGTGTTTGGGATCAGTAGAATCTACAGTGTTTTACTGACTAATAGTTATTGCTTAGTCGCTCGCACTAATTAGAAATCTGCTGACATCTCAGTATAAAAGAATGCATGAGGGCAGCTGTAGACACGATAACTGGTGCCTGATATCGGTCACGGCCACCTCAGTTCCTGCAAAACAAGCAACTTCTCCCCACCTGTTTTAACCAATCAGATAGATGCACATTCTCAGATAAGACTTTGTGTAATGCCTAGATAGCTCCTCTCTTTTGGGAAACTGGCTGCAGCTAACTGCTTGCAGACTGTGGTTTTCTGAACAGAAGAGATCCATAATCATCCAGTGCTTTAATAAATACACCAAAAGGTGAAGTGTATCGACTGGTGATTCCTAAAGGTGGATAAACAATTGTGCGACATATGGCACTGGGACTTCTTACACAAGTAGAGCGAAAACACAATGATAACTATAAATAATGCAGCATAACAAAAGATCTATCAGCCTTAGTAAGCGATCAGACCCATCCAGGATGCAGACATGGCTGGCTGCCTTGTTATTAGAAACTCTTAATTGCTGGACCTCTAGATTAAAACACAAGGTAGCAGTTTTCAAACTAAACAGGGGTCAGCAAAGGTTTCCAGAAGTCTCCCACGAGGCTTTAGTGCAGACGTGCCCTTTGACATGCATGCAGATGAGTTGTTTTATTGAATAACTAACCTGTCACTAGCTGTGCATCAGTAAGCAAAATGTAATCTTTTCACTGTGCCTTTGTGTTAGTATGAGTCAGATAATGCAACACCATGGATGCAGATCTCACATGAGAGACCGGAACAAGCTGACAGGGCTGGAGGAGAGGTTCGACTTGGTCGTGGACTCAAATGACGTTATCCTCGAAAGAGTGGTATGACCCGCAGCGTGGGTGTCGAACGAGTTTCTACACGAAAAAGTCTTTGCAAAGTAACCCTGAGCTCTCATGTCTGATTTCCAGGGGATTCTTCTTGATGAAGCTGATGGGGTGAACAGGAGCCAGCAGCCTGTCATGCCTGCAGGGTTCCAGCCTCCAAAAATTGTCGTTTCCAGCTGGAATCGCAAGGTTGGCTAATTAACCTCTCCGCTATTACACTGCAGATGCCAGTGTCTGCTCTGGGCCGAATTCAAGAAGAAACAATATGTGCCAGACCTGGCAGTTGTTTCTTAAATCTCACGCACACACAAAAAAAAGTTTTTTGAAAGTTTTATGTTTGTTCTACACTTTTCCTAAACAATGCTTTTATTGATCAGGGGTCCAGTTCTAGCAGTCGTTCCGAGACATTTCGACTGCTCCATGCCAAGAACATCACACGACCTCAGCTGAAATTCAAGGAAAAAGTTGACAACAGCAACACGCCTTTTATACCCAAGATCTTCATCAAGCCAAATGCAGTAAAGCCACTTCCATCTTGTAAGACATGCTTTTCACTCTCATATTCTTCCTCATCCTATTGATTTCTCGTGTCAAGTTTTTGATTACAATATAATCACTTTAACGCAGGGATGTCAAACTCCTTTTATACCAGTGAAACTCTGATTTCTGTCAGTGAAAAGAAGTCTAACTGTAAATTTAATGTCTTGATGCATGCTCATAAAGTTAAAAAAAAAGTCTAATTTTCCAAAGCCATCCAGTGGGTGAGAGCGGCGTCTTTCCTGAGCTGATTCTCACCCCCAGGCCTTATGTTTGACACTCCTGCTTTAGCGTGTCAAACTTATTACCTTTCCTGTTCTCTATCCATAGATTTTACCAACAAACAAATGCGTAAAGAGAGGCCTGAGGACCTTGATGTCCCAGCTGCCCTGGCTGACTTCATCCACCAGCAAAGAACTCAGGAACATGTTGATGACATGTAAGCCTTCTACCTTGTTTAATATTCACATCATATATTCTTCCGTGTTTTGTTTTTTTTAAATGTGCAACTAAACTTGGGATTATGATCCATGCAGGTTTGCACACCCATACCAATATGAATTGGACCATCTTACAATACCAGAAAATCTTCTGTCTAAGCCAGAGCCTCAGGTAATACACTCATGTTTAATGTGTGATTCCTATAATATGATGCTGTCACTGTTGGTTAGGCCTCTGTCTAATCTGTGGTTTCTTTTCAGATGTACAAACCAGTAGCTGAGACAAAGTTGTCATTTGTTGATACACTGGAGGATTTGGTAGCTCTAAATGAAAAGCTGTGCAAATTGTCTGAATTTGCAGTGGACCTGGAGGTACAAAGCTCATATGCATAGTGTTGTGGTCCCTGTAATGTTAAAATTTTGCATCACGAATTTGTTCATTTGGACATTTTTGGACAAATTTCACTGCTCACTTTCTTCTTTGTTCTTCATCGCAGCATCATTCCTACAGAAGTTTCCTCGGCCTCACCTGTCTGATGCAGATCTCCACCAGAGGGGAGGACTTCATCATCGACACCTTGGAGCTCCGCAGCGAGATGTACATCCTGAATGAGGCATTCACTGACCCCTCCATTGTCAAGGTAATGGAGACACTCCCCAGTCATTTTCCCTCTGAATCCTGCTCTGCTCTATCAACAGCAGATGAGATTACATGTCTGGTTAGATTTGGTTTGAGGTGGGCAGCTGCACAGTTGGCGGCTGTTTTTAAAATTTTAATCTCGGTCCTGAATTTGTTACAGTGCAGTGGACAGGCATGACCTGTTGTTCTGGTACATGATCAGTGCAGCAGATAACTGGAATAAAAAATCTGTCTAAAGTGGATAAAGTGTCAAAATGTACCTTTTTTTGTGCTGCATACTCTGTTATGTTGTTCCAGCGGTCCAATGACAATTGCAGCACCAGCGTGTCATGCAGGTCAAGGATTGCCTTTTACAGCTTTGGTAGCACTATGATGCATACAGTTAGGTTCAGCCAGTTAACATTCTTCTGCTGCCATTTTTTTCCTGTTCAACTCAGTGAATTTCATGCATTCTGTTCAGGAAGACTCTTTTACCCTTTGCTCAGCTCTTGTTATCAGTTTCTTTTTCTTTAAGTGTTTTTTCTTTTTAAACAGGCCAACACAAAGAGGCAATTTACTGTCACACCAGCAGCCATCTTATGATCACCAGTTAAACAGACAGGCATGTTTGGACAGGTTTAAATTTAGATTGTCCCGGTGCGAGGTGACCGATGCACCACAGTCGTGTGTCAGTTATTTGTGATATTGGCTTACTCATGTAACTAATCAAGTTCGTAAGGTTAGTTAGTGCTTTGCCCTCTCTTAGTTTACTATATGATACATGGACTGTAATTAATATAGCACTTTGTTTTACTCTTAGTTTGATACAGGAGCTAGGGATCGAACCACTGACCTTCTGAATAGTGGACAACCTGCTCTAAAACCTAAATTACCATAAACAACATTTTTAAGGGCCACAGGCAAGAATTGGGTAACCAGTGGGAAGTCCAAGGGTCCATCTGGGAGATATGACCATAACAAATAATCGTACTTGTAGTACTACTCCGCGCACACACAATTGCTAATTGTAAAGAAAAAATCTCCTGAGTACTGTTGACTTGACAACTCGTTGCGACAGATGGCTGTCCCTCCCCGAGTCTGGTTCTGCCAGAAGTTTCTTCCTGTTAAAAGAGAGTTTTTTCTTCCCACTGTTGCCAAGTGGTTGCTCAAAGTGTGTCATTCAACTGTTGGGTTTTCTCTATATTGGGGGGGGGGGGGGGGGGGGGTGTTGTTTGTAAAGCACCTTGAGGTGACTGCTGTAGGGATTCGGTGCTGTATAAATAAAATTGAATTGACCTGATATGACTTTTGATTGGTTAAAAGTGCATGATTTGACACTAAGGTCATTCAAAAAGCCAAGTCCAGTTTACTGTATCTTGGGGAAAAATCATATACCCTGTTGGGATTTATAAATAGCTTATGAGCATTATCAATAAAGTGATCAATAAAGTTTATCAGTAAAATGATCATAAATGGGTTTACACACCAGTTTTTGGTGTTTATACCTACATGTGAATGATTTCCCTGTAATGTCAAATAGATATTTAAAGAGAAGCAGTCTGGTGGTCTAACTACTTGTCTTTCTGTTTTTTAAAGCCATGTTGCATAGTGCCATTACTTTCCCACATCTCAGAACTGAAAATGCACTTAAAATAGCCCCAAGGGAGTGTATTTTCCTTGGGGCTGTATCTCATCATCTCCTTTTTGATATTACATGGAGGCCTTTTGAAAAAAAAAAAAACTTCACCAGTGTAATGATTATAAGTTTGTAAAGTTAAACCCCCCTGAGCCGGAATTTGTTTGAGGTGTCCTTATTATTTTCAAACACGTCCGATAAAGTTGGCAGGCGTCCCGTGGTGTGTGTGGGAGCAGACATGACTCACTCACTGTAGGACACCTGTGAAAAAAGTGTGGTGCGTAGGCTTTAAACGACTGAAAGATTTGCGAAAATGATCCAAATGTTACATAGCATGTGTCCACTTTTTTGGAGAAAAAATATATAGATACAAAACGAGTCTTAATTATTTTTCTTTATTAAATAAGCTGTTCTGCACCGGTGAGGTTTCAACACTTTATGTTTTTTGTTCGTAGGTTTTTCACGGTGCAGATTCTGACATTGAATGGCTCCAGAGAGACTTTGGCTTGTATGTTGTCAACCTTTTTGACACACATCAGGCAAGCCGGGCTCTCAACCTGGCCAGGCATTCCCTCGACCACTTGCTAAAACACTTCTGCAGCGTGGACTCTGACAAACGTTACCAGCTGGCTGACTGGAGAGTTCGGTACGGTGACGACCTGGTTAATCAATGCATAGGTTTATAATTTTCGCTTAGCTTGAAGTGGCGTACGGTTGTTTTGGGGAAATTAAATATAGTCCACATTTGTCCACATAGCCCCTTGCCAGATGAGATGGTGCAGTATGCCCGGACAGACACCCACTACCTTCTTTATATCTACGACTGCGTGAGGGTACAGCTTCTCGACTTCAACCACGGACAGCCTGGTTTGCTGCAGAGTGTCTGGAACAAGAGCAGGAGCATTTCCCTCAAGGTGTGCACTTCATACACCATGAAGATTAAAGCGACACTTCTAAATCAACCTTAATAGTCTTGTTCAATTCTAATAGTTCCATTGGAGTCTTTAATGCTTCCATAATTTTTACATTTCCACACCATAACCTCCGAAGATTTTCTGACATTTGTCACGATTCGCCATGTGCCCCCCCTCTCTATCCCAAACAGAAATATGTGAAGCCTATCTACACAGAAGAGTCATATTTGGAGCTGCAGAGGAAGCAGAAAAAGTCTTTTAACACCCAGCAGCTCACTGCCTTCAGACTGCTGTTTGCCTGGAGGGACAAACTGGCCAGGCAGGAAGATGAAAGCACCGGGTAGGCTGCCTGGAAATGGATGGACTTCTTGTTCTGGAAATTTGCTGTAGCTTTTTTTTTTCCTCTCTCTAGCTTATCCTTCCTGTCCAGCTACATTTTACAGTCCAAATGATTTAGGGTTTGGAAGTCGTAACATGTTTTAATCCAGTGTTACCTGTGTGTTTAGATACGTCCTGCCCACTCACATGATGATCAAAATATCTGAGGAGTTGCCCAAGTAAGTTGACTATATTTCTCTTCTCTTTTTTTCTCTTCTTCTTTTTCTTTTTCCGGTTCTTGTTGTTTTCACTGTGGAGCAGATGAATTTAATGTTTTTATTCATAACCTCCAGCTCAGTATTTTGTCTTTACCTACACAGGGAGCCTCAGGGCATCATTGCCTGCTGTAACCCCGTGCCCCCACTGGTGAGGCAGTACATCAATGAGCTCCATTTGTTAGTGCAGGAGGCCAGGGAAATGCCCCTCCTTAAGGTGAGGAAAGATGAGTGGCAGCAGGGGGGATGTTTTGGGGGGGTTTTCTCCCCTCTTGGTATTATAACTTCAATGTTTGAGATGTCACTGATGATTTGAGGGACCAGGATCAGTCAAATATTGCAATATCTTTTGCATTTCACGCAGGCTGAGATTGCTGCGCAGAAGAAGACAGGACTCACGCCCATTAAAAAGGTTGGCTTAAATCCCATTGATTTTGGAGGTTGAATGACTGCAGGGGAAATGAACGTGGTTTTATATCATTTTCCAGCCTGAGGTCCCGTTGTTTGGTCCCCATGATACATCCAGGGTTTCTGAGAGCGATCCCCCTCAAATTTCTGCTGATGGTAAGCTTCATGCTCGTGTGTGCTTTGCATCACTCAAGTGATAGCAGATTTTAGCCCATTAGGCTTTGTATTGATGCATTCATTTATTTTTTTTTCAGAACTGCCAGTTAAGCAGGGGATGCTGTTCTCAGAGGATGAGGACAAAATGGACGTGGATGCACAGAAAGAAAGCGGTCTCGTGGCATCAGCTAAAATCACACTGTTTGAGGTAGAGATTAACATTTAGTATATTCAGAGTGAGATGATTTGTGTGTAACTGTGGTGCGAAATGTGAGATCTCTGCTTTTTGTTAAAGGAGGTGGAAATAAAGGATGACCAGGAGTCAAGCTCAGCGGCTCAGATGAAAGCCAGACGTATTATTGAGTCCTTTGAAAACCCCTTTAGAATGGTAAGAGGCAGGCAGTGATTTACCCTCGGTGCTGGTTGTGTGCCGCTGAACTTGAGGTTCAGTATTCATTTGTCTTCCTTTTGGGATTTCAGTATTTACCCTCCACTGATGTGCACGTCAACAAAAATGCCAAGTTTGACCCGTCTTCAAAAATATTCGAGGTAATCAAAGAGCTCCATTCACTGATCCATATCCTGTTTTTTTTTTTCTTTTTTTCTTTTTACCTCGTCCCTATTTGAACATTCACAACTACAAACTTTTCACCTTGACAGATCAGTAAAAGGTGGAAACTGCAGAGTGTTGAACAGCAACAGACTGAATTAGAGGCCAAGAAGAAAGCCAAGCAGGAAGCCAAGGAAATGGCGAAAAAGCAGACGGGTAACAGGGTTAATTTACTCTAAACTGATCTTTTTTTTTTTTTTTTTTCACTCATAATTTATGTTCCTCATTGTTTTTAATGTTGACTTCCATAGAGGAAAGGACAAAGGCTAAACAGAGTTATCAGGAGTCTCTCAAGAACGTTGCCACAGTTCGCCAGCAAGTAGCGGTGAGTCACTCACTTTCTGTTCCTGCCATTTTCTCTTTTCAACTTTAGATGGGCTTCGGTGTCCCTGCGGCGTGAGAGCTGAGTTATACTCGCTCAAGAACATGTTAAAGCCTCTACATTAATGGCCAGTTTAACCCTCTGCATTGCCCCCCATTTTCTGATGATGCATTTGGTTTTTCTGCACATAAATACAGTGACTCATAAGCAAGTAAAGCCCTTTTACCAGTCTGCAGCACTGGCATTGAAGTGGCCTTTTAATATTTATGTCTGTCACATGATGTGTCTGGGGAAACAGAATCCGCAGCGTGGGACTAGAGCATTAAGAGACTCATCCTCTACTTATCACATGATTTTTTTTTTTTTCCTCCCCTGGAGAGCGTCAATAGCTCCTTTCTGCCCAAAAGCCCATTTACTGGTCGCTCCATCTACTGGGATTACTGCTTTACACCCACCTGGTTACTCATGCACAGTCTTCCCACCATAGTGCTTCCTTCTTCTTTTTTAAATACTCTGTCCCCTCTACCTTTCACCATCTGAGGCTTTGCCATCATTTGTTTGAGCGAACACTAATGGCGTGCACCAGACTAATCCTCTGTGTGATGACTGTTTCAGTGAAAACTTGGTTTTAAGGCACTCCCTGCTGAATTGGCACCCTCATATAAGCACGTTGGCACCATCTGGTGGCGTGCATCGTAGTCGGAAATGTTGGCAGCAACGCTTGAAAGTAACAGTCGTCAACTTGCCAACTTCAGCAGAACATTGGCCGTTTCGGCTAACTGTCGGTTTCAGCTGGCACTTGGGCAGTGAAGTTTTTCTTGTCTAATTACAATTTGAAAGAAAGCTCAGTGGTTTTCGGAAGCTCCTGCTGCTCTGATATAAATAATATTACAAGAGGGTTGTGCAGTGATTTGGTTGTTCACCAGCAGTGGCATGAGAAAAATAAAACTTGCGAGTGAGCAAAATGAAATAAGCTGAATAGACTAATTTGCTTGGGAAATAAGGAAGCACTGCTCTAGCATTTAAAATGTATAAAGAAATGTGTGTTTTAGGTAATTATTCACAGTAATGTTTTCATTTTGTAAGCTTTTAAACCAGGTGTCCTGCTTCTTTGGTGTAAAAACAATGTATAATCTTCATTGTAACATTAATGTGTAATTCTCCAGTCTTGATACAGCTGACTTGTAACAAGCAAACTGTCAAAAGACAGATCCTATGTAGGCTTGTATACACCATAAATACATACATTCACCAGCTACTACATTATGTACACCTTCCTAGTACTGGGTTGGCCCTCTTTTGCCTTCAGAACTGCCTCAATTCTTTTGTTATCCAGCACCTTTTACTCAACAAGGTGCTGGAAATATTCCTCTAAGATTTTGGTGGCACTGCATAAATGCAGCTCAGCACAGCGTTTAGAGCATGTTGCACTGTGAAGCTCGTGTTCCACCACATCCCAAAAGGATATCATGTTGAACATCTGAGCTTTGTGACGTGCTGTGTTATCCTGCTGGAAGCAGAAGAGAGTACACTACGGCAATATAGAGGTGGAGATAGTCAGCAGCAGTACTCAGGCTGTGGCATTTCAACCATGCTCAGCTGGTACTCCTCGTTTTCTTTCAGCTCCTCCCTTTAGTGGTTGTCACAGAGGATCATCTGCCTCAGCCTTATCCCTAGCACCTTATCACCTTATCCCTAGCATCTACCTCTTTCACACAAAGAAGTGTACTCCATAGTGCCAATCCATGGTGCCAAATGGGGAGGGTTGTGTCAGGAAGCATCCAGCATAAAATCTTGGCCAAATTAAATATGCGGATCATCAACACAAGTGGCCCAAAGTGTGCCAAGGAAATGTTCCTCACACCCTTCCTCCATCAGAAGCCTGAAATGTTGATACAAAGCAGGATGGATGTGTGCTTTCATGTTGTTTACACCAAATTCTGACCCTACCATCTTAATGTCGAGGCAGAAATGAAGACCAGGCAGGGTTATTCTAATCTCCTGTTGTCCAGTTTTGGTGAGCCTCAGTGAATTGCTGCTGTTAGCTGTTCTCAAATGGTCTTCTGCTACTGAAGACCATCTGCCTAAAGATTCAACATACTGTGCATTCAGAGATGCTCTTCTTTTGGTTGTAGCAAGTGTTTTTGAGTTTCTTTGGACTTTACTGTCAGCTCAAAGCAGTCTGGTCATTGGATATTTTTGCTTAAATTGATCGTTCTCTGTGAAATGTTTAAACAGCAAAACATTGAACTAAAAAACGTCAGATATAGAATAAGGGGTCACATGCATTCAAGACTGGGGATAAACTCTAACTAGTTTAACAGTGTCTACATTTACAGAGGTGTTCATTAAAGTGATCATTATCAGGATTTTACTGAATGCAGTGTTACTGACCTATTTAATTAGGAATCATCAAACGCTGGCGGAAAGAAAAGAGAGCGGGTCGACAGTGAGGTTGGAGACTTGACTCCCAAACCAAGCAAGAAGTTAATGAAATCTGCAGAGAAACCCCAGAAGACAGAAGTAACTCCTCAAGACAGCTTCAAGCCCTTTGACTACAGTCAGTCAGACCTCAAAGTCTTTGCTGGTACGCATATAATTTTTTTATTACACTGGGTGAAACCACGGCTTATTTTTCATTCATTTGCAGTTGTTTTAAAATCTAAAATATAATTTAAATTCTGTGCACTCTCTTTTCTTCTACAGGTAACACATCAAAGGATAACACACAGTTTGATCCAAACCGGCAAGCCCACGATTTTAAGAGAAAAGTATGGCTCTGTTAAAATAATTTATTAACCGAACCACATGTAAATATATTCATGTTTAATAATGAATTGCTACATTTTGTGTAACAGAAAACTCCTAAGGGACAGAAAAACAACACTGGTGCTGGCAACCGAAGTATGTCGTACCTGCCTGGAAAATCGGATCGGTAAATATATTCAGCGTACAGAGGTTTTTCTGGCCCTGCTAATTCAAACTCACAGAATATTAACCACTCTGTCCTTTTCTTCCCCCTTGCAGAGGATTCCGGCATAACTGGCCCAAAAGATAGGCTGTCTTTGATGCTATTTTCTGTCTCCATTTTAAAACCTTTTCACCCTGCAGAAACAGTGTTTGTCTCTTTTTTTGTCCTTGTTGTGCAGCCAAGTAAAATCCAGGATTTCAGAATTTAATGAATTTTGAATCAAAAAGTGTCTTTTTCTATCTGCGGAACAGTTTACACTGTAAATATGTGTAAGCGCACACCTCCTAATTAAAGATTGTTTTTAGAGGTAAACCCTGCCTTGTGTTTTTTATTTGTGCAACAGTATTATGTAGAATTATCACTACCAACACTGATATTAAAATAATAGTTAATAGCTAAAATTGGTCATTATCCTTCTTAGCTTGTGTGGACTATGCTGCACATGTTCTTTGAAGCACTAGTTCAATTCTATTCTTTTATTTATATAGCACCAAATCACAACAACCGTCGCCTCAAGGCGCTTTATATTGTAAGGTATACCCTACAATAATACAGTGTCAGCATCAATCTAGAGCTTTACTTTAGTTCTCGAGCTTAACTTCTTTTATTAGATTTGATTTTAAAAGTGTACGATAATTTGTTAAGAATGAACTAAAAATGGTAGAGACTACTGTGCAAAAGTCTAGAGCCACACTTCATTTCTTCAGATTTTGCTTTCAAGAGCCAAACTTTCTTGGTGTGTTCTTTTTAAGCTGTCTTGTTCAATAGTTCCCCAAGGTCTCTGAAGGGGGCAGCACGGTGATTAGCACTGTTGCATCACAACAAGAAGGTCTTGAGTTCAACTCATTCCACTCAGCTCAAGCCTTTCTGTTTGGAGTTTGCATGTTTTGGGGTTCTCTCCAGGTACTCTGGCTTCTTCTGGCAGCCCAAAGGCATGCAGGTTGTGGGGTTAGGTTAATTGGTGAATCTAATCAACCAATCACATGGCATGTAGACATAGTTAAAAGAACCTGCTGAGCATCAGGAAGAAAGATGATATGTAACTCTGAACATGGTGTGGTTGTTGGAGTGAGATGGGTTGTTCTGAGTATTTCAAAAATTGGTGTGGTGAGTTAGTGGTGTAATGGTGTGAAGGATATTTTATTGGCAGACTTTGGGCCCTTAGTAGAAGCTGTCCACCCCACAGTATAACCATCTTATCATGTCTTCTTCCAGCAGGATACCACGCTATGTCCCAAAGCTCAAACTACTTTCTTGAACATGACACTTAGTTCATTGTACTCAAATCACAAGATCTCAGTCCAAGAAAGGGCCTGTGAGATGTTGTGGAATGGAAGATTAATCTCAGAGTTATATTTCCATAGCATGGTTGAATCTGTGCTGCAAAGAAAGCAGCTCTGAAAGCAAAAGAGGATCCAACTTGATAGCACCAAGGTGTGCCTAATGAAATGGCCAGTGAATCTTTACCGACTGTGCTTGTCGCAAAAAACGTAGTTACAAATGATTGCGAGAAAATGTCAAATTTGACGCAAGGAGGCCTTTTATTAATGTCTGACTGACGGTCCCAAGCTTTACTTTGAGTGTCAAGTAAAAACTCACCAAATGGTCCAAACGCGAAAAATAAAGAATAAAATAACTGCTGTTTTTCATTTTCAGCACAATGAATCTTATGTTTCACTAACAGCAGGCTTTGATACAACATCTAGTACTATGTCTTGTCCTATTAGCTGTGTTTTAGTGGACCTGCGCCATGAAAAATGCTTTATTGGTAACAGACTGCAGGCACTATGTTTGCACTGCACCTTTGGATCACATCGCTTTAAGGTTACAAACTTTAATATAATTGTGATCTTTGCTTACATTTTTCTTTGCTTGCCCCGACAAGTTTGAATTGTTTGCTCCCCTTTAGCATATTTTACTTTCTGTTGAGCAATGACAGGTTCTTGTTTAAACAGATGAAAACATACTTTAACAGGAAACTAAATAAAGCTCCTCTGCCCGTGTGAATTTCAGGTTTGTGTTTGAGGATTAGAGGTATGAGGATTAGATTTTCATTTTTCTGCCAGCAGCCATTGAGGTGCCTTTTTTTTATTTAACTTTGAACTTTTTATGCAGTCATTTGTGTGAAGTTAGCTCTGTCACAATTAGAATATGAGTGAATTGAATCTTAGCTAAGACAAGTTTTCTCTCCGTAATGTTTGACTGACACAATCTGAAAGTTAGATTGTTTTACAGGCAGAAATGAACCCAATGAACCCAACTCAGACCTTTGACCACTTTTGTATTTGCTCAAAAGGTTTTGGGTGGAGTACTACTTCTTTTTTCTTGCACGCTCATTCAAAGAAAGTTTTAGAATTTATCTTCACTGTTAAATGTAACTAGGCTCAAAGTGTTAAAGCTATCTTATTTTAATAAACAACACAGTCATATGCAAAACTAGAGTGGCACTAGGGGTGTAAGAGATCATTTTAGGGTGGCACATGCCACCCCATGCCACCCTTCTAGATCCGCTCCAGGGCACATGCCACCAGTACTTGTGAATATAACAACTGACTGTTTTAAAAGAAAGGATTCCTTGAAACTATTAAACAGGCATACACTCGTCTCCCGCACCCTGGTGCCCAAACTCACGGGTGTATTCACACGCCTTGGTTTGGCTTCACGTGGGCTGCTCAGCTCGTGCTTACAGGGCGGTGCAGGCGATGTGAAGTCAAACAAACTATACGAGAGAACCTGCCACGCAATTGGTTAGCGTCGTGAAGACCCAGCTACGTCAGCGCCCTGCCATTCGCTTTAAGAAGAGGGCGTCAAGTCTCGCGGTTAGGCAATGCGTTTGTCGTCACTCTTCACTGCCACGCTTCCAAACACGTTAGGCAGCTGTCATGGACCACATTAAAGATGGATGGTTTACAGAGTCTTGTACGCTATGGCCGGGGCAAGCAATGAGTCTCCAAGTAGAGGAGGTCCTCTACCACAAGAAATCCAAATTTCAAGATGTTATGGTTTTCAAGAGGTGAGTACTGTGAGGCTCACTTCACTTAGCTAACGCTGCTAGCTGTTAGCTGTGCTCGCACTGAATGAGCAACCTAGAGCATGTTTTTTTTCCCAGATGGTTTAAAGATACGAAGTTTTTAAGCTTGACTCGTGATTTGTATGTCATTGAAACTTTAGTGTAAACTTTAAGAGTAACGCTAGATTAAGTTAAGTCACGGTACATGTATTAAGCATGTGGTTGCACATCTGATTCCTAGGGCAGCTCTTATGTAAAAGTGCTCCTGTTGCCTCATACTGTGCTGTAATGCTACTTTCCAGCAAAACCTACGGAAATGTGCTGGTGCTTGATGGAGTGATCCAGTGCACAGAGAGGGATGAGTTTGCCTATCAGGAAATGATTGCCAACCTTCCCCTGTGCAGCCATCCTTGTCCTAAGAAGGTATTTCTTGTAAATCTGTGAAACAACAGTACATTCGGGATATTTCCAGCTCTGACGGTTATATTTGCATTTTCACAGGTGCTCATCATTGGTGGCGGAGACGGAGGTGTGCTAAGGGAAGTGGTGAAGCATCCGCTGGTGGAATCAGCAGTTCTTTGTGAGATAGACGAGGTGGGAGCAACAACCCTGACAATTTATGATGTAGGGATTGTCCTCTCTGCTGCCTTTGATTGATGACATTTTTATGTTGTCTTCTCTTCAGGACGTGATTAATGTGTCAAAGAAGTTCCTCCCAGGGATGGCCAAAGGGTTTTTCAGTCCCAAGCTCACCCTCCACATTGGTGATGGCTTTGAATTCATGAAGCAGAATCAGGACGCCTTTGACATAATAATAACAGATTCATCAGACCCAGTGGGTAGGTGCTGCTTTTAACTGCACAGAAGTGAATCTCTGTAGCCTCTGCATTTATTAAAGTCCCACAATCCTTGTGTGCCCAAAGAGCTAATCAAGCAACACAAACACGGGACATGCTTTAAGGAGACCGTCTCAATTAGAATCTCTTTAATCATTATTTCAGGACCTGCTGAGAGCTTGTTCAAGGAGTCTTACTACCAGCTGATGAAGGCAGCATTGAGAAGTGGTGGAATTATTTGTTCCCAGGGTAAGTTTGTATTTCACTGGAGTTGTGCATTAAAAGCTGGCTAATAAGTAATCTTTTGAGTTTGTTAAAGGTGTTACTGTTTTTCAGTTACTGAATGGATTACTTTCTGTTGAGTTGCTCCCTTCAGATTGAGCAATGCCAAAAGATGGGAAAGTAACACTTTTTTTTTTTTTTTTGTGGTCTCTCTCCCCGCCTCCTGCTATTGTAACTGACAGGCGAGTGTCAGTGGCTCCATTTGGAGCTGATAAAGGAGATGCAGACCTTCTGCAAAACCCTATTCCCTGTGGTGGACTACGCCTACAGCACCATTCCAACTTATCCCAGCGGCCAAATTGGATTCATGCTCTGCAGTAAAAATCCTGTAGGTGTTAAACTGTCATTCTCAGTTTGTCATCCACCACACTTCCCCAAGTGTTCTTGGATTGCCTAAAAAATGCAGAAATGTTCCATAGCACAATAACAGTTTCTCCTTGTGCTTTTGTTTTTTAGGAAACAAATTTCAGGGAACCAGTGAAAGCACTGTCAAAAGAAGAGAAGGAAAGTATGAGCCTTAAATATTACAACCCTGAAATTCACAAAGCGTCGTTCGTTCTCCCAGAGTTTGCAAGAAAGGTAAGTTGGTTTCAAATTTGAATAGATTTTCTGTGCCACACTTGGGAGTGCAATCCCACAATGCCGACGGGTATTTTCTGCGTTTCACTGGTGTGTTGTCTGTCGACAGGTGCTCAGTGAAGCATGACCAGCAGCAAAGGGCCATGTGCATCCTTCAGCCAACCCTTAGAACATGGATAAACAACCTTTTTCTATGGCTTCTTGAACTCTACGTAGTTAAACATCATCCCAAGAGTATCAGTTCAGAGAAAATATTGATTTTGAGCCGGTCTTGCACACACTCGTGTTGTCTTTCAGTTCATGTAATTGTCTTATCTGCATTTTGTGAAGCAAACCTAACCTCATTCTGAAATGTTGTTTTGTTTTTAATTCTGTTTACTGTAAAACACCATAAATTACACATGGCGCAACATGTGTAATTGTTACATAGGCACAGATCTACCATTTACAGGTCAAGTGAATAATGCTAATCATGTCTTTAAATACAATGTTTTTGTTGTGGAATTGTGTAACCCCCACTCACACCTCCTTGCAGACCTACATCCCAATCCCAGACGCCCAGTTTTGTTTGGCCGGTGGCTTCAATTTTATTGTGGCTGATCGGTGTATGTAATCCTCTACTGCACATTTATTTTGTGACCTTTATTATTTTGAGGTCTTGTCACAATCATGGTTCAGAATACTGTCCACTACACAGAAACCCTATAGTGCCTGAAACTGGTTGTGCATAACCTACCAGTCTTATGGTCTCCTACTCAGAAGCTAAATGGAAAAAGATCCCTTTAAACAAACAAACAAAACAAAAAAAGCACCTAATTGGTTTAGTTAAGGCTCAGCTTTGAGCATCAGTTTGATATAGAATACTGTAAAGAGATTACATTAACATGCAAACTTAGAAATGTTACCAGAGCTTTCCAGTCCACGAATAGTCTTAACATATGAATTCATTATGCAGTTATAGCATGCAGTATTGGTTATTGATTACTGGGTGTACTGTTTGTACTGTGGTAAGAGTCTGACTGCAGGATGTGAGATCGTTTCTTTAAATGGAAATGTAATATTTCAGTGATTTGAGCTAATGTAAAACATGATTTACTGTTAGCTATGGCTACCTTGACTCTTTACTGGGACACGGTGTTATACCTGAATGAATGAATTTGTCTTTTTTATAAGAATCATGAACTGTAATAAACTGGTAACGCATAATTAGTGGCTCAGTGGCTGGGTTATGTTTTGTCTTTCAAGGTCTGCATTTTCCAACCACGCTTTCAAGCTGCTGCTTTTGCTGCAAATGGTGAGCAGGATCTGTGTTTGCAGGTGGGAGCAGTGTAGTGCTGAGACACGTGCAGCTTTGGTATTCAGGCACCAGGTGGCATCCTTGAATCTTTTATGTTTTAGGGCCGTCTCAATGTTTGAATTATACTGCTGAAATTCTTTGATTTAGAGTAAAAAGCAGTCGGCCCCTCTGAGCTGTTCACTGTTTTACGATGGGAAGTGTCACTGTGGAACTTAACATTCAGTTGCATCAACTCAAACTACTGTGTAAAACCTCAGTCTTCACTAATTTTATTTATTTTTTATTATAATGGGACCAACCTGCAGTTCAGTGCTATGTTGTCACGCTGCTTTTACACAGGAGCTGTGCCCCTAGCTGGATGATAAAGATAATTTGTGCTTGTGAGTGTTAATACTGTAATATAGGAAATGAAGCACATCTCTATGGGCTTGTGTTGGCACCAATGAACAGGCAGCCATGAATTTTTAATTTGACTGGATTTTAATCATCTCCATACCACAGGAACAAAACTTGGGAATACAATAGACTGACATTAAAATTAATTTCTTCTACAGCTAAATTGATGGCTTGTTCCCACATGTACAGATTCACCTGTTTGTTGGATAACAAAAGCATAAAACCCTTATATGATCTGTGAGTCACTGATTTTCAGCCATGTATTTCAGATACTCGTTGAGGTGGTGACTCAACAACACGTAATAATGAAAATGGAGATTTTAACGCACATTAATGCAGTCTCGGAGCACCTATAGTAGTCGTCGCATGCTGGGGATCCTTAAGTGTTTGAAGTCTCTTGCAGTGTCATCTGCAGATCCCTTTAAGCTGACTAGTTGCTGTATATTCTTCAAACACACTGAACTGCCAATATAACAATTTTTAACAGTCAGCTAATCTTTGGATTTGCTTTGGGCCAGCTTCAGATCAGCAGAAATCAACCCAGAGACTGTTGTGGAAGCATGAGAAATCCATTTGAACATATCAAACGAGGCATACTGGAATACGAGCGCCGCATGTTCCCTGCCAGTAGCAAAACAGTGAAACCTGTAAACTCAACTTAATTGTGCTATTTCATGAAATGTCTCATGGGTTGACAGCAGATTCTAAAAATATAGAATAATTTTTTATATATATTAAAAATATATAGTATTAAATGTTTAGTTTTTTGTTAACCATAAAACAGTTTATGGTGTTCTTTGGTAAATAAGTTTGTTATGTCACTTCTGCTCTTCTGAGCAGCTGCCACCAACTGCACTCCACTTTTTTTCCCCCACCGTTCTTCTCTGGATCTCCGGCTAGTCTGAGCTTTTTAGACCTATAAAATGTGACTTTTTATGTAAGCAAACTTGATTAGTAGTTAAACTTGTGTAAAGAGTTGAGGAATTAATTTTTACTTCTGTTAATGCTATTGTGTAGAAAACCTCAGTGGCAGTTTTAGAATCCATTTGTTGTGCAGTGCGTCTGGTATCCATTGTGAAGCAAAGGACTTTAATTTGTTTTCGATTCAGAGACGCCACATGCATCAAATCACGGGACCCATGTTAATGCAAAGATAACCATAAGATCCTTATGGATCAGCACTAAACTACTGAACACTGCTGCTTTTATTTTGACAGCTATGCTAACTCCACGAGATTGGTGATGTGCATTTCCTGAAGAGATTTCGGCGAGTCAGTGGGAGTGTCAGACCGTTCAATTGCAATCTGCAGGTGTCAAAGAGGCATATAGAAGCAATATGACAGGAATAAGATTTTGCCCGGGGTAGGGTGCCAAACAGCGGCCTGCATTGGGAGTGGAAGATAAGCTGGCTGGTGATCAATTTGTATCTCTTTTAGATCTACTTTGACTCCTGCTACAGGGAAATGTGACCGCTTTATTTTAAGTGCTAAAAATGGTTCAGGCATATCCGTTGGTATCACACTTTAGATGAGCTGTGGAATTGTCCGTCCACCTGTCTGACAGGTATTCTCTGAGATTGTCTATCGTAACTGCGAATGCATTAGTTGATGTCAAAACCTGGTAACGGGCGATTGACGTCGTCGTGCGCTGCAGATGTTTCCTCCCGATGAATCACATGTACGCAAACCATCTCACAATTTGTCAAAAAGGTTAACTTTTAAACGGTTCCATTTGTTGTGTCCTGACCTCTTCATCTCTCCTCCTCTTTCATGCTCTCGTACACACCCCCAACAACATCCACACACACACACACACCCTCCACCCTCCGTCATACACCCACCACCCTCTACGTCAGTGGCAAACATGAGGGGGGTAGAGGCGTATAAAAGAGTGAGGGGCTTTAGAGGTAGAGCTGACGAAACATCTGTGGTTTCCAAATCTTCTGAGCAGCTGCCACCAACTGCACTCCACTTTTTTTCCCCCACCGTTCTTCTCTGGATCTCCGGCTAGTCTGAGCTGCTCAGACCCTCCTGCTCAGACACACAGACACACACAGTCACACTGTCTTTGTGAGCCTCCTGCTCCTGTGACTGTAGCTCTGGTCGGTCACCTGCACTCCTGTCACAGCATGCAGCTCCTGGTGGTGTTAGCAGCTCTCATGGGGGTTGTGTTCAGCGTTAGAGCAGCTGCCGTGCTTCCTGTGGAGGATAGGAGCCCCATCCATGTGAACAGGGTGAGGAGATTGTTCGTATTGCTCAGATTAGGTTCACTGTATTTTTTTTTATGACTTTCAGTTGTAATTATTGATAAATGTATCCAGTTGCTACATGGGAAATAGTCTGAATGATTAGAATTTTGAAAAGAAAAATGTAACTTACAATAAAACAAAATCTGTGGTTATGAAAATAAATAGTAAGATATTTAAGAACGGCTTTTTTAAATTGAATTAAAACTGCTTTTCACTGACATGATTAATGTTGTCAGTTTATATTATCTAAAATGGGAAAAGTATTAATGATTTGTGAGCATCACTGAAAGGTGTTTGAAAATCACACTTCCATGATTTTTCCTCCGTGATAACATTTCCTCTACTTTCTGATTCCTGGTTAGGAGCTGAGCAAAGAACGCAAGGAGCTGATCCTAAAGCTGGTGTCTGGCTTGTTGGATGGAGCTCTGGACACAAACATGCTGCCGGGAGAAGCGACACCTGTGGAGCTCGAGGAGCCGCTGGAGTCTCGTCTGGAGGAGAGAGCTGTGTATAACAGGCTATCGCTTCCCCAGCGCGACCGCAAAGCTCCCTGTAAAAACTTCTTCTGGAAAACTTTCACCTCCTGCTAACAGTGCACAAAAAAAACCCCACTCGGCTCCGCCTGCCTCCGGTACTCCTTCCGTTCCAGCTCTACATAAACTGTGGTAGACCTCAGCTGTACATATCATCTACACCTGTCAGACATGCAACATCGATGGACTTCACTGAGACAGTGTGTCTGTTTGAATATTAATTATTTATGTATCTATTTATGTATACAATGTATGTAACAGTTTCTTTCAGGGTCAACAATAAAGCATGGATATAATATTTAAAATGGTGATAACAGTTAATTACTTTTTGTTTTTTGAAGGTCAAATATTCCTCCTCCTGCTTCTGTAATATAAATGCAAAGGCAGATTTCTTAGAAGTATTGTAGCTGCATTTTTTATTGGGACTATTTTACTACACTAAAATAATCGAGATATTTCAGGGCTTTCCTGTGTGCGAATATTTTTCTTTCTAAGAAACATTAAGGCGCAGCTGTGCCCTGTGGATACGGAACTTCTTTTTCAAAAGCAGATCAAACATTATTTTCTTTTAAGTCTTTCTACTTTACCGGCATACACACAATAATAACCAGGGGAAGCAATATTGCTACAAAGACCGGATTTTTTTATAACTATGAAGCATTAAAAAAAGAACAAACTGCCCCCTTTTATTGTTAAATTAATAGCCTTTTACTCATCTATAAATAAAACTGTATCATAAGTGAATTAAGTCAAAGTAGCTTGAGTAGTAGTCCTTATTAATTCCTCGCCACAGGTTGAGGGAGACGCTTCAGTGACTTATCACAGATCGTTAAACATGTCAGCGTGATAGGAAAGTATATAAATCAGAAGCTCCTCCCGTGTTCACACGATCACGATGTTCTGTTTTAGAATATTATGCGCAAAGTGGGGAAAAAGGAGAACGGCCGTCAAAGCACATCAACAAAAACCAATAAATGAAGGAAATAAATGAAAAGAGCGTAAAGTCAATATAAGCAAGAAAAATCATGTTGCGCTGATGACAGTCTGACCTCAGTGTTTAATAGAAAAAGCCCAGAAAAGGCTTTGGTTGCATGTTAAGATAATGAAGCGAGACCCCCATCAACCTGCTAATACTCTCTCTGATTCTGACTCCCAGTCAGCTGCACGCCTGCCCAGTTCTCAATCAGTCCTGCTACAACTGCTCCACACCCTCCAGCCCTTCTGGCACGCTCAACCACCGTAAAATGAGTGTTTCTTAGCCACTTATTTAGGGAAAAAGTGAAGTTGGTGCTGGCCGCAATCAAATATCGACTTCCAACTCAGGCCCACGGCCCCTATTAGCGAACTGATGGATTTCCTGTGATAAATGACATACAGGTGAAATGTCCTGCTGTTCATGCCTGCTCAAGCGAACCGTTTATTTTCACACGTGAATAAATGAACAATCATAAAAACGGAGCAACAAAAACAAACAGTTTAAGAGAGCACTGCTGAATAATGCAACAATCACAGGAGAACCTCTTGATGATTATTATATTTCCCCGTTCAAGGGTTTTAAAATTAACGGCCCTGGCCTTTCCTCTAAGTTTTGCCAACTTGTTAAACTCTGATGCTGAACACATCGAGCTGTCTGTTACATAAATGATAAACTGTAAGCATGAGGAATACTTTAGTTGCTGTGGCTCTGTATTGAAATTTGAGACTTGGCTGGTAGAAAATGGCACATTAGCAGCACAAAGTACATATGAAGGATCAAAACAACATTTACCCAACTAACCCACAGAGAATGGGCCGTTTGAACTTCTCTGCCAGCAGTAATTATTGCCCAATGCTTAGCAGAGTTTTACACTCAGTAACATAAATGAGAGACTTAAATGAAAAACGTCAATTCCTAAATTTCATTACTCCACAGTCCACAGAAATCCTGAACACTCAGAGGAAAGGCAAAGCTCCGGTGCTGTCTCCATGCACCCGTCTCAACTGGGTTAGTTTCACCTCGTCATGCTGCACAGAAAGAATAGCACCAAATGACTCATAATCATACTCGTTTTACCGGTGCAAAGTTAACATTCACACTTCTGATGAAACATTAAAGGCCATTGTGAGGATATGTTTTCCTCCATTTATTGCATGCGTTCAAAACTACGTGAGAGCAAAGACTCATCGGCGGTCTATCCTGGGTTTAACTGAACAAGACAATATAAAATCCGCTGAAAAGGACCACGTGACAGTGAGTTATCGCTCCGTGAATTTCAAAGCTGTATAATTACACGGTTCTTACAACCGCTGGGAACTCTGCTCCGTCGCTCCTTTTAACGATGCTGAATAGGCAAAGGCTCCTGTGAGCTGTCTTGATTACAGGTCATCACCTGGCATCTTGCATTCTTGCATTTGAAAAAGGAAAGGGAAAAAAATATGCAGGTTTACAGTCTGTAAGAAAACTAGACTGTGTTTTTCAATAGAATAGAATCGGTTTAAAGAACGAAGGAAAAATGTCAAACATAAAAACATTTCTGCTCCTTCAAATATATCAGATGCCAATCATTATCTGGGGTTGGGTTTATCGACACAATACAATTTGATGTCAGTAAAGGCGCTGTCCGCTCCTGACTTTATGCCCGTGGGCTCAAATGAGCATGCAGAGGAGCAACTTCAAAGCTGATGCCTGCAAGTAACACATTTTATTGGCTTTCCTTTTGATCTGAAGAGGGAGTGAAAGGAGTGCTCGGGCCAAACTGTGTAATTCAAATTTAAATGTGACTCCATGTGCCACTCTTTAAAAATAACAAAGCTTTAGGTATTGTTGGTGCACCTCACAGGAGCAAAAACTGCTTCAAAGTGAACCCACGATCGACACACACAGAGTCCTTGTTGACCTTATGTGATGTAATAATACAGATAGCATGGGAATTACTTATAATAATCAAACTTAAATGTCTAATTATACACAGCTCCAAATACATATTAACAATAAACTATGAAAACAACTGGGGCATTTAGTGAAGAAACACATTTTCCACTTCATTACTTAATTAAAGACAAAAGTCCTAATTTGAATGTTTGTGTTGAGCTTCATTGTGAAAGCAGTCTGTTGTAGAATAACCCCCATCAAAATAATCATTCAGCTTTTGGCAGATTTCAGCACCTTGTTTTTGGATTTATGGTCTACACATTTACTACATGGTTTCACCATCGCTCGTTCCTGCAGCTGCGAGAGACAGCTCCTGTGCTTTCAACCCATTAATCTGTGTTTTTGGACTAGTGATATGCTAATTCAAATCACTTGCATGACTTGCATTCAGCTGAAATTCATGTAGTCACTGATAATCCAATAGTTATTCAGGTTTTCTGAAGTTTTTCTTTGGATATTGGCTGCGTTTTTCAGGAGAATACACTGAAGTGTGCCAAATTACCCACGAACTGGACTGAAAATCTGCGGCAACAGGTCGTATGGAGTGATTAATCCAAATTCAATATTTCTGTATCAAGTTGCTATATTTATTTAGATGTGGTGTATGGTGATATATTTACATCTCTTGAATGATTATTCACATTTTGAAGCACTTTGTAACTGTGTTCATTTAAAAAGTGCTACACATACACAACTGAACTCTGTCCAAAGGGAGAAGTGCTCCACTGTTCTGCAGCCAAGCCGATTGGTGGATTAAACAACTCCCATCAGTTTTGTGGGAATTTTGTTTTTCTCCTGAAGCAGTTCTTAAAATGAACACATTAAAGGCTATGATTACATCCACAAGGCTGACCAAAGCTGTTAAATGCTGGGGTTTTCCGAGCGTGTGCTAGAAACTGTGCTGCTACAACTTCCATACACACATCCCATACATTCACAGGGAAGAAGACACATCTGAATCCATGGATATAGTTTTCTCAAGATTATAAACTCTGTGAAATGATTCTATTTATTGTCACCACTGAATCAACTGCGGTCCAAAAACATTCAGAAACCCGCGATAAATATGATTATTTTATTTTAATCTGTTCGTGTATGTGATGTGTGTGGACTATTTTTACGGGAGTGCTGATCCAAATTTTAAATAAATGTCTGGAACTAACATGAACTAACATGTCCCTTTTAAATATTCCCAGGTAGTCACCCTGAGATGTAGCATTATTATAACCATTTGCAGCACAAATACGAGACAGGAAACTGAAACTGTTATTTTTTCCTGGTTAAATAAAGGTAAATAAATAAATATGTTCCAGTAATGTTGGGGTCCAGACTCTGGGGAGGCCAATCCATAATGTATTCCATTGCTTGTTTATATGATCACGGACATGATCATATGCACGCAGCACTGACATGCTGAAGTTGTTGCTAATGAGAAGCTTTCCAGATGGTGCTGCATGGCGGATCAAAATACGATGGTACTTTTCTATGTTCGTAATTTCATCACTTCTAACAAGATCCCCAACACCACTGACAACACAGCTAATAGCTCGTTGGGAATCACCTTATTGATGTGAAATTATGATTTTATGTTAAATTGTGTTATTTTTGGTGTTTTTATGGATTCAACTAAAAGAATTGGAACAAATGGTGTGTTTTTGCTACAGGCTGCAACTAACATAGTGCCCAAAGATACAATTTGGTTATTTGCTAAACTGTCTTACACTGGTTCCTCCGTTTGCTTAGGTCGTTTTTTATGCTTTGATCATTCGTAGGTCAAAGTGTTTGTTTGTTAAGTAGCAACTGAGAAATCATTCCACTGAAAGTGATCAGCTGGGAGAAAAAAATGAATGAAAACGCATCCAGTGTCCAAAAAACAACTGTGAAAGACCTTCAGAAAGCCTGAAGAACTATGGTAAAAAAAAATATTGCTGTATTCTATAAATGTACTAATTTATATATTTTATTTCACAAACAGATTAGCTCACCTTTATCTACCAGCTGACCTTGTAAACTGTGTTGGCCACGCTGAAGCTATGTGATCACCCTGTTTGTTTCTGTTTTTCACAGACGTGTCAGAACCGATCTGAATCCTGCTCTGGTGGAAATTTAGAAACGGTTAACGTCAAACGGCTACCTAACAGGGCCTCCCATCAGTCAGAAGACAGGCCAAATTAACACCCAGCACTTGGCTGAATGCTTCTGAGAAAAGGTGTGAACAGGCTGTGTGGCAGTTTCCCTGCTGAAAGGAAGTCTGGGTCCTCTCCTGTGCACAACAAATGCTGACCACAATACCTCATGATCTAAAGAAAGCTGAAGGAAAATCATTTGAAAAGATTTTGGAATGAGCAGGCCAAATTAAATATAGCATAAAACAATATAACTACAATTTTCTTGGGTACATGTTTTGCTTTAAATACGAGGATGGGAGCTCTTTGCAGTCCATAGACGAGCGCTTGTACTTTATCAACCCAGCAGCTCTGGACTCAATGCCTGTAGCAGGCTTATTCATCCCTGTCAGCCAGACTCAATTTGTTTAGTTGTGACATTTTAGATTTAGGTTGTGAACAGTGAAGCAGTGAACAAACGCAGTATGGTTGAGTAGCTGAGGCTTTCTGAAGTCAAATAAATATATAAAGAACCCTTTTAAAAATTGTTGTTCCAGGGACATGACATGCCCAGGAATAATGGACCTGTCTCTCTGTGTATGCAGCAGGTTTGCTTCTGTTGAGAGATCATTAGTGCTTCTTTTTTTCTGAAGGGGGCTGTTCTCATTTCAAAGGAAAGTTCTGTGATTTCCTGTCTTCATCTTAGTGACCAGTCACTGCTTCCTTTTTTTAAAAATAAAAACCGGACTGTGGTACAGATTTCTAAGTGGTAATAAATAAACTGACGACCAGATCTTTCAGGTAAAATGAACTGCACTTTTTAAATGCGTCATTAAAACTTACATCATCAGGAATATGGAGTCTTTGACTGCTGAATGACACCCAAAAAGCATTTTGCCACACACAATAAAGCATCTCTAGTGTATTTCTACCAAAGAGTTCCCCTGTTTAGGAGCACCAATGGGAATGAAGAGATTGTTTTCCCCAGCAGGGCTTAATGATGCCTGATGGCGTATTCAGCTGCCCGGTGCCAGCACTAAAAGCTGATCATTATAGGGCCCTCTGCTCTTTCAGTGCTAAAGCCATGGCTCAGAAAATGAGCTGTCACTAGCTTAAAGAAGGGATGCGGCACGCTGGTGGTCACTATAGTGACCCTGTTTATTCTGGATGCCACTACACTGGGCAGCTGGGCAGGTCTCTGGCATGAAAGCAAAACACACTCTCAAAGCTTTTAGTTGACACTGATATTTAGATGAAGTAAATTCAAACCCTTTTACAAGGTAAAATGAAAAGTGGTGTTATTACAGGATTTGATACGTGATTTGCAACATTAACTAGGCTGGTTTAGTGTGTTGCGGTGCTAGTTTAAAACTAACCACTCAGGCTGGAATACCGAGGTCCAGCCATGGATCCATTCACTGAACAGGTTACAGAAAACTCAAAACAGAGTTTAATATGTTGCCAATCCTGTGTAATGTCAAATGTCAAAAAGGTAACTTTTCTTTATTTTGGTATCTGTTTATTTAACCAATATACGAGCACCACATCTGGAAACTGAGCATTTTCCCCTCTGAAGGTCTTGTGAGCTGTCACAGATACCATACAATGCCACATTTTCAAACACCAGCCACGCACAATAGCTCATGATAGACATAGTAATGTACATAATGCTGCATATGTGTGTGCCACATCATATGCACTTTAGGACATCCTTCAATTTTATGGCCTTCTAATTTTAGCTAAGAGGGCTATAACCACTGTGATGGCAAATTAGCCTAAAATTGCTCAGCAGGTCTTTTTGCTGATTTTGCAGGTGATGGCAATTTTACACTTGCTAGACCTGCAAAAATAATACGGTTACTTTCTGTCTGTATTGGATCAGAACACTAAGCTGTTTGTGTGATGTAAGGCTTGAATTATTTTACAGGGTAGGTGGTCTTACAGTTGCTTCAGATAGTTTTTAGACTACTTTGCTTTATTTAATTTTACATGTAATTTTAACGGAAATAACTTAGCCTCACTTTGTTTATGTTTTTTTTTTAAACCCCAAAATGAATCATTTACAAAAGTGTTTAGACTCTTCCTGTACACTGCAAATTGAGGAAATGTGTCCTGTCTGCGTCAATACTCCTTAGGAGATGAGTCTAGATGTGGCTTTTATTGCAGCCCACCTTTAGCAAGAAGACATAATTGGAAAGAGTTTCAAATGGCCCACTGTGTAAATGAGATTTCACAGTTTACACCCATGTAAAGCTATAAACTAAGTCGTGATGTCCAGAGAATTCACTATGTCCTCATAGATGGGAGAACATGCTTAAAGGGCAACCATCTCAGGAGCACAGTTTCTGTACTAAACAGCTAGACAGAAGACGCCAAATTACATTTTCGAAAAAGGCATTTAAAGACCGAGGGAAAACATGAGGGAGAAGACCAGCTGGAGAAGACTTTCTGATCTGATGATTCAGAAGCTTAATTGTTTGGGCTGACCTTCAACCACTATAGCTAAAAGCACCACCCATTACTTATCACGTGGCTAATACATGCAAGCAACGTAGCATCAACATACTATGGTAGCCCTCAGGTGCTTTTTAGACTGAATCTTCCCTGAGAACTTCCTTCAATGGCTTAATGTTTGCATTTACGCCACCACAGGTGAGAAGTAACAAAGTACAACTACTTCATTATTGTACTTAGTAGAATTTTCCGATATCTGTACTTTACTTGAATATTTATTTTTCTGACAACTCTTTACTTTTACTCCCTACATTTTTAAACTACTACCTGTACTTTCGACTTCTTACACTTTAAAAACTGGCTCTGACTTTTGGTTTAACAGATTTCACTCACAGATGGAGAAAGACAGAGAGGACAGGAGAGGAAGAAGAGGGGTTGTATTTAAAGGTGATAACTTTTTAGTGGTGTTTAATAAACTGGAAATTTAAAGCTTACATGTAAGTCCTCACGCTTTTAACCTCCCACGACCCTTCTCTTCTGCCTGCTCCTGCGACTCCCTCAGTTCCTGGGGCTCGGACCCAGCGGTCCCCTGTACCCATTCCAATTCCCTGGGTAAGGGTGGCTAGGGCCCAGCCAGTCCCTGCACCTGTACCAGTTCCTTAGGTGGAGATAACTGCTGTCCACCCATGGCCTGCCAGAGGTCTCTGCCCTGCTTGGCCCTGCTCCGTCTGGCCTTGCACATGAGGGTCCTGCTCCACCAGAATTCGAGCCAGAGAAACCAGCACCCATAGACTCAAGGACCAGTTGACGGCTTGTCAACACTGACGTCAGCCTCAGAGAGGCCTCCTTCTCTCAGAGTCCCCTTGTCTCTTGTCAGATGGTCTGCAATGTTCCAGTCAGGAATCTGTTCTATGCTTTCGTTCCCCTTTTGTGTCTTTCCCAGTTTAGGTTTTCATTAGTTCCCGTTTATGCTTTGGACATTTGTCTTTGTTTTGTACCTGTTCCATCAGCTCAATGATGGTTTTCCTTCCTCTTAAAACCTCCGTCTGCCTCCGTGTCTGCATTTGGGTCCTCATCACAAATACTATGACAGTAAATCTCAGAGCAGCAGTAGCCCAGATTAGCTGATCACGACCTGTCCTCAAAGACAATCTCCTGGAGCTCTCAATAAAAATGATTGTGCTGTTGTGATTCTTTTCCCCACACTGAGCTGCTACAACCGATTTTAGGGTTCCATCACCAGCTGAACACACTTTAACCCCTGGCTGTACTAATTTTCTGTTTAAAGACAAAGTCACCCTTTCCAGTGTATTTAAGAGAAAATAGAGCTTTTATAAATTTTCCTTTCATTTTTTCTGCTCATGTTCTACTTAACTGATTTGAGCGTTGAGTACATTTCAGAGCCTGTAACTTTTTTTATTTTCACTTGAGCTAAGAAGTTGAATCAGTACTTCAACTTTCACTGGACTATTTTTAACACTAGTATTTGTACTTCTGCTTAGGTACCAAATGTACTTTTGCCACCTCTGGACATCCAACTAAATGTCTTAATAAGATGTAATAACCAGGAACAAGATGGAGTATATGGCGATCATAGGTGTATATTTTGTTGTGAGAATAACAGAAAAGTCATTAAGTCCACTGACTGCGGCTAGATCAAAGGGGGAGGAGAGGCTTGTAATTCAATATGTAGTGCTCTCCACCTGCTGCTGTATTACCGACCCAGCCCGTATGGTCGCCTCCGTCGGCACATATCTTCACACCAGCAGCAGATGTGATCTTCCTTTCCTCTAATTTCATCTTAGTTTCTTAATTTTCACTCTGCATTGCAGAGCTAACTTTTGCTTACTCAGCAACACATAACATGGATTCATTTTTAGCATGTATGAGCAGATCAAACGATGTGTCTGAGACTACCTGCACTGTAGTAAAATGGTAAATGGCCTGTATTTGTATAGCACTTTACTTAGTCCCTATGGACCCCAAAGCACTTAACACTACATTCAGTCATCCACCCATTCACACACTGGTGATGGCATTGTAGCCACATGCACTGACAGAGGCGAGGCTGCCGGACACTGGCGCCACCCAGCCCTCTGACTACCACCGGTAGGCAACGGGTGAAGTGTCTTGCCCAAGAACACAACAACCGAGACTGTCGGAGCCGGGGCTCGAACCGGCAACCTTCCGATTACAAGACGAACTGCCAACTCTTGAGCCACAATCGCCCCCAGTAGTAGGAGCTATCCATCCATTTCCTTCTGCCTACCCAAGTCAAGGATTTAGGGGGCTGGAGGCTACGACAACTGTCATGAGCAGTGATAGGCAGGGTACAGCCTATAGCAGTGTTCTGATCCACATAGAGAAAGACGACCATTTACGTTCAGCAAACTGGCCGTCATGTAGCAACAGAAACAAAAGTTCAAAATCTACAAACATGCATTCAGTTTGTATTTGTCAGTTTTATTTATTTTTAAATTATAAAACTCAATTTATCGAGTGATGGCCTCCAGCTTGCACTGGAACGGTTCACAGCTGAGTGTAAAGCGGTGGGAATGAGAATCGGGACCTCCAAATATGAGGCCATGGTCCTCAGCCGGAAAAGGGTGGAGTTCCCGCTCTGAGTGTGGGACGAGTTCCTGCCCCAAGTGGAGAAGTTTAAGTAACTTGGGGTCTTGGTCACGAGTGATGGGAGAGGGGACCAGGAGATCGACAGATGGATTGGTGCAGTGATGCGGACGCTGTACCGGTCTGTTGTGGTGAAGAGAGAGCTGAGTGTAAAAGCGAAGCTCTCAATTTACCGGTCGATCTACGTCCCTACCCTCACCTATGGTCACGAGCTGTGGACAGTGAACGAGATAGCGGATACAAGTGGCAGAAATGGGCTTCCTCCGAAGCGTGGCTGGCCTCTCTCTTAGAGATAGGGTGAGAAGTTCAGCCATCCGGGAGGGGCTCAGAGTAGAGCCTTTGCTCCTCCACATCGAAAGAAGCCAGCTGAGGTGGTTCGGGCATATGACAAGGATGCCTCCTGGGCGCCTCCTGGGTAAGGCATGTCCCACTGGGAGGATACCCAGGATTATATCTCATGGCTGGCCTGGGAACGCCTTGGTGTTCCCCCGGACAAGCTGGAGGAGGTGGTTGGGAAGAGGGAGGTCTGGGCTTCTCTGCTTAGGCTGCTGCCCCCGCGACCCAGCCCCGGATAAGCAGAAGAAGATGGATGGATGGTATTCATCAAAAAAGATAACTGGGCCAAATATTCAGGAGCCAGCTACACATTATGTGTTTCGGGTGTTCACTTTTAGCAAACTTTCTACTTTTTTCCCCCAATTTTAACCTGTTGAATTTTACTTAAGCTAAGCAGCACAGCAGTGGTTAAGTCTGAGCTGTGAAGCGGATGAATTGCGATGTGGAGGTGGAGTCGTAATTGAGTGACAATGCAAACTTGTAAGGATTAATTGTTTTGTGCTTCATTGACCAACTGAATGATTCTCTACACTGACAACTAATCTAATCATTTTATACGCTTGTCATTTTATGTTCTTTTTCCTACATCTAATATATATTGCTGTCTATGTGCCACAAAGTTGCAAAAAACAAATTTCCAATCCTTCAGGTTCAAGACCATTTTCCACTCAGGCCGTGGTGGAGGGAAATCTGCCACAGCTATATACTCCTGAGTAATATACCCAGTAATATACGCAATGAATTAGTCTTAGTCTCTCTATATATCTTATAACAGCTGAGTGCCATTGTATCATACCATTAGAATGGGCATGATCTGTCATATTGAAATAGTGGGAGTTTCCATCACAGTTCATTAGTTTGCCTTTTATACTGAGTGTCATGACCAGGAGCCAATCATGTTGATAGTGTCATCAGAAGACTAGGACTTCAGGGAGGGAAGAAAGATGATGAGATGATATCAGCTGCCCTGTTTAAGCACAGCATTGTGTACAATATAGGTCTCTAATCACAATAACAACACTGCCGTGATTAGCTAGAAGCGTCCTTGTTTGGCTCAGCATTTGCACCTGTAATAGATGTGTTGCCACAGCAGCAGATGAGGATCTCAAGTAATACTGATATTTTCTCCCAGGGTGTAGTGCTGCTTTTGACTATTTTCAGGACAATTGGGCCCTTGTGGGATGGCAATACACCTGATTGCAGTCGCTCTAACAACATGAAATTCCCCTATGTGTCAAATAGACTGGTTATGATGCAAAGAAAGAAAAAAAAGGGGGGCGATGCAAGAGCCTAAATGTCACCACAGCATTAAGGGAGACAGTGATAGCTTTTGGTTATTAATGGCATGTGAAGTTGTCCCTGCTGCTGCAAAAGAGTCATGCCATTACTCTTATTGGAAATCTATGTTTGATGCTTAGGTTGATAATAATTTTTCTCAAGCTTAACAGAGCTGAAAATGTTTAATCAATTATACAAGAAATAACCCCCAAATCATATATCTGTTAGTAATGTGAGTCGTAGCCTGTCAGCACTATTATATCACACACATATTATGAATATGCTTATGATGAGTCTGTTTATTTCACTGCGCATTGCTTAGAGGCTTAATAAAAACATAAGTGTGGTAAGTTTCCTGATTTGGGAAGCAATTATTTTTTTCTTTTAAGTTAAAATTCAGTAGTTTAATTCAGTGGATTTATAAGGAAAAAAAGTCTTTTTGTAACATAACGAAGGGAGAACCGGTGGCAGTGAGGAACCATAATTAAGGAAAGGATTCAGTGGCACCTGCATGCCATTTCTCATCATTGCTTTCTCGCACCAATGTCACTGACTGCTTTCCTGCCTTGTGGCAGTCCACTGAATTGCTAAAGCTGGAGCCTGTTTGAATTAGCAAGGAAATGACCATATTTGTTATCTGTGGAAAAGAGCCACACCGAGCTAAATTGAAAGAGTAATGGGCCTGACGTCAGGAATGAAATCCTGCACAAAAGGCTCAGCATCAATTCATCAGGAGACATTCTTGGTGATTAGCATCTGGGGATGCAAGGAACCGAGGTGAACAATAAATTACACACTGAAGACGTGGGCTTGGCGTTTGAGACACTTAGCAGTAAATCCACCGAGGCACACACATCTCTTATTTACATTTTAAGGATTTCTGAAAATATGTGCTTTCTGTGTTCAAAGACCTTTATATTTTGAGACGGTGCACATATTGTCCAGACACAACTTTTTATACTTTTTAAATGAAAAACCTTTAAAATATGCACTGTTAACTAATATATGAACCATATCAATAATGAGTAAAATCTTAGAGCCATAAAACTACCTAAGAAATCATCAACGGTGTCATGGTGTCATGCATGTTTGTTCCCTAAATCTCCCTAGATGTGTTCATCAACCAGGATGAAACTTACTGTATAAAGTTCTTAGGGTAGCAGGATTATCAACATCTATTTAGCTTTTGGGAATTATTTGAAAAACATAACTTTGATAATTAAATGATCTGATCATTCTAAACAGTTTAAAACATACCATTCGTGCTGCCTGTCTGCACTCTACATGGACAACTTCACCTTTCTGCACTTAAGTTATTATTAATATTGTATAATTATTAATACAAGAGTTATATAACTATCTACTATATTACCAAAGGTTATTTATTATCAGCTGAAATTGACTAGTAGTGGAGGATTTGAAAAAAACCCCATTCCTTTAGGAAAAGAAAATAAATAAATATAAAAATAAAAATAATTATTCTGCAGAAAAATATTCCCTATCCATGTTAAATGGATTAACATTACTGCTGCATATGTTTAAGATTAAGCTCATTCACTTGAATGTAAATTTACTTTACTATAAAGTATTTACAGAATACGTCATATTCTGTTTAATGTCCAGCATCATATTCTATAATTCATACTGTATGTTTATAGTGGGTGCCCTGTGAGAACTACTTATCTATCAAAAAATCAGTTGTCCATCAGCTCAGAAACACAGGCCTACATCTTGATTTTTTTTATTTATATTAAAATATATTATATAAATACATTAAGGAGAAATATAAATAAAAAATGAAGGTGGACTGTTGGAAAAACAGCTTCTTAAACATTACATTCAGAGATTTTCATGCTACTGATGCTACTCTGAAAGTGCTGGCTGAACCTGCACCTGCTCAACTTGCCTGTTTTATTGGACCGGACATGGTCAGAGCTGCCCATCATGCTCAGAGCTTTCCTTGCCAATTTACTTAAGCAATCATTAACAACTTTTTCAAAATCCATCTTCCCTACATCACACATGTTGGCTACGCTTGTTAGCAAGAGGAAAATCATGCTAAATCACTGATGCTTGTTTACTTGCTAATGCTAGCTGCTAGGTGTTACTAGCTAGTAACTGATCTCAGAGCAGTAAAAGCAGACCAGTTTACGGTTACAGACCAGAGTTTTATCCAGAACTTGTATGTGCAAACCACCAGTAAAGGTTGCTGGCCTCACAGACATGACTACACTTTTCTAAGAAATTGAAATTAGCAGAGCTTTCAATGACAATAGTTGACTGTGGCCAAAAGATGGCAATAATGTAAGGGATGGATGCACATCGCAATTGACAGTGATGTCCTTACAGAAAACCACTGATATATACAGTTAAGCCCAAAATTATTCATACCCTGTGCAAAAATTGCTAATTTCATATTTTTGTCTATGAAAAGGTGGACTGAGAAAACTTTGGTTTCAATCCATTTTAGTTATGGCAGATTACAAACCAATACATCAAATCTGGTTTCTTTGCTGTTGACTTAAAGGTTACATAATCAACATTTTAGGTTTTTATGCATGTCCATAATTATTCATACCCCTGTATGATCATAGAATGATCATGGAGTTTAAGCTATTGTTGGGTGTCAAAAGTAGGGGTCATCATTATTAATGCCAAACCTATAACCCACTACCCTTATGCAATCCCTTTTGCACCCTGTTATGTCATAAACTGAAATAAATTCAGTGACTGTGTGCATTCATTCTCACTTCATGGTCAACAGTCAAACCATTGACATGGCGAAGAAGAAGGAACTGAGTGAAGACCTTCGGTCGCGCATTGTGAATGCACACAAGGATGGTAAAGGCTATAAAGCTATAGGAAAGCAATTTCAAGTGCCAGTGGCTACGGTACAGAGCATTATCACCAAGTTCAAGAAGTTCCACACTGTAGAGAATCTCAAGGGGCGTGGCCGGAAACCAAAGATGACATCAAGATTGTCAAGAAAAGTTGTGAGACAGGTCAGCAATAATCCTCGGATCACCACCAAAGCTATCCTGAAAAACTTAAGTGACTCTGGAACCACCATATCAAGGCAGACACTCCAGCGCACATTGCACAATGAGGGCCTCCGTGGATGCCGGCCAAGGAAGACTCCACTCCTCCAGCCTAGGCATGTAAAAGCCAGACTAGCCTTTGCGAAAGCACATATCGACAAGGATGCAAGCTTTTGGTTGTCGATGCTGTGGTCTGATGAGACAAAAATGGAGCTTTTTGGCCACAGGGATGTGGCCTTCTTTGGAGAAGGAAAGGTGAAGCGTTCCAACCGAAGAACACAGTCCCGACAGTCAAGCATGGTGGTGGAAGCATTATGCTTTGGGGATGTTTCTCTGCCAGTGGGCCTGGCAATCTAATCAAAGTGAATGGCATCATGAAAAAGGAACAGTACATGGAGATATTGGAGGAAAACATCAAGCAGTCAGCAGAAAAACTTGATCTGGGGCAGCAGTGGATCTTCCAGCAGGACAATGATCCTAAGCACACAGCGAAAGTAGTCAAGAAATGGTTAAAGGACAATAATGTGACTGTTTTGGAGTGGCTAAGCCAGAGCCCAGACCTGAACCCGATCAAAAATCTGTGGAGGGAGCTTAAGAAACGAGTTTCAGCAAGAAGACCTAACCTCAATGACTTGGAGACCTTCGCAAAAGAGGAATGGGCAAAAATCCCTGCTGAAGTCTGCAGAAACCTGATCAGCAACTACCGAAAGCGTTTGCAAGCTGTCATTGCAAACAAAGGCTATGCAATTGACTATTAATCATGGGGTATGAATAATTATGGACAGGCATAAAAACCTAAAATGTTGATTATGTAACCTTTAAGTCAACAGCAAAGAAACCAGATTTGGTGTATTGGTTTGTAATCTGCCATAACTAAAATGGATTGAAACCAAAGTTTTCTCAGTCCTTCTTTTCATAGACAAAGACATGGAATTAGCAATTTTTGCATAGGGTATGAATAATTTTGGGCTTAACTGTATGTGTGAGTGAGTGTGTGTGTGTGTCATAACAGATTATGTGTATGACATTATATATATATATGTTACATGTATCTTGCTCTAATGCAGAATACATTATGTGTACTTTGTAAATACATTTTGCTAAAAAAAAATGTATAAAAGTGTATAAGTGTACTCTATAAGTATCTGTACACTGTATAAGTGTTCACCAAACAGTGATACTGTAATCGATTACTTTGACTTAAACAATTACAACGTAGCTTGCAGCGAAGAAGAACAATGTTTGTGTTATTCATTTGTTTAGTGTTCATGAAAAGCCGTTTTTGCCACCTTACTATATACAGTGAAGGTCAAAAGAATAACATGATAATTTCACATGTCTGTGTTTTCATACATGAGCGAAGCTAACAAGTGCAGCAGGCCTGACAAAAACCACCCACAGGACAAGAGCTTGCCAGTATGACTAATGACTTTTATTGACCTAATTTTATTCACCCTATAAAAGAGGCTTGAGTCAGACTATCTTGTGATACAAAGAAACTCTAAGCCGAATTTAATATTTTTAAAACAATAAAATTTTTGTGACAGCATTAAAATTGTATTGCCATCATTTAGTTTGACTCATCAGTCTTATCTTTCAGCTTATTTGCTGCTGAACATTGGTGAAGTATTTGCTCCCTGCAGTTATTTGTGTGTTCACACTTTCGTATTTATTCCATTTCCTCTGAAACCACCCCACGGAGAAAACTGAAGTGGGTCCTTAACAAGAAATCACTGCAAGACATTTCCAGGTGTTTTTTCTTTTTTTTAAATCCCATTTACTGTTCGCCCACACACAATGAAACATGAACAACAGCAACGTTAATGGAAACATTAAACGAAACCTGCTGCTCTTCTGCTCCCCTCAGAACAAAGAAAAATGTTAATGTGCTCTATGCTGACGACAGTCCATCAATTCTATTTCTTTAGCTCCTGAATATCTGGCCTCGAGGATTCAAGAGGAGTGTGACAACAGAGTGAAATTCTGGAAATGCGAGGTGGGGAATGATATCTGAAACCTTCCTCTCTGTTCTATAAATCGAAGTGCCTGCAACATTTTACATCGCTGCGCTGTAAGACGGACAAATGAGTGAATGAGTATCTGACACCGATAGACGTCAAGGCCTGTCTTTGTTTTTTTGTCTTTAAATCATCTGTTATTTGCAACAGTTGTGGAAGCTTAAACTTTCTATGTAACTACAGCGGACGAGCAAATTACAGTGGATTAACTCTACATTGTTCCTTCGTGCTCAAATCAACTGACACATCCCCACTTATTCAAGTCCTTAATTACAGTTTACAGCCTGTGGGTGGTTGGGACTGCTCTGATTGCAGCCGGTGGAAAGGAGAAAGAGGATGAGAGTGTGTATGAAGATGGCACAAGGGTGTCATAGTGAGGGTAAATACACTCACCAAGTATGCTAGCATGTCTAGTAGTATAATTTGTTCACACAAGATGTTCGGAGAGCTACTATAGCTTGGGAAAACTGTGTTAGCAGCATGTTGAGATCACTGAAGTGCCAGCAGAGAGGGGTGTAAATACTGCAAGTATTTCCTCCTTTTCCTCTTTCCACCATCTGGTATTAGCACTGAGCTCTCTCTAAAGCTCCATAACTGCCACATGTTGACTCTCCAGTCACTGTCTCTTTGTCATTTCATCTGATCGGACCTATTCCTTCTTCAGTGACCAGCTGACTTTCTATAAGGAAGCACTTCATTACTGCATGGCACAGCAAGCAGGTGGAACAGTGCTGTGAGGACGGTGTCTGTCTTGCGCGCACGGCCAGTCAAGATTTGATCATGCTGAAATCAAAACAGCCTCAGCGTTGTGTCTCTGCACGTTTTGAGTGCATGCTCAGCTTTGTGTGTGAGCAAATTATCTACGGTGCATGCACAAACGCAACACTGACCTGAGTCTTGCCGATGTGCGTTTTTCATGACGCACGTGTACAGTACTTGCCCCAGTAATAATATGTATCCCGAAGCCTTTATAATATTTGTATAATGAGTGCATTAAGGATGGGAATCAGAGTTGCACAATTAAAGCTACATGTAAGCTCTTTGGGCAAACCATAAATCCTCATTTTAAAACAAAATAAAATAGAACAGCAAATAAACCAACTGCATTATTGGCTGCTAATATTTTTATTTAGTTATTATTATCTTATTTTTTGTAACTAAAATGCAAATGTATTGGCAGTAGCATTTATAACAGCAAAGAAAGCAAAGAAGAGATGGGAGAAATATCCCTCAACCACGAAATGAGTATTGATGTGTAGTTTGCTGACCACAGGGCATTACAACAACCAGCATGAGCCAAGCAAACAAATAGAAATGTTATGAAAATTCCACTTTAACCTTTAATGTGAATATCCTTTTTTCATCTATGTATAATTACTGCCTCCAGTCCACTGCCAGTCAGAACAAAAGGAAACTTTTTTCACACCTAAAGGCAGGACCTGAGGATGTTAATAGTATGGTGAGGTTAATTTTTCATATTTCAGAAAAGGCAACAGATAACCGCCCAGGACTCACAAAAAAAAAATCTGTGTTAGTCCCGTCAATAAAACAAACAAGCAGTACATTATGAGGGATTAGCTGTCTTGCAACTTTTAATTATTGCTATGGCATTTCAGTGCCAGTTGTTTCAGTGTCAATTAAAATGTGGACTCACTCTCAGCAAAGGCGTAACTTAAAAAAATGCTTTCCACATTAAGTGACTGACAAACATTTACAATGTCTTTTTGTTTTCTTTATTTTTGTAAGACATTGTTTTATATTTTTGGACAATGTCATCTTTTGGTTTGGGACATGCATATTTCTCCGTTCACCAGTAATCAATGTGTTTAGTGAAATTGAACTCAGGTTTCCAAAAAATGTGGTTAAACACAGTTTTCATTTCATTCATGATTTATGAGAGGGGCAATTACTTTTCATAGGACCAGGTAGGTTTGGATAACTTTTCTCCATTAATCGTCATTTAAAAACTGCATTTTGCATTTACTCTGGTTATCTTTGTCTAATATAACAATTTGTTTGATGATCTGAAACATGTAAGTGTGACAAATATGCAAAACACTAGGAAATTAGGAAGGGGGCAAACACTTATTCACACCACTATACATGCAACCACATGCAACCCTGTTACTGACATGGTTCAGTCCTGTGCTAACACTAATGGTAGCCCATTGGTCAGTCCTATTTGGACTTGGTATTTACCCAAGCTTTTCTGACCAGACTGTGTGTGCAACAGTAACCATTTCAACACTGTTACCAATTTTACAAAAAGCAGAAAAATTAATTTCATTAATTTAAGTTTACCTGATTTATTTATCCTGGAATTTCACAACCATCAGAATCCACAGGTACCATCTTTTTCAGAGAAAACACTTATGCTAACACTAATTTGCACCCATGTTAAATATATATAAAACAAACACAGAGTGGAGGTCAAAGCTATTGGCTAGCAACCACCAATACAGAGCTGCATCCATAAACCGTAAGGGTGCAATGCAAAGGCTTGGAGAATGCTAAATAATGCCAAGTAATAAAATACCAGAACTTCATTCACTAAATTTGAAGCACTAGCATTCTGGTGTTATTTGCCAGTGGAAGGCCACACTAAGGCCCAGAATGAGATAAATAAGGATATTTGAAACTGTATATCAGGCAAAACTACTCCATTCAACCAGTGGAAGTAAGGTGAGCACAATAAGTTAAACGTATAAATGCAAAAAAGGTTTTAAACTCAGATTATTCAGTTTATGTCCCATATTTAAGTTTTTGGTGTTTTTGGCTTTATGCTGTTACCACCCATCATATGTAAATAAATGCTAAGTCAGTGTCAATCCTGTTATTATATCTTAAAAATATACAACAATATAACAATGAATGGATACAATAGATACAATAGAGCATGCTCATATGAAAAGAGCAGGTGAAACATATAAAATGTAAAGGGCAGGTTTGGTTTAAAAGGGCAGTGACCTCTTAAAGTAAAATACTCTATAATCTAACACAAAACTAAAAGCTTATCAAAACTTAAAAACACGTGGCATTGCCTTCAACAGCATATATTATCAAATGTATCTATTTAAGAAGCTATACCAAATATTAAAACTAGGTAGAACATCTTTAAGCCAACAGTGAAACATTCACAGGGGGTGGCGAAATAAGAACACTATCAGGTTGTTTATAGTGTTATGACAGATGATGCAGCTCCTTGGAGAGTAACCCGAGTGAAAATAGCCCAGGATTTTTCTCTATTTTCACCTCCAAGATCCTAGTGGCTTCACTGGAAATAAAAGCTCAGAAGCTTGAAATTAATAATTAAATTAATTTGTACTCTCAGAGACAAAAAAAGAACAAGACCCCAGGTCAGGATGAATCAGCGAGCATAGCTACTAATTGTTTATTTTCATAATGAAGTTAGTCAGAGGGTGTCATTGCTGTTGATGCATCACACTGGATTCTAAAAGCCTGAGTGGCAGCAGGATGATATCCAGCAGGAGAACATCTGGCATGAGCACACACTCCACTGTTGCTCAGCATTATGGCTCGCAATTAGGAAAACAACAAGGTAATGGTTGAAAAAGAGTACTATCAAAAAGGTGCGAAGGGAACTTAACTTTGATGTTTCATGTGGATAATTATTGTAATTCACTTTGAGTACTAGCCATTAGAGCTTTAATGTTAGGGAAAACGTGGGTTTGGTTATTATAAGTAGTTTATTGTACAACTGTTGCTGGGTGAAAGGCCTCAGTCCCTTCTGAATAACATCAATATACATATTCCATCAAAACAGCATGAATACGCTGCTATTCCCTCATTATAATGGCTTTTACAATGAAGTCTGACCCAAAGCATTTGGCGAAGTGCTGAAAAAAACTGATGCAATCTGGTTTCATCCGCCGGGAAACTGCTGTTGATGTACCACTGAATGTTTTCATCCCTGATGAAGTAATTAGGTGCAAACAAAAGGGCCAGCCTGGTAAATGTTGTGGGTATAGTGTATTTATTTTTCTGTGGCTTTTATTTAACAACCTCTCAGCTTAGCCATTATAAGAGCAGCGTCTAAAATAATTAGTCGTCTAAGTCTGGTCAGCATCACTGTCTAAACATTTGTGTGCAGTACAAGTGATAGTTGATTGAGGGTGATATAACACTTTGGCACAGTATATATTCAATTCCGTTTTTAATTCAGTTTTATCTATATAGTTTAAAATTACAACAACAGTTGCTTCACTTAATATTGAGCAAGCACTTGGCAACAGTGGAAAGGAAAAACTCCCCTTTAAAAGGAAGAAACCTCTGGCAGAACCAGGCTCAAGGAGGGAGCCATCTGTCACAAGCAGTTGGGGGTGAATGAAAAAGAAAAGAGAAGAGAGAATCAGGTGAGAGAAGTAAAGAAAAATTGCTCAGTGCATCAAGGGAAGTCCCCAGCAGCCTAGGCCTAGCACAGCCTCATAATAATGAATTACAATAGTCAAGCCTAGAAGTAATAAATGTATTAACTATTTTAAGTTAGGCGTCATTATGTCTTTAAGACATCCATGCAAATTAACTTATTGGCTTCATTTATAAATAAAGCTTGGTATCAAATGTATGCTATGCTTTTGTCATGATCCTGGGTCCTTTTGACCCAGCGTTTTGTTCTTCCTCTGTTTAGTGTTACTCTGTGCTGCCCGTGTGTTCCTGTGTCATGTCCGCGTTTCTTAGTCTGTGTCCTTGCATGTGTAAGTTCCTGTTTTATTGTGAAGGTCTGTGTCCTATGTGAGTGTTTTCAGTTTGCCTCCCTAGTCTCGTCACGTTAATCACTCCCAGCTGTGTCCCCCACCTGTGTGTAATCTCCCTTTGTTCTCTGAGTGTTTTTAAGTCGTGTCTTCTGTCTTAGTGGTTGCTGGTTCGTCTGCGTTAGTCCCCTCCGTCATTCTGTGTTGTTTCCCCTCGGTCTCCCTGCGTATCTCCATGTGTATTTCCCCGGACCTCCCTGCATCTTCGTTTCTGGTTTGTTTTGTTAGTTTTACCCAGTTTAGGTTTTCCAGTTTCATGTTCACCCACCATTGCTGTTTGTGCCCACTCCTGTAAATAAATACTCACCTGCACCAGAGCTGCCGCCTTTTGGGTCCTTTCTACAAACTCCACACGTCTGCCACACCGGACGTGACAGCTTTCTAATAACACTGCCTAAGGGAAGCATGTATAATGTAAATAGAACTGGTCCCAGTACAGAACCCTGTGGAACTCCGTAATTATCCTTAATGTGTAAAGACATGAACAAGCTGGAGTCTATTAGAGAGCTATCATTCACTGCAGCGGAGTACTTTTAATACATAGGACATATGTTCTAATCTTTGTGGTAAAATATTGTGGCCAACGGTATATAGAATGTCTCATAGAAATGAGTCTGCTGTCATACATCTGTTTGATTTATTCCTAACTGAAGAAGGTGGAGAATGAAAACTATGTGATCATGTGTCTCGCTCACTTTGTTTACCTAAATGTCAACCAGGCAGGACAGCCGAGTTCATTTACCCCCAGATTAGTGAAAGCAAACCATTTCTACACAGGCACTGTCCGGGGACTGAGAAGCCAACATGACCAGGTGAGTGCTAGTTATTCATTTTTACAAAGCAATCCTTGTAACTGATGCCATCACACCTAATTTTTCCCAGCGGCCTCTATGTTGTTGCTCTTTTTTCTCTACTCCATGTCTCGCTGAGTGTGGAAATGACAGGGTTATACGGCAGCTTCACCTCTCCCAACTTCCCCCAGCCTTACCCTGACAACCAGCACGTAGTGTGGAACATCACTGTCCCAGATGGCCACAGGGTCAAACTCTACTTTACCCACTTCAGCATGGAACTCTCAGACCAGTGTGAATATGACTACATCCAGGTACATGTAGGAGGAAGTCAGCATCCCATTATGTGCACTGACTTGGCATCAGTAGCTTGCTCACTAAAAGGCCTCTGACCTTGTCAAACCAGGTTTTGGCAGAGGGGAATGAAACCTTGCGGTTCTGCGGAGAGGAAGAGAAGAACCATGAAAGCACCCCGAGGAATACAATCATCCTGTCAGCCCGAAACCTCATGTCAGTGGTCTTTAGGAGTGACTACTCTAACGAGGGACGATTCACCGGCTTCCAAGCATTTTACACCTCAGAAGGTGATGCAAAATAGTGACATTTGTTGCCAGAAGGGAGACACATTTTTCTCAGCTGTAATTACACAGAACAAAGAGTAGTGAAGTTTCTACTGAAATGCAGTCTGCACAGGTATATGCAGCAATCTTTTAATTATTCACATTAAAAAAAGTCAGACAGCAAACTACAAATACAATGTAATATTTTGGAAAACAGCAGGAAAAATGCCCCACATCAAGAAATTATTTTAGAAGGCTCTTAATTTTATATATAATGTAAGTGTTATTTATTTATCATGGTTTCATTACAGGCCCTCTTTTTTATCTTCTCTTGGGATTTAAGTGTTGATGACTCTGAAGTTAACAAAAAAAATGTGTTTTCCCACAGTTAAACTGTTATTTTAATTGGCTGCAGTGGCACACCCCAGAGACTTTTGCAGAGCCTATGAAAAAACTGTTTTTGTGATCATTGTTTAGTTTCAGCTAATTGGGAGTCAGATTTAGCATGAACCAGATTCATTTAGTTTTAGCAGTAAATCAGTGGTTTTCAAACTTTTACCCTTATGCCCCAGTCCGGAAGCCAAAAAGACCCCTCACTGATCACATCCCCACTTCTTCTTCTTCTTTTTAAAAAAGTCAGACATCCACAATCAGAACCATCAGAAGAGCATCCGAGTGTGTTAACTTAGCTTCAGTCCAGTTTTCTCTTGGCTTTCCACACTCCACTCCACCTGTTTTGGCTCCATACGCCACCAATGGGACTCCACAGTTGGAGAACCACTGCAGTAAACACACCTGAGTTAGAAAAGTGTCTTTTGTTTTTATCTCTAACAAGTTTTGAAGGCCATGATGGCATATGCACTTTAGGGCGATGTAAATCAAGCAAATAATCATCAGATTGCTTGGTAGGCTAAAGGTTTTAGCAGATTTATACTCATTCTCAGGTGTGTTCATGGATGGGGGAGGGGATGCATATTTATTGATTTACTCTGTCACAGACATCAATGAGTGCCTGTCCAAGGTAGAAGGGGAGAGAGTGTGCGATCATTTTTGCCACAATTACATCGGTGGCTATTACTGCACGTGCAGACAAGGATACCTTCTCCATGACAACAGAAGATCCTGCACAGGTAAGAACGATACAGAGCGAGGCTCAAGAGGCATGTTTATCTGAGCTCAATCACTGTGGGTCAAAAGCTATTTAGCAGGGTGCAACGTTAAGAACTTGGTATACAATTTCTGACTATATTGATTTGTAAATAGGGTATTAGGTGTTTCTGGAGCTAAACACGCTGCTGCTCAGATCCTCTCAAATCTGAAACAGCCGACACTATTTACAGTGAAGAAAAGCAGGTGTCTGACCTCTGCTTTGAGACATTAGCAACAACACATTCAATTTCCCTGCATTCACTGACGATGTAAACACATGAAATGGCCTAATCTTTCAGTTGGCACAGCGGCGCACCCCAGAGTATCTTTGGGTTTTTTTAAGGCCATTAAAACACGAATAGTTCCTTATCAGACTTTTGAAGACGGGCATAGAAATGGGATCAGACTGCTGTGTCGTAAACTTGGATTTAAGTCTAATTGTTGTCATTTGTCATTCAAAATGCTCTCATTATTCCCTAATACTGCAGGAAAAAAAACATCTCCCCCCCAAAAAAACAATTTGCTGATATTTCACACAGGGCACACACTTGCCGGTGCTCCGTACTGGATTTCATTTTGTCATAGCTGGCCTGTGCTCACTAATTTCAGACTGAAAAAGCATACTGATGCACAAAGTAGTTGATCTCTGCCAGCTGGTGTAAGGCGAGGTTAATTACTGTCGATTCCTGAGGGAAAAGCGACTTCAAAATGGCATTAAAAATTGATACCTGTGTGCAGCACTAATAATGTACTGACACAAGGTAATTAATCACAATTACGAGCTGATGTGCCTTAAATTATTATTCTTTGCCAGAGGAAAAAGGGTGACAAAACAAATCATGCGATGAATAGGCAAAAATGATTATCTGCCTACAGATTGTACTAATTATATGAATTACAGCAACTCTGCCTCTTTGCAATCCTCATTTGTTTTTGTCTGAGGCAACATCTGCACATTTGCTGGGACAAAAAGGCAAAACCTAAATGAATCTCATCATTTATGATGCCAGGAAATGTTTCAATTGATGTGAAACAATTATTTTGTTCTAATCAAAAACTCTTTAAAGCCAGCACTTCAGAACCCAGCAGCTGTCGGTACAGCTTTACAAAATGGTTAAATCAGTGCCTCAAAATGATCACTTTTAGTGCATGAGTCTTCTTCGCAGTGCCGTGCCAGAGCCAGGTGCTGACGTCTCCTTCGGGGGTTCTGACTAGTCCGGGTTATCCGAACCCCTACCCACCTATGAGCCGGTGCAACCACACCATCCGTCTGCCAGAGGGCTCCCGAATAATCCTGAACTTCCTGGAAACCTTTGACATAGAAGGACATCCACAAGCCCCCTGTCCGTATGATATGTTGAAGGTCAGTTGTTTGACTCCAAAGTCTGAACACACACAAGCTAATGAATGAGCAATGTATTCCTCCTCATGCGGTTTTGCCACCAACTTGTCCTGCTTGGGTGATATACTGTATAGCTATTGTGGTTTCATGCATATTTAGCCAGACATCAGTTAGGACTGAATCATGCTTATTTATTTATTTCTATCTAATGTCCCCACATGAAAGATTTCAACAGCTGGAAAAGAGTATGGGCCCTTCTGTGGCCCAACGCCACCAGATCGGATTGACACGGGAAGTTATGACGTGCATGTTGAGTTCAGGTCCGACTCTAGTGGAAAAAACAAGGGATGGAAGATCAAGTACACCAGTACCGAGACAGAGACCCTTACTTTGACTTCAGACTGATGGCACTACAGTTCATGGAGTCTTATTCTAATTGTCCTTATTTTGTGTAAGATCTTGCTATTCTTTGTTACATAGACAAATAAAAAGAGATTAAAATGAGACTGTTGTATCATTTAGATCCTCTTTGCTCATTACAATCAATACTTTGTGTCCAACTTTTAACCTAACAGTGTGCAGTCAGACAAGCATTTTCATTAACTTGGGTTTCCTCAAATTGCTGTGGGTGATTTCAGTCATCCTCTAATCTAGCCAAGGAATTGAAGAAATAAGAAAATCATTTAAGAAGGTCTAGATGTCAGTAAGTCTGGTCCAAGAAGCGCTGTATGCTAGTCATTTAACCTTCATACATTATGCAGCTTGTTCTTAAACAATCCCGGCTATGCTCCTCTATCAAAACAATCATTATAGGGTTATTTAGTCCAAAGAAATTACTTATCCACACAACATTTCCTCCAGCCGTGTGCCCCTCAGATGGTTCAAAAGTGCATGTCTGAATGTGTCAGTGAGTGACAGAAAAATACTTGTGCTGATTTATATTTTATTGTTTCTTCTGCTCCAGTGTTTTGATTTCCTTCCTCCTCCTCCCGCAGAATTAGGTCAGCGCAATTTTTCAGTGAACGTGTGACTTTCTTAAACCACAGTTTGTTAGCTTTGATTGAGCTGTTTTTCCCAGCCACACATTTTGTAGTTTGGAGGCAACAACCCCAAGCATGATGTGTACTGACCCACAGATCACCTCGTCATTTGCAACCCAACAGAAATACGAGGTCCTGTGTGGACATGTGCTCTGTAAGCTGTCAGCCCACACGGGATTAAGGCTTGTTTACAGCATGAAATACCAGACAGTCCTCGGGGCTCCTGTGTGCTTACCGAGCAAACCTGCAGTTCTTACCTGAGCGCCGTTAAGTCATAATCTAATCCGCATAGAAGGTGTGAGACATGACGGAGCAATTGACCGCTCCTGTGCTCTCGCGCGCTCACTCCTAACTGTCCAGCCTAGTTGGAGCTAATTCCACAGGAATTACGCACACCATGAAACCCATTAACCAGCTGTTGAAAAATATCCAGCCGCAGCACGCTGCCAGTAGGCTGTCAGGTTTATAGCTAATATGCCCATCACTATTACACTAGTGCACGAACTCAGTTAAGTTGCTATAGAGAGAAATATAAAGTCTCAATATCAGAGACAGCCGCTTTTTTGTCATTGGTAATAATGTTCCTGACCACGCATACTCCTTCACCTTCACCAATAGGTGTTTAGAGTCTTCAAATTTAATATCACTAAGGAGATCCCTTGGTTTTAAGGCCAAACAATACTGCTGTGGCACTTTACAGTGCAAAGCCTTTGAGGAAATCTCAAAAGTACTGAACTGTATTTTTTTTCCCATTTGGATTGTATTGGATTCTAAAGGCTTTCAATATCTGTCACAATAATGTGGGACAACAGCGCGGTGGAAAGTCTGAAGGCACATTTAATGAAAAAATAAAATAAAAATCCCTCCTCCACCATTTAACATGGATAAATATGTACCACCACACACAATTTCCTTTAGCTACTTGTGGAAATTAAATATGAAACAGCCTCCTACAACCTGCAGTTTTTCTTGCTGATGAGCTAAGGCACAACTTTTTATTTTTTTGGGTATACATGGACACAATACAGAGTAATTATAAGCTGCTTACAAATGGTGCGCTTAAAGGGTATCTAATATGAAAGTACAAGCTGGCAGTGACATTGTAATTTCGCCACAACATGAAAAAGAAGAGGTCTTTCTGCAAATTCAGATCCGTCATTTGTGCTCATTGTTCAGCACACAGATGACAGGCATGAGAAAAGATACATCCCCATGAGTCACATGGACACTGCACACGCTGTCGACACCCTCTTACATCACACTGCCAGCAGACTCATGCAGAACTTCCACAAGAGTATGTAACAGAGCAGCCATGGAGTGATGCTGGATCTACGCAAGTCAAATATGAAACTAAGCTACAATGTCACACACACGGGGGTCATATGAATTAAGATGCATCTAACTTTTTATTATTAAAGCAACGAACGTGTCTGTGAAACCAATTCAAATATATCTGGCCAATTTTTGCCCCCCCACTTTTGTATTTATTCCCGTTTCTGCACTCATCATTATTTATGAGGTATTTCTTCTCCTCTTTCCTCCATGTAAAGATTCCATAAAACATCACAAAGTGAAATTTCACATTAGGGTGCACAGTTTTGACAAATATTTCAAGATTTTTCAGCACACTTGTTAAAAAACTCCTTGAATTTTAATGCAGTTTCCAAAAATAGCTAAAAAATATGACTTAAAAAAAATGCATTAACAAGGCAATATCAGGATGACCTGGATACCAGATTTTCACTTTAAAACAGCAGAAGCTAATTTATGTGTTTAGCTTTCTCTAACTAATTAAAAGTAAGTTTTTACCTATATGTAAACTAAAGATCTAAAATCTCAAATGCAGTGTGTCCCTTAAATCATAGCAATGTTTAAGGGGCAGCAGAAGGCAAAATTTAAAAAAAATAGTGTAATTGTGACTATAAATGTAACAGGCAGCCTTAAAACAACAGTTCTTCATCTTTTTTTAACTTTTTCACTACGATAAAGCAAATAAATGTGAGTTAGATGAGAAGACCCATTTTATTTAAATACACAACAGTGAACCTTGGACTTTGGCCTAGAGGCGCAGCAACTTTTCTGTCAACTAGCGAGGTTGCTAGAAATAGGAGAATCTCCCCAAATACTGAGTTATAGCTTTAAGTTTAGATTTGTTTATCTGTAGTTATTCTCACAGCATGAAACACAAAATAAGAAGCCAGTTAGAAAAAAATAGATCCAAGTGGTTAATGTCTTTGATAAACATGACTTATGTAAATCATCCGGCTTCCTCTTGAGGCAAAAGCATTCAAGTGGTTTTGAAATCTTACAAAGTGTCAACACTTGGGATTCATGTATTCCAGCAGTTTTGTTATTATCAGTAACGCAGGGCAAAAATCCCACTCTGCTGGCCCTGAGGCTGGTAGTGTGAATTCTTATCAGTCTGTGCTCAGGTAGAGTCTCGGCCTATTTGCCGCCTTGGGCTGGCTTTTCTACGCCCTCCTCCTCCTTCCTCTTCTCGCTGGACTGCTGGCTGCCGCGCAGCTGTGTGTTGCTCCTGATGGATTGCACGGCCTGAATCTGCTGGAGACGTGCGGTCAGCTCAGCTTCGCAGGCCTGCAGCAGCGCGGACGTCCTCGCTCTGTCCCAGCCCAGCACCTGCTCCATAGCTTCCACCCCTCTGGACACTACCATCTAAAGACACACAGAAGGGAGCTCCATGTAGTGGAAATGGGAACATATGAGGCGATACGCTGGCTTGCCCTACTAACATAAGTTTATGAATGCAAATGAAGATGGTTGACAAAGTCTTGTGCTTACACTGTACCTAAAGTAAATGGGATTATATCAGAACTGATGACGCAGGGGTGTGTTTTAAGTGTGTCAGGATGGGCAGTTTCACATGCTTGCTTTGATCATTTTGCAGCAGACTCACTGGGGTGTGTTACGACACAAGCCTTACAGCAGAAGGAGTGACGTGGGAATGTGATGACGAAGGACCATTGAAGGGAGTTGCCCCACATTGCTGCGATATGTAAATGCACCTCATTCGCTGGTGCCTGTCTAAATTTGCAGTTTGAACTTCTTAGTAGTTCTCAGAAAGAATGGATTCTGTGCGACATTTACAATACCCACAGATAAACGTAAAAGTATTCGTAAAAGTACATTTGGGGTGTTTTTATTTGCTGATGCTTTGAGGCAGGCTTAATGAGAGTTGTGTGAGTAGGCTACCTGCAGATCTCCAGTGGAAAGCCTGGTCTCTGGCGATGTTTTGCCTTTCAGGACCATCAAAGTCCTGGACATAAATCCAGAAGCAGAGTCCACCTCCATTCCATCCGGCACGTCCACATCCCCAGCACCTGAGATATTGAAACGGGTTTCAACACATTTCAAAACATTTTAAACATAGTAAATCATTACTTCAGGTGGGGTTATTAAACAACAACAACAGGTCCACCTAGTGACCAAAAGATAGAAGTGCAGCTCTTCCCTCATGAGAAATTAAGAGAATGAACCGATAACAAATAAACTAAGACAGAAAAATAACACATGTTGACTAATAACATCTGCGGTTGTTTGAACCTCACCTAGAAATAAAAATACATATTTTAAGTTTAGTTTATTTATTTTGCTGCCCTTCTGTGTTTGAATGTGTGTTAATGTTAGATTGAAACAGGTATCAAAATAAAAAAGCTGCTTGTATGAATGGGTGAATGAGGCATGTTGTATAAAGCGCTTTGAGTGCTTAGGCAGAGTACAAAAGTGCTACATAAGAACCAGTCAATTTATGTCTCTTGTTCTTAAATATAGAGAAAGTTTATGTATGATTAACTTTTCACATTTATTGTTTTCTCAAATTTCCTGATTTGACCACCCCTCCTCGCTGGCTAAAGTTAAGTCAGTGATGTCTTTGACCCTCATCTAAAGAACTACATCTGGGGCCATTACTTATCTTGAGGGCTTCATAGTCATGGGACTATATTGATTATTTTGCTGGGTGTATTCATGCATATTGAGCACAGCTATTGATTACATATTTGTTACGCAGAGGGAACTGTATAAGCACCCTTTTCAAATAAATTTTTTTTTTTTGTTAAGCCACATAATAACACTGACCTATTCAGTCATAAAAACGTACCTCACTCAAGGGATGAATCTTGAGTTATGCATGTTATGTCTACACATAACAGACATCTTAGATGAGCATCAATTTTAAATTGTATCTTTGGACACTTTGTTACCACAGCCTGTCTCAAAAACACATACTGTATTTCCTTTTATGCTTGCACATTTCAATAAATTGTTGTTCCTTTTTCCATTTTCATAGTAAAATATGAATGACGTGCTGGTCAGTCACAGGAGCACGTTCAGTGAGAAAGTGAGATTACCAAAAAGCACCACTGAACGACACAGGAAATCATTACTGCCCGTGTCCATCTCCCTGTACAACTCCTCCATCTAACACACTGTAAACACTGCAATAGTTACACCCTTTTGCACACGCTCTACAGTAAAATAGCAAATGACAAAGTTCACAGGTTAGAGGGAAATACCAATCATATATATTTCACCTCTGTAATATTTTTGATATTTATAATTGAATGATTTGTATTTGTTAGTGCTATTTCTTAGATTTGTTAACTTTGGAACATATTGTATTATTTAATTAGTTTAGTCTGTTACTGTTACTGTCTTGGATCAAATGTAACCCACATAATTTTCTTAGGGATTATTAAAGTATTCTGATTCTTTCCAGACACTATTACATGGTGGATCAAAGTCTAACTTTTGTGCGTTCATATTTCTATCATTTTTGACAAGATCCTCAACCCCATGGGCTAAAATGCAGCACCAAATCATGACAGAGCTTCCAGTGTGTTTTACAGACGGCTGCAGACACTCGGTTTTGTACCCCTCTCCTGACCTCCTCTGTGGACACTGATGACAATATAAACCAAAAATCTCAAATTCACTCTCCAGTTCTTGAATAATTTGGCGTACCTCACCCATTTCTCCCAATTTCCCTTCCATAAGAATGGCTTCTTGACTGCCACCCTTCCACTGAGACCATGTCTGATGAGGCTTCTGTGAACAGTAGATGGAACAACTGATGCACCTCAGAAGCATCTCTGTGTGTGTGTCAGCTCTCTGCTTTGTTCTTCTATTTCTTCATGACATGACTTACATTGACTGTTCATCTGCTGTAGATACTTTGCCACTTCTTTTGTCCTCCAACTGTCCAGTTTACTCAAATGTTTTAAGAACACACTGCACACCATGCTAAGAAAAGCCAAAGGTTTGGCATGTTTTTGGCAGTCACCATGTTGGCACATTTTTACCTTTGGCATTTTCATTGATTCAACTAAAAAAATGGAAACAAATTATGTGTTTTTGCCTCACACTGCTAGTAACAAAGTGCCCAAAGATTCAATTTAACATTGGTACTTTGCTATGCTGTCTGTTATGTGTAGACAAAACGCTGGCTCATCCCTCGAGTTAGGCGCCTTTTAAAGCTTGTTTCATAGGTCAGTGTTAAGTGGCTTAACAAACCTCTCAGTGGAATACCTTCCCTAAAAAAGGTCAGGTACAAGGACTGCACTGAAAATGAGTACAAAAAACAGCCAATGCACAAAGCAAAATGTCAAAAAAGCTGAAGCGCAAGGCTTCAGCCTTGGAAAAACTGTTGCTCAAGGCTACCTAGAAGAATTACAAAAAAGTCAGGCTCACTGGAAGCAAAATATAAAGAAATAAAGGGTGGCTCCAGACTTTTGCACAGTACTGTAGTTCACAGAGTTTCTGTATCCCAGCTTGAATAATGACACAGAAACAGCTTTCTATGCAAGACTTAACTTGTTACAGAGTTTATATTGTGTATCCGTGTCACACTACAATAATCAGGGAATCTGATTTTCATATATTTATCTCAACAAACTATTTCCATACAGTAAACATGGCAACCACCTTAAAATGACACAGCCGTACCTCCCTGAGAAGGCTGACTTGTTTCTTCCTGTTGTCTGTTCTCCTGCTCCACAGTTTTCAGGTAAAGCTGGAGCAATTCTTTGGATTGCCTCTCTTGCTCTCTTCGATCTAAAACCCTCTGCAGCGTCTCCTGGAGCTCCTGGGCCTTTTTCTCTTGGAAGCCCAGAGCAGAGGCTAGTTCAGGGCATGGGGCATCCACTAAGGTCTGAAAAAGCAAAGTAAAACAATAAAATACAATTTGCGGCTCCTATTTTTAGATTGATTAACACACTTAAACACAGACAACAGCACATGTCGACAGCAAAAAGAACATCCCATTAGCCCGACCTATTATTTATGTGATTAAAAATAGTGACAAAGAAAGAGTGTTTATCACTTTCTTATACTTGACATATAATGTTGGTACCTGTAGGTCCGCCTCAGACATGAGAATAATGCTAGTCAGGTCCTGCTTCAGCTGCTGAGCCAGTTCATACCAAGGTGCTACAGTACTGGAGCTGTCCACAGTATCAGTCTCCAGCAACACAGAATCCCTAGCCATCCAAGCTGTGCCACCATCAACTAAAAGTAAATATCAAATTAACAGAAGGTGATGCATTCCCAGGATATAAATGATTGATGATAAAAAGGATGCAGAAAAATGTCAGACAAAAGTAAACCTGCTTACTCCTGCAAGGTGGAGACCACGTCTCTTTGTCATTCAGTAGCATGAATTTTGTGTTTGAGGGTAAACACAAAAAGTAAGCCTGATCTTCTACTACTGTCCCATCATTCTCTAGGACCACTGTGACTGAGTCACTGGAGTTGAACCCAAGACACTGTCGACCTGTTAAAAGAACAGAGAAACTACAAATATTATAGAGTGTCCCAGATTATTTTTATACTTCAAAGTGTTTATCCATCCATCCGATTCAATATCCCAGCTGACTGTTGTGGAAAGATGCGCCGCAAGTCCAGTTTAGCATAACAAATTAACCTCACATGCGTGTCTTTGGACTGTGGCGGGGGAACCAGCAAATCCAACACAGATCTTTCTCTCTGTGAGGCGACAGTGCCGCCCATATTTCAGAGGAAAACAATCAGTATTAGTGTATCCCATAAGTCAAATATTCAAAGCAGTAATACCTCAGACACCACCTGTTCATCAGGTGATTCAGCATACTTCCACATGTCAAACAAGTCAGTCCATTTAAAGAGTCAACAGCCCTTTCTTTAGAGCTGCTCCTATTTGCAATACAAAACATGTCTTACTTCCACTGGCTTTTAAAATTGTACATGTTTTCTAACAGCTATAAATCAGCACCTCTAGTTTAATAGTGCCCCAGCTCAATATTTCATATACGAGTATTTATTTATGTATATTGAATAGGAATAAAGGCAATTGATAACTTTAAGCTAGCTTCAAAACCAAGAGGGGGGTTTTCAGATAGCACCCTAGTTTTGTCACTGGCAGTTACAGGAGACTTTATCAGAATCAGAAACACACTTCTAGTATCTTCATGTAGGCGGCTTCAAAATCAAGGACCCAGCCTTGTCTCCTCCAAGCTCTGCTGACACATATAACAATCAAAGATGTAGAAACACTTTTATTAAACAGAGAAAAATGCAAAAAAAAATCTGGGGGCAACGCCTGGTGACTAGCCTTCTAGGAATGAGCAGGAAGAGCAATGACTTTTCATGTTTAGCTTCTGCAAGTTTAAACACGATGGATAAAAATGGAGATGCTGCTTCTGCTGCTGCTACCACACACAACTAGATAAGTAAGCTTATCGACAGCAATAGCAATAATCACCTCAGCTGTAATGTTGGTGCCTCCCAACACTCTCAAAAATCACTGAACATATGAAGTTCTTTCACTTTCGCAATAAGAGAACCCCGCTTTTAGCGCTCAGCACCAGTGCAAACTAAAATGACATTTAAATACAGCACCCACAACCTTTGACTGCGTGAGACGGTACTTCACGTCACTGTCACACACCCGTTCAATATTAATGAATATATAGCTTTCATTAAAGAGAAGCTCTAGCATGATAAAGTTCAGGAATGTAAAGTCATGACAACTTACCTTTTTCCTTAAGCTCATCTATGGAAGGAGCTACTACCCCATACGATTTTTGTCGTGTGAAATTACACACCTTACACGGTTTATCCGTCATTCTCGTCTGCGTTTAGAGAAGCAGATTTTGTGCTTTCTTTTACCTTAATACTGACAATTACCGACAGCAACTACCACCACTATCCTCGAATACGGAACTGCCGCCGCGCCGCTATGGAATCTGGGATATGTAGTTTAGCACATACAAAAAAACAATTCGAACAGGAAAACGCGGGAGAAAGAACTGCGTTTGTGTTTACAGTTTGAATATAACGCTATAACCTCTATAGCGCTAATTTGAGTGTATTTTTAAAAAAAAAAAAATCTTGTATTAACTATTTCCAAGCTCTAGGCATAAGAAATATGAGAATAATAGCATGTCCTTCAGAGGAGCTCCTGTTTTAAAGGTGGACTACCGCAAGTGACCGCTAGATGGCGACCAAAAAGTCTGGCCTGACAGTGGAGTCCAGTTCTTTCTTTCTTTTTTTTCTTTCTTAAAGACATTTGGTTGGTTAATTGCGTGGTGAAAATAAATAGCTAGGGAGCAGGTGGAAGAGAGCCTGGAGAGGTGGAGGTATGGTCTGGAGACAAGGGGAATGAAAGTCAGTAGAATCAAGACAGAATGTGTGTTTGTGTAACAGTGAAACCACCAAGAGTACAGATACTGAAAAGGGGGTGGGTTTAAATAGTTTAAATACCTAGGTTCAGCCATCCAAATCAGAGAGTGCAGGCAGAGTGGAGCGGGTGGAGATGATTATCAGGGGTGATTTGTAACAGTTGGATAGCAACAGCGGTGAAAGTAAAGGTTTATAAAATGGCACTGAGACCTGTATGCTTTGGAGACTGTGGCACTGACACACACACACACACACACACAAAGGAGGCGGAGCTGAAGGTAGCAAAATTGAAGATGTTAAGATTTTCATTAGGAGTGACCAGAAATTAAAAATCAGAAACTAGAAGTTAGAAATGAGTACATGATAGGGACAGCTCAAGTTGAGCAGTTTGAAGACAAAGTTAGAGAGGCAAGGCTGAGATGGTTTGAACATTGTGCAAACGAGAGGAAGTGGATATACTGGACTAAGGATGTTGAATGTGGAGCTGCCAGGCAAGAGGAAAAGAAGAGAATCGGAGAGGAGGTTCTTGGATGTAGTGAAAGAGGACATGCAGAGGGTTGTGTGACAGAAATGATGCTAAGGATGGGATGAAATGGAGGCAGATGATCTCCTGTGGCAACCCCTAAAGAGAGAAAAAGAAGACTGCATTATATGGTCCAAAAATGCACCACTTACATCACAATGTCACCTGAAACAATCCCTTTTAATGCTGTAAGTCTAGCATTTTGGGGTCTGACTTTTAGGGGGTTGCTGTAGCAAATGACTTTATAGTTTTATTTATTTGTTTTTCTTATTTATGAAATAGAGTAAATAAGTAGTATCTTCTTGCTGTGAATTCATTAAGTATTGTGATTTCTGAAGGGGCCCCGGGCAAAGCCATATTAAGCTATTATCTGGTGGCTGAATGCAAATCCGTTTCAACAAGTAGGGACTTACCACACCTCGTGACTAAGCTGTTGGCTTTGTTGTATAGATTTTTTTTCTTGTTCTTTAGGCGCAAGGGTGGGTTCAGCTGAGGAAATGATGAAGCTGACATTAAGTCTAAAGGTAGAATAGGCTCTACTATGACAAAAACAAAACAAACAGACAAAACAAATAAAAACAATTTACAAAAAATAAGTTTTCTTGGCAGTGAAAGAAAGACAGTCATCAACATTGACCACGCAGAAGTCTTAGTCTAAGATCTACTGAAGGTGTGTGAGCATGAGAATGTGCTATGAGGAAGCTGAAACCGAACTTGATGTGCTTTTATATTGTAGCGTTTCAATAACAGACAGTAAGAATGGGGAGTGAAACTTTGGAGTGAGACTCATCCTGCAGTGTCCCGTACTCCCCTGCAGGAGGCAGCAGTGCATCTTAAAGCATGTTGCGTGGTAGAAATATACCAGAATAAGAAGTGTGGCAGAAGGAACAGAAGAAGAAGAAGATGGCATCCAACGACCAAGCTGAGGCAACAACACAGGTCTCTATATGCATTAAAAGCGGTTTCTTTTTAATGTCTATTTGCGGTAGTGAACTGTTTTAGATATTTCGGGGCTTTAGATGTCTTAACGTTGGCATCACGTGCCTGGAAATGCTCACAAAGTTAGAGATTAGCATGCCTACTAGTTAGCATGCTAGCTAGGTTACGAGTCAAAAGTTGTCACTGAGACATGAGTGTGTTTACAAGTGGGCAGGAAGGGGCGTCATTTAGAGTTGCCATATTGTGTCGAAAATAATAGGGCATAGTTACTAGATTTGCCATTGTCATCAAACGATTCAGCTGTACAATTGCATCTGAGCGTGTAGCCTCGTCTTACTGTGTGCAGATAACTGTAGGTGCAACTCAAAGGTCAGTGTAGGCAAACAAACCTGATGGTTTCTGTTGGGTTGCAGTCACAGTGTTGGCTTTGAACTCACCAGCCCCCCGAAAACAAATGTCACCGAAGGTTTTTATTCATGTATGTCACCCGTGACTTCTGTACTTTTTGTTGCTACAGCTGAGATGCTGTTTTCAGAAAAAAAGATGTTTATATATGCTGTAGAGAAATATAAAAGTTTTTTTTATGTACATAGTTGAGAGCTAACGGCTTTAAGTGTATAGAAAGTGTTTACCAAATGCAGAAACTAATAAAGTCAAGGAACACTGTAATCAAGGAACTTGTGTGGATTGACAGTATTTACAAGTACTTGTAAAGTTATCACTCAGTTTATGAGCAACAGATTTCTACAAATCTACAAATGAATGCTGGCATGTGCCAGTTCAGTACTTTTTTTCTTTTTTGAAAATGCCATTCACGTAGCAGACAGGTCAAATTTCTCAGTGTGGGCAAATTATTTCTGGAAGTAAAAGAATCTGTTAAGCTATAACTATAGTCTAGTTATGTAAGTTGGTAGGCTTTCAAATATATTCTAAAATATTTATCTGACTCCACTTGAATTTGCTGGTTTCATGTTTGGACGTTACTTTTTATATAAGTAGCAATGACACTTTTAATAAAAGTTTCAACGTGACATAAGGCTGGAAGCATTTTCACATTACAGGCATGGGCCTGTTCAAGTCTACAATAGTTTTTCTGTTTCCCCTTCATCTGTGTGAGTTGCTTAGTTACAATAAACACTTTAAATACATTTTTATTGTTTTTAAAATTCTCTAAACAGTAACTGTAGCGTAGGAGTTAGAGCAGCTCATCTACTAATTGTAGGCATACAGACTGTTGCTCAAGTGTGCTTGCCAAAGTATCCTTAAGCAATTTCCTAACCCAAGTTGCTTTCTAATGTGTTCATCAGAATGTGTGTGAATGTTCCATAGAAAGTGCTAAGGCCTAGAAAAAAGTGTTTGTATGAATGGGCAAATGAAGTGCTTTGAGTGCTCAAATGGAAAAGCACTATATAAGAACCAGTCCATTTATATCATTAATGTTTTCTTTCCCAATCTTGTGGAAATGACAAATAGCCTTTTTTTATTTATTTATTTATTTTCCTGCCCATAGAACAAAATCTGTCCATATTTTACTACAAGCACTGCTCCATAAACGTCACAGTGAAATGGATACCCTTCCACAATCAACTTATTTGTGTTGTGAATTTTCCCTTCTTCACAATTTCTACAGTTTCCCATCTGTTACTGTACATAGGGAAATGTTTATGGAGTACAGCATGAAGCTAAACTCTTCACCATGATGAGAACAGGTTAAAAAACTTCTGAGTTATGACTGTAGTTAACTTTTGACAGAAGCTAACAGGAAGTTAGGTAGGTAGTTAGTTTGATGCTTGCAGCTGTTTCTAGAACTCTGTCTTCTGAGTTTATTACGTACCTGCAGAATCATACAGCAGCACAATGCATTCAAAAGCTTTTCAAATGCACGAGAGTTGCTCACATTTATGCACCCGACACCACAGAAGTAACTTCAGTCACAGTAAATTATCCCCAAAATTCAGGCAGTTTTGATCAGGATCTAGCAGCAGATAATATTGTGTTCTGTACTTCACACAGGCTCTGACAGGGTTCAGTCTGTATCTAACGGGGATCCTAATAAATGAAACTATTTTTAAGTGTAAGAGTTGCCTGATCAGTTTGCAAAAATTTGCCAAAATGCGAAAGAGTGCTGAAGCACTTTGCATAAATGTTGTTGATATGCCTGAAAGAAGCCGTGAGGCCTATTATTGTAAAAGTGTCCCATACCTGAATAACCGAATACTATCACTTTAATAGATAGAGCCAGCAACGTTACATACCGTGTGCTTGTAAAGGGCGACCATAGTTACCAAGCTTCAAACTGACATTACTTCTGTTTTCCACTAGATGGCACTCTAATACAAATGTTTGTTTATGTTCCCAGCCTGGCCTTCTGCCTGGAAAAGATGGAGCACGTAGCCCCAGAGAAGAACTGGTAAGAATTTATTCCTTAGTCTGAATTACATGAATTATTGGTAAGGAAACATTGACTGTAACCACAAAAACATTAAATGAAGCTAATGTAAGTAATGTAAGTGAGAGCTGGAAAGAAATAGCAGCTTGGATCAAACGATGCAAATATTAAATTACATTTCCTGTAAAGAAAACAAAAAGCAATGAATAGGGTATCATAATGGCTGGAAATAATATTTCAGATATTCTCACATGGCACACGCTGTGATTCTTAATACTAGTGCTCAGAAGTGTGGATTTTTCAAAAACTCAAGTATTAGTGCGATTTTGAAAGAATGAAAATCTTCTAATTTCTTGGCTTGATCTGGTGATGCATAGTTGAGGAAGATTATGATGGTTTTTCTCTCCCCCCCCCTAAGATCTGATAATTTAAAGACTTTTATTTGGCTGTATTACACATTCCCCAGGGAGATCCAGTATTAAAGGCTTCCAATTAGCAGACAGTCACTTTATACATCACAATGATGTCCCCAAGCTGTAATGAGAGTATACTTTATGTTCTTGGTCTTTAGAGAGGAAAATGGTCTATTTTAACAGCAGCAATGGGTTCCACAGTTTCTTTAATCATGCATAGCATAAAACTTTGACTGCACATCTTTGTTGTTCTTTGTTTATCCTTCTTTTTTTGTAGTCTGTGTCAGAATTGGGTCAGGAAAGTCGCTAATTTGGAGTTTCTTCGCCATGTAGTCTCCTATGCAAACACAAAGGGCACTTGAAGGTGTTGGTCCCTCAAAAAGGTGTTATAAGGTGGTGTTTAACAAGAATAAATGTCAGTTTTTCTCTTCAGTAATGTGCAGAGTGTTTATAAGGCATGCTTGGCCCAAGCGATGACTATAACCAGGAATGTTTGGTAATTGCTAAGTGGGATGGAATCCATCCCAGGTACACTCACTGTCCTTGTATAGGCACAGCATGCAGGTTATAGAAGTGCTGTATTGTTCAGCCTACATGTCTCAATGTCATTCACCACCATTCACTCTTCATCTTCCCCCCATCATCCCTTCATGCCAAGGCTAATTTAATCCTGGGGTTATTGATTGTGGGAGCATTCTCCCAGGCTTTCTTTCAATTTACTTCAATTTCATCATCCCAGTGCGCTTCAAGACTGTCTCCTCAAAAAAGGGAAGAAATTCTTGTTATGAGGGATTCGAGACCGGTTGACAAGTCCCACCACCACCCTCACTTCCAACCCCTTTTCTCCTTTCTCTTTTTGATGAGCTGCTCTTTCCCAGTTAAGTGGATTATTACAGTAGGGATAATTCTTGTCACATGGCATTATTTGGATGAGGTGAATAATTGAAATTTGTGTCTGAAAGGATTTTATCTGGATGAGAGGAAAGGGAGTGCTGGCAGGGTTGGAAGGGCAGGAAAGAAGGAAAAGCAGTCTCTCTCTCTCTCTCCCTCTCACTCACACACACACACACACACACACACACACACACACATTTGCATAACATCTATGTGCACATGTGCATGTCAGACTGGGGACACCAGTCATGTTAACAGGTTCTGACTCACCTCGCCCAGATCAGCAGGCCCTGGCACACTGCACGGCATGGACCCTCCTCAGTGGCAGGAGGGTCCAGCTCAGGGGCCGGTGCCACAGCCTCTGCCACTATACCAGGCCAGACAGGGATATCTGGACCTGCAGGTTAGAGCGAGAAGAAGGCGTGGGAGAGCCTGCGTGAGTGTGTGTTTCATGGTTGACTGGTATACCAGTCGCTGCCAGTCGCTGCTATTGCCTCTGGCACTGCTGTTTGCTCACTCTAACCCCGACCGCCTCTGTCTCAAATCCCCACCCCACCTCCTCCCACCTTCCACTCATCCCTGCCATGACCATTACCCCAGCCAGTCTATTACTAGTCTTTCCCCAGTCTCTGTGCTCTCTCTCCCTGTAGTGACACCCTGCGCTTACCCCTCATCTTCTTCAGACACTGTCTCTGACTGCCTTTAAAATCACCCAAACACATGACGATGCTATTAATGAGCAAAAATTCCACTGACCAAATGAGAATACTGAAAGAAATTGGCGAATATATTGGCGTAATATAGATATTTTGACAGGTTAACCAGATCTATTGGAATAAAATTAAAATTTACTTCCCCAAAATAAGATGCATTATAGTTTTTATGCATTTATATTTTAAAATGTTTACATTTCTTTTCTCCTGTTAGAAACTATATGATATGAAAGAACAGTTTGGCTTTGTACTTGTGTACTTTAAAGGTATATTTTTATTTTAAGTTTTTAATTATTTTCCTGAATAATAAAGTTAAAGTTGTATATTTCTTGTTAGAATTCTTGCTCCTTAATTTCCTTTGAACCGATTAACTCGGAACTCTTTGGAAATACACTCACTACCTCGGATCACAAACTAAAGGGTCACGTGTCATCGCTAAATGCAATTCTTACAGATTTAGGTTACCGTTTACCCCGTTCTTTACTCTTTGCACTGAAAAAAAAACAAACCTCAGTTTAAGAAGTGCATATTTGTTTGTGGGTATGAAAGCGTGTGGTTTTTTTGTTTGCAGTAGGTGCTTCTGTACCTTTTGCACATGTAGACACAGATAGTGTGAACTGGGCGTGTTTTATGTGTTTAGGTTTGGGGATTTTAGTACAGCAGAGGGAGGGGAAAAAGAACGGTAAGAAGAACAAACCCCCGGTCTCACAGCAACTTCAAAAGCTCTCCTTCCCCAGGATATTAAGCGACTGTGATGAAAAATTTAGCAAGCGTTAAATAAGCCGCTTTGAAGTGATCTGTTTTGGCTCAGCAGTCTCCAAATTTCCGTAGCCCCTCTGCAATAGCCATCTCGCTACAGAGAGGGAATAAAAGGAACAGTGTGTTAAGTGCAGAAGTTGTGGGGGACCTGGCTGGTTGGCAGAGGACCTGCCAACAGTAATTGGTGTGGCCAAAGACATGAAGGAACCACTGCTGCCGCTGTCCCCTTTTGTTGTTCTCTGGATCGTTCTCTCCTTATTTCACCTCTCCCTTCCCTGATGGGTCTTTTGCTGAGTCCCGTGAGTTGCAGGCAGACAGATGTTGCTCATATGTTTGAGTTTTTTTTTTCCTCACATATGCGTGGGTGTAGCACAAATGTAACACAGTGGTGATACCAGGAAGTCAGAGGTTACTCTCGGGTCTTGACTCAGTTATTTTTTGCCCTCAATGACTTTTCCCATGGAACATGTGTTTAAAGGAGATGTCTCCTTTTAATATCAGTTTACCCTAAATATGCATGTATGTGAGTGAGTGTAGAAATCTTCAAAAGATGTCTACAAGTTAACCTAAAAATGTACATACAGTAGATTTTTTTTTTTTTTTTTTTTTTTTTTTTTACAGTTCAGCCACCATAAAGCAAAGAATAACAAGAAGTGAATCTCTAATTTGACAATCATATTTCAATTCATTTCACATCCATCACTCTTAAAGCTATTATTTTAATTTTTTTTTCACAACTCCAGGTTTCAACATGCTCCAAATTAATTATTGGGGCAGAATAAGAAATGGGAGCCAGTAATGAGCCTGCTATAGTAACTCCATTCTGTCAAGGAACTAGGCTACCATTTAGTTAGTCAAGGGATCCTTCTCTGAGATTTTCCTTTTTTCCTCTTTGCTCATTACTTTAATTGTAATTGTAATCCTTTATTGGAGCTGTCTGCAGTAAAGGAGAGTTATGGTCCGAGTGGGGGCGCGAGCCATAGAGATATTTCATGATTATTGGGGAAGACGGTCACTAGGTGGCAGCCACTAGTTCGGCCTTGGTGTAATTACTGAGTGGGAAGTGATGGCAAGATATTCTGTGAGTGTGTGGGTGTGTGTGGGTGTGTGTGGATGTGTGTGCCAAAGGTGGGGGAAGAGAGATTTCTTAAAAAGTAGTGCACTCCTTGAAAGAGAGAGGTCTGATCAACCCGATCAACTGCTATCTCATAGTCAATAGTCTCTGTATCCTGTCATGCTTACTGTAAACATGCGACACACTCTGCAAAAAGCACAGATCAAAGAGGTGTCGAAAGCGTCCGCCTTCGTGTTTTTGTGGTGATTCTAAATAAGTAAGTTCGTTTAAGATGTAATCTGCAAGCTGTATTCACACTGCAAGGTAGTGCAAGGTGATGTAATATAATGCGTAGTGGGGGTGGGGATTAAGTGGTATGGCACTGTGTCTGTGTGTGTCTGTGTATGTCTCTGTGCCCGCACTTTTACAAAAGGAACATCTGCACGGCACAGTCGGGTTTAGTGGTCGCGGGGAAGTTTTCCCTTTGAAAAGCATCAAGGCTCAATTCTCTGTTTCACAGCGCTCATTGTGCATCATGCACTGTTTGTTTCAGTGGTTAATGACACAGGAAGGGCCCTCCATTTTATTGTTGCTGTGTTGCACTTTTTCCCCCTCCTCGCCCAACCCGGCAGCCAGCCTCCTTAGAGGACTCTGTATGAATTCTCACTGTCATGTCCAAGGACGAGTGGCGCAGGGTCAGCTAATTGCTTTTATGATTATGATTTCACGTCAGATTTATCGTGCATGCTCGGAGCACATCTTCCAGGTCCTGCCGACGTTGCTGGCTTGGATGGGGGGAAAATGAGTTTACAGCTTCTGGCTGTGACTTCTTGTTTAAGTGCAGGTCACACTTTTTGACTCATTAGAGTTGAACGCAGGGGGTGAATCACGGTGGCTTTTCCTGTAAAAGCCTCTGTTTTCTATGTCAGTAACTGTACTTGTTTTTCTCATATCTGGCCACAAAAGAGCATTTTCTTACTTGGCCTTCAACATGTGCTGAAGTTTGGAGGTCATGAGCGAGGAATGACACAGACAAAGATTTTGGTTTTTCTGTCGTTTGAACTTTTTATGAGCCATAAATCCCTCATCTTCGTTTCTGTTCGCAAATGAAATCATTACGCTTATTCCCCTGCAGAATGCCAGAATTATCAGTTGACTCCTTTTTGATGTTGGTGATGGTTCCACCCACCTCTTTGAAAGGGATGAGCACAGATGAGTCCAACCCATTTTATAAATTATTTTTATTTTGTGGTTTCTGCCTTGTGTGCTGAGCCGGACTAGATCCCAATTGCCAGCCCCAGACAATAGCGTTTTCAGTCTTTTGACGAAAGCCCCGCAAGGCTTTCAATTCACTGTAAAGTTCCCAGTAAATGAAGAAGCAGCTGTTGCCACTGTATGTCAAAAATAAGCACCTTTTTTTTTTTGTAGATGGAGTTTAATGTCATAACCGTGGCTCTTGATTTGTTGCTGTCATTTGACCTCGCTCTGACCTTCCTGGCTGGGCCGCAGTGTGACTAGTGACAGATGCAGCCTGGGAATATGGTTTGGATAGTTTTCCAATGCGCAGAGGAATGTTGAAGTTAGTTTTACGCAAAGTTCATTTTGGAGACATATGTAAAGTCTGTGATTAAGCTGAATTCAATAAACTTTAATGAATACTTAGAACTTTATTTGTAGGGTTTTTTGTCTCTGCGAGTATATTAATGTAAACAGCATGGTAACAGAGCTGTAATTTCCTATTCTCCCACAATTTAGTGAACTGTCACAATATGTTTACTTAAGAAATGACAGAAATACGACACCAGTTTAATTACAGCGTAGTCATTTTGCCTCAATATACTTGGGAAAGTGGTCTTATTGAGCTGAGCTTCCTTTATACTCTCTATTCTGCTTTGTAATTACTTCGGCTTGATTTATCATCTTTTCTTTGTGTTTATGGTTGTAAACTGCTCGAGTGAGTAACTTGGTCTGAGAGTGGCTTGTCTCCTTGCAGCAAGGCTGGAAATCTCCTGATGAATCTGAGATGTCTCTGCTGTCAAGACTGCTCACATCGCTCTCAGCCTCCAATGTCACTTTCAAGGCATAATTACACAAGTTGTGTTGATTAGTATGAGAAGCAATTACAGTGGCTTTCCGCTGCAAATGGAGAATGTGATGGCTCTTGATTGACACGAAGCATCCTGGCTTTAATAAGTAAATGACTATGGTAATTCAGGTACTGAGACCCTTTGATTTGTCAGCATCTTTCTCATTTTTGTGATGTCCTCGGATTTTAATGAACATGAATTTGATTGAATCCTCCTTCATTTCCCTTGTCCCTGCACCTGTCTGTCTCTCCTATCAGTCCACTAAATGCTCTCAGATGGGAGTCGTATGCTTTCGCAGCTATCCTAAACAGTCCTGCTGCCGATGCTGAATTATCTTTCTTAATAAATTCAGAGCGTTAAAAAAAAAGAAAAAAGAAAAAAGAAATGGATATCCTGCAATTTTGGCACACTATTAAAAATGCCTTTTAGCATATCGTGCTTTCACAAGTGTAGAAATCAGAGGAAAAATTATTTGTAATTGACACTTTGGGGAACATTTTTTTTCTCTTTTTATCTTGCTTCCCAGTAAGTTATTAGCTGTTAATTTGTCGGCAAGCTCCCCTACAGCGCTAGATATTTGTTCAAATGCTGGGATCCCCTCAGTGCATTTGTAACTACACTTCTGAAAATGCTGCCCTGTCTAATTATGTAATATAATACTGCCTTTTAGGCAAGTTTCTTTTAATTGAATAATATTAGTGCTAACTAAGGATAAGCTATTGGAACGGCAATACTTAAAAGAGCTGTTTCTACCCTGTATGAAATGCACAGTAGTGCAGTGTAGTACCACGGCAATACAGCAGTCTGTGTGTTTTAGGTATTTGAATAAGAGCCAAACATTTATGCTAAAATTTCATTGGCCTAACCCTCAGTCTCATATTTCTTTCTTTGTAAACCACGGTTGGCCTAATCAAGTAATTCCCTGTTTGTCTTAGTAACCCCCTATAGAGTCATACATGCATACATATAATAAAATAATTTGCTCTTGCACTCCCTATCCCAGCTGTAATTTATATGGATTGAATGAGTGCTGCATTGTGGAAAAGCACGAGTGGACCAAATGCTCGTTTGTCACCTCTAATAAATGTTGGAATGTAAATTATGAACTTATGCTTCAGATGTAAATGCACTTTATTCCAGTCCTTAATGTAAACAGACCACTCCAATACATTAAGGGGTATGGGGGAGGGCAGAGGGATATTAGATTTGGAGTTTTTGACTGTTTTCACAATCAATAATAAGCACAAAAGAGGCTCGATGGGGAACATTATAACATATCTGAAGTCGCCTTCATAAATTATTGCATGAAAGCAGGCTTGTACACCCAAAATGTAAATACATTAATGTTATTAATAATGTAGTGACTAATAGTTCTATCAAGACTGTAATAGCAGTTTAATGGAATATGACAGCAAGAATGTATTACACTTCTTACATTTAGATGGGACCTCACATGACATTTATCAGAGATTTCTGTAACAATTTTTTTGATTATTTTGTTAAGTTAATTGCTTCTTTTTTCCCCCCCGAACGTCTTCTCTGGGAGAGGGGGCAAAAAAACTGGTAATGGATATTAATTAATATGTGTCAGTTTTCAGGGTTTGATTAAAAATAATGAAAGCAAAATGCTAATGGGATTTCAGAGTTTCTCTGTGTGTGGCGCCCTGAGATTGTGGCTTTATCTGAGAAATCTGAAGAAAAAAAAGATAGTATGCTACTCTGTAGGCTAAAATGAAAGTGACAGAATATAGAAACTAAGATAAAATGGAGCTAAAATGGAGCACTTGAACAAAAATATTACGCTCCAATTAGACTTTAGGTGTGGCTTAGAAGTGTAATGCCAGTAAAAACTGTAAAACTGTAAAACTGTTTCTGGTTGGAAAATGAAACTGGATCCTTGCACCTGCAGTTAAAGAGATTAAACAGATTTTTTTTTTTTTTTTAAAAAGGGCCAAGTGAATAAATCTGACAAGTTGCTGTGTGTTGGTAAGTTGTTGTTGTTTTTTTCTGGTTACTGTCACATCTTTCTAAAACATTTTCTTGCCTCAAAGTCACCAAATATGATTTTATTATTTTCTTTCTTTCTAGAATAGTCAAGGCGCTTGCGTGTGTTTTCATGTTATTTTAAATTAGGCCTCCCTTGTTAACCTTTAAAATTAAGCACTTCATCAGGCACTGGTAATAGGTAGACTCCTTCGCCTTCATCCAGAGTCTTCTCGTTTGTGTCTGTATTTAAAGGTAGAGAGCAACTGTAAACCAGGAGTCAAACAGACAGTGACACAGTAGTTAAAAAATAAATAAATTAAATAAATAAATAGCCAATGGCACAACTGACAATTACCCAACACCTGGAGTGGCTCCCCTCCCCAGCATGTGCTTCAAGACTGTCAACTTCTTGTTAATGCAGTGATTAACAGGAAGATTGCATTTGTTTTCCTGTGCAGCTCTCCTGGCAGCAGCACTTTGCTTTCCCTTTGATTAAAATAGTAGATGGATGGATGCATTGTAGCTCTGTCATGAATTTCAAAAGAAAGGGTGACAAGGAGACGTTAGAAATGGAATAAATAGAGGCGAGGCTGAGGCCTTTCCGTCCTTTCCAGATTGTGTTTACTGTGGACTGTGGGATTTTAAGCGAGGTATTGGCGGCCTGCAATCCTGTGGAAAGAGTCAGCCAACTCTGACAGTCGCCCAGCGGCCTTCGGTTGTCTCCAAATTTCACTCACTCGCAGATTTTTTTTTATTTATTTATTTTTTTCGCTTGTCTCTCCTTGTAGATTTTCTCCATTCTTTTAATGGCACTGCTACCTGTCTGTTCCCCCTCACATCTGTACGTGCTGCGTCATGGTTCCAAAAGTGTGTGGAAAGTGGTTTTGGGTATCATGGGGATGAGAAAAGGGGAAGTGAAGGGGCTTCGTCAAACAGCCTGTACTTTTAAAATACAGAGAGTGGCATTGTCGTGTGTTTTCTGTGTCAAGGTCGACAGAAAATGTCAGAACAGGTGTGCGTCTGCTGCTGAGCTGCTTGCCAACTCAGCCCCTTTTGCTGTAACACGCCACCTCGTGTGACATTATAGTGGTTCACTGCGGGTTGTCTCCTCTCTCTCTTTCTTTTGGAGGCGCATGGTAAAACATGTATTTTCCCCTGTCACCGCGTGACTTGATGTTCAGCTAAGATGGGTGTCGACGCCTAAACTTTGACCACTGCCTCTGATTGTCACGTAGTCATAAAGTGTTAAGATGCTGATTTGAGATCTAAAGGAAGAACATAAATCGTATAAATTTATGTGCTGTATGAGAGTCTCTTAAGTTTAGATTACCAGGCAGCCATGTTGCAAAACCTGAAAATTCTGTGTGCACTTCTCAAAAGAGAAGGATAACGTTTAGGCGGGGCACGTATAAACCAGATGTTACACATTTTATCACTTTATCACGGTGACTTTTTATAACTCGCTCATCGTGTATCGTTATCTGGTTTACAAAGGTTAAACTAAATGGCTTTTTTTTATGAGCTGTCTTTTTTTTCTCTCTCAGAATTAAAAAAGAAATACAAGTGGTACTTTTCTGGACCTGATGATTGCTGTTTTTTGTTTGTTTGTTTGTTTTGTTCTGTTTTTTGCTGTCAGCATCCCACTCTTTATGGTTTTCCTACTCTCGAGGTTAGACTCTTAGCGGTGGTTGGATGCCTCTGGAAAAAAAGAGAATTAGCCAACACATTTCTTTGTCACTTAGTGTGATCAGGAGCAGACTCTTGCCGCTGCACTCTTTCTCCAAAACCAAACGAAGGCCTGCTGCCTTAAGTTTCCTCCCTGGTTCGATGTTTATTTCAGCCTGACTTGTCTACTACGGTAGATGTGTGGCCCATTGTCTTGGCAAGTGTGTCTAAATGTTTCTGACAGGTCTCAGTGAAAGACAGGCCGCAAGGGTAAACTGCCAACCCCACCCCTCGTATGCCACTTCTGCCAGCCCTGGCCAGTAGATGGCGATGTTCATCTTTCCTGGCTCTGTGCCTTCCTTGGCGCGTCTCCCTTTACACCATCCTTCCCCTCTCCTTCTCTCTGTGGAACTCACTGAGGAAAGAGGGGTCTAACCCTGTATGGAGGGTCATGCCACCAATTCCTGGTCCCCTTTGAAGACCATGAAATTGCTGATCCAAGACACATGATTAGTGCATTCAGCCTATTGACTGGAAAAGGGTTGACACACAATTACAATGTCACTGGAATGTCACAATCTGTCTAGTTGTCTTTCTGAGCATAGGCTTATCCAGTGGCACAGTGTACCCAAGAAGGAATAATTTGATCAATAAAAGGACACCTCTCTCTCTGTTGTCACTGGCCTCTCTATTTTAGTTTTATTAGTCAATTTGGCAGGCTAGCAGGACTGCACACAAAACTGATGCCAACTCTCTGCATCTTCGCCGCAGCTCTCGGCTTTATTTGCCTATCGTAGTGCTTCAGTTGTATGCATTACAGGATGTGTATGCATGAGTTTGTGTCCATGGGTGGGTGCTTCCTCAGTGAGCAGAGCAGTTTTGGATGAACAGAGGAGGATAGGCTTGTCACTGTAAGTTGCTTGTGACGGAAGCAGCTCTTCTCCTGACACCACAACACAACTTCTGTGGTGTGTCGCTTGGACACAAGCTTCACGTTGTTTGCTGCTGGTGCCGCTTGCATTTTGCCTCAATCAACTAATTGAATGTGAAAGGCCGGCAGGCCCTGATGATGTGAAGGACAACACACAGAGCAGTGGCAGGTTTAAGAAAAGACCCTGTACTTCTTTATGTTACCGTAGCAAATTGCGTCTCTCATTTCTCTTTACCAAAGAACTGAACTTATTTATTTAGATCTCTTCATATATATATATATATATATATATGCCATAATATAAATGTCTGGCCATTTTGTGTTAACCTCAGTGTATATTGTGTTATGAAATTTGCTATTTTAAAACGTTCAATAAAAATTGTTTTTGTTTTTTCATAACAGCAAAACCACTTTCTATTTCTTTCCATTCATCTAAGTTTTCATTGTAAACTTAACTGTTTATTGTTGTTAAAACATGCATGAAACTGTTGCTGCTTTGTTTATTTTGTTTGTTTATTTTTTTGATTTTTCAAAAACATTTTAATGATAAGAAATTTTAAATCAGCAAGAAATGATCAGAAAGTTTCTGACAGTTTAGTATCTTTTATTCTATTTTAAACGTTTTTCTCGTATATTCGATTGGAGTCATTTTTAAACAGAACATTTTTCGTACTCGACGCATTTACAGACCGCATTATGACTACATTTTTTTTGCTACGCTGTGCGTAGATGAAGTTGCGTTGTGAGCATTTTCATGTTTTGAAAACGGTCACTGAAAAGCACACGGAGCTGCTTGTCACACAATGTCATCACTGACTGCGTAAGAAAGAAAGAAAAAAGAAAAAGAAAAAGCTTCGAATTACAGGAAAGAGGCACTGCATTAAAGAACAAAGGAGATCGATGGCAGTACATTAAATTTTATGCGAATGAAAAAAAAAATCAACTAATTAAAATTGATTACTCCTGCTTTGTAAATGTGTTTCTGAATTAAATTATTGTATGAAAACATTTTGACCAATCGAGGAGCTGAGGAAGTATCCATTACTGGATTGCAGCTGAGAAGGGGCTGGAATGTTTTGTGGTAGCTAAGTAGTTTGTTGTGCTTCGCTGCGACTCGCTTCTTGCACCCCCACTGCTAAAGTGCCATGGGTTAATCTCTGATGACCCTCATCTCTGAGAGCAGCTTCAAACTCATGGTTTGGGCCTTTTACCTGAATTAAAAGGAATGTATAGGCCAGGCAGTATTTTTGCCCAAAGTAAGTGAAAGTGAGGTGTCACTCACAGAGTCGCTCCTCTTTAGTCATCAAGGCTCTCGGGGCTCTCGGAGCCCCACTGGGGATGTCCTTATCTAAACAGTCATCTGTCTCACTAGTTTAGCAAGGGCAACCCCAGGCAGCACGACTGACAGTTGCACATTAAGAAATGTCAGATTTGGCTTTATAGCGTATCTGTCAAGCTAGTTTTGAATTGGCCGAGTGCCACGTGTTTGTCTTCATGTTTAGATCTCGCAAGAATAAACAAAGCGCGTGACTTTGTTGTTGCTTCATGTTCCGTTAAAACACGTGGTAGCTTCAACTACTCTTTCTTTTTCTGCTCGTTCTGCAGAATGAGGATTTTTTTTTTTTTTACCCCGTACAACCGGCTCTTGAAAGAAGTTCAATTATTTTGCAAGTCAGTAAAAAAAGAAGCCAATAAAACGTTTTTCTTTTTTTGGAAAATTCTGAACTTAAAGTTTAAAGGAAGTGAAACATTTCCAGCAAATTAAACACAGTTTTGAAATATAGTTTTACACTATTCTAAAAATTGCTTGTATTTCAAAAATAACAGGGCAGCTTCCTTTTTTCCCCCCCTTTCTTTTTCTTTGACAAGTGTAGCGTTATTCACAATATCATATTAAGTGCGTTTTTACCTTTTTGTCAGTGGCCTTGTCGAATACAGTCTACTGCGGCCCTCGGTTTTTCTCACCACTAAACTACTCAACTTTTCCATGTTTGTGATGACAGAACTTTGATAGGGAAATGCTGCTGAATGGAAAGTTTGTTCTCTATATGCAAGTGGTCTTGAAAAAAAAAAAAAAGCTCAATTTCCGTCCACCAACCCCCCCTTTACAAAAATTGCATAATATGCTTTTGATGTCATGATCGTAGCCTTGCCCATGGCTCTGACACTGATACAGCGCATGTTATTTTTAAACCTTTGCATAGCAAATGTCAATGAAGTTTTCCATGACCCTTTTTCATCTGCTGAAATGTTGACTCTGACCTTTAAATTTCAAAAGTTAGGATCATTCAATAAAGATTGACCACATTTCAGAGTGTAACACACAAAACGCCAACCCACTGTTATTTACCCCCGTACTCAAAATAACGTGTGAACAGATGCAAAGTAGTTTAGAAAAGCCCACGTTTAACCAGTAATCCTTTATCAGATTTTGCTTATGCTGAAGACAAGTTTCGGTAATTGCTGCTCATTTCATTTTGTAGCGTTCTAACTTCTTTGAAAAAGCACTGCACATGAAGGGGCCGAGCAACAATGAGTGAGAAATGAAGGGTTCTTTTTGTACAGTCATTGTTAGAAAGATTCGTCTCCAGCAGGGCCCTTGAAGCTCCTGGAGTGTCTGAACAACTGTGGATGTTAGCTAAATGGCCAGCTCTGCACCTCACTTCCTGATGTCTCTCAGGGTCAGTAATTCCCTATAGCTGTTCCCAAGTGGCCTTGCTTTCTCCACTAAAGGTCACATTAAGGCGGGAAAGATGTCACAATTAGAAGGGCATTTAAAGCTGCTCTTTTAAAAAGATTAAAAAGCACTGTTGGCCACATCAAGCAGTCAGGCAACTAAAGGAAATACAATAATTGCATTAAAAGTTAATTCCTTTCTGGCAGGGCTCTGATATCAGAAAGGTATTGGGTTAAGTCATTTAAGACAGCTGCCCCTGATAGCAGATCATCCATGAAAGCACCAAATTAATATAGAGCTTCATTTTTCGCCGTCTCTCACTTTCTCCTGCTTTTGGTCCTCCAAACGTGTGTTTGGGGGGGAAATTTGAGACTAGCTTAACACAATTTTTGTTCATGTCTATCAGTCTGTTATTATATCAGGGGCACTTCTCCACAAATGTACAGGCCAGGGCAATTTGGAATGAATTGATTCACACTGAGCCCGAATTCTATACTTGCTAATGATTTCCTTTTAGACCCTCAATTGCACCCCCACCCAGCTTCTAGTTCCATCAAGTCCTGCAAATCTTTTCAATGTTGCAGACAAATTGTGTACATATTTTTGCAGAACAGATAAGGAGTAAAGAGTTGCTCAGTACATGCCAGTCATTTCCTGTTCAAAAATGTAAAAAGTTGATGTTGCACTCTTTTTTTTTTCGTCTTCTTCTTTTCTTTTCTTTTTTTTTCTTTTCTTTTTTTTTTTTTGAATTGTTTGAAGTGTTTTAGATAAGAATATGTGATACCATGAGACTGTGGATGGAAAATCTTGAGTTTTGGTTTTTGTTTTTTTTTAACTCTGGTATGGTATCTTTTATCAAAGCGTTCTTGTTTATTCCAAGAAAGTTTGCAACCCTAAAACTGCATTTTTACCGTATTGCACAGTAATTGCTCGATAAGTGGCGGTTTGAGTTGGCCTAAATAATTCAGACTGAAAACACAAATCTTTTCTCTCTTCTCAGATGTCTTTTTAATTTCTCGTGGTTAAAATTCTGGTTACTTTAAAACTGAAACTAGCTACAAATACAGAAACCAGCCCAAAGAATCAATTGTAAGATATACCACGAATTGGTGTCTGATGATTGAAAGTCTGAATTTCCCAGATGCTCACACCTGCTCTTGAATTCCTGTAAAATATCCATAGGTGGGTCTTACGGTATATTATGGTTAAGTGCCGTTACTAGTTGGGGCAAAAACGTACAACTGGTTACATGGATTCCCTCAGGCGTCTATCCATGCAGTTCGAACGTAATTGGATTTCAGCCTCATTTCTCACAATTCAAGGTATCACAGTTGTAATTTTCAGACAAGTGCAGTGCAAATTCTTGTCCAATTCAAACTCAATAACATTTCTGTAATCTTGTCCGTTCATCAAGTTCACTCTCTTTAAGTGTGTTGGTTAATGTTATCTCTTTCTGTGATTGAGTTTTCACCTCTTTTTCGGCTTTACCTGACACTTTATTGGTTATCTGGTTTGCAAAGATTATCGCTCTTAACATGGAGCACTCTGGTGCATTAGGAGTTGAACCTTTACAAGAGGTTTTACAAAGAAACCTAATTGTTCTTCGCACCAAAAATCATTTACCAGTTTCCTGCAAGGAAGGAAATTCGCCTCATTTCTGTTTTAGTTATTTATGCTGTCTACTCAAATGCGCCTTGTACTGTTATCCATCTTACCCCCACCCCCCTAAAAGCCCCAGTTGTGTGCTACCCAACACTATAACTGGGGTGATCCATAAGTCAATAACAAGACTGAAATCTGTGCAATGTGGTTATAATTGATTGAGATGTCTGGATGGAACTTGTGCAAAGCATCTATGTCATCTGCTAAGAAGTGCATTTTTCCTCTCCCTGAAGATCTACCACAACAGTTTTAACCAAATGGACATTTGCCTCATTAGTTTGCCGCTGAGCTAGCTGCGGTCCTTACTAAGATGTCACACTTACGCCTGTTAACGCTGATACAATTTTCTTGTCAATATTGTGCTACTGAAATTTTAAGCGAATGTAAACAAGGACTGCTCATTCAGCATATTCTTTCCCTGTTAGGTCATTACCTCTCAGCGGGCCTCCTGTATATAACTCTGTTATTTACCGTAATAAATATTGGAGTATTAGATTTTAGTGTGTTTATTATCTCTAGTTTCTGCCATTACCACATGCTGTGTCTTGTGGTAATGGCTCACTGACTTGGACAGTGAGCGCCTTGCAAGCACTAGAGTGATTTTGTCTTTTTTATCAAAGGGATATTTTCTCTGTGTTTTGACTGTATCTTTTGGCCCAGAACATCAGTTAAGGGGTCACCATGCAAATGGTTTAATCTGGTTGTCACAATGAAGGTTCCGGGTGACTGGCTTTAATAAGCCCTCAGCATATATAGAGATCCAGGAAATTCCGCACCTCTTGCGTAACCCTTGTGTACATCAAGGTCACCGTGGTGTCCCAGTGAAAATGTAGATTAGTGTCTACATCAGTTGTGGCAGCGATCTCATGAAATCAAAGTGGTGCATTTTAATGAAAGGTTCACTGGGTTGTATAAAGAAGAAATGTTATTATTATTCAGATGCTCATTTTAGGTTTGTTTGTAATCCGCGTTTGATAAGTTTCTTAAAGATGCCTGTGCTATAATTCTCTACTGTACTGTGTGCTTGTGACAGAAATCTCACTTTTTAAACAGCTTCCCTGCCACTCCTACCACTTGGACAAGTTTAAACTGCAATTCTTTTGGATTGAAACAGGTTCTTAGTATATGCAATGCATTACCCAAAATGAATTACCACTGGCAGGGCGCTCAATCACTTTGTATCTTTCAACACTAAGAGAAAAGAAGAGTAATCAAAACCTTTCAACCTATTAGAGGGATGACTTTTACAATTGAATCACGGGGACCACAGGTGCGATAATAAGTCATCGAAACCTCCTCTCTAGTGTGTTTCCCCGTTCTCTGTGTTCTTACATATTTATCTATTTTAGGAGGCGCCACTTCATGGCGCCCACTTCAAATTTATGTTTTAATGCCATTTGAGGAAGATTTTTTTTCCCTCCCTCCAATTCTTGGAAATGCATACTGGGGTGGAAAATTAAGGTGCATCTCGAAGGAAAACATAATAGAATCGATGAACGCAATGCACTTAAAACTACTGGTGTTCTGATGCTATTTAACGTTCTAGTGCATTAACGTTTCAAGTCATTACAACATTCAGGCTGGGTGATTTGATCATGGCAGGTTTTTAACTGGAAGAATTACAGAAGTTTTCAGCCTAGGATTCTCAAGTTATTAGATACAAATGATCACCTCTGCATTAAGTATAGATTTTCTTCCACTCCGCACTTAAGAATGGAAGTTTGTCTTTAAGAGGGTAATAGCAAATTAAGCTCCATACTCCATTTGTCCAGCACTCTTGATGGGCTAATTTTATAACTGCTGATTTGGTCATTCCCCACATTTAGCTGGAAAGTGGTCAGGTGGTCTTTTTCCTCACTGCTGGGTGTGGGGGGGGCGTAAAAGCAACTATCAAATGGAATCCATTTAAGGTTTTTCTTTTTTTCCTGTGGGGTTGGACTGATAATGAACCTTTTTCTTAAAGGTCTAGACTGTTGTTTGTGCTGTGAAAAGCATCAGTTTGCTGCAAAGCTTATCTTCTTCCTCTCATGTTATATCATTACGAGGGATTAAATCACATTTGTCTCTCCCCAGATTACCACTGCTATACAATTTCTACAGAACCCAAAAGTACATCAGAGTCCCTTGGCCCTCAGAAAAGCCTTCTTGAAGAAAAAAGGTGAGAGACTTCTCATTTGCTTGATTGATGCTGAAAGCTGTGAACAGTATACATAATTTGGGGGGAAATGGCTGTGGTATTACAATCAGTATGTTTATTCACAAAATGTGGTTGGCAAAGATACAGATGCTATTTTTTGTAAGATCATTCTGTTGGGGTCAAAGGTTGTGGCCATGGCTCTTTGCCTTCAGGGGGATCTAATAGGGGTCGATTTAGCTTCAGAGAACATGATTCAGGCCCTGTGAATAAATGACACACCAGTCTGGATGCTCCTTTGGGTTCAGGAAAATTAATATTGACAAACTCCCTCTGCATTTTCAATGGAATTATCAATATTGCCTTCCAGCATTTTAACCCTTTTACTTAATTTAACAGTTATCGTAAATTTGAGGCCCGGCACGAGAAGGTTTTCTAAGCAGGGGAGGTTGGAATGTTTGCTGGCTCTTCACTTTCTTTGCAATTCATTGAGATATTTCTAACACACAGTAGAATATTGTTTGTGCAATAAAAGTTGCAAAAAGCTTTATTACTCTGAACTCATTTAAGTCAGTTCAATATAATGCAGCAGTAGAACTGCAGTGTTATGCCATGTATTTATAACAGTCAGTCTATGGCTGAGCTGTAATAGTATGTAATGTGTGTGTGTGTGTGTGTGTGTGTGTGTGTGTGTGTGTGTGTGTGTGTGTGTGTGTGTCTTTTACCTTGGATAAACGCTTTGTGGGGAGTGTTTTTATTTAAATTTGCAGTGAGACAGTTCAGTATGTGGGGACTGTACTTGTACAGCGCTTAGGGACTTTGCATTCAGTGTTTAGAGTAGCCAAACAGTGAAAAGTGAGCCTAAAAGCTCTGTGACTAGGAAAGGTAACCTGAAACCAAATCCATGGTTGCCGGCTGCTACTACACTCATCTCATATGGCTCTCTTGATATCATTTGAAATGTATTTTTTTTGGTCTTTTTCTTTCATTATTAACAACTAAGGCATGTTATCAGTCTGCCGTTGGTTAATTGAAATGTAACAAGGCCTCATTATTGTCAAAGGATGCCATGCTGCACCTTATTTTCTTCTTACTTTCAGCCTTGATGCAAACTCCACGGAGCTCCACTATCCAAATCGGTTTGCTCTTACTGCACTTTAAGTCCATGAAATATGTATGACGCTTTAATGCAGATTTATTTTGGAAAATCGGTTCCGCTGTAGATCTAAACAAGAACTCTGGATTTGCATAAGGACATCGATCTTACAGAGAGAGAGATGGGAGATATGGGCAATGAAACACTAAGCACAAAGTATGTTTGAGTAGCACTCTGCAGTATTCTTAGGATAACTCTTGACTTGTACAGTCATACAGCAGTGAACCTGGAAGTTGTTTAAATCCAATACTCAAGCTTTGAGATTTCTCCTGTTTCAGGAAAAAAGCTCTACTGTTACCCTCGTGCTTTATTAAATCAGTTTCTTTGTGTTTTTGTGATTTTTATTTAAGTACAGTAATTTTTTGTCTTAGAGATCGACGTTGATCATATTACAGGAAATTATGTCAGGAAAAGGCTTTTTTTAAGCTGCGCTTGAAACATAGATATTGTACCGCAATGCTGCTTAGTAAGGAACTAATCTTAGTTGACTGCTAAAAATAAAAGTAAAGTGTACTTTAAGTGATGAATCACCTGTCAGATCTTTTTCATCAATATACCACATTTCTTGATTGAAATATTTCTTTGTGGGAATTTAAACAAAATAACTTTATCGCGCCGGTGTTTGTGTTAATTCATAAATTATTGCTATGAATTGCACTTCTCAGTTACATTCATAGTAACAAAATAAAATGAAGCATCAGTACAAAATATCTTTTAGTCTTTGTTCATCTTCTCAGAAGCATCGACATCGACACTGACAAGAATTTGATTTTGAAACTTTCCGTTTTCCACCCATAAGACACGTTGGTAAGCTGAATCAGATTAGTAATCTTGTTCATTGGTGACTGCTTGCTGAGCCACAATAAGCTTTTATACAGGCGGCAGTAGGCCAGCGCTCAGACTTTTGCATGCTCCTGTACCCAGCATGTATTGTCCTTTCAACCTTTTGACAAAGAAACTCAATCATCATCCTCCTTCTCCCACAGTCACCACAGCAAATGTGTCAGTCTTAATTTCTAATACAGTTTAATGTCATATTTATGTAAATACTTCTGGATTTTACTCTATATTAACAGCCAGAAATGTCAAAGCACACATAAAATGAAACAATACCATCTCCTGGTAGAGTGGAATTTAAATTGGATTCCTCTTGCTGCCAGTACTTACGCTGGACAGCTGATGAAGGGGAAAATAGGGCCCACTTTGATTGCATGTTGCAGAATCTTTACACAATAATCTCAGTCGTGCATATTATTTCCCAGCGCATTTGTGCCCTAATCTGCACTGAAGGATGCCTCTCTGGTTACATGTCTGTTTTTTCCAAAGAGAGCCTAATAGTGTGGTTTATTTCAATATTCATTGAAAAATATAATTTTCTGTTTTCCTTCAACTGTCAATTTCAGGGTATGAATTGGCAATTATGCAGTCCAATATTTCAAGCTGCCCTTCTCGAGTCCTTGAAGTTGAATAAACTGGCTGAAATATTGAAACTTTGTCACTTTGATGTAATATAAATCAAGATTTAAACCCAGAGATGCTTTTTTCCCTGGCTTTTACAGAGGAGTGAGGAAATGAATTGCATTTTAAACTGTCATACCGCAATCTTGAAGCAATTTTGCCTTAGTCGTTGACTGCCAAGATCAAGTAAATTTTATTGTGTTTGAGTGAAATATAATGCGCTAGACTCTCATCTAGTGAATTGTGCCATCTATGTCTTCTTCAATTAACAGATGCAGCAACTAAAGAGACTAACCCTCCACTTTGGCACCACCATTTAACCCAGACAATTAGCAGTTACACACATAATTACCAAAAAAAATCTAATTCTCAGAACAAAGTCAACAACATTTTCCAGTTCTCAGTGTGTCACTTTGACCGTGGGACCTAAGGTGACATCACCCGGCCGCTCCTAGTTTGACAAACCGAAGGTAATTTGTTTTGGAAAGTAAACACAAGGAGTGTACAGGTAATTTCAGCATGTGAAACAGGTACAGGGCATTCGGAGTTGGTGAGATATAAATGATGGCGTGACTGTTTTTATTTATTTATTTTTTTTAATAACGTCTCAGTTGTTATTGAGTTGAATAAATAACCCTAAGAGATTTCACCCTGAGAAGTGGGCCAGTGATGGAGGGTCAGGGGAAACAGAGGTAGGCTTTTGGTCTATTACCATACCTGCTATGGAGGTAAGAGTAAGGTTCATCATCCCAGATATTAATAGGATGCTGTTTGTAAGTGGGGTTATGTGACTCACCTCTCGGACAAAAATGACAATGACCAAGGCCTGCATGGAAGGTAAAGGGATTGATGTGGTTATAAATTACTCCACGGCGCCACCTAGCCTAGGCCTTGCCCACTTTGTCATCACTACAAGGCGATAAAGCAGGGAAATGAGAGCAGAGTCCCCTTTTTTAATACATAAATGAATACTCTATGAGAATGGTCATTATTTAGGGGCAATGTTCAAGCTGTTGAACAGAACCAAATGACATGTAGAATCTCCCTCGGCAGTATAGCTTGGGAAACAGTTTGAACTTCTCCTTAATAACCCATTGACCTCCATCTATTTATGACCCCTGGCTTGCATTTTTTTTCCATAATATTCAAAATGTAAGTAATTTTCACTCAAGGGCAACTTCATAGTTCAGGCCTTGGAGGACAGCGAAAAAGGCATTCACCTTTTACCACACAAAATATTTTAGTAAGCAATTCTTATAATTGGCTGTCCAGGCTAGGTCTTGACCCATAAAGTCCAGAAGTGCCAGAATTGGAGAAATAGATTTAATGCTAGAGCCCTGCTGCCTCTTTGCCCTTAAAAAATACCCAGAGAATATGAGCCAGTGAAAATAGAGCTGTAAATAACCTGACGAGCAATGGGTTTTCCTTTAAATAAATACCGATCAGGTTTATGTTGAAAGACAATAGAAAACGTAGCCCAGATATGCAGTTTACAGTATTTATAGCTGTAATATCGAGGTGCCAGCACCGTAATTTCATGCCCCAATGAGAATGGCAAGGTCAAAGCAAATGCTTTGGCAGAGCATCTGCTAATACGGTGACTCATAAACAGGCACTGCGTGTATCAGGTGCACCAAATAATACAGTATAATGAAATACAGAATAGCTTTCCATTATTGTTCTTTTTTATGGTGTCGTCATTAGGTGTAATTTATGTCTTAAAAAATTCATCTCCCCACAGGTCGATCTGAAATGGGGGTCCAGGGGTCATTCCACAGGTTTTGGAACCCATAATAAATTTCACAATCCCTTTTTTGTCTTTTCCTTTTATATGTAAAACTCACTTTCACCTTGTTCCTTTTTCTTTGGGATCTGAGGGCTCTTTTGTTTGCTGTTGTCTTCCCCCACGGCAATAAACAGATCAGAGCCTCAAACACAACTTAGCAAGCTGTAATTTCACAGGAAATCAGCTTTTGGAATTTCCAGGTATTTTATTTTGATGTTGGGTAAAAAACAAAAACCTTTCATTTGCTGCGTAAACAACATCAAAGATGTGAAGAGCTATTAACATGTACATATATTGGTCTCAACAGCAGCCTAAATGTAGTTTTTTGTTTCCTTTTTAAAGACCTTAAATTTCAAGGTGAAGGGAAATTTCCTTTTTTTGTCTCTTTTCTTTTGTTTTAATATATCTTGTCTTGTTTGGTGAAACTGAGATCATCGCATGTCTCACTCAATAGTCTGTCACCATGTAGTCTGCTGCGGTCAGATGAAACAGGAGTCCAGGGACACATTATTGCTTATTTGACAGTGCAGTCTGACTGCACAAACTCAGCGCATGGCGCTCACCACTTCCTGGCACTCAGGACCTGCTCTGCTACAGGCTGGCCAATATTTGCCTTCAATTATTCAACAATTTTCATGGCCATTCCTTTGAGCATTTAAATAGGTGACTGGAGGGACCTCTCTTGGCATAAGCTTTCTGCTAGATTATCACAGGATTTGTTATTCCTTTGGCCTGCGGGTACATGCTCAAGTGTGAATTCAGATTTGCTTCACAGTTAAAGACTTAAACAGGTATTCAAATGGGAGGACTTGTTTCTCTTTTCCTTTTTTTTAAATCACATCTTGTCCACCTTCAGAAAGGAAACTTTCCTCTTTACATTTGACTTCTCATAAAACTATCAATCCACTTGGAGGTTATTGTATGTATGTATCTCGTATAGGCCACTCTGGAGGTCAGTAGAAGAACTGTTATATCTCTGTGCAGATACTGTTCTGTTAATGAAAACTTGAAGCAGTCACTTGAAATACTGCATACGAACACTTTCTGTTCTCTCAATATCTCTGAAAAGATGGAGGAAGCGTTAGGCAGCGCATGCGAGAAACTAAATCCTGAGGGAAAAGTTGAAGTAAAAGACTCTTTTACAAATCTGATTGTCTATCATTAAGTAAGTGAAATTACAGAAGGAAGTAATGGCTAAAATCTTGGAGAAGAAGTATAAAATATTCTAATGTAAATTGTGTTGCTTCTTCATTATAAGGTGCTTATCTCTATCTAAGAACTACAATATGTTCCAGTTTTGGAATTTTGTCTTCAGCTTTTTCTTAATTGTTCTGCTATAAATGTGTTTTTTGTTTTTTCCAAGCATGTTTCATCAAAAGTTGTAATTATTTTCTTTGTTTAGAGTAAGATGCTCATTAAAAGATGAGACCCACAGCATTGGCAGCATATGGTGGCTGAAATAAAATCCTTTCTTGCCACAAAAGGAGATGTTCATATTAGATTTTTTTTCCTCCTCCCCTCTGATTCTCCATCGGGGAGCCCTTTGCAATTTAATCATCACTAAAATCATTAAAAAGATCTGAAGATTAAATTATATTGGCATTTGCAAAATTATGTAATACATTTACATTACAATGAAGAAATTAAAATAATGCATTTTCACTGTCTGGGGTGTATGAAATCTCCACATGGGAAATATAACTGGAGAAGTGGACAGACTCTTATTTTCTTTGCCTTTGGTGGCAGTTAATAGGCTAGCAGAGTTTCAGATTTCACTGTGTGAACCTTTCCGCACTCTCTTCCTTTGATGGATGTCCCTGAATCAAAAACTCTCGCTGGAATTTCCGAATTATGAAATGAAAATACATTTTTGAGAAAGAGTCTTTGTGAAATTGAATGAGATTTGACATACTTTCTCTAAATTCTACTTAAAAGATTTGTGAGGAGCTTGGGAAGTATTTAAGCATACATTATGATAGCCAAAGAGCCATTTGGTTTTTCCCATTAAGGGAACATTTTTGCGAATGCCTTATAAGTGTGTGTCTTCATTACAGGCCTGACAGATGAAGAGGTAGAGTTGGCCATCCAGCGTTCTGGCTCCACAGAAGCGCTGCCTCTGGTCCCTGCAGGGCCCGCTCATCCACTCCATGCAGCTCAGCTTCCTCCTCCACCGCTCAGTGAGTACATATATCGTTTTCTCAACTTTTTTAGCACCTGCAAATGAGTGCATCCATGCCCTTCAGAAATAGTTTGAGACTTAAGGATTTGAGACTGAACAGAGATCCTTGTGCTTTGCAGATTTGTTGTTAGAGAGCTTCCCTCTTGCTTTTGTTAACCCTGTTTAGTTTGTTTAATTTATCTGTAGCTCCCCATATACCTCGCTCTTTACAAGTATTACAGTTATACGTAGCATACAACATATATTTCCTGCACTGTGGATTTAGACACAGGAAATATGAGCACAAGCTTATGAAGTCTCTTGCCATTCTCTTTCAAGGGGTTCCCCCTGGCGAGACCCCACACCACAACCTGTATCTTTATTACCTCAGGAGGTTATGAGTGCTGTCCACTGATTTACCAATGCAGAATGAAGTCCACGTAATGCTTAACCCATATGACAATGATTCCAGATGTATTCCACCCTCATTTATTACCACACTGTCCTTGACTCCCCCGGCATCTCATGTTTTGTAATGAATGTGATGTTGATGGGATGGCCATGTAGTTAGGAAGACTCGCAGCTCTCTGTCCATAGTGGAGGGTTTTATATCAAAACGGCTATAAGGGAACTGCATAATGAGGTGAGAGCGCGGAGTCTTGTATGGGGGGTCATGCCGAAAAGAGGGGGCTACCTCCCTTTGATGTCCTTCTTATGGGGACGGTGCACAGGGACCCGCATCCATCTCTGTCGAAGTAATGGATACTCTGATCTCTATTTCCACACGGTAGAAGGACAGGAAGGCCTCCACTGAACCCAATAAATTTGAGAGGAGATTGGAAAAACGGGGGATGGAGACCACAGTTCCACAGCTTAAGTGACCAAATAAAAAAAAAAAAGGACAAGTGGAAGTGGTATAGAAAAAAGGAGAGATGGGAAAAGAATGAAAGGTCCTAAAAGAGGAGGAAAGAGAAAGTGAAGACCCCTGGTGATGCAGTGAGGCTTGTTCAGGGTCAAACACCTATCCCAAGGACTTCCAGGCCTTTCAGATGCGTGGTATTCTGGGATAGGTGACAAGTCTATCTCAGCTATGTTGACGAAGACCTAAATTTATGTGGTTACCATATGGATGTTGGAGATTGATTCAAAATTTTCGATAGGAAAGGTTACAGGATCATTGCAGTATGCTGCAAAGCAATGAAATGTGCCCTTGAGATGGAGAATAAAGTAGCATTCACCTTGGAAATATACCATGTAGTCCTGTATGACAGCGGGTCTCTCATTTTATTTGCATGTAAAAATCACACAAGTGCTAAGGCACAAAATCAATCTGGTTTACTTACTTCAAGCCAGTAAACATGTACCACATAACCCATTAGGTGAAATCAGACCTGTAATAGAATATCAATGGTGTGCTTCAGTGGCCTAGCCTCTAATAATTTCCTATTCATTTTGGCCCCACCAGAGTAAATAAAGAAAAACTCATATATTTCCTCAAGACCTGTTTGTTGTTTAGTGACATTTTCAGTTGAATGCTTCTCCTCTTAAGAGGGGAATTTCCACCTTGACAGACAGTTGGCCTACCCAGATGACAGCTTGCACAATGACACACTTTCACATTATCTGTCATTCAGCAAGACGGCAACTTCTAAAAGCACAAATACACTCTCTCTTACCTTTCTGTTTAGTTTTGAAGGTTTATATATAAACACTGTATCTGCCCCTGTCACCCCCACCCGAAAGGCTACCATTGGAAGACAATGGTAGCCTTTAATAGAAAAGCACAATAAAGAGTGCATGTTTATTTCTGTAGGCTTAACCCTTATGGTTCAGATGTTCTGCTTAAACAGGGTTCATTATTATGTCATACACACAAGAGAGGTGAGTACAGTCCTGTTCAATATCAATTAAATGTCAAGTGTTTTACCAAAACCAAAATATATTGCAAAATACGAAGCTTTAAGTAAAAATGAAATGCAACAAAAAGTGAATACACTTGTGATTACCGATACACAACTTGCATAATCTTTGATTACTGAACAAAAAGTGTTTTTCATTTGACCTACTTGTGTTATCATGGTCATAAAATGACCTGTGAATGCCACAACTTTCTTAGTTTTGCACTTCTGGGCTGTTTCTACTGTATATGCGTGTATCCATGAGGGCGCTACATGGAAAAGAACTGGAAAATGTGATTCTGAGAAAAGGATGCTGGAAGATCAATGACCCTTTAAAAATCAGTGGCACCACAGTCTCAGCTGTAATCAGGAACTATAGAATAAGCTGTAGTACCACTAATCAGAGCTGCTGTGGCTGTCCTGCTACAACAATGCCAAGGACAATGTGTTATTTGCAATGACAGGCAAGTGCTCTAGACTTACCACAGGGGTTGTTAATGGAAAGAAGTGCTAGTTGAGTTATATTAAATGTTTAATCGTGCAAAGGTCAGTCAGCACTCTCAAAAGAAATTATGCAATACTTTTAATGCTTCATTTCAAGTTTTAGTGCAGCTCGAGTTTGTCTTGTATCCCATCTTCCTCCCTTCACTCCCAGCCGGTCACACCGGGTTGCTGCCCCTCCCTGAGTCTGGCTTTGCCTGAGGTTTCTTCCTGCTAAAAGGGAGTTTTTCTTTCCCACTGTCACCAAGAGTGCTTGCTCATAGTGGGTTGTTTGGGGTTTTCTCTCTATTATTATTATTATTATTATTATAGGATCTTTACCTTACAGTATAAAGCACCTTGAGGAGACTGTTGCTGTGATTTGGGGCTATATAAATAAATTGAACTAGCACAGTCAGGCAAAGTAGTGCATATTAATGTCCAAAGCTTAATGTTTGATCTTGCTTCTATGTCCAGGTCCAACGGGCTGCAGGTGGAGAGACTATGGTGCCCTTGCCATCATTATGGGGGGTATCACATTCTGTTTTTATCAGCTTTACAAGGCAAGTTACACAACCTCATTTTGTCTGTTTCATCACTGATTTATTTGTTTTAATGTGACCAATTGTTGTGCCGTTAATACGCCACATCCTGACATCTGTCTGCACTGCCTCTCCTTTATATCACATTAAAATTGGTTGGCGTTAGTTTATGATGAACTACGGTGCTAGAATAGAAGACGCCTCTGCACTATGTAACATCACTTTGGTCTTGTTATTAAAGCTACCCTGCTTTACGTCAAAGCATGATGTCATCTGAACACATTCTTTTTAAATCCTCTTTTCTCCTCCCCTCAAATAGATTTTTTTTTTTGCTTACATCTGCTGACATCACACACAACTATTTTTTTATTTATTTATTTTTTACATTCTACAGTCTAAAAATATTCACCGCTTTTTTTCTTCTTTTTTTTTTTATCAGGCTTAGCAGCCCTTGAACAGGAGCTCAGGAGGCCCCTTGTCCCTGCTGACATTAATCCCATAGTAGTTGTTAGTAGTAGTCTGAGTGGCATGTGGAAACCATTACTCTTGTTTTAAAGGAGGACAGGAGCTTTAGCAGTAGCTCTTGGACTAGGTGACAGCCCATTCTCCTTTGTGTATGGAGGAGAGAGAAGGGGAGCAGGTACCATGTATGTACATATTGCCCTGCTGACCATGTCAGATGGACTTGCTTTCCTTTAGTGCTGTTATGTTGTATTATTTCCTTTTTCATTACGGAGCTCTTCGTAAAGCTGCACATGCACATTCACAGACTGTACCAGTCCACTGTTTCCCACATGCTGCAGTGTTGGCCAGCCACCGGTCACCTGGGAGGTGGGATTCCCTGGTGGGACGGCACAGGTTGCTGTCATGTCACTAGAGCGTAGCGCCAGTCGCACCATATGTCCAGGCTTGTGCCCATACTTTATTTATGTTATGGTGCACCTTGTAAACACCACACTCTCAGCAACCCACTTATTAATTACCTCGTGTTGACACCCATTTAATCTTTTTCTCTAAAAAGTGTTTATTACTTGCACTGGTGTGGCTGCCTGCCACCTGAGCTGGAGAGAAAACCCGGCAGAGAGCTGGAAACTGGCAGTTATTCAGCCTTAAGAGCAAATAAACAAACACAAATATACAGATAATTTTAAGGCAGTTTAGCGGTTCCCTAAATGTATGTGTGGACCTTAACTTTATATGAAACACACATGAAAAGGACTGAGCGAGATGCTCACAAACTGCTCGTCTGGGTAACCCTCTCACTGGGTAGCAAACATCCTCATTTGGCTGTCAGATATACATATCATTTGGTAGAGTTTTGTTTATTTAGTGGCAGAGATGATAAACAGCGTGTCATTGTTTTTGGTTTTGGAAGACTATTTTCAGTGTTCACCACCATGTTTTTCCCTGTAGGCTGGTCTCTTGCTTTTACTGTCCTTTTCACAGTTTCGTTCTTTTTATAATACTGAAAATATGCTTTTAGGCTTGCAGCTATTTCCTTAGAAAAGCAGCAGGTTTTTGACTTTTCTGCTCTGTATTTAAAATGACTAATCTGTTATCACAGTTGTTGATTTTCTTACCCACTAATGGTTTCAATACTAGCGTGTGTACACACCTATTTTATCATCTGCTCTAGAAATCTTTTCCCCTAATCATGCACTTTAGACAGTGACGCACAAGTCCAATAAAACAATGCCATTGACCCTGGACTGCCACGTCTAGGTGGCCCTGTCTTTTCCTCATCTTTCTCCCCCTATCCACTAGAGAGAAGTGTAATATTGTGCCATGCTTTTAATTGCAGAAATACATCCTTCCCCTCATTATGGGAAGCCGAGAGGACAAGGAGCATCTGCAGAGGATGGAAAGCAACATTGCGGCAATGAGTGGCACGCTGACACAGACAGGTGAAGATTAATATCTTCATCACTTTCTCCCTCCTTAACATTTTCCCTCATTTATCTGTCGCCAAAATCGGGGGCCCTGCGCGTTTTTAACAAATGACGCCGCTGTCATTTCGCTTTAATTTGAAATTGCTTGTTTACTGTCAGGCTCGGGCTCAATTAATTACGTTTCGCTGAAAAGCTCTTAACCTCGGAATATTAATGAGGAGTTGGGAAATGACAACTTTTCTTCCACCCCACCCATCCTTTCTCACTCCCCCCTTCCATCCATCTCTCCCCACCCTCCCGCCCTGCACCAACCTCACCCCCATCCAAACCTCCATCGCCATCATCATCATCATCCACCCTCTTCCCCATAGGTGGGCATAAAGTTCATTTTAATTTTGTGCGCGCGTGTATGTGTCTGTTTGTGTTTGTGTGCATGATGTGCACGAGTCGCAGTGGCGCTGTGTGGCGTCTGGGCTCAGCACTGGGCCTAGTGTGATTAAGTGCATGGTGACAGGTGCGGCTCCCATGTTGGACAGGTGAGGAATCTCAACCTGGCTGTCAGACGTGGAGGGAGAGAAAGAAGCGGGGAGAGAGATGCTTTCCGAGCTCTTCGTCAGTATAATTAAAAATCCAGGGAGGCGTAAATGAGAGAGGCACTCCGAGAAACTTTGGTCTCGTTAGCAGTAGTGTTGAACTAGAGTGTGTTTTTCACCGGAAAGCTACCAATCCCCATTTCAGACAGGTGGCTCTGGCACACCGGATTGTTTGTTTTGTGTTAATGATAATAATTAAAAGGCATTTTATTTCTAAGGTGCCTTTTCAGATTCTTTAAATTAAACCAAATGTTCTGGAGTTCTAAAACATGCAAGGTTATAGGGTATTAAATGAAACATTAATGCCATTTCTTAAAAGAAAGTCACACTGTTTAGGTAAGCTTTGTCTTAAATATTATTTGCTAGGCCTTACTGAAATTAGTAAAATTCATATTTCATTTGCAAAACAGGTGTTTAGCCCCATCCATGTGAGCTTTCAGGCAAGATTTAAAAACAAACTAACAAAAAACCTTCACCTCAGGATTTCTGTAAACCTTACATTAATATATTAGTGAAGTGTTTACTTCTCTCACTTGTTTTTCAGGTTCTATAGGAAACTTTTTTTTAAACTAGCGAGAGACCTGTGTTTATGTAGATTTTTTTTTTTTTTAGCCAGAGAGAGACAAAGAGGGGCTGAACTTGAATTATAAATACGATCTGATTATTTTAAATACAGACATCCTTTGTTTGATTTTCCCGTCATCTCCAAATGAAAACAAATCGAGAATCTGAGTTTATGGCTCCTGTCACGGACCAACGTAGTGCAGATGAAAATATGGCTGTTATCATTTTATCCAGTCACACCCATGCTATTGTTTTCTGGCTGGCAAAGGTAGGTGGAGGGCTGCAATTGTGTAGGATCGCGTGCAAGGTGTGCCGCCCTGAATCTGATTAACAAATATATGCTCTTTTATGGTCATTTTCTCCCAACTATGCAAACGCATTTCCTCTGGCTACTTCACTGCCCATTCTTGCTCTACTTATCACTGATTGGAGATTTGCCAACTTGCAAACCCTGTTTTGTTTGCTACCAAAGACAGGATTTCTCAGTAGGAGTTTTTTTTTTCCCCTCTCCCAGTGAGAAGGTGAGACTCTAAAGGGAGAGGGAAAAAAAACACAGGTCTTTTCTTCAGTCAATAGAGGGAACTAATTTGCTATGACTGCAGTAGCCACACTGCTATTGTAGTTAATGACTGTTGTAGTTAACAGTTGGGGAGAGGGGTTGCAATTACACTGAGAGTTTTCTCCCCCTGCTTTCTCTTTGTCTTCCTCTCCCTCTCGCTCCTCTCTGCACTGAGTAATAGCGACCGACTGCCTCGCCGCTGCCAATTGCTTGAACCCCCTTTTGTTAAAGTTCATGTGTTTCTCTAGTGCCAGGCGCAATGAGGTGATGTATCCTTTTGAATGGGGACTACATTAGTCTCTCTCGCCAGCCTCAGCTCAAGAGTAAGGGCCTTGACTCCCATTATGATTTGCCTACAACTTCACACAGACAATTAATGAATGGATCTTGGAACTACTTCAGCGCGCCCAGGCTGTAATGGAATTGTGCGGCTGTTTGGGCACTCTTTGTTGGTGGGAGCCATATTGGTGACCAGCTGGCCATTAAAGACAGAGACAGGCCTGGACATATGTAGTGTACATTATATTGAGGTATTTACTGAATAATTTACTGAATGCACAATGTGCATCCCTCTCACAGCAGCTGCAAGCACCACACATCATCTTGCCTCTGATTCTCTCTCACACAAATGCATGCACACACACATCGCAGCTACAGCCTCCTTCTGATTCATGCCTGGCCAAAGTCATTGACTTTATTAATATTCCTGGCTTCATATCTGTGATAACTGGGAATAAGTGTCTAAGCCGTACAAAAGAATCAACTTTCTGGAGAGACATTAAAAGAGTTTAGCTGCGGACGGCTGAAAATGCGGTGCCGTTGGTAATTCGGGAGGCGCAGCATTACAGGCTGGCAGAGTGACCCACACATCTGGATAAGCTGTTTTGTGGTAAGGTGGAATCGCAGACTAATAGGGCAGCTCTTGATTTAAAGTACACACCCCGTCATAGTAACACCTTTTTAAGCACGGGTTGCCATACCATTTAATTTTATTGCCGTCTTTAGAAAAGTTGGTCGCACTCTGGATCACAAAACCCACTGAAAAACTAAAACTGTTTGCACAAAAGTCAAACCGGCAGTCCTGCTCAAACTCGTATTCTGTAGAAAGCTTGAAAAGATCAAACGTTTCAGCACCCCACCTATATTGATACAACCCCACCCATTTAAACACAGGTGTCACTGCAAGATATTAGTGTCTTTGAAAGATCAAATATTTTGTCTGTGCTGGTTTTTCAAAAGAAGCCCAGCTCCAAAGCTCGGCGCTCTGTCTTTTGTCCTGGCTTGGGTTAATGTGAGAGCAGGGGTTCTTTACATCCCGTCCAGCCGGCTGCAGCACAGGCTTTTAACCATTGGCCTGACAACCTCAGCAGTGGACCGCCACAATATCTGTTGATGTTAATCCTATTAGGCTTGATTTAACACTTTACACGCCCATGATTTATATGAATGTTTATTGGTTTTCTGTAATATAATCAGCTCGGGGAAACTTAATGCATTGTTTGGTAATACACGCGTGACTGGAAGCAGGGGCAACAAACTGTGCCTGGTGTTATTTGAAATCATACACCTTCCTCCAACACCAACACTTGAACTAATTCAATCTTCAAAGTCAATGGAAAAAGAACAATATTTATTAGGATTAGGGGGGACATTTTGTCTGGCAGCCTCCTCCCAAATGAGAGCCTTGTTTTTTCCTTTGTTGATCGTTTGAGGATTTAAAGATGCATTAGAAGGCAGTGTCTGGGTGGATAATGGAAGGTTAGAGACTGTTATTTGATTTAAGTTCAGACACTAGAGATTAATACCTCCATCCTATGTGCCCCCTCCTTCCCACTATCTACCCCCGACGCCTCGGACCAAAAAGCTGCGACTAAAGTTACCCGGTATTAGCTTTGATTACAATTCTTAGAGGGCCGCTTTGATCAGTGACTCGAGTCTCATCGGTTCTGTCATTGTGGAAAGAAAACAGTCGTTTCGTATCAATTAAATAACTTCATCATAAAACATAAAGCTGCGCGTCCTTTTCTTTCTTTCTTTTTTAAAGACAAACTTGAATCACTTTGGCATCTCTTACTCTGCTTGTTTTTCACAGTCAGCCAGCTGCAGCAGACCCTGCTCTCTATCCAGGAGGTGCTAGTCCAGCAGCAGCAGAAAATCCAGGACCTCTCCCAGGAATTAGCTGCATCACAGGTGGGTAGCAGCTCATCAGAAAGTCTGTATCTTCACTTGACAGCCCCAGCAATTTGTTAGAAGACCACCAATACTGAGGTAGAAATCTGGCGTTGTACATGATAGCGTCCCTTTCCTCTTTTGCCGGTTTTACTGGTCAGCTTTTAGAACACGTACTACATAAAGCTGTGGCCAGTTTAGAATTAAAGTAAGTTAAATCTTAATCCATCCATTCATTAAAGCATTAAAGTTTTTATTCATTACATGTTTATTGTGGACTAACATCAGTGTAATGAAACAACTTTGCGGTGCTGACAGTAAGCGAGGCCACGCTGCAGTTTGGACACCTTTTTAAAGGTCCGTTATTTTGTGATTGATGTTTTTGAGGAAAGCTAGACGGGCAGTAACTTTGGAATTGCAGAAGAGCTCGGTAAACGTGAGGTTGCAGCTCGAAATCTCCAGATTGATGAGGAGAGGGAGGAGGTTTTCTCGAGGCCTCTGTGTACTAAAATCTTTGAGTCATAACTACCCAAGACAGACAGCCTTATTATACTGTATATCATCAGAACACAAGCTACAAAAAAAATAAGGTGCAGCTCATCATGGGACCATAATCTTTAACCATATCGTTCCTCTTTGCCTTGATTTTTATAGTCGCTGTCCATAATCTCCTCAGAATTGTAAGTGTTTAGGCGAATCGGACTGAGTGATTGTTCTAAAACTTATGTGCAGGGATGAAATGTTGCTTGCTTTTTATAACGGCGCTCATAAATTGCTTTATGATCTCTGGGCTCTAAAAATTGCCTTGGAAGAGACAATCTTAGACAATGTTTTATGTCCACAGCTTGTTAAGCACATGGGTGTGTAACTGAAGCATCTGGATATGGCAGGAAAACATATGTGGACACATCTGCTTCGGCACAAACGAGGAAGAAAAATTATGGATAACTTCCCTGGACGGGGTTCATCAAAAACTGAAGACTCATAGCTCTTTTTTGTTCTTTCAGGATCTGAGCTGCACATTGTCTCCGTGTAGCGTAGAACGAACACATTGATGGACTAAATCAGCGTGTATGATGGGAGCTGTGATCTGATTTGACCCCACGCTGAGCTGAAACAGAACTATCTAAGATAGCGTACAGGAGGCCCCGTTTAAACAATGAGTTTCTTCCGGCACGAAGCAGTGTTATTTATTTTATTTATCTCTAAATCACAGATTGGATTAAAAAGTGTCCCCTTCATTTGCTATGAGTGCCTTGTTGGACAGCAGTAGTGTATAAAAAGTATATTTCCCATCAAAACACCCATTAAACAAATCATAAACTCTGCTTTATAGTTATAGTGTTGATCTTAAATTTTCCCTGCGAGTCGGCACGAGGCCCCTCTGTTGTCTCAGGCCGCGGGGGGAAATTGGAAAATTGTTTTCAGGTCCGGCATTTTTGATGAGAAACACATGTTGGAGCTGGGGAGCTACTTATCATTCACCGTTTGTGGCTTTCAGGGTTTGCTTCACCACACTGCTCAAAGCGCGCCACGCTTAGCAATTATACCTCTCAACGCGGAAATGTGCCTTTAACCCAAAACACATGGAGACTTCTGTTTCCTCAGCTGCTAAGTAAACATTTCTCGTAGTCTGAAACCGCTCAATTGCGGAGCGCGTCTACTGTCCCTAAACTGGGGACCTCATTATGGAAGTGAGTTTAAATACTCTTGCACACACACACACACACACACACACACACACACACACACACACACACACACACACACACACACACACAAAAAATACGGGCTGATTCTGCACATTTCCAGACTTGAGAGCCTGGGACAGTTTCTCTCTTTTTCACTATTCTCTCCGTTACAATGATCCTGTAAAGACATGCTGTTCTATTCTACTTCTGCTGTTAAGCATAGATTTGCCTCAGGATGATTCATCCCTGATGTTAAACAGCCAAGTCTATTTCTGCTCTATTATCATTACAAATCTGCCTGTTAACTGTGTTTGCCCTGCTGTCTCAACTCACTGATGGCTCTCTTTATTAGTGGATACTACATAGAAGATTAGAAACCGTCTCTTTGGCTTGCGTAAGATGAACTGCCAGTAGGAAAGTGCATAAATAGAGTGAAATCAATTGCACTGTACCAGTGTTTCCACTCAAAAACCCTCCTCTGGGGAGTTCCTTTTGAAGCTAATTCCATCATAAATATACATGTGTTACAAGAAAACACACTGTCTGCCGGCGGAATAACTGTGAATTAATTTGCCTTCAGACACTCTTAAACAAGGCTTGTTAAAGATCTTATCTTGTTGCTAATGGTCCACAGGCATTTATCTTCATTTAGCCAGATGCGCTGCCATCCTTGGGTGCTGCTAGATTTGGTCTTTTTTTTTTCTTTGCTTGTAATATATATTTTTCTTTTTTTCCCCTCGTTTTCCTGAAGCACTTAGTTAACCAGCAGACCCCATCACACGCACGCATCCACCCGAGACACATTAGTTACACGGCTTTTAAACCAGTTAGAGGAAATCTTTACTTTGAGCAGTATTTACACAGTAAAAGAAACCGCATCCATCCAGCACAGTGGCGGTTGAGAATTTAATAGGTGGCACCTCCCTGCTAGATTGACTTTGCGTTATTTGGGTTTTGGTTGCTGGGTTTATTTGTTTTTTGGTTGTTTGTTTTTATGCATAATGCTCTTTGCGATTTAAAGAGCCAAGTGGAGAATTATGTTCTCCAGTCCTTAGGCCACACAGAGCCCTTAGAGCCCTGCACCTGTACACCAGGAAGTGCAGTAAAAGTCAAACATGAGGGGGGAGGGGATGCACAGGCATAGCTCTGAAGATTTGTTTTAGCATACAAAGCAAAACTCTAGAAATGGAGTTCAGAATACAAGGCTATGGTAGTAGTTTAGCAAATCATGTATTTGTGTTGATACAGTGAATTGAAAAAAAAAATTAAAAATGTGAATTATTCACCTAGAGGTATCCAACCCTTTGCAGCAGCACATGTCCACATACTAGGAACCAAAATCTAATTTTGGATGCATCTCTTTCAAGTGACAGAGGAGTCATTTCGGTTACAAATTCAGTATCTGAATCTAAAAATATATATGTAAATATGGTATAGAAGTGTATACAGTTCAACACAAAACACAAGGATGCATGCATTTGCATAAGAAAAGCATTTCAACAAAAGCAACATATATCAAAATACATTTAAAAATGAATAACAGGCAAAAGCCGTGGTGTATAATAGCGCACAGGTCGGATTCTGCACTGTAATGGCTGGAAAGAGCTGGAAGTGTCTCTTAAAAGATGCTTTTGTAATCAAAGCTGCTGAGAAATTGCAGCGGTTAAATATTTTGATCAGCAGTTTGTTAAAACATCACAACTGACACACTCGTGCGGTCTATTGGACATGTGTCAGCACTTCAGGTGGGGCTTTTAAAGCGAGGCGTACTTCAATTCTCTGCAGTCACTGATACCCCCACCACTCAGCCTCCATCCAAACACCCAGTGCACTTAACACACGATTCTTACACAATGTGTGTGTGTGTATATATATATATACTGACATAATGTATCTCAGAGCTGAAATCCAGCCCTGGCCCAACATTTAATTAGGTTTCTTCAGACTTAATAAGACATATGTCAGAGTTAGTGTTGTGTGACAAGCCTTGATGTGAGATATTATATGGCGCTGCTCTGTAGATAATGCATATTATGTATGTAGCTGGTGGTTAACAAGTCTGCTTTAAAGCCTTCTTTTCTAATGTTATGTGACATAAGTATATAGAAATCATTACAATTCACTTATTTGGAGTAATCGGCCCTTTTTCTTCAGTTGATTCTGCGCCTTGGAAATCTTTTAGCTCAGCCTACACAGCAATTAATTTTTTTCCCATCATAAAATGAGAGAGAAGCAGAATTCAGCCTTATTATACGGGTGCCTTGGGGAGGCGAGGGATTAAGATGGTTCTAATGAGGTGACGGCTGTAATAAGAGTGTCTTCAGCAGGCCTCCAATGCACCACCTCTAAAACATGACTCCTTATCAGCAAGGTTTAGGAGCGATAAGAGCCCCCCCCCCCCCAAAAAGAAAAAAACCCTCTTTCCCCCTCACCTCCTTTTCTGTCTCCCTTCACTTCTCCTCCTCTGCCTCCTTCCATCCACTGTAAATGAGTCTGATCCCTTTCAGATGTGATTCAATTAATTTCTCTTAGATTTAATTACAAGCGAAAGAGTCCAAGTTATCCCTCTCCCCTCGATAGGGGGTCCACGCTTCCTAACAAGCTTCCTCTGGTGAGTCAGGAGAGTCTTAATTACAGTTTTTACTTTTCTTTTATCCCACTTTTTCCCTTGTCGGCTCCTTCTACTTCCTCTGGTCTTGCCAGTTTATCCTCACGCATGTTTGTATTTTGTGTGCAGGACTAGACTAAGAATGGATAGCAGTTATCTACTTAACACCTTCCAAAACATTTTCATGGTTAGATAATCGAGTCTCGCCACAGGCTGCGTACATCTGTGTGCAGTTCTTCCAAAGAAAGACATTTCCTTTTCAGGTAGCTTTATTTGAATAGTTTTAAAAGGGCAGTGTAAAAATTTATGGACTTCTGTGTAACAAATGTATTTGTTTTGTTTTCCCCCCTCCTGCCTTGTAAATCATTATTTGATGCCCTCTGAAGACCCACTTTTTTTTTCTTTTCTTTTTTTTTAACATGCATAACCCACTGAAAACATCAGTTTCAGGTGCAAGCAGGCAGGGCCTGCAGGTTCTTCCTCATTTCCATGTTTGTTGTTCAGTTAGTAGTTTTATCATTCCAGGCCTTTATCAAAACTCCCTATTTTACAGCTGCCTCAGTCAAAGTCCAGCTTGTTCCTTAAAAAAAAATGCTGCAGAGACAGATTTTCAGCAGCAATTTGCCATTCAAATACTTTTCCATTATACCCTTTAACATTTCATGCTGCACCAATGCCTGTGTGTGGCTACACACGCCTTTGATAAAAGACAAAAAGGACAAAACAAACTGCTAAGCTTTGGTCTGCCTTCATGAATGTGGCTATTGTTCAAGATAGTCATTATCCAAAACACAACACACTGACCTAATCTTTTCTAGATAGTATGGAAAATTATGTAAAAACAGCATGATTCACACTCACTGGACTTTCTGACGCCATAAAGGTGGATACAGTGAGATTGTTTGTCCTTTTTTGTCATCGCCGGCAGTAGGCAGTTGTGAGGTTGTTATGGTGACGGATGACCTGACTACACACAAACATGTGGCTTTTAGCATTTGCATCTACCATGTTTGTTTACCCAGCCGGTCTTTTTTAAAAAAAAACCTTTTTTATTAACTTATATCGTTGAAATCAATCATAGAGGAGCTGTTGAAAGTCCTACAGAAAGCTCAATTGTGCTGAAACCCTGAACAGTGCTCGTGTGTGTGTGTTTTTGACAGTTGTGCATGTTTCACTTGTATTTTTCCTACAGGCCTCGTCCTCAACGAGCCGCATCCTGGACAGCCAAACAGTGGGAGAGCTGAAGGCTGAGATCATCTCTTTGAAGGGCTTACTGCTCAGCAGGTAACAAAGTTATCCCGACCCCTGTCACATGAAACAGGCCAGGTGTGCGTGTGCATGTGTGTGTGTATTGAAAGGCTTAGGACTTGGTGGTGTTTTTGCACGTTTGAGTTCCTTAATGCAGTCCATTTGAACTGTGTGACAGTGTAAAACTGGGACAAAGCACCATCAGCATGATATGCAATTTGATTCATAAAACAACTCATTTGTTAGCATGTGGTAGCTCTTATTCCGATGTGATTTTGACAGCACGTCTTTTACACCACACATTAGAATCAAATTTAAACTGCCTATCCAACACCTTAAGTTTACACCTGCACCTGGTTATTTCATTTTATTGAAACTTGTTTTGGTTTGTGTAGGGTTAATAGAAGCTACTGAAACATTAAAATAGAAATACACATTTAAAAATATATAATGTAACACCTAGCAGCAATTGTATCATATTTGCAGATGTTGTACATTAACTTTGAGCGTGACAGTTAATTGGTGACTATTAAAGCTACCTTGACACATATACATTCAGTGAACAGTGATCTGTTGTCATCACATCACTAAAGCATGATTGTTAGACTCCTGTTTGCTGAGTAAGGCTGTGAGATATGGTTGAAAAAGTTTGTCAGTAGACCGAAACTCAAAGTCCATATTTTGTCCCTGGAGGTCTGAGTTTACACTCTCAGAAAGCGTGCAACTATAAAACTCTTTTGCAATCATTGCACACTCATCAAAAGCTCTTACCAAAACTATAATTAAAAAAAAAAACTGCCTGGTGTAAATTTGGCTGATATCTACTACAAGTTTGTCACGTTGAGCAGCAGTTGATTGCTCCCAAACTCTGCTGCACATTTGGGATCCATGCCAGATCTGTGTTTCTATGCCAGAACAACACGCCAGGCGTGCTTCCCCAGACACTTCATGACCTTGTATTAGACCCCTGACAGACTGACCCTAGGGGATGATTTCACAGTTCAGTGACAGAAAAACTGGTGAGCCTGCTTTAAGGTGGCGTTCTAACCTGATGAGCTTGTGCTGTTTTTTTGTTTGTTTGTTTATGTGTTTTCTTTAATAAGACAAAAAATTGGAACTCACACCTTTGTTCTAAACTACTTTAGATTACCTGAAGGTTTGTGTACTAATACATAATAAAACAAGAGAACACATGATAATCACGTCAGTCTTTATTATAACATTTCATGACTTGGGTTGGCCAGTTAACATACAGCAGGCATCAACTGGTGTTAGTAACAAAGGTGACCATTAATGTATTCCAGTTGATCTGCTGCAGCTTCATAAAAAAATCATATTCTTTTTTTACAAAATAAATAAGATTGTAAAAACTGTGTGAACTGAAAAAATCTCCTAATCCAGATGGAACCCGACTTTTTAGGCCAACGCTTATACTGATACGGAGTAAAACCATTCTGATATGATAATATCGATACGGTGGCTCTTTTTGTGTAAAGAGTTGATGATTATAATGCTTTAACAAGGCCATTTGAAAACTAGTTGGCTACCTAGAGTACTGTGAGGATGTTGCTTCACTCTGCAGCGCAGTCCTGTCAGCTGTGATGTCACTCTGCTGCATTCAGCACTGACAGTACTATAAACAATAGACTTGGAGTTACTCTGTTGGACACACTGTGCAATGCTATAAACTTTGAAAATTACTTAACTGCAAAGTTTAGATGTACCTATAGTGTGATTGTTAATAAAAAAAAAAAAAAATGTGCAAGGGCTGTTGTGTGAGCGTGGTGATAGACGTCCCCTCTTTCTTTTCAGCTTTGTTCCACAATCTAGTCAGCCGCAGCCCAGCTCAGTCAGGCCCATTAGCATGCATGATTATGTATTAGTGTCTATAATGAAGCCTGAAGTAAGAGTGTACATCAGAAAACCTGGGAGGACGAAAATTGCCTCAGTACTGTGTAGTTGAGCTTGTTTTGTTCCCCTCATACATTCTAATCAGTAATAATCCCTTTGTCATTTGCTTTCTTGACTTCATCCTGACTGTCACAATGAGTTTTCTGGCAAAGGATTGAATTACAAAATAAAGGCTCCGTATCACCATCTGTCTCCAAACTTGTTCCTTTCCTGTTCAAATGATCCAAATAGTCTCCAAACTGTTTTTTTTTTAAGCACCAAGAAGTGCTAAAACCCATTCAGCATTGTCTTTTTGATCTTAAAAGCTGCAGTGGGTGTAATTAAAAAATCTTAGAGCATCTTTACCAGGTGTGATGAACATCTGGCTGTTTCGGGGAGGGAAAAAAAAAACATTTTCTCTGCTGTAATTATGAGAATTACATAGGGTGGTTAGCGTGCGGCTGCATGCTAAAATGCAAAAAAGTGGCGAGACGTGAGCTTGGTTGGAAAGTTATACATGGTTTTGTGGTCATATTATGTCCAAATATGGTTGATTACATCGTGGGAAAGCTCTTTTCACATCTTTTGATCACAGCGAGGTTTGTGATGAAGTTGCAATCAGGCCTAATTCTGTTCAACGCTGTTGTCTGTCACCCCTTACAGGAAACAGTTCCCCTCCACTCCCTCTGTTCCCAAGATCCCCTCGTGGCAGATCCCCCTGAAGCCACCTGCAGCATCTAGCTCACCATCTATTAACCACACCAACAGCAGCAGTGACATCTCCCCTCTCAGCAACGAGTCCACCACCTCCTCCCCCATCAAAAATGGACTCCACAGCCCCCAGGATGCGCTGGGAGGGCCCGATGGAGCCCATGGTATCAATGGAGATATTTGCACCGTGGGCCTGGGCACAGCGCTGCCCCTGGACCAGGTCCGCATGGAGGTGCAGGGAGAGGAGGAGAGGAAGGATGAAGATGAAGATGATGTCAGCCATGTAGAAGAAGAGGAGGAGGAGGAGGAGGAGGAGGAGGGGGGTCTAAGCATGCAGACAGAGGACCGACGAGGTGGGGACGGACAGATTAATGAACAGGTAGACAAACTGAGGCGGCCCGAAGGTGCCAGCAACGAGAGCGAAGTCGATTAGACCAACATAAGAGTACAAAAACACTTCAGAAGACCACCTCTCATCCCTGCTGATTGCTTTGTTTCTTGCTGCTCTCACACACAGGTTTTTTTCTTTCTTTTTTTGTCAGTTTCCACTTGCTTTTGTCACATCATAATGTTGAGCAGAAGGAGGAGTAGGAGTGCAAGTATAAGAAGAGCCAGACCTGTGTGATGACACACAGGTTACCACATTTTACTTTTGTTCAAACTAAATGACTGTATCCCGAGCCAAGCACTATGTTGTGATGTTTCTTTGAAAGGACAAGTGACAAGCAGCAGTCAAATCAGAATGACTTTTATCAGCCTTTATGCAGTACTAACCATGTGTGACTTACTGCCTTTAATTTCCATGATTTGATCAGATAATCCGCAGCTTTGCCTCGGTGTCCTTGTGATTGTACTAAGACTCAGACCAAAGAGGCAGCGCCGCACACAATATGTCTGCTGTACAGTGCATCTGCGGGTCAGGAATCATAAGGTGGTGCTTGAGTCTCGGTGTTACCGTGAGGTTCCAGTGGAGCATTAGCAGAGTTCGTCTCACTGTTGATGGCAATAGGAGAGGACAAGCTCTTCCAGGGCCGGAGCTTTTAGCCTCTTTTATGTGTCCTTTCGCATTGGTGTCAGTCTGTCAATAATTTACAAGGCCAGCAGGGTGGCATTTGGGTGAAATAAAACCCCTGAAATTCGAGATTAGAATGTGATGACGGGCTTTGTTCCATGCCGGTGTCAGAGTGCTCATACGCTCAAAGGAGGGGAAGATAAATGTTTTTTTTCCTCTCTCCCTCTCTCTCTCCCCCCACTTTCCTTTTTCACTGTGGGCTGAATTGTGCATCTTTGCGAGCCGTGTTTGCGGGAGAAAAACCGAAGGCTGTCTGCTGAGCTGTATCTGTGTCTCCAGCAGGGCAGCTGATTTGGTTTGTGAAGTATGTTAATAATCAAATGATCAACAAATAACAGATGTATTAGTTCATGCAGCTTGAAATGTCAAGGAGGCTAAAAGCGGAAATCTAATACAGAAAGCCCAGTTGCATTGTATTATTTTCTGTGACAAACCCTCCGGTCCAAATTATGTAGGGCCTCCTACAGTGAGTAATCTTTACAGAAAACGGCGCCAATATTTTGTAATTAAGCTGCAGTAAGACGACGAGCGCTGCCACAGATGGAAGTTGCAGAACTCGTATCACTTTTTCTTTCTCAGTGTGGAGGTGGATGGGGGAAGTAAAAGAAAATTGCCCCATGATTGAAAAGGAAAGTAATAAATGAATACTTGACTTATTGAATTACTCACTCCGTCTCTAGCTAACAAGAAGAGTCCATGAGTGAGAAGAAGGGATATCAGCTTGTGCCATTTCCACTTCCAACACATGGCCTTCATTGGAACACAGAAAAGGTAGAGGGGACACTGCACATTTCTGAGATACTGTCCTGGCCTGCAGATCGTATGTTTAGTGATTTGAATTGAGATTAAGCTTAACCTTAACAGGAAACATTGCAGTTAAGGTTGTTTTGTTTTGTTTCCTTTTGTGTGTACGTGTACTCAGTATGCCTCAGAACCACTGTAGTTTCAGTGACGGGTCCTTTCCCTGTAACTTACTGAATAAACACTGTCTTCACTGCAGTTCTAACTGTAATAAATCTGATTTATCTCAACAAGAATCTCCTATATTTATTTTAAAACCAACAGTGCACACAGAACACACTTCACTGCACTTTAGTATTAAAAAGCAACTGTACAATTATAGATTATACTTATTGCAAAATTGTTATCAAGATCAAGTTACACAGAACTTACCCTTTAGGTCTTCAGTTTTTGCTGCTTTTAATAGTCTGAGAGATTAAATATATTAATATGTTCAGTTGCAGATCAGGTAACAATCATGTTTGTATGCTTTTCTTATATCACCAAATTTTTCTGTTCAATTTGAAATAGTTTGAGGCTTTTAGCCACACCAGAATCTCTGTATATCAAACCAATCACTAAAATAATTTTTTAGACTTTCTTCTTTTTCTTTTGGGGTGTGGTTTCCTTTCATAACCAGCTGTAATCTGTTTGTAACTCCAGCACCAGTCAAGCATGTATACTGTAAGTACATATTCCTCTACTCTACTTAATTTTCAGAAAGCATGACATAGCAGGGACTTTTTTTTTTTTTCAGCTTTCTCTCCAGAAATGAGTGGACGCGGCTATACATTAAATAGGTGAAGGTTTGTTTATTTCTACAGATGAATCATTAGTGCCTTGCCTATGGTTTTCAGTATTGTGTGCCCTGGTTTATTACTCAGTTTTCAATTCAGTGAATATGACAGACTTTTATTTTGCTATCATTTTTTAGTCAAAAACAGAGTTTTCTCATTTTTTTTTTACTTACTTACACACAGTCAACAAACAGCAAAGCACTCCAACCACCTATATTGATAAGTACATGCCCAATCTCGGTGACATCAAACGGTGCAAAAAAGTTCAGAGCCCAGTTCAGAGGGGTCGATTGAGTTCGCCGCCACCACTGGCCAAAACCAGTCCTCCATTGTGGGTGGTATGGCATGTCCCCTGCCTGGAGGTCAAGGGTTTCAGAATCCCCTTTCTAACAATATAAACTAATATTGCAACCAGTTTGGCAATATATTGGTAATAGTAAATTTTGATTATTCATAATGGTCTGGGTGTTCTAACAAAAAGTCTGATTTCCTTTTCCGAGACTAGGCTGTATGTGAAAGATGGAAAAACCCACTGTGATGATGCTCATTGGTTTTTAAAGCCCCTTTTTTGTTTTGTTTTTTTATTATTGCCATCACCATCATGGGTTTTTTGTAATCAGAGGTTAAAAAAAGAGCACAAACACGACAAAGAAGTCTGCGGCAGTGAAAGCCCATCCACGTGTCACTCAAAGCGGCCACGCCTGTAACTTTAAAACTTGTTAGGAAAAATGACCCCATGTACAGTTGTCATGATGGAGGAAATTTGCTGTAGAGAAAAATTTTTTTGGATCTGGATGCAAGCAGATTTATTTCCGCTGTTAAGTTGGGCATTTTAACATATGGCTTGACTCACTTTTGGAGCCAGACTCAAGGAACTGCAGATTTTGGCACTTTTTTCAGTCCTGGAGGTTGCTCCATGATGACCGCAGAGTTTGTTACCACACAGTAAGTCTTGAGAGGTTTTCAAGATCAGAGCAAAAACGGGGCACAAAATGCCAGGGATGACCTGAGGTAACACCGGAGGAGGGGAGTTCTGTTATCTAAAACCATAAAGGTTTATTTTAGCAGATCTGAGCGCTCAGCTTTACGCTGTCAGACTAAACCAAGAGGTTTTCCACATGTTGTTATTCCTTGTCAAAACCTGGTGCCTACATTACCTACACTGCAAATCATCAGCAGACACCATAGCTGGCATTAAGAGTGTGTAAGTAGTGGCTAATGTAGACTTGACTTGCTGTGCTATCATCACATTTCATGCTGCTTCCTCTGGAGCTTCAAAGATTTTGTAAAACCTTTTCTTCCTTTTCCACATTTGCAGAAGTGCTCCTTTACAGACTTTGGTGGAGTTCCCCTTTAATCGAAGGCAATCCGATATTTATCACATTCACAGCAGAAAAGTATTGGACTCACTGCTTCTACTTGCCGCCATATTTCAAACGGATGAAGCCGGACTGGATTTTACAGCATTTTTTTATTTTATTTTTTTTAAGCTGTGTATGAATGTCAGGAGACTGCTAACTCAACAACTATGTGAGACACAAGGTTCACAACTGCTGTTTCCTAAAGTCATTTTAGGTTATTGTCATATCTTTCTGTAGTAAACTTTCGACAATCTTTGGAAACAATTCAGTGAACCTTCATTTCCTTCAAATGTACAGCTCAGGCTGCTGATGAATACGTGGCCTTCTAAGCTGACATCACAGATCAAATCGCTGCCACAGTTTATTTTCTCAATGTGTAGTTTTCTGTGGATGAGCTGGAAAAAAAAAAAAAAGCATTTTTCCACCTACACAAGGCATTCTGCTTATTGCCATACGTTATCGAGTGTATGAATTTAATTTATCATAGTCTCAGTGATCAATAGCGTTTCACATATTGATGAGGTGTATAAACTTCTCCGAGGCTTGATACCACATCCCTTTGTAATCCATTAACCTCTCCCTGGAGTTCAGGCCAACCTTAGATTTATAGGGACCTACAGTAATAAATCCACTTGTACATCATTTTGTGTCTTGGGGATTTTGCAGTGCATTCCAGGCGAGAAAGCACCATCTATCCTACCCTCATATTCTCATCTGCATTTTAACAGCTTCAACAACATCCGAAACAATTTGCATTCCCTTTCAGAAACCTTGTGACTGTTTAAATGTATTCCCTGGTTAGGGATAGCATGTTAGCCACTAACCAGAGCCTCTCAGTGTGGTAGAGCTGTGAAGGATTGGTTGTCCAAAGCAACACCTTGGTTTTGACACCATTTGGCTCCCCGGTTGGGAGCCTTAACCTCATCAATCTTGCTGCTAAACGGAGAGCACTCAATAGGATAGTGTATCGACGCGCTCTGAACTCCATTGTTCACTGGAACTGAGCACTCAGCAGGTTAGAGGGCTGAGTGTCTCCTTGGATCAATGCAAGGGCTGTTAGCCCATTGCAGCAGCAGAGGGCTACCGTGGCTCTGTCAGCATCACACACACACACACACGTGCGCACATCATCTCCACTCATTTAAAACTCCTTGACTACCTGAGTGTTGATCCTGGCTCAGTTTTTGTTTTTGCATCACAGTGATTTGGGGTAATTTACATCCTAGCAACACAGATCCAGTTCTTCAAACATCAAGCTCCGCCCAGTATCCAAACATCTGCCTCCAACGGGAAGCGTTCTGTGATTTGCATAGGAAAGGTCACGGACAATTCCCGAAGAGGATGAAAACCTGACACTTCCTCTTCCCTGTGAGATAGCATAAACGCTGTATGTATCTGGGAGCAATCTACAGCAGTACTTGATGCGTTATCAGACCTTTGGAAACAAAACTGGTTGACTTACCCCCTGGAAATGTCCAATTTCTCCACAGAAATCCACGGCATCTGATGTACCCTAATTATTTCAAGATGTTTTCATCAAAGTTCATCAAATTGATCCGTCTGATTGGTCTGGTGCTTTGACCCAGACTGAAGTCCAAATTTGGAATGGGCTCAGGCTCCATACTAGTTTGTAAGGAGAACATTATTCAGATATCTTCATATATAATAAATACACACAAAATATAAATGGATTATATTAGCTTTATTTTTTTCTACCTATCAGAAGGTTGGTGGTTTGATCCCTGACTCCTCTGATCTGCATGTTGACGCACTGTTGATCATGCAAATGAACCCTGATGATTTTTTCAACTGTTTGCCATCCGTAAGTCAAATACTTGGGTTAGTTATGTATCTCTAAAACTTGGACTTCATAACTTGAAATTTCAAGTTACAGTAGGTATCTCTACATTTAAAATGTCAAATTATATCAGAATGAAGTGTCAGAATCAAGCTTCCATAAGTATTAGATAATATTCTATAATATGGATTGGTCTTAAAAGCTGTTCAGTGGATTAACATCAGATTTGGTACATACGTTCACGTTCCCCCTCATTACAAACTGGACTTCAGTGATATTCGGACTTTTCCTGTAAGGCGGCATCGATTTTAAAATGTCTACTTGTGTAGTAGCTGCTGTTTCAACAAATACAGGCGGCAACTTTTCCAGATTCCCATCATCATCATGCATTATGTTTATTGCCTGTTCATGAGGGATCACATGCTACTGTGCTAAACTAAAAAGGAAACATGATAAAACTTTACCAGCGTGAGCATGTTACCATTCACCTCAAAGCTCTGGAGTAAGTTCAGACTCTCTGAGCTGCTGGCTGTACTGTTTGTATTTTATAATCTACATTTTCTTATAGGTTAGTGGTTTTTCTCTGAATGATACATTTCCTCAAAAGTGCTTCAGCAATAAATATGAGGAAGCATAGGTCACCTCCAAAAGCTCTCTGTGGCTGTCCCTCTAAAAGCAGCTTACCAGCTCTGAGCGGCCGCTGAACACTGGCTCCTTCCTGGTGAAAATGAGAACATTTGACAAGCCAAGGTCACCAGGGGGCTTTGCCTGTATAAGGCTTCAATCGCGGAGCCCAGCGAACACCGCAAAGTCATAAAGCACTTTGTCATCACTCGCTATATAAACTCTCAACAATCAAGTGGGATCACATTCCCTGCCTCCCACCCTCCCACTTTGTGTGGCCCGTGTCACTTGATTTTCTCCTGGCGCTGTTTCAAATCCAAATGGAGTACGTGGATACTGGAGGGCTGTCATGTATAAGGCTGTGGGGCCTCTTTTGAACCTGAAGGAAAGCTTTAGTCACTTCACTGACAGGTAAAGGAAGGCGCTGGTAAGGAGCAATGAGGGAAAACAGCAGCAAGCTGTTAAAAGAACAGGGAGGTGGGTACTGGCTGGCAGTATTTATGAATGGTCCAATAATGAGCCATCAGGAGCGTGGTGGCCATGAGAACATGAGGGGAGACAAGAGGTAGAAAAAACAAATGCCCTTGTCCTGCACTCGTAGAGAGATTGGATTATCCAAGGGAAGGCCTGTCAGCCGGCTGAGGGACCGCGGCTGGAGGCGGCGCAGGGGCAACAGGTGCGACGCTTGCTAGCATTTGTGCAAATTAGACTAATCACAGGGCCTGACTGTGGAACACCTGAAGCATGCTAGTGACCAGGCAGGGGAAAGAGGGGGGAGAAGTGGAACGAAAAAGAAAATGAAGGGGGAGAGTTCAGCACTGGCTTCCAGTTTTTGCAATCGCAATGGGCCTTGCGTTCTGTTAGCACAGCTATTTAACTTTATACAGCATTTCTCTTAGCATTTAAACACTGACTGTGGTTAATCTGTAAAGCTGCAGACAAAGACCACAGAGTGCTCGTAACAGAGGGACAAAGCCACCGTGACCTTGCTTATTGGTGCGTAAAGTTTTGAAACCCTCTAGTTAGTGTTTTTTTAAAAAAAATGTGTTTATGACCATGTTTAGACAAAAACCAGGGAGTTAAAAGTTAAACATAACGCCGCACATGATCCAGTCTATTAAATATGACAAAAAAAAGATGCAAATAGAAAAAAACAGTGAAACCTTTTAGTAAAACTCTAAACAAGTCAAAACAGCACCAAACTGTTACTTAAAGCAGCCCTGGACTCCAAGAATGCATAACTTTAAGCCTTGAAAGAGCTCAAAGTGATAGGTTTGAGTGATGAATGCTCATTAGCTTTACTAGCTGTCATGGATGGGAAAATGAGCTTATAGCGCATTTTCACATTTTCACAAGCAGCAGCCTTCAAGGCTGAAAATTTAAACCAATGAGGAAATGCCAAAAACTGCAATTCCTTGAATGGCTACTTGAAGCTAACTCCAAAAAGTGAGTCCATCCCCATAAAATCCCATGATGGAATTCCCATCTTCAGCTATAAAATTAACAGGTTTAGAGCCTGGTAAAAATATGGCTTTGCTCTCTCTAACTAATTTCAGTACCGGGGGGAATTTTTGCTTTTTGCAACTTGACTGTTTGGATTTTCTACCATTTACAGACTTTTGTAAAGATTAGAGACATAGCCACTGTGATTGTGCTGACACAGGCTTTGGGGGTAGCAATCTGCTGCTTTCAAACATTTTAAATTAAACTTTTTTGACAAATTATATGATTTGTTAGGTGTAAGAAGAGCCTGTTGAAGAAAATTCAAGTATTTTAACTGACACTTGTTCAGGCCTATTGAAGTTCTGCAGTCAGGTGACTACTAACCACGTGGTGTTAACTTGTCTGCCATTTTGGATGTGTGACAAAATAGTGAATCAGACCTTAGCCACAGAGGTCTAAAGACTGCTCCAAGACCACCTTGCAACCACCAGTTATGAGGAAAAGGTGTGTATTCTCTGACTGGTTAGCGGCAACCTCCCCACGACTGCTTTGGACACTAGCAGGGAACATACCTACACAGGGGTAATTCATGGTCCCGAATGCTAGTAGTTTACACCTGTAGTTTGCAGCGGTCACGGAAATCTGTTAGCGATCAAAGCAATAACAAGGAGGTTTTTGGTGCAGCACCTTCACTGCAACTGATTTAAGCTAGCGACAGGCTACAACCTCGCGAAATCACTCACCAACCAGTCGGGGAATATGCATTTGCATCTTCATCATGCTAAAAATAATACACTTGCTAATTAGCATGCAAAGTCGGCTACAGCTAAGGTGAGTCTGCACCAATGAGTGCAACTTGTCTGGGACACATATCTTTGCAGTAGGGGACTTAACTGGATGCCAGCTGTTTTTTTTAGTTGTAAAGGCAACGTTGCTTTCAACAACTAGCCTGCTTAAAGAGGAATTTTTAAGTTTTAAATCTGTGAGGCTCTGGCTGAATTAAAAAGTGAAATTGTGGGTATGTAGATGAAACGCGTCACATTTCTTGCCGATTTATCACAGTTAATCATCATATTATCGTTGCATGTAGCTGCCCACTTGACCCCATCCAACTGTAAACTGATAGCAGTCTGACTCGATCTTATCACCGTTTTATTGCCGTCTTAACCCACCCAAATCGCTGTGAAGATGGAAACTGACTGTGAATGGCGAGTGGTAAACAACAAGATCACAAATGCATTGCACTTGGTCGCAAGAATAATGGTGTGCAGCAGTGGCCAACCACACAAAGAAAATCTGGCTAATGTAACTACTCCACCAAATTACCACAGAAGTTGGCGGGAATTTACCACGTCTTGCATATGAGTAAACACAACCTATAAAGAAAAGAGGGTAGCTGAAGCTTTTCAGTCAGGTTAGATAACACACCACAACAAGACTGAATCATCAGTTTTGTCACACAGAGCTTCCACATTTTTAAGAAGTTTTTTTTTCTGTTTGCTGTAACTACTTTAAAATAGACTTTATTTTTCTACTCTCTTGAAGGCTAGTGTGTACTATTAAAAGCAGAACTTTCAAAAGTCTACACTTACGATTCATATGATCAAGTCCTATAGCTTTCAAGCTGTATGCGCTGAAATACTTCCAGAGTTTTCCAGAGGCCTAAGCGTTCACCCACCAGACATGTGTGAGTAGTAATGAGTAAATGGGGTCTGCGAAAAAGGGGGAAGGCCGTACATTCATCGACCTTGTCCTCCAAAATTGGCATGGATTGTCACAGCGAAATACAATCCACATTTCCATGCCCTTAGAGGGGAGGAGAGCGAGTGAAAAAAAATAATCCCAAAATCCCTCAGTGGACACCCAATGTCTTGTTTTGGAGGGTCTGCGGTACTCCGAATTCTTCTGGTAACAGAAACCCAAAGTGAACGATGGACGTTTTCTATTATTAGCATCAGCAGAATCTTCCCAACCTTTGCTTCTTCCATGCTGCAAATATCACGTTGCTGATGTATTCCATATTAAATTACTGAGTTTTAACTGAGCTGTGCTGAGCAGTGTCTGTTATCAACAACCATAATGTGGAAGATTAGCACACACATGATGCCCACCTGTTGCCCAGCTCTGTTTTATGAAGGTCGCAGCTGTGATACTGAAACCGGTCTTTTTAAAGGCTCTCGTGATGTTCATACGGGGCTGCTGATATTCAAGAGTCATTCAACAGAAATAAAGCTGATTGTGACATGTTAATTTTAAATCTCCCCCAACACTTGTGCTACAGTGTCACCGGCAAGACACGGCACGAAACTCTCAAACTCGAACCCACTGAAACCCACCGAGTCTCGTTTAAATCTTTAAAAACAGATTCCACCACACGCGACAGTTGTCACATATCTGCTCAACCGAGCTATTTCAAGTTTAGCGTGACCCCGCAACCAGCCAGTGTGGACCACATGAGAGAAGTGACCTTAATGGTACATTTCCCCTGTTTTCATAGCAAATAGGCTTAAAAAAAGCCCCCAAAGAAGGTCACGGAACTTAAGATGCAGTCAGGTAGTCAAAATAGGGCAAACAAAACTAATGTTCAGTCCTGTGTCTGAGAGGGATATTATACATTAACTAAGCCTAACTACACTAACACATCTTTTGGCAATCATTCACCATCTGCGGCCTACTGCCAGCGTGCTGCAAGTCTTTCAGTTTTGGTCTTATGTTTATGCTGAATGAGGGAAATGTTGAGCGCAGCGGTGTTGTTGCTTCTTCCCTGCAGTTAAAACAAAAGAAAAAAAAAGAAAAGCGATGACTGCTTTTTACTGTGCCGTTTATTCGTCATTGTGAAGGATTTAGACCAAAAGTTCTCGCCATTGACTGTAATTCATGCACGGAGGCCGCCGGATTTTCTCGTCATAGTTTTATTTCAACCTTTTCTGCTCTCTTTTAAGTCGGAGATTAGTGCAGCAGTTCAACCAGTTCTCTCACACAAACACATTTTCTGTTTTGGTTCCACATCTCTGACCAAAACTTCATCTTTTTTTGTTGGGTTTTTTTTCTTTTTTCAGCTTGACCTACAACTGCTCATTTTCAAAACTGAGAAACAAGCGACACTTCCTGCATCGTGCGACCACATGACTTTGTCCGTTTTCTTCACATCGTTTCAGACTGCGCGGCTCGCAGCGAGAGCAATTATTAAGGCGAAAACGATGCAGGTGCACATGCACGCCCAATAACTTCTAACGCTCTTGTATGTACAAACAGACAAACCACTTTAAGCCGCTTTCATCATCATTTTCTTTCTGCTGAAATTACCGCTGAAAGGCTTTCACATTATTAACATAAAAATGAGTCACACTGTGCCGGTGCCAGAGTCAAACGGTTTTACAGCTCTGTCGAACGCTGTCTGTTCTGTGTTCCAGCCGTCATCGCTGAGCAGAAACACCATGTTGGACCATTCCAGCTTATTGTCAGCCAATATGCCAGGCTTTTTCCCTGAAAGAAAATGATCCCGTTCCCCTCGGACTCACGTCAAATTAACTAAATTTACAGCTTAGCACTTAAGAACTTCTCCATTTGCCAAGAAAGCAGCAGCAGCAGCAGGCCTCGGTTGCCAGTTAGCAGCGCTTCGCTGTGGCAAATGAAGTGGAATGAGAATTGCTCTAGCTTCTGAGAGAGAGAGAGAGAGCGCCGGTCCATTTGACTTTTCCTTTTCTTTTTTCTTTTTTCTTTTTTGCTGTGAGCTCTCTCCTTTTGGATCAGAATTATAGAGTGATGAAAGGCTCCCACTCAACTCCGGAGACCTCTTGTCCAATTTTGAAGCGAACTACTTGAAGGGTAATGGCCGCGTGGCGGCGAGCCAGCCCGGATCAACCGTTTTACGCACTTGTTTCTGGTCGCTGTCTGCTACTAGTTGTTTGCTCTGCTGGCAAAGTTGTGTTTAACTCTGCGGATGACTAATCTGTGGCGATGGGCAAACTCGAGGCAAAGTAAAACAAATAGAACACAATGTTTGGTATTTCTTAGTAAACATTTATGTAACAGGCCTGACAGGAGGCTCGTTTTTCACAAGCTGTTTAAAGGGCCTCAACGCTAATCTTTCCACTGGATTCTGTTTGTGTTTGTAAGATGACAACTGCATGTTTACCAAATAGCATGTCCCATGTAACGTTACACCATCACTCCACCCTCCACAACCCCCCCCCAACTCCCTTTGTGAAAATGTGTTCACTTCAAACAGAGCTCGCAGAAATATGGGAAGTGCTTTTGTTCCCAGCTAAGCGCTGTGACCACGTTTAATTCTGACCATGACAGTCACATCTGAACTTGCAATTGAAGACATGAACGCTTCAGCTATTAAAAAAAAAAAAAATCATCATTTTAAGCATGTAAAATGCATCACTGGTGGAAGCACCTGGCTGGTTTTGATGAGTCACATCAAAACACATAGACGCAAACATTTTTGGAGAAACTTCATTTAAAGGCTAACAAAAGCTCGGCTAATCTGCAACATTTATCTATCGCCAATGAAGTTTCAATGTACTTTGTTTTTTTTATATTCAAAAGCTCTTAGACAAAACACTGAATTCATGCCTGTGACACGCCCTCAATAAGAGAAACTAAAAGGAATGAAGCTTTTCAAAGAAAGAAAGAGGGGAAAAAAAAGAAGAAAAATTATCTGGTTCATGACCATGAAGATCGAATCAGCAGTTTCCGGGCAGTTTGTTCCACTTTTTGTGTGAACTGGCCAAACTTGAATCCAGTTTTTCTGGTTTTTGATGTTAATAACATACCACCATTTGTTTGTTTTTACTAACTGAATGTTCCATCAAAACTGTGAGAAAAGAATAGTTTGTTATCTGTAGGTCCTCACACACAAAAAAAGTGTTTAAAGAAGACGTTTTCTAGATACTCCGCCCTCAGAAGAATGTGAGATCTGTTTATGGAAAAAAAAAAAGTGGAAAAAAAATGTTACCAGACCAGAAACAAAAACACATAGGTGTTGTGCAAGAGGAGCGATAATTCAGATCTGCTGAGCATATAGGGAAGTACATAAGAGCTGTGTGCTGGATAGGATCTTTAAAAGATAATTATATATTTGTTAGTGCATGAAATCATGGAGTAGGAGGATGAAGTCAACGCTTGTTTGACTAGTGGTTGCTATGTTGAAGAGCTTAAAAACATCCTAGTTCTCTTTGTGTGGTTGGCTATAAATGTGGAAAATATAAAACGGATGGAAATCGCTTGATTTTTGCAGATCTTTGTAGAACAGCTTTGGTGTTTGATGTTTGAAACTATCTCATGTTACAAGTCAGACTTTCCTATGAATGCCTTTAATAGTGATTCTTCTGTACACATGGAAACTTCACTCTTGGCTCCGGTTCTGTTCTTGAAGTCTTACTCTTAAAGGGACAGATCAGCAGAAAATCACAAAATCAAAGCTGCGTGTTTTGCTATGGCTTGTTTGTCCATCGAGATCGTTTTGATGGAGATATCAGCTGTGAAAATGTTTTCTTTCCTTTGAACATAATGGCACAGATGGATGGTAAGTGCCAAAAATACATATGAAAATAACAGCAGTCTCATTCCAGATAATATGACCTGTTAAATAATAATTACAAAAAAAATACAAAAATCAACTCAAATCTTGTGAGCAGTTGTTCCTTTCTACGGTCTCAATCAACCAACCAATCACACAACAGCAACTTGATGCATGGAGTCGTGCAGGCATGTTCAAGACAGCGTGCTAAAGTTTAAACCGAGCAGAATGGGGAATAAAGGTGACTTTGAACGTGAGATTGTTGGTGCCAGAAACAGCTGCACTGATGAACTGATACACTGGGATTTTCCCACACAAAAGAGAATATCTGAAAAAGAGAAAATATTCAGTGAGAGGGAGAAAACACCAGAAGTCAGAGGAGCATGGCCGGACTGGTTTGAGGCAACAGTTATTCAAATAACCACTTGTTACTAACAAGATATACAGAAGAGCATCTCTGAAAACACGCTGATCCTTGAAGCTGATAAGCAACAACAGCAGAAGACCACACCAAGCGCTACTCATGTTAGCTAGTAAAGGAAACTAAGGCTACAATTTCCACATGCTCACCAAAATTAGACAACAGAAGATCGGAAAAATGTTAGTCTTGACTTCTGCTGTAACAGAATTTGGCATAAACAACATGAAAGCCTGGATCCATCTGCCTTGTATCAGTGTTTCAGGCTGTTGGTGCTGGTGTGAAGATGTTGAGGATATTTTCATGGCACGCTTTAAAGGGTTAGCATTGTTTAAACACAACACCCACCTGAGCGTTGCTCCTGTCCATCCTTTTGTGACCATCTACATCTGCGAACCCATCTTCTGAGGGCTGCTTCCAGCAGGAAGTATCATGTCACAAATCTCTATTAATCTCAAACTGTGTTTTTTAAAGATGACAATGAGTTTGCTGTACTCAAACAGGTCTCAATCCAATGGCGCACCTTCGGGATGTGGTGGAACGGGAAATTGGCACCATGCATGCACAATGTGCAGGTATCATGTAAAAGTAAACCAATGTTTCCAGCAGCTTTCTGAATCTATGCCACAAGACATTGAAGGGAAAATACAAGAGGAGCTGCCGTCAGCTGATGACAACACATTCAATGTTTTTCTTCCTGCACATTATTTATTCTTGAAGCTGAATGACAGACTTGAGATTTCTGCACTGGTTTAACTTTTGATGCCAATAATATCACAGACCTAACATTCAAGAGCAACAGCAGCATATCTAAACAGAGCCACATAAGGCAAAGCCACATGTTTCTAAGGCCATGCATCCAATAAGGTCTTGTTAATGGTAAATTGGATGAGTGTGTGTCCAATTCTCCATTTCCTCAGAGGTGTCTCAGCAGCAACAGCTGCTACCAATGGCAAAGCAGTGTTTTTCACACAGCCCCCTTTTCTGCAATGTGACTGGGGTCTTTCCAAAATAAGCTCATACACATGCAAAAATAGATAAATGAACATCTATTGCAAAGGGCAGCGGATTTAAAGAGAGGTCTAACCGGGGCACAGCGCTGAAAGAGATGACGGAAACATCTCATCCAAAAACGTAAACTATAAATGGGCCAATGAAGCAGTAAAATGAGAGGAGCAGACATGTCATACATACACGACACACAATATATTATATACCTGTGGGCCCTATCAACAGGAAGCTGCTCTTATGACACAATGTGACTCAAGACGGGTCATTCATTTTATGCAAAATGTTCCTCTATTTGTGGCCATAGCTCAATTTTGCAGCTTCAGGATTTGCTTATAATAACTTTTCTTGCTACATTTAAGGCGGACGTCAACTGGTGTAGCTGAAAGTATGTCACAGTCTAAATCCGTCTGCTGTTAAGCTCTCATGAAACACTTGCTCCAATGTGCCTTGTGTGGTGTATAATTTTGTGTATTTCTTTGCAGGTTTTTAAAGGTTTCAACTCATAGCTCCTCCCTGCTGATCCTGTGTCACATAAGTGGTGATAGACTGGATTTATGACTGGTAGATCAATATTGTTGCCTGATATGTGTCTGAGCCAAGTCACAGGAAGAATTTACAACTATACTGACATGGTGACCATATATTTCAGACATGAGTATCGTGTAGTCTGGCTCTGAAGAAAAAAAGATGGTGCCACTGGACTTCAAACTGCACAAATATGTGAGAACAAACCGTGCTACTTGCATCTACATATAAAAACCATGATACTCTACTGCAGTTTCTCTTTACCTATGTTGCATTGACATCATCTGTCAGGTGATATAAAAGAGTACACTGACAGTTATGCTTCTCAGTGTAATTACACTGTCGAAAAGTTTGTATTAAATATACCACTTGAGTGACTATCGCTGAGTCAGTTCTCCTCTTTTGCACTTTGGGTGTTCTCAAGGTCCTGCGTGCCAGTTCTGAGTAGATGTACTCTTCCAGGATCGTAATCTCCCAAGGTCCATTGTCTGAATTCTGTTAACCAGCTGAATGTAACTAATTTCGCTACCTGGAATTGTTGAGTTACTCTCTAAGATATTGTTAGGTCTTTATTTTAAATAAAAACTACCTTAGTGTGGTTGTTAATGTGAATTTTTTCTTTTGTGTTATAAATCAACTCAGGTGAAGAAAAGATTTTTTAAGTATTCATTACCACGTGAAGTTGTTTTCAGTGGTTCAACCAGATTGGTTTTAAAGAATGAGTAAATATGTATTTGTTACTTCACTATTACTATTACGTTCAAACAACAAGCTCCCATGACAAATCAATTTTTTGTGTTTTCTCGCTTGATGTCACAAGGAAATTTTTAAACCGCAGAAGCAAGTACATGGCTAAGTAAGCTAATCTACAGAAAACCCCAACAACATGTTCTTTTTTTTCCCTAATAAGACCAAGATGAAAGGTTTTACGTGTTAAAGATGCCCATTTCATTTCCACTCTTGACGTTATGAAAAAATCCTTAGATTAAGAGTTTTTAGCTTGCTAACCAGGATTGAAATGAATCATGGTCATACAAAAGACTTGATTGGGATTTTTTTTTTATACACACACACACATATATATATATTCTGCTTGATGTCACAAGGAAATTTTTAAACCGCAGAAGCAAGTACATGGCTAAGTAAGCTAATCTACAGAAAACCCCAACAACATGTTCCTTTTTTTCCCTAATAAGACCAAGATGAAAGGTTTTACTTGTTAAAGATGCCCAGAAGCACTAGCATCAACGAGCTAAGTAGCGGGCATGCTAACTAGCAAGTAACCACAAATAAAATTGTCATCAAAACTGCTTCACCTGATTTTCTTTTCCCAACTGCACACATTGGAAACAAATACACAGCTACCTATTTATACTGTTGATTGTGTGTGAACAAAATGGATGTAGTCACCATCCATCCATGACGTCAGCCGCTGGTTAGCTGGTCCTGACTCGAAGCCTCGAGCTAAGACAAGCGAGGGCTGCATTTGACTACTCTAAACCATACCCTATAAAGCTCAATAGTGATCCCCCGCGTTTTTATGGGCTGTGGTTCTCGAAATGATTCATTTCCACTCTTGACGTTATGAAAAAATCCTTAGATTAAGAGTTTTTAGCTTTGAAACAAGCTAACCAGGATTGAAATGAATCATGGTCATACAAAAGACTTGATTGGGATTTTTTTTTTATACACACACACACACACACACACACACATGTATATATTCCGTAAATTCCACCCCAAATTCACGATTCAAGATAATCACAGATTGATATAAATATTAACTAATTCAATCTTTTTCATTACTGTGTGTTCTGCTATAACAATAGGTTTAAATATCTTTTGTAGTATCTAGTGTGTTTAGTGAAGAATAGCTTTGTTATTGCTTTCTACAATCACTGCTTGGTTGGTTTCAATTTCTGATTGTGGGTAGAGTAGTTCTTCTCCACAACATTGTAAGTACAATGCGAAAAACGTGGCTAGTAACTTGTGGTTTCTACAGGAGCAGAATTTATGTTCTGTTTTGGTCTCCACCAGTTGCTTGGTGTTCAGCGGTAAATGATGCCATGTCGAGCCAGAAATGATCCTGGAGACACAACCAAAACAGGCCAGTTAAAGCCAAAAAATCGAGGCAAATAAAGGCTAAAATGGAAAGAAGTGGAACTGCAGAGTTTAGTCAGCAATAATAAGTTCATCATTATGACTGTCTAGTTGATCCACATTATCCTTTGTTAAAATTAAAATCCTGATAATGATGGCTTAATTCTTCTTTATTTTTCCACTCCAATAAATCAACATTTGCCAGTTAGTTTACAGTAACTCATATGTGGCTTTACAGTAACAGGAAGCAACAAAGGTAGAGACAGGCAGAGCAGACCAGGAACACTGTTTGTTTCAGTGACATGTGCCTGGAGGCAGTTTTGGCAAAGGGATGTGGACTTAACTGAAATGTACTGTGGACACTTTCTCACTGTACCCACGTTTGAAGTCGTAACACATGGCGCTGTGGATGCTCTTTCATGTCAGCAGTCGTCGCACAAAGTGCATACAGTGCAAACACTCAAGACAACCAATCTCGTGTGCCTTCGTTGGCCTTACTGATCTAAAGTTTTCTGTGGATTTCACACCTTTACTTTACCTCAGTGCAGTACACTCAAAGTGAGAACTGACACGATTATGCACATCAACACCTTTTTTTTCAGCTGCACCTAAAAGAGTACGAATCTATATCTCACACTATAAGTACCTGCTCTTTTGACATTTTAGGCTAATTTTGTAAATGCACTTGAACGCGCACGATATTTACTCTTCACTACAGCGCATGTGTTCATGTGACCACACTTTCCGTTAAGCTTTAAATGTGGCTACATCCCTGCTTATGCATGCACTAAATGAGTTTCAGCCATGTGATTGGCGGATTAGCTATTTGCTTTAATGAGCTACAGGTGTCCCTAATGAAGTGGCAGGTATGTGTATATACAGTAGATTGTGTTATCTGTTAGTTGCCCTAATCAGCTGGCATTTCTCTGAAGTGCATGGATATTCTCAAATGTTAACTTAGTTTGTGAATACCATGCTGTCAGTCAGTTTTCCTGGGACTGATATTTAACATGCTGCACATTTTTTCTTGCTTTCTGAGCCTTCTGTGTGGTTACAGTGGCTGACCTTTATTATTATTATACTTTATTCTCATTATGCATGTTCACCCACTTTGGTTTCATGGTTAGCTGCTAGCTAGTCTTTTTCTCTCCCAGCTCTCCCTCGTTGTCTTTTGCTGCAGGATTGGGGAACAGGCAGGCAGTGAGTGCAGGATAGGCAAATCTCCATAAATCCTTCCACAGTGGCTACCCTCTTCTGACTACACTGTACAATATCTGTCTTCATCTTACGAGTGCACAGGCCCAGCCACCTGCTTTTCCTCTGCTCAACCCCCCTCCCACCCCCCACGCTTTGTGAACTTAATAAAAGCTGCCATTAAGCAGCGCTTCATCTGTTTGGGCCCTAATCTGCCTTATAGGCATCATGTGACCACATATGCAGTGCACACCTGTCGTGTATGTTCCCATCTCAACTGTTGCCTCTCCACGCTGCTCACACACACACACACACATACACTCACTCAACCTGTTCCTGGCATATCAACCAAATGCTTGTCAGTGTTGCCTGGCACAATAACACACACACAAACACACAGTTGAGGCTTATAAAACATAAAACTCGAGGTTGTTTTGTGTGAAAGCAGAAGGTATGAATCTGCTCAAAGATGTGTCATACACATGTTTTTTCTTTTTTTTTTTTAATTCAAAAACACACTGACACCGGAAACAGGCCTATAGTTATTCAGTATGGGTTTTTTTATTTCACTGAGTGAAAAGCTCAATGTTTGCATAAGACATGCAAAAACATAAATATAGAACAATGAAGATGAACAGCACTGTATCCAAGTGGAAATAAGCAACACGACGAGAATGAATAGTAGCGCTGAGGGCAACAAATTCAAGTAGAGACTTTTTAAAAAATTGCTTCATTGTCTACTTTTCATATAAAACGTCTCATAAATCGAGCCAAATTGAACGCTAACGGGAGATGGCTTTTAGTCCAAAAGTGCAATATATTTTACAAAGTCTAAATTGTTGCTCTGTTTATCCACTACTCTGCAGTAAGAAGGCTGCTTTCATATTACATTTTTCCAGCAGTGGAAATACATCTCTGTTTACCCCCCCACACACACATTTTTTATACCATCCTTTTTACTCTGTTAATTAAAACAGTAAAACGATCTGTCGTTTCAGCAGCAGCCTATGCAGGATTTGGAGGTCGTTTCCGTCTGGTTTTTGTGTAATATAATTTTCATGTTTATTCTTTTTTTTTTTTTTTTCCCTGGTAGATTATATACAGGATACCAGCTGGCTGACAGATGGTGATGCCTTTACCCGTGCTTTTTTTTCTCTTTTTTTATTAAAAAAAAAAAAACATCACAAGGAAGAGAAGGAGGAAGGACAGGAACAGCTGTAGACGAGGGGACAGACAGAGTCACTGGCCACTGGGTGACATGAAGGATTGGGAGGAGACACCAGCACATGGCTTAAAGAGAGAAAAAAAAAAGTAATAATAATAAATGTGCCCTGTTACCAGTGAGCAAGACACAGAGAGCCATCTTGTTAGCAGTAGCAGACCTCTAAATCTCAGTAATGGTCCTCGCTTTGATCCTGTTCTCACACCAGAATGTGAAGAATGAACAACCCTGACAACAAATATTGTTGATTCCTCTACCTGCATGAATGCAGATGTTTTTTCTTTCTTTTTATGTGTGTGTTTTCATCTATTTTGGTGAAAAAAAAGTTGAGTTTATAGAGGAACAAGCAGGAAAATGAGGTTATGGATTGAACTGCAGGTTTGAGTAGGTGGGGCAGAACAGTCACAGCTTATCAGTCTCTCTCAGTAGGACACACACACACACACACACACACTTCAGTAGTATCACTGACACAGAGGGGAAAAAAGGAGTGCTGCTTTTGCCCTGCTGTTGTCCAGCAGCAGCAGCTTTCCCCCTACACGTGACTAAAAATGACCTCAGGCTGAAGCATTACCAATCATGCGTCATAATAATTACAGCGTCTTTATTTTCTTACTTTTTTTTTCCTTTTTTAACAAAATTTCACACCCACACACACACCTGCACACACACTAAACTGAATTCAAGTACACAACATCTCCCAGCCCCTGCAGTTATCTCAGCAAATGAAGAGAAAACAAAACAAACGTAGTAAATGCCTCTGCTCTGCAACAGAGTCCCGGGAGACAGTTCAGTCTGCGCCCACAGCAAAGTAAATACAAACCAAGATTTTCAGTTAATGAGAGGGATTGGAGGGGTGGGTGTGTGTGTTTGTGTGTGTGTGAGCGGGGGGTGGGGGGTGGGGGAATCATGCACAGAAAAATGACAATGAATCAAATGAATCAATAAATAAGAGAGAAACATCCATGAATGAATTCAAATCAGTGTATTTTTAGTTTGAGAGAAAAGAAATAAAATATACGGCAAGTAACGGCATCCCGCCGCCGCTATAATATGAACAACTTCTAATTAAGAGAGGTCACGCACACAAGCAAACTATGATGAGGCTATTTGAATTTTTAACTTTTTATTATTCATTTCTCCTTTTTTACCGTTTTCTTTTTAAAGGAAGCTGTTCATCAAAGAGCATTTTGTTCATATATAGTCATTTTTTACAGAGGAAAATACTGTACAACCTTATTTTTTTTCTTCTTCTTCTTCTTCTTCTCAAAACAATATCTGGAGGAATATCATCTACACACATTATTTATCCCTATATTGTGATCATTTATATCCAATGCTAAGCTCAGGAGATAATTCATGATCAGTGTGTCCACTCCTCAGTCGTACATATTCGCTCAATAAAAACCAGAGGGTGGTTTAGACAGGTTTATAATTTAGTACTACAGTAAGTGAGCATTGCTATGAACTCCTTAAGAATTAATTGAAATCACAGTCCGTATTAGTGTTTCATACAGGGGCGCCGTTTCCCCGACGCACCGCGTTTCCTTCCTTTTTTTTTATGTTGTCGTTGCTTTTTTCCTTTTTTTTAAAATTCTTGTACTGTCCAATCACAGAAGAAGCAAAAAATAAAAACCAATCTTTAAATAAACCACAGAACAACAGTTCTTTGTCACACTAACATCTATTTGTGCATCAAAGCAAAAAAAAAAAAAAAAAGTGAACTAAAACAACATCTTTAAAGCAAATTCCCTGTTAAAAGATATATATCATTCTTTTTTTTCCTTTTTTTTCATTCCCCAGACGGTAAAAATGAACCTAAAAAGTGCAATAACACTCTAAAAATTTCTCATTTGGAAGGTCACATAAATATTAAATAAAAACCATTACAACAGGAGCTCAACCACAGCCATAGTGAATGGAAAACAAAAATGCCGTTTTTTTTTTTTCAGTTTTTTTTTTTTGTGAGACATTTTCGGTCTGTACAGTTTCAACATAAAACACACTCCCTGACACTTCCTCTATATCCCACCCCTACCCCACCCCGACCCCTCCCGCTGCTGCATCTGAGTGACTCATCATTTCCTCTGGTCAGTCTTGAAGCCCCCACCCGCCCCTCCAACAACCAAACATCCCCCGCGTGACTTGCCGGGCGTTAATCAAGACCTCTCCGGCTTACAGAACGATATGCTTCCGACTATAACAACACAACAAAAAGGACAATTTTTTTTTTAATGCAAAGATGCAAATGGTAACAAAAATATTTTTTTTTAAATATACTTATGACTTATCTATCATCATGGTCAGCTAATAGAAAAGTGCACTACCCACGCACAAACTTGATTCCTGCACATTGGGGCTAAAAATTACAAAGGTTTAAGCTTGGAGTCGGTGCTAGTTGAAAACACTTCTAGCAGAATGTCAGAGAGAACTGTCGAGGTTGGCGGCTTGAAAGGACGCCTGACTGCAGCTGAGACCGACCGAACAGCTACAGGTCGAGTCCACGTATCATTGAGAACAAAGGAGAAAAAAAAATACCAAAGAGATGGGAACAAGCAAAATGTAACCCCTTTCTCTCAGTGTCTAATAATAATAATAATAATAATTAATAATAAAATAATACAGAAAAAAGATCAAACGTTTGAAACACATCCTTTTCCCTTAGTGATTCATGTCCCTTTTTCTATGTATCCACGGCTCTGCAGTTCATGTCGCCTGTGCCAGCAATTTCCTTTGTATATTATCTTCCACACACACGCGCACGCACGCACACACACACACTTACATATATAGTTATATAGAGAGATTTGTTTTTGTTTTTCTAACGTGTTTTTTTTTTCTTTTTTGTCCACACACAAAAAAAGTGAAAAAATGAAAATAAATTAAAGTCAAACATGCACGCACACAAAAAGACTGATGTGTAGTAAAATGCTTTACATTGCTGTCCCATGTGTGAAACAGGGCCCTAACTCTGTGTGTCTCCATTCGTAATCTTTTTTTTCCTTTAATGCATAATTGAATTAATAATGTTGGTCATCTTGTAAACATCATAATAAATCGTTTCGGGCCATCATTCTCGCCACGCTCTCGTTGTTTTTTGTCGTCGTCCGAAGTCTCTCGACATGATAAATGAGGCCACTTTCATTTTTCGTTTATTCATAGTACACAGAATTTTTCTGCAGTTCTTAAACTCAGTTTGGTTGTTTTTTTGTGTTTTTTTTTTGTTTTTTATGGGTCAGCATCTTCTTGCTTTTCCAGTTGGGAAGCATCAGTGTGGTTAACGGAAGCATCGAAACTCTGGCCATTGTCTTTTTCGCCGTCAGGCTCCGCCATCGAATCATCGTTTGAGTCAGTGTTGAGATCGTCCTCTGCCTCCTCTTCCTCCTCATCCTCCTCCTCTTCTTCGTCCTCTTCCTCCGCCTGCACCTCCTCCTCTGGTGACATGTCATCTTCGGCCTCCCCGGATGTTCCCGTGGTGTCGTCCTGAGCTGCCGGTAGGCCCAGCTGGGTTGAGAGGTTGTGGGCTGATCGCGCTGCGTCGTGGTGGATCTTCTTGCTGAGGTCCAGGGAGTCGCTGAGGCCCAGACCGGCGGCGTTCTTCAGGAAAAACAGTGAGCTGCTGGTGTCTGTGCCCAGGTTGAGGGAGCTGTCCAAGTTGATGGAGGATGGCGGGTATGAGTGGTTATAGTCAGAAGCAATGCCGCCTGTCTGGTAGATCATGGAAGGAGTACTGGTGTTGATGTTGTGGGACAAACCGTGGAGGCCACCGTGTGAGGAAGTAGACAGACCCATGGAGGATGGAGGGACTGCCGCCACATTTCCTCCCAGGTGGTGCGCCGCTTCCTGCTTCGGCGACACAGACGGAATCTCGCCTCGCTCCTGCTTCTCATGCTTTCTCTTGTGGGAATCCATCTGGGACATGCCAACCACTGTGTGCTTACACTCGGGGAAGGTGCAGTGGAAGTGTGAGCACTTGAGCTTATACTTGCAGTCAGGAACCTCGCAGTCCGCGCTGGAGCTGAACTGGCAGAAGCCAGCAGCGCTGATCACGTCTTGCTTGCCGTGGTGCTTGCGGTGGGCCGTCACCTTGGTGCTGTCGGTGCAGCGGAAACCACAGCGCAGACAGTGGAAGTGGGTGCTGTTGCCTGAAAACTGGCAGTCAGGAAAGTTGCAGCTGAGCGAAGACTTGAAGCGCTTGAAGTCGTCCAGGACCAGGTTGTCTACGCGGTCGTGGTGCTGGGCGTGCTTGTACATGTGGGTGCGGCCGCAGAACTTGTAGCCACAGTTCTCACGAGTGCAGTGGTAGTGGGTGACCTTTAGAGAAAACTGGCAGCTGGAGTCCTTGCAGTTCTCGTAGAGGTCGTAGCGCCGGAATCCGTCCAGCATCATCCCCTCGTCCAGCATCTTACGTGACGATGCGGTCTTTCGGCGCTTGCCAAACGGGGACATGTCCTCGATGATCCAGAAGCGCTTCTTTGCACCAGTGGCCGTGGGAATGGAGATGGTGTTGCCTAAAAACAAGAGATAAGGACATTAACAAAAATAATCCTAAATAAATAATAAACTCCACAGACTTACAAACAAGTGACTGTCCTGGTTAAAACCCTAATGTCCGACCCCGCTCAGCCAGAAGTTGTTCACAGCTGAGTAAGCACAGCTAGCCACTAGTTTTTTAATCCCTAATTTCCAGAATGATTAAAGAAGGAGGAGGGGGGGGATGATAGATTGACTGTAAGACATGACACTTTTACAGGGTGTCTCGGGCCCCCAAAGAGAGGCGGAGCTGGGAGTTTTAACCAACCCTCTTATCTCCATGTTTGTTTTATGAGGGGCACCCACCTTTTTGCAACACCCTGGGGTCACTGCTAATGATGTGCTCCCTGTTCTGCAAGACAGGAAGCGGTGGGCCTCGATAAAACTTGGGGCAAGATTAAATAAGAGCTTGCTGATGCAGCCTTGTTAATGGAAGCTAAACAGGGCCCAGGGTTCACAGAACAGGTGCCAAATTTACTGCTGTCTCTTGCTAAATCCTAGTGATACTAAAAGGGAAATTACGCACAAAGGTGCAAGTCAAGTGATTACAGACATTTTTTTTTTCCTGTTACTGTACCCACACAGTAAGCATGCAAGTTTCAGCATTTCAACACATATGTTTTTGCATGCTTTCTTTTTTTTTTTTTCAGTCTTTTCATAACAACAGTACAGAGTGAGAAAGGCTGGATCACACAGTTAAATGCTGCACAGGACTCAGTAATTGAGAATGACAGCTGCAGTGTTGGTTTGCGCCGGGGATAAGTACCTGCAGCATCCTGCACTATAGGGACGTCATTTTTAACCGGAGACGGAGTGGCAATGATGGGGCTGAAAGCTGGTGTGTTGGTTGGCATGACAACACTCCGAGTGGCTCCCAGAGAGGCGCTGAGCAGAGAGTATGACAGACAGGATGGAGAGAGGAGGTATGGGAGTGAGGGGAGAGGGGGTCGGAGGAGAGCAGGAGAGAGGGATGGGGCCTGGGACTGCAGGCCAGGCTGAAGAGCGGAAGGAGGAGGAGGAAGAGGAGGTGGCGGTGGTGGTGGTGGTGGAGGAGGAGAGGAAGAAGGAGGTGCATTCTGGGTAGCGCTAGTGTCAGCAGGGGTGGTAGGAGCAGAAGTGGTGGTGGGGCAGCCTTGTCCTGGAGAGACAGGTTGACCAGAGAGGGTGAAGGACAGGCAAGAGGGAGAAAACACACACAGACGGGAACAAAGACAAACACGGGGGCCACATCGCACACACGCACACACACACACACACACACACACACACACACACACAGAGGGATGGGAGGCAAAAAGGGAAAGATAAAAGATAAGAGAATGATACAAAATGAGGCCCATTCAAGACAAAGTAACCCAGCCAAAACAACAACGATGAGAGTAGTGGATATTTCTGGCAACACATGGAGAAATGTGAAAATCAGAGACAGGCTAAGATTTAGGAAAAAATATAGAGGAGAACCCGTTTATTCAATAAGTTTGAGGGAAAAGAGGCTGTTTCTCATTTCCTTTCTCCCAAAACTCCAACCACTAAAAGTGCTAAAGTAGACATAAAGCCACAGGGATGATCTCTGGCCAGAGGAAAATGTAATAAGCTACATACAGTGCAATATCTCAAACCACTGATGTACAAAATGGAGGTTTTATGAGGATGACCGGGCAAACTGGAAACTGTCTTGTCCACAGCTCCCAACATAAGAATATAGCATTGTCATCAACCACATATATTATAACTAATGTGTATATTGATTGCAAGTCAGAGTCGTGATTGGAGGATGCATGAGATGACGATTTGCTGGCTTTCTGGGTGACGTGTGGGCTGAGTGAAACGTGATGTTCAACGAGTAGAAAACCTTTGTGGACAACACCTGTGGACTAAACTGTGCTAAAGGCCTTACATGCTGACGTGTCAGAGTCTGAGTCACGTGGGCTTACCTGCCGGAGAGCTGTCATTGCCCACAGGTGTGCTGGTGCAGCTTCGGTCCTGGTTAGAGGATTCGGAGGAGAGGCCCAAGGGGCTGCCTCCTCCACCCATGTAGTCCATGTAGTCATCATTCTCATCCATGATGTTGGAGAAGTTGGAGCTGATGCCAGGCTGGCTCGTTATGGACCCGTGCACCATACCCGATGCCTGCTGCTGCATCTCATCCGCCCTGCGGCCGAGTGACATCACCTAAAAAACAAAACAAAATTTTAAAAAAAGCTTAAAAAAATTATCACACAAAGACTTACGAAACAAACATCTTGAGTTATAAAGAGTCATCAGCGGAGGTGTTGGCTCTTGGCATCCAACCAAGCATTTCAAGACGTCAGAAGTATTTTTTGAAAGAACGAACTTCATACTTTTGTCATTATATGAAGGCCAAAACAAAAAAAACAGTGTGAACAGAACTAGAAAATCCACATTTATATCCACAAAGGCTCCATCCCGCACCTACTGCAGAGGTTAACTGAGGAAATTGCGTGTAAAAGAAACTTCATCAAAAGAATGCCATGAGTGATTTGTTATTGACTGGTATGACAGGATATGAGCGGCACTCTCTTTTTTACAGAACATCACGTCTTTGTTAGTCTTTCCTTGAATATGACTCAGAAAAAGGAAACAGAATGTTAAAAAAGAAATAGATATACAACAAAAAAACCCCGACAAAACCGACTAAACCAGGTACACAAGTTACAAAGACGGCGCAACCACCAGTACGCTAACAGCTGTTGTTATTCATGACCTTAAAAAGAATAAAAGAAAGACTAAATCGAAACGAGAAAGGACTTCCGCTGCTTAACATTTGTTTTTACACTTCTTTAAATGTTTTTATCCCTATTTTTCTCTTCATTTTATGATATTGGGAGATTTTAAGAGCAGTCCTTAATGGATGGGGAGCTTTTTTTTCCATCTTCTTACAGCAAAAACCACAAACAATGGTGTGTTTGTGAGAACATAAAATTTAGATGAAAAACACAGACACACAGACAGACAGACAGATGCTTTATCAATCCCATGAGGGAAATTAGCAGAATAATAAAAGCAGAACTGCAGATCAGCAGAACAACACAGTGAATATGGGAGGAAAAAAGATCTGTGCCCTATACGTCTGAATGTATAGTGAAAAAAGAAAGACCGATATAATAATATGCCCAGTTGGTAGTGCAATGCCGTGTTTAGGTAAGAGAGGTGAGCTGATATGCAGTGTTATTTAAAAAAAAAAGAAATGAGTTTCCCGAATGCTGAACAATATCGAGCCCTTCCTCTGTTTTTACAGTGTAAATGAGCAAAAACAACAATATGTAGTAGAGTAGTAGTAGAGTAGTTAAGAGAAAGTCTATTCACTGTTTAATCTCCCAGGAAAAGGGTGTGTGCTTTGTTAAAATATGTTTGAGTAAACTATTCAACACAGGCTTCAGACCGTTGAGATGTTTAGCCTGTATTTTTATAATACCGCTTTTCAAAATGTATCACATGTCGCCGTTGGCGTGCTTGTACCTGGGATGGGGCTCTGTCAAAGTTCTTCCCCAGCATCCGCCTCATGTGCTTGCGTGCGTGTGAGGTCATCTGGTGTTTGAGGAGGAAGGAGAACTGGCAACCCTCGCGGATGCAGTGGAAGTGGCTGTTGACTTGGTTATACTTACAACCTGCAGGATAAAAAAGAATAAAGTAAGAGCTTAATTTATCTTTGGCTCCCGGTGCGGCGTCCAAAAAAAGGCTCCCCGCGCCACACGCAATATTATCAGTGTGACGGCGTCGCGATACATCAAACACCAAGTGAAATATTTTTAGGGTTTTTTTAATTTCATGATATAGCTGTGACAAAAGAGGGATCGGGTTTCAAAGTGTTTCGGAGTGTACATGTAGGAGGAATATTAGATCACTCGGGTGTCATACTGAGCAAGTCAAGGCTTCTGTGCACTAAACCTGTGGAGCTCTTTTATTACACTGACATGCTTTATTCAATTAGGAATTTACATAAATAAATTCTCATTTTCTGTGGGCCAATAATGCACACACCCCTGCAAACCAAAGTAAATATACAATTATTCCCATATTAAATTCATTTTTCAAAGTATCTCCATTGTCATTTTCCCCCCTTTTGTTCTCCGCTGTGGTGTTGTCTGCTCTATATTCTTCTGCTCTTTTCCAGTGTTTTAACCGGTCTAGCTCTAATTGCTTTATGATTTCAAATTAAATGAATGTGCCGTTTTGTGCCTGTTAATCAAATACCATTATATAAAAGCAGGCAGAAATAATTGAAAGAGTAACATGCTGGGCAGGTGCTAGCATGTCAGTAACCATGGCACCCACTTTAAGAGAAAAAAACATGTCTGTGTCATCAAATAGCTTTTGCACACACAACGCTTTAAACACGCAAAGTTGAGCAAATAACAGTAACCCCCCGTGACACGGGAGGGCCTTTTGTGAGACAGAAACCAGGTAACATCAGCAGCGGTGCTCAGTTTAATGTTGCTGCCATGGATACTGGCAACCCATCAATTCTTTATAACTGGAGAGCTAGCAGTGGTAATCCTTTCTGTTTTTTTTCCCCTCCAGCCCAAACAATACACTTGGCAGATCAGGCTGGGGACAAAAAACAGCTGTTTAGGGCCTGGTTTTGTTTGCTTTGTTTCTGCGCTCTGAAAAGCTTGTGTAACCGCCTGAAAAAAACAGATCACTTTTAATTCATTTCTGTGTGATGGCAGCGGTGGCTGTGAGGCGCAGCTTCACAACACAAACAGGCTAAACCAGACAAGCCAGATAATTAACAAACACAAACCTAATTGCTCATTTCTGACAGGGGCAAAAGAAAGAAGAAAACAACCTGGATGTGATTGCCCTCTTTGACATTATTGCTCATATAGCACGGGCAAGGCTACCTCTGGGACTCGAGGTGCCATTGTGAATATGCAAAACGCGCCAACAAAAACCTACGAGGCAGACTTGTTTCATGCTTCTTAAACCACTCGCAATGCATGACACCGTGTTTGCCAACACTGGTCTCTCTCCCTTTGTAAACACGGGGAATATCCTCTTGCAACAGACAACACAAATTAGTCTACATCTTTCTCAACGTAACACCTTTAATCCTCACATCTCTCCTGGCAAAGTATTTTTTAAAAGCCGCTCAGGTTGACACAGCTTGATGCGAGGCAAAGACAGCGAGACACAAAACTTTTACAGGATCAGAAGTTTTTTTCTTTTCCAGTGTTTTTTTCCTTACCCAGCCTCCCGCACTCCTCCCTCTTGGTGAAATATTTGAAGCCATTAGCGGCGCGACGCTCTGCCTTCTCATGCTTCTTGATGTGCCACGGCAGCTTGGTGGTGATGTTAGTGACAAAGAAGCAGCCGGGCCGCAGACAGTGATAGTGGCCCCTCATTCTGAACTCGCAGTGCTGCAGTGGAGACACATAATTTCCAATTTCATGACTCAAATGTCGTGAATGTTTGAAAGCCAGAGGAGCTGATTAATTTTTATTTGATCCTTCTTTGTGTGCAAAGTTTAAGCGAACACTACACACAGTTCCTTCCCCCAAAAAAAGAAGAAGGAAAAAAAACATAATCAACACCTCGCAGTCTTTTCCTCTCCGGTTATTTGGTACAATTACTTTGCTTTTCCAGGCATCCCACAAACACCCCTCCGCTCTAACATGTCTGTACACCACCATCTGTTTGCGAGGCCCAGATCCCAAAGGACCGGGCCAAATAAGATCTTCTCAGTTCAGGAGAAGGGTGGGAGGGTGGGAGGGGGGGGGGGGGGGGGGGGAGAGAAGAAGGAGAAGGAGGGGGGGGGGCTTTTTGTGAGAGGGGTGATTTTCGACACATTAATGAATTCATTTAAACGGTTTTCCAAATACGGGCTCATGAGAGCAGGCAGGGGCTGCCATTTAGGTTTCATTTGCGAAGCATTCCCCTGATTTTTGCCCTATTCCAGACAGCCTTGTTTACTGTGCAAGTGACAATGATTTATTGGGTAATATCAGCTAAATTGGCCTTTTCTGAGAGGAGAATGCGGCAGTCAAAATGACATCATTGACATATAAACAGGCATTACTGGGGTGAGTCGACTGTCTTTCTCAGCAGAGATGGAAGACGGCGAGCAGTGGTTGTGAAAGCCTTGAGTCAAATAACCTCAAATACTGGTCTAATAGATAGCATACTTCATGCTTAGAAACCTCTGGGAGATGACAGTAGGTGATTCAGCTCCTGGCTGAGTTATCAAGCCACACTCACCTGGTTGGGACAGAGACACTGAAGAGAGTAGTAGGAAAACTGGTCGCGGACGTTGACCAGGTTGTTGTTCGGGTTGATGTGGTCCAAGCAATGGGATTCTGCCTTTCCAGAGGTCTTGCACACATACTTGCAATTTCCAAACAAGCAGTGGAAGTGGAACTTATTGGAGTATTTACAGTCAGTAGCCAAACATGGATCACTGCATGGGGAGGAAAAAAACAGAGAAGATATCGTTTAATCAACTTGTGGAGAGTAAGAAGAAAAGCAGGGCGCTGTGTATGAAACCCAGAGGTTTCCACATACTTTTCTTGGAACTGCAGGAAACCAGGTTTGACTTGTGGCTTAGCATTCTCCAGAGAGGTGGTGGCTAGAGGGGAACTGGATGGCAGGTTGGGCATTGATGCTGGCATCTGAGGGATGCTGCCCGTCAGCTGCTTCCAGGCCAGCAGGGAGGGGGGAGGAGAGCTGTATCCGCCAGAGGAGGAGAGGTGTGCAACATCCATGGAGGGGTTGTTGGCCATAGAGACGGGGGCAACAGGCTGCAGCTGGGCGCCCTCACCGGAGTCCTTGCCCTCACCGAACGAAGGCTCCGACTTCACTTTCAAGGTGGCTCGGAGGTGGAAGCTGAAAAACAAGATGGAAGCTCTTTTTTATACCGATCGATAAAAGCCAAAAACTAAAATGCAGAGAGCGAGGGTAGCGTGACACTCACTTAGCATGTTTTATAGCCCCATCCACAGTGCTGAAGAGGGCACCGCAGTCCTCTACCAAGCAATGAAAGTGAACTTTGTGAAGGAAGTCGCACTGAGCTTCACAGAAGTCATCCGTGTCAAACCTTAACAGAGACAGATAAGAAAAACTGTAAATTTACTGCTGTTTAAGGAAAACGCAACCTATGAGGACACCTGGCTCAACTCTTCACCTGACGGTAAATGTCTGCGGTCCGTCATACTGTAACCAGCGCACTGTCATTTCCAATTCCTGCAAGAACGTGTTCTCTATTTTTCGGGGGGGGGGGGTTTCCACTGATACAGTATGTGAGGAATAGTATTTACAGGAAAGACCTTCCAAGGACGTGCACTACTTTTTAACACTCTGACTGTTTTCTCACTCTCATAATGAATCCAGTGTCTCTATGCGCTTCCTGTGTATGTGTGTTGTTGTTGTTTTTTATACCTGCGGAGGTATGTCCTCCAGATCTCGGTGGCTTTTTCTGCCAGGGGCCTCTTCAGCACTTTACTGAGATACTGTGCTGCCTCTGAGGAGTCACCACCCTCACCTGCCTCTAGCTCTGTCTTCAGGTTCATTGCATTGAAGAGGGCAGGGTTCACCTGTGACATCTACAAAAAAAACAGCACAAAAACCACCAGGCGCTGGGTTAGCTGGGCACTTTCGTATGTTAGTGAGAGTATGAGAATGAATTCTCTTTCTCTCTCTCTCACACACACACACACACACACACACACACACACACACACACACACACACACACACACACGGTTTGGCGAAGCTAAAAAGGGCAGCCAGATTTACAAACATCCGGGCTTTTGCTTGAGTGCAGGCCAAGCGTGTTTGCCAAGCATCCTCTGGGAGCTACTGTTAACCCTTTTGTGTAATGTGGTGGCTTGCAGCAAACCAACAAAAAGCTGACACGACAACAGTTGAGTTGCTAGACAGCAGTTCGTCTCTGCCGTTTGGGCGCCATGACTGAAAGTGTGAAGGTAAGGTGTCTTCGAGAAAGGTTAAAACCACGACGTGCACTTAGGTGCACGGAGGCGGGGAAGCTTGCGGGGGGGGGGTAAGGAGTGGAGGAAGCCATGATCAGTCGGAGAGAGTAAATAAATGGTGGCTGATCTGCCATTACATCATCAACATGATGGAAACCACCTGGCATATTTGTACGAGTCAGATAAGATTTATGACTAAGACAATGTCCATTTTAATCTTCACAAAAAAAATATACAGATTTAAATTTCCATACGCTAACATTTAGACTTGTTAAAAAATGAGGGCAGCGCCTTCCTGCTTTTCTTTTTTTTTTTTTCCTGCGCTGACTTTTTAATCAAATAATTTATAAACCCTATGAATAAATGTAGAGTGAGGCAGGGGGAAGAAAACGTATAAAGGAGGAGGAAAAATTGGACGGCGAGTTCAAAACAGCTCATCAAAAAACAAACATCTCTATATATCTGGCATGGCACCCAGCTACTGCTTCATTGTATTAATTTGTGAGAGGTGCAGCGAAAATTACACTCTATGAAAAATGGCTGGAAAATTTAAATGATACAAACTCATCTTATTAGCCGTGAAACATTAAAAAACAAACAGGCCCCTTCGTGTCCCGCTAATTTGTCTTGGGATGAAAGGCGTTTGATGGATGGATCTTACCTTATTCATAAGCGAGGATAAAAGAGATGTATTCCCTGGTACAGGGTGTCCGTTTGATTCATTACTGGAACAAGGAAAATGAACAATGTTTAGTCAAGATTTGCATGAGAACAGTAAATATTACTATTTATCACGCAAGGTGTGCCTGTATAATGAAGAAGAAAAATGCTGTCTTCTTAAGAAATAAGATCTGCTGTGGGTTGGAGGGAAGATTGGAGTTGAAAGTTTATGTAAACATCCCTCTCTCTCACTCACACAAAAAATAAATAAATGGAGAAATATGTGGAGGATTTTCTAATTGTATGCACATTTATATAAATTAAATATTTTGTATATAACCAGTGCTGCCAAACTAGTAGACATCATCTATCATTCAGAGAAGCTGGATGTTCTTGTTGATTTTTTGTGGGGTTTTATTTTGCCAATATTAATAAGGCTGAATTGGTTAAAGAAACACTAATTAACCATCCTTCACTTTGAATTAACCCTCAGTTTACCATCTGTACCTCTGTTCTTTCTTGCTCAGGTCCAGGCTGTGCTCCTGTGTGGAGTCTTGGGAAGCCCCGGAGTTGGCGTCCACTGGCTCCTGCTTCACTTGAACCAGATTGAACTGGCTGGCTGATGCCGGCTGCCCATTCCCTGAGGATCAAGTCAGAGATGCAGATGAGAGAAGAGACAACAAAGTTATTGTTGGTCAGCATTATTACTCTATGACAAGATCCAATCTGACTCCTGTCCTGGCCCGAAAAGAATACTCCGAGTGATAATTATTGCGAAATTATGTCAGGCCGTCAAGCCTTTTAAATGGTGATTGAGAGGCGGGAGATATGGGGGAAAAAGACTCCTTTTTCTGCAGCACTTGTCACAACTCATTTGCCAGGCTGCCTCTTAACTGGTCATTAAGTGAGATGCTAATGCTGAGGGAAAGTGGCAGTCTCAGATTGGCCACCCCCTCCCTTCCCACCTTCCCAGGCTCCTTGTTGGCCTGACAACGGGCGGCAGCCAATGCCACTGAGCGTACCCACAAGGAACACGGGTGCTATGTCGGTCAGATTGGAGCTGACAGCCAATCAGATTGGTTCAAATAGCGTGACCCCTCGATCACATTCGCCTCCAAATAGGTATTCAGTGAATGCTGTGAGTGAGGACAGGAGCGCTGAATTGAAATAAATAAACACCAGGGGATGACCTGAGGTAAAAACGCTGACAGGAAGGTGAATTCTGGCCCCCCCTTTCCCAATCCCGCGGGATTGAAATATTAATTTATCCCGGGGCTATACAGGGAAAGCAGAGCTTTTGGTTGACAATAAGTGGTCGTTTATTTTAAAATATATATGTGAGCGGGAGGGGGTGGGAGCCCCAGCGTAGCCTCTGAGACACTAAAACTGGAGTGCACCAGCAGCCACGATTGGTTTGGTGAGAAATCTGTTGTTTAAAAATTAGGGCTGGTGTTGAGGGATTGTGACAGGCAAGGTCATGGGCAACCAAGTGTGTGCCCTTGGCCCTGAGCCTGATGGGGATCCTCTCCTTTTACTTGCTACAGAGAAAACAAGACCAGCCAACGTAAGGGGGGAAACCAACCAGAGTTCCCTCCCCGCCCACACCACCACCTCCCTCCGCTACAAGATGACCCAGAGACATATCAGGCAGAATACAAGTGGAAAAGCCAGTCTTGGGCCTTGTCAGCTGAAAGCTGGGAGATGGGGAAGTGTCAGTGTCAGTTCAGTTTGACAATGGCCGAGGTTGGAGGGGCTGGGGGTGGGGCAGGGGTGGGGCTAAAGGAAAACAGTAGTCAAACAATTTTGCGGCTGGTTTGAGGTCACTGAATGCTTACCAAGTCTCTGTCCAGCTCCCCCCCCCCCCCCCCCCCCCCCCCAACTTGATAGGAGTATACCCAAAATTAACTAGCCAGACAAATCCTGCCTTGTCATTGACAATTAAATCATCTCTCAGACAAAATGAGAGCACATTATATCAAGAGCAGCCACTCACTACATGATCCACACATGATCGCCACGCTGAGTAAAGTATATGTTTAGTACAATCAGAAGATAAGCTGACTGCTCAAGGTAGATCACAGTACAAAACAATCTCACTGCAATGCACATCGTGATTTTTCTTTAATTTATTTATTTTTTTGCATGCACTTTGCGAGCAGAGAGAGAACAAATGAGTTTGACTCAAAGCAGCTTCTTTCTGGAAATTATCCAGGAATAATGTACCACCATGTAATTACTCCGGATAAGATACAGAGCTTGTGAAAGATCATTTGTACTGTGTGTCTAATTAGTAAACCCTTCAGATGCTTGAATCTCTGGGAAAAACACTTAGGGGTAAATTAGAGCGGAACATTAATGAAAAAAAGAAAAGAAAAAAGAAACGAAAAGCTGAGAAAATACTGAAGGCAGAAACAGGAAAAATGCACAATTTACCGCAAAAGAGGCGAAGTTTCACAACCCGAAGAAAAAATAAACACTGAGAAAAATAGCCACAAACACAGTGACTTTTCTCACACCTTTTTGACAGAGAAGCACAAACCACTTCCTCCTCATTTTAGCCCCAAATGTCCTGTTCACACATTTTATGAAGCAAATATGAGAAACAAAACCACACAGCAACCCCCCCATCCTGTGTCTGCGCTAAAACTTTTATGAAAATGTGTGCGATTAAAATAGGAGAGCTTATTTAAAATAACTTGTTTTTCAGTAAAGAGATCTGAGCTGTAACTAAGTGAGCCATCGAGAGGGGTGGTGATGGCACCATCTGTGGAGGCCCAGACTACCTGCTGGAAGCCCAGAGGTGGAGCTCAGTCTGACAGCCCGGGCTCAGCTCGGCTCCTCGGAGCAGCTGCCCCAGCTCTCTCCCAGGGCCTGTCCTGCTCCAGGAGTACCACCAGGAATTGTAATCCTTCCCAGTCCCAACATCCGGAGCAGTCCCATTTACAATCCGTACCCCACCTGCTCAGGCTGAGCGCAGGAGGATGCACTGCAATTGAATGCGAGACCATGCGCTGCAGTGCATTATCAATTGAAGACTTTAACTTCATTTTCATTCAGAGGCTTTGTTTAGAGCAATGCGATAAACATAGACAAGCCAATTACCTCTGAAATTTATGGGTGACATGTTTTTGTGGAAACAGAAGGTTTCCAGAAATTCAAAAAGTGTGCGTCGTTGCCGATGACTGCATCTGTGACTGAGGTCTTGTATCAGTGAAAAAAAAAAGAAAAAAGAAAAGCCTGTTTCTTAGCTCTGCTGCATTGACTCATTTCTGCCTGAGTGATTTCTGTTTTTTCTTTTTATCAGTTTTCATAGAGGATACGAAAAAAAAATTATTTTTTTTTGTTCTCGCAATTTCTGAACTTAATTTCATTCCACCTCCATTTGCTTGGAATGGGCGCAGACAGAGATAAGAGACCAATGATGAGGAAACATGTTCAACACAACCCCCAGGAGCCCCCACTCTGAACATCATAAGAGACTTTTACAGGCTCTACTCTCCCCTGTCAGCGCATTTATCTCCAAATGGATTGTGGGTATCTAACAAACGATCAACACAATAACAAGCCGAGAGCAGAGGACCATGCCTCCGGAATGCCCCTTTAAGCCTGAAAGCAGTGGTTTTCTGCCCTTCTCATCGCTCTAGGATAGTTAGAGAGATGACCTCTGAGTGCTCTCTCTTTGTCCACAAAGAGCGAAAAAGCATGCAGGTTATCATAAACATGTGGATTTGGACATAGCTCTAAAGTTTGCTTTTAAACTCTTTATATTCACATTATATTATCCATCATTAATATATGAGATAAACTTGGCTGTTCACTGACCTGTGTCTGGGCTGCCGGATGGCTTGAGTGCAGCAGCCGCCAGTCTGGCCATCATGGGTGAAATCAGACCCTTGCTTGCAGAGATCTTCTCCATGATGGAGGAGGTGGCAAAGGAGGTTGGGGTAGATGGCATGGCTCCATCCGCCCCGACTGTGGAGCAGCCTTGGGTCAGTGAGTCGGTGGGCATGGAGTGGGCCCCTGAAGACACAGCGGATATCAGGCCAGCAGCTTGAGGAGGTGGCTGGAGAGGCAGCCTGGACATAAGGGGGAAGAACGGGTTGGAGGTGGCCAAGGTGCTGTTGGAAAGAGCAAGAGCCACCGGTATGTTGCTGGGCAAGGTCTGAGACAGCAGGGTGGACATACGCTGGCCCGCACTGGGCAGCGAGGGGGTCGGCTTGAGGGCGTGGCCCGGTGTGGATGAGGAGGAGACAGCAGTGGTGGGTGTGCTCAAGAGGTGTGGTACAGTAGTGGACTGCTGGGTTGTAGGTGAGGCACTCAGGCTGGAGTTCTTGCTGCTGATGGCCGAGAAGTCCATTAGGTCGTCGTTGCTGGATTCCTCGGGCTCATCCTTTGGTGCCAGGAAGGTGGAAGAGAGGCCCATGACACCAGAAGAGCGAATGTGTCTACGTTCGTGCTTGCGCTTGTGGGAGGTCATCTGGCTGGTGGAGGTAAAGGTGAAGCCGCAGCCGGAGCGGATACAATGGAAGTGGTTGGTGGCTTTGCTGTAGACACAGCCCTCGTACTTGCATTCCTCATACTTATAGAACTTCTTGAAGCCATCTTTGGCATAAGCATCGTCCTTGATGTGGTAGCTCTTGTGCTTCTCAATGTCACACTTGTTCTTGAAGGTGAAGGTGCAGCCCGGGCGCCTGAAAAGCAAACGGGATAATGTGATCAGGTGTGGATTCATGGAGGGGATCCACATGATTGAAATACTTTACAGTGAAGTGGAATAATAACTGGGGCGGTTCGGTGACACATCACCACCTCCAACCTTTGCTGGAGGTTTAAATTCTTGAGAGGTGATGATGAATTAAAAAAAGTGCATTTTCATAATTATTAATTTTATTTTCTTTATGCAAAGTGCTCTAATGATTTTTGTCACATGCAAGTCACAATGCAATAAAATTTAAGTTGATCCATTTTAATATATGAATCTGTTTTTTTTAACTATATCTGTCAAAAGTTGGTTTTAATATACTGTAAAATAAAATCTTGAGGAGAAACCACATTAAGTCTATCCACCTGCAGTGGAAGTGTGTCGTCTTCTGCCCGTAGAACTGACATCCGACCGTGCCACAGTCCTCAGTCGCGCGAAACCTCTGGAAGCCATCGTTGATCAGCTGGGCGTTCTTTTTATGGAAGTTTTCATGGGTCATGACATCGGAGGTGCTGGTGTACACCTTGCTGCAGCCCACCTGCAAAAGCAGAGTCAGAGCACGGTAATCGAAAGCAAGATCTGGGCCCAAAGCATGCATGAGTTTCAGTTTGCAAGAATGGTTTGTAAAATGCTTTAAAAGATCAGATATACTGTACTAGATGTAGAGGAGGGATCTCATTGTGGTTAAGAAAATGCTAGTGGCCTAGAAATGGGTAGAAGAAGAATGTTTTCTCACATTCAAGATTTAATTTGTGGTAACACCAGAGCATTACAAGTTTCATCTCAAACCTGTGAATTGGAAACAATCTTGCCATTGTGACAATTGGAAAGTTAAAAAAAAAGGAGGTGACTGAAAGAGACAGTGGCCGCAGAAGGCTGCTGAAAGTACAGTACCTTCCTGGCAAAGCAGCCTTTTAGAAAATGAAATTCATATTTGGAGAGTAACGGTGAGTCGCCACAAACTTACTGTAACTCTGAGAACAGATTTCAGTAGTGGAGGGGGTAGACAGGAGTAAGATGACTGTCTTAAGTCTTTAGTTTAAAATGCTCTGGTACACATGAGCCCTCAGAGCCAACAAAGGGGGGGGGGAAACAGGTAATGTTTGAATTAAAAGCAGCAATTGTATATCATCCGTGGCACTTTTCACCCGCGCAAACCGGGCAACTTCTCCATATTGAGTCAAACAATGAAAAAAATTCCTCTCGGTTCTTTTCCCCCTTAAATCAAGAGAGCCGATGCCAACATCTGCAGGTTCTCAGGGACTGTTAAAACAAGGGCTGAAATGTCCTAATAACAATTACTCTGTTACAGGGGTTTAAAAAAGAATATATCTCAAGCCATCCTGCGCTGCACCGCTGCCCTGCTGGTGAGAAGCTCTCGGCACAATGACACATTGAAAATAAGCAGATGTAGAAAAAAATTAAACAAATCCAGAGGGGGAATAATCTTCAACTGGCTGCTTGGTACTAAAAGATGAAAAATGTATAGTTTATATAAACACCTAACTGAATTTTAGCCATGCCAATTAAGGAGTGAGAGAGTAAAGAGATGGGGAAAGCACAAGCAGCCTCACGTGTATTCACCCTTTTTTTTTCAGTTTTCTTTTATTTAGCCGAGGACACGTTTTGCAAACTGCTCTACGAAGACACTCTGGTATAAATGGAAAAAGTGAGTTTCCACTTCACAAATATGTAGGTAAGCCGAGTGACTCTGAAACACCCTGAAGTCGTGCGTCTTGCAAGTGGCCTGATTTTCCAAAGTTGGCCATAATTTATATAGAGTTGCTCATTTTTGCCTGACTTAACCCGTTTTAAACAAAATGATGTCACTGCTCCTAAAAGGCTGTTTAAAGGCACTGGACAGAACCAGTGCTTTTAAACTGTGCCTTTTAGACTCTTTATGGACAGCATGTGGTGTCTCTGCAATATAGTTAGAATCATAAATGGTAAATTAACCTGCATTGATCTATATTTGGTGTTCTTTAACAGAGTGAGCAGTGGTTGTTTTGCTCTATATGTAATGCTTAAACACGTGGAACCATAATTGCATATTTGTTTCCGTGTTTGTGCATGTGCTTTCGTGGGTTCATTGTGGGTATGTGCGTAGGTGGAAGAGGAGAAGCGAGTCTGTGTAGTGTACCTGCATGCAGTGGTAATGGGTGCTTTTTCCATTGAGGTGGCAGCCATGGTAGTAGACGCTGCAGTCGTCCAGAGGGCTGAAGCGCATGAAGCCATGCTGCAGGGAGTTGTCCCTCTTCTTGTGCATGTTGTAGTGCCTGATTACATCCTGCTTACTGGTAAACCTCTGCAAAAAGGGGAGGGGGGTGAGGGGGGGGATGTACGGCAACAGGTTGGTGTTTATTTAAACCAGTCACAGAATCAGCAACAAGTCACTTTATCTCTGTGGAAGCAGCAGCTGCAACATGCAGGAGCCAATTGGCAGTTGGGGAGGGATGTGCGCACGGCAATATAGAGGGACAGGATGTCTTTAAACACGATGCATTCTGTGGTTATTAATTTACTTTGCATATCTCAAAGTTGCGCCCTATCCAAATGCAGCACTTAAAGGCCCCGGGACTCTCTGAATACAGATGCTTCCACATGGAACATAAAGTATGTTCCCCATACACTCTTTGTTTCTGTTCTTTGTTTCTTTTCCCTGCCTTCCAACAATTCTTTTTTTGTTTTTTAGAAATTAAGATGAATCAATTGACATGCAAGATAACAGTTCTGATGTTTTTGTGTCTGGAAAAATTCTGTTCCATGCAGATGGTTTCTCAGACGTGCACAGGGGAAAACAGAAGACAATAAAAACAAACAAACAAACAAGTGAACCAAAAAACAGTTTCCCTTTCAATTCGCTGAGATATGATTCCATTTTTAATTAAAGCATTAACACTCACTTTTGGTGCAGGTTTCGCCTGTAAATATAAATGAATATGCAAAGACACCCGCCTTGTAAAATTACTAAATAAATAATATATTTTTGTTTATAAAGGAAAAGGAAAAAATCCCTCCCATACTCAGGAGTCCGGAAGGGGGTAAAACAGAAAAGTCACTCCACGGAGACCTGCAGCAACCAAATCTGCTGTAATTGGGTTTAAGCTGATGTTACAGAAACTGTAACAGGAGAAGCTTAAATCAATGAGACAGTTCTGTCTTCTATCCATATTTATCTCCAGTTGAGGGAAAAACATCAGAAAGAACGACTCTAAAAAGCAACTAATTGCTGTACAAAGTAGGGTAATTGCTTTGTGTCATGTGTTCCACTTGCGCACAAGTAAAAAGCCAAGATCTCACAGCCGTTCATTCCCCTGTTGTTGGTGTGTTTTCCCGCTGCAGATTTCTGACACACCTAAATTAAATTTTTTTTAATCTGGCTGATGATTGTCTCCGATTTTCTCTTTTTGCTAATTTTGATTGTTTTTTTACAGATCTCAGGCCTGCACTTTTCTGTTATCTAACGATGACAGGTTGAACTGTGGTCATGGTACATTCGATCCATCAAGCCGTCCAAAATAGGCCATGGAGAGAGCTGACTGGGAAAAAGATCTCATTTTCAGTTGAGTGGTGATGAAGGTTGGGAGCCACTTGCTACATTTATTTTAGGATTCCCACTAGTGTGGCAAGATGCACACTCTCTCCCATGTACAAGCCCATGAAAGGAGAATGTTAAGACTCAGCCAATCGCCCAGAGGCTGGCAGTGGGATAATATTCCAGGAGTGTGTGTCATGTAACATTTCATGAGTTATCGCTTTGAAAGGGGGCTGCTCATCACTGCCTGCCTGTTTTTTTCAGTATTGACATCCCGGGAACTGGCTTCCAAAGCATATCTGTGTTTCCATGCGACGCAGTAGCAACAGAGAAATGTGGACCTGACCGTGGAAATTGCCATGATAACCTGAACTAACACTCTAAATAATGACATGAAATGATTTTCCTTTGTATTCCTCCAAGAATGTGTCTCATCAGACTGTGAAGTGGGATTCAAGCAGAAAATGAAAGCTTAGATCTGTAATGCTTTTCACCACATAAACAATATTTATCAAGCTGTAATCTCTCTTGATCGGGAGCAGACTGGAGATTACATCTGAAGATGGCTTAATTCAGAAACTTGTTAAGAAAGGAAGGAAAATACACACAGCTCTAGCTGCGCGTGGATTTTTTTCTACATCGTTTGACAAATCTACCCGTGTTTGTCTAACTCTTTTGGGCCATATGCTACAGCAAACACGAGGCCTGTATCGTGATCTGCTTTGTGTTGTTTTTTTTCTCCTTCCTGTGCCATACATGACACCTCATGGGACCGGGGCAAGATTAATACCGTGAAAGTGGATTAAAGCCAGGCCCCTTACGGTGGCAGTGTCTTTAGAAAAGGAAAAACAAAGAACAAATAGATTTTTTAAAAGGGGCCATATTTAAGGACACTTACAATTGACCTTTGTAATAAAAGGTCAACTGTGCCCAAAGATGCCTGAAAACTGAATAGATGCAGATACCCATAGGCTGTTTGGTAAACTGCAGACCAGCGTGTCTTTAACCTATCTAAGAGTGCTATAATAGTCAGTGCAATTTACCATCACTAGTTGGTTTCGACCAGTGATGGTGGCCCGTAAAACAAAATGACCTTTTCTAAGCTGTGAATAGCTGTGAATGCTTGAGCAATGTTTAATGTGTAAAAGAGATTAGGTACTCACGCTCACCTGGTAGTTACAGTCAGGGTCCATACAGTGATAATGCTCTCTGTACTGGTAGGCACAGTGCACGTGTCCACAGTGTTGACTTCCAGAGAACCTGAAACCAAATTACAGGACACATTTTAAGAGCCACACGGAGCAGTGACAACAAAACCTGGGGACACATTAGGAGGAAAAAGCTGAAGCTTCCAAAGAGGTCGGTTCAATTTAAAAAAAAAAGAAAAAAGAATCAAGAATAATTAATGAAGAAATTATTATAAAACACCTGAAACAGAACCAAATAACACAGGCGGAGAAGCTTTCAAAGGCTCATGTCGCAATTTCACCTTCAAGGTAACACAGCTCAAACCTTCAAACTGACTTCTGCTTGCAACAATTTACCCGTCTGTCACACCAATTTCAGCCAAATTATCTCCATTTATTTTTAAAGCAGCCGTAAGAGACCCTTATTACACCGAAACCCTTTTCCTTCACAGACATACACACAGCCGCTAAATCACCAAGAGCCCCATGACTACTTTATTTCTCATTGCTGTGAGAAAGCTTGTCAAATCAATGCACAGTTCTTTCAGGTTAACCACAGTTTTGCTCTGCAAGGTAAAGGGTCAGGTACCCTGAGAAGCAGGAAAGGCTCTGTCTGCTTTGCCCTCTTCAAAATCCGTTCGCTTTCTTTTATCTGGAGTGCAGAAACCAGGTATTAGTCTGGTTCTACCTTAAAAAAAAAGAGAAAAAAAAAGGCAGCTACTTGCCACAGTACAGCCACTTTTACGGTGGTGATTATAAGCCTGACGATGATGACTGTTAAAATCCTCCAATTACCAGTGAAAACACACAAATAAACATTTGCGCTGCCGCTGCCAAGAACTCCATCTGTTAGTGCAGGGGAGAGGGGGAAAAGGAGGCTAAGTAATATTTTTTCCATCTCTCTCTCTGTTTTTTCCTTGTTAGGATTATCCCAGAGCTGCATTTACAGATCACTTTGCTGAGTTCATTAAGTTAATTGAACGGCATATCCACTACTGTTTTTAAGTTGGCAGCGCGTGCGTGCGTGAGGCTGGAAAACAGTGACGGAGAAAGACAGCGGCTTTTGGAAAGGTCTGATGGCTCTTTTAAAAGAGCTCAAAGCACAACCAGAAGACAAACTAGGCAACATATGGCCAAACTATAAATGTTTTTCTATACTATATCTTTCACAGACACACACACGCACATGCACGCTCACACCGATGAACACACAAAGCCCCCCCCCCTCATCCCCTGAGACTATGGCCCACCCCTCTGCTCAGTGCCCAGCTGTATCACTTTGCCTCTGGACAATTCCCACTTGCCGCGTCAGGGGGCCTAATGGGCCTCTGCTATTCAGCAGCAGATTAAATATTAATATCGCCACGATACAGAGATTGCAGCGCATCTCCAGTTACAATAGAGATACACAGATCAAAGTGCCGAGGCAATGGTTGGTGCATGAAAGCATTTAAAGAGTGAAAACTGCAACTAAACACTACCACGAAAGCTCTTTAAATCATCAAACTGTAGCGTGGCGGAGAGATGAACTTTTTTTCCACCACCCCCCCCTCCTCCCTTTCGCGACACACGTGGATACAAACACATTTACAAAGCTGCTTTTTAGTGTTACTGTGCACTCATTAGCCTTGGCTCTAAAGAGGACACTCCCCTGCTTCTACCTCCCCTCTCGGTACTACATTTGCCCTTTTTATGAGCCCTCCTTTTCCATTTTTTCTTTCCTCCCTCCTCTTCTTTGCTTTCCCTTTTTTTTTTCTCAACCCCAACACGGAAATTGAAACTGTATCTGGGCTTATCTGCAACCTCCCCGTGCATCAACTGCCGAGATGTTTAGACAAATTTTATGCATTATGCAGCGCAAATATCAAAACAGTTCTTGGCAGTGCCAGCAGAAGCCTCATTAAAAATTCCTTAATTAAATCTTCTTGCAAAATGTAATCAGTCCAAGGAAGGGGTTTTGTGTGTGTGTGCGCGCAGAAGAGGATGTGTGTATGTGCGTGTCTGTCAGTGCCAAGGCTTTGATTTGTGCCCTTCATGTTATGGCTTGGAGAAGTAATCATTAACGCCAAAGCCACTTTGGCTTTTCAAATGCTGTTTTTCTTTCTTTTTAAACGGAATAAACAAACAAGCGATAATCACCTTTCTAGTGTCGGCTCAAGATGAATCCAGATTGGGAGGACATTGTTCCGTGTCCACTGAAACATAAGATACCCACCCTCCCGCCCCCTTCCCCTGATGCTTTTGTCTCTCTTGGTGTGAATGACTGAGTTTTTAGATCAGTCGCTTCCTCGCGTTTTCAACAATAAACTGCAGAACCTCGAGAAGAACGTGGCCTGATCTCATATCCTCTCAACGTCAGTCGCAGCTAATAATACAAAGTTGCACGAGGATTATGTTCTTCTTAATGTTTTAGTGCTTTACACACTGTGAGCATTTATTCAGCCAGTTCCAGTAAGCTATCATCAAGCCATTTCTCTTTCATTACCCCCTCATCCTTCAGATTCCACTCAGCACATAAATTTGAGTCTTTTCTTAATTAATTTACTGTGCACAGACATTCTCATACCACTGAATAAAATGCACCATAGGTGGATAATAAAAAAAGCGTTGCCTCTGTTTTCAGTGTGTTTTTTTCATTGGTGCAGCACATTGAGGGATTTGCATACCTGGCAATATATTTCTGGTAGAGGTTGATGTCGTCGCTGGCGGGTTTATCTGGTGGCAGACCATTCCTAATGCAAGAGCAAACACAAAAGAGACAGGATTAATGGTGAGGTTGGGCTGCCTGTTGTTAATAAAAACAAACTGACACAATATTTACTTACAAGCCGCTCCCAAACTTTGGACTATCAATATACATTTTCCTGTGGCATAACAGCGTTTTCATGCGAAGTATGAATCAAGGATGGAAGCACACACACTTTGATGCATGGTCTCCCGACCAATGAAAGGCAAAATGCAGGAGCAAAAGGACATTAATCTTTTATGGGGGTATTTTGGTGAGTGCTCATATGCAAAACGGGATAATGGGCACGTGGAGAAAAAGCTCTGAAAACGCCTTTTCGGATACTCTCTAGAGGCTCGGGCTCTAATGTTGATGTCAAGTCGTCTCCGATCAGCCTGGACTCGAACAAATATGTAAGGCAACACCGAGGCTTTAACTGCGCAGGATCAAGTTCCCCGCGTCGGTTTTGAGTCAAATGAATTCATTTTAAAGCTGGAAATCAAGGAACGGTGCTTTTTTGTCACCTGTGTTGGTTTTGATTCCCTTTATGAAGCTGGCAGCAGTAATGCCTGTATAATAACAGTCATAACACAGTATTGGTCCTGTTTGCTCCCTCGCAGCAAGTGGCATTTAGCTCCATGTGAGCAGCTCCACACAGGGATGACCTGAGGTTAATCTGGCCCAGAGGGGAAGATACACTGCCAGACATTTTCCCCAGTACCCCATCGCCTCCCTGTATACAAGCACCAGACTGGGTCAGTTAGCCACGACTGCAGCTTCACTGAGCCCTAACCTGACAAAGGCCAAAACCTGAGGGAGGGGTGCCTGAGGGCTCTTGAACAGTGTCTTTGATAGGTCTTGACTAACTAGAGACAAGGTCAAAACCAATCAAACAGACTCTGGGAGCTGTTTCCTACTGGTAGAGCACACAACTGTAGGTTAGCTCCCCAAACCCCTCGTTTGGTTCCTTTAAAGTGCACTCGTCAGGCAGTGTTGAGTCGGCCCCTGTGACTCGCTGGGAGGTTAGTCATGGCTCCAAAGTAATTAAAGGGAGAGTTGTTACACCCTAGCCAAACGAAGGAAGTCAGTCACTTTGCGATGACTGTGCTAAATCAGTCTCCACGGAGTGCTACAGCGAGTAAACAGTTCATGCGCCTTCGCAACTCATCATGTCGTGGATCTATTGGGCGCTATGCGCCATTTCACACTACATTCCCGTTGGCTGCTGTGAAGGTAGCAATTACCTTTGCGTGAGGCTAACTGACTCACAGTAGCAGTTAAGTGTATGTGAGCCTCACATTAGCTCCAAAGGGGTTCCACTGAGAGAGACTCAGAGTGTACAAGGCAGACAAGGCGGTATCCACCAGCAAACTTAAAATGAGAAATTCAGCGGCAGGCTATGTAAGTTTTTAGCAGATTTCAGCAGAGTTATGGATTGTTTTGGTGCAAGATAACACATGCAATATGTAAAACAATATTTTAGTCACATTTAACAAATTCCCAGGGAACTGGGAGACTGTAAATCAGATGCAACTGGGTAACTACTATCATTTCTTATCCAACAGTCTCTGTATATTTTATCATCTTTTGTTAACTAAGAACATAAAGTTTTAGAATTAACTGGGTGCAGAAGGTCCTCTGTTGTGTTGCTCAAGGATCCCAAATAGAAATATACAATTTGTTGCCTTAGTTCCCCTGTGAAACACAAATCTCATCATATAAAATAAACATTTTCTGCAAATTCTTTTTACAGCTTCTATGAATTATAAAGTTTGAGGACACTCACTTAACAGAGGACACAGTGCCAGTGGTGATGGAGTCAGTCTTGGAAAAGCTGGACTTCATGTAGTCAGAAGCATTGAAACTTATGTGGCCCGCCTGGTCCACTGTAAGCCCTGGCGCTATGCTGGCTCCAGGTGCGCCTACAGCGGGGACACCGGGAGCTGCAGGGTTCCCCGGTGGCGTAGGAAGGACACTGGGCACCAGTGAGGCCTCGGGATTTCCTGGCATTAGCTTCGGAATTGTTCTGATGTCATATTTTGAAGGGCGACCCACTTTGCCAGTCTTAAAGGCGATGGAACCGCCCATGTCAGGGTTGCCCTCACCGGGTTTGAAGGGGAGCAGAAACTTGATGTTCTCCAGGTCGTACTTTGAGGGTCTCTTGTAAGCATTACCATTCTGCTGCTGTAAACTCTCGCCCATCTTCAGCTTCTGAATAAAGAAGTCATACTTGGACGCTCGGGAGGCCATGTTCTGCATGTGAGAGGGATTAGCGGGCTGAGAATTACCCAGCTGAGGTGCTACTGGCTGTTTGTGGTCCATGCTGGAGGGGTAAATCTGTGCCTCGGCTCCTGGTAGACAACCAGGGGTCTGGAGCATGGTAGCGCTCTTATCTTGAGCCAGTTTTGAGTTGAGGTCGTCTGGTTTAGGCGGGGAAGCGTGCATGGGCCAAGGTAGGGTCTCTCCAGCTTTTAGCTTGCGAATGTACTCTTCGTACTTGGAGAAGCGGGCACGCCGTGAGGCCTCCTCGCTGCTGAGGGATGAGGGGTCTGAGGTAGCAGCTTTGAGCTTTTCAAAGCTGATCTTCTTGGTCAGCTCATCCCTTACCTGCTGGTCATCATAACCGAACATTCCCAGAAATTCATTCATGGTGTTGGCTGCATAGTCTCGCAGGGCATACGCTTCTCCTGCACAAAGACAACAAGAAAAGATCTCCTATGTAATATGTATAATTCCGATAATTAAAGTTTTTCCATTAGCATATATTTAATGTGTACTGATCTGTCAAGCAGTGAAATTAATCACAAGTCAACCCATTGCTCAAGACATCTTAATCAGTAGTCTAATTCAGGTCACTCAATCAGTCTATGAAATGATTCCCTCTCCCTTCATACTTACTGATGCTCGCTAAAACATGTGTTAATGTATTTTTTCATCAAGTTTGCTAGTTACAAATGGATTAATCTGGTAAAGAGCAGAATATATTTTGTCATGCAAACTAATGAAACAACATTCTGTCAACAATAATGCTCTATTGTGGTCATGCAAAATGACTAAATTAATATGACTGCATCTACTGCGAGTGCATGTGTTCCTGCACAATAAATGTTTAGAAATAGCTGGATGTTATTTTTCTGGTTATTTCAAACGATAGCAAATTTGACAACAGGAAAAGTGCTTCTGCACTGCAACCTACAGCATCTGTAAATGTTCGTGTATTTATGTGTCTACAAACAAGCAGTCTGAGGCAATGCTCTTCCTGTTTTGGTTGCACTGTAAGCCAGTCCTGCAGAATTTTGCAGGGGACTGTACCAAAGGACAGACTCACAGAGAAATCTAATTTTCTAAAATCACTGTGCTCCTGATATAAAAATGAAGTAGAAAATTAGGTATAAAAAGCATGTGTATATATCATGCATAGAAGATACTTAGATACTGAGAGTCATCCACAATATTAAAAAAAATACAGAAATCTGTTTATAACTTCTTAGAAATGTGCATTTATTATGAGTGCATTTAACCCTGAATTTTTATCTGATCCCTCATTCTCACTATTATTAACCTCATATTATAAGCATTTCATATCATCCCCTTATGAAACTTGGAATAACATATTTTAAAATAACAGGCTTACTGAAGTCAACTTCAGAAATGAAAACACATTTGCAAACTGAAACATCACTTTTATTTTAAGAGTCCATTAAATTGGACAACTTCCCCAAGGACACGGGCGAAATATAGTTGATGTATAGTTTAATTGCATTATGTGGAGATTAATTCTGCCCCATTAACTTTCATCCAAGTTAGCGCATGGGGTCAGAGAGTGGGGAAAAGGCAAAGATGATTTGGCCTGAAAGCAGTGACGGACCGAGCTCTGCCTTAAAATAGAGGAGCGTGGATAGGGAGGAAATGGCGCAGCGAGAAGGCGAGTGAGACAGAAATCAAAAGAAAAACGGGAGAAGGAGGAAACACTTGTGTTTGCAGATCCAACTTTTAAAAAAAAAAACGCTGCTGTGCCAGTTTGCATATTACACAGGAGGCCAGAACACAGATATGCTAGTAATGCAGATGATAATGTCAACTGAGCCATGTAAAACCTTTGGCCTTCTTAACTCAAGCTTGGCATAGTCACAGGGACAGGGTCCAAAGTCTTTTTTTAAAAAACCATTTTATTGCTGTTTTCATCAGCAGAGCACACACGAGCTGGCGAGAGGTACTATCACCTACCGCCGAGGTAATTAATACACAAATATTTCTGCTCTTGTCTCGTATTTCTCAGTTATTGCTAAATCAGTCGCCGTGCCCTGCTTTTCACATCTCTTGCGCAGCATGTAAAATAATCCCCAAATTTCCATTCACTGTGTTGGGGCTGTTCCTCTGCTCGGCGGATCAGTATGAAAGAGTATCTGAACGGATCGAAGGGGCATGAAAAATTTAAGAGAAATAGATCAGGTATTTGTGAGGAAATGCCTACATGTTTTCCTTGAATCGTTTTATCAAATCTACCATGTTTTCACATGTACTCAAACCGCAGAAAAACATGCTGTATACACAGAGTCGCTGCACAGGACAACAACTTCTTCTATACTTTTGAGTTTTTAAATAAGGTGTTCAACACATCTGAGTGAAGAGTCCTTTAAAAATATTAAAATGGCATTTGAATATAAACTAAATTAGCACTTGTTGGATTTTACTGCTACTTCATTTATGAGAGCGTCTCAGGTCACAGCATATCCATTTGGCTCTAAAGTTAGGGCAGAGCCACCCACACCAGTATAAGTCAAAGTTTAACTACACTTCTTCCGTGACTGAAGAATGACAATCAAAAATAGCATGTTACTATAATTTTCCGAGTTAAATATATATTACATAACACCTCAGATAAAGAGGTTCAGGCCTGTTCACCATTCCTTTTGGAAGATACCTGCAACTACTGCAAAGAGAGTAGTTTCCGTCATGAGAGCGCCACGTCCCTATTTTCATATTTCCTCATGGTATTATCGCCACTTCTCCCCCAAAAAAAAGAAAAAAAAAGAGCCGAGACTCTTTGTTCATCAGCGCAGCCACGTGACGTGCTATCAATGAAAGGCAAATGATTGGACTTGAAGGGATTATGACGGGGACCGACAGGAGATAACCCTTCTAAAACACCATGTAAATGAGGTTTCTACTCAAACACTATCTGGCTGCCTCTTAATCGTGTCATGTGACACTGAGTGGGAAACTGTGTATGGGTTGAATCGAGATTGAGATGTTACAGCGCGCCCCCCCGTTAAATTAAAAGAAAAATAAAATACTCTCCCCCCTCTCTCTTTCACCTTCATCCGTTTCACTGTTCGCTAACACGCCTGACATTTCCGTCCGCACTTGCTTGTGGGACTGGGAAAATCCACAAAGAAGTGGTTTCTAATCTTGACACTTCAAGCAAACAAAAGCCAACACATGACACAGACCTGCCTTGTCTATATTTGAGGCAATTAGGCTGCATTTTCCCTCCCAGATATGATAGCAGATGGGCATTATATCTCCTTTTGCTGACCAAACATGGCCATCAGTGTGGCATAGCTTCAGTGCTCGCAGGACTGAGAGGCAGAGGTGTTGCTGATGATAAAGATGCATGCTAGTAGCTATATATGGACTAATCTAGAGCCTGGATACCTTCTGAACGGTGTCAGTTTCGAACAACAAATATATAGTGTAAGCCACAAGGTTGAAAAACAAGTGTTTTCAGTTTCATCTGCAAACATGTTGAAAAGCGCGGTTTTTCATAAGGTACTATAATTTAAATAGAGCTATTTATGTTCATGCCATAGAGTTTAAGTGTGTTTTGTTTAAATGGACACTGTTAAGCTAATAAAGAGCAGCTTTGAATAAATGACATTATGTGCATTTGTTTGGAGTAATTTGTCTCTCTCTCACGCTCACTCTCTCTCTCTCTCTCTCTCTCTCTCTCTCTCTCACACACACACACACACATGCGCATGCACGCACAAAAAACTATGAGGCTTCAAACTTCCTCACTGTTGGGTTAGTTAATTAACAGGCAGTAAATAGAGAGGGCTTTGAAATAGCTTGAAATGAACAATAACCTTTTACAGTGAACCCAGAATTGCAAATGGAAGTCATGGTCAAGCCTGTTTGATCCATCGCTACGAGCATCTCTGTCATTGCTTTCAAAGTTTTTATTCATTGACTTTTTTTTTTTCCATTGACTGGCTTATGAGGGCTCTAATACGACATCTAAATTATCTAGGAAAAGTATTCTGGGGTTTTGCACTGATAGGAAATCCGCACGATGCCTCAATGTGAGGAGTTAAATGTTTTGAAGGTCGCAGTTTCTCTCATTGATCTTGCAATGTTTGTTAATTACATTGTCACTGATGTTGTGAGAGATAATTAAGCCACTATGTTTATATGCATAATTATGTGCACTCCATATCAGCCTTTGAAAGACAGTGGCGAGAGAGAGGGAAAGGGAGAGAGGGAGAGAGAGAAAAAGAGAGGGAGAGAGAGAGAAAGGGGGGGGGGGATGTTTTAATTGTGAGCTGAGCAGAAACATGGCAATATAGATGCCCTAGTTACAATCAACAAAGAGCAACTCAGAAAAAAAAAACTCTAAAGACAAGATTTGCAACTGATGCAGAATGCTCTCCCCGCAGTCTTCAAACATCGGCTTTGTTGTGAGATTTAAAATAGTAAGAGAGCCGGCGAAGGGAAAGGTGCAGGCCTTCTATACAACAGTAATGCATATTTACAGACATGCTTTTTTTATGGCCGTGAAATAAACAAAATGACTAATTAAAACCACAAAGCCTTTTTTCATTTGCCTCTGAAATGAAACCTGCTTCATTTTCTGAGAAGCCCCTGCCCCCGATTCTGAATGAGTGTGTGTGTGTGTGTGTGGCCAGAGCCACGGCTGTACAGTGGGTGAAAACAAAAAGAAATGAAGACAAAAAGGAGCATGTGTACACGACTCTGAGGTACATACTTAAACCTAGATGAAAGCTCAAAAACTGTTAAAGTGAGGTGAGCACGCACAAAACGAGACTTGTTTGTGCACCGCAACAACCGGTCTCACCTGCAAATTGCTTTTTTTCCCCCTCCCCCCCCCCCCCCCCTCTACGGGCGTCTGTGAAGAAAGCTTTATCTATTCATATAACCGAGCTCTGTTTTTTCGCCTTTTTTACAGCTCAGTGTTTTCAACTTCTGCAATTACAAGGCCAACGTTTCCGAATGTGTGCGTGTGTGTCAAGTTTCAAGGGTCACAAAGTGTATGACACCAAACAGCACTTTCTTTAAAAGATTGTTTGTGGCGTTAACACACGCACTCAACCTCATTCCGGGGGAGAGTGTGAAGTCTCTGCCAGCTTTATCTATTTGATAATCAGTGAATTATACCGAGGGAACATCATGTCAATATTAAACAGGGTTTACTGTGAGTCATTTACAAGAGCACACAGTATTGAGAAATTTATTAAATGAATACACTGTTGAAGCCACTGTTGTTTGTGGGAAGGTATTAAAATACTGCACTTAAGTGTGATATGGAGCTGCAATATAACTTCCCCATTTCTGACTTATTTGACAACTGATCTCTTGGATTTGACAAGAAAAAAGCCAAACTCCTCCATGCAAGACTCCTCCGTGTAATAGAGGAGCTTGAAGCAGTGGCTAAGTTTAGTGAGCTTAGGGAAAAAATCAAAGACTCAATATGTAATCCTGGGTGTAATATGAAGCTTAGCCTGGCCCTGCCATGCGCTCTTAGCCCTCAGCTGCTGGGAGAATGCATAAACGCCTAAATGCCTTACGTTGTAAGCCTACTCCAGTTATGAATTTCTTCGTACAGTTAAGTTCATGTTTTCCCCCCCGCTGGCCTGCCAGCTGAATCTCTCTTTAGAGTAATAATGTCACTGACTATTCATAATGTAACTCTAGAGTTTCCCTTTCCAATAATGGACACGCTTAAGCTTATGTGGATGTGGCAATGTCACCTCTCCTCTGTCTAAGCCTTTGAAGGCCAAAGGTAGCGTTGCTTTGAGATGTACTGTATGTGAAAGGGTCACTTAGAAGACGACGTGTGAAAGAGGATGCTTAAAGGACAGTGAAGATATACCTGGGGAGGAGAATGGTGCTTGGCGACTTTGGGCTTCACTCGGCGGCATGTAGGCGTCATCTTTTGAAGGCCTGTCTTCAGCTTCTTTGTCTTCAGGGTAACTGCCATCTTGAGACCCCGCCGCAGGCTCGGCCTCCTCTCCATTGTCTTCCTCATCGCTGCAGCCTTTGGGCTGTACCATGTACACGCCCTCAGGAGGGCCATCTTCGTCATTGCTGACTTTGAGTTCTTGCTCCTGCTCGTCGTCAGGAGCTGGGGGCTCATCGCCGTACTCGCCGTTGACCCACTTCTCAATGGCCTCGCGTCTCTTCTGGTCCTCCTCTAGGCTCTGATTTAGGCTCAGGCTCTCGGGGAAGTTGGTCTCGTTGTCATCGTAGTGGGAGCTACCGCGCTCGCTGTTGTCTGCTACACTCTGGTCTCCCTCTGCATTCTGGGAGCTGCTGTCGAACACCACCTGGCGGCTCAGCTTGGCACAGATAGCGTTGAGTTTTAGGCCACCTTTTCTTTTGGCGGCCATCTTGGGTTTTCCTGAGGTCGTTTCAGTGCATAAACTCCTTTCAGCTGATGGAAACGAGAAGAAGACAAATAAAAGATTAGCGAAGTTGCTCAATACCACAACTATCTGTGTTACAGCTCGAGTAATATTACTTTTCTCTGAACGAACGTCAGCGGGCGCGCTTTCAGTGTCACCGGAAACATCGTTCGAACCTACTTTTTCCTGTCACTAACTTGTACTGATTTTGAAGATCACAATGGAAAAATAAACAGACATATACAACAGGGACTGCTGCTATTAATAACATAAAAAGCACTTAACAATAACAGCTCGAGCCTGGAAGGACACCCAGAGATACCGTACATATCTTTCTAAGTCACAGTTCTTTGGTCAGCTCAGAGTTTAGCACGATGTGGTTGGAAAAAAAAAAAAAGAGAGAAAAAAAGAAGCTTAAGCAGCTGAAACCATAGGCTGATAGATATCAGACCCCCTACAGTAGTACAAGCTGCAAATACACGGCTACATAATCCTTCACATGACAGCGCTATAGAGACACTGTGAAATGTTATCTTCACTCTCACCTCATGAGGCTGTGGTCCTGCCACTGAGTGGGGGGAGCTGTATAGCATTAAAGCTGTCTGGATGTGGAGTGAAAATGCTGAGCACTTTTGGCCTTTTCAGAGCCCTGATCTCTTACCGGTTATTAAGCGAGATTAGATTCAGCGACTGTCCCGTTTTCTCTTTCCTAAAAGAAAAACGGCGCGCATAAAACGCCGTCTCTGTATCTTGCACATCTTTACTTCAGAAGAAATTATGCATCTAAATGAGTCTCAGCGTTTTATTTTTCTCCCCTGTGTGGCCTCTCTGAACAATAGCACATGATAGTATGTGCTTTGAGGCAGGAATGGGTGGCATTATTTCAACCCAAGTGGGGCTATCTTTATAACATGTCCTGTGATGAGGCAGGAACAGCTGCATGTGGCATTCCATATCCAGAGCTACCTTTTTAGGGCAGAAACTGCACTCTGTTACCTTTCGCGTTATTTCCAGAGCAAGCAAAAGTTCATTCACCCAGCAGCAATTTCTGGACAGTTTGCAAGGACTTTTAAAAAAAAAAAAAAAGTCTGAGGTGACAGTGACTAAAGAGCATTTATGATATATATATAAAAAAAGAGGGTGGTACAATAACAGGGATTGTGCTGCGTGTTGCAGCTCAGCGAAAAACAGTTAAAGACCGAACCACATCAGAGATCTTTCTTCTTGCGTGATGGCGTATTGAATCTTAACTCAGCCACACTGTTGTTAAGATAATGCACAATATTGACTTACGGATACACCGTTTCAGTGGAGAAAAATGCGCGATATCAGAGGTAACAAAGTTCTATCTTAAAGACTCGATTCACTTTCTGTATCAGTGAGTACGAGCCTCTTCATTTTCCCTCAGCCATAAAGCCAAGCACAATCATGTGTGAGCCATTGCCTGCATTATGTAAATCACATCGGTGCAACATAAAATCCTGTTTTCATTTTCTTTTGCAAAGCTGTGGAATCATTAGAGGATATGCAATTTGAGGGAGTTTACAGATCACCCCCGTCGCCAGACAATGCACCCCCGCGCTACCCACACATGCTTTCTCAGTTACAGTATTTACATTGCGGGCTTCCTCTCTGAAACAATGACTTCAGGAATTATGTAGTTTTGAGGGGCCCGTATATCACAGGCACATTACTCTACAATTTAGTGTCAGACAATTGCAGGCGGGGGGTGAAAGGGTCACCTTTAAGAAGACAGCAACTTTGAGAAGGTGGGGGGGGGGATCAGCTGGAAAAACTATTAGGAAGTGGAAGACGTAAATTTTAAAGTTTTTCTTTCTTTTTTTTCAGAAATACTCTCCAAAGGAAGATTGAGGTCATTTGGGTGTTGCTGTGGAGGTCATTTTTTCTATTTACTGTGTTCAGTATTTCATGCTTTAACTACCGATTTCCTTTGTATTGCCATTTCGAGCTCCTTGTAGGAAATGACCCCTACACAGTTGTTTCTTTCCATTAGCGCCTATTTATGTATGATTTTGTGTTAACAATAAGGAGAATGACTGGCGCACCGAGTGCTACTGATTCAGTATCTAAGCGGGCCATTAAACTGAATTATCAGACATCTTAAGCACATATTCAGTGTTTTCTTTTAAAGGTAGGGCGTGATTTAAAACAAATTAAATATTCAGAGTTTCCCTCCGAGGAAGAACATGCTGTGATTCAGTGCTTTATGGAAGTAGTCTGAACTATTATTTGTGCTGTGGGTTTTTTTTTTTGTGTGTGTCCACAGCAGCTTTTTTTTTTTTTTTGCTATTGCTTACAATAAGGATCACTATGGTAACGCTAAGCTGTTTACCTCAAGTCGTTTGTGTGCATGATGCCGTACAATGAGATAAAATCTGTGGGGACTTACATGAAAGAATAACTTTTCCCTCTGGGACCAACTCCCCCAACCTCCCTGAGAGTCCAGTAAGCGTTCTGCCTTATTAATGAATATCAGAAAGAAAAACAACACTGTCACATGCACTGGACATTATTTACAGTCTGTTTTAGCCTGGCGTGCTAATTGTCAAGGAAGGAGACACCTCGGTAAGCACTGGGAGTTGGGGGAAAAAATAGGCAGGTCTGAATTCGAACACAACAGCTGAAACTAATTTTTCCCAACTGCTTATGTTAGCGGTGACATTATTTTTACTGGAAACAGTGCAGGACCGCAAAGGAGCGCCATGCAGTGTCTGTATAAGGCCAAAACCTGAGGAAAAAGTCAAGAAGCTATTTTGAATACATTTCGACAAGGTCAGGTTCTTTTTCATCTTCAGTCAAAAATAAGCGCAGTGGTGCATAAGCGCAAGTTCTGCTGGGTCCTGCTTCTTCTCAGAGGTGGATGACACAGCTTGTGTTAGAGTCTAGCCCTCCGCGCTGACAGAATAACTCCTCCTCTGCTCCGAGCCCCACAGGTCTTGTTGGTTTTTTGATGCAGAGTGTCTGTTTGTGTGCCAGAATGATATCATGCCCAATCAAGTGGTGTTTCAAATCCTAATAACGCTGTTGGAAGTGCATTATTTGTGTGAACGTGCACAGACTGTAATCAAGGCTGCTACGGGTAAAAGGGTGTGGGAGTTAACAATGGTCGTGACTGCGCGGGGTCACGGCTTTACCTCTTTGTGACACAAAAAAGGAAAGAGTGGGCAGCTTTCGTTCCAAAATACGTGTATAGTCATATTACAGAGGATGTAAAGCCACAAGTGTAGCATATAGAGAATTGAATAACTCGACTTTATTGTTAATTCAGAGAGCAGCTAACCCCTCCGCCCCCCCATAAACAGCCCAGCTCCCCGCAGCGTTTCAGTTTGTATGGAGCAGGCACACAGGAGGGGTCTGTATATAAGAGAGGTAGATATTACCTGTTTAAACTGAAGCTTATCTCTTCAACTAATCAAACACAGATACAGGGCCTGTTGTAGATTCCTGCTGAGTTTCAACATGACTGACACAGGGACAACCCCCCCCCACCCCTCCGCAATATCTCAAGTTAATTAATACAAACAGGGTCTGGGAGATGTCTATTCAACTCAGGATTATTTTACAATATGCAACAGAGAGGTGCATTAGCTCTTCAAAAAAAAAAGAAAGAAAAAAAAGGAAAAAGTCTAGTTATAACTTCATGAACCTATGGCAGATTAATCGACAAGGCTGCAGCTCCCAGGGTGTAGCTCAGTGAACCTTTCATGTCTCTGGCTCTCAAGGGAGATGTATGCGCGAGTGTGCGTGCATGTGTGTTTCAGGGAAATCACTGAGCCACACACAAACACGCGCAGACAGTCTTGAAAATTACCATGTTTTTATTTTTGTAAATTTACGGCTTGCAGGAAGAGAATGTTTTCCTCTTCTACTCTCTTCCCCCTCCAACCCCCCCCAACCACCCACCTCCACCCAGCCCCGCTGTATGGTAGGGAGGCTGCGGCAGCCGCAAGGAAGTCAAGCGGAAAGTCACTGATGGACAACTACGCCATTGCACCCAGACCCCAGCATCTGGCCCCTCTCTCATTTTTATTACAGAAGAATAACAATAAGCAGGTCGCCGACCCCGCCGTGAGATTTTGCCACAGTTTTCTAACAGTCGGTGCAGCCGATGCTGAGAAATTTCCATTTTTCCACATGCATATTTAATTGAGTTTTGTCCCAGTGGTGCGGAAATGATTTGTTTTTTGCTCTCTGTTCACTTGACTCCTCTTCGGAGTCGCTAACCCTGATTAAGACGTTCCCGTTAATTTCCCAGCGCACACCTTTTTTTGTGCATTAATGGTTCTGATCGTCTAATTAAAACTTCTCAGCTCGGCTGCTGATCACCGCTCGTTGTGCCTCTGACCTGAAGTTTTAATTGCCGCATCAGAAGCGATAATAATAATTTTGAGGTTCTGATGATTAAAAACAATGCCATTGCCAACTAGTTGATAGATGGGGGTTTGGGGTGGGCACATCTGAGGAGTTTATGCAGAGTAGAGATTTACAAAAGGGGCTGTAAAGGAGGCTTTATATTACCAAGGAGCAAGCAGGGTGGGTGTGGGGGCTACTGCAGGTTATGTGAAGGGGGGTGGCAGAGCATATGGAAATCTCCCAGCCCTTCTGTCCCTCAGAGTCTTCCTAAGGAAACAGGTTTGGCTGGGACTGAGACTTAGCATTCCCCACCTCAAATCTAAATCTGCCACTGCCTGATCCACTTTGGAGCTCTCCTTACTTGGCAGGTTTGCCAGGTTGGGGACGAGAGAGAGGGAGAGAAAAAAACACACACACAGAGAGTGCAAGTGAACGACCGATGAAGGCACATAAAAGATGACGACAGTCCAATACCTTCTGCTTATTTTCATAAAAAGATAATAGCGCGGTAGGCACGATACAAAAGGCACATTGTTCATAAAGTGACTGAAAGGAAAAAAGGAACCTGTGGTGAACGTTGTCTCTGTCATAAAACATGATACTGATGAGATATATATGATATGTAGATTACTGTCAAAACAGGAGAAGTGAGTTGCTTGTGATCTTTTTTGAAACAGTACTTTCACACTGTACTATTCAGATCACACAAACTGCAGTAATGATAGGAAATGATTCAGGCATGAAGAGAGAGGCTGCACACGGGAAACTGCCACCAGCACCAATGTGTCACATTTTGTTCTTTTTATAAACCACTGGATTTCTATTGGATTTTTTTTTTTAGGTTTAGTACAAGATCAATGTTTTTGCTGCCAAAGCTACTGTACACGCAAGCCGGCAGACACATTCATACAGTGCAAAGACACACTGACATGAAGTCAGGAGGTAGCTTTCTTCTTCTCCACCCTGCCCTCCCCCGTCCCTCTCTCTCACAGATCTATTTTATTATTAATCAGTTGGTTGCACATCTGCCTGCTTGTTTTTTTTTGCTTTTTTTTTTTTTTTTTATCAATAAAGCACTTATTGCTTTTAGTCTAGAATTTGACCTTGCACATTGTCTGCTGTCTTTCTGAGGCTGCTGACCTTGAAGGACCTGTTTGGACTATTTCACTTCAGTTCAGTCCACAGGCTGTTAACACAAGCCCTCAGCCAAGTGCCACGCTCCCGTCACACACCGCCGTAAAACACAAACAAGACACTGCAGGACAAAGGCGGACACAAACGGCCCCAGTCACACACTCGCCGAATGCACGGGACAATGGCTGAGGAAAACAATGTATATTACGAGCGTAGACGGAGGACGAAAGACTCTGAACTTGAGGGCAATCAGGCAGGAAAGTTGAGATCTAAGGACAAATACGCCCTCCAGCTTCATCACAAACAGGGTAATTACGGGATTTTCCAGAATAGAGGACAAGCAAGCTAAAATGGTCTAAGGGAGAGAAAAAAAACCTATCTGACATGAGTGACAAGAGTCATTCTGACAGCTACGTACCAAAACAGCCAACTTTTATTCAGTTTGCTGCTTAGGGTAATTCATGGGACACACGGCCAACTTGTTAAAATTGTACATCAAATCTGGACTCACAGCTGGCACCAGATGATGACTTAATTTGCAAGTGTGTTGCAGGAGGCAAAAAAAAAAGAAGAAATAAATAAATAATAAAAAAGATGGGCTTTAAAAAATACACAATTGCACACGGCCCCGTGCTTCCACAGACTGAAACAAGGGAAATTTATTCTTGAAGCTTTGTTTTGGAGCTCGTGTTCAGCTTCAAGACACCGGGAGTGCAATTTGATAAGCCAACCGCCATGGTAAATGAGCAGACGACCCCTGTGTCCCTCCCTCACGGTTGCTGTTCTTGGTGAGGGAGCAAGGCAGTGTGGGTAGTACAGTGCAGAAGGGGCTCAGCGGTGCACCTCTCGAGGGCCCTTGAGCTAATATCTGTACAGATTAACTGCTTCAGTTGTATTTTGGTCACGGGGATCTCTCTTTGCCTTTGTGGCTTGTTGGGAGGGAGCAGGGGAGATGTGTGCCGAGCGTGTGTATTACGCTCACGCAGTGTTAGTTGCGCTCGTTCTTCAGCAGTGAAGTAAACGATCTGCTCGCCTAAGAGGTCAGCCGCCCCTGGACTGACGCGTGTCACTCCACATTATTATCTTTGGGGCGGTATTTCATTTACCAGAATCCAAAAGTACGCCGCTAAGTAAGTCTTCGACACCCTCTTACAATCACCTACCACCCTCCGTTTCTCCACAGGACACACACGCAGGCGCGCGCACACACCCAGTGTCAATCCTCCGGGGTAAACTCAGCACACGCTGCTCCATTAGTTATCAATTAATTCTGGAAATCTCCACCTGGCATGCACACGCCGACGAAGCCAGCGCATGTACGTAGCACCAGTCTCGACAGGAAGTCGAGGAGAGCGTGCCTTATTTGACTACGAGTGTGGGTGAGAGAGTGTGTTTGTGTGTCCATGCGGGTGGCACTTTTGTCCATGAGGTTAACCTTGATATGAGGCCCTGTCAGGCCAGATAATGTCAATCAATGACAAGCCCTCACAGATAACCCCTAATGTGAAGCCTAAAAAGCAAAGCTGTTTAGATCTTTAGACATGCCCCCTTTCACCAGCATATGAATTGCATTACAAGGAAATGAGCTGTGGCATTTCTTTAATAAGACTCTTAAGACATTTTGACAGCATATAAGGCCCTGTGCCGTTAAAAAAAAATTAAATAAGGCCCCTGCTGACAAAGCCTCCTCACACACGGCAGCGTTCTGATGGGCAGACCCAAGTTCCTGTTAAGTGGAGGAAAGGAAAAGACAAGGGGGTGGGGGGTGAGAAGGGTGGACCTTTCCCTCTTCTTTCTTTTTTTTCCCCCGGCTCTCAGGGACTTCTTAATTGATTTCCAAGGTTATGTTTCAAATTTGTTTTTCAGCTACGGAGGCCTTGCGAATGAGAGCACGAGTCAATGTTTTTCATCAATTCCCCTAAATTCGGCCCGTTTCACACCGCTCGCCTCAGATCCTGCCGTACCCCACTCTCGTCCCACCTCCTTCCCTCTTCCACCCCCTTTTTGCCCTTTTTTTCTCCTCTCCTCTCCTTGAAAAAGAAAGAAGGTGACATTAACCCAAGAAAAAAAAAAAAAAAACAGCAACAAAAAAAAATAAAAAAAAATAAAAAGAAAGACGTATTTCCAGACAGGATGCCTGCGCTGACAACATCGATCCCCGGCTACCATTAAAACATTTGCTCTGCCTGACAGAGTTTTGTCTTTTGGACTTTCTACGCAGCAGAATGAATCACAGGTGCCTGTTAAAATGTCATCGTGGGCAGCTTTTGCAGCCGGTGTAAAAAACAACAATTCTGCCTTTTTATACTCTTAAGTTTTTACCACTTTTCACAGTTTTGCATTTCAAATAATTCTAGGAGGCACAATTGCATTTTGATCAAAATACACTGTTTCTCAGTTTAAGGGAGGAAGTGATAAGAACGAATCTTCCTGCTTGCAGGAATTTGCATTTTTGTTGTTTTTTTTTTTTTTATCCCATGTGACTGCGAATCTCCTGCCACAACTGCTATGCTCTACTTTTCTGACAAGCTGCATAGATGTGACTACAGGGTTTTGTGATCATACAAGACATTTCAAAGCGTTTATTTGTACCGTGTGTGGTTGGGAAAGTGTGGTTCGGTGCACAAGCCACTGTAAACATACTGTATATGTTAAGTAAAACTGTTGTAACCAATATTAAGTGTGTGCTGGTGTGCTGCATGCCTGTTTGCAGGTTTGTAAACAGCAGGGCATTGCGCTCTGAGCCCTCCTCCTGCTCCTGTATGTGTCGTGGCTGCAGGTCACATCATTTGCACTGAGATGCCACACAGTCCAAAAAAACAGAAAATGCACAGTGACATTTCAACGAGCTGAGGAAAAACTGATCCACGGTGGGTTTAATAAATACTCCACTGTGTCAGTAGCGACAGCAGGGGAAAAACAGCGTGGTTTACTGAAAAAAGTTCAACACGAACTGGAGGCAGAAATAAATGTGGCAGTTTTCACTTAAAACAGGAACATTTGTGTTTCTGGGAGTTCGGTGGAGGGAGGAATGTGCTGTGACTGAATTTGAAGGTGTGATAAAACAACACTCACAATAAGGGGAAAAAATAAAAATGAAAGAAGCAAAGCTGCTTTACAGGAAAAAAGAATGCTGTCTATTTTGGGTCTCAGTATACAAAAGGAAGTGCTGCTAAGTTGACTCAAACAAATAAATTTGCTTTTGATAAAACCACAGCAACTACTTTTGCATTCTACACCAAACCCACTTTGTTTCCTGCGTCTTTATCTTCATGACTTGCCACATTTGTGAGAAGCCACTCAGTAAATTGTCAAGCACAAACAAGCGAAGGCTTTAAAATGGTGCAGTGTTGATGGCTTAAAGTGTAATTTTATTTGAAAAGTGACAGTTTAAAGGAAGCCAACACGGAGCGGTTGCCTATTTGCGCTGCAACCAGCTGCCCGCTTTACATTTCTGCAACATTAATATTCCTCTTATTATTATTTTAAAGTGAAAACGGATACTCTGTTGAAGTGCAAATCTGATGAATTACAGGAGCAGATTGCTGCTATTAATTATTAAAACCTATTTTATAAATATTCAGGTCTGTCATGCATCTAATAATGAACGCTTTAGAGGAGGTTACTTCCTGCGCGCATCCTAATGTGTCAGAAATATCGCTTTTAATCACACTCGTGTCAGCGAGTGTGCCGGGTTTGAACCTGCCGAAAAAATCTAACAAATCAAGGAAACTCAGATGGCCAACTACTGTGCTCATCACAGCTTTTCCGTTCCTGCTGTTTCGCACGATCCAGGTTTGTCTCCTGCCCCGTCTAAAGACGGAGTGAAAACCTCCCAGCTCTCTGCTGCATTCTTACTGTGGTAATTTGAATGGAGAATAATGCATCGGCAGCACTCTACCTTCTGGACACACCTAGTCCCAGTGCTACTGCTGCCATATGCCGTGTTGATACATATTCATAACACTTTCTCGCGTGTGTGAGCGATGAGGCTTAAATGAGTGTATCACAACTTCAAATGGGAAGGAGGGGGGAAAAGGGAAACAGAGAAAGCCGGGCACAAAGAAAGTTGGACAACTCTTCCCCCATTTCCTCGTTTCTTAATCCTTTCCCTGCAAAGAAAAAGTTCAGGCGTTCGGGTGCTGGGAGGCTACCCCGGCGCTTTTTGCGAGGATACACGAGAAGCTGCGGAGTTCCGGGATCGGCTTCCAGAAGCTGCGCGAGGCGGCGACTGTCAGTGGTTGGATAATCTGTCAGGTGGGCCGGATGGCCTCGCTGGTAGGATGAGAGTCAACAGCGCTGTAGCACGACCTCCATACACCCCAGCAGTGTCTACATATGCTGCATAGGGCATACACGCAACCTGATAGGCGCACACACAGACACACTGCGGAGCGCTCTAAGATTAACACTGTCAGAGCTACAATGATACCCCTTCATTATCTGCACACGGGGCCTCCTTCATGCGCTTGCTTGCCTCACTGTCCTCTCCACTGCTTCTCTGTGGAGGTAGTAATTACTAAAGCTAACATTTCTTTCTCTCTGCGCCTCCACCTACCCTCCACTTCCCCATCATTTCTTTCTCTTTATGCAGCGCACTCAAGTGCCTTGCCAGCTTTTTGCCAACTGATGACACAGCTGAAGGTACGCCACTGTTGATGGCAGTACCAGTGTGACTCCCCGCGTGTATGTGTGAGCGCCGTATTATGAGATTATGCCCAGCTGATGTGCAATAAAGGCGCAGTGTGCTACCCCAGATTCAGATCAGTCAGCTGGGGCAAACGCTCATTGTGGTACAGCAACGGAGAAATTGCTTGATGTACCACTGCAGTATCTGTTGTACTATACATTGTTGGTGTAACAGGCTGGGATCAGAGAGATGTTCCCTCTTTCATGGCATTTTTCATTACCAACAATGCTCTCGCTCTATAGCTTTCTTCTTCCTCTCCCACTGGAACTATGGCTTTATCAAAGGTGATAGCTTGCTCAGGCACATTTTCTCAAACGTCTTCTTCAGCCAGCGATTTCCCAAGCTGCTCTCGGGTAAACGTCACTCATAAAAACTGGGGAAGATTTGATGGTGAGATCAAAAAGGGAGGAAGGACAGCGAGGAGAACGAGGAGACGGAGGGAAATAGGAATGATACCCTCCTCCCCTGCCTGACACCAGCGACTGCTGAGGGTAATTCCTCCAAGCAGGGCCTCTGTTTTCAGAGGCAAATACAACAAAACGCGGGGCGCTGCCACGAGACATCAAAATGGGCGATTTTGACTTCAGAGGGTCTTCAGATGCTTGAGGAGTTGTCAGTGTCGAGCCAGTGGGACTGAACAGAGAGAACAGAAGGTACCAGCAGGCTGTTAACAACCAATACGGGAACCACGCCAGAAAGATCGTCTCCTCCCAAAATGCCAGTCGGCACCAGATCACTAAAGGCTTCCACCATACTGTAATATCCCACCTGAGCACTTTCATCTGTTCAAAGTTAAATGGCTTAAAAGTTTATCAGCTGCTCTATGCCAGCTTTGTATGTGATGGGTGCTGTTTGCTTGTTTGCCTGCTTGGTTATCTGTTTATCACCAAGATTACCCCAAACCTACATAAAACCTGGAGGATAGGAGGAGTATGTTCAAGCAGTGTGGCCTTTGATAACTTTTTTTTTTTTTTATTAGTGGCGGCGGCTCTTCTAGCTGCACCACTAGGATAAGATAAGTTCGACATGTAGGTGCCTTAAAGGCAGAAAGACATTTTTTTAAGACTGAAGCTTCAACAGGTGCCCCGAGATAATTTATCAGGAATTTTATGCTCTTTGCTTCGCAGAGAGAGATTTTCATCAGCCAATCAAAATACTTGTTTTGTTCTTCGGAGACCTGAGCTGTGTTGTGACACGCTGAGAGGGATGTCCGCGTTTTCCCCTGCGTTGTTCCCGCTCATTCTTGGAGCATTAGGCTGACTCTAAATAGCCTGGAGGAGATTAGGGTAGCTCATATTCAAATGCACTTTTCTTCTAAAACCCCACTCCACGAGTGGGCCAAGGAGATCAGTGCAGGAGCCTGGTGAGATGGTAGTCAGAGACGATTGTGTCACGTATAAATCAGCACAGAGGAGGAAAAGAGACAGAGAGGAAGAGTAAGAGGGAGAAAGGCTGAGGTAAAAGACAAACAAGTGTTGGCTCTGCTATATGAGTTTAGTTAGCTAGAGAGTTAGTGCGTGAGTTATGGCTAGCGAAGGGCTGAGGGACGCTGTATTTATGAGGGGACTGAGTGAGTGTTAAATCCCTGGTAAGAAATAAAGTCGTCCCTGAGCGAACGGGGGAAACATTTCACTCAGTCTAAGAGGTGCCTTGAAAAAAAATGAAAGCCATCCCTCTTTCAGGGGAAGCACTAGTCTACATTCACTAAAATTGCTTTATTCCTTAAAAATGCCATAGATCACATCCAAGTGGACAGAACCTCATATTTGAATAGAGAAGAGGATTCTGTGTGTGTGTGCATAACATCAACCAAGTTCAGGAGCCAAGGAAAGGGAAAGAATCTGATTCTTCTAAAATTGCATGCGGATTTTGTGAGGGATCTTTGGCTAAGAGAAGTTGCCAAAACACACAGTGCACTTGTTGCAGTGCAAGGGTTCATCCAAGAAAAGTTTTCCATTCTGGTTTACCCAGGAAAAAAGTAGGACTTTTTTTTTTTTAATTTAATTATTTGATATATCTCAATCTATTCTACCAAACTAGCTAAGCCGTATATTTTTTATCTCACAGACAAACTTGTCGTGTTCTGAGGAGTCAGACTTGAAAAGCCTGAAACAAAGGAAGGGGGCCTGGCCAACGGAAAAGGAAAAGCTTAACAGTGCACTTTGTGCACATCCAAGTCTAACTCAGACCTCGCTCCAAACCCCTGCAGTAGTAATAACAATTATTACTTAAAAAGGCAATATTTTTGCATTAACTTAAAAGGCTATATCTTTTTCTTCCTCTCCAGCCTGTGCGGCCTCACTTACCCTAAGTATCTTCATAAATCACCAGTTACTGTTAACATGTACTCCACAATTCAGTCATCAATCTCCTACCAGGTCAGAGTGAAAACAGAGGGGGAAATGTCTGCTTAGTAAAATGTCTCTCTCGTGAATGCTGCTACCACCACCCACTACTCAAAGACATATATGTGTGCTCCCACACACACACAAGCACACATCAGTTGAATAACAAACACTACAACCAAAGCAAGCCCTATGGGACATGGGAGCAGAGCGGTTGCCAGATCGCTACGGTAAAGCAAGCCAAATTCAATTCTGACCTCACCTTTCACTCTGCTGCTTCCATTTGTTATAAAAACAAATAAACAGCAAGTGTGAAGTTGGAGTCGGCCAACTTCTGCCTCGACAAGAAATATCAGGCCCGGGCTCAAGCGGTGTGCTGCTTGGGAGACAGACGCCCACAGGGCCACATGTAAATCTGTGTTTATGTTCACAGACACAGTATTTATTTAACCAAAAGAAGAAAATCTAATTGTACACAAGGAGGATTATTGCTCTCAGAACCGTGTCTCCACAAGGGAAAAAAAGGACTCTTTAGCCTTTCTTCAACAGACACTGTTTACATCAGCAGAGTGGAAAATCCCTCCGATGACAAACCGCTCCATCACAACATCTGTATCTAAACAGCCAAATCAATCTCGACCAACACCGCAAATTACCTCACAACAGATCTGAAAGAGGCGCACTTGACTTCAGAGGAGAGGGATTTACGTGCTTTTCAAACAATTTCTAATTTTAGTCAGGTTTATTTACACATAAATATCAATGTATAAAGTCTAACAATATTTCCCTCTAAAGCAAGTAAAGACCACACAAATGTAAGCATTAAAAACAATATAATGTAAAGCCCTTAAAAGTGTATATTATTTAATTCAATTATTATTTTAATTCAAACAAACTTTCCACCATTGATGCTCATAGTGCTTTAAGGCCTGGTACGAAAAGTCAGAGACAAAACTTTTGACCGAGCAAAAATGCCATTAAGACGAATTTACATACACGACTGACATTTAGCGCACTACGGGTGCAAATGCGCACAAATATACATGGAAACGAAAATCTTTTTTTTTTTTTTTCCAGAAAATGAACAGTACACCTGCTATTTCCTCACTCTCTCACACAGACGTGCACACACTTTGACACCACCCACTACATCACTACACATGCGTGCCTGACTCATGCCAACTGCAAATAGTAGCAAACCCGTTCATCTCGAGGTAGCACTCAACTCCTGTGTGTGAGTGTGTGAGTGTGTGTGTGTGTGGGGAGGGGGGAGTGGAAGAGACAGAGAGAGAGAGAGAGAGAGAGAGAGAGAGAGAGAGAGAGGAAGGGAGGGAGGAAGAGAGAGAGAGAGAGAAAGGTATGTGTGAGTCTTACCTGGCAGCAAACCGCCCTCTGCGCTCTGTCTCACCTCTCCCTCCTGCCCTGGAAGAATTCTCTCCACAAAGCAAGGCATTTTCTCCACAACTGCTCTCTGCCAAGGCTCTGCTCTCTCTCTCCCTCTCCCCCTCTGTCTCTCTCCCTCCCTCTCTCCTTCACACTCCTTTCCTCTTTCCCACTCTGTCCTCCTCTCTTGCTGTCTATCTCTCCTCCCTCCTTACCCTCCCCCTCTCTCCTCACAGATGTCGAGGCTGTGCGAGTTTACCCACTTTACCAGTAGGGGTCCTTCAGCGCCCTTCTCCACCCCGTAGCCACATGGGGGAAGAAAACACACACACACACACAGGCCCCAGGAAGAGAGAGCCACTTAACGGGCGCCCTCCTGTCACTGCTACAATGAGAGCCCTCTGCAGAGCAGCATGGCTGCACGAGCCTCGTGCACGTGTTTGTGCGTCTGTGTGTGCGAGTGCGTGTGTGAGAGACAGACAGGTATGAAGTGGGTGGCGTGCACCGGGAGCTGGCCCTTGGCCCTTTCCAGCCCTGTTGAGCTAGGCTCGGCCCTGGCTCCTGAAGTGTAGTACAGTAGAAGCGCACTCCCTCACACACACAGACACGCAAACACACTCATGGGCATATGAGCGCACAGATTGACTTACAGTGGGTCCCTCGGAGCCAGCAGCCAGTGAGGGAGCGAGACAGCGAGAGATTGTGGGCACGCACAAGCACACACACTTTCACTGGTACGCTACGCAGACACACACAGAACAACTGCTGCTGTTTGCTACGGCTGCTGTTGACAGTGATAACATGCGCTCTGTGCCCTATGTGTGTGTCGCAGCGCACATGCACACATAAACACACACATTCAACACACAGCAGATGGCTATCGGCTCTCATATTTCAGGTCTCTATTCCATCTTTTTTTTTTATTTTAAAAAAAGAAAACAGTCTTCATTGACACTGGCATGTTAGATTTGAAGGCTCTTAGCTAGTGTACAGTGGGGAATTTCTAGTTTCTCTCCGACTTGTGGGGCACTTTTCACATCGCAATATCAATACTGGAGAATATTAGCTGTCCTGTTGAAGAATGTCAGATCTCCGTTTGCCTTTGAATAAGGGCAGAATCCCCCTGGGTGAAAACGCGAAGATCTAACTATAACTACGAGTTTAAATAAGCTTTTAATTATCTTTTGTGCACGACAACATGTTAACAACTCAATTAAAAGTGAATATTATCCTAAAACAAATATAAAATTGCCGCCTTAAAGTACACAGAAGAGTCGATTCAAATGTTGTTCGCTTATTAAGTCATAATTGACACAAAGTGAAAGAAGATTAACAATGGATGGAACTTGATCCCAGAATTTTATCAAATATTGCCCAACTTTTATGACAGTTAATATTGTACAACAGCCCTGATCTTGATCAGGATCTTTAGCAGTTAAAATATCAGAACAGTAATTATCAGGTCGAGGTGAGTAGGTTTTTCCATTTATTGCCACCTGGAACAGGATAAGGGTACCTGCACCCAAGACGCGATATCCCGGACCTGCCGCAGGTATAATTTGAACAGAGGGTGGATCACCTTTATTTGAGTCAAACAAAGCCTTCTAATGACACAAAAATAGTCACGACTTGACAGACAAGCCTCCAACGCCCAATCAGACTTCCTTCAAAACGTTGACAAAGGGCAATAAAGAAAATAGGATGTTAAAAGAGCAGGACACGGATGTTGAATAAAGCCACCAGAAAGTGTACATACTTAAAGTCGTGATAAGCTAATGAGGGAAACAGAGCTGTGCTTTTGGTTTACTCTTATCACTGTTTGCATCAGTCGCAAATCTCCCTTGACAGCAAGACTGAAATCAAATACAGTTTTTTAGGCAGATGAAGGAAAGTCATTTGTATTTACAGGAAATAAGAACGATGCGCTCAATCATTATTCCCTTGTTGTGCTAACTAGAACGCAGCCCCTGTATTAAATGTTGGAGGAGCAGCACAAGGACAAGTAAAACATACCTTAAATAGACTACAAATGAAGTCACTTAACACCCACTCGTTCCCTCGCCACCCCTTGCTCTGTCTGTCTTCAACAGAAAAAAAGCCTGTGTTTGACTATCTCCCTCTCTGGTTCATAGTTTCTTTTGCTTTTTAAACAGCCACTTCGCCTGTCACAGCACAGGAACGGGCGCATTCCCCTTAAATGGCTCCTTTTGACAACTGATCTGTAAATACAGCCGGATCTGCAACTTCCCCCTTTCTCTCGCTGCTTCACTTTCTCCCTTCTCCTCTTTGCTCTCTCTCTCCCTCTGCCCAAACTCCTGCCAGATCCACACACACACACACACACACACACACACACACACACACACACACACACATACATACGCATACACAGACATGAAGGTCTCCCTATGACCCCCTCCCCACCGCCCCAAACACACACACACACACACGTAAACACAACCACACACACACACACACACACACACACACACACACACACACACACACACACACATTTACCCCCACGTCCCCCTCCCAACTTCCCCAACTCCATTCCCCCTGCCTCTATAAAAACACAAATATGCCATAACTCAGGCAGCGCTGCCACATAGCCTCCATCTTGCCCTGTACCGGGGAGGGGGGGAGGCCTCTCAGGAAGGTCACCAACAAATGGTTTTCCGATTCACTGCCCCTGAAATAATTTTGTGTATTAAAACCTGAATCTGCACTTTCTGGCCTGAAAGCTTTTCTAATTATTCCGGCGTCCTTGGGACAGACACAGATCCTTCACACGCCGGGGGAAACAAGCTATAGAGCAACCACTACAGCCACAAACACTCCTCCACCACCACCACCACCACCACCCTCCCACCCTCTCTCTATCCCTCCATCTCCCCACCTCCTCTGCTCTGCTCTCCTCTCCTCTCCTCTTTACAGCCACCCCCCTCCCCAATCTGTTTTCAAAGCGTGTCTGTCCTTTATTAAATTGTTTTCTTTTCCACATTATCAGTTGCCATGGAGACCTCATCTCTCGGATTATTTGAATTTCATTATATCTATTGATTTGGGAGCATTTCATCTTTTTTATTGTTTTTCTGTCAATTTTCGAAACGAATAACCATCTAATTTGCGTCAGCGCTGATTACGTTCGTCCCTCAATAGAGGTCGGCAGCTGCGCCGGGGAAACAAATCAATGGAAAAACATCATAAAACTCGAAAGTACAATCAACCAGGATATGGGTGACATTCCGTGGTTGCTGAAACGAAGTCATCAAAAAATATATACTTTTTTTCCCTGCGCCTCTGCATGTGAGGGGGTGCAGTGAGGAGGACACATATGTGTCTGGGCAGATATATTACTATATTTCAGCCGATAATATACTATGGTAAATTTCCATACTGATAACAGCCCCTCCCTGCCCAACCAAAACAAAAAAAATGCTTACTGTATCTAAATAATTTATGCAATTTTAGCATTTCTATATAAATTTTTTAATAAGCTGCTTGGAGCAAAGTGGCCATTAACAAAACACACAGCTGTCCAATGGGCTAAGCCCAGCAGATCAATTGCACTTTTTTATGACATGATAAAATGCTTTTAAAGCAATTTACACAAATATGGAAAAAATGACTTCATGGGCTTCATTTATTCATAAGGACGTGTATTAGAGGGAAAAAAATCTTACAAAAGCCAGACAGGAGAGATGGTCCCGGTCCTAACTGGAACGGACTTGCTGCCCTCTCCGCAAGGACATAAAGTTTCATTACTGATGCACGCAGTCAAAGGCAATTTAGCAAACACAGTGTGCAAAAGAAAACATCAGCATATTGCAAGTGTTCCTGTATTAGGCAGACCTTGCATGTTGTTTTCCAATTTTTATTCATTTTTATGGGGGCAGGGTTGCATGGGGGTGGAGGTGATGGATTTTTTTTTTTTTTTTTGAAAACTCCACCTGCCCGGTGTCACCGTGACCCGAAGCCAAGGGGAAGTAGCCACAGTCTGGCCCCACGAAACCAAGCGTAGACCACGCACCAGACAATGGGGCCTTGCAGCAGGACAAATGAGTACACACAACTTCAGCTGTACAGTGGCATACAGAGCATGTTATGCACACTCATTATGTGAGAAAACAGGCCCACAAATATTCAGTGGATCTGATCATTTAGCATGTTAGTGCTGGCACACACACACACACACACACACACACACATTTGGCACAGGAGTATGGATGAGGAGGGCATTTGGAGGCTAATCTTGTTTCAAAGCATCCTCTTCATGTGCCGACAATGTGCCTGAGCTTCTCCACGAAATACTGCTGCTGAAGGCCTCATGTTTGCAACACATGTCAACATTTGACAAAGCATTACTTTTCCTCCCAACAATATTCTCCTGCTCAGGCCTCTGAAATGAGGGCGCTAACAAATTAGCTTTTTATGTTTATTTGTGTGTGGGTGTATCGTGGGGGGTAGTTTTGGAGGGGGGGGCAGATCTCATTTTCTAAGGCACCAGTTCTCAACTGGAAAGAGGGAGGGAGAGAGGGAAAGTGAGGGAGACAAAGGGAGAGAAAAGAAAGAAAAGGCTGAATGTTTTGGAGTCACGATTCTTCTCCTGATTGCCCTAGCTGTCTCAGTTCTGCAAAACATGACCCTCCCCTCCCTCAGCCACGACAGAAACACGGGCGACTGGATAAACACTATTTTATGCAGTGACTAGATGAATCGCCAGACAGTAATTACAGTCTTCCTCTCGCCCCAACAAAACTCTACTGTACAGGCTCTTTCTCTTACACTGAACTGCAGTAGCAAGTACTACAAAACTGCAGGTGTGTGACATGTTTGTCAGTGCCTCACCCAACTAGATAAATATAAATATTAGACCCTGTAACAACAATGAAACGGTCTGTGCCGCTTTCAGTGATGTGTTAATAATCTGTGGCTGAAAGAGGACTTGTGTGGATGGACGATGTTATCATGTGCAGTCAAACGTTGTCAGAGCTGGCTTTGTAGAGAAAGTTTGGTGATTTTTTTTTCTGCTACCCTTGCAGTTTAGGCTTTTCTCTCGTCGATGTAACAAAAATAACACGCTTGTGTTCGTAACTAAACATTCCCACACAGCGGCCGGTAGTCTGCTGGGTCTCTGACTGCATGCGGCACAACATACCCACCGCACACAGCTCGGGCCTAACCAAATTTTTGAAAAGGGATCTGAACTTGACGTGCGGACAAAGTCCGTTAGCAAAGGGATTAATTTTGTTCATTCGGTGTTGGCACTTATTGACATTTCAAAAGATCACTCCTACATCAGCTACAAACTGTCGGTGAGAGCAGTGAAACACACTCCGACGCTCCTCTTACTCGATACTCATTCATCCGGTCAGACCGTGCCCCAAAAGTGGTGCAGTAAACCATGTTGTCAATGTCCGAGCTCTAAAAAGCACAATTACAGAGGACCTCGACTGAATAATTTAAAAAGCATAATTACTGACCTCTATCCAAATTCCTCTGAAAGGTACATTAAGATATAGAAAAGCACTGGAGGTGGAAGTGAAACTGAGGGGAAGAGAGAGTGTGTGTCTCTCCAGGCCTCCCTAATGCACTCTCCTGCTGTACTCTAACTTCCTGTGGACCCCTAATGTGCCCGCTGCTTGCTGGCCTGATGAAGACTACAGTTAATGAGGCCCTTGTTTCTGAAATGAAGTATCTCAGAAACCATCAACATGCATTACTATCAACCCCCCCCCCCCCCCCCCTTTGGCCCAAACACACCAACATCACCACCCCAGACCTCTCCTTGCTCCGTACCTTTTAGTGCCACCTCGGGGTCCGATGGTTGAAAAATAAAACAACAGCTGCTTTTCAGGTGTGTGTGAGTGTGTGACTGTGTGGATGGGTGGGCCCGTTTGGTGGGCTACTATTGACCTGGGCAGCCATGACCGCTAGGGTCACCAGCTCTCAGTTGATTTGGCTGAATGTATGAGGCTATGAGTGATCCTGGATTTGAATGAAGCGTCACAAGCATTTGTGCTGCTGCACGCGTGTGTGTGTCTGTGCGTGTATGAGCACTTCGGGGGCGTGGGGGGGTGAGGCGGATGTTGAGAGCTGGTAGTGGGCTTGGGGGAGGATCCAGAGAGATGAGGCCTTTTTAATTAAAAGAAAATATTTGTGTTTGCATACTATCGCTGTTGGAACCTGGAACAATTCAGAGAATTCTGGCTGTTAAATGGCTTGCTCTTTAAAGTGATTTGGGGTATTTCAAATCCTCTTTGCATACATGCATTTTTAAAATTTCAATTATGTTATGCATTTTTTTCCCAGAGAATTTGTATATTTTTCTATTTTATCAACTTTTTTCCTGCTATAGACCTTTTTTAAAAATTTGGAAGCATTATAAGAAGAAATTCATTTAACGATGGGCTTATTTATCAATATTAGAGTGCTGCTGTCTCTGCTGTATTTCTAATAGGAAGGATAGAGGGCACTGAAATAATTAGGCGACTTCTGCAACATCCTGAATGCCAAGGACAGGTGGATTAAAGTATTAAAACAATCGCATTTCAGTCTTGAAATAGTCCTGTGCACGACTCAGCACCATGCGCATCCGTTCAAGTTCAGCTGCCAGCTCCATATCGCCACAGGAGAGGGTTAGGGGAAAAAAAAAAGCCCAATCCCATTAGCTAGCGTACATCTCAGCAGACCTGCTGGAAACGTGAGCAAATCTCAGCGATGATTATCCGTCAGAGCTCTCAAATGATAATACATAATCGAACGCTACAGGGTTTTTTTCCCTCTCTGTAATCGCGCAGCTAATTTGTGTTTCCCCATTTAGGTTAGAATCTGGTCCTTTCCAAATAAAAAATAACAGACAAGATCAGCACAGCTGCCTCTGCATCTCAGGATACGTTAAAACTACTGTCCTCCAGTTAGAGGGTAGAGCAGGGAGTTTCCTACATTAGGTGAAGAAAATGATTTAAGTGAAAGTTAAGACACAAGACCACATTCGAGTCTACTTAGAGTGCAAAATTAATAAGGAAAGTGCTTTGTAGTACTGTTTTACTCCTACATTGGGGTGAGCGATCCTCAATTTAATCAGGGGTGTTTAACTTAACTCTCTGCCTTCATGATAAGTATGACAGTACTGACAAAATTCAAAATTATTTCTCTGTAAAAATTTCAAAAAACATCAAAGAGTCCAAATTTGTAGCGAACGCTAAACCAACAGATTTATTTTATCTGTAAAAAATGTATAAATTGCTTTTAAAATGTAATTACTAGAAAGTAAATGATACCTTTTTTGTATTTCTTTGTAATTATATTTAACCTGAACACAAGCACTTAAAATATCCCTTTTTAAGCAACTGGCAATATGTAAGGTGAGCCTTTGATAAAATCTAAGCCTCTTAGCTCACCTCCTACCATCTGTGGCTCTAATATACAGCTTGCGAATGAGAAAGAAAGCTGTAAGTGTCATCTAGTCTGTGACTTAGAGTAACAAAGTCAACCTGCTTTCACAGCCGTGCTGTGGAGGTGGAATGAACCTTCTGTGGCAGAAAACAAACAGGAAGCAGAAAGAGGAGCGGGGACAGAGTGAGCGAAAACTCTGCCCTTCAGTCTCTGCCCGGTAAAGGCACTCTTAACCAGGTCTGACAGCTAACAGCTCCTTGGCAATTGGGGTCAGTTAAAGGAAAAGAAGCTCAAGTTTTGTTGGGGCTTTGGCTTCATAGATGTTCAGGAGCTGCTGCCCACTGCAGCATCAAAGGGGATTATAGGGACAGGGCCATCTGCCATCGGTGCCACAATAAGCGCGAGCCCTTTTATGTCTCCGTCTATGTTTGTGTGCCTGTGTGTGTTTGTGAAAGAAAGACAGAGAATCCCTCATGTCTATGTACTTTAACTTAAAGGGCAGTGCAGAGGTGTGGGGTGCAGCCCTCAGACTAAAGGTTTGCATCTCACTGCTCAAGTTTTACCCTTTGAATCAGTGTTAGGACTCAGAGCAGGTTCTTCACTGTGCACACTTAAAGTACAGGGATGAATCCACATCCATCACGGCTCACTGAAAACAGATCTAATGGTGAACGGTCTCTCTTTTGTCACTCAGGCACAAAAACACAACTTGTTTTTTTGTTGTGGGTTTATTGGAACACACTGCCACCCTTGTTTCCCCCCTCACCTCTCTAATTTGTTTTGGGTCTTGTTCCCGGCCTCCGCCTGGGAATGTTTTCTGCTCAATAGTCTGCTACCTTTTAGCTGAGCCGCCCAGTGCTTGACCTACTGCCGACACTTATTTTCAGCACTCTAATTGTCGTTTAATCACATATCAACCTGTCATTTAAAGACCCCTTTTTTCAAGGGGGGATATTTGCATATATTGTAAAACTAATTCCAATCGAAAGCTCCAGTGACTGTGAAAGTCTCTCTCTTTTACTTTCACACCCGTCTAGACACAGTTAAGCACAGGAGAGCGTAAGACGCACACACACAGCGCAGTCTGCTGCATCTCACCTTAACAGACAAAAACACACATAGGCAGACGCCATACCTGATATTCTCAATTCAGGTGGTTTTATCACATTTGTTAACAGTGTGTGGTGACACGTAACGTGTTAGAATAGGGACAGCGACAGGAGTGATTCGGAGCGCACGTACTCATGTGAGCCAAAGCGAAGGTGACAGTGAATGTATAGTGTTATAGAGGAATCAATTAGAGTTAATAATGTATCACTCCTCCAAATGTTGCATTCATTTGTTCACACTTAGATAAAGCTACTGCAAAATAGGTTGTGCCGGGTTTGCCTGGCAGACTACGCTACATTTACATTATCACTCTTATACATCGAAGAGCCATGTTCCACTTGAGTGGTGGCGGTAGAGTGGGTGTGTGTGTGTGTGTGTGTGTGTGTGTGTGTGTGTGTGTGTGTGTGTGTGTGTGTGTGTGAGAGAGAGAGAATCGTGTTTTTCAGGCCCAAGGAATGCCAGTCCTCAAGAGATCACCCCCTCTAATTACAGAGTGGGAGAAAGACAGCTCTTTGTTCTACCTTTTATTACATTAATTGATAAAACAGAGCTAGGGTGGAGCCATCTTATGGGGGGAGGAGGAGCAAATGGGGCTGGATGAACTGGGGGGGGGGTTCGTTGGGCAGATGAAGGTGGATGAGAGGCTTTGGTACTGAGGTCATATTTTCAGAGGGCTCCTAATCCCGTTAGGGTCCTCTATGGTGGCGCTCTGTCCTGGCACTGCTTTCCCACAGGAGGGCTGGAAGCAGGGGAAGCCTGTGGTGTGGTGGGTGACAGTCCCAGCAGTGTTCACTGGGCCCAGACCTTAATTAACCATCTCTTCAGGGGGTACTGATGGCCACAGTGAGAACCTATGTCACAAACACCAGCACCTTAAAGAGGAAGTGGCATCTCATCCACTGTGGAATTACTGGAAACTCTGCAGACCTGTAATATGGACCCCATGCAGGTCAAAGCCATAGAAATGTCGCAGAACATTAGCGGGGCTATTTTATGACTGGTTATTAGCCTAACACAAACTACACAGTTGGTTGATATTTTTAATATCACAGCTATTCAATTATAACCCTAATATTAAAAAAAGACCACAGTCTGAAACACCAAAGGAAAAATATTCTGAAATCAGGAGCGACTCAAAACATGATTTAGATATTATTACTTTTCGAAACTAACCAATCAATAAGTTCCATTTCTATTTGTGCGGGATTGGTCAATCTTATTTGTCAGCGGTTAAGTAGCTGTAACAGGCTTTGTCATGGCTGTAATCTGCTTCTGCTTGTTTAGGCTACCTGCACACAACACAGGCTGAGAAGCGCTGGTGCAGTGGCCAAATGGAGTCGGAATATGTTACAGAGGCAATTAAACATGTTGGTGTGTGTGCACGCACACAACAGTGTCAGAGGTGCTAAGCTGGGCCAAACATGCCTCATTGAAATGTCCATCTTAAAGCCACCCAAGTTTCTCATCTCCCCCCGCCCGCCCTCCGACAACCAAGATGCTTCAAGACTGTCAAAAGCATTTTCCACAAAGCTGAGGAGAGGCCAAGGAAGAAAAAAAAGACCTGCCACTGTCACATGCATGCCTGCGCGTGCACACGCACTCGCGAGGCTGTCAGGTAAATTAGATCTGAAAGCTGACAATTTCTGACCATATTTCCTTGATTATTTCAAACAAATGCACACCAGCCGCTCTAAGGAGATTAAAGTGACATAAAAGTCCCGAGTGGGAGGAGGGAGGGCAGAGAATCCAGGTCACCCCCATTTGTCCCCCTGCCTGACAGCAGCTATATCGCTATCCAATCCAATAAAAGTCCCCCCCTCCTTTTGCTTTAATTAATTTTACAGCTAGCTTGCTTAATTACTTTCAATCAAAATCCTCTTGCCATCACAAAATTAGAAATGGTTCAACTCCATTAGTCTAAATTCTTCATTTACATACACAAAGACTGTCAGCTCTTGCTAAGCAAACGGCCTCCTGCTTGATGAGATTGTTTTTTTCCACACACTCTATCACTCTCTCAGTTACACACACGCATGCGACTGTGGTGTTAATTTTTTTGAAAGGAGAAAAGTAGCATTAAATTATTTGAGCCCCCTACTTAAGACATTCCCTGCCTAATCAGGGTTCAGGTAAGCTGTCGTACACATCATCCGAGGTTCTTCTACAACTGGCGAAACTCCGTGTCAAAAGGAAACTGTTTGACCTCGCACGAGCGCGGGAAAGCGGAGGAAAATATACGCTTCACGTAAGGGATAAGCTGAATTATTAAGGCAGCGTCCATGTAAATGAGGCTAAGTGGTCCCCAATAAATCTGCGTCCTTTGTGGCAGGGTGTCACTAGACTCTGACCAGACTCTGGACACTAGTGACACAGTCGGCTGCTGTGAGCAAAGCAACTGGATTTTTCGCCAGGATGAGGGCCCGTGCCCTGCCTTGCTTCAACTTGGCACACAGGCATCCTCTCCATCACACACACACTGCCTAAGGCCTGCACATCATCAAGAATTAAGGACATGCAGATAGGGTTTGTGCACTGACCAAAGTGAAAACCCAGACACACAAGCACACCACCACGTGTGCGTGCACACACATACACACACGCACACGCTACTACTGCCATAATTAGGTCCTGAGATGAGGACATTAAACTGGTGTAATGCACTCACTGCTGCAGTACACTACCACAAAATATATCGACACTGAACCTAGATGCTCATCAGCGACACTTTCCTATTGCTTTTTCCCCCTCTGTTCGCGTGCATGCTACTGACCGTGCCCTGTGAAAAACCACACAATACAACAGTGTTTGATCTGCTGTGCTCATATTATCTCACGAATGGTTTTCTTTTACAAAGGTAGAGATGTGCAGGGGGGGTGGAGAACACCTTGAAGTGAAAGAGGTGATGAGGAGTGTGGAAACACTGTTCAGAACTTAAAAGAATTCCCAACGAGTAACCATGGGCTGGAGCAAGTCAAAAGAAGAGAAGAAGAAGGGGTGTCATCCATAATGGCCCCGCAGACTGACTACAATGCAGGTCTGACCTGGCCTCTTTACTCTGTGTCTGCAGCCACCGGTTTTCCCTTGCCCTCTTTTACCAGTACCCATTAACACTGTTAATTATCCAAATCCATCATTCTTGGGGTAAATGAAGACTGCCTCTTTAATTCAATTTAATAGGATCATTTTCCAACTCACATTCACTTTAGCCCCAGCTGCCCGCCTACTAGTCCCCCACTGTGTCTCCCCCCCCAGTGTATCTGTGACTCCTTTGGCTGCATCTTCTATGGTCTGGCTCTCTACCATTGGTGGGAGGGGAGGGTGATGGGGGCTAAGGCTCGCTGGCAGTGATGGGCCGACGCGCTGTTGATCTCCCATGTCTTGTCTTGGCTCGGCTGGTGGCAAGCAGCAGTTCTGGGCTTCCAGTCTGCTGTGCACACTTCCTGCCTGCCGCACGCAAACACCGACACACACACACACACAGGCTCAAAGTACCATCCATGTTCACCGGGGCTTAGCTAATCCTGTCACATCAGGCTAGGTTGGCTGAGTTGAGGCCTTTCTTCCACCCCGCCTCAACACACACACACACACACACGACCACCACCACCTCCATGCACCTCCCTGCTTTGCCACCACTTCTTCACTGACTCCTGTTACTCACTTTCTCTCTCTCTCTCTTTTACCTTTGTTTCATTTAACAAGGTCACACTTGGCCGACTATGGCATGCAAGTGATGAGACGGGACAGCTGACGAATCTCTGTGTGTTCCTGTGTGATCTTATGTCTAATGACATCACCAGATATTTTTATATTTCCATTTTTTTTAAACAGCAAAAATACTGTGGTTTCTTTGCAAACAGACTGCATGCAACTTGCACTGCCGTGCAATCTAATCGGTTTTTAAGAGGCCATCTAATGATGGCTGTTACAGTAAGAGACAGGCATGCATGTCACCTGTTGTGATGGCACGCCACCAGAATTTGTTTATAAAATATACAGGTCTCATTTTGTCTTCTCTTTCCTGTTGTGTGTATAGTGTGTGTAGTGGTATCTGTATCAAAACATATTTTCCATGCAATTACAGCCATATCATAAGTGACTTCAGGCTGTGTATTGCATGGCTTCTCCAATTTTCCTAACTGAGAACTGTCTGAAGCTTTTTTTTTAAACATCCATTAGAGTTTAAATAAAATAATACATCAAATACAGAAAATAAAGTACACGATTCCATGCTTGAAAAGAAACACCGAGCGCACGTTACCGTGCCACAAAGGCCGTCCTTTGAATTCTCTGAAGAATTTGTTAAATATTAGCTCCTCTTATCCCATTATTCAGCGTGCGGGTAAATTTGCCCCCATTTCCACAGTACACCCCCCCATTATCCCCCGAGACTAAACACACTCAAACCCACACATACATATGCACACAGTGCTCCCTTTACAAGTTTCCCAGACAGAGACAGACTCTGGGAGAGTTTCAAATGATTTTAGCCATGATTTAATTTGGTTTGTTAAAGGGTGATGTCAGCACAATGGGAGACGAGCCTCTAAATCCACTACATTCACCCAAAATGCGCAGATGAGATAATCACTGGTGACGTCTACGAAAACACTTATTATATTTGCCCATCGCCTGGCTGAAGCTGTTAAAACTCATCAGCGTTATTCCCATTTTTTTTTCTCTGGGAAAGAGAAAATAGCTCAACTTATAGTCGAAACTGTCACCCCCTTTTAAAGAGACAGCGGCGACACTGTTGTGGCTGCGGACAGAGTTTAGAAAAGACAGGACGGGCCCATCAGAGATCCATTCAATATTCAATTTGTTTGCACCCAATACTAATTACATAAAACATGCACCACTTTTTCCTTTTTTCTTTTCTGCTTCTACAGAGAACAACAATTTCAAGGAAGCTCCAAGTGCGTGGCTACATGTATGCATTGCTTGTTAGTAATATGTAACAGTACCACGCTAGAAACTGCATGAATGAGTACTGCTGCTCCCTTAACTTGTCCACACATCTCGTAATGGCTTAGGGCTGGCAAGGTAGCGGAGGAGATAAGAAATGGATCAACGTGAGCCTTTCTCATAGCTTAATTTATTTTAAATCCAAGCCCTGTTTACACATGGCACACCGACAGGCCTTGTCAGCTCTAACTAGCATTGAGATATTTAAAACCATTAATGCTGTACAGCGGCAGCCTGAACCTGTATGACACAAGCTGCTGCTGTATGAGGCAAAGCCAGAAGTCTAACTGCTACAGATTCCACTTTCAAACAAAGCGTAGCTACAAAACTCTTATCAGGTACTCGGATATTATGATAATACCTCAACCTGCCTTTTTTTTTTTTTAAATGTGAGGAAAAATGTAAAAACTACACATGCATTAAGAGGAGTTATTATTATTATTATTCCTAATTTAGTGTATATTTAGCACAGCGGCTAACCCCACAGAGGCAAGGGTCAGAATATGAAAAGCATAGGCTATCTACCTCCCAACAGGATATCCTCGCGGATCAGCAGTGGTAGCCATGTTGACCTGCCCAGTTATTAAAGAGGCTAATCTGTTCAACATGTCAATGTTAGCACTTTTAGCTGCGATTAATAAAAGAAGACCCCAAGAGTGCTGTGTGTGCTTTTTCAGTGCCCCAGGTTGTTTTCATTTGGTTTGTATTTTTAGTGGTTTTTGCTGTTTGGTAATTCAACAGTCCTCTTTTCTCCTATTAGCATAAACAGTGTAAATTATTAACTTTGTTAAAAGAATTATAATCAGCCATGAATCCTTAGCTCTGTAGTACTTTTGTGTGTTTTTGCCCGCTTTCTGCCACTGGCAAAGACTCACAATGGCATTGCAGGCATCATTAAAGCGAATGTAACTTTATATTTTATAGATATGGAACAATGCGCACGCGATGCCTGACTTTGTGGCCGCTTCTTCTTAAAATGTATGGTCTGGTGGCTTTCACAGGCCAGCAGCAACAGAACTGCTCTCTAACAGACTTGCTTTCTAAGTGCCTGGTGCTGTGTCTTAATTTGTAATCTAGTCAAACCAATTGTCCGCTAGCTAAAAAGGTCACCGAGACAATAGACTACACAGCCTCCCACAATGTAGAGAAAGCCCAGGGTGTCTTCTGTAGCTTTTTAACCAAAGATGTAATTAAGACACCTTCATCTTCCTGGGTGAGAAGGGCACCAACAAGCGTCTGCTGGAAACGCAGGAGGAACTCCACATTACTGAAAACGGCAGATGTGAGACGCAAGAAAAAGAAAAAAAAAATCACTCGTCTCTAAAGTGGAGCGTCACCCCTGAAGACATCTGGTAAGGTTACCTGCTCGTGCAGTCAGTGTGTGATTTTATACATCGGGACCAGCGACTGTGGCAAAGCAAGCTTGTTGGGAAAAACTGAGTAATGCAAAGCAACACAGGAGAGGCAGAGGGGGGACTTAAAGGACGTGATTTATCTGGGCTTGATTGCGTGTTAATCGAGGTTACGTGTATTAAGTGGAATCTAATTGGAACAGACACTGGCAGTCTGACAGATCGACATGATGCAGATGGATTGAGGGGGGAGGCGGAGAAAGGGGGGAGCGAGGGAGACAGGGAAAGGGAGAGAGAGGCATAGTGCAGTCGAGAAGAGAGGAAAACAGAGGCAAATAAACGTATCATTTTCTTCCCTTACGTGGCCAAACACCAAGAGTTTTATGATACCCAACATTAAAGGAGAGCCTCTGAAACCGTCCAACCATATAAGCGAAGACACGTCTCACGTGCGTGTCGTGATTGGCGGCTGATGAAACGTGTAGAGGAGGACACACACCAGTGAGATTTTGAGTGACAGGACACAGCACTGGAATCCGCCCTCCCCCCTGCAGTTGCCACAAACAGTCATTTCTGCTTTATTGGAAATGAGAGAAAAAAAAAATACCCCTCCTAAAAAAACTCGAGGTAAAGAGGTCGAGTGACAGCTGCCGGAAAATTTCCCACCTCGACGAGGGGACAAGCAACTGTTCCACCGGTTCTTATGACTCTTTGCTTCCCCCTGACAGGCGACAACTGTTTCGAAGGCCCTCTCCCCCAAATCTGAGGCTGAATGACGCTTTCAGTGTTACCAGAGTAAAAAAGAGGACCACCTGTTAAGGTCAAGCAACTGCTAACTCACAGCCAGTGGGAGGGGATAGTGAAAACGGTCCAAAAAGACAAGAAATTAAGACTCCGAGCTGAACATACAGTGTTGCACTGAGACAGCTTCTATTGTGGCGTTCCTCTGAATTGGTCAGTGTGGCTATAATTGGTAACGAAGGGATACAAAGTGTGAGTGACAAGAGAGGCCTCAAAGCAGCAAATGGCCCAGGAGCAAAAATGACTGTCACAGCATCATTTTCTAAATCAGGGTTAAAAATACAGTAGTTCCCAACAAAGGGGTCACTTCTACTGATATGTGGCCCAAATTAAAAGCTGAGAAGAACAACCAGATGTTTAAAGAAATGAAAACTGGGAAACAAAACGAACGCAAAGAGCTGAGAAAAAAAATTAAAGGACGTAAGAGGAAGACATACAAGGAGAAACGGATAAAGCGGGCAACTATGGGCATAATTCAGGGGAGGTTTGCAGGACGCTACAGCACTCGAAACTTCACTCATCAACACAAAATGCCTAAATTGTTCTCGACGTGATCCCGTCATAGCAAAGAGACAGGGGAGTTGTTTCGGTCATCCGTTGATTTGATCCATTATGACTGTTACACTAATGGCATTAATAAGGGCAAAATTGCTATTTTGAAACAGAATTTTCATCCTCTTCATTTGGCTAACCTTATCGCCTCTCTACTCTTCCTACATGGAAGCCGGTGACTGTGACTGTGCGTGTGTGTGTGTGTGTTTGTGAGTGCGTCTCTGCCCCCGCCATGTAATGGCTATAAGGTCATCTCTATTTTCCAGGCTTGGTGTACAATGTCGTTGGATTGCAACATTTTGCATGGTTAAAAACAACAAGATGAGCTTTGATATTTGACTCCCTGCTATTCTCGATATGTGGCCCAAACCTCATTTAACGCCATCGCAGTATATGTTTGAAAAAGTTGCAAAACTAAGTCACGTTTGCCTAAACATTCAAACGGACGACACTGTCTTACAGTGAGCGCATTTGGAACCTGGTTTTAAAAAGTACATTAAAATGATCGTGTCCTTGAAGGGTGCATTTAATTTACTGTAAACTTCATTGTATCAGTACACAGAATGTGTGTGCATGTTTTCTGCCTATTTGTGCTGAATGTCAGTACTTGTGGTACTTGTGTGTATGTTCAGCCCTCATCGGCCTCTAACATTGAGAGGAATGACACTCTGTGATCAAGGACATGAATTGCTCATTGATTTTTAGGGGCCAGCTTAACTATCCATTCCAATTGATTTTTAGCTTTGCTGGGTGTGCGAGTTATGGCAGTTTTAATGTATCATCTGTATGTGTACTCATCACCGTCTGCAAGAGGATTTACAGTAGTCTGTGGATAATGCATATACAGCACCATGTGCAAACGTGGGACAGGGACTTTATCCTTTTCTGCTGCTTTTTCTTTTTATTATTATAAATTCCAAGAAGCAGAAACCATAAAACCATATTTTTATAATAGGTGGAAAAAAGAATCACCTTGGTTATTATCTGCTCCAGGACTTAGTAAATGATCTATTGGGAATATACAGCATTGTTTTTTATCTTGATACATTCACGGAAAATAAAACCAAAGCGTGTGAATGAACTGTAATCCTCTTTAATGCTAATCAGTGTTGTTTAGAGCGTTCATGTCAGCTTTCACTTCCACATAGCCACAGTAACCAGAAAAAAAAGTTGAAATTGCAAATGGGCTCATGCTCTACAAATAGAAGCACTATGGCTTTGCCACAAACCATCACCATGAAGTAAATATATATATATATATATGTTTGACACTATTTTGGTTCTTTACATTTAGAAGGCGGTCGTCAAAAGAAAAAGAAAAAAAACCTCACATTACCACAAATTAACAATTCATATAAACTATTAATAATCAATGATTTGGTGATGTAAGAGACAAAGTCAGAGCAATGTGATCCAAAAGGCAGTCTAAAGTCATCTGTCAGGTAGAAAGTCATTAAAATAGGGGCTCGTTTTCCTGTACCAAGCTTAGGTTTCACTGAGGCAGGGATACATTTCTATTCTTCAGCAAAAGCCTGCGCGCTCTCATATGATATCATCTCTTTCAGAACATTACTCTCAGTGGCTTGTCTTTTTTGTCTTTTGTGTTTTTCTTCAATTCAAATTGCCCTTTTTTCCAAATGGTTTTGGGTGAAGCGGGCCTCTGTGTGAGGTAACTGCCTTTTGTTCAGTGAAAAGGACTGCATAAAGCACACTTTACTCCATGCTTTAAAAAAACAAGCCTGCTTAATTAATGTTTTACAAGTGCTGCTGTATTCTTAGTAAAAAAAAAAAAAAAAAGCCTCTATCAAAGCCGGCAGGTTCAGATTACGTACCCTAATTGAAATTCTGAATTTCTAAGCCAACTTCTTTTTTCCCTGCTCCCGCTCTTTCTCCCTGCACACACAATAAAGCCTAGTGTTTTGTAGTCCACAAATGACATCAAATCATCTAAGTAATATGGGCTTTTCTTTTTTTTTTCCTGTATTCTCATGTTCTGGTAGTGGGTTCATGAGACAGCTTAATAAAGCAGTAAATGCTTGGGGAAGCCTGAGAGCCTACTGTGTACGGGTGTATGTGTGTGTGTGCCCGTGTGCACACGCGTGCTCTTGTGCTTTACCTCCACCAGGGACCTCAAAGCAGAAGGCAAAGCCTGGTTCCACACACTCAAGCAGATTTTCCAAAAGAATAAAGCAAGAATAAAGCCAGAGAACAAAAGAGAATGACTAATACAGAAACCAAAGCCAAAAGTAAGACACTTATCTCATGGGTTGACATTCATAGAGCCCATATTAATGCAGTCTGAGCTAAATGAATACAGCATAATTTACAGGTTATACATGCATTAGGTGCTGGAGGAAGGCAAGCTGTGTGAACAGCTGCAGGTGTGGGAGCAGCCAGGCTGAGGCTGAGTTTGGACAAGCATCACAGACACCAAATGGCACAATAGAGGAAACATAGGTTTCTATGTGCTGGTGACAATGATCTAAGATGTAGTTGGAGACTGGCTCAACAGGGATATGGGGGGAAAAATGCTTTTAGCTCAGCTTGCAGCATATATACTCACACATTTGTTTCAAAGGGAAAATTTCAACCTTTCCTACCATCACTGATTATCTGGCAGGTAAGTGTAGCAGGTGATTACATAAATTACAGAGTTTAAAAAAATGTCATCCCTGATAACCTTTGTTCTGAGTTAATCATTGCAGCAAAAGAAAATTGCTTCTCTCCTCTTTTATATTTACCCAAACTCCCCCTCTTTCAACGGGGTATTATTTTATTGGCTTGTTTTGCAAGCATTATAACTTTGCATTCTTCTCCCAAGGTCAGTTTCTACTGTGCCACCAGGACTATTTACACATGGGGCTTTTTCAGGTCAGTTCCATTGTATTTACATCAAATAATTTTTGATAAGGGATGTAAAAGACCTATAAACCCAACATCATAAACAGGAGAGGTGTAGCTGAAATAAGGACAAAAGATCAACGGCTGAATTTTTCCTTATCTTAGACACGTTGATATTTTTGAGTCAACTCTCGTCACTCCCTCACCAACCCCCGCCTCGCTCTCTCTCCCTCCGCTGAGTGGGAGCGTGGACTTGTTAGATTTAGTCCAATGGCTTCCCAGTGCGGCCAGCGAGCGAGCTCTTGTTTCATAGAGAAGCAGCTCCCCTGTTATCTCCCTAGCACTATAATCACTTAACAAAGACTTGGGCATTTGCACAAATTAAAACATCAATAATGCATAAGTGCTTTTCAGTTTTGAGCTATAGTGTCCCCGTATTGGGATGAAATACCCCCTCAGTCAGTGGAAAAACTTCTAGCTCGCCATCTTCTGTCCCACAAACGACTTAGAGAAGCCACAGTCCCGCTTTGAGCAACAACCCCTCCTTCGCTTAAACTTGAGGCTAAAGCTGCGGCGAACAGTCGGGATCTGCTTTGGTAACGGGACAAAATGGCTGGGCTGAGTGGGACGCGGAAGTTGTTTTAAAGCGAGAGGCGGTAAGTGGTGGTGGTGCATCAATGCAAACAGGCAACACCCTTGAGTGGCGCAGCGTGGCATCCTTCCATAAACAACACCACCGCCATGTCTCCGACATTTATGATTTGTGGTCAGAATGGCAACGCAGGCCTGATTCTAATCCAAGTCTGCATGTTTGCCCTATCCTTACATGGCTAAATCTGCCCGACCTACTCTCTTATTTTCCCAGATGAAAACACCAGACGTTTCATATGGCTGTCAGGGAGCTTTGCTTAAAACAAGTTATATGAGAACATTACACTTGGACAAGGGAAGGGAAGGGCGGGAGCATCATGGGAAAGAAACTAAGTAACACTTTGTACCAGGATGCTGTTCGGGCTACTGTTTAATTTGAGAAGAAAACCTCCTTCATGTTTATTACTGCAGTTGCGACTCGGTTGCGCTGACTATGGAGGAGTTAAGTATCATTATTGGACTAGTAAATCCATGACCAGTACCATTCCAACACCAATTGAGGACGAGCCATTCTATACAGATGGCCTCAAGGACAATTAGCAGTAATGATTGGTTGCCACATAAATGAGGGGAATTCTATTTGCTGGTGCACTTGCGGATGATCACAGACCAAATGCCTCTGACAATAATATGGATGGCTGCTTTAGACTTACTTGTAAATGCTGGTTAAATATACAGCAGAGCCGGAAAAAAAACAGTCGTTTCTGCGGCGTCTGACTGTCTCTCTAATATTGAAGTAATACACGGCAAAGGAAGGTTAAACTTCACCCGTTTTGCAGACTTCTCACTCTGATGAAAAATAAAGAGATGAGACAAAATAACACAGTGATCTAAAATATTATCTCTTCAATCATACCCTTTTCCCCCGATATCTTCATCCCCCCCTCGCCCCTCCCTTCTCTGTCAGTTAGTCTGGCAAACAATCCCCTTGTTAGCAAACTGTTAAGACAGCCGCTTGGTACACAAATTGCGCTCGACCAAGCGAATTTGTTTTGCAAGGGTGACCTGTTTAATCATCTCATTTTCTTTGGCGGACATTTATTCATCTGGTTTCCACGGTTACAGAGAACATTAAGGGGCTACAGTAATAAGGCTGGAGAGTCAAACAGGTAATAAAAAAATTAACGCCATTTTCCAGCAGCCGAGGACAGTGGGTGAAATGAATCAAGGGAGAGGGGAGAGGAGCAGCGGGGGGAGCGGGGGTGGGTGGGGTGAGTGTTGAAGAGGGAGGGAGGCGGGGGGCGGGGGGGCTCCAATATTGTCCAAACAATAAGCCTTAGCGGTTATTTTACTCTGTAGATCAGGTGGTGCTGTTATGGACATGACACTTTGGGCACAGAGCAGGAGAGATAAAGCTTTTAACGTGGCCCTGCTCCTTTTTTTTATTGTCATTTAGCGATTACATATCAGAACAATTAAAAGTTAGCCCGAGATATCTATTAACTTTGCTCTTTTTTTATTTCTCCTGCGCTCGAGAGGCTAGATAATTTGCACTTTTGGCAGCGCAACGTGTCAATAACATGCAAGGGGACAGCATGACATTTAAAAGCCCTGGTGAGAAACGCTTCGCAGTCCTCCCGAGTTGAATGATGTTTTCTTCTATTGTCGTCTGAAAAAAACAAAGCAAAGCAAAACTGAGAAACGGCAGAAGAAAACAAGAAAACAACCTTGAAGATTATGGAGTTTATTGCTCTCAGACTGACAGTGATCTACACACAAATTGAGAGAGTCCAGTTTCTGGCCAAATATAGAAAATTCCGGTACAATAGGGGGAACAGGTGCTGAGGGCCCACAGAAAGTGACGAAGCCCAAGAGCTGGGTAGCTGCTGAATGCCAAATAAGGCAGTGAGACACGTTGCACCAAAGCACCAAACACCCTACTGTAATGTCATTTTCTAAGTCTGATGACTGTCAACAATTCTCCCTCTGACTGTATTCCCTATACGCGAGTGTGCTGCTTCGGACAGTTTCCCCACTTTAATAATAACCGAACAAGCGAAAACAGGCAACAATTTTTATGCATTACTCATTTCTCCACTCCTTCCAAAACTATTTCTAATTGACAGCACGGCTTTGGCACTCCTAAAATATGTACAAAACGTCTCAACCTAACCCATCATCATTTAAATTGTCTGGTTTAACCTGTATTTGGGCATTTTGCGACTCCGCCAACACCTGTCCCCCACACCCTTGTGAGAAACAAACCAAAATGAATTCTTTTCTTTGTTTGCTGTCGTGTTACTTGTATATACATTGTTGCCCGGATGGCTCCGGTGCGACTGAGGTTGGAGAGGGAAGCACGACTGCTGGCAGGCAACATCTCTCCGGAGAGGGAGGGAAAAAAAGAGATGTCAGCCGACCCGGTCTCGCACGCGCACGCACACACACACATACGCAAACGTAGGATACGCACTCTAACATCAAACATACACCGCTCGCGTGTCACAAGGAGCGCTCTCCCCTCTTCGCTCCTCCCCGAGGCAGGAGCCTGGAGAAACACACTCTCGTCATACATGCAGGGTGAAATCCCCTGAAGGCGATACAGAATGGACAGAAAAAAGGCTAAGCTGTGACTACGGGACTGCCAACTGTTCTGCTAACAGCCTCTTAACAGGTGTGGACTCTAGAATCATGTAATCCTATCAAGTTACCCAGCAAAAAAAAAAAAAAAAGAAAGAAAGAAAGAAATCCGGCAAACTGCATACTCCTGAACTCCTCTCCCCCTCTCTCTTCCCCCTCTCTTTCTGTTGTGACAGAAATGAACAGCTGGGCTTCAGATTTATCATGTACAGACAGTAATTATTGCTGGTGCTGCTTGCTACTGACCCAAGTGAATAGAATGTCACATGAAAACACACACACACGCACGCGCGCGCGCAGCAGAAGGGGAGCCGGATTCGAGGGGTGCCGGGTTGGGGACCGTGCGGAAGATGCGTCGGTGACACAAAAGACAGAGCAGGGCAGTGTTTAAACGTCACTACGCTCCTGTTTGCAGTCAATTATGGTTGAGGACAGGAGTATTGGCTCTGTAACCCGGCAGAGCAAACATTTTGTCGCTCGCAGTGAAGGTGACAGGAAAAAAAAAAGGTTCAATGTTTGTTCCTGTTTTGTTTGTTTTTTTCTTTTCTTTTCCTCCAATCAAAAATAAAATCAGAGATATCCCGGCAGGCCCAGAATTCCTGTCAAGAGAAAGGTGACAGAAAACTGAAACTGAGAGAACTGAGAGATAAGCTCAACACTAAAAAGCAGCAGCAAGGTGTGAAGACCAATTTGTTTCAACACCTACTTTTCTCTATACTTTGCTTTTCTTTTCCATACATGTATGACTGACTAAACTTGCCAACAATTGCACTCAGTGGTAAATATACATATATGTAAAGGAAAACAATTGATACTGGCCTACGCAAAGTATTTCCTTTACTATCTCAAACCAGTCTGACCCCACCTGCTGTATTTATTCCAGAGATAAGAGGGTCAGGAGATAGACAATTAATCTATTATCCATGTCAATCACTGTCCTTGTCATTAGATAGTTAACCCCACGTTTGCTGTCTGCTTTCACACACATTCAGCTGGAAGTTGCGGTCCGCCACATTCCATGCCCACTAACCTACGTACGGCCTGCTTCACACCTTAAAGACCCCCTGCCACATTTAAAAGGATTAGTCACCACATTTTGTGCCGGCTTAATCTCTCTTTCAGCTGGCCTAATAAGTGCGCTTCGATAAGCGAAGCATGCAAATTCATTCATGGCCAGTGGAGACCATGCTTTCAGACAAATGCTCCAAAGTCTTGCACTCTGCTAATTACCTCTTCATTTTCCCCGTTTTCCCCTCTTATATAGCATATCAACAAGCAGAGATTATTCTACTCCCTCGCTTTGCATGAAATTATAATTTCATATGTAAGATTAGGGGGGGAAAAAAGTTACTGGATGCATCTCTCCTGACTCTGCTGCGCACCAGAATACATGACACGGCACATTCAGCTGAGAGATAAAAAGAAAAGATTTATTTTCTGCTGGTTATGATGATAAAAATGTGTGTGTGGGGGGAAATATTAAAAACAATTTTTTTTTTCTTTTATGTGCTTTTCTAATTCACAGTATAATTTATAAGTGACTGCCTTCCATTTTGAGGGAACATAATTACGAAGGATATTTCAGCATTTCCACTACTCCTATTCTGAGTACAGCAGCTTCACAAACATGCAATATCCGTGACAATAAAAACTTAGCAAGTTATGTTTTAGATAATAAAGGCAATGAAGACCCAAGGTGCAACCTGTTTATCATTCTGGAATATTTCTTCACCAAGTATTAATTAGGCCATTACTCCAGATTGGTGACGGGGAGCTTTGAGGTTTTAATTAGGTGCTGGCCACTGCATGAGTGCACAGGAGTGAAGAAAGGGGGTGGTGATGCCACTTGCCTTACTCCTGGCCCATATCAAGTAGCCCTGAACACTTTGGCTACTGCGGCAAGATGCATAGCAGCCCACGTGCATCTGGAGTTTATTTGATCATTTGATCTCTGATGTTTCCTCTTCCTGTCGGTGAAGGCAAGACAAAAAAAAAAAAAAAAAAAAAGGCCAGTTGGTGTGATTTGTGTATTAAAAGATGGGGGTTAAGGTAATTATGGTGTTGGGTGGTTTGTGTCTGGTGACTGGGCACAGGCTCAATCAGGACTCAGCTGTCCCTCTCTTTTTCTTCACCCCCCCCCACCCTTACACACACACATACACGTGCACAGACACCAGCGCACACACACACACACACACACACACACACACACCTCCCTGCCCTTGTCTGCTGTCTGTGTCCCCCCTTCTCTACCCCTGCCACTCTGCTAAAACCAGGGATAACGCACACAGCCTCGCATAACATCAATCAAATACCAAGAGCGGACCATAAAACTACACAAACACTATACGCTGCCATTAACTACCGCATGTGACACTTTGCAAAATAGGGAAAATGAATTTGAAGATCTAAAAAGAATTAAAGGGCAAGGAAAAATAAAAGGGGTTTGTTGTTTTAAAGTTTTTTTTAAATATACATTAAAATGGTAAAATAAAATATGTTCATTTTTAACACTGAGAAGAAAACAAAACAGATGCCGTTTAAAAAAACCCTCAACAACACACATCTATTTCTAAATTCAGTAGCAGAGAGTGAGGTCTCCTTTCATTCAAATAACATAAGTGAACGATAAGAAAAATCTCACATTTTGGTATAATTTTAAACATTTATTAAATAAATAAATGTGGAGAATGCGAGTGTTTTTCCTCGGTTGACAAGGCGATACTAATCACCTCGTTGCTGAGAAGCACTCTTCCCTGACAAGGCTCCTTAGAATACAAGGATCCCCCAGGAGAAATCGGCACGAAAGAGGTTAAAGACAATGACTCGCATTTTTTCCCTCCAAACGTCTCCCTGTTAAATTTATTTCAAAACTCTGTTAATCTGCTGTACACAACATTTCCATTAGCATAGCCCGGCCCCCTAATAAAAATTCCAGCTAGTTTAATTAAAAAATGTAAATTTACTGTCATCCAAGGAGCTGCAGAAATAGGAGTGCAACAGCATATTTTATTGCTTAAGACATCAAATTGATTCGGGTTATTGCTAAATTGTGATAAAAGGTTATTGAAGGCCTTCAGACCTGGGCTTGTTTTTTCTCCCTCATTTCATCCTAGTTTTGTGGAGGGCCGTAAACGATGGAGAGGGCCACAAAGGGTTAATGAGACGACTCAGTGAGGGAGAAGGCAATCAACATTATGACTCATAAGAGGGGAGAAAAACATTTTCCAAGCTGACGAAAAGTTTGAAATTAGGGTGTGTCACAATAACAGTTGAACTTGTTTGTTGTTATTTCAAACGATAATGCAGGACACCTTAAATAACCAGACATAATAACCGAGCTCTCGCGTCTGCCTCTCCTGAGTGTTTGTGAAACCCTGTGGTCACAGTGGTCTACTATACAGTCTGTCAGCGTTTTATTTGATAAGGCAAAAAACATCTTTAATTTACATTAATCCTGCGATGCACAAGTCAAAGCCGATGTCGTGCCAAAAGTGTCTGAAGTGCAACGCAGCGCCGTGAAAAAAGGAGAAAAGAAAAAAAAAAGAAGAGGATGAAAATAAAAACAGACATAACTGACAAACATATTAAAAATAACAGCCTCGTGCAAAGCTCGCTCGAAATATGACTTGCGTAGTTTTTTTCTTTTTTCAGGGAATATTTTAAAAAAGACAAAAAAAGAATAAATATATTTTCATGGTAACCTTTCTGTAATTTACAACACTGACATCAGTTTAAAAATACCCTACTCAAAAAAAATACCACAACGTCTGCTAAATATTTTCACACTGTGTGAGTTTAAAATAAGGTGTTTCAAAAATAGGGTAGATAAGACTGATCAAAGAGGACCGATTGAGTCTATAAGAACTTGCTGTACAGTTACCGAGCAGTAACATTTATATGTGGTAATAATGAAATATACTGAGAGTATTATTACACACACACACACACGCACACACACACACACACACACACACACAATGAAAGGAAGACACCACTTGGTGTGCAAGCGAATGGAAAACACACGAGAACACACTCCACGCGCAAAACAGAAAGAACCAAATGTGACCATAAAATGTGACTTCTTTTAAATCCCACTAAAAAAACCCCTTCTTATAAGTGGTGAGGAGAGTGACGCTTACACGTATAATCCAGTTACAACAGGACAAGTTTATCTTTCTAAAAGTACGCGCAGAATCACTGATGTTAACCTGGCAGCTACAGGTTTTTATAAAAAAACCTGCCTCACAGGTGTGTGTATGTGTATAGAAAGGGAGATGAATCAGAATCATCGTATTAAATCACTCAAACGAATGGATCGTTTGGTTACAGTTTCACCTCACCTCTAATGCATTTAATTTCTCTGTTTAATGCATGAAAATAGCCCGTGCACTGTATGTACACTATTTAGAAGTACCTGGCAAGGTGTTAACACTGCTCCTGTTCCCTTTACATGTGGACAACATAAGCAACACAACAGTTTGTTTGCTTTGTCCCCTTAGCAACAAACCCTTAGGCCATTCAGGTTACCCTAATGGCATTGCCAGCTCCTGCGTGTGTGCCAAACCAATATCTTTATTTCTACAGACTCAAACTGTGGCTTATCAAAAAAAGAAAAAAAGTATAGCTGAAAGAAAGAACTAATAAGCAAGAGAAGAAGAATAAAAAACAGGCTGACAGGGAGTTGTGCTGCTCTCTAGAAGAGAAACGTACTCTGTCAAGAGAAAATGAAACTTGCTGTGTGAACTTTCCTCACATGTGTACTGAATGTAACACAGTGTCATGAAGCGTGTGCTGAGGAAACAGGCAATCATATTTGATACTGCAGTCACCTTTGGGCACTGTCAAAGAGCTATAAATAATGGTGTCGCAACACTTGGGTATACGTACGAGCTGGCACATAGTTTAATCATGAACAACTTCCCCTCTCTGTATATTTAGTCAGAGATAAAGGCACACCTTAAACTGTCAGCTAATAAAACACATCTGACAAAGACAGAAAAGAAGAAGAGTACTCACCATATTCAGGGAAGTCGAAGTTAAATCCTCTCAGACATGTAACTTTCATAATATTACTCAACTCTGTTAGAAAGTCATTCGAATGTTGGTTGGTGGAGGGAGGGAATACAGCGGAAAAGTAACTAGATTTAAAAAAAAAAAAAGAGGCTTCCTTCAATCAAGCACTAAACTCCTTGACATGTAATCTGTCAATAGTTTGTTGCTGAGATAATGCCGGCTGCCACGAGCGGATTTGATTGGCAGCTTAGGGTCTGGCCCCTCCTTCCTGTGGTTTGACGGTGGTGGGGGGGTTAGGTGAAAGAATATGGAGCCTCCCCCTTCCCTGCTCTGTCTCTCTCTCTCTCTGTGGCGCTCTCTCTCTGCCGCTCGTGCGCTGCCTCCCTCTCTTGCTTTGCTCCCGTACACATACACACACACAGACAAAGCTGTTGGTGATGTTGTCTGAATAGGCTGATAGGAAATTATGGCAGAGGAACCGGAGCAGTTTTTTTTCTCCCTCCCTCAGTGGGCTGGCCTTTCCATCTTTGTGGTCTTCTAGCCTTTCAACTCTCTTGGGTGGAGCCTCCACTGCCTCTATTCAAATGAGCGAAGGGGGGGGCACACAACACTTAAAAAAAAAAGAAAAAGGGCTTTCTAGAGGATAAGAGTATACGTTTATTAAAACATATTATACTTTGAGGCTAATTATTTAAATCCAATGCAGTGTGACTACATGTAAAAGCTGCTTTTAAACACATATTTAATTAGTGTTCTATATATAAAGTGCAACTACAGCAAGTGGAAGAATATTTCCACAATTTTGTCCTCACTTATTAAATCATAGGCTGTATGTTTGATGTGTACATAGTCAAAGGGCAGAATAAAGCCAGGCACATTTCTATTTGGTAAATATGCTTGTCCTCATGTCTATCACAGAAGCGTTAAGCTTAGAAAAAGATTTCACAAAATACATTTTCCAGCCCTTTAGCTTGAAGCGAATAACTCTTTGGCTCCCTCACAATATAGCAATCCTCTCCATTTCAGCCCTGCATGGTATACTTTCTTTGCTTCTCTCTCTCTCTCACTCAGAGCGCTCTGGTTCTCCTTCCCTCCCTCTGATAAGCTATCAGTTTTCATTGTAATTTCAGGTGAAATGATAAACGACGGCCGTTACCAGGTGACAATGAATACTTTATAAGACAAACCCTTTATTTGCCTGGCAGTTTCTTCCGCAGCAGCATGCAAAGCGCCTCGGGACCATTTGTACATAATGCCCATATACTGTAAACATGGTGGTGTGTCAAGAATGTGGAATTTACAGAGCGACACAAAATAACAAGAAAGTCTCAACTTTCAAAGGTAACTGGATATTCCTGTTTTCCACGGCAGGTTTACTCTGAATAAAGGTGTTGTATAACTAGCATTTACTGGACACAGAAAAGAGGAAATGAACAACTTTATGGCTTTGGACCATAATACAATAATACATAGGTCGGGCTTCAGTTCCTGAGTGCTGTTAGTCTGAAGTATGTACATAAAACTGGTTTTGGTTGATTCTGAAATTATGATGACTCATCCTGGCTAATAATGGAAAAAAATAAGGCTTTGTCTCCTCCTTCCTAACCCACATAAAGGAAAATGACCTTAAAAGAGTTTCTATCAAAAGGTTCCACCCTCGATTTAACTTTGTACTGTAAATACTACTTTTATTAGCCCGTGATCTAATGAAATCGAATTGTTTTTGTTGTGCACGACCTGACTTGGCGACCGGTCTTTTGTTCTGTTGCTGGATAAAAATCTTTTGTGTCAGTCTCCATACAAATAAATAAATATATATGTTTTTAATGGATTTGTGGCCCCGTGTGAATCGCTAGATTGAAACTTGAAAATATAATAGTTACTAAAAATGAACGCATGCCACTGATGTGGTAGAAATTTTTGAAGTGGTGAGAACATCTGCCTGGGTCTAACGCTGTGATGCTTTTTGTCTCACATAGGTGGAGCATAACAATAAAAACTTCCACAGTATCTCAAAAACTTGATATCAAGGGGGCGAGTGCAGGGTGAATTCTATTCATGTAACAATGTCCACAGGAGGCAGGGTCTGTCGTCCATGCATTACAGCCTTCTGGACCCTCGAGCTGCCATCTTTGGGGGCGAAACCATTACTTTTCAAAAGGAGCTGTGGGGCTTTTCGTTTGATGTGGCGTGAGGGTATTGTATGGTGCATGCGGGAGAATGTTGAGGGCAAGGTGGAGTGTGTATGCGTGTGAGCGTGTGTGCGCGCGCTCCTATGCATGTGACATGGTAGGGGTACATCAGTCAAAGGGCCGCCGGGGCCAGACGTTTGGCTGCCCCTGACAGTGCGCTCCAGGAGGGGCTGGTCTGGTGCAGGGCCCACTCCGAGTCCTCCATTCCCCAGGACAAAAGCCATTGCCCAGTTGAAAGATGTGAATTCAGCGGCTTTTGTGCCCAAAGCCCAGAGACATGCCGAGTGAGAAATCTGACCTTTGCCGAAAGTCAGATTGTGTTTTTGAACCCCTCTTGCTGTCTCTGGCAGTTCGGGGGGCAAAAAAGTGACTGAGCGAATAGGCTGGAGTGGGTGTGAGCCGGCGTGGGGTATAGGGGTCTGTCCTGACTGGTGGAGTGCACAGGTGGGGGTGTGAGAGAGAGAAGGAGCAACAGTCCGGCGCGAACCGCTCCGACTCTGCGCCTTAAAGTTTGAACACAACAAATTAAAAACAGTTTGTGTTTTTCAGCAGACAATGAAGCAAGTTTATTCCTGATATTCACTGTCATGTTGTTGAAAATTGGCAGGAAATTGAACGTGTAAAAGCTTAATTCTGAAGCAGGGGCTTTTCAACAAGAGTTCACCTCAGTGTTCCTCGAGGTTGTCTATGATGTGGAATATTATTCCCTCTCACGTCTGTTTATATTGCATTATATATTTATTTTTTAAGCGGAGAAGGAGCGGAATATTAAACTTACACACAGATGCAGCCACAACAGCGATGATCGCAACACACCACATTTTGATGATCATCATTTGCATGACTCATGACGATGATTCCTTCGAATCTCATTTGATTTTCATAATTGCTGTGTAGCTGTATATGCGTCTACATACATACGCTAGGAAAAGCGCAATGAAAATCTCATTAAAGGTACATACTTGAAAGCAATTAACGTGTATAAAGTAGAAGGTATATTTGGGGCGCTGATATTACATGAATCACGATATAGCATGTTGCTTGGCGGCACTGTGTTGAGAGCAGAGATTCGGTAGATAGAATAGGCCTATGTTTTTCAGTCATACATTTTTCTTGACACCGCTTTCATCCCCCGGCCGTAATCATCATATCTCCCCCATTGCTCTCCCGGATGCAGACATCCATAATGCAATCTTCCTAATTTTGATCCCTCGCAATCTGGTTTTAAAAGGGAGGAGAAAAAAAGGGACATATTTCTGAAGGCTCGCTCGGTAATCATTTTAGACAGATAGCCTTTCCCATCGCAGATGAGCAAATATTTGTAAACCAGCTATCTAATGGAAAATTATAGTGAAATTAGAGTGAAATTCATGACAGTGAAATCCGATTATCTGTAATTCTATTATGCCATCTTAGCCCACACAGCATATTTTTGTAGAGTTTTTTCCATAAATACCTATGCCAGGGGTCTTGCTAATCAAATAAAATTGAAATTCATCTTCCCATTAAATTCAATTAGTTGCAATTTCTAAAGCCTAACAAAGATTTTAATTACTAAATTATAAAATTCTCCCTAGCCAAATTGGGGAGAGAAAAAGTGCATCCCCTGCATCTGAAAAACAAACCCATGAAAGGAAATTGTTGATCAAAAAAGATATCCAGGGGAAAATAACATTAGGGAGAGCACTGGGGCCCTTATTCAGCGAGTCTGGGTGGGGAGTGACGTGTGCCAAACGCTAGGCTCCTGGGCTGGAGGAAATGAACTTAGCTGAGGTTCTCTTTGTCTCTAAATGTCTGCCCTCAGAGTTATTATGCTGTAATTGACTAATTGACACCTTAATTTCATTTATGGGGCTCCTGTGTTCATAAAGCAACCTCTGGGTGGGGCAGTGGTCTTGAGCGGAAGCAAGGAAGTCAACATCCAGGACACCAGGTAGGGCCTCAGGCCTTCGGTTCTGTCCTCGGCAGATGACGATTATGTATTTGATAATGAAATGGTCAGGAAGAACACACTGACTTAGTGGAGGCTTAAAGAGGAGCATCTTACTCGTATGCTTAAATCCCTCTGATGCATGCTGATGTGTTATAATCATGCACGCCCAGCCTTACAATCTGTCGCTGCAGACACAAACGACCTCCTTGAGGGTCAAAGGAGTTTATTTTTAGGAAGCGAGGTTCTTAAACTTCACAGGTGAACACAGCTGCATGTTGCGTTGTTAGATTTTAACTCGGATTCGTCCGAGGAGTGAGAACAACTTAAGCCAGGAGTTACTCCTGGTAACGTGGAGCGGAGGGGGGAGTGCTAACAGGACAGCTCTGGGGTCTGGGGGTCAGCTAGCAGGTCCATTTCCCAGCCCTCCCCTGCTCCTCACCAGTGGGCCACTAAAATAACAGCTCAGCACCCACTGCAGACTACAAAGCTCCATCTGAAAAGGCACCTGCTGCTGTTATTCACTTTAGCCCTTTTGGCAGCTCACTCTCTCTGTTTAAAGGACACGTAGAAGAGAAAGAGTCACCGGGAAATGATGAATTATTTAAGTATGATGTCTAATTGTTTCAAGGCAGACATCTTGTTTCTGGAAGGTAAAGCTTGGGGGTGGGTGTACACACAAGGGGAGGACTCTTTGCGAAGAGGTCTGTCGACTGTGGATTGCAGACAGTCTCGCACTTGAAGAGGCTGCGTAAATATGACCAAACTGAAACTTTAATCTGCTTTTTCCCCACCCAAGCTGGCTGGGTATTACAGATAATCTTTTTTGTGTGTCATATGGTGGGAGATATAGATGGAGCTAATTTTTTAGAGACAAATCTGATATTTGTCAACTGGTTGAAAAAAACCTGGGGATTTTCTCCTAATCCTCCCTTGGATGTGAAGGCGCGTTAACAGCAAAATGCAGATGGTGTTTTGTGCACGGAGAGTACCCAGCACTCGGCGCGGTGCATACGGAAAGGCGCAGCTAGCCTCGCTAGGGCTCAGCACAACCTGCAGATAGCGAACTCCCCCCCACAAACCTCCCCCCACCCACAGTCAATTAACAAGCCACTTGTGAAAGCAAAGGCATGTTAGTTTATTCCAAAGTGCAAACTTTGCAAAATACATTTCTTGGTTGTTTCTCTTTACTTTTTGTTTCCTTGCTGACATAACATCCTTACTTCTAGGCTGTGTTCATCAAATATTCAGTTGCAACTCAATTCCAATAAGGAAAAGAAAACAAATTATAAATAAAAAGGAGGCATAAATCTTTCAGGATCCTAATTCTAACTTTCCCTTGGAGTGTTTCTGTCTTTATTTTGTCACATTAAGCAGTTTTGCTTTCCGTTCCCACTGCTAGGCGTGGCTCATTTTACACTGGTGGAAAGACTCTTTTATTCTTCTGTTCTCTTGTTTTGGAACACTGCGCATTTTGTGGTGTCACTTCTTTTATGCACAATTATCACTTGTGTAACTTCTGGTTTTGTTTTTATGAGAGATAGAACAATAAAACCTATGTGACGTTCCTTTTTTGGTCACTGAGGGACTGTTGTAAGTCTGCACTCACCCCGTCAAGTATAGCTCCGGCGTTACTACAACCAACCACCACAGTGATGCAAAGCTGTGCCGACTGCCTTATCTTATCCAGTATTTTGGGAAGATATTTGCTCTGGTCATTTTAGCACCAGAATGCAACATGGCAGAGCACTCTGGATGCATTCTTTAACTGCTTTGTGGCTCCGCATTACATTTGACATTGCATTGATAGTCTTTCAGAGGCCTTTAACACGCATCTTATCTTGCAGCACGATCTAGTGCCAAAGAGACTAAACAACTTAGAAACCTTACCTGAGAGGAACATATGGTGTATGCGCTGAAATCCAGTACACCTCATTGTTGTTTAGAGAGGTTTAAGGGTGTGTATTCCTGAACCAGTTTTCTGAATATATAGCTATGAGTAGTAAGGTTGGCAGCCAGGGACACAGCAGAGTAATGTTTGGAGGACAACAATGGTTAAAATATATGCAGATGGAAAAACCTCTGACAATCTTAAACTTTAACTAAATACTTACTTTAGGTGAACAGTTTCTTCCATTCAAGTCCCACACAAAAGAAACTTTTCAGTAAGTTTGCATCTTCACTTTTCCAAAAAGTAAACTGATTATTTTATGAATGTGCTTCACCTTTGGGATTCATGAATATTGACATCTTTCATATTTAAATTAAGTGAAAGCTTACAAGCTTACAAATAACTGAAATTTGTATTAAGCTGCCCCTTGTTCTTTCACTCATTTAAAGAAGCGACAGGAGCACAAAAGCTTCAAAATTTAAACGCAACAGGCCAGGAAGTTATATTAACCTGCGCCGTATGTGTTTGTTCCACACAAGATGAAGCTGGTTTTTATTGATTAGTCCGGCTACAGAATAAAAAAGGATGACATTATACGCACTATGAAATTCAGCATTTTTTTAACCTTCAGCAATGCTTGTCATTCCCTTGTAAAATAAATATATAAAAACACCATGAGAAGGGGAGAAGGGTGGAAAAAAACGAAGAAGAAAAAAATCACTAAAGCTCTTTTGCTGTAATTGGCTGAATAGCAAGGGCAGCAGAAAATTTACAGGCAGACAACAGTGTGAAGGGGACTCGGTCACAATGCAAAACTAAGCCCTCAGCACCAGCAAGGGAGTAAAGCAAGCCAGAGAGTCAACTGAGTGTCTAGGTGCCTGTCAAGCATATCTTAACTACCACGAGGCACTTGTCTCTCCCTAGCTTTGGCGTTAAGCTGCAGATCACAGTCCATTTTCTGGACAAGTTAAGTAAATAACCCAAGCAAGCATGCAGAAGACAGTGACAGGGAAAGAGAAATCCCCCAAAGTCACAGTGGTGACACTCTACTAAATCCAATCAAACTGAGGAGAGAGAGGGAGAGACACACACGGGGAGAGCGAGAGAGAGGGAAGGAGGGAGGAAGATATCCTCTTTGGTGCCTGTGTGTGTCCAACAGCATTGATGCAATAACACCTCATTCAGTGTTTAGCCCTTCTCAAAGGACAGGCAGGGATAACACTTTAAACCCTGTGGCTTTATCTCCTGCAGATTTTCCATAAAATGCCAAGCCAGGGAGCCGGGGCCATGTGACAACCATGTAGGTCAGGGCAGATGGGGGGTAGAGAGTGTGGGAGGTGAAGGGAGAGAGAAAGAGTGGGGGAGGATGGGAGTTTTCTAATGGAACTGTTGAAAATAGCTTGCAGTAACCAGATTAGATCAATTAAGATTCTGTTTGTAGCTGTCGCTGCATACAGCAAGACTGAGGCTTTAAACATGTAAACACAGAGCAACCAAAACACCAAGCAGGAGAAATAATGTCCACATTGTCCACTTTATTGGGGGGAGTTGATATGTTTTTGTGAATGAGCCAGGTTAAGGTATGTGAATAACCAAGCCAATTCTTTTTGCAAGGGCAGCTCATAGAAAGTGCTTCCATGCTGGGATAAACCGTGTCTTTGAAATTCTCCACATATCTTTGCCACAAATTAACAAACGGGAGTGCAACAGGTAAAACAGAAATAAGCCACTTTCTTCCATGCGGTAAATTTTTTCTGCACGAGCGGTTGACCACGTTCTGTGGTCAGGCGTAGTTTTTTTTTTTTATTTTAGTTTTTAAATTTGAGAAGTCTTAATTGATTCAGAAAACTTAACAACCTTGTCCTCTTTACAATAGTCAGCAATTAGACAGCTCTGTCTGACCAATGAACTGAAATACATTTCTCAAGTTTTACAATTTGTTATATCTGTGGATAAAGTCTATCTCTGTGCAACGGGCTGGTGATAATGGAAATTAACAGTGATCACTGAGCATAACTAGATCTGTTATGTAACCTCTACACACCACTCAACCCACTTATCACAGCTTCTGCAAAACACCTGGTTTACACTAAGATATGTATTATTTTGCGAACGCCGTGCGAGGCTAAGGATGTGCGATAACAATAGCCTTGGAAGAAACAAGCTCTCGTGCTTATCAAACACACCTGCAGGCAGGTATCCCTGACCTTACAGCCGGTTTGCAAATTCAATACGTTCTACATCTTGACTCAAAATCTTGGTTTCTGTGGAAACATTTTCTGGTGAACAGCCTGATCGTTATCCATGACATTTTCAGAATACAGAGATATGTCAATATTCTGAAGCTCATGGGTTTGTATAATTGAACTGTGGGGGGGGGCTTTAGTTTTCATATGCCGAGGGCACAGAGGTTCCCAGTGGAATACCACTGATGCCTGATGGAATACAAAAGATGGACCGGGATTATGCTTTGTGCTACTGACTGACCTTGACTTATGTTTTGACCCACATCCACACTCAATCACATGATTCTGTTTTGATCAATATAACTCAGGTGGGATGTACCAAAAGATGTGGCCAAATAGTGACTGTATCCCCTCTGCGTGTCTACACTTGTCCCGAGCACCACTGGCTAGCTTTGTATAAGCTGGCCTCAATCAAGCTCAAAGGCACCATCCCTGTGAAAATAGTATTGATCATAACGAGCATCTATCCATGCATAAGAGCTTGTTTCAATTGATTTTTCCTATTTGAGCTGAAAAACATAATAGAGTTGATATGAATTACAGGGTGTTTTGCTTCAGTTCATCAACACAGCCCAGATAATACTTGCCGTTACCAGGGAAACATGATAACAGTTTTTGTCTGTTTTTCAACAATCAATTACTTTAATGCATTTATGCTGATATTTACACAGAAGCAAACAACACTCTGTATAAGTCAGCAACACAACAACTAGGCTGTTTGTGCGATAAACATATGGGGGACGTGAATGGGCCGTAGATGATCAACAACATTTCATTCCACTGCAAGAAAAAAATTATATCTTTGCTTACCACTAATGTTCAGCTACACGCAGCATAATACCGGCTGTTGACTAAATGCAGGTTACTGTCATGCTTTTGTTCTGCAACACTCCATCAAGTGTGGTGGCCTTTTGCAGGTATAATATTCAGAATAAATACAATACGTTGTAATAAGCTACATAAAATAACTTGTTCAGCAAAAGTTTCTGCGCACTCCAAACTCTCCCAGTTGTCACGTTATGCTCTAAGATTTGCTGTCGCTAATTCCCAAGCTCAAGGCTGATCAGTGTTATTCTACTGACACTTCCCCTAAAGCCTTCTGACATTAAGCCTTTATAAGACAGTTATGGGTATTACATTGGTCTTGCAACATGAACTACTTTTTATTCCTTTACCATAGCGTTTAAATAAAATAGCTAAAGCAACAGATTAAACTCAATAGGCCAATAGGCTACCTCCATCCTTGTTAACAGGCAATTATTGTACTGTTATCCTTGGAGTGTCTTCTGTAGGTTTTAGGCTTGGGGCCTTAATATTATTAAAATAGCCTAGGTGCAGTTTCATACAAGGAATACAATGATGTCCATTTACATTTATCTCACTGTCCCTCCCCAAATTTTTATCTATATCATTCTGGGCCAGATAAGACAGATAATAATAACACAATATGGAAAGATTTGCCCCGGATAGTTCGAAGGAAAAGAAAACAGGGAAAATCAACTTACACCCCCACCGCACAACCAAAACAGCCTATTGTAAAGCAGGTAAAGAGATTAAAGTCTGTGTTAAATCACAGGGTTACCTTGGGACAAAAGCTTGGCTGTGCTGACCCATCAACATGAAACTTTAAAATGAAAACATAAAAATAGGATTACATTTTTTTTAATGCAGGGTGAGGGTCCTCATCTTAATTCACTGTCACTCTAACAAACCTCCCGAACAAACAATTCTTAAGTAATGCAACTTGATATTGTATAATAGTATATTTTAGCATTTATTTTTATAGTATTTTTTTCAAATATCTCTGTAAAATAAAAACATTTTAATATCATAATTAAAGATATTTTTAAAAAAATCAATCAAATGAGTTCTATAAATACAAAAACTGTATTTAAATGAAGGCATTTCATTTAAATACAATGAATTTAAATACAAGCCGGACTCATGCGGATGCTTTTTAGGCTTCAGTGCTCTCGCTTCTCATTCACTTTGAATAGTGTCACGTCACACATTGCTGAACTGAATAATGACAATAATGATGCGTTACTTTGCTCGTGCTGCTTGCACTGAAAGTTGAGAGAAATTCTACTTCTGAAGTCAGGCATCAGCCAATGAAAAAAATGCCAGTGCAGCCGATAGCCAATGAAATCACGGAGCGACGTCGCTGGTTCAGGCAGCTAGCTTTGCTAATGCTACCTGCTAAGTGAAGCTCGGCTAGCTTGCCTTGTGATCAATGTGTGATTAATGCCATGACGATGACGCGAGCAAAAAAAAGAAACAAAAAAACAAAACAAATAAACAAACAACAAACAGGGACACCCACAGTCAAGCTTTGAAGCAACACATCTGTGTAAGTGCTCCCTTATTCCTTAACAGGCTGACTGTTAATATTTAAGGATTTGACTCTACTTCCACTCATCAGGTCATTTGCATTAGTTGGTTTCCCTTATTCTGCTTCAAACCAAGGTGACCCCATAATGCTTTGAAACCAACTCTATTTGGACTGATTCTTCCAAATGTCTGCCTGTTGTTCTCGAGTTATTAGTGAATAATTTGCCTTGAATAACGTGTTAATTTCACTTCAATTGTAGCAAGTTCAAAACTTAGCAGTGCGCAATAATAGGCACTTGTATTACTTTTGCTCTAGTTTGGCAGGTGTGTCACAAGTATCATCCACTCAACATCTATGCAAACCATTCTGTGGCAGTGCATACACTCAAAGAGCTGCCATTGGTTCAACGCACCAAAGTGTCATCATAAAAAACATTTTGTGACACTTTGTTGAAGTAAAACACTGTCCTGGTTCATTATTGCTATAGTTAGAGGAGCTACCTGAGGAAAGCCAACAGTGACACAGTAAATTTGATGAGAAGATAGAAGCAACTTGGCTAGAAAGAGCGGGAAAATGTGTAATTCTTTTGAAATCTTAAAAATAAATTGAATGTACCGAATATACTTAAGCTGACTGTTATGCTACCTGGCTAGTTAGCAATAACTGTCATGTCATTCAGTTTCTAAATGTAATGGTGTGTCCCAATCAGAAACACGCTAACTCTAAAGTGAGTTGTGACATCCGAGATATCTGGAACCAGCACAAAATTTGTCGTGCTATTTAGGCCACAATTAAATTCTTTCCAGATTTAGACAGTAAGCCTATAAGAGATGGAGATTTCTGAGAACAGTCGGGACTGCTGAAGGTCATTCACAGTGACAGTCACTCTGATTTTTGGGTCCACATTAGTGTTTCTCACTGACAAACAACAGTCAGTGTTCACACACCAAGTGACCCTCCAATTCCAACATATAATTGCTCAGTTTGGAACTTTGTGCACATAGTTGGACAACAGGATCCCAACAGGAAGGGGAACTTTGGAACTCCTAGTGCTTTGCCTAATGGTGAGCCCAACTATAACCTTGTAATACTGTTATTTTGGGATCATTTCATGATGATGTCAGTCTTCGAGTCATACCCCACCGTTTATCCTATTTCTTGCTGGCAAAACTCTTTTGCTAAGACGCTTTTCTGAGACATTAAAAAAAAAAAAGTTTTTTAAAATTATTTTCACACTAACAAATGATAAAACTGTGTTTAAGTGAATCTAAAGTCTTTAGACACAGGTAATTTCCATTAAGCCAAGACATTTTTACCTCCTGCAAAACAAACACTGGCAGCAGCCCTCCTAACCTCTTTAACTGGTTAAAAACAAGCATACTTCACTTATTGACAAAGTTTCTTAAAGCTCAAAGTCTTACTCTATCCAGGTCTTTGGGCTGAAAATAATATGACGCTCCATCTTTCAAAGATGTACTTTTCCTAAAGCATTGTTGATTGCCCTGTGTCCATTACTTGGAAGGATTATGATAATATTCCACATTGTGCTCGGCGTGATGCACAGGAAATTCAATACTCAAAAGGTTAATGCAATCAATTAGGATGACAAAGGAGTAAAGTAAAACCCTCCTGCTCGTGGAAAAAAGAGACAGGAGAAGAGTGGGGGAGAAAAGGTATTGAAAGCTTGAATGGATCCAGAGAGAAAAGAGGCACTTGAAACGGCAGAAAAATGGCATTTATTCAACGTGTATCGTCCAAGGCCAACTAAATGAAACACACACAAAGTGTATACAAAAAGAAAGAAAAAATAGCTCTCAGATAGCGAATTGCATCATCCAGCACTCAACCAGTTGTAATTGAACAATACAGGAGCAATATTTTTGTTTGAAGGTAATCAGATACCTATGCCAAGGAAAAAGTGGCCAGTACTAAAGGCTTGAGCATCGATTCGTAATGCTCATAACGTTCTATGGACTTTTCCCCGTTCTGAGTCAAGTTTTGTCTCCGCACTCCATTCCCATGTGCATTGTTGCATGGGCTGAATATTAACAGCACAACAATTGTGTATGGGAGAGATATCTTTTGTTATTTAGATAGATGTTACAATGCCATACAACACAAAGGAGTCTCATCATTGCAGATAAATGGATAAACTTGGATGGCGGTATTGAGCTCTACAACCGTTGTAATAATCCATATTACCTTTTCAGCCTCACTCTGTCAAAATGGTGATGTATTAATCACATTTCAGCAATCCTCCATGGCTAATGATAATGTTATGAGAGTCTGGGTGGCAATATTTCGCTAACGTCTGCAACGCCTATTTTCTGCCGATAAGTTGTGCAAGAAGAAAAGCCTAAAACCTTGTAATCCACTTAGGTAAGGCAGTAGACTTACCTACTTCTGCAAACACACAACCTCATAAATCTACTGCACCTTCACATTCTTAAAGACTGTCGAGCCTGAAAAAACTACAGCAGATCCTTCATCCCACTTTGTTTGCACCAAATGAAGACATGTTTCACATTTCAGACCGTTGCACAAGGTAAAGAAGTGTGCACGCACAGGCCCCGACAGATACTCTGTGTCTCTCTGTTAGTCTCCCTCGCAGCAGCAGGAGCAAATAAAGCCAAAAAATATCAGAGCTTCAGCGCAATCTCCAACCTAATATAATTTAGCGAACATCTTCAGCAAGTAAGCTATCTGACATTTTGTTCCTGAGTGGAATGTTATAAATTAGAAAAAGAAAAAAAAAAGGATTAGACTTAAAACATTGATTTTCTGCCAAGCGCTCTGAAGTACAGCCTTTTTATTCTTACTCTTAACTTCCATTTAGCTCCTCTGTGAACAAATAAAGAGGAATGTGAGCAACAACAGGCAGAGGAGCTAGTGTTAGGCGGTAACCAGGGCTTTATGTTTTGACCATAAGAATCACTTTTTTTTTTCCAGGGGCACCTGACCTACATCGCATTTTTCTGTTTGGGCATTTTCAGGTCCAGCAGCCACGTCACACAAACAATGGAGCAAAATGGGCTTTGAAGTCAGCCCTGAATGAAAATGGAGGGGCTGACACATGAAATGCCCTCACAGCTGGGCTGCCCCAAGTCAAAAGAAAAACAAATACTTTGAATGAGAGGGGGACACGCCGCTCCTGTCTGAGCTTCCTAAGGCCCTAAGCCGCCACCGGGAGGTGGGCTTTCACGATATGCCGGTAATGATGGATGGATTGGGAAGAAAGTCTATTCACATGGAGATGTTACATCATAAATATTTACACAGGGCTGCCGTTTCCATGTAGCCTTTGCTTGTTTTGACACACTGGAAAAATTTAAAAGGACAAAAAAAAAAAAGTGCAGGAGAAAGAAAAGCGCAGAAAACGAAAAGGCAGCCTCTCTTTTTTGTTATTATACTATACTGAGTGATACAATAATACTAAATTGAGTTACATGAGTTGTTGCTCTTTTTCTCAGTGAGACAAATTATCTTTCCTACGGCGAACTGTGGGCTTTATTTACTTTTATTTGTGACTGAATGAACTCGTGTTTATTACAGAATCATTGCCCTCCTACACACAAATTCTGAAAAACTAACAAAACACCAAACAAAGAGTCTGAGTTTCAATTATCTATCGTTCTCAAACCAGTCATAAATTTTCTCTAAACATCTACAAGTGGTGGTGGAGGGGGGAGGGGACAAATATAGAACAAACAATTTAGCAGATCGTCACCTTACTTAACAATCACACCCAGTCTGCCTCATCTATCACTGCGACCAAAGAGAAGTAAAAGGGAGACATCAATGTTGTTTGTAAGCAGCCATACAAATTTCTGCTCAGTGAGCTCAATTAAAAGCCTTGAGGTCCCCCGAGACCCCCTGTAACCAGTGAAAACAATTTTGGCAGTTTAATTTTCCTCCCACTGTCTAAGAGAGGGACTCCACTTTCTAGCCTCTACGTCTGTGGGAGCCAAACAGAGAAGGAGGGGGCGGGGGTGGGGTGGTGTGTGTGTCATGCCAGCCCCGTGTTGGAGCAAGCTGGCCTTTATGATTAGTTGCATTAACGTATATCAAAAGCCAATTAAACTAACTGTACCCAGTTATGCTGTTGTTATGCGGTCAGAGGCTGGAGTCTGTAAGTAGTCTGCACAACAGTCTTAACTTTGCTTCGACTTCCAGAGGAGCTTGTTTAAAGATGTCCCCGAGTGCGCATACCCGTGTAAGGAGAAATCTCAGCTGACCCTGCTGTTTGCTATGAATTATCCAATCTATGTGGAAATCTGTGGATAGTGACATCATTGCATTGCAGGGAAGCACGCTGGGTGTGTATCTTAGGTTCTGATGGATACAGGGAGTGTGTCTTCTTTCTGGTGCGTGAGTGACACCACCAGAAACAAAGGAGTGTTGGTGTAGCCCTCCACCTCAATTCCCGGCCATGCCAACCCCCCCCCCACACCCAGTGATAGCGAGGGGTCTCTGGTTTGACATGAGACAGCCCAGACTGTCACTTCTGAATGTTTAGATCCCTCTTGACTAGGAGGCCAGGGGCAAGGGCTGTTGTATGCATCCTTATGACAGACTCCCACATCAGCATTGTGCTCATACCAGCTAACATCATTAGCACAGAAGGTTTCATCTCAGGGAGAGAGAAAAAAAAGCAACCCAGTTTCTTCAAGTCACAAGTCATTAGTGTCCTCTCGAGAGTCAAATTGTACAGAGGCAGATTTTTTTTTTTTTTTTTATCAGCAACAAAAGGTTTTATACTCTTGTTAATTTGGTGGATGTCATCTGTACTTAGATGTCTGTGTCTAATGTCTGTTACAGTAATAAATGCCATAAAGTGGAAAAAATTATATTATTTCGTCGAGATGACAATGTGGGATGCTGCTACAACAACATCTAAACATAAAACAGGCATAAAAGAACGGTTCCCCAGATAAGAAGAGTATAGCGTGCAAAAATGGAGAAACCGCAGCACTATAACATGCTGATTTTATTACCGCCAGTGCAAAGTTCCAGTTCTCTAATAGATTATTAGTTGTATTTTTATATTCTATATGTAAATAAGCAAGTCAGCTAACACACTTCTCAACAGCTGTTTATGTCAGGAAACAAAATGGGTGTATTTATAGGAAAAAGCATAATTCGGTTGTAGTAGTTTTTGCGTCAGCCTGACAGGGTTTCACACGCAGTGTTAGGAGTGCATTTGGTTCCGTATAGATCACCCACAGTAAGAAAGGCACAGAGAGAGAGAGAGAGAAAGAGAGAGCGAGGGGGCCCTCTCTGGAAAACAGATACATCAGTGAGCCTGTATAGTGTACAACATCGCTGTGAGTTAATCAGTTGGAAAATAAAACGGTGGGATTCTAATAAGTCATTTGTCAATTTTTACAACCCCCAGACACATTGATCCACGGGGATTAATGAAGATGCCTGATATTGTTGGAGATATGAACAGGGGAGATGGTGGGGACAGTAATCAGTCATGTTGGGGATTTGTCCTACCTCGTTTTCTCTTCCTGGGGAGTCACTGCGTACAGGAGCTCACCTCATCTGAGAAGAAGAGCAAAGGAAAAACATTAAAAAAAATAAAATAAACCCAGGGCACTGATTATTCCGATGTATATGCACGTGCATACATGTTCTCGAGAAATCCATACATTTACCCAGCTCAATCTAATCTGCAGTGGCTGACATAATGTAACGAGCCTCCAGATGATGCAAGAGGAAGATGGGTACTTTTTGTTCACTCCTTTCCTTTTGATATGCAGAATAATAGTGCACGGATACCCAGGCCCCACGTCCCAGCTGGGGGAAAGCAGTGACTGAAGGAGGAGACTATAGTTTGTAAAGCCCATTGAAGCATGGGGAGCAACTGTACAGAGTACAGTCGTGTATGAACCACGTCTGTTCATATTTCAGCCGTTTGCCAGAAATAAATTAAGTTGGAGTATTCTAATAGTAGCTTCCTACGTCTTAGCTGAAGGTGAGTTGACACAGTCTTATAGAACAAACAATAAAACAAATCACTTCCCTATGAAACCTTGGGGGCAAAGCTTACTTGTTGGCAGGGATACAGAGATTCAAATACTACTTAGATAAAGAACATAGCTGACGGGGCCAGAGTATGTAATGAGACAGAGTGTATGGCGATATCTCCATATTCATATTGTGGAAACACGGCATTCATTGTTAAAACATGAACCTGCTGCTTTTTCTCATGCGGAGACAAACACACCCTCATATATGACATCAATAAGCTCAGACAAAGTTTTGAATCAGGGCAGAAACTGACTTTGGCAGAACCAGTTGAGTCACTCTTAAATCCTCTCAAAACTTTCCTAACCTTGAGAGCCCATGCATCCCAGAAAAAGTAATAATAATTCTAACCTGATCTTCCTACTTATTTTATATCTCCCCTCAGCAACCTAACTTCTTCTCGGCAACAGTGCAGTTATTAATTCATGAGGCTCTAATTAGTTCTTTGTTTAATTTTGTGTTAAACAGACTGACCGGAATGATAACGACTCGCGCTGTAGCGCTTCGGTCCCATGCCACTCCTGTTTGCTACAACAAGGGAGCATCGTGCGACTAGCATGATGAACCCAATTCCCTTCTAAGTTGCACTTCATTAAGTCAAAATGTGACAAGGAGCTTAGAGGAAGAACTGGCAGATCTGATCATACATAACAATGCAGGCCCAGTAAGTTTGAGGGGGGGTGGGTGCTGGTGCACGAGGTGGTGTGCGGGGTAGTGGATTCCAGCATGCATGTTGATAATTTTCTATTTTTAACCCTTGGGGGCCGTCTTTCATTTTCCTTTAATTGTTTTTGTTCAGAGCTGCAGTGTCCTCTTTTTAAATTGCAGCTCCTATCAACTCTGCTGATCAACCCCCTGTGCAACATTGCAAGCAGACAAGTAAACAACAGGGTTGCCCTTTTCTGGGATGTAGTGCAAATGCTCCGGTAACATGGGTGACAGTGCACACACGCATACATAGGGTCAGATATGTACACATTATGTCCAAGGAAACAGTGAGACGGCATGTCGGAGGTGCAGCGGCGACAAACAAATCGAACTTGAAAAATATCGTTTTTGGCCATGTGAGTTGAAAAACCTGCTGAGTGGAAACAAAGGTAAAAGACAAATGCTTGATCACAATGAAAGAATGCATTAAGGTAGTGCCATCTACCCATATTTTAAATGCCTTTTACGAATGTTTTTCTTGAGGGAGTAGTTGGGAAAAACACTGTTCATGAGAATCACAAATTTTCAGTCTCAAAGATTTTTATTAGCTGTCCCGAAAAACCTCCACCTTCTACATCCATACCTTGAATGGCATGTCTTCACCCGATGCAGTGCCCGAGTCTTAAAAGAAGCTACACACACACTGGGTAAACCCTTCAGTAAACTACAGTCATCGGTTTTGTACATGTGACAGATAGCACTTTCATTGGGATATTTTTTTCCACTCCAAATCATCTGCTGACAAGCTTCGCTAAGATGTTTAGCCTCTCCAAGTATCTTCCCACTGGCTGAAGATATGATAAAATCAAAAAGCAGACAAGTAATTACACTGTATAATAGGCAAGATTGGCATTTTCAAAATCATTTTCATGTGGATGGAAATGACATTGCACAGACTATTCTGTATTCACTGGTGCAGATAAATAAACAAGGCATGGAGAAGAAGGGGGGCATACAGAATGCACAGTACAATGGCAAGCAGGTCAGTAATTAGAAACTCTGTTTGCACAGTAATAATTTTAATATATTCATCAGGAAACAGAGCATGCCTAGCATGATAAAATCCTATCAAGAAACATATCCCAACTGCAGCAACATTTTAAACACACTGGAAGCTCATTGTTGAGAACCTGAAATAGCAAAATAAATATATAAACACACAAAAAATTATAAAAGCATGCAGCTACACAATCCCTACATTGCAAATTTCACCCTTATTAGTTGTCATTATAGCATGGCAGAGATATGCAACTCTTTCAAAATGCCAAAAAAGTCTTGAGTCTGGATCAGTACCTGCAGGTAAATGTGCTTCTGGAACTTTTGACCTCTTTTTATCCAAGTGCAAACAAGCTAAAGCCCTCCAACACGAAACATGTTCGGCTCTGATTGTGCGAGCGTAAGGAGCAACACGTGTGTAACCTTGTTTGTTATTGGGGGTGGCAGTGATGATGCTATGGAAATTATTGCAAATTGCTTAAAGGACTCCTGACACGTAAAAAACCTTGACCTCGCAATGGCATTTCCCAAAGTCAGAATAATGTGTATCTGTTAGAGAAATTCAAGGTGGAGCACAAAGGTAATCAGCACGAACAACATTTTTACAGAAGTTCAAGGAGCTCCAAGCTAATCATCTACGAACTACGTGGCTGCTTTCATGCATGCATATGTCGATGGCATATATATGTATGTATACGCACACAAGGCAAACCACAACTGCATACACTAGAGCTTTCTCTAAACTTAAAGATGGTAAACAAGATGAGCAGATACATCCCTCTGTAATGTTGCAATTATTACCAATTTAAATAACAGGAACACATGAAAAGCTACTCAGCTCAAAAGAACAGTTTTAAATAATAACCCTCGTTGCTGTAATGACTGCCAGTCCATTGTCTAAGTTTCCTGGTTTCATTTCCCACACATAAACTCAGAAACTTACTAGTTTACGTGACCTCATTCTACATGAAACAACCTCTAATTACATGAAGTGGAAGCCGCAACAAGAATACACTTCTCACTGAATAGGTCTGTACTTTATGTCCTCTAGCCTGTGTTTCCTTCTGAGTTTTTAAACGCGCTGCAGAGTGAGCAACTGATCATTTACTCATGCATATTTGACAGCACCTAGTAGGCCCCTTTTTGTTCTGTCACTTCTGGCTCCTATTCTCCTTTTCCCCTAGGAGAGGACAGAGTCAGGGGCTTGAGGGCAGCTACCTCCACAGTTCCGCTGTCCCCTCCTCGCCTAATTTTTGTTGTCCAGCCCTTTGAAACCTCAATCTCATGCAGAACCAAAGAATGGTGATCCATGTGCAACAAGTGCCGGTGCCATGGAAACCCCCGTTTTGCCCCCAAAATATTCCTTTTTATCCCTTTTGAAGACCTGTCACCAGGCAGAGCAGGCATCACACGACCCTGGGCCTAGCCATGACAAAGCCTATTTTCTGCCTGCTTCTTGATTGATTAAAAAAGACTTTTTAGTAAAACCATGTTAAAGGACACAAAAAGTGACACGCAGAAGAAAAGGGGTCTTGCGGATGGCCCAATCAGACGGGTTCCCCTGTACTAACGCACAAAAAAAGACAAAAAGAAAAGAAACAATATCATAATCGCCACAAAGGAAGGGTCAGGCCGAAGCATGAAACTCGACGACAATGGTAATTATGAAAATGAAAGAAAGACGGTTTGGAATTTGGTAGGTGTGTTACATCGAGCTACATATCAGACTGTGTGATTTTTTTCCCTGGAATCAGACAACTGAAAACTCACTTCGCTGTAGCTCTAAATACTGTGGTGGGTTTTCTCTTTGGAAATGACGCTCTCGTTACCGCAGGATATTCATATCCGAGCATTGCTCCAGATTATTACAGGTTCCCACCACATTTGGGAATAAAATTATACACGCAGGATTGTAGTTCATGTCTGATGTGATCAACATTCTATACGTTAGACGGGTGACGGAGCAAAAAACAAAAAGACTGGCTCAGCTGCTCTGCATGGCACCAAACGAGGCCATATTATTAAAAAAAGCACAGGTCGACTATTTTTTCTGTTTTTCTTGGCTATGTGTCATATCTCTGTGACTTAACAGTTTGTGCTCACAGAACATGAGCTGACTTATGTGGAAACTGGTTTATCATGTTATATGTTTTAATATATCAAACGTACACAGGAACACTTTCATCAGCACTGAAGAAAAGAAGCTGCTCTCTTTGTTTCTGCGTAGAGATGTGGAGCAGATATTTACCAAGAGGATAGGCAGGGGGTGGCGGCGGCGGTGAGGGGGTGCAGAGAGGAGGAGAAGCATTAGAAGCGTCCACACATGAGCAATTAGTATTCCAGATCCTGATGGTTCTAAACACAAAAAGGCCTCACCAAATCCCCACGGCGGAGGTGTCAGACAGAAAATGACGAAAATCTGCTCCTTGACAGGGAGTCATTTATATTTTAGCTTCGTTCCATTATCTTAACGAATCCATCATCAGCCAATGCAATATTAACAGCAGAAAATCAACTCATTAGATCCAGGGGGATTTAATCAAGATTGCAATCATGTATGCGGTTCCTGGAGAGTTGGCTTCTTCTTCTTTTTTTTCTTTTTGGTCCTTTCCACGTAATTGCCGCATCTCAGATCTTAATAAATTATTCTCGATCTGAGATTGATGCCCTTTTTTTTTTCATTGCCTCTCACGCCATGCACTCACTGTCTCCAACTATAATATTTACCATAAACATTATTATGTCATGGGCACACAGTTTAAAATGGCCTTTAGCTAACTCGCAGAAGTAATTGGCTTCTCCAATTCTCTCTCGTTTCCTTGCTAATTGCCCAGTGATATTGCTAACAGTTCCCCGAGAAAGAAAGAAAGACAGAAAGAAAAGAAAAGGCCTCTTTTGCACAAGCTGGGATGTGTTGCTAGGATTTTTCAACCTTTATATGTGGATGTAGAAAGAATTTGCCATGTTTGATATTGCTTAACAAGACATGCAAGCAGATGAAAGGACATTCCACTTTTGATATGTAAAACTTTATGTGAAACCCTGGAGGCAGAGAGAAAATAGAAAGAGCTCAAATTTCAGGTGGATATTTTTTAGTCGTTTAGTCTCGTTTTCTGAAGAAAAAACAACACCCGATAGATAACGGACACTCACGCACACAGACACACAATTCTTTAACTCTTAATCAGTTAAAATAAAAAACTGCTGTCCTACGCTGAAACTACACTCTGTACTTTTACATCTACATTTTGCAAAATCAGAAACACTATGCATTCATCGTTACCTGTTACTCCGCGTCCAAACATGTTGGATTTGTTGTATAAAATGTCAAATAATTACCTTAAATCCAAAGTTCAACTGAAACTAGTATGAAGATGTTTTATACTGTTGTTGTGTTTTTAATATATGATGTTTAGACAGCAGCTGTATCTCCTTTTCTTTAACAGCACTCTATTAACATTTAGGAAGTGTGAAGACCATCTGCTATCATTTTAAAAGCATACATGTACCCGATAAGGGATTTTACTAATGGGTCCTTCTTTACAGTATTCTTTATTTCATAATGTTTTCTGAACTAGAGGTCTGAACTGCAGGCACGCCAGCTTATCTCTTGGACTATTACTTGTTACTGTTACTGTTATTTGCTAACATAAGCAAGGCCTTCCCTAAGAGACTCACCTGTATGGCTGCATATGCTGAGCCAAAGTCTATAAGTACTGTGCAGCATTAATGGTGCAATCACAAATGTGCAAGTTGACCGTGCTGTGGGCACTAATTCACCCCGATTTATCGGTGATGCTGGCTTTATGAAATGTGTAGTGATAACACTGCAGATGGTCATTCTTGTCTTTAGCTTGAACACAGCAGCATCCACGATTTGGAACAAAATCAAAGCGGGACAAGGTTTTCCACTTAACCTGAGTCTTTCTTAAAAATGCTCAGGTTCACAGACGGTGGCAGGATGTCTGGACCTTGTTTATCTGTTTCTCTCTCTCTGCATGGCACAGATTTGCATTAACACCTGTAGATGCAAAGATGAACTGTGTTTGCTCACAATGGTTGTGTTCCTGAGGATTTCCTGGAAGTGAGTCCATGCAGTGCTTCCACTGCAGAAGACAAACGTGAGGTTTTAATATTATGGCATCTCAGAGCGCGGAAATCAAGGGCATTCAGTGCTGTTTTTTGGCCTTGTTCCTTGCAAACACAGATTTCTCTGAATCTTTTAAAGATGCAGATGATAAAATCCTCACAGTACAGTTCAAACTGACTGTCTTTAAAACTGAGCTTTTTTTTTTATTGCTACAGTTGCAGACTCCACCTTTGGACTTCTTTAAATACTTGCAAATTGATGCAAATGTTCTGAAACTCATCTTCGACACAATATTTATATGAAACCAGGCTTCAGGAAACATAATCTCATTGTTTTAAAGAGAGGCGCATGCAGTGTTGTGTCAACCAGCTCAGCTGCAGCTCCACGTGATGTTGCTAATGATGCATTATTATTATTGATGCCGACAGAACTTTTAAAAATGCATTCACCACATCAGATAGAGTGAAAATACCCAAACTCTATATTTATCCATTTATACCAGCTGATAGGATGACAGGGGGGAAAAAACTCTCCAGCTTCATTATTACTAAATAGGAAAATTTGCTTTTAAATGTAAAAATCTTAACACAGCACAAAGTGGTGTAAGTATGTGTTACATGTGGCTTTGGGAGGCTAAATAAGGAGATTAGAGAAGGAAAATAAGGAACTAGGAAGCACCACCCAGGTCATAAGAAGACATCAGCTGTTGAAAAAGTATGCAAAAGTTTCATTATTTTTTGTGAAGCTCTATCTTCTCTCCTGCTTTCCCTCATGCGTGTGACCACAGAGCTTCTTGCCCCTCACAGACAAGATTAACTTCTAATATGTTCAACATGATCCAAAAGTGTAAAAACTGTCAGAGAGACCTTTAATCTGCCTATGGAACAAAGCCTTTTGTACAAGGACTTACCTGACCTTGTCACTGCAAGTTTAACTTGCTGTCTGTTAGGCAATATAAAGCCCAAGCCAGTGCTTCTCTTCCACCCCCTCCCTCTAAGTCTTTTTCCCTCCCGCCGCCTCGGTCTCTCTCTCGCTTGCTCGCTCTTCCTATGCACAGAATGGGGGTGTGTAAGTACAGCACCAAATGCTGTGCTAATCCCTGTTTCTCTGAGATGGCCAATAGTAAATCCGAGCCCTCTGTAAACCAATCTCAGAGTTTTTTATCTTGATTTATTAGATTACGTGGCCCGGGTCCCTGAGCCCATGCTACACATACTAATCCTAATCGGAATAGACAAGTATTAGGCCAGTTCAAGGGGAGCTAAACAGCAGCAGTGGCCAACTTTCAGTAAGAGGGAAACTACAAGCTTATAGGCTTGATGGAGCTTTTTATCCTTTTTCCTTTTTTCTCTACTTACATTAGCAGAATGAGTGTGTAATTAAATACATAAATCCTGACACACCAACCCTCAAAAGGCCTAAAAACCACTGAACCCCGTCCAGTTTGGCTTTCTTTTCCCTGCACAATGAAGTTACTGAGCCAAGCCCAATCATTTGTATTTTTCTCAGATTTTTAACTGTGAGCAAAGCAAACATGAAAGTCCCATTGAAAACAACTGCAAGAATTAATTTTACATCTCAGTGAATTCAAGGCAGTGTTGTCAAATTATAAGCAACAGGGCTATGTAACTAATTTCCCTTGGTCCAGAGACCTTAAGTAATTTTCATCTGCGATAATAAATCGCACATAATTAGTAAGGTGTCTGTCCTCTGTTTGCCTTTTGCCACTAAAACACGGTCACATTATTGTTACTAACTTTAAACTGGTATGAAAGGATAGTTTCAGGCATGCTGCAAATTGCTGGTCTCACACTGTTTTGAACCAACTCAGCCACTGTGGATGGCAAGTGGGTTAGGCTGGATGGAGTCCATGTGACACATGAGGCCAGGGCTGGGGAACATTAAGAAGTGTCTGCTTGTACACTAATGCTGGTGGCAGCTGTTAGTCTGCCAAAAACTGCAGCAGCAGCAGCAAGGATATCCTGAAATACTATTGAAAACCGCTAAACCTCCTCCTCGCTGATGTAAAGCTATACAGCTGCTCGGCGCCAGTACAATCACTGATCAATCTGGGAAAGTTAAAAATGGAGCCAGGTTTGTGGACTAAACATGCTGCTTTTCAGCTTAGAAGGTCAAAGTGGTGATCTCCAGGGAACGCCGAAGACTAATTTTGCTGTATTTTAGAAAGTTTGTTCAGCAGCCAGAACAAATGCAACATATGCTTACGCATCTGTGTGTCTGCGCCGCAAACGATGCGAGCGCGTGTCTGGTCGTGTATTTCTATCTCTGCGAGAGTACGTGGAGATTTTTTGAGGCATCACCGGAGCGCAAAGGTTGCCCCTGCCCACTGCCCTCAGGGGTGACAGGGGAGCTAAGGGAGATGTGACAGCCATGTCTGCTCCCTGTATGTGTTTGTTTGCCCCTGAAAACGAGACACCAATCTCACTCCAGCCCCCTGGGCATGTTTAGCTGTGCCTCCACCGCACCGCCTTCATCTGATACAAAGTGGAAGTCCACCCGGTAATAACATGCATCTCCGCTGGTGGGGTGAAAGTGGATACATATACACTTCAGAGCAAGAAAAAAAAAGAAGTTGACTGATAAATCCCCCCTTCTATTTCAGCTGAAAACTGAAAATTTTCTGCATTATTACGATAAGTAGTGTCAGGACGCAGCAAAGCACACTTTGAAGTAGTATCGCTATAAAAAGCCTAACATAGCATGTAAAGTGTTATGCGATGTTAAAAACATGATCCACTGCTTCTTCATGCCAAATAAAAGTGAGGAATGAATTTCCTTTGCACTTGTGTTTTGTCCTTAGACCCAAGAGTCACCAAGTGTACTTTGCAAGGAATATTCATTTCCTTAGGATGGCCTCGTCAGCCTTGTGACCCAATCCATATCCATTCTGTCCTGTCTGCCCTCCCCAGTCACTGCCTCTTTTCTGTAAGTGGCAGATATTTCACCTGCCTATCAGTTTCCCTTTAAACGTGCTGCTATATGCAGGAAAGGCACCCATATAGGGTCACTGACTGTCCTCTACAGGCCCTCTTTGAAGCTACTATCTGGTCGTCTCTACTTCCCCTCCTTCTTCTATCACTCAAATTACAGTGTGTAGAGGTCACTGGTAGAAATGGGTCCAACAGAGCTGATTAACTTTGATCTAGTTTTACATATTATTGGGATGGAAAAAGTACAAGCCTTGGGAGGCTCATGACTTAAAAAGCGGATCATAAATTTAGGCCTCCCTAATTTATATTTACAACGGGGAAATAGTAGGCTTCTTTAATTTTTCTCCAGTGCCTGGAACAGAGCCTAGAAGATGTTCTGCAATGTTGTGAATGCCTGACTAGAGCGCACACTGTATTAGTAAGAGTTTGCTTGTGTATGCGGTCCACAGCAAAAGGCAGTTTACTAGCAAATAATAGGAATCAGATCATTTCCATGCAGAAATGTGCAGCGGGAAGGAAAGCAGCTGCTTTGACGTGAGGAAGGTAGGAGGAGGTTAAAAGGAGTCAATGGAGGCTAAAGAGACAGCAGGTCTACCGATGACAGAAAGAGTGGCCAGGGACTGCAGTTCAGGACTTCTGGAAACCACATCAAACAGACTATGGAGCGCTGCCAAGATGAACACACACCAACTGTTGCAAAAAAGGAACGCGAGAGAGGAAGAGGGGAGGGGGGACAAGTGGAAAAAGGACAGTTTAGTTTAAAAAATAGAGGATACAAAGATAGAAATGTAGGGCCAGAGAATGGGGAGAAAAAGAGAGACGGATGTTGCCACAGAAAATCCAATCCATCAATATTAAACACAGTATCATTTACACTTTCTTAATGCTGCATCTAAGTTCCTGTGTGAATCTACTTCACATAGCACTGGTGCTTAGTATTTTCCACTGTTCCTCAGAATGCTTTCTGATCATGAAAAACAATTTTATGATAAAGTAATAATTTAGCTTAATTTAGTTTTAGTTTAATTTGGTTTATCGTGGAGCAAAATAGTAACCATTGGCTGGATCCAGCGTCTCATATGGGGACTCAATCCACTGTTAAACTTGGTAATTCTAGTTATATATTAATGAGATATCGAGTATTGAAATAAATGAGAACAAGAGTGGAATTAAAGTAAAAGAAGTGGCTGCAGATATGCAGGTGTATGTATGAGCGTTTTCAGGTGGGAGGCGTGCAGATGATCAAATACATTTTTCTCTGTGGGTTTTTAACTATGTAGGCTTACTGATATGTGACCAAAAACATAATAATTTTTTAAAATGTTGCTGCTGAGTTATTACAGCAATATTTGGTTAGCTTATAACTTGATTTCCAATGAAAATATGACATTTTAAAGTCTGAGCAGTACAAAAAGAAATGTCTTGTTAACTCTTACTAGGTGAAAAAACGAGGCCGGTCAAGCTAAAGAAAATGTATCATTAAAATTTGATATTAACCATTCTTTATCTAGAACTTTTCAAATGTAAGCATTTCTTTGGCCTTGTCTCAAGTCACAATGTTTTGTACTTTTAATTTGCACTCAAGCCTGCTGATCGCATATGACTTTATCATTGGTCGGCTGCTAGTGGGCATCCCAGGCTCTGGTTGCCTAACCTTTTAACGTATTTATCCCTCTGCCATATGTGATTCAGCGACTCTCACCGGTAGTCGCTTCAGTCACTCGGCTCAAAGTTGGACTCGCGCGCTTTGCGCCGCCAGAACTGAGTCGCCCGTCGTTATTTGAAGTTGTCGAATGTCACCGTCTTTCTATGATTCGTGGTTGCCATGTAGTAGCAAATCCTTTCATGTGTGGACGCCCCTTAAAAACTGATGCTAGCTAACAACCTAACATGTTATTTTATGAGACATTAACATTACATGCGTTGTGTTGTGTTGCCATTCGTACCGTGCTTGATTTCAGGAAACACCCTGTCTAAATTTAGAAACAATGCAAATAAATTCATCATGGTGCAAATGTACTAGTGTAAGTATCCAAATTTAAGGAGTGTCTGTCATACAGCACACATATTGAAATTACTAAGGGTCAGTTTAAATTGAAAACATTTTATACATGAGCAAAATGAAGAAAATTGGAGGATTGAATGTAAACTTCTTTTTGACTACATTAGTAATTAATATCATTAACCGGGTTATTTCAGGGTTCTGCATGACTACTGCAGTTATGTGGTGTCTGTGTTTGTTTCTATTCTAACAAAACGAGTAATTCAGGGCAAGTCTTCTTTCTGTTTTGACTAAGGCTTCTACATATTTCAACTGTTACCCAGAAGAAAATAGAACGATGACAGGAAAAGCTATACAAAGAATCAACAAAGTTTAATGCAATAGCTTCATTATTTAACACGATGCTATCAAAACTGAGGCTGATAAGGCACTATAAATATTCTACAGCGCTTTAAGCTGTTTAGAAGCGCTACAACTGGCCTTATTTATACTATCTGCTCTATTATTTGTAGTGTGTCCAGAACCCCCGCACCCACCCACCCACTCTACAAGCCTGCAGTCAGGCCCCGTTCTCAGGGCTATCAGAAACCAGCCACTTGTTCAGCACCTGACTAATACCCACTATAATGTCACTTCTATATTTGTATCCTGCTAATCTGCTCCCAGGCTCCAATCTTTTCCACTTTCTTGCAAATTTATCACTAGACTGAAAGACTGCTGCCAGATCCTAAGTGCCTCACCCTTTTAAATTAAATAGTGGCATTTGTGATAAAGCCACTAAATTCCTTATCTAGCTGACCTGAAGAGTCTTTCAAGGCAAAGTGTCACTTTTCCTAAACTGGAGCACTTGTGACGCCATACACCCCACCCTATCCAACTGCCACACAAACGCAGACACGCAGGCAAGCACACACCCATGGACTGTCAGTTTTCTTGTCCTTTTCAAGGACAGGATTGGGAACAAAACACAAGTGAGGCTTGTTGGGGAACAGACAAGTGCTTTTACAAACGTATCTATAAATAGGCAGGTTGTGGTTGTTTTCATTTACAATGTAAATGTAGTTTACCTTCTAAACTAAGATGTCTTGTTCTTATGGTAACTAATCCGTAACTGGAATAACAGTTTTGAGGCTTGACTATCATGTGACCAAAGAGCAAACTTAAACCATAATATTCTTAAATAGACAGTAACAGAGGTTTGGAGGACATGTTCCCAATATTCTGTCACTTCCAAGATATTACAGCTATAGAATAATATAGAAATGATTAAGATACATAAGTTATCCAGTTACTCTGAGGCAGTAACGTGTGTCTGTGTATGCCGAGCATATTCAAAGCCCCACATATTTTTACCTTAACTAATTCAACTAAACCCATCTTAAACTATGCAAAACCTTCTTAATTGGTCTCAGAGAAGAAGTCACGGCCAGCAGCTCCAACTTAGGTTATCTTGTCCTGTGCCTGGACTCAAAGAAACACTCGCCTTGTCAATAAATTTTTGTACACTTCCTTCCCATTGTGGATTCATGACCTAATAAGGCACTGTCTGAATTCTGGGGTTATTTTGAGTTTGTGTGATAATGCTCACTCTAACTTTGTCCCGCTTTAGAGATTCTAACAGGAGGCAGCCAGGAACTTTCAGATGATGGCAGTTTGATCAGATAAAGGAGAGAGCTTAAGGTCTTTTTTTAAAACTATGTTTAATAAAACTACAAATAATCATAAAATTGACATCAACTATACTAAGTATACTCAGAATAGTATTAGTAAGTAGGTGGCAGCTACACAAATATAACAGGACAGAATAATCAAAGAAAATAATCCAGAGTGCTTTCATTGTTTTCACCAGCAGTGCTGCTGTTTTCATGCATACATGTTTTTTGGCCTTTTCTCGTGTTTCTAATCTGTTTTTGATAGGGTGAGATGTGACTTCCTATCCAAGCCGCTTCTATTGTTTTCCTGCGTTTTTAGAGGAATGAGGCTAAAAACAAACTGTTCCTATGTAGAAGGTCAAACAACATTGTTATGAAACGAAGAAAATGAGACTAAAGGTAAAAGCGCACGACCAACAGGGCATTCCTGTTCCAGAGCCAGGACCTGTAAACACCACTTTGTTGATCTGTAATTAAGAGGAAGAAAATCTTCACTTTAGCACTGTGGGCTTCTCGCAGTGATACTTCCTCTTAGTCTCAGTCTCTTGTGTTTATTTATCAGTTTCTAAAACTGTACGCTGAAGGACTCCTTGATTATTTAGACAAGACACAGGAGTATTTCCTGGGCCAACAGAGTGAAATCTCTGATGCAGGGCTCCAAGCAGGCAGCTTGCTTAATACTTGACCCATGACCTCTCCTGGGTAATAATGCCTCTGTATCTATCCTCACACACGTAGCGGCACAGAACAATCACACATTCAGATGCCTGGAGAGGTTTCACAAAGCCGAGAGAAACGTAGTCGAAAAAGTTCCTATTTCTAGCGACTCTTATGATTTTTTAGGTCATACTTGATCAAAAGCTTTCATTTATAATGTCGAAATATTAATATATTGAATAAAGAGAGCATTAACTTTGGGAACACTATACATCTCCCATCCAAAAGTCGCTGATCTTTGGAAAATGTTTTGCCCTTCTTTCCTTTCACCAGAACAGAGCCACAGGAAATCAGCTTTTAGCACTTTAAGCAGCACTTCCAGACATCTAGATTGCCCTCTGTTTAACATCTCTGGCATTTTCCATTTTCTTCACATTTTTTTACACTACACACATTCACCCCCACAGCTGTTCCTCCCTTTAGTCATACTCACTTCACACAATTCAGAAAATCTGCCATAAAGTCAAGCAACTGCAAGCTGAGAACTGCTCGCAAAAATAAAGGGCTCTCAGAATAGATAAATAAAATCTCTGTTATCCAGCTGCCCTCCCTAAATCACTCTCAAACCCTTCAACAAGTGGTCACAAGCCGGGGCAAAACAGACTCTTTCAATAGCACATGACAACCACAAAAGAGGATTCTGTTAGATTCCAAAACTGATTGCTTAAGTTTTACAAGTAAAAACTGGGCTGATTCTGTATCTTTGAACATAATTACAGTATGTCCTTGTATCATCCTTCCTGTTGGTAAAGTAACCGCTTAGTGCCCTGCATACATTCCTGGGAATAAAAAAAAAAGAGAGCATTCTGAAAGAAGGGAAGTGGGAGGTTTGTCAGGCTTATTTTCAGTCAATATTTTAGGACTTTGGCTTTTGTGAGAGAGGAAACTGGCTGTGAACACCCATAAGCAGAAAGTCACACTTTCCCCACAATTCACATATCCTCCACGGTATAGATGCTCATATGGACGGAAGTTACAAGAGGTTAAGAACGGTAATAGCCTGATTGTTTTCTTTTCCACTTTTCTTAAGCGAGACTAAATCCCACAGATACACGGCCTGCCAAACTGACCGTGTTTTTACTGTTTTGGCACTCGGATTTCTGCAGAGCAGCCTCAAACACAAATTCATCTCCGAAGGCCCAAACATTCGCTTGCAGCCGCAGCACAGCACAGCATAATTTGCCAGAAATACTCTACATGTGCTGCTCTGAGCTGACCAGATTTTCAACCAGCTGCTAATATTACACCATTTCAGCTTTTCTGGCGATTGATCAAATAAGCTCAGAACACTTACAGCGCAGAATAATGGAATTGCTTTGAGTGAAATTCAAACGGCTTTCAAGTAAAATGCCTACTTTATTGCACTCGCTCAGTCTTTCAACAATACTTAAGGATTATCTTTTCATAAGGGTGTCAAAGCTTCTCAAATGTTAAAAGAGGTTTCACAGAAACGCTTTCTATTATGAAACGTGGTTCAAATAAAGCCGAAATACCCACTTCTTCACTTCTGTTAAGGTGTTTGTGACCAGGCACACAGCATACACAGAAGCCACTGCACAAGCACTGGTCCCTGTGATTTAATACAGCTAACAGTGGTCAGACTCACCAAGACAATAAATCCACAGTCAGCCAAGGGATGGTCTCAAAAATCCCTACAATAAGGCTACAGATAAATGCCATTTTGTGCTGACTGCATTGTCTGCTTGCCTCTATTCTGGTAATCTGTGTGCTACATGCTCTTGGTCACCTTGACTTTGGTTGCCATAGTGCTCAACACAAACATATCCCCACCCAGAAATACACCAAATAAGGCTTGGGGGAAAATCTCATAATCAGACGGCACAGAGGGAGAGGCAGATATAACCTTAAATATATTGTAAACAGGTCAAAGCTATTCCTTTGTGTACATATCCTGTGCATGCAAGAGGTTACCGGTGACACACACGCACACAGTCTGGCTAATTAGTATACAACAATAATTGTCCTAAGCTCAGCTATTGTTGACTCAAAGAAAATGATAATTGCACGGGCATCAACAAAAAATAAATTGAAGTTCTTTAGAAGAGAGAGGTCTTTGAGGACAAGTCTGTTTGTACCAAAAATGACCTTTAAACACCTTCCTCCAACACAGAGGAATCAGGCTACAAGAAGGCAGCCATCCTGTCTAGCTGTCGACCCCGGCAGATGTGAGTTCTGAAGAGTTCAAAAGAATTCTGCATGGGGGCACCGCCATTTACATAATCCTCCAGATATATTCCCCTGCAACCTAATCAAATTATTCACAAGTCTAGCCCCTAACTATGTAGACCATGCGATACACAGCCTTTCCATTACCAGCCTCTGTGTCTTAATCATATCGAAACAACCAATGTCACTTTTCCCTTTAGAATGGCCAACAGACACAGCAAACAAAGCATGACTGTGTCTGACACACAAAGATTTCAGACAAACAACATCCTTCCCTCCGTTGTCCACTTTGTTTGGCGTTTCTTATTGTCCTGGGATTTTATTTACTTGTGAAGAACAGAGTGCACCAAGAGAAAGAGAATTTTATCACTGGAAGTACACAATCTTAAGACAATAGCACATTATGTTCAAATGATGCTTTCAAGGGAAGTTAGCTGTTGGAGTAATTAGCAGGGCAGAGTCGGAGCTATTGAGTATAACTTTGAAAGACAACTGCAGATGACACGAGGGATTTTGATAATCACGGGGTTGGGTCCCTCAAGGCCTAATCCGAAAAGGAGATAAAAACAGAAGTGCTGATTCAAATGCAAGTATGAGTTATGCAGAAATGTCGAGCTCGAAAATATGGTTCTTTACATTGTGCAATTGCTTATACCATTTGTGGTACATTCCAGCTTTCCGGACTGGTTGTACCACTTCTGTTTTGCGGTGCAGTGCAAAAGAAAGAACATTTAATGTCCTACAAATGAATAAAGTCGCTCCAATATCAGATTTGAATCCATGATGACATTAAATGACATGATATACGATGAAAGAGCTCTACTGTTTAATCCAATTTGTTTGTTTGTTTGTGTGTGTGGGTGCGTGTGTGCGTGCAGAACAGTCAGGAGACACCTCTGGGCACAATTCAGTTCAATTACAGTAATACCAAGTTGTATGAGTCCACTAATGAATCAAGTTACGGCTAACATCTATGTTTTTCCAGACTCACAAGTTATATAGTGTGTGGCTTTACATGTCAACAAAAGTAGACAACAAGCATGAATGCTTCACAAACATCTCTAACCCAGCAACATAGTCCAGCTAGTCAAAACTGCCATTTGTTTCAGTTAGAATAATTACTAGAAAAGTGTCCGTGCAGACTTCAAGTTGTATAGACAAAAGTATTGGGCCACCTACACATTACACCAGGGGTGGGGAAGTCCAGGCCTCAAGGTCCGGTGTCCTGCAGCTTTTAGATCTCACCCTGGGTCAACACACCTGAATCAAATGATTAGTTCATTACCAGGCTTCTGGAGAATTTCAAGGGATGGTGAGGAGGTAATTTAGCCATTTAAATCAGCAGTTTTTGGATCAAGGACACGTCTAAAACCTGCAGGATACCGGCAGTTAAGGGCTGGAGTCCCCCAACCCCTGCATTTCACCTGCAGGAGCATGAAGCTCCCAGTGCACTGTTTTTGTGTTGATGTTAATGCCAGAGGAGGTTTGGAGCTCTGCAGCGACTGAGTCACCGTAACTGTTATGCACTACTACTACGCCTCAGCCCTCAGTGACCCGCTGTGTAACTTTACGTGGTCTGCCACTTCGCGGCTGAGTTCCTGTGGTTCCTAAACACTTCCACTTTGCAGAAATACCACTTACAGTTGATGGCGGAATATCTAGGAGGGAAGAAGTCTCGCAAACTGACTTCTTGAAATGGTGACATCCTATCACAGGATCACATTCAAATTCAGTGAGTTCTATCGAACAATCCATTCCTTCACAAATGTTCATAAAGGTGGACTGCATTTCCATGTACTTAATTTTATACCCCTGTGCCAAGAGGATTGAAAATACCCTTCAAAGAGTAAGACAGAAAGGTCCAATATTTTGCCCATTTTGGATTTTGGATGTAAAATGTGATAATATTTGAATTTTTATCACATTAGAAAAATGTGATAAAAAATGTGACATGTTTTGTCATTTTTCAACCAACAAAGTCAAATGAGTTTATCCTCAAGTTCAAGCTAATATTTATGTCATATTTGAATTCAAAATTTCCTCAGAGCGTTCCAGAGAAATGTCCAGTCTATTCTCTGGGAAAATACTGCGTGACATTTCATCCGAATTCACTAAAAGGCATCAGTATTTTAGGCACACACAGTCCTATGCAAATTTAGAAAACCAAACTGACGAGTTTGCTTTCTCACGCGAGGTAAGCCCTCTCTGGACATCAACAACTTTTAGGAAGTTAAAGCAAAAGTGTTAAAATTAGCCAAAGCTGTTGCCAATGCTCGGCACGGGTGCGTTTCATGGCTTCCCCGATCACAAAATGTTACTGGAAGTCTTCCAGTAACAGCTACTTCAACTGCTTGATGAACCCGGGAAACCACTGACATGATAAAGTCATGGAGATAATTTACCCATCATTTCCTGCTTGTTTCTGACTGCATGTCTGATTTCTAATATGACATAACTCCACATCTAACCACAGAGACTGAATTTCTATATGTTCATTTTGTGGTTGTATTAGTGCGACCTCTAGATAAACCTCCAATAAATGCAACCAATCAGTCACTGTCTGGAGCTCTGTATGATTTCCATGTTGCAGGAGGCACAGATAATTTTCCTTGTCTTGTTTTTTAAATCAAATTTGCTTTTTCAGTTCAATAACACAAAAACTGCAACATTACAAAAAAGTTTCTCCTGTTCCAAAACCATAACACACATGATCTCGTTGCTCCTTTACCGCATCTGGCTTAGCATTGTTTGAGGCTGAGAAACATCATCCCATTGTTAATCAGCCTGTTTTTGCTTTGTGTACGATATGCTGCCAGGGGGTAAAGGGTTAATGGATCAGCCAAAGTTTACATCCCATATGCGGTCAATTTTCAATGACTTCTTTTCCCACATTGAAATAAACTATTTTATGTCTCCAAATATGCAGATCATTTTGCTTAATGAAAGATGCTTGACGTCTCAGATCCAATTAATATGCAAATGTAAGTGAGGATTTATTTGTGACATTCTGTATGGGTGAGAGAAAACAAAAAGGCTTCTTAACAGTAACACTAATTGCTGTGACTGATTGTCACATATCATCATTCACTCTGAATCTTCTAAATACCAAAATTCTGATAAAAATTCTCACATGCACGTGGTTAGATATATTCATTTTTCTTTGTTTATTGGTTTGTTATTGCTCTACAGTGCACTGCGTCTTGTTTTGGCATGTTGACAGGGGATGCTTAACCAACCAACAATCTCTTACCCGCTGCAGTCTACATAAAATAAATAAATAAATACGTTCAACACATAAATAATCTTTAACTTGCGTTGAGTTTAATGTTAATTTTTTCATTTAATGTTATAAATTAAATCAATTTGATTTTTATGTAAGAGCTGTGAACACGTGCAGTACGTTCAAGTAGAGAACGGCGCATTTTTGGTGTATTTTGACTTTTACGACGCACCGTACATTGGACAACAAATTAAAATGCGTTAAGACTACGGCTACTGTGGTTCCTTCATCTGATTACTCATTACTGCTTTGTAAAACAATACTGTGAAAAGGCTGTACTAGCACACATGTCACATATACAGACTTTATGGCTTTCACACATCCAATCTCTATTCCCACTGTATGAAAAGCCAGACTCATGCAATTCATCTTTGATGTGGAAAAACCTTCAATCAGTGATGTATTTATCACTGTAAAATAAAATCAATAATGTAACTCAACTATTAAAATCCTTTAATGGATGGAGCAATATACTTAGCTGTTTGCATCATCCTCAAGCTTTAATGCCAGAGGCACTATAGAGAATAGGACTTACATTTCAAGAACCGTAAAGCGTGAATGACACCTATTGTTACATATTGCTTAAATGTACAGTAAATATTAAACTGACAAATTTGTCCTATACAGGACTTTTAAACCAGTGAGCGCTCATCCAGAAATACATTTGTATAACACACGGTAACTGATTTCTTAAACATAACAGAAAATTATGTCTGTGTTCATTGCTTTAATGAACAGAAAACCAAATAATATATAAGTGCATCTCTGGGTTTTTTTTTTTTAAAGTACAATGATTTAGTGCACTCTGATCGAGAAACACATCCGGGGCTGTAAAAACAACAATCAGCCACTTTGGATTAGAAGCCCATATGTCCTTTAACAACCAAAAAAAAAGATGCTGACGAGCAATAAGGTAGGCAAAATAAAATGATCCACTGACATTGCCTCTAATGCTTTTAATCTTCTGGTGATATCTTTATAGCTTGCTACGTTGCTTTGTAAGGCAAACAAACCTCCCCGTCTGGCGCGGTGTTAGTTCAAAGGACAGCTCTTGGATCCAGATTTTTTGAGTAGCTGCTTCACCTGTTACATGGAAATGAAGGTTCTTTGGTATATTTTTAACTCCAGTTTTAGGCTCAGTGAAGGAAATTCAGCTTAGTTTTGCAATTGTTTGGGATTTTATCAAGTTTAGTGAAAACATACAGATCTGGCTAATTGGGCAAAATATATTAGTTTAAAAGATTGTTGTTTGAAATCTGGCGACAGTGCCAAAAAAGTCTCACTCGTTGTGTGCTAAGTGATTCAAAATGCTACAAACTGCCTGAATGATAAAAGTGACGGGAGAACAGAAGTTGGAATTCCATCCAACAGACTTTATTAATGTATCCTGAAATGTGGGAGTTTGCTAATGTGTCACATTAATCCAAACTTAATGCTGATACCCTTTTAGCATTTGGTCATTTATAGTTTTTTGTAAACAAAAATGTTGTTTCGGTTTGTTCGCTTCCTTTTAATCCGAGCACTTTTCCCCAAAAGTATTTCAAGTATGAAGCAATTTCAAGTATCACGTTGCAAATTCCTTATCCTGCTTCCGGAAGAGGGAAAGTAACATTAGATACTCTGGCCTACAAATCAGCGAAATAACTGTACTGCATGGTACACATTCGCCACTATAGATAGGCCAAGCATATTCATACCCAAAGCTTAACAAGACTCTGCAAAGTCTTGAGCAAACGTATTGCCTGTGTCTGAATCTGTCAGTGTTTGTGTGTGCACTTGATGTCTGTTTGCATGCCGACCTAGCCTCAGATTGCTGTTTGAGGATGTAATTGCTCTGCTCCTCTCCTCCTCGGAGTGGCCCAGGATGGATCTGCGCGGGCTGTTTAGCAGTCAATGGCCGGTGCAGATTGTAAACAGATCTCCCATGAATTGCGGGTTTAGCGGTTTTGTGAGTCTCTAAACAAGGTTCTACCGATAACGCCATTCTCTCCCTGACAAAATCAGCCACTTTGCTGCAAGGGTGTGATTTGAGAGGTGCCAGTCAATGTGATTGACACTATTAATCCCCCACAGGAGCGAAGAGGTGGAGAAAACAAACCATGCCCTTATAGAAAACATGTCCCTGTTTAAATCCTACTTTGGGTAAATATTTCACCTATCCATCTAACTGTGCAGAAGAGTCAAGCATGCCCTGGTAGGTGGGAAAGAGTTTCAACTGCATTGCTGACTAAAAAGAAACAAACAGACAAAAAAAGTTGCAATCTTAGCATAAGTAACAACTGAACACCCTCACACACATACATACACATACACAAGCCCAGTCTCTTAAATGATCTGCACAAAACCTATGAGAAGAATATCCAGCGTGTGCTTTCTAGCTCACAAGCTCATGCATGAAACTTAAAACTGAAATGTGAGTGTTTCTCTTTGCTTTCCAAAATCACTCTTGATTTGTATGCTGTCATCCTGATTAAGACCTGAGACAGTTGCACAGCCCTGACATACAAAGCACACTGTGGCTTTTCAATTATAAATTAAGCTCTGCTGGCCAGTAGGAAAGCAAGTCATCAAGCATTAAGCACACATATTAATTTTCAAAGAACTAGTGGTAATGGGAACATCTTGGAGACAGTGGCGATGACTTGTCTGAAGCTGACAGGACACTCATATTAAATACTTAACCATAGTGGGCGAAAAAATCCTTTTGTAGACAGTTTTTAAACATGCATGCACCCTTACCCATAATGTACAGTGTCAGTGCGAGAAAGTATTCAACGTGACGTCACAAGTCAACCCATGTCTAAAAACCGAACCGCTGATGGAAAATTTTAATTTCATGGGAAACGCTGCGGGAGCTACGATAAGACTAATAACAGAAGGGAGACAAACACTGCAGAGTCCACCGTGCAGTTTGCAAAGCTTTTTGTTTCCGTGATGTGTTTGACGAAAGTACAGAAAAAAAAAATCACTAATGAAAATTACAATTGCAATTACAGGCCAAACTCTTTGATGTAATCTGGATTGCTTTCAATTATATCATAATATTTCAGCAATTAAATCAAGTATCTTTACAAAAGGCAAAGTGGCCTTCTGGACAGATTTTAATGTCCCCAGTTCCAGTTAAAACTATAATTCAATAAATAAAGAGGTCCTAGTCACAACAAGCGGTAAAATGTGATACGGGAAATCTGAAAATGCCAGCAAACTTTTTTTTCTAACTTAAGGGGACTAATCATTTAATTAACCAGAGAAAAATCAATCACCGGATCTGAAACAGCAGCAATTTTTGTTCACCAGTCGACCTGTATGATGGGCTAAAAGAATATATGCACTGCACCAGACTATATGTGCTGTCTGTACATGTGCAAACAAGCCTAGCTGTGAAGTTACCCAGTGCAGTACAAGCAGAACCACGTGTTTGCTGTTCTGTCCATCTGTCCATATTGTAAACAATAACTGTGACTTTTAGACTTTTACCAAAGTATAAACATGCTGTGCAAAAAGCAAAAATGGTACCGAGAGCTTCCTGAGTTTAAGCACTGCCTAATGATAGAGTTATTCTATATTAAACACATTCAGCAGTCGTATAATTCCAGTAAAGGAACAAAGCTGAAGCAAGCGCACGCACTCTATCATTTTTTTCCTAACAAACGATGTAAAAATGGTCCATTATAACGAGGAACAAAGAGGATAGACCCCATGTTACAGCCAACCCCTCACTGATGCCCTAGTGACTCGGCCAGCCACTCTCCCAAGGCCTACTCCTTGATTAAATGCATAATCCACTACTCCCCATCCCCAATGATTTAGTGTGCCTTTAAATCAGCTTGCGCACACATAAAAACCTCAAATAAAAATCACCAAGAAAAACCATTGCACTCTAACTGTTCTATTAAAATGATACCCAGCCCAGCCTTTCTTCTCTGCAATAGCGTTTATTCCACATGAATGCATATCTTCATTTTTTTCATAGGTATGCATATAAAATATTTAAAGTTTAAAATGTCACAGTTGAAACATCAAATGCGGGAGTCTCTTATTAATCAGCAAGGATTGAGGTTCTCTTTTAAGGTTATAACCCTTTGAAAGAGCAAAAATTACATTTTTGACCTTGAAGATGAGACAAACTCATAAACGTAAAATAATTTGCAGTTTAAAGGGGAAAGAGATATCGGTTACCTCAGCCAGCAGTGCTCTGGGTTGTCAGGGGAAGACCAAACAAGTCTCATTTTCATATTTACATCCAAGCTGTTGAGATTAATTTGAAATCACATCAAGAAAAAAAAGAAAAGAAACAAAACTCAGAGAAAACATCAAAAGGGCCAACTGTCAAAGTTTCAAATCCACGGGGCCCTAGCTATCTCCAGCGTGTGAAACGCAGACTTTTTTCTTGCAGTTTTATTAAATGGTGCATGACATTTTCATTACTCAAGGAAATTAAATTGACTAATTTTCTTACAAGCCCTGTACGTCTGCTATTTTAGGGAGGTGCACAGAAGAGAGCAATTGTTTCAACACCTACACAAAAGAAATGCAAACACGGATGAGCTCGGAGAAGAAAAGTGATTTCAAAGCTTTTAATGAGGAACTTTAGGGTTTTGCTCCTTTTCTTAAAACTGGGTTTTGATCACATCCCCAAGTGCTGATTACTGTTTGTTCATTCATTTTAGAGCCATGTACAGCACGGCGCGCTACAAACTGGAGCCTCCATTTTTCAATATATTGACTTTGAAACAAATTACAGCTTTCCAAAAATAAAAATTAAAAATGAAATATGATGCATTAAAAAATCCAGGTCGAGGTTTGAAGTGAGAACACACATTTACTTGAATAGGCTGGAGACTTAAATAACAACACGCTGCCATATTTATATATTATACATGATGATAAAATGATACATCTCAATGTAACTGTAAAGGTGAAACCTTTAACCCGTGGATACAGACTTTAACCAGAATTTGTGCTCATAATCCAAAAACAAGCCATTTGTTTTGTTAACACACAAACATATTCATCATCAAAATCATAACAATCATCATCAAACATGGTGTCACACTAAAGCACGGTTAGGGAGATGGCTCCAGTTAAGTATTAAAGATTTAATCCATAAAGAGCGACGCTTTGCTCAAACACGGCGAGGACGGCTGAGGAAAATATGGAGTCAGCCAGGACCTCGACATTGCCTCTTCTCTGGAGATGAAAAGGCTGATTACCTTCACCTCTCAGGGGTGTAAGCCACATGGCTGACAACATCATTGGAAAATAGACTACTGAGCTCCTCTGGGCCCTATAACAGCTTACATTTAATGTGGGGGGAAAATTCACACTAAAAAGGAGTTGACACCACAGCCATACTCTCATATTGTTGAATGCGTTATGAAGGAAGCCACTTATTTCTTGATGCTGGTTGTGAAACAGTGATGGCTGGAAAGGGATTTTAAAGACTGTGTAGATAATATACTGGCGGCGGGAGTTAAAAAGTGCAGTTTGAGTAATGCAGATTGCTCTCACTTACTTAAGCTGCATTTCTCCATTCATCTGGAAGATTTTTCCTCATAGAAAGAAAATTCACATTAAAGTTGACCTCAAGCGCTCATCTCGCAGCGGAGCCGTCCTGTGAAAGAATCTACAAAGACAAATTTGCTGATTTCCAAAAAGTATTTGCTTAATTTTAAACACAATAGCCGCTGTTCAAAGACGGAACGAGCGAAAACGAAAAAGTTGAAGCCAGAAAAATAATTCAAACCAAACGAGCGACTGTTTTTTATGTTCTCCACAGTGTTTCAGTGACACATTTTGAGTGCCATTGGATAAAAAAAAAATGACAATTTAAAAATGATATCCCAGTAATCCTCTGATGAATAAGCTGGAACCCTCTGTGTGACCTCTGTGTTCATCAACAGCAACCACAATTTAGTGGCTGCCTGAACTCTATTTCAAAGGTTACTGAATTAACTTAAAATTACTTACAATGCTATTAAAATGCTGAGCTCTTTTGTTGTGGCTGTAAATTAATTTAAAACCTCAGCAATTTGAAATATTCTGAGACATGTCAGGCGAAGAAAAAAAGAAAAAGAATGGCAGAAGTTGGGCTTTCTCAATGCTTTTGGCTTGGCAAATGCTTGTCTTGAATGATGAGAAAAAGAAATTGGGCTTAACTAGAAACATATGGTATTCCACTGGAGAGGAAGCCTTCGTAAGAGGATCATGGCTGCGTAATAAAAGGAGACAGGAAAAGGGCACGTGTGGCGGTTTGGGTTGATGGGGAGTTTTTTTAAGGCGAGCTGGAGCCAAAGTCTTTTTTTGAAAGCTGCATTGGTGTCCTACTCAAACCCTCTTGATCAGGACACAGAAAACTGAATTAATAACAGAACACTGCAATACAGACAGAGACCTGGACGCTCGCAGGAAAGCGGACAATGACAGTTATCCGTGGAAAAGCCAGGCGGTTACACAGAATAGTCAATTCAAAATTTGATCTTTTTTAATTTTCTAATTAAAAACAGTCACACTGGATGTAATGTTTGTACTATATGCGTTTTTTTAAAATTAGGATTTAAATGAATCTTGCTGATGTCGTCTCTATGTTCTATTTAATTGCCTTACCTTTAAAAAATGTTGGTGAAACAAATAAACACAATGACAATATTTTTTAATGTCCGATCTAATCCCAAGCATTTTCTGGCATTAAATGTTTTTGGCTTTGACTTTTTTTTAGCAGCCTGAAAGAAGTTAAAGGCCATTACAATCACCAATATCACAAATTATTTAAATCTTGTGTACCTAAAAACTGCAATTAATGGAAAGTCCACTTGAGGCTGGCTCCAACAGTGAATCGATCCCCCCTCATGACAACTGTAATGAGGATGAACTCTTATAAAACACACCCCTTTAAATTATATTTAAAGTCATATGTAGCTGAATGGTTCCGCCTTCAGTTGTAGTAAAAGAAACAAAGAATTCTGCTGTTTAGTTTCTTCAGGAAGTTCGCTTAAATTTAATTCAATTAAATTTTCAATATCACATAAAATTATCACTGGCATGTACTGAATGGGTGAAATCACCCATTGTTTTGTGAAGCTCCATTTTGAAGCATTGGATGTAGTTAGAGGCGGGTCTGACTGAAATTGCACACTCATTGGCTACTGACTGACAACTAGGCAAGTGAGCATAGGGTTTCATACCACAGCAATTTCTCCGTTTTGATATGATGAAGACTTATAAAACAGATATAATTTTTTTTACTCAGTGTGACCCAAAATGAGTGACTGAGTCCATAAACTCAGCAGGAGAGTATTTACAGCAGTCATCACAGGAAGCCGTTTTCCCATAAACTTCTATATGACCAGAAGTGTTTCTCCAATCACAACTATCACCATCTGATGGACTTTTAATAGCAAGCAGGTTTAAGGCAGTTCAGCACTAATGTAAATTTTCAACTCAGAAGCTTAAATTTATGTTTTATACGCTCTATGAAAAGTGTTAACCTCATTCTCCAACATCTAAATAAAAAAAAAATAATTAATATAAAAAGTATACGGTTAGAGTCTATGGTTAGTCCACTAGCCAATAGGTGAATCCACAGTGGCTACACTAACAAAAGATTTTTCCTTAGCCTTTTGGATTATCAAAGAAAAAGTTTATGATACTGACACATTTTGTTCAGCAACAAAATCTTCTCAAACTGACACCATCTTTAACCACAAATTAAATCCCTATTACGGTATGAACAACCTACACCAAGATCACATGGCCTCAGTGTCACAACCACAAAACTCATGTTTGGTAAAAACAGGAAAAGACCAAAAGGTAATAACTCATTTCTAGACTTTTCATTCCACTCTTTAAACATCTGTTAACCATTTGTGTTTCTGCCTTAACCACCGTTAAACCTACAAATAATTCATTAGTGGCAAATTTGGACACAGTGTTATGGTATTTCTATATATTAGTTTATACTAGCAAAAAAACACCCTAAGGTTGGTTTTTGCCAGGCCTGTGGCACTTAAAATTCTTCATTCTGTGAATTGGTCGTAATATATGGAAAAATCCAAATAACTGGGATTTATAACCTTTTTAAAAACATAACTGTATGTGTGAAGATGTTCATGCAGTTTTGTTCATGGCCATTAAAGAGCCCATGGGGTAGATACAGACATAAACAAACATATGCTGCAATCATTATATTAAGATTTGTTATTGACAATAACAAAAGTCACAATGTCTCAATCTTAATTCCCAAATACACCCAAGCCTTAGGCTGCTCTGTTTTTTTTTTCCATACGTTGAGAAATTCCAGTTTGTCCAGTGTCATATAATTAGTTGGTCTTTGATGTCAAAACTCCACAACTGGACACATATTTCTGTAAACAGCCATGGCTGTTTTAATGATTAATATCAGTCATGTTGCACTACCATGTAAATATCAACAAAAACCTTCATTAGTAGGTCAGTAGCTAAAGGGTCTTAGGCTTTTAGCTTACTGGTGTCTAGTTTGTAGTACTCAGCACTGGGGCATATGTCTGTGCTGTAATCACAACAACAATCTTTTACAGATTGCCCATAATTAGAAAAGCTCCTCTCCAAACCAGCTCCATGTTAAGAGCATGATTGCAGCCAAATTGAGCAGTAATTTGTATGATGTCGATGTGTGCTGTGTGAGGGGAGAAGTCTGATGTTTTAATGCCACTTTTATCAGGCCTGGTTAGCCTGCCTCATTCAAACTAAGCGCATGGACCTTCGGCTGAGACTGGGTAAAGAGCTTCTGTATTGTATCATAGTAAAACAGACATCAAGCTTAAATAAAAGGCTAGAAAAGGCAGAATGGGCATCCACGTTTTCTGTCCTCAGTGACCCCAAGAGACCCATCATGGATGCTAATGGAATCACTTGCCCTACTATTATACAAAAACCTAAACATCACCTGGCTGGCTGTGTGTGAAGGACAGATGCACTCATTATTATTCTGCAATGCTTATCAGGGCCGTGCTACTGAGCAGTCCAATAAAGACTGTCCAGTTACCGTACCACAGACATGCTAGCAAAGTAGTAAGGAAACTGGAAGATTTGGGGTATTAAAAGTATCGAAGTATCAGTGATTGTGATTTCATAAACTTTTCATAAACGATGCTCTGTAGAGATAAAACAACAGATGAATGAATAAATGAATGATTGTGTATCTACATTGATTTTATATAATCTTACAAAATCAGTTATGAATCAAAGTTAAGAATTTGAAGATAAGAAAAGGACAAATAAATATAAAATAATTCTATATTATGTTTAGTGAACATGGCAGTTACAGTATTAGTACACCTCTGGTAGAAGGTGTTTGCCATTATATAATGAGAAGTATAATATTTAATTATTATGCTACGTCATCCAATGTATTTTTAATTTAAAGCCACATATTACGTAACTAAATTCTTTGACAATTACAAAGCTCCGTATAAAAACACTAGGCTATAAAAATAGGAAACCCTTTAACAGACTGAAAAGACCGGGCAGTGACAAGCTGTATCAACACAGGCCTGAGAGAATGTCTCCTTCACCCACCATAATTACCGCTGCCAATCCAAAGTGATTTTATAATTCCAAAATCATGACACTTCACAAAGACACTGTAATTGCATTAGTATACTCTTTCAGTCTTCAAATGTCTATTTATTCATTTTTTCCAAGGACCTGTCCCGAAATATATCTGGGGGGTTTTTTTCTAAAAGCCACCTCATGAGAAGATGAGGAATTTTTCATGAAAACATAAAAATTTCCACTTGAGATCATCACCCACTCTCTACTCTCTGCTCTCAAAAACATCCCAGAATAGAGCAATGGCGTGGTATTAGATACTTAGAGCATAATTTTGAAGTCCAAAAGGAAATTTAAAGCCAATAATAGTCAATGAGGTGAAACCTCAAGAGTGACAGATTTACATGGCGTCCAAATAGATACAATTTAAAAAAAAAAGGAAACTTTTAGATCTATGCCGAGTTGCAGCTTACATCAATGTTTAACCAGGCTCACAAAATATATGTAGTGAAGACTCTGGACTTACAGAAAGTAACATTATGATGCCCTGTGTTTTTTCATAAACATGGAATCGATAGTTGATTTATAACCAAAAGCTGTTTTGAGATCACTGTGACATTGATCGCTCCATTCGTACCAGTCCATCCTTATGTCCATCCAAGTGGGCATGTGTGCCAAGTCTGACCAAAAAAACCCCAAAAACCCTCAAAGTATTCAAGAGAAGTGAGAAAAGGTGAGCTTAGTGGGCGTACAGTGTGACTTTTACCACAAAATGAAATTGGTGCCTTCTGGAAATGCCAAGCTCATGAGAATGGGATGAAACTGTCAGGTCAGGATGGGAAGGTACAGCTGTCACCTATCATTCTAAATGTTAATCTGCTTTAAGTGGACACTTGTTAAAACACACTGTGCTTGTTGAAGAGTGGCAGGGTTACATCCCCCCATGGCGCTCGGCAGTGTTTTCTCCCTCACTCTGGCCAACAAATTTGTCAGAGCCAAAGGTTACAGTTCACCACTGAGAAAATACATTCATGACAGGCTTAAGTTACTGAGGATGGTGCTGTTTTCTGCTTAGTGACTCCCAGTCAAATGATACCATAGCTGCACAGCTAGATAGTTGCTAAGGTCTAGCAGGCCTAGAGACTGGACGGTGACCCCCTGGAAACCTCTGGTTGCTAGGGAAAACTGTGTATTTGCAAACAATTGATGAGCAGTTGCTGGAATTTGCTGACTGTCATTAGGGGAAATCAGTCGCAAAGAGGGGTCTGCTCCAAAAACCTCCTGATGATTGATTTGGGCTCAGACGGCCACAGTCTGCACAGTAGTTTGCCAGCCAACCGCAGAGTGGTAGTGAAACTGTGAAAAGTGTGACAGTCTCCGTTTCTGGTGTGCATTGCACTCTTCACAGTTTCACTACCACTTCCATGCAATTCCATCCAAACTACAGGTGACGTAGCAATCTGCTAGTGATCAAAGAATCACAAGGTTTTTGGTGCAGCATGTTTCTTTGCAATCAATTTCAACTAACCAAACCAAACAACCTCCGACAAACAATTGGCAACCGGTTGGGGAATACAAATTTTTCCCTTGTGAGCTATGATCACCAGGAGGTTCACTGATTGCTCTCCAGGTCTGCGTGTCTGCCTGCGTGGATTTAGCAGATGATTTCACAGTAACTGCTGGTATGTTCTAGCAATTTTTCCATAGCGACTCATGGTTGCCAGGAGTTTGCAAGGAAGTTGCCAAATGGTCCCTAGGCCCATGTGACTGGGGCATAACCATCACTGGAAACAACATGATAAAAAAAAAACCCCCACTACAGTTGTTTGAAAGGTAGCACACTAAAAGTATGTTTAATGTAATTTCCCAACAGTGTCAAGTTTCACTGGACTATGTTTGTGGCAGACACCAATATATAAGTCATGTGCTTGTTGCTATCATAATGGGTTCAACTTTCTTCACAATTTCACACACTTAAAGAAGAAAAATGAAAATGAAATGAAATAGAGGTTGGCTTGTTTTCACAAATGTAAAACTGCATTCCTGTGCAGATGTTTTGCTACTGCTAAATGTTTGTAGCTAGCATAAAACAGTTTATGCCTGTGTAGGTTCTCACTCATCCAGGTCATTATAGTTTTTTATTATAAGTTAAAAAAAAGAAAAAAAAAACTAAAGAAATCCAGTCGCCTTCTTTTCAAACCCCTACATCTTACAACAGATGCTAATGCTCACAATCCATTAGAAGTTAGCATTTGTTCTTTTGTTTTCCGCTAACTAATTAGCATATTGCAAGAACCATGAAGTGCAAACATCACCATGTCACAATAAAACCAGTCTTGTTCTTACTGGGCAGAACAGAGATAAAACATCACACCCAGGTACACATGGCACCCACATAAACTGGCCCGATCTGACAGTTTGTCAACGAGAACATCTGACATGCTCTGTTCAGGTTCACATACTGCAAGACCTGTAAAACAGCTTTTCTACAAATAAGAATATCGCTTTCTCTTTCGTTATTTATTATTAATTTCCAGCTAATTCTTGCAAATCAAAAGAAAGAAGAGTCATCTAACAGCCAACATGAAAGTTGTGCTTTGTTTTACTGACACAGGTGCAGTGAGCTTCAGATCTCTATTACGTGTTACACCGTGGATGCAAACGGTCTTCAAGTGCTTGACAAAGTAAGCCCCAACGTTTATCTCTTGAGCCAATCTGCCCAATTGCCTCTTCAGAGTTACGCCTGTCTTGTCATGACTTGTGGTAATGACATGACTATTACATAGCTGCTGCTGGGTAATGAATTAACAGCTAAAATATTACCGTTTTAACGTTTGTTTTAAATCCCAAGTGTTTGCAGAGGTACTGTATGTGTTCAGTTTTGCCCTTCAGGTGTTTATGAAGAAAGACTTGGAGCATGGCAACCATTTACAGAACTGGAAGTCTAATCATATCAATGTGAAATACAGTTCTTGGGCATACTGCTTTCTGGCGAAGTGACGGCTTCAGATCTGCTCACTTAAGAAAATTGATGAGATCATTGCCAAAATGGTGCCCTTGACAGACATTGAAATGATAGCAAGCGTTAAGTTTTATGCGATGTAGTTGACTCCAACATAACCATACTACAAGCTCTGATCAACTAGTCAACCCACACGGCACCAGCAGAAAACGGCTGATGTGCTTTCCTCTGTCATGCACAAAAGGCACATTTACTTCTTAAATGCAGCCTCTCTTCATTTAAAAAGCAACACTGCTGTGCTAAAAGTTGGCTCTCTATTTACTCCTCCAAGAAGTATCATAAATACAGACACAAAAAGGATTCTAATTGAGAAAACTCCACTTTATTTGATTCATCACTTCAGCAGCCTGATTGTTTTAGATACACAATTGCCACACATTTGGGACTCGAGCAGAGGAAGAGGGAGTGGCAAAATAATACTTAAACAAACAGACAAACATAAAATATTTCTGGATGATGCTAAAATCCCTGCAGAGCACCAAAAGCATGGGGCTTAAAGATTTACTGCAGTCCTCTTATCTTTCATTACTGACAAGTGTGAAAGAGAGGCAAACATATTCTACTTTCTGCATTTCTGTTCTGATCCCAGTCCAACTCGATTAAACATTTGTGTTTCAGAGGATGTGTCAACTTCATTCTCAGAGCACTGCTTGCATTTAGGAGAAAAAAAAGGGAGGAAAACTGTCTCAGAAATTAAGTTCTTTAAGACCATCTTCCCCCTCTTCTGTTCTTAATAAAAGATCTGTTTCTTTTTGTTGTTTTTTTCTCATAAAGCTGTGCAACGTATGAAAGCCCTGGAATGAAAGCCAGTACAATAGCTTTATGAAACAAAGGCAGGAAGGAGATTGAGGGGAAAACAGGGGGAAAATGGCATCATCTCTAAACTTAATGAAACAGCATCCTTTCATTTTTTCTGGTAATTATAATAAAGATGGAAAAACATAATAAACGTCTCCCTGCCCCCACCTGCTAACAGTAATTATAATAGACTCAACAATAAATGGTAAAGCAGCACAGAGCTGCATCTTGGGAATTCTCAGGGGTCTGTGGATTAGCTTGAAAAGCCTGAATGATTAAAATACACTAATTAAAATTTTGTGTTCCTTGGTAACTCGTCTTCCAGGGCCCCTTGTGCTGGCAAAATGGGAATAAATGCGACAAAAGCAAATACTCTTTTGGACCTGAATAAATAAACAAGTCTAATCAACTTAATGTTTTTACAGAGCGAGTTACATAAAAACTTCCTTGATGACCTTTCCTCACAGCCATACTTTGCACCCATCAGGACAATAGCAAGTATATTTTGACTATGTTGTTCTAATCAAGCAAGACATGCCAGACAGGTTAGATGTCCTATTATGCTGCTTTTGATTAGGCGGCTCAGCCTCATTGTGACTTCTAATTGTTATTTAGACAAAGTTTGACATCACTGGACAAATAACTTTGTCAGCTGCTTGAGGCTGAAGAGGGATACTCAAGCTGCTAACTTTTGTACACAAACCCAACAAAAAAACCAGCAGTACATTAATGACAATATGTTACAAATCACTGGTTTGGAGACAGTGAAATCAATTTTGCATTTTCAGATTTCTGCACAGCGTCTAGTATTTATCACAAGTGTGATGAGCAAGGCAAGTGCACTTTTGCTATGCACAGTTTAAACACCAGACATGCAGGGCTTTGTCTTTCTCTTACAATGGGTAATACTCAAAAATTGGAAAAATTAAATCATCTTATTTTGGGGGTTTGGTCTTCCTAAAGAGTCTCCTGCAAATCGGTACTTTGGCTTTTGTAAACTCTGTACAGTCACTGGTACTTGGCCCCCTTCTGCCAGGGTGTCAAAATAGCACCTCGCTTCGAAAAAACGCTGTAATTCCTTCCGGTATTACCGAAGAGGCTAAAAAGATTCAAAAAGCCTGCTCCCAAATTTAATTACCTTTGCAGTTAACCACAGCTTAGCAGCCAATGACCTGATATTTCCACTGAAGACTAGCTAAGGGGGGATGGATTGGAGACGGACGCGCCGAGTGGGCCACAGAGACTGCCATGCGTGGCAATCCAGGGCGGCTCAGAGCCATCCGGTGGGCATACTCATTGCCAGCAAAGGCAACAACAGCACACATGTGGCCCTATCTTCTGCTGGAGTGCAAATTAGATACAGTTGATTAAAATATTGAGTCATTTCACAGTCACTGTTGGGGGAATAAAAAGAGTGTGAGTACTGAAAATGTGCTGTGGTGTGTGTGCGTGAGAGAGAATATTGGTATGAAAAAAAAGTAAGAGAGAGAAAAGAGAGCTCTCTTAAATTTGTACATATTTCTCATTTATATAGATTTCCTTTGACAAACATGCCCTTTCCCAAAGGACAACTTTGAAGCGCCTCTGCTCGCAATATCAAAGAATTCTCTGCAATCACTCAGTCCACGTCACGACAGTATATATATAAGTGTTGTGAAGAGCAGCGTGCAGGGTTATATACCGGTGTTCGTGAACGGTAGAACGGTATCCAACATTCAACATCGCGTCCACCCTCCCTCCTTTTTTTTAACTCAAGAAAGAAAAAAAAGTCCCAAGTTCTTTGTTCACTAAAAAAGTGAATATGACTTGTGTTATAAAAACTTCTGCCTCGCTGCAATATAACAAAAGAAAATTAACACTTTGGGGTTGCCCTGGTAACCTAATTGCATCACAACACTGCACACAGGAGCCAAAGTAACTGAATTTTGATGAAAAGGCGGTGATAATTTACGGCATTGAGAAATTAGTTGCCGTGGCGACGCGTTAATTACATCTCAAATTAACAATGCAAGTGTAGTGAAATTAAATATAAATCATATTTTCTGCATAAATTACAGGGGTTGATTAGTGCGGGCGCCAGGAGAGAGAGGTTGAGATTCCAAGGGCCTGTCACATCCCCCCCTCCCTCTCCCTCTCCCTCCTCTCTCTCTCTCTCTCCCTCTATCTGTCTTTCCCTCCTCCTATTCCTCAATGCCTCCCCCCCCACCCTCCTCATCCTGACTGGTTCCCTTAAAGACAGGGACTGGATTAGTATAGCTGGCCTGGCATATTAGTGGATTTGCATGTTTGTGTGTTATCTGTCCACAAACACTTTTGCACATTTTTGCCAGAACACGTGTTTTGTTGTTGCTGTTTTTTTTTTTAATGGAAGCGCATGTGCACAATTGCAATTTTGTACATCTGTACTGAAACCGTAAATTCTGCATACGTGTGATTATTGTACGTGCACGCGTGTGTTTGCCTTTGCTTGGTGCTGCAGGGACAATTCAGATCTTTGAATCCATTTTACATTGCTCCATATTGGAGACCTTCCACCAAATATCCATTTATATGTGTCAAATAAATATCCATCTCCAGTCACACCCAGCCTCATTACCATGATGCTCAGTGAACACTAAAAAAAAATCAGATTTCAATTAAGAGAATCCAGTGTATACAAGTTTCAAACGTGTGCAATGTCTACCATATAAAACGAAGCGTCTCGATATCTGAAGAGTATTTCCCACATGCAACATGCCTGGCTGACTGACAGGCTATGTGTGTCAGCGGGTGTTTAACTGTTTATCTGAGGTTTGTGTAGATCTAAGAAAGAAAGAAGACACAGAAAGCACAGCAGAGAGGGAAAGTGAGTTTCTCCTCCCCTCGATTCCTCATGTGGCCCAACTTCCCTTTAAGCATCACAAACAAACCTCAGGAGTGATGTCAAGGAGGGAGGGTGATGGTGGGGGTGCTGAGCTGAGAGAGAAAGCTGAGCGCAAACACAACAGCAACAGGAACCAACTTCAGCCATCTAAATTATTCATATACCAGATGGATACGTTTCCCCGGGATTTCACACTAAAACACAGCTATTCAGCTTCCCCGCGCGGCGCCGTGTCTATTCAACGGACGGCGCCGGGAATCAAGATAACTATCACTTTATCTAAATCATTTCATGTCTGATTCATATCAACTTTGAAGAGTGGAAGCCCCTCGACACCGTGATCTCACGTTTGTTCTATTCCACAGGCACAATGAAGGGGGAACATGTTCTCTTTCCTCTATCTTCAAAGATGTAGGCAATGCTATGACCTTGTCTGAAGGATATTATACAAATCAGAGGGTCCTTAGAGACGCGTGTCATGTATATCACCGACTACACCTCGCTCGCTTGATGTGAGCTTGTAGGCAGTCCAAAGGTTCGGGGATTGAAGGAAAAGGCAACATGCAGTAAACTGTACTATTGTTTCAGGTGCACTCCTTATCTACTTTTCAAACTTGTGTGGAGCTTTCAAGGATAATTTGGGAAAATCTTGAACGTCCAGTTGTTTTCGTTATGTTATTTTTATGTTATTATACTCCCATGAAATCACAGTTAAATACATCTACAGTGCATACAAAAGGACAAAAAAGCATAACTCTAAAAAGGTACAGCACTAAAAATGAGAAAATATATAGAGCAAGGAAAAAAAAACATCTTTTCAGTTCCTCCAGTTCAATTTTTATTTACTAAACAGGACAGAAAAATTACCTGAAGGAGCAAAACTCATCCGAGTTTGTATAAAGTCTGTGTATTAGTAAAAACCTTCTAATATTTCAAAAGTATTTGATAAAAATAATGATCCTTGGTCTAAACTTTTAGTCACTGCATCACTCATAAAAGGGACTTTCAGCCGGTCTCTTCTTCACAAGAGGTCACCGCAGCAGGTAGCTCTGTATGTTTGATATGGTAGATTTATTTATTTATTTTTTTACACCTGATGCCCTTCCTGACACGAGTCAGTCTCCTCCCAAGACTGAACCGGGAATCTGTTAAGCAGTTGTGTAAACCACCACAGTATGGAGCCTCTAGTCATAAAATCAGAAACCGAAAAAAGGCTTATTTTCAAAAGCTTCCAAACGTCTTTAACCTTGTATACTGTGTTTACAGCAGTTTAGCGAAAACTGACAGTGTCACATTTTAAATACACTTATTAAGTTGGAGATTTAGATTTGGCATGCAACAAAACATTCCCCATTTCCCTGGGTGCGGCTATTAATGGGCAGGAAACTTATCATAAATACCTGCCTAACTAATCCACCCCTATAATAATTACTATGTGCCATTACATTCTACCCCCCACCCGATGTCAACAAATTTAATTTTTAACACAAACTGTCATGCCTCATTTCATACACAGTAACTTCCTTTGCTGGGACAAGGAGGTTGGGATGACCTCAGTCCCTCGGGGTGCTCCTCTGCTATAGTCATCCATTTGTGAATGAAGATGACGACTTTTAAAAGGACAAGACATCATTAAGAGAATAAGTAGCCTTTCCAGCAGTCTTTTTGCAACCCCCCACCACCTGGACGTAATTCCAAAGCCTTAAAACAGAACCGAAAGTGGTTGAGAGTGGGAGGGGTGGCAATTTAATGGTCCAATAATGTCTCAGCCAAAGCATAGTGTCCTCCTAGGGTGGTACAAAAAAAAGTAACGCACTGAGACTGACCAGTTTGTTGATTTAAGAGGCAGTTAAGGATGCTCTGAAAGTGCCCACATTGAGTGAAATAAAGCCCTATATAAGGTGACGCAACACAGCAGCCGGAGCGGATACTCTATCCACACAAACGGATGAATTCTATCAAAATACCACATGTCAGCGTGTGACACTGAAACCAAAGATGGTCAAATGACATTTATTTAAGTGGCACATCTTCTACTGTAGATAGAAAAGGTCAATAAAAACAAGTCGGGGACTGCACTATCAAGCTGTAAAAGATGCCTGTGTCATCTGTCCCTATTTGTCGCTCTTTTTCAGTCCTTTTTCCTCGTGCTTCTCCTCTCTTTCAGGTTACTGTCTCTCACAAAATGTTAAGTCTAGCAACACGGCAGGCTTCGCAGGCGTCGCATCATCAGTCATCCTATGCCTAAACATAGGATGAGCTGCAAGTGGCGCAGCATTACTCGACCCCCATCTTAAATCTGCCACTGTTTGCGTTTAACGGGAAATTGGCAACTAAAGTTTTGAAATCTGGATCAATAAGCCGAATAAAATCAGGTTTTAAATGTGACAGGGTTCGCCTAAATGTCAAATAACCTAGTGTATCAAAAAGAAAAGGCAAGACCTTCCCAACAAGTTTAAATAAACCCTGCAGGATAATGCTGGCTCTCCTGGGGGAACCAAAAGCTGATGGCTTTGAAACAGGAGGGAGGGTATTTTCAGCGGGGCTGCCCAGCATGTGAGATCCTGTATGTCTCACAGCTGATCTTGTTTTATTGAAAGGTTGTTTGAAAGGCCCTGAACCCAAGACACCAGTGGTCATGTTTGTTTGGCTTAAAGAGAAGCAGCATTCAAAAGAGCAGCACAAGTAGTCAGAGTACACGAAGGAAAATGAGATGGGTTAGTGCCCGTAGTAGCTCGGAAATACAGGCAGGGAAGATTTGTAAAAATTAATAAAATGGTCTCAGTACAGCTTCAATTACAACCTGCTTCGAATGTGCACGGCACAAGCCGAGCTTAGCGCTGCACTGTGCAAATAAGTGCCAAAACCAGCGCTGTTATCAGGTAATGGAGTCAGTGGGAGAGAGAGGGCCTTTGTGAACTTGACACTCCCATTAAGCCCCTACTGGAAAGTGCAGTATTTGATCAGGAGATGGGAATTGAGCAAAAATGAACTGAAACTAGATCCCACATGACTTATTTTCCTGTTGGCTCTCAGCTTTAGGTGTCACTCAGACTTAATAAAGCTTTCAGATTTTCATTTTATCACAGAAAATAGACTGGGCAAAAATAAAATCACTCGGTTTTGCCTTAATGGAGCAAAGTAATGGCGAGGTGAAACTGACACAACACATTTTGTCCATAGTAATACCATCAAAATGAAAGCATATTCACTTCTTGAGTTTTCCAAGAATCAATTCAAACTGAATATTGCCCTTTTCCACAGACTTTATTTCATAATGGTTCCAACAAATACAGCACTTTGGCAATAGCCTGTCACCTCGGGTGATACCAACACAGCTATTTCAACCTATAGAGTTACAGTATTCTCTAGCCCACACTGAGCCTCCTCCACCAACCTATAACTCTTATTTTATTTCCGCACTTTATACATTAGAGGTACATTACACCCATCCCAGTAGATAGGATGAGTCCACTTTTACACCCAGGTGTTACATTGCAAGGTTAGGTCATTTGGATGGCTATGACCTTTGATGGCTCCATCTTCAATGAAAATTATCTGGCGATCTCCGCATTGACATGCACACGGATGCCCTTGTGCTGTACATTCACACTATGGTGATAAGAGCAATTCACTTGGGAGACATTATGGAAATGTTCATTTGGGAATTACGAATTATAATTAGAATGTATGGCCACATTTCTCTGTCTTAAGTATGGTGGGGTTTGCTTGGTTTTAGAGGGACGGCACTAAGAAGCGAGAGCAGGACGTTTCCTGCATCTTTCCTGAACTTTTCCTTTTGCGGAGCGTACGGCTGCTGTGTTTATCATTCAAGTCTTCTTTAGAGAATGCTTTGCTTTTAAAGAAGTAATTAGACCAAGTAAAGTGAGAGGAAAAATCCAACTCTGAGTCCCGAGTGTTCTGGTAAGCGATTAATTATTCTGAGGAAGACAGATGTTAAATTGTGTATGCCCATCAGCGCTAAGACTTTCTGAAGATTTATCATTCATGTAAATCATGAATAAAATATTTCCTTGTTGTGAGAAAATGCTACATCTGTTTGGCGCATCATTTACTCCCGACTGCAGGAAAATAAGCACACAAATCTGACCTATTAAAGCTCGTTTTTGACACACAGTGGACATGTGGAATTTAAGTGTTTGAGGTATAGAGATTCAAATCTGTATGTTGTTTGCAAGCGATTTTATGAATGTCGTCCCTACTGAACCAAACTCTTCTCTTAAGGGGCCTCGTGTATAAGGTAAACTAGTACTGCATGTACACGAAGCTTACGTTTTTATTATCTGCCCAAATGTATGAATAAATAAGCAGAAACAGTGAAGCGAATGGGATGGTGTCATGGGGATCAGGGACAAGGCAATGGTGGTGGCAGAGGTTGAGCCACAAGCCACCGGGACGGCAGCGTCTCCAATCGCCCCTGGCGACCATCACGTTGCCATGCTCCGGAACAGACAGGCCTGCTCGCACAACAGATGGAACTAATGATGCGAAACAAAAGAGATCATTTCACCGTGGTCCTCTAGGAAGCCACAAAGAGAGGCTTGGAAGTTTGAATGATGGGATCAGGGGACTTGCATGGGGTTAGATATGGATAGCCTTTTTTTTTTTTTTTCCAGGAGGTGCTCAGATGAATAGGAAAAAAGGATCTTTGATGTTTGCTACTGAAAGCACCAAGTTTAAAAGGCGACTATGAAAAAAATAAGAAAAATGGAAATTAATGTTGAAGCTCTGCTGATGATGCCCAGTAGGGATGGGGTATTTCTTTTTTCCTACATAAATATCAGGTCACATATCAGACATCAGAGCCTTGAGGTAAAATCTTCAATGATGGAGAAGACAGTTGTGAATCTGTAGTTGTAGAAACTTTTTAGCATAACATGTTTAACAGTTCAGTCAGTTTTACAAATACCCTTAACTGCAACTAAACACAGTATTAACCATAAAGTTTTCACTTCCTTGTTGAAACTAAAACTCGTTTCAGGTCAGCTCTTTCTACGTAATACTTGCTGAAGAAAGAAGAATTTTAATTCTAACATTTAAGGTAAATTTGTCCAAGAAAATAATATCGAAGCTGTCTACCGAACACGGCTTTTTCCTGCCACTGTGTCAGATAACGGTTATAAACAAACGGCCGTGTCCTGAACAGTCAAAAACAAATCAAATTTGAGCTGAGGACATTTGCATATCCTGAGGGACAGGATTAGATTTAGAGGTCATGTCTTACGAGCCAGTTCTCAACAGATGCCAATGTAATGTTTCTATGTCAAGTACATTCCATTGAAGCCCAGCCTGTTTCCCCAAGTCCGACAGTCAGAGAGAGGGAGCGCTGCTCGCTAAATGCAGAACGTGAACTGAGAAAAGCCAAACACCTTGGGATGGGATTTAACCAGGATGGAGCAGAGTAGAGCCCAATCCATGCCCATCCACACATGGAGGGGATCACTGGGAAAAGTTCAGCTCCGACGCTGACACAAACAGCGGAGCAAGGCCTGTATTAGAGTCAGGTTAGCAAAGATAACACTATCAGCCTGATCCCCATGGGTACCAAATGCCGGGCCTTGCTGGCAAATAAAGCTACAGTGTCTTGACTCCTTGGCACATTAGCTCTGATTACAATGACCTTCATTATATCAGCTACCCTTATTACAACACGTAGAAGGCGTCTCTCCCCTGGGCAAAGCACAGTGGGGGAAAGAGTGAAGGAAAGTGTGGAGATTCACTTGTAAGGACTGAGCTATGAAAGCTAAAGCACAGACCTGTGCTGTAGTGCACAATTACCACCTGTGAAAACACTCATAACAGTCACAACTGATGACTAGTCACTTCACTTGAAGAGAGTTTGTAGATGTATTATTCAATTCAGATTCAAGTGTACTGCAGTGATCTCCTGGGGTCACTCAGATATAATGGTACTTGAAATATGAGAACTAATTTAAAACTTTTTTTAATTACATTTTTATTCTGTATCTATGATTTTCAAACTCAAAACTCTGAAGAAGCTTTCCAGCACAATACCAAAAATATGTGCTTTTTTTTACATTACTAAAAATTGATATCTTGACTGAACCACAAACACTGTGGGAGTTTTAATAGATTTCACGTGTGAATAATAACATGCTTGACTATTCAAGGATTTGCCTATGGAAGCAGCCAACCCCTGCTTAATATGTAACAATGTCGTTAACCTCAATTTCCTGCCTAGTCTGCCCCTCCACAGGCCACATTGTTAGCTTGAGGAAGCTCTTGGCAAAGACTACCGCCGTGGTGGTGACTCTCATTCAGTCTGACCACCCTGCAGACACGGGGATTCTCCCCCGCAGACCTGCTCATCCCTCCTTCAGGCCCCTCACTGTGCATCTCACCCTCCCTCTTTGTTGGCAGGTGACTCAGAACAACAGATGTTGGCCTGAGAGAGCCGCTACATCGCAATCACCCAGCTCTGCCAACATGCCCAACACGGGATGAGTCGAACTGTGGGGGGTTCTCAGGACCATCCCTTCAGCCAGCAGGGGAGAGGGGTGGGGGTGGGGGGTGGGGGGGGGGTTGTTTATGTGCGGAGATACAAGGAGGTAAAGGGGTGGGCAAATCAGCTTCCTTTGGATTAAGAACAAATCAGCAGATTTTAAGAATCATGAGAAGTGCCTCAATAGCCAGCCAAAACATCAACACCTGTAGGAAGCGTGGGATACCGAGCACTAAGTGACACACACAGTATCATTTTCAGCCTCTCATTCATTTTTTTGTCAAAGCATAATTCCTGAGGAAGAATAAAGGACACAAAAGCGATATAGCCAAGAGTGCACTTAACAGAATCAGAGTTTAAGCCATGTTGATCCCCTATGACAGTATGTTAAAAAAAAGCAAATAAAATTGTAACTTAATTATAGATTTATAATGAGCCACTGCACCACTGCCAAAAACAAGTCCCATACCAAGGCAAACAGGCACCTGCTGAATGCTCTCTGCTCATGGGTTTTCATAGCTTAATTAATCTATGCCTTGGGGTATCATGACTCGAACGTGCTGCTTCCGTGCATGTTTGAGACAATTAAGTTGCTCCAAGAAACAGAGGTGCAACTTCGACATGGAGCAAAGACAGCAATACCGCACATTGCATGACACATTTTGTGTTTTGCGAAAGTCAATTATCCAATAATTTGTTTCCCACTGAAGAAAACAGAAAACTAATGACAAATGTGTGAATTGCTTCTTTTTTTTTTTGTATACAATTGAATTACAAATCACATGGGCCGATCTGTCAAAGACAGGGAGGAAAGCCAGTTCCAGTCTTAAATGTTTTGGGGGGGGGGTTACCTATATTTGCTATACCACATAAAAATGGTGCAGGAATAAAAGTTAAAGACTCACCTTCCTGTTGAATAATGTCTGCTGAAGACTAATCCGCTGAGGAGTTATCGCCTCTGGCCGATGCTCACTCTACTGCCATCTGATTTCTGTAGATAAACATAAAACAGCTGTTTACATCACATATAGTCCGTTTACATCACATGTAGTTTCTTTGAAATAAGAGATTTAAAGCATTTGCGCAGATTGCAGCAAAGATGCCATTACCAATGTTGCAAATAACAAACTGAATGTAGAGGTTAATATCTTCAAACCACCAAGTCACTCAAATGTGTGACTCGATGGGACAATAAAGTTTATATTAAATTTAGTTTTATGTCCAATATACAGTATTTAAACTCAAACTTCTGAGGTCATTCTTTTTCTCTTTGGTGTAGAAACCTCTCTGTGGAGCAGTTTTGCATTCAGTGATGCAGCTGGTTTTGGAAAATAAAGAGAAACCAACTCGTTTTATGATGGTCAAACAAAACAAGCACATCAGTGACCACACTGTTTTCTAAAGGCTTTGGTTCCAGAAGTGAACTTCTCATTCATTTTCATTTATTGACAAAAATTCTGATGTAAAGAGTTTAAAGCAGGGGTGGGCAATCTCAGTCCACGAGGGCCGGTGTCCCTGCAGGTTTTAGATGTGTCCTCGAACCAACACAGCTGATTTAAATGGCTAAATTAGCTCCTCAACATGTCCTGAAGTTCTCCAGAGGCCTGGTAACGAACTAATCATGTGATTCAGGTGTGTTGACCCAAGGTGAGATCTAAAACCTGCAGGGACACCGGCCCTCGTGGACTGAGATTGCCCACCCCTGGTTTAAAGGCTTGAACCAAGACAACCAGCTATGAGTGAATCATGACCATAAAAAGATTTGATATGCAGAAAAAAATAAAGGGAAAAAAAAAGGCCAAGGTACAAGACTGACATGATTACTTGAAAGGCATTACTCATCCCATAATGCATTGCAAATTCCACAGTATCCGGATTCCACAGTATCTTTATTGAATGCAAACCATATCATTATCATAATGTTTATATGCTTAATAATGGCGTTAAATATTAATAATAGTTTTGAATCTATTTTGCATTTTGTGTAGTAAAGTATAAATCAAAGTATAATCCCTGACTGCAAACACCTCTTGGGCAGTTTCTTAAGTTTGGTTTGTTGGGCTTGGACACTTCCATGGCAACAGCGGCGTCCACCGATCAGAGATAACACTGTTTTTAGTTTAGTCCTTTCCATGACTTTGCAAACAAGCGCACTCGGAGAGCATGACTCGCCTCAAAGGGCAAGGGCTCTTCTAAAACACTGATGTTTTATGATGTTTTTATTACAACATGCTGACGTCAACCTGCTTTTATAACAACACCCTGATATCTGAACTTTGACCTATGACCTTAAAGCATTACATAGTAAAATTATATTTTGCTTATTATCTTTAGCCATGTGATTGAAGCAGAATTAGCTGACTTCTTAACATTAAATTTGAGATTTTAAGACATATTCATGCCATGTGTGATTTTGCTTAATTTTATGTAATCGCTGTGATTCTGAAGTGTGTTGTACAGCTCACTCAGATGACATGATGCCCATTGTGGTTTCTTTAAATGTTTTTTCAAGGTCAACTTTGACCTGGGGTGCAAACAGCCCGGTACTCATGGCCACAACTTCCTAGTATATTGTTGTGAAATTTGAAGACGATCCATAAATAAATGATACATTTTATGTGACCTTGATCTGATTTTCACCAAAATTAAATTAGTTCATGTTTTACCATGACACAAAATTTGAGCTAACGACAGCTAACGAACAGCACCGACTGCATACTCCCTCCCTTCGGGGAGAGAATAAACTGCATCTTTGTTAAAACAAGGTGGATATCGCACAGACTTGTGGTTTCTACAGGAGCACATGCCATCATTTCACAATGCTGTAGCTCAGAGTAAGTCTGCTTTGGATGGTTACAACATTACGGCTCATAATCAAAATCCCTACGGAAAATACGAATGGGATTTTCCATTTTCGGAACCTCGCTGCTGAGCTCTGTCAGACGTCTCACTTTAAGGCTTAGTTAAGGCAAAGTTAAAGTAGAACTGCAACTATGCAGATAGAGTTATGCTTTGGTATTACACAAAACATGAAGCAAACATTTGAGTGAGCACGGTGTTTGTATGTTTACTGAAAAATCTAAATGGATATGGTAATGATTTATTGATATAAAATACACTATAAATAACTGGCGACCAAAATGAATTAGGACAAAAGTATAGAATTCTCACGACTGCTAATTACCAGCTTGAATGAGCCTGATAACTAAAAGAGAAAAGGTATTAAATGCAATAATTATTACTATTGCTAATTACATTTCCAATTATGTAACTAATGAGAACAGCTTAATTATCAGCACATTGGATAAATAAGAGTTTTGCTTTCCACCATTTGTGATTGGGGTGGTGATTTGGTCACGATATCAAGGGCAAGTCCTCTGAAACGCACAAGAAAAACGCTGTAGCACCCTTTCTTCAATGGTAATAAAACATTTACCATGTAAATTAAATGCATATTCATTTATAGATTTGATTATGTCCCTTGCACTGTGTGAAAAAAAAAGGAAATCAGATATCAAAGTTATCACAAGCCAGCATTTAGGCCTTAAACAACTGCATTTATCATTCAGTACAAAGTCATTATAGCTTTTCAACAAACGGGCAGCTGCACTTTATTTTTATTAATTTATACTTAAAACCATCTCTGCAGAAAAAAACTAAACTTTGCTAAAGAACTAAATTTCTTTAAAAAGAAAGAAAGAAAGAAAGAAACGCAGCCAGACAGAAAAATATCAGTATTGTAAACGTGGAAGCTCAGTTAGTTATATTATATAAGATTGGGGTGCAGCAGCAGACTGTGAGCATGCAGAGGTCAGCCTTCCCTCTTGCAGGTTATGAGCTTTTTTTTTTTGCCTAATCAATGTCGGCAAGTTTAAAAAGACAACATTCAGGATTTTATCTAACTAAGAGGTTTTCTTTCATGATACCAGCTTATCTGTTACTCTACGTTGAAAGAGGGTTTCGTGCACATGAGGGAAAAAAATTAAAAAAGGAAAATGAAAGTATCTCGTTGGAATAGAGGCCAGGCACAAGCCTAGAGAAATAAGGATGCCCAGATCCATCCAATAAATCTCAATCTATCAACTGGCTGATGACTGCCATCATCAGCAACCATACTCTGCCCACTTCCTCCACGAGGTAAACTGAACCCCACGTGGCTGCATCATGCTCAAGAGTCTTGAAACCATGTTGATATTTCTCACATTCCTTAAGGGCGTTGCTCTAACTTTAGGAGAGCGGAAGTGTTGCAGAGGGCCATGTCTGAGTGCCAAGCAAAGGCACGATGGATTAGAGTCGTATCTTCCACATGGCTGCTTCCTAATCCTACCATCTGAGGTAAACACAGCACCAGGTGAGGCAACACGCCTGTCTGAGACACCGCTGGAACACAGAGGGATCTCCTCCTCAACACCCACGGGTCTGCTACTTCCGACTACCATGAAACACGATCACAGTGGGTTGTAGTATTAACAGGGAAATTATTCGTTTTCTGGTCTGCCTTTAACGCACACAAAATAGCACAGAGTGTCAAAAAAATGAACAGTTGGAAGTTCTTTTTTTTTTTCTTTCAGCGAGTGTTTACACTTCTGTTTTTAAGAGCAGAACTCGAACATCTGGTTGAGCTCTTTGTGTTTTTCGTGTTTTCTAAAAGTGAGCAATAAGGTGATACTTCAGCGTGTGTCACCGCCGAGGAATGCTGCCAACTTTAGTTTCTAAGTCTCTCCCTTTCGACTCAAAGGCAGGACAAGAGGAGGAGCGAAAACAAACAAAAAGCACAGAGAAACATTCAATGTGCGTGTTTAAGATAGAGACGCTTTTTTTTGTTGTTTTGTTTTTTTAAAATATCTGGATCATTATGTAAAAACAGGTTTTGATTTGTTATGGCATGACTGTTTTTCAGTACATTTTTCACACATGACCTCATGATGTGAAAAAATGTACACACCCATGGAACAGGTACTTGAGGTAAAAAGAAAAAAAACACTGACAGAAAAAAACAAAACTTCAAGATGGGTATTTCACAAGTAAATTAGGTTTGTACTTTGTGGTACGGTATTTTCCATTACAGACATGACTCATCTATGAATAGTAAAGTAAAAAAGAGAAGGCACTGAGGCAGAGTATTTAACATTTACCAGAATTGTTCAAAAAATTCAAATCCAAAACATACGAAAGAAAGTGTAGAGAACTATTTTTTGAAATAAATGACATTAACATTTACAGGAAGTGTTAATACTAACACAAAAATATATCTTGTGGGATCAACAAAGCATCTATCTATCTATCTATCTTATCTTATCTTTATTTACAGGCCAGTTCTGTAGAGTATTGAATTTCCCTGCAAACTGTACAGCTGTTTTTGTTATGATTTGAAGTATCAAGGTGTTCTGACAAACACCATATTACTACAAATACAACCTAGAGCCAAGGCACTTGAGAAAACCTTGTCAGAACATGTGAATGAGGGACGGTTCTGAAAAAGTGCATATTTTGATTTTGGTGATAAAACAACAATCCCAGGGGCTGAAATGCGTTAACTATTAAGTGACTGTGAAACCTTTTGATAAAATGTGGAGATGACTCATTAACATTTAACAAGACAACAGTTAACAGCTTAATCTGGAAAAGGCCAAAAAACCCCTACCTTCAAGAGAGGAAAAAAAGCAAAAATCTGAACCTGCAAGGTGAGATTTTCTGTGGTTATGTTACCCTTAGGCATGAGTACGAGATAAATACATTGTAAAATATGCACAACGCACTTTTGTCACGCAATGTGGCTTGAGCAAAAAGGCATCACCATTACAAATAATGGCATCTCCCATAAATGCAATATGCAGCTGACCCACCTTACTTTCTTTGCCTGACTTTGTTTTTCACACTCTTTGTTGACACTAAAATAGTAAGCTATACAACAGAAGAAAAAAAAACTCCCTGAATAGCTGAGTGAGTGTTTTGTGTCACAGTGACCGCATCACCCCTGAAAATGACTCTCACCTAACCGGGCTTGGATTTAACTGCTGGTTTTCATATTAAATGAATGAGCAAACTCTAATTTCATGTTTATACAGCACTGAAATACAAAGTAAACAGTCTCCCTGTGTTTGTTTGCCTTGCAAATGTATACTAGTAGTTATGGTAAACCATATAGAAACAGTTAAATTCCATGAAGTACACAGTCTACTGACTGAGTGAGCTTGAGTCCTACCAATTTAAAGAGATTGTTCAAGTCTGGAGTGTGTACCAAGAATGGACGTGTTGATTATGTATGCTAGGAGTGGTACAGTGTTTTATTGGAAAATTTACACCCGTGCAGTGATTTATATAAATCAGTAGTGCCCACAAAGCAGTAAAACTCTAATTGTTTCTTCCATTTTGAAAGTCTAGCGTCCATTAAGGATGCAGTGAGTAATAAAAAGGACTTTTAATCAATCCTCTCTTGTTGATGAGCTGATGTGCGAATGGGCTATCCTACCTGACAGCGCTACCATATGTTGATTTTTTTTGTTCTTACAGTCAACAAAGAGACAGAGGGAGCTTACTGCAGTGCAGGTGAATGCCTTTACAATATACTTTAATTGAAACACTCTGATAAAAGGGGACAATTTATCTGACTTAGATCTTTTTGATCCGTTTTCATGTTTGTCGAAACATTTGCTGAATGAGCAAAAAGATCCTAAAACCAAAATGAATACAGCCGCTCTCATCTTTTCAATATTAGTGCCTTTCATAACATTACAAAGTCATTTTCAGGCACGTGCAGGAGGCCGGCCACGTTGCTCCCTTTTGCCCACGTTGCAGTCTCTGTAGTGACCCTTTCATTGTCAGATTAGACTGGCCGACCCCTCCTCGACCGGCTGGCACGGCCACAGTAAATCCTGGAGACTGCTCATGCTAGGGACCTTGGGTAATTAATAAAATCCCCATTACATGCCTTGTGCCCGTTGTTTGCTATTTCAACACCCCATTTGTGCCACGATTACAGTCATTATCAGTCACCGCCATTAATTCTCTACCCGAAGCCAGAACTGCATACTAATAAATTGGGCTCTAAAATTTCTTTACCTTTCAAGGAGTTGGTGTTGGAACTCGGCCAGGAAGTGCCACTCCAGATTAGGAGTCATCTGGTGACTCGGAAGGAGCCCTTTGAATAGTAGGCTGCTGCATCTTTGGAGATAGTTCAAATTCCCTCTTTGATTATTTTCCTTTCCCCTCCAAAATGAATCTTTATTAAGCTTAAATCCTGAATAAAATGAAATTAGCAGACTGCAAAATATTGCTTTCTTTTCTGACTCTATTCCCTTGTGCACGCATGCAAATTATAATGCTTATTTATGTAAATGAGGTGTCGTCTTTAATTAGTTTTGCTTGAGGGCATTAAAATACATGTATTCTTTCCCCAAAAATGATTTGTTTTGTTGCTCTGCTCAGTTTAAGTTCAAAATGAGTGATTATGCCAACTAAAAAGGTTTATTAATTCTCCAGTTTTCTTTTTTTTTTTTCCTTTCCCTTTCCTCTTTTGCAGAATTATCTTCTCCACCCACTTCCTGGGAAGAGTGTATTCTCTGTGAAATCGAAAAGCCTCTTCAGGCAGCACTCTAAGCACTACTCCGACAAGCACTTGTAAAGGTCCCAGGTTGAAACCACATGGTAGAAATGCACTTCCACTCATCAAATCTGAAAGCTGTGCTCTTCAGCAATTCTCTCTATACGTACGTGCTTTGCCACATGACTTTTTGAATGACGACACGGGAGATTTGCTCAACTGTAGCACTTTTCAGTCGCGTGTGCGTCTCAACGTTTTGTTTAATCATGGTAAAGTACGCCGTGCTTCAGTGACGTGCTCGTTCGTTTCGAATTTTTATCCATACATAACAGACTTACGCTGACAACATAACCTATCTTCAGAGTGAGGGCTGCGGCATTAATTAAATGTTATTAACGATGTAAATTCCACCATCCTGTCAGCTACTGTGGCTCGCCTCGAAGCTGAAGAGAGCACGACCCGTTTAAAGATGATCCGCCTGATTTGGCCCTTATTTTAATATTTGTTTAAAAGGATTCGCAGCGTTACAGTAAATCTTCTGCTGCGCGCTGTTTTTATGCATTTACTCCTGATTTACAGTCCTTTGTTGAGAGGCTATCGAACAGAAAACAGCTTTATGTCACTGCAGAAGGTGTTGGGTCAACTTCAGTTAGAAGCAGCCACTGACTGTGTCATGCAGTATTTCATACCACTTCAGGTTGAAAGTGACCAACTGCAGCTCTGGTTATTGTTCAATATCCTATCAGTATTCAGCATCACTTCAACTGCTCAGATGAGCTGAAATGGCAAGTTAAGATGCCCCCCCTCCCCAGCCTCCAAGTATGATTTATGGAAAGGAAGCTAAAACCATTATAGCATTTTTATTATTATTGTTCTTTCAAGGCTAATGCAACAATAGATTTTTGCATGATTGATGCGTTATACTAAACATTAGAGGATTACATTAACTTTGCATAGAACAGCAGAATGACATGAGATTACTTATTGTTATTTTTCCACCACATGATCATACTGTAAACACAGCACATATAGTAATTCTCGGCATATATCGATCACTGTGTACGCATCCTACGTAAGTTACACGGTTTGATACAGCTTAGCCGGCTTTCGAGACTGCTTTTTAGAGGGAACTATGAACTCCTGTCTTTTTCTGGAAAACTTTGTGAATGGCAGTCCTTCAGAGATTAAACAAATATAAGCCACTTTGATAGCCTCTCAACCCCCCTACCCCCCTTCATTCTGCAAATTATTAAAACTCTAGGCTCTTGTGGGAGGGAATATGGCAGCAATATGCTGATACTTCAATCATCTGGGAGGAAATTCCACGTGTAATAAAGAGGAATTGCATACAGTATAGAGTACAGCCATGAGTTCTCTTTCATGGCATGTGTGATAGAAGAACTATTCAGACCACATCAAACATCGTGCATTATTCCTCACACATTAAGCACAGGCACAGGCAAAGCCTCAGACCAGACTCAGCTTCTTAAGGTGTCCTCTCCCTTCATTTATTGCAACAAAGTTTTTTTTCCCCCCACTACATTTATTTACGAGCTTAAAGAACAGAGGAAAAAAAAGTTGACCCTCTACAAAGGCTTGTTTTCACACACGACTCTGCAGGATTCGCTCAATATACAAACAGGACATTACCCAATGTTGGTCTTTAAAATCAAAAGCGGTAATCCCGCAGTTAGTCTTTTAGTTTTCCTTAAAAAAAATAAAATAAAATAACGTCTTCAAAATGTTGATGCACACTTTGGATGCCTTTTATAGGCATTTGTGCTTCTGTGTTTATCATGTCCAGGCCATGCAAGCAGTGATGGGCATCCAGCCAACTGATTCTTCGCCCAAAGTGCTAATTTGTGCCACTCTAGTGTGCACAACGCTATAATTACCTGAAAACGTAAACTGGAAGCTATGCCTGACAAAGACAAGAAACTGTAATAAAACTGAGCTTTTGGTGCTCAGTTGCGGTGACTCTTATAAGACATATTAATGGGATGTTTAAAGGATATGGCACTTTTCCATTTGTCTTGTGGAAAAAATCTTGGGCAAAACACCTGGTGCACTAAGTGCCTGCAGTCTGAACACTGAACAACAGCTAGCAGTCATGGAGCTCTTTTATAAAGCGCTGTCACTTCTAAAAGATTTTCTATTAACTACGTACTGCAGCTTCGTACCACACTTGTCCTTTCTCGACACTCATTATGTGGCTAGTTAATGAACTACCAAAGTCAGATTTCAAAGGATTGTATCTTGTAAATTACATTAAACAGCAAAATAGCCATCTGTTTAAAAACATATCACTTAAATCAGTCAGCTCTTGCTCTTCTGCTCTTTCCTGTTGGGATGTTTGATTCATGAAAAATGGGTTTTGTGACTGATGACTAGCTTCAGGTTTCTTAACAAATTAGACCAATTACCCTTTTCCAAATAATTCACTCCATATTTAGTCACACAAACAAAATTCCTTAGAGAATACAAATTCGGTGGCCATTAAGTTACGTATGGGCAATGCACACTGAATGTGACACGTGAAACAGACAAAAGCAGAGAATGTAACGTCGCATTCACAGGGGGATGATGAAATCAACACACTATATAGGAAAATCCAAAGATTTAGGATTTATAATCGTATTTTAAAATATTTTGCATGACTCCCGTATGTGTGACGATGTTCATGTAAAGGTACTTTCAGCTTGGCGTTCCCGTTAGGGAGGAGATACAGATATATATAAATGCTATGATCACAATAGCAACATGTGTAAGTAGGTAAGCTAAAAATATATTTTTATTTAACCTATTCTAGGTAAATATTTTGTGGCAGTAGGAATACAGTGCTTAACATTTTTTTTTACCAACTTATAAGAATAAGAAAACAAACATCCTTTTGAAGTCTTTCAAAAACTTGTTTTAAACTAAAAACTACTGAATTCATAAATATGATCATAAATATCATAAAGGGCCTTGCACAGTAGATACAGTAGTTCATCTGTTCAAGCGTTCATTATGCAAATATCTATTTGGACAATAACCAAAAGCATTTAAGCATGTAGGCAGGGTCTTTCCAAGATATCCAGAAGAGCATCTCTGAGCATACAGCAGCAGAAGACCACACTGGGCACCACTCCTGCCAGCTAAGAACGCAAAACTGAAGCTACAATTTGAAAAAGCTCACCAAAATCAGACAACAGAATATTGGGAAAATACTACCAACTGCCTACCTGAGCATTGTTGCTGAAAATGTCAATCTCTTTATATTACCACTCCGTGCCCATCGTCTGACGGCTGACTCCAAAAGGATAACGCACATAAATCTCAAACTGGTTTCTTGAACATGACAATGAGTTCATTGTACTCCAGTGGCCTCTATACTCACCAGATCCCAATCCTTTGGGATGTGGTGAAACAGGAGATTTGCATCATAGAGCTGAAGCCAACGAAGCCGCAGCAATTGTGTGACACTATCACGTCAAGATGGACCAAAATCTCTGACGAATGTTTCCATCACTGAAGAGTTCAGGCAGTTCTGAAGGCTTGTTAGTACCCACTTGGACCAAGGATAACTAGGTGTACCTAATAAAGTGGCCAGTGACTGCAAAGCTCCCTGGGGGTAGATAAGGCAGGTTTTACAGGCTTTACATATCACTGACTTTAACACTGTTTAGCAAACTGAAGAACCATAATATAATGATTTCACTGCTGATTCATCAGATAGTAAATGAATATGTAAATTTGTCAAAATTAAGTAAATGAATTATTTAAAAACAACTTATTTACTTCCTGTGATCCGTAGAGAATCAAACAACTCCCCCAAAATATATTCCATCAGTCTAACTATAAAGAACCACCTTTCACCTGACTTAAAACTGCACTCAGTCCACTGTTTATATGAGGATTCTGTCCCTGAGAAACTCATTTGTTCACAAAAGGAACACAATGTTATGCCTTTCACATTCTTTTTGTAAATCATATCTCTCTGTGAATTCAATAATAATTCAGGGAAGAGAAAATACTAAGAACTCATACAGCCCGTATTGTAAAAACCTGTAGGTGCGGTTACTTTTTCACTTTTTTTTTTTTTCAGTGACGCAAATACCAGGAACATATTTTTTTGTTTGTCTGCCGTGTCTACTGAAACCAAGCATACAATGTGAATGGAATGCTCATTCTCAGACATACCTCTAAACAGACCATTTTTCTTGCCATTTAAAATATGAGATCTCTAGCTGTTGCGACTCTTGCAAACCTGTTGGTCAGATGCACAAATATCTGAGCAGCACTACTGCTTATGAAAGAATATCTCTTTCAGATTTTATATCATTAAGGTCATTTCGTTCACTTGCAGATTTTCTATGCATAATAACAGAAATAACGCAGACATCAACTGAACAAATTTATCCCTAAAGGTAGAAGATACTAAAACACGTACGCTAGAATTCAACACACTGCGCTTAATCAGGAGACAAAAGAGAAAAGAAAGTTCCAGTTAAGAAAACTGGCCCTGCAACTTAACTACTATTTAAGAAAACAGACAATTTATATGCAGAAAGAAGTTTAAGAAGACAGAACTGGGCAGACAGGTTCAACTATTATTTACTGTAGGGAGATGTAATTATTTCTAATAAAAGTCTTCACCACCAACAGTCAGTACATTCCTGTGATGCATAGCAGGTCAAAACTAAAACCAAGATTGTGCGTGCTCTGTGAATGTGACTGCTGCCGTTGCTATAACAGAGAAAAAGTGTCTTTTGTTTTTATAAATATATTCCATAGTGTGGTAGTTTACACATTCACCTAACAAGTGAAACCTTTCCTGGGAGGAGACAAAATTCCCCTTTGGTGTTGCGTCAGGAAGGGCATTTTTTTCTTTCTTTTTTTTATAATAAATCTGCCGAATCAAACATGTCGAGCTACCCCTTGTGGCGACCCCTTGTGAATAAGGGAGCAGTTACAATTTTAAATGACTCCCATGACACCTTCATATCCTCAGCAGAAGGATTTGTGGACAGCTACTTGAAAAAAAACAACTTTGCAATACCTATGGCACAGACAAGACGTCCAGAGAAAAAGAAATGTGGAATAAAACTCAGCAGGACGTCATCAATTGATGACTTACAAGAATAAAAGAGGTTTGTGTATTTGTAAATGAGCAGTTCTGCTGTTAACCCCGGGAATACACTTGCATGTGACGTTCCACTTTTGGGATGCAATTCCATTTTTTCTGGTTTTGCCCTTGGATTCATCAAGCCTACTTTTTTCCAGTTCCATACTTTGATTTCAGCTATCAGCAGAATGGGAAAAAACTAGGAATCATTCTATATAGTGAAAGCAATATCAGGTTTGATTTAGACATTTTAAAAAAATCATTTTAGAGAATTTTTAGAAAGAGAAACATTCAGCTGCTATCTACTGTGGTGGTGTAATTAGCACCATTGCCTCACAGTCAGAAATTCCTGGGTCTGAATCCACCGGTCAGCCAGAAGCCTTCCTGATGTCTGCATGAGAGAAGCCGAGTACTCCAGCTCTCTCCCACTGTCCAAACACTGCATGCTAGGTTAATCGGTGACTCTAAATTGGCTGTGGGAGTGAGTCTGAGTGGTTGTCTGTCTCTCTGTGTTTGCCCTGTGATAGACTGGTGATCTACTCCAACGGCTCCAACAATCTGCTACCAATATAATATTTGACAGCATGCCCAAGATCCATAAATACAATGAAAAATTCAAAAATGTACCGGTGCTGATCATCTAATTCATTTCCACTAGTCTCATTACAGTTAAAAAAAAAAAAAAAAAGCAAGAAGCTGGCATAGCGAAGGTAAAATACCTGCTAGCTTTCGCCATGCCATGTTTGCTCTCAGGCTAGCTGCTGCTGACACGCGACAAAATAAACACAGATCAATTTAATTCAAAAGGTCAGCTCAACGATCAGCACGTTGTCAAGGATACCCAATCTAGCTTCTTTTTTTTCTTTCTTTTTTATATTAAGATTGGACCATCACCCAATACAAATGTCAAATTGATGAATCCCTAGTTCTGTGCCCGCCTTCGTGCAACTTTAACGCACGCTCAGACTAATTTAGAAGTGTAGCATTGAATCTGCACAGGATGTTTTATTTTGAAAATTCACTACATCTTCTTTTTGTATCTGACTTCCAGCACCTCACCTCTTTTGTGCAGCTCCAACAAAAAAACAAACAAAAAAAATCAGCACAGAGTTTTAGTAGTGCAAAGAAGTGCCGGTGCTGCTCCTTCACTGTACGTGCACTAGGATGAACTGGAAGGATTACGCTGGTGTGACACAAAGCAGCCATGCCTAGTGGGATTCGGGCCTAAGGCAGCTTATAGCACAGCCTGGAGTGCAGGGACATTTGTGAGACTGCAATGTAACAGCTAAATAAAGATTTTCAATCATACAGGATTTTCTAATAATTTCTGCTTTTGTTTTCTTTACAGACCCAATAATAATCATTCTGTCACCTCTGACTTAGTAGTTCAAGATATCGTATCAAGAAAATAATTTTACAGGAATTATTATGCAAAGACTTCATAGTAGCAATGACTATCTCAAGGTACAGTTAGCATCCTTGGAACACAAGAAAACAAGAATCAATCAGAAACAGCAGAGAAACGCCCATAAAAAATAACTGTTTTCAATAACAACTAAGCATGTAAAGGAACTGTGGCAACTTTGAATTGTTTTTATGCAATTCTACTTATTTTTTGACATTTTAAATTAGGTTTTTTTTTTACAAAGAGAGAGCTGATTAGACCTTTAGGAGTTGAGATTTTAAAACATTTTTAATTTGACAAATTTTTGACCCTTTTGTGAAGTCTGCAATCCTAATCATTTTACACATATCTAAAATGGAAAAGGTAATCAAAGTGAAATAGCTTTTTTTTTTTTTTTTAACTTGGTCTAGGTCTCACAAAAGCCACAAGAATTTGAGAGAAAACAAAATGCCTGTCAGGGCGAGCATACAAGAGGCAAAGGGGGAATCTGGCATGGCCTAAGCAAAGTCATAAAAATATTTTCCCTTTTATTTAATGTCATCCATAATTCATTGCCAGGAAAAGCTAATCAATAGCACCTTAATGAAAACTTGAGCCATATTTTATTTTGCCGCAGAGAAGTCCCGGATCAGCATTTGTTGCCTTCTTATGTGCTGGTTTTCACCCTTGGGCTGTTTGACAGATGTGCATCACATTTGCAGATACCTTAAATATTTGCTGTCTTTTAACCACATTTGCTTTATCAAAACACTATAGAGAAGGGAAATTCTGATGATGATTGCAATCTAGAACTGCAAGAAACGAAAAATATCTAAAGAGACTATAATACGCATTTAGTTTTTTAGTTTTTTAGCCATTTGCTTTAATGTTTTAGTGATTAGTTTTTTTACACTGTAGCTTTTGTGTGTGTGTGTGTGTGTGTGTGTCAAACCTCATCAAAGATATAAACCATATTAGCATAGTAACCTCCCAGCAGGTGGGTTAGCATACCCTAAAACAAAGAATAAGCATTTGCTCTACATTGACTTGCAAGAGAAACTTCTGCTGGATCCAAAATGTCTCAGCCAAGTGTGTCAAATGTTCTGTCACAGGCGGCAAGACTCAACACAAGATTCCTCATTCACTCCAGCAACGAATGAGGAATCAGATGGTCGTCTTTGTTGTGCTCACCACTGCCAGCTACAGTCCAAGACGGTGGAGCGGGAGTCCGTCAGCAGAATGAGAAGAGACAGCTGATTATATTGCTCAGTTAATTATATGCAACAAAGTACTTGACAAATAAATATTTTGCAGAAGAGAAACTTGAAAAGAAATCTTTAATTGGTTCAAGAAATTACCCAACCCGGCTGTGACCCTCTAGAAAGAATATGAGGGCAAAGCAAACAGAACTAAATGAACTTCAGTGTACTTGATTAAAAAAAATAATAGTAATGTATTTTGTTATTTGTCTAACCTTTGTTCCACATAATGAAATCAGACTGGTGTTGGAGCAAAAGGTGTGAATAAAGTGAAAACAGAGCCGCTTCCAGATTGGCTCGTGAGACGCAATGCTAATTGTTTCCAGTGATCCTTGTCAACATACAGTATGCTCTCGTTCCAGTCAACTATCTATGAACTCAGCCTACATTACAAGGGAAAAGGTCATTTTTCATGCTCCGAAAGGCACCCTAATGAACTGGTTACCGTGTATTTAACACTACCCTCGAGTCCACTTAAACAGACTTTCTATTTCCACTGTCAACAGGCTTCATGAACAGGATGAGGTGTTTTTGTTTTGCCATTTGTGTCAGGGACAATGACTGCAAAACTTAAGAAAAACTTGTTTAATGCCCGCTTTCAGAGTAAACAGTTATTCATCAAAAAAATAATAATGCCTCAAAGGTCACGCCATAAAAAACAATATCTGCCCTCTTTCCACTGACTTGTGCATTAGTTACTTTTTGATGACAAGGGACTAGGTAAAAAAAAAAGCTGCCTACACTTGTAGGAACTTTAGAGTATGGACTCGTTTATGACGTGATATAAAAACTGACTCCAGTGTCAAAACAACAGGCTGTCACAGCGAAAAGGATCATTTTAGTGATCAGCGTCTGACTCAAAGTTTTTTTATCCATAAGGAATTGGATGAGGGTATACGGTGCTGTCCAGCAGCTACACATCGTTTGCCTGTATTTGCATTGTCAGCCGGAGGTGAGAGGGTGGAGATCTGCCAAGTGTAAGGCTCTGGTCCAATGCCATGACAGCTGACAACTCAGACAGGCCTTGTGTGCAGCGTTGCACTTCTAACAGCCAAGATCTCAGATCAAGTAAATCCTAATCAGTGAGTTAATATGCAGCTAATGTGAAAATTCATATTTCTGCTCTGTAGTGTTTCATGTTCAAAAGGGAGCACATGTCATTTGGCATGCCTTCATATAACACTAGGGCTTCCATCACTCACTGATTATTGCAATGAGGAATTAAAATCCCTTAACACAAAGCAACCAGCACCACATTGCTTTGCCTGTCAGAATTAACTAGTGAAAGTGACCTCAGCCTATATAGGCTGAAGGAGGAGGGATCATATTCAATTAGTTAGACAGAAATATTCTATCAGACATGCATTCATTGTCGATTAATAAAGATACAGAAGAGCGTGTTCCCATGCATCAAATCTCAGCCCTGCTTGAACAGTTTTCACATATTCTTTAGCTGATTTTCAGTCGGCAAGTTTAACTATCTGAATTGACCGACATTCACAGTCGCACTTACACTGATCTGTTAGAGTACAGCAAAGCTGCCAGAGGGGCTGTCTAGTTTGTCAGTGAAGACTGGCTGAGGGAGGCTGTGCTGAACTGTTAGTCTTCTCCCTCTTATGGCACGATGTGTTTACACCGATCCCTCAGGCCATTTGTTTGCAGCACTTCCTTGCCCCACAGCACCATGCATAATGCAGGAATGAAAATGTTAACAGTGGCAAATAAAATCGGCAAGGTGCCCCCACAAATCAGGGCAGTTTAGGAGCACATTTAATCATCCGTGCATTGGGGACAACGCATAGCAATTAATTGTGGCATTTCAAAGAAGATCAGGACCCAATTTTTCCAAGGCCTTTCAAGCGTCTTGCTCAGTTGCCCCATCCGCTGCAGACCAGTGTCGGCAGCCTCTGGTCTTCTCTTTGAAACATCTCCATATTTTGGCCCAATTATGTTTATTATCGCTTTGCTCTCAAGTAGATGAGAGGAGAACTCTTGTAGCGCGTTGCACACAATTGCATCAACAAAGCCCACCCAGCAAAAGAAATAACAAAAACCAGGCATTGTTTGAAGAGGGTCTCCTATGTATTCATGCAAGAAGTAAATCTGTCTATGTCTTGCATTTCTCCTCTATGCTCCAAGACAAACAAGTTACAGCACCATATGGTGATGTCAGGAAAGTAAATAATTTAGAGACCTTCATGTGCGGTGCGCAGATGAGCGACCGCAGAAATACCAACACACCAGCATCCTCATAGTTAACCCTCAAATAAGAAACCTCAGCAGCAGGGGGAGCGCAAAGACACGACCGCAATATCGGACGTTAACTGGATTGAGAACTACTTTGGAATTTCAAAGACTGGGACTGGCAACTGTCTCTGGACGTAAGGACAGCATTTTGTGGAGATGCAATCTGCAGTGCCTTTCAGCACTTCCTGAACACGAGACAGCCTAATCTAATGAACTGGGTGTGTGTGTGGTGTGTGCGACGGTCGGGGGGGGGGGCAAAATCTGCTCAGGCTTTTAGCCCAGTGCCAGCATGCTCACATCTTACCGCAGTCAAAAATCCACTTGTTATTTTTATTCCCACTGAATTCTCCCTGTGGTGTACTCTGCATGGCTTGAGTCATCATTGTTCAAGTCTTTAGAGTTGGAAAGAAAAAACAAAAGCACGCAAACACAAGCTGGTGGCAAGGTTATAGCCACTCAGACATGGAGGAGGGGGGCACTCGTTTTCTGCCAACCCAAGGGAAAACTCACAGAGGGTTCAAGCGAGAGAGAGAACAGAGATGTGCCATGTTGCTGACATGGCAGCCGTCACGTCGTACTAACGGGCGAGAGTGATGTGCGCAGACAGCACCGAGATTTGTAGAATACTGCGGTGGCTCCTAACCAGAACAGTAAGTGGTGTGTAGATTATATGACCCGTGATTGCCTTCTTCATGCCTAATTATCCCAAAAGGAGCACGAGAAAAAACAAAGGCAGCAAGAGAACATCAGATCATGAACATAAGCGCACACAACCAATGAAACCTCAGCGTGTCTATGAAGCTACAGCGACGGCTTTTTACCTCACATCTGCAATTAAACTGTTGCAGCGTCAATAAGCCATAACACACGGCTCGAAGGTTTGTGCACAGCTTTGGTGCTTCAGTTCCAAAATAAGGCAAATCACAACCAAACAGCCATACTCTGAAAGACTTACGGAAGCAGATGTTCACATATAGAAATGTGAACTAGGCTTTTTTTTGGTAGCTCTTTTATCCCAGTAACAATGATGCTGAAGCACTATAACTGCACAGTCAGCCCTTTTTAATATAGAAGTGTTTTCACTAAATGTTTATGTGTGTTATAATTTAGTGCCAAGTGATGATTTAAATTGTTCTTCTCTTCCTTTGTGATCCCTGGCTGGAATCATTTCTGAAGAGTTAATAAATAACATAACGTTGAACTCGATCATAACTGAAATTCAAAACATAAAGAATCTGCTTTAAGTCGCGAAACAATGAAGAAAAAAAGCTGGCCGCTGCATATATTCAGTGTAAATAACAAATCCTCTGTAACCTGTTACTCGAAATGACCCTGATTTGCCCCCAAAAGCTTGAACCCTAACCAACAGAAAGGTGCACCACAAACCACGAGACTGCCTCACATCTCAACCCGTTTTAAACCATTCAACCGAACTTTGTCGCTTGAATTTGTAATTAAAAGGTTAAAGATAATTAAAGAGAGTCAAATCCATTCTGGCACATAATACCAGAGAAAATTACTACTATAAAGTTCGTCTACAAGCTGGAAAACAGACAACAGAGAGAATTTAGTTTCTTTCTTTTAAAAGTGTGACAGGTATGTTAGCTGGCAGAGATGCAGCATTTCGCTGTTGCCAACGTTTAGTCTCTTTGAACAGTGACACGAATAATCAAAGAAAATAATTAGAAAGCCTGAGTGGGTGAAATAACACGTCGGATAGATTTCTCCATAAACACACTGTTAGAGCCAGCCACATCACAAAACGTAGAACTGCTAATGGCTATAAAAAGCTTTAAAAACTTTAAAATGCTGTTGCCATACATCATTCTGTCTTTCAAGGACTACGCCGTAGCAGTTTCTGCTTCTAACATTTTCACGACTCGTGAAAAGCGCAGGCTTTTAATACGATGTTACTCTCTTTAACGTGCACACCAGAACAAAGCAAGCCAACAGAACAAGCAAAACAAAAAAAAAGGAAAGAAAAAAAGATGGCCTGAGTTGTTCCACATCCATGATAAATCACTGCCACTTTTATAGCCTCTAATAAGTTGATGCAAAGCCATTTTTCTTCCTGCCCATCGTTCAAACATTTAAGGCATATTTACAAGGAACTTGTTAAAATATTTAATAATATTTAGTGGCAATTTTGGAGCAGCCTGTCACAGTGAAATTTATTAGCTTTAAGTGTTTAAAAAGGCGACGTCATGAATAACAAACTGTCAAAATTTCCTAATTTGCATGGACAGGCCATAACTCCTGATACCTTGCATTAAAAAAAGAGGTTTTTAAAAAAACTAGTCATAAAAGAAGCATTCAAAGTGAATGATGGCAAAGACTCTTCCACAAAGTCGCACCACAGAGACAGCTTCCCCCCCACTACAGATGCCTCGGAGATCAAGTCAGCCAATAAAAGGACATATATCCTACTGCTTTGACTTATTTATCCTGTGTGGATGAGCTCAAGATGGAACATCTCCTATAGGCAAGCTTAATTAATTGTGATAAAAGGGCTAATTCAAAGGCTGCACAAGAAAAGTGAGCCAAACAATAATATTCCCCACAAATCATCTCAGCCCGTCAAATATTTCCTCCATAACTTTCTAATTCAAAGTCCTTCGGACGTGAGCCTTTTGTTAAGGAACCTCACAGAGCCAAACTACCTCCCACGTATCTCTGCGATTCCATCCACACTCCTAACTAAAAGCGATCAGATGAAATTGCAGCTGCTCAGCTGCTCGCGCTCTCTTGTTTTTGTTTAAGCAGACAGCACGATGGCCATCTTTGATGCCGCTTCTTCCGCCAGATTCAACGGGTTTCACCATAAGACTCGGTGACCTGGGCCTGCCCCGGCTGTCCCAGTCAGAAAAGGGCCCCCGTTGACACTGATTGCAAGGCTATGAGTAGTCTCTCCCCTGTGCCCTCTCAGTGCAACTCTAATTAATAGCCAATTCATCTTCTCTGATCTGAGCCAGCACATGGAGTAATATATCGTTAGTTTGGCAAGCGAGCTATTAAAGTGTAATAACCAAGTACCAGCACTCGATTTGGAAGAGTAGCACATACTTAACCATGAAGTGGAAACAATTAATTTACTGGAGGATCTCCTGTAACCAATCATTTACTAGCACTCACACTGTGATGCAAAAGCCATCTCCTGTTGTGTGTGGCACAAGTCAATGACATATTTTGGGCTCAGTGCCTCAACCCCTCTGCTCTTTGACCAGTTATGTAAGCCTCATTTAAGCGCCAATGTCACACTTCCTACCTACATATAAAAAATAAAAAACTCTTCTAATGGCCATCTGCAAGGCAGAAAGTTCATTACAAAAAGGACCCGGCTGGATTCCAGGTGACCTTACTGATGAAAGTAGAATTTGAAGATGAAAAAAGGAATAATAAAATAATGAACACACTCTGAAACACTGTCTTGAAACACTCTTTGAACTTTAAGCTAAATCAAAAGACGATATAAATGATGCGAATGAACAAAAGAAAGCAGCCTCAAAATAATCAACCCAACTTTGTTTAGGTGTAAGTATTAAACTTCACCTGTTGTTGAGTTTGATTCATTTGTTTATGAATTTATTCACGGGAGCCAAATTGAAAAAACAAAAACTGATTGGACTATTTTAGGCCAAATAAGAGCCTGCCCCTGTACTACAGCATGGCTGGCTTAATGCCACACGAAGGTTTGGAAGTGCCTATTCTCTTAACCAACTCAGTGGATTATCAAATAATCCATCGCTCACATTTTTACAGCGACATCCAGCTTTCCTCACTGACAATACTATTTAGCACAGCAATTCAGCAGGGAAAATTATAAATGGAAAAAAATGAATTTTGTCTTATTTCAGGCAATTAAGGCACACACTTAGTGAGGAAAGCAACAAACTGTGTCTGCTTCCTCAGTAATGTACCTTAGAACAATAAATCCCTCCTTCAAACCTTGATAATTGCAGGAAGTAAATGAAAATACATAAGGCTCACTGTGCTTTTGGCCTGCCCCTGAAGCAAAACATTTAAAACCCATTATTCTTTTTGCAAGAACTAATGACGTTTTTTGTCTCTTCAGCTTAACGCACTAATTGACAGTTTTTTTGGAGGATAGCCCAGATGGAAAAATAAGTAGCCCCTTAAAGACCCAACTCCCTTGCTCATTCCCTTAGCTTTAAGTCCCTTATTAATTAAACTTTCACCAAGTCAGGAATTTTTATTAAAAAGATAAAGTCTGCTGTACCGTAAAACAGAACCTATTGTCTCTGAAGCTAAAATTTTACTTCTATAAATAAAAGAGACTTTTTAATACCATCCGAGGGACGGGGACCAGAGGATCCACACAGTACAGTAATTAGAGAGAGATTTCCATCCCAACTACTCAAAAGTTGGTCAGCTTTAACCAATACCCTTTGCTCCAACTGAATAAATACACTAAGGCTGCTCGTTTTAACAGCGTGGGATATTATTTACTGTATGGCAAACAGGAGCAACATCATCACGCTCAGTGAGAGAAGAAGTGTAAATATGTGTTTTGCCATCACTGTGTGTCTAACCATACATCTCAGACATCCTGGTACACTGTTGTTCAGAGGGAAATAAGGCTGCAGCCAAATATTGACTGCAGTTTTATGATCAGTCATTCACTTGATCAATTAAATCCCTCTTGTGCCATTAAGTTTGCAACAATGTTTGTCAATCAACATCAGAATAGAGGGATTGTGTGGCTCCAATCGGAGTTCTATGGCATTTACAAAACAATACAAGTCTTGTGTGCTTTTAATTTTTTTTTAGCACAAAAACAGGCATGTTTACAAAAACAAAGTGGATTTTGGGAAATCTTCAAAAGGAAAAAAAACAAAGCATAAATTTAAAAAAAAATTAAAACAAAGCTCCATGTATAATCACAATAATCAGGCCTAAAATGAAATTCAGACTGGTTGCATTTGAGTGGTTAAAACATTTGTATAAGCATAAAAAAAAAAGTGAACCACATAATCTACTTAACCGGATTTTCTGGCTGCGTTTTTCATGCACATGCCTTCTGCTCTGAAATCATTCGGTGCATCCCCTCCATCTTAAACCCACGGGCATGTATGAACTCCACTTCCCCCCAAAAACACACATGACAACCTCTGAGTTGAATTCGAGTGTTTCTCTAATACAAACTCTTAAGTTTATATTAGAAAAACTTCGTATTAAGCTTCTATTAAAGGCAACATCTGCAGGCAGCTCATCAAACTAAAGAGATGCAGTCGATGCAAATGTGGACAAATGCATGCATACCTATTACCTTTGCACATCTGCAATGTTAACAGCTGCATCAAAGTCTTTAATCAGAATGATTTCAGTCAGAATATTATATGTGTGCATGTAGCTGATGTTTCTTTCTTGGTTAGGTTATGTCTAATGAATTGTTTTGTATTTAAGAAACCTTCTTACGTGGACTCCTTACTTGTCACCAGATAACAGATGGTGGCTTGTTTGGGATCTTTAGACCCATAGCTAAGATTTAAGTTAGAGTCAAAGTTAATGGTTAACTTGTGGTTTGCTAAATGCTTATCTATCTATCTAAGTTGAACTGCTTTTTGAGAACAGCCGAAAGTACTTATGGTATTTAGCTTTGGTCCTTCATTGGGAGCTGGGGAGTCATTTTTCTGTGTTGCACTCTGGGTTCCCCTGGGCTTTTTGGGAGTGGTCCACAATGCTGAAAATAAGCTGTAATACTGAATAAAAAAACTTTACAGATGAGCTGCTTTGGTATTTCATGGCCTTCAACCACAAGTCTAAAGCGAAAACATGGAATTCATTGGAGAATCACTGTAAAACAACTCAAGGGACTTACTTTAGAGAAAGTGGCAGAGGTCAACATTTCATTTACTCATTTGCAACCTGCAGCGTGCAGGTCAAAGCCATTGTTATGTCCGTTTGTTATGATGCCCAGATGAAGGCTTAAATACTTAAAGAGAGGAGTATGAATACATCCCGCGTTAAGGTGCATTAATTTGGCAGAAAAGTAATGTATCATCCACAGAGGATCATTATGCCACTTCCAGTCACTGCTGTACAGCCAGCAAATCACAGCCAATTAAGAACCCTTTAAACTTACAAGTCAAGCATCACTTGTTGTGCTGTCCATAATGGGGTTTTATGGATATGAAGCACTGTGATGGCTGTATTGGTCTTGTGATGAATGGTTAACTTTACAGGAAAGATGGCCTCTGAAAGAGTAGTGTTGAAAACTAAGCAGATCATTTGGTGCCTTCAGTTTTTCAGGCACACAAAAGGCGAGGATGAGCGAGGTTTTGGGAGCCGCGCGTTTGATCTGATTCTATCGTTTCATGAGAATCACACTTTTAACTTATTCTGAGAGATAAACAATTCAGGCCTGTTTCCCAAATTTTTTGTGTCAGTTTTCTGTTTTCTGCTAACGAGATGTCACTAATATGTACTGGAATGCTGTGAGAACAGACAGTTTGATTGGCCACGAAGAACTTAATGATGTATACCAAATGTGGGGGGACAGCTTCTAAGCGCATATTTTCTAGACAAACATAGGTGTTGACAGCATTTTCCACCCAGTTTGCCATTTCTGTCAGGCTGAAAATCTAAAATTAAGAACATTTTTTTTCCTAGGTACAACATCCATTAACAAATCATGTCTTATTAGCATTTTTGCAGCAATTGGTCATATTGCAAGTACACATTATGTAAAAATGTCAGTGAACAAGAGGGAAATAACAATAATTACAAGAAAGACAGAATTCCTGCCTAAGAAAACAAATCTAACTAATTAAAGAAAACATAAATGAAACATTGCATGTTGTCTAACAACATAAATGCATTATGGTATTGTTGCATGAATTTCCTTGTATTGTTCCTCGGTGCACATGGCAGCTTATTCGAGCTCAATTTGCGCCACTGTGTCTTCCTGTGAGCAGACCCTAGTCATCTTTAAACGGCTCCATTTAAAATGCAATTTGATTATCTGCCAAATTGCTACCAAGTCTTTCCCTCTGCAGCTCGGGGATGGGGGGTAAAAATTTTAATTAGCATTTGTGCATAAAAGAGAGGTCTTTGTTACATTGCATTTGAACACGGCATCCCAGAATGACCACCGCTTTCAAAGAGTCATCACCCAAACGATTTCAAACTAATAGATCCAAAGGGAGAGGAGGAGTCCTGGCACAGACGGGTGGGGGAATCGGAGGTCTTCAGTGGGACTGGGAAAAAAAACAAAAACCCACAGGACACAGCATGTTTAAATAATCCAAAACTTTTCTTTAATCATAGTTTAGAAAATTGGCTGGGACCTTCAGCAGGAGACAGCTGCTCTGCCCCACAGCCATTTAATGAGAATCACTGAGGGTTTCCCTTAAAATATTTACGCTGTCCCATGGCACAGCAATATTGTCCTAGAATGGGGAGATAAGAGCCAAGGAGGTGTGTTGAAGTTCTCCTAATCAATTTGCTAATTACTGGAGCAGCAATAGGAGAGGAGAGAGGAGTCCCTTCTGGCAAGCTGTATTCTAATAAATGCTGAAAAATTTATTTACTCCCTTAGCCAAGAGGAATTCTGAAGTGGGATTACAGCAGAGAGCTGATTGAGACAGAGCTGTGCTGTGGTTGAGGTCGCAGTCAAAGGAGCAAGGAGAGGTCTCCAAACATAAAAGAATCTCTCAGGACCTGCACCTTTGCATCTGCTCGGGGAACAGAGATGACAGACTCTTACAGACTTGGCATGAAAAGACCTGACTGCTATAGCTACATATCAACAAATATTAATGAGACTTCAGGTTCTTGCATAATAAAACAGGTTATCGGGGGAGCTGTGGTATGCACTGCATACTGGCCCTGACTCCAAAACAAAACAGCTCTACTGTATGTATATAATGCATATGTGGATATTCTGAGAGAAGACAATAACTTTAGCATTTGATGCCACAGGAGCCATGGGGTGGTATTACCCTTAGCAGAGGGCAGCAGGCCCAGACATTACACCAGACGCTAGGGTTGTGTGTTTGAAGTCACCTTTGTGTCCTCTGGCTCAGCCTGACCCCACCCTCCCAACCTCTGGGACTGAGGGCAACCCTGGACCTGTCATAGTACACAGCCCACATCTTCTTCAGGGTTGAGGGCAAAATCTGCTCCGCATTTTCAGTGACACATCATCTATATGACCGTTCCTTCCCTGAGGCCGGCAACCAATAGCCTGCCTCAAGACAGGTCGAAGGTCAAAGTAAAATGATGGCTCAAAGGGCATTATGAGGTGATCAGAATTGCCATTATGGCAGAAGTACAGTGAAGCGTGGAGGAAGTTAGACCCTGGGATCCCAAGGGTCTTCTAGAGACTGATATTTACTGCTTTTTATATTTACCACAAATCTGACAGGAAAACTGTGCACTTCAATCCAAGGAAAAGATCCCATGCAATTTAACCATTTTACTTTATTGGGAAGGCCCCAGCAGGACTTCAGTTTGTTCACAGCGAAAAGTGTGTGTATAGAAGTCAGAGAGAGGGGGATGGCTTTTTTTCCCAAGGTTAATTTATTCAGTTTTATTTTGCAAAATACTACTAAACTGAATAAAATTTGAGGTAAATTGAAATACCTCGGTATGAAACAACTTTTTCAGCACTGAAACTAATTAAACAAAATTCTGCTTTTCAATTGCATGTTTTTATTATAAATTATTGTTATATAATTAAAAACCCTGCAGTTTTCCCTTCAGGTTGTGCCCATTTGGAGAATTTGCAAACACATTTATTCAGATAAAAACAATGAAACTTCCTCCCTGGCTCTGCTTTTGCGTTTTTACCCTGATGCTAAACATTACAGAAGGAAGGAAAACAAACAAATGCACTTATTATAGTCTACTTTGAAACCAATCCATTCATTTCCCCAATCAGCCTGTTTGCCTAACTCCCACAGTCCCTGCAGCAGTCCATCCAGTGTGACGGGTTACATGGATCTGAGTGCATTTCCACTGGGAATTGAGGCAAAAACAAAAACATACAAAAAAACCTGTTGCTGTGACATTTTGTTCTCTCTCACCTTAACGCACGCCAGTCACAATGGACCGGTGTGTTGGGGATCTGTGTTCACATCACCATGGCAATGGCTCTCTGCCTCCCAAGGCTTCCTTGAGGGTGTCGAAGGGTTGGCGCTTGGGAAGGGGGCAGTAAAGGAGGAGTTTGCCAACCTTGCAAACTAAAATCCAAACGCACTGGGAGAATGGTAAAGAAAACATGTTCCTACAAGCTTTTTCTCTATGTAACGTAATGGGTTTTTTTGTTTTGTTTTTCTACTCCAGACTTTAGTCCACTATAAGGGGAGCATTTTAACTCAGCACACTGTGGAGCAGAGCAAACAACATCAAAGCAATCAAAAGAGGCCGACATGTTGCAGGGAGCGCGTTTCACTGCCTAACCTTTAAAAGGGCAAAAAATAGAACTAAACGTGTAGGTTCATGAGCAAAGGTCTGAGAACATCTGTCTCTTTGTAAATCATTTTTACATGACAGAAAGGCACAGAGATGGCATTACACTGTGCAAGACAAAAGAGGACAAAAGGTTACACCCATTCTACACCATCAGCTCCAATTTCATGTGCTTGTTTCACTTATTCCCCTTACTTGGACAATTAAAGCCAACACATTCCCGTGAAAATCTGCGGAAATATCATCAAGATTTAAATACACAGGGAACATAAGGAGCACCTTATGTTGCCAACAATCTTAGAGAAAAATGTCATTATTTTTAAATAGGAGCTTCATTTTTCAAATAATTAATGGCACAAAAATTATCAGAATTGGTCCAACGTGATGCAAGAACGCAATGTCTCCGATGTAATCCTCAACTGCAGCAGTCTGTGACAAGATAAAAGTGCTTGTTTTCACCACTGACAGGGTCAAATAGATATTCTAAGATTGTTTTTGACATTCTCCCGCCATGCTTTTACATGTACTGATGCTAAGTCAAGAAGATAACTTTAGACAGAAACAGTATTATCTCTCTGTCTGCAGTTTCTCATAAAAATCAAGCAACGGATTTCTTTGATTTCACAGCCAGCAGACATCCTGGCTAAAATGGTAACTGAAATATTATTGTCACCAAGACGCTGTGTACAGGCAGCCGTGTTTTCATGCTCTTGTAACACAACTGGCGACAACTTCTGCACTCTGTTAGGATTTGTTTTCTTTGTACTACAGTTATAGAGAAAACTATAACTGTAATCTATACGCTCCATACTCCAACTGTGTAATACTCAGATTTTCTAAACGGCTCTGTCAAACTCTCATTTTGCAGTGGGACTTCCCCTTAAGCAAAATAATGCTAGTTTCTATAGGGATCTTTTGCACAATGTTGGCACAAACACTTGTGGTTAGCACCAGTGACTCATGACAAGGATATTCGGGGTTCGGACCTGTTGCTTAGCTAAGGACGTTCTTTAAGTTTTATGCTCTTCCGGTCCCTGTTTTCAAAGACGTGAACGTAGGGTTCAGTGGTGACCTTAAATTGAAAATAGTTGTGAATGTGGGCACCAATGCTTATTGTTGTGTCTGTAATAGACTGGCACTCTATGCTTTGCCTAATGTCAGCTAGGCCTAGCCATCGTATGACCCAGATGGAACTGCCACATGAGACTGGATAACAAAGTTTCACAACTTCTGATAAAACCATTCACACTCAGTATCTGACCAGTTTCTTTCCAATTGGAAATGGGAAAATAGGGCCCAGGTTTTAACAGACCTGCTTAAATGTGACGCAGAAAAGCTGGCCACAGACACAGACCGAGAATCCCAGTTCCACATAAAAACAGCCGACGCAATGATACAATCATGAATAATGTTTGTTATCTTAACTTGACCGTGCCCAAATAACTCTTGCAATTATTCATGAAAAGTGCAGTTTATTGAACTGTTATGTATAAACTGCAAATAAACAGCGCTCTATGTTGGCTGTGAGGACAAAAATCCCCACTCAGTGCAGCCACACATGCACAGGGAGGCAATGTGGCCAGTCAGCCAGTGAAATTTGCCCACTTACTGGTGACTTTTCTGCCTTCAGCCTGTGGAAACAGCACTGTAGGGTTTGTGACTGATCAACGGTTTCTTGTAAACCTAGTGTAGTTTTCATTAAAAGTTTACTCATTTCTTAACGTGTTACAAGTGACTATTTATCCAGCTGCATTCTTACTAAACCACAATCATTCAAAGAACGTACACAGTTTGACATCTTCAAGTTAAAAATACATAGAAAATAAACAAAGACAAAGGACGCTTTATTTTGCATGTTAATCTAGAAGTTTATTTCCATAAATAGCTGATGTTCACTCTTGTCTCAAGTTGCTGAACACTTTGTGAACTGCTTCAGCGAGAAATCTGATTAAGTACGGCATTTGTTGTTCGTAAACTGTTGGATATATGAAAAGATAAGGGGGAAAAATCACAATTGTAATCTTGTGCTTTTAAAAAGAATTAACAGATGCTAAAAAATGTATTTTTTTTTACCTGTGACGTCACATTCACAAAAAGAAAACTGCTGAATCCAACCATAAAAAACAGCATTTACAAACAACAGTTATTCCCCAAACTACCACCCACATAAAGCTGCTTGTTCTGATGGTGGTGGTCATGTAGCAGTTTAGAGCCTCAATGATCATTTTAGAAATACAGACCTTTAGCGAATAAAGGTGTCTTTTCACAGACATATAGTCACAAAGCGCTGTAAAATGCAATAAATAAAAACTAGGAGTAATCACAAAACACTATAACAGAAACAGCATAAACTATAATAGGAAGTTAAAACACAGCAAACACCAGTACAAAACGATGTTTAACAGACAACAGATGAAAAAATTGCCAATAAAAACAGTAATAACAAAAGAATGTCAACAAAAGGTCGGGTTAAACAGAAAGGTTTTCAACTGCTTTTTTAAAAGAGTTACAGAGTGAGCTAACGATAGCTGAAGTGAAAGATTTTAAAACAAATTTAAAAACCTACTGGAAGCCAATGTATCGAATTTAAAAAAACAAGTAATGTGAGCTCTCTTATTAGAATGTGTTAATAGTTTGGCTGCTGGATTTTGTATAGCTTGAAGGCGTGAAAGAGACAATTTATCTAAGCCCATAAACAGGGCATTTACAGTAATCTAGGTGCAACAACAAAAATGCAGTAATAATTTTCTTCAGTTCAGATGGGGAGACTATGGCTCGCAATTTAGAAATTTCCATAAATGAAAGAAGCAAGAACGTGAGACAGATTTTACATCTGACTCAAAACCCAGAGAAGACTCAAATATCACACTGAGATTAGGAGCACTGGACTTCTCAGATGAGCAGAAGGAAGCAAGCACTTGACTGATTTTTGGATGTAGTTCAGGAGGAGCTATAATCATGGTCTCAGCCTTACTGGAATTTAAAACAAGGTAATTGTTGGAAAGCCAGTCACTAATCCAGGATAAACAATCAACTGGAGTGGACAGCCTATCCCGTTGGTGAGGCTTAAAGATGTATACAGCTTAATGTCATCAGCATAAAGGTGATAAGAAATGTAATCAAAAGGCTGAATGATGCTAGCTAACGGAAGAATGTAGAAAGAAAATGATAACGGGCCGAGGATTGATCCTTGCGGAACCCCACAAATTAGGGAAGCAGTGGTAGGGGAGCACTTGCTCACCTTAACCAACAAAGTTCCAGATAAATAGGAGGAAAACCGATCTAATACAGAGGCAAAACCAGCCAAAACCTTAAGTATATTAACTAAAATATTATGGCCAACACTATCAAAGGCAGAAGTGAGATAAAGCATTCTGAGCACAGAACAATGCCCTACAACAGCTGCTATTAAAAGACCATCATAGATCTTTAAAAGAGCAGTTTCAATTGAGTTATTTTGCTTGAAGCTCTCTTGCTTATTTTTGAGTTAAATTTGCATTATAAGGATTTAAATGGACTTTATACATCTTTGTCTAATACATTTGAATCAGTTTCAAAATAGGTCAAAATTTACCACCAATCAAGATTATTTTGGGAGTTCTTTTAAATAATGAAATTACCTCAGCATGCTTAAAATTGCTAGGAACACAACCTTGTCTCGCTGTGCTGTTAATGACTGTTTGCTAACTTTTAATTTGTTTTAGTATTATGAAATACTAAATACCGCACAAAATAAAGAGGTAGGGCCACATGTCAGGGCCAGAAAGGATATTGTGTTTGCAGTCATTCTTCAAAGAAGGCGTGTTCTGAAAGACACCACTGCAAGTGTTTTGCACTTTGTTCTGCTTTTCAGTTGCTGATTTGTTTCATTTTCTCCGCTCGATTTTTACTATCACTTTCAATCACTGGCAGATTTAAGCACTAAAATCTGCTTAGCCAGGTTTAGGAGCAGACAACATGCTTTCAAGTTTGAGCGATCATAATTTTAAATTTTTTATAAATGCAGTTTTTATAAATTATGTCATAAAAATATTAGCTCATGGTGTGGCACACCGTGCACTGAGTAAGAACAATTTTTGAATTGATGATCAATTCTGAATCCAAATTTAAAATAATTACTGAAGATTCCTATGACACCTAAATACCACTTACAAACACTATTCTCGATTAGTTACTTTAGCTGAGGAAATAAAATATGTTTCCACTTGTGATGTGACCAATTCTGCCACATCACAAGCAGCTGACAGGGCTGTCGCAATATACCAGTACTGACAATAACCATATTTAAAAATGAGAACTGATATCCCATCAAAAACTCTTCCTCTTCAGTGAAAGACTTTCAGTAACTACTATAGTGCAGCATGAGCTTATCTACAGACTGCATGGCTCATGGGATTCACTGTTCTGTAGCGGCAGCTCCTTCTCTCACAAAGCAGGAGAGACTCACTTCCCACAATAAACCCACTAAGTTAGACTGAGTCACTTACACATGTGCAGTAAGGCTGTTGTTACGTTGTTGAGTGAAGCAATGAAGAAAGGCGAGTGCCGTTGAGTACTTAATTTAATTACCAATTTGTTGTCTGCTCTTGCTGCTGCTTTTCCCCTTTATTCTGCTTTCCAAGCGCTCAGAGCTAACGCTAGGGCTTCGATTTAGATGCACTACTTTGCCCTGCGCCATGACTCACAGGTGTGTCTACAGTTCTCGGCTGGCCTGATTGAGTTATTGCAGTTTGGTGCTCAATTTGAGCTGGATGATAACGTTTGCGCAAAAACTACTGAATGTACTGCATATATCAGTGACATTTGTTCATACTGGTTGAGCTTTTTTTAATCTTATTAGATGCAGTGGTGAATTAGAAAGTCTTTTCAGACGTTTTAATGTCCTTCATTCAATTTGTCAATGTCATTACATTCTGGTAATGGCGTTTGCCACATTTTTTGCTAATGCAACAGTAAGGAAAACACTCTCTGTGCTAATTAATCCGAGTATAAAAATCACCTTCTTGTGTGGCCTAATGTGGACTAAGATTAATGTGCCAGACATGTCTCACAACTGATTTGATTAATGAAAAGGAATACTTTAATATTACTAACACTGTATAATGTATAGGGTGACAGAACACTGGACTGTAAACTTGGTACAGTATATAAATAAATACTGCATTGGATTTCCATTAAAGCAGTGTGGTTGAACAACCCCTACAAGTGGCTGGCAATTTGTTAAATGAGTTAATTGGTCACCAGTTCATCTAATTCATCATAATGCCTGTTTCTGGACCACACCCAAAGAACAGTGAATTAGGCAGGCAGTGCAATCAACAGTTACACTGAGATCAAATATAGACATGAACCCCAAAGCAGAAGGTATTCCACTTGAATTTTTAATGAAACTTTAGTTGTCACCTTTTAACTGTTCTTTTTGGGAATAATTCCAGCCTACGCCCAGTCTTAGCGCCCAAACACTGCTGTTTTAAGTCTGATGCAGAGCTGTTTACTCATTAATTGCCAGGTGGTGCAGTTACTGGAAACCTACAGGCTGGGGGAAAGGCCCTAACCTTTATGCACTGTCTAAACGTCCTCACTTTCTCCTTGAACATCTATCCTTAACTGTGCTCCTCTGGTCCCCTCCCTGTCCCAAAGTGGCCAGCTGGGAACGGTGCGCATGTGCTGACGTCCCTACTAACCTTGGCCAGTGTAAGGATTACCGTGCATTTACACTCAATGCTCCTTCTTTCCTTAAGACTTATTAAGAATGATAATGAGCTCGGAAAGGGGCAGCTTGTCCCTTTCTCAACTCTGTGAAGGCTCTTCTTCTCTCTGTCTTTCTCTTCCTCACTGTTCACTTGTCTTGTTCTTCTTTCTGCTCCCGCTCTCCACCCTTTATGCAGTCTCTCTCTCTTTTCCCCAGTCCATGCCTCTCTCCCTCTTTCTCCATCGTATTGAAAGGAGCCAGGACAAATTACCAAAAAGGCCATTTTCATCTATGAACTGCAGGATTTAATCGATACTTATTTCATGCCTTCAAAATCAACCCTATATTACTGTTGTCTGCGTGATTTGTTTATTTTGCTTTAGAATATTCCTTCAGTCGAGTGGAGGGGGGGTGGGGGGAGATGCACGGGATGCAATTCACCTTGAACCTCCATTATATTGGATTTCTCTACTGGCTGATCAAGCATGCACAAAGGACATTTCCTCAGCACTAAAATAAAAACAATAACGATGATTAAAAAAACATGTGTGCTATTTGTGCCGGTGTAAGAGTACGTGTTGAAGGCAGTATATTTTTACAAGGAAAAAACTACGGTTGTGGTAGTGTGAATATGTATACAAAAATCATTACACTGTGGGCAATTGATAAAGCTTAGGTGCCGGGGAAACAAAAGTAATAGCTCCTGAAGCCTGTCGAATGCAGCCTGGGATTACAGATGCTTATTTGACATCAAAGACCCGAGGTCCACAGCCAAGGTCATACAGAAGAGGAATACACATGGGTTTAATTTTACACACCCCTTGACAGATGCAGATGGGTACTTATGAGACATGAGGCATTTCACTGACTGATAGAGCTGCAAGCAATAAGAATCTTGGAGGCATCGCACACTGATTAACTAATGAGATTCTCAACCATTTTAGTGAACCAAAGGTTCAGCACTACAGGCAACATTTCAAGTCCATTTTAGAGACAGAGAACCCGAAACGAAAGGCCCACCGCATCCATAAATACTGAACTAAGCACACAAAGCGAATTTGCAATTAAAACCGCACAAATGGACAGTTATCATCTCAGCTATCATCTCTGCCTACCTCTCTGGCAGAGAGGAGAGCGAGCGAAAGAGAAGCAGGGAAGGAAGGGCAGTATGTTTGACATATGGATATTGCAGTGTCTCTTCAATGCCGAAGAGAGATGAGAACCTGCGCCACCGGCCTGACAGTGAAGGCTGGCTGGTGTCCAGCTAAAGATGGACCTCCGGACAGCAGGCACATGCCGTTACATTTGAGAGCGGCACCGAGGGAGCACACAGGGCGGAAGAGTTGGAAACAGCTTCGGCTGATCACTTTGCAGCTCTTCTTTGCACAGAATGTACAAAAGCTATTTTACAGTAGCCCTGCGATGGACCGAGGCGAACTGCTGTACTCTGTAGTGTCACCTGCTGTTGGTTTTTATTTTTGGTATGCTCATAAAACAGGAGGCATCAGTAAAGCGAACTCACATATAGACCGGCTAATGACTGGTACTCAAAACACGCAAAACGCTATGTAATTTCATGTCTAAGCATGTGTTTTTTAAGCTTGCCTTGTTTAAGTGCCAAGTGTGTGCTTGCTCTGCATGCATGAATACATCTGCAACAGTTAGGCTGCACAGCTGCTGCATCATGAGGGTATTATGGAAAATACCTCAAAAGCACACACTGTGTGCATAATGCATCTCTTCACATGATGAAATTATTTCATCTACTAGCGATCTGTGGGACACACACACACACACAAAATCAAAGGATAAAAAAACCTGGGGAAAAAAAAAAAACTTTTCATGTTTACCTGGTGTTGTACTATCAGTGGCATTTTTAATATAGAAGATGGCTTTCCTTGAATGATCTGTTTAACCAAAGACAGGAGGGAGAGAGGGAAAAAAAAGGGGGGGGGGGGGGGGTAATTAATTACTTTTGTGCTATTGCACGGGAGAGACAATAAACCTGCCTGGTCGCCATGGATATGACATATTTGCTCTGAAAACAACACAATAATTAGCAAAGGAGAAAGATCCGGCGAGAATATGAGAACTCCGGGTTTAAAGTGCCAGTGATCTATTCCTGTCCTCCTCATCATCCCTGAGAACAATAACAAACACAGTGGCAAGCACACAGCAAAGACATCTATAAATGCGCAAGAGAACAAACAGTGACCCTTTACAAAACCATGTTAAATTAAATCTCGCATCACAGTGGTGTTTTGTAGAGATCACAACTAACCAAACACACGCAGTGTTTTAAAAAAGATTGTTTGTTCGACAGTAAGTGGAAGTCAGAAAGCCCATGCAGTCACTGAGAGCAGGAACTGCATCATATTTACCATAGTAAATATAGTTTAGTGGTGTGTGGTGTCAGACCTGCCAATAGCTGAAACTACATTATCGGTAAGAAGCCTTACAATGTTAAACAATAATTGTTAATAAGTAGAAAAGGTCTGATGGTGTGATGCACTTTGCAGGTTTCAGTTGTGACTAAGATCAGACACTTCGGCCCCAATTAACCTTTTTACCCATGCAATATACAGAAAAGAAAAAAAAAAACAAGTCATTCACAGCCAAACTTCAAAAGCAGAACTTCCGCAATTCGGGCTTTGAATATTGATTGCATTTATAGCAGTTCCTCTATTTACAGTAAATGATACTGTGTGAAGGCTACTACCTGTTTAGGGGCAGCCAAGGAGTTTCACTAAGTTTTTCTCAACTTTAAAAGCGGGACTTTCGGCGCTGAAGTCGCTCTTTTGTGTCTTTTTTGTTATGTTTTGTTGGGGTTTTTCTCATTGTTGCACTTTTGGATAAGTGCAAACTAACAGGAACAGACTATGATAGCCTGTACGTCCAAAACTGCTGATTAAATAATAAAGAAAAAAGCGCGTGTCAGTTCTGTTTTCACGCAGTCCACTTTTTATATTTTGAGGAAGGGAGGACTCGAGCTCACCTTGACTGGGCAATAAAAAAAGAAAAGTACAAACTTATGGGGGGGAAAAAGTTACACCTTTCTGTCTCAACTTTGAAACGGGGGCTGGCTGGCTGGCTTTTGCTTGCTTGTAGTTTCCTTATCTTCTTTAGACGGTTTAAAATGAGACCGCTGTGTGAACTAGCAGATTTTAAGGAAAGCCCGGACCCCTCGCCGTCATTTTCAAAGGTACAGTAGGTTCAGTCGGACTGTGTGGAGTCGCTCCAGACCTGCCGCTGTTGCTGTCGGCGCTGCCGCTGTAACCGAGGCTGCTGCTCGCACCGTGTTTACAGAGTCCTCACATCAACTCTCTATCCTACAGTATCGCTTCCACGACGTTAAATACCGCTTGATAATGCTATTTGTCGGCGTCCCCGCTGGTGCTGGGGACACTTTGATGTCCTTTTCAGCGCGGGGTGATATGTTTTGGAGATGAAATGAGCGTGTGCTGTATAGTTGAGAGCAAAAGGAAAACTCTTACCTGTGCTACTTCGCTGTCTCTCGGTGACTTCCAACTCAGGGGAGGTGTGAGTGTGCTTACGGTGGCCGGTGTGAGAGCTTTCATTATTAAAGTTCCCACATTTTTTTCAGTTTTTTCAGGTTTTATTGTAGCATTTTCTAATTTCTTACAGGGCGAGTTGGCCGGAAGATCTGCCCTGGAGACCGGCTCCAAGTGGGAAGAGGAGCCCTTAATTGAATTTCTCGGTTAGCAGGTGTTGCTTGGAAAACCTGAACTGGAGTTTAGGATAGTCTCCCCTGACGACTTGTTAACAGTTAACTCTTTCAGTGTATTGTAGTTATTAATATATATATATATATATATATATATATATCAATTAAAAAATACAGTCTGTGCTTTCAGTTTAATGAAGAGGAACTGGAATTAAAACATTGCCCTTAAATACCAAATAGCTACCAAAGTGTTTTCAGATATTAAGCTAGCTGAGGGGAAAGAATCCGAAATATGGTGTGTGTGTGTGTGTGTGTGTGTGTGTTTGTACATGAATATTGTGGTATTAACATTTATCTGGCAACCTGTTTGCATTAACTTACAACTTAACTTGTATTAACTTACACTTAGCAGACACTTTATTAGGTACACCTTTCTAGTATCTTGCTAGTAGTAGTAGTAGTTGGACACCCTTTTGCCTTCATAGCTGCCTTAATTATTCATGGCATAGATTGAACAAGGTGCTGGAAACATTCTTCTGAGACTTTGGTCCATATTGGCATTAAAAGCAACGTACAATTGCTGTACACCCATGATGAGAATCGCCTGTTCGACCACATCCCAAAGGTGTGCTGTTGGATTGAGATCTTCTGACTGGGGAGGCTGTATGAGTAAAGTGAACTCATTGTCATATTCAAGAAACCATTGCATTTTAAATTGCTTTTTGAATATTACTTTAAATACTTAGATTAAAAGTTCTGCTGAAAGTTTAAATAAAAAGATTAGTATTGCTGAACTGCAACATATTTTGGGTGCAGTGTATTTTTTGCATACAAGTGTAATAGAATAGCTTTAGTTTTTTGTCTTTTTAAATTTGAGTATGAACTTATGCAAAATGCAGCAAGATATTTTTAAAAAACAGTTTTATTAATTATAAAATAGACTACATCGGATTCATATAAGTATCGGCAGATATCCATATTTATGATATCGGTATCAGACATAAAAAAGTGGTATCGTGCTATCTCTAATATATATATGTCACAGCACGGTGGTGTTACTCCAGCTTCCTCCCACAGTCCAAAGACATGCTGTTAGTGGGATTAGGTTAATTGGTGTGGTGATTCTACTGTATATTGCCCATAGGTGTGAATGTGAGTGCAAATGGTTGTCTGTCTGTGTTAGCCAACAGACTGGTGACCTATCCACCAAGGTGTACCCTGCCTTTCACCAAAGACAGCTGGGATAGGCTAGGAAGAGAATGGATGGATGGATGGATGTATATATACATATATATATATATATATATATATATGTTTCCTGTTTTTAGCTGCGAAGAATGTCACTTCTGCAAATTCAACATGCCGTGCATTCAGAGATGCTCTTCTGCATCTCTTGGTTGTAACAAGTGGTTATTTAGGGTTTTGCTGCTTTCCTGTCACCTTGAAGGCTCATACATACTTGAGCACTAAAAGCACTTTATATACAATACACTCTATTCATTCATACAAGCACTTTTTTCTATCGCTTTTTTTCAAGCACTTTCTATCTAACATTTTCACACAAATACACCAGGAGCAACTGCAGGGTTCAAGGGACTCAAACCAACAACTTCCCAGTTGCTCTACCTTCTGAGCTACAGCCACCCCTAAAGGCCATTCTTCTCTAAACCGTGGATTCAGCAAAGCATTTTCACTCAGAGAACTCCAGTTTGGGGGGTTTTCCCCTCTTTCTTCGATCATTCTCTCCAAACGTTGTGCAGGAAGATCTGCAGAGTAGATCGGCAGTTTCTGTAATACTTGTCTGTCCTGTAGCAACAGCCAAACCATGTTCAAAGTCATTAAAATGACCTTTCTACCACATTTTGATGCTTAGTGTTAACTTCATTATGTCATTTCATGCCTATATGGCTAAATGCACTGAACTGCTGCAGTGTCATTGGGTGATTTGATATTTGCAATAACAAGCAGTTGAACCTGGTGTACCTAATAAAGTGGCCAGTGAGTGTATTTTTTTATCCACCATAATAACATAAACACATATTTTCTTACTGTAACTAATATATTTTAGCTTAGTTAAGAGCCACAGCTAGTTTTCAGTGTCTAGCTACGTAGCTAAAGAATCCAGATGATTTACCTCAAACTAAAATTTTTATCCAAGTCTGTCCTAGTTTAGCTTGACAGCTTAGGCTATAAAAACAACCCCATCTTTTATCTGTTTTGTGATTGACAGTCTAACCAGTCAGCCCTAAAAGGCCATAATGGACTTCAGGTAAGGACTGCACCACCCTCTCACCTGTCAGGGACTAAATGATTGCCAGTGGTTTATAGATGTTGCAGTGGTATCAAACAACTAAAAATATATCTTAAATACTGTGTGAACAATGTGGTACTCAAAGTTTACTAGTCAATATGCACAGCTAAGAAAACAGAAAGAAAATCCAGTAAGTTTGTCATTTTCGCTCACAGCTCCAGTGGAAAAGAGAACATTCTGAAATAAGGTGTGACTAGTTTTGCTACTATGGATAACAAAGACAATCGACAACACTAAACAAGTTGACAGCCAGAGGTAATGCCCAGTTCTTAAGAGAGTCATTCAAACATCCACCTCAATAAATTGGGTTTGTTCTTTGTTCACACTTCACTAAGTTTTAAGAAAACTTAATTGTTTGACAGTTTTTGCAAGATCTTACTGACAGGCGAACTAACTGCATATCTCAGCTGAGGCGCCACCTCATGAAAACGTCAGAGCACCGGAGAAAAAATAGGACTTGCAATGTTACGTTAGACCTTTTATTAATGTGTTGATAGATTACTGCAAGGTAGGTGTGGAGCTTTCATGTTGCCAAATGAACTGTAAATTGCAAGGTCATTGTTACTGTAAGGTCTGGATGTTCACACTTAGGCGCAAATCAGCTGTGAACACATTTTGACATTTTATACATTTTGTTACCTTATGTGAAGAACATCAAATATCTGCCCATTTACAGACAGAGAGCAGGTAGAGAGCCACATTAACATCAATACGAGTCTTTCAATATTCGTCTCACTATTCACCTTCATCTGAACTATTGGTTTAGTGGTCTCCACCAAATCCTGAGGTTACTATGTAACTCTTCTGGAGTTGGTTTCACCACTTACATTGACTTTGTACGTTGTTGGTGTCTTTAATAAAAAAAGAGAAAAGCAATCCTTCCCAAGGAGCGCAGTCATTACATATTTATTATAATATATATTCATAACAAATATATATTTTTTTTTTATATTAAAATATAATTATTGTTATTCTACATGAATTTTCCAGTTTACTCTTTTACAAAAAGGCTGAAAAAATTTGTAAAGCACATTAGTATTTTTTGATTAACATCCCAATTTACACTTATTTGCTTATTCCCGAAAAGGAAATTTTTTCTTAGTGGTTCACTGTTATGACGGATTAATTTCTGAGGTCTCCAATAACTTTTGGAATTCTGTTCAGTTTGCTTTGCCTGATGAGTTAGTTCAACTCAAACTGTTTGAAGAACTGTTTGAATTATTACATATGTAATTTTGTTAACTGAGTACTCATAATTTTAAAAAAAACCCTCAACTTAAGTAAGTGAATTTATTAATGAGGACTGAGTAGGATGAACTTAAATGGTTTATTTTACTTGGATGCTAAGTTTTATTTACTTAGTTTGCTTCTATTCAGATTTGATTAAGCATTTGTGACAAATTCAAACACAGTTGTGTCTACTCTGTTCGTCTAAGGAAACCGACTGCCTTAAATGTTTTACGTTGCAGTAACACAATACTGCAACAACTTAACACTGTTTATTTAGTTGAATGCTGAACACTGACACTTGACCTGTTGGACCATGAAGCTTTAGGAGCGCAGAGACTGCAAATCTTAATAGTTTCCGTTTAGTTTTATTAACACCACACAATTAAACATAATTGTTAGTTTTAAACAAGCTTTTGACTGATTTCTAAAATATTTTATGTTTTCTTCTTCTTATGTGGTTTGTTAACTTTTTAAAGAATTATATAGTCAAAGTTTTGCTGACGCACATGTTCTTGATCATTTCGGCAGATTTGCACTTCTATATAGGAGCAGCTTGAGAGTTAAAGTTTACCGTACTATTGGTAGGACAATAAAGTCACTTCCTCTGTTTGTTTTCCTGCTCTCACCTTTTCTACCACCACACATACATCAATAATTTACTGTAAAATATTCTGAGCATGAGACTCCTTGAAGGTTTTCCAGGAACAAAGCCCATAGGAATAGTGGGGCTGTGATAATGTATTTTAAACTTGAACTTTCCTTATCTAAATTCTGCAGTCTTGTGATCTATTGACAAACAGATTATTGCCAATTAGCAGTTTTGTGATGTGTCCTCTTGTACATAATAAAGAATTGAGAGGATCGATAGCAAAGTCAACTAACAAGGTAGCGCTTTAATCTCTACCTTTTGTAGGGTTTAAAGCTCGCGACCTACTGCAGGGTGTATCTCTATACATTAAGGCCTTGGTCAGTTGATTTCATCTCGTTCTCAATTCAGTCAACTGTCATGTTTAAAATTTTGAGCAGCTGCCGCCCCCAAAATTTAGGTTAGGCTGAATAATTTTACTAATCAGATACTCTAAAGAAAGTAAGAACCTGAACATCTGGGAGTGTTTAGTTTGAACGAGTTCTTTCTTCTTTTTTTAAATTTATTTGATAGACAGTGTAGTGCAGACCAACCTTATATGGTATGTCACTCTTTAGTTGTTATATAATGTGCATATAGGATTTTAGACTAATAATGGCTTCTGTGTCTTACCCCGAGTTCCCCATTACTGAAAGCCTCGAAATGAAGACTCACTCAAAAACACATATGCTCTAAATTTAGTAAAGAATCTCAGCAACACAGTTTATTTTATGTTTTATGCCCAGTGCTCTGGTATGGGTTATATATACACAGCACTCTTAAACAACTCCCCCCACGGTCACTGCAGAGGCCCGGGCACCCCATCCATCAGTGGGTTCCTCCTGATGTTGCAATACTGTGATACAGAATAATAAAGAAGTAAGAAAGACCAGAAAATCAATAGATTATTCTGCAGATCACTTGATTCAGTAATGATCCAGTCCATTTATCGCCGGCCGTTTATTCATAAGGCCCACTCTCAAGGGCGTACCCACCCCACCTCTGCCCTGCTGACTCCTTTGCCACTGGTACTACTAATTATACGGCATTAAAAGCTAATCATGTGGCACTCCAAGGTTAGAAAACACATACAAGTTATTTCATAAAAACTGCAGTAAACAGAAAAAATGTCTCCTAAGTAGACTTGCACACTGTGTTTGGCACCTTGGAGAATTTTCACAGTTTCATGGGTTTAGTCCGTCTTGATTGCCTCTGTCTCTTCATGTAATCCCAGACTGATGATGTTGAGATCAGTGCTCTGTGGGGGGCATATTCTGTTGTAGGACTCCTTGTTGTTCTGAAGAGCTTGGGATCTTAATTATTCTCACTGTATGTCTGGAGTCATTGTCGTGCTACAGAATCAATTTGGGACCATCAGATGCCTCCCTGATAGTATCGTGTCATGTGTGATGGATCTAAACAGTTTAAGTGCATAAAACATGAGCTCAGTACTCTGTTCTGGGAAATAACTACAGTCCATTTCAAAGGCCTGCATCAATTTCAGTACGAGACTGTAAGTGCAAAGAAACAAATCGTCCCACCCAAAAGCCCTTCCACATCTCACTTTTCTATTTCTACACTTTCAAAAAGGCCAAAAAACAAACATGCAGTTTGTTTATTTTTTGTTTTTTTATCAATAGGATATAAATGCTGCTGTAAAACACATTCTGTCTTGATAAAAATAGACATGAGGGTTATTATCTGACTGTCTATAGCACATTTTCTCCTTTTTTGAAAGGCTGGCAGTGATTTTCAGACAGTATACCCCCCAGAGTTTCCCAATTGTACTATGAAAACACAAATACACAGCAGGAGAGAATAAAGCAAATCTGGTACAATAACACAGCATCTGTAAAAGTCGCCAGATTTGCTCATATTCTCCCCATTCACCTGATGAACCCTTGAAATTTTCCATTTCTGTTCAAATGTAGCGTTTTCTGCAGATTTCCATTGTAGTTGTTTGGATGCGACAAACAGAAAAGGGCAGAGTGGAGTTGGTCAAGAGCTCTGTTTGAGCTCGTCATCAGTATCGGCTCAGATACCTGTTTTACATTCATCATGTTTCACGTTGGCAGTGAGTGATATTACATTGGACCACAAGAACGCAGTTAAACCATGGGTGTGAAATGCTTTTTTTTTGTAGTGCAACAACACTGCATTGCATAAAAACTGTTGCACAGCATTACACAAACAGTTGCCAGATTAGCTTATGCTTAATGAGTCAAATGCACTTTGCAGCAATAGTTACGTGACACCTTTTTCTGCTGCAAAACTTTGATCAATGACGAAGACGCGTGCCCTCCACAAGCTTCCAAACTGTCCACCGGCAGAAGCCTGATCAAGGTCGACTTATTTTCAGTCACATTGCATGAGGGGCCCAATGAACTGGCATTCGCCTTAATTAAATAAAGACATGTACAAATGTCCTGTAGCAGGTGGCTGTCTTATGGAAGTTAACGGTGGTGGCAGCTGCCTATGTATGGTAAACAGGGAGCCTTTTCTGAAAAGTGATGGTGGCTGGTGAGGGAGGAGGGGTGAGGGGAAGATTGGACAGCTGTCGCCATACCCACCTCACTGTGCTGACTTAGAGCTAATGCTCGATCAAGCCTTTGTATATATTTTTCCAGTACATTTCAACACTGTGTACACCTAGTGTTTGAGGCCGCGCAGAGACACAGTTGGCGCGACAGATGTACACAGCACATGAGCAGCAGAGGGCAAGAGCTGAAATGCCTGAGCCAGTAAATTACTCTTTCTGTCAAACTTCAGGGATAAGCACGACCTCAAAGACAGCGGCACTGAGGCAAACGTGCGATTCTTTCCTATAGCTTCGTGGTTTTTACGGGAATTTTTTTTGAAATGCCTCCATGAGCCGCTGGTGTGTTTTTTCTCTTGCGGAGGCAATATAATATCTTCATCTGCGCTATTTACATGTTTAGGTAGCAAACAATAACAGGTAGGTGGCTACTTCCTCAATCACTTCCAACAGGAAATTAAGGTGTGGGTCCTCCATAGAACTGCACTATCACAACAATCTCAACTTTTCTCAAAACAAACTAGAATTCTGCAGCAAGAGGCGACATTTAGGTCCGTGTTCAAAGTTCACAGAGTGCAATGATGACTAGGGAAACAGCTGTTTCCTTAAAAAATAATTACAGAAGCTGTGTCCACATGTCTACGCTAAAAACAATGCTGGTCAGTGCACCATATGGTGATGATAGGATGGGCCAGGTAAAATCTAATTCTAATAAATTCCTAATCAGTTTGGAGGGACACTGAAACAGCACAGTTAATGGAAATGTGTAGAGTCAGCAAGGTCTTTCACAGCTGCGTTTTTAATAAGATTTGAGAGGCATTACAACAACATTGCAGTCAATGTCATGTTGAGCTGCTCCCTCTGTCTGTAACTCCGGCAGAGGGAAAAAAGAACAGACAAATGAGGCAGGCGAGGGGAGGAAAACATGGTCATCTGTTTCAAAAGAGCTGAAATCTGATCTCTGGGGGGGAGAGGCATAGTCGAGGTACTGTATAGTACATATCATCTGCCTGTGATCATTCATGCTTTCTAATTACAGAAGGTGAGGAGGGCCATAATTTTATCGTATTTGTTTTGCATCACTGCAAAAATAGAAAATGAGGGCTTGCCAAGCTGCACCAATTTACTTCATTTCGACCTTGATTAAAAGAAAATTAATTGCCACATCTCTCATTATGTTGCAGGCAGCATTCGATGACGTGAATGGGAAAAAAAAACCCTCAAAAAATAAGATGCAAAGGCTCAGAGGCAATGGGAGGTGGACCTGGGTGTTCAAGAGACGGCGCAGTCCTCGAAAATAAATAAGCCCTCCCCCTAAAGCTGTTCCACGAAACTATCAAAGATGTTACGAATCAGTAATTTAGAAATACAGATAATGAGTGGTTGCTCGATGTTTGGATATTTGGATGTTTGATTGGCTCACTGTGTTTTCGTACCTGAAAGGACTTTACTTGTACTGACTTTTAGTATAAACTATTACTTTTAAAACCGAAACGTGCCCCTTGCAAATAATGACAGACCCAACCAAATTTAAATCCTGTTTTCATCCCTCGAGCCCCCGCTGCTCCTCCTCTTCCCAAGACACCATATGTCTCAGTGGATCAACTTCAGAAGTTTTCAGCAACCACGGTGTATGATTACATGAGAATTTGTCTCAGAGAAGGCCTCCAGGAGGAAGAAAATGCTAAATGCTATTTTTGAAATGAAATTCTCCTTCATGTGGCTGCACCTGTTTCCCTGGGAGAGTACACAGAGCAGACGCCCAATAGAAAGGGCCTGCCCTCAACACGCACCTAATTCTAAAAAATTTATTAGCGTTTGACACTCTTTAAAGTCACAGTGTGGGACAAAGGGTAACCTGTTCCTCTTGCACTGGTTTGGCTATACTTCTTCTTCCCTCCTTGCTGTGCCGCTGGCTCCAGCTGCTTATCTGTGACTATGGTGACAGAGACCCACCGGTGCTGACCTCACACAGGTTTACCTGTCATCTTTCCACAGTTGGGTCCAATCAACAGGGCTGAAATTAGTGTTTTGTTGTTGTTGTGAACTTGTGCGCGTGAATTTTTCATGCTCAGCTGAGTATCCGTAAGTGAGCTACCATTTAGCGGATCATGCGTCCTAACTTGCGGGCGTCGGGGGCAGGGATCATTATTTGGCATGCCTCGTCAAGCCATCATGAAGGCAGCGGGGACATTTGAATAATTGATTGAAATAATGTAAAGTAATCTGGCCGGCTCTCATTCTTGGCTCACCTGCCCCTATTTCTGAGACCGCTCTCAGCTGACAGGGGCTAGGGAGGGACATTTAAGGACATGGGAGTAACATGGAGGAGGGCATTTTACCCACCATTACCCTTCGGCTCCTATTTCTCGACTGGTCTTACCAGTGATGTTGTGGTAAATAAAATGGTGTGTTAACAGCCCTATCACCCCTGTCGGAAATTATCCCGAGGCATGCCTTTGTTAATATCAGCAAACAATTTTTTTTTAAAAGAGCTTCATTTGAGATATTTTTCACTATTTTTCACCTGTTAAGATCAGGTCAGTCTTTCCGAGGCACAAAATCCCCCCCCGACCCCCAACCCACCCTTCCTTTTTGTACGCTAAGCTGGAATGAGAAATGTAAACTCATGATAGGAAAATTTAAATCAAAACCTTAAGGGGTTTTAATAGGACATTAAAGCACATCAGTCATGCATGGCCAAGCATCTTTGTTTAGACTGAATTTGAGCAATCAGCTCAGGCTCGGTGACATTGTTTGTCTCACACTGTGATAAAGTTTTATGATTGACCGTAATTATTCCCTCAGGATCTAAAAGCACCTTCCAGAATCACTTTTTCAACTTCACTGCTTATATTTGATTCAAAGCACAACAGAAGAAAAACAATGAATTGATTAACAAATCCGAATATTTCAAAAAGCCACACCTGTGCTCCTCTTGCACCTTGAAAGTGTGCATTAACACTTGCTCGACAAATGTCAGTTTTGTAGAAAGATCCAACGCCACCTACGAACCATTTGCATTCAGGTTAGGTCTAGATCAGAGGTGTGAAAGATACGGCCCAGGGGCCAGAATTGGCCTGGCATATACTTCAATCCGGCCCACTGGACAGCTTTGGAAAATGTGACGGAGTGGATAAATTTTGAACTTTTAACTGTATTTCATAAGTTTTACAGCTTTTCATATTGAACCTCCCACCACAGCCACCACCACACACACAATTGGGATTAATATTACACCAAAATGATAAAGTATTAGATAAACAAATGACAGAAAAGGTCTGCTCTCTACAGTAGAAATGACATGTTTTTGTTAGGGCTGTCAATGTTAATGCGTCCCCACGATTAACACAATTAAAATTTTTAATGCATTTAACCTATCTGGAGTGCAGAATGGACAAACTTTGGACAAACAGCCCAAAATGCATTGACAGAGACATTTCAGGGATTTTGAATCATTCTGCGCTCCAGATGGGTTAATTGCGTTAAAGATTTTAATCGCGTTAATCTTGATTAATCCACGTTAACACGTACAGAGGCCACACTTTAAAAAAAACAAAAAAAACATTGATTTTCTGTGAATGAATGAAAACTTTAGATGTTATGATGAACTACTAGAAGTACCAGAAACCAGACGTTTCACTGTTCGCCACGGTTAAGGTGAAAGCGAGCTGTATGTGGCCCATGATGTAAGATGAGTTTGACATCCCTGGTCTAGAGTGTGGCACTAGGATTGTCATGTTACAAGCACCACACTGGTAGGTCCTCTTCAGTAGCCTTTGTTTATCTTTCTTTGCGTCTTTACACCTCGAGCAGAAGCTGTGGGAGAGGAGGGAGCATACAGGTGCTTTCTTAACTCTGAGTCCACGTGTTGAAAAGTCCTTCACAATTTGAATGGCAAGCTCTGCAGTCCTCCTCCTCCTCCTCCTGCATTCGTTGAAAGACCACGGGGACGAGCTGCGTTCTTCTCAGTGTGTCATGCTGACTGCTGCCTGATACAGTATATCACCTGATATGGTGTTTATCCTTGAAAGCTTCACTGAATACTTCAAACTCCTCTGGCAGGAGCACAACTTGACACTACAGGCGCTATTGTGTGTACACAAAACCGGTCTCACTTAACACTTTGTCAGAATTCGGAGAGAGTGTCGAGAAAGGGAAACTTAAAAGAAAGAAAAAAGAAGCTTATCACACTGTGGTGTGCGGTTTCTATATGATAAGTGAGCATGCCCTCCCCTCGTCCCTTACGAAACAGCACCCACTGAAAGTGTTCAGTTTTAGGACACAGGGGTCACACCTGTTGTGGAACTTGATAGAAGGCTTATTTATAAACTTTCACAGCCCTAAATTCCTCCTTCAGAGAAAACGCTGACACATAAAGAGTGAGGACATGGGTCAGCTGAAATGCTTGTTTAAGAACGAACCGGCACCTTGGAAAAACCTGCAAAAATCCCAAATGAGGAAATAAACAAGCCATTAAAAAAGGTGATCAGAGAACAAGCAGGGCTTTCATCTCCACACTGAAGCACATTTAGACGTGTCACCAGCAGCGCGGTTTGGGTGTGTGACGTGCAATTTCTTTCAATGAACTTCAGCGTGTACCGTAAAACTGGGCGGCTCGACCGCGTTTTCTGGTAGCGCTCTGCTCTCGACTGCGACTGTCGTGAACACGCTCTTTAAATCAAGTCACACTGTGTATTCTGAGTGACCTTCACCCAGCCTTTGTGGTAATTTAAAAACCAAGCACCGCACTGGGACGGCCTCTGTTAAATACTTTGCTCCCTAAAAAAGGCAGAAGTCACAATCGGGGTCCAGAGGGGAGCATCTTAATATATTGCCTAAATTTAGGTACTGAGTTACAGCCTGGGGGGAGATATCTGGGTGGGCTCAAGTGACGTAAGAAAAGTTCTGGTAATGCTGAGTGGATTTTAAGTACAAGAGGGGACACATTGTGGCTGTAGGGAAGAGCTTTGGAGTGACTGATAGCGTGACAGGTGCTACCAGACAAGTGTCTGATAAGTGGCTTTTAGAAATGGGGAAATATATGCATTTTATTACCTCTCAGTGCCTGTTTTCTTATTTAGAAATAACTCGAGCCATGCAGCTTATTAATCAGATTTAACCTAGATTTGACCTTAAGCTTAATATCTTTTTAACTAAAATATATACATCTAATGAAACACACAAATGAAATATAACGCAGTATAGCAGGTTTCAGGTTCTTCAGCAGAAAGACACTAATAGAAGTGTCATCATATTCTGCTGAGCCCCTCTCTCTGTCACTCTTGCCATGCCGTGTAATACCATGTCGTTCCCTTTAACATTTAGCAGGGTTCAAGTCATTCTGCACTGGTCAGGAAGCTGTAAGGACCAGATTGCGCACAAGTAAGCAGATACTCCACACTTTATTATAGACATCTGGGTATAATATTAGTCATCTCTGCCAATACCAGCAAACCTAACAGGCAAACCATGTGACAAGGAGCAATACCAGACAAATCGATGGCTCAGAACAGATTGCATTGCAGAGATTCCCTTTGCTGACAGGCCGAGGGATAGTTTTGGCTTTTAAAAAATAGCGACATCTTTTAAGGTGACCCCTAGAGTGCTTCTTATAAAATTACAAGAGACAGAAATCCATTTGCAACTGTGCTATAACACTGAGATTACATTGTTACTTTAGAGGCTCGGTGCAAATTAATTTGAGGTTCATTTCATGTATTATATAAATGGATGGTGGTAGGAAAATTAAATCCCAGTATTGCACATTTCTATATATTGTTTTATTTCTGCAGAGGGTGTTTTGGATCACCGTGCTTGCCATTCAATTGGCCAGCAGGGCAGGGTTCCAGCAGATTTAACTCTTTTATGGCTCTCAGCTGTTTGGAGGGCAGAAGGACAAAAACAATCCGGCATTCATTGTTCAGGTAAATAAATGTGAGACGACACATCTAAAGCTGATTAATCCCTGTTAAAAACAATATGTAAATACTTTCGAAAAACATCTGGTTTTCCTGGGAATAAAGAATTGGTTATCTGTAAGTAGACAACATGAGTCATTTCTTTGAAGCCCAGTTTGAAGGGAGCAGTTCAAAAAGCAACCAATTCCATATTTGAGGTTTCCCGCCGCTCATACTGCAGGTGTCCAGCTGAATTTGCTTCCACATTTCACCTGGCAGCAAACCGCAGTGGACGTCTCCCGCTGATTTAAGACCCACGTGCTCAAAGGTGGACGGCAGCATTGTAAAAGAAAAGTTGTAATACTGGATTACTTTGTTTGAGTTAGGCTTTTATTCTCAGCTGTTAATCATGTTGTAAATGTTGGCTGTCATAATGGATACGGCTGAAATGTTTTAAAAGTGCAGCAAGTGATGCTACACTAGTATTTGCCGCAATTTAATTATAGGTGGAGAAAAAAATGTGACTGCTACAGATTTTTATTTTTTCTCTTCATCATCTCACGACTTGTTTTTAGTCAGATCAGCAGAAGCCACTGCTCATTCGCAGCTAATGCAATATAGGGCCTATTTTCACCTACTTTAAGACGGCTCACGTCAGTTTCCACTCGAGAAAATGTCGGTTTGCTCTATCGGACACCTCCTTTATTCCTCCTCCTCTTCTCTCACTGCTGTCGCTCCCCTTTAAACCCTAAAAAAGAGCAGCTACCAGTAAAGTTGTAAACTCCCTCACTGTGTTCGGCACCCTTGCACCCAACACCAGCCACACATATGGAAAGAGTGCACAGCGTGTCAATGGGGCAGCCCTGTCAGGTATGAATATCGGAGCATCTCCTACCCTATCTAGGGACCTTGGAGCCATGTGTCGACATGCATCGCACTGTTAGCTACATCGCCTGGTCATATTGGGGACAGGAAAGAAGTGGCGGAACAGAAGCACTCCAGATGTTCTTCATCAGTGGGCCACAGGGGAAGTCTGTTACCACAACACCTGGCTCATTCTGCTCTGAGCTCCGAGGCAGAGTGGTGACGCTCTGCCACAGTCTGGCTATCCGACTGAAAATAGACTTGCGCTGCTGAAGGATACAGCAGGATCCACTGTTAACATGGACTTTATCATGTTAATGCCTCTACGGATAGACTGGCAACAATCCTATGTATATATAATGAAAAGAAGATGTGCAGTGACAATACTGTGCAGGTCTAGAAGCGCACATGTGAGCGTTCAGTCTTGGACTGCTTGATCAGATTTGATCCAGCAGACTTGCATCAGCCCAAAAAATGACTAAATGAGACAACTACATTTATTTTTCCCTGCAGATTTATGACTTTGAGACAGCTTTAAAAACATTAAAATAAGTCCTCTTTACAATAACTGATTTAAAGACTGAATGAATGAAAATGCCCAACCACACACACACACACACACACACATTAAATTGTGCACACCGGTTTAAAATAAACTAAGATTCTTATTGCGCACACTTTGCAGATTTACACCTGCAACTGTCACCTTGCGGGTGACAGATCTGGAGCCCTCGTAGTGGTGAAAAAAAGGTGTTTGTTTTCATTTTGGCAGTAGAGAGCAGGGATAGTGAAGAGGGCAGCGGCCCAGGTGAAAAACGGCAGATGCCACGCTCAATAATACCAATGTTAAAATCTCCTTGACCTGCAGGTCATCAAATAGCAACACCAATTCGTTTCATATTTTGCTTGCCGGATCAATGGTGGCATAAATTTGGGGCTCAATGACAAGAATAATTTAAAACAGATCTATAAACGATAGAACGGTATTCCCTATGGTCACAGATGCATAACAATTTGCTAGATTGACAGGATGGACTGCAGAAAGCTAACAGATGCGAACATATAGTTAAGAAAAAAAATCATATAAGGCACGCTTGTGCACAAGCACACCTTAGTTTTATTTTTGCGTCTCCTCCTTTTATCCTTTTATCAGGTTCATATAGAGAAATCAATGTTTTCTGAATTTTCTTAGGCTTTTCTGCTCTGATCAGCAAATACTGGAAGGACAAATTGTTTAACATGCCTGAATAAATAATAATATCAATGGCGAATCCACCAACCCCTCCTATTTGAGTCAAATGAATCTGACTTTCACCACCTTCACACATGACAAGAAGGGCAATAAATATATGAAATATAAAAGCAGGAGTGAGCCTCAGCATTGGTGCTTTAATTCAAAGAGCAGAAATCCAGATGTTTGCTTAATAATTTTTTGGGGGGGGAGGAATCATCTTAAATGTTTAGTTGACACTTCTCTTTGACTTATCAAATCCCAAAACCCGTCTGACCAAGCCTAGATACAGACACCATTTTCCTGCTTAGAGGACAAGATTATTGGACTTCACGCTAATACTGTTTTGCAAAGCATAAAAGCCTCTTGCTGATAAATATTAATTTGAGCCTTCATGATGTATTTGAAAATTCCAGCTAAAATGTCACCACATGGAACATTAATGTAATATTTCAAGGCCTGAGAGCAATACTCATATTGATTGCATTTATTTGACTCTGGGGAGGAGAAATAATTCTTCAGTGTGGAGACACATCTGGTAGCCAAAGATGCGAAGCAGGGAATGAGAAAATGCAAAATAACAATAAAAAATAATAGGACTTGTATTTAAATGCATTATCCCAGAATTGTTTGGATACCAATGCCTTATTATAGCCGAGAAAAAGACAGATGCACCCGGGTCTTTTACTGCTACCTCTGAAAGGTTTAATTTTCTATAAAGTGTTTAATACCCAACAAGAGGAAAGCAGATCGTTTGCATCCAGCTATTTCCCCCCCCACCTCGCCGCTATTTGCAGCAGGTCCCCTGTGATAAAGCTCAGCAGCTAAATGACAAGGAGTACCAGCGCTAATGCTCCCCTTTTCCTTACAGTACTGAGCTGCACTTTGCATTGCTGCTGCTGCTGCTGCTGCTTGCGTGAGTTCACCGGGATCCAACTTCAAGGCGTTGTCACATAAGGATTGTGTCCTTTGTTATCAGCGATATTGACTCGCAGTGTGTCGAGGCGTCTGCCTGTCTTCGTGCAAATGAACTGAAATCTGAGAAACAGCACTTTGACCCTGAGCCCATCCGTCACCAGCTGCGCGGACTTTTATTAATTGGATGAACAATGTTTGGCCGTTTGCTGCTTAAATCATTTGTAAGGGCGGCCTTATGTTCTTCTTTAAATAACATTAACAGCTTTTCTGTGTCACTTTGGAAACAGATTCAAAATTCATAAAAGACAATTTCTCAATAAAATAATTCATTTTATTTTATTTTTTAAGAGTGGAGGCCTTGTGAAATCCGTCTATTGGTATATGCGTGCCTGTAGGATTCATTTATTTACCACTGAGGTGTTGCTTACAGTTATGGAAAAATGCCGATCATCTTCTGCTTCACACACATCTCCATGAAATGCCCCGGATTTCCTCTACGATGCGCATGCGTTAAATAACGAGTCTTCAACTTAAGCAACTGTGGTCACAGTTTTGCATAGTTTTAAAAGAAGAGCCTGTCAAAAAAGAAAAGAGAGAGAAAACTTTTCTCACGTTGAGGAGAGAGCTTCTCCGTCCTGTACGCAGGCGGCTTGAATACAACACGGCTAAAGCGCCTCCCACTGGCGTTTCTCGGTACTCCTCATGCTTCATCAGACACCTGACCACCATCTTCTCCCGTTTGCTTGTTTTCCGAGAGGATTTGAAGTTTGAAACCATGCAGTGCAGGGGGATGGATGTGTGCAGAAAAAGGAGTGATGGCATCGCAGGTGACTTTTTTTTTTGCCACTACGTAGTTGTGATGTTGCTGTAACTGCGACACTTAAAGGATGCATTGTGTAAATATTTTATAGCACATCTTTTATAATTATGTTTTCATTCTTTTTTATGTAGAGGAAAAAAATATCTGCAAGCGGTTGAGTTAACCACAGAATTATTTTCAGCTTGGAAGCGCTTAATATGTGTTAAATTCAGATTTTGGTTAGGTGGTTAGCCCACTAAATAAGGCCTTATTAAACACACTTGGCAAATCTGTCCACGTGGGCTTTGGTTGGTTATCAAAATGTCGTTTCAAGGAATGCCAGTTTATTTAAATGCTTTTTTTCTTCTTCTTCTTCTTCTTCTTCTTGTAACTACAGTAAACATTAACAGGAAGTAGGGAAGAAACACGATGAGTCAAAAGTCCTTCTCTGATTTTATGTTACAACTTTAAGATGAACCATCAGGACATTATACCACATCTGTAGGCCTGCTTTCCAGCGAAACCCTGAATGATTTTACCAGATATTCCCTCTGTTTGGTTAAAAGTGGGCCAGGCCGCTAAACCAGCAGATGCCATGTCAGGTTAGGATGAAATACTGAACGGTCTCAAATGAGGATGACAGGAAAAACTGTTCTCATTCTTGTCTCACTTTTTCATTAAAACTTTTTGAATTCGCACAGTTGCGCAGCTGCACAATCCAGGGGGATGTCGTTCCTTTATGCTTCACGCCACCAGGAACCGAGAAGTTTCATCCAAATTCCTGACAATAAATATCCAACCAAGGATAGCCTAAATAATGGATTTACACAAAAACCCAAGACAACGCCTTCAAAAAGCAAATACCTTTTATCGCCATCTGTAGCGGGCACCTGGGAAGATGGGCTTTGTGCGTGGCAGAGTGAGGAGGGAAATCATAGTTTTGGCGCAGACAATGTGAGCATTTAAATAAGAAATGGAATCCGAGCCCGACTGTTTGCTTTATTTCTCAATTCCCACATCAGTTTGAGAAAACAGCACAAAAAAAGAGGAGTGGAAAAAAAAAGCAAAACACTTTTTTAGGTGTAAAGAAAAACATACGCCAGGAAATGACAAGTTCCAAACCAAAGAGCAAAGAACGTCACTATAGGATGTGCGATAATTGTGATGAATCTCCGGTGTCCTTATCCATCTCTGCATGCAATTTTCACTCCCCTTTTTTGCATGCATGAAAACAGGGAAAGAAGTAAAAATAAATACTGAATTTATTTGAAATAAGAAGCTCAGTCACACAGAATACGCGCCTGTTGGTCCTGAACTGCTACCGCGTGTGACATAAAGCAGAAGTATGCACTGCCGGGGCCAGACGGGTCAGCCAGGCATCAACAGCGGCATCAGTAAAGTGGCTGCACCGTGGCAGGTGATTTAATGGTTGTCACAGCAGCAATAGAAGTGTACAGAGACAGGATTCCAGTCAAAGCTAATATTTGTGATGAATCACTGTCACGCCAGAGGTAAATGTAACACTAATAGACATGGGGAGATCTACTGTTAGCTGGTTTTGCTAATGAGCGTATTCTTTCAGAGAGGTGGTGTCACTTTGCGGGTGCTGCTTCCATACAGTAAGCAGAGAAATGAGGGGGCTTATATTGGATTGAGTGTAATGAGAGTGTCATAGCTATACTGCTGTGAGGAGCTCAGTGGAGAAGCTCAAGACATGAGGCCTGAAATGCAGATAATGTTGTTGGAAGACAGTCTTTATGAGTATTGCTAAACTGCAGGTAAGACGTCTGATCAAAATGAAGTTTAAAAAAAAGAACTGCGTGCATGACTCTCTACTTTCCTAAACAGGAAATAGTGCAGTAGCAATGTAAAAGCACTAAAGCCACACCAACGTGTGCTCGAATGCTTGCCGGAGTTGTATCACGAAACAAATGTCTATTGATTAACTTATTTTATTGATTTATGATGGAACTGTTGGTGTTGGTTTTATTGTGCAAATTCTGCTAAGTTTTAAACACAAATTTCCCATAAGGGACGATAAAGTTTCTTCTTCTTCTTCCTTATTTAGGCCCGTACTTTCTTTGAACATCCTGACTTCACATTCACCATCAGATCAGCCCACAAAAACCAAAGCTAAAAAAATGTGTTGCTAACATTTCAGAGGTTACATTTAGAAGTCTCCCTATGGAGGATCTAGATATTTGTTTAGCTGCAGTAACATATGTTCCACTTTAATTCAGGCCAATAATTTAACATATGAAATCAACAATTACAAAAACTACTTAACTGTTAGACAATTGGAGGATACCTAAATAAAGAATGTGGATTTAAATATTTGAATGTCAATCAATCAGTTTTTATATTTGTTATTTTTTTCTAATTTAACTATATTAATTTCACTAAGGCTATTTTCACATATTAATCAGTGACGTCTGTGCACATTCATTTCCAGTCCCAGAATGAAACGGTTAGGAGAAATCTCTCCAATATTTTTCCGGGATCCTTTTACTTTAAACGTCTGTTTCCGATGGTGCTCGGATGTGTCGATCTGCAAAGGGAGGAATTCTGTTTTTGCTGAATGGCAAGTGTTTGGTTTCCTGTTTAGATTAGCCAGCTTTAAATCAGGTACAGTGATACTCAGCGCAGAGAGATTCTTCAAGGTGGAAGGTCACGGGGAAGTCAGCGCGACACAATGGCTGCAACTGACTCCCCCAGCCAGGTGGAGCGACTCTTAAGGTGGCTTGTAGATGTAGTCCGATCTGTTGTATGCAGAGAGAGAGGACTGTGTGCTGGCATCAGGTTCTTTAAGTTTATTAGCCTGTGGTATTTTTCAAAAAGCTATAAACCAGATAGGAAGATCATTTCTACTTCTTACGCACAGAAGTGAATGAAGTTCAGCAGCTTTGTTTGTCAGGCTTTTTTAGCAGTTGTTGGGCAGATTTTAGATGTTTTTTCTAAGCGAATTTTCTGAAATCTTAAGACTATAAAGCCTCACATTTTCAATCTCATTTGATTCAGCTGTACCTTATTTAACAACAAATCCAGAGGATTGTACAAGCACGGGAGAAGACAGGACTACTTTCTGCTGCCTTTGCTTGAGTTGGTGTGCAAGGATTCTGCTTCTCATACTCGATTTCCAGCCTTTCCAGCAGCTTTAATAAGATCACAGAGTCATACAGCGATCATATTTCATTTCTGAGTTTCGGTGCCAATGTAGATTTACAAATGCGCCTATATAAACCAGGAACCACAAAAAAGCACTAGTCACTGATCTCACAATTACTTAGTCCCTTTGGCCATCCACCCAGTCTTTGAACTGTATCTTGCGAGCTGAAAGCGCCTTCCTACACTGGAACGAGAAGTGGCAATACCACATGATTATTGCTCAATCCACTGAGTATTCACAGTTACAATGAGGTCTGTTGCATTTCCTGGAGCAGAAAAAAACAAATAAAACTGAAGCGTATCAAAGTCTTTTGGCCTAATTTGTCCTGTTGGGGGTCTCACTCGATCCTCTGCATCCAAGTAACACACCGTGCGCTTTTGCTTAGCACCCCACCCTCAACCACTCCCAGGAGCACCTCGCACCCCCCCGCAACACATTCAGCCCGAGCCCTCAATTGCTTGTTTAACTTGACACATAATTACTGTGGAAATATTTGTGTATTTTGTACGAGTGCCACAGCCTGTATTGCAACCGACTGCCAAGTCCTCGCTGCTCCCACTGCAGCTATCGCAGCCAGAATCCCTGATTAAAACAAGATGCTTTCATTTGGGCCAGCTTTGGAAGAAATCACTCCCAGAGATGGGCCTCTCCCTGCCAAGCCCCTACTGCTGTAAGGTTTGCCATGTGTGGCAAGGCCGACATGCTCATTGTACCAAAAGAGCTTTCCCTTTTTTTTTTTTTTCTTGGTTTAAACCCAAACATGCTACTGAATCAAGCCTCCTCCATCAAAGTGGCGCTCTGAAAAAGCCCACAGTGGAACTCTGGTCAACATGAAACAGAGAGTTGTTATTAAAACCCCATGCAGCTTGAGGTCATCGCTATAATTTTTCACACAGAACCCTTTAATTTTACACTCATTTAATAGCTTTTCATATTAAGATTGAGGCAAATGCGCATGAAATAAGTACCTTTAAGCCTAGAAAATTTGAAGCCACCTTTGCTCCGGATTAAGAGTTATAACAGCATATTTTACTTTCCCTTAGCCTTGCTTAATCTGTTAAATTAAAGGATGCAGAGGTGTGAGGGGAGCCAAAGGCCTTGTTTCAAGCTGTATAGGTATTGGTTTGTCTGCATTTTCCCAGGACAAATTTGGCTTTCTATCAATCTGTACAGCAGAGTAATATTTTAAAGGATTTCATTTGCATGTGTGTGTGTGTGACTGAGCACATGTAGCACAAGACTTTCTCCAAACCCCCTCACAAAAAAAGATGACAACTAACCGCATTTAAATAGTTTATAAAAGGCTCGAATCTGCACTATAGGTTAGTTTCCGCCGGCCATCCATAATTCATAAGTGGCACGGGAATATGCAGTTGTGGGAGAGATGTGACAACGGCAGGTGAAATGCTCTCTGACATCTTATGAAGTCACTCTCGTGTGGCGGTGACTGGACGTCTGGAGAGTCTGGCTCCGGCTGACCCATCAGCTTTGACTCACCGCTGGCCCGAATCAACAAAAATCTGAAGAGTCACTTGAGCTTTGTCCTGACACCTGTCATGCAACCTGAGGTCTTAATTTGCTTGTCTGAAATTTTGCTAATTTGAAATTTGGAGGTAATTCCTGAGCCAAGCTAATAGGCGCGCGGCACTGTAAGCCGCGAGATACAGTGGGGCATTGCAACGCATCCCAGCAGCAAAATAAGTAAAACACACCACTTCAATCAATGTTGGGGGCCACTTTCATGTAAATTGGGACCTCATTCACAATATCCAAAGCAAATTATCTTCATTAGATTTCCAAAACCATGCCACTGATTTGTCAAGCTGTGAATGATAATGAAGTTGTCTGGTTAATGAAGGACTGAAGATGCAGGGTTTCACAATCATGATCATCTGCTATATAACCCTTATGAATATTTAAGGATCTTAATTCTGTATACTGTATAATTGCACACCAAAGCTTGGCATCTCTATAGACTTAACAAATAGAGTATGTAATGGAGGAGACAGACCTAGCTATATTTCACTAATCACTCGGATTAATTAACTGGTGAATATATGGGATGTTTAACTTTGCAGGATCCATAGGGAACTCCAGCAAACAAAATGCGTGGAAGAGGCACCGAGTTCTGTGAGCTTATGCGTCAGATTATTTACAGAGAGTTACTTACACTTTCAGAGTTTGTCCGTGGTGCTCAGCTAAATTGTTTTCCTTCCAGCAGATTCGAATGGCAAAGCTCGGGCTGCTGATTTGAAATACTGTAATTGGGCTCACGTCATTTAAGGGAAATAAAGGCTCTTTGGTCTTTATTTCCCTTTATTACAGCACATGGAGCAGAAGTGCACATGTGACTCAGAGCACCGGGGTCGGAAAACAGGAAGTAAATAAGCTCGGTCGTATCATGATCCCACCAGGTGCCCGTTCCCACAACGGCCTTTGGAGTAAACTGGAGTGGATTTGAGTGTCATGGTGGAAATCCTCAGTCAAATAAAACAAAGTGGGGCTGCATCGATGCTCTGTCTTGTTTTATATGATGGCTTGAAATAAATGAACTTTAAATGGAACCTTGGCAGGGACTCGAGCTATTGATCGATTGAAGCAGGAGCTGAAGTTTAAGGGCACAGCTTTCCCGGGGCTGGGGCTGTAACTGGAGTAATGAAATTGATTAGGCCAAGGGAGGGTGACAAGCCAGTAGAGTCAAGCCCTTGATGTAAGGAAACAAGAGTGCCATCTAATTGGGGTGTAATATGGGTCTTTAGAGGACATTAAGCACACGAGTGGCGGAAGGGAAGCCACTCTACTGGATGGAGCCAAGATGATGTTGCACCGGTGTTATTATTTTGTAATTATTCACTCAGATGATTGGATTATAGGAGTCAAAACTGAGAGTCCAGCCAAGGGTCAGCTTAGTCCCAAACTGTAGCAGCTTTTGTAACAACTCGATCCCTGCAATAGCGTGTGCTGCTCAGGCACCTGGATGAGAGAAAAAAGATGTATCTTCTATAAACTATAAACTTGAACAAGTCATGTTTTACATTAAATATGTTTTTTTATTTTTCCTCTTACTTCCCTAAATCTTGAACTTTAACCAGACGGGTCCATGCAGTTGCAGCAATCGTCCTTAAAAACTGCTGGCCAGCTGTGGTGAAGTTAGAGATGGCTTGTATTCAGCACATTACCTATGCAGACTATATAAACAGACCTCACTGGATAAATATTCTATTAGTATTGACATGACATTTGCCCTCCTTTAATAGACCCTGTGATGTTCACATTGCTGTGGTTTCCAGGTGGGTCTAAGCTGAATGCGCACAACAATGAGTCTTTTTACATTTTATTATTCAAGATTTAGTATATAATTAAAAGCATGTAGAAGGCTCAAACTACATCTCTGATTGAACCTATAATCCTAAAAAAGAACAAACTTTTATGAATTCATTCATCAGCTGCTACAGTCTGAAAATCGCACTTCCTGCGCTGTCACTGTTTTGAACTTATGAGTAACTCTGGCTGGGATCACGGGGAGTGCGGTGTCCTCCTGCCAGCAAAAGGCCCTGTCCAGTGCAGGGGCATTTATCTCCTGGCCTGAACTGTCTCACTCAACAGGATGGCCAGAAGTTACGGTGCATTACAAGCACTTAGCGCAGTGATATCAAGGTTCACCTCCGATTTCCAATCTCAGGCCAGAATGGTGGGCTGGGAGGCCGTCATTAAAAAGCCATTACATGCCCATATTTCATATACCAGTCTCTCCTATGTTTCAAGGTGTTAAAAGCTCAATGTATATTTCCTCTATATTTAAGCAGCAGGACAACGGAGCAGCACATAGCATCCCGCTAGCAGCCATTGACCTTGGCCTAGCCAGCCTTCATTAGCTTTTAGACACTTATCAGTCATAACTGGGTTTGTCCTCTCCGCAACGTTTCCTCCTTCACTTCACTTAGGCCGGAAAATAATGGCTGAAATCCATTTATCTGCCATTTCCAACAAGTGCGTGACATTAACAAATTATCTACTTTTCGCTAAGTATGGCCAAGGTACCCTCTAAAGGATTCCTCCACTCTGCCGGCCAAGGTCAGACCTTTTTAGAAACCGCCTTTTTTTTTTTCTACCTGAGCTATTTTCTTTCATTCCCATCTTTAAATATTCATCCCGCTTTTGCATGCCGGGCTGAGCTTTTATGAGCACCATCAGCCATATTTCTCCAAACACACATCTTTATTTGTTTTTGATTATTTATGCTCCACTCTGACTTTATAACTCACATCCCTAGGAAAACATTGATCCAAGAGGCAAATGAATCTAATTAGGACCTCTTTCTTCTGTGCTGAATATTGACTTGTTTTGAAAGGTGCCTCTCCATTTCGAGAGAATGTCTCTGGAATGCTCCTTCCCAATCTCTTTAAGGAAAACTTCTAAATGCTGATGAGATATTTAAGTCCATAAATGCGATCCTGTGCAGATCTGCAGTGGCGCCTAGATGTTCATAATGTATTGCATTTATTGCAGGATGTCATCAGTGCGCTAATTTCCAGCCCTCTGAAACTCACGGGCACCAGTTGTTTGTTCAATTATCGAGTGCTTTTTCAACCTTTTTTTTGGGAAGTTGTGCATCTTAATATATAAAACCATCATAAAAAACATGCTGCAGAGACAGAGTGGATAATCTCTGCAGTGCATTCGGGGCTCCCAGGCCCAACCTGTCAATCTCTTGAACAAGGACAGCGCAGAAAGTGATGATGTACCATTAGTCAAGAATCATCTCAGCTAAGAAGAATCTTTGTTCTTGACACAGAAAACTTGTGTTCCATCTCGATCAGTGAGGAAATGGGGCCTGGCGAAGCGTGCGTCGCCTTGCATTTGTCTTGAGTTGCTGTCCCAAAGGCACCGGCGCTTGTTCACAGCATTACGCCGCCGCCTTTTGATGAAAAGCCCCTGCATTTTGCCATTTCGCGCAAACTCCGTTTCTCAAATATTCCGTCGCTTTCCATGTAGTTGATTTCTATTTAAAATGGTCATGATTATTTTATTTTGTAACATTAATGGAAGTACATTTGGTGCTGGAGGAGGGTGGTGCCGAGGCATTTGCAATTCATATTCCCCTGCGTGATTACATTAAGAGTATGTTCTGTCATATTTGATTAATGTATTGTGTTTTCCTTAAAACAGGATTAAAATATGAAAACAGACAGAAATTATTACATTACAAAGACTGATCAATTTTTAATAATCTACTCAAGGAAAGGGGGGGGGGTAGAAATGTGGGCTGCTCAGAAATGCACAGATCAGGTTTCTGCAACATTTTGTAATCGGGGTTGAAGTCCCAGACAGAATGAACATGAAAGGCCACTAACAGCGCCTGCACTCTGTGCATGTTATACAACGCTGAACGGCGAGCTTCGGCTCCGTTATTAGCATGCTCGTGTATGTATCTGCAGCCGGCAACAACCTGCGCATTTACTGTAGATATCTTTTAAATTTCCCTGTAATTTACAGAAGCAATCATAAAATTTAATGCGCAGTCTTTAATTTCAAGGGGTGACCGCGAATGAAAACATAAATAACAGAGAAATACAAGCTTAAACACCGTTGTGCAAAGTACTTTAACTGGCAGCTTTTTACGAGCAAGTAGTACATCATGAGATGTACCCCTAGATGTGCTCTTTGTTGCATGTTCGCAATTATATTTTCGGGAAATTCACTCCATTCATTTCCTCGTGGAATCTCTTCATCACACACGTGTGAAACCTACTGCATTCGCTAAAATCTTTCACACTGAAGCAACATTGCAGAGAATCCAGCTGAAGCTCTTCAGTCAATGTCAATAGCCATTTTTGAAACTAAGTGTGTGTGCGTGTGTGTGTGTGTCTACCAGTATAAACACAGGCCTCCAATTCCAGTGTCAGCCATTTAGCCTGACCATGGGTGACTGTGAATTAAAAAGAGAGGCCTTTATGTGCGACCCTGCAGCACAAAAGGCTACATCCATAACTTAAAGAGGCAGGGAGGCCATTAGCCGCCACTGCTAGTCCACCTTTACATAATACGGTGTGTGCGGCGTAATCTCTGAGCTGATGAGCCAAAGTGCTTTTGGACTGAACTGTATACATACTCCTTCCACGTGAAAGAAAGAAAAAATGATAACAACCTCCTTATGTGCGTCTCTCAGACATGTTCTACTCGGAAAAGCTTTTTCAAGAAAACCTTTCCCTTCGGCTCCACTTTGGGTAACAATTAAATTCTGTTAATCCTCAGCTAATATTTATCATATGAGATCAATTGACAGTTTGTCTGTGAATGGAAGCCTGTTTCTCCAAAACAAATCACATCCATGTGGCTTTCCAAATGCTGGGACGAATCAAAATGACTCAGAAAAGCCAAATATTACTGCTGAAGCAGTGCTTTTTTTTTTCTTCTTTTCCTGAGGGCAAGCAGAGACAACAAAGTGTGCCTGTGGAAGCAGAAACACATGGACCGGGGGGAAGAAACTACAGAGAAAGCTCCAAGAAACAAACTATTAGCAGTTACCAGTATGGAGTGTGAACTCCATATGTTCTGCGCACACGCTGTCCCATTCTTATTCTATGAACTATTACAGTAACTCCCAGTGTTTTAGATCTGCTTCTCCTAATCGGTTCTGATTTTGCATCTGTTATTTTTAATGCCACGTATCATGTTTTAATGCATTAATCCATTAAAAACAAAGTAACCACCAGGAGCAAGATTGAACTGTTTTCATATTCGTCCTGCTTCTAATCTTTCAAACAAAGTGAACCACAAGTGTCTCTGATTGTGCTTATCTAAAACACTTAGATTCCCTATAAAGCTGCTAGTGGCAGAAATCAGGTAAATGATACTGTGTATCCTGCTTAAAAAGGATTTGCAAACCATTTGGACTGACTGCTCTTCATATTACCTTAATGCCTCCCAAAAGGCCAAAGCCAAGAATGAATTATTGATAGCCATCATATGGATCGCACACTGTGGCTCCACATGCCTATTAGAGGGTTTTCTTCATTCATTTGCGCTAGCTTGGACTTCTGCCTTGACCGACGCATCACTCTTCTTCTTTTACTTTTATCCATTAACTGTTAACAATAACTGACTTTACGCAGGTCCCTGAGTTTCCAGCACAAACAAAGTAACGCCGTGGCTTTCATTTGCATGCTCTGTGCAGGGGTTGACCTTTGACGTCTGTTGGTTAACCTGCAGACCATTTAGGCTTTGCTCCATTTCTGCATGGAAATTGGAAAAGGGGAGACAATAATTTCTGGTGAAACCATAGCTGGAATAATAATTGCTAAGTTTAAAAAAACAGAAATCTAATTGTGCCGATCCCTCTGGGAACTAATATTGGACTATCTTATAAAAGGCCCCCAGTATACCAGCAGTGATTTATTGCTGAATTCCAGTCATTTTCAATACATTATAGTTTCCAAATTGTGTTTAAATTGAGTGTAGAGGAGAAAAGGCCATTAGGAGATGCAGAAATGAAGATTATATTTAAATATTCATGTACTCGGTACCTTATTATTGAATCTGTACACTAACAAAATCAATATTAAGTGCAGCTTGACATAAATTTATTTATGAATTTCGACTTTCTAAGTACTTGCGTTTTTTCGCTCAAAAAAAGGATGGGTATAATGCCGTAATGATATCAAAACAGAGTGTCAGGGTGCATTAGTCTGGGAGTTTATGAACCCGCACATAAAAACTCAGGAGCGTCCCTGTAGAAGTGCTTACTAGGCAGAAATGTCGCTTTTTACAAACATCAGTCATTTTACAGCCCTGTATCGCAGAGCGCTCCTCGGCTGTGGGTGATAGTTAGAGAAAGATGCAGTCATCTTGTTTGTCCTAAATGAGATCTTTGCAGTAAGCCTACTTGTATTAGGGGCTGGGAGTGGGACTGTGTAACATTTAATTAAAATGGATGTCTCTCGTTGTGCCTAACCTGTCCCCCTAACTCCTTCTTGTTTCCAGGCCATGTCTTTGTTTAGACAACAGCCCAATGTGACACTTATGACACGAGGACACTGTGGTTCAGTGGATTTTCTTGTTGCGCGAGTCTTAATACGGCAGCATAAAATAGCCTGTGATTGGCTGTCCCTTGCTGAAAGCCTCAAGGAGAATTATAAATGTACTACCAGTAATAAAATATCTGCGTAGTTTATTTTTATATTCCATTGTGTCGCTGAGAGGAAAGGAACCGCCACATTTTTCATTCATATCACACACGCTTTGCGCGCACCATACCGCTCAGATTTAATAGATTTTCACAAGTTTTCGAAACAGTTCCTTTTGTTTCTCCGTTTTCTTTTTTAATAGAAATGTGAGCAAAGTTAAAAGGCTCTTTATTGGAGGAGCCACATCTCTGGACACAAGATGATGCCATAAAAGCAGGAAGGCATGGAAAAGCAAAACATCAATCTGAACTAAGAGGGGGAAGCAATAAATCAGAGAATCATAGCCTTCAGCCCCGCCTTTAAAATCATTTAAACAGATTCAAAAACCCTGATTCTGCTCGAGTCTCTCTGTAAGCACCCTTATAAAGCCTTTATGTGCCTTAGACACAGAGGATAAAACCACAGATCCTTATTGAGAGACAGAAAAATGACACCCTGTTCCTGGTAAGTGGACGCTTTAAACAGTACTATCGGTATCAGGATCGAAGAGCGGACACGAGTAAGTAAGGCTGAAGGAAGTCATCCATCCAAAGCATTCTTGTAATATGTTTTAAAAACCTTTTCAGGTCTCTGTTTCTACTTTAAGGTCCACTCATATCTAAGGTTAAGGGGGTTTGTACGGCTTTATCAGATAGTCAGTCAAAGTGGATTGTTCCAATTTCCTTATTTCCCACTTTAGAAACATATCAGCTGTTCTGTTTAAACTCAGTGCCAGTGAGTGGGCTGGATAAATATGTAACAGTGTGCATCAGTCAGCGTCACCATATCTGCTCTTGGGCTGCGGTGTGACAACGTGAGGCAGCTTTGCTCGTCACCCAGAGTAGAAGACCATAAAACAAGATATCATTTTTTACTTTTAGGTGTGAGAGAAAAATACTTTATTTATTTATTGTGAATTTTACCACTCATTTAAAAAAAAAAAAACCCATCAGAAATATTACATGTTACAGGAAAACAGCCAAAGAAACCAAATTTTCCCTTTTCTATCCCGCTCTAAGAGGAAGCGCTAAACTTACTTGAAAAATTAAAAGCTTTGGTCTGCAAGTAAAATAGTCAGTATCAGAAGGACACATGTTCAGCAAGCTGCTGAGGATGGAAGGAGGGACTGGGATTGCTCAGAGCTAATGTTAGTTTAAAAAAGGAGAAGAACCTGTTTCAGTTAAATGACACAGCTGCTCTTCTGGACTTACCTGACACTGATACTCGAATAATTACACGTGATTCTCAGAAATGAGTATTTTGTTGTATTTTTACTTTGCTTGAGTGCAGTATTTCCCAAGTAATTTATGCGTGCACTGTCAACAGTTTTATTTTGTGTTTTAGACCAAATATCTTTATTTTATCTGTTTTGTTTATAATTTTATGAAATCTCTTGTTTAAGGTGACACTTCTCAAGTCTCGCTTCACATTTTCCCAAAAAGAAATGCTTTAGAAAACATTCAATTTTACCCTTTGCAAAGCCCAAAACATGAAAGAAATGCCAGAAAAATCACATTTTTTGAAACTGGAGTGGGGGTTTTTCTGAACATCTGACATTTTTGTGCAATTTGTAGCTCGCAGTTTATCTTAAACAAAGAAAAAAACATAAAGAGGAGTTAGAGATAAAGTTACAGTTTTAAAAAAATCACCAAAGGTCTCAAAAACTAATGTATCAAATATGACACATCTGGCGTTTGGTTGAATTTCAGTTTGATTTTAATACTGAAATCTGAGTACTTCAGACTTCACTGGGAATGATCACTACAGTTTGCCCAACTTAAATTTTAAAATGTAATTTCCTCTGTGATGGATTGGAGACCTGTCCTGTACCACGTCTTTCGCCCACTGCTAACTAGGAAAGGCTAGCGGTTAAAGAATCAGCGGTGCTTTCTAGCAGATAAACTCACCGAAATTATTATTTTTTCTTTTATTTTTTCATTTTTTCTGCTCTGCGTGACAGAAATGTGATGACTTTTATTAGAAAGAATGTAAATCCACATTACTGTACCTTTAGATCCATGAAAATGCGCATCTCTTTCACTGTCAGCAAATATTTGTCATTTTAAGGTGAAGCATTGCAAAAATGTGTTTGCACAAAAAGACAAAACTAAAAGCAGAATTGTTCTGTGTGTGTTAGATTTGAAGATTCGACTTTGAATTTATTTGTTTTTCCTACATTCTCCAGAAAATAAAGGCCGATAATGAGGTAATAACTGGGTTGCTTAACCAAAATGTGCAAACTACTAATAAGAGATGAATACAGCGGCACCTTATTAGCAGCTTTACAATGGAGGAGCTGTTGGGAAGAAAACACGTGTATTTCACAGCCAGATTCATTCATGTGTGTGCGTGTGTGTGTTTTCTTTGCCTGAATGTCACTTTTAAAGAGTCTGTCGAGGGTAGGTGGGACAATTTTAAGTAAAAGCGTTTTTTTGTGTTGACAGCGAAACGATAAAGCGTTCTCGGGTGATCCTTGTGTGTCCTCTGTCTGTTTCAAACCCTCAGCCCTCTTTCATCCCTGTTCACCCAAGAAATGGAATCATAAAAACCATTCATGCTAAATGAAAAAGGGCATCATAAAGCTGCATTACACTGGAGTACACTCCTCTGCACCTTCCATCCTTATCAATATCACCTTTCGTCTCCCAACACATCTCTCTTCCCCCTTCCTGGTCCTCTTGAAACAAAGCATAAAAGCCTTAGAAAGAGGCGCAAGCTGTCATTGCTGTAATATAAGATAAAAGTCTTTAAAAGCTAAAGGTCCGGGTTGGGGGTTTTTTTTTCTCTCCTTCGAGTCGGCAGTCTTTAGGACTGCTCTTCAGGATTAGCAGCATAAAGGACTATATATTATTTGCAGAAAAGCTTAGTGGGCACAGTCTAAGCCTATACATATAAGTCAATTTATATTAGAATTTCCATACATGCATTTTCTTGTTAGAGTCAATATGCAAAAATGGTACTTACTAACAAATAATGCATAATGTACTAGAGGCAGGGCCATCAATAACTGCGTTTGAGCTTTAAAAGAAAATGCAAAAATGCCGAGCATAAAGATGGGCCGTATAAAATCTACAACACATTAAACACAAAAACGTCAAAAATATAAAGATGGCTCTTTGCCCGGGAGACAGCGAGTCATTTATCTATGAAGAAGAGGAGGAAATAAAGAGCTCCCATCCCGAGCTCCTGTGTATTTCATTTACTAACAAAGTCAGGTTATCTGTTTAGAGACAACTCTCTTCCTCCTGCCCATCAGCCACACAGACAAAGAGACCGGAAGGGAAACAAGGCAGACAAAAGACACTCACATTTCTCATCAAGTAAACATCCTCTTTTAATTTTAAATGCAATAAAAAAAAAAGGTGGTGGTGGGGAGGGAGTTCTTCTCATGCTAATATATAGTTAACGTTTATTATGTAGAGCACGAACTGGTAAAAATATGTCCTTTTGCTCTATTTAAGATGCGGGAAAGAAAGTAGCTGTAAATAAAGCGCAGCAATTTGGGAAAGCACTTTTGAATACAGAACCTGTCAATGTACACCTCCTCCGGGCAGTTTGGTACACCACATAACACATGTTCCTCTCTGCTGGCTGGCTCAGAGTAGAGATGATGCTGTGTAGTTTTGTGGTGAGGTGTTCTGTTGCTTCTGTTGCATTTTCTCCCACTGGTTTGACATTCAAGATCTCTCAATTATGTATGAACGGCAAGCAATATCCTTTACCATCAGGCCCCCATGTAGCATATTTCATTTTCAAGGGCTGCAGAGCACAATCAGACCCTCTGTGTAATTACGACTTATTAAAAATGATTCCAAATTATCAGTGGATCTGTGGGCTGGTGTCTGGGTCCAAACTGAAAACCATTGCGCTGTATTAGTCACAGAATAACTTCCCATGGGTCCAAGGTCTGTCAGCATAGATCCCTGTCTTTAGATCAGTGAATATTTCAAATGTATTAAAGGAAAATATTTTTTTTGGAAGGGGTAGGTGGGGATTTTGCACACTTGATGTGTGATGTAACAGGGAGGACCACTGACATCTCTTTTTTTCTATTATTTTTTTTGGCTATGCAGACATAAGTGGCTTTTGGGACTGAGCATTATTCGAAAATCACCTTCAATGACTTGTCGCGACGCACTTTAAGCACTTTCGTGACTAGTTTTTGCTCCCTATACACAGTCTCATAATGAGAAAACACAGTTCAGCAGAGAAAAGACATCTCAAACAACATGTTTACCCTTCACACAACATGGAGGAATTAAAAATGGATGAGCGCCCCATCCATTATTTCAGCCTCCAAATGGCAAAATCTGTATAAAGCTCTGAGTATCCGTCTGGGTGAAGATAAATAAATCAAATATGCACTTCAGCGTTTCCTGCTCTTTTTCCACGCAGGATACGGTGTCGTGATGGCGGAGGGCGCACATCCGGCTCCTGAAAACACCATGAGCTTTTTTCTAAACGCGTGTATAAATAACCCACGAGTTTTCAATTAGCTTTTTGCATCTTTTCTGTTAATTCAAATGATTTTGTCACTTTTCCGGGGAAGCGCATATAATATTTAGGCAACTTGCATATTTCTCCCAGACCCACTCTCCCAGCTGAATCCTCCATATCTGAAGTATTCTAATTTGTGAACACAGCGGTGTCAGGAGTGATTTTGCTGCAAAGTCACTAATTACATGCAACATCAATGCGATGTGGGGAAAACGTTAAAAATTTAGCATCGCAAGACAAATGGAAAAAATGCGTGCTGAAACAAGGAAAAGAGGCACTAACATTCACAGTTTTTCTATGAATAATGCATGTCTCTGCTGCTTTCACAAGGACTCGCCCAGATTGGCTCCAGTGTCACTCATCTTTATCCTAAAAAGGAAAAAAATACGCATTTATGACTTTCCACTTGCAGCACTGCTTTAAAGGCCATTGTTCTATGATTTCTGTGATTTTCATTAACAACCAAAAAAAGCAGGCTGGAGTGGTCAATTCAAACTCATTTGTTCATTTTTTTAAATTAAGTATTTAGCATGCACTCTAAAGTTCAAAGCTTCGTACTCCTAATGTGATTTCAAAGGTTTTGAGCATTTCCTGTGAAATTCTGTGCCGAAGAGCAGACAGTGTTGGAATAGCCTCGCATATTTGCAACAAGACTTGAGCAAAAGTATAAGAGGCTGCGGTTTACTGTTGCTCCCCAGCCACTCGCCAAATGGCAGCCATGTGTACTGTAGAAAGGTACAAAGGAGGCTGATAAACTGTTGGTGCGTCAGGCTGACAACAGCCAACATGATCTGCCCTCTGAACTCCGGTAACTTAGACTGACACGGCGGGGGTCAGCGTTGGACTGACAAACAACTTTGCTTTATTTTGAAGGCATTTTTTTACGGCTCCCCTTACACAGTAATTATATTCCAAATCATTATGTGTTGTAAAGTCTATTGACCCCTGGTAAACTTATATTTACCAAGCTGGAACAGTTAATGAAATAGTCTTTTAATTAGCACTCCTCTTAAGGGTGGAACTTCTGAAGGGGTCCCTGTTTTGTTTTGGCTTTGTGGTTGACTGAAGTGTGCAGATCCACTGTTCTAAGATAAAACAGTAACATCTTAATTAAGGCTCGCCGTTTAACTGTTTACAGTCGAGCTCGGCACCTCTGCGTGACGGCACCTGCGGTACAGGAATATTCACCACGCCGTGAATCAATAAAACAATATCATAATTTCTTCTTTTGTTGTTTTGTTTTTTTTAGGGCCAGGTCATTTTTCAAGCTTGACTGATTGAAAGTGGTCTGACTACTCAAGGTAACAACTGGAGATGGGGGGGGGGGGGATTCTTTGCCTCTTGTATAATGCAGTCTTTGGCAGGCTCTCTCTTTGTATTAGATACATTAGGATGGAAATGTGCACCAACTTAAAAATGCTCATGTGAAAAAACATGGAATGTATTAAATTAATGGTCTCTTTTGCCTCAGGGCAGTAATGAAAAGGGACCCCCAATGAGTTCATTTTTCACGGCTTTGGTTATGCATTCAACACTCTAATTGAATTTCAATGTAAGTTTTAAAAAGTCTTTATTACAGTGACTCTTGATGCAAATTACATGTGATCTATCGTGGGACTTTCACCCATTAAGTAATTTAATTGTGACATGCACTCTCTGCACACCTCGTGCTTTTATGCCCATTCCTCCTCATCCAGATTGTCACTTTCTTCTATTATTGGTGCTGTTTATGTGGATTGAGGAAAGTAGTCTGCGTACACTCTAGGCAACTTTCACGAGAGCGGCTCCTTAAAAGGAGTAATTGCAAAGAGAGGGGACAGGCCCCGACAGCTAAAGTATACTGGAGTATATACAAGTCACAAGGATTTGCAAGATGTTTGCAGATGACTGCACAGAGCACATTTTACGTGTGAAAAGAGATTATTAGGTTTATCACGCAAAGAGGAAAACTATGGCACTAAGAGGATCTGAGGGGAGGGGTGTCTGACACGGGAGAGAAGTGTTAAATATATACGTAACACATACACTATTTGCCCAAAAGAAGTCAAGAAGACTACGGGGAAAAAACTGTATGTGGACGTGCCTTGTGCTGTTTCAAACACACTGAGCTGTAATCTCAAAAGTGTCCAAAATCCAACCTGGGAGTCAGTTTTCTCTGTCTCCATCTAGTGTTTCTGGTTGAACTAACTTTCTGAGCCCGGGGAATAAATAGAAAGCCATCACCTCCCTTTTCCTTTAATGTTAAAGAACAAAACATGTTTAAGAAAAACATAAACTCAGCCGAGAAGACGGAAATCCAATCACAAACTGTATGTTTCTCATCAATAGCATGACTGCGTGTGGACGCACATGCGAGTGTGCCTGAGCCCGAATTGACCTGATCATTAGAGGGAGGAAGAGGCTTGACCTGATATTTCCTCTGTTGTTTGGTCAGGAAAGGGACGTTATTGTAAAAGGCCTGTAAAGATAAATAACCCTGGCGTTGCCATGGCAAAGGCACAAACAGTGGTGGCCAAAGACAAAAGAGCACGAGACAATAAATCCAGCTCTGTCAATTTTGTTTAGTTTTCAAAGTGTTTTTGAGGGAAATATGGTTTCAAAACAAGAGGCCACGTCCATTTTTCCACAGAGAAAGGGAAATCAGATCAGTTTTTTTCTACTTTTTTTTTTTTCTGAACAGGCCACAGTTTCATCTTGTACAATTTTTTTCCATGGCCACGGCATCCTGATTAGTAATAGGAATATCTGACACTGTATTTTGCCTTTGGGTCAGGAAACTCCTTGTACAGCTGTATACATGTTTTTATAGCCTTTGGAAGAAAGGGTATTGTCTTTAAATTCCTAAGAAGGCTTTGTCCAGCCTTCAAATTTTAAGTGGAAAACCATCTTAGGCTCTATTTTTTCCACAAGCTAAACAATGACGAGTGAACATACACCTATGCCTTGTTCCTCAGGTCAAACAGAGTTCACCTCATTAGAACAATCCCGGCTCAAACGCCGCCATCGGTGATTCTCATCTCAACGGCATAAAAAAACAACAACGAGGGAACTCTTTATTTGAGGATGTTCCTTAATTACCCAAAAAATATCAGGTCCAAGCCTTTTACTTGGAACGTTTGCTGCTTTTTATGTCATCAGCCAATCACCATCTACATTGTTAAAAAAAACCTCCGTGGCTATTCTCTCTACCCCCCACCCTTCCCACACACACCCATCCAACACTTCCCATCTTCTCACAGTCAGGGTAGACGAGCCTCATCAGAAGCGAGGAGTGATGAAGAGCGGCCTTATCACTCCAATACAAGAGCAAACACGGGAGTCTTTACAGCACGTTGTCTCAGGAAGCAGTGCACGGCAAGATTACTGCCCTTTAAGACGCCCTAAGACACGACCAATCCCAAGTAGTCCTTTATCTTGACAGTTTGCAGCTCTTTGTTTGCCTTTTCTGTGAAGCCTGGGGATAAAAGAGCAGCCTCTGTGAGCTGTGTCTGATTAGGATCTAATTGTTAACATTCACTGTCTTTTTTTTTATTATCATCATCAGGCCGGTGTTGCCATACATGCAGCAGGTAGAGGCCTTTTCGGTGTTATGAAGGACTCTTCCCTTGCTGCTCTCGTGTGTTCCTCAAGTACTAGTTAGCACGAGGTGGCAGAAGAGGAGCCCCCAGCTCGACATCAACAACAACAACAACATCAACAAACAGGAATTGATGGCGAGTGTTTATTATCTGGTTTAATTGCTCCTCATCTGGAGGATCTGACAGTTGCGGTTAATGAGAGAGGGAGAGGAGGCACACTCTGTTGGCAGCCAGTTTTCACAGTGTAAGACGTGTAAGTGTGTGTGGGTGTGTGTCTGTGGTGAAAAGAGGATAGATCACATTCCAGCTCAGAAGCGAGTAACACAGAAGAAACATCAAACGGGCCTCGTCGAATTATCGAAACAGGCCTCTGAATCAGGAATTTCAAGTCCACACCCAAACGTATATACGCTCTTACTGCAAACCTGCGTTCGCAGTTAGATAGATACACCTGTACCTGTACCGACAAACACAGGTCTTATCCTCCGCTGCAGGCTGTGTACGGGAATCGGATCCAAGCTGAGACAGGATTTCTCTGAAATCGAGCCTCTTCCTCAGTTTTTCATCTGGCCTGCAGCACACCGGGCTCATGTCCAACCAGGGACCTCCCTGACATTGTGCAGTGTCACGCACTCGCATCCAGGCATGGTCTGACAGAGGAAACATCAAGAAGCAGGAGGCATTCGAGCAAGTGGGGATGCTCAGAGAAGGCCTGGAACATGGAATAAGGCTCTCTCCTCGGAGAAGGATGTACTTTTACTGTTAATTTTTGCCCCACAACCCAAAGCCAGACGCACACATTAACACAATATAAACACACGCACCACCAGAACCACACACAGGCTCGTTGTCCCATTCATAAATTTCTCCTGTTGAGAAACACGGGCATTTTTAAACAGGGCATACCCGCCCCTTTTACTATTCCAGCTCAGCAGGCCCACATGGGAACAATTAGGGGTGTACGCAAGTTTGGCGAAGGTCCGTAGCAACCAGCTGCATCTGTTTTTATTTACCTTTTTGCTCTGGTGCTGGATAATGTCATGAGCACATCTGCTACTGTGCAACGTAACCGTGGTTGCATGCGTGGTTGACCCATGATTCTGTAATTACCCGCCGAGCGAGATGAAGAGGCCCAACAAACCACTCAAAGCCACACATAGCCTTCCTCTCCCCCTCTTCCTCCCTCCCTCCTTCCCCCACCGTGTCTCTCCAGTGGCATGAAACTCCGTCTGCCTGAGAGCTGGTAGCCAATGCTGAAGTGGCATTTAATGACTCAAAGTCGTTCACAATAGTAATTCTGACTTCATTTTGATGTCATTAGATTGCCACTTTCGCTCTATTATGCAGGATTAAAATGTGGTTGTTCTGCAGTGGGATGAGACTGATCACATTCCCTCATCTGATTACTTGTTTGTGGTCATACAGAACAAGCTGCACAGTCTTCTTGCTGGCCCACTTTTAATGATCTGAACTAGAAAAATGTCATTTTTGTAGCTCAAATAAGGACAAATAAAGAATTTGCTCCACAGCATGTGTCTTGCTTAAAAAATTGTGGACAAGCGGTCATGCAAGGAGACTCAGAATAGTCAGAGATGGTAAATTTAGTTGCATGACCAGACCCCGTGACATGTCTCTGTAAGGTTTCACACTTCTACTACTAAATGAGGGAAAGTTTCGCCTACTTTAGTCACATGTTTTTTTTTAAATATATATATATATATATAATCCTGAAAGTTCACACTATTAAGCATCTTCAGACAGCAAACTCAAAGCGACCAATCATGACAGAACTTGTTTATAATAATGATGAGTGATTATGAGCAATAACAATGAAGACCATATATGGATCACTTCACAGAGTCTGTGTGTGTGTTCGTGTGTATATGTGTGTGTGTATTGGGGGGAGGGGTGGGGGGGAGGGGGTGCCACCACGCTTAGCATATCCCAGATGTGCAAACCATATGCTCTGACTGAAATTAAAACAAAAAAGAAACAGTGAAACATGAAAGGGATTTTTAACTTTGTAAAGACAGTTAACAGTCGATACAGATAGGCTAATGGCCGAGAGAGGCCACATGAAAGAACCGGGGATGTTGGCATGCTTTTTGCACCACTTATTCCATTTCCTGCTCATAAGTTCACTGAGCAGATGGGAACCAAAGGCACAAGGAAGTTTAGATTTTCTGCCCCACAGACCGTTGTATATGATGCATGTAACTGCGCAACACCGCGCGGTTATCATTTAGAGACGCTTTGGTGCATACCGGGAGGTCACAATAACAAAGGTGGGGGGAAAAAAAGCCGTGGGACAAAAATGAAACCTCTTCAGCTATTTTGATCTATACTAGTAATTCTGTATGGGTGTTACATTTAAAGCACTCAACTGAATAAATTTAAACCCCCCTTCTATACTGCATATTGGATTTTCAAGAGTTATCTTATGATGAATAAAGTTCATTTAATTGTGCACACAAAAAAACAACTAGCACTGAATCTAGGTTCCCTTTAAAAAAAAAAAAAATATGTCAAACTGCTTAATTTGGAAAAGAGCATCTGGAGGCAGGCTGTGACCCATCAGGAGTCTACTGAAAACATGTTGGAGAGTGCCCTCTGCTGTTGGTTTAGTGTACTGCAACGAGGGGAGCGACAGCTACAGCTGACATTACAGTAAATCAGAAGCTAAATTTGATCTATTGTTGAAAAGAAAACAGTTTTTAACACATAAAATTGATTCTAACATCTAAGAATCTTAGAATGACCGCTGACAAGCAATCCGTGAGCTTTTATTATGACTTTCTGTGATTTGAGTTCAAGTTGCTCTGAAAGGTGGCATCAGCTAACACAAGGTCTTCTCTTCATCAGCCTGTTTTGCTGCTCGGAAAGAGACGTGTTTATTTAACGCCTGCCTTTGTCTGAGTCTGGATAATGTCCACCCTGAGGCAATAGCTGGCAGAGGTCTGACGGTAATTCTGCTTGCACTGTATAATCAGCCTTCACTGACCACTGCGTCACCTTTCATGACTGCAAACAGATGTATGTGGTACCAGTTGGGTTTAAAAGGAAAAGGAGTAAAAAAAAGGCCTTAAAGTAATTAAGATATAGTAGTTGAAGAATAATTTGACTTAACTAAATAAATAAATCTAATCCTACCAAATCCACTGCAGTTTTTTCTCCTTTTGCTGTTGTTCATTCCTACTGGTTGTGTTGAGTACCTGGTACTCTTCATCAGGCTGAGCCAGCGTGGTAAGAGACATATGTGGTGTTTGGGCTGTGGCTGCTGACGTAAGCAAGTCTGACTCTGCTGAAACATTTGTAGCTGCATGTAGAAAATCAAAGAAACTAGTTGTAGTTGTGTTAATGTCGATACTGGTGCCATTATCCAACACTGAAGAAGACACATCATCCCTTATTATCTCATCAGCGTGGATATTAAAACTGCGGCCCTCCCTCAGCATGTGAGGAAGATTAGTTGTGGGAAACTTTGCAGGCTTGAACGAATCTCTCTCTTTTAGGTTTTCTTGTGGGATGGTGACGAGGTCGGGCGAAGGCTCGTCTGTAGTTACAGTCTCACGTGTAGAGTCGAGTGTGGACGGGCTTATGTTGTTTGGGCCAGGAGAAGATGTGACATGTGATGATGTGTTATCAGGTGCAGCTGTGGAGATAATGGTGATTTCAACAAGGGTGAGATTAAACAGAAACAATGCCTGCTATTCCACAATTTAATAACTGGTGCAGTAAATTATGACTTACAGAGACTTTTAACACAAAAACATGATTTGTGACAATGCAGCAAACACAGGTTTAATAAGGAATTTACACGAGTGTGATGTGAAAATTTGAAGCCACATTTTTTAAAAACAATTATTTGTACATTCCCAGCAGTAGTTTAACTGACACAAAACTATTTTAGAGATCTTAAAATATATCTATTAAGGATCTTTATTTCCCATGTTTTAACATTTTCATATTAACAAAACACTATAAGAAGTGGAACTGCAGGCTCACAATAACTGTCCACAGTGATGCATCCAATCATCCAGTTAAGATCTCTTTATTGTATTGTTAAGACTGATTTTGAAAAAGAATATATCTTGGATACAATCTCAGAAGCATATTGTGTCCCTATACACTCCAGGCACTTTGTTAAGTACACCTGCTTGTTAAAGCAAATATCTAATCAGCCAGTGAATGTAGCTGTGTAGCCATCTTCAGCGTGACCTGATTAGGTTCAAACCAAATCATTAGAATGGGGAAGAATGTGATTTAAGTGACTTTGAATGTGGCGTAGTTGTTCCTGCAAGTTGGGCTGGTCTGAGTATTTTAGAAACAGCTGATCTGCTGGGATTTTCCCACAAACCATCTCTGGGGTTTACACAGAATGGTCCGAAAAGAGAGAAGAATGGACAGAATGGACAAATAACAGTTGATTATAATCTAGGTATGCAGAAGAGCATTTCTGCACACACAACACCTCAAACCTTGAAACATATGGGCTACAGCAGCAGAAGACCAGAGTAATTGCCACTCCTATCACCTAAGAACAGGTAACTGTGGCTGCAAAGGCAAAACTTTCAACATGGCAGCCAAAGAAATGCCCCAGAACCAGAAAGTAGGAGAAGCTCAGTTAACACGGATATCAACTGAGCATATCTCTCCCTTCATATTACACAGAATAACTGAGACCCTCAACTTAAAGTGGATAGATTATAAGTTACACTGTAAGTTCAAGTCCTGCTTCTATCTTGTGACCCAAAGCCTAACTGTATGCATGCAGTTATGCAGTTTCCTTATGAACTGCATTTTAGCTACAAATATTTACTCAATCATTTTTACTCTCCACTGATTCAAAGCGGCATCTTTTCTGAAAGGTTTTGATAGCAGAGGGGTATGCTAGCAAATATATGACTTGTACTTCATGACCTTGCTCCCTGTCATTTGTGGAAAATGTGTGCAAAAGCTGTTGATGTTAAATATTTATCCATTTGATTTTCAGCGGGTGTCTTATACAGTAGCAAGTCAGTGCAGCGGCATTTTAAATTATATTTAGCGAGCCAAAGGAAAAAAGTGGTCCTCAAAAGAAGGAGAGAAGAGAGCAGGATGGCTATACAGCCAGGACTTTAGACTTTGGTGCCGCAAAAGATGAAGTGTTGATGGGTGAGTAGTTTTTCCTGGTGTTTTTTTTAAAGGATTGAAACATTTTTAACACTCATATGCTGAAAATGTGCAATCATACTGTGATATATCTAGAAATTGTTCCACTGAAAATAATTGTTGAAGGAGGGATTTTATAAATGAGTGCTATTGATATTGATAGGACTGATTATTGCTATGTGACATTATTTTTATTTAATTTTTTTAACATTTTTTGGAGGCGTGCAGTGAAGAGTGGAAAATGTGAAGAGAGAGGTTTGGGCCATGGGTCAGATATAAACCTAGACTGGCATCCAAAAGGGGATCCAACCCAGTACAGACAATGTGTACCTAATAAAGTGTCTGATGTGTGTATATAGGAGTGTTTTCATTAATAGGATTGAAACATTAAGCGTCTGGCTGAGCAACAAACAAGAAGTGCCTGGTGTGACTACATTAAATGCCATGGTCAAGAAAACATCCAATAATTGATCACCTCTTTAGTTTTTACTGTGCTCATCAGCAGAAAACTCACCTATGCATGGCAGCGTGCTCTCCATGGTCCAGTGCATTTTGTGATTTGTCTCTCTGAAGGTGAGCACAGCATCCACCCTGTAGAACGGCTGCAGGAGCCGGTTGTCATCTGTGCAGGGCTGTAAAATAAACCTGGGTTAGATGTGTTACTCTTTAATGAATCCTCAAAGCCACACAGTTTACTCATGTTAGCGCATGCTTTAACAGCCATGCACTACCACGGTGATTTGGAGTCATACAGGTTTGTGTTTCAGCACTAACTTTTGTCTGGAGTATTTGGGCTGTGGGAATGGACAGAGTTACAAATTCACTCGTCTCATGCACTGTGAAAGTGTCTGTCTGGTTAACTGACAGGTCGCTGAGTGTCAGTGCTTCATTGTGATAGGTGCCTCTTCTGGTCAAACCTATTCGGCGTTTGAGGATGTGCAGCACAGTCTTGTCTGCCGTGGATGCGTTCACTGAAATAAAATAAGATGTGTTAATGTGGTTAGTTATTAACAAGTAATTATATTTGATGTATCTGTTTATAAGTATTTTCACTTGTTGCCAATTTCTAGTTGATTACATTTGCACTTTTGCTCTGTATTTATTTAACATATATAAAATGAGATAGACGATGAGGTTGATACATTTTTGGACAATCATACGTTTTTTAAATCTTGCTTCTCTGCACCGTCACAGTGGATTATAAACCAAACAATCACCATCTGGGTAAAGTGCAAACTTTCAAATGGTTTAACAAAAATATTGCACAATGTGTTTTGAAAATCAGCCATTGTTATATACAGTCTCCTACTTTCAGATGCTCAAAAGTTATCGGACAGTGGACTGGTAAAGCGTTTCGTGGCCTATTTCCTTATTGTTCAAAGAGCCTGAAAGAGCAGAAAGACCCACAAATAAGCAGCAACTGAGGCAACTACAGTGAAGACCTGGCCTAGCATCTCACTGGAGGAAACACAGCACTTAATGAGCTCCATGGGCTCTAGATTTTATCCAGTCATTGACTGCAACAATCCTTGTGTTTAAAATCATGTTAGTTTGTTCAGTTAATGCTGAACATTTGTATATGTTGAAGACTTTATATAAAAAATGGCTGTAATTCCTAAACAGTGCAATATTTTAGACGAACCCCTTGAATTTAAGCTGGAGGTCTGTGCTTCAGTTATATGGTGGGGGTTTAATTTAAAATCTACTGTGTTGTGTACAGAGGCAAATTTACAAAAAGTGTGCCACTTTCAAAAATATTATTTAATTTTCATCAGTCATCTGATGATACCCACAGATTTAACTTGTGACCCTTTAGATCTGACCTTGAATCCACTGGACCAAGCTGAAACTTTGTAGCTTTAGTTCAAACTATGACCACATACAGAACTATTGTGAATACTTGGGAGTTAAGAATATTTAGGTTTTGGATTCAGGACTTTTCCATTTAAGTATCTTTAACATTTTTATAACTGATACGTTCTCTTTAGAAGACGGAAAAAGAGCCAATGTCCCCACCCCACATGTTTTTATCAACATTAAACAAAAAATAGCCCAAATGATTTTTACTGATGTAAAGGTCAGCACAGTGACAGGTTTTTGTTTTTTACAGAATATTAGCCTTCTTCTTAAACTGCGAAAAACATACTATATTTCTATAATAGATAGAGAAAAATTGTAGCTGTAAAAGCTGTAAAACAGATGTCTGTGAAGGTTCTAAGTCATCCAGGTCATCGTAGTCAAAGGAGCTTGCAAAGAAAAGCGTCTGGACTTCTTTAAGCTGCTTGAAGACGTTTCACCTCTCATCCGAGAAGCTTCTTCAGTTCTAAGGTCTCGGCCATTTGACCTTAGAACTGAAGAAGCTTCTCGGATGAGAGGTGAAACGTCTTCAAGCAACTTAAAGAAGTCCAGACGCTTTTCTTTGCAAGCTCCTTTGACTGTAAAACAGATGAAAATACTGTTAAAAGTCCAAAATTTATGTCCTCTTTTACATTTTCCAAAGCCACCCAGTGGGCCCGATTGGAGTCTGTGCCAGGCAGCAATCGGCCCCCAGGCCTTGTGTTTGACACCCTTGCTCTAATTAAACTCAAACACTTACTGTTGTTGTTGGATAATTTTTAAAAAGTCACAACTCATTTTGGAAAATATCTTCCAGCTCCAATTCTGTCCTTGTTACCCACCTTTTGGACATGTTGCTTCCATACTGTAGGCATATCTGTCTCTGACCAGCTTCAAAGCCAAAAATTCCCCTTCATTTTCCATTATCTGTATTAAAACAGTAATTGAGTACATTTCAGTTGTAATACTAATAGTCACTAGGTGGCATAATGCTGTGTGAAGTCTCACTTTGACAGGCCTTAAGATCTCCCTCCTCCTGCCCTGAACTCTTATGTCTTTTACATTCACATCAATGTTCATCTGAATCAAGCTGGCATCCTCCAGAGCTACAAGGAGGTGATCGTCCAGACACAGCAACCACTGCAGCTGCAGCAAAAACCAGACAATAAATACAAAAAAAAGTTAGACTTGCTTTCCAAACATTAAACATCTACAGACAAAATTGTGATCATTTAGAAGGTAATCAGAATTCCAGGCACTGAATGTAATTACTACCTCATTATCCCAGTTTCCATTGGGAATTTCTCTGATCACCTGAGGGCACACACAAATTATTTCTAGTAACAAAGCAAACTAATCCTAATATATAAATACAGTTAGGTTGAAATGTGGTAAAATGTTCATTGTTACCTGAACATATTCAGGGTCACAGTGGATTTGCTCCCTGCTTTGCACCACAGACATCACAGGGCACTTCATTGTGAAACTGTGAGGCTGGCTTCCAAATCGATTCATCCTCCGCACCAAATTTAATGTTAAGACATTAAAGCCATTCTGAATAGTCAATATAAAAACAGATCATTATCACCATCAAGCCCAAGTGCAAGACTAAAATATCTGAGGTTGTGTATATGGATTGCATATTTCAGAAAAGACTGGCAAACCTGCTGCCGAACAAAACACCCGGTGTAGCTGACTCTAAAAACGTAGTTATTGTCGAAGTCGTTTTGCAGTGAGAATCCACAAGCAGACAGCTGGAGATTCAGGTGATCCAGAGATGCAAGGTTGGCTTGTGAAAAGCAAGCAGTGATTCAGAAATGACATGTTCAACATTAAATGAATGCTTTTTAAGTCATTTATCTTGTCATAAAGTATTACCTTGGATACTTAGCGCCCTCGACAGCAGGACCCTGAACTCCTCAATTCTTGCACTGTGCATCCACATCTCCATGTATTCAGGAAAGCAAACCACATCTTCTTCTGAAAGTGCAGCAGGTAGATTTCTCACAAACACTAGGAACATAACAGCTTTAGCTCATATCAGAATAAATGTTCACCTGTTAATCTTGCTGCTGAAGTTTGAATCCATTCTCGTTTCTGAATGGAAAATGCGCTCTTTGTGATAAAACACTGCAAAAAGCTGTAGAAAAGAGCATCGAATGCAGCTTATATTTGAAAGACGATGTAGATATAAAGAAAGTCTGTTACTCACATAGCAAGGATGCCAACTCTGATGTGATCCATGGTGAAGTGATGGAAACGTCTGTGGATAGTCTTATTTGTAGGTGAGGGGTGGTGGCACTGGCCTGGATAGGTTGAAGCACAGGTGTGTTTACTTTGCTTTGTTAAAAGATAAGTGAGAAAAAAATCTTAAAAATAAAAGAACAATTGCTGTTTCGAGCATGTGTGAAAATAAACTTTACAGGAACGTGTCCTTTTGTGTTTGTCATCCATCACGAATTACCCCTTTCACTTCCAGTAACCTCCTTTTATTAACCTTTATTGTTTTCTTGACATCGATGCAGAGATTGTTGCCCCTGTAATAAAATCTCACTTTACTTTGCCTTCTATTAAATTGCGTCTTTAGGCACTTTGTTACTAGCAGCCTGTCGCAAAAACACATAATCATTTTATTGGTTGAATTTGGCAGGTAGAAAATGGTATTTTACCCCGACAAGTTGATTCTCAAAGTGCTGTTAGCCAAAAAAAATTGTCATATCTCAGTATAGTGTCCAGTGTGTCCTTAAAAAATGCAGACACTGGACAAATGGAGGACAAAAGAAAATGTGAAAGGCCTACAAAAAACTGTGGTAGATGAACAGTGTCTGAAAGTTGTGTCCTTAAGAAAAAGGAAACTAATCCAGCAAAGACCTGACACAGGACCTGAGAGATGCAATTGACCCTTAGTTGATCATCTGCTGTTCACCGAAGCCTCATCAGAAATGGTCGCAGTGAAGGGTGACTGTCAAGACATCATTCTTAAGAAAGGGAAGCAGGAAGGAAAAAGACTGAACTATATCAAATGACACAAGACTGAAAATCCCAAACTGTGGACTGAAGATCCATATCCACAGGTTATATGGTGCAATGAATACAAATTAGAATTTTTTTTTGTTCAATCTTGATGAGTCTGTGGTGTTGAAGATCTTGTCAAAACTGATTGGAGTTGAATGAATTATGAACACAGTTTCATCTGGAAAGGATCTGATTAGCAACTGCTTCCTTTTTCAGCAAGACAGTGATCCCAAATACGCTGCCAATACAGTAAAAGCATACCAGGATAGAAAAACACATAATAGAACACCAACACTCATGGATTGGCCTTCCCAGGGCCCAGACCTCAACATTATTGAAGCAGTCTGGGATCATTTAGACAGAGAAAAGAAAAGGGCAGCCATTATCCAAAGAAGAACTCTGAACGTCCCTCAGGAAGCCTGGAGAACAATCCCTGAAAACTTCTTTTTTTTTTTTAAGTGACACAAAAACTTGCCTCAGAGAGTTCAAGCTGTGTTGCAGAATAAAGGTTGTCATACCAAATGTTGACTTTCAAGCTCATAAGAATTGTGCATGCTCAGTGTTTGCCTTATAAACTGTGTTTGCATGGATGCTTGTACATCTTTTATTAATTTTCTGCAGCTATTTTCCTTTATCCTGTAAATTCTGTTTGTATGCATCTCTAAAACATTTTGTTCATTCATTTATGTCAGGGTACAGGGTTTTATGTACAGATTGTTAGGGAGTTAAAAAAAAAAAAATTCTAAAAAAACAATTGTAAATACAGTTAGAGTTACTTAGCATTGGAAAAGATGAGATTTGGTCCCTATTGTTTATTATTGTGTCAGCAATGTGCCTTAAAAATTACCACGAAGACCGGAAGTTTTAGTCTCTGCAATTGACCAATATCGGGCAATAATATTGGCCAACCAAAACATCGGTCGGGCTTTTCTTTTTTTTAAATTTATTTCTTCAAAACATTACACACCTTTTGTTTGGGCTCCTAGCTTCGTGTGAGACTTCAAAGGGTAACCCGGGAGCTTTATCCTTGGCACAAACAAGTTACGACACTCCACTTGATAAATGTAAAAAAAAAACGCAGATTAGGTTTAACTTAAATTCACAAACGGTAACTGGCAATTGATAGTCAAAAATTGATCTATTCAGAAAACGTTTTCAAATTAATTTTATGGCAGCCCCACAAATTGAGTGCACCCTCCCAAGTCGATGATGTCATCTTTACAAGGTGAGCATCAGCAGCCATTTTGTTAGCTAGCTTGAGGTTAAAAGAGGTTAGCCGTGTGCAGCTGTGTTGATTTACTCGCTTTGGTGGTGAAATTGCGTCGAACGCGATAACTTGTCGATGTTGTTATTGACGTACAATTTTCGGCCACGCGCTCGTAAGCACGAGGAGTCGTCGTATATTTGTTGACAGCGCGTTGTAAAACTGGACGGCCATTCATTTTTCGAGCTGACTTGAGTGTGCTAGCTCAGTGGCTAGCTGGCTAACTTGTTTACGCGTGTCATTTCTGGCTAAGAAAGCATCCCGGCTTTCATGCCACCAGCTGTTTAAAGCGAAAGAGTCGCAGAGTGACTGTTTCACGCAGTTCGCGTGTCTGTGCTTGTGTTACATTAGCTTCGCGCACAGTTAACAGAAGTAAACTACAAGCCAGGGGCAGATCCGCTCGCACCACTCCGGTGTTTACTGATAACTTGAGCTCTCTCAGCTGACCGCGCTTGGACCAGAGCTCAGCCATCCTGGACACCATGTCAGAGCTTTACATTCGGGTGGCTGAGGAAGAAAATGAGGAACCCATGGAGATCCCGTCAGAGGACGATGGCACTGTTTTGCTGTCATCGGTAGCAGCGCAGTTTCCAGGGGCTTGCGGGCTGCGATACAGAAACCCAGAGACCCAGTGCATGAGGGGAGTCCGGCTTGTGGAGGGTGTCCTGCACCCACCGGAGAACGACTGGGGAAACCTGGTGTACATTGTCAATTACCCCAAAGGTATGCCAGGTGTTTGTGTCATTATAAACATGTAAGCAAATTGACAACCCTGCCCACAAACTGCCTGTTAAGTTGATTTGACTACAACTAGTTAAAAGTACCAATACATGGTATTACAATTAACGCTTTAATGCTCGGGATTGGTCCAAATTTGAACATAAAGTGTTGTTTTGTGTTCATATTGTGCTGAAGCTGCTTTGCCCAACACCTAAGCATGTGCGCTGTATTTTAACTCTCATAAAAAAATGTTTGTGACTGTAAAGTAGTATTATATTACAAAATTCAGCAGCATCACAAACTGGAGCCTCTAAAAGATACCTTAAAGAGAGATCACTGTATTAGATTGTTCTAAAAAGACACAAATGACACCAACAAAAAACATTGTGAGACAGGTGACTGAACTGGATTAAAGCCCTGTATTTAATAGCTTGCTTACTGAATGTGACCAAATCCGGCAGCAAGGTTGTGACAACTGTGGAAAATTATAACAGATTAGTTGATGCTGTTATGGCAACATGTTATTGAAATAGTAAACACAGTTGTATTTCGGTTTTCTGCCGTTTTTTTTAATTTAGGGGAGTTTTGTAATTATATAAGACAAGGGTTTTGATTGCTTTTTTTTCTCACTGGCATGATTTATTTATTCTTCATAGATAACAAAAGAAAGATGGAGGAAATAGACGCTGCCTCAGTTGTGAAAATTAAAAGGGGCTTTCAGAAGACATCGGATCTTATTGTCCTCGGGTTGCCATGGAAAACAACAGAACAAGACCTCAAGGATTATTTCAGTACCTTTGGAGAGGTCATCATGGTGCAGGTATTGATGTGTCATGTGACTGTGAATGTTTTCTCAGTTCTTTTCTAGACGTTGAGCGCAACGAGGGTGTGACTTTTGTTTGTGTACTAATGATTTTGCTCACCTCGCCCATTTTCAGGTGAAGAGAGATGCAAAAACTGGCAATTCAAAAGGTTTTGGGTTCGTCCGGTTCACCGACTATGAGACGCAAACCAAAGTCATCGCTCAGAGGCACATGATTGACGGGAGATGGTGTGACTGTAAACTTCCCAATTCAAAGGTGGGTTGGGCACGATTATACCATGTCTCAAAAAAGTGCTTCTGGTAGAAATTGATTTCTTTACATTAAAGATCAGTGAATAAGGTCTGGTATAAATTCCTTTTTAGGTTTATATGTAGGCTTACAGGACCTGTTACTGCTTGTTGATCTGTGTCACATGTTCACATTCATTCACATTCACCTCGGATTAGGATTGGGTTTCCACACTTACAAGCAGGGGTTTTAAAGTCATTGCAATGAATTTTTAAAAACACATCTTCATTAATAATGTAAGTTTAACACGGGTTGCAAATGTTGATTAGATTTTGTCAAACTGAATCTGGATTGTTGAGCAGCATGACTTAAAATGAAATGGTGGCTGTGCCTGTTCTTCCTTTCAGGCATGTCCTGATGAGCCGATGCGGAGCCGTAAAATCTTTGTTGGTCGCTGCACGGAGGACATGACAACTGATGATCTGAGGCAGTACTTCATGCAGTATGGTGAAGTCACAGACGTCTTCATTCCCAAACCTTTCCGGGCGTTTGCTTTTGTCACATTTGCTGATGACCAGGTAAGAGTGACCTTAAATGACGGGCTTTGAATATGAGTAGATGGTATTATACAGGAAGAGTGAGGAATACCTAATATGTATGTTTAGATAAAACAAAAACAAATTTATAATATCAGTAATTATATGCATATAAGTTTGGTGTAGTAGTGGAAAACATGAGAGCTCAGTTACAGATTTATACTGTAAATACCTCTTGATACCTGGTATTTATAGTGTACGGAGTATTTATTTACCTGTTAGAAAAAAGAAATACAAAGAAAAAAGAAATACACAGACTTAGTAACTCATTTCTTTCTCAGGTTGCCCAAGCTCTGTGTGGAGAGGACCTGATCATCAAGGGTGTCAGCGTGCACATCTCCAATGCTGAGCCCAAACACAATAATAGTAGGCAAATGATGGATCGAGGGCGTTTCGGGGCTGGTGGGTTCAATCAGGGCTATGGCAGTAATCGCGGTGGACTAGGCAGCGGTAGCGGAGGGGTTAACTTCGGGGCTCTCGGTCTAAACCCAGCCATGGTCGCGGCCGCTCAGGCAGCGCTGCAGAGCAGTTGGGGAATGATGGGCATGCTGGCTAACCAGCAGGGTCTGACCACAACAGCAGGCACAGCCACTACAACCAGAGACCAGACCTATAGCTCTGCGAGCACCAGTTACAGCAGCCCAAACTCAGCAAGCCTTGGTTGGGCTGCAGGCACTAACACGGCCACCAGCAGCGGCTTCAGCTCTGGCTTTGGTGCATCTATGGAGTCTAAGTCTTCTAGTTGGGGAATGTAGATAGCTACGAGCTAATTTTTTCTGTTGCTATAAGGCTGATCTGGTAAGTATACATATGAGGGGGAATGGCTTAGATATTCTGTTATTTAAAAAAAGAAAAAATACACTGCCTTTTATTTTGTTAAAGAGGAAATTTATACTTGTGTGTGACTTATGTAGTCATGCATTGAATGGGTGAGAAGTGTAGTTTGTTAGTGGAAGCTGCCACACTACCTGGTTTTGTTTTTTGAGAATATGTTCTACAAAGATGACTGTGCATGCAGGATAAAATTATTTATAAACGTGCACGAGTATCTCAAGAGCCCCCTGATTGCCTCTTGTGAAATGATGGGCTTTCTATAATTACATATAAATATATATATGTATGTATGCATTTGATTTTATCTTTGTTTTTGTTTGACATCTTTTGGAAACGCCTTCATGGAAATCTCTTCTGCAGTTCACCAACTCTTTCCCAATTTCCCGGGAGGAAGCGCCTCATTGGCAGCAATGTTCGACAGATCTCAGTATCATTTCCCCTCCTCCCATGTGTAAATGCTTTGTCATCCAAGAACACAGCTTCACTCTGCATATACTGTATTAGACGGTGGGTGTTGTCTTTTTTTCCTCTCCCCCTTTTTAATTTTTTAAATTTTTGGGATATAGAAATTTTGTCTGCTGTTGTCACGTTTTTGAGATCAGTGAGTGGGATTGGTGTTGGACCGAGTGAGAGTGAGCGAACGGGAGAGCGAAATGAAAGAAAGCGGTGTGAGAAGGACTGTTGGTGCGGAGTTTTTTCTTTTTTGTTTGTTTTTCTTTTGGTTTGTTGGTTTTTTTGTTTGTTTGTTTTTTTTAATTCAAAAGAGACAAATGCCTGCGAGAGTTGAGAAGAACCTGTGGCTTTGTGCGAGTGTGAGAGGAAGAAACCAGTACGAGTGTGTTCATCATGGCCATCACAAGGACATTTATTGCATCTCGAGATCCCTACGGTCTCTTTCTCTCATTGTTTTCTATCAACCTTAATTCTTTAAAATCACAGTGAAATGTCAAGTGCTATGAGTATTTGTATCCTTTTGTAGCTTTCTCTTGCTATCTGATTTGACGTGAATGCTGTGTCTGGTTGTGTGCTTTACTTTCTCCTTGTTACCACCCTCTCTGTGTGAAAATGTGACCTTGTGCTAGTGAAGTCTGTGTGGGTGGGTGGGGTTGGGGGACACTGAAAGAGTGCTGAAGTTTGAAAGCGAGCTCAGAAGTTGATGTGGTGAATGTTTGACAAGTTCCCATTGAAAGTTTGTGTTTGAAGTGGTTACGAATGCATTTTCTATGTTTTGTGAATAAAGGGAAGTCTGAAATAAAATTGAATTTGACTAGGTATAATGCCCTCTTGATAGTCACTTATTTTTAACTTACTTTACATTAATTGAACTGCCAACACTTTAATTCACATGTATAGGGACCTCGGACACGGAAAGCCCAGGTTTTCGTCTGAATGAAGGTTGGAGTCAGTTGCGTGGGAGACGAAGCCTTTGTTGGGTGTGCCGGTGCAAACCACAATGAACCTTAATCCTGAAAAGGATCTTCTTCACCTCACTTGCAAGAAACCTTGGACCACCAAATTTAGAGCGGACCATACTCGGTGACAATCAAGGTATTTTTTTTTGTCATACATAAAGATGTCACAGTTGGGACCAAAGTAACACCTGCTGCTTGGCAGTGATCATTCCTTTGTCTGGTCCCCAATCTGTGCGACAGGTCTTGCCTTACTAAAACTGGGTGTTTGTCAGTAAACGCTTTATTCTTTTGTCTCCCAACAGTCACTGACATCAAAGTAATAACCAGTCGGGTGTTTGATGTGGTCAAAAATGATATCGGTGTAGCAGGAAGCTGTCTTGTTCTGTTTACCTTGATTGTAAAGTGGCTGAAATGTATCACCTGGCTGATCTTTTTTTTTTTTTTCCTCAAAGGGACTTAACTGACTGAACAGCAGCAATTCACACATTGTATTCTGACATATTAGTATTGCATTGTTAAATAAAGCTTTGGAGTTTTTAATCATTGTGGTCTCTCAATGTAGATAAAATGTCACTTTTATTTTTTTCCAGGCCATAATCTCTAGTTTTCCTTGCTTTTAATCCATATCGCTTTTTAACATTTATTTGAAAACTTGGATTCAATTCAGATTTAGTCCTCTTGTTAAAACTGCTTCAGCATCCTGCAAAAAGCTAGCTCATATATAATGTATATAGAAGATAGACTATATAAACAGACTCTTTTAGTCTTTCTTGGTGGATGTAATTTACATTTTCCTCCTGATGATGGTGCCGTTGTACAGTTTTTGCTACTTGTTGGACGGGACTCTCACATCCCCTTCATATATTAAAATTTGGTGATATTTTCCATTTTTAAATGGCTGTAGGAGTTTGTGAAAATTTGTCTGCACACTCAAGACTACTATGAAACTAAACATACAAGTCATCAGTTGACAATCAGAATGCATCTCCCAAGTTTGCTTTTATGTACAAGCATTATTAAAAATGTTTTATCTAAAATCTTTTAGACTCTAAATTACTCTTAATGTGTGGAAACCACGTATTTTTATGGGCTGTCTGACAAGGTTTCTGAAAAGTTATTTTTGGTGTGAAATTATTTGAGATGAGCTTATTAAAACTGTACATAAATGCAGAAATTGTGATTTTTTTTTGATTTTTTTTTTAAGAACTGAAAAAAGGCATCAAAACCAGATCAGTTTAAGTTTTACCTAAAAAATTCAATGAATAACAGAGAAGTTTGTACATCTCTCAGAATTACTCTGCAATAATACCAGAAGTACAAGATAGTGGGTATAAATCTTTTCCTTGTGCTTAAACATAACATTTATTATACATACAGCCATGATCTTTAAAAGGTCCTCCTATAACTCAAATTCTCCATAGAGAATAACGTTTCTCACAGTGTGATTTAATGTGGTTTCTCCCACTGCAAGCAGGTTGCAAAGGTTTTCCAGAGGAATTTGTCTCAGCTTGATCTTTTCCAGGATGCAGTCTGGTTTCTGAGAGTCCTCTCTGCGGTCTTGTCAGAGGTATGCACCAGGACTGATTATCTGAATTAAACGAATGGGTCCATGAGAAAAATTTCTGTATTTTCTTATGACTTGCAAGCAAAAATGTACCTAGATTTTTGTTTTTATAATTTAAATTGAAGCCTGTGGAGAACCAAGTGTGCAAACGCCCAAACCTCTTGTTCCATCAGTCCCAGATTGTCAGTGGTTGGTGGAGCGTAATATTGAAGTACCAGACAAAATAATCTCACTCTTACTACACCTGCTGCACTCAGTCTCAGTTAGATCATATTTTAAGCCCTGCAGTCTCATTCATACACCCTCAAGCGTGACTCACTTCCAACTGACGTCAGTTCCAATCCAAATTAAACCTCTCTCCACCTACCCACGCATTTTTATGTTTTTTGTGATTTATTGTGATGTAAGCACAGAGTTCAAACTGATTCTTCTGTTCTACTATTCCTATAAGTAATTTAGAAATTTTACACAACATTTAGAAAGCGTAATCTATCATTATGTCTTGTATTTAACTTGCTTTGTTATATCATGAAGCAGAAGTATTCAAGCCTTTAATTTTAATACTCTAATACTTAAGAGTTGTGACTTTCTGTATTTGTATTATCTTAATAACAATGAGCCAAACACCACTGCATTGTGTGATAACTTCTTTCATTATAACCAGTTTGTAATGTACTTCAATGTACTTGACTACAATAAACGTTCAAGTTCTAAAGATGAATTTTTAAAAAAATAAAATCTTCTATCTTTTAAATTAGGCAATTTAACTGTAACAAAGCTTTGCCTGCCAGTATTTTAGTACACAAGCACAATTACTGAGCTGTTTGCTTTTTCAGGGCCCATGAAACCACATAAATTTTCAGCACTGGAGCCATATGTAAAACACTGTTTTTAATGTGTCTTAAATGATTTATAGAAATCCTTTGGATTTTGGGTTTGATCTTGACTAAAATCAAGTTGTTGACCGTCATCCAGTCCTCCTCCTGCATCGTCATCACGCTGTCTGGTGTCTCCTTGGTGCCTGCTTTGTCTGCACATGACTCAGAGGTGTCATCTTGCACCTGCCCTGCCTTAACTGAGCTCTAACGGCCTCTGTGGCGTCAGGCCACATTAAGAATACAAGGCCCTATTGTAGCGAGCCTCGCTCTGATGATAGAGCTGCATGTTCATGGTACTCGAAGTGTATATATGTTGTTAAGCACTGAAATGACGGAGTTTATATTGTGTGGTTCTGCTGTGTTCCCTTTCACGATCAAAGCTCCGACACGAAGAGTCAAACGAGCTCTTTGAAGCGTCCCAAGATGGCCAAATGAAGGTCTGATGTTAACATCAATATGGTAATCACCAAAGCTATTGCAGCGCGGGTGCACTGAGGCAAAGCTTTGTTTACTGTTTAACAGCAGGTGTAATAACAGCTGTGACACACTCCTGTCAGGTACAACAACCATCACTGCTGTACGAGTTAAAGCAGTCTTGTTAGCACGAGACTTTTTACAAGACTCTTTTTACAGCAGCTGGGAATTTCCTGACAAGCCTGAAGTGCTTAAAGGATTACAGTTTTTTGTTCTTGTTTTAAAATTCAAGATTGTTATAAAATACACTTTATGAACGTAGAAACTGAGGTGAGTAATTCTGGAGAGTTGAATGTGTTTAAGGTGAGAAGGTGTTTTATGCTTCTAATGGGCAGCTAACTGTAGACCAGTACAGGAAATGAAGGTAATTAAAGCTGTGGAGTTCTATTCAACTTTCACAGCTGAAAGTGTATTGTTGCTGTTTTTTGGTCATTACTTTAACGCCACCAGGAAGCAGTATCTGCTCACAATGCTAATCCCATTTTAACCTGGCCCTTGTAGAGCAAAATCAGGTAAAAAGATAATTCTTCGTTTTTACATTCATCAGGCCCCAATCAGCCCAAATAGCAAAGAGAAATTAAAAATGCATGCCATGAAAGAGTTCAGATCTTAGGAGGTTGAATATTCACACTCACTTCATTAGATGTACCTTGCTAGTACTGTGTCGGACCCCCTTTTGCTTTCAGAAATGTTTTAATTCTTTGTAGCACAGATTCAGGACGGTGATGGAAAACCCTTCAAGATTTTGGTCCTTATTGACATGATTACATCACATTGTTGCTGCAGATTTCTGACATGTACATCCGGGACCTGACTTTCCTGTTTCACTGCATCCAAAAGGTGCTCTTCCTGTCTGAGCATTGGTGACTGTGGGGGCCATTTGAGTACAGTGAACTCGCTCAGACCAGTTTGAGATGATTTGAGCTTTGTGATATAGGGTTATATCCTAATGGAAGCAGCCATCAGGTGCACTGTGGGCATGGATATGGTGAAACAATGCTCATTTGGTACTAAAGAGCCTAAAGTGAACTCTAAAATAACATTACACCACCAGCAACCTGAAACACTGATACATGCTTTCATGTTGTGTATGCCACCCACTGTCCCTGGAAAAGTGTTGTTTTGAGCACTTCTTTAAGAACTACTTCTGCTGCAGCAGCCGTTGTCTTGCCAAAAAACAAAAATAAGCACATTTTTTCTAAAACAAACGTCTCCAGCCAAATAAGTGCTCATGAGGAGCTGGCTAAATGAAAGCCAGTGACTTTTGGCCATTTTCCAGTTTTGAAGACAAAAGATTTAAAGCTTTGAACCAGGCTTTAAACCCCACGTCTCTTCTCTCCAGTAGTAGTCAGTGTATAAAAATAAAGCTTTTATGAAAGCACAGAATAAAAAATTAGGCTAAAGGCCTCTGAGTGATACTGACTGAAGACACGTGTGAGTTCAGGAGGTAGCCCATTTCCTTCAGGCTTTGAGGTGTTGTGTATTCAGAGATGCTCTTCTGCATACCTTAGTTGTAATGAGTGGTTATTTGACCACTCTATTGCCTTTCTATGAGCTTGATGCAGTTTGGCCATTCTCCTCTGACCTCTGATATCAACAGTTTTTGCCCAGAGAACTGCTGCTCACTTCTTACTTTCTTTTTCCAGACCATTTTCTGTAAACCCTAGAGATGATTGTGCAGGAAAATCTACTTGTATCAGCAGTTTTGGCAATACTCAGACCATCCTGTCTGGCACCAACAACCCTGCCACGTTTAAAGTCGCTTAAATCACCTTTCTGCCCCATTCTGATGTTTGGTTTGAATTTCAATAGGTTGTCTTAACCACATCTACAAGCCTACATGCATTGATTTGCTGCTATCTGATTGGCTGATTAACTATTTGCATTAATGAGCAGTTTAACCGGTATACCTAATAAACAGCTGTTTATTTATCTAAGAATTGTTTCTAAGGTTTCACAGCCATTTTTATAGTGACCTGCTGCATTTGAAGTCAGTTTTTCCCATGTTATTTAAATTGTAGAGCATACCTAACATTATGTTGTCTAATAAAAAAGCAAAGAAAAATGTCTCACAGTTTATTGTACTGTATGCTACAGTATCATTGAATAAGTCTCCCTGTTGGTGTCCACTAAAACAGTGAAGGGTTAACATGAGTCTTAGGGCCACCTGCTGGGCAACCACTCAAAAGACAACACATGAAATAGTTCATTTGTCATTTCACTGTGGTGACCTGTTATTATCACATTCATTGTTAATATTTGTGATATTGTTTTGATACAGATCAGTATGTGTAGCTACAGATTTTAATTATTCTTACCATCTGGAATTGGTAGTGCATTCACTTGGCAAGCAAAAGATTGCTGGTTCGATTCCCACCGGAGACACCGCCCCTTTAGGGTTGCGTCAGGAGTGTCATGTGGTGTAAAACTCCACCATATCAGATGTGTGGAGCTACTTGCTATTTTTAAAATAAAGTTGTTTTATAAATTGTCTTCATCAGTGTTAAAAGGTTATGTGGATCAGAATGTCTTTGCCTTTAAAATGCATGTCACGGTTATATATCACGGTCCTCTGTAACTTGTTGCCTTATTTAGTATCACACACTTCAATCCTGTTTACAGCATCCAGACAGTTAAGGACCATTCAAGCTAATTATAGAGGGATTGAAAATCTTTATTTAGCCTAACACAGCACAGTGCAAGGGTTCACCTTAATCCAGTGTTAACACCGTGGACCCCGTGCCCAACATGACTGTGAAACAGTCATGGCGGCCTGTGTAATATCGAGATGAAGTCACACATCCCCTCTGACTACATCAAAATACACAGGGGGTTGTCTACAGTGCACATAATCTATTGTTCTACCTCTTGATAAATATAACTGCAACAAGTCTCTGTGAGAAGTAAAAAGTTGGTTGAAGTGGATTCTGGGTCCTAGATGGTGGAAAATTGAAAGATGGAATGTTTAAAATCTTCATTTGTTGATAACGTCCCCTCGTCCTCGGTCTTCCATCGTGTTTGCTTTTGGGTGTCGTGAAGATCTCCCTTAAGCATTGTAGGATGAAGAGGAGACATTTCCGCCATGACCTGTCCAGTTGGTGTGGATGAAATGACCGGGGTTTGAGAGTAGCTCATATGTGTGGGCTCCAAAGTAGTCCCTCTGAGCCTAAAAACACAGCCAGATACAGTTACCTTTTTAAAATCTGCAAATCCTTAAAATAGTTTATCCAAAAGATTCACGATATAAAAAAGGATTTTATAGCATCTAGACTCCAGCACAAGACTCAAGCTACAAGGGATCTATTATTCTGATACGCCTCCTATAGTGGAGGCGTGACCGTTTCCAGAATTGTGTTACCTGAAGAAGGTTGGCGGGCAGCTTGTCATGTCTGTAGCCATCATAGAAGGACAGAGCGGTAGTGAAACAGGGCATGGGGATGCCATGTTGGACTCCAGTGCTGACTGTTCTGCGCCATGACTCCTACAGCAGGAGAGTAAACAGAATGAAGACATAATTAAGTTTGTTTACAGGACTAAATTAAATCACTGTGAATCTGGTCATAAATTAGAGGTCATCTCAAGGCTTTTGGTAACCAAAACAATCACTGCAGCATTCTCATCAGCTCAAATTCTGCAAGACTCACTACGACTGCAAAACTTACAAAGGAAAAACCTGGAAATATGGGAAGGGGAGAAGGGAAAAAATGTATTGTGTACTTGGGTCTATTGGGATGGATTCAATTCTGATCATCTTCACACAGTTTGAATTAGTTCATCTGTTAAATGTAAAGGGAACCCAGACCACTATATCACAAATCAACCAGAGGGCTGGTGACTACAAGACAAGTCGTACTGTTGCTTCACTCCTTTTCTATATTTAAAAAAAGAGGAAATAACTTGTTTTTTTGTGCCTTTGTCAATGTGGTGATTGCAGGTTATTGCTTGGCCACTTCCTCCTTCCTCATACCTGGCAGTCTTGCACAGCGTTACTGAAGAAAGTGTCCAGCAGCAAGTTCTGCAGCTCAGCGTTCCTGTCGAAAGCCTCTTTGATTTTACCCAAGAAGACACTAGAAGAGGAAAAGCAGTGTTAATGTTCTCCCGACATACTGTAATAAAAACTCCATTTAAACAAAGTTCAATGCCCTTTGAGAACTTCATCCCCATTAGCTGGCTGGTGACTGTACACTGCAAATTATGAGTGTTAAATGTGCGATTACGCAACGACTGTGCCAGATTACAAAGTAAACCAGTGTCACAATCACAATTTCCTCATTCTTCTCTCTCAATATGATTTTATGGGAAGAGTCCTTTTGTTCCTCTCTTTTCTCACTCCAACATTACAACACAACGCATTGACAAAAAGGTGATTTTATAACCTTATGGCACTGCATAAAGGTTTTTCTTGCACCTAAAGAAACTGCAGCTTAACTCAAATGTTCTTAAATCTTACTCAAGCAACAAAAACTTCTGTTTTAGTCGAGCTTTCTTAACAAGGGCTCTCAGACACCCTCGCCCCCACTGTTTGGACAACAGTGTTGAAACTTTTGCACAACATGGAAGTGAGGCAAACTTCTGCTGTGTGGACACATGAGGGCAAAAGTACCTTCGAATGATGCAGCCTCCTCTCCACATCAGGGCGATCGCACCGTAGTTGAGCGTCCAGCCGAACTCTTTGGCTGCCTGACGCAGCAGCATGAATCCCTGCGCGTAGGAAATGATCTTGGACGCATACAGGGCCTGGACAAATGAAAACATAACAATTTTCATATTACTTTCACATTTTTCAATAGTAATTAGTCTTTTTTGTTTTATAAAAAGTGTTTAATTCGACAGAAGCAGCTAAAACTTGTAGGTCTGAAAAGTGTAATGTTTATTCATCACTTCTGATACCTGGTAATCTCAAAGGGTGCACAGACATTTTTACTTTGACCTCTCTGTGGCATGCTGCTCTAAACTGGCCCATTTAGAGTAAATGCATTTACTGTGTGTTTCACCTTTCTGATGTCTTCTAGGAAGGTAGCCTTGTTGCCGCTGAATTTGACCCCCTGTGGCCCTGACAGGCTGCGGCTGGCCTCCACTCTCTCATCCTTTAGAGAAGACAGACATCTGGCAAAGACAGCCTCCCCTGGGAGACAACAGGAGGAGAGAAGGGAGAGGAAAGAAGAGGGACAGCATTAGTGCACATACTACACACAGCGCTTTGAGTGTCACATAAACTAACTGCTCAGCTTCTTTTTTTCTTAAATAGTAATTTAGGTTTCCTGAAATCTCAAAAAAATGACAAAGCATTACATAGAATTTCCAAGCTGACAGTCACAGTGACCCTGTGCTATCAGCCAACGCTCGAGCGACAGCATGACTCAGCAGTGTTTGCAATAGGGTTTGGTAAAGCAGGCGTGCCAAAGCTACAGTAGACAAAACTCAAGGTTTCCCAGATTAGAGAGGATCGTTTCCTTGCCACTAACTGAGGAGAGTAGGAAAAAAAAACCTGTTGGGTCAGCATGACTTGCTAAAACCTGCACTGCTCTGTAACGCAATGGACTGAGTCAAACTGTCCTAGTGAGGAATGTGATCCCTGCTGGGTGAGAGCGCCTCCTGTGCATACTGCTTCGCCCTGATGGGCTTAGTTCTCACACAATGAAGCCTTTTATTCTGCACCCATCACTCTCTATTACAGCAGGGTATGCAACACAGACAGGGAACAAGCAAACACAGCAATTTAAAAAAATCTCACTTGTGGGTACATTGGATACATTTTCCATATAGTTTACCCTGCATGATTTTAAAGTTAATCATATAAAGCTTGCTTCTTGTTTAGGTCTGTTTATAAAACAGACTATGATACAGTCACAGCAAAGACCAAAGCCAAATCCCCCTTATGTCACCTGACATGCAGAGGCCATCAGAATAGCCTTCAAGCTTCTTACAGGCAACAACATATTGATCACATTCTCTAAAAGAAGCTCACAGCCCATGCTGTGTTTGCCAGCTGACAGATCAAAAGCATAAGCCCAAGAAATCTGATCATTAAAGGGTAATTTGATAAGTGGCTTTTGCGGAATTGGTACATGACACTAGCCTTTATGAGTAGTTCATTGCTTTAAGCCTCCTTTCTTCCTCTTACCGATCAGTGTGACAGGTGTCCCGTACTCGAGGGCTGAAATGGCCGTCCACTTCCCTGTGCCTTTCTGTCCAGCACTGTCGCGGATTTTGGGCAGCAGATGTTTACCGTCAGAGTCTTTGTATTTAAGGATGTTGGCTGTGATCTCAATCAGGAAGGAGTCCAGCTCCGTCTTGTTCCAGCTGTCAAAAGCCTTAAAAAACAAAACAAAAAATCAAAAACACATATTGTCTTTATATTTTACATAATTAATACTGCCAGACAAATGTGAAAGTGGTGTCATAGAAGTCCAACAAGCGCACCTGTGCCATCTCATCATGGTCCATACCCAAGACATCCTTCATTAGGTGATAGGCCTCACAGATCAGCTGCATATCTCCATACTCAATGCCGTTATGGACCATTTTCACAAAATGACCTGCACCCTCATCGCCAACCTGCTCAAGCCACACAATATTTGTTAGATGACTTGGCATAATAATAACAAATATATCTTTAATAAACATTAAATATACACGCAGATTAAAAAAAAAAATAAAAAAAATATATCACTCACCCAGTCACAACAAGGCTCTCCTGTTCCAACTTTGGCAGCGATGCTCTGGAAGATGTCCTTTATGTATGGCCTATAAAATAAACAATAACTTACACTCTGAAATTGATGAATGTTCACTGATTTTTAACACACATGAAATGAAGCTGACGACTTACCAGGCCTCTTTATGTCCACCAGGCATGAGTGAGGGTCCATAGCGTGCACCCTCCTCTCCACCACTCACTCCACTGCCAACAAACAGCAGGCCCTTCTCTTTCAGACTCTTGCACCGCCGCTATAGGATAGAAGTACATGAGCTATGACGATATCCTCTGGAATAAAGAGGTTTTGTTCCACAGTGAATGTTTATGACTTACTGTCGTGTCTCTGTATTCAGAGTTGCCACCATCAATGATGATGTCCCCAGCCTCAAGAAGAGGAACCTGAGAATGAACAGATGTAGTACAAACCCAATAAATATATGCAGGTTGGATGCAGTTTCCAAACTTTAGCCCAATTCAGGACTGACTGCTCACCAGCTTGTCAATGAAGTCATCCACAGCCTGTCCAGCCTTGACCAGCAGGATGATCCTCCTGGGCTTCTTGAGCTTGGACACCATGTCTTCCAGAGATTCTGCTCCAATCACCTTGGAGCCCTTAGCCTCGTTCTGCAGGAAGTCATGCACCTTGGACACGGTACGGTTGTAAGCGCAGACCTGTTGGAAAGATATTGAATGAGTGAAAAAAAGTGGAACAGGTTATGCAGGGAGTAGCAGCAACACACACAGGAGGCATCAACTTACCACAAAGCCGTGGTCATTCATGTTCATGATGAGGTTCTGGCCCATGACGGCCAAACCAATCAGTGCAATGTCTGCTCTGAGGAAATAAGAATCACATCACAGGTGAGAAGATCGGATAGTCTGGCTTCAGGGTAATTATCATCAAAACAGCCTTCTGTCTAGTATGCATCTAGTCATCCAGTGTATTTTTATTTCAAGTAAATTAAAACATGGGCTTCAGAGTCCTCACTCCGAAGATCCCTTTAATTTCCCAGAGTCCATAGCGACCATCACCCAATTCAATGCTGCATACACCACACATATTTTTACTAAACTCTAAAGCTGACCCCGGTCAGATAACAAGATAACAGCACCGTTAGCATTAACTACTAAAGAAGATTACTCTCAGCAAAGGAGAAAAACAAAAGAACCTCAACTAGTAGTTATAACCTTTCTATTGCCCCGACTTTGTACAAAAAAGAAACAACAGAAAAAGAAACAAAGAAACTAGTGAAGGACTTACTTGGCCATTGTGTTCTGTAGGCAAAGTAACTGTAAGGTAACTGTGTTAAAATGACAGTCGAGCTCGCACACCGGTCCTTTCCCTTAGATTTCCTCCTTGCTCGTTTTCCACTTCCTCGTTCTCATCTAAACTTGACTGAGACTCTTAGGTACGCCCACGTAGAGCAACAACCAATCGAAGAGCTTCCTGCAAACAAGCCACGTCCAAGACTAAATTTGATTGGTCTAGAATTCTGAGCAGAGCTATCGCTTCTCCTGTTGGCTCCCCCGGAAGTCACTCACGAAGCGTCAGTGCACGCCATACGTCTGCTTGAAGAAAGACCTGTTTCAGAAATGAATTTTCCTCTTTAAGTATCGCTATACAGTCAAACTTGTCTTGACTGTATAGCTTAAGAACATCATTTTGACTTGTCAGTCTCCCAGTTGGATGCCTCGTTTCTACTGGCAGCGGTCAAATCCGTCAGACCTGAGAGCTGCGCTTGCGCCACAATAGACTATATGTCTATATATCTATAAGTTCATGAATCCCTTTTTCTTTTTCTCTGGTGAATATCTGAACAAGTACATTGTGTATTTCATCTTTTAATCACAAATGCGGAAGATATGCCCATTGTTTAGCTGTGCGTGGCACAAATGTTTTTCTTATCACAACATCTAAATTTTATGATTTCAGTATAATGATTACACGCCCAGCAAGTTTTCTAAAAGAAGAATTGCCTATATATTTTTAGTAGATTATGCAACAGCACAATCAGTAATAATTTCAGTGCATATGCAGTCAATTTTCCTGTTGCTAACTAGCTCAATGCATTACAGACAGTTAAAGAGAGGATAGTGTACACATTGATTCTTGTCATGTTAAGTTATATTTCCCACGTTCTGGCACAGAAAGATGTTCTGGCTGTCTTTGTTTGAAATGTTTGCCTTTTCTTCTGTATAATGGAAATAAATGGCATCTGAAAAACTGAGGACCAGTGTGCAGAGTGTGTCGATGGGTGTTCCTGTGCTGTGAACAAAGTTTGTTTAAAAAAAAAAAGAAAGAAAGAAAAACCCAAGAAAACAAATCATCTGGAAGAGAGAGAGACAGAAAGTGATTGCTGAGCTCCTTATATACCTTCAGTTAAGGAATTAAGCACAGTGACAAATATTACTCTAAATAGGCCACTCCCCTAATCTAAATAGTCACAATAACCTGTAAGCGGATATGGAGGACTAAGGGCCATCACACAAATTTATTCAGAATAAAAGTTGTTTGTGTTTCTGTTTTGGGCAATGTCAAAATTAATATGCACAACAGCAAGTACACATTAAAAATCATAGAAAAGACAAAGTTACACATGTCTTATGCTTGACTTTGACTTCAGTTTGTATGTGTAGGAGGGAAATACAATCAGAATTTTTATGTTACTGTCAAAATAATGCCTGTTTAGCTCGCTGTTTGAACAAGTGGTCATATGGCACAATCCAGCAGCCTGGGTTCAAGTCTGACCCTGGCTCTTGGCTACATGTCACCTCCACTTCCTTTACTGCTGCACTATCCAATAAAGGCAAAAGTATCCACCCTCACAAAAAGTTAAAGAAGGAAAAACACCCATGTTTTGTAAGCTTTTATAGAGTGTCTTGATGCGTGCTCAGGCATCCATGTAAGTAAATCAGAGACTGAAGGAGTCACTTGCATCAGAAACTTTTCTCATTGAAAACATTATGTCCAGATAAACACAATCAAGATTTAGGGCTTTTATAAAGTGCATATTGAGGGATGGTCATTCAAGATATTTAGCTGCCTGTCAATTGAATAAAAAACTAGAACTGTGTGAATTTATACATAAACGTGTTCACTGAAGTCTAGTGTATGTTAATATGTGGTTTCATGATTGCTTGCTGTCTTTTGGTCCTGCTTATACATATTGGTAAAATGTTTGAGATGAGATGGAGATAAAGGTTTTAAACATTTTAATCAGCCCACTCCTGCAAACTAAAACATATGAAGGTCTAAATATTTATCACAGGGGTCCACAAATCAGCAGTTTGGGAATAAAAAGTGCTTAAACTACTTTAATCCTCCTCTGCTGCAGTGCAGAAGGAACAACACTGATGGGAGCGATGAGGGTTTGTAGTTAAATTCCTGCTGTTACAGGACCAGAGAGTGGTCCTGTCCAGTAAACATCACTAGGATTTTGGAATTCTGGTTGCTATGACAGTACAGCATAACAGCACCATATCTGCAGGAGAGCAGGTCTGATCACACTTCTGAGGACACCTTTGAAGAGGTAAGACCGATCTACTGTTTTTGCTGATCTTTTTCTTGTCAGATTTCCTGTACAGTGTTAGGAAGTGGCTAAAATTATTTCCCCAGCATTGTTTTTCCAAGTAAATCACTTTTTTTATTTAGCTACACTGGAAAAACAGTTATGATGAAATGTCAGTCTTTTTGCTCTAATCAGACTCTTTAAATGTATTTTCATTTTGTACTGAATAATTTTCATTTGTAATTTTTCTTAGTTTAATGAGGTGTCAGTAATGCACTGAAAGAGTTAAGACTTTATTTTGTGGTACTAAAATGCTAGTATTTTGACTAAACTGGTTGATGCTGCCAAACAGATTTGCATTTTTCAAAATGCATTTTTTAAATGCATTTTCTAAATGTAGTTTGAAACATTTAGAAAGTTATAAAATGTGATACATAACTGTGTTTTATAATAGTTTTGTTAACTAACTTTGATTTGACTCTTTGATTTAATCTTGCATAAAACTAATACTGTGTTATGTTGTCACACCAAATATACCTTCTCCTCAAATCAAGTAAATTTAATGGCTAGAATAAGGCTGAAAATATTAACAGTACTTACAACTTGAAGACGTTTCCTGATTTATCTTACCTCTATAATGATTTCGATTTCAACTCAAGGCAGAAACAAGGAAGGAGCTGGATCCGTTATGTCAGCAGACGCAAGAGGAGAGGAAACAAGATGGGGCAGAGCAAAGGGTGGATCAAACAAAGGTACCAGAAGGCAGAAGGCAAAAACTGTGAGTATGAAAAAACATTAAACACTCCTGTCAAAAGGATAATCTACGTGAAAACCAACTTTTCAGGTATGACATTAGCATAAGACTGAAAACTATTCTGCTGATGAACAGAATCTTTAAAATTACTTCAGTTTTCGTGGATGGTACAGCTGGGTATGCCACAGGTTTGGAGTATATAGATATAAATATATTGGAGTTAATCCAAATACTAATGTGGCAAAATTATTGTTATTTAACCAGCATTTTATTATAAAAACCTATTGGATAACTTTTATTGTAAGAAACAAAAAATATCCCATGTATGAAACTGGGATGATCGAGACACATTTATTCTTTCTTTAATCACCACAATAGTTTCAGTTTGTGATAAAAATATTTGTAAAAATGTGTTTTGAATGCAGAGTTAGGCTTTTAATGTGTTAAACTTGCATTAGATAAGACAATGTACCACTGAACACAGGAGGGATTATTGCTGAAAATGGGTCTCTGAACACCTCTGTAGATATTCTATTAAAAATCATACATGATCTGTAATCAGTGTTAATATTAAGCATTTATATGATTATTTTTGATTAATTGCTGTGATTCAATCTGAAACCAAATTTGAGTCTATTCAGAAAACAAGACATTTCTAATTCACTCCAGACTTTTGAGCTGTAGTCTACATTGTAATTATAGTGTACGGTTATTGATTAGAGCAGATGATATGAGACTATCAGGAGAGACTGTTAAAAAGTTATGAGCTGTCTTGATGCAGAGAAAGTGGAGTTTGTCATCCTTGAGCTGCTGGTAGGATGAATGATGCTCTGGCTCTGTGCTCAAGTTCAGACATAGGCTTTAAGCAACCATGAGCCACTGATAAGCGTGATAGATTAATAAGCATGTATAAAGTGGACTTGTTAAACAGCTCTGATAGGAGAAAGTCAATGAGCACGCAATAAAGTGGACTTGTTAGGGACAGTTTACCATCAGCCTTGATAAAGTTGAACTTCATTTGTATTTAAAGACAGACTTTAAAGAAAATTCTTATTTGAAACTGGTGATAAAATCCAGGTCAGATACAGTTACATACAAGCATACAGTACACACTACTGCTCAAAGGTCGGAGGTCAGTTAGAAAAGTCCCTGATTTTAATAGAAAATTGGCTTGAATGTAATATCTCATGAAGTGTATCAGTAATGTTTTCACAGCTTGAATCAAATCATTCATCATCCATAAGTTGTGATGCAAAAATGTCTGGAGCCCATTTTTAGAGACAATCAGTCCTGTGTTATAATGTTCATTGAAGTTTATCAGGTCAGATGACCAATAGATGATAAGAAATATACTCTTACTAATTATTAGAGTTGAAAAGTGCTGTGCTAAGCAAAATTAAATGAGGTTAGGTTGCAGCTTGAAATTTTAACATAAAAGGTTCAGTTGGTGATGCATGAAAGAAAATAATTTTCTTCTAAAAATCTATTGGAGAATTCTGATTGTAAGAAATGAAAAATATTCAAAGAGTGAAACTGTTAAAAAAGTGAAGGTTTTGTGCAGCTGGGTGTTGCAGCCCCTTTACAGGAAAATGTAAACTTGGTTTAATGAGGTTAAAAACAACAACTGGGATGATCCAGACACATTTATTCTTTCTTTAATCACCACAATAGTTTCAGTTTGTGCTAAAGTCTCTTAAAAAGCTGTTTTGAGTGATAAGTTTGGCTTTTAATGTGTTAAACTTGCATTAGATAAGACAATGTACCACTGAACACAGGAGGGATTATTGCTGAAAATGGGTCTCTGAACACCTCTGTAGATATTCTATTCAAAATCATTCATGATCTGTGATCAGTGTTAATATTAAGCATTTATATGATTATTTTGATTAATTGCTGTGATTCAATCTGAAACCAAATTTGAGTCTATTCAGAAAACAAGACATTTCTAATTCACTCCAGACTTTTGAGCTGTAGTCTACACTGTAATTATAGTGTACGGTTATTGATTAGAGCAGATGATATGAGACTATCAGGAGAGACTGTTAAAAAGTTATGAGCTGTCTTGATGCAGAGAAAGTGGAGTTTGTCATCCTTGAGCTGCTGGTAGGATTGAATGATGCTCTGGCTCTGTGCTCAAGTTCAGACATAGGCTTTAAGCAACCATGAGCCACTGATAAGCGTGATAGATTAATAAGCATGTATAAAGTGGACTTGTTAAACAGCTCTGATAGGAGAAAGTCAATGAGCACGCAATAAAGTGGACTTGTTAGGGACAGTTTACCATCAGCCTTGCTAAAGTTGAACTTCATTTGTATTTAAAGACAGACTTTAAAGACAATTCTTATTTGAAACTGGTGATAAAATCCAGGTCAGACACAGTTACATACAAGCATACAGTACACTACTGCTCAAAGGTCGGAGGTCAGTTAGAAAAGTCCCTGATTTTAATAGAAAATTGGCTTGAATGTAATATCGCATGAAGTGTATCATGTTTTCACAGCTTTAATCAAATCATTCATCATCCATAAGTTGTGATGGAAAAATGTCTGCAAGCGTGCAGGAGCCCATTTTTAGAGACAATCAGTCCTGTGTTATAATGTTCATTGAAGTTTATCAGGTCAGATGACCAATAGATGATAAGAAATATACTCTTACTAATTATTAGAGTTGAAAAGTACTTTGCTAAGCAAAATTAAATGAAGTTAGGTTGCAGCTTGAAATTTTAACATAAAAGGGTCAGTTGGTGATGCATGAAAGAAAATAATTTTCTTCTAAAAATCTATTGGAGAATTCTGATTGTAAGAAATGAAAAATATTCAAAGAGTGAAACTGTTAAAAAAGTGAAGGTTTTGTGCAGCTGGGTGTTGCAGCCCCTTTACAGGAAAATGTAAACTTGGTTTAATGAGGTTAAAAACAAAATCTGGGATGATCCAGACACATTTATTCTTTCTTTAATCACCACAATAGTTTCAGTTTGTGCTAAAATCTCTTCAAAAGCTGTTTTGAATGATAAGTTTGGCTTTCAATGTGTTAAACTTGCATTAGATAAGACAATGTACCACTGAACACAGGAGGGATTATTGCTGAAAATGGGTCTCTGAACACCTCTGTAGATATTCTATTAAAAATCATACATGATCTGTAATCAGTGTTAATATTAAGCATTTATATGATTATTTTGATTAATTGCTGTGATTCAATCTGAAACCAAATTTGAGTCTATTCAGAAAACAGGACATTTCTAATTCACTCCAGACTTTTGAGCTGTAGTCTACATTGTAATTATAGTGTACGGTTATTGATTAGAGCAGATGATATGAGACTATCAGGAGAGACTGTTAAAAAGTTATGAGCTGTCTTGATGCAGAGAAAGTGGAGTTTGTCATCCTTGAGCTGCTGGTAGGATGAATGATGCTCTGGCTCTGTGCTCAAGTTCAGACATAGGCTTTAAGCAACCATGAGCCACTGATAAGCGTGATAGATTAATAAGCATGTATAAAGTGGACTTGTTAAACAGCTCTGATAGGAGAAAGTCAATGAGCACGCAATAAAGTGGACTTGTTAGGGACAGTTTACCATCAGCCTTGATAAAGTTGAACTTCATTTGTATTTAAAGACAGACTTTAAAGAAAATTCTTATTTGAAACTGGTGATAAAATCCAGGTCAGATACAGTTACATACAAGCATACAGTACACACTACTGCTCAAAGGTCGGAGGTCAGTTAGAAAAGTCCTGATTTTAATAGAAAATTGGCTTGAATGTAATATCTCATGAAGTGTATCAGTAATGTTTTCACAGCTTGAATCAAATCATTCATCATCCATAAGTTGTGATGCAAAAATGTCTGCAAGCGTGCAGGAGCCCATTTTTAGAGACAATCACTCCTGTGTTATAATGTTCATTGAAGTTTATCAGGTCAGATGACCAATAGATGATAAGAAATATACTCTTACTAATTATTAGAGTTGAAAAGTACTTTGCTAAGCAAAATTAAATGAGGTTAGGTTGCAGCTTGAAATTTTAACATTAAAAGGTTCAGTTGGTGATGCATGAAAGAAAATAATTTTCTTCTAAAAATCTATTGGAGAATTCTGATTGTAAGAAATGAAAAATATTCAAAGAGTGAAACTGTTAAAAAAGTGAAGGTTTTGTGCAGCTGGGTGTTGCAGCCCCTTTACAGGAAAATGTAAACTTGGTTTAATGAGGTTAAAAACAACAACTGGGATGATCCAGACACATTTATTCTTTCTTTAATCACCACAATAGTTTCAGTTTGTGCTAAAGTCTCTTAAAAAGCTGTTTTGAGTGATAAGTTTGGCTTTTAATGTGTTAAACTTGCATTAGATAAGACAATGTACCACTGAACACAGGAGGGATTATTGCTGAAAATGGGTCTCTGAACACCTCTGTAGATATTCTATTAAAAATCATTCATGATCTGTGATCAGTGTTAATATTAAGCATTTATATGATTATTTTGATTAATTGCTGTGATTCAATCTGAAACCAAATTTGAGTCTATTCAGAAAACAAGACATTTCTAATTCACTCCAGACTTTTGAGCTGTAGTCTACATTGTAATTATAGTGTACGGTTATTGATTAGAGCAGATGATATGAGACTATCAGGAGAGACTGTTAAAAAAGTTATGAGCTGTCTTGATGCAGAGAAAGTGGAGTTTGTCATCCTTGAGCTGCTGGTAGGATGAATGATGCTCTGGCTCTGTGCTCAAGTTCAGACATAGGCTTTAAGCAACCATGAGCCACTGATAAGCGTGATAGATTAATAAGCATGTATAAAGTGGACTTGTTAAACAGCTCTGATAGGAGAAAGTCAATGAGCACGCAATAAAGTGGACTTGTTAGGGACAGTTTACCATCAGCTTTGCTACAGTTTAACTTCATTTGTATTTAAAGACAGACTTTAAAGACAATTCTTATTTGAAACTGGTGATAAAATCCAGGTCAGATACAGTTACATACAAGCATACAGTACACACTACTGCTCAAAAGTCGGAGGTCAGTTAGAAAAGTCCCTGATTTTAATAGAAAATTGGCTTGAATGTAATATCTCATGAAGTTTATCAGTAATGTTTTCACAGCTTGAATCAAATCATTCATCATCCATAAGTTGTGATGGAAAAATGTCTGCAAGCGTGCAGGAGCCCATTTTTAGAGACAATCACTCCTGTGTTATAATGTTCATTGAAGTTTATCAGGTCAGATGACCAATAGATGATAAGAAATATACTCTTACTAATTATTAGAGTTGAAAAGTACTTTGCTAAGCAAAATTAAATGAGGTTAGGTTGCAGCTTGAAATTTTAACATAAAAGGTTCAGTTGGTGATGCATGAAAGAAAATAATTTTCTTCTAAAAATCTTTTGGAGAATGTGGAGTAAATCTATTGGAGTAAGTTTTACACAGTAGAAATTTGTATTTATCGTTAATATTGTTTTTATTCTGATATTAGTGTTTATTTGTAAGTGTAGTTTTTGCATGATTTTATTCTGTTCGTATCGCTTGTTTTTAGTGTGTTATTTTACATCCTTTTAATCCACTATGCATTGGCTGGGCATGGGACAAATTAGCTGATAGTGTCACCTGCTGAGGCATGGGTGTGTCCAGAGGTGTTCTTTCAGCTCTTTAAAGGACTTATTAGAAGGAAGCAAGCTGAGCAGTGGAAGGAGAGAGGCCCTAGATATGAAGAGGAATGCATGAAGCCCAGGTAGAAAAGAGGGATCCGCTGCCTGATCGTGGGGGGCGCGACACCTCGTCTGGAGACTGACCGGTCAGCGTGGTGTGGCGACCCAGTACCGACAGCAGGAACGGCGACAGTAGGAGACAACGCTTGTGATTGACAGCAGGGCAGATGTATACCTCTGCCTGCATTCGTGAGTAGTGTCTCCACTGTTGTTCACCGGGTGCAGCCGTGTTGGGAGAGGGTCGCCATGGTTATAAGCCAGGGCAGCTTCCGGGATGATGGCTCTAGCTCCTATTTGTTTTTACTTACAAGGCGATGACGTGAGGGGAGCCGCGGTGGTATCGAGCGGCGGACTCCAATGCAGAATGCGAACTGTGCTGGGATGTGATGGGCCCAGTGGAGGGACGAGACTGGGATAGGAGGCTCCTCATCTGCCTGGCACGAGGCTGGCGTGGACCCCGCTCCGCAAGAGGAATTTCTGTCCAGCTCAAGAACACACAGGGGATATTCGTCCTGGGTTGTGGGACTGGGTGGGATTTTTGTGCATGAAGAGAATTGTATTTTTACCAGTTTTAGAATAATTTTATCTGGTCTCGGTGGGAATTTTAGCATATTGAGAATATTTTATTGTATACTTTTTTCTTAGTATCTGGTTTGTTTTATTCCTGCTGTCCACCTCGTGGAATAAACTGTTTCTGATCAGACAATCACTTCTGTGTTATAATGTTAACGGAAGTTTATCAGGTCAGATGGCCAATGGATGATAAGAAAAATACTATTAGCAATTATTAGAGTTGAAAAGTAGTTTGCTAAGCAAAAAGTACTAAATCGGGTTAGGTTGAGGCTTAATCCTTCACCTTAACTGGCTCAGATGGTCTCTAAATGGATGAATGAAACAATACTTAACTTCCAAAAACAATATTTTAGTCAGGGCTAGCGGAAAGTTTCATATACAGTATATCATTAATATCTATCTTCTCTGTCTTCCTATAGTTTCGTTTCATTTTCTTACCCCACCCCCAACCAGTCGAGGCAGATGGCCGCCCCTGAGCCTGGTTCTGCCGAAAATGGAGTTCTTCCTTCCCACTGTTGCCAAATGCTTCGTCATAGGGGATCATTTGATTGTTGGGCCTTTCTCTGTATTATTTCACAACCTTTATCTCACCATGTATTGCAAGTTTATATGTTGTGAATTGTCTTAATTTAAATCAAATTGAACTGCATTCAATTAAAACTAAATATAACTTGTAATCAAATGTGAAGTCTTCTCACTCAATTTGGACAACTAGCACTGAAAAATACACTGACATCCTCTGTTTCCCAATTAGCAGATCAGAGGTTGCTGTTTTGTTCATGACTCAATACTTGAATGGTTATATCCTGTTTATAAATAAACATTTAAAAATGACATTGCTTCATTGTATGATTAATTCTTTGTCTGTGTCAGTCCTTAATACATACACATGTAGGCAACTGCTGTGATTTGGTGCTACATACATAAACTTGAAGTGAGTTAATCCACCTGTTCACAGGAAGATGACACCAAACATCAGATCTTATCGTGCGCCACAGTAAAAGGTGGTTTCTTGGGACTAAAAGCACACAATAAACTACAGCAGAAGCTCACATAAAGCAGGAAATAAGCAGGCACCACTTCATCTGCTAATGCACGTTTTGCACTTTTATTGTTGCCTCATTCACTAAACAGTTCAATGGTGCAAGATTACCATACACAGAATTAGGATATCTGCATGACACATCTATGCTATACAGCGAATGGATTATAATTATTACAAATACAGTAAACATATTTACATTTTAGTTCAAGCTCCATACAACACAGATATTTACAAAGTAAGTATGAAAATGAAACCGGTCTGACAAATAATGTACAGCGTTAATGACGTTTTTTGTTTTTTTTTCCTTTTCTTTTGGTGAACAAATCTGAAAGGGAGCGAGGTTAACTGATATTAATTGTCAGAGGGGGAAAATATCATGGCTAGTTTTGTTTGAAAGGCATCAACGGAAAAACAAACACACACACAGAAAAAAGTGATGAGGTGAAGAAAGACACAATAAGTGTGCTGTCGTTTAAGATGTCACAAGCTACTTTGTATAGTCCTATATCCCTGATATTAGAAAAAATAAAAATGAGCTAAAATACACCTTTATTTTGATAGAGTTCAGATGGATGCGTAGCATGACTGATGAGTAAATATCCTCCAAAACAAAAACAGACTTCTAATTCACTCAAACCACTTTCTAATAAAGAGGAAGCACTAATGTAACTCACCTCCTCAGTCGAGGTGCACGGGGTTACATTTTAGGTCTCTTTTTCCTTTCCCCCCCCCTCTCTCTTACATTCAACCCCCCTCCCAGTTCACACTAGAACAGGCCGCCACACCATCATTTGGTTTAATATGAGTGGAACAACTAAACCGCACAGACTTTATTTGATCAGTTAGTTGAACCTTTTATTAATATGTGCAAAGAGCTGCAAACTAATATATATACATTGCAAACAATAAATACACAATCCAAAATAAAAACACCTCTGCAAATGAAGTGAAAACGTTTGCTCTGGCAGCGCTTCGCATCAACATGTATATGAGGTACATTGCACTTTTGAGATTTGATCTGTGCATAGGTGCATCTTTGATGTGCAGCTCAGAGATCCCCAATCCAGCACGTTTCTGTTTCTCTGACCGTCAGGCTGGCTGACCCGAGGTCACCTCAGAGCTTTATTTTTTATTTATATGTAACAGACAGTTGGTGCCTCTCCTTCCGCGCATTTCATATGACACAGCAGGCATACAGCTGGTTGGTTGACCAGAGTTTTTTAATGCCTGTCTGCATTAACACATCTCGGGAGGCGTAGGCGCCAAAAAGTGAATCCGGAGCTGAATGTAGCAGCTGCAGCACGGCACACAGAGCAAATATTTTCATGGGGTAGTATCAGAAATAAGACCTTTGAATATGTAGTCCCTTTAACTTCTTTCCTTCTATTAAACCCTTTGAGAAACAGCTATCCAGTGTACTCCTGATATGTGCTCTTATCATTTGTTCCTGATGCTCAGATACAATCCTGGACTCAACATATGTGGCTGTGTCTCTGTCCTTGCTATAGATATGTGTTAATGTGCAAAATAAGGTTAAAAAAATTAAGAAATAAATGCCCTCTGTTACATTTCATAGAAACCTTCATTGTGGAATGATTAAAAGCATAAGAAAAAAAAAAATGTTAAAATAAAAAAAATATGAACACAATGAGAGTTAGATGAGGTTTTGATTCAAGAATAAGAATAGAAAAATGAACACATGGTTCCCTGTGGTGCTGCTGAACACGAGTACTTCACTTCAGAGATTTCAGCCGACACTGGTGTGAGAGCGAGGGGAGTCATGGGACTACATCGTAATCTGTCCTGCGGGCCATTTAAAAGCAGCTTTGCTGGCTAACCACTGGCGTCAAAGCAAAAAAACTAAAGAAACATTGCACCTTCATTCTTTTTTCGTACGTCCTTCTAACTGTTTCACCGCATTTTCTTTGCATCTTTATAACAAGAGTGTGACATTAATAGCAGTAAATGTCAAGGCTTTCTGATTCTCAGCGAGTTAGAGCGAGCTAGAGGAGCAGAGAGGGATGTGTTAAATGAGGGTTAACTACCACACTGATCCCGGGAACAGACCGTATGTACAAATCAAGTTCTCTCTTTAGTTCATTTTCATCCTCCTCCTCCTCCTCCTCATCTCCTTGTAACCCCGTTTTTTTTCCTTGGGATGAAAAAGCAAAAGGGGCCCGAATCTACTCCTGCAGGAACAATAGCTCACTATGATTCTTTTAAACTGCTGAGATATGAAGCGTTCCTTGCTTGTTTGTCTCTAGTTAGTCTGCAGTTTTTATGTTAACACAAATGCATGAGTATTTTACTGACACTGGCACTATCGGGGGTTTAGAGATGGCGTATGTACACAGATTGAGGAGGATCTAAGTATGACGTGGATGACAGTGGAAATCTGGCGTGGCCCTCCTGTCAAATTTCATTCCCACTTTGAGTTTTTGTTTCAGAGACGGTTCAGCCTGATGCAAATCTCACTCCGAGAAGAAAAATACCCTATAAATCTATTAGCAGCTATAGTTTAGGTAGCAGAGCATAAACTAACACGTCACTTGGAGAGATCTGTAGATTTTTCCTTCATGATTTCAAATGTAAGCTGGCTGATTTGGTTAATTTTTGTTTTTTGTTTTAAACTGAGGACTGCTGCAGGTATCATGCAAGCATGTTAATTTAATAAAAAACCAACAACAAAAAAACCCCAAAAATAGAATGAAACTCATTTCAGGAGACAAATAACACTGATAGAGACATTTTTTTTGTACAGATGATTGGCAAACGGAAAGTTTCTAAAGAGTCGTGCACACACAAGTAGACTACTACAACATGCTACTTAGTTAGGGGAGTTTGGGAATGACAACAAAGCGGAACGAAATTAGACCCAAACATTGTCATTGAAACGAAAACACAAAAAGCTGAGGGGAGGGAATAGAGAGGAGGAAAGCTAAGTTGGCAGCGGGGTTGCTGGAGGGAAGCAGGGAGGCAAAAGTTCTGTGGAACTTAAACGTTTTAGTCGCATGAAAAGAGACTTAAGCCACAAGTCTACTTACAAGAGAAAACCGTCAAGAATCACAATGATTAATAAGTTTTAACACTTGGTATTTTCGGTATTTTCAAAGGCTTTTCAGAAAGGATGGAAGCGGTGGTTTTCCCGCGTACCGCTCCGCCTGCTCAGTTCTTCGTCAGGCCGCTGCGCCGCCTCGCCAGCTTAGATCTGCGGGGAGAGTTTTACGTTGTGAGGAGGAGGGAATGTTTTTGAAGGGTGCAGACGCTGCACGTTTGACTGTGGTGTGAGAGGAGTGTGTGTGTGTCTGTGTGTGTGTACCTTATCGTTCCTGCTAGCAGAGGATTAAAAGCGTACAGCCAGTCGTTCATGTCTTTCTCGTTGTTGGCCTGCAGGAGGATGCCTCGATGTTTTGTGCACACTGCAAATGTGTTGGGCGTCTGAAAAGAAAACATCACATTATATTCATGTTCATTCAAATGATGCATTTGCATTTCAGCAATCAATGTGTCCAAAACTGGCCACGTGCATCAAAACAATTTGAATAAATTCTCATTAAAGACAAGCGTGTTACATCCAGCCTTACCTTAAGCATGGCCTGCTGGTCTTCGCTGTATTCCACCTGTGCTGTGGAGAGGTTGAGGACGCCTCGCTCCACGGGGTCCTTGTCGCTGTTGTAGATGAAGACGTAGGGCCGGCGAACAACCACAAAATGCTTCACCCATGAGTTAGAGCGAGGCTCCATGAAGCTTAGAAAACCCTTCTTGGACACAACAGATCTGAAAAGAAGAGATTTTATTCATTCATTTATTTTTTAAGAGAGTGCTTGTTTTTCTGAGGAAGAAGCAGAGTTGGTTTGTTTCCAGCTGAAATCATCCAGGTTCAGGAATCTGAATCAATCCACATCCTTTCTGCTTGAATTAGAGAACATGAGTATCGACTTACATTTGGTCTGTGAGACACATGTCATAGTGACAGTGTTTGGGTTAACACGGCATTACTCACCCTGGTCGCATTTCTTCAATATCAGGCACCAAGTTGAGGAACTCGTTCTTTGCAGCCCGCGCAAGGTAGGAGGTCTCCAGAGTGGGAACCATTGGGAAGTTTTCATAGTCTGAGAAGGAGGGACTGGAGGCACGTGAGCTGTTCTCAGGGGTCCTTTAACACAAATCACACCAAGTTAGAATCAAATAGATAACCTGCCAATAACCGTTTGCACATCGAGGTCAATGTTCCTAAAAATATGTTTACTTCTGGTCCATGGAGCCACAGCGGGAGTCCGACAGAGAGGGGCAGGTAGAGGAAGGGGTGAGGGTGGCACTGCTGAAGCTCGTCACGGATGGATCACGTCCGATCGGTGAGATGTCAGAAAGCTGAAGTGAGACAACAGCAGGGTGAGTTAGACGTTAATATATCAACTCCCTGACACAGAAAGGCTATTTTTTAAATTTCTTTGTATTATTTCTCACCTTGCAGTCACTGATGCTGTTCACCAGCTGGTTGTATTCACTATTGAAGGTGTGTGTCAGAAGGCGCAGGCACTACAACACAACAGGAACAAGACCGATCAGCTCCGAGCAGAGAAGGAAGAAGAGGCGGCAACGAGAACGCCAGCTAAGCCGACGTTTTTCTCACCTTGGTGGCCAGCTCCTTCTCACGATCCACCAGGCTCTCGATGTCGGCGGAATCGTAGCCGCTGCTCTCGCTCGGCGTGATGGCGCTTTCAAAGGTGGTGCTGGAGATCTGCGAGGAGATGGAGGTGGACGTGGACAGAGTGCCGGAGCTCATGCTGCTGGACAGTGACTCGCTCAGGGACTTTGTGGTGGGAGCTGTTCCCACGGGAGCCGCCTCTCCCAGCTTCTCCCTCAGCGCCAGAAGGTGACGGGTCTTTTCCACCTGGACAAAAGATGGGGGTGAATGTGGGGTGGGGAGAAGAGGGGAAGGTAGGGTTAGTCATGTAAAGTCTGTAGTCTAAGAAAAAATTTTTTAGAATAGCACTTTGGTCTTTGAGTTGAAAAGTCGTTTTTCCCTCTAAGACATTAAACAGAGATTTATTTGTTTATAAATCTTTTAAGGCCCCACCTCCTGCAGCTGCTCCATCTTCTCTAGCTCCCACTGGTGCTCTAGGATGAGGCTGTCTCCTCTGGGCCTCCAGCCTGCCAGGTTCTCCTCTCCACGCACGTAAGCCACTGATGTGTCCAGGACCTTCCTCCTCCTCCTCTGCATCCCTGCTCAGGACATGAGCCCTCATTAGGATAAAGCTCTCAGCAGAATTATGATAAAACAGCTGCCGTTCTTTAAACATGTTTCATGTCCGCTCACCTGGGCTTCCAGTGTCAGACATCTTACACAAGCTCAGCTCGTAGATCCCAGTCACTCGGTTGCTATAATGAAGCAGAAGTTATGAACGAGGAAACTTTGTAACAGGGCAGATATCTCTGAATGTGAAACAGAGATGGCCACAGTACAGCAGCCCAGATTTACCAGTCAGGAGTTTTGGAGTATCCAGTCCCAAAGAGGTTCTTGAGAGAACGAGGTGGGGAAATCTTGGCGTCTCGGGAGTAAAAGACCATGCAGATATCTTTGGTGATAATGGCAGGCTGGATGCAATGGTCCAGCTGTAGAGAGGAGATAAAGGGTGTGTGTTAGACACGATGACATCAAGAGACTTAAAAACACGTACAAACAGGTACAACACGGCAGAGCAGCGGCTGACCTCCAGATACGCAGATAAGGTCATGTAGATCTTCTCTCCATAGGGAGTGACGCGGTTGAGCAGGAGGGAGTTGTGCAGGGAGCTGTCCCACACTGCCTCAAAGCGATAGAAAGTCCTGAAAAAGACAGAAAGAGGAAAAGTTAGCTTGACAGCATTATTTTTTATGAAGTCCTACTTGGTGCTAACATTACAGGGTCTCTGTGTAGAGCAGTGTGTCATGTTGTTACAAAAAAAGTGAGTGACGTGAGCACAGCTCTGACATATCAGGAAGTGAACACAGTGACTGAAGCGGTGCTCACATTCATCCTTTAATCATGACATAACGTGAGGAGTCGCACTGAGGTGAGACCTTGACAACAGATAAATCAGGAGCCACAGAGTGTCAAGTGTCAGCCGACACCAATCGGGACAATGATAAGAAAGAAATTCATTTACAGACACGTGAAAAAGCAGTCTAAGGTTCTGGATCTAGATTATTACACCACATCATTATTTATTTAAAACAACCCAAAATGCACAAATGACTATAACCAAGTACATGTGACCTGTGAGTACCTGTGATTCAGCAGCTGATAGAACCAACTTTAGCAGCAAAAACTTGAGGTAACCATTTTTTTTTAGTGTTTCACAGCAGTGTGGAGGAATTTGACCCACTTGTCTTTATAACGTTGCTTCAGTTCATTGAAGTTTGTAGAAATGTATTCATGCACAGCTTTCTTAACGTCCCGCCACAGCATGTCAATCTTACTGAAGTCTGGACTTTAAGCCATTGCAGCACCATTCTGTTATAGCTTTGCTGCTGTACTTTGGAGTCACTGACCCAACGATGATCTCATTTGACTCTAGAATACTTCATGGCTCACTCAGTGACCTGGACACTTTGCAGGTTCTTTGGCAGCAAAAAAAGCCCAAATAATCATCACCCGTGCAAAACCGCTGGTACGAAGTGTTTGTACTGATATGCTGTGTTTGGTTTTCACCAGTGTTGAAGCTGTGCATTAGGGCTTAGGTTTTCAACTCTGCAAACTGAACCCATGCTGCCATGTTGTATATAGAGAGATAAGGGTTTCTCCTGGAAGCCTTTCCAAACAGGCCATATTTGCTGAGTCTTTTTCTAATTGCACTGTCATGAACTCCAACATTTAGCATGCTAACTGTGGCCTGTAGAGCCTCAAATATCTGTGGTGAATTTTTTGGGACGTCCACTCCTGGGACAATTGGAAACAGTCTTTGATTTTTTTTTTTAAACTTGTGAATAATCTTTCTTGCTGTAAAATGATTGGATGTACTCACCACATCTGAATTTAGGCTCAGTGTTTGTTAAATAAATAATGACGTGGTATAATGTGTTATGCGTTGTTGTTCATCTGAGGTTTACCTCATATTAAGACCTACTAAGGACCTGATTGGTTCTTAAATTATGTCCTGATACATACAACCTGAGAGCTCACATAACTGCATATGCTCAGAATATACAGCACACATGGATACAAATTACTGCCTTGCAGCAGCAATTTTAAGACCGTCACTATGAGCTCTATACAAGGTTACACTGTTCCTGTTATTGACAGCAGGGGGCACTATCAGCCACAGACTGAGAGCCAGATATGCTCTGCTGGTGCCTCATTGGCCTCGTTGTTACTGAGGTAAGACTCTATAGTGAGAAACAGCTGAGGGGGAAAACATTGATCTGGAAACGTCTGAGTGTTAGAGAGGATATACATAGCACTGTGGTTCAGTGTCACACAATCACAAACAAATACAGAAAAGTACTAAAAAGGGTGTTGCCTCCAAAGACTGCTTTTACTGGTTTGGAGCTTAGGAGGCTTAATATCGACAGGCATGAATGAAGACAGATCTTATGCAACACACAAGCACACACAAACTGTGGAGAGCTTATTGCTATGAGTCTATGGGACTAATGAGAAGCATAAAGGTCTTTCAGTGAAGGAGCCTTATGTTCTCTGGTCGCTGGTACCTATCAATATCCTTATCAATAGAAAGCCTGAGCACAATCATGAGTCCAGCCGCGGCAGGAAGAAGAAAGAGAGCGCACAGAAAAAAAAAAGAGAGAGAGAAGCACAAAGAGTCAGGCAACAGAGACAATGAAGCAAAGTAACAGCAGCGAAAATGGAAAAGGTCGTGCAATGACTCCAATGTGGCTTCAGAGAATATACAGACAAGGATACATGCATAGATTTTAACTGATAATGTTACTACAAAGCATCAAAAAATGATATTTTTACATGGCAGGAACTCAATCATGACAAAATAACACAGTGTAACAATGTAACACATTGGCTGTTTTAAAAAAATAAATAAATGTGTTTCATGATAATAACTGAAGAGAATACAAGCAAGAAGGCAACAAGAAACCTTCAAAGATCTGTGAATGGAAACATTTTACACCTTCAAATGTTGTGACTAGTGCGTTTTCACTCAAACTGACTCAGCGTGGGAGTTTCACCTACCTGTTGTTGTTGTGGGATGACTTGATGTTCTTGGCAGAAATGATGTTAAGGGACAGGACAGCATCGGCTGCGCTATCGTCCACTTCAGCCTTGTTCCTGATACGACCTGGTGAGGCAGATCCACACAACAGTTATAAGACCTTCTTGTGTTGGAATAGCTCTCAATAGAGAAGCTCAGCCAGCAGGCAGTTCGTCCACTAACAGCTGTCTTATCACAGCATCCAGTACCAACACAATCATCCACACTCAAGAGCCCTGTTGGCTTCAGAGTCAGCAGCTAAATGTCTAAAATATGAAATGTAATTATTTGGTCCATCAGCTACAGCTACAGCATGAACTGCTTAAAGTGAGAAGCAGCCTAAAGCCCGACAGATTCATCTTTCCAAACTGAAAATATCTCAGAGAGAACCGAGTGGTGCGTTTTCAGTGTGATCTCACAAAGTCAAATCCCTTTAATGATGTTCTGTCCTGTCTTCCTCTATCAAAAGCACATAAACACTAGGGGTGCAACGATATTCGTATCGATATTGAACCGTTCGATACAGTGCTTTCGGTTCGGTACGCATATGTATCGAACAATACAACATTTTTTATTTATTTTATCAACTTTTCTTCTGACGATGCTGTCTGTGTTGAGCGCTCAGTGGATCTGCGTTCGACTACTCCGCCTAGGCTGCACTGTCGAGTGCAGATCCACTGAGCGCAGCGCAAGCTAGCAAGACAGAAGCTAAGCTCGTTGCAACATGGCAACTGCCTCAACGCTACCCGAAATTGAGCCTCCCCCACCCTCATTCAGATCTGGTGTTTGGAACTATCTTGGTTTTCATGTGAAGCATGACCCTGATGGTAAGCGCGTCATGGACAAAAGTAAAACAGTATGTCGGATGTGCCACGCAATGCTCAATTTGTGGGAACTAGTGCGTTAGCGCAGTTAGCTTGTTAACATGTTGACGCCGTCCAGCCCCACACACGGGGCGATCCGCGGTAACTTGTTAACGGAGATTTGCTGCGTTATGGCGTTAATGTCATTTTAACGAGATTAACGCTGACAGCACTAGTGGGAACACAACGAATATGACTGCACATTTACGCCGACATCATCCTAGTGCAAAGACAAGTGGAAGCAGACAAAAACAACAAGCACGCATGCTACAAACTTTACCCGAGTCATTTAGACGGCCGTTAGCACATGATTCTCCTTATGGGGACCTGATATGTTTAAGATGCTGCTGAGAATATAGCCCAGAAGAAGCGTATAGTATAGCTTTTATTTTGGAAAGAGCCATTTCTTTGTAATAAACTCTCTTTTCCAAAGATGAGTGATTTCTCGATCAGACAGATTTATTTTTTTTATTTTGTTGTTTCAGCAACATTAAATTTAAAAACTGTACTTTTGAGTTAAAATATATATTTATAATTTTAATAAATGATAAATTAAAAAGGCATGAACATTTTTTTGTATCGAAAAAATATCGAACCGTGTCACCAAAGTATCGAACCAAACCGTGAATTTTGTGTATCGTTGCACCCCCAAATAAACACTATAAAACATTGTTTCTGTGCTTTGGGTTTTTTGTTTTCTACAGAGAGGTATAGTACGACTAGACCCTAAAGGTAGGCTGCTCACCTACAACCAGCTCGCGAACATCCTTCCAATGGAGCTCGCTGCCCTTCTCGTGGATGAGGGTCACTGTGATCCTCCGCTGGATCCCCTGCAGCAAACATAACAGGAGCTCAGGATCACAGTGAGCACAGCTAGAGCAACATTACGCTTTAAAAGAAGATATTCAACTCTGTCAATCTGTGTACAAAGGAAGCAGTTACCACTGTGTGCGTAATAAGAAAACAACATGTGGATCAATCCTGTACCTGGTGCAGCAGGTAGGTACCATGGCAGGGCAGGCCTCCACTGTGATCCACGATGGCTGGGATGTACCTGTGCATGGAGGGAGGAAGGTCACACAACATCCTAACTTATAATATTCTTTGTGGAGATAATTTTTATTGTTTCTTTAAAGCTTGTGTGGGAATATAACACTCCAGGTGGATACTCACTCTCCAGTGGGCTCCAGCTCGCTGATCTCAAACCAGACCAGCAGGTCGTACTTGCTGACACACTGACCCAGGTTGGATTTGGTGATGGTGTTCAACTTGGTGGCTGGAACTGGCACACACAGACAGAAGCTCAATGTTATCAAGCGGGAATTTGTTTGAATTTAAGAGCAGATGAGTAAAAATAAGGAGTATTTACTACATGCTTTGGGTGACTAAATGGAGGATGGATAGGTGATGTGAAAACACTGCTGACCCTTTATACTGAGCCAGTAGCTCACACACTTCTATTAAATCTGTCTAAAGAGCCAGTAATCACAGAGGATAGATACTGGAAGCATACTGAAATGTTAGGAGGAACTAAATCACAGATTACAACACCAGTGGCAGCACCCTGCTGTCTCACACATCAGGATTACGGTCCTGTTGAAACGGGCTAATCGCTAAAGCTCACAGTTGCATTCGTCTATGCTCAATATGATCGAAAGGAACGTTATTTCACTTGAAAACTGCTGTATTTACTCCTTATATGGTGTGAATGATATGTCATTGACCCTGAAGGCGTCTCCTCAGGACAGTTTCTAAGCGACAGCAGGACATCGTGACCGAACTAACCGCACCTGCAGCAAGGTGCAGCACTCATAACAACAGCAGAGCTTTACCGTGCTACCGCCTGCAGCCACAGAGCACTATAAGAGCACAGCACTACTCTAATCACTCTAATCTGGCTCATTAGCTACAGTCCACTGTACCAACCATGATGCTTGGGGACAGTTAGCACAGGGTCACTGGCCACTGGGAGGAAGGGGAAGTGAGAGAGCTGGTCAGCCTCGTCCTCCAGACTGGCCAGAGCAGAGGACGCCAGGGAGTTGGCGTGCTCGGACAGCGTGTCCAGCACTTTGCCGTTCACATAACCGCTCACGAGGTAGCGGATCAACTCTATCTTACGGGTATGGTCTGGATGTGCAATATTGATGAACGGCGAGAGAGATTGAAGGGGAAAAGAAGAGGAAGGAGGACAGAGTTGGGTAAGTGGATTATATAAATTGTGAGGGAATGATTGAATAAGAGACACAAAAAAAAAAAATCCAAAGGAGGCGAGAAATGACAAGGAAAAAAAAGTGAAAGGACACATGAGGCATGCTTATGTAAGAAAAAGTCAACATAAAATTATTGATGGCAGAGAACACATTGAAGTGACATGGAAACACTCACCTGGTTTGGACAGAGGCATGGGAATAGGATAGTATTTCCTGGATGGTGTTGGAGGACTGTTGACATAATAACAAGACCTTTTATTTACATATGCATATAAAATTAGCCAACGTTATTAGAATACAATCGTTTACACATTTCTAACAAAATCTGCTGCATTAATGCTGAATTATCACTGCATGACTGGATCTGCTGTTTGACCCCCACCAACCTGATCACGTCCTGGCCATGGAGGTGCAGCGGGTGCTGCTGGTAGTGGCCGAACACTTCAAACACGACGGGCTTGCTCTTGATGTACTCAATAAAAGACTCTGTAACTTCGACAGAAATCTGCTCCAAAGGATTTGACAAACTGAGTTAGAATAAAATCGTTGAAGCACAGTTAGTGTGTGTAGGTGCAGATGTGTGTGTGCACTCACATTCTGGACGTGGTAAAAGCCCAGAGGAGCTCCTTTGCCAGTGTTTTTCAGAGGCTCGGTAGAAAAAGCCTCATCGTGACGGTGCAAGAAACTGAGGGAAGAAACATAAATGAGTGTCAGCGGGTTGCATTTCTTTTTACACGAGATAACGACAGACAGCTGAAAGTCACACTCCAGGATTTAGCTAGAATTTTGAATCCTCCTTGTTCTCAGTATTATATTTAGAGATAAAGCTGAAACACTGAACTCAAATCAAACGACTTTTAAACCAAAACAGTTTGGTGTAAAGTTACAGCAATAACACCATACTTTAGTTAAAAAGCTGATTTTACAGCACTGCATTTTCCACTTAACCAGTCTGCTTCAAACAAATATGAACTACTGTGCAAAAGTCTTCCCTTGTTTAGTTTTTTTTCCCCAATAAAATGGGAAACAGGTGCAGCAGTTCATTGAAACGTGCAAACATAGATGGAAATTTGGTATATAAGAAACAGAGTTTGTACAATTCTAATGTTCTTTAAAGTCAGTATTTGGCATGACCACCTTTATTCATCTACACAGCCTGAACTCTCAGGCAAGCGTTCTTGTCATTTCTTTAAGTAGTTTTCCAGACTTCTTGAAGGACATTCAAAGCTCTTTGTTGGATGTTGCCTTTAGATGATCCCACGCTGCTTCATTAAGGTTCTGGGCTCTGTTGAGGCCAATCCATGACTGATAATGCTCCTTTGTGTGTTTTTGCGGTGGATCAAAATCTGACGGTACTTTTTTGCATTCTTAATTTAATCAATACTGACAAGATCTCCAACACCACTGCCTGAAAGTGCCTAAACATACATTTTAAAGTTGGTGTTTTCCTCGTGTACCTCAAGTACAATGACTGGACTAAAAAATGAGTGGAAAACATCCAATGTTCAAAGAAAAACTTTGAAAGACATTTAGAAACCCTTCAGAAGGAAAGTCTGGCTGCTTGGAAACAAAATATGAAGAATAAGCAGTGGCTCAAGGAGTGACTTTACATCAGCAACAGAACTATTCACTTAGCTTTGATAACAAAGTGTAAAGGAAACCCGACTCAACTACTATATTCTCAGGATCGTGCACTCACTTGAATTGGCAAAAGATGTCAGCATACTCAGGCGGGATGCCGCTGGCCTGGAGCACAGTGACACGGAAGGTAAAGACGCTGCCCACCTCCAAGTGGCTTGCCAGATCATCACCATGACCTAGTTTGGTTTCTCCAATGTTACCCAGCTTGAGGTCTAAAGAAAGCCACAGTGAAAGGTTAGTAGGCTTGCTGGATGACTTATTAAAAAAAAAGAAAAAAAGACCCTTGACTGAAAAGACCCTTGACTGCACCTGTGACTCTGCAGTCTCCATTTGACTTCAAAACAAGCACACATTCACGCCTGTAATTTATAGAGCGGATTCTGCTGTTCACTCATCAAATAGCTTTCATACACGTTCCTTCACAGGACAAGAAAAACTGCCAAATTTCCATAACAAAACATTTTAATTCCTCCTTTTTCATTAAACAGGACCATCTGCGCTTAACACTGGGGCTCATAGGTGGAAATTTACGAGTAAAGGGGTGAAAGTCTGGCAGCCTTACCCATGTCATTGATTCTGTTGAGCTCCTCTGAGGGTGTGATGACCTCTGAACTCTGACCCTGACCCTCTACAATGCGCAGCTCTTCCAGGGACAACCCAGAGCGGGTTATGACCTTGGAGGGGAAGTCATTCTGATTGAAACAGAGGAAGACATTAGCATATAGCTGGAGGAGCGACACTAAATCTCCAAACCTAGCTATAGTGTGAGGCATTGGCCGTTTAACGCTAGGCATTTTATTTGACTTGAATACGTAGGGAAAAAAAAAAAAAGGAACAGCAATGACTTGATGTTTGAACCACAATATTACACGCCATCACAGAAAAGGTGCTTCTCCGGGCTTACCTTTTTGAAGTATTCATCATCAAAGGAAATCTTGGCGGTTCCTGACTGCCTCACTCCTGACCCGTAGTCTGGAGCTTCCTCGTCAGCTACAAAGAGAAAAACCCTCCTCTAATCAGGATCTATCTCAGACACAGATGACTTAAACTGTCAACACGGATCAAAAGGAATACACTGAATCTAAGGAATCTTTTTTTTGCCACTGCACCAGTAACTTAAAAAAGGCTCTTCAATATGCTGCCATGCTGCTACTGAACATTAAAGCAGTTAAATTTACCATCTAAATAGCATAAAAATGGAAAACATCATATGGCCCAAATACAGGGGCGCTCATATTTAATAAAGAGCAATAAGCGTGCTTTTATCTCCCCCAGTAGGCTCACTCGTTAAAGAATCTCATTAATTACTCACCAGCTATAGCCTGGACCCCCACACGCAGGAAGCCACGCACCTCGCCCTTCTCTGTTACTACGGCAACACGGTGAACCAGAGGTACAGGGTACAGCAAGTTGCTCAGGTACACAAAAGCTCTGAGAGTAAAAAGGAGGAGAGAGATATGAAAACCTGAGCGCGGTGCAGTCTGGAAACAGCTGCGGCATTTTTCAGATACAGAAAACAACATCCGATTCACGGAGGCTTTCACTAAACTGCTGGATCCCAAAGCAGACTGGATATCGAAAAATCTGAGCAGTGTCACAGACAGTTTTCTGATGTCTCTACAGAACATATACAGACTGACAGCAGTTCAAACACCCTGCGCACAATCGCTTTGAGTGTTTAGCACATATTAATGACTACAATAACATACTGCAAAATATTAGTGACATTTATGTGAGGAGAAGCAAAAAAAAATTAAGGACCAAAGAAAAAAAACAAAAACAAGGGGGGGAATATAAACTCAAACATGCTCCGGGGTGCTGAAATCTGCAGCAGCTCAAACCATCTGTTTTATTTTTAAACTGCGTGACAGGGTGGTGACGGATCGCCGGGGCTGCGGCGGTAAAGCCTGTAACAGGGTGGTTTATTGTGCTGCGTTATGGCCGTGTTAGTCTCTTACCCACGCGCTCACTGACAGTTTGTTTTGTGGGACTTGATTTGTTTTGCTGTACCTCTGATGGCCTACTCTTTTTTTTTTTTTTTTACTGTCTGCTGTCCCAGTGCAGGGAGACTCGCGGCTAAGATGGAGGAAAGATATGAATCTGTAAATTCTCTGAAGTCACAGTGACGCAGGTTAGCCGAGCTTAGTTCAGCTCAGTCTGGCTGCACCGATCTGTCATCTTCTTCTGAGGCGGGAGAGTCGTTTTTTTTTTTTTAAAGTAGCCATTGTGTTTACAGCACTGAGGCTGCGGCATGGGTGCAACGTGAGCTGCTGCAGCATTTTGCAAAAATGAATTAAAACAAATCCCAGTGAGCCTGATTAAGTGACAGCTACCAACTACTGGTCAGTTAATATGAACTACAATCCATCACACTGTTAAAGCAGACAAGGTTATAAAAACATAATGATGTAATTACAATGTAATAAATAAAAGAAATAAAGATTAAAAAAAAACAACAACATAAGATGACAAGTAGCCAATCAGCTTTCACACAGCAAATACATGTATTTCAAACACAGATGGCAGTTAATGCAGTCAGCACTGTGATGGTGGCGGGGAATGAGACATCACGCTGGGAGGATGGATAAAGATGGTGGCTTTTTTTGTACGACTGAGTCTAAATTAAAAGTGTGACTAATCATATTACATCCAAAAAGTGCCCAAATTATCTCAAACCGCTCTGAAAACATGATCTGACTCTTTCAGGAAGTAATTTGCACGCATGTGTTTACTCACATTTTAAGCTCCTGACCTTCCAGCTGTTTAATAATAATGTTGATGTATTTTGTCCCTTTACATCTATTCACTGCACTGCTGCTCGATGCAAAACTATCAACTATCCTAAATCTATTTCTGCATCGTCACAGGGCGTAATCCAGTACATCCTCAGTTTTTCCCATTTTCTTCACTGGTTTCTCTTTGCTATGTATCTGCATACATGCAAATAAAAATAAACCAAGCCAACATCAGCTCCAAACTGCTGCCCCAGCCTGTATGTGGAGGACGAGAACGCCATGGTCACCAACCTTCCCACCAGGATGAACCAGGGGGAGCGGTCGTAGAAGGGGTCCTGGCCGTCGCTGAAGATGTCCGAGCCCTCCTCGGTGCCGGCGTCTGAGCTCGTGTCGTCCACGAACGCCTCGTCGTCGATCAAATCAGACATCTCGCTCTGACGCTCGTCCGCCATCTCCGTGATCTCCGAGTCGGTGGTGGAGAAAGTAGGAGAGGGCGTGCGGTCAGCCAGGTGCTCATTGACGCAACCGTGGAAGATGGGGGAGCTGAGAGGGGCGGTAGTTTGGGAAGAGTGGCGAGAACCAAGGAAAGGTAACAGTGGAGCAATAGAGTTAAAACAGCTCAGCGAGCATGGCATCGATGTGACACTTCACTTTCAGAAACAAACATTTCCTGCCTCAAACAACATAAAACACATAGCTGGACACTAACCAGCAGGAAAGGCCTGTATTTAGGTTTTCTCCAGTAGGTAATGTAAACAATTATCAGCTACACAGAATAATCTGAAGTGTTAATGCAAATAAAATTGTAGGATTCAATTCATAGGCAGCAGGTATTAAGCCAACAGTGTGACAGCGGTTTACAGAAACATGACCATTTTAAACCAAAATGAAACGTCACTTTAAAGGATTAACATACAAATCGTCTCACACAGGCTGAATGAAAAGAGGATAGAATACAAAATGCCTCAAAATTCCACATTATCCAAATCCACAATGCTGTTAACAAGTGTTTGTATGAATTACAGTTGGATATCAACATGGGAGTGACATGTGAGAACAGACACAGCAAAATGATAAAAAATAAATAAATAAAAAAACAACAACACAGGATTAAAATGTGACATCAAATAAAATAATAAATACAAAAAGGAATGTTGATATGTGACATGAAATCATATGGGAAAATAAAATCAACAACAAAAAAATAAAATGAAGGATTTCCACGAGGCGCAAAACACCAACAGACATAAATAATAAAACATGAGGCCCAAACGTGTGATAACGCTGGTGCACGTAACTCCAATGGCAGAGGATGAAAGTGAAAGTGGAACACGAGTGAATGTGATGCACCGTACGCTTCTGTTGGCTTGTTCTGCGTTACATACCTCCCCACGAGTTTGAACCAGTGGAAACGGTCATAGAAGGGGTCGTTTCCTGTCAGAGTGCCCTCGCAATCCTCCTGGTGCGTGGAGGCAATTTCTCCAGCGCGGTCGTACATCGCTCTCATCTGGTCCAGCCTCTGCCTGCAAAATGACAAGCGAGTCATTTTAATGGACAAGCGATGAGAAATAGAGCTCCTAAAAGCCAGAAGGCAGAGACGCTGCTGGGTGTACAGACGCTGATATCATAGCTCTGTGTGTCCTTCTTGCATTCCTGGTACAGGAAATATGAGAAGAGGCACACTAAAAAAAAATAAATTTGCACAAAAGCAGATAGATGATTTAAAAACAAAAAAGGAAAAAAAAAAAGGTTTAAAATACTTAAAAATGTGTTTTGGTAAGTTATTTCTTATACGTGTTAGTTACTCTAAAATTACAGTTAAAATCTGAAGTTAGGGCTTTTATTATCATTATTATTATTATTATTATTATTATCATTATTATTATTGAGAATGGTCTTTCAGTGATAGACGAAGCACTACGTTACCAGTTTATTAGGTACACCTGTTTAACAGCATTTTAAGTATAACCAATTTGAAAACAACAACAACAACAAAAAACCCCAAGTACGTGTCAAACGTGTCTCAAGTGGAGCTTCAGGATTTAAATTTATGTATTGTAAATAAACTCAGGACTGGTTTAAGAAAGGAAAAGTGGAAGCATTACTTGAGTTTTTCAAGGGACCAGTAGTGCGTGGCTCCATTCTTCAGGTCTTGAACCTCTACAGCGACCACGGTGCGAGGGAAAGGCCTCGGGTCACGATCTTTCTCTGGCTCTGGGGGAAGGAGCTCAGGGGGCAGTGGCGAGTACGGTGTGTCTGTCAGCAAGACAAACTGGAACTGGACCTGATGAATGATGGGAAAGGACGAATAAAAGGGACGGTTTATATCTTCAGGTAAGTAAATGTTCGAAGGTTGGTTGGTATCGTGAAGCTGAAAGATCAGATGAACACCCCTCTACTCCCTTCCTCTTCATGCCCTTTTGATCTCAGCATCTTCTGGACACATAACGCTAAACCAATTAATAACATTCGATATAAATCACACACAGATAGAAACCTAAGATAAAATCCTGTCAGCCTATGATGAAAATGGCCTGGAAATGTGACAGATGACCTATTACTGGTATTAATCATAGAGGGCCTAGAAGTGGACAAGCATATAAATCACACTTTTATCCCTGATGAGGGAGGTAAACCAGGCAAACCAGCTTCTGCTTTGTAATATTTCTTTCTTTCTGAGGCGGTGAATCAGCGGTTGCTCCCTGTAACATTTGAAAACACGGCCCTGTGTATTATCTCAAAACACACAGTCTAGATCGTATGTATTTGGACAGTTAAACATCTTCAGGCGATGTGCTTCAGCACATTCAATTTGTTGTTAATATAAAATTCAAACTACATTAAAGTGCAGGGTCTCAGTTTTATTTAAAGGAGTTTTCACAGGGACATAAAAAATAAATATCTGTGTGACCTTTAATAAATAATGCCTTAAGGTTATGAGTAGTAATGGAATGGCATTGATATACAGCTTTGTCATCTTAGTAACCATTTAAAGTGCTTTAAAGTAAAAGCCACACCTCTAACCTTGAGGCCGATGCCACTGAGATTCAAACTCGGCCGAGACTTTTAGCAGATACACCTATGTTATCAATTTGAAACTGCTACTCTACTTTGTTCCCGAGCTATCGCATGCACAAACTTGGGTGTCCAGGTGAGTTCAAAAACAGGAACCTTCTTACAGTGTGTCGACACCTTTAACAAGGAGAGTGCCGCCATTTTCTTTTTTAATTTGCTGGTTCTTTAAAATGTATCAATCACATTCAAAGCACACCAAAATGGTCTACTGCTGGCAGCAAGAACTTCCAGTATCTAAAAAAACTGAAGGCCTGCATCACTTTTAATTTTGTGTTAGCATGCTGCACGCTAATGTGGCCACAATTAGCACTGACCAAACACAGACCTGTGTGGGAAATGCAATGCTAAGCCAACAAACAAGGAGTGAGTCTGGGATTCTTTTTCACCTTGTGTGCTACACTGTAACCTAAACACCCTGAAGAATAGAACAGAACAGAATAGACTAGAATAGCCCTTTATTTTCATTGTCATTGTACATGTACAATGAAACTGTAGAGGGAAGGGGATGCATAAGAAAAGTCTATGGTCACAATACAAGTAATTTCTGAAATGTCAACACCACTGCATGAAAACATTTCGTACTGAACAAGTCTATCCTCTTTGTGGGTTTTACTGCCAGTCGACAGCTCTTAGAAGGCTGTTCCCATCTTGATGAAGCTGTATTATATAAACGGGGCTTCTTGAGAGGAGGGCTTTAAATAAATAAGGAGCTAAAATGGAACTTTTCTTTTTACAGAGCTGAAAAAGAGGCGGGGAAGCAGTGTATAGTGTAAGGATGATAATATTTTATTTTAACACTAAGTTATCTAAGCACACTCTACCAAACCCCTAAAATAATGCTAGGAACCATTATATGCATAATGTTTTATGCAGCAACCTTTAAGTCTAACATCCTCTGACCCATTAACATCATCAGGCGCTTCCCTTGTGACGCTCTCACAAGGCCTGAGGGCGTGTCATGTGGGTTTGTGTTTAGGTGTCAGTGAAATACGTAGAAAACGACAGATTACTGCTGTGTGGGTGATTCACTTCAAGGTAAGTAAAGAGAAACACCAATTCACTTACTTTCTTCTTCAGTTCCACACTGATGGCATTAGCCTCTTTTAGGTAGACGGCATTTCCCCACAGCTGATCTCGAAGGGAGGTGAACTGATGGTACCTCCACTTCCTGAAGGCCCACTGAGCCAGCTCAAACTCATGCTGAGTCCACGGCACTGTGCGGATACAGAAGACAGAGGGGGCGTTATCAAGATAAATACAGCAATTATTAAACCTTACAAATCAAATAATCATAAAACCCAAAAGGACCATAGCTTTGATTTAGCCCAGCCACAGATATATCCTACTTAGCATTAATGCTTGAAATTCAAGAGGATCTCTCAGTTATAGCATTTTGTCAACTTTACTTCAGTTAAAGGTAACATTACTTGTAGGCACTGACTGCAGTATCGACAGTTTCTTTTTGAGTCCCTCAAACAGAATTAATGAAACAAGTTCCAGAAAGGCATGAAACTTACAAACTTATGCGTCGAGAACCAAAACTAAGAGTTTCTTGTATGAAACTACAATCTATGAGCATAAAGGTTTGGTTCTGTCACAATAAATAAAACCTCTTTAAACATGACTGAGCCTGTATTCACATTAGGTTTCATTTTGACTAATGTGCCACCTAGATGGATGAGATTAAGACTAAATTAATTAATGACCCATCGCTGGTTATTACCAGTCTTTCATCCAGACTTAAAATGATGGAAACCAGCACAGAGGCATGCTCTGAAACCTGAAACAGTGATTTAATGACAATCTGTCATCACTGGGCTGAATACGTATGGTCCTTTAGACTTCATAATGATGAGCATTTCAGACCTGGTCTTCCTTGAAAGAAAAAAAAAAAAAAAAAAATCTCAATGGATTTTTTGGTTAAACAGAAGTTTAGTAAAAGTAATATAGAAATTTATGTAAAACAACATATACCATTAGTAGTACGTTTTATTTTGCATGGACTAGAGGATGTACTAGTTTTGAGCTAGTTTTCTGTTAATACCTTCAATGGGTAATTAATGTGGCACTATTAAAATACTTGAATCTGAATGAAAGTGATATTATGGATATGTAAATACTATACGCACATCCAAGGAGTTTAGGCTCTGGACACAAAGTGTGGAAGAAAACAGACACAGTTCATTTATATATATTAAAAAACAAACAAACAAAAAAACACACGCACTCACCCACACATATATATTTATATATACATATATATATATATTTTAGCATGTACATGTACATGTAGTGTGTACAGAAAAAAAACAACAAAAAACAATCATCTTCAGGTCTGAAAATGCATACTACACACCTTCCTCTTCCTCCTCCTCCTCCAACTCTTCTTCATCGGGTGTCTCAGCTACCAGTGAGCGAGTCTCCACCTGTTTCTGAAGTTCCTGCAATTTGCTCTCGTAAACCTGGACACCAACACAGGGAAGAGGAGAGAGAACGTGGAAAACTGTCCGTCAGCCGCAACAACAGGTGAACTCAGCGAGCCTTCAGAACTGCAGCTTCTCTTCCCAACCTCAAATGAACACGCAGTGGCTCACGCCAACCCGACGAGGGTTTTATTTGTGAAAAATGAGCACTGAAGACTGTGATTATGAAGCCAAATGATGTGTACTTCTGGATGTGTAATAGCATTAAACTGGTTTATAGTTATTAGATTGTGAGATGTACACAGTAATTTTGCAAGTCCTACCCTTATATTATGAATTTCTAGATAAATATGTTGCACATAAGTAATTCATGCATCATTAAAAAGAAAAAAGAAAAAAAAAAGATATTTCTACTGTCAATGAAACTATTATTAAATCCAGGACTAAAGAGGTTCAATAAAGTTCTAATTATGTGGATCGCTCAGCTCTTCACCAGTGCAACAAAGGAGAAACCATCTCCTTGTGTAACAGCATAAACTGTGGAATATATTCTATATTGATCAATGAGGAAAAAAAGCAACTGAGAGCAGTGGTATGAGTGGAAGCAGAGAGGTGCTGGTAGAAGCTGAGTCAACTGTAATCCAATGAGGGGCGCCATCATCATCATCATCAGGACAGGCTGTGTTCCCAATGACCTCATCCTGTTTGTTCACAGTCTTCTGAGAAGACAATGCAGCCTTTTCATTTGTCTTTGCCCTCCTCCTCTCTGCTGAACTCCTACCAGCAAGCTGACGTCTCCTCATTTAAGGAGCCCGTGGAAATCCGGCATGAAAGTTTCACCGATCAGCTTGAAGCTACCGAGTTTATTATAAGGACACTTTAAGCACCTTTAACCTGAGTGTTGCAAATAATTAACCCTGCACACTGCCTACATGCAGATTCTACTCCTATTTAGGTTTAGTGGTAGTGAAAAACAAATACCAGCCATATGTAACAAACAACTGCACATGGATCATGTAATTTTATTTCATTTCTTTCATACCTTGACAATAAAACACATAGTTGTGGTATATCCTTTATGAAAACCAGTGAACAATACTGTTCAATGTTAATGTGCTCTATCAAGGAGCAACACAACTCGGTACACAGCCACAATGAGGCACTTTATGTGGTTGTAGGTTCAAAAAACAAAAAGATGTACGACACTCAGACACAGAGACCTAGCATACTTATAAATGCAGATTTCAGAGCTGTACACACGGTGGTTCATTTGATGCTGTACACTGTCCAGCTTACCCGGTCACCATCTGCACCAGAGCTTATGTTAAACAACCTTCTTCTAATAGATTCATCAGGGCTGAGGAAATGTAAGCTACTCCATGCAAAGATAGTCAAACATATGAGGGAAAGGCTGGCTGAATATGTCATGTCATTTGGTTTTTTGTTACAGCATAGTAAGGCAGAATATATAGTGTCAAAACTTAAGAGCATAAAAAAGAAAATAAATTCAAATCCCAGGCTTAACAATATGATAGTCCTCAAAGGTCTCTCCCGTCCTGCTGCGAGTGTCGCTGTTAGTCTGAAATGATTTGAAGGCCATCTGATATCTAATGTTAATAATTAATGGGGGTTCTTTTAAAGCTAAAAATGCAGCAGACAACAGGCCGATTGAAAACGTAGGCAAATACGCACACGCTAAAGCACAGAGGCAAAAACACTGACACAGACTACTGAAGTTATTAACATGGACAACAGATTTCATAGACCATCACACCCATATCTGTCTTGGTTGTGTGAATATGCAGCTAAAGACAAGGCAGTCCTTTAAAAAACAAAAATCTCATTTGATATGGACATTTCTCCTGAATACCATTATGCAAACATTTCAAGTCTTTGTCCTGCTTCCAACATTTTTTAGGGCGAGTCTTTGGGAACCTTGACAACACTCTGTAGGGCATCCATCTGAAACACAGTGAACTCTGTGCTTACTCAATGAGCCACAAACCTAAAATGTAATTTTAAGACCAGACCGAGTGGTTCATACAGGAAGAAAAGGGGAAACTATTCATTGAAACTTTGAAACGGATACAATTTGCGTTCACGTACAATCGAGGGTGCTCTCTGTGCTTTTCAGCATAGTGGTTCTTGCATTTCGGTGCGTCTTTAGTGAGCTCCAAAACTCATGGACATGTTTTAAAACCTTTTCTGCTTTTAAAACATATTTTTAAAAGAACTTAGTATCTTTAAAAATTAGTGCAGTTAATAACAAATTATGCAGCTTATCCGTGAAGTGAGGAAGTGCAAAACACTGTAATCTAAGTAGCTGGTAGCTACATATTTGAAGTTTTTTTTTGTTTTTGGTTAAACTGTAAAGTAAAAAGAAAGACAGGAAAAAGTTTGTAATCAAGCAAGTAAGATGATTACTAAAAAATGTAAAAGTCAGTATGTTATTAATAAAAAGTTAGTTTTGGTTAGGTAAGTTATGAAGCTTCCTTTACAAAATTAATCTGCAAACCTGTCCGTAGGCACTGAATTAAAAGGAAGGCAAAGCAAATACTGAATTGCAAAGGCATAGCAGGATTAATAGAGTTAGAGCATCTAAAAGGCACTTTAACAAAAACACTTTCTTTATATGTCAGTCTGTTTAAAAGGCACACGATTGACTGGTGCTTCAAGTTATTCCTCAAGTGGTCTTTTGATTCCAGATCTAGGCCAATGATGCGTTATAACAAAATGCTTTATGAGGTAAACGTGATCTTGCTAAAGACAACTGATTCTCCCATCCTACCATGCAGCTCAACAGTACGTAGATAAAACACTGGGTGTGTTCTGTTCCTAAAGTGGGCACCAACAAAAATCTCAATGCGTATTGGACACGTCACTATGTTCATGTCACAGTGGCTATTTAAAAAAAACAAAACACAGCACTCTACTTTCATCAATACTAAAATGGCAATAATGTAAACTCAGAAATTCGACCGTGAAAGTAATTTTGGCAAATCAAAGTGTGATTCATCAACTTGTCACACATGCTGATAAATGAAGAGTAGGCGTGGTATGTTAAAAAAAAATCATCTGTTGGCTTTGAATCCTTATGACAGTTCTCCCAGTGACAGTGATGACAATGCACACGATGCAGAAAACAAATGATAAAAATGTCATACGATGATACTGATGGTGATAAAATGTCTTTTTTTTTTTTATATATTTATATATAATACATACAATACTTGGATCAACCAGTAACACACCGATCTAGTGCAATAGTCACAGTCACTTTTGTCAGAGCTGTTGTGATCTGTAATGTGTTTGCCTACTAAAAGTCTGTCAATCTAGTTCCTAACTCCTCAAGTCCCACTCAGACCGTCGTCTCTCTGCTGGCTTTTAGGTTAGGGGCAGACATTTGCCTGCGCATTCGTGGAGGTGGCTGAAAGTTGACTGGATGGTTAGGATGGTCAGTGTGATGGTAATGCTGGTAATCATTGAAGCCACCATCGGCATACATCGCGCCATTATAGTGGCATGGCTGTTGGTAGTGGTGAGGCTGGGGATGTGCTGGCTGGTTCTGATAGTGGCGGGGCTGGTAGAAAGCTTGCGTATGCCTCCTGTTGTTTTCAGACTGCTGCAGTGACTCCATGGAGCCCGAGGGACGCTGACGGTGATTAAAGGAGTTGCTGCGGCCTCGTTCGTGTGGCTGCTGGTGTTGGTTGTTCCTATAGTTATGCCTGTGACCCTGGTTTAAACCTTGGTCAGAGTCCTTGCTTCTGCGCTGAACTGATGGGCTTTGCAGCGGTGGGGAGACTTGGATAACTGAAGCAGCCATCTTATCTATTTTATCGCTACACTGTACACCTTCTCCAGCTAGGCTTTCTGCCTCCTCTTCCTGTACAGCTTCTTTGGGCACCTTTAACTCTATAACCTGCTCATCTGTAATTATGATATGAGTACCCGGGCTCCACGAGTTACGGTGCTTTGGATTACTTTTGAAGGGGAAGCGTAATTTACGGTCTTCTGGTGGTATAAAGCGATGAGGCCCGGGATGCCGGCGGAGCTGCTTGGAGATCTCTTGTTGCTGTAGATTCTTGAGGCGCAGCTGCTCTTGACGCATCCAGCGCATGTGGCCTCGCTTTAGTGTTGAATCATCTGCCGTACTTTGGCCTGTTAGTGAATCTGCATCTTCTTCATCAGGCTTTTCAGGCACAGGTAGTTTTACTTCCTGAGGGCTTGGAGTTCTTGCTTCACAAGTAGAGGCACCTACACTGGGAGGCTTTTCTTGGCCCTCTGGGGTGATGAGCGGTAGGACCTTTTCCATTTTAACCATCTTATTCCTGAGGGCGCGGATCTCCTCATCCTTCATGTTATTCTGTTTCTTCACCTCCTGCAGGATGTCCTCAAGTTTATCAATGTGCACTTTTAGTTCGTCCATAACAGCTCCTCCGGGTCGAGACCCATTGGTCATGACATCCTCAATGCGCTCGTCACCAACCCCTACAGTGTCCCAAACATCTCGAGCCACCGCCCTCCACGAGTCCCGCTCGTTGGGGTCCTTCTTGCCATAGCTAGCGCAAAGCTCCTTCATCTTTACAATAGCCAACGCCTCGATTTCCTGCCGTGTGTGACGGAAGTCATTGAGCGCCACTTCGTAGCAGATTTCTTTGACTGCCTGGATCTTCAGGTCAGAGATGGTGACCCACTTAGAGTCCTTGGTGATGCGGCGCCGCTGAGGGATCTGGTACATTTTCACTGGCTCTCTTCTTTTCCCACTGCTGGGTAATCCACACTTTTTCACTATGGTTTGGAGCTTGCTGGGAGGTAGCTTTTCCCTCAGGGAAGTGATCAGTCTCCAGCTCTCTTCGCAAGACCTCTTATCTGAGTCATCCCCACTATCAGAGTCTCCATCCTTGAGAAAACAACACAGGACACAAACCAGATGGGTCCCCCCCAAAAAAAAGGAGAAATTACAATGGGAAATCAGGGAGAGGATGAAAAGATGGCTTAAAAAAAAGAAGAAAAAAAAAAATGAACATATAAATATGCAACAAGGGAACGTCAACCAAGACTCAAAGATATATCAGAAGATTACGTTCTGTCTTAAGCGCCGACAGAATTTCCAAATTCTGGATTTTTACCAAAGGTGACACTAATATTAGAAACATTTTGCATACATCATTATTATACAAGATGTATGGCAACATGCAAGATTATTTTTAAAGTTATGCTGAAAATAAAGCTATAGAAACGGAAAAAATTAAATCACAAGAAACAGTGGCTTCTATTGACTTTCTTGTCAGTTTTCTTTCTCTAACTTCTCCACCGAAACAGTGCTATGGATATAAATTCATGTTCAACACAACACTCGCTCAAAACTTTTTATATGTCTGAAATGGATGTATCCTTTTTAGACGTTATTGTTCCCAGTGTTGCATATTGATATTAAAGGTAAAGCATGTCTATCATGATTAGAAAGAAAATATCAATAGATGATAGTTGCTGATTGGAGCACATCTGTACTGTTTTGTGATATTCCTCTTCTTAGTGGAAAATTTTGTGAGCTGGATCCCAAACATGCTACAGCAGCATGCATGTAGACGGATTCTGGAGCTTTCCCCCTTTAGTCCAGAAGGTTTGAGTGGCTTTAGTATTAGTGGTAAGTTAGCAGACAGAGTGTTCTTGCAGTTGATCAGAAAGCCAGTAGAGAGAGGAGATGCAGAAGTGCGGATAAGTGTTAATCCACTACAGGAAAGTTGTTAGTTGGAGGGGAAAAAAAAAAATGCAGTTTCTCATTTTTCGGAGACAGCATACATTACAGATCACAACCAGTAGAGATCATTTAGATTGTGTGTATGAGACTGTATGTATCTTTGGGAAAAATTGGACATGTTATGTCCCTGGGAGTCTGAACCCTCTGTGTGTAATTCTTCACATATAAAACCACCAGGATGTGAACGAGGCCCCGTGATTCACTGAGTTAACTGTGAGAAGTGGTAACTGTTGTTCAGTCGTGCCCTCACAGATGCCAAAGAAGTCAATGAGAAACCACATTGTCACTATCTGTCAAAAACTACAGCAGAAATTGTTGTTATCACAATGCATTGTACATATCAGCAACTGCATTGAAGAGATGAAACTCAGGACAAAACAGAGTAAGAAAACTAGAGTAGAAATCTAATCCAAGCAAATCAACAGCCACTTCAGAGTTGACCAGCTCCGGCAAACACTGCAACTTAGTCCACAACCAGTACTGAATGAGTTAAGAAAACATGCTATTAAAATGAACCATGCAAAAGCAGCGTCACTTTTTAACATGTTTTTTGATGCTGATAAATGCTGAATCGGTTTTAAAGGAAATTTGATCTCCATATCAAATCAATTTTAGCTGCAAGTTGCTGTTTTGCAAGATTCAGATCCACTATAGAAGACACAAGAAAGGGGAAAACAGGGGTTTGGAAAGGGGAAAGCTTTACAGTCTAATTCTTGCTCAATCAAGCTGCTACAGAAAAAAATAAATAAACTGTTGAACACAAGAGGACAGCCAGTAAAAGCTTATCCGTCTCAAACCAGAAAAACTTCCATGCAAAAAGAACAGACATGCGCTAGGAGTAAAAGTGTGATTCACACATAAACATCTCAAAGTGTCAGAGCTCGGAGTGAGAATTAGTACTAGTGAGATTTAAAAGGACCAAATGAAACCATCATCCAAAGAAACAAGCTGTCAAATTTTAACTGATCGTAGCTTTGGAGATACTTTTACTTTGAAATCCACGAGAGATAGCCTGAAGTACATCAAAAAAAATCACACACAAAATATCCCAGACTAGCATGTTCACTCAATAGGCTGCTTCTAGTAGTGATTTCATTAACTTACAAAAGGAAGAACTGACATTACAGCTCCTTTTAAACCCACTCTGCACTTATTACTAACTGGTTTCAAACGTCTATGATAACAAAAAACAGAGTGAGTCCTTTAAATTCACAAAAGGGGCTTATTTGAACTCACCAGTCGCTGCTGCTCCAGAAGCTGATCGGCTTCTTCCTTCTCTTTTTTGTACAAGATTTCCATCTCAGTGAGTCTACACAGCAGAGTAAAATCAAAGTTTTGAAACACATCAAACAATCCACATTTAACGCCACACAACTACTCGCATATTTAAAATAAATGAATGTCACAGATTGCATACCTTTTCTCCATTTCTTGCTTCATGTCAATGCCCTGTTTCTCCAGGAGTTCTCTCTGAGCAAATGTCCAATCAACGGGCTCCACGGGGGTTTCAGCCGATGGCGTCTTCTCCCGTTCGGCTCTGGCCTGCTCTGGGTGGTTGAACCGGAACACGTGGTTCTTTCCCATAATGATGCGATTGCCTTAAAGAAGGCAGTACAAGCATGAAAGAAATTTCTTAAACGCTACAGGTCATAAATACATTTCATAATTTGGGCATTAGGAAATTAGTTACATCATATCTGCTTACAGTCATCATACAAATGTTCACAGTTTGTATAGAAAACTTTCTACACACATACCTGAACGAAGCTGGATCGAGTCCTCAACACGCTTGCCGTTGACGTAGGTCTCTGATCCCTCGCAGGGCACCAGCATGACAATAACTTTAGCAAAAACAAACCAATCACAAATCAATCATTCTGAATGACTCATCACCATTCAAACAAACAAAACAAAACAACCCACAAATACGTCATCCATTATATGTAGCGATTAATCACTACAGTCTATATATTTATATACTCATTTCATCCATTCAAAAAAAAGTTTCTTTTGTATGTGTTTAGGCGTTTTTAAAATCACACTATAAACATCTTGCTCAACTTAATTTAGCACACATTCAATACATACAACACAAACACCTCCAAACACCAGCAGCCAGTATTATGTCTCACCGTCTCCATTGGCATTCCTTTCGCTGCGGAAGTAGCAGTGTTCTTCCTTGATATGAGCACCACTTAAAACAATGTCCTGTCTTCTCTCTGCATCAGCCTGACCCACTCTGAAACAATCACAGAAGCCAGTTTGAGAGACTCCATACTGCTATCCACATGCATTGTCAGCCATTTGTGCAAAAATGTACAGTTATTGTTTCTGTAAGTTGAAATGTAACAACTGACTCAACAGAAAGAGTCTATAGAGGGTACCAACAGGACAAAGAGGCGACATAAACAAAAGCAAAATGTATTCATTAGCAGATTTTAAGCCTGATCATAAAAAGACCCAGTAATTTTCCAGACAACCTTGCCTGGGAGAGTTGCCAGAACTTTCCAAATCCACTGCAGCAGGGTCATTATTCAGGTTTGGGTTACCTTGTAATTCCGTCTTTGATGTAGTAGAGCAGACACTCAGACATGAGAGGATCCTCATTCAGGTTAACCAGGTGTGGGGTCTGCAGATAAACACATGAGGCAGACAGTTTACCTCAAAAACATTTCTAGAATTTCGCTGCTTTAATCAACATTCATAAGTGCAGAAACTGCCCCTGATGCTAGGATATTTTCATATCAAACACTGCAAATGTAGACAGAAGCGGTCACATCAACACCGTCCTGACAACTCTGGAGTCTTAAATTTCACAGAACTACTTCAAAAAGGATCCTGCAAGCTATTCCTCCAAAACACCAACCTTTTTAGGTGAGAATACCCCATTAAAGTCTGCATAGAGATCGCAAGGCTAACCCGTGGAGCAGTGAGTGAAAGGAGAGAAAAGAAATTATGGAAGACAATCGGATGTGAACAAAGGACGCACACACACACACACACACACACACTAGAACAAAGACTCACAGACTCATGAAGTGATGACGTGTGTTGTTTCAGGCACTAATGACTCCACTGACAAACAAACACAAACATATCTACCAGTTTTTAAGTCCCTGCACTATAGCACTGCCTCTACTTGATGGAGTGAAGGGAACATGCCACTGCCTGTAATTTAATAAGGGTCTGATAGCACTGAGAGATCTAAGCATCTACAGGGAAAAAAAAGAGACTGTAAATGATCCAGCAGAATAAAAGTAGAAAACAATGAGCAGAAAAAGTGTAGATCTGGACCATGCACATAAAATGTCTATTAAAGACTAAACTGTCTAAAGTGGGGCTATTTCTAATGCGGGAAATGTAGTTCTGTCTGCTTATTCAGTTAAACAAACCTTTTTGGCGGCAAAACAATCAAAAGGCTCGTCAAATGGCCCTTCATCGCTAAGCTGAGTATGTGAAGGAAGCAAATAAGAAGTGGAAAGAAAGACAGAATGATAAAGAAAAAAAACACAGAGAGGGTTCTCATGGAAAAAAGACACTGAAGTAAAGTGAAGTGAAGGAGGAAGGATGTGGTTCACCACCAGTGGGAATGTCGACACTGTGCGCTCCCACCCAGTCTGTCATACCTTTTTAGGAGAGAATACACCCAAAGTGCCTCCATCTTCACGGATTGCCACGCCCATCTCTGCAAGCAAAGCCTCCCTGAAATAAAGCCAAAAAAACATTTGTACACTCAGTGAAAGCATTCCTTATTGGTCTTTTATTCTTGCTGCAACATACACTGTGTACACTTCTTTTTTTTCCACTAAAGATCGTTTGTACTGATAACTCGGAGAGGATGAGAACCGATGGAGTGCAACGTTGGAGTAAGTGATTTGTAGCATGACAACCGGCTGAGAATGGCACCAGTTAGACTCTATGGACAGACGGTAGCATGGTTGATGTCTGAGAGGGGTGTTTGTGCAGCCGAGTGTGACGACAAAGGAGGACAGTGAAATGGACAGAACTAGTGCAGAGATAGAAAAAAAAGGTGGGAGAGGAAAGTAAAACAGACAGCACAGAGGGATGAAGAGATAGAGAGTAAAGTACAAGGGAAAAACTAAAGGTTTGGTTACAGTTTCTCAGGACAAGTTCTTAAGATGTGATGTTTGACAGTGCTGAAAATTAAATGTGCTCATAGAGAGAGGGGGATAGATAAATCATGACCAACAAAGAGGGAGAAGACAAGAATATCCTATACAAAGAAGGGGGTAATAGTCACATTTAGCCACACATGCTGAGTAACAAACAAACAAAGCCTCAGAGAGCTAGAATGAGAAGGAAAGTGGCCAATCACAGCATCAGGTGGGAGTGAACGTCAAATTGCAGATAATGGATGACAGACATCCCTCTATGTGACGTCTGAGAGGTGTGTCGGGGGAAGTTTCCAATGCTATCAGAGCATTTGACACACAGTTGAGACAGACCGCACACCCCTTTAAGACTGACAGGATGCAATGAGGAAGACTTTAATGCACACGTTGGACAGACACCTCCCCCCTCGGGAAATAAAGATGGAAATGAACAGTGTCTGCCTGTACTGACCTCTCCATGCGGATTGCCTCAGTCTTTCGCAGTTTCTCCTCCCAGGTTTCATTGAGCTCAGCAATGATCTTTTCTGATTCCTAAACAAAGGTAAAATTATGAGAAAAACAAAACCTGTGTAATATAAAAGTAACTACTAGCAGTGTATCAGAAGCAGGAACAAGCGCACCCAGCCTGGATTTGGGAGATTACCTTTGCCACATCATGAAATGTTTATGTGTAATGTTTACACTTTCCCTTCACAAAATAAACTTGTATATTCAACGTGATTATGACTTATTTTTTTGCATTTAGATGCCCAAAAATAGCTTCATCACTGATAGAGAACGCTGTTCCTCACTACTAAAGCCTAAAGCTGATAAGACTGAATCTATTTTGGTCTGATTTCCACCGTATTTGCGTTGGTGCTTGACGTCATTGGATGACAGACGGGACCGGGCACCACAGTTGCCATGGAAACTGCAGCTCCTCATGGCTGTGGATGTTGCAATCTTATGTGCTACCCTATCTACAGAGTGCGAGAGACTGCTGTCAGTGGGAGGCATATAAGGCTCGGTGGCCGCGTGACGACCGATACACAAAGCAGGATTTTATTAAAGGCTGTATGTGGCCTAAAATTAAACAGCCATCTTAACTTTAAATAAATGTATTGAACAAATGTTACAGTTTCTCCCTTTTTATCTTATTTCATGTTACTGTGAATTTCTTGACTTCTAATAAATTTTGTATATTTAATCATAAAAAATAAAGCTGCATCTCTATTTATATATTTATATATACTGTGGATAAAATACACTTTTCAACAATTAAAAGCAAGCCTGTTGTCCCGTGTGGCATTGAAAAAGTCAGCAATTACTTTATTATTTTTGCCATATTAACCATGAAACCAGGCCTTTTTCAGGCCTCTACTGGTTAGAACAGAGATGTCAAACATAAGGTCCAGGGGCCAGAATCGGCCCAGGAAAGGCTCCAAAACAGCCTTACTGATAAAGATGTCCCTCAACGATATTCAAAGTAATAAAGTAATACATAAACAATTAAATGTGTGCAGTGAAAATAACAGAAAATTTTCTGTGATTTAACAAAAACTTTCTGTTTTATAATTACAGGATAGTCTGGGCAGTGATCTAACAGAACCTTTTTTTTTTTTTTTTTTTTTTTTAAATTTTACGCATTTATTTCTTACAATTGAAGTCCAGAGTTTTGCTGACAGACTTCTTTTACTACAGCTACATTACTCCTTTATGTAGGAAAACTTAGATATTTTTCTTATAATTGCATATCTCAGCAAATAAATACATGTAAATGTCTTATTCCAACTAACAGAAAGGGGAGTTCCACTTAAGATCAAAGATCTGTATGTGGGCCATGGTATAAAATGTGATATCTGGGTTACACCTTTAAGTGGCCAGAGTAGGAAGATGGCTGCGGGACTTTTAACTTTCATCAACAACAAGCAGTGAGTGTAATTTTAAAACTGCTGCATACACCATTGTCCGCTTTACCTTGAGTCTTTCAATGGCCTCCTCCCCTCCAGGCGTGGACATGATGCGCTCTTGGATGCTGGTGACTGACTGAAGGCCCACCTGACTGGACAGCGAGCCAGAGGACGGCGAGGCTGTCAGGGAACCAATAGGGGCTGTGGAGAAATGGCCAGGGCGTTGGTTCTCTGAGGCTATCAAGTATCTATTCTTATTGTTCTGAATGTCTTTGAGGTCTGAGCCAACAACAAGAAAGAGAGAGGGAGGAGGAAGATAACACAGAAAGAGGAGGGATAGGCCAAGAAAGGTTGGACGGAATAAAACACATAAAAATGGAATAACGAAATACCAAATAGAAAGAAGGAAAGAAAGTAAGAGAGGGGGGGGGCAGATGGGGAAAGAGAAAGGACAAAGGGGAGGAAAGACCAATGTAAGACACACATTTTACGTTGTAGGGTTTAGACAAACACCCAGCATGATAGTCAGCTACAGACAGCAGCAGTTTTCACTCCAGGCAGTTATGCTCCAACTCATCATCTTCCAGAGAAAGCACATTAGATTTCAGCCTGCGCTTTAATAACCAGTTTAAAGGGCTGCTTTTATGGTGGTCACAATTACAGTGGAGAGCAATTAACTCTGAGCTCTTAATTTGTAGTATGTTTGGAAGGAATAGGGAGTTGTCACTTTGTTGCTTCTGTGTATGTGTGAATGAGAGTGAACACACTGTGTGAAAACTGCTATCAAGAGTATCGGCTACAGGACGGGAGGGGGATTGAGACTGCAAGAAGGTCCAGCAGGAGGACAGAAGAGACGTGGACACATGCTGGCAAAGAAAGTTCAGCCTGCAGTTGATTAGATTAATTCACAGCACACGCGCCATACGCACACAGCATCCGCCATAACAAAAGCCACAGCAGCCTCACTCAAAGGTCAGGCAGCTCATGTCAATATAATGACCTCAAGGGCCTCTGAGGCAACACACAAGTGAGCTCTTTAAGGACCAAACTAAATCAAAGTGATATTAGATAAGGGTAAATATTCTGGGGGATGATGACTTTCTTGAGATATGGGCTTTTTTTCTACCCCCCCCCCCAAAAAAATAGACCCAACTATGGCTTGAGCTAGTTAACTATCTGCCCTGCACATCAGATGGTGCAGAAACATTTTCAGGGTTAAGATGTTAGGGATGCTTGAGAATACAGCAGAAAGCACACTAGCAAACTAGTCACTCTACTAACTACTAAAGTGCACAAAGTTAGTCAACTCTTTACACAAACACCTCTGGTGCCTCTATACAGAAATACAAAAATCAAGCACCTTTCCGTCTGTAGCTCTGAGCCTCAGTTTGAGAACTCAGAAGGGGCATTTTAAAGCTTTGGGCACCGTCACCTGCTGGGGATGATTAGTGAAAGAAAACAAAATAAAAAGCAGAACGAATGACCGGGATTAAAATAAGCTTAAAGAGTGCGAGTCACAGGTAGTGAGACATTGTTATGAAACGATGCATTTGCATTTTGAGGCCAGGGAAGACTAAAGGGCTACTCTAAAATGGATCTGAGCCTGTAAGTAGCTGCCTCCCCCCTGTCATTCTGAAAAACGTAACAAAAAAATAATAATAAAGCGCAAAGCATGCTAACCTACTGCCATGCTTACTCTTGCCAGTTATAAGAACACCTATGCAAGCCTTGCATTTCTGAGACTCTATTAAGCTTTTGCTTTTTTAAAAAAAACAAAGGCACTTACATGCAAAGCTGATAGCAGATTCAATATACAGGTAATGGGGTTCATAAGCAATGTTAGCTACTATAATTAGGGCAAATAGTGATATACAGTGCAAGTCTACCACACATATACACACATTTGATTCCACTTCCTGGGCAATCATCCCCCATAGGATCAACTGAGGGGAAGCAGGAAAAGATGAGAAGGGTCAGAGGTCAGCACCAGTAGAATAGGAGGAAAAGGTTACAGATGTTTTTTATGTTTGCTTTTTCTTTTTTTTTTTGCTGGATAAACAATAACAAAGCTGAGAAGAAACGTCATGACATGTTTTGCTAAGTGCTATGCCATTAGGCGTGATCTATGCAGGCATTAGCAAGTAGTCAGGTTATTCATCACTTCGACTATTAGAAGTCATTAATGGGTATATTATGTATCTAATTGACAAGGCTATGAGCCATTACTCCTGCATATAGCAAATGATATTTTAGTGCAGTTTTGAGCGACTTCATGTGTTGTCAGACACAATCAGTCAAACACATACAACCTTAAATATACTACATATTTGATGTTCTATATATGACTGCACTGAGGCATAATAAACCAGTATTGAGGTAAACGTGTTAAAAGCTGCTTCATTCTTTGTTTTTAGTGATGTACCAGCCACAAGTACAAGCACTGAGATGAAAAAGTTAGATGGCTGAGAGCAACGAGACGGTAATGAAGATAGAAGACGTTGCCAGTTTGTGGTGGGCCCTGACAGAGAAGGTCGCTGGCTGCAGATACGACCAGCTGAGACAGCATAAAACTCACTGTCCAGAATGTCTCCCAGGCCCTGGGCACGGAGCAGTTCCTTCAGCCGGGCCACTTCATCCTTCAGTTCGCGCACCAGCTTATTGTTGGGATCCTCATTGATGACAGCATTGCATTTGATGTTCTTGGCGCGGTCAGCATAGCTAAAAACCATAATAAAACAAATCATTTAAAGTGCAATTCAAACAATCACAATCACAGTCTTTCTCCAGGACAGAAAGCTTACCGCAGAGTGCTGAGGGTTTCATCGTAGTTTATGTCTGCAGGACTGAGGGCAGCTACCATGGCTGTTCTGGAGTTCCCACCTGATAAAAGATCAGTAGAGATGTCAGATAAGCATTGAGGACCGAACATGACCAAAAGCACTTATGATGTCTATGAAAATACAACATTTTTGAAATACATTTTTTGTGTAATCAAGAGCTTCATTAGACTAAATCTAAGATACACTGCACACTTTTTTTTGACACGTCTGGACCAAGGAGGTGAGTGACTAGTTGGTCTGCTGCTGACTATGCTCTTCTTAAACTGCCTGAGTTCAATGTAGACTATTTCAAGTCTTCTTTTTTTTTATCCTGACTGCATATTCCATTATGCAAATGGCTCAATCTCTCTGGCTGTCTACAAATACGGATTTTCATACGTAGTTTACTGGCAAACCACTATTGTCACATAGTAACGTCAATTAATCAAGTGATACTAATGTTCATACCGAGGTTCTCCCTCAACAGCCATGTCAGAACAGAGTCCCTGTATGGGATGAAATCACTCTTCTTCTTCTTCTTGCTCTGCGGTAAGCAAAAAAAAAAAAAAATATGAGTAAAAAATGAGCTGATGTAATGATGTACAAATTATGGAAGCCGCTGGAGGCTGTATAATATTATGTTGTAAGAGCCTTATGTGTAATGGTCAACATGTCAGGTAAAATGAGGAGAGAGTTAATTTGACATGTGTTTGCTCTTGTGCAGGGATTTGGGTTTAAGGTTTAAAGTGATAAAACTGATAACAGCTAAATATCTGCAACTTCATCACTGCACATGACCAAAGGCTGTCAAATCTGTCTCATGGGATGAATGACAGGTTAGTGGTTTAGCTGTCAAAGGGTTTACCTTGCTGGTACAATTATCCTGTGCAAGTAAGCATTACAAGGACAAGAGAAGAGAGAACAGAAGGGCAGACATTACAGCATGCCAGGCTACAAACATGAATTCCATTTGAAGGTAGGGTCAAGTTGTAGAGGGTAAGAGAACGGCTGCAAAGAAGGAGAAGGAGAGAAATAAAGGAAATAAAATCAAGTGTAAGACTCACCACTTCAGCCAAGGCAGAGATAACCTTTCCTAACGTGGTGAGAGACTTGTTGATGTTTGCTCCCTCCTGCAAGCACAGACAAAAAAACAAAACAAAAACAGAATAAAATTACACAGATTTCCAGGTTATACAAGCCAATTTTTTAATGTGATTCCAAGGTGTTTGGGAAGATCGGAGTCTTACCTTTAGCCTGGTACCTTTAGCTCCAGTTGAATCTGCTCGCTCACTGCCTGCCAAGTCTACCAGACTAATTTTACTGACCTAAAGGGAGGGAGTAAATGCATTAGATGCATCAGGCCTATAATAATGCGCATTCAATAGGGTGGGTAGAAAAAATAAATAAATAAAAAAAAATACAGCCCTTATCTTCACCAATGCCAAATCTAAATTTCTTCATAATGGTGACCACATTAAAAAAAGAAAAAAGAAAAAGAAAAAAAAAGATAGAGGAGCACAGTGACAGCGACAAAGCACGCACTATAAAACTTGACCAGCTCTGGCGAGGTGAAGAAATAGCTCTGTCAGTGTAATCTATTACAAAAGATCTGTTCCATTACTGCAACAGAAAGAGCACTGCTGGAGGTATGATGTAAAAAATGAAAGCTCCACTTTCACTTTATAGTTTTTATGTCAAGGAAAACATATGCCTGGTGCTCCCGAGCCAAGCAGCAGATTCACACAAATCACATTAGAAAATAATTTATAAAGGAAATCAATTCTAAATGCAAAACTTTTTTTTAAGCAACAGAGACAACAACAATCCCAAAAAGGAGGATTTTACTGAAACAAAGTCCAGTTTAATGGCTTAAATCCCACCATAAAAATCTGCAGAATGAATTGTTGAACACATTCAAAGCATTTGGGGGCATTCCTGTCAAGTGAGATGGAGCAAGGGTGTAAAATCTAACAGAGTGGCCACATACAATAGGCATTGTTTACAGTAACACAGCGGTCTTTGTTCCTCCACAGTCTGAGGAAATGCTAAAAGTCAAATCTAAAATGGCTCTCTCTTTTTTTTCCTGCCTCCAGTGACCACTGACTTGAGGAGACTAAAGGGTACATCTTAGCTGGAATCAAAGAAATAAAACAGCATAAAAAAATTCACCTCTAACGAACTTTAAGTGTATTTGAGTGTGAATGTTTTACAGACTAATTATAAACAAAGAGGGTGGCTGTTTTCCTGCTCTGACCTTTTCTGTGGAGAGGTCCGTCTCGCTGTCGTGTTTCCTCTGAGTGAAGACAATGGTGAAAACAGCATGGGACCTGCTGCTGGTCTCATTCATGTTGGTGGCAGCCACAGTTCTGCAGGTTAGCACATATGGGCACAGTTAGGAAATAAACAGTATCATTTCTGAGCACCTTAATAACCACACAATATTCTTTTAAAGGAAAATTAATTCCTAATTCTTAGTCTTGGCTATTACTAGCGCTATCATCAGTGGGTTTTACACCTATTAGAGTGAAGTAAGTCTAAAGGATTACTTTGTGCGGTGGAGGTGGATAATAACGCGAGGACGCCAAACACAAATACATGAGGAGTGCTCAGAGGGATAGTCACAGGGGAGATATGGGCTTTACACGGCATGTTCTAGAAATAAGCCTTCTGAGTCAGCACAGTGAGATTATGGCAGGGTTCACTCCTCCTCACACGAGCCCTCGTGCACGCGCACATTTCATTGAAAAATACTCATTACATGCCAGGTCAAGCTTGACATGCGGTTATATTAAAAAAAAAAAAAAATTAAGGAGGTAGCACAGTGAAGGTCGAGCTGTCTTGCTGTTTAACAATTCATTTCCTGATTCAAAGCTAATTTTTATCTTTTATCGACCTGACTGACCGTTGATTATCAGATCACCACAGCTGTCGCCACAACTTTAGCCCCTCCTGCTCCTTCCTGTGATCTCAGCATGATCTCAGGGCTTAGCTCACCTGGCCTTGTTGCCTGCATCCATCAGATCAGCGATGTCTGTGTAGGAGGTGACAGCTAGCTTGGACAGATCCTCTACATAGGGACCCAACAGCGGGTGTTCTCGGACTCGTAGGTTCCCTTTGTTCTTGGGGTTGAGCAAATCTCGGACGCGTTCGCAGTAGATCTCCATGTAACTGACCTGGAAACAATTTCAGAAGAACAGAGAATAATTTCAGGTGCCCCAGGTTGAATATATTAAGCTAATATTATGCAGCTCTGCACAAAGAATATATATTAATGTTACTATTAATATATATATAAGCGGAAGTATTTGCATGGATATATTAAGGTAAGCAAACATAAGAACATAAGGTATACTTTATTTATCCCAAATTTGGGAAATTATCCAGACCACAATCACACCTCAACTTCACACTTTTGTTTTCCCAATTTGACTGGCAGAGATTTGCAAAGAAAACCATGCAGTACGTGACTGATGTCTGGGAAATGTTCAGGAAAGAGCAGCGAACACAAAAAGTTGGGGGCAGAGGTGAGCCATGAGGACTACAGATACCAAAGCAGAATGAGACTCACCTCTACTGAGTAGGAGAGCTCCTCTTTGTTGCCGTCCTCATTGATCTTCTCAAACAGATCTTCACACAGCTGAGTGGCAAAGAAAAAAAACACATTTTAGTTCAAATGACGGCATGAGAGATATAAAATGGGTGATAAATAGGCGTGAGATCTGTGGGCTTCTTATAAAGCAAACATTTAAATAGTTATAGCCTGAAAACCTCGTCCAAAGGGTAGAATGAATCTAAAATTGTAAACTTTGGCCAAATGTCATTCATTTTCCATACCGCTGTAAATTGCTTTCAGTGTTGTTGCAGTTTAAAGGACAAGTTGTTTCAGTTCTTCTATTTTAGACTGTTTTAATGTTCTGAAAGGTGGATTTAGAAACTTTTCGTCCATTAGATCTGACAATCTGATCAAAGGAGGGGAAAGAGCCAGATCAAACCTTTGGGGAAGGACACCTTTGTCACTACATACATTATTTAATGTATAAAAAAAATCTGTTATCCACATATTTTTCAGGCTTTTCATTATATACAAGGTACTACATGTAATATTTCCAGAGCTCTGATGGTCTAAGATGTGTACAGAATTATGACAACAATAATTAGTAGATTAAATGGACTCAGCAGTTTGTGAGTTGTACTATACATTCAAGGCTCTAAATGAGCAGGAATAGTAAACAGACTGCAAGACAAGGGATTGCATTATTTGTCTTAGTCTCTGCAGTGCAGTGAATAGTGAATGAGGTTTTGTTGAACAAACCATGGGAATGATTCCTTCCTGCCCCTCCTCCTGCTTGCCCATCATGGTGTAGGATTTGCCAGCTCCTGTCTGGCCATAAGCGAAGATGCAGACGTTATAACCCTCAAAAGCATGCTGCAGCATTTCCTTTCCAATGTCATTGTAAACAAGGTTCTGTGAGGCAAAGCAGGGGTCATCGGGCTGCAATAGAAAGAGAAAAATATATTTAAATATACGTATGATATTTGCATATTTTCTTTGCTTTTAGTGATTAGAGTTAAAACTCACAGAGGTATGAGACCAGTAGGAGTAATCAAAACTGAAGGTCTTTGCTGGTTCCTTTGGGGCTTTGGGGTTGAGGATAGCTGTGGAGGAGGAACAAAATTAGTAATGTGGTTGATATTTTCTAGATTGAAAGTTGAAGTGACAAAAACTACTCGCATGTTCTGTTATTTTAAAAAGCTACCTTTAGTTAGTTTGTGATATGTCTTCTACAGAATTCTTTACATATATATATTCTGATCCTGGCTGGCAAATAGCAGCTACCTCAGGTTCCTGTTCCTCAATTAGAGAGATATTTCTGGCAATGCAAGTCACATGAAACAGTGGCAGACTACGAGATGCTGGCTTCTTCTTTTTTTTTGTTTTTTTTTTGAGAACTGCAACTGTTGCGGCAAGTTCTGCCACATATGCTTTATCTTTAACCAGTGTTTTAATCATCATCATTTAGATTGACATCATTACAAAGTGACAATCAAAAGCAGAGTTTGAATGAAAAACACAGCCTGCTTCAATCACACCACTTCACCTGCTCTCGCCGAACACTACTCAGCCATTCCCCGTCGCCACATGGACAGTTTTTAATGAACAGAAATCTGCTGCCATGTCTGGCATGTCACACTCCTCAACCATGCTGGTTGGTACTGCTGGTGACAAGTGCGCTAGCTTTCACACTGGATATGTGACAGGCAGAAAGCGGGATGTTAATTTACTATAAGATAACCACAGAAATCACTCCTCTTAGACAAACTAAACTTTAGGGATTAAAGTTGTTTTGTGCCATGGCTAATGCACGAGACTTTGCTCAGGCCAGGCAGACAAATGCATACCACCACCTTTAGAAGTGAGGGGGAAGTGGGAGAGGAAGGAGTGAGAAAGAGGCTAGTGAAAGAAGGGTTTGGAGAGACTAAAATAATGTGAGTGCTCAAGGCCCTAGCAACAGTCCAAACAGATCAACAACAGAAACCGAAGCAGGACAAAAGGAAAAAAACTATCTGTGTCTTAGTAAGAATGCTACAGTCTGTGAGCGTAAGTATTTAGAACATTTTCAATCTTTCCAGGGAAGTCTGCAGTACCAGTCACAAAGGAATAATTAGCGTTGTGTGTTGCCCTGTGCTAATGGGCAAATTAAAGCCAGGTTTGGCTCCTCAACATGACGGTGCTTGAGAGGCTTTTGCATCAAGATGTCGCCAGCAGAGTGCCTTATGTGCTCAGAGGATTTCAGCGTGCTTATCAATAATGCAAGAGATCTGGAGAGACAGGGATAGCATATCGCCCTCCATGGGTCACAGGCTGACAGAAAAGCACAGCATGTCCTCAGAAACCTGAACACTAACTGCTTCATGCTAAATCTATGATGATTAAAGCAGCAGCTATTTCACTGAAACTCATATAGATTCATGCAAAAATAATCCATTTGCCTGTGCACTCTACAATCTTTGAACAGGTTAAGGTGTGCAGGCGGAGTAGCAGCTTCCATATTGGGCACTGGAAGAGGATACAGCGAGACAGGCGGCTAAATAAATCCCAATTTCAACTTTGACCTGCCTCCAAAGGGAAATTGGAGACTGGGGATGAAGAAATGAAGGGGGATTTAGATTACCAGTGCCCTTATTCACCTTTCCTGGAACAATCTACAGTGGCTATTAATGAGAAAGCAGCCTAAGCTCTGATTCAGTGTCAATGAGGCAACTAAGCATTAAAAACAGAAACATGATGAGACAGTTCCACATGTGGGGGCATTTAGACAGCGATATTCCTATTATAGCACAGAAGTCTGATGGTGACAAACTCTACCATACAGGGAATCAGCATTAAACAAGCTTTTTAATCTTTGACTCTCTCAATCTTCCCAAGTTCAATCTTGGACAAGACACTACATGGTAGCAACTACTAGGAGATTCATCAGCTCCTTAATGTGAATCATGCTCATGTAGTATAATTATCTCATTCAATAGCCCACAACATTGCTCCCAGAAAGGAGGGCTGGTTCATCCATGTGGTGTCATCAGTGTGTCATAAGAGTGGGTCTCTTCTGTAAGAGCCTGTAAAGGTGTTCTGAGGTCAAGACACCCACACCTTCAAAAATGGGGCTCTAACTAGTGCTGCATCTGCACATAAAGGACACCAATGGCAACGGTTACATATTCACAGTCTAGCTTTTATTTACATATTGTGTTGAAAGAAGTAAGAAAACACACTAGTCTAATATTTGTTCATGATATTGGTTCGATACAGACTGAAATAGCTGGGTTGGGTGTCTGTGGTACTGTGACAACAGGGAGCCGTCTATTTTATTCAAATATAAGTTATTCTGTGTTTGGTTTGCTGTGCTGTGTGTGACCTGGGGTGCACTAGTTCCTAGAAAGAGAGCTTACACAGCATGGAGGAAGCTAACAGCAAACTATTAGGAGTTCTCAAGATATTTCATGCTTGCTACGCCAACAAATTTGATTTGTTTTTGGGGGGTTTGTTGCTTTGCAGCAGTTTGTGAATTTATGTTAGCAAATGGTGTTAAGTAGGAAGCTTTGTACTGTTTGGCATTTTCAAAAAAAGCTGATAAAAAGCTAACTTGTCAGTATCCAAATTAATTTAGGTAACTACCATGTCCAATTTTTAAATGTTTAAATATCACTAATACAAAAAGACAAAATGGTCACTGAGATTTTACATTTCAGCTAAATGTATTAATATTACTGGCAACTGAAACAGCTGTGAATCCTTCTTACTCATGGTTCTGATGATGCGAAAATTATTAGTTGCTCTTCAAAAGCACCATCATAACAACAGAGATTAATTTGTTACAGACAAATTAGATAAAGAAAAATAACAATTCTGATACTTCTGCTAGCTAGCCAGGTAGCACTGGAGTCTATTAACAGCCGGGAGGCTCCTGCGCTACATTCAAGAACAGCTAAGACAGATGGAGAAACAAGAACAAATCCAGAGGTGCACCGAAATAAGCTGTGCCCATTGTTTAGAAGATTTCCTGTTTAAAATAGACTTGTTTTGTTCTGTTTTGTTTTGTTTGTGCGTCTTCTTTGTGTGCTCACATTTCAGGCTGTTCCTCTGCACACAGTGTAGTGGCATGCTGCAATACCGAGAACTAAAAAAATCTGTTTTGTTCAAATTGGTTGAGTGTGTGAATGAATAAAGCCGAGTCCGATTGTGAGGGTACAGGGAACCAAGAGAGACAAAGATCAGTGCTACTCAAGGATAACAGGTATTTTGCCACAAAGATTTAAGGATCAAATTAATAAATCCAAATTGAGCTTTATTGGTTGTATTTTTAAGTTAGACTTCTCTGCTCTGGACACATTAACACTAACAATAGCACATATCCCAATTTTTTTTTGAAAATTAAGTGGAAATTAAAAAGTGGCATTATGTCTAACTGAAAAGCATAACAGGAAACCTTTTAAGGACTGAATGACTTTATATCCTGTGACAATTAGTTTTGGTTTTTGTTAACCGAATGGAAGTGTGGACTGCAAATCATTCTGGTTACGTGATTTTATTTTCTTTCTCATTATTATAATGACTAGCACAAACGCAGGCCTGTGGGTCTAGTTTGCTTCGCTCAGGTATAAAAACACAGACATGTGTGTAATTTTATCGTGCCATTCTTTTTATGTTCATTATCACGGCGTACATTAAGAAACTTGCTGTTCATAAACACCAAGCAAATTAATTTTTAAAAAATGTATTGTTCTATTTCTTTGCAGACTACTTGTTAACCGTTTAAGACAAGGTAATCAGCTACAGGCACTATTAGTTACAGTTTGTTGAAAATGTATGCATATCTGTAAACAAGAACACATTCCAGTGATCCCAAAGTGCCTCTGTACTAAAAGAAATAACAACGAACACATATATGTAATGTAGACATAATGGCCCATTTGTTTTGAGATCACCTACTATACATAATATAAATAAAATTTATAATAATCTGAGTCTTAAAAATAAAATAATCCCCAAAAACTATATAGATGTAGTTGTGCTTTAATCCAATCATAAAACGTCCAGTAGCAAAAACTTTCCATGCCTGAATATTCTACATATTCTTTTCATACCACAATTCTGTGTTAATTTTTTTTCCAAAAAATAAAGGCAGTTCTTAAATTGTTCATGTGTGGATTTATCATTCTCACCTTTCTCCTCACAATCAGGAGTACAACCTATACATTTAACATCAGTATTTGATTGATATCTGCAATCAATCAGGATGTGACTGTGGAAAAATACGCAAAGTCGTGGTACTTGTATCTACCAGGAGTAGAAAGGTTGGGCTGGTGTGTCACTACTTGTTCACATGCATGTGTCAAATTGTTACATTGGACGGGCAGAATGTTGAGAGTTTTATCCTCACCATCTGATATGCAGTCAATCACAAAACAGTGCCCTTGCACTCTAGCATGACATGCCTACACCTGCACCTACACATCCCATAAAGCACATGAACAGGGATTCACACTTAGTAAAAGTCATGAATCCTGAAATAAATAATACTTATAGTATTCCCACTTAATATTCAGCTACAGTCACATCCTGAACTTGAAATGGCAAACGCATCCTGCTGCCTCATAAGCAACGTCATCATTCCGTCTTTCTCATCCATGGCAACAGGTATAGGACCAGATTCTGGTTGCCATAACAACTCAAACTTGGCACAGACGGGGAGGATGCAGCACATCGCGTCCTCTTTTCTCTCGTCTCAAGCGTTCACCGTTATTGCCCTCACAAACTATTTAGACATTCTTAAAATTCAAGTTTATGGATAATTACAGTCATTTATCAAACACTGATTTCCAAGTTTAAATCCTTTGCACATCTTAACAACCAACATGCAGCCAGCACTGGAGACATTAAGCCACTTATAATGTCAGGCCTAATAAGCAACGTGAGAAGCAACCTAAACTGTGCAAAGACATAACATGTCATAAAATGAAAAAAATATAAGAAAATGAGTGTAGTAATGACAGTTCATCATTTAGATGCACTGAAACAGAAGGAATACACTGGCTGACTGTGTGTACCAGGAAATACTGGGGCACACGGTGAGAGATGTAGCACTGTTTATCATCCCGCCGTTGGTAAGCACTAAACATCCATTACATTAACAGATGACATGCAAATCTACACATTTGAGGTACTCAGTCAAAATTCTCTCAAGACTGTGAAATGTAGACAAACAAAAGCTATTGGGTGGCACATTCAACTGTTTGCTCTTCCGAAATGCTGCAGCTTTACATTTTCAGCTCCTAGGAATTTAGGATTGATAGGATGCAAGCCCTCCACTTCAAGTCAGGGTGAACAGCAGTTAACTAACCACATCCTGACATCAACCTCAGCTGGTTGTTGCCAGCAGACATTTTGTGCTACAGTGCTCAATATGGGGCCTATAATCCAACCAGGAAAGAAAAAAAAAAAACCCTCAGTAATTAGGTTGTTAGGAGGTCTCCAAGCACCAGATGGAGACTAAAAGCTAGCCCTTTTCACCTGACGCGAACAGCCAGAGTCTAAAATGGCTAAACAAAATCGACCTCTCTCTCTTCCAGTAACCCACTAAGGATACGCCGACTGCTAAGTGAAGCTGATCGATGACTATCTGGGATCACAGGCAGGGGGTGAAGACATTAGGGTGAATGCATATGGAAACTTTGAAAGAGAAACAAATGGGTGAAGTTAAAGGATCCCAGAGAAATAATATCTGTGCACAGCTGGAATGGCAACACGTGCTTCTTTGAACAAGACAGGAATTTTAATAGCGTCCCTGGGGTCTCTGTGTGCATATGCAAGAGCATCTGTGTGATGTTCACTTCTGAATAATATCACGTCAAACATTTAATTCAAAAATTTACTCACAAGAGTACAGACTGCTCTTTTCCACTAAATAAAAATGTTGGTTACACCACTTGAACCAAAACCATGTGCACTTAACTACTAATTAAATAATCTCATGACATGTAACTGCACAGGCAAATTACTGTTAGTGATAGAAAATCCATTTGTAATAGCAGCTGAGAGAAACATTTAAAGTTCAGTGTACAGTATTAGCGCCCAGCTTCTTACTTATTATTAAATATTGAAGGCCAAAGTAATCATTATTTTTAAATGGATTGCAGTTCACCATCACTGCATGTTTTTATTTCTAGAGATTACATCTAGGTGTCCAAAACAATAATGGAACCTCACCAAAACAAACCCCATGTCAGAAAATAATTTTCTGCTTTGGTAGAGCTCTGGGTCTGGAATGATTTTCTTCTCTGCTAGTTAATATGTAATATACAAGATGGAAGCAAGTCAATTAAAAATTGTTGTTGTTCCAATAATGGAATTTCTCCCAATAACATAATCTGATAATATGGATCATGGTGCTGATTAGAAATGCCACTTAAAACCTAATCTCTGTCTCCCTCTCCCCCTCTGCCATCCACATAAAAAACAACACCCCCCCCCCAAGAAACACCCTGCATTGGTGTTAAAAGCCAGAGACACAGAGAGGGTAAACTAAAACATTACAGTTTTCCCTGTGAGTGCAGCAAAGTCTGACAGTGAAACTGCTGCATCCTCTACATCCACAGCTGGTACGTTTTACACAGATGCAGCCAGCACTGAATTCAGATCAGAGGAACTTTATTGATCCCAGAGGAAAACTGAGTTGTCATAGCAACATACATACAACACACAGTTTAGGTTTTTGGGGGTTTTTTTTGCATCATTCCTAGTGAGCTCTGCTATCGCTTCCTTCCCTGTTCCAGTCCACTTTTCAATCAATCAACATTTGATCAATGCAAAGCATCACACGTTACTCGACGCGCTGCACGGAAGCATGTTAGCGTTGGCTGAAAACTCGCCTTCACAGGCGAATACATACACAAACGGACGAAATGGCAAATCCACAAATTAAGCTGCACGCACACTGGAAGACATTCATTTGCCATACATAACTTTGAAGCTGACGGCTGGTCGCTCGCACACAAGCTCTGGTTGCCTAGGTGACCCTCTATTGTACTACCAGGTCATATGTCAATTAGAGGTAATCTTCGCTCTCATTGGTAGTTGCTTCAGTCGCTTACCGGGAATTTGAGAAAACTTTGACCTGGGTCTGGCCTACTTCCCATTGCCTGCAGTTATGACACCTGAAGTCGCAGAGTATCATTCATTTTCTATACAGAAGACTTGAGGGAAAAGGTAAGTATATTCACTTAAAATATTAAATCTCCATTTAAGGTCACCGTTGTCAAGTGACATTCATCGTGTGATTCTTGCAGTATGGATAAGAATCACAGCTTTTTCATGGCTACAACACAATTATTCCTTTTGGTAAAAAGTGTGAGGTATTGTATGAGAAATAGAAAATGTTGTGAACACTTATTTCAAACCCCAAACTACAGCCTCCCACCTGTGTCAGTTTGTGGATGAATGGTGAAGCAAAACAGCTGTCAAAATGAACCAACAATGTGAGCAGTGCCACAGTAATGCTAATATAGCTGTTCACTGTCAAGTAGCAAGACTCAAATCTGGATGAGGTACATGCTGAGTTGGCCACAGAAATTCTCTGCGTGTTGCATCCAGTGTATTTAGGAGAGTGCTCGGTTACCAGGGCTGCGGCACAGGTGACAGAGTTGTCGCTGGATGCGGCTTAAAGCTGAGGGCTAAAAGTAGTGTCTGAGCACTGCAGCGTACATTTGCCAAACAGCTGAGCTTGTCGCAGCCACAACACAGCACATACAACATCTCCAAAACAGAAACTTACACCTTGATTACCCCCCTTGGATACAGTGACGTTCATGTAAGGTCAGGGTGGGTTGCCAGGTGGCCTTTAATTAAAACAATATCGACACAGCAAATCAATATGCCTCTGTTAAATACTTCTACCAGAGAAAAAAAAAAATACTGTAACTTTCCAAGCAGCAAGCTGAGTTTTTCTTACCAGGAGACATGACCCTATAAAACAATCAATATCACGGTCACTGACTCAGATGAACTACAACAATCTTTCTATTCATGAAAGAATCAGGCATTTTCATTTGATCAGATGAGTGTACTTCAGAGGTACTGCTGGAACTTTAAAGGAAGGCACTAACAGCATCTCAGCTTCTACTCAGAAGGCCGATCACGTCATTCTTCTACTGGGTGAGAGGAGAGAGGAAAAAAGGCACAGGAAGACACTTGAACAAAGCACTGAATGCAGGGTATTGCATGCAGGGTTAGAGCCTGCAAAACACATTAGGTAATCTGTTATGACAAGGCTCTATGCGCCGAGTCCCCTCTGTGACAATGACCCTTTTCACACTGCCCTACCCCCCTCTCTTTTTTTAGGGAAGAAAAAGCATTCAGAAAAATATATACTCTCAGTGTTTTCATTGGAAAGTGACTGAAGTTAGCTTAAAAGCACATGTAAAACAACAGCGCTCCATTCAAAAGCAAGCTTTATTTAACTGATGCTCTGAAAAAGTCAAGCTTCAAATGCATTCAATACATGTGCCTAGGTTATCTGAGGAAATATGGTCTGAGCAGGAAATCAGTGTTTGCATGTAGTGCAAAAAAAGCCCCTGTTTACTTTCTGTTTCTGAGCTATCACATATAAATCCCACCACCTACCAACTTAAGAGGATTTCTTTAAAGCATTTTGAGTGATAGCAGAGAGAAAAGAGAGGCAGTGTAGTAGGAGTTGCTTTTTTCCCTTAATATGCATATATGTATGTGGTAACAGGCTTTCTCTTAATTCCTCGCCCCAATTTAGGATACTGGGTTTCTTGTTAGCATGGTAAGAAATAAAAAAAAATCGCTGAAAATCTTGAATCAATACATTTTTAACAAAAAAGCCCCACATGCGTAACCTGATTATAGGTGGAGTTGCCTGTTTAGCTAGAAAGCAGTGGTCCTGGCCGGCCCATGTGCCAGCTGTTCCAGCTCTGACGACTGTCTATTTATACAGCAGCAGATGGCAGTTAGTGCCTAGCATGCCGACAGACTGTCAGTGACAGGAAGGAATGGACAGATTTCAGCCGCCCAACCTTTCCGCTGAACTTGTAGCCAAACCATACATTGCTCCGAGCCCACAGACACTGATAGCTGGCGAGGGCTCCAACTACCTCTTGATATTAGCAGCTTATGTGGACTCACTGAGTCCAGGATAACAGAGACTAAAGAGAGGCTTCTAGAAGCCACCAGACAGAGAAAACATGCAAGGCCAGCAGGACTCCATTCAGGAGCTAAACAAACACAGAACTACAACAAAGAGAGAGGGATGCCAGGCAGCCTCACAGGTGGTGGCATGCAGGGTTAAATGAAATCAATGCTGAAATAAGACTAAATTCTTTCTTTTTTTTTTATATTTAAAAAAAAAAAAAAAAAAAAAAAAAAGAGTTTCAATTCTAATTACCTACCTAAACTCTGTATGTCAACCTAAACTCTGGGAACATACTCCAGGACCTTTAATGAGCTTTTTTCAGCCATTTTCACAGCTTCAAGAGGCACTGCTTTCCCAAGAATTATATTCTCCTTGGTGCAGGTGCTGCCTCAAAGGTCAAAGGTCTTTCCCATGACAACCTGTGCCGAGAAGAAGTTCAGCACGTCCAGCTCAGCTTTAAGAGTCTGGTATATTCCGATTTAAAAATAGCACTTACTTTTACAGCACTGAATATTTCCTGCATTAACCTTGGCACAATAAGCCTGTGGAGCTGCACGTGCTCAACTAAAAAAAAAATAGGAACTGAAAAGCTTTACAGAGAAAGCAGTTCCTCTAAAGTTTAAATCTTTAGAAAATTTGGTTGCACATTACAGAACAAGATTTTAATGTCAACTCAACTGAGGTGATCAACATTGCAGTGATTAACTAATAACATTTACACACAGATGATGCTATAAAACATGAAATTACAGCTGAAAAAGTCATAAAAATGACAAGAAGAGCAAAAAAAAAAGAGAGGGGCTGATTCAACTCCAGTAACCTATGACTTTAACATGAGTGCAGTCGCCTCAGCTTTCCAGACATCCGCCTTTACTGCCATCAGAAACAATAAATCCTGGAGAAAGGAAAGTTTCTTTGACAAGTATAAATGAATGGATCTGCAGTGCAGCATTACTTGTTTTTATATCTAAATCATGACAGAGCAACATCTGAAGTCCGTCTAAAAACAGTAGGGATGCAATGGTTTAAGCAGCCAATATTCAGCTTGTGGAGCCACGCAACATGACATTTACTGATGTCAGTAGGCAGTGTTTATATATTCTCACATCAGTTTTGGGGTCCCTGAATCCAGTTCCAGAAATCTGCATATTTGAATTTGTGCTTAAAAAAAAGGGGGGGGGGGGAATACATAAAAAAAAAAAATCAAAGACAAAAGGAAAAAGAAAAAATTCAGTGCAGAAATCCTCAATCAGAGCATCTCTTCAGTGTTCAGATTATCATATGGCCCAAGAACAGTGGGAACAACGTGGAGACCGAGCTGTGCAGACACGGGGAAGACAGCACTGCTCACAACAAGCTCCTATTTTACAGAGCAGTGACCTGGATTTCCTTAACTAGCCTCTACTCTGCAACACAAGTCTCACTTTAAATGTTCCCTGGCTTTCTGTACGCATTGTGACATGCGCATGGATCGGTGAAAACCTCACATTTCTTTTCCTTTGGTGTCCATCTTTCAAAAAAACAAACATTCAGGTTAAGCAAAGATTGATGCTTCATGTTAACATTAGATGAGTGAACCTTTCACAGAACAGTTTCTCTGCAGAGAACAAAAGTGATGTGTGAAAGTGTGTGTGCTGCATGCATATGCATCCATGAGTGGGTGTACACTCCAATGATCTTCATTAGCTTCCCAGCAAAGGAGTCCGGTACCTGACCTAGTCATGGGTCAGCTGTCCCGCCTGATTAATTAAGGTTTCAAAAATATTACACTGCCAACCCCTCCACTCTGGATGCATGAATAATACACAGTGAGCATGATGCCCACCAACAAGCTACTCGTGCTCAGACTGTAAAGCTCCCCGGTCTGCCTCTGAATTCAGCCCCAGACTGTGGGAGGAAACCAAACAACAGTCTGTGTCGGTGAGGGCAAAAAACTTAAAAACACATTCACTTTCTTGAATGTGGGAAAGTCCGACTATTTCAGTCAACTTAAGCACTGAACCAAAGAGCAGGGATGAGGAGCAAGCCAAGAAGTGACGGAACATGATAACAAACATGCCATTATCTTGGCTTTTTTTTTTTTTTTTTGCTGCCAGTCAGAGATGAATGGTGTTGGATGCAGGCTGTTGGGAACGCAAAGACATTTAAAGAAATACGTGCTGGTTATGTCATGTGCAGGTAATCAAACGAAAGCACAAAAGCATCATGCTGTACTCTGAACCCTGCATGTGCTGATTATCCTGTGCAGAAGTTTAATGTTTGCATTCTTCTTAGCCATCATGAGGAAGACGAGCAAAGTGATAAAGAAATATTTTCAGTGCTAAGAAAAACAAGGAGAGTCAGAAACAACTGAACCAGCCTAAATACAGAGATCTCTCAATTTCTACTCATTTCTGTTTGCATTTTGTATTTTAAATAATGAAGTGAAAATGCAAACAGGCTTCCAATTAGAACTAATGGATGTAAAAAATAATGGCACCGTCTCCCTTCACTGGTAGCTAAGCTACAAACATGCACGGTCAGCCTCAATCATAATTATGACCAAAACCTCACGATGTATCGCTATGTGATGCCGCCTCACGCTGTCCTACACGTGAAGTGTGCTCGTGCACAACTTTCACTGTCTATCTGCTGCGGCTGCGTTTGCACACCCCCTCCCCCCTACCAGCTCCTCTAATATCCCACTTTTTTCTGCAAAAGGCTCACTCACTTCTGATCTCCATCGCAGGCTGAAAAGCTAAAAACAATGAGGTAGATAGAATTTAACCAATGGGATGCATGGAAAAAAACATAACCATAAGATGAGTACAGAATGAGTTTGGCAAATTTCTAGCTAGTGTGCTATGTGAGACAAATAAACCTCGTGAGATCAGGAGGTATGCTGCTTTTCCAGATGTACTGCTTTATGGCATTGGTAATACCTACGCTTAAAGACATCTGGAGCTGATCCTCAAGCCCTCAAGTTACGACCGAGGATCACGTCATCCAACTATGACATTTGCTGCAATGTTTAATTTCTGGTGTTTGCAAAAAAGAGGTTTCTAATAAGTCTCTTTATTTACCTGTAGCAATTAAAACACAAAGATATGACAAAACAGAAAAACAAAAAGCAAATAAATAATCAACAATGGAAGTTACAAGACTCCTTCCCGTAATAAGCTGAACAAGGAAGCACAGGCAGGTTATTACAAGAAAATACAGGAAAGCAACTGGCCTGATCTGTGGCAACATGGAGAATGGTTGGGTGATCTCAGTGAGATCCTCTGTCTTTTAAAGCAGACATCTGTTATACTCTGGGTTAAATTGTTTAGGCTTAGAGAAATCTCCCCGAGAGCCAAAGAAGACCATTTTAAAAATCCAGTTATTGAACTAAAATTCTAGATAGCAAAGTAAAATCTGCCATGGCTTAATCTTTAACCACGATGATGAGTAGCTAACTCTACCCAGATCTCAGGCTGCGTCAGCTCAATAGAAGGAGTGCATCAATTAATGAGGAGGTGTTTCTATCCATCTGCTATGACGCTGATATATAACAGCAGATGTCTCTTCTTTGTGTGGCTGTAGCTTCTGTTAATGACAGTCCATGGCTTATTTATAATACACATTACATTACAGCCCTGCATGCTATTAAGATATTTCATTAGTCTAGCTCTACCACAGCAAGCGTCGCTGCGTCCACAGTTTTTCTAAGTCTGAGAAATTACTGCTTCCATAGTTTTTGTACCAAGAAATCCCACAATGCCTTGTATCACTCACTTGAGCTGACATCAGGATTCAGTGATGTCAGGAAAAAAAAAAAAAACAACTGTTTGCAGTTTGAGCAAATGAGTGTGCATAATTATGTAGATTACTGAGTAAGTAATTTGATATTGACTAAAGTAAAGTGTTTAAAAGGAGGAACATTGGAAACAAAATAAAACCTAGCTGCCAAAAAGCAAACAAAAACTGTGAAGTGAAAACCACAAGAAGCTTGGTCAGTTACAAAGCTGTAACCACTTTGAGGAGTTTAACACTTTCCCCTCTGACCTCAGCCACATCTAGAATATGGCAGCATTCAGGCTATCCCTCATGTGCAATGCACTGTTGTGGTTTCTTATTCATTTCTTATTAATGAAACATAATTCAGTGTTAATGGGAAAGGCCATCAGGGCTCTGTGCAATGCTTTGTTTCTCATCTTAAATAAGAATGGTGCCATTTCATTTCAGATATTAAGTAAAGAAACATGTGACACATGAAGAGAAGCTTATCAAAAGAATCTGAGAATCAAAGAGGATTCCAATAACTGAGAACTTCTGATCTTAAAACCTATGTTTAGTATTGTTGTAACTAGGTCAGCATTCAGCAGCCTACATCCTATTACACAAAGTGACTGTGTATATTCAAACGTCCCAAACATCTGTCCACCAGTCAGTTTCAATAACTGCCAGAACATCAGCATTTAACAACAATTTGCAAAGCTGACCCAAAAACAGAGCATCATGAAGAATCACAAGGCAAAATATTATAAGCTGTGGTGGGTTTCCCTCGTATGCATTTTAAAAAAAGCAAAGAATACAGAAAAAGAGAAGCTTTTATTCATTCACTGCAGATGTTTTAGTATTGCTATTGCTTTGACTACTACAGAAGACAACCACAAAACATATGGCAGTGGTTTCATGAGACACAGCTATTCAGACCCTTACAGGGTTTCTATTTCCTGTTTATAAGTTTGGCGTGTACCTTGGTCTAGGGTTTATGACTTGGTGGTACATTTCGTATGTTGAAGAGGCCTCAAGCAAGATGGTGAATCCTGAATGCCTCCTGATGGATCCATCAGAGAGTCAGTGTGTGTATGATAGAAAGTGCTTAAAAGGCACAGAATAAAGCACTGCATGAGTTATCTGAATGGGTACATGTTGCTTGTTGTAAAAAAACAAACAAACACAGCACTTGGAATACTGTGTAGAAAGATGTTATTAGTATTAGTACAAGTATTAGTACTATTGTATACACACACTAGCTAAGCAGATAGTGTGCACTTAGCAGTAATGCTCCATGAAAAGTCTGTGACTTGCTTACAAATTTAAATATGTTTATGGATAGGTAAGGGTGAGCAGAGAGCTTGTACGCTGTTCAAAAATGCTAAGTGCAATGTTAAATGTGAGTTAAGACATAATAATAACAATATTAGCACACAGTCTCCCTAGCTTCAACAGCTAGTTTAACACACTCATCGATACACTAACTGTGCGACTTTCTGTAAGACACCTGCTACGAGTAGTTCAGTAAAAACTGGGTGACCTGCATGACATGCATTTGTGCCTCTCAGCTGACAGTCCTGTGACACAGTCTGCCCGTCCTTCCTCCTCATTAGGAGGTCATGTTTGAATGTAAAAGTTTGCTCTGTACATTTGTGAATGTTTGGCTCCAGAACTATCTGAGTGATGAGGAATGTAACACCCTAGAGCGGGTGCATGTCGGTATGTATACACCTGCAAGGGTCACAAGGATTACGGGGCAAGCCAAAGGATTACTGGTCTTAATCAGGTCAATAAGCCCTGTCTGCACAGGGTTCAGCGAAAGTATGACTGCCCCACATCCAAACCCACCTTCCTTGCTGCATGTCCCACCAATAACTGCATTTCATTGACGTGAAAATGGTTCATTGTTATTTCTGCTGTGATGAGAGCCTCCTCTTATGTGTAACTGACACTGGAGCTGAGCTCGTTCTTCCCTGCAGGGTAAGGTCAGCATCCACTTACCTCATAGTGAGAGCACACTTGGGTGAATTGTATCTGAAAGGTGAAGGTTTAATTGATGTGGTGACCTTCTGTTTGTGCTTTCAATTGGTCATTTTGTTTACTCTTAGCTTAAGTGATAATATCGTCTAACATCCCGTTCCTGAAAATGTGGCTAGTGTAGACTACTGATAAGGCATTAGAAACATGATTTTGAACAACAGACAGCGACTAGACTAGACTGCAGGTTTGCAATCAGTTGACAAAATGCTTCATCATAACATCTCTGTGTGCTTTGTAAGCTCTATTGATCATCTCTGGCCATACATCGTGAGTGGCTCCTCACTGGCTCAAGGGGCACATAACACATGACTTACATAACAAGATGGAAACTGATGTGAAGAACACATCAGGCCCCAGATTAAGGCGGAGTTTGAGTGTACTGGAGTTATTCAACATTTAGAGTACCAACACAAAATTAGCGGGCCATCGCGTCACTGTTTTATAATTACATTAGCTCTGGTATGTCTGAGAGCGTCTCCTGAATGAGGCCTTTGCTTTGTTTCTGTCTCCCTGCAGAGGCCTTGGACACATTTCCTGCACACTGGCTAATCAATTTGCTGCTCCTTTGCTCTCACCCTATCCTTGACAACCCTCTATGCATGGTGAAAAGGGGAAAGAGCGAGAAAGAGACCGAGTTCTTGCCCCCTACCCCCATCTTTCTCTGTACTGTTGACACATGCACACAGGCGGGCACATATGCCCTTGAGCCAGTCACAACAATAAGGGGAGTGTCATGGCATAACGCACACATCTGCCAAACACCTACAAGCTGACCACGCAACATCCCATTTCCGTCAGGCAGCCTTCAGCCCAATTTAAATCCAAGCAAAAACCAGTGAAAACATTAGAAGTACACCCATACTGAGCACACACACTGACTGGCTAGTGCTACATCACAGCTTATCATACAAAGGCAAAAACATAACATACCGACCTGAGATTTTTTTTTAAGGGAATTTCCAGTAGCATGGATTTGAGAAGTTTCTCTAGATGCTGTTGTTTCACCACGTCAGACACCAACTGTTTCATAGCCACCTTTCACGCCTTCTGGAAAGGCTACGTTGTTGGGTTTTTGATACCCAAAGATGTTTTGCGGATCACCGTGTAAACTTGGGAGTCATGTTTAGATTTGTTTTTCAATGATGCAGTTACACAATTACAATTACACAGATGGACGCTGAACATATCACTTAGAAAGAAAACACTAGGTTGACAAATAAAAAATCCTTGGTAAATGTAACACTCATGTGACTAATTGTATCTATTTACTGTTAAAAACATACCATAGAAATTTTGATTATTAAAATATTGTTCAAATGGCAATGCTGTGTCTATTTCATTTGGTTAGAGTAAAAATGCACAATGTCTTTTAGAAAGTCTGAGGGAATACAACGACCACAACAATATAAAGGTCAGATTTTTTTTAAAACTTCAAGCCAAATGATCTCAGTATGATCCTGTGCGTGTCTGAGCCATCAGGTAAGATTCGGCCTCTCGGCATCCAAATAAGACAGCGCATTCTCAGCATACCATCTGCAATGAAGTCCTGACGAAGGGAGAGTATGGCCGCCTGCCAGCCTCCCTTTCTGCTCTGCAATCTGCCCATGTGAAAGGAGGCAGAGTAGGCAGTACCGCAGCCTACTCCTCTCCCTCACTCGCTCACACACACTCACTGACTAACCCCCTAAAAAACGCTGCATATTCCACTGCAGCTCTGCTACAAACCACGAGTCACCCTCCAGCTCCTTCGGGTGACATTGGCATAATGAAAACCCAAGGATATAGAGTAAAACTACTAGGGATTTGACACAAAGCTTCTCTTTGGTAGAGTGTGAGAGATAAAGGACAAGTAAGCCATAACTGGTAGGGACACTTGATCTTATGGAAGATTCATATAAGCTTAGTCTAATGAGGGTGATATAAGACTGACAGACAAAACTCGAGAGCCAGCTGGTAGAGCATGTTTCTGTTTCCACATGCTGTCTCGTTACTGCGGGTTAATAAATGCTTCCACGCTAACGTCGTGGAGATTGTGCTCAGCTGGAATGAAGCACACACGACAGAGTCATGAGTAAGGAGGCAGCCAACACTTCACAGTAACGGATGACTCACAAGTAAGCAGGTTGAATCACATGACTGCAAACCATATTCAGGTTTTCTCTTCTTGCTCTGCTATTGCTTATCATATAACACTGTCGACAAGCATGCTTTACAGTAAATAAGGGCACTATCACATAATCAAAGCTGATATGCCTTCGCTTAAAACTAAAGCTTAGATGGTCTTAACATCCTTCCCTATGCCTCAATCACGGATTGCTGCAACATGAGAAAAGTTATAAATATATATATTTTTACTTAACCTGTCAGACTTTGCATCTCTATCTCAACCACTGTGGTTCAAAAAGGGATGCAAATCTTGTAAATAATTAACTGCCAATTGTGTTTTATATGCATCTAACAAGCTCTTCACAAATTGTTTGTGTACACTCAAGAGATAACGCAACCATAAACTATAAAGCAGCACACACATCCATTAAAGAAAAACAGTGGCCGTGTGATAAAGCCTAGCTGAACTGGGGGTGCTGGCAGGCCACGCTGTGGAACGACCCCTGGGTCTCCCAGCGTGAACCAACTAAGCGTTTCTCACACAGAATCTCCTCTGGCATGCACACCCCTCCAGAGGAGGAGGAATTTCACTCTGTAAGCCTTTTATTCTCTTTCAGGCTGCTCGTCCCCAACCGTCCACTATTCAGTTTGCTCATTCTACTGTTCTCTGCTAAGACGCCCGAAGGAAGAACATGCAGGAGCATGCATGGTACACCAAAGTGTTCCTGCAGACTGGACCTGCATAAAATCAAGATGCCCCCCCCCCCAGTTTGTGTTGGTGGTCTTGCATGGATGCCAGTAGGCCACTTACTTGTAGTGTTGCCTTGCATCTGAATGATACATTTTGACTCCTTGCTGATCTCCCTCGAGTTGAAGGGTCGAACTCGAACAGCGACTTTCACAGACGCCCCAGACATGTTTGCAGTTTAAGTCCGTCTCCCTGTAAGATCCCTTGTGTATATCCCTCCTAAAGGAAACAGAAAAACAAATGTGCATCTCCTTAGTTAAAACAATAAGTGATGCAGTGAAGCCAGACAATGTTTGCTTCCTTCTTTAAAAATAAAACAAAAGTGCTATAGTGAAAGGAGCAGAGCCTGTTTTCACTAAATGTAAATCAAACACAATGAAAGTCCACCCCCTCCCAATTTTTAGTCATAACAGCCTACAACAAATATGGCCGACCAAACCCGATGAAGCCTTTAATATTTTGTAAACAGCAGCCGATCACACATTTAGCAAATCAAACAGAGGATGTAAGACTTTATATTTATTTCATAAACCCACAGTTTACGTGAAATGCGCTTTAGCTGAAAACAAAATATGAAGATCACAAATCACGATTGTTGCATGCATAAAATAACGTGGCGTTAAAATACCACACAACTTTCCATCGTTTTTACAGTCCATTTAGGCTACACAACCCACACCCGGTGACTACACAGCCTAAATATCCCATGTTTTCCATGTACTTGCAGTCAGTCAGCCATACTTGCCGAAGCATACGCCCATGAAATCCTATCTCCCCTATTTGGTTTGAGCTACAGTGGGACAGCTAACCGAGGGCCTGTCTGTTGCATCTGACACTGTTCATTTTGTGCAGACGGAGAGCTTAAATTTCCCCCTTTTAAAAAAATTAAATTCGCTGATGTTAGGAAGTAGGCTAATCCTCCGCCGCTGCATGTTGGGGAATACTGCAAGGGAGGAGTTACATGCTTATTTTAGCGGTCCAGACTGGACACATTGTTCACATTTACCCTATCCGGCAGGGTTAAAAGCGTTTGACGTTAAATCCTACCAGAGGCGAAGCTTCCAACAGTAGCTATTATATTTTCTATGGCAAGCTAGCTTTAACCCGTTAAATGTTACTGGCTCTGACTTCAATATTTACGACCTACAGTCTAACGGAAACAGCTATCCAACTATAATCAACTAAACCTATAAACAAATTATTCTATATACTGTAACAATTAAGTAACTATATATATTTAATTTTTTTTGTGTTATAGGAACCTTGGCCACGTAGAGGTCCACTGACTACCGGACGTGTATTGGTTAACACAGACAACTGCTCCCTATCCATCTTTGAAACTAATCTGTAATAACAACCCAGTGCACAACACTCCCCAAAAATAGAAATATATTATTTTTAAAAAATATACTTACGCTTGGAGACTCTTGCAAAAGACAAAACCAAAACCACCGGACAGTGGCGAGAACTAACGCTAGCTAGCAAGCGTCAAAATTTGTTGTTTCTATCAGAATCTGTGCGCAAGGAAACTGCTATAAAGTCCATTTCCGTGAAAAACACCCATTATAGCGGTATCCTCCGGCGGAAGGATTTGTATTTGGAAACGACCACTTCGTTGACTGCTTTAGTCTCCCTTACAGATGAACGGCGGACGCCTATCTGCAAATTAGCGAGAAGAAGAATTGGTAGATTGTCTTGATTTACCGAAGAGATTACGTCAACTCCCTCTCAGTGCGCTCACGGACAGGCTGGCGGGCCAATGAGCAAACAGAGAGTGGTGACTAATGCGGCGAAGAGCCTATGGCGTGACTCGGAGTTGCGAAGGGGGAGGGAATAGGGTGGGTGTCGCTCCCGTTTTTTTCGCCCGTGACGCCACACTGCAGGATTTCTCATTACCGCTACCCGCAGCACCGTGGGTTACCGCAAAGAGCGCCGCCTAGCGACGTACCTTTTCCGTGCATCACGAATTTATAAACCAAATTATTTATATTTTTGCTCATATAAATGGCCTTAAAGCAGGCACAAGAGATGTCGCTGACCATAAAACAAAATAAAATGAGCAAATACATTTCCTGCTGTGTTTGAATGTAATCAGTTCAATTACATTATATTCATATAGCGCCAAATGACTACAGCAGTCGCCTCAAGACGCTTTTTATTGTGAAGACCATACAATAATAGAGAGTAAACCTCAACAATCAGACAACCCCCTTTTAACAAGCACATGGCGACAAAGGGAAGGGAAAACTCCCTTTTAACAGAAGGAAACCTCCGAAAGAACCATTAAGAGGCAGGTTTGATTCAAAGCAATTCATTTTCCTGTGATATTTTTGCAGTTGCAGTTTCTTTTTGGAATGAACTTGGAGTTAAAAGTTTAACAGGTGTAGTCCTTGCCAGTAAATCCTGGACAGTTGTCAAGTTTAATCGAGACTAGCCTATGCACCTTCAAAAAAGGATTACAATTTTTTTGTTCCCTAGAACTGGAAGTTACCTTTGCTGACACAAAATGAAAACAGGTTTGCATTATATTTGCTACATCCAGCTTTTTTTTTTTGCTATTTATGTAGTAGTTGTTTTTCCCACTCTGTTTCAATGAGTCTTTTGTCCTGTCTCCACCACCTCACGTGGTCGCAGCAGATGGTTTCCCTTTTCTGAGCCTGCTTCTGCCGCAGGCTTCTTCCTGTTTAAAGGGAGTTTTTTGGTCCCACTCTCGCCAAGTGCATAGGGGTTAGTCTGACTGCTGGGCTTGTCTCTGTATTATTGTATGGTCTTCACCTTATAATATAAAGCTTCTTGAGGCAACAGTTGTAATTTGGCACTGTATAAATAAAATGCAATTGATCTGTTATTTTGTATCTTGTCATGAGCGTCTTTGTTTTCTTTACTTACACTAAACTTAAATTTTAAAAAAGATACTAAACAAAGCCACTAAGACATCAGTCTGAGGGGGAAAAAAAATGGTGACCAGTTGTGAAATAATGTGCATCATCATTTATTCGAGTTCAAAATCCTAGCTTCCAAAACAGGTATGTGGTTAAAGGAAATAATTTCCTGTACAGTTAAGGTCAGCAAGGTCAAGTTAGGTACAGTGCTATTTGAAAGAGACCATTTTAAGGTGAGATGACTTAATGGTGTGCTCCTAGGATGGTGCTTCAGGTGATCATGCTACATTCTCACGGTCCTTCCACTCGACCTAAAATGGGGATTACATGTCCATGTGGCGCTCAGGAGGTTCTCGACTTAAGGCCGTGCACACACACACACACACACACACAAGTAAATTCAATCTATCAAAGTCAGCGGGGAAAACGTGTCCGAGAAGGAAAATTTGGGCACACTTTATCATGGTGAGCCACAGCTCATCTTCCTACTGTACTCAAAACAAAAGCTGACACTGAGGATTAGTTTAGGGTATTCCCAGTCTTGAACCTCTTCTACAAGCACACACTGTGCATAAGTTTTCTCTGGGACACCATTAAACATTACGTGGACTCAAACTCATCACCGTCACAAGTCTTGATAAAGAAAACTTGAGGCTAACAGTTTTATCAGAACCCAACCAGACTCAGTAATACCAAACAAAATGAGAACCGTAAAGGAAGGTGATCAATGAAGAGATTGTATGCACCTCGCAGGTAAACCTGTTGGTAATGGTTTCTGCAGCTTTATAATGCACTATTGTTAAATTAATGTATATACTTTGATATATATACTTATTTATATATATATGTATATATATATACACAAACTCATGAGAAAAACTTAAAAGTCTTAGCTTTATTATGTTTTGTTTTAGAACCATGATAATGGTTTGAGACAAAAAGGGTAAATGCAAAAAAAAATAAAAAAAAAAAAAAATAATCAAATCAAGTCTCCTTTTTTCCTCTCCATTCAAAATGTTTGTTTTTTTTGTTCTCATTGGTAGTAGTGATGCTGAATTCAGGTGATTTGGACAGATCCCTTAATGATGATTAGCAGGCCAGACATCAGTGACGTGGTCCTTAGACACTCCGTCCACCCTGTTTCTCCCTCATCCAGGTGTGGATCCTCTCCTTCAGTTCAGGCACTGTGGAATTAACATTGTGACATTTAGGCATCCTGAAATTATTAGCCTCATCTCCAGCTATAAGTGCATGATCTTGCGTACCTTGAAAATAAACACTTATTTACATTATCTGTTTAAAATAAATAAAGCAAAAGGATCAATGGTGGGGTTACCTGACTCCAGCATGTTCTCTGTGAGTGGCTGCCTGTTGAAGGGATCAGTGGGGGAGTTGAGCAGGTGGCGTAAAATGATGGATCTGTCCATGATGTTCCCCGAAGGCAGCATCACAGGGTCGGTCATCAGCGTGTCCATCAGAGGGTCTGTTGTAACACAGTCACACGCAGATTTTACAGACAATTACGAGCGAGATGCTACACTAAAAATCAGATTCATCACCAGCAGCACTGGCGCCCTGATTGGATTAGGAGAGGGACCAGTATTACAACACTAAAAGTAAGCGTAAAAACAATAAATAATTAAATGTAATCAGCAAGTGACATACATGTGTGCCCATGATGGTTTGCGTAGGAGCCTGTCACATGTCCAAAAAAATGTTTTATATGACCACAATATTGGTGCACCTATCAAAACACTAGTAAACAAAATTTCCCATGAAGTCCGATACAGAGCGTTTGGTGGCGTGGGGCTCTGTGTTGAAATGTCACAAGGTTGTTACAGTAGGACTCTGGTGCTACAAAAATAAAACCTGTCGTGGGAGATTTCATCTACACAGACAGCTGATACTCAAGTCTCCTGTATGGCACACTCCCATCAACTGTGGTGGGCTGGCTGGCATATCTGAGAATCAAAGGAGGCACGCAGACCACATACTCTTTCTAGATTATATTAAGTCTGTGGTTACTCGATAGCCTTGCACTAAGCTGTCTAGATGACCAGAGTGAGCTTCAAAATCCACCGCATATGTCTGGAATTCAATAGCAGAAGAGGCCGTTAAAGATCCTGTCTGTCATTGACTGACCCGAGGTCACAGGTCAGTCTTTTACACAATGACAATATTATTTAAAAACTGCATTTGAAGACCTAGAGAGACATTTAATATGATGCTTTCAGAAGCAGCACAATGTGACCCATTATTTTATATAGATGTTCTTTGAGGATCTCAATACATTACTCTAAAGTGATCTAGATAGATTAATTTAATGATACAGCACATATCAAAGTGAGATGTTATTACACCAGCTGTGGGAAAGATGATTCGCTTTACCATTGCTGCATAACCAGATTCAAAAGTTCTAGTTGTGCTGTTTAAACACAGTCTTTCACACACCTTTGAACTCATCTGGTGCATCACTGTAGTCCATTTCAGACTGGGAGTTCTTGGCGACTATTTCCTCCACCTTCTCCAATAGCAGCTTGAATTTCTCAATGGCAATTGAGGACTTAATGCCAGCCTTCCTCATCTTTGAGATCACCTCCTCAAAGAGTTCACGGCTGTATGACCTCTGCAAAGAACAAGTCCCTGAGGTCAGACTTCAGTACCTTACTGTCATCACATCACAGATTTGAAATTTAAGCCATGTCTTCACACTTGCACAGGTTTTGATAATGCACACAACAATCAACCGCTGTGTTTCATACATATATGTTCTGATGGAAATTTCTCACAACAATGTGTAATAGATAATAGATGATTCAGGATAACTAAATGTAGACTGGACATCAAATTTTCCCCCCTCCCCCATCAGTGCCAACCTGGTCATCTGCTATAGCTTTAGCAAAGCGAGCACAGTCTAGCTGCAGGTAGATGTCTGTCAGCTGGTCTAGGAGTTTCTTGGGCTCAAAGCCATATTTCTCTGGGTTCTCCACCTTCAGGTCCCGACACTTCGGCCCGCACAGCTGCTGGAGGTTAAAGTTCAGCATGGCAGCTAAACGAGGCCCCAGCTCCTGTGTGAAGAAGGAGCCACTGTTTAGAAAAGCACATCTATAGATTCTCCAATAGTTTCATTCCCCAAGACAGACTGTTGAACTCTCCATAACCCCCACACCCCTCTTATACATAAACAAGGCACATTCTGAAACTGTCTCTGGACTGTTTCACATTACTGTATATTCATGGCAGTGCACTATGTCTGGAATAATGATATACATTGTTTTTTGCTGTTTTATTGCTGTGGAAAAGGGAAGATGGATGGATGTATGGATGGGTGGATGGATGCATGCATTAGTCCAATGTTGAGTCAATAGACCGACATTTCATTCCAACGTGCACTACCTGGTGTAAGTTTGAATGACAACGTACCTATTCTATGCTATGCCTGGAGGAAAATGGCAAATAATGCTTCCTTTATATTATTTGTATAACTGAGAATAAATCTCTAGAATACATCAAGTGTTCATTGGTAACAGTGACACTCACAGGCCTTAGGAAAGGCTTCTGGACCTGCTTGGTGAGAATGTGGAACATTTCAACTGTTTCGGTAGCCAGGGCCAGATAGGAGCGGGACACCCGCTCATCCTGAGTCAGCTGGGACTGACGACTCTGCTGCTGCTCCTGAAAATTTGTACAACCCCCCCCAAAACAAAACACAAAAAAGACAAAATAATAAATAAGTTACCCTATACAATGGCAGTAACCTTCTGCCTGTCTTCACAGCTCAGCACAACTGTGAATGAAGCGATAATCTGATCAAATATGACCTCTGACACAGTTTCGTCTTTGCTAGACTCTGTAAAAACTGATAAATAAATATAGCACCCTACAAAACTGAGCACTGACCCTTGGCAGCTGCTCCCACTGCTCTTTATTCTTCATCTCCTCTTGAACTTCATGAATACGCTTCAGGGATTCAAGGCTCTCATCTAACAAGAAGGTGGTGTCATTAATCAGCATGTTGATGTAGCGCACAAACTGCTTGCCAGAGCTGGTGTGAAAGAAGGACAAAAGGAGACAGAAGAGGACGTGAGGCCGGAAAATTCATACAGCCACAAACTCTAAACCACAATTTCTTTAAAATAAGGTAAAAAAAAATCAAATAAAACATTGCAACTGCTGTTTTTGTCAATGGCAAACTCACTTGAACTCCTCCATGAAGGTTCCATGGTGGGCAATGTTTTGCCAGAGGCTCTTGAAGATCGTGCTGATATGGTACCGTATAGTGAACTTATCATAAAACTCACTGGTAGCACCGGTATGCTCAACATCTGACCAGAGGAGGGAAAGATTTTAGTGAACTTTTTTCTTGAAAAGATCGCAACTTGTAGTAAAGAAAGAATACGTGCCAGTCAGCTGGATTTTTATTCTACCGAGCACAACATCAGCAGAGAACTGCAGCACAACATAAAGCTCACCAGTGTAAAACTTCATGAGAGCAGGGACCAGGTGTTTGACGGACAGCGGGTGGTTCTCCATCATTTCAGAGAATCGCTGAGTACGAGGCTGAACAGCGGGGTTGGTGACGAACAGCACCTCCACCAACTTGGCGATAAGGTAGGGGTTCCTGATGTAGTTCTGAGTGCAGATGAACACCACCAAGAAGGTGACAATGTCCTGGACACATGGCTCATATAAAACCTGGGGTGAGTACCTGGGAGAAAAAAGGAGATAGCAGTTCACAAATCCCTTATTTGGATTTAATTTTTCCTCACAAAATTCACTGGGAATTATGGATTTTTACATGTACATACACATTTATAGACCTGTTAAGCATTCAATATCTGTATTTTTCCCCTCATCGTTCCTTCCTGTTAACATTTTATTACTGCCCTCCACAGGACAGTCACTAAAACATGATAGATGAGCAGAGAGCAGAGGACTTACTGCACAACAAAAAGCAGAAACTCTGCCACATCTTCAATGTAAAACTCGGGCAGAGCGGCAAAGCTTTTGGGAATCTCGGGGTTCAGAGGCAGGTTAATGCTGCGCAAGGGAGGGAAAAACAAACATATTACTTCTTGATTTAATAACAAACTGAAGTGAAGCAAAAAAAAATGCTGGAAAAACAAACAAACAAACAAACTGTGTGATGCCACAGCTGTTCCTCTGACATCGATATCAAAACAAATGGCAACATGGTGCGTCAGAGGAGAGGTGACTAACTTGGGGTAGGTGGGGTCCACCATGCGAAGAATGAGCTGGATGACTGTGCTGTAAAACTGCAGACATCTGCGGAGCAGGTTCTCATCCAGAAGGCCCACATCAGCACAAGCTTTGGCTCGCACCAGTTTCTGTCACACACAGTAACAATCACTCGTCTGTAAACATGCTCCGTGCCAAAATCAGCCACGCGTGTCTTCCAAATATACCCAACCAACGAATACTGAGAGCATTCGCACACCTCTACATTTAAATTTGTCCTTGATGTTTGATCATTAAATGAATTAAGACAGTAGCTCCATCTACAAGTACGTGAAACTGACCTTAAGCTGAGTTTTGCAGCGTTTGAGCATCTCTCTGTGTCGACTCGCCAGGGGAGAATCTTTCCACTGACTCTCACTGTTTTTGAGCTCCTCTACAGTCCTAAAAGATAAAAATAGCAGTATTAATACACACACGCATACACTTAACGCGCTATGATTGTCCGTGTAGATGTGCGAGCGTGTACCTGTTGAGTTCGCGGATGGCTCGTAATCTGCGGATGTAGCGCCGGCAGCCAGGCAGGATGGATAAGTGATGGGTGTGAAGCGTCAAAAAGAAACACTCGGTAGGAAATTTGGGTTCTGTGAACTTGGCGGGGTCTTTATCTGTACATATTCACAGATGAAATTTATGGTTATAAGGACACAAATATCAGCTTTAGTCTCTACAAAGTTAGTGACCTAGGTTATTATGTAACACTACTAAGCCCAAAGATTTAAAAGATTTCATTCACTGCATCAAAGCAACAAAGTGACTCTTTTAACCAATTAGATTAGTTAAAAATACCCCAAAACAAAATAAAACTGTGGCTCTGATACGCTTAAGATTCGTTCATGAGAACTGCAGAATGATGACTTCACATGCAACTGATATTTATCTTTAACGACCGCCCTCTTTAAAATCTATGTGGTCCACTTAGATTTACTGAAATGATCACATGTATCTGAACATTTCTGGTTATGCCAGCTTACGCAGTTCAGACAGCCAGGCCTTGAGCTCGTCCATGGTGGCTTTGAGACGCGTTTCCTCAAGACTGACGACAAGGCGACACCGTGGATGGAAAATATAGTAGGGATCCACTGTCTCTAACTTGATCTTCATGCTCAGCTGTTGCAGCACCCATAAGAAGTTGAGCATGAAACCGTCTGTCGAAACCAGCTTGTCATCAGTCTGAAAGAGAGGAAAATGTTTTGTTTTTTTTAATTAAAATCTGTACAAACACACAGTAAACACCTGGCCCCGAAAATTAAATAATATCAAGAATGTCTTCTAAAATTAATATACTTTTAATCACATTTGTTCCTTATGGTCTGAATCTAGTAATACCAAAAACATCAATTTTATCAGCAGTGCTGACTGTAAAACATACAACTTTACCTGCATCTGGGCTTTCTTCACATTGTAGTTGACTAGAGCTGCCATGTAATTAAGAGCCAACTCCCGCGTTTCACTGTTTAGCAGGATGTTGTGGAGAACTTTGAACATGTCACCCTGATTTAAAAAAAAAAAATATCAATCAATAAACAACATCATTCCACACTGCTGGAAAAAACAGCTGTTAAAAATAAAAAATAAAAAAATGAAACAGAGACTTACTCTTGCAGACTCCAGGTAGTGCTGCAGTGACTGGCTGACGACTCGCGTGTTCTCCATGGTGATGGCCGGGCCGGAGAAGTACTTGTCTCCAACTTTGGTCTAAAAAAAAAAAAAGCCCAAAAAACAACAAAACAAATGGTTGGTACTCTTCAGTTTTGTTCTGTTTTTTTAAATATGAGGTTTGCGTTACTTCCCATAGTTTATCCTTTACTTAATTAGATAATATGATGATAATAATAATAATAACAATAATATGGTGTAATATAAGATGGTCATGGGGGAGGTCCTCATCAGTAGGAGAAGTAGAAAAATTTCTGATAAGACAATTAAAAGTCCACAATTTATGTCCTCCTTCACCTTTTCCTAAGCCATTCACTGGGACCGATTGGAGTCTTTCTCGGGCAGATTCTGGCCCCTGGGCCTTATGTTTGACACTCCTCATTTAATTGAGAATCAGACAAAGTACAACTCATCGTAGCAAACAACTCACATCATCCTCAGCGAACACAGAGAGGCCGAAAAAGGCTCCCAGGTAGGACAGTCTCTGAATCTCTCTGCCACATCCAGGGCTCAGAGGTTTGGGACACCACAAAGGCAGTGATGTTACCTGCACACATTACATAATCCTTGATTTAATACATATTATTGTCAAGTGTGGTTAATAACACTGATTTATATATTTATATATTAATCAACAGTAACTGTAACTCATAACTCATTTTACGTAAGTAAAGCTAAATGGCTAATTATGCATCAGTTAATTCCACAGTATTTTGAAAACTTAAACACAGTAAAGAAATATTATTGGACAGATAACAAGCACTAAGAGAGCTAAGAGACCCCACCCCCCCACCGGGGAATTTCCTCTTGCCCTTTTTCCACGTAACAGGAAAATGTCTCACAACAGGCAGAGTTCATCTGGTATGAGGAAAGTACATTTACAACAGTTACATTTATTAATAAGCTCAGGGTAACTAAACTGCTTTCACAATACATGTCCAAAATAATCGGAGCCATAAGGACCCAGTGAACAACACTCAAGTGTTACGATGTAGCTTTACCTTTCCATTTGCATACTTACCAAATTGCACACCGGGTGAGTCTTTCCAAACTTAATTTCACAAAGCTCAGCTAATGCCTGTAAAATCAAAAACAGACATCAGGTCAGTGACTTGTCAGAAACAGATCACAACCCAACACGTGAACTGTGCTAAAAATGAGTTGTGTGGATGTGTCTTCATCCCATGCTGTATGATATATTTCCCTACAGAATTACTGCAGCTGCAGGAAAGACCAGGACAATGTCTCCTTACCATGAGGGGAAATTTAAAGTTGTCACTGTCAAAGGAACATTCTTTGACTGCAAGTGCCAGGCCGTGGAGGATAGGGATGAAGATCTAAATAAAAACAACAACACATTAAACAGCATGCTTCAGTGCTTCAGTGCATTTTGACCTTGGAGAAACGTTCACACGGTCCATATTTACACATCACTGTGAGGGTGTATAACTAGCTGCCCTAAACATGGGATCACTCTGTTTTTACATTTTTATATTCATGCATCTGGACAAGCAGACGGCAAAATATGGGGGAAAAATGAATTCACCAACATAAATTTCCATTTGCAGTATTTTACTTGAACTACTATGGAGTCAAGGCGTCACCTTCTAGCTGTTTAAATTTGGTGCTCCATCTACAGGAGAAATAGGCTGGGGGAAAAAAAAAGGGCAGGGATGTTTTTGTAGCGAATCATAATTTCTGGCTTTGCAGGATCAACCCAGCGAAACACAGTGTGCAGATTCAACCTAGTACAGTCTGTTTACAGTCATGTTGGGCTGGTAAAGCTTCAGCGTGCAGACTTTCCAGTTCTATCTTTGACAATTAAAAATGGATATTTGGGCTTTGCTTAGTTGAATCACCCAGTACAAACTGTATATGGGTGTATGAGATCATCTCCAGCTGTTATGAAGAAATACAGTTCTACCTTTTTAAACTGATTCATCCCCATTAATTACAGTTAACTAGATTATTTATGGGTGTGCGCCATAGTGCACAGGAAGCAAATGGGTGCAGCAGTAAGAATTCTTTTGGAAAAAACCCACAGCTTTCAGTAAGCATAAACAGATCCAAAAGAATGGATGGATGTGCTCATCACCTGTCTGAATACTTCATCCTCCTGGTGAGTAATGCGCACCAGCTCCTGAATAAAGCCATATGGAAGGTTCCGACACAGCATGTAAGGTACCAGCAGAGACTGTTGAAGAGGGCTCCTAAAAGTAGTAAACACACGGCAAATAAATAAATTAATAAATGACACATTTGGAGACAAGGTGAATGAGTAGTTGCTATGGATACAGAGAGGGAAAAGGAACGGAACATGCACAAATATGGTGAGAGCATTTAAAAAAAAAAAAAAAAGTAAAAACCCAGAGATCGTCTGAGTTAATGGATGGCTTCTTACCGAGGCTGGGTCAGAGCGCCTTGCAGGACCAGGGCAACATGGGAAATACACTGAGAGCGAATGTTACTGAGAAGCTGGCTGACATTTGGTTGGCTACACATCTGAGAAAGAAACACAGAGAGAAGAGTGAGAACGACTGCAGTGTGATTAAAAAAAAGAAAGTGTTATGTGACGAGCTATGCCTAATGCCTGCAGCTAGTCTACAAAGCACAACCTGTTCTTCTATGCTCAGTGCATTTTAAAACAACTGAAACAAGAAGAACACATTAAAGACCTTTATATATCAGCTCTTATTATGATTTTGATTGCCATCTACCTTGGGAGCTTTCCTCTCCTCCATGCCAACACTGTCAAAACGCTCAATGAGGTAGTTCAGCATCTCTGTCTCTTTGCATGTTTCAATGGTGAAGCGGTCACTGGCTGATTCGCAGGACATCCCCCCTCCACATGCCCCAAGACTACAAAAAAAAAATCAGACACAGACAGAGAGGCTCATCACATAACAGGCAATGTCACAGTGTGGACAGACGTAGCATTAGAATCAAACTTTCCTGAAAAGTCCTGAGAGAAGACAAACTAAAACACTTTAAAGGCAGCACTGCAAAATCTCAGTATCGGTAAGAAAATGTTTAGATGCCATTAAACCTTCTTTTTTCAAATCAACATTAGGATTCAGCTCGTCATATCTATCTGACAAACACGTTAAGAGCTTCAGTTGCCATTAGCGATCAGCTGTAACAGCAAAAATTTTCACAAGAAATGCACAACAAATCCTAGCAGGTAATAAGATGTTAGTCATACAGGAAATGCAGAAACAGGAGTTCTGTCCAGATATGTAACTATATCTAAAGCTACAATAGAAAACCTCACAAGAAATTATTTTATTTAAAACTGAAAATGCATCTTTGTTCATGCCATGTTTTCAGAGCCACTATTTGCATATATATATATATATATATATATATATATATATATATATATATATATATATATATATATATATATATATATATATATATATATATATATATATAAATTGGTAGCTGCATTTCTAACAGGTGATAAATGAAAAATTTTAAAGTAAAGAAGAAATGGGGGAAACACACTTCAACCACACTATGAGTGTTCATGTTGGCAACTTATGTTTGGAACGCTATGAATTCAACCACCAGGTGATCTGAGCAGATGGTAAAATAAGATTAGTGTTAAACTGTATTGCCATGTCAGCTCAGTAAGAGCTCACACAAATTACATGTAAGAAAAAGGGAATCTGTTTATGTTTTGTGTGCCTGAAAAAAAGAAAAAAAAGAAAAGAAAATCACCAAATACCAGTATGAGTGTTAAAAAGTCCTGTATCGGTCGAGCTCTACAGATTTTTTTCTTTCTTCAATAAGGTAAGAAGCAAACTGAACTCAACTGTGAATTAGATGAACTGTTTCTGCTACTGTGAGGAACAGTTTCTCGGCTCCATGCAAGAAAATGTTAATGTCGGTACACAATCAAATTACTTTAATTTCATCAATCCCCTTTAAGGTTTGTACTTATGGTCCTCAAATAAAACAAACAAACAAAAAAAACACATACGGTTTGATTTTTAGGCAACTATGCTACTGAAGATATCTATGGATCCTATAAGCTACAATGAACAGATGAGGCTACAATGAAGACAAACTCACTGAAAGTGTGAGCTAAAACATCTGAACAAGAGGAATCAAAATGATTTTCTCTCTATGGTTTCTCAGCTGTATATATATGGCACAATAAGCCTTGCTGTCAATTTCCATATTAGTCTAAAAGAATGTCGAGATGATTTAGACAGCAGAAACAAATTAAAGCTGCAAAGGTCAAACCTGTTCCAAACTTCTCTGAGCCACAGCATTAAAAAAAGAGATATCAACATAGTAGATTTAATTTACTAATGTGAGCAATATATTCTGTATTTCTGTGCACATACATATATACCCATATACTGGCTAAATGATGGCTTTAAATAGTAAGCAACAATATTTTCTTAGAGATATAATTCTCCATTTATGAATCAAAAGCAGGGCAGTTCTGCAGTCAGGGATTCATGATGTTACTTCCCATGTTTGCAATCGAAAACACAAAATACGGGTTTGGTAGGCTTATACATAAATATCTAATGCTGTCTGATCGGGTTACATAATGATGAAACAGTGGCTCACGTGTCTTTGAGCTAAGGGTGATTTCTCTTTCTGAACAAGAAAATTATGCACGTAAAAATGGATTCTTATACAGACAGAAACTCAGAGTCATTAATGAGCGATTCATAGCACTGAAGATTTTCTAGATCTTAAAGCCGTTTGCAGAAGAGTTACTGTGGTTATTACTTACCTCCATATTGCATGTACTAAAATGTATAGTTATGGGAAATTATCTCTGAATGTCGATGACCAAAACACTCCTAAAGATGGTTTAATCTTCTTTAATCTCGCCTGTCGTCTTTGTGCACGGTTAGTGGCAAGCCTACCGGACCCGCTGGAACATGCAGCAGAGCCCATCCCTGAGCAAGCGTGCACACACACGCGCGTTAACACACACCACACAGTGGTGTACCTGGACCCAAATTGAACCTGTGAAATATCCTCCTCCTGCTCCTCCTCAGAGTCTTCATCATCGCTGTCCTGAGACATGTCAGAGAGGGCAAAAAACAGGAACGAAAGGGGGCTGACAGGACGAGAGAAAAACAGGTGAAATGAGAGAAAGACTGGAAGAAAGGAGGATGATGTATAAGTGTGAGGAGGCAGAAAGCCAACGGGGGAAAAAAGCATCAAGACAAATGTGGCGCAGTAACAAACAAAAAAAAGGAAATGGGAAAGGGAGAACAGGGAAGATGCATGCTTTCTTGGAGACTACTTTCTCTTTTTAAACTAGTTTTCTATCGCTTTAGCACACTCATGCTAGCTCTGTATCATGATGACCTTATACAAAGAACTACAGCTGTTAATATTAAATGTATGTATTAATTTTTTTTAATTGCCTAAATTTAAATTGTTACTTTGTGATAGAGGTAGCATTTTTTAAATCTCGTTGTCTCACAAGATTTTAACCACAGAAATGTTAAAGTGCTAGTAACTTCTGAATGCAGGAAAGTTAATGTAGGAGCAGATATCACCAGTGATGAACAGAAACATCACCAAAGGTTCAGGCTTTAGTATGCTGGCTTGCGTTTGCACTCCACTCTGACATGCAGGTGACAGTTTAGATACCTAGATGGAGGCATCCTGGCAGCAAAGGCAGCCTGTCGAGTGTTCAGTCTGGGAGAAGGAGGCACCATAGGAGAGGTTGCAGAGGAGGGTTGATTGCGACCCCTAGGTGAGCTCAAGGATAAAGACTGGGGACAAGGTGGTGGCACAGAAACTGGAGTGTTGGGGGGAACGGAGGGTCCTGCAGGGCTGGGAGAGGGTCCAGGGAAACTAAACCCTCTGTGACCCGGGCTTGTCGGGGAAGGAGCCACCCAGGGAGTGGTGACCGAGTAAGGGCGATACCTTTGGGAAATGGGCACGGGGGCAGATGGAGCACTGAGGGAGTGCCGTGGAGGAGTGGAAGCAGGTGGGCTGGGGGGAACAACGAACTGTGGGGTAGACGGTGTAGATACAACGGATGTAGTAGGGGTGAGGAGAGAGGGGGAGGTCCTCTTTGCTGCATCCAAAGCCACTGGGTGAGGACTACCACAGCCATACAGACTGTGGATAACATTGTTAAGATAAGAATGATCTCAAAGCCTTAAAAACAGAAATGATTAAAGCTTGATGAAAAAGACTGGGAAGAACATGGCAGCATGATAATAAAGTAAATAGAAAAAAAAACAGCCCAATCAGCAGCCTTGATATGTCTCCGCGAGATTAATAATGACTCATGACACTTGCCTGGACAGAGAGCTGGCTCCAAAGGATCCAGCGCTAGGGCCCATTGGGCTTCCACCTTGGCTGGAGGGCTGCACCAGCGTCAGACGATGGTCGGGGGATTTGGCTGCTGCAATTGGCTGTGAGGTGGCCGTCAAGCTGGCGAAGGGGTTGTGGACACGTGACTGGGTGGACATCATTAAGACTTCCATCAGGATCTGGCTGATGAGGTCTTTGAAGTCAGAGTATACTGCAGGAGAAAACATAACAACAGTCGCACGAGGCTCCCAGGTGTACAAAAACAAAGTGTTTGATGATTCAGCTTTTTATGGTAAAAGCTGTTGTTTAGTGGCGTTACCTTCTTTAGGGTTCTGGTGAAACTCTGCAGCCAGTGAAGGGAGAAAGATGACATCTCTATCCTGCTCCTTCCACGATACGCGGAGAATCTTGCAAATGAGCTGCAGGGCCTGTTCTTCAGAGACATCTGAGTTTGCAGAAGTTTCCTAAGGAAAAAAAAAAACAAAAACAAAAAAACGTGCATAATGAACAAGCATTACTGAGTCTCAGGAGACTCGTTATCTCATGACGTCTCTGGTTGAGCAAGAAACAACAGAGGTACGTGTGTATAAGTTGATATAAACAAAAATGAAACCAAGAATAGCGTTTGTGGAAAGTCCCTCGTCACCCGTCTGCAAACAACCAGACACTCCTTTAATGTTTATTCGTTTAGGACTTTCTTGATATCCTGATAGATATGATCAAAGTCCAGGAGGCAACATCTCTTGATTAATGTTCACTCTAACTGCTTACCTTTTCAGTCAAGTTTCTCTTCTCCCTGCGGTCACTGTCCTCCACCTCCATGTTCTCTATCCCTGAGTCCACATCCACCTGGGACATGCTGGAATAAAAGAGAAACCACAGTTCTTAATAAGCCATTATCTCCAAGCAAACTATGCTATTATTCCAAGCTCAATTGTACATAGTGTCAATATTTATCTAATCTCTGTCCATATGCCTTTCAGTCTGAGCTGAGGAAAGCTACATTATTTTCACAGCTTGTGTTCAATTCCACAGATAAGGAGTATTTGAGAATGAAAACAGAAGCTGGGTAGGGCAATGGGACACAGGAGACGCTCTCACCTCTTTTCACAGGAGGCAGGGTCGATATCCATGCTCTGCGATCGGGACAAACTCTGGGACTGAGTCTCAAGGCTGTTGGAGGGGGAGCTGGAGAGTGAGCTCACACCCTCGCTGCTCTGACTACCATAAGCGACCCCTGGAAGAGCAAAACACCACAAGTGAATCTCTCTGAACAGCAATGACAAAAATGAATCAAATCTGACACATTTCTGGAGGCTTTCTTGTGCCTCCATCTTCAGATAAAACTGAAATAGTAAGGTTTTAAATTTGCTTGCTTTTGTTTTTAATTTTTTTCTTGTGTTTTTCAACACAGGTGTAGCGCTCTGTGTGCACAGAGCAGTAAGAAAAACATTTAATTTGAGTTAATTATTGCAGTGCCGAGTGCATACGTGAGTACTTTAAACTGCATACAATGTAACATTGCTGTTATTCTTCCACAGCCTAACAAAGTCGCTTTAGTCTGTCAGCAGATCAAAGTGAAATTAATTGTATTGATTGAATTGGTATTCTTGGTATGTGCTCTGTGTTTAGGTAGCTGCAATTCCAGCAGTGTAAAAGTGACTTAGCAGCAGATTAGAATCCAGTATAACAACATGTATCCATTTATTTCCAGTCAGAATGAGATGCACAGTTTGTGTTACTGTAACTTTACAGCTGGGCATCATTGGATAGTTTTGGTAAGGTGAGACTTAAAAAGTTCCACATATAAAACACACTCCTCCCTCAAAAAAGAAAAAAAAAAAAATCCTATAAAGCACTTACATACTGTAAACAAGAAAAACCCCAAAATCCCCCAAGCCTTTAAATCGAAACTGAACGTAACCTGCTCCCTACCTTGTTATGTGGTCAGCAGAGGTTTTAAAGCTACTTTTGTGACGCAAAAAAATTTTGACTTGAAGTTTGACATAACTCACCAACCCCTCAGATGAACTAAAGAGTTGGAGAAATGAAAAATATTGACTGTATTGATTCATATTGTACACTTTAAATCCTTTGCACAGCATTGAATTTTAGTCTATCATGTCTTTTCCTGTTTTATAGATTTTTGTAATCTTTTTATTGCTTTCAAGGTATAAACAGTCCCAACATACAGCGATTACAGTAACGACATTACAGTCAAAAAAAAGCACACTAAGAACTCTGAGGAAATTAAATCGAAACAAAAAACATGATGGATCCAGGTCATTGATGTCAAACAGTCACCCAAAACCAAACATCAGTCATGTTTACTCTTCACTTTCAACTGGCCTTCGTACAGAAAGAAAACAAGACACCTTTACCAGTGAACTGTGTAAGCACACAGGGCTGATTCCTCTTTGAAATGCCCTCGAGTTATGTTTCACATTAAATCCTATTTTCTCGGATGTATTCAATGAAAATATTTTGAAACAAAAAGAATAAACGAATCAAATACCTTGCGTGTGGACTGGCAAACGCATTTGGATGTTGTGATCAAAGGGAATCCTAATTTTCTATGTCAGTAAATGTAATGACTAAAATCTGAGACATACGCAGTACATACATCTATACATGGCTGGCATAATATCAGAGTGTGATGACATGAAAAGATCAAGAAAGGAAGACGAAATGAGGAAGAGGTTGTGCAAAATGGCCCTAAAGTTGTGGCAGTAGTCGGGGAAAAAAGTATACATTTGCCAGAAAAAAAAGACTCCGTTAGAGCTGCTGAAATGAAGAAAATATTAATATACATATCTACAAGTTTTTAAAGAAGAAACAGCAGGTTTGAGGCTTTGATTTTGAAATGATTGTTCAGTTCAGTTTTTATACAAAATAAGTTTTTATCGTCTTTATCTTTCCTGATATTGTAATCAAAGATGACGTTTAATGCTGAAAATAAGGCACTTTTTACTGCCATTCTCTAACACTTACCACTGGGAACCACACAAAGATATGACATGAATAGGCAACCATGTACAGTTTTAGAATTCATGTCACAGCTATTGCTTAAAGAAGAACCAACTGTTTAGTCAGTCTGGGTTAGCAAAGGCTCAGATTGGAATTTTTAAGTTGCTTACTGACTACTGCAGACAGGTAGTGAGAAATCTGATTAACAGAGGATCTTACACCGGATAGGGGGCTGGAATTAACAGCTCTCTCCTGGTTATACAACAATCATGCAATCGAATGATTACCCTACCAATGTCAGATGTAATACACATTAATAAGTTGGTGTGTAGGTATGGCTTGTCCAACTGCCAGTATTTTTTCTTCTTATTAATCACTTAGGAAATGCACCACTGGGCCTAAAAGGAAGACCTTTAAAGCAGCATGGCTATGCATAGCAACAAACAATGCCAGGAAACTGTTGCTGTATCCATACATGGATCTCTGCTGCATTTTCTAGAGCCCGTGCATGACTGAAGCCTCCATTCTACCTTTGTACTAGAGGGCTCACCATTCGTGTCTAGTAGGGTACACTTTTTGTCACAGTGTACCCTGATTTGGGGGATTTTTGATATTTTAACACTGTTCAATGTCACAAACTTTTTTCAATATTTTTTTTTATTTTTCCTTATAGGAAATTGCCTCCCAGAACCTTGTTTTAATTTCTTACCAGAGGTGCCCATAGGGGATGTAGCAGGGGTACCACTGTGGACATTGAGGCCCAGTGATTGAGAGGCAGCTGGTGGCACGGGTTGGGGTGCAGCACCTGAGGGTCCAGGGAGGGGTCCAGGTGGAGTCTCTCTCTGTGGGGATGTCAGGGGTGTGCTGAGAGGGGTGCTAGGCTGGGACGTTTGTCCTCCTGCCAATCGTGCCAATCTCCTCCTGCGAATCTTGAATGGGCAGATATACAGGGTCATTAAAAGAACTCTGTAGCTCTTCATAACTGCATAACGTTGAAATGTATTAATAGGTTAATAATAAACCTATATGTATGTATATAAATCCCTGGACACTGTAAGAATAACCAAATTATGCATATATTGCCCAGAAAAGACAGATCATTAAGGCACAGATTTTCTTTGTTGTACGTTTTAAAGTCAGATCTGAAGAAAAACATCGCGAATAAAGTCAGATGCGGACACGAATCGTCGCAGCTTGGCCGAGGAGCGACGTTAAAGCTAAATTATCTGCTGCACACTCTGCTGAATGCTAATCGAGCAGCTGAAAATGATGACTGTAAACTGCAGTATGCTGTATGCGATTTCACATAAACAGCTCAATGGCCATGCATCGGCCCACGGCTGATTGCACAATGGTGGCCCGGTCTCTGTGTGTGTTTTTTATGCTGAGTCGTCTCGCAGGCTAATTTCTGTCTGTCAGCTAAACCGCCGCGAGGTGACACGCGAAAACAAATCAGTCAAAAGGTATTCCCTTCCTAACTTCCCTGTGAAAACACAACACAGACAAATATCTGCCACTTACAAGCGGCTAACAAGATCTTGAAATATTTTCGATGCTTTATATAAGAGCAGTGTTCTCCAGCTTGTAGCATTACGTTAGCTACTTTCATTTAGCAACCCAGCTGCTCCAGCTAAATAGAACACGGCCCAAATCCACCTCTCGTTCTTTCACTTCTTATATTCCCAATATAAGAAGTGAATAACTGGCCTTTGAGTTAAACTGCGTAACACCCACTACCGTGTTCTAGCTAACTGAGATTTTTGTCGAAAATGTATTTCTTCCATCAGCTAGTTTTTGTAGCACCTCAGCTAGCAGCAATACCCCTAAAAGGGGTAAAGGAAGAATTTGCAAAACGTACATTTGTAACGTCAGTAACGTAAAATCATTTCAATTCCCTGTGTAAGCGTTTATTCATATTGTCACCTTACCTCATCTGCGCTCAACTCCTCCATCATCCCAGCTAAGACAGCTAGCTATTTCACTTTCTAATGCTTTAATATGCCAGCCAGAGCCAGCTAGCTAGCTTGTATTAGATCTAAATATGCATAGTCTAACTCATTCAACAAATATATGTGTCAGGCTTTTGATTGTCTTCAAGATAAAAAACGACACCGATATTCGGAGGATGGCGAAATATAGTTCCCCCAAAAAGTCTGCTGTTTGCTGGTTTTCTACCAAGAATGAAACAAAAAGAAAAGTAGCTAGCTATTATACGTCAAAATACAACAGCGGCCATTTTGGTTCCACAAGTCACGTGACCAAAGGGACCAAAGGTGGGGGTGCGTAGCGTGTCGCACAGATAAATGGAGTATTTCACCTGTTGTGTAAGTATAAAAGTCTGTTTTAGGTCACTTCAATGTAACGCTCCTGCATTAGCATGACCTCGGGTTATAACTGAGGTCACAGTTACCACATACAACGTATCAAACTGAGCGTGCGTGAACCATGGCCAGTCAGAGGGGTGCAAGGTCACTGCAAAGACTTATATTAGTGACGTAATTGCCAATCATCTGTCACCAGGTAAAGATGCCTGCAATATACAGTATGTGCCTATACATTTTATTTTAATGCCTATTTATTTTTACCGCAGTTACAGCCACATCACGTGTGTGACAGGGTGGGCAGTACACCAGATGAACTGAACAGGCAACCAAATTTGACAATTTTTGGTAATAACTCGCCATAATTAATAAATATATATATATACATATATATATATATATTTTTTTTTTTTTTTTTTTTTTTTTTTTTTAAACACAGGCAGTCAGTATACAAAATACCCAGTTTCCTTGGGCAAGACACTTAAACCTTGAGTTGCCCCACCTGACTGATCAACTAACTAGAAAGTACCAGTTCATTCACTATTTACATGGAATACTCATAAATATATGGTATGTGCATTGAGAAATGCAGCTACATTTATAAAAGTGCAAAAATATCTGTCCTGGATTGAGTCTTGAGATTGAAAAAAAAGAGGTCAACTGGATTTCTTTAGGTTTGTGAAGACGTTTCACTTCCCATCCAAGAAGCTTCTTCAGTTTTTAAAACAAATGAAGAAGATGGAGAGTCCCAGGTATATAACCCCTGGTGGGGGCTGTCCCCTTTGGAGGTGGTCCTGATGGTGTGAAAAAAGGTGTGGGTCATTACCATTACCTGGGGTTAAGGGTAAAGTCACTATGAGACCTTGCCCCACCCCATGTGACCTATTTAGGTCACCTAAGGCAAAGTGTGAGTGGTGTATGAAGCGCCTGGGAGTGGATCATAGGTAGCTGACGGGTGGTGCTGCAGAGTCAAATCAGATGACACATTTACTCTGGGCACAGAAGTGGATCAGTGAAGGGCAGCTGTGAGCGCAGAATTTCCTCAACACATTTCTATTTGTCTGGCAATTTGTGCAATTATCAAGTAGGATTGAGCTTTAAAACTAGCTGCACACGCTGATGATTGACCTCTTTTAAATTACAAAGAGACATGAGGGGTTCTCCCCAAAGTGTGACCTGCACGGGACAATCCGCTCAGTGTCCTTTAGTCATGCTGGTTACCACTATTGCTGCAGAAGCACTAAACTACTGTTACCTGAAGCTTCCACCGCACAGAGCTCAAGCAGCAAATCGTATGCATTAGTGTAACTTATAACTGAAGTGTGTCAGCAGTATTTAGCCGACGGGGTATGGTGACTTTACCAGTCGATCCGATGCTGACGTGTGATTAATGGCACAACAAAAACCTGTCAGTTTACTAAGAACACAATAAAAAAAAATGCTTCAACTTTTACATCAGATTTATTTTTCTTACTCACATATTACATACAACAAAACTGTATTCCAAACATCCTACGAATAACCTTCAGTTACACTGGTTATAAGTGTTCTTGAATGAACAGAAATTTACAGAAACATTGAACAAAATGCACGACGGAGAGCACAAGCTGCACCCGTGTCTCCTTTTTCTCATAGCTCTAAATATTTAACAAAAAATACATTTTTTTCAGCCAGCTGAAAGGTGCTATAAACATTTTTGACGGTTTGGGATAGAGGCACGCACCGACAGGCTACAGGACCAGACAGACCAGCATCTGACAAAAGTATTGCAGCGGTACCATCTAGTGGTGTAAATGCATACCCCGAGAGTACAGACGTTTCCACCTGAACCGAGTATTTAAGCGACGGGTAAGACACCAGTCGTAACTCTCGGTGTGGATTCTCAGTCAGGGTTGGATCTAATACATAAAGCCTTCTAATTCTGGACCACCTCAAGATCCTCCTCCAACTCTTCATTCTTCTTCTCTCGTCTTTGAAACGTTCTTATAAACCTGCTTGCAGACTTGTCCTTCGCAGAATAGCTCCTAAAGAGAAAGGGTCAGAAAAGCTTTAATAATTACATTTTATTTAAATATAACAGATTAAAATGAGTTCAATAATACATAGTTTTTTAATTCTGTGTATTATGTAGAATGTCCAAATTCACAGTCTTACCAGATGAAGCTTGTCATCTTCAATCCAGTGAGTCCATCCCCTGTTCTTCTTCTCTCCAGTCTGTTCACATATTAGTTTGTTCCCCTCCCATCTCACAAGCGACTGCAAAGGGAACAGAGAAGCGAAAGTGTGAATCACGACTTGTTTTTCAACATGCATAATATTCAAAGTACATTAATTATCTATTAAAAAACCCCCTCCAATTATGATATTTATGATACACTCTAGCCATTCCCATTTACCTTCAGGTGTCTGTTGTCTAGTCCCTTTGTAAACTCATTAAATTCCTGGCCCACTTTGAAGGTGACCGTGTAGTTTCGGAAAGTGCTCGTGGTTTTGATGATGAACTGGTCCCCCTGCCGCTCAATTGTTTTCTTTAAGTTAAGTTTCGTAGCAATTTTTCGTAAGGAAGCGCTGATGCCTGGAAAAGTGGAAACAGAGGTTGAGCCATAGGCACAAATTCATTTTCTCATTTCTCGCACAGTTAAATGATAAATAGCCCTGCTGCCGTGTTTTTCTACAAAAGTGCATTTTGAATGAGGTGAATGCACATTCTCATGAGGGAAACAACACGCTTGAAGGACTTACCCAGCACAATCATGTAGTCGTCAAAGTTGACATTGCTGATCATCTCCCATTTGCCACTCAGGCTGGCAGGCATGTTGACGAACTTGACTTTTCCTTCTTTTGGGAAGCGTGTAAGTGCAAGGTGATCCTGAGCCGGTCAGGTGCAGACTGCTGAGAAGAGGCTGAGGCAAATGCTGTTTATATGAGGTCAGGAGACACAGAGGCAGGTGTGTCCTGTCACCTGAGGATGAGAGAGGTGAACTGATTTGTTCCAGAGTAAAGAAGAGGCCAGACGTGTCAGACTGGTGCAACAGTTCAGTCTAAGCATGGCTTTGAAAATTTGCCCCAGGCATCACGCCTTTATGGCATTCAAATCCTAGTGGTGCATGTTATCCAGAAGCAATGTTTGGATTTGAATGACAGACTGAAAGGCTTTTATCCTTTTCTTTTAATAAAACAAAAAGTTACTCAGAATTAATCACTTGTACAATGATGGCAAAGCAGTCACTCTATTTCTCTTACATAACTGCAGTAAATACAGCCATGTGAAAAGAGTTTTTACATGACTAAGTACACAAACTAAGTACACCCTAATTGCTTCGATAGGAATTAAGAAGGTAAGCAGCAGCAAGGAGCTGCTGGAATCGTTGGAGTCGTTACCAGGAGAAAGCCTCTTCTCTCTAAAAAGAAAAAGGCAGCACATGCACAGAAGAGTGGACCAAAGTTCCTCCACAACCATGTCACTTTCTGTTTGACTGAAAAATCAAACAGAAAGTTGTAACTTCCAAGTTACTGTTTCTAAAGGTGGTTCTACAAGCTAATATATATAGGTAATAATAATAATAATAATAGGTAATAATCATGGGGTGTGCTAAGGGCTGCACAGTCCTGTTGAAATCTTTGTTTTTCACGACTATAAATGTTATATCGACTGATTTGCACACTATACTTTTTACTGCACAGTTAGAGAAATCTTAAATTGTGATTAGGATGTGTAGTAGCTGGTAGGCATACATTTTCTAGCACTTTATCTTTTTTTGTAATGTTTTTGTACTATGTGTGAATTTGCTGTGGCACTGGACTCGCTCTGAGTTTCAATAATCTACATATTCCCAGTTAAAAGAAAAAAAAAAATCATGCTTATCTCATTTAAGGTTTTATATTTATATAATAGTTGTAGAGGGAGAGGGATTTCAATATTCCAGTTGTTCAAAGCTGGCTTCAGACATAAACAGAATCAGACAGCTACTGATTCTTACGAACAGGGCCTACGTAAAAATGGCACACCTTTATGTGCAATGAGGAACATAGTGACACTGTTGCATACTCTGTCATGCAGTGTGAAAAGGATTGATGTAAGCCAAGTGTGGAAAAAAAATAAATGAAACACATGGCACTTATCCAAATACTCAGGTGTTGTTGCTTCTTCTGACGGGTTGTCTTGTGACATGGGAAAACCACGTCAGGGTTTTTTCCCTGCCAAGACTCTAAATGTGCGTAAACACAATGCAGACGTACTAACTGCTTAAATAAAACACAGAGGAGTTTGGGATGCTAGCTAAAACATACTCAGAGTAAATTGGTAGAAATAATAATGTTTTTCAAAATTAATCATAATAAAATTATTATTATTATTAAAAAGCTACTACTAATAATGATCAATTCTGATACTAATGATGATGTTCTCTGTTATATTTTAATTTTAAACCCCATTACTGTAATCAAATCTCTTCATTTGGCTGATGTTTTGTTATTTCACCTGAAATCTAAAAGTGAGGATGATCCTGCGAGATAATCATTTTCATCATGAAAGCAAAGCTGAGACTTTACTGGAGATATTTAAGGATTCTTATCTGTGCGATGAAAGCAACAATGAACGGCTCACAAGGTGGAAAACAAAGATTTATTTCTTTATCTCTTTATTTCTAGAATATCACAAATCATGTCTTTACTATCAGATCTGCAGAAGTGGGTATTTAAAGCGCACAGCCTGAGGGACAGCATGGAAAAATACAGCTCTAGGTACAAAAACATGTTGACTAACAGGCGTATGCTGAAGCCAGACATGGAAAAGATAACTGTGGTAAAACAAGTGTGATTCAATTAATTCTCTGTGCATCATCTGCTCACCATTTCACAGTTGAATGTAAATCCTTTGATTGACTGGAAACACATTTATGTGACCACTCATCTATATGATCTGCTGCTCGGTTATTTTGTGATCTTGTGTATTTTTCCACACACGCAAACAAAAAGTTCTGGCAAAGTGAAACTGTTACTAAATCACTTCACTCAACAACCTGAAACACACCCATTCTTAGAAAAGACCCCTGTTTAGTGCAGGCACTGTCGGAAGCATGAATTACGTGAATTTGTGTTTTGTTTTAAATTCACAGTCAAATTTCCTCAACTTGAGGAAGCACCCGTGTACCTCTGGAGAGGCGCTAGAACCACATCTGCGTTTTTCTGCTCGCTCTCAGAGCTGTATAGGTCGTGCTCTTTGATGTAGTGAATGACGCTGTCTGGAAGCAGGTATCTGACGCTCTGGCCGCGCCGCAGCGACCGCCGCACATGAGTGGCTGAGATGTCGTTAGTCACCCATTCGCGGACGATATGGATGTTCTTGCGATACTTCCACAGCAAGTCTGACTGGTGGATGAACTTATATGGATCGCTGTTGCTGCGGGTGATGCAAACCAAACCGTGGCGGCCTACGATCTCGGCGATATCCTCCTGCTTCCACATGTTGGGAATCCCAAAAGACTCGAGGACGTCAGCCCCGCACAGCAACATCAGCTGAAGGCCATCTGAGCACAGAGAGACAAGTTAACCGTTTTTCTGTCAGCACAACACAAGAGTCAACTAATCCACACTGTGCATATGCTTCAGGTCAAAAATTTTAGAACACCTCAATTCTTCCAGTTTTTTATTGAAATTCAAGCAGTTCAATATCTCATTGTACTCTGAGATTAAAGCATAGAAAGATAAAGTTAAAAAGGAAACCATAGAATCCATTTATATTCAAAATGTAATCTAAACTTTTGAATCATCAAAGTAGTCACCTTTGGCAGAGAGAACAGCTAAATACACTCATGGCATTATCTCTACAATGTCATCTATCCATCCATCCCTCCGCATGAAAGTGAAGCTTTCGATTTACCAGTTAATCGACGTCCCTGTCCTCTACTATGGTCACGAGCTCTGGGTTGTGACTGAAAGAATGAGATCACGGATACAAGCGGCGAAAATGAGCTTCCTCCAAAGGGTGGCTGGCCTCTCTCTTAGAGATAGGATGAAGAGTTCAGCCATCTGAGAATGGCTCAGAGTAGAGTCATTACTCCTCCACATCGAAAGAAGTCAGTTGAGGTGGTTCAAGCATCTGGCAAGGATGCCTACTGGGCAACTCCTGGTTGAGGTGTTTCGGGCACGTCCCACCAGAATGAGGCCCAGGGGCAGACCTAGGACCTGCTGGAGACATTAGATCTCTCGGTTGGCCTAGAAATGCCTCTGTGTTCCTCGGGATAAGCTGGAGGAGGTGGCTGGAGAGAGGGAGGTCTGGGCGTCCTTGCTTAGGCTACTGCGCCCACGACCGTGCCATGGATAAGGAGAAGAAAATGGATGGATGGAAGTTTTTCCCAGCTGTGTTGCAGAAGTTCCCATAAATGCGTGGCACTTTTAGGATGGAGAGTGTGCTGGTCATTCCATTCTTGTTCCTTTTTCCTACTGTAGTTCTGGCACAGCTTGGACTTATGTTTTGGGTTTTTATCTTGGTGTAGGATGAACCCCTGACCAACTAGGTGCATACCAGAGGGTACTGCATGGCGATGCAGAACCATTTTGGTTCAAGGTGCCTCTAAATCTGTACATGTCACCAACATCCCGAGACCATCACGCTTCCTCCTCATATTTACAAGTTGATGTCACACTCAACGTGTTTTTTCTTGTTCAATAGTGTACAAAAGTAGGCTGGTAGGACCAACTGTCAAAGCTCGATCAACCGCCTTTGCTACGGAACAGGTTTAAGTTCTTAATCCATTTCCTGTTCTCTAAAAAAGGCTGTTGTATATTTCTGAAATATGTATTTTTTAGTTTTAGGTAATATTACAATATTCTTTAAATCTCTGACAGTTCACTACTTACCTTTATGCCATTTCAAATTAATCACTGGACTTGAGCTGCTTGAATTTCAATTTAAAGAATGGAAGAATTGGGGTCTTCTTCAAGTTTGGACCACAGTGTATTCACTATCTGTTCACAGGTCATGGGGCAGAACAGTGCATACGTTACTGTTGTAGGAATTCCCTGAAATGTCACACATAAAATCAAATTCTATGTATTTCAGCTTCTGCATCAGCTGAGTTTGACGGTGTGGAATAACAAAGAAGTGCGCTTACTGGAACTCGCCTACATTAGCTGCGAATAAGAACACACCCAAATGTCCTAATGAATTGTCAGTGGTCATGTTGCATTGCAGATCGTTGCAGGGTTGAAATTTTGATGAGGAAAGAGAGTGATTCATGAAATAAAGAAGAAGATATCCGGTTCTGCTGCACTGGTTTTAAACTGAACTGCTGACATCTTTACCCTGAAACACCAAGTGTAACATATTTGATACGTGAGTTTTTGTGACCTCTGCATCTTCTGTTTTCCTTTTTTTTCCTGAATAAATTGGACAGTAAATATTTAAGTAATACATTGCACAAAAATGCCAACTGTAGCTCACATATAACTCATATATGCAAACTGATAAAATTGATATTTCATAAACCTTTTCTCAGAATTTTCTGGCAATTATACTTCATGGTTCAAGCTTTACAGGGTCAAGCGATGCTAGTAGAACTTAAATGCAAAGCATAGTATGCACTTCAACATGCCAGCTTTTACAATGCACCTTCAGCAAAAATTCAAGTGCTTCCGTAATGCATATTTTTCCCTTCCATCCCCCGGAGGCTCAGCTCGTGCTGTTAACACCACACCTGTGTATCCACACCCTAAACCCATTCTCTTGTCAGTTAAGCTGCAAACAGGAAAATCCTGACAACTACGTTTGTTGCATGGCTCGTTTGATGGACAAGAAAAGTTACAGACAATGACAGGGAGGTAAATGTAGGGCATGACTTACCTCTATGTTTGTGATAATTCTCTTCTATGCGCCTCTTTTTTGCATACTTGATCGTGTCCACATCATCGATGTTCTGCTCTGCTGCAAGAAGCTCCTCATAGTGATGCCTGTAAATTTACAAATTGAAATCAAAGATTTTTATCAAGCAAAAACCACGCTGAGTGTGTACTGTATTTACAGTTTGCTATAAAGTGGAAAAAGGCTACTATTGGTAGTTGTCAGTCAGCAAATGAGTGCTCCAAAATCCAATTCTCATTATGCTAAACGCATTTGATCTTATTATTAAACTGCTTTTGTGCCTTTTATGGGGGGTTTTTTCTTCAGGTCTGTGAGGCTGCAGTTGGGATACTATTTCAGATTCTTTACACCATCAGCATTTAATAATTTCAGCCTTCACCTTAAATAATTATGGAATTTTGATTGACTTTGTCTGATTCTATCTTGTTTGAACTGCACCTGCAAAGTTCTGGGAAGTATTCAGCAAATCATAACATGTATCAAGTATCATACCAGTAAAGGCTCTCACATTTCCTGACTTGCATTTCTTCCTTTTCCTGTTGCCACGAGAAAACAGATGACAAAGATTCTAAATAATGATTTCATTTATGTGAGGCATAATGATGTTAATTATCTAATATCTAATTAAGCCTGCACAAGTTTAATTTTAATCCCTAAGGTTTAAATCAAACCTCCATAATGGATTTTGTTACTTTAAGAATTAATTTATCTAGAAAAGGATAAAAAGTTTCAAGACATGTGTTGAAAAATACAGAGTCTATCATTCAGCAGTGTGTGAGCCAGTGTAACTGCAGGGAGTTTGACGCTTTGTGTGTAAAAATAGTTCATACTACATGATGCAACACACACACACACAAACCAAATCTAAAGAATTCATAAATCAATTACCATTAAGGTTCCCAGTAATTATCTACATCACATGTCATTTAAAGATGCTTTAGGTTTAGGAAATCAGTATTTTAATAGGTTTATTACTTGCAGTGATAATGTTAAGATAATAGAGAAAGAAGTGCGCAGCTTGGGGTGAGTCAGTAATAAAGGTGAATCAGAAAACAACAGATAACAAAACAGTAAAGGTCACAGGTAGTGTCACACAGTTTTTGTCTCAAGACAAACCACATACACCACACAAAAGCACTCCCAGCACTCAGACGCAAGAAATGCCAACTCACCGAACTACTTTAGCTGTTTCCACCCACTCTGGCTGCAAACTCTCCCAGGAATCCACCATAACCCAGTCTGAGCTTTCGGTAGCCAATCGGGTCATCTCCAGACGGTGGCAGGCTTCAATCAAGCCCTTTTTCTTATATGCATCACCCACTGGAGAGATGATTCCTCTCACCACCTTATACTGACCTTACGCACAAAAGAAGACATGTGTTTAAGTACTGGTCAGGTAAAATATTATATTTGACCCCAATTATTACTAGTTATTACTAGTACTTTTCCTACAAACATATACAAAGGTCATTACAAGTTTGCAAAATATAATAATAAGTGTAAAATTTGCATAGTATTTGAAATAAGTTCAGTTTTTCCTGCATAATGTATTTTCTTTTAATTTTTGAGATGAATTATTAGACTTTATTGGACAGAACAGTAGAGTAGACAAGAAATGACACATGGGAAACTGTCTGAGCAGAACAGAATCCAGAATCAAAGAAACCAGCATTTACTGAATAAATAATTGGTTGTAGCTCGATAGTGTAGTGGTTTACACATTAGCCTAACAAACAAAAAGATCCCTGGTTTGATCCCAGGAGGAGACACAAAGGCATCCAGTGTAAAGATCTGCCAAATCAAAATATGTGGTGAAATGCAAAGTGATTCCAGCTGGAGAGAAGTTGGGGGTTGGGGTTGGGTCAGGAAGGGCATCTGGCATAAAACTCCCAAATGAAACATGAGGCACAACCTAATAGTGTCTATTAATAATGCAATATTAAAATACTGCCAGCTTTTCTGTAGTGTCATATTAATCAATTTACAAAAGCATAATCCCTTCTTGAACTAGACTATAGGTATAACAATTTTATCCAAAACACTTGTCTCTCCAATGTACTGATTCACAATCCCTTTTTAAGACAAAGCTACCCATTTCACTTAATTTTTGCCTGTCCATCCATCTTCCTCTGTTTATCCATTTCAGGATTGCTGGGGGTTGGATGCTTATCCCTGCTGTCATAAAGCAAGAGGGTACATCCTGGGTAGATTGCCAGTCTGTTGCAGGGCTAACATATAGAAACTGAGAACCCTTCATGCTCACATTTACACCTACAGTAATTTTAGAATCACCCCATGCATGTCTCCACGTCGGGTGACTGAGGGAGAAAGCTGGAGTACCCAGAGAGAACTAACTAAATCTAACTAACTAAATCATGATGATAATATTTGAGACTTTAGCCTTTAGAATAACTCAGTTGAAGAGCATGGAGGGTAACTGAATTAAATCTGTGGTGTTCACAAAACTTGGGAAAAAATTAATGAATAACTGATAAAGGTGGAGATGCATCGCAATAAAAGACCCAATTGTCATGTAACTCAACCTGTGTCTTCCAGGTGATCTCGAGCCAGTTCAAACATCCTCATGTGCATGTTGGTGATGGGGTTGAAGGACCCGCAGGCCAGCAGGACCACTTTGGTTATACTGTGACCCTCCATGGCTCATACTGGACCTGGGTTTGCACAAACAAGGAGAAGAAACGAAGACAAATTAAACTTGGCTGATCACATGTCAAGAATCGCTTTGTGGGGGGGAGGAAACGGTATATTTGTATCAAGAGAGTAGTTTAACCTCGTTTAAAGTTAGAGTCTGTGAGCTTCATTAACTAATTAACTACAAATGTAAAGAAAACTAAAGCTTGACGCTTTATCTTCGTTAAACGTTAGCATTCGACTATAACAAGTAGCTAACTTTAGCTTATCTATTGAGCACACAGCTCCTTTTCCATCAAAGATTCACGTACAGGACCCTTAAACAGACAAAGCATGAACTCGGTGCTTAACTCAAAAACAAATTATGCGTTTTTAATATAATGTCAAATATTGTAGTACCAAGAGAAACGGCCACAGATACCATTTGTGTTTCACCCGCTTCCTGTTTTGACGTCACGGACTACGCTGTAAGATCCCCTAATCTGATTGGACACAATAGACCAGGAAGAGGTGAACCGCACCCGCTCTGGTGGTGCTGCGTTCACAATCACAAATTCCCCAAATCCCAAACGTCTCGACTAATAGTAAACGTATTATAGCCGTGTTTTTAAGTAATTTTTAAATTTTCCTCTAGTACGGCCACCTTCTTTACGACAAACTCTTCAGCAAATGCTAACATTCTACTAAGGCTGATTTGCAGCTGTTTACAAAGAAAGTCCCGGTAAGGTGTTTTCTTTTAGCATGCACTCTAGCTGTTTAGCTAACAAAACAACTTGGACTGTTTGCATGAACTTCCAACACACAGATAAATTTATCCTGTCAGTGTAGTCGCCAAAGAGACTGTTAGATCTGATAAAATGTTATGTATTTTTCCACTGACTCCAACAGCTCTGCACTCATCGAGTGGAAATAGCACGTTAGGTCATCTTTGAGTTATCTGTGAAGTACCTCAGCAACAAAACCTAACGTGATCTGTTGTTTGGTGCCAGTTCTCCCAGTTCCCGTAGAAAAAATAGGATTTTAACTGAAGATGGCCTCTCGAGGGAAATCAGAAACTGGAAAATTGAAGCAGAATATGGAGGAACAACTTGACAGACTAATGCAGCAGCTTCAGGACCTGGAGGAATGCAGGTGTAGTACAGAAAAAGAAAAACAATAAACTCCTCCTGTGTGCTTTTTGTATATGAAAATCTGGCATGCAGTACCTGAAGGATAACAGAGAGAATAAAAACAGTGGGTAAATAAATGCTTCTCTATTCTTCTGTTGTGTCTCGGTTTTCATTCCTTCATTTGTTTATTCCAGAGAAGATCTGGATGAGGAAGAGTACGAAGAGACAAAGAAGGAAACTTTGGAGCAGCTGGGTGAATTCAATGACTCCTTAAAGAAAATAATGTCAGGAGATATGACACTTGTGGATGAACTCAGTGGGATGCAACTGGTATGGACAATTAATGTGCTACTACTGTGTATTAGGAGTGCATTAAATATGTTATAGCACATTGATTAAGAAAACTGATGATTAGTAAAATATCAGAACGTTCAGATGTTTCTGTCTTCATCAGGCGATCCAAGCTGCCATCAGCCAAGCCTTCAAAACCCCGGAGGTGATACGACTTTTTGCTAAGAAGCAGCCAGGACAGCTGAGAAGCAGACTGGCAGAGGTTTGCAATGTCAAATTTATATTGTATAATACACACACACACACAGAGTGTGGTAAGAAGTTTACACACCCACCCATGTGGATGAATATCATGTTAATTTTGGGCATTTAATGATTTCTTTGATGTTTCATTTTTACTTTCTATATTACTTCTTTTTTATCTTTAATGACTTGAAAAAACATGAATTGTGTGCACAAGATTGAATTTAATTTGGATTTTCTCTAAACCATACAGGCTCAAACATAAACATACACCCCCACTAATATTTGGTTAAATTGTCATCCCCACTTTTGGATAACATCAACAATCTTCTGGCATACTTCTTGCTGGATATTTAACCGATCTTCTTGGCAGTGTTGGCAGAATCCAGTTAAATTGGTTGGTTTCCTGGCGCAGACACGACTTTTAAACGCAGTCCATACATTTTCAACAAGGATGGAGTCGGGGCTTTGGGAAGGTCATTCCAAAAGCTTAATGTTAGCCTGTTTTATCCAAACTGAAACCAGTTCTGATGTGTATTTGGGATCATTGTTCTGATCATGTGTTGTGTTCATTTGAGGTGAAGTTGAAGAATTGAGGTATTCCTCATCCTTCATTATTTCATCCACTTTGCACAGTGTACCAGTGACACTGGCAGCAAAACAGCTTAGTTAGTAGAACTTAATTTTTTCAAGTTAAAAGACATGTAGAACCTTTAGCGCCACTTATTAAAAGATTTAAGTGAGCGTATGTCTATATTTGAGCCTATTATTTTCAGCCTGTGTGGATTGGAGGAAATCCCCCAAAAATTCAACGTTGTTTTAAAATTCTTCTTTTTTAATATCATGAAAGATGTTTGCTGTGAAATTGTTTCACTCTGGAAGAACAGTTCAAAGAAATTATCAAAAGCCCCAAATTGCCACGATTGTACGCAAATTTCTGACCACAACAGCAGAGTTCAGTCACACCTCAGTGTTTATGTGGAGATTCATTTGCCTGACAATTTCCCAACCGGTGTGTGACGTACTGTGCAGATGGACCGCGATGTGATGGTGGGAAAACTGTCACGGGACGTGTACACGCAGCAGAAAATGGAAATCCTCACTGCCTTGAGAAAACTGGGGGAGAAGGTGAGGAGCACTCAGAGCACACATGATTAGAGTCTAGGATGATTCAGCGGCTTGTGCCACGTAAAGTCTGAACTGATTCATTTCAGTCATGCAGCCCTCACTAGCTGCCTCGAAATGCCTCAAATGTTTCCTTTCACTCATGTTGTAATTACGTGACAGCTCACCCCAGAAGACGAGACTTTCCTCACTGAAAACGCCACAGCGACCCTGAGCCAGTTTGAAAAAGTGACTGCAAACCAAGGTGAGCATAAAGGTGATTTTACTACAAGACAGATATTTTCTCACATATTTCTGTTGACCTCATTTTGCCTTCCTTTTTTCAGGGTCTGAAGACAAAATAATGGCTTTAGCTAGCTCTGGTGTGAAAACAAAGTCATAGCAGTTCTGCAAAAAAAAGTGTGTTTTTAACTAAGACAAAAATGTGCCATCCAATTATGGATTTTCTAAACAATCAGTGCGCTTTTAAGTGCTACTGCAGACGCTGACACTTTTTAACAGTATTGTTTTATATGTACACGTCAATCTTTGTAAATGTCTTTTAATCGTCCAGATAAAGTGTAAAAATGTATTTTAGGTACGAGCGTGTGATTTGTTAAAAGGCGCGTGAATGTAGAGGACGGCGCAGACAGTTTGTTATTATGATCTTGTGGTTTGTGCAGTGATTCTTTATTCCAAAATTTCAATATTCAACATTCAACAGTGCTGTTTTTATGATGCTGATTTCCTTCAGGGTGTAGTTTTATTTCAGCTAGAACTGTGCCGTCTGCAGGACTCTGGATAAAATAATAGAAACACTGCATGTGTCAGAACTACAGCGCTTCAGATGATCGGATCTGCCTCGATTAATATGTACACTATAACCAATTTACAATTGCATTTATATATGAATACATTTGTAAACCACTTGTGTGCCGATGGGATGTAGAGTCTGATGATATCTTTAGTAAAACTTGACGAGTCTTTGACCAGTTTAGTTGAAATGTGCTGAGTCTGCAGGGTGGATTAGAGCAGCCGTCGTCCAAGAATATGAGAATCATAAAGTTTTATTAATAGTGTGGGTCTTCAGTCTGTTCATGGAGAAAATACAGAGAAAATACAAAGATTTTACAGGATGAAGTAATGAATTGAGAGGCTTTACCACTATTCAGTGTCACTTGGGTGTTTCCATTATTTTAATGAGTCCTCTATGCATTTATTATCATGTAATTCAAACTGATGACTGTAGTTTCATATTGACAGTGATGAAGTTTGATAGTTTTTAAACTCGCATCAGAGTCTGTGTAGAAGTGAATGTCACAATGTTTACAGCATTAATCTTGATATTCTTGCTACTTTTAATGTGAGTAAAAAGAAAACTAACAACAGGCTTCGTGTTTTATTTCCCGCCATGTACACTCACCTGCCACTATGTACACCTGTTCAGCTGCTCATCAGCATTAATATTTTATCAGCCAATCACATTGCAGCAACTTAATGCATGTTGGCATGGTCAAACAGAGTACCAAAATGCAGATTTAAAGTGACTTTGAAAGTGTCATGGTTGTTGTCTTCAAACATTTTGGGCATCGAATAAACACCACAGCTTACCTGAGTATTACTGCAGGCCATGTCCATCACTTTATGACCACCGTGTATCCGTCTTGAATCTTTGCCACAAAGAATTAAGGTAGTTCTGAAGGCAAGGAGGGTCCAACTTGATACTAGCAGGTTAAGTCTAATAAAGTATCTCATCAGTGTGTTCACTGTTACAGTCATGGCTGCTCATTTTAAACACGGCCAAAGTCTGAAATAATGAGATCGGCAAACATTCAAGTCGTCCCGGAGTGCCTAAAGATTTGGCTTCAAACTGCTCTCAAGGTTCACTTCAGACATTTTTCAAATCTTGGCTCTGTATGATGTCACTGAGAGTGGGTATCATAAATATGCTCTCAGCACAGGAGGCCCACCCACCTGCTGTTCAAACCCGTTTTTGAGGGGCAGCCAATTCTAAGAAAGGGAACTGAGAAATATACCCAAGTATTAAGGCCTTACTGGTATTACTGGTGGTTCTACTATACACAGTTTGAAATGTGAATCATGCAAAGCAGCCCTGGTAGAACGCAAAAATAAAAGCATGGAGTTGAAAATGATAATAAATCCACCAGCTCTATAGTTTATCGTGGAGCTGTAGCAGATCTCAGTTTCACCACCAGAGGGCAACAATGCTCAATATTTAAAAACAGACTTTCCACAGCACCACCCAGGGTGTGTTCCCATGCTGTGCAATAGAACCACGTTTACACTAGAGAATACAATGAAGGAAAACAAGAGCAGACGTAAGTTATACCCCATCTCGTCATCCTTTATTTTGTTTACGAGCAAGCATCAACTTCACTACATTTGCCTTTCAACTGGTAGAAAAGAGAGCAGCTCCAACAAGCACAAAGGAAACATCCAACCACGCTGAAAACACCGTCACCGTCCCATTTTGAGCAGATTTTAAAACAAAGAAAAAAAACATTTCTGGAGTGTCATGGATGTGTGAAACAGACAATCTGAGAATCAGTAGTGTATCACGTCTCCTTTCTCACTCCGGTCTCATAGGCCCACATGGAGCGTACACACACTTGTGGTTCATGCAAAGTCAATATACCCCCCACCCACCTACCCATCCTTCCTTCCTTACTCCGTCTTGGTGTTGTTACAGTATGGCTGCATTTCAGATTGTTAGGCAGTGACATTCATTGGGGGCGCACCAGAAAGCACACAACCCGAAAAACGAGATGCTAGTTAACCTTTCAACTGTAGCTGAAATGTGGACATGAAGTGTTTGACACAATGAAACCGTGAGAATTGCGGCACTGACAGGCATATATACTCTTGTGAAATTTCATGCTGCCCTCAAAAAAATTAATAAAATTGTTTCTCAACAGCTCAAGCAACAGGACACTGTTCAAAAAGGAAGAAGAAAAAAAAAAACTCACCTTCCACTATACACAAATAGGCCAGTATACCCGCTGTATGCTGCCAAAGCAATTTCATAATGTACATCTTTTAAAGGTGGATTCCGTCAATATGATTTTTAAGTACAATATCTATAGAAGATACAATGTGGATCTACTTCCTCTACACATCAACAAGGACACGTGACATCTATGTAAAATGTTTTCACCTGTAATAAAACTAGCGTCGGCCTATTATCGCGACAAACTGAGAGAAAACGTCTCCCCAGCTACGAAAGAAATCTAGCATTAAAAAAACAAAAGAGCACGGATAAGTGTGTTTGTTAGACCAGCTAATTACGCTATGATCGGCAAAAGGCACTCCCATCTCAGCCGGCTCAGACCTGGCGCCCCCCTTTTTAATTTTTTTTTTAGTTTTTTAGTTTTTTAAAACAAGCCAAAGTCATCGTGGAAGGGAGACTGTTCACTACGTTTCAAATACACACCTATTAAAAATAAAAATAAAATAAATCAAATGGATTCACTGAGCTGAAAACAAAAGTAGCCTGGAAACTTTTTACAACAACAATAATAAGCATTGAAGGTGTTTTTAAATCAATTTTGGCCTCTGAAAACAGATTTGCACGCAAAGACTTTTCCAATCCTGATAATGCCATTTTCTGCACAATCCAATGCCCCAAACATGGTCGTAATAAATGCAGGTTTGGGAAACGCTTATATTTTACTCTGTACCCCCCCCCCCAAAAAAGACGAACACTAAAATCGTTCAGTGTGACGGCACGTTTTTATCTGGTCTGATGAAAGATTATATACAACAGTTATGGACAACAGTGTCTGAGAGGAGACAAGAGGTTGGACACCCTTTCCCAATCGTAAGCTTCATACTAATACCCGAAGGAAAATAAGTTTACCAAATGTAAACAAATATCTTTGAACAACTCTACAGTACAGTTTCATGTACAATAAAATCTAGTGGTCTACTGCAAAAAAATATCTCACTTTAAGATTCAAAGAAGATTCATTTTTAAAGTGTTTTCCTGCAGTAAGCATCGCAGCCAACAAAGACGACGATGCTTCAGCAATAAGTAGACAGTTTAAAAATGTACCTCATACAGGCTATGTATTATTATTTTAGGTAAAATAGCCGTGCCATGAAAAGAAAAAGAAAAAAAAAACACTGCCAGAAATTCAACGATTCAGCCAGTCTCCACTAAAGCTCATAAACATTTTCTTTCAGTAGCTTGAAAGGGTTTCTCCTTGAACCACACCAGGGACAGGGACAAAGGTTTTAAAGCTGCTGAGGACATTTTAGTACCCTTATTTTCACCACGAACGGCACTGCTGAGCCGATGTTTGTGATTCCACATGACATTTTCTGAAACTGAAAGAAGATTCCCTCTGTAGTGTACATCAGTGAGATCTGCTGGGAATGAAATAACACTAAAGCCAGGAGTAGAGCGTTGCAACGCGTGCAAGCGAAGCAAAAGCATCATGTGAAGCTGAAACCGTCAACTAAGTCCTCTGCCTACGAGAAAGCAAAAGAAACTACTTTACTCCTCGCAAAAGATTAAAGAAAAGGGACGAAATGGAGACCTTTTTGTCATGGAAACCTCCGCTGAACAGTCCTCGGTTTCGCATCATGAAGCGAGACATTTTGTACAAGCGTGATGGAACAGCTTTTGCAGAAATTCAGCGGCATGCTGCGACAGCCTGTGTGACACAAATAGTCTACATTACATAATCGTAGATATTGGACCCCATTGATTAGGTCTTCACTAACACATTGACTAATTACATGGTTTCATTATATTTACAAAAATCTTTAAAAAGCAATTTATTTCTCTACACATGACTTCCCCAAAATTTCTCCATGCACTAAAAAGAAAAACAAAAAGAAATGGAAGAGGAAAATGCAGTCTACTTGTTAAAAGCATCATTTTCGATTCACTGTGGACTACAAGTCAAGAAAACCCAAGTCGGAGCTAGTTGTGAGATTAGCGAATAAATCTACAAGCATTAGCAAAGAATATACATCAGGAGAAGCGATTACTCTGCTCTTCAAAGCCATACGTACATCTGAGAGAAAACAAAAAAAGTGCAGGGTTGGCTTCCTCACACAGTTCCAATGTAAGCCAGGTTTTCCTGGGAATTAAAATATAATAAATAAAAAAAAAAGTCAGCAATCTGGTGATGACTACACTACACTGAGTACCACCACTAAGATAACAACAGGAAAACCTTGACCATATATACGCTGAAGGGACTTTATGTTTCTCCTTTTCTTGATTTTTTTTATTTTATTTTTGTTAAGTTTTTACATCATGGCTCCTAGACATGAAACTGCAGGGAGTGCTGCGTGTGTGAGAGAGAGTGTGTGTGTGTGTGTGTGTGTGTGTGTGAGGGAGGGAGTATGAGTGAGTTTCTGATGTGTGTGTCGGGAGCTCTTGTTTGGGTGTCTTGTGTGTGTTTAGTAGGTGAGGGTGGAGTCGTCCCACTCCAGCTGCTGCTGTCTGCTGGCCCCCTGCTGGTCCTCCGGCTCGCCGCCCTCCTCGTCTTCGCTGCTCTCTGACTCAGCGCTCGTGATGTCATCTTCTTCCTCGCCGTCCTCGCTCTCCTCCTCCTCTTCTTCCTCCTCCTCGCTGCTGTGCTGGTCCTCGTATGTCTGCGTTAGTGACAGCGAGAGAAAAGATGGAGACTGTGACTGTGGGCACTCATTTTGTGATCTTAACTACTCAATTACTTAAATCAGTGTTAGAGAACTTTACACAGGTCATGGCTTTGTTAAGCACCGTGCACGTTACCTTCCTGTTTCACATCATTTTCATGTATGTGTGTTTGGACAACAACACAGCAGCCTCTGCTAATCTGACGAGTGCAGGCTCCTTTAGATGTTTTCTAGCAAAGACTAATCTGTCCTTCTTGTTGCTCCTTGTTGTAAATCTTCTGCATTCCCTTTCACGAAGACGTCTCTTGATTATAGACTCCTGACAATAATATGCCAACCTCCTCAAGATTTTGAACCATTGAAATAAATCTGCCATCGTGCACTTTAGTTGTCTTCTGTGGTCTCACAGGCTGTTTTGGTGCTGCTGAGCTGGTCAACACTTGGAATAAGCTCCACGTCACTCATCTGCAAAGCTTTTGCAAAACTGGAGCTAAAAGTCTGCCCTTCAATCACATCTTGTTTGCTTAAAATCCTCTGTGGTGGTGACAAAAGTGTATCAAGTCCACTGTTCTGAATTTCACATATTAGAAAATACTGGGGCCATTAGACACAATAAAAAAACCCAGTCAGAGCAGTGAGCCTTTCAAGGTGAACTCACACATCAACCAAACCTAAATAGATTTGGACATTTCAAGTACACTTTGATGTAAATATGATGGAGGTTCAACACATCAGGTGAAAAGCTCACATGGGATGTAGATTAGCATTAAAAGGCAGCGATATACAATAAAACCACGGGAGAGGATTTAATGTCTTGCATTGCCTTTGAGAAACGCTGCTTTACCTCAATAACTGTCTCCTACGAACCAAATCCATTCAATAAAAATAACAAACCTCTTTGAAAGAGTCATTTCCAAGTTACTCAGGATATTGAGCGTCTCATTTCAGCTCTGTTTAACAAAAGAGAGCTACAAAAACCCCATCATCTTTTAACAAATCTGTATTCGACGGGCTAAGTCTCACTGGAGAGTTTGTATAAGATCAGATTCATTTGGGTCAAATGTGTAAAGTCTCACTCGGCAGATGTGCTGTGGCAAACCACCTTTGTGATTTAGTCACCTGTAAACAGCAGGATGGGAGTTAAAGCAAATCAAAACGAGGTAAATAATCGGCCATTTTAACAAACAATGAAGCAACAATGAGTAATTGAATGACTCAGAAAGACACGAATCTTCTTGTACAAATATATTCAGCCCACGAGCTGACTCATTCGCTTCATTTTGGGCTTTTGGGAAAAGAAGCCGCTTCCTTTCTTTTCATTCTTGTGTGTCAGTGAGGTAATGTGACTTACATATTTGCAACAGAGTCTCTCTCGCGTCCCCGCAAGGCTGCTAATTACGAGGGGCTCAGACAAAACTAGGGCACAGTTTTAACATCACCCAGTTCGCATTAGCAGGCGAAGAGCTGTCTGGGCTACAGCCTAACACCAGCAGCGAAATTCTGTTAAACAGCTTTTCACCAGTTAATCACCATCATATTATATCTATCTATCTATCTATCTATCTATCTATCTATCTATCTGGTGCTTATTTTGCTTCCTTTCGTGTGGTTTTACCTCCATAGGGTTTACGGTGATGGTGAGGGCTGAATCGTCCCAGTCCATCTCGTTCTCCTTGCCGTTTTCCTGGTCCCTCATGGTGCGCTGGTGTGCAGCTCGGATGCGGAACACGCCCAGGATGATCATGAACACCAGGAAGCTGACGCACACCACGATGACAATGGTGGCAGCGCTGGGAACCACTACGAGGAGGTAAACCACATCAGGAAAAACACAGTGATTAGACGCAAAACAACACTTCACCATCTAATCTGTGGAGACGCAGCTTCCACAGCCGCTTTGGCTTTATGGCGTGCTCCCAGCGATCTGAACACACGTGCTTTTGGCTGTTCAAGGTGTGCGTTTTTCTTTAAATAGCTTAGCCCGTCTCGCGCCAACCTGCTCCACTTTCAATATTAGCAGAAAGAGCCCTCCCTGGCGCAGTGGCGAGCTTAGCGAGGCAGTCAGCTTAGAAGAATACAAAAGCCGGAAAATAAAAGGTCGTGCTCAGTGTGCGCTGCCTGTACAGATGTCACAAACAGCGCTCAAAAGTAATCCCCAACTTGGTCCATTAAAAAACAGACACACTACCAGTGTTTCATACATGCCCCACTTCTGCTTAGTAGGCTGTAATCCTCCTGCTTCATATCACAAATCTTTTTCTACAGCAACAATTAAGCTGATTACTGGTTTAATTATGATATTTAGTGTTGCATTCAACAGATAAACACACGATATTGCAGCCAATACTGAGGAAAAAAATAAACACTACTGCTTAATTTATTTTCCAGGCATTCTTAAATCAATTTATGCAGGAAAGATTTTTATACTTTGATTTTTTGTCTTTTTCCACGTCGCTGAAAAAGATACGTTTGATTTTTTCCTTTTTTTTTTTAAACTTTGGTGAATTGATGGCTGCAGATGACTACTGATTTTCTATGCAACCTGCTGAAAAAGGATGAAGCATTCTCCATGTTTCAGTACCTGAGGCCTGATGAGCGTTGACCAAGTTATGCCCAGACAGATCCACAGAGGCGTGATGGACAGGGTTGATGAAGTTGGGCTGCACCATGGCATTGTTGGCATGCTCCATGGGACTGGCTGTGTGGATTACATTAACCTACAGAGAAATAAAGACCACACGTGAAGTGAGGGCACACAAGTGTGTTGATAACACCAGGACAGGCTGGTCACGGTTCAGTGTGCACGTGACAAACGCTCAGACGTACCTCGACCTTAAAGTCGTTGCTGATGTAGCGACCATTGAGTTCAGAGCAGACCAGTTTAAATTTCCTGTCAAAGAGAGCCTCGGTGTGCCAGTTCTTGTAACGGATAAGGTGCAGGACCTGCTCGTAGTTAGCCATGGTGTTCACACCTGGAACACAGAGGGGGGGGGGGGGGGGGGGGGGGGGGTGTTAGTGACAAGTTCTTGTTGGTGAAAATGTACTATTCCAGATCTTTTCGTCATTTTCTTTAATCTCACAGTACTATCAGAGGTTTTGCAGAAACCAGGGCTATACGCTAGATAAAGCTTCCTAGCCGAGCACTGTGATCTGTACCGGTGATGACGAGGCCCATGTTGGATGAGCTCATCTCTAAGCTGCGCTGCTGCAGCTGGGACATGTCCACTTCAAGGCTCTCGTGCTCTCCGTCCAGCTCGTCTCCCACCACAGTCACTTCACACGTGTCCAGGTTGTGCATGATTTCCTCCGACACCACAGTCTCTTGGACTGAAAGAACAAAAGGACAAAAACGATTGAGGAGAAAGATTTGGAGCACTCCTTTGAAATGCAGCAGTCTGCTGTGCCTGTAATGTATATTTGATGTTTGGCTTCACTCTGATCCGAAACCTGAAAATCTTAAAAGGATGAGGGGAAAAACAAAACAACAACAACCAAAGCATCAATTTTGTATATGAAAATGCTAAAACGAGTCAACTACTGACATTATAGAATATGCAACGTGCAGCTTGCTCCTTAGAAATGCCGGTAAACAGAGAATCCTGGCTCCAACAGTTAAGAGTCCAATAAAACAACTACAGCAGATTTAGCAATGTTAGTATACTTGTATATCAGAGAAAGTGATTTTATTATTTAAATCATAATAATGTAATAGTCTGCATCCTCAGCTTGCTTATGAAACAAATTAATATTTTATGCATCTACTGCCTGTACCATTTGACTCTTCAAAGCTCCATTTTAATGACTCTTAATTATCTACTGTGTCATCTCTTGTTTGCGGGGTGTGTAAGGTGGGGCAGGGTAATGCAGGTGATAGCAGCACAGCTCTGTAAGCCCTTTTGTCTCTTATGGCCTGCTGCTCACTGCAGGACGTCGTATCTCGTGGTATCTGTGTCAACCTCAGAGCTTGTCTATTGTGTCTCCTCCGCTTAACTTATGTGCAAGCCCAACAGATGGCACGGCCGGTCACTGACCCCTCCCACAAAGTAGTAAACAACTTATCTCTCCTCCCCTCCCTCGCTCTGTTTTTCCAATCCCTTCATCCCCCAAGCGTAATCCTCAACATAGACTGCTACTGTAGTTCTGCACAAACGTCTGTACTGTACACACCCTGTAACTGCAGAATCATTCACTGTCAAAGGTGCAGACAGGTGAGCGTTTAAAGAGAAATCAAACCAGTGAGTGTGGGCGTGCCCTACGTGCCTATGTGTGGTGCAAACGGAAGACCAGCTGCTTTCTTAACAAACACCTGAAGCTCAGGAGCTAAAATGAGATGGTTGGTGGTTCGATCCCCAGCTCCAGTCCCGATGTGCCTTAAATCACCCCAACACATCATCACTCTGTAATGCCATCAAGGCAATAATTACTATTACATATGCAGCCATGTTTAAATGGACAGGTACAGGTTAGCTCCTGTGTATATGCTAAATCCTTTTAGAATGATAAGAAGTTGCTTCAGAGTCCAGTGTGCACATCTCTTACCTGTAGGGTCATCGTCAGCTCCCTCTGCAGCTTCAGACTCCGTGTCGGCCTCCACTTCACGGGTGATGGTGCTCACAATGCGTAGCTCGGGGAACAGCGTCACTCCTTCCTGGCTCTCAAATTCAGCTGCACTGCGGGCAAAGTGGTCAATGCCGCTCAGGCTGATCTTGGGTTCTTCTGGCTGCAGCACCATCACGTAACCTTCAGCATCTGGCACCGTTACACAGGACTCCTCGTTAAAGCATCTGTGAAACAGACAATTTTAAATGCTCAGAAATTTGATTTTCCTTCTGTCTTTTATTAAATCAAGTTGCTGCTTCTCCCTATAGAAGAAAAGTGGCATTCTGAATAGTTTTCAAGGTATGTGAACAAATTTGAGCCAACAACAGTGTGCAGCATAAAAGACAAAGACCCTTATTTGTGCTCGTGTAGAAGCCTAAAGCTCACTTATCTGTAGAAGTGGCAAAATAAGAGTTCTTGTGTGTATGTGTGTATTTTTATGCATCAAGCTGTTTGATGTGTAACAAATAAAGAACACATTCTTGCTTTTCACTGACATTAAATGTCACTTTGACTGCAACTACATATAAAAAGCTAATTTCAAATGTTCCTCATCAATTATACAAATTTAACTGCCATCACAAATTTTAAGAAAAAATAAAAACATTTTAGTCTGATTACTCAGTCCGCATTATAAAGCTGGGAGCTGACGCACATTAGTGCATGTGCAAATAAGAACAAATACTAAACGACTTCACCAACTGGAACAAATCTTACACTAGGCTGAGAACAACTACGAGAGCTTTGATGAATTCATTTCATACTCGTGTATAAATCAGTAAAACTACTGCTGTTCTTACTGACTTTCCAGTGCTGCATACATCAAAGAGAATAGGAAAAAAGGAAAGGGGGAAAAAAGCCTACCGCTCTTCAGTCTTTCATTCTCAAGCACCAAAACACCTCGTGTTTATTCTCTTTGTTATGGGCATCAGGTAAAACGCCTGACCTCCATTTTACCTCAATAAACCATCCTTACATTTTAAGCAGCAACAGAGAAGCTTTCTGAATGTCTATGAGGCAGAAAGGACCTGCTTTATAAATAACAGAGAGCTGCTGCTGCCAGCCAACAGATGAAGTGACAAGAAGCAGGCCAGGCTGTGAAAACAATAAGCGCTTCTTGCTTCTTCTGCTTCTACTTACTTGACGGTGGTTGAGATACGCAGGTGCCTGATGCCAGGGGTTGGGAACTGGCGGGAGTTTAAGTAGGAGATGTGCTGCATGACCTTGTCAAAGGCATCGATGTCATCACCTTCCACAGTCAGAGAGGACTGGTTGGGGTTGAACTCCACCTGAGAGAAGAAAACAAGGTGAGGGACTTGTACATAACATGACCTGTGACTGATGCTGAGCTAACAAACAAACAATTCTTTCCAACATCAGTCCTGCAGAACCACTTAAAGTATCAGCTAAAATGCAACTTTCGAGGTAAATATTCTCCAAAAGTTGCAGGTCTAAGATTAAAAATCATTCTTTTGGTTTGGTTGGATGGTATGAACCGCAGTTCATTAGATGAGCAAGCTGTAAAATGATTTAAAATGAGACTTCCTCTTAAAGATTCACAAATCTCAAAGCTTTCTTTGCCCTCCTCACCTTGATAGCTGAAGCTACCTCCTCAGGCAGCTGCACGTCCAGTCCTTCTTTGCACGTGTACAAACAGTCGATCACCTTCTTGTTCTCCAGCTTGCCGGTGCGGATAATCAGCCCTGCTAGGTTACCGCGGAAAAACTGCGCCATTCGAGCATTTCCACCTGGTTTCCAAGACAACACATAGAAGTTATTTAGGGGGTACATTTAACAGGCTTCACCTTTTCTGAGCTGGAGCTTCAAGCATGCTGTCTCACTGTACAAAGCTGGCGTGAATGGAGTTCATGCAAGTTAGTATGTGTGCCCTTCAAGAGGCCCGAAGCCCAATGAGCAAGACAGGCAAATGACTGATGAGCTTATGCACGCCAGCGGCAGCATGCAACGTTTGCATTAAAAGGGTGAACGGCTTACTGTGGGAAAAGAAATGGCATCAACAGGAAAAAAAAGAAAAGAAACTCAAAGAAGGGATTACGTAAGATAATGATGAATTAATCCTCTTTAGTCACCTCATTTTCACAAAATAACAGAGCCATCTTGAGGACCGCAAAATGCTCATGATCTGAAATTTGGAGTCTTGACATTTTGAGAGAGGTACGCCACTCCTGTCTTCCAGCTACATCATAATGAGCATTAGTCTGCACCACTGCGGAGTCAGCGACAAACTCTACATCTCAAGGTCACGTATTCATCCACTGATGTGTGCACGCGCTTCTGCTGCAGGTTTGTTATCTGATACAGAGGAGTTACTGCTTCCAGCCTCAAGGTCAAGCTCTGAAAGAAAAGCCAGCATGGCTAAAATGCTGCAGCTGGATCGGAATCTTGACTCGTTATATATTTATTTGCGATCTGCTGGTGTATCAAATGTTGGGGAAAAAAAGAAATAAGGGGAAAATGAAACAAAACAACTACGTAGCTTTTGCAGTTAGAAGAGAAAATAAAATAAATGGGAGTCAGGTGCCACTGAACATCAATACTGCAACAAAAACAAATTATTTTTGCATCTAGAATGTGTAGGAATCATTCTAGTCTTAATGGAATGAGGATGCAATTAGCATGGTGGGACATTGTGGACACATGGACATATCTGAGGAGTAAGGGAAAGACGTGAGCAACCTGAACTGGGCTCAGAGACTGTCTCAGTGTCATTGTCATGTCCTGAGTTTTCTGTAAATGACAGAAACAAGAGAGCAGGAAGAGACAGGGAGGAAGGTTGAGGATCTGGAGGAGAGATTCAGATGCTACATACGAGGTCACGTCATTAATATTACAAAGAGTTAATACAGCATTGGCTGAATATAAAGTAATAGTTTATACAAGAGTTTATATCATGTAGCATGAATACAGTTTTAACCGTTTCTAATAGAGTATCAAACACACAAAAGAAGAAATCACATTTTTCAATACAATGCATATAAATGATACAGATGTCAAAAAAGAGAGCTCTCCAAAAATCAGTTACACAGTTTACCTTGCCAGCAGGCACCAATTGTGAGCTGAGTTTCGATCTTGGAGGCGTGCAGTGGGTAGTCCTCCGTAACCAGGAAGGGCTCAAAGGTAGTCCCATCCACAAATACAGAAACGGTGGGGAACTCCACATTAAGCACATAGTGATGCCACTCTTTGTCACACACCTGGAAAGATGACAGCAGAAGGAGTGAAAAACTGAAATCTAGACTCTGCAGTACACTGCAGCCTGATTTTTTTATTATTATTTTTTTAACTTTATGTGCCGCCTCATGCTGCACACTGGCACAAAGTTTAGTTTTGGAAGCAGCGGACCTGGTCGAGCTTCCAGTGAAACTCTGCGGGTTTATAGTTCTCTGCCTCAGATGGCTCCTGTCGTAGGAGAAAGATCAGCCTGCAGTTGTGGACGTAGAGCGAGTAGTGGTGTCTGTTCATCTCTGCAGAGAAGAAAACGACAAAAGATCAGGATGAGAAACTGTAACTCTAAAATATGCAATAATTTCCCTAAATCAAGTATCTGACTATCCATGGAAATGTGTAGCAATGTATTTGTAGAAAAGATCTCAATCTTCTGAAGAAACAATAACAAATGTGTTTTCTTGATGATTCTCCAGGTAAAACTGAACTCATGCTCCAGCTCAGTGTCGAAATCTGCAATCTGTCAGAACACTAAGTGTTGAGAAGGTGTGGACTGAATACAGGCCCTTTTAGCAGCCTCTCTCTATTACAAAAATAGCTATGTGGCTGTAATATGCACAACGTGGTTTAGCAACGCCTTACTGAATTAAGCAAAACCTCAGGAAAAAAACAAAACAAAACAAAAACAAAAAAACAATGCCTGGATGGGATTTTACAGATCGACACAAAACCTGCGAACATTATTTAGCATTAATGGTGCCCTCACATGTATGTAGCCATGCGTCTAAAGCATGAGTGTGCTGATAGAAATGGATGGTCCTTAAATACGATGATTCATGGATACATAGGTTATGCATTTTTTTTTTTTAATCTTGTCTTGCATCTTCACAATTACTCTTGAAATGCTGAACTATTTGCCCACACAGTCTCTCACAGAGTGGTCATCCTCTCCTTGTTTCTGATTCTGAAAGATTCAACCTTTATGGGAAGGTTGGGGTTTTTTTTGGTAACCAATTAACTAATACTGCCAATTAAAACTTATTAGTACACCATCAAACTGACAGAAAGGTGGTTGTAGCTAAGGAGGCAGACCAGGTCATCTACTAATCAGAAGTTCAGAGGTTTAGTCCCTGGCTGCTCTGCATGCCAAAGTATCCTTGGGCAAGATACTGAACCCTAGGTTGCTGCTAATATGTTGATTGTAGTGTGAGTGTTAGATAGAAAGCACTTGCAGGTGCTTCCATGAATGCAGTTGTGAATGGTCCACGTTAGATAAAGTGCTCAAGTAGAGTACAAAACCACCATATAAGAAATGGTCAATTTATCATTAACATGAAGCAAATAACATTTTTAAAATATGGTTTAAATGATTGCAAATACATTCTTATCTTTTTTGACTGACATTTTTACAAAGTGCTCCAATGTCAGTTTTACGTGGTTCTGTAAAGCTAAAGCAAAATGAGATTCATCTTTCTGTTCCAGACTCTGCTGAAAAAAGGTCACAAATGACCCATGATCTCATGGGTATGGGAGCTTCCTGTCCAGGCCACAGGCCTGATGTAATCCTCCTTATATAAGCAGCTGGGCCGAAGCTGATGAACTGGCTCCCCGTCACTGGCCACGGCAGACTTTACAGTCCATAAGATCAAGGAGCTTGTGACCATGCAGAAAATTTACAACGACTGTCAAAATGGAAAGGTCAGCAAGCGCTCAGCGGGATGTGAGAAAGAAATTAAAAAGGAATCACGTTTCCATGTGTTAGACCACCAGCTGAGCACAAACGCTGATTATAGCCTGAAGTTTCAATGGTGGAGTTTTTTTTGTTTTTAATCAGAGGATCTCTTCAGACACCATATGTGCACCAATAATCAGTAGCCGCCAGATATTTTAATAGCACAGTTTTGAGATTAATGAGTCCATGTGCCATGCTTATTATATGTATGAAACAAGACGCTCTGTCCTACAGAACTCTTCAAACCTTCTGTTCCAAGATTTTTATTATTATTTCATGCCAGCGTTACAGTATTAGTTGATCTATCATGCCATTGGCGAATGGATGCACTTCATTACATTAGGAAAGGTGAAAATGGGGTAGTACATGTCATTTATAAGCTAAAACAAGGCATTTTTGCCTATTGCTAGGTGGTTTCTAAGCATATATAATTAAACTTTTGTGGCTATAAGTATGATTGTACTGGATTTACAACAATAGGGACAGCAAGGAGGTACAGTGGTTAGCACTGTTGCCTCACACCAAGAAGGTTCAATTCCAGTATCTGTGTGGAGTCTGCATGGGCTTTCTCCCACAGTCATGCAGTTAGTGGGGTTAGGTTAATTGGTGAATCTAAATTGCCCATAGCTGTGAATGTGAGTGAGAATGATAGAGTGTCTCTATGTGTCTAGGGTACACCCTGGACAGACTGGCAACCTTTCCAGGGTGTACCCTGCCTCTCGCTCTGTGGTAGCTGGGATACACTCCAGCCTCCCACAACCCTGAATTGGATAAGTGAAAGAGAATGGATGGATAAAACAACAGGATATTTTCATAAGGTGCTGTATTTTCATAAAGACTAAACACAGATCATTTTAACCAAGTTGGTTGCCAGGCAATGTGATACGGGCTTAAGATGTTCTTGTGTGCCAAGTTGGAGGAGTTTGCAGACAAACAAAGATGCTGCATCTTATTATAAAGCTAAATCTTCAATTAAAGTGGACTGATAGAAAGATTTAATTTATACGGTGAGTCAGTTATCTTTTCCCCCCTTTTTAACAGCTGAATAATAGTTGGAGCCTTTAAATACGCATGTTTATTTTCTTCACAATAAGCTGTGACTCCTACCCGTTTTGTCAGAGTTGCAGAGGATGGTCTCCTTCTCGTGGGCCCCAGGGCCGTGTCTCATCCACACAGAAATGGTGAAGGGGTCCTTCAGGCTGGTGCTCACCATACCATTAGGAACCTTGATGGCCTGGGTGCCATTAAATTCAAACACCTGATCGCTGTCGTGGCCGTTATCAGTTGGCAGCCCTACGGTCCAGTTAGCAGAGCTGCTGGGAGCAGGAAGGAGCTCCACAGTGCCGGAGCTGGCTCCTAATAAACAAAGATGGTAGACTTAGTTGTGTGTGGCTCACAGAGTTATAAAACAACTACTAACAATAACCATTTCCAGTTCCTTACCACACAACTTATGCAGAGACTTCTCAGAGTAGGTGTCACGGTCACAGCCCTTTCCAATATGGTTGGTTTCCAGTTCAATACTGGCCCGGATGGACGTGATTGGCTCATCACAGGTCTCCAAGTGCATGCTGGGGAAAAGGGCCAAACTACCAGTGCCAGGCTCGTATTCAATCCTCTTATTGAAGCCTGAAAAAGAAGCAGAGAGAGTAAAAAGCATTAAAAGATGTTCTTTAAGTACAAGCCTTTTTAATACTAATCACTCTTTAAGAAGTATTCCTCTTCTTTTGAGTTGAAATGAGGCCTTATAGTTTAGAGGAGTTCAATTATCCTTCAGAGCCTGTTTGGACTGCATCAATGATCATTTATATTCAACACAAAAGACACAACTTAACAGTGATGGCTGGCGAGCTACAACAAAAGAGGAGAGCTTTCATACCTTGCCAGCTGGGCTTGCAGGTGGGCTTGACGCTGATCTTCACCAGCACGTCCTCAGAGGCTCGGTTCTTTCCGCAGTCGTAGGCGGTCACGGTCAGTTTATACATGCGCTCTTTGCCATAGCTCAGTTTTTCTGTGTTCTTGATAAAGCCTGAACAGAGCAGGTGGGGGGAAAAAAATGTAATTTTAATAGAAGGACCACTCTTTGTTTAACTTCAAAGCTGCGGCTGTGCTAAAATTGGCAGAGGTATCGGTAGGTATAGAAACCCTCAAAGCACTAACACATTATAATTCTGTTTGAAACGCGTAGAGTAAAGATTATTTAAAAAAACAAAACAAAAGGGATTTATCGACAAGCCAAACAAAAAACTGATGGAACACTCTTAGGATTCATAATATTTTGAATTTAAATGCTGTACTGAGAGTTATTTTCAAAGCCTGTGTGTATGCAGAGTCTCACAATTAAAGTGAAAGTGAAATTAAAGTGTCACATCACCGGTTCTCACTGATTGATCTCCTCATATTATCACCCATCCTTATTTATTTTTCTATTTAGGCATTATATCGGTCAGAGTTCGAAAACTGGGTCTTCACTTTTTCTATTTATTTATTTATTTTTTTTAAAAGATAAAAAGAAATGATCTTTAAATCCGGCACTAATCACTGACCAGCTTGGTGACGTTCAAAGAACGCCGTCATTGTCTTGCAAGCCGACAAGTTTGTGCTGAATTTTGAATGACAGCCCTGCAGCATCATCGTTTAAACAAATCAATAGGCACTGTGAAGCGTGTCATTGCACTCATGACTCTTGAGCGTGGGCTGCAGCTTTTTTCCAGTGGGCACAAAGACAAAGGCGCTATGTGAACATCCATACCATCCTTGTCGATGGTGAAGGGCACATCAGGGGTCACAATCTCATAGTTGCAGATTTGGCTAAACTGGAACGAGCAGTCGGCATCCACCGCCTCCACCTTCAAGATGCTGTCGTATTTCTTTCCCTCAATGACGGTGGCTTTGTAGGACTTCTCCTTGAACACTGGTGAATACTCATTTATGTCGTTCACCTGGATGTGGACAGTGGCCCTGATAGGGAGATATTCAAGTTAGGACACTTTATCAGTTGGATAGTCAATGGTTTATTTATTTATTTTATTTTATTATGAAAATGAGACCTTCATGATCATCCTCTTTCAATGGATGACTAAGACTGATCTCAAATCCTGGATTGGTTAAAATAAAATCAATTCTTGACTTTAAGCCCTGGCCTGGCTTTTGTTTGCGATTACCGCAGATGGAAAGAATAATCTTCTTGTGTTGAGTCAACTCTATTTGTAATCATTACTTCATCACTGCTGATCTTTTTTGTTTTTTTGAAAAAGGTGCAGCTTAATTTTCTGTTGACAGACAAATCAAATAACCATCTAATCATGACCCTTATTCCATTCATTCACGATTGGAAATCCTCACAATCCAGATGTGCATTCATGTCACCAAATCCTCATGGATAATTATACGGCTCGTTCGGGAAAGGATTCCCTTGACAGTTCCCACAATCAGCATAAAGACTTAACAGAATGCAGCTTTCGATTTTACGCCAAAACCACATATCTATATTTGCACACTTGTGTGCTTCCTCTGCTTTGCTTTCATAACCCATTTGTCAGGGCAAATGCATCAGATTTGATGATGCATTTGAACCACAATCAGGATTTTTTACCTGGGAGACCTAAAATAATTTTTCTTTTTTGTATTCCTTTATAGTAGCGTATGAACAAGTGATCATTGTGAGCCAAAAGCTGAGGCTTCCCATTGCTCTGTCATATTTTGGCACCCCCCCCCCTTCTTTTTTTCTAGTTTTGAATCAGTAGCCCTAATGTGATCATTCTAAGCACACAATTATGGCTTTGAGAATGAAAAGAGCCCAAGGAATTCCTTGTTAACACCTTCAATTCATGAGGGGCAGCCAATCAAAAGAAACCGATTGGCTGACTCAGTAACCCTAACATGGTAAGGTCGGGGAACAAAAAATATACAGTTGGAAGTTTTACACCAGTTCCCTTTAAAAAAACCAGTGTACATGTTTTCCCCCTTTTTTTTAAACAGTTAAAACATTTTATCTCAAAGAAAATGTGCTCAAAGATAATTATGATAATTAAGATAATTTTGCAGGCGTTAACTCACTTGTGGGACTTCTTCATGTTGGCACCATCAGGACCCTCTCCACAGTCGTAGGCTTGGATGGTGAAGGTGTGCTCCTTCTGCAGCTCACAGTCCAGCTTGTCCTTTGCCCTGATAACCCCCTCTCCAGTGGACTTGTCCAGCACCACTGCCTCAAAAGGGACATTCTGCCCGTGGATCCTGAAGCCGCAAATCTCACCTGAACACGTTAAGAGCCAAAACAGAGCTTGCTCAGAATAACTGGTGACCGCTGTGAAATTTAAACGTCTAATAAAGCGATTAAGCAATTATATTAACCACAAAACAAATTAATTAAACGCCTCAAAAATAAACAAAATCAAATCAAAGTCAGCCACAGGTTTTGGGAGCCAGGGACTTGTAGATTGAGGTGCGTGGGGTCTGTGGAGGAAGCCCGTGTGGGTGAGTAGTTTGGGGGTGGGTGACATTACGTATCAGTACAGAGAGTGTATTTTCCAAGCCGCTTGAAAACATTGCATCCAGTCATGCAGGCAGAAACTGAAAAAAATATGGACAGGCATTTCACAGGAGTACTTAAGATATTAAAAAAAGTCATGAAACCAAGTTCGAAAAGTAAGCATATAGAGCACAGTATATTTGTTGAGAATAAAAAAAATAACGTTACATCCTATCTCATGAAAGAAACAATATATAACACAAATTATAGGAACAAAAATTGAGATCCTTAACAATGGAGACCATTGAGATTCAGCCATCCCGGCTTAAATGTCTGCGAAAGAAAAGAAAAGGGGAAAAAAAGCCCAGACAACGCTTAATATTTTGGCACAATTTGAGAAAAGTCTTCCTGTGTAATTTTGCCTCTGACCCAAAACTACTGCAAAATGAACTGAAAAGAAAACCATGAAATCATAGAGAACTAAACCAGTACAAGAACAGTTCTCAAACAAAAACAAAAGTACTGGATGAGAACTGGGGTTAGAAATATCAACTTGCTCGACATCCACATCAAATGACAACTGCAGCCATGCTAATGGTAGAGATTAGTGGTGGAGAATTAGAAATCAAGAGATCCACTGAGGCAAAGATGCGATAACAGAAACTTTGCAGCAGAGAGAGTTTGCATTAGTTAACAATCTCAGCAATCTCACGTGAAGACTTAAAATGTCAGAAAGGTTGACAGGAGTCACTGGAATTGCGCAGCTATAACGAGGTCGTTAATGGCCACAACCGAGCACGCTCGGTGCCTTTAAGATGGTTACACTTTAAGAAGGTTCAGCTTCTTAAAATACCAATTAGAGTTTCAATTTCTGCTCCAATTGCCGCATGTTAAAGAGGTTATAAAATAATCCTACACAGACTTTTAAATTGGAGTTGTGCAGAAAATTGCTTTAGCCTTCTGCTCCTCCCCCCCCTTTTTTTTCTCCCCCTCGGGGAATTAAAAGGACCGAATTGGACAAAACGGCAAAGAGACTCAGAACTCCTGTTTTTTTGTTGTTGTTATTTTTAAAGCGGCTTCTGTTTCCTGCTGACAGCTGAAAAACTGTTAGGGTCTGCAAACTGCAATGGATGTCTCATGCACAGATATTTCTAAGAACAGTCAGCCCCCACATCACACTTTTCATCCAGCTGTTGGAACGGCAAAAACTTCAGGGTGAGAAAATAAAACGCAAGGTCAAGAAAACCAAATGGGGAGTTTACAGAGCATGAGCAGGAGGAGTTTCTGTGTAAAAGTGTGGATGCTGGTTTTAGCGTTAGTGGGTTAATAGTAACAAGTAAGCACAAGGCAGAAGAAAGAGCCCAAGATCACCTTCTTCAGTGAGGGTCACCTCAAAACTCTCTACAAGGAAGGGAGACAAGATAAACCCAGATCAGTTCAGAGAAGAGTTAGAAGCTGAGAGATAACACACACAGAGGACAGGAAGATAATACACGCTAGCTAAAGGCTTACAATACCTCCCTCAGAGAAACAAAAAACATACTGCAAGTGGGGAATAAGGACTACACCAGAGTAAACAAGTACTAAACATCACATTTTCCCCACTATCTACAATAGAAATGTGTGATTTTTACAAGCCTGCAGTAAGTCAACAAGTTAAAAAAGAAAAAGAATATATAATTAGAGGATAGTTTACACAGCCCGTTTTAGACAATTATGGAAAGTCAGTCCCATCACATTCAAATCATATTTCTCAAAACGTCACATTTACCATTTCCATTCATTTTTTAATATATTTTATATATTAAACTTCAAGACATGAAGATAAAGTAGCTTAGGAAAAACAAAATGACAACTTCTTTTGTTGCTTAGCTGGCATTTTCAATCTCTTTCACAGGCTCCGGTGAGTTGGGCCTTTGTTTTTACCTACTGAACAATTAGAAATGGATTTTACATTAGCCAGGGCAAGCTGGTATAGTGGATGGATGGAGGTGCTGCTAAAGTCTGACATGCAGCAGGCATTGTGGCTGCTGAGTTTAACACACTTCTAACGACCAGCTCACATCAGGAGTTTAGGATTTCCTTAGCTTTTCACTTATCTCACAGGCCTCTCAGTTCGGATCAGGTCAGCAATCACAAGGATAGTTAAACATTTATCCTCCGCCTGCCTAGTACTAATTAAATACAGTGAGTAATGTTCTCAATACATTCACACACTCACAAAAGGTTAATATCTTAACCCGTTTTCCAGGAGCTGTGTCGCAGAAACAAGATCTTTCCTCCTGTCGCCTTGTCTATTACTTCTCAGGGAATGAAATAACCAGATCTGGTGGGTGGGCCGTTCTTGCTTTGTGTTTCACACTTGTGTTACAGCACAGTCATCCATGAGCACTGAGCTTGTTTTCAAAGGCTTTAGTTTCAGCCATTTCAGTTCCAATTACCCTGCCCGTCCCACAGCGAATCAGCCTTACAGACACAACTTATATAGCAACTCCTCGTTCGTGGTGAAGCTTCTGTTCCTCAGACTGACTTAAGAACCTGGGATTGGGCTTCTGAATGATCTGCAGGCTGGCTTAAAGTGAACCCTGCTTGCTCGCACAGGAGGACCGACTAAAAGGGAGGCTGGCATGACAGAGTAGGTCACCCCTGCTGCCACGTGAAGCCGGACTGCTTGCTCTGTCTCAAAAGAGCAAGTTCACAAGGACACACAGTCCACTCGCAAAAGGCCTGCTCATCAAAAGAAGAGCCCCAGCTGAGAGAAACAGGACTCCCCTCCCCAAAGCTCTGCATTCAAAACAAATTTTCTGTGAAGGGAGACAAACATCATGCAGACAGTTGGGCATATTACTCTAATCATGGCTCTCTTGGTGCAGTTGTCCACCTTAAAAAGCTGCCAAGCCAATCAGCTCAGGAGAAATTTCACATAACTTTGTCAAGAAGATTACATTTGGCATGTCCTGTGGCGTGCACGTGGATGCTAAAGCCTCACATTCTAAATCAGGGGGAGTAATCTGTGATTAAAATAGTCATATAAAGCCTGGTGAGAGCACCGAGTGTGAAGAGAGCCGCAGACAAGAGATCACACAACTCATGTGATGTGAGATGGTGGGAAACCATTTCCAGTGCTGTGGTGCTTTGAATCATGGCCAAAGTCAATCCTGATGTGATTAAAACCCCCAGAGCTAATGCTGCCTTGGTACATAAAGCACACTAATTGTGCCTCTACAGTGGGAGAGAGAGGGAGGGGGGGAAAAAACTTGAAAAAAGTTTTTGATCTGAATATCAAAAGGTTCAGCCTGGAGGATATGGTAGCCAGCTGTACATCAGTATGGCAGGCAAGTCATAAAAAACTAATGTGCAGAAATGTGTTAGCAGAACTTATTCAAGAGTGAACTGAGAATTAAGACCTGACAGTTACTGTCTTCTTTCTTCACTGCAGACTCACTGCTTTGATTTGTATCCGTGTGCATAGCTAATCTAAGATTATAACCTGTATCACAGAAAGAATTACGAGCAATGCATAATGAGACACCCTGCAGGGAAAGAGACCTCCACACATTAACCATGACATAGATGTAATTTTTTAAAGAATCAAGTGTTAAACAAGCTTTATTCTATTTCATTTATCAAGAAGAATAAGATTTACTCTTAATTAAAGGCTGGATAAGAGGGACTCTTCTTCTTCTTCAAGTCTATAAGCTATTCCTGCAGGTTTTCCTGCATCCATAATACTTTATAATGTCACGAAGCTCAAAAAGGTACAAACTAATTGCTGGATGTTTTCTATAATTTGGTGTGAAAAGAATAATTCTTGTTAAGGAACAGATGCAGCAGCATTAAACGCTCTCTCTCACCTGCGTAGCGTAGAGGAGCATCTTTGTCCAGTGCAATCAGAGGAGGGTCCAGAAGAACTTTGTCGTCATTTTCTGTTACGATCCCATGGTACGTTGTCTCAATCCATGGTTTGTGCTTATTGACTGTCAGAGAGAGAGAGAGAGAGAGAAAAAGTATGAGTATGTAATATTAAAAATCAAAAACACTAAATATCTGTTCACAATCGAGCTGGCAACTTGTTTTGCCTCTCACCAACGCTGAATAACAAACTGACACTGTGTGTGTGTGATCTCATTGCTGGCTTGACTTTTCTTTCCCCTCACCAGTGAAGCTTAAATACATTTTTAATGAGGTTTTGGATGCTTTTAATGGTATTTTTAGAAATGACATTAGAAGCAACACCAAACAAGAAAAGATCACGTACAACAGCAACTGACAACCATGCAACATGCATTGTTTATAGAAGGAAGGAGCAGGTCCAACACTGATGTGCCTCCAAGCATGTGTATCAACACTAATTTTTCAGCCAGCGTCAGCGAGGAAAAAATTAATCTCACAAGCTTCAATTAAAATAAATAAATAAATAAATAAATAAATAAATAAATTCTTGGTTCAGGATTTAAAGGGTTAAACAGCATTTTTACATCACACACACAGAAAACTGATCACAAATGCATAGGAATATCAATAATATCAATATTCATCACTAATAAAAACCCTGTATTGAACATCCTTCTATAGCTTCAGTTTCAAGATGTACAAGTTACAAAGCATGATCCACAGCTCACATGAGTTAATTTGTCCTGACAGTAGATTCAGGAGTGATAAAGACTTTCAGGCCAGTTTTTGGAGCGGCGGTCGAGCCGTTTACATCACTGCGTGCTCATCGGCCTGGGACGAAGCCCAGCTGCAGACGGGACTCGGCTGTAGCTGGCGGCTGCAGTAAAAAGCTGCAGTGAGTGACATATTTGGGACGGTGCAGAACATGGCGCTGATGCGGGGAGATACAGCTCTCTTACAGCCAATATGCGAGCACTTCAGAATGCGAGGGAGGACGGTATTCCTGTGCTACTGATCTGCAAAGGTGACGCTGACGCTGGCTGACAGCACGCCGTGGGGGACAGATACGGTCGAAGAGGTAACCAGACGAGGCACAACACCACATAAATACGTCCAAATCGCTCTGACACTGATTCGCTGCATTTTGGAATTGTAGCTTTAGTTCAGGCATAATATCACATTAAGAAAATATTATATAACAGCTCTATTTTTTTATACTGTGATGACACAAACAAACAGAGCTTGCTGAAATCCGTTCAGACATGCTGCCTCTGCCCCGACCAACCGCAGTTCTTATTCAGATGGTAAATTTGAATAGAAACAATCTAAACCCTGCTAACAATGAAGTGCTGCAATAGCCTAAACAATCAATGGCGGGAAATCATTGATCACAGCATAATTAGGAGGCTCAAAAATAGGAAACAATTCCAGTTATATAACAGGTGGGATTGAGAGTGATCTCTTTTAATAATCAATAAGATGAGAAAAACTCCCAGTGTTAATAAAGGCACTTTTGGGGGGTTTATTGATAAGAATGCTACAGCTGTTAAAGCACACGTGAAGTGACCTCAGGCTGCTGTCGGATGTAAATGAACTTTTTCTGTAACATTCAATTTTCTGAGATGAGACAAAAAGCAATAGAGCAGATACAGACTTTCCGCAAACAAGTTAATCAATTACCTGCTTCATGAGCTTTTTCCACTTTTAATCACAACACTGCAGGGAAACGTTGCAGTGCTGAACCGCTTAAATAATAGCCTCTAAAAGCCTGGTTTGCTATTATAAAGGCCCATTTTGACAGTGTCAGACACAAACTGGATATAAAGAAAAGACAGTGGGAGGGTCCATTATCAATGCTTTGTATCTGTCCACACACACTTTGGCATGTTTCACACGATATAAAAACTATGGCATAACATCAAACTGTAATTATAATCAAACACTCTTTGCCAGACACAGTGCTAAACATAATTGGCAGTTACTCAAATACGCTTATAGCTCAGCATGGTCATTATTTCATGAGCCATATTCTCCTTTAATCATCTTGTTTAAAAGCTCAAAATTGCATTTTTACATTTCTGGTTGCTTTACATCAATAACAAAGAAAAAATGGTAAAAGGTTACATGAACAGAAATCTTAAAGTCTACCAATTAATTGCACATGATAATGCTGATCCTATGCACAAAATTCATTCACAAGACAACACCGTTTCAACAAACAGCTTTAGGATTAATTACCGGATCTGTGCTGCAAAATGTTCACGGATATTTTCAGGAATGTACACATGAATTTGTGTATTGTTAAACTTTTACACTCAATAATTGATAACTATTTTTTCCAGAAACGTTTTTAGTAAGCAAACTGACCCAAAGGATATCCAGACCTTCAAAAATCTGTCGTTCCACTAAGACTTACACAAAACGCACACATTTCCAGACGTTTTTCCTACCTGACTTTTTACAATTACATAGCAATTGCAATATGCCTTTTAGTGAAATTACTTTACTAATAGGAAGGTGCCTGATGTTCTCCAAGACAGTCTGGGCTACAATTACATTATGAGCTTTAAATAGTAACCACAGATGTAAATAGAAAACCCACACAAGCATAAACGCACAATGTAAATGTTTTCAGATGACATTTGGTGACAGCTTGCCAAATCCAATTTCAGTCAAGCAACTAAATTGCATTTGTGTCATCACATAATTAAGTGTAATTCTCAGTGATTGCACAATAAATGGAAATTAATTACAAGCTACTTGCACGGGATTTGTACGACACACGCATCACCAAGCATTAGTATTATTATCCAGAAATTAGTTAGATATCCTTACAGCGAAGGAATTTGGCACAATCTACCAAGCAAGGATTTTCAAACATGACTTACAACAATTATTCACTTTATTTAATGTCACAGCCTGTATAATCATTATGAAACAGTTGATCACCCATTAAAAGTGTGTCTGAACCGTACAATATGTAATAACCTCAAGTCTAGTCTTAGCAAGGACACAAATACTGCACAGCTATGACAACAAACTGAGTTTAAATGTCACTATAATGTTAACTCAAATTGAGTCTTTAATATAAAAAACATTTTATTTGACACAACTTTACACCAGTGCCTTAATTGAAGGCACTGCTTTGCCTGCCAGTAATTTTTGAATTGATTGAGCCTAATGAATACTTTGCTGAGCGTCTCGTGACCCTGAAGTGAAGTGGATGTCTTCAGACAGATTGCCAGAACAGACCAGTACTACAATAATCAGCTTTAGCTTCCTCAGACTCACACTTACTGTGAGCTAGGTCACATGATCACATTTGTTCACGAGTCCTTTATGGCCTTCAGGACTAATACTAAATGGCAAGAGGTCATGCAATATCCTCCTAGACTCTGAAATGTTTCGTATAAACCTGCAATCTTATCCCAGCGATGAAACAACCAGGACATCTCTCAGGTAGAATAGCAATGAATTGCACTTAGGGCTGTTCGATATAACGATATATATCGGATGACAATATAAAAACGTCTATCGTTTCATTTTACGCTATCGTTTGTTTCGTGGTGTCGCAAAATAAAGTGTTTACGGCAATATTTTTTCATTATTTTGATGGTCACTGTAGTGGCTATATTAATTTCCTAAAGTTCTCTCTTTCTCTTATATTTAATATAACCACACTACAGACTGACAAGCGCTTGTTTTTATGCGTTGTCGTTAGCAACAACGATGGTAAAACCACCTCGTGTCCGCTTGTTTATGTTCCACATAAACCTTTCACAATAAAGCTCAAGATCCTGTTGAGACTTTTCAAAATAAACTGAATCACGTGAAAGATGCAGAGTATTAACGGATGAGAAGCAAAAAAGAGCCGTCAGGTGCTAAAAAAAATAAACCTTAGACTTAAACGTTAGAACAGGCTTTTCCCCGCAGCACGCTGTGTAATAAATACTCACAAAGAAAACAGCGGCCGTTACAACCTATGTCTAAAAATGTATCGTTTCATGCATCAGTTAAAACACTCGACTCCAGGTACGCGACGCCCAGCTGGAAACACTTCACGCAAGTCGAGCTGCCCGGCATTCACAGAATTTACAGAAAATGTTACATTTTTGTGATTTATATCATTATCGGACGATAGATGTCTTAATATCGGGATATGAGATTTTGGTCATATCGCACAGCCCTAATTGCACTAGTTAAGAGTTATTTGCCCCAATATATTAAACACAATGTCCATTTACTTATCAATGCTAGGTGATAGATACCATTTTTCTACTAACAACTATCTATTCAGTTGCAGATATATTCACAGAGGTGTATGTGGTTTGTGCATCAGAAGTTCGTGAGGGTGATCTCTGCCTATACTGCTTACTAGTACTAGAAAACCTTGGAAAAACCTGGTAGCTATTCTAATGGTTGTCAACCCATATCTTTACTGATATATAATGAGGTTTTAAAATTCAACACTGACGATACAGAGGTCGTCACCGAGTGTCGTCTGTGCTCTGTAAAAGAAGGAAATCAGTGAAAAAAGGATGTGCAAAATGGAGTCCAACCCCAAATGATAGCTTCAATGAGCCATTTAAATTATGTATAGCTGTACAGGCTTTTATTCTCAAGGAGACAACCCAGTGAGACAGCAAAATAAAATGTCAGGTGGAACGCCTCCATTCCCCTCAAGAAAAAAAAAAAAAAAAAGGAGATGAAGAAAATAAACACCAACTCAGCAAATCTCAGACAGACAGGTGAATAGCACTAAACATCTTGCCATGTGACAACGCTACTTCTTTTCGGCAACCTTGAGTCCCGGGATTCCTAAAGATGTTACGTTGATCCGTTTCACCTACCCTAATCAAAAAGGTTTTGCTGCCAACATCTAGGGTGCCAGACACCACAGGACACCTCAAGACGTCCTGTGTGAATACCCTAACTGGCTGGAGTTACTCACAGTCTGATATTGTAGCTTATAAATGTGTTTGTCTAATTGTGCAAACCTATTGTGTTATACAACATATACAAATTTGAGTTTGAAGTGTGTTTTTTGTACAACACAAAACGAATGAAAAAGAGTTAATAGCGATGTATACGCCCGGGAAAAAGACGTTAACACACCTTTGACAGATTACCGCTACTGTACTGCCGTCAAAAATCACAGCCCAAATCAAACAGACACTTCCCAAGAAATCAAATCTAAAACATTATTTTATTTAAAGCGGGAAATCTCACATGTATTGCATGAAATTGCCAACAAAGCCTTTTTAACATGATCGCTTCATCAAGCCTGCAGCGAGTAGTGAGAACATTTGTTGTGCTTTGGCAACATTTGACAAAGAGGAACATGAATAATTTCAGACACAAAACAGTGTCATTTGTCACACATTATCCTTTATGTTTCTATATTATCTTTTACTTATAATATACTGATTATAAGGGGAGAAGATGTGTTGTAAGGGATGGACTGGCTGCTTAAAAAAAAAAAAGGGGAGACTTTGGGATGAGATTAGAAGTAAGAGCTGAACAAGGCAGTCTGTTAAAGGCCTGCTGCTGCAGCACTGAGGATTTTCAACCTGGACGAGTGCCATTTCTTTAATTTAACTTAATCAGGAAATGAATCCATCTAATGCAGTGCATAGGCCCAACCAGCACAATTATAACCTGCAGACTCAGGTCTTCATACAAATCAAAGCATATAATTCAGCGGAAAGCTGATACCCTCTTGTGAGTGATTAACATTAAACTGATAAACTGGCCTTACTGTGTCTCGTGTTAGTAAAAAAACAAATAAAATAGATCTGATTTCTTTTCACTAGTTATATTAACCACCAACTAATCTTAATAGTGTTTTTATGCCAAAAATGACCAGGTTAAAGCTAATCCTAAAGTTGAACTGACTTTTTATTTGATCATCAAAATCTCTGAAAATTATTCAGAATAGTTTTTCCAAATGTGAAAGAACAGAAAAGAAAACTGGAGGCCGAAATCAGAGAAAGGGAAAGAAAAAGCACTTAAAGAACCGTAATCACAAATATATTCTATGATACAGAAAGTAGTGGATATCCTGCACCTCACTCCCAAAGAGCCCCTCAGTAATTTTATATTACACTTACAATTGTGTTGTTGCACCGCCACAAGTGCAAAGAGAAGGTCCACACAGTTTTAACTGTGTGGTGATATATCTACTCAATACTGTCATATAAATGTAACCAAGTATACGTGAATTATGATGCAATTTTTCTTGAAGTGCTCCAGTGGAACACACCAGAAATCTCGATTGTGCCGGCACTCTGATTTTAGCCGTACATAAACCTGTAATGTCAAACTATCAAACTGAAAAAACCCCAAAAACCTTCCCATAATTTTCAGCAAAGTCAACAAACTTCAAGCATTTACTGGCTGGTGATTCTATACATGAAGTTTTTACGTCCTGGTCATAAAGTAACTGCCCGCAGGAGCTGCCAAGATGCTCTCTGAGTTAAAAGACTCAAAAGAAGTCACAGCAACATGGAACAAAGTAGCTTCACGTTAAATCCATTTTTAACGGTCTGCAAAATAAAGCTCTTTTTTTAAAAAGCGCACTTCAAAAGGTAAAAGCAAGCCGAGCATAATTCTGTGAGTATCTGGCCCCATTATCACTGCGACAGACTGAAAAGAAACACAAACCCTTACTCATTTTTAAGATGCCTAGAGAAATAAACAGTAGGGATGGCGCATCATTAACCACATTTAATGTGTCATTTAAATTCTGTGGTGCAGACTTATCAGGTAAAAGGTGAACAGAAAAGGAAAGCCATTTTTAAACCACTGCACACACATGCATATATTTAAAGATTAAGAGAAATGGACTAGTTATTCACCATCCTATTTTTAACACAAGCAAGTCTTTGTACTCAGTATAAATATTATATGCAGAACTGGGCCATAAATACACAGACATATGAAACCAATCTTGGCCTTTTGCAGTGTAATAAAGTCTTTTCAGGCAGCATTATCCCCCCGCCAATAACCATGAATACAAATAAGTTCACAAAACACAAAAAGATAGACACGGGAAAAATGAAAATGTACAAGAAGCCTCTGAGGGATGAATGTGTCAGAAGCTGGGGACAAACACACATATCAAGATATTATTACTAAATGTGCACAGATGGTGGGCCACTGGATGCACTTCCAGGCCGGCAACCACACAGCGCCATGCAATCCTGTTACACAGCAAATAAGGCCAATGGCATTTAATCCTATAATGGGATGCGTCTATTTCATTCAATGACAAGGTCGTGCAACGAGCGAGATATAAAGACATCAACGAAACCTGGAGAAAACAAATTCCTGCCAAATTCTGATCGTGTACACATAGAGGTCGGCATGGAGCTACTTTCATGGGGCTCCCTTATTCACAAGGGCGAGTCGGGGGCCCTACTGCAGGTAGAGTCACATGCAGATTTCTAAGCCGGATGCCCTTCTTGACGCAACTCCAAAGGGACTTGTGTCTCTTCCCAGGATTGAAACCAGCATCTTTCAATTCTTAGATGATTTGTAAACCAATATACTATTTCTACAGAGGTGACCATGATACCACGACATTAGCAAAGACTGCCCCTAACCCACCCAACACCTGCAAGACTAAAGCCTAGATTATACCCTGTTGTGGATATGGACAAGTACACCTGGAGACCCGACAGCCGGGTAGTCATTCCTGTTACACTTCTTTGAAGTCTGCTGCTTGGGCGCAAGCATAATTGGTTTATTGTAATGTAAATTCTCTGTGCACTGGTCCCTCCAGATCCTCACCGTTTGATGATGAAATTTACATGATAGGAACCAAAGCGGACCCTAGTGGACGCTGGTGTCATAGAATGGCACCAGTATGCCCTCCACAATGGTCACTTTGCGTAACGCCACATCATCATCATTACACAGTCAGTTCTATTTATGTCCGCCATTAAAGCACAGGTAGCCGCCACAGTATTCTCCTGAACAATACTGCCACACCACTGCTGATATAATGGATGGCCACCATGAGACAGGGTTAAGCTGTGAGCATAAAAGATGCTCAAATGACAGGAAGAACTGCAGAGATTGAGAACATTTTGGAAAGCAAAGTTGAAACACAGCTGACTGATGACACAGATGGACCAGGATCAAGTACTCGATTTGACTGTGTGCGCCAAGCTGTGCTGTGGCATGCCTTCGACTAATCAGCTCTGTGTCTCTGCCACCTGCACTGAGCTCTCATGAAGCAGAGGGGCATTTGAGGACTTGAAATGAAGACTTGTGTATTCCTTGTCATGTGCTTTCCTTTTCAACACATTAAGTTTCAATTTTCATATATACTAAATCATGATCGGCAAGTACTGCAGCTAGATAAAGATAGGCTTATCCCACAAACTAAAGAATTTGCAAAGATTTGAGAAAAAGAGCTTCGATAGAAAACTTTGTGGTCCAGAGTGATTAGCGTAGCAATTTTTCTGCTTTTCTGCTTGCCTTGCAACTAATTTACCCAAAAGCACAATAGTTTTATATAATAAAGGCTTAATAAGGCTCCAATAGGTTCTTTCAAATCTGCTCAAAAGAAACAAAGTCAACAACAGAAAACCTCAAAAATTACCCCAATGTAACTCCACCACAGATTTCTTTCATGACCCCAAAAGAATGAGGTTACAGGCTGTCCATTCACTTGGACACAAAGACAAAGTCCCCATTATGGTTGCCTTGCTCTTTTATAGAATCCTAACCTATACAGTTTGGCCTATTAACCGTGATGAAATACTTCCTGCGAGAACATTAGAGTCACAATAGGTCCTGGTAATCCTGAGATTCAATAGGCAGCCTTTACACTCATTCTCCATCTATGCCAGGACTGTGAATCCTCCTCCCCAACACCAAAACTCTGTGGCAGCAACTCTGAGCCCACAACATATTTCCCCTAAGGGAAACACAAGGATAAAAATCTTAATCTTAATCTCAAACCACTTGCCAAAAGTTTTCACTTCACTGTATAATCCTCCCTAACAGTACAGATTAAACCAAACACAATGAAAACATGGCTCACTTGTCCTCACTCTGGAAGAACCAGAGAAAAATGCCACAGCTGTCCAGATTGTAGCTGCATGATAGCAGCAGACGATCAGTCCGTAATTATCAGATAAAGCCTCATAATGCCTGGGAACCTCCGAGGACCTGTTGTGTAATGATGATGCTGCAGTCACACGTGAGGCCTGTGACATTCAGTGGAGGTCTGCTTCGTCGATTTTATATTTGACAGGCCGGCAGCCTGCAAGACTTGAAATCTTGTTTGATTACATGCAAATGCAGAGCTATGGCCGGTCACACCATAGCAACACTTTTCCTTTGTGCAGCAACAATTCGAGCGTTCATTCGTGCCTATCACATACAACCAAGTATATGGAAATTTTATTTATGATATACTACACACACACACAACCAAATGTAGTGAATAATCAGCCTCATTCCAATGATTGATTAACCAGACTGAGAAATATAATGAAACTAGTAGAAAAACTGGCCAATCAAAGGAATACAAGTGGCTGAATGGTCTACACGCAGCGCGTGCAGAGAGTGTGTTGTCTGAGACTAAATAAAGCCTGTTGTTGCCAGGTTGATCACATTTGTCCCATTAGCTGCAGGAGTAGCTGCACTGAGAAAAGAAGGAGGGCGTGTGTGCACTGAGGAGATAGTCAGACCTTATGGGGTTTTCATGGAGAGTCTAGAAACTTCTGAACTGCTTTAAATAAACATTATTCTAACAGAAGAATATGCTGAATGCCCCAGCTATATCCCCTGCCTCAGCATATGAGGGCATATGCATTTTAACTATGTAAAATTATTCAATAATTTTGTGCTAGCCAGAAGAAAAGTTTGCCTCATAAACAGGTGTGCCTTCGTTGCAAATTAGATGACAACTTCAGGGATTTAAGGCAGCACAGTCAAACAGAAGCTGTGGCCAAACAGCTTAAGGTATGTGATGCTTGCAAATGTGAGCCAAGGAATGACTTGAATTATTTAGTCTGTTTTTGTGGACCAAAAATAATCAAAGAATAATCTGCTCAGGGTGTGAAAAAGCAGGCACACTTCTCTGTTTGCCTTGCCTTAAAAGCTCAGGAGCTTGTTGACGTAAGCTACTTCCATCACAGACTGTGGACTGTTCACAGAAGCCCGAAGACCCTTAAACGAAGCCCAGACTTCAGGCCCCCTTCACTCCTTAAACACCCGGCTCACACAGCAGAGCCTGTCAGTTTCCCTGCCAGGCAACAACATTTGTTTGTCCTCCGTGCAGTCACAACCGCCCAACAGAGCGAACACACCCCGGACGACGCGGCGTTCCTCCGAAGCGGGGGTGGGGAGCTGCGGGGCCTTGAACGCAACTCAATCACCTCTCTGTGCGAGCTGCACAAAAGGGGCCAGTGAGAGTGAAAACACAAGAGTAAAACAGACGAAACTAACCAGATGCTCGGGTGGAGCCGACCTGCGGCAGGTAATGTGCTCTCTGGTTACCTGCTTCTCAAGGAAACCGAATCTTAATGAGAACGCACCTAAATGTGAATAGCTGAGCGGGTTAACATCTTCACCCGGCAGCAATGGTAGGAGGTAACAGCCAGATAAGCTGCTGAACTCAGTTAAACCCTGTTCACTCTGGTTTTTATTACACTTTTATAGAAATAACACAATAGGATCATCATCACTGGCTATTACTTTAAGGCATTCTACGCATTCTGTTTCACTTTTGACATTTTTACGAGGAAAGGGGATATTTTTATTACATTCTCTGCAGACCTGGATAGTTTATTGCAGTATTATTTTCAAATGCAGAAACATATATGAAAAAAATGAAAAAAGATTTAAGGCAGATTTAAAGGGAAAAATTAATAAAAAAGCACTTTCTCACGTTATTATTTTTATATCTCACGCAAAAGTTAACAACCAGAGGCTGACTTGACTACAGACTTCTTTCTTGGTGGCCGACACAACTTCCCAGTATTCTGGCCGGCTTAATATTCACAACTGAATGACCCATTCTTGACAGTTCACTGACTCCTTTCAGCTCCTGAAGGCACCAATGAGAGGAAAGTCATCACAGACACAAATTGAGTCCAGTATTGTCGTGGCCTAAGTGGCAAACTACCAAATGGAAATGCTTCGACATCTTAGCACTCTCGGGGGATTAACTCATACACACATTCTTCAGGGGCTTGAGGCGCAACTCCATGAACAGTGACCGCACTGTGACGTGATCAGTGGAGATCCCGACCCCCCCGACATCTAGCCAATAAAAGCCCTTTGTTCCTCTGAGAAATCTCTGAATAAATACTGAAAAATGTTAAGAGGTAACGAGTGTGACTGGAGCTTCCCTTCAGGGCAAGCAAACTGTTATTCAGGCCAACAGAGGGCAACTTTTTTGTAATGCTTCTTGTGAGTCTCCACAGAAGAAACATTCAATATTAAATCCAGCTTGGACATGATGTTCGTTGATCTCAGTGAATACATTTTTAATGAAATCTGGTGCAGGCCATGACCCAGATGACTAGGTTTAATTATGACAAGCACCATCAGTCACCCTGTAGCCATTCACAATAAAATGTGTGACCCTTAAATTCTGTGCCAAGAACAACAAAGTACTGTTTTCTTTTTGTCCAGGGTTGCCACATTGTACCCATATATCCAAGGAAACTGTCCACCATTTCAGACTTTTCTCTAATATCTTTACCGTCCAATCTTCCTCAGATATCTGGCCGTTATTCCTTTTGGTTAGCGCTGCGAGTGGGTTCTGAATTCAGGGTTGAGGTGGATTCAGTGCCTCTGGTTTCCTCCCACAGTCCAAAGACATGCTTGTTACTTTAAATGCAGATTCTAAATTGGCTGTAGGAATGCCACAAACAGCTAACCCATCTGTCCAGGGTGTACCCAACCTCTTGCCCACTAGCCATGTTAAATGTGCAAAATTTCTTCAATCTGATTAAAATTCATATTAGAGCTTCACTCTTTACATGGACCCTAAATGAGGCGAGCCAATCATGAAGAGCATACACATACACATGAACGATTTCAACAAAACAAAACAAAACAAAAAAAAAAAAAAAAAGGGGAAAAAAAGGAATTTTTGCATGCACACAACTGTCTAACTTTCCAGAAATAGTAGAAGTAGTAATGGCTCCGATTTCCAATAAAAGGTTTGTCAGATACAGACCAGTTTTGTTTCACTCCATCTTTACCACTAGCTTCAACAAAGGCAGGATCTTCTAATTGGTGGGTTTACATGAAGCATTTTAATCATTGAGGCTTTTAATCCTTGCAAACATGGCTACCATTAGCTGAATACCTGAACTCGATAAGCAGATAACTTCCAATGTGTGGTGGGCATGATGTATTTAAAACAAACTACCTTTACACAATCTAAATATGTAATCACTTTTTCATCGCATGCACCCAAAACATTTTCGCAGCAAGTGGTGCTACAGTATAACAAATAAACACTAAGAGTGCAAAGTTTCTGAAAACAAGGCAGTAACTGCACTGAAGGCATCCACCTTCCCGTAGCCCTGTGGAGCTGTTCCCACCTAGTTCAAACATGCTTTTCTGATGAAAGGATAAATGGGTGAATGGGAAATTAAGAATAAATGACAGAGCCAGTCACAATCAGGTTTCTATTTTGGTTACTCAAACAGTTTAAAGAAAAAAAAAAGAAGGGATATGTGTTTCATAATATTATGATGTTTCAGGAAAGCTACGCGTTTCCCCTGAGTTCTTTCTAGATGCTTCCTTCTTCAACAACTTAAAAATAATGTTACAGCAATCCATCTTTTATGCAACACACGTATCAGCTAATTGAAGCCTGACATATTCAAAACGAGAGCTCACTTTTAATTTCAGCGCTACATCACACTTGTGGACCTTAAGCTACTGCCATGCCATCTGACTAATATCACAGTATGTTAAGACCATAATAATGCCTCAATGAGCGATTCTGAGACAACTGCATACAATACATCACAATATTTGCATAATTAAAGACAAAAAACAAAGCAAAAAGCAAGAGTGATGCATTTACTCACTGCACCGTGGTGTCAGTGTCTGTGCATATTTATTATAATTTGCATTCAGTTTCAAGAATGTGTGAAATTAAATGTGCGATTTGTCTTTTTTCCCCCCTTAAATTTCTTTTTCACTGCAGCCTCGGTTCAGTTTACCATCAATCATTTGATAAGCACCACAAGAAGGAGTCATAAAGCGGTGACTCTAGTAAGACAAACTATCAGGGGAAACTGTTTAGAGCCGCTGCTGCACGTTTTATTAAAAGATCGACATTTTCACCCCATAATTGCATCTCGAGAGCAAACAGCGAGATATGACTTTATCAATATTTTGTCCCAACCCCATACTTACTGGCATACTTTCTAAGGAAAAACACAAGTCTCTGGACTGACTCTAAGTAGCAGCACGCCACAGTGCTTCTCGAGCTGCATGGAAGAGGCGAACAATGCAGTCATTGTCAGCTGTGTGCATCCACATAGTTTCTGCTTGCCATAACACGGCAAGATAACATACGTCACGCAGATCGCTGCTAGTTTGAAGGCTTGAAATGGGCTCCAATGAGACAGTCGGCAGCATGTAGAAAATGTAAGAGTATATATTTCCTTCAGGGTCAGCAAAGTCACAAATGGCAATCATCCATCACTTGGTGCCTGGGATGCTCTAATCCACTGGAAAGAGGGGCCTTTTTATAAGCCTGGCAAGCAGTTTCAATCAGTGCAGCATTTTTGCAATGAAGCTTTTGTTTGACCATGAAAAAGCATGTAATAAGTGATTAGATTACAAATGCAATTATTAGTAATTTGAGCAAATTGTTGATGTAATAACTAATTAATTGAGCTAATTACACCATTGAAGAATATTTTAATGAGGTTGCCATAAGTCACCTCAGAGCCCAGCAAGAATTTTTTTTTTAAAAATAAAGAGTTTATTTACATTGTTTTAATTTCAACTATTGATTGGTGATAGGCATCTGCAGCTAACGCAGGACTGGGAAGTTTTTTTTTTGCCGGAGGGGGGGTCTCTGACTTAAAAAAAACTCCCAGCAATGTGAGAAGGACGCATATGTTAACCCCACAAAGCAGGGCATCCGATTTGTTCAACTACAATTGCTTAATTCAATGATGAATGAGCCAAGGAACTTCCCAACAAGCCAGCCTCTCTTTTGTCTGACCCTGTGTGCACAGAACAAACTCATGCATCCCAGCGGACCTAATGTTTTGACTCTGGAGCATGGGAGACACACAGCCGCTGCTCACAGTATACAGAAAACTAAATAAATTACACGGGTGAGACCTCGGAAAAACAAGTGATGTGTCTGTTTAGCTCTTGACTTTTGTGGTACACACAGCAGCATTTCCTCACCGGCAATATGATGGATCATATGATCATAGGTGGAGCCAAAAAGATAGTGTTTCAACACATCCTTAACACATCAGTCTGAGTTGTGGGTCAGAGTTTGCCAAATCACCTGACTGTGCCAAGCTTTTCACCTCAATCAGTTTCCATAGTGCTTATATTTGCTAACACTGAGGGAAGGGAACAAGAACCACTACCCAAGGACTATCTGGTGTCTTCATGTGCTGTGAGATGGCTGGTAATGAAAAAAAAAAGCAATGAAAACATAAAGCTGTAGGGCAGAGTGCACACAAACAAGCAAGTAATCTTTGGTTAATAAAAGATAAGCCAACACCAACATGCCCAGTTCACAGGTATTGTCCGCTGATAAGCACAGGAAAGGCAGCAGGTGCACTTTGTACGCATGCACACACACACACACACACACACACACACACTTTAGTAGATCATTAAAAGGCAGCCACACTGACACACTATCCAGGCCTAGGTGCTACAGGCCTTTTCTTTCTTTTGATGGATGGAAAAAGAAATGAAGTTACAGCTGTACAAGCGGTGCATTCCCAGCTGCTTAACCTGGAAACAAGGGAATTACGACTGGAATAATCTCCCCACCCCACCCCTTATTTGTGCAGACATTTTTTTTGGAACCTGTGTCTATTTCACCGCCTGTATTCTCATCACAATAACTATCAAAGACAAAAGCACACCCTGGCTTCTGTAGCCCTGCCTGGGCATGCCGATATGGCCGGTGATTAAGGCGCACCTGCCTCTACACACCCTGAAACAGGAAGCTCACGCTAGGGAGTGCGTCGATTGGGAGTTTAACTATGAAACACGGTGTGTAAATCACGCATCGACGGTGGTCAGATTGGAGCCGCTGTGAAGCACGAGAGGTGGACCGCCCTGCAGCAAATGCCCACCGGTGACGTTGCACAAGGAGAGGGCAGATGCACTTTCAGGTCTTGCATAGTTTCTGCACAAAAGTAGGCCCAGACCTACTGAGCGTGTGTGTGTGTTTCCCCCACTTTAAGCCCGTGATCACATCACATACATTTTTTTTTTTTTAAATCTACCGACGAAACAGGGACAGGGTGAAGAGGATCTGCAATGCGCAGCCAACCAAGCCACTCGATCCTGGTGCGAACACAACATTGCCAAACCCCAAGTATTAAACTCACTAATGGAAAAATAAACCTGCGTGGTTTTAACAGCATGGACATAAAACAGACACACACACACAAAAATACTGGGTGGGTTGGGGGTAAAGAAACATATCACCACTAGCCCTAATCCAGATGTACTCAAACGTATTTAAAAACAAGATTAGTACAGGGAGTGCCAGCCACGGGCAATATTACAAAGCATGCAGCGGGTGAAGCGGATTTTTAATCCTAATAATACAAAACACAAAGATAAAAAAAAAGAAAGAGTATAAATAAGTGACTAGATGCCAAAAATAGAATCGATGCGGATGACAGAAGGGGGTCGTTCACAGCCTCGATATTATCTCAAAGCGGCACACTTCTTGCACTAAGGAGGCAATGTTTAACAGGACAGGGAATAAGTGCAGTTGGACCATAATGGCTAATTTCCCTCTGCTTCAAGCTGCATTGGAAAAAGCATCGCGGGATGCACTTGTCCACCGGCGGGATACTTCGCCACATCCATCCGCTGCGGCTCCGGGGCTGGCAATCCCGGAGCAGGTTACTGGACACGCATCCCCCCTCAGGACCGCACAGCCCCTGCCTGCTAACCGCTCTCTTTGTAACCTTCAGCGTCCTGGAGCGACTCCGCGGCTTCAGACAGCCGCAAACAAACAATAAAATGAAATAAAAGCCTGTCTGCCTCTGACACTCACAAGACACAACGGGATCTAAATCCCAGCTTAGTTACCTTTAGCTGCCTCCACCGCACATAATAGTCCGAGGACCAGTCCGACTGCGGATGCAAATTGCTTGTTCCCTCGGAACCGCATCCCGACTTCGAGTTCAACCGCGGCGAAGTCAAAAACAGCCGTCTTCTTCTTCCTCTTCCTTTCGTCAGTCAGGCGGAGTGTTTGTCTCACAAGAAAAATTAAATCCAGGAGATGAGTGTGTCGGTTACCACGGTAGCTCTAAGATGGCCGTCGTCGTCGCCACCGCCGCTCTGCTATCCTCTTCAATCACCGCTTCTCTCGCAGTTTTGCAGCTCGAGGCGTTCAGGGACTGTCGGAAAAAATCCCAGACCTGTCCGGATTCACCAAAATACACACAGTCCTAAATCTTACTCATGGGTGTGCGCCCGATGACACAGTTTAAGTATTAAGTAACCACCTAGTCACAATTTAAATACAAAAAGAAGGCGTGTATTGAGATTGTTTCACCAAATGTAATGTTAAATGTATCAAAACAGACTCGTATGTATCAAATGTATCAAAGAAGCTGGGATTGCCGATATTAAACTAAGAAGGAGAGCCTAAATAAAAGGGTATTTAATTAACTTTATCGTATGAGAGCAAAACTCAATATTATCTATTAGGAAAACCGCATCTGTCACAGCATCTGTCTAATTTTTAAATTTGGGGGAGAAGTACCAAAACCTGAAGTAAAATAAATGCTGCGTTGTTACAGGGAAGATTACTTTAGTTATGTGTTTAGTTTAAATATTGAATCGAGTGTTCTGGGTGCCAATCAAATGTTAGGCTGTATGTAGGGAAAGGAAATATTAGTTTGTTTTATCAGTCCCCATAGCAGGTAAACACATTCATGTATGACAAGTCAGCTACTGTTATGTTTTTTCCATTTTTATCACACTTTGCTATAGTCCGGTATACGTTTTCTGCAAAAGACCCCTGCTATGCAAGTGCTCGACATGGCACCGGAATACATGGCACATTGTACATTTTAAATGCATCCACATTTAAGTATCAGAAAACATCCATATTAGGCCAGTTGCTTAAATAACCATAACTCACATGCACTAGGATCAAATGAATACTGTTAGATGTTTAATGAAGCCTACTGGGTTGCATTTTATCTATGTTTTATTTATCTATTTATTTATTTTGTCCCTTCTTTCCATCTCTATCCATTCTATGTCAGCTTTCCAAATCTCCAAAATCTGAGCTTAAAATGAGAACCTGAAGGCAGCACGTGTCCAACGATGGTCAGTGACGTCAATACTGTTATTGTGGGAGCATGCAGCTAGTTTAGCACGGGCGGCTAAACTAAGACTGAGGTCCAGGGTCAGATGCTTTCCGGTGCTATGTGGGGATCTGTGGGGATGGCAGGCTCTAAGTGGTCGCCATAATTTAAAGTGCATGGCTGATTTGAACAGAGTACTTAACACATGAAACACAGGGGCCAACAAAGGGCAACTTGACAAATTAACAGTTTACTTGCAAATTTGTGTTTGACCCATGGTCACTGGTTGCAGATCTCAGTCCCCTCAGTTATCTCAAAGGTTTCCACTGGACAGGACAGAGAACATTGCTGGTAGAGAGTAGATTAAACACATAAGTGCCCAATGCCTTAAGGCCCTGGATGGATAATCCAGACATGGTAAAATTGACATTTCAACAAAACGTCTGTACCAGAATGTGACAAAATGTGTGAAACTGTTTATGTGCGAAGCTTAAAAAGCTGTTTTTAATCCTTAAGTCCAGACAGGCAAGATGGGAATTGTAAATCAAAAGTACATCCATGCATTTCACCCCGTCTCTATTCCACAGAGGGACATTCAGAAAGCTCACTCTCTGTGAAAGAGGCTCGTATGGCATATTGATCATTTATGAGTTAACTACAGTCTTCACCCTGCGGAACAACCACACGGCGGTGCGCATAGCAATGTGAGAATAGCAATTCCTTGAATTGCTAATGTGGGTGGGGACTGCTATCTAATCAACACCCTCAGATATAGATAGCACCCCTAAGGAGAGGAGGATGCGAAGCAATCAGAGAATTACTTCAGATGCGTCTGCATCGCTAAATTTGCATCACACTGTGAACTTTGCTACGGCTGCAGCTCATGCAAATTCAGACACATGTAGCTTCAATTATTTTACTTGGGAAATCAGAAAGAAAAGGTCAGCAGCCCATGATGCAAACTCTCGCTGTGAAGCAAGGAATCTTGTTACATATCTGTCGATTTTTACTTGAAAAACTGCCCCAAACAAATCATATATAGATGTTGGAAGGATAGAGGCCCACCATTAGACCTCAGCAAAGCCGCGCTGGCTACAGCATTCACAGGGAAACACCAAATAATGGGCATAGTTGTGTGAGGCCACAATTAAGTGATGGGTCCATAAACAGGAACAGTCTACAGACATCAGGGCCGCCGCTGCAGAACTGAAGCACAATGCCTGTTTGTTTCCAGTTTGGCAACACATGAAGTGAACGAGAGAAAGTGGACACCCAGCACCACACACACACACACACACACACACACACACACACACACACACACACACACACACATGCACGCACACACACAAAGCTTCTCTCACAGATCCCCGGCACTCTGGAAGAAAGACAGAGTGGCCATTATCATTTCTTTAGGATACAATGACAGCCAATAGGAGGGCTTCGTGAGTAGGTGTGAGACAACAACAAAAGCTCAGGTAGGTGCAACTTCCTCAGGAGCATTTTACCCACTGTGAGAGAAACACTGTGCTCTTTAGGGGTTTTCACAACTGCTGATAGTTTAATGTCTGCTATGAATGCATTCTTACTAAGAGTAACTTAGCAGTCTGTATAATTTGGAGCAGTGGTTTGGCTTCATAAGCAGAGCTTTCTCACCGTACCTGTCAGCCTCACTAATATCCACATATGGGTGTTGGTAGGTACCAGATTTTTTGCTTAGTCCAAGCAGTTTTTTGGGGAAAAAACTTTCAGTTTGCATTTTACAGGTTTCAGGATATTTGTCCTTTGTTATTTCTAAACAATGAAGGCGAGTTAAATGGGAATGAAGATGAGCATTAAAAAAAAACAGTGACTCAACAGTGATTTAGGGTTATTTGCAAGAAATCAGCGTAAGTCCACAGAGAAGTCACGAGAGATGACTGTGATGAAGTATATTATAGGACAGCAGGGGTGTGTTGGGCAAATTTGCCTGCATGCAGACTGACACCCCCCCCCCCCCCCACCAGTCTAAAGATATGCATGTCGGGTTAATTGGTGATTTTAAAGTAGCCATAGGTGTGAATGGTTGTCTGTCTCTTTGTGTACCCTGACTTTTACCGTATGAGAGCAGGAATGTGCTCCAGCCCACCCACCACCTTGATTTGGGCAAGAGGGAGAAAATGAATGACTGGAATATGATAGATCAACAAAGGGAAGCTGCAATAACATATGACATTTTGGATTTTGTACAGTTTTCTGCAAAAGTCTTGAGCCACCCTTCATTGCTTTAAATGTTGCTTCCAAGCAGCCAAACCCGAGCAACAACTTCCAGGTGATGTGAAGATCTTTCACATTTTTCTTTGAATGTCGGCAGCGTTTTCCTCATTTTCAGTCTAGACCTTGTTTGTTTGCTAACACACTCAACACTGAAGTGCAAATCATTTTAAAAAAACATAACTCAGGAGATGAAACAGTGTTGTGTTTACACGTAACAGACAATTGAGCAAAGTACTGATTTTAAACTGTATGCTTAGGGGCAAGAACAAATAATTTCTTCCCCCAATTTCTTTAGTTGAATCTGGAAAAAATGCCAAAGATAACACAGTTTGACAGGCATGAAATAGTATTTTTGAACCAGTAAGGTGAGTGCCACAGAACTATTAGCCAAAAACATGGTGTTTACTGTTAAGGAAACTGGAAAATTGGACTAATTGAACCTGTTTACTGAAGCCTCATCAGAAATGGTTTCAGTAGAAGCCTGGAGAAGTATTATCTAAGAAATGACAAGAAAGCTTGGCTAAAAGAATTCAGGCTGTGTGGAAGAATCAAGGCTAAGAAAAATGAAGGAGTTTCCAGCTTCTAAAATGTAAGAATTTGCCGCTTTCCTCTCGTTTCTTGGTCAGAAATGAAAAGAAGAAGAAAAAAGAAGACATCATCAGTTTTTTCCCCTCCACTGCCGAGCTCCTCAGCATGAAATAGAATATGAAATAGCTATCCATCACAGAGAGTGACCACACATCTTCCAGGCAAGGATTTGGGGTTTAGACACATTATAAGGCTATCATGGTTGAAGGTCATGAATGCCTCATGGATGCTCACATTCTTTAAAAACCTTTCCACCTCAGTTGCCATCCTTCTGCCTGAGCTGCACACACTGTCAGCATGGACAGAGGGTGGATCCAGCGGGGGTTGAACGTGTTCAGTCACTGACCGTAGGAATCGCGCCATCAGAGACGTTACTGTGGGCTGCAATCACGGTGGGCGGCTGGCAGCAAACAGAGCATGAAAAAGACTCGACTGCTACCATGGGAATCAAAGTGGCCGTGACCATTAAAGACTACGGCTTCTCAATATTCTGTTTCCTGTCTCATGTCTAGACTGCAGCTTGTGTCATTAAAGATCACAAAGTTTTGGCTTTTCCTCCCAGGAGAAGCTGGACTTCTATTATCTGTACTACTTTTCTGATAACAGGCACCGGCTTTACCGAGGATAATTATTCACAAGGTAATTATTTGGCACAACAGAAACATTTAGTAATGACTTCATTAGATGGGAATTTATAATTATTATGTGTACAGACCAAATTATTTGTTTTTGTTAGTATGTCTTTCACAAAGGAGCAGCATATTCGTCCCAGGATTTAATTAGCCCGAGGAAAAAAAGCTCAGCAAAGTTATTTCAGTGGATTGAAGCTTTGCATGCCAATTTGCCTCCATTTTTTATTTAAAGTCACATTCTCTTTCTATATCTGATGATCAAAAATGTATCCCACGGATGCTGAATTAGTGTCGCCTCATCCATTTGTAATCCTCAATTTTCTGAGAACATTTTCAATGAAAGATTCATTTTCTATACACGGAGCCTTTTTTTCTGCTTCGGTACGGGTGTCTCCTTGACTTTGCTCATGACTGCAGTTTTTAAAAAATCCTCGGCTGGGGAGAAATTAAATCCCACTTTAGAAGTTCGGGACGATATCAAGTTCTTCCAAAGGAAGTTTTAAAGCCGATGGGTCTGTAGGTGCAGGAGCCCGGCAACAAATCACACAAAGAACCTAAGCTGTGCACCTTTAAGCTGCCTTTGCCATCTAATTCAAACATTTCCCACAGGGAACGTTTAAAACATACCCGCGGTGACTGATTCCTCTCCACTTAAGAAGCTCTCATTTATCTTACTGCCTTGGGCTGTCACTTGTGGTCATTTATTAAACACACGCTCTTCCTTAATGTGTACAAACTCTGTCTAAAAATGGCCTGAAAATGCACTGTCAGTGGTCCTTTTATTTTTTTTAAACAGTCCCACCATCATTAATCAGGAGCCAATACAATTGCTGTCAGTGCACGGAGCCAACGTCATGAGACAAGAAATCTGTGCATTTCTCTATTTGCTTTCATTTTCCACATTGACGCAATGCAGAATTCCAGCCGCCCAGTTTAGTTTAGGGGTGATATATGTGGAGTAATATGCACACTGATCCAAACCTGATCAAGCACTTTGTCCCCCTGCGCTATTGCAGATTTAGCGGTGCCTCAGGTCTCATTGTTACTGATTAAAGACACGGAGTGAGTGGGAATGTAGCAGATGGAGGCGTGATAACCTAACAGAGCGCTGTGGTCCACTCAACAGGGTTCAAGGATCTTGCAGATTAAACTTTCACTCAGCACGTTCAGGAATATTCATGAGAGCTGTATTTTAGTTTTATCGCTGGTACCAGACATCACATGTGTTTGATTTCATTTTGAAGGCAGAGCTAAAACATAATTTTTAGCCACCTTTGTGTTTATATGTGGTGGATTCCAGATGGGCATCAGGTTGCTCAGAAGGGGGCGGGTGGAATGATTGTTATATTATTGTTTTAGGACCTTCACCCCTGAACCCTACAGAAGGTCACCTCTGACACGCCATGGAGACTGTTCATAGGGGGTTAAGCTGGTGTGAAACTCTCACCTCCTTGGCTTTATTGCCTTGGAGAGTTTAGGGAGGGGGCACTAACATGGCTGTCACCCCAACTCCAATCAGTCATTTGTGATATGCAAGGTCTCTTGACTCCCCAGAGTCTTTCATTTTAAGCGCTGAATATTAGGACCCTGGGGATGACAGCTGATGAATACAGACATGCCGGACAAAGTTGGAGTGTTCAGATGTAAATGAAGTACCAGCGATTTCCAACCACAGATACTAAAAATGCCAAGGTGGTACTCAGAACTTGACTTATAAGAGAAGAGCACCTGCTCAGCAAATATAAAGCAGGACTTGATCCAACAGTGTGTGCTGTGGCAGTGCATGAAAAGTGGAAATCGAGGAGAGACGTTTAAACGCTGGTGATAAGTGATGGGAAAAATGGTTCACACAGATAATTTCATAAATTAGAGTAGAAATGATTAAAGCATTAAAACAGCTGCTGGAATAATAGCTGACAAGTGAAATAAACCATAAAGTAGATAAGTAAAAGAAACAATTTGCTAAATTTATTGAGTAAATGAAACAAAAACACTGCAGCTTCTGGCCACTTGAGGCAAGTCGGTCACCTTAGGCATCAGTCACACAGGTCCAGAGGCCTTCTGGCAGTTGCTAGGGTAAAATGTGTATGCCCCAGTTCATTGGCAAGTGGTTGCTTGAAATTGCTGACTGTCTGAGTTTGCAAACAAATCACCGCCTTCCATAGAAGTTACCAGTCACTGTGGCAATCTGCAAGCAACCAAAACATTTCCAAGGTGGTTTTCGATGCACCACCACATATCACTTTGTGACCAGTTTCACCTTTGCATGACCAGGCTTCAGATAATCAATCCTGTAGTATTGTTAGTCAGCTTGCCCATTGATACGCTTATTGATTACACTTGCACTACAATCAGCTGATTTCAGTTCCCGTGAAAGAGGAGAAAATTAGAGGCTCAGAAAGGACGAGAAGGTGATGGTAAAGTGGAAACTGTATCCAGGACAAGTGCAAAACAGCATTATGCTGCTAACACCACTTTGGCTGTTTACAAGCACCTGCACAGACAGCATGCTAACTCTAAGCTAGACAAGGACCCAAAGTGTCTGCTGACCGCACCCAGCAGCCAGACCCTTAACTTCAACAGGCTTCTGGCTACAAAGAAAAAAAACATTTTACAGGCAAAAAAGTTAACAATGAGGTTTTAAAATATTGAGTCCAGAAACAAAAGTTAGCTGTGCCCATCTTTTATGCACAACCTTTAATAAATAATTGTAAAACGTTAGAACAGTCAAATAGTGCAAACAGACTCCTATACACTAACTTAGATTTTACTATATAACAGTCTTTAGCTTATATACAACTAACAAACGAACAAACAAACAAACAAAAACTCTATTAACAGCCACTCCCTATTTAAGATGGTGCCTCTTTGTCACAAAGAGACTAATGGGGATTGTGTCTATATCAAACGGATAGGAAGCAGAGCTGGAAGTGTTGAGTGGGAGTGACCAGCAGGATGGACATGATATTGGTATATGAGAGGGACATCTCTGGTTGGGTGGGTTAGAGACAAAGTTGGAGAGGCAAATCTGAGGTGGTTTTGACATGTGGAGAGGAAACTTAGTAAATAGATGGAACAAAGGATGTTGAAGATGGAGGAACCAGGCAGGAGGAAAAGAGGAAGACAAAAGAGAAGGTTCAAGGAGGACATGCACAGGGTTGGTATGACTGAAGAGGATAATAGGGATAGGGCGACACACAGATGATCCACTGGGATCAGCTGAATGAAGAAGAAGAAGAAGAAGAAGAAGAAGAAGGAGGAGAAGAAGAAGAAGAAGAAGAAGAAGAAGAAGAAGAAGAAGAAGGAGAAGAAGAAACTCTAGGACCAAAACATTGGCTATAAATCAAGCCTTGAAAGTTGGGTTCAAAAGTCTGATTCCATCTTCACCACTAATAAATTTAGTATGAATGAACCTCAACCTGTTCATTTTTTTCAAATATCATCCACTTAAAACATAAATGTTTGGAACAAGACACGTGAGGGAGTTTTGACAGACTTCTCCTATTTCAGCTAACAAACATAACACTTGACACACACTCACACAAACACACACAAATGTGTCCACCCACACACCGGATAAAGCTAATAACACAGACCTAAGAAACACTGCCCACCCATTTTAACAACCCCCAAGTTGAGACATGTCTGTGATTAAAATCTCTGCCCCTGTTTTTGTATATAGGAAAATCTGCTGTCCAGACAGGGGGAAGTGAGCAGTCTTCTCCATCATTACCCTTGAAGGAGGCTCATCTGGTGAGTGGGTTATATTAAAGTGGAGAAGGTTAGAAATGGCTCCGAGCCAGTGTGTGGTGTGCTCCATGATTTCTGGCTGAGCAGTGTAGTTGGGAGCACGGTGACCCAGAAGCTGTAAAAAAACAAAAAAAGAAAGAAATCTGCTAAATTCAATGAATTCAAGTAAGTTTAGAGATGTGAAAATAGTACAAAAGGAAGGTTCAATACTCAAAGTTAAGCTTCGTTTCAGGTGTTTACATAAGACCGACACAGATTTTTTTAAAAATCAATTTAATTTAATTAAAGAGCAGAAATATTCCCCCCTTTGAAATTGTAAGTCTTGTGGGCTCTAATGATAGTAATTTGTTCACTTAATCTCTTCCCCAAACAATATTTGATCCCTCCTGTGGTATTTAGTTACTTTGTTCACCCTCATGTCCCTCAACACATGTAAAGCTGGTGTTAAGACATTAGAGCAAAGGACATATCAGGGTCTGTGCAGTCAGCTTGACTACACTGTCACTGAGGTCCCATTATGTTATAGTGTTTGTGTCCTGCTCCCAGACTACACATAATTATGTAGTTAGTCTGCCATTAACTCAGATCAGCGATTATTAACTGACCAGGTCAGCGCTGCAGAAGGGGAGCAATTGAAGTATTCCCAGGTCACACTCAAAGTCACTTCATGCCCCCACTCGCTAAAAAACCCCAAACAGTTAGAGCTACTGGAAATGACTCTGAGCTTTAACACAGTGTGACACATGATCCCCAGGCTCATGTTTTAAGATGTCCTTTAGACTCTGCAGCAAAGTCCATGGCTAAGATTGTCAGAATCGACGCATCAGCACTGCGTGATGCTCAGGAAGGTGGAAAGCTGCTTCTAATGCATCCATTTTGTTAATTGGGTTCGTTCATTATAGATTTTGTTGAGCTTGGCCTTTTCTCTACAAAAGTCTGTCTCTTGTCCAAGTTGAACGGCCAGTGATGCACTTACTGATTGCACTGGGTGCTTCAATGCGACACATTGCACAAGGTGATTGAATTTATTTGATTATTCAAAATCTCAGTGCGGCAAACAAATAGAAAGACCAGACAAGGACTTAAGCATTCAAAAGGAGAGCGGCTGGGCTTAGGTGAGAAAGCTCTGTCTACGTCTTCAAACCGAGGACGTTTTTAAGGTCAGTCTGATGGAATCACCTAGATTTATAGGGTAGATATTAAATATTCTGTTCATATAATAAGTACTGAAAGATCAAGCGCAGTCATATCTTAATGACCTCATGCTGACATTGCAATAAAACCCTTTGGACAACGAGAGGTTGAGCCATTAGCTATCAGACTCCTCTACTTTCCCCCTGAACCAGCTCAGTTTAGGTGTAGGGGTTATGATTAGTCTCCTAGCCATGCTGCTATAGGCCCAGGAATGCTCCCACTGAACTCTCTTTCACCCATCATGCTTTTATATGTCACTACTGCATGTCATTAACTTTGTGTCCTCTCTCTCCTGTAGGTTTGACCCCTTTTCCCCCTCGATACTTTCTCTCCTTCTACATTTCTGCAGCTGTTTCTGGATCTAAAGTGCCGCATTTCCCGATCTGCATGTTCCACTAGTAGTGCTCTTCCTTTGCCTCACTACTCCCCCCCACTTCCCAGCCCAACCGGTTAAGCCTGGTTCTGAGATTTCTTCCTGTTAAAAGGGAACATTTTTTTTCTGCACCGTCACCAAGTGCTTTTTCAAATGCTCCTTTGGCATGCACTAAGTGAGTACCGGCGTGTGTTTAACATAATGCATGAGTCAAGTGTTAGAGGCACACTACAGTATATTATTCAGCAATAACCACACATCACCGGCCAATTCAGGACTCATTCTTTGTGTATGTACACTACACATATGCGTGTGTGTGGTGGATATATATTTTGCATGAATAAAGCGCTGGGTACATTGGTGTCAGCACTCCCAGAGACCTGATGGGATGAGGAAGCAGCAGATTTTGGCAGCTGCATGTTAAGAGAGGATTATTTAGTGAAAGGACCTTCACTTTCTCATTTCGTGTGACCTTTTAATTATTGATTTTCAGCTCACTAGGACTCATCTCGCCTCTCATCTCCTTTCCTTCTTCTCGTCTGTGCCTCCGCCTCTCCCTTTATCTTCGCGGCTCTTTTTCTTCCAAAACACAAAATCACTCATAGCAACCCAAACGCACATGCACCAAATTCGTCTTGTCCTTTCTCTCCCACTCGCTTCTCCCTCATGTGCTTCTCCCTGTCTTGTCTCCATATTAAAATGCGTCGCTGCCGGCCGCTACCTGCAGTGTCAGCAGGGGGGAATGAGGAAGGTAATTCATACCGGGCTGTCACTGAAACTGGAGGTGAGTAAGCACACCTCTACCCTGAAAAGACAGCCAGAAATGAGCCCAGCAAAGGACCTTAGAGGCATCAATAATCCAGCATCTCTCCTTGCACTAACGACAGCCTCACACGATCTCATTAAACACTGCACGCTCCTGGTGCTGGCGTGTATTTGTACTGTCGGAGCTCAGATTGAGATAAATGGGAGCTCACGCTACCTGCAACGCCCCTAAGAGCACACACCCCCTGAGTTATAGCTATCAGTGAATTACATTATTTGGTCAGATCCACTTAGTTCTCCGTGGAGATGGTGACACAAGCCTCTCGATGAGAAACGATTCCTGTGAAGAGATGTCGGTTCGTAGAAAGCCTTAGATGTGTTTACACCCACATGAGGTATATTTTAGAGCACCAGCCCAGTTCTCTGAGACACCAGTGTAAACAGACTGTCACAGTTCTCACTGGAGCTCTATTACCAAACCCACAAGGACACACACAGAAAAGCAAACAGCCACATTCCCAGTGACAAGCACACACTCATTGAGACAAAAATACAGTATATAGAGCATATATATTGTGAGGGGTTGGACTCTGTTCCAATCTGTCACTGCCCCTTGTGAGAGACAGTTGAGTGGGGGTGGGCATACTTGTATCTGCTTCGGTTCTCTGACTGTGCATTGGGGTTTTTCTCCAGTGAACAACCGGGTTGTTTCCCTGTACCTTCGGGTCTGGGAATCTGTCCTCAGGAGCCTTTGAACTCATGTGTCAAATGAAAGTTCAGAGTACCCAGCTTTGTTGGTGTACCTGGGTGGGGTGCTTGCAGGTGGCCCTGCTGGGGATTCCACTGTTCTGGTGCGGGACAACAGCGAGATCTGGAGGTGTGTGAATGGGAGGAAGAGCCTGTCCAATGTGTTATTGGACTTCTGTACTAATCACTGGTTGTCTATAATGATGTTTGAGCATAAAGGTGTTCATAAGGAAACCACAGGTTGCAGATCAATCATTGATTTTGTAGTTGTATTGCTTGTCTGTGTCTTGGACATTCAGGTGAAAAGAGGAGCGAGTTGTCAACTGATCATCACCAGCTATGTGGTGAAAGTGTGCTAGAAATCGACGTAGGTCTTCACTTCCCACCTTCAGCAACGCGTCGATTGCATTCCAGAAAGGCTGCCGGCGTTTAATCTGAGTTGACCATGTTCTTCATCTCCATTGCTGAGGGGACTGCATGAAGATGTGGCTGCAAGGTAGTTGGTGCTTTTTGTGACAGTAAACCCTAAATCAGGTGGTTAACACTGGAGGTGAAGTTGCTGAAAAAGGAGTTCTGTCAGGTTTGGTTAGCTTGTGAGACTCCGGAGGCAGTTGGCAGGTACCAACAAGCCACTGGAGCGTGACTCTGGAAGTAGCTGAAGCATAAACTTGGGCGTGGTAGGAATTTGGTGGGGCGAATGAGCAAGATATTCTTTCAGCCTTAAAATGATTCTGGCAAACTCTTTGGCAACTCAGCAGGGGAAAGTTCCATTTCGTGGAATGACAAGTCTGAGGCCTTCCATACAGGAAGCAGAGTCTGAGGACGAGCGGTATGACTCGCCCATTATTGGGGCAGGGGTCAATGAGGTAGTTAAACAACTCCTTGCTGGCAGGGTCCCTGGGGGGGGGGGAATGAGATGCACCATGAGTTTCTCAATTCTCTGGATGTTGTTGGAGTGTCTTTGCTGACACATAAAAGTCTGGGACAGTGCCTGGTGTGGTAGTTTAAGAAGTGAGACCAGTGATTGGCTTCCAACTTCAAGGTGATCACAGTCCTCAAATGGGGTACGCCAGAGTATTGAAGAGGAGAGTCCGTCTGTTAGTCAAACTTCGGATTCAAGAGGAATGATGTGGTTTTTGTCCTGGTTTTTGTCCTGGTCATGGAATGCTGGACCAGGTCTTTGTCCTCTCGAGGATTTAAAGGTGCATGCAAGTTTCCCCAACCAGTCTATGTCTGTTATGTGGCCTTTGAAAAGGCATTCAATCACATCCTTTGGAGGATCCACTTTAGTTGCTGAGGAACCTGTCTCTGCTTCTTGTAGATGAAGTGCTTCTGTTGGCTTCAATGTGTTGGGTGACCTCCAGCTCACACTGGGCATTTTGCAGCCAATTGTGAAGCGGCAGGAATAACAGTCATCCTGTATCTCTACCCTCACCTACAGTCATGAACTTGCCTCAGTGAGCCCCCAGATGAGGTGAAGGAGGTGGCCAGGGAAAGGGCGGTTTGGATCTGGACCCGATAAGGGGTAGAAAATTGAATGGATGGATGAACATGCTGAGACACAAAATGAAATACATAACTAAGCACATCATATAATCCTAAAATAGATGGTTTAAGGCACTGGATTAAGTGTGATGCCCTAGCTTTGGCAGTTTGTTATAGAAACACAAACTAAGATGCATTCATTCCTGCCAGGCTGCTGCCTGAGTACCAACACAGTTCAAAATAGTCATTTATGTACCATCACCTCTAAAAGAGGCTCTCCGCCCCGTACCTCCTCTCTGCATCACCCTCAGGATAATTCTGTCCCAGGTATTTTAGGAATCTGTCTCAGGATAAGACAATCTGGGGACAGCTGCTCTCTAATTTTAAGTGGAGGGCCCAAGGATATGGGTGTCACAGAGAGAGCTGAGAGCCAGTGGATATTAAAGTCAGTAAGAAAGCTGCATGTTGCATGTGCGTGGCAGAATATCATTGCACCAGCACCTCTGACTACTATTCCCAAGGGACCCATCCCGAGGAGGTCAGGACCTGATCTAAGGGCAAAGAGTGAACCCCACTCCCCCTCTCCAACAGTCAACTCATGATCCACTAAGACAGTTTCATCTGTTGTTGCCGTGGTAACACCACCTGCCGATCCAAGGAAAGCATTCACAGTGACACCTCCCCCTGTGTCATGGGAGTATGATTGAAGGGTTTGTTTGCTGGTGCGAGTGAGGCAATTGTTAAATGAGAAAATATATAATTTATGTCAACAAAGAAAAAACAAACTTGTTTTGTGTGAGCTGGTTGGTGCATATGCCAGACCTGAAAATAATTAGCTTGAAATGTTGTCATCAGTCACTAATATCTGCATCATCATCTGATGCTAACATGTGCTAACAGGAGCTGCTGCTGCTGCTGTTACATAAGATCCAGTTGGTTCATTACAGTGCATTAGCATCAGGCCACTGATGCTCTGAATCAAAGCTGGTTCTATTCCAATCATGCCAGCAACGCTTTCCAGAACTGGTATTGGCGCATGCATTTCCAAATTCTTATGTGGGAGTCATGCACGAGGTCAATAAGGCGTTCCGGAGTGTGTCCTTCAGCAAGAGGCTCGCTGAGCTGGTTCACAGAGAAGCTACTGCAGGGTGCCGATTTCCAGATGATCCCGACCTCTGCTGCCTGTGATGGAGGAGGAGAGAGGAGTTAAAAAAGGAGTGAAAAATAAAAACTATGTTTTGTGCAGGGCAAAGGTAGACGTAGCAGCGCGGGGCCTGCAGGAGATCAAAACAAATTTAAACCTCCGTGATGTTATTGATTCTTTGACACAGAGGTAAAATATGGGGATTTCTTACAGCTGTGGCTTGTGGTGTTATCATTATTAGATTGTAATAATTTGTTGAAGGTGTTGAAGCTTTTTTTTTGTCAATTTCCTTCATGGGAAGCAACAAAGTTACAAAAGGTAGTGATTGCTGTGAGTGTGATGGGTTTTTTTTGGATGATGTGTTTCTCAGCCTCGGCTCTGTCAGTGGAAAGGCTGGTTCCTCTCAGGCTGATTGCTCATAGTGTAAGGGATGAAGCTGAAGAAGAAGTGATCTTGTGCTAATTTCTGGAAACAAACAAAAACTTGGCGTGGAGTAGAAAGAGAAAGATCTAGCTAGGCAGGATAGTTTCCAAGCATTGGAGCTTTTGTTAATTACTTAAGGGGGCTTAAGGGAAAATTTAATGAAGCTGCCCCGCAACTCATGTTTGCACCAGAGGTCCTGCAGCTTGTTATAAAGCATCCCAATCCTACAATCCCACCGAGACAGTCAGTCTTGATTCAGACCTAATCGCCGTTTATAGTTTGGCCGTTCCTCGAAATGACTTCTCCTCAGATTAGTTTGACCTCTGCTCAGAAAAAGACTAATATTTCTTCTGCAGTCAGCAGTGTCTGCTCCACCTGCACAGAGTTATAATGTCAGAGGAGTCACTATAGGCTACGGCCACACCGTCACAGTGGCGTGATGGATGTCAGCTCTGCCAGCTCCTGCTGAGAACGCTGAGTCATTTATCGCATTCCCAGCGTTCAGCAGGACGCTGCACCGGCTTCAATGCTCCGAATGTTCACCTGAGGTCAAAATCCACAAATAGCTCCGTGCATCGCTCTTTATCCTGCTTTGAATGAGTCTGATTTGATAGTTTATCATATTTAGCACTTGCATCAACAGTTTGTTCCAGTTTATAACCTGAGTTTCAGGCGAGGGAAAACAAAAATCTCAGCCTACAGACTCCATCGTGTAGCGAAAAGAAAACAGAGTAATAAATACAGCTTTGAACTCGAGAGCTTAGAGTCTGTTTCATTAATCAATGCCAGAGCTGCTGCTGGCTGTTCATCTTTCTCCTCCTCCCCTGCCTCCTCGGGGAGGAATTTTATCACTTTAAGGTTTCAGCATTTTCACATTCCTCCCTCACTCATTCGGTGAATTGAAATGAGAGAGGGAGTCTGGAGAATTTTATGGAGTATCTACTTTTCATTTTATTTCATTGCAAACCAAACAAAAATAAACAAAGTTGCAACAAATGCCCCATCCAATCCAGGGTTGTGGGGAGAGGCTGCAGTCGATGCCTGCTGTCACTGCAAGACGGGCAGGCCAGACGAAGCTTTCAGTATCTAAAAATGCAAAATTTGCTCCCAATTTTTCGAGTTGTGAAATCCATCTTTCCTGTTTGAGGCACAACTGCAGTTGGCTGCACCACTTGTGTTGTTGTTGTAGCTGGATCTTCTCTAAACACGGTCTAAGAATATGCTGGTCCTCCAGCAACAGTACCCTCACTCACTCACTCAGGCTTATTTCAGTCAACATACTTCAGGCCTGATGGCGCACCCATAAACTGAGACCAAGTTACAGACCTGTGTTGATATTTTAAGGCTTGAGGGGAAACTTGTGCGTATGATTCTTGAATAGTAATTATATTTATAGCCTTTGAACTGTTTATATTTGCACATATACAGGATGTTGGGTCTGGATTTCCCTTACACCTGTCAAATTATGTCACTACACTCTGATAGCATAGAAACTATTAATTAACCATTAATAGATGCAAAAATTAGAATACCTTTTCAAATCTCATTGTAAGTTCTGGGTTTACTCTAGAATCGTTTAACACATGCAGTATTTGATTACCCAACACACCCTTGTGAATTCTCTCCACAGTATTCTCCTTTTCAGTGTGTCAAATGCAAAGAGCGGTGATGACATCTCCATATATTTTGCCTACGCGCTGTAATGTGTGCACGAAATAAATCTCACTCAGAGGAGGCACTGGAGTGGGAATCCTGGAGGTGGACAGGTATTTTGATCCTGAGAGTATATTGTGGAAATAAGCTTCTGTCAAAACGATATCACAGCTAGAAAGAAGTCGAGCAGATGGCGGGAGTTGGTACGCCTTCAGGGGAGCTCAAAGACCGAGTGGAAGCTGTGGATCTTTGTTGCCACTGTTCTGGCTGTTATGGTCAGTGGTTGACCCCACAGCAGCTCAATGGCCATATGGCCTGGTTTCACAGCTACCAAGCACAGCAGGGATTTAGCACAGCATGGAAGAATGTGGAACTGACTCTGGTGGGAAAAGCAATGTTTCATTACTGCACTAAAGAAATGCTGTTATGGATTAAACAGCATTCAAAGGCACACAGTGATGTTGGCATTGAAACTGATGGCAGGTACGGTCAGTATAATAATAAAACACCAGGGGAAGTAGCAGCTAGGTGCTGATAATCAAATACCCTTGGTAAACTGATCATCAGTATGTGTGATCACCTCTATAAAAACAGAGGTTTTGGCATTTTGCTGGTCCGTCGCATTCAGGTGTTCATTAACAGAATTTTACAATCTTCCCAGGAGTGAATGTCCCTACAAATTCAACCGTTCAATGCTCACAAAAATGCAAGAAACCCAGGCGCTACATTAGCTGCAATAGACTCTACAGGCCTCAGTTAGCAGGTTAAATGCTAACATTCATGACAGCACACACCAGGAGAAAGCCTCTTCTCTCTAAAAAGAACATGGCAGCATGTTTGCAAAGTTGCATCTGAACAAATCACAAGACTCCTGGAACAAAGTCCTTTGGACAAACAAGATCGAAGTGGAGATGTTTGGCCATATTGCACAGCACGCCATCTGGTGAAAACCAAACACAGCATATCAGCACAAATGCTTCTGACCAAGTCTTCTAAATACTCTCACGTTACACCTCTGCTGATCCGGTTGCACTAGCTCCCCATAAAATTCAGAATCCACTTCAAGATTTTGACTTTGACATTCAGGGCTCTGCATGGACAAGCACCAACCTATATCAGAGATCTTTTACATCCGTACATCCCCAGCAGGTCCCTGAGGTCATGTGACCAGGGCTTGCTGGACGTCCAATAAACGAGGCTGTAAACAAAAGGCGACAGAGCGTTTGTAACTGTGGCCCCCAGACTCTGGAACTCCCTTCCTTTGAGCCTGAGATCTGTGGACTCAGTGGTTTCATTTAAAAAACAGCTAAAACCCATCTTTTTAAACTTGCTTTTGGCTGATTTCTGTTTTTATGATTTAGCTTTTCTGTGAAGCACTTTGTGATTTTTATCTTGAAAGGTGCTATACAAATAAAATTTTACTTACTTACTTACTTACTCATAGTAACTGTGAAAGTTATGATGGAGGGGTGATGATTTGGGCTTGTTTACAGCTACAGGACCGGGACCCCTCGCAGTCATTGAGTCAACCATGAACTCCTCTGTATACAAAAGTATTTTCAAGTCAAATGTGAGGCCGTCTGTCTGACAGCTAAAGCTTGGCCGAAACTGGGTCATGCAACAAGAGAATGATCCAGAGCAGACCTGGTCCACACCTCAACCGGACTGAGATGCTGTGGTGGGACCTTACAAGAATTCTTTCACAATTATGTGAGAGACTGATAAAGTCATACAGGAAAAAAAAATAGCTTCAAGTTATTACTTGAATCATGGGGTGTTCACAGGACTGCAGAGAGTCCTGTGAAAGAAATGTCTCTCTCACAGGACTGCACATGAGCATGAGGAAGAAATCTATTTGTAGTGAGAAGTAATTCCTCTACTTTCATGGCAGAAATGGACAGCAGTAATGGCAGGTATGTAATTTCAGACGCTTTTTCCTTAAAGCGTCGGCACATCAGAGGCACACATTTTATGCAGGATGTACCAAACGTAGCTGAGTTTTGGTGATATTCCCCTCAGGATATACACAAATTAAATAAAATTGTTTTGTTTTTTTTAAGTTATTTCTTTGTTGTGGTGTTCCAAATATGGAGAAGTTAAAGGAATATGTACAGAGTCTTTGGTAATTAGTCCCCAAATTAGCAACAGTATTGAGTTTTGTGGAAAATTGTAGTTTAGCAGATGAAGCAGTGCCTTCAGTCTGATGGGATGAGTGGGAGCATGAAGAGAAGGCCTGACAGAGAATATGATATGATAAGATAGTCCAGCCAACTCTTTTTTTAAATTAAGCTTCAAGTACATAATATATAAAACATGACAGGTTCATGTGAGATATAGTCTCACACCATGGAAGGAGATTATTCTCCACCCTACAGGGGTAGGGAGTTACATGAGTTTTCAGCAGGTATTATCTACTAAGAGGGTTAATGTGTGTAGGATAACAGCAAGGCAGGACTTCACAGCCATACTGGCAAAGCTGTGAGACTGTATGCACATCTGCATGTCCAAGACATCGGTGGGTGAGCTAAAAGTGAACCTTTGACGTGATGACAGCGCTGAAAGAAAAGCAAATCCCCAAACCATCCAAAATCATTTCCTCCAGTTGTTATTGTTGGATGCGGTTGGATCTGTAGTCAACTGATATTATTTTTCAAGTAATGCTTCAAGTTGTGTATTTGTATCTGCAGCACAGTCACAGTAGCAGCCCAGCTCTATCCTTAATTCATGTGCGGTCATGAGCTGTGAGGAGCTCGTGCTTTATCGAGCACCGGAGAAAGTCATGACGAGTAAAACAGATAAAACTGAGACAACTGTGCACCAAAGATGTTTTACAGACTCCAAAATGAGCCAGAAGGTTTGTGGAAAGTATGGACTCAAGCCTAAACCTTTTATCCACACGAAGCTGCTTCAGTATTAACTTTAAGAGTAGCTGAGAAATAAAGGTGGTCTGCTTCAAAAAGACTTAAGGAAACCATTGTAAACACTGCTTGTTGTTGCTGCAGAAAAGGGAGTCACAACAGTCCAGTTCACAGATCTTTTCACTAACTTTTTTAAAAAGCATCTTTCTGATTGGCTCATCTGCCCTTACCGCTCAGGCTCAGGTCATGTGACATGGCTGCTGAACTAAACAAGGAGAAGCAGCATTATTGTTGGATGTGGATGGATCTGTAGTCAGTTTTATGCATCACCAACATAGAACCAAAATAATAAATTTATCATCAGGTATGTAGACTTTTCTGCTTGTCACTGCATTTTGTTCAATTAAACTCGGGCCTATTTTTTACATATCTTGCACTGCACTGCAACTACCAGCTAAATTTCATTATTTTATGGAGCTGATTCTATTTTCGCTTTCATTTTATTTTACTGCCAGTTAGGATGTCTCTTATGTTGGCTCGTATCTCTTTCATCTCGCTGAAAAAGCCTTTGATGTCTCGGGGAAAGCTCGCTTTGAAGAACACAAATAAACCTGCCTTGTATTTTCTTCATGAAAATATGCGTTTCTGTATGTAACAGTCATGCTGCGGACCAGCGCAGGAATGATCAAAGTTTTCTTATCAGCAGAGCATCTGATGCAGAAAACCGGTTTCATTTCTCTCCGTGAAGCGAGCGTGAGGTGCTGCTAGTAGAAGAAACTGGGAGCAAGTCTCATCTATTAGTCATGAGGTTTAGGGAGTGTGTGTCTGCAGAGTTTTGTGTATGCCCGTGAGTGACTGTGCAGTGCTGCATTACTCCGCATGTGCCCCTCTTTGCCTGCGCGCCTCTCCCTCCCTCTTCTCTGGATACTCTTGGCTTTGCCCGATGTGTTGAGTCACAAGGTGGGAAGGAGCGTCACCTCCCTCGCTCCTGGAGCTGCCACGCTTTCAACTCGCTTTTTGCTTTGAAGATGAAAGTCGGAGCTGATCACATTCATTTGTCCCATAAAATTATATCCTTCCCCCTCAAACGTATGGGGGTGGAGTAATTTTTAGTGCCGGTCAGAGAGTCATGTGGCTTTAAAGTTTCTTACTTTCAATAATACTGACTTTAAACTCTGTTAAAATTTTCGGAATGCTGTCAGGAGTCCAAGGACCCACTGTCACCGGAAAAAAAAGAAAAAGAAGCAGTACTTATATTTTCAATTGCACGCCGATCAACCACAAAATTAAAACAACTGACAAGTGAAGCGAATGACATTAATCTTCGCATTACAATGCAAAGGTCTGCCACTGCTGGGAAAGCTTGTCCTTGCCCAAGCTTTGCTCTATAATGGCAATGACACTCCCCCACAGCTGTGGTCTCCTCCAGCAACAGAGTCCAAACTGCTCAAGACATCGATGGAGACCTACCGAGAAGTTCATATCTTCTGTAATCAAATCTTATAATTAATTTTTTAGATAGGTTAATAAAAATGCTGAACTCCTGAATGTCATAGGCATTTTTCCCCCTTTTCTTACAGTTGTGTTTACAAATTGATTACAGGCAAGTCAGACAAACTACCCCTACCCTACATTCGTCCTCTTAAACTTCTCCCTCTGCCACAGCAGATCATCTTCCTTTATTTCACCCCATCCCCAGCATCCTCCTCAGTCACACCAACTCTCTGCATGTCCTCCTTCACTACATCCACAAACCTCCTCTGTGACCTTCCTCTTTTCCTCTTGCCTGGCAGCTCCATAATAAGCATCCTTGGTCCAGTATCCACTGTCCCTCCTCACTTTGCCTCTCTAGTTTTGCCTCCAAATTGCTCAACCTGAGCTTTCCCTCTGATGTGCTCATTTTAATCTTGTCCATTTGGATCTCTCCCAAAGAAAATCTGAGCGCCTTTAGCTCGGCCACGTCCAGCAACACCTCGTCTCTTTCTGTCAGTGTCACCGTCTTCAAACCAAACGGCACAACAGCTCTCGCTACCATCTTTTAGATGTTCCCTTTTGCTCTTACTGCTCTCCTTCTTTCACAAATCATCCCCGACACTCATCTCCACCCACTACAACCCGCCTGCACTCTCTTCTTCACCTGTCTGTTACTTTGGGTAGCTGACCCCAGGTATTTAAACTCAACCTGTCCATCACCACTGCTGACAAGAAGCGGCTCGGAGTTAATCTTTGTTGTTCCCAACTTGAACCCATCTGTCACTCCTGCCGTGCAACTCACCATTGTCTCTCTGTCCTCACATTTGTCCCGCACCACCCTCACATACTTCACCGCCACTCCTGACCTCCCCATGCAATACCATAGTTCCTCTCTCGGGACGTTATCATCCGTTTCCTCTAGATCCACAAAGACACGGCAGAACTCCTTCTGGCCTTCTCGATACTTCTGCATCAACACTCTCAAATCAAACATCACATCAGTAGTTCTTTTTCTCTGCATGAAGCCATACTGCTGCTCACTGATCGTCACCTCTCTTCTAGCCTAACCTAGCTTCAACAGGTCCTTCCCTCATCTTCATTTTCGTCTTTCTTGAAACATTGAAATCAGGAGAATGAAACTTAACTGGGCCTGCAAGTGGGCCTCAGACAACCAAGTGAAAAATATGACTGAATGAAACTAAGCTGAATGAATACATTTGTATCAAAAGAACATGAAAATGAGTTTGGTAATGCTATCGTTCTCACCCTTATTTAATTAAAACTAATTTGCATCCTGTTTTATTTAAAACATAACCTCAAGGAGATTATGTTTTTGATAGCTCAAAAGGTTACGAATGAATTCTGACAAAGCTTTGTAGGGGTGTAGAGTGGGGTCATGTTAACAATGCATTCAAATCTGGCTTTTGTCCACCAAGACCTTAAAGGTCAACTTCATGATTTATTAGTCAAAAAATGACACATGACACACCAAACTTCTTAAAGTACGTTTAAAAAAAACAAAGAAAGGAAATTTATAGAAAACACAACACTATTCAATTAAAAGTGAATATTCCAGAGAGCTCTTCCTTATAATGTGACAACAGGCACTGCTTTAAGAAAAACCATCCTTTCAAACTTATTTCATATTTTAAAGAACTTAAATTCACAGGCACTGATGTGACTGCGCATCACACAGTTGAAACGTTTCTTAAACAGCTGTCCGCAGTATATGAACATCATGATGATGAGCGCTGCACACACACACACAGACACACACACGCAGAGTTGCATAATGCAGTGCGATTGTGCTGGTGGCAGTTATCAGCTGGTTGGCGCACAGATCAGCTGCTGTGCGCCGAGCTCCGGGTCTGATCTGCCTGACATCAGATAAACACAACGTCAGGGCTCACGTGTACAGTGAGAGTGGGAGCTTATACTGCCGGGGAGAGAGAAGTCCTCTCACATGCTGGCAGATGAGAGTCGGGCACTGATGTTCCCCTGTTTGTCTGAGAGGCTGCGTTAAAAATAACTGATGGACAAAAAATGTTCCCCCATGTGGATATGCAAAATTGTTTAAAAAAACAACAACAACAACAACAACAAAACATGCAAGTTTCTAATGTGCGCACTTTCATCCATACCTTGGTCCAGTTACAGTTAAAAGACACCTACAGCAGCTGGCTTGTTATCCCCAGAGCTGATAAAGGTACCGGAACAGTAAACAGATGTTCATCATTAGCAGAGGAAAAAAAAAAAGAGGGAATCCCTTCTCCAACTTGGCGACCAAGTAGCGCCCCCGGTAATTTAAACATCTGCCTCAATTAAAAGCCGACAGGGAATTGCACAGTGCTGTGGTTGGTTATTGCTAGATAATGAGGTAAATGAGAGAGCTTCAAAGTTTTGTTTTTTTTTTCATTTGGAAAGATGCCAGTGCAAAGTGTGTCATTTCAAAGGACGGTTGTTAAAAGTTTTTATGGGTAGGATCATAAATCTAATAATTAAATGAAGGTAAAACTATCTGAAACCTTCTTTTGTGGTTCCATGTTGGTCCCAGAGTGGTTGGGCACAATCACTGCACCATCATTTGTGAAACCTCATTGAAGCCTCGTTGGTACAATTTTGGCTGCTGCTGTGTTAATTTCTTAAGTGAGCGTCATCAGACTAATAACAAACTAGACCAAAACTGGATCACAGATTTCACAGATGGTTTGTAAGTAGCATTAACACCACAGCAAAAGTGTTATTTGTAAGACAATCCCACTAAAAACACCACAAACATCATGTGGAGGTTCACTTTAGTTACTCTGTGTTGCACCTGTTAAGTTTATAGATGCAGCTTGTTCATGGTTCCCTCACAGTAGATTAAAAATAGGACACTCCCTCCTTGCAACTAGGAAGAATAACGGGTTGCAAATTTTTCCCACATTTGACGACTGAGTGCAAATAGTTGCACTACCTAACTGGTTGCATTCTCAACCTCCGGACAACCAGTTGCCTTTCGATCACAAGGTGATTACATGTGTGACCTGGAGGAAGGCAACATGTCTCCAAACAATTGCTGTCCAACCTGAACTGACTGCCATCGCTCACACACAGATTTATGAAGATTTGCAAATAATTGCTGTCAAGTTTATAAATGCAGCCAGGTTTCCAACAAGTTGCAGTCAATCTGAGTCAGTCTGCACCACATCTCTTTGACTCAACTGGTTGTACTCTAGGCTACATACCTATATATAAACAGCTGCAAATACATCCTGGAGCACCTATGTCGCCGTTTGTGGAGGAATTTCTGTTTAATGTGAATTTCTGAGTATAGAGCCTGTGATTTATCACAGGTAATTGCTGTATAATCACAAACAGACAGCAGGTAATTGTCAACCTGTACCAATTCAATTGCAAACTGATAGCAGACTTGTTTCCGTCTCAATGACATTTTATGGCCAGCGGTTGCAGATCCCGTCCCCGTCTTCAAAGGAACCATTTCGAATGCAGCAGATTGCGAGTTCATTGTACATGGATGCAATAATTATTGGTTGTGTTGTGGTCTCCAACCACTCTTGTCCCTAGTGTATCTGTAGCATAAACAAAGATAAAAATAAAAACATGACACTTCAAAATTGCAGAGTACAAAACCAGTGGGAGATGTCACAGTAGATTTGTCCATCTTTTATTCTCTTCAACAAAACTTCACAACTGCACCCTCAAACACATTTAGGTGATCATTGTTTGCTGGTGTCACTAAACCCTAATACTCTAGAAGCGAGTTTTGTGGATGGGCAAGGTTAATTCTCTTTCTAAGGCAGATAAGTTGAACACAAACAGCCGTGACTTTGCCCTTATTATGACTCCTGAATGCTTTTGTTCCCTGGATCTGGCCTCACGTGAAGACAAACAAGTTTCTTTGAGTTTTAATCGACTTTAACAGGAAGAAACGAGAGGAAGATGTTTTCACCGTTTAAAAGTTCTTTAATTGTTCAGTTGGTATAGGATTTGGAAGCATTGAGTCAAGACATGGTCAGCAGCCATACAAAACAAAACCAACTAATTAACATCGACTTGAGAGGGGGGAAAAAACAAAACAAAGGCAACACACATACATTAAAAAAGAAGACAATTTAGCCATCGTCAGGTCATCACAGTAAAAAGACGCACAGTCCTAGTCTCAACTCAACAGCATGCTGAAAGTTCAATGACTCACACAAACTGACATTCACTCACAACTCGAATAAAAGGCTGCAGAACAACCCTGATAGGCAAAAAAGTACAGTAAGACACCTCAGAGAGAACGAAACAAAGAAAACAAAACAATGCATAGACAACAAAAAAAAAGTTTCAAAATAAAAGTCAACCTAAAGACAAATTTCTTGTGTTGGCCTTTTACATTGCGACGATTGAGGACATTCAAATAGAAGTTATTGCCAACAGGATATAACACTTGGATAACACTTACCCATAAAAAAAGAGATCATCTTTTTAGTTGTTGGTGGTTTTTCTTTCTCCAGAAACATTTTTAAAAGAGCTAGTAGCTTCCACAAACATCAAGAATGTACAAACTATGGTCATTGTGGCAAGGCTTTGAAGATCCTCGGCTGAATGAACATTAAAAGCCACGAGGCAGACATGCTCGGCTTTGAAACATTACAGTTATTTTAAGTTATACAAGTTAACAAACTGTACTTAAACACATTTAATACTGAGCAGTTCACTAGAAAATAAAAGCATGTCCGGTGTTATCAGCTTAGCTATTCCAGTTGAGTCAATTAACAAGATTTATTTATTTTTTTTTAAACACTGAAAGGATAAAAACGTGTTTACAAAGTTTTTTTTGTTCTCAAATCCACTGAACCAAACAGACTCTCTGTGCTAAATATCAAAATGTATTTTTTTTGCAAATATCCCACTGATAATAGTGCAATAGATACAGTACAGTCAGAAACATACTCCGGAGGATTTAGAAACGCACCGCTTTGCGTTACCTTTCTGAAAGTCAGCTGAAGCAAAAGGAAGCGGAAAGGTTTTTAAATTCTCTGAGTATCGCGCGCACTTCTTGTGTTTGGCGCCATGTCTTTAGTTACAGGTAGTTAAAAATTAGAGTTTGTGACTTTAGTGTGAGCAAAGAGCCACGGATGGTTGATGATGTTGCAGAGCGACTTGTGGTTCTCCCACCTTTAATGGTGCGTTTGAACAGCCGACTCAGTAAGCAATAAATTACAACTACAGCCCGTTTCCTTCCTAACGCTCAATTTCATCTTACAACTTAAAAAATAAAGAAATTAAAAAAGTCAAACAATTGGCACACTTAATTCATGTTTCCTATTTCCCAACTATCTGTACAATTAAAAAAAATGTTTTACGTGTCACGTCTGGGGTGAACGTGCACACTTGTGTTTCATGATTGATGTGATTACGTCCGGTAGTGTTTTTAACTCTTCCCTCGTGAGGAAAGCACTGCTTCGCTCTTTTACAGCCTGCGGGTCGAAAACAAAGCGGCAGAAAGAACAAGCGGGGCCTCATTTATAAACCGATCCATGGACTTCACAAAGAAATAAAAGAAAAAGAGAAACGTGTAGATTTTCATTTACATAGACCTCGCTGGTCATGCCGTGAGCCTGCTAACCCATGTAGTCAAAGACGAATGATTAATGACGGGCCTGCTGTGAGTGTTACTACACACATCAATCAGCTGATCGTAGTAGTATTCATGCAAGCCACACGGAAAATGCCGGAGATCTCAAGTTGTACTTCTTTTTGAAAACATTCTGGGCTAACCTAATGAGAGGACCGCGACCGGCCCACGCTAACGCTGTGGCTTAGCTGATGACATTTCCCTGTGCAGTATTAATGAGCGAATTTAAAAATCTGCACCTCCAAATCTGACGTGGTTGTCTGGCAGAAAAGGATGGGGTGCCAACTCTGGGATGGAAATGAGTTGATGTGACTAGTTGAAGAGTTAAACTAATGCAGGGTCTTGCTCCCAAAGGAAGGGAAGAAGGGAGCGGGAGATTAACACATGGGCTGGCGTGGTCTACACTGGGTCTATGTTCCCACCCTCGTGCACAGTTTTGGGTCATGAATGAGCCCACAGATACAAGCGGATAAAATGAGCTTCCTTAGAAAGACAAGCAGAGTAACAGATAGTGTGAGGAGCTCAATCACCTGGGAGGAGTTCACAGTAACCCTGCTGTCACCTCCACATCTAAAACTAGCTAGCTGAGGTGGTCCAGAGCACTTGGTTACTTATAGGTGAGATGTTACGGGCATGTCCAGTTAGGAGAGATAACATCTTCTCCACTGGCTCGGCAAAGCCTCAGTGTCCCTGTAGGAGAGTTGGAGGCAGCTTCTGTGGGGGAGGGAGGTCTGAGCATCTAAGCTCAGAGAGCCTTCCCTTTGAGCTGGATGTGGATAAGTGGCAGAAAAATGCAAGGGTGGATGGATGTTTACTAAATTACATGGAGACTCCACTAATGGGAATGTTTACATCTCCGCAGAACTATAAATAATATATTTGTCTTTTTTTTGTCCTGTTGATGGGGTTCAACGTATTTTACTGTATTTCCAGAATGCAGGGTCGAGTTAACATCTGTATCTGTAGGGGAGAGCATTTTGCATTTTTCATGTTTATAAATGAGGCCCCTGATGGAAAGCAAACAAAAGCCTTTATAACACAACAGCTAAACCAAAAACAACTTCAGCCCAGCCGGGGTAAGCAGAAATAATCAAAATCTCTCCTCTAACACTCATCAATCATCGCTCTCGCTGCTTGACCAAAACTATAATTCTCTTTGCTTCGGTCAGCCCGCTGGTCAATTCTACCAGCGACAGCAGATACAACATGTAACACTGCTAAAAAAAAAAAAAAGTCTCAATACAAACAGAACGATACACATCCAAACCCTCCTAAAAAAACCAAAAAACCCAATGATAATCATCCACACGATCTGAGTGTTTTCACTGACTGCCTTGGTGCCAAAGCTTCAGCCCGCAGTGACCCACACTTGGGTGCATCTCAGGTAATGGTGCGCCGACTTGTACGAGGAGGAGTCGGGGGGTGGAAAAGGCCGGGTGGAGGGTGAGGCAGCCCCCGCCCCGTCTCTTCCCGTCCTCTTCTGTCCCTCTCAGGCATCCTCCCTTCACCTCCTCTCCTGAGCTCAGCAGGGGTCGTGTTTGTGGAGTTTAAAGGTGGTGTGGATCACGTGCAGGGAGGGATTGGGGGTGAGGTGGGTGGGACGAGGGGTGCGGGAGCCAGGGTCACTGTCGTCGATCCTCCGTCTCTGACCGTGAGAACGCCATCACCACATCCTCTGCACCTGAGAACCAACGTGAGACACAAATGCAAACTTTTAATGTGACATGCTTTTTATCTAACAGCAGCATCGACCGATAAAGTACGACAGAAAGGATAAAAAAGAAATAAAAAAACACTACTCGGGCTACTTGTGCGCTTACATTTGACTTATGCTGTGTCTCTACTGTTGCACTGGGCCCTTGTGGCAATAGATACACACTTTGAATGAGGTAGTATGTCATCAATGACAACAGCACATTGGAAAAGGATGGAAAATGCCCTTCATTTTGTTCGCACTAATAAATGCTGCCGCCTGCACAAGCTGCAAGCATCGATAAAAAGCTATTTAGTTTTTCTTTTTCAGACTGTCAGAAATATCATTATCGTAAATTTCCTTTATTCCGGGATATCGTTTTGAGGCTATATTTCCCACCTCTAGCAGCCACCCGGACAGGACATGATGGAAAACCAAAAAAGGTAAGGATTTTATTATCAACTGGGAAGGAAACTTTACTTCCAGCTTCAGAAGATAAGCTGTAAAAGAAACTATTTACTTTTCTGACTAACAGGAAACGTGTTGTTGCCTTTTCTTAGAGTTGGTCTAAATATTGGACTAGGTACAGAACCAGTAAGTGCAAACACTACCATACAGAAATACTAAGGAACTTTTGCGCCAGTCATGAAAGATTTGAGAAGAGGCCTCGGGCAGAGACTTATGAAAGTTACCTGGTGCATTTACAAAAAAGTCAAATGTGTGAAACATTTGTTGGGCTGCATGCACAAAAAACAACGCCGCTCTCTGCCGTGAGGGATCAATTTGCATTCAAACTGCACCGCTCTTCTAGCTACATGCATCTATCCCGGTAAGTCTTCCACATGTTTTGAGCTATCGGATAACCCAAAACAAGTTTGAGTTCAAAGTGTGAAGCCAGACACGTTTTCCACAGGTCCTAGGATGCCGTCGGTATCCTGTAAATCCTGTCAGCTGTGACTATAAAGCCGAAGGGGAATACCCTGCCGTGAAAATCCTTTTGGTTCATACAGGTAATTTCGTGTATCGCCATGTATGTATCACCTACCGTGGGAACCCACCCTCCTCAATCTGAAATCACAGCACTCTGACTGGAGATACTGCAACACCCTGAGTGGCTCGCTGACCTCCTGCATCCTGCTTTACAATGATAACACTTAAATCTGAGGCTTCAGCACCAGTCAGTGTCCTCTGCTGTAGTACAAGTGTGTCTGCCAGTAAACTTTGAGAGAATCCAGCTGATTTCCAATTTGTGGAAAAAATAGCAGTGTTTACCATTTCCTTTATTCTTTCTGTGCTTCGTTTCATTTTGCCACCTTAATGAGGACCAGCCGATAATTACAGCCTCATTTGTGTTGAGTCAACTAATGAATCCTGCCAGCTACACAAAAAGGACTTTCTCAGCTGGCTTCTGCTTAACAAGAAATCATTCATTAGTCTGCTGCCAACTGTGATTTGTCAAGTGATTTGGACACACACCCACTGAGAGTGTTTTTTTACTCTCATAAGTGGATATACATTTTCCACTTCTGTTTACATAACATTAAATAAAATATACAAAGGTAATTCAGTGCCTCTTATATTCAGCTGCTCTCTCATATTAAGCACTCCGGTATTGAGAATTTAAACAAAGAATAAAATATCTAGTTGTCAAAAAGGAAGTACTCTCCCTCTTTTAATTTTAAGGTTTTACATACATGACAACACAACTTCTTCACATCATTGCTTCAGTTCATTGATGTGTGTTTGCATTCATTCATGCACAGCTCTCTTAAGGTCCCCCCACAGCATTTCAATCAGGCTGAGGTTTGGATTTTGACTGGACCGCTGCGAGATGTTAATTCTTTTCTTTTTCAGTTATTCTTACAGATGTTTTGGTTTGCTCGATTCACTGTCCTGCTGCATGAGGCAGTGTGGGCTTCAGCTGTCAGACAGATGGCCTCACATTTGACTCTAAAATACTTATACAGGCTGCAAAACAAGCGCAAATCATCATTCCCACCACTGCGGTGACAGTTGGTTTGACATGTTTGTGCTGAAATGATGCGGGCAAATGGTTTGCTGCAAATGTGTTACTGTGTGTTATGGCCAAACATCTCCACTTTGGTCTTGTATCTCTGAAGGTTATTGATCTCAAAGTGCAACTTTGCAAACCCAAGAGAAGCGGTTTTCTCCTGGCAAAGCTTCCAAACAAGCTATATTTACATTTAACATGCTAACTCAGGCCTGCAGAAGCTGAGATGAAACTCTTGGGTTGATTTTGTTGTTTTGTTTTTCTGACCTTGGGGTGAATTTGCTGGGATGCACACTGCCAACTGTCCTCAATATTATTCCATTTTCTCACTGCACAATGATGGACTTCAGATTGTTTGGCAATGGCCTCATAACCCTCCCCAGATTGTTGGACCAGCGACTATTGCTTCTCTAAGATCACGACTGATGGCTTTCCTCCTTGGCATCATGCTAACACACCTGAATGCTCCAGAAACAGCAAACTTCCAAACCCTCTGCTACTTCTTGAGGCGCAGATAACTGTTTGTTATTATTAGATTTTGTGTTTTTTAAGACGCTGTCTTTTCTTTGTCACATGACTATCAAGTACTTTTGCACCACTGCATAGCTGTTGCTGGATAGGATGTCAATGGGCATTTCCTCCGCCAGCTCTTCAAGTCAGAGTAATGCCGGAGAGGCTGATTTGCACCCATGTGATAATACAGTGGCTTAGCTAAATCACAACGAGTGACTGGGGGTCATGTGTCCTCCCTTATGCAAGCTCTAAGCAGGCAGCACCCTCATCTAAGCTAAATAGAGTATTTCCAGTCTACTGTTGCGTGTTACATGTGAAAAAGGCTAGCGGCAGATAATGTCCCAACCTGATTCATTTGAGAACGACGTGGGAGACCCCATTAATGTCTCCCAAAACCTTAAATTAAAAAACACTACCTCAACGATGAGAGGAGAAAAACGATAGCAAGGTGCAATAGTCTACATCTACATACATGAGCATGTGATGACATAAAAACCATCTAATAAGCAACATCTAAGAAATCTCATTAACACCGAGCTCCACACCTTTTCAAATGGTTAAGAAGAATCTCTATCAGCACCTCGTGTGTGCCTGCTATAAAAAGCCTTTCTTCTCTTCAGCCCTGAAGTGTGTGTTAGATTTAATTATTATGGAGATATGAAAGTAGGCCAGGGACTGTGAGCCTTCACATGTATTTGGCACAAAGGGCGGACCCTCCTCATCAGACGGCGCAGACCCTCCAAAAAAACCAAAAGAAAAACAGAATTTTGTTTTTAATTTGGCTATCGCTCTGGGAAAATAATTTGCATCTTTCTATAGCGCATTCAGGTCATCCTGGAGCTTGACGAGATCAAGACTTTTTTGGGGGGCGGAGGGTTAATATGATCTTTCAAGCTCCCCCTCCCATGGGAGCTCCCTGGCTTACCCAAAAGAGACTACAAGAAAGAACGGCAGCGCAGAGAGAGGAAACTAGACAGAGTGATGGAAAAAAAATAGCATCAGAAACATGCTGCTTGACTTCAGCTCATAACACAAACCTCATCTGCTCTGAGACACCACGTGGGGATAAATGGTGCTTGAAAAAGAGACAATTATGTAATACCACACAATAGGAGAGTCGACCTGAATTACACCTCTGCTGAATAGCACGGATCATGTTTTGGTGCACCAGCGTGTAATAACAGCCATTCATCAGAATAAATGCCTGCCTGAATTATTTTGTGTGATGGGAGTTCGTTATTGTGTAGCGGGCGGTTCACGTCACGCTCTGAGCAACTTGGGCAGAATAAAGCAGCCGATAGTTTCTCCAAATACTTCCACAGATGGATGGAAGGGCTTTATCTGAGCACTTTGCCCTGCCACACACACACACACACACACACACACACACACACACACAAACAAGCTCTAGCCAACAAAATGGAAACGTCAGGTCCCTCAACACTGTTGCCTAGCGACAGATAAAAATCAAGACTGCATCACTGCCGTTGCGGCCTATGAGCAAAAAGCTTTCGGTCTGTTTCGTTGCAGCTCTGCGTCCGGCCCCCTTTCTCCTTCCTGCTCCCCCACCCACCTCACACTGGCTCCTTCCTCGCCACACGCGAGCGGCACGACACCGGATGGTGGATTATATGAACACAGCGACAGTAAATGTGCTCAGCCCACCAAAAGAAACAAAATAAGAACATTAATGCGTTCACATGAACATATTCATAAGCAAGCAGCCTTTCGCTTCTCTGAGACTACAAATCAAAATCTGGTTGCCTGGGATTAACTGCAAAACACACAAGCCTGCAGAAAAACCTCAGAGGACAAGAAAACTATGAATTAACCCAAAAAGAAGTTTGTTTGATGTCAAAGGCGCCAAGCTGCACTCCTGAGGGTGTCTCCAGCCTCTACATGATGACTCTAGTGTAGCAGTGAGGAAGCACCAACACTACTTCAGGTCACAATCTGTGCAGGGTCAGGCCAGGGGATAAAGGCGTGGGACACCCATCATCCCCCCAAACTCAACAACAGCAGGGGCGAGTTAAGAAGCGTGACACACAGCGGGGAAGTGTGTGTGGTCCAGCTCAAAATATTTACCAAACACAGTGGGTCTGTCAGCTCAGAGCCCTGTACTTCTTACTGCTTAGTAATTATTACAACAACACAATTTTAAACTGTCATTTTAAACAAGATAATAAAGCTCAACAACTTTGTGGTTTAAAAATAAAAAAGACTATTTTAATGCTATTTATCCTTTCTAGGCTGTACAGATAGATTTAATCTGTTTATAACAACATTTGTTTTTAGAGAAAAGAACTAAAAGTCAGTTTTGGTTGAGGAGATCATAAAGCTGCTACAGAGCAGTTCTTTCAGACATACTCTAACACACCTACTGGCAGATTTGGAATAGAGATATAAGGGGAAACTGAGGCAGACGTGGTACTTAATAAATCTGAGTGCTGGGCAGGAGACTCATGCTGCAGTGAGGAATCGGATAAAGCCAGGATCGATACGGCTATGGCCAAGCCAAGAAGCCAAACAAAGCAGGGGGAGGGGGTTTGCTCAGTGCTCTGACCTGGTCTGAATATATTGATCAAACATGGCTGCGGTGAATGAATGGATGAGACAGACAGAAAGAAACCCAGGTTGTGTAATTAGCACCCCAGCCTGGCCCTCAGCTGGCCCTTTAATGACACCTGCTCCAATCCTACCAGTGTAGCACGTCACAACACCACCGAGACCCAGAAGGGAAGGTCAGCTTTCCTGGGACATCTGAGGTTGCCACGGCAACCCCACTCCTCCACCTCTATTGTTGAGGCCATGCGGCATCCTTCTGGGAGGAATAAACTTCCCTCGTCAAATCAGAAAGGATAACAAGCCCAGAGACTGCTGCCTTTATGAACGGTTTTGACAAACCGTATTGTTTAAAGTGACATGACGCCAGTTACAGAAAGCTGTGGATAAAAGAGTTAAAGAGGAGGAATAAAAAGCCTGAATACAAAGACAACACCACTGTATTTCCTGTACTGCGCGTCAACTAGTGTGTCAACGAGGTCTCTGCATCATAACGTGTTAATTCGCTTTAAATAGACACAGTTATTGTTCAGTATTAGTCAAAAAGTGGCAATTAACACTCAAAGGGAGCGCCCAAAAACACAACTTCAGGAGTTCTCACTTCAATGCCAAACATGGTAACAGCATTTAAGCATGGTTTATTATCCTTCAATGCAGATAAAAAAAAAAACAACTTCATTAAGGTGTGGAAAAAAAACCCCATCTCAGCTACGGAGCCTTCGGCAGAGAATTCCTCTTTGGCCTGATTAAAATTGCAAAACAAAATTCTGTATTTGCATGTATGGTAATCAGCCAATTAAAACTATCTGAAATGCAAATCCAGTGACCCATACTCTTACAAGAAATATGAGTGGCAGAAAGCTGATTTTCCATTGTTTTTTGTTTGGTTGGTTTTTTTTTTTTCCCCACAAGGAAGAACCAGTAAAAAAAATCTGACAGTTGAGCAGAGTCTGAGAAAATGAGTCCTGAGCTACATTCCCACTCCGTCCACTCAGACACGATGAAGACTGAACACTTCTCTGCTGCACATCATTTTTGCACTAGAACGTGCTAAGCAGACAGCAACCCTAATGTTATCCCTCAGTCACATCAGTAGAGCTACACCTTAGGAGATGTCTTGCAGACAACCTAATCTTGATTTCGAATAACATCAGAGGACATTTTCACTACTCCACTGTGCACGCAGCATCCTCTAAGCACCCCGCCACCTGATCAATGACGCCATGTGTGACACTATTGCTCCATGCTGACACCCCTTGAGGGTGCTGGTATCAGAGCATCCTGCGTCAGCATGGCCAAACTACGCTGCGTTTCACCGAATCACAAACCAGTCCCAGTTTAGAAAGTGTACCAGTATTGATGACCGTGTCACCCGTTCGTGACGCTGAGAACATGGGCAGACCAATTTTTCCCCAGACAGAAAAACTCAATAAAAAATGAGGCCTATAATTCAACATGATCATGATGCTGGTATTGATAAAATTTTATCAATATCCACCCCTGAAGTAGTACGAAGTGAATAACAATTAAAGCTGTAGCTTCAGCATCTGCTGCAGAGATTAACCAGACGTTTATGGAGATGCAACTGCCAGCTTGACCCACCCTCACTTATGGCAACATTTATGACATGTTTTAGTAACAGTGTTGAAATCCTTGCCAATCTCATTTAGCAACCAAAGAAAACCCCAAACAACTGAAGATAACTTTATCTTATTGGATAAAAAGATTTTCACAAGTTTAACTTGAAATAATAAAGGCGATAAATTGCAAAGCTCTGCATATCACAAAAATGTGAAAAACAGCAATATCATAATGTGAGTGAAGCATTGAGATAATATCGATAACTGATAATTGTGTGTTGTCTGTATTTCAATAATGCAGTATGAGAAAGACAAACACCAGTTGCCTTGAGGTGTGTGTCTGGCTGCTGCACCGTGTGATGGCTCGCTGGTACAGACAGTTCTGCTGGTTCATCCGACGGGATGAAGGAAAAGGTCTCCTGTCATTATAATGAAGTGTGAGCAGTGCAAACTAGAGAGAGTACAGCATGAGTCAAACCTCTCGGTACAGGTGTTGAGAATTTGTCTAGCAGCAGAAATACACATTCAAATACAATCTAGTGCAAACGCCCTTTCCTCAAAGTGCATGAATAAAATTAGCATAATTACCTATATTTATCAGCTTGCTGTGTGACTCATTACCAGGCAACAAATATACTTCCTTTCATCTTTTTTTACTCCCCAATTACCAAGTGTAAATGAGATCAAATACTGGACTTTCTCTTCACACCATTTGAAAAGATCCCATGTGTGTTGATCCCTACAAACCGCTGTCCTTCAGCACAGCGCTGAATATTTAAAACAGATTAACTCTCAGCAATCTGCACGACGCTTAATCACAATACCTCAGACATGGTGCAGACCACAAACTATCCATTGGCACACCGAGGAAGTGGCACGCTGCCAAATGACACTAAATGTGTCAGTTTCTGTGATGTATAATGCAGACTTGGAGCGCCATATTCCTCCATAATTGATGAGACTCTTCCTAGCTTTATTGACAAAGCAAAGACTTTGCATGGAGTGAGAGGCGGCGAGCACAGCAGCATAAACTGACAGCTAGACTGCAGTTAAAAAAAGAAAAATGTCCATCATAAATTAATGACTTCAAACTAGTACTGATCTCCCATTCGGGTGCTGTAGTTTGAAATATATGACACGATCATACGTCGTGTCTGCTGCAGTTCTTTATATTCTGCTGCGTGATGAAGGAACGCAGTCTAATAATGAAATACACATCATCAGTGATGCAATGACCCATATTAAAAATTCAATGTCGCGTCCCACACTGCACAGTGAGGGCGCGATTAACAAAATGTCAGTGTACTTCGGCGGCACGGAGCAGCACGTTGTACCTTTTACCTGCACCTTACTCAACACCTTATATAATCACAGCCTAATCCCTTCGACGCAGAAAATGTGATGTTTCTAAATTCAAACATGATTGTTTCCCCGCAGAGCAAGGACGCAGACAAGGACACCTAACACTTCCCTGTGGGTGAAGCATCAAAGCCAATTTTCCAAGCTGGAAGCTCCCCTGGGGAACCCAATATCATAAAGGGCAAAGCAAGACCGGAGCCCCAGCAGGGTCACTACAGGAGGACAGCGGGACTCCGAGCTCACAGATGTGTTTTTGGACTGAGCTAAAGTCTTCTCACAATAGATATAAATAAATAAAATAACAGTGCTGCTGCTTTTTTAGGTAACTGCAGTGCCTTTTCACATATACCATTTTGTTAAATATAGCGCCCTCAGGTGGATTAAGCTCAGGAGCACCACAGACAGGTTTAGAAAGCTCAACAGCACCCTCTGCTGTCTTGACAAGGCATGATCAGCATTTGTAAGGTTACATCTGTAATGAAGAGTGATTTACCGAGCAAACATCAAACTTTTCTCCATTAAGAGAAGAAGAGGAGAAACTAATGACGTGCTCGCGCTGAGGATGAGTCACTTGTTTCCAGCCAGTCATGCTGTTTGCAGTGTGAGTAATCTCGCAGCGCTGGTGGGCTGCTGAGTCGGCCTCCTGTGCACAGTCAGCATACCAGTTTGGCCTGCTGGGGTGCAGACTGTAAAGGATGATGCGCGTGGAGGGATTTTCCCCTCGTTTTTGGTTGGGGCACAGCATTTTTTCCTCTAAGGGTGGTGTCTGTGGGCTAATGTTTTATACATGTTTAGCAATAGCACGCTGCCATAAACACCTTTGATTTGTATACATTTACAAAAAACTATATGAAAATTAGAACTATACTGATATGCAAAATAGGAGTACAACAGAGGTTTTGAGCCTTTGGGGGTTGAATATGGGGCTGGTACCTAATCTCTATGAATTTCGCTGCCATTTGATAAACAAAGATAGTTAAAAATTTGTCTTTTTACAATAACAGTGATTTTCTTTTCACCGTGGATAAAACTTACTGGGGCGTGCCAAAACCATCTTTCTGCAGTCCTGTGAAAAACTAAGCACACCACATGGTTCAGCAGCTTGTAGAACCACCTTTAGCATCATTAACTGAAGTCATTATTTTCTGTATGACTTCATCAGTCTCTCACATCATTGTGGATGGATTTTGGCCCACTCTTCTTTACACAGTTTCTTCAGTTCATTGAAGTTTGCCAGAGTTCATTCATGTACAGCTCTCCTAAGGCTCTGGCATTACATTTCAATGTGGGTGAAGTCTGGACTTTGTCTGGGTCATTGCAACACATTGTCCTGTTGAATGACCCGGTGTGAGCCAAGCTTCCACTGTCAGGGAGACGGCCTCGCATTTGAGTCTAGAGTACCAACATCTACACTTTGGTCTCATCTGTCCAGAGGATATTGTTCCTGAAGTCCTGTGGTTTGTTCAGATGCAGTTTTGCAAGCCTAAACCACGCTGCCCAGCTCTTTTTAGAGAGAAGAGGCCTTCTGCTGGCAACCCTTCTAGCCATAATTGTTTAGTCTTATTCTAATTGTAATGTCATGAACTTCAACATTTAGCATGCTAACCGAGGCCTGCAGAGTCTGATGTGTAGCTCTTGGTTATTTTGCAATTTCTCTGTGTATTGCACAGTCTGACCTTGGGGTGAATTTAGTGAGACATTCTTCCACGGAAGAGTGTGGCAGTGTGTTAAACACCTAATGCTCCAGACCTAAATTAATACAAACTGACAAACAGATCTGATTTTATAATCAATCAATAAAGTGCTTTTGGTTAACAGCACCTAGCGGCTACTTGCCCTCTTAATTTCTGTGGAAGCAGTAAGGGCGTAGTTCGGTTTTTCACAGAACAGCATGAAGTGCTGAGAAAACTCTTTTTCACATGACTGTATTTTGCAACTAAACGATCAAGTATTTCCTAATAAAAAATGCCTCAGCTAAAATGACTGCACCTTTAAACTGTGTGTGTGTGTGTGCATGCGTGCATGTGTCACAGCCTTACCCTGGTCTATGTTGTGCTGCGGTAGCTGGCTCATCTGACTGTGGACCACACCTGCGTAATTTCGGAGAAAAGCCTCTTCACTCGGCGTAAGCTGAAGAGGAGTAAACAAAGTGACTTTAAAAATCACAAAACAAGTAAAAGTAAATTTAAATACTGACCTCAAAGACTAAGTCAAATACTTCTGTTCAACATGCTGATTAGTGAAACATAGCAATTCTCCCAGAAACAGCTATGAGGCAATTTAGATCCAAAATATTTTGATTTTTAACATTAATTATTTCACAGAAATTGATTTGTTTTTCTTCTCTCTGCTCCTTTAGCACACGTTGCTTGAACAAACAAAATGTGTGCCAAATAAACTGAGTCATTGAGGACTATCTTCTGTTGTTGTTTCTTGGTAACCAGTCTGACAACATAATTATTAGGTGATGACCTTTGCAAACTGCATAGGTCAGTTGAAGGTTTGGCTAGGGAATGGATTTCAGGTTATTATAATGTGTGTCTCTGCCAACTAAAGCAACAACCACAGTGTGCATTAGCTGGACAATAGGGAATCAAACATTATGTGCATGCCTAAATCTGAAATTTCAAATGGCAAAGTTTTGTGGTAATCAATGTGTCTCCTTACATTTGATCCCATTTTCTTGAGCATGAGCAGGACCCGCACTTTCTGCTGGATGTACATGTCTTCAGGAGACTTTCCCGGGGCCTCCTCGCGGTTCATCCCCCCTGCTCCTGTGGCTCTGGACACACAAACACATCAGCATTACACAAGATCTGTGAAAGTCAGTTACACAAACACAGTATTGATATGAGACAATTGGGTTGTTTCAGTGACACAGTGTGACAAGAGCCAAGCTCAAAGAGTGATTAGGCAATAAAGATTAGACCATTTCAACGAGTATCTTTGGCATTTGTGTTACTCTGTATGACAGTGGATATTACCAAGATGTCACAATTACAGAGAAATTCAACCTGACCAAACTAAAGACACAAATCGACTGATCTACTGGAGTTTCCCCACTTGATCCTCTCTCGAGTTTACAGAAAATGGTCAGTGAAAGAGAAAATATCCAGTTAGTGGCAGTTCTCTGGGCCTTTCTGATATCAGGGATCTGAGGAGAATGGCCAGACTGCTTCAATTGAACAGTAAGACAACAGTATCTACAACAACCACTTTTCAAAAGCTAAGGTCAAGTATGTCAAAGGGCATCTTTGTTAGTGTAACACCTCCAATCTTGAAGCAGGTGAGAATAAACAGCAGCAGAAGACCACACCCGGTGCCACTCTTGTAAGCTAAAAACAGGAAACTGAAGCTTAATTTCACCAAAATTGGACAACAGAAGATTGGAAAAATGTTGCCTGATCTGATGACTCTCAATTTCTGCTGCAACATCTGGATGGTAGAGTCATAAACTGTCACAAACAACACAAAAGCATGGATCCATCCTGCTTTCCAGGCTGTTGGTGGTGCTGTAATGGTGCGGAGAATATTTTTGTGCCACACCTTAGCCTTCATTGTACTTATTGCATTGGTCAGTCTGGTTGGGTACGATTTATGTAAATTTCATCAGCATTGTCCATCAGGTGCTTCCTACAGAGGATTTAGATTAAAATTTAGATAAAAATGTACCAAATATATATCCACAACAGGCCGCAGATTTTAAAGTATAACAGGAATGACTACTCGGCAAACATATGTTCAGATGTCCGTGTCGCAACAGAATATAATCAAGGATTTTAGGTTCAACAGCCTACCTGAGTTTTGTTCATGACAATGTCCAACCCTTAATGGCCACAGTTCATGCAGCATGTCACAAAGCTTAAATCATCTCAAACGTGACAGTGAGTTCACTGTGCTCAAATGGCCTCCACAGTCGCCGTCACTGTGTGGTGTCATCATATCAAAATGAACCAAAAATCTCTGAGGAAACTTTCCAGCACCTTGGAAAGCCCCCAAAAATTAAGGCAGTTCTGATATATAGATATATATCTATATCCCACCGGACAGCCACACCCACAGTCTTCCAGTACTTCCAGACTACTTTGTATAGTTAAAGTGCAGGTTTGGCTCTTTGCAGCATCATTAATATTGCACGGCAGTTTTTACACAGAGCTCGCCCCTGCCTGTTTCCATCTCTTATTCTCCATCTAACTAATGACCTATTTTCACTGTCAGTCTGCAGAGATGCGAAAAACAGGCAAAGGGGGGAAAAAACTGGGAGCGAAAAGAAGGTGATAAAAGGAGCTGCCAAAGCCAATGTGTGTGACAGGAAAAGGTTCTGCTGTGATATCACACACGCGCCAAGGTCGGCTGCTGTCACATTAGATCTCTTTTATGCCGCACCAACCAGACAAGCATACAGCACGTCTTCATATCAACCCTTAATTTAACCGCAAAGGCTAAACACGCAGAAGAAACAATTCACACAAAAGAGCAAAATAATTCATTAAAAAGGATAAATTATGTGAGGAAAAAAAGATTTAATAGAGAGAAAATATCAGCATGCATGTCAGGATTTGTTCTTCTGAGAATATTTCATAAAAGCCACAGTGACTATGATAGCACTGGCAATTTATTTTGGCCTCTTATCTATACAAAGGACCACTAATGCATGTTGACAGGCCGTTTGATGTAGGGTTATATTTAATTGAGGAGCTGGCTTGCTGTTCCCCCTTTCCAGAGCCCTGGGGAAAGAGGATGAATGGGGTACCGTAGGCCACTTGCTAGCATTTGCCACTGTGAGCATGTGGATTCATCCAGATCAGAGCAGCTGGAGACCACGCTTCTGGCACTTTGTAATTATAGCAATCTTTGGTGACTGTTTACTGCAAGTAGCTAGCACTTGACGTCTCCTTGTCAGCTAAAGGAAGTAGCAGGACGCTGAACGAGGAGCAGATAAATACATTAGTTATTCCCTTCAACCTGCGCATCAGCCGTAGCTTAATTGGAGAGCTGCTCCAGAAGACTCAAAGCAAGAAAGACATGAAAAGACTGAGACGAGCTTGCCAGCATCAGTTCAGTTGCTCAGTAAACCTTCAGGGGATTGGCGGTGATCTTGTGTGAATTTATTCGGATGGGGGTAGTGATGGAGGGAGGATGTTGGTAGAGGGTGCCGGGAAGGTGTCAGTGACACGTTTGATCACTTCTCCGAGCACCTAGCCTCAGACAAACGCAAGAGCTAAGACTCCCGGAAAGAGACCTACCAGCACGTAGACGAGCAGCATGAAGAATGAATGAAACTCAGGAGCTCCGATCTGCCTGCACACTGGGAATATGACAGTCATTGAATACGACTAGATAAAGAGTAGAGGATGAGGAGAGTGTCTGAAGTGAAACATTAGACTAATTGCCAAAAAGTGTTGTCTTGAGATCTATGAAGGCTGAAATGATGATGGAACAAAGACCCATCAGTTGTCTGTCATATTTTGAGATGTGACAATGTAACCATTTCCCCCCTCCTGCTGCTGGACCGACATATTCACAATTCACCATCTGTATAAATAGGCCTACTGCTTTCATGACTGAGGCATTTCAGATCCTCTGATGTTTCCTTTTGAAGTTTAAAAACTGTCCATATTTAGCACTATGTCTACCCGGCCTCACTACTGTTTAGAGAGTTACAATTTGTATTTTTATCAGCCTGAAATGATTTTATTTTATCTCACATTCACAGCAATATCTGCTGTAAGAAGAACAAACATGCCGCATACTCCCATAAGGACAATTTTGACAGAAATTAGAAACAATGTGGGAAATGTAAATGAAGACGATCAGAGATACTTTTTACATTATCATAATGTGTTTGAGAGTCACTTAAAAAGGAATCTTCTGTAGATTTCATCCTTGCTTCTCCTGGCTGGTAGAGAGCAGAAGGATTAATTCACAGATGACTATTTTGGGCAGCAGAGCAGCTACAGAAATAAAATAAAATAATTACAGCTCTGGTACAAACTGAACCGGATTACAAAATGTACAATGCTGTAATTAATGCGGTGAAGATGCTTATGGATCGAGTAGTTTCACACATGCAATCCTACTAAAACTGATTTTCCAGCCACGTTTATAATTACCCAACAATAATTCACCTGTACTCTGTAGATGCTCTCAGTGAAGGCTTTAAGTACAAAATCATAAATCATTGGATTAAAAGCTAAACTAAGCTTAAATAACAGGAAACAATTTGTGACAGTGGGAGAGCAGAAATCAGAATATGTAGTCCAATATGTATATTGTCTGATTTTAAATTGATAAACACTTAGATACCAATCCCAAATTAATGTTTTTTTCCCTTTTATTTTTACCGTGTATAATGTATTTTATTTTATTTACATATTAAAAATAAAACAGAAAACCAACCAAACAACCAACCAGAGTAGGGTAAAGTCATATTTTCAAAGCTTATAATAATATGTGTCCATATAATCATGTTTATATCATGCAGGTTTTACTTTTACATATCTGACAAATAAAAAAGCCACATCAAACTTCAGTCAGTGACTTCATGCACAGTGCAAAACTTACATTATTGCTAAGTGAGATGTGACCACCTTATGCCTCTAACAGCATCAATCTTTGAAAGGTCCTTCGCACGAAGGTCATTACGTGTTTCCTAGAGTGCCTGCTGCAGCTTTTCTGTGGATTTAGTTTGTCTTGCCTCTTTATGTTATCTCAGAATGACTCCTTGATGCTGGGGGCTCCATGGGGGCCACGCCATCTGTTGTCGGCTCTTCTCGTTGCCAAATCTTCATGAATCTGACTACATGCTCAGGATTGCTATCACACTGCACAAATTAATTTGGGGGTCAATAAAACCCATCAATCGTGATAGATAAAAACCTGCAGATTGTTCTACTCTGGGTTTTCAGAACATGCACAGAAAACCACTAACAATATTGTCAAGGAGGCATCTGGATCAGACTTATGAACAGTAGGTCTACTCTGAGCTCACTCTGGATGCCTGAGTACTTCTCATGCTCTGTAACACTTATGCCAGCCAACGTTACAGCAGAAACTCAATGCTTGCACTTACTTTCTTTCTTTCTTTCTTTCTTTCTTTCTTTCTGTCACTACCCCAAGCTCATGTTCAAAGCAGAGGAGCTTAGGACTGGCAAATTGAACTTTTGGCTTCTTGTCTGATTTCCTCCTCACCTGTCTCTTCATAGTCCAGCACAACAACTGCATTTGCCACTAATTCTGATCAATTCTTTGCCAAAACACAGACCCAAATGTTCAAGAACCTATATTCTTCAGCGCTGCCTGTTGTAGTGCTCTTAGCTCTTCTTCTACCATAAATTTAGAACCAAATATTTTAAACTTCTGACTCATCTGTCCAGAGTGTCTATCATTATTTTTCCACATCCTGGTTTTTCTCGCATAGGCTTTGTTTCCAAGTTTCAGCAACGCCTCTTTGACCAGATTTTTCTACACTGTAAATGGGTGCACCGGAGTCCGACCATCGCTAGCTGCTAGCTCACAGGTGTCGAACTCCAGGCCTCGAGGGCCACTGTCCTGCTTGTTTTCCAACTAACCTGCCCTTGTAGCTTCTTATTGGCAAAGCACACCTGATCCAGGTAATCAGCCGCAGGTAGGGCAGGGATACCTCAAAAACAAGCAGGAGGCTGGCCCTCGAGGACTGGAGTTTGACACCCCTGTGCTAGCTCATCAAAATCTTCTTATTTTGAAGGAAAGTCAGTGTATTTAGTTTTCTAAGCCAACTGCTGTGATCTCAACATTCATTTTGTGATTCATCAGTAGACAACACATCTGGTGTCTACCACTAGATAACATGCCTTCAAAAGTTGATATTTTTAATCAGCACAATAAGGTAGAAGATTTAAAAAAACAAAAAACGTAATAATGATTTAATATGTATGTAAAAAATTCAGACATTAAAGATGCAATATTAGGAGTAAAACTGTCTCCTGCTCTGCTGAAATGCTCTGAATATAAACATGGTTAGGCATAGTGATATTTGCTGCCTACTAGGATCATGCTAGCAGTATTCTGGTGTGCTCTGCTGTGTAACGTCTCAAATCCTTTCAAGGACCACAATAAGGATCCTGTCAGACTCCTTTGTGTGTTCCCGAGGTTAGGTTCTAGAGGTGGGCTGGCTCAAAGCTAATCCCTCGAGGGATACTCAGCCAGCCCCAGACACATACGGCTAATATTCCAGACATAATCAAAGGGTTTCTTTTGTGCTGATCTAGCTATAATCTCCTCCCCTCTCTGCCTGTGTTGTGCTTTTGTCAGTGTTGTCTTGTTGGGCTGAGCTGAGACATCAGGCTCTCTGAGCCCCTCTAGGCAGTGGAGCTAAACTAAATCATCACTGAAACTAAAGAGTCTAAAAATGAGAATGCCTGGCATTTTATCATGTTTTTGTCTCTATTTTATGATTTTTTTAAAGAGTTTTTTGTCCATGACTGACCTATAAATGGACTAAAATTCCCAGTTGTACTGAGTGTGTATCTTTACAGTGCTCATTTTAACAATCTCAGTTCAACCCTCTATAATTTATGGCTTTTAAACCTTCAAATAACAAGTGCAGTTATGCAGCATGGCGTGGGCATAGACTGCGACAAACTGTTGTGTAAGTTCTTTGATGTCTTTGATTAATGTGGCATTGCATCTGAAATCCCAAGCTATGTGCCATTGTTCAGCCTGTCCTGTGAATTACCAATAGCATGCATTTCTACGGATGCACTACTTAGTACATTCACATCACTACTTGAGAACTGGCTGGAGATATGTTACCATGGTAACCCAACCTCGTTTAAGATGAACCAAGTAAAGATTAGGAAAAATTTTAAAAGTATATTACGCCTAGCAAAGTGAAACCATATATTTAAACACTTCAAAGGAAGAGCTACTGACTTAGATCTCAGCTCTCTTAATCTCTGTCTAGCAATTTCTTTCATGTACTACTGCATTGCATTGTGGGATATTTATGCTGGTGTAATGACTGGCATACATCTGGCCCATTTATATGATGTTCCTAGATGGTCATTAACAATTAAAGTGCATTGTTCCTTTTCAATAAAACAAACATATTTACAGGTATCAGGGTGTAACATAGATGAGTTTTAGCTTAAACTGGAGATTGTCTTATACATGAACAAAAGTACTGAGATGGCATCTGATGCCCTGCCCTGATTGCACGTGGTAAGAGACTAAATATCTCTGACTTCTGCAGTAAGTCATACTAGGGCTGTGCCACAGCATACCATCCATGATAGTACAGGCAGAAAATTGACAAAACAGTGTCATATTGCATCAATCCATAATATATTAAACATGTAAAGTGCTTATGTTATCCAGTGCACACAAAAATCAGACAAGGCCAGATCCTGTTTTTGACAGCAGGAGCTGCACGCCAGCCTCCAATGACTATTTAGTACCCACAAAACTATTCTCGCTAAACGTGGAAACAACAAATTTGTTTCACCACTCAAAGCAAAAGAAACACAGTCGTGTAAAACCAGGCTACGAAGGTGTGTGAGGAGATGCTAGCAGCTGCTGATGTGCAACCCAAAAGTAAACAAATGACTCAACCGAGCATCGCCGGAGTGCCGGCTAAGTGCACTCCATACAACAGGAAGAGCAAACGGTGGAGGGAAATTACTGATGGGGTTGCATTGTGGAAAAGGAGGGCTTTAAGCAGCTGGTCAAACAGAGAAAAATATCAGGTAGAAAATATTTTTTAATTTCAGCTTTAATATGTGACTATATTGTCCTTGCTGCCCTACTGGTGCACCACAATGCTACTGCTGGCACATTGTTTCAGCAGATTCACACTCTGAATTACGTATTCTGTCATGACAGCGGCTCATTTCAAAAGAACGATTTTGTTTGCACTAATAAATGTTGCTGCCTGCAAGCTGTAAACATCAATAAAACTATCCTCAGAAATATCATTATTGCAAACGTCCTTGAAAAATGATGATATAACTGTTGGGCTATATTGCCCACCTCTGAGCTCATATTTGGTTGGATTAGTAAAATGTCTCTATGAATACTTTTTTCAGATTAAAATTTAAATACTGTTATGATAAACGTGCAGGAAAATAAATCTCAGGTTAGACTGTGAAGTTCAACGAGTTATGAAATATGCACTCAAATGATGCATTCCTTCAGTATTTTACACATTTTAAACTTCTTATCTACCTCACATTAACAACCAGCTCAGGATCACCAATTAACCTAATAGACATGTCTTTGGACTGTGAGAGGAAAACCAAACAGGCAGAGAGTGAACATGCAAACTTGATTCCAGAACCAGAAACCTTCTTGCTGTGAGGCTACAGTGCACCACTAATATTATATATACTTTTTAAAAAAATTCAGGCAATTATTGTTTCCACTAGTTTCTGCACGTAAAACAACCAGAATGACAGATCACATTGTATTGCTTTTTTCATCAGTGCGTTTTCTCCTGTTATCAGGATGAAACATGGGACATTAGTGTCATGCTTGCCAAGATGGAAATAACAAGCAAAGGCCTTACTTTAAAATGACTACTGTCATAAAAGTGCACAGTTAAAGATTGCTACCACTCCAGCAAATGAGATTATGCTTGATTCAAATGTCACAGCAGTGCCACATCGCTTAAAAGCCACTACACATTCAGTAATGCCACTTTAAAAATAGAGACGGGCCTATTGCTCGCATGCTGAATATTTTGTGTTGAATTGTGATTGTGTGTGTTGGTGCCCATTAGTGTCTCTGAGAAACATAAACTTCTCAAGACCATTTCAGGACTCTGGCCTGGCCTAACAGTGCAATGAAGGTCTGCTGCCAGGGATTACAGGATGCAATGTGATAGGTCTTCACATTTGCTGAGGGTCAAGCAGGGCGGAGGCTGCCACAGTGCACCGACCCAGTCGCACATAGCTCGCTCCACTGTTACTGGCTCTGCAATCAGCTGCTCACATGATGCATGACATCTGATTTACAAATCAAATTCCTCTGGCGAGCAGGACTCAACTGAACAGGGCTCTTGAGAGGTCAACAGCTTCAACCGGGGGAGGAAAAGCCGAGAAGGTAAAATAACTTGAATGGAGTCACGGGCTGCTGCAACATCCCGAGCAAATGTGTGAGAAACCTAAGTAAGCTTGGTGTGGCTGCCAGCTGAGCTGCCAACAACCTGGCCTGGTTCTGCACAGCAGCTGTGCTGCTGCAGGTACACACATTTACGAACACATGCTCTTTTCTACCAATGGGTACCCAGGTCATTGTGTGTATTAAAACTAGCTGACTGGAATTAGGACGGCACAATGTTGCCATTCAACAGTGTAGTTTGGCAAATTTAGCCCAATCTTATCAGTTTTGTGAATTCTCTACTAACACAACAGGGATGCAGCATGCACTGATATGATTAAATATTAAATATCAACATCGTGTGTAATTTTCATTTTGTGGTTTATTGAGAGTGTTTTGGCCTTGTGTGAAAATTTGAAACTGTCATAGCCAAAAATCCCACATAAGGAACTTGACACCCAGAAAACTGAATCCCTATTGGACAGGGCAGATCGAGGTCCCGACACAGCAAGCCGAAAGGCTCCGACTTGAACTTTGTGTCTGTCTGCATGCTGTCACCTCTTCACATGTACAGTGTTCCCAACAATGGCAACAGTAAATGGGGGACAATGGTGGTGAACTAGTTTGTGGAAACATGATTGATAAGTAGGTCATGTCTTGTTGTCACCATGTGAGGCATGAACTCAACCCTGCCCAACTGTTCAAGCTTTAGCGGGGCTTCTCCATGTATTCAACTATTCTTCAGCTAATTCTATACGTCTATCCTGGCTTCACTTTTTCCCTCCTAGACGGTTTTGAATTTAATTGCAAATATTTAATTTACATCTGTAATGTCACAGCTTTCCTTTCAATTAAAAAAAAAAGGGTTTTGCTGAAACACTACATAAAATTCACACAACTTGATTCTGCGGTTTTGTCTTGTTACGCCTAATTCGATAAAGCCACTTTTCCCACAGACTGTACCATATTAAAAAAAGAAAAAAAATTTATTTATTTTTTTTACGATCACAGAAATTGTCAAGCTAGCTCGTCAAGATTCCTCAAAGGGGTTGAAATGGAAGCTGCTGCCTTAAGCTGGTGCCTCGAGGGCACTTGCTGCAAGATTTTCAAAGGAACCAACGTTAAATGCAGGGCACTGAATTCTGATTTATGAGATCTATGTGCTTGGAACAATAGAACAGACAGACGTGAGCATCTCTCTTAACTTCCATAAAACAGTGTTTTTAAGTCCAATTCTTTAAAAAAAATCAAAACTGGTGTTCACTGGGAATGAGACTGGGCGTGTAAGCCACGAGTAGACGCAAGCAGCTCTAGTGTTACGGTGTCAATCCACAAAAGTCTACTACGTGGCCTGGTTAATGCTGACAGGATGACAAGTGCTGTGCCAAACACAGAGCAAGCAGTCATGAGATAAAACAGCATTGCCTCCCAAACTCTGCTGGCAGGCAGCTGATGAGGTCCCCTCGGGGCTCGAGGAGGCTTAAGAGCAGCGAGCAAGAGGAGGCCAGTGGTCCTAATCTCTCTGAGAAATCCAGACAGCTAGGAGAATGTGCAAACTAAGGCAGGCTTTACATTACTGCGGTCCGTGACTGGTATTCGTCAGGAGATTTCAAGTGCGCTTGCCAATGTGGCCAAGCCCCAACACCCACACTCATCAATGCCCTGCTCCCAACAGGATGCCAGCTTTGCCACTCTAGGAATTGTCAGCTTTCTGACATGTAGGAGGAGGAGGAGGAGGAAGAGGAGGTGGTGGTGGTGGTGGTGTAAGCAGACATGGGTAACTGACGGTGTGGCATAATGCATCCATGGGTGAGACCGTCCAAAAATAGAAAAGCAGCCTTGTGAGTTATGTGAAAAGCAAACTTGAACACAAGAAAGTGGCCAAAAAAGCTTTGGTGGAGCTTCATGTTTAAATGTTAAACTCCAAGTCCAAGCATTGCCTTTGGGTGGGTGTTTGGGGACTGGGACAAATGTAGTGTGCACCGTATGAAATTTCCTGCGGGAAACAGAAGGAGTCGTTATCTGAGACACGGTATGAACAATATTGTGAACACCATATGCGTGAGTGCAAGTAATTCAAACAGCTACGATATCGCAGGGTCATTTACAAGTCTTCTTAAATCTTCCCCAAATGTGAATAAAGCAACAGAAATGCCCGGAAGCCCAGAGTGAAATAAAAACAGCTGTTTCTCTAAGAGGTGGGCACGCATGACCGTGGACTGGTTCCGTTGTCATGCTGCGGGACGCAGACTGTTCAAACTGTAGCAGCGCTCTCGCTAGCAAGCGGCGAGCCTCAGTCCGTTTTCGATGCGGGTCTTAAGCTATATCCTTCAAGGGAAGGAAAAATGTACGGACCACACTCGTGGCTTTCGTTTTAACGTGAACACCCGCTTCATTTAGTCTCCACCAAAAAGAAAAACAACAACCAGGCGCTACACACTGGCAAAGCGGGCGATGCTAACCAACCAAGCTAGCTCGCTAGCATGCCCCAGACAAAAGCCTGAATGAAGTTCCTATGGGTGCAAACACCATCCAGGTATCGCTGCTCCGCCAGAGGTGCAAACGCTGGGATTCGAGCACACGCGTCGTTCCTAAACCCCCTGACAACGTTTCCCTCGTAAGAAAACTGGAGATTTGTGCTTACCCCTCCTGGTCCAGGTTTACTTTCTTCTGTGCTCTGTTTGAATGGTGTGTTGTTGTAGGAGGGCGTCCTGTTCCGGGGTCACATCCCTCCAGTCGGCAGAGCTACGGCGAACTGACTCAACGCAGCGACTCTCCTGCTGGCTCCTCGGTACCCCTGCCGGCCACCAGGGGCGCCACCGGCTCAGCCATCATTGCACACTCGTCAGTGCCGTCTGAGCCGTGAAACAAGTGGTCTGAGTCCGACAGCCGGGTCACCAAAGGGTAAATTCGGATCTCTGTATGGCTGGTCTTTTTAAATAAATAAATAAGGTGATGCTGGAATTAATACAAAAGTAGTGAGAATGTACAGAAGGTATTTCTAGCTCTTAATAAGTTACAGGAATCATAAATAGTAAAAATTCTATAGTAATATAAAAGTATAAACTTGAGTTAAATTACATTCATGTGAGTTTGTGAGCATAAAAATTATTTATTTATTGGTTATTTATTTTTTAAATTATTTTGTTTAATTTTATTTATTAATTTTTATTTTGGAGGGTAAACTGTGGTGTAGACTCTTTATGCCTTTTTTTCAATACTAGACTAACAAAACAACAGGACAAAATAGGACAAGACAGACAAACTGTGCCTTTAAAGACAAATAACATACATTCAATTAAAAAAACAAAATCACAGGGTAATGTTGAAGGTGTATTTCATGTGCAGTGCGTAAAAACTGAACACAGGCATTACTTTTGTTAGTTCTTGGCTCAAGAGAGAGAGAAGAAAAAATAAATTAAATGTAGTTAATAACAGTAATTATAACCATTATAAAATAAAATAATACTAATAGCCATCATTATCATCATCATCATAATTATTAAGATCCTATTTCCATTGTCATCGTCATCTTCTTTTTTGTAATTATTATCATATATTATCATCATACATATGGCTATTAAAATATAAATGAGTCTCTAACTACAAGTTAGAACCTTATAGCTTCATATAACTATAAGCTTTACTTATATCTACACAAGCATAGCTTTTATAGTTTGCAATTATAACTAGTTAAAAAGTTAAAAAGAAAAATAATACTAATAAAAATAAAAGTAAAAAAAGGAGTCACCTGGTTCAACCTGGGTCAAAGGGATTATGTTGTATTATGCTTTTAAATGAGACTCACAGTCGCACATCTCTGAGTCACTTGCGTGTGTAATAGTTTTTTAATAAGATACCTCAGGCTGTTCATCACCTGTTTTGTGTCTGGATTGTTCATTACATGCAAAGGTTTTTACTTCTGTTGCGGTGAAATTGGGCCATATATGCCCTATAAGCAAAACTGAACGTGACACTCCTGATTTAAGAGAAAGCTCACAAAATTCTTTTGCGAAGAACCACTCAGTTAGTTTTGCAGCACTTTTAATTGATGTCCAATGAAAAATATAATTTTCTAATTCTTTTGTTGAAAAAAAAACAACCAACAATTCAGATTCTTACTTTTCAAAAAGACATTCCTGCAAGAAACTTATTAGCCAATTTAATAGAAAAATTGATACTGCTTTACCACTCTCAAATATTTCGATGAAATATGATCAAGTAAGAGAGAAAAACACAAAAAAGCAGTCATGGTTTTACATAGCTTCCACAACATACTCATACTTAATACAGATAATCAGGCTAGACTGCAATATCTGTGACCAACATCTATACCAAAACAATAAACAGATGCAGACACATTTCATGGACTTTATCACATCTCCAAAAACCACTGTACATTATCACAAATCACTTTATTGCAACTTCCTCAAATATGGAAGCTAAACTGAGAATGTTTCTAATAAACAAGGGGGCTACTGTGTATAAAGAGGTACTGAAACTAGTAATTTTATTTCTGTAGTGGTGTTGCACACCAGACTGATATGACCTAAAGAATAGTTGGAGATAAGCAAGTCCATCAGACTTGAAATGCTGATGAATATTTAGGGAGAAATGGAACATGGGAGTGACTTTGGTGGATTTGGCCTTTTTCCAATTAATTGGCCTATTTGAAGTTGCAAAAACGAGCGTAACATTCAGCTAACAAATGGCTTGGATTCTAGAAAGCTCTCCCTTTACACTCTTTTTACTGACATCATGTTTACCTCCTCATAACAACTGAAGCATAAGTAAAAACAGGATGCAGAGAAATGACAAGTCTATACTGCATCTCATCATTTTTAGCTGCACGCATGTCAATCAGGGCAGAGCCTGAAACTCATTCAGCAATATACTTTACAATTTGCAAAATAAAAAAAAATAAAAAAAACACACACAACAAAAAGTAGCCCATTAATTCATTTTTCCTGACTTAAAGCAACAGTGCTTAGTGGAGCTCACATTGAAGGACACTGGCGAGCTGTATTTTAGGTCTGTTCCACAGTGAATTGCTCAGTAGCTTAAGGTACCTTAAATCCTCATGCTGTGTAATCTACACCTACACTTGGTCTCACTGTACAGAGACTTGTACAAAAAGTAGAGACCTTTTAAACAGTTTTGCAAAAATAAAAGAGGCTATAAATAGCACATTATTTTCTTTCATTCAAGTGGACCCTGCACGACTTACGGAATGACATACAGCATGTAAAGTAATGCGAATGCACCACAAAATGAAATGACACAGCATACAAGCTCACTTTAAATAAACGCCATATTGTACAGCATCAGATATGTCAAAGTGTGGTTGTGCTTGACACTGCAAGCATCAAATTGCCCTCATGGCACCTTGTACACCCATTAAAAAATGCAATGGAGATCACAGTTTAAGTGCATATTTAAATATTAGAGAACACACACACACACATACACGCACAGACACGTACTGCTCTTTCTGAGATCATAGACCTAGTCCAGGTTTACACTTTCAAGGAAGGCATGACATCAATACTGCATTTTGAGAAAAACATCCACAAGTCTATGGCTTACATGAGTCTACGGATTGTCTTATTCTGGGACCTGCTGAAGCTTTTTTTTTTTCTGTTCTTTTCACCAAACATATATGAGATCTTTGCCTTGCGCATAAAAAAAAATCGTATATTTCTCCAGAAAAAGGGAATAGAAAAATAAAATAGAATTGTAACTTCAAAATCTAAAATAAAACCGATTACACTCTCATGGTGTCTTTTAACTATGACGCTGGAGTCAGCAGACAGTCTGCTTAGCTTACATAGTTAAAGCAAAGCAGCTAGTCTTTCTAAAGGAAACTGTGACTTTTAAAGATCACCAATTAACATGGACTGTGCGCAGTGGTGCAGTGGGGAAATAAGGCTGGTCTGCAGTGGGGGCTGTGGGGGGAGTTGGGGTGGTCTCCTGTGCGTATCCCTGTGAGGTTTTTTCTCCTGCGGTCCAAAGATATGCTTATTTGGTGAACCGATCATCCAAAATTGTCCATAGATGTCCATGGATGCGAGGAGGGACATTACCCCGCCCCTTTCTCAATACCACATAATATAAGCTCCACCCTCCCTAGTACCCTAAACTGGATAGGATCAACCTAGTATACTTAAATCTCACTTAAGCTAAAAGGCAAGTAAGTGTATTTCTTAAAATGAGAGTAGTATCAGGGTACCTGTAGCTATAGGTACACACAGCCTGGTACACAGGCATGTTTTCAAAATAAAAGTCCTACATTTTCTTAGACTATACTATAAAATGCTTCATGTGTATTGGCACATATTCTGCTTCAAGGCAACATTAGACAACAATGTTAGAACGACAAAAAGCATAACCTCTTTTTGAAATATTCTTCGCAACCTAACAAGTACACCAGCACTCATTAAGTAGTTACACCACAGTTAAATAAAAATACAATAATGATAATATATATTTTAAAAAAAAGACACGTTTTGCAAAGATACAGTTGAAATGAGAGGAAATAACCTCATAACAGCTATCGTGGGTTGTAAACCGTACGAAAGTCTTGAGGTGAAACTGCTGTTCCCTGCCGAACAGAGCCTCAAGTCATCATAAAGTTAGTTTGCAGCTTGCTCCCTGTTGAGTAATGCAGTCGATGAGATGAACTTTCTGTTTCAGTGATTCATGACACTTTGCATGAGCAGGTGGTTTTCAAGTAGCAATTTCAGCAAATCAAAAACAGGTTTATTCTCTGGGTTGAAATGCTCCTCGTGGCAAAGACATTCCACTGATAGATGGGAGGAGGATGAGTGCGATAGATTTTCTTCACTGTGAAAATACTTGTGTGTGTGGAAGTGATGTTCCAGGATTATCTCATTATCTTTGGATGCCTCTGCTTAGTTGTTATTTACCACATACAGGCCACTGAGATGTAAACGTTTGCTAAAGAGCTTTTCAGAGTCTTTGAATTCCTTCTGTCAAGTAAAATATTAGACTGTGTTTATGTATATAAGTTAAAAATCCATGTATTTGGCTGGGCCTCATGTTTCATTGGTTCAGTGTTCTTCATGGTCTATTATCTTTGGCCAGTGAGTGCATCATCCAGTTGACCTTGGTCTTCCAGCTTTCCCGCAAGGCTTCGTTGAACTTTACTTTGAAGTTCTTCAGTGCCTCGTCCTCTGTTTTGCCCAGCGCTAAAGAGTCCTTTTAAAAACAAGAAACCACAGATTATTAACATTGTTGTTATTCTCCTCATAATCATTAACTGCTACATCATTACTGTGGCATACCTTTAGATACTGTATGTCTTTGAAGGACGTGAGTTCAGGTAGCCCCGCTGCCTTCATCATGGCAAAGAGGTTGACAAACAGCGTCCCGTTCCGACAGAGGATCTTATAGGCCCGCTCACAGTACTCCCTGAACCTGACAGCAAAGATGCAAAAACAAACACGTGTCATAGGTTAGCAGAACCCCAGAACAATCCATCCATCCTTTACTGCTTATCCAATTCAGGGTCACAAGGTGCCTGGTTCCTATGCCTGGGTACACAGTCTATTACAGGGCCAACACAGACAACACACAGAAAGGCTCCAACTGACTGGATTTAAACCCAACACCTTCTTGCTGTAAGAGGACAGTGCTAGCCACTGCACCCTTGTGCCACCGTCTATAACTATATGTATGTGAAATACCCTTAGAGTTACATGTTTTTATTGTACCTCTCAAATTTCTCACTGTTGTTTGTCCGTCCTTGCTGGATCACATGGACAAAGTCATACGTCAGGATAAAAGGCACGCGCTCCCTGTTGATCCCAAGTTTCCGCTTGAAGTTGCCCAGGAAGTGCCCAAAATCAATGTGGAACAGCTAAAAAGCAAAGTCTCACTTTAGTCACTACGTCTGAGTCTCTGAGGCAGTGAGTAAAAGACTCTGACTGACCTAAACAATTTGACTCCAACATGTCTCCCTAAATAATTATTAGAATATTACAAAGCAATTTTTTTTGACCAACTCCTACCAAAAAAATTACACATCAATGAGCAACATAATTTCGCGGCGATTCGAACGTGCAGTAAATCTTACCTGTCCAGTTTCCCTGATCATGATGTTGTCGTTGTGACGATCTCCAATGCCCAAGACGTAAGTAGCTACACAGTAGCCAGCGCACGACAGCGTGAACTCCTCTATCGCTTGATCAAGTTTGTCCCTGGTGACATAAAAGGTCACAGAAACAAGGAAGCAGAACGTGAGCGAGTTTTGTTCTTACAGCGCTTTCACACTTCTCTTATATTTCCTATATCAACATGCATTACACAAATGCAACCATGAAGCAGAGTGTCATCGGTGACAGAGCATATGAAATGTTCAAAGAGGAGTTCCTGTGGCTGATTAACGACTGATCGTCACATCCTTTCGCAGTCTAGACATGCAGAGGGTTCATTGTGTTTTTTATACTAATTTTCTCAGCTCCATTACAGGCGCTGCAGCATCCGGGCTAATTACCTTTCTGTTCTGTTGGGCCATCAGCCTGGCCACTCCAACGTGAAGTACAGAGGCTTATTCATTACTTCTTCAAGGAGCTTTTAGAATAGACAAGACCTTCAGACTGTCTGGCACCAAATAAAAATCTACTCTCATTTAATGCTGCTAAAGATGCAGCTGCCTGTGCACTTTGTGCTGCTCCTTCTGGTTTTAAAATGCTACAAAGAAAAAACACTTTTAAGCAAACAATTTAAGTAAAAAAAAAAACTACAAGCGGAAGCACTCTTTACTTTACTGCTCTTAAGAAGAGAAATATTTACATCAAACTACGCAAGTTTTCCTGAATAGGACTGGGCATGAGATGAAGGTTTGTGTGCCTTAAACACCCTTTTTTCATATGCTGAAGTCTTATTTTCTATCCTCCCCCTCCCCCTTCTTTTCCACATGAACAATAATGGATAATTGATCACAAAAAAATAATTATTTTACTTAAAAAATATCAATATCCATGTGTGGGTGAATATACGCGGCTACTTTGTGCTAAAATCAAGAGGAGTCGATGAAATGATGAGATGCCGCTTAGGAAAAATTCACATGATGTTATCGCGAATTTCAAATCGAAAAACTTCTTTCTTAACACTTGACAAGTCAGCGCTGTCCTAGGAGGACTTGGGGAAGTCCCCACAACAACCTGGGGGAGGTTTATGGGGGAAAAGGGTGCATATGCGGATTAGCTCACCCCACTCCTGCTCTGTGCCTTCTATGTGGTTTTATGTCATGTTTGGCTGTGTGTATAATGCACCTAATTTGCTATGCTTTTTGAGGTTAAATAGGGTCATCACCTCTACAGAGTGTCTACACCAAATAAGATGACAATCTGAGAGCGTCTGAGAGTTGCCATTGTGCCAGAGTTCATCGTACTCACTCGGGATTCTTCGATTTGAGCCAGTTAAGCAAGGCGTCCTTGTTGAAGGCAGCGGTAGCGGCGCTGTTGCTGCTGTTACGCTGGATGTTGGCAATTGTGTCAGAGTTCTTCACAACCTCGATGAGCCCCATTTTGTTCCCGGTCGACAGGCAGCCGTACGGGATCATCCTGTGTTTGCCGAGTCGAAAAATGAACAGCGTCAAGGCTGGTGGACAAGATTTCCCCGTGCACAAGAGGCAATTGCTGTAAGAACCAGCTCCTACCTGAGATCCAGACCTTCTTTCTTCCACAGATTCTCCATGAGCTGGATCATCTGCAGGGTCAGCATGTCTTGTCGAAGGTCTAAAGGTGACAAGGAGAAATTGATATATCTAATCCTAACTTTTCTCTAGCATGACTCGTTCCAAACCCACAGTTTTTATCTTCCCAGCAGATTTGAATTTGCAAACCAGCCCTTAAACTAAAACAGACACCTTGAAAATGTCATGTTCAACCTTCTTGTCTCTTACCATCTCCATTTTTGAAGATAATGCCCACCATGTCTCCTTCAACTGCGGGATTCTTGAACATCAGCCAGAGTGGCTTCATCTTGGAGTCCATAAATCTGCATCTATCAGTACTGCAACAGCAAAAATGCTCATGTTAATTTTCATCCTTGTACATATATTTTTGCTCAATAACTGATATCCCTTGTAAGCTGTTGTATGAAAAAGATTTTTTTATGTCTGGGACGACACTAACAATGCGCTCATATGTTTGTAGGAGGGAGAAATTAGAGTAAGTTGCTGTGATCCTGAATCAACCGAAGAATTAATTTCTCCGTGTACCACTTAAATGTTTTTTTTTTCTTTAATCAGTAAAGCCAGAAAAGGAGCCAAAGTGCCCTTTGCAAAATCCAATAAAGAGGACAATAATACATAAAACAATTATGCTCTCTTGTGTGCGTTTGCATTTGTGTGTTTGTCTGGGCCGCTAACCAGATCTCAGAGAGGATGATGCTCGGGTTGAGTGGTGACAGAAGGTCTGACAGGGCCTCCAGGTAGGACTCTTGTCTGATACACTGCTTCAGGTCCTCTGCTGTCACCTTCTGGGAGCCCAACTTGACAAAATCACTCAGGGCCTTCATTTTGCCCAGAGCCTCATTCTGAGTGTGTGAGAATTAAAACAGAGACTGAGAATCAGTTCAAAACACACAAGATCAAAGCGAAGGTGAGTAAGAATCAGGAGGTGATTACCTGTTTGGTTAAGAGCTTGATGTGATGGATATTTCCCCTGCAGTAGGCCTCCAGAATCAGGCCAAAGCGCAAACCCACAGATGCCACATGAGTCTCTGACCTACAATAGACACAAATCTCCAGTCAAACAAAAAGCTGACTCGATGTTGTTTTTCTTTCTGCTCCCTTTTTTCTAGCTAGCTTGTATTTTTTAAAGCTAGCCCCTTCTCACTCACCTGAGATGCCAAAACAGAAAATGTCCGATCCTCCTGTTGGACAGTGCGCGTTCTAACAAGAAAGTGGTAAGGTCACAGTCCAGGTAGGACTCGTACTTCAGGACCTGGACCAGCTGGATTAGGTAATGAAGCAGCTCATCATCACTGTGTGCAGAGAAATGTGGCTTATGCGGTTAACAGTCACAGCACAGCATGCCTGGCACTGTAAGCTTCTGAAACAGATGTGTGTGTACCTGAGCTTTCTGAGGCATCTGATAGTGAAAGAACGAACCGCTGGGTCGGGAAAACTGTAGTCTAAGAGCTCCAAGGCGTGAATGGCAGGGAGGTCTGGCCAGTTCCTCAGTAAATTCACCATCTGAGGAGAATCCAATAATTATTTTCTGACATGATGAGAAAAATCAAGGAGATTTTGACAATTTGAAGATTAAAGCAGGCTGCTGATGTTAATTTACAACTCGATATTTCTTTCTTTCTTTCTCACTGTTAAAACATTCCTTAGCTTTGAAGCTCCAAAAACCTGTAAAGTCACATATTTTCTTGCTCTTGTCACAACAAAGGTTTACTGCAAGACCTCTGTGGTTGGTAAATATTAGCAACATAATATTATAAATAAATATTATATTACATAGATCATAGCTCATGGTTGCCTGTTTTCTATAGATAGAACTTTATTTTGAAAATGTAAAAGAATAAAGTACAGCTGACATACATGGACATTTGCTAAAACAAAATAAAACACCCAATATAAACTATTAGTTGTCTGTATATAAGAAACTAAGAATACATACTCATATGGATATGTGTAACTGTAAAGAATTATAGACCCTTCACTCACACACACACACACACACACACACACACACACACACACACACACACTTATCTACACTACATAGTATTTATCCCAGTTTTACTGCACTCTACAGACGTCTCCAGATCGACTTCCAGACATCAGTGAAAAACACAAATAATAAATAACGCTTTACTCGTACCTGAACTACATCCTCACGCTTATTCCACTTGGTGATGAGGAGGAGCTTGGACAGACTTTCAGGATAATGATCGCGGACTTCGGTGCGGAGCTTCCACAGGAGCTCTTTCTCGTCCTCAAAAAACTCAGTGTAGTTTTTGTTGTCCATGATTTCCTTGAGCTTAAAGTACTACAGAGAGCACACAAAGTTATTAAATTTTCTGCTTTAAAAACAAAACAAAAATTGTAACTATGTAAAATTTGCCACATGTGAGTCCTACCTCTTCCTTATTGGCTAAACTTAGATCACCGTTCCTCTCCATGTCACATATCTGAAAACACATGAGGATTATTGCTCGGACTGACTGTCATCAAACAAAGATCCAAATATGTACTTCAGCCTCAATGACACAATAATTCTGTGTAAAATTCAAATGAAATACATAAAATCAAAGGTTTACTTATTCTAATAATGAATCATTAAGGAAAATGTTTTTTGGTATAAACTGAATGTATACAAATCCTATAAATTTCATTTGACTAGATTCCATTAAATTTGATAAAATTTCTTACATATAATCATGTTAGTTAACATTTCTTTTGACTGTAACTGTTTTGTGTAGTCTTTTGGGAGATGGTACCTTTTCAAGTGGAGGGTAGTAGAGGGGGTGTGGCCGGATGTTGGGAAAATGAATAAGAAGCTCAGCGGCGCTGTCCACGTTAGGGTTCTTCTCAACAGTTCCCATCGGGTTCAGCAGGTCACTTTTGTCATCTGTGATAAAAATATCATATATGAAATGATGAAATGTTCCATTTGGTGGAATCTTCTGCCCGCTCAGTTTTTAGTCTTTCGTCTAAGAAAACCACTCCCCCCCCCAGCAAACAAGTACTTCAGCATCTGCAAATAGGCTATCTTATTGCATCATAAAACACAAAATGTGTCACTATGTGTGATTTGGGTGGCAAGACATGTCACTCCAGGCATTTCAGAAGCTCTCTGCGTGCTTCAAAGTGTTGTGGAGGAGGTGTTTTTTTTATTTTTTGAAGAGGAGGAAAATGTAAGAAGAGGCAAGGCTGAAAAGTACCAGGAACAGACGGCCATGTGGATAAGTGGAACTCCCCAGTCTTCAGCTGGTCCTTGTAGTCAAACACCATGGTGTTCACCCAGGCTATTGGACAATCCTGAAAAGACAGAGAAACTTTATTGTTTCACTTCACACACCATCTGCAAGCTTGAGGATCCTGGAAATGGTTTAAAACTGAGTCAGAGAATATAAAAGATGTACAGAGGAAAACTAACCTACATAGCTTGCAGCCTGAGCTGAATTATGTTTCCTCAGTTGTAATAAAATCATGTGCAATACTTGGGCAATAAAAATCTTTTATATTTCAAGCTCTTTTCCTCTCTGAAGATAAAAACATCTGAGTGGGAAATCTTTTTTTTTTTTGCATCATAAAAAATTTAAATCAAGATTCTCTAAAGGCAAAGCTTTTTTATTCTTTAATCTAAAATGCTTTGAATAATTAACCATCTCCTGCCCAACATGTGCTTTATTTTAAAGATTCACTTGAATTCAAAACTTTAATATTCTAATTGCAATAAACACTCTGAACCTTGATTGCGGTATATTTAATTTAATTCACCGTTAGACTTACAACCCCCTCCAAAAACATGACAATAAAACGTTAGGAGAGTGATTTGTTTGTATTTCTAACTTCTAAAGTTGTCTATAAAGGGAATTTGGGTTCCAGGAAATCAGTAGAAAAACAACTTCCATTATTTCAATGTGTTAAAAACAACAAAAACACAGTTAACACATTCAAGTTTTTAAAAAAAAGAAGAAAAAAAGGCGGTGCACATAAACAAGAGCGGCTAAAATAGCTCAACTTCCGCCTGCCTTTCTGCCGTCTGGCTGCAGGACTTCTCTTCCAGGCAAACGAAGAGAGAAGTGGCTCAGAAAGCAGAAGTGGTCTCGATGGCCATAAAATACACCTGGGCTACATGTTTGGGAGGTCTGCACAAACTCGAGCGCACAGCTGCTTTGTCGCTTCAAAACACAAGATACTGCGACCACAGCCACAAAAAAAAGGGGAATTTGTTGTTCTTGTTCACTGTACCTTTCCTTGTATACAGGGGAGGTTTGTGGAGTCTCTTTCAAATGTGGTATTTGAGTGTACTGCCACCACTGTAGCAGCTGTGCACCATCCGGAACAGGACATATTTTATATTTATTTATTTGACATAAAAGGAGCTGCTGCAAGAAGCTGCTGAAGCCCTTTAATCCAACTTGCTTATAGTTAAAGTAACATATTCCATTTTGCATGCATTAATAAAATGAGAGGTAAAGCTTTTAAACAGATTAAACCGCTGATTAAATCAGTTTCATCTTTAAATCGCATCTTCAAATCGCTTAATTTGTTTGCTAATAACATGCCGAGTGGAGTTTTTTTTAACAAACATTTGTCATTTTGACCATAAACAGAAATGTGCATGGCACCAGTGTCAATTAATTAATTTTATCAAAAGTATGTTTTTTCCCCTCAGGTTAAAAGTTTAAAAAGCTCTCTATGCTGGAAAATTCTTGATATATAGAAAAGAAAAGGATACATTCTCTTAAATTACAAATAATTAGTAGCTGCTCATGAATTTCTGTGAGTTGAATGACTGATTCAGCGCTTAATATAATAAATGTTTTAAAGATAATCGGTGCATTAATGTCAGATCAGGTGTTATTGTCATTAGTATCTACATTTTGTGCTTTTTTAAACTATATTTTTCGGCCTATTTTGGGAAGACACACTGTAACTGGATTCTGGGCAGATTTGAACCCTTTGCATTAGCCGAACAAAATACAGGTGGCCTCCTGAACCCAGTGAGCTAAACCAGCGTTCAGTTCCTGACTGCATTTTGGCAAAAAAATTACTCTTTCATTGTGTGTTTGCCTCGCAGACCTTCAGGTGTCCTGATCAGCCTTAATTTTCCAGTTTAACAATTACACTGAAGTGTCGCCCTGGTATCACATACTTCATAGTCAATAGTAATTATTTTTAATGATGTAGCTGCAGATAAACAATTATGTGATTATCTTAGTGTTGAACCACTAGCTTAAACCACAAATTATTATGATTTTTGTTTGTTTAGGAATAAAACTTCATCATAAGCGGTAAAGCTTTGTGCAAACGATTACAATGCTTTTTATATTACCACCATTATTAATATGTGCTCCACTCTTCAAAATGAATTTTTTGCATGCTTTGCCAGTCATGTATAAATGTATGCAAAGCTATATATAAAGGCTGTCTGTCATGCATAATGTTGTAGGCGTACCTGTGTCTTTGTGTGCAGTGAGGTTTTTTGTTTCATATATATATATATCTATATATATATATATATGTATCCTGTGTTGCGTTTGTTTGCCTAAAAAAAGACTTTCAAATGCATTAAAAAGAAGCATAAAAATGAAGACTCTGCTATCCACAGACATGACTGATAATTATCCACCTTTTGGTGCTTATACATCAGTGAGAAGTAGGTCTTTAATCCTGAGTTTGATATATATCTTTAAAAAAAATGTAGCCATTTGCGTGGCCCATTAGTGCACTCCTTCACTCATTCAGTTTTTGTCATAATGCGATATACTAGCAAAGAGTCAATCAAAGAGAGCGTCTGTCTTCTGCCGCAGCCTTGACAGCAGAATAAACCTTTAAAAATGCAGCTGAACAATTGTTAAAACAACTAGAAGGGGTGCAGGTGTAAATCCAACTACATGGATTTAACGTGTGCACTTTTCTTGTGCCTTTCTCTTCGTTGGCTTTTCTGAATTGGTGCTTGTTAATCAAAAAAATGTTGCAAAGCCCTGCTGTAGATAAAATTGCTTTGTAATGTCTTAATCCCCCTCCCCCTCTAAGCTGTCAGTGAGCAAGTAAATTTAGAAGGTAAAACGCTCAGTGTATATATGTGTGTGTGTGTGAAAGAGATGGCGGCTGTGAAGATGAATTTAGAATTCCTTGAAAATGTTAGCCAATTCCTTCCTTCCTTGGACCGATGTGCAGATAAAAGGGCTGAAGCGGATGAAGTGTTAACCACAGCCTTGCCACTAAGCACACTTGCACAACCCAACGCAGCAGAAACAACAGACCCACACAGAAGCTACACGCACTACACACTAGAGAGGAAACAGATCTGTTTGTGCTTGCGAACAAATTCACACCACCAGCCCAAAACACTGGCCTGCTCAATTGAACGAGTAGTACGCTGAGACCCCAAAAACACCACGAGTTATTGACACACTCACCGCTTTCTTGTTCTTCTTTTTGGTGCCGCGGGGCTTCTTGGTCTTTTCGATGACGCCGTAGAGCGCGAAACACAGGCGGCTCATGCGGGGCAGGTCGGCCACATTTATGTCAAACTCCAGCTTCTGATTCCACAGCGGCTCGGAGCTCACTGTCACCTCCGAGCTCGTCACCACCTTACAGAGCAGCTCGCTGCCATGGAACAGACCAGCCTGCACTACAAGCTGCAGGGGAACCACAGATACACAGTAGTGATTAGATGGAGGCAAGACATGTGGTTTGGAAGCCGAAGACTTTAGCACTTTAGTGTGAAGGTGATTGTTTGTGGAAGATTTACAGACTTCACGAGATGATTCAGAGTTTCCTGTGTAATTCGAGCTATGAGTCAAACAGTTTACACGTTCGTAAGCGCAAACAGGTCTCCGTGCAGAGTCAGACACAAATGAAAAAACAACCGCCAGAGTCGTAATTTAATACTGCACGACCATTAAGCTCCTGCCTTTCGCCAAATCAAGATAGTCCGAATTAACATTTATAAAATATATGAGCTGATTTCCCCTCTTCCCTCCAGGGGTTGTGTTTTCAAACCTCTGCCTGCCATCCACAAACATGACTGATAATTATGCGGCAGGAAAAATTAGTCATGAGTCATGATGCTCTAAGGCAGCAGCACCCAGGAGTGCACTTGCACTTAATAACCCATCCAAACAGTAATGTAGTTAGTTATGAAACAGAATTACAAAGACAGACACACATTAACAGAGTTCCCACTCTTTCTTTCACTCTTTCTTCTGACACGGAAGGGTGAGCATGGAGTATCAGCGGATGTTTCCACATCCTTTGGCTGTTCTCGTACGCTCACTGACAGTTGTCAAATTTTGAGATAGGTCAGGAGCCCGTCTGCAATAGTAACATGCAACGCCTTCAAAAAAAGAAGTGCATTTGAAAGCGAAAGAGGGAGAGCATGTAGTCTGTCTTTTTTCTTAGAATCTAGGCCTCAGAATGAGACGTAAAAACCAGATAGACACTCCCCACTTCCTGTTTTGAAGTTTTAACCAACCGCCTTGATGAATTATGGGAAATGTGTGGTCTGTACCATGTGACCCCCCCTTGTCATTTACATGTCAGCCCCGCTGTTCCTACAACTGAAATTGAGATATTGGTAAACAAGTGAATGCCACATTTCATTGAGCAGCAAAGTGAGAGAAAACCCACGCAAAACCACACCGACCTTCATTCCCTCGTCTGCATTGACTCGTTTGCCTTGCACCAGGTGAATGTGGAAAGGCTCATTGATGGACCACAGAGAGGAGGTGTTTTGCTGTGGGAAGAAGTCAGAGGAAAAAAGGGAATTAATTTTCTCACTGCCTTGCAGTCACACAGTTGCTCCAATTTCCTGTTTGGCAACAATTCAAAAAAAAGAAAAGAAGGTAGACGCAAAGTAACATCTACTTTCAAAAGAAAGTTTAAAAAAGGGGGGGGGGAAGCAACTTTCTAACTGAAGAAAACTGACAAAAGATTTTTAGCTGCTTATCTGACGAGCTTCAGATAAAAGTTTCAAAAGATTACAAAACGATGGTTTTTATTATGCTAAAGCAGTTCCAACGTACGCTGCATGAGCAACTATAGCAAATGAAAGACAAGCCGTCAGATGTAAATTATCTACACCGAGCTGCGTGGCTTACTTCAAGTGTGCCAAAGTCCGCAGGCTAGTCGAGTAACAACTGCGAGAAAAGAGGAAAGGAAAAAAAAGAACATGTGCTCCTCTTTTAATGAACGACAGCTACCGCCTGACCTCTTACCTTCTTCAGTGGCAGAGGAGGAGGTCTGGATAAGGAGCGACTCTTGTACACCTGGCTGCACATTCTGCCCTGCTCCTCCTGATATTTGGTGATGGTGGAGTAGTGCACCATGGTGAGGTGGGGGTTCTGGCCATTTCTCAAGCACGAGAAGATGTACTGAGGAGAGAGACAACAGAAGATTTACTGGCACAGCCATCAGTCAGTTCACCCACAGATATTTCCCAGTGTTCTGATAGCGCTGGTTAGCTCCTGAAGGCTGTTCATTTGCTGTAGGTTAATGCAGCTCAAATCTCATTATGTGTGGATGGATGCAGTTCCTTTCTGCAGGGCTGCTATACAGATATGAGTCACCCCTGCAGGTAGTTGGAGTTTCAAAATCAACAGTGGAGTCTCCGGCCACCAAAATCTTGACTTAGCCTACTCCTAACTGACAGTCATTTCAGTTATTATGGACCCACCTGCACAGGCTGAACGCAGACAAACGACACTAAACAGAAACTCGCAGCATTCACAGAGAAAACAACAGTTTGTCTAGAATATAGAGAATGTAATTCACAGTTTCAACAAAGATCAGCAGAAAAAGTCCAACTTTTCACAGTTCGATTTTCAGTTTGTGAATAAATAGATAAACCTTCATCTTAAAGGCGCTGTGGGTAATTATGTCAGAGCGCATGTGTATTTTTTTTTTAAAGACGGACGCTGATATGAAATAAATTAGGTAGAACAGTTCATACTGAGTCTAGCATATATCCACAGGACGAGGAGGATAAAGGCCCCTAGTTGCCCTCTGAAACACTTCTTTGTGGCAAAACAGAAAAAAATGACATCTGTGGTGATTATTTGTTAGCACGCTTTTATGCCTCCCTGCAACATGTCTAGAAGCAAAATACAAAAGCTATCATGGCAGAAAATGAGCCTGAAAGAAAACTGGACTCTTGGGAATTATCATCCAACAAACACAAAAACCCAGAATAAAAATTAGACAAACCTACACAGGATTTGCCTCAAAGCCACAACACGAACATTCATTTTTTTAACATCACAGTTGTATTGCAACACTTACAATGTATAAAAATGGGACTGAGTCATTAAACCAACAAAACCAACTGTGAAGAAAGGGAAATAATTAAAGTGATAAAGTAAAAAAAATGTAAATATGCTGCATTTTCACACAATTTTCTGCTCCAAGAGTTTATTTTATTCGATTAACTCACTTTGAACTGACACAGTGGGTGTTTCCCATAGATGAAATCCCATCTCCCGTTGACCTGTAAGGTGTAGTCTTCAGGTTCCTGTCGCATTAAGCGGAAAACGGTAGCCTTCTTCTTCAGAGCGCTCTTCATCAGAGCCAAGGGTTGGTCATGAGGGTCCTGCTGTAGCATGAAGCTTTCCTGTAAGAGCAACAGATGACATCATTCAAATAAAGAGTCCTGCTTTACAGAAAATCATAAAATTTCTGCTTGTTCCTGAGTGTTGTTTTGAAGGTAGTGTTTATGGTGTGGGAGGGGGTTTTCCAAAGGTGATCACATTTACTTAAAATCACCTCCACAATGTGTCTGCACAAGGTGGAACCACAGTTTTTCCAATCAAAGCTACTTTGCTTTTTGCGGGGTTCCCTGCTGCCCCATCATACCAGAACATTAGATTTGATTAGTTTGAACAACTGGACTGTATGACTCATGACAACTTAAAAAAACCAACAACTGATGAACTCACATCAGAAGCCTCAAACTTGACATTAATGAAGATCTTCTTGATGTTTTTTGACTTGAGGCTCTGCGGCAGGGAACAGCATGGCTCCAGTTCACATGGGAAGCTGTACTCCATCCACTTCTGCCAGGGCAGACTCTGTCGATCTTGAGCCTTTTCTTCGCAAAACACCCTCATCTTGGTCCGAAACTCATTTACCTCGTCATTCTTCTGAGCTTCAAACTCATGCAGACCTGGAAAGTTGGTTAAAAAGTAAGAGGAGAACTTAGCTTCACATTTAATTAACTGAAACACGAAAAACTTTCAGATGAATAAAGAAAACACAGAAAAGAAATTATGCCATCAGAATAGCAAATTTTCACTGACTAAATCTATAAGAAACGTAGGCTAAAAATGTAACAATGCCATTAGCTAAGTTTAGCTTTAAGTTTGTATATTTGAAAACCTTATCCCTGAATTTTTCAAAAGTTAATTACACTTAAAATATAAGTGGAATCATATTATAACTATCTAAAGAAAATTATCATTACACTCATAATATATTCAGAATACATGAGAATATAGGGGGGTTTTGCTAAACAAATAAATTAGCTTTAGCTAGTTAGCCTAGCCGAGCCCTACTTTTTCAGGTTAGCTACATTAGCTTATAGTATGGAGTGTAATTAATGCAATTTCAACAGTACATATCTTTTTCTTTAACAAAGAAATGCTGCTCAAGCTAATGAAAAAAAATATGTCAGCAGATAAATTGTAAAAAATAAATGTGTAAAATTACAGAAAAATTTTTTGTAGCTCATTGCCTAAACTGTTCTGTAATTATAAAACAGAAATCTTTGGTTAATTCACAGAATCATTATTTTTAATTACTGTGGACCTACTGTAAAAACCAGAAGTTTCTACAACAGTGAAAAAACAAGAAGGCTTCCATCATTTAATGATTACTTTTGTGTAATATGAACGGCAATGGCTGTAAAACCTATATCTCAAATTTAAACCTTCACATTTTTCAAAGCTGTGAAGCGGGCCAGTTTAACTCTCTGCTGGTCAGATTTTGGCCCCTAGGCTTTACATTTGACATTCTTGGCTCTTAGCTAGCCAGCAACCTGCTTTACTTAGGGGTTAGGGTTAGGGTTAAGAAAAAAGATTAGCATCGTTGATACACGGTAACTCAGAAAGAAAATGCTTTTTTGTTAATAGTTCCTTCTTTTAAGCAAAGTGTTATTCTGCTAACTTTCTAGTCTCCTCAAAATAAGAATACTTTTGTTCCAATCAGCATTTTAACTCTAACCAAGGCTTCAAAACTACAACCACAGCAACTTTTCATCAGTTCTCATGCTGTAAGTGTGCTGTGGCGCTTATTGCAGGGGTCTGGATCAACAACTGAGTAAAAGAAGACATTTTTGTGGCACTAAAAACATAACAGAGCCACAGTAATGGTGACGAGTGGATGAGATCAAAGCTGCTGTGCAAACTTTAAGACATTATCAGGATGAGTGTTGCAAGTCAGAAACTCATTTCATTTCTCTTTTTTTTAAATGCATACAGTCACTTGTTCTGTCTGACTCTCTGAGAAATCTAGTAGACTGGGCAGCAATTCAGGGGACTCAAGCCAGACTGGAATATCTCTATTGCTTAATGACAAGAACTCTTCTCTGTAATCATTACTGGAGACTGATTTAATTTCATAGAACAGTACCACAAACCCTTAAAAACAAACAACAACAAAAAAAACCCCTCTATAGACACTGCAGAGGCCCACCTTTGCCAATTAACAGGCTAATTTGGGCGTTGGTGAGTTTCTCCACCCGGTCGCCCTCCCTCGCCACCAGCCTCAGGACGCACATGAAGGGCCGCACATCACTTATGCGCCTCGATTCTTCCTCCAGTTCTTCCCTTTCCGCCGTCTCGTTGATGCAGGTGAAGACGTATCCATCAGGATCGCCGAGTCCACAGAACAGGGCCTCACTTCTCGCATTTTTCCAAACCATCTGAAATAAGAGACAAGAGTGATAAATGAACACGAGAGCCCCGGTGTTGATGACCTGCAATGCCCAGTGTTCATCCAAAAAAAGCCAAGACTGTCCAGTTACTGTTTTCAAAAGTAAAACAAAAGCAAATGATCCTCTGATTAATCTAATGAGCTGAAATAAAGCAAGAAAATCATTGTTTCTAAAGCTTTCCTAAAATTCCTAGTGAATTAGCAGTGACTGGAGGGCCATTTCATCTTTTAATCATCCTAACAGCTTCCATGAGCATCATTACCTAACGCAGCTAAATCAAACAGCCCGAAGTGGCAGAAGTGTTGGCCCGTTCAGCGGCACGTTCACATTTTAACAGCAGATCTGCTTCGGCAGAGTGCTGGCTGTGTTTCCCGGGGAGGAAAGCTGCAAGCTCCCTCTCTGACGGAAGCATCAGAACCGGGGAGCATTGTCTGAGCGGGGGCTGCGTTTTAATTAGTTTAATGTCTGACGAAAACATTAAGTCAACCAATTTGTTTAAAAGCGTATTATTGTGACTGACAACAAGATTTTGCAGAGTCTGAGCGTCTGAGCTGTTATGCTGCAGTCAATCAATTACAGTCTCCTGGAAATACAGTGCTCTCTAATAATAGACGCAACGTGTGATTACATTACACATCACGTATCAGTGAGGAGTTGAGGTTTCAGAGACCCTTTTAAAAGCAGTTGCTGATGAATGTGAGCGTGGGGTTGGGGTTGGAGGGACGCTGTACCTTTTTGATGTTTTTGATGGTGTCGTTTCGAGACACGGGGAATTTGAGGAAGATCCCAGTAGGCAGCAGGAAGTCCATGTTGATCGCCTGGTCCCCCTCCTTCTCCCACTCCTCCTGCATCCCATACTTCCCTGGGGGCATGGTGACGGCCTCTCATTTACTGCCAGCTCCTCTGCTGCTCACCAGAACACGAGCCGGCTGTTCACACACAGAGCAAGCACAGCCGGGGTTAATATGTCCACTATTAACAAGTGTCCCTGCATGAGCTGTATGCTGTTTGTTCCTAAAACACTGGGTAATGCATCTTTAAGAGGTTGTAGCTAGAAAAGGAAGAGGATGTGCAGGTTGTGAATAACGTGAATGAATGGTAGCTTATTGAAGGGCCTGGCCTGCACCTGATCCCCTTCCTCCTGATGGTGATATAAGAGCACACAGATATAGATTTTTTTTTTTTTTTTAAAAAGAAGATTAAGACGACCTGAGTGCTTCTATCACTTTTACCACGTGCAGTTTTGCTTTTTATGATCTGTCAGAAGGAAATATTCAAGGGTCAAATAAGGTGAAACGGCGCTTAAAGAAACTTCAGCTTTCTGGTACATCTGCTGAATAAAATGCAAATCAGAAAAATGGAAATGTGCTTCTGCTTCCCGCAAATGTAACGAAGTGTGTGTGCAACGAGAACAAGTAGGGTTTGCAGCGTAAAGTAATTCTACACTATTGATTTTTTTTGGTAAGAGGAAACTTGCGCTGTGTGCGCTGCATGTGAATAACAGATGTAGGCTGACTTGTGCCCACAGCCTAAACAATAATAAATAAATAAATGTTAAGCTTTTAAAATGAAGCTCACAGGACCGGATGGATGTCAGATACGCTGTGATATATCTGTATATTTTGAAATGAAAGGCTAGAATGGAAATAAAAAAGATACGGCGCATCCAATCCGACACGCAAACGTGACGCTGCGCCGTTGTCAGTAAAACTTGTGTCATGGCGAAAGCCTTGCCAACCTGTTAGCGCACACACTTGCCTGTCAGCTCTACAACCCCGTCATCTCTTCATGGCTTTCCCCCTCGTTTCCCCCCGTCTTCTTCTTCTTGTTGTTGTTTTTTTTTTTTTTATCGCAGTGAAGATGGAGGATGGAACATCACGGAGACGTGGGTCGCTCGGATCCGGCGGCTGCAGGATCTATCCGTAAGGAAGAGATGAGCAGGGTGAGGTGCTGTAAATCCGAGCGCTCGTACGGCTCCTGTGAAGCAGTGGAGTGCCTCCCTGCCTCGGTGCTGTGCGCTGTCAGTCAGTCAGGCGCTGATGTTGCGCTGACCCTGACGGATGAGCGGCTGCGCGCTGCCTCACCAGCTCTCTATCTCTCTCTCTCTCTCTGTGCGCGGGCCAAGGGACCGTCCGCCAAAAGTTTGCACGAAGTGAAAGTACACCCCTCTCTCCACCTCCCGCCCTCCTCCTGTCCTAGGTGATGTGTGTAGGAGACTTAAAAAAAATCTTTTAAGCTAAAGAATGAAACAATTAGCTAAAACCAATTTATAAGAATTTAAGTAGAAGCCGAATTAGTCACAAGCAGGTATAAGGGCATGTTTGGTGTCTGAAAAGTGAGTCACTTTCTGGAACTTTCATGCTATTAAAGCTGATTTATTTTCCGTATACAGGCAGCAGCAGGGGAGCACCTGCGTGAGTAAAAGCCTGTGATGAAAGAGATGTTTAATATTTCTCTCGATGTTAAATGGGAGGAGGACTCACTGCGTCACCGAGTCGATGGGAAACTATTATTACTTTTATTTTGGAGCAAACATATATATATATATATATATATATATATATATATATATATATACACATATTTGCTGTCTGCAGTGGCGCGTTGTCACACGTGACTACAAAGGCAACGTGGGATTTGGAACCTGGCTATAGTGGTGGAAATCTTTCAAAGCAATACCACAATGTGGATCCACAAAATGATTTCCCCCCCCCCGTCCTGGGGAAATATTTGAAAATCTTATGAGGGATGCAACATTTGACTTGTTTCATTCATGAATGACTGATATGAACGAGACATATTTTTGAGTAATAAGGACATAGTTTGTAAGCTGATGCTTTAATTTCAATGATGGTATAGAAGTTAAACAGCAGTGCAATGCAACCTTTTTGGCTTTAAGGAGAAAAAAAAAGTCTCACTTATTCTATAGACAAACTAATTAAACAGTTATTCATGGAATAAATCTACAGATTAATCGATGGAATCATCATGTTGCCTCTTGATTTGGCAGCATCATCAAATTAGGAAAGCTTTGCCAACCTGTCAGTGAGAGTAATAAAACATAAGTAATTTATTAAATTAACAAAGATAAATTAAAGTAGGTTATTTCCCCTTTTGATTTCCTTCCACTTTTGCAAGTTTCATGAGCCAAAATAGACCAGACGAAGCTTTTAGTTTTTGGAATTCACACATAATTCGGTACATTCCCGGTTATTTATGTCTTAATTTATAGATGCAAATAAATGTAAAGAAGCAGATATTTTGTGGGGGGGAAAGACAGTAGATTCCAGCTGGCAGCCAGTCAAACATCGTAAATAACAAAATTAATCGTGTTTCTTCAGACAAATTTTCTTCTTCTTCTTGAAATGTTGCCGTCTTCCGTCAAAGTGAAAATCTTGTTAGGAAGCCTGCCTTCCTGTTTTCTTATATCTGTTTAAGACAATTTGTACTTAAGCTTTACCACAATCCGTGAACAAAGACACCGCGCTCATCATGGAAGTGGATCCCGAACCACGGCGGTTGTACTACCATAGAAAGGGGAAATGCAGGGGCCAACAACAACAGCAGCGTGACTTTACAACTGTTCACTAACTAACATTAGCAAACAGACAAAACAGGTTTTTCTTTTCTCTGAATTCTGTGCCAGACTTTTTCTTAGCAAGTCACATAACATGCAAATAAATAGATGATCTCAGTTGTGTTTGTTCAGTTTGGTTTGCAGGTGTTGATATTTCTGAGTTGTGGTCTGGTGCTGCTAGATACGCTGGCTTCCTGTTAATGAGAGGCTACTGTCTTGAGCACTCAAGAGCTACAAGATTCTGATCGGTATTTAGAGAACACACAAGAATATGTGTTTGTGAGTTCACCTCAGACCAGCTGGTGAAAAAAAAAAAAAAAACAGGAAGTGATTGTGCAGAAGAGAAACTGTTTGGCCAGATCGGCAGACTGAAAGCATGAATGCTTCCCACCCTTTGCCCCGAACTATTTTTCAACTACGAGCCAGAAAAACCCCTCGACAGTAAACAAGCTGCAGAGTTGAATCTCGTAGCTGCCTGATAAATGCGCTATTCATCTCGTTTCTGATGGCAACTCAAGATTAAACTCAAATTAAGAAAGGATTAGAGTTACAGTTTCGATAAAACTGAAAGTATAGCCGTTAATCAAGCAGTCCAACACATGGCATAATAAAAAAACAAAAACCCAGTAACAAAGTTTAGACAGGAACCTTTTACAGTCATCATATAAACACATGCGAGCGCTGTAGTTTGATCACGTGATGTTCAGACGTGTGTGCCTTGTTTACCGTCTTTAAGCTTACCCACAGTTCTGTGGTGCATCAGGAAAAGGGTCTTGACTTCCTCTCTGTGCGTTCTTAAGAGCTCGTGCTTCTTTTTTTTATTCATAAGCTTTTGCTCTTATTGTCCCTCGACTTTCTTTCTTAATGGATTGTGTAATATACGACAGAGCAAGGTGGCTTGTCAATACTATCAGGTCCCCATTTCTGTGGTTCAGAGAAAGCCGCTGTTTAACATCGGTTTTGGCTCATTTATGCAGAAATCCCCACCAGTTTCACATTCAGGTAGAAAATGAAAGTTTTCTTCTTTTTTTTCAATCCACTAGAGAAGTCTATCACCTAGGTGTGATTAAAATGTAATGCTATGTGCTGAAAAGGAGTCGTGTTTTCCAGCTGGCATAATTTAGCACATTTGGTTTTGAGTTCACCCACGTTAAAGCACTTTGTTCGCCGTCTAGTCACGATACTCAGAGCTTCTTTGCATCACTTTGACTCATAAGATTCCCCAAATGGATCTGTCTTATTCTGTTTCACAGTCTGCAGCCAAAACTCTGCTGCTGCCCTTAAAGATCATCTCACGTGAGATCAGACACAGATGAAAAGAGATTTGAATGCTACCTGTGAGTTTCAAAGACTTCTCCAGACACCCAATGTAGTTTTTGTGGAACTAAAATTGAGTAAGAGATGAGAAGAGGTTTGAAGATGAGCCCAGTTTGGTTGCAATAGTTGAGTAAAACATTTTAAATAGAAGCGTAAAGAAGAGGAAACCTTACATTAAAGGTGTTGTATTTTGTATTTTGTATATACATTTTCATTTAATTGATTTATTTAAAGGGAACAGTGCATATTAATTAACAACAGGCCACTTTTCATCTGCAATCAGTGCCAGGTCAGAGCAAAACAATAAATAAGAAAGTTAACACAACATCAGACAATGTACAGCAGTATGGTTCAGACAGCAATACGTAAAATTACAACCTGAAAATTCACAGTACAAGAAGAAAACACATAACAACAAATAAATATAAAAACACAGAGCATCAAAGATGACACATAACAGTATAAAATTAATGGTAACAGATCTGATTCCTCTTTAGCCGATTCACTTGTTACAGCAGCACAAGGCACAGGAAGAAAAGGTTAATTACAGATATATTAGAAAAATAGAAGTAGAAAAAAAGACAGAAAAAAAGCCAAAATATTATATTATGTGCAGATGGTTACTATATCTAGTAATACATTATTTTATTACTGCTGGAATTTTATTCCAAATATTATAATAATAAACATTATTTGGGGGTAGGGAATAGGTGAGAGATTCTGATTAGTAAATAACTGGACATGAATCACTTATTATAGCTTATTATAGAATATACTACAGTTTATTAGGCAGATATATAAGCAGCTCGTTCTCTTTGTCATGACAGCACTTTCTTTAAAGATAAAACATTTTGTGGTGAACTTAAAAGAAAGACAGAGGTAAAATGTAACAGTGCGCTCAGAGGTCAATGTGACATGATGTGTGTCTGCATAAATGTGATACTTATAATCTCCATATAGCAATATCATTTTCTAAATGCTGCAAGTACAAACAAAGGCAGCATAGCTCATGATAGCACTTTTTTCAGTTATTAGGAATAAAACAGGATCCAAATTGGATTGAAATAAATAAAGGTAAGCACAATAGCATCAGGAAGCTCATCTTCTTGTTCTTTGGATGCAAACATATCTATTCGGTTTAGTTTAATTTAGTATTTTTCACTTGGCTGGCCCCACCTGCAGTTTCAAGGGGGCTTTTGATGCATGTATTTCACACCCTTTGCCGTGAAATTCATGCAGTGTGTCTGAATGATCTGAAAAAGAGGAAGCGTGCTGTGAAAGGATTGGACTTAAGTTTAATCTTTGAGGGAGTGCACAGGGGATTCCAGCAAAGAGGATGAGAAACTGCTCTTGCTGACTGAAAATGTTCTGTCAGGCACTGTAGGGTGGACCCACAGACCCCAACAGACAATCGGCGTGTCATTTATAGGACAGCTGCACAGCCAGTCCGGTGCTTTGCAATTAATATAAGTCCAGAGAAGTGCTGCGTCACGGGAGAAAAACAGCAGCATTAGTAACTAAAATTAGCTTTTAGTAATTTACAGAAGTTTCATTTCCTAAATCTACAAAATGTCTTAATATAATTCCAGTGACTCAAAGAGGGGTACTGTTGAAATGCATTTATTTCTAAAAGTGTCTGATCTAATGCAACCAGTCAGATTCTACCACACTGCTCTAGATGGAAAAGCTAAACATCTTAGCTCCAAGTGGAAGAACTGGCAATGACACTGTTGTACAGACATTTGAGTCGTCTGTTTCCCAGATAATTAATCTTACTAACCGCAGCAATCACCTGATTCTTCATCTCAGCTGGTGAAAATATTTCACTCTTCCAAAAATATTCAAAAACTGAAGATGCAATGCGATTCCCATCACCTCCACCTTACTTAAACTGCAGTGCTGCTTCTCATTTTAAGCATCATATCTGCAGAACATCAGCACATAATTAGTGCTCAAGTCAGCACAACAAACTTCTAGTGTTTCACAGTTGAAATATGTTGACTTGCTTCTGTATATAGCTTTTGATTGGATTTAAAATGATGAAGTCAGCTCAGTTAAAAAATATATTACTTTCATTCATGTTTTGCATGGAATAGGAAAGCATAACTTACAAATGGTGAATTGAAATAAAATTTTGTGGGTAGTTTTGTGTTTGTTTAAAAAAAAGTGAACATAGACTGTAATGCTGGGAGGTTAAACTCCTTTCATATCACGGGTCATATATGACGCACTTTGAGATATGTTATTTAGAAAATGAAGTGCTATTACAACACAAAGATATCTGTCAACACATCTCTTTGGGCTTAAATTTTAAGAAGTAAATGTTTAAAATGACAGAAATTTATAACTTATTTATTTTGGTGTAGTAGAACTGGTCACTGGGCCATCTTTATTAGTAGGAGAAGCTGTAAAACCTATGAAAATACAATTAAAAGTGCAAATTTTCTGTTCTCTCTCACATTTACTGAAGACGTCTGAATTGGAGTCTCTGCTTTAGAGGTTTCATGTCAGTTGCTTTCCTCTCATTTGTTCAATAAGTAGAGTGAAAATGTACTTCTGAGTGATGCCAACTTCACTGAAAAATGGTTGAAGTTAATAAAAAAATATTTAATTTATAAAACTCAAAAAGGAGAAAATATCACTTAAAACATTTGAAACAAGTTTGCACAATTTAATCTGTTTGATTAATTCAGCATTCAGGTTTGTAGAGTCATGGTTTTTACAGAGGGTGCAATAAGCAAGTTCTAAAAACAATCCTTTGCACATCTCGAACATGTTTTGCTGATGAACGCGAAGTGAAAAAAAAGTCACGCTTTTCTAGATTCGTTTACATTTGCCATATTTCATCATTTATTCTAAACAATGACTCAGTGTTAAGCTTAGGCTCCCTTCCTTAAGATAATAATGCGACTAATGAAGATTAAATGTGAGATGATGTGCAGAGAGGAAAAAACAAAAGAACTTATCTGACGTGAATGCCGAATGGGTCGTCCCTTCTCTGGAAAAAGAAAAAGGAAGAACCAAAAATAACATCAAAACTTAACTCGCAATGAAAGTGGAGGAAAAAAAAGTGGAGGAGTACAGCTCAGGGCTTAAAGGGAAGGAAATAAAGCCTTACGCAGAACTGATGAATAATAAGATATGAAGATGGCTATTTCTGAACTTTGGACAAGAAAACAACACATTAAGGTCAGAGTGCAAACATAATTCACGTTGTTATTATGTGTAAGTTATTTTAGAAAGAGTCATAAAGTTACCCATGATAGGTCAGAAAGATATAATGGCATGAATTATTGTATTATTTGGTCATAAACGATTGTTTTTATACCTAAAACCTTTTTAGAACTAATAAAAAGAAAATGTTCTGATGAAAAGAAGTATATAGTGGCTCTATAATAAAAGGGTACACACATTCACCCAAAAAACAAAAGATGCCAATCTGACCCATGGAGGAGACCCATCATGGTTATAGTGCAGTGAATTTGTGGCTATAAAATCGAAGTTTCCCTCCTACAAGACTCTTTCCTTCACCCTTGACCGCTTTGTCTGCCTGCAGTCCACTTACAGTTAATCTCTCGTCAGCTGTGTAAATTCAGCTTTTCATTGCCATAGCAACCCTTTAAACATATGATTATCTTTAACGATTCAGTGCAAGCTTCAGTTTGCTGAGGCGGGCCAGAGATCAGAATATTTAAAGACTCAGACAATGCCTAACAGTGCCAGAAGGGGGCGAGCTTAAGGTAGGCTAAGGCACAACATTTGGAAGCACACTGAACACAAGTGTTTCAATCACTTCCATGGCCACACGTGTATAAAATGAAGCACCTAGGTATGCAGAATATTTTCTCAAACTGTGGAAAGGTTTAGAGATGCCCCTTCCTCTTTCAACATGACCGCCATCACTGCACAAAGCAAGGTCTATAAAGACACAGATGAGCAAGTTTGGTGGAAGAACTTGACTGGCCTGCACAGAGTCCTGACCCCAACCCGAAACAACACCTTTGAGATGAACTGGAGTCAAGGCTGCGAGCGTGGCTTTCTCATCAAACGTCAAAAATTCCTATAAAACACTCCTAAACTTTATGGAAAGCTTTGCTTATGGATTAAGAATGGCATGCCACTCAAGTTCATGTGTGTGTGTGAAGGCAGATGAGCTAATATCTTTTGGCAATATTCTGTAACATGTGTTTTGATAGAGCAGGTGTAATTACACAGAGGTAATTAGGGAAAGAATTTTGTTTATTTATTTAAAAAAAGAAAAGAAAAGCACAGGTCCACATGAAACCACTGTTGTTCCACAATTACAGATCAAACGTGTTGCTTAGTACAAGGGCATAACAACCCATCAAACAGACAGTGAGAAAAAAACACATCATACTTCTTGTGAAAGAGTTTGAACTAGACAACCTCTGATTTTAAAAACTGATGATGCAGGCTGCAAAACAAAACAGTTAAATTCAAATACATGTTCAAACAAACTGACTTTCAAGTGAATAAAAATAATGATAGCTTGTCCATTCCAGAAAAAATTAACCGGGATTTAAGAAAGCATCAAGATTTTAGCACATTTCATGCTTTTTCAATGAATGAGTCGATTCAGAGACAGAAAAAAAAAAAAAAAAAAAGCACAAACATCTGCATACAACACTGAATGATTAAAATGACCACCACAAATCATTAGAAAGCTGTCCATTGATAGTTTTCTACAACTATTGCCAGACAAATGTAATAATCTATAACTTTGGTTCAAAGTAACTTTGCACAAACCAATAAGTAAACTTAATATTGCAACAAAGTCAAATTACTCACTTAATAATTCAATAATCACCTAAACAGAACAAAATCTTTCCAAATTTCATACGAGTTTTGTTTTGCATCACATGCAAAAGAAACACAAACCTGTTTAAATGCAGCTCGCGAGTCTAAAAACGTACAAGTTTCCGAGAATCAGCTGATTAACATGCACACAAATAACAACCAAACATCCGTCAATTTCAAACAATTTTTAAATCACGTTAAGTAGAACACGTCCGCCAATTCAGAAAAACAAGTGCAAAAATATTTCCAATCTGTAATAACGTACATGCTTGACTATGAGTAATAACAAAAGTAACGTATAAATTAGTTCACAGCTGAGTTGGCAGGAAAACTTCCCTCTCTGCGGCTTGCTTGTGCAGACTGAGAGAGACAGCAAACACGATTTCTTCCATATACTGGAAATGTTTTATTTTTATTTTTAAACCACACTTGACCTTAGGAGCCGTCACACTTACAAACTTGCTTATGAATAGCTTTACAGTAAGAAAGAATCGAAACTGAATCGCTTTGGTGAGAACCCTTTGTGTAGTGAACTGCTGAGAAATGTTTATGAGATGGAAATGTTAGGAATTATTTTGACCCTAAATAGGCCAACAATAACAGAGCACCACTTTTTACTTTCCTCCGCTGACATGTAATGGCATCAGTACAAATGCCAATAAAACAAAAACTGTAAACCACAAGAAAACATGTCGCTTAACGTTTACCAGTTTCTGGCTGCTGTAGAGATCCAGCGATGTTCAGTTGAGGGAGGTAATGCACTCGGTCAGTGTAAGTAGGCAAGACGCGACTTTGTGCCCAAGCAGCGTCGACTGAACAGTACATGTTTATTGCACAATTCACAGCGCGGGTTTTAAAAAGCCATCAGTGCAATTTCATCTTTTTTTGTTTTTTCCCCCCTTCTTATCATTTGCACCTGTCTTTGTGTAAGAGGAGCAGTGATCAAAAGGCAAAAACAAAACCCATTTCACGTTTGAGCACTAATGACTCACAAATATACGATCTGATTTCACTGCACAGTTCTTCTGACATCTGCAATTTGCACCGGCAAACAGTAGGTAAAGCACCAGAGAGGTGATATTTTCTTGCACTGCTGTATGTCCTCTCGTTGCACAGGAACAACAGGTTAGTCAACGGGCCAGAGGCACACTTGCTTTGTACGGGGCACGAGAGAGAGCAGCAGCTCTGTCGACATTCATCTCCAGTTGTTGTACAAGTAGAGGCAGCCGAAGAACAGGTTGGCAGTCAGGCTTGCAAACAAAAGCCCCGGCCATATGAGACGCTTCGCAAAATCTAGAGAGAAAAGGCAAACGTGAGCCATGACCACTATCATCAAACATCCTCATCTGGTTTTACATTTTGTGTCTGCGTCACAAAAGACTCCCCCCCCCCCCCCCCCCCCCCTTTAAATCAGAACAAATAGAGAAGAAGTTACAGAAACTACAATCAAGTTCATTGAATTGATTTTAATGAAGGAAAGACCCCCAGGTAGCAGTGTGTTAGCAGTGTGTGTTAGCAGTGTTCTTAATATTCTGTCCCTCATATATGGAGTGCTGCATTAGTTCCCGTCACTTAAACTGAAATTGCTTTAAGAGGGAATCTGTTTGCAGTCACTGTAGATATCTACAGAGATCAAAAGCAGCTTCAAATGATACACGCAGACATTCTGATGTATCAGCCCAAGCAGACAGATCTTTTAAAACCCAGTTAGCCAGCAGGCATGATACAAATATTAAATTTTCTGACATAGATACATCCATCTCCCTGCAGGGTTTAAATCAAACTGCTTACCTTTTGGAGAACGTCTGCCCTCTGGACACTGAGTTGTAGTACCGACCAGGCAAGCAGATGATCCCGAGGAGCTGCTTCGCTTCTCTTCCTCTTCAATAACACTACCGTCTCTTAACAAGGAGCTCAAATCTGCAAGGCCAATCAGGTAAAATCATTAAACCACAGACCAAACCATCTAAACATGTTCACAAGTTGATTTGTTTCAATGTGTGGTGGTTTTGACCCCCCAAAAAGTTTATATTGCCACCTGGTGGTAGTTTCAGGAATAACAGACAAACAAAATAAATATTGCCACAAGTCTTCCTATAACAGTCAGCCTTATGTATACTTGCCGTTTTGACTTTGAAAGGGTGACACGTCGGGTGAAAAGCAGCCGCTGTAAACCGAAGGGGTCGGCTCAGACAGGAAATGTGATGGAGACGCAGGTGGGAACATGAGTGTGGGTTCTGGCTCTGCTGAGAAAAGCCGGAGTCTCTGGCCACCAATGTTGAGACGAGCGGGGCTGATGAGGGGACGCCGTTGTCTGGCAGAACCTGAACTGGATGTAACAGAACCAGCTACCGAAGGAGTTGGGGAGGGACCCGGGGATGATGGGCGGCTCCCAGACTTGAGCGAAAAGTAGTCTGTGCCAAAAAAGAGAGCGGTGAAAAATGTTTTCACTAAGCAACGTCTTAGTGAAAAAAGCACTGAGCTGTTGCTTACAATGAAAAACTGAACAGAGGTCACAGCATCGCCAGGACTTTCAATACCTGAAGATTGTGAATCTTTGTACTGTGAGGCTGGTCTGCTTCCACTGAACAGGTAACCAGAATCTGAAAATTAAAAAATAAATAAATAAAACCTGTAGAGTCACACTTTTCACCACAACCACAAACTGATGTTTTTACTTAAACCTGTATCAGCCATCAGCATTTCTCATAAACCTAAAACTACACAACTTCATGCTGAGGCTCAGGTTTTAGTTTATCACATTCAAAGAAAAATCAATAGTCTTCACACTAAAAATCCACAATACTAGTAAATAGTGACAAATCTGTCAGATTAAGCAGCTGCAAATGGGCCACCTACTGTAGGACCACGACTGCTCCTAAAAACATACGCTTTTCACTGCAAACACGCATTTTTTAATTTTTGGATTTGAAATAAAATAAAACAGTTGTGCCAGAGATTTCTGAAATATCCTGTTAGAAATTGTCTCCATTGCATAGTGTCTAAAAATAATGTATATTTATGCAAACACTTCAGCATAAACGACCTAAATGACCTCTTGGTAAGAAATGCAGATACTTTAGATACGTTTGTGTCTGTAAACAGAGGCAATATTTCAGGTGATATTCCATAAAAACGGAGCTACGTAATTCTAAACCTCATGAGCATGCCAAGTGCTACAGTGTAACTAACTGTACAAACAAATAATTCCAAATAGTAAACCCAACCTACACCTGAAGCTACTTGATTAATTTGCACAAATGTGTCGGTTCCCTTTGCTGAAATGTTCCTTTTTAGCCGTTAGACCACAGATAAACGTCAACAAGCCATTAGAAGGATTACACAGAAATATCTGTCAGCATGAGCACAAACTGAAAGGGAAAACATCCCGCGCTACCTGTCCTGGTGAGGGAGGGCATGGTGCCGAGGCACAGGGCTCTGTTGAGACGCCCGGGCAGAGAGGAGGGGGAAGCCTTGCGCTCGTGACGACCGTGGTGGCGGTTGATGAGCTGGGAGAGGTTAGGGGGTGGAGTGGGGATGAAAGTGTCCGCCACATCTGTGGAGCTCAAAGGAGGGACTGTGGAGCTTCCTGCAAGGTATCTGCAACACAAGAGCAACGGAATGGTCTACTACCTGAAATTAAAGTTGTAACACAGCAGCAAAAACATACAAATACTTAACATACAGAATGTCTAACATAATACTTCTCAGGAGGGGAAATTGGGTACTGATAGAGCAAATTGTGTAAACACAATAAAGAATTTTACCTGCTTACTACCAATTAAACATATGCTGATTTAAAGACCAAGTACGAGAAGAAAACAGGGGACAAACTTAGAAATGAGCTGCTCTGACAACCCCTTAATGTCAGCACTAATGGAGGCAGGCTACGACAAGGCTCTCGCTGAAACGCTGCAGCAGCTGTGTGACAGCACGCAGCAGCTGACACACACACTCATGGGTCCCACGCAGAGCAGCGACATAAAGCTTCTTTGTATAATCAGGTCACTTCTGATTATTTCCACTGCCTCCAAAGTTGAGTAACAAAGTTATTATTTTACAGACTGGAAAGAGACATTCAGAAGGAGACAGGATGCTGGTGGAAAAACAAACAGAAGACATTTCCTTTTATCAGTTGTTTATTATATTCCATGTACAGCAAGCATTACCACAAAGCCTCCTAAATGGAGCCCATCATTAAAAGCAAGATACCCAAATGAACCATTTAAGCACCCAAAACGCAAAGTGTTTCATCGAGCATGTTGCAGGAAACCTTTTAGCAGGGATGGAGCTCCTTTCTGAGGCTGTTACAGAATATATAAACACATCGTCGGTGATCAAACTGTGATAAACTGTAAAAAAAGTATCAAGCATTAGCATAACAATGGGTCCTTTTTTTTTTTTTTTTAAAGTATCAAGTGTTTCTCCAACAGACGCTACTAAAATATTTAGATAAACATACTTGGGATAAATAGTAACAGTAGTATAATAATGAAGTACAATAATTTGTCACATATAGTAGCTTAAACCTACAGCTAACAGTTTGAACATAGTGCTAGACACTTGGCACAAAGAAGTCTACAGTCATACAGCTCATCAGGGAGAAACAGGAGTTCTCCAAAAAAAATAAAAAAATAAAGTAGAAATACTCAAACCAGACATTATGCAAATATCATTTAAAAAACATGCAAACTGTGGCTTAAAAGCAAACAAACTTTTGGATAGAGTATGTAAAACTTTGGCAGAAACAACACATTTTAAAGCTGTACCTTACAAACCAAAAGGTAAAAATACAATTACTCAGATATCTTTTTCTCTTACCCTTAGTACACACGATGGGTCCAAATACAGGGTGTAGCAAGACGAATCATTCACTTTCAAAAGGATTTATTTATTTATTTGTTCATTGTTTTAAACATTGGACATAAAAGCTTGAAGTAAATTTTAAACTCCATGGCTGAATATAAAAGGTTTTACATACAATGTGTTCCTCAATGTGTCCCCCTCTGGACGCATTGCACATGTCCAAACGATAGTCAAACTTGTCCCATGTTTTTGTGAGCATGTCTGGGGCCACTGCAGCTACTGGTGCTACCAGCGACCGCATTAAAACCGACAACCCTCGTCTTTTTAACGGTATGCGTTTTGGCCGTTATCCGTGAACGGCTGCAGGATTAAAGCGCCTTTGAATTCGGAATGGTTCTTTTGATACACCCTGTATGTCACACAACTCTAACCAATACAGCTAGTTTTGTTCTGTGATGAACGTTACTTTTGAGTTTAAGATGCAGTTTGTCACATGCGGAAGTTTAAAAAAAGCCTTCAAGTCATTAGCAATTAATGTCACAGTATAAACAGCCAGTATGACTTTTTTTTTTAAAAACTGTGGCACTATACAGCATTGCGTTGTGCTTTTTTGATGTTTATCAGGTGTGAAAAGTCACACAGGTTCAAAACTTGATCAATCATCTACTATCTTAGACTCAAAGCATGTGAAGTCTACTACACCACAGGCGATGGTTTGAGAACAGAAATCTCTCGACAGAACAGCGCAACAGTTTAAACCCACAGTTACAACACTACAAAACGGAAAACAAAACTTTGTAACACCTTATCACACTAGAGTAAAATAAATACCCCCTACATCCAACACAATCCAACAAAAGTAAAACAAAACTATGAAACTCAAATAAACAAGTTAGATGAAATGTTAGCACGTGCACTTAATACGGTCATTAGTGTTTATCACATATCAACTTGTTAAAATACTGGCAAAGGTAGCATTAGTTATAATGGAAGCTAATACAGTTGTGAGTGCTATAAGGTCGTCATTTTAGCTGTAAATCGCCTCATTTGAAGTTTGCGCAGGACAATTTAGGATTAATCCTGAGAAAAAACTCCAAGATGTTGCTGAGTGGAGCGCTTAATGTTCTGAAAAAAAAGCACCAATTAAAAATGAAAAGAAAAAAAAAAGGCCACCAGGAACTGATGCTTACACAAGATACCTCGAATGCTGAAACAAGCCAAGTACCTGTCAGGTAGTCACCTACAGGCTATTTTGAACTTGAGTTTTGAGCCCAAAGCTAAAAGCATCAAAATATGACACAAAGAAGTACACATAAATACTCTCCAAAACCTTTGAACACTTTGCATGTGCAGATCTTTATCATGCTGCACCATCAGAGAGGCCACTGACGGGCTCTGATCATTCCTCAATGTCACAAAGAGCCCAAACATACAGCCGGATACACTTTGTTAGACACACCTGTTCAACGGTCTGGGTATTTCAGAAACTGCTAATATACTGGAATTTTCCGAAATGACCATCTCTAGGGTTTACAGAGAATGGTGTGAAAAGAGAAAATGCCCAGTGAGCGCCAGGTCTCTGGGTGAAAAAGCTTTGTTGGACTCCAGAAATCAGAGATGAACAACCATAATGCTTCAAGCTGATAGGAAGGCAGCAGTGACTAAAACAACAATTTGTTACAACCAAGGTATAAGAAGAGCATCTCTAAATGCAAAACCCATTGAACCTTGAAGCAGATGGGCTACAGCATCTCTGATCTCCGTCAGCTAAGAACCGTAAACTGAAGCTACGATTCACATGGGCTCACTTTTTTTAGTACCTACTTGACCAGTATTCCAAGCGACCAGGGTTCTGAGGCGATTTGAAAATGTGATGTCAACAGACTGCATACCATTGATTAGCTAGTCAGTGGTGTCACATGATGAGTCATGAGAGCATCTCCTTCACTAAATTCAAAACCGCCATTTTTGAAACCCAAAAACATGGGAAACAGCTGCAAAGAAACAACACCGTGGTCCCAGAGTCTGACGAAAAGCCACAGGCCAAGCAGGTATCACATTGCCTCGACGTCCACCTTTGTTATGTCGCATTTAAATGATGTCATGGGATGTTCCACCGCATTGCTATAACGACCTCACCCATATTAGCTGGTACTCTTTAGTAATGGAAAACAAGTCGTGCCGAGTTGAGGAGGAAGTAATGGAAAAAGGCCTAATACTAAATGTGTTTATGATCTGCATGTTTGATTTGGCCAAGATTTTATGCTGGATGTCAATCCCTTTATGACCACAGTGCCGCCATCTTAACGGACCATGTCACAAAGTTCAAATAACCTCAAACTTGTTTCTTGAACATGACGGCGAGTTCACTGCACTCAAATCACCTCTGCAGTCACCAGATCTCAATCCAGTAGAGCACCTTTGGGATGAGGTGAAACGGGAGATTGTGTGATGTTATCATATCACTATGGACCAAAATCTCTGAGGAAAGTTTCCAGCACCTCTTAAATCTGTTTTGAAGAATTAACATGGTTCTGAAGGCAAAAGGGGGTCCAACTGGTACTAGCAAGCTGTAAGTAATGAAGTGACCAGTAAGAGTAACTAAAACTCAAGACAATGCAAGGAGCCCTGCTGATGAACGAATAAGCACCGGAGAGCACTGATTTCAATACTGGACTCAGTGTTAAGTGAGACAAGTAACAAAGGGAATCTACAGAAGAACTGATACAAGTTCTCAAAGAAGCTTTAAAAAAAACAAACAACCTATCTGCCAAGTACACTGAAAAACTTCGTGCTACTGTCTCAAGGTGAACTAATGCCATTGCAAGGCCAAATATTGGCCAATTCTGCATGATACTGTTCAAAGAAAATGTGTATTTGCAAAGATTGCTTACAGTCAAGATCATGCAACTTTAGATGAATACTGAATGTTCTAAAAGTAAATCAAAAGGGTACAAGGTCACAACAATAATGGAGACAGGAGAAAAACTGCAGAATTTGGGAATAACAAACTCGGGCAGCTAAATACTTAAACCGGTCCATTGTAAAATAAATAAATAAATGAATAAATAAATAAACTACAATAGTAAATGTCGATTAAAATTTGCAGATTTTGCAGGCATGCAAATTTTCTGTCAGCTAACATCACTACACATCATGCTCCACGTCACCTCCTAGTGCTGTCAAAGACACGAGGTAAAGACACCGGAACAGGCTGCATTAGAAAATATCCAATGCCAATAAAATTTGTAGGTGATGCGAAGCGATAGAGAAAGAGTGTGATTACGCAAATACCACATCTTATGTGTGGTATAAAGTGTTTACACAAATTAGTATTTCATGCAGTGAGTTGTAGTTAGAAACCCCACAGCTTTAACAGTGTTAAACAAGTACATTCAAAACACCTTCAAACAGTCTAGTAAAGTGTAAAGTAGCTAAAACCTAAAATGTTAACAACCCAATATACTGGTTGCAAAAATGAGCTTATTTAAACATCATTTTGTTCACATATATGGTGCAGTAATAAAGATGCTAAATAACTAATCAGTCAATTGAATAGAGAACACTAATAGTTTGAAATGTCAGAAGGTCCTGTAAAGTTTACTTGTTAACCTTCTTAGGACTTTATAACTGATAATAATTAGAGTGAGCTTATAAATAATACCTTTATGACATTTATGATTACTGAAATGTTTCCTCATTGCTTCTCTCAGTGAATAGATAAAAAACAATGACAATAACAATTATTCAAAGCAGAAGAACAAAGCACTACCATGAGGTAACAATATTATCTGATGCAAAATTGTTTTAACTGCCAAAAATTGATGCATCAAGCACTTGCTCAGCACATGACTGTGTGGCTGAAGGTGGGGTTTGGTAAGGAGAAGGGACTAGCTTCAGGCTGTGTGCCATATCTGGAGATTATCATTCAGATGTCAAAACATCACAGTCATTCTCACACAGAGCTGGAAGATTGAAGGTTTAAAACGGACAGTGACAGAAAAGAAATGACAACATTAAAAATACACCAATAACACTTGTTAGATTGATGCTTTTTGATCCGATGCTTGTGAATGGAAAGCATTCATGGAAAGACATGTTTTTGTATAATCCACGGTTTCAAATACAATGTGAACATTACTGCTCAGGTTCTGACCTTCGGTATCTGGCTCTCCGTGCGCCCAGCGGTTTACGAGTTGCCACGGCAGCAGCAAAGCTGACGAGGCAACAGAGGGAGATGCCAACAAGCTTCGTCGTGTACATCCAGCTCAAGGCATCAGTCATGTAGCTCTCAGCCATGTAGAGGCACAGGATGAAGAACCACAGGACAGAGGCTACAGCATCAATTCTCCTCAACCTGAAATGCAGCAAGATTTGTTTTTTTGTTTTAATTAAACTGGGAACTACGAACACCCCACCCAAAGGGAAACAAAATGGTGGCTGCTTACCTTGCAGCTCCTGCTAAGAAGATACCAGTGAGACAAGTTAACAGGCCAACAGAGACTACAGCCAGCTGGTTGTCCTTCCCATGCTGCCACGCAAGCTCGGCATTTTCTATGGCCTTATCTGGGATCAGCTCCAGCAGACTCTGCCACACAGGCAACACTCTGCTGCTGTTATCAGTGGGGGCAGACTCATTGTGGACTTGAGGCTTTGGAGGAGCAACCCCACCACTTAATGTCTGCGAGCCATCAGGTGACGAAGGCTGGTCTGGCAATTCACAGAAAATTGTGGCAGCAAGGAAAGCACATATTAGGAAGGCAAGGGCCCGCAAGAGTACGACTCCCATGGGAGAGGACAGGGACTGGGCACTCTGCAGGAGGAAAAAACAAACAAACAAACAAACAAACAAACAAAACAGGCCCTTATTGTGACATTTTCACAGCATATTGAGATTAATAGCATACAATGTCAACATAGTGTTAATAAAGTCTACAACAGGGGTCTGAATGCCAATTAAACAAATTGAAAGCACTGTTAGCTATAGTTCAGTGTTTTACCAAGAAACGGGTAACAGGACTGCACCACATTAATGAATCACTAGTGTGAATAGGAAAGTCAAAGTTTTATCCGTTCCATTAAAGCCACAGCAGTGGTTAAATATCATTCACTCGTATCCTCACACAACCTGAAATCAGACATGACGTCTAACGTCACAGATCACACTGGCGCAGAAGCGGAAACAATTCATTAATCACTTTAAATGCTGAAAAGTAGGACTTGATTGTGTCAAAGCGCTAATCCTTATCAGCAGACCCATGAAAATAAGAAACCTGTGGATCGCTTCACTGTTTGAACACTTGACTATTTTGTTTGAGTAGGTCAAAGAGGATCCGAATGCACATTAAACAGCTACTGATAAGGCATTATGTCATTAGGTGTAACGACAAAAAGCAAAAGGCTGAAAGTTTCCCTCTTACATTTCAAGATTAACAAATTATGTTAAACATGAAAAAGCAACAAGATGGTATCACAGAAAAAAAGTTAAAATTAAGGCAGTTTCCTTCTTGTCTCAGCTAAAATGATCATGTTATTTGGTAACTGGCTAAAGGTCAAACACCCTGCATGCTACAGCATTTGGTGATTTGGTGTCTTTTATGTGTGATTTTTTTTATTAAATAATTCACAATATTTGCCTGACTGGGTGAGATCCGGGACTCTGGGTTGCACTGACCTTTACAAAGCCCATGTCTGACTCCCGGGTGCGCCGCAGCTGATTATTAAGAAGCACCGTACGAAGCTGGCGGTTCTGATATTTAATGTAGTACTCCACTGCTGTCTGACATGGCCTGCATAACTTATAAGTCTGCTCCAGGTGATGCTTGTAGGCTTCAATTTCCTCATCGTAGTTCTCCTACAGGAGAAAGAAAGAAACGGCATTTGGTGTTATTTTTCAGAACAGCATGTTGGGCAATATTATGTGACAGAAACAAAATACATACATCATCCCTCGGGATATACGAGGCTAACTGTTTGATCTTTGCAGACTGGTTGTTATTACACTTCCGACAAAGCAGCATCTGACAGTTGACCCACTGCAGAGTCTTAGGTGTCTCCGATGAAGGAAGGCTTCCAGATATGCCATGATTTAGATGCTCCATGTACTGAGCAGGAATGGGCTTGTTGTAGTCCCCATTCTAAAAACACAGACAGTTTAAAAAATGTATATGCGTTAGAGAAAAAGAATGACCACAGTTAACAAACAAGTTTTTAAAAAACTGTTACATAGTGTATAATACTTACCTCCTGGAAGCCATTGTACTGGTCGCAATTGGGGCAATCCCAGCAGTTCCTGTTCCCATAGGGCACAACTGTGTTCTGATTACAGAACCAGCAGTTAACACTTGCATGGGTGGGCTTCTTTCTGTAAACAACAAGCGACAAGGTAAATCCAGCGTGTTATTCATGGCAACCGCTGCTGTTCAGTTATGCAAAAATACTTAACCCAGCCTGAGACATCTGAATATGGCCACTGTACTGATGTCACGTGATATTATAAATACTAACTGTAAACATCAAACAGGGTTAGCTAAAGCTGGACTCACAAAACTGCAAAGCATCAAGTTAGTTAGCGGAACAGCTGCTCTTAAAGTGAGCGCCCGGGCTAGCGTAAATACACCAATCACTCCAGAGGAGCAATAGGAGCGGGACAGGAAGCACTATTTCTTTAATATCACAATTAAAAATCAACTGGTGTGCTTCTTTTATTCCACACACATTAACTTGTGCTAGCGTGAATGTAGCGTTAGCTACAAACACACCGCCGCGGTGCCAGAAGTCGGAGAAGTTACCTTGTGGCAATTTTATATATGAGCGCTCCGCCGGCGACAAACGCCGTAGCTCCGACTCCGCTGTACATCAATTCAGGGTATTCCAGCAAAAGCTTGCTAAGCGTCTCCATCTTTTTTCGCAAAAATATTAAACGTAGTGTTTTAAGATCGCAAAACACGGCGCGAGCGCGCACGCGGCAAACGATTCCTTTTGTTCACGCCCCTGTAACGGAAACGGAAAGTACGTAAACACCTGGACGCGTTCCAATAGGGTTCATTAAATCCTTGCTGTCCACTCTAACGCTTACGATGCTGCTTTTCATTTGTGCAAAATAACACATTTTGGTGGCGGTGTTTATTAAAGTAAACCAAATTAAACGTGAAAGAAACCAAGCATGTTTTTCCTCGACAGTAAGTAAAAAGCTGTGCAGAGGATAAATACTATGATAGTGTTGGAATGCAGGACAGGGTATTAACCCAGATTAAAAAGCCTCTTCGGGACATAAAACTTTATTAACTGTTATTATTATTGGAACAGGAACAGCTGTCGCACTTTAAAATTCCTTTAATGTTAAAGCATTAATCTGTCTTTCATTAGTGGTATAAAAAACCGCTTCCGAACTTGTCTTAGAAATATCAGGTTTTCCTATATTTCCTCAGTATCAAAGTACTTCTGCTTGTAAAAGTTTCAATCACTTTACACAAGTAAAAACCTTCAATACTTAGAAACAGTTTAAATAAAGCATACAGGTCTATTAAATATTACAGCTACTATCCATTTTAAAACCATTTTAAAAGCATTTTCAGGTAGCCTCGCTTAAAATGTATGAAGTGTTCTACAATAATAATAATACTATTCATCATCATCATCATCATCATCATTAATAAATGAAAAATAATGATAATAAACAGGAGAGGGTGAAGTTTCTGATGCAAAAATAACTTTATTTGAACAAACGTGATGTATTTTACATCAAACAAACATTCACAATCGAGTGAGAAAACGGGTCAGTGCTTCAATGTCATTCATCTTTTATAGCAGCTCACACATTTGGATAAATCCGGAGAAAACAAATAAATAACGTTACAGCAAACGTACAGGCCTATTCAAAATTATATACCAATATAAAAAAAGAGAAAAAAAGAACAAATGTTTGCTTATTTGTAAGCCTATAACCCGCAGTAAAAAAATTACAAAAATAAAAATGCAAACCTCAAACCTCAGACTTGAAGTAAAATGACATGGTATACGGTAGACCTGCCGACTGTAATTTTTACAAAAAAAAAAAAAAAAACTTTATAAAAACTGTACAAAATCTATACAAACAAAATCGTCAACAGCATTATTTAATAACAGTCATGTGAAACTACCAAACTAAACCCAGTACCTGACAAACCAGTGACAGCCGAACTGAAATGGTGAAAGAGGCGAACTCAGATGTGAACTTGCCATCAAAGCACAGAATAACTCAAAAGTCCTACTGGTCCATTAAATAAGCCAGGGCTGGGTCCGCTGGCCTGCCGTAGGAGGTGAACTGCTGGTAGCTGCAAGCCACGGAAACGGTGCCTCCATCCGGGCTCATCGGTTGGGTCACCCCGCCGTAAGGATACCCGTTGTGGGGGACCAGCACGGGCGGGTGGCGGTGGTAAGCTCCGTAGTGAGGATGGTGAAAGTGGGGAGGAGGGGTGCAGTAGGAGGTCATGGAGGTGCCCGGGACACGCTGCGGCTGTGTCCCGTGATGACCGGAGCTGACGGATAACCTGTAGGCTGGGTCGAGCCGGGCTGGCACACGCTCCAGGAGCTGCTCACGTAAGGCTGCAGGTAGAGCGACTCAGAGTACTCCACGGGATTCCCGCCCAGGTAAGGCACACTCGGGGGTCTGTAGGGTCTCCGCACCCTCCTCCGCCGTCGGTAGTTTCCCTTCTCAAACATGTCCTTAAATGCGGGGTCCAGCATCCAGTAGTTGCCCTTTCTGTCCCCTCCGCTGTCCCTGGGCACCTTGACGAAGCACTCGTTGAGAGACAAATTGTGCCTTATGCTGTTTTGCCAGCCTTTCTTGTTCCTCTCGTAGTAGGGGAACTTGGACACTATATACTGATAGATCCCGCTCAGAGTCTGTCTCTTGTTCTCGCTGTCCTTGATGGCCATGGCGATGAGAGCCACGTATGAATACGGCGGTTTCTCTAGCTCCTGCGCACCTTTAGGCTCACAAGGGGGCGAGTTTGAGCCGATGTCCAGAATCTGCGCACCTTGGCCGCCGGGGGACTTCTCCTCTGCATCCATGACTCAGGTAAGCTGTCGGTTTGTTTGTGGGTCCGGCTGGGACTGCTATCTGCCCGGTAAGCAAGGCAGCTCTATGATTGTGTCTGCAGGTGCACACGGATACATACACACACTCCTCCCACAGGTACCGCGCAGCTGTTGTTGCCAGCTTTGATCTCACCGGGTTTCTCACACTGTTTATGCCATTGTGTGTGAAACCGTGGAGGTTGTTTAGGTTGAAGCAGGGGTCAAGAGACTGTGTGTTAACTGCAGTCAAAAATATTCCCCCCCTTTGAAGCAGGGCGATCAAAGACTTATTTAGGAGTACTGAGTTTATGTGAGTGACAAGTAATGTTCTAACACACAGCAATCCTAAAATCTTATCTACATCTGATCTCCACGACCTTAGGAAAGGCAACAGGTGGGAAAAACATATGTAATATTAAACTGCAGATTTGATCTTCCCTAAACTAACAACCCAAGAAAGCTGTTTATATATGACAATTTGCTAAAAGCAATGCTCTTCATATAGTTTTAACATTTTATTTTAAGGTGTGGAAGACGTCAAAGCATGCTGTGAAATATCACACATGTGCACCCACATTTATGCCAAAATGTACCAATAAAATAAGTCTTAGCAGCAGCACAAACGTGCACACATTTGCATTGATCTATAATCTGTTACAGGCAGCTGCCTTTTTACAGTTTTACACATTGTTTCAGCTCTGAGACACGTGGTGGTTGGGGTTTTCCAGCTCCTAATGTTGCTACAGGCACAGAGGTACTAGCAGCACAGGTATCAGAGCTCAGCATACCACCCACATACAGTGAGGCATGAACAGCAGGCCTGTCTGTCCGCTGAGGACAGTAGATAATGATCACCTGCTCTCACCAGACAGTCTGTCTCCCCTGAACTGATAGGGAAACACTGATCTCAATAGGAGAGCAACCAGTGGAAAGAAAACTAGTATGTGTTTGCAGAGGATTTGAGGGTATTTGAGTTGGCTTCTGTTGTTACTGTAAATCTATTAATATTTAATGAATGGTGCTTTCACCATTATATTTGTTTAATAAAGTTAAGTACACTCCTCATATGATATTTTGATTATTTATACTGTCTAAAATGTGCTTTTAACTCTCATAGTGCATATAAACACGACACATCTGAAGTTTTCTATTAAAAGTTATGAAAATATGTGTTACACTGAGCGACACTGAACGACATTTTGCACCACTAGATAGTTTGCCTGTATGTGATCGAATATGAGTGCAATCGATTATTAGTCAGTTAATCAATTAATACTTTACTTGGAAAATGTTAAATAGGTGCAGTGGTTTGTGCCTTTACTGCAGTGGCAGTGACTTTGGGATAATTTCCGGGCTGAAATATGAGGTCGATGTCGATCAGAGGCTTTCCAGATAGTACTGCACGGTGCATCAAAATCTGACTTTTCTTCATTTATATTTTCATCAGTTTTGACATGACCCCCAAAACCACTGACAGAGCCTCCACCCTGTTTTAAAGATGCCTTTAGACACTTGCTGTTGTACCTCTCTCCTGACCTCCAGGTGTTTGCTAGGCCTTTTTTTTAAGCTGTTAAGGACATGACTTTCAGATACTGTTAATCTGCTGTAGATAGTTTTTTTTTTAGGCCTGCCACTGGAGAACTATTGCTTAAAAAATTACAACAGTCTGGATCCCCAGAAGCAAAATATAAAAAAATGATGGGTAGTTCAAGTCCTTCATACTGTACATCAAACTTTACAGAAATAATTCTGTCAAATCTATGTACAAAATATTTGCCAAATAAATTGCAAGTGTTGATTGTTTACCTAATAACATACCCAAAAACTTTTACATGTTTAAAGATGTAAAATATGGTCAAAATCTTCCCCACTGTTTCCGTATTCACATAAATAATGCCTAGAAATAGTTTTTGGAGGTAAAAAAAAAAAAAAAAGGTAATACAATTACAATTAGCACTACTACTACCACTTCCATTAATAATAATAATAATAATAATAATTATAATAATAATATGTGTGAGTTCTTGAGTTATGATCATGTGTTTTGTGTGGTCATAATGAATTTGATGTTTAACCACTAATTTCTAACTCACCAGCCAAACACATGAACTTCTTGCAATTCAGGAAAAATCAGCTTGGAATATTCTACACCGTTATCAGTTTTTCTCCATTTTTCCCACACCTGGAAGTAATGTTTTTCAGATGCATTCTCAGTGTTGGAAATACTCCTTGTGTTTTAGGCAAGGTAGCTGGATGGATATATTGCGGAGGAGATAGCAGGCATGACTCACAAGGAGTGAATAAACCAGAATGTTAGCTGCTTGCTGCTCAGTTTGAACGTAGATTTAATCTGACATCACACAGACTTTCATTATTGCATACGCCGTCTTCAGAGACGTGTAGAAAAATTTAGGGCTGTGTGAAAATAGTTCAATCATATATTTTTTGACAAAATTAAAGAAATCCCCCAAAGGCAATTCTGAGGTGTTGACAGAATGGAGTTATGGAAAACATAATTATTGTGCCCAGGGCAGAGATGTAAAAACGACAAAGGGAAATTAGATTGCCTACTGTGCATTTTCTTAGAGAAAAAGATAGATTTACTTCCCGATGTTACATGAGCGAAGACAGGCGCCAGGCTAAACACAATCTGTGTACCTGAAACTATCTGAGACTAAAGAAGAATGCAAGAAAACTGCCAAAAACAAAGATCATGAACACTACTCTCAGTTCTGACCCAGAACAATAACAAAGGCAAAAATGGTTTAAGCCTGCACCAGAGAACTGCAACCATGTTTGCAAGTGTTAAACAGCCTTCAGATATAAAGTAGTATGCTTAAGTTGACTTTAAAATGAGATTGTTGCAGTCCGTTCCAACCGTAATTCTTCATTTAAAGCAACAAGTGTTGGTGTTTCACAATAGTTTATGATCCCTGTGCAGAGTACTTTCACTTTTTCACAATTCAGCTCTCTGAAAGATACAAATAGATATTAAGAGTTTGTTGGGGTATTAGATAACGTCTTGCTGTAAGCCAATTCAGCAACTTTTAATATGATGACTTTCTAATAAACAATAAATACATACATCAGTCAACAAAGTAGTAACAGCTATAAAAACATACACATGTAATAAATAATACTATCATTAATGTACCATTCACGTACGGGTGCGGAAGCATTACTTTAGGATGGAAAGCAACTAAGCAGATTTAATGAAGTGCAAAAGAAATTTTTTAAATTTTTTTATTATTATGTTTTCCTACGGTCTATTTATTTCATCTAACCCACGACAGAATTTCTTTAAATATGTGAGAAATGAAATCGAGGATGAACTGGTTTGAATTTAGTGGTAATAGATGAAGGTCACTGTGACCACCATGAAACACATTTCCGTTCTACGTGCAGCATGGTGGTGTAGTAGTTAGCACTGTTGCCTGAACGCAAGAAGGTCCTGGGTTCAAATCTACTAACTGTCTGGGGTTTTTCTGTGGGGAGTTTCCATGTTCTCTCCAGGAACTCCAGCTTTTTCCCACAGTTAGCGTGAGTTAAACTCTAAATTGACTCCAGATATGAACGTGTGCAATGGTGGCACTTAGTACTCTTGCCCTGTGGGATTGGTTCAAGCTATGTGCTGCTAATTATGTCCAAATTCCACACGAATGTCTAATAGGATAAAGTGACTAGCTATATTCCAAAGGCAAATTTAATTGTGACATAATAATTTTAGGAACAGAAGGACAGACGGATTATATTTCACATTTGGCTGGATGTATGGCCCTTCCCAAAGCCTCAGCGTCACTTCTGTTTAAAATTTGCCTAAAAGCAGAGTCCGTGCCAACAAACCAACTAATTTAAATCAACTCTACCAATTATTTCAAGAAGAATAGTCAAACATCAAGCGAGCATTATACGAGAAGCTTGTTGATGGGTGCCAAAAGTTTCATAGTCAATGTGTAATTTACTAAGGAACATTTAACCCAGTATTAGTATACTTTTGATCCTGTGTGGATTAGAGAAAATCCAAAATAAATTCAAAACCTTTTCACCCAGTTCTTGTGTTCTAAAGTCACTAAAGTTGTATTATGTACAATCTTTCCACTCTCATAAAAGAAGCGTTCAATTAAATTATTAAAACCTACAAATCACTATAAAATTCATGCCCATGATGACTGTCTGAAAACTTCTGACCTGTAACTGTATATGAGTCCAGACCAATATGGATGTAAACTGTAATTTGATTGATTAGTCTGTAAGCTTACTGAGAGGAGTTAAAGTTTTGTAATATAAAAAAGATGCATATTTTAACAATCTGAGAAAAGCTGGTCTTTCTCATTTGTGCTTGAAATTTCTTTCCTGGAGATCAGCAATGCAACAATAAAGAAAAGCCAAAGTCAAAGCAGTAAAGTGGTCGGAGCACTTTTGCATCGAAGCATTGCTCTGTAGAATGCTTCTGCCTGCACCGGTTTTTGGCAAGCTACTGTACCAGCAGCCAGGACAAGCACTTGAAAGAAAAACAGAGACTTTTCACCTTGCTACAATCAGGAACTCCCCTGCAGTCATACCATGAATACCTTTTATGCATAGACAGTGGCTACAGAGCTGCACTAGTCCAGAAAACCAAACTCTCATAACAGATCAGGTGGCTCAACACCTTTCCTCCTGTTCTTCCTGCATGCTGACATGGGTATAAAGATTGATTGACACATGGTACAACGCTGTACGTGCTAAGAGGCTAAAAAAGGTCTGAACCTGCTCAGGTTTGTGAAACACGATACTCTGAAGTTTATAAGTGAGATGAGTGATGTTCAGTTACCCACGTTTTCCCACCACTACACTTCTCATGCTGCCATCACTATTCATTCATTTTTACATACTTTAACCATCAATGCACGAGAATTGCTTTGGGCTATGGACTGTCTAGATAACCCTGCACAGCAGACCCCTTTTTCACACCTGATATTTTTGGTTTGCAGGAAAAACACAGACTCGCATTAGCGATCGCTCTGGGTGTCAGTACTGACAGAGTGACAGTGAGCCCTGAAACTAATTCATTAATTCACACTTGTGCTTTTTCTTTTCTAATTATTACCTGTCACCCTGAGAAAAGACAAAATTTTAAATGTGTAAACTGATGCTCTTCAGATTTGACAGGCTGTATATGATTTCATTACAAAAATGAGAATAGCTTTAGTTTCCATTAATAACTGACTTGTGACTAATTCATAACCATAAGACGGCACAAGGGGCTGACCACTAAACTGTGTGGAGAAAATAATGAGTGTTACGCGTGTCTATATTTGAGTACAGTGGGAAGAGCAGTTTGGAAGTGACTTGTCATTGGGGCACCTGCAAAGGTGCACCAGTGATGAAAGGAAATAACTGCATGTGTTGAGGCTTCTGTCTGAACACAAGCACATATGGTAGACCACAGCCTGCTCATTTACCTACAGTAGTCATTTCAGGCACCACTCCCAGACCTTCCTAATCCGCGGATTACAAGATGCCTGACTTTGCTCTGGTAGTGACAGACCAGACAATGTTGGCTCTCAAACGGACCAAAAAGTCAACATTTTTTTCAAAACTAATCAGATTCAGCAGTGCTAAATCAAATGCTAAATCACAAATGTAATACCACGTGAAACACTGATAATCCTCTGTGTTTAGAAAATGACTGTATGTGTCGTATGACAAGTGATAATTACCATCATGTCTTTCGCTCGTCTGCCATTGCTTTTTGGCTACATTCTCACACTAGGAGTGGCGTGCACTCAGACGGGTTACACCACTTCCCCGTTCAGTTCACACTACCACTGACCTGTACCACCTCCCAGAGTACATTGCTCTGCGGGGTTCTACATGACTGCCCGACAGCCAGCCCTGTGCCAGTCTGGTCCTGCAGCCCACATCTCCAGCAAACCACTCCCAACTCCAACCAACACTACTGAGTTATAAGTGAATGCCAGTGTTCTTGGTTGGTAAACACATACATATAGTTAAATCCATGATTTACTCTGGCAAGTATACTGGCAAATTTCTTTTACATTTTCTTTGTATCCCTTGGCTTCAGGTCTACAGCTAAATTAACCCCATTGAACCCTCCTGTCAGATATTACAATAAGAACTCTGCCAAGACAAAGTCAACATGAATACCTCAATGACAGATTGAAAGTAGAAACTCCTTTGTCACTGGGATGAGGCTAAAAGCCTCAGTGTAGCATTAAATAGTCTTACAGTCATATAGTTAGTGTTCAGCTTGCACTTGACTTTTCAAACCACTGAATTTCAAACTGAGATCGCATCAGCCATCTACAGGAACTTGTTAGTATCGGACCTAAAAAGTACTGGACTAAATCAAACTGACAACTGTCCTGTTTGACTTGTTTTCTTTCTTCTTTTCCAGATTAGCCTGCTGCCACATGTGCACTCTTGGTTTGAAGCTGTTTTTGCTATAGTACACTCACCTTTATTTTCCTTTTTTTTTTTTTACTTTCCACAGAAGAGCTACGACTACATAAGGCTACAAAATAAAAGCGAAGATTATGACATCTCACTGACAAATGATTTCTGCCTAACTCGGAGCCCTTCTTCGTTGGCATGAGATGAGTGATTGAAGTAAGATCTCACTTATGTGATAAGGACACTGCCAAATTCTAGCCATGGTTGAATGAACACTAAGCATGTTCCCACATGAAAATACTTTGTCATTTTTCCCTGTGCTTCAGTCCTCTTAGTGCTCTTGTGCATTACCTTAGTTGTCCTTTTTTGCAATTAAAATTTGTTCTCTTCTTCTTCTTCTTCCTTATTTTTGCTCAATTTCACTGCAAAAATAATTTGAGTATATGAAGAAAAATGAAAATGCTCTGAAATGTTAGTTATAAACATGCAATATGCTACCGTAAGTCTCCCAAGATGCAAACATCCACGAAAAAAAAGCAGCATATGTATACACAGTCAACAATAACAAAAAATGTATATCTCTACCTGCTGTACAAACAGGAGATCAACTTAAGATAGTACATTCCTCAACAATTAACACACATTCCTAAAGACAGGACTGCAGCACGTACAGGTAATGTAATACAAATGACCATTCAGCTTTTTTTTTTTTTTTTTACATAAATTTTAAACACATATTTGAAAAAGAAAGAAGAGTAAATCTCCATGCCTCAGTTCGGTTGGATGTGCACATGATCCACGTTTTCTGCTTTAAAAACCTTTAAAAAGCTTTAAAAACCTGGTCCTGGCACACACCAACAGGCATTCATTATCCTTTTTTTACTCTCCTTCGCCATCGTGTGGACAGATTACTGTAAGCAAGCTGAGGCAGATTTTTTTCACATTTTGGGTTATTTTGCTTTTTGCCTTTTTGCTTTGATTGCTTGTTCGGTATAAAAGAGAACTAAAAACAAGGGAGTAAACTATTATTGAAGTGTCAGGCAAGACTTAACTCATGAAGGATGCATTTACGTGGCATACCATGTAACCAGTTGACTACCAAACAGCTGACTTCTCATTTGTCTTTAAAATTGCAGAATGGAAATGTAAGGTCTGCTTAAACCCGCATTTAAGTTGGGTGAACTAAAGAGGAAACAACATGATCAAAATAATATGTAAAATTACTTACCCCAGAACCTACCTTTCCTTCTGAAAAAAAGCTTTTAATTTATTTTAAAATCTTTTAGCATTATCTATTGAATTTCAATTAAGACAAAGAAAGAAAAAGGTGGACATTTGTTCCAGTTTGGCCTTATATGTTAAACTGGTTTCAGTTAAACGTAAAGTAAAATGTCACACACTCTCTTTTATGCGTATTGGCTGTGAATACAGATATATATAACAAACACCAGACTGCACGTAAGCCTGTACTCATACCTCATCCAGGACAGTTTGGTATCATCCCTTCCACACTGTCCTTCAGTGGAAAGTGGAAAGTGAGACTGATACCTCTGTTTCAAGTGAGCTGGATCTTTTTAAGGTCTTTTTGAAGCACTAAACTTAATCAAGAATTGACTGTTTAATTGTACTCTCTGTTTATAAAAATAAGCACACATTGTAGTGTAAAAGCCTCAACTTATAATATCTAGATCAAACTCTTGGTTTGTGCAGAAACACAGTCAATCACAAAAATGTTCATTGACTAGCTGAATTTTGGGACACAGATATGTGCTAACCCTATCCCTCTGAGGGTTAGCACATGAGCAGATAGCTTCGAAAGTTCAGAGTTGTACCTTGTAGCTAAAATACAAATGTAGTCCCTGTCTGGATTACGTACGTACAGTGCACACATGACACCTAAAAAGATACGGACTCTAAAAATCCTTGTCTTATCCATAACCATTACAGCTACTTTCACTGATAAGTGCAGCTTTTTCACTGAACGGCTGAAAAGGAGAAGACAAATTATACCAAATTACAGCAGAGGTGGGATAAACGTGCTTGCCCTAACATAAATGAGTGGGACAATTTTCTATCGCCATCACCCAAAAGTCACCATACTCAGAGTTTGGGTCACTTTACAGAAGAGTACTATCATGCCTCCTTGGAACATGTTATAATAATAACCATGATATAATAAATAATAAAGTTTACGCAAAAAAAAAAATGTATTTCCATCTTTAGAAAGTGTTTACTGATCCACAGGATGGAAATTATAAAAATAGAACAGTATTAAATTAAAACCCCAATTCCAAGAAAGTCGGGACTGTGGAAAAGTAAGTTGTTTTAAAAAAGAAATAACTGGGGGAAAAATTTGCAAATAATTAGGTTAACTGGCAACAGGTCAGTAACATGACTGGATATAAAAAGACCTTCTGAGTTTCCCAGAAGTAAAGATGGGCAGAGCATCATTTTGCAAAAAGCTGTCTCTACAAATAGTGAAACAATTTCAGAATAATGTTCAAATAATGGAAAATTATTAAGACCTTGAATATGTCAATATCTGCTGTGCATAGTGTCATCAAAAGATTCAGAAAATCTGGAGAAATTTCTGTGTGCAAAGGGTTACGTCCAGAAATCAATATTGTATGCCTGTGATCTTCAGGCCTGCAGGCAACTCTGTATTATAAACAGTCATGATTCTGTCATAGAAATCACTGCACAGGCTCAGGAAGACTTCCAGAAATAATTCTGTGAACACAGTTCACTGTGACATCCACAAATGCAGACCAAGCTGTGTTCAAAGAATAAGCCGTATGTGGACATGATCAAGAAATGCAGCTTCTGGGCCACCAGCCTGAATGATTACCGCCCTGTGGCCCTCATGCCGGTAATCATGAAATGCTTTGAGAAACTAGTCCATCAGCACATCAAGGATTACCTCCCCCCAGAATTCGACCCCTACCAGTTTGCATACCGCGCAAACAGATCCACAGAAGACGCCATTGCCACAGCCCTCCACGCTGTGCTGAGTCACCTAGAGCAGCGGCAGAGCTACGTCTGAATGCTCTTCGTGGACTACAGCTCAGCCTTTAATACAATCATCCCGGACATCCTCATCACCAAACTGGTAACTCTTGGCCTCCCTCCTCTCACGTGTGCCTCGATAAAGGACTTTCTCACAAACCAGCCCCAGACTGTAAGACTCGGCCCTCATCTCTCCTCCACTCACACACTAAGCACCGGCTCCCCACAGGGCTGTGTGCTGAGCCCCCTCCTGTATTCTCTCTATACCCACGACTGCAGTTCAACCCACAACAACACTCTCATCATCAAGTTTGCTGATGACACCACGGTAGTCGGACTCATCTCAAAGGGAGACAAGGCAGCCGACAGAGAGGAAGTCCTGAAGCTGGCAGCATGGTGTTCAGAAAACAACCTGGCACTGAACACTAAGAAAACCAAAGAGCTCATTGTCGACTTCAGGAGACACAGCACTTACTTAGCCCCCCTTTACATCAACGGGGAGCGTGTGGAGAGGGTCCACACCTTCCGGTTCCTTGGTGTCCTCATCTCTGCTGACATCTCCTGGACAGACAACATCTCAGCGGTCGTCAAGAAGGCCCAACAGCGGCTGCACTTCCTGAGAGTCCTCAGGAAGTACAAGCTGAACTCCAACCTGCTGCTGACCTTCTACCGCTCGTCCATTGAGAGCCTGCTAACCTACTGCATCACGGTATGGTATGGCAGCTGCATATGTCAGACTAATGTGGGGAGGAACATCCAGATGTTTATTTTGGACGGTGTCTTGCTTATTTCAGCAAGATAATGTTAAAACACATACTGCTTCTATCACAACAACATGGCTTCATGGAAGAGTCCAGGTGCTGAACTGACCTGCTTGCATTCATGAGAATCAAATTATAAATCATGAAACAAAAGATGCAAAAAAGAAAACCCAGGACTGTTGAACAGCTAGGATTCTATATGAGACAAAACTGGGACAACATTCCTCTCCCAGAAGTCCAGCAGCTGGTCCACAGTTCCCAGATGTTTATGGGCTGTTGTTAAAAGAAAAGAGGATGTTACATAGTGGTAAACATGGCACTGCCCCAGCAGTCTTCTAAAAATGTTACATTTTCTCACTTTAAACACTTAATACGCTTTTTATGTACTTTCTGAAGAAAAGATGGGTTTATGAGATATGGAAATAATTGCATTCTGGTTTTTTTTTTTATATTTTAGCTAAAATCACAGCATTTTTGGAGTTATGGTTGTAAATAACCAAATAAATAAGTTGCAAAGAAAAAAAAATGCAAATCCTAACAATAAATAGGTAAACGTGCCATTAATCCAGAAGATTGTAGATGTACACCTGTATATAAGTTACGGCAAAGCCTGTAATGTAGATACTGATACATGACATAAAAAAATATCCGCCTCCACTGTTCTTCTAAACTCTGACAGCAGGGGGCAGCAGAGTGACGCTTTCAAGCCTGCAACGTGAAACTGGAACGTGACACCTCCCAGTACTTAAGGATAATGAATGTGCGGATGCTTTTACACTGTGAACTGGTTTATATATGTTAAACTGAGCCAAAAACTACTAATGCCATATAATATCTTATGCTTACCTACACAGCCTCTTAAAATAAAATCACAAAATATTACATTAAACAGCAGACTAAGATAAACAGAGAAATAATGCTGGAATATATCTTCACAGGCTTCAAACAAGTGACTGCAGCATAAGCTGATGCATTTTCAGGTTTATGAAAATACTAACTTCAGTCATCAAAAATAAAGATGTAGACGGGATGGAGCTTTATGCATGGATTGACTGTAGGTATAACTCTTCAGAAAGTTCATTAAAACAAAATGTCAAAGTCTGATTGCTTGAAATTTGTTTAGTTTAGTTTGCAGTCAGTTTAAATGCTCTTTGACACGGTAAGAAGTTTGGTAAGCAGCATCGAGCATTTGGACCTGTTGACCTCTCAGTTTCTTCATTCCAACACGTCCCGTTCCAAATAACTTTGAAGGCAAAGACAAAAAGAGGAAAATGTATCCCTGGGGTTTTTGGAATTCATGTGAGGAACCACAAAAACAACACTTCATCAGGGGCACCATTCAGACTGGTGATCAGCAATATATGGGGAAATTCAAATGAGAACCATTGTGTGGAGGGAAAGCCAAAGAGATTTGTCTCGTCCCTGGCCCCCTACTCCTTTTCTTTCTTTTATTTTTTTAACCATCTTCTCACGACTGACTTTGATGTAGATGTAGACAAGATGACTGAGAAACAAAGCAGCTCAATTCCACTGCGAGAATCGGTTAGTCAGATGAGTGGGTGGGAAGGCGAAGCAAACAGAGGAATGCAGTTTCATATGAGACACACAAGAAAATTACATTTCAGCCAGTGTATCAATCTGCTGAGGAGCGGGAGGGAGGAGACACGGAGCAGGGCAAAGTGAGCTGGGTGTGAGAAAAGGAGCTCCAGTTGATCTCTCTTTAGAAACCCCCCCAACTCTCCTGCTGGGTAGTGCTCAGCTCTTGTCCTCATGGTACAATGCTGGTGGAACGGCAGCCCCCCCAACCACCACACACACAACCTCACAACACCCCCAACAGCCCTCCATGTGCTGGAGCTACGCTGACAGCCTGGACCCCAGACCCTAGCATATGGAGGCCAGACCAAGCGGCCTGCTCTCCAATGCGCTCCACAGCTGGGTCTCTGCTGGAGTGGGCAGCAGTCTAATGCGACTACACGCTCTATAGTGAAGTTTAACCTGCAGAGTTAAACTTTTTGATGAACACAGACAAGTTGCTAACTGGCAGACTCATAAGGTCAGCTCATCCAGATTATTCCAAAACAAAAACAAACAATCAAAAAAGAAAACTTATTGTTTTATTTAAGATAAAATAAGATAACTTACTTACTTTTAGTGATATCAGGCCATGCTTTTGCTTAAACCGATTTTGAATCTGTCAGATTTCTGTCACATCTCCAATACAGAAGGTCTTTCTTAGAGCTCTTACTTTAGGATAAAGCACAGAAGGGAGACCACAGGGTGTACTTATAATAATAACGGCTGCGCTGTTGTATTCACGTGTATGCACAAAAATCTGAAAATAAGTAGGATAAATTCATAACCTGTTTGATTTACATCTGTTCTTCTATTCTATGACATATCAAATGTGGAAATGCCCATCAGAGGGAAGAGTTATTTAAAACAACACCAAGATCATTTGGACCCAAAGAGCTACAAGAAATGGTCAAGAAGTTCTAAATGTTTCTAGAGCCACCGATTTGTGTGCTATCGAGGGCAACGTTTGAAATCCGAACTTCATCCATTCATTTTCTTTGGCTCGTCCAGTTCGGGGCTGCATGGAGCTGAAGCCCATCCCAGCTGTCATAGAGTGAGAGGCAGGATACACCCAGCATAGAAAAAGCCAGGCAACCCTTCACATTCATACCTATGGCAGATTTAGCATTGCCAATTAGTCTAACATGTCTTTTGATTATGGTTGGGCAGCCGGAGTACCCAGAGTGTGCGGGGTAGGGGGCCAGCTGGTGGACTCAAACCCAGGACTATTCACCACACCATCGTGCTGTCCTTTTTTAAAGCCTTTTGGGGCAATTCTTTGTAAGCAAAATTAAAGACAAAACTATTTCATCCAAAAAGAGCTGGTATGTGGTATGCGTATTGGATGGCGGTGCAGTCTATTCTAGATCTTTCCCCCATAAAGACAACATTTGACGACCTCCCCTGTACCCTTAAGGACAGGTTTTGACAGTATGTAGCAATAAAGACTTGGTTTGATGACCATTAGAATAGTTTCCGGATTCTTCCAAGAGTAAAGCGCACTCAGTCATTTTGTTCTCTAAGCAGGCCTGAGATATTACAGAAATCACTCAGTCCAGAAAAGGATTTCGAGGGTTGCTCCTGGTCGGCTTTCAAGCAGTAAAGAGCTGGAGAAGCATGGATGCCTTGCTTGCCTTTAGCATTTTCCAGTAGAGTGTGTTTTACTTGGCTGAAGCTACTCAACAGGCCTTCATGTTGAATGCTTAACCTGTAAAATGTTTAGAAAATTAAAAGTGTGTTCAAGAGGTCAGATATGAACAAATATTATCAGGACATAATCGCCTGAAGTGGAAATTGGCTTTCATGTCCCCGTCACTAATATACCCCACCCCCCACAACCAACCCAAAAACCTGAGCAACAGTCATTTACACTTTCACACATTTACAAATCATCTAAGCCCCATGAATCAAACTATGAACAAAGTACACTTGTCAGTGAGAGTCGCTGGCCTGTCCTCAACCCCTCAATTCTGACACGAACTAATGTTGACTCATGGCAGAATATGTGGTCATTCTGATGCTAATGGCAGCTTTAACCACCTACTTAACCACATAGCCCTCACTCTCTATACAGCTCCACTCAACCTGATCCCTGTGTGTGTGTGTGTGTGTGTGTGTGTGTGTGTGTGTGAGAGAGAGAGAGAAAGAGTGTGTGTGCAGGAGAGGGAGAGCGAGAAAGGAAAAGAGCTTAGATGAGTATTCAGGAGAATCTAACTTTTGCTTGGTTGCACTGCAATAAGTTGGTGTCTCGTACAGTGATGACTGATTAAGGCCAGCTAAAGACACCTTATTTGATATTTTGCACCTTTGAGTTTTGCGTTTCCTGCACACTTGTTTGAGGTATTTTTGAGATAAGAAATGCTGAGAGTTGTTAGCCGTCTGCTTGGCTTTCACTGTCAGGCTTGTGTTAGTGGAGACAGAGGTCACCAGTTAGCACCATGACCCTGAGGGAGGCTTGCTGCTTGGCCTGGCATGCCACAACACAGTGCTGGAGCGAGAACAGGTGGTCATTATAACTGCTGTAATCCTCTCCATGAATATCTCATGGGCAAGGCGATGGAGGAAAGGAAGCAAAAGCTAGAGATGGGGAAAGAAAGACAAAAGGAAAGAGACAGATGTGGTAACGGGGACAGGGAGAAAGAGTTAAAGGTGGGGAGCGTTTGATGCTTGGACCGTGGGGCTCTTCAGCACAGTCTGCGGGCAGTGCTTCAGAGCGGATGTGTTAACAGTTTCAGGCTCAATGGAGGGAGAAATCCCCACAAAGGGAGGTGTACAAATATTGTGGGAAATCCGTCCGCTCTTTAATATTTCATGAAGGCCCACAATCTATTCATGGGACTCCATTCCTTTGGAGGGGCCCGCATTCAGGCTCACTCCGCAGTCTCAATGGGCAGCCCTTAATTGAGTGCCCGCTCATTCTTCGTCTCCCTGGCAGATTGTTCCCCATGAAAGCCCCTGCCTCTTCATCCTCCTCTTCTTCTCCCTAAGAGTGGCCAAAGAAAAGGGGGCATGCCTTGCTGGTGGTGTATATTGGAGGGTGAAATAAGTAAAGCGGGGTGAGTGTGGATCAAATATGATAATAGGGCAAGTGGGGATGGTAGTGCACAGGGAAGTGGGGGCAGGGGGCTAATCCTCATGGTGGGTGACAGAGGGGAGGGGGTTGCATTCCCCTAGGTGGCAGGAGAGTGTATCGTGGTCGCCTGTCTGTGTGTGTGTCCATAGCATAGTTTTCTAATGTCTAGTGTAGTCAAATCGGGCATTAAATGGTCTTTAACCTGCCAGCTTCCCGTTGTAGAGTCAGCGTGATGTCCGATTGTGCTAGTGAGAACAGAGGAGGTAATAGTCCCGTGAATTCAGAACAAGCAAATTGTCCCTCTGTGTTGCTTTCTGCATGCCTCCCACTGAGGCAACTCCCAGACAAAAATTTCCAGTAGTGAGACCGTTTTAGAAGCAGAGAATCTCCTGTTGTGGAGATTCTCAGGCCATCTGCGGACAGGGTGTCGACCTGATTCTCACAACATTGTCTGGAGTTCATGTGTGAAACCAGCTATTCCCATGCTCCCAGTGGGCAAGTGTATGTTAATCTTTGTATCTTTGTCTTGAATAATATAATAATTGTGTAATAAAATCATATAATAAATATGGAAACCAAAGAATAAAAGTAGACTGTGGAGACATAGGACAAATTACAAAATGTTTCTTTCTGATCATGAGCAGAAATCCATTAAATTTATGGACAAAACTAGAGCTGGGCGATATAAGATTTTTTCATATCATGATATGTTTTTTTCATTTCAGGCGATAACGATATATATCACGATATAAGCCAAATAACTATATTTGAAATAATCAGCAGCTTGTTTTGATTTAAATATTTATTTCCCATAATAAGTTCAACAGGGTAGATGTACTTAAGGAACATGAGACTTCAGTTTCAGATAAATAAAGGCAAATATTGCAAACTACACAAAAGGCAGCCGCTAAAGCGTTTAAGTTTCAAAATAGAACAAACAGAACAGACTACTAAATTGTCAATTCCACTTAGAAACAAAATATTAATTCTAAAAATAAATCTTAGGTCATTTTACAGAAGAACAGACAAAATTGACTAACTTTTGTCAATATCAAATAAACTGAGAACTAAAAGGAAATTCTCAATCTCTCCTTGTTGTATAGCTTAGCTTTTCAAACAGTTTTAACAGTTACTTTAGTCTGACAAAAGCCGAATGACGAATTAGCGCTTTCAGTCAGAGATTGAGCATGCACCGCTTTATTGTATTTCCTGCTTTCGGCACAATTTACAGTGCGCGCTACTCTGTTTTTTGTCAGACTTGAAATAGCTGAAATACCTTCACACTACGGAACTTCTATGGCCTTTCCGTTCAACAATCTCTCCGGCATTGGAACCATCATCTGTTTTCTCTTCGATAACCTTCGGTCACGCTCTCGGTTGATTTTTCTCTAGTCGGCACACTCATTTCCTCCATTACCCGGGCGGCACGGCGGCTGGCTGCTTCCCAAACAAATACACACGTGCGGCTTGGCACTTGTGCTGTACATAACAAGTCACGTGACGTGACGCTGCGGCTGTGATTGATTCGGCTCTGCGCTACTTAATTTGGATTGGCTGTTCTTTTTTTTTTTTAAGAGCGCAAGAGAGATGAGGCCTATCGCAATAGTTTAATTTTTCTATCGAGAAAAAGTTATTTCGCAATACATATCGTTATCATTCTACCGCCCAGCTCTAGACAAAACCAATTCCAAAAATGTTGGGACACTGTGTAAAGTGTAAATAAAAACACAATGTGGTGATTTGCAACTCTTATAAACCCATATCTTCACAACAGAACATAGAAAACAGGCATAGAAAACATTTTTCTTCTTCAAGAAAAGTATTAGCTGATTTTGAATTTCATGTCAGTAACATATCACAAAAAAATGGTGGACCTGAAGGAGCAGTTTGCAAATAATTAGGTAAACTGGAAACAGGTCAGTAACATGATCAGCTATCAGTCAAGTCAAGTCAGTCAAGTGGCTTTACTGTCATTTCAACCATGTGCACTGGTACAGTACACAGTGAAGCGAGACATTCCTCCAAGACCATGGTGCAACATATAACAGACAATCAACACAAGAGTACGTAAAGTGCAAGTGTGCAAAAATTGCAGAAATTGCAAAAAAAAACCAAAACAAAGACAGTGCAACACCAGACAGTGCAGACACAACAGTGCAACAATGACAGTGGGTTGTGCAAAAAGACTGAGCACTGTGCAAAAAGTAACTCGACGTATGAAGGTGTGTGTGTGTGTGTCAGTCCAGTCATTGAGTGTTCAAGAGTCTGACGGCTTGGGGGAAGAAACGGTTTCGCAGTCTGGCAGTGAGGGCCCGAAGCTCTTGCCAGAAGGCAGCAGGATGAAAAGTGTGTGTGAGGGGTGCATGGGGTCCTCCACAATGCTGGTGGCTTTACAGATGCAGCTGGTGCAATTGGTGTCTGTGATGGAGGGAAGAGAGGCTCCGATGATCTTCTCAGCTGTTCTCACTATCCATTGTAGAGTATTGTGATGTATTATGGTGCAGTTACCATACCAGACAGTGATGCAGCTGCTCAGGATGCTCTCAATAGTCCCTCTGTACACTGAAAAAAGAAAATAGTTGAACCAACTTAATTGAATTATTTCAATTGGTAACACCTAATTTAATTAAGTTCTTTGAAATGAAGTTAATACATTAGATTAACACAACTGATTTAAGTTACATGTACTTAATAAATTAATTGTTGTCAAATAAACATTTTTGCATTAATCCAACTTAAAATTAAGACATTTCAACTTAAAGTTTTCAGTTTTTCCAACCCAATAATTTGCATAACCCAAAAGTAAAATATTGCTCTTTGCTAACCTAATAATGTGGTTTAGTGTAAATTATTTTTTGTAGTGACTCTAAAATGAAATTTTAGTTTGTTTAATAAAGCTTAAATCAAAATTTTAAGTTGGCTGAAAATATTTTTCAAATATTCAAAATCCAATGTTTTTTTTTTAAAATACTTTATTGTATAAATGTAATAAAGTATTACCTTTATGGCAACCAACACAGCTTTTGGTCAAACACATTACACATTTGTCCTTTTTAAAACACATATGCACAAAATGCAAGTAACGCTTAGTAGGACCACAAAGTTGTCATCAAAGTGTAAAGTGCAACACAGTATTACACAAATATCAATCTCAACACATATAGTGTCAACTATGAAAAAGTGCCCCAAGAGTATACAGAAACTTCTCTTCAGCTATAGCCAATGAATAAATATCTGAACAGTGTAGCTGACCAATGGGGATGAAAAAATATAAACACTCCTTTAGAGTTTTAGAATGTCACAACAGTTTGTTGTATAACTGAGCACATCAAACCTGAAATGCAACCTTTCCCTTGAAACGAAGGCAAATATGTCTGAAAAAAAATTAAAAAATAAATAAAAATACCATACCAAGTATGTATAAAAGCACATTAAATTGTGGTTTGAGGTCTCTTGGAGCATAAAAAAGGCCCAACATCCAAAAGAGACTACATATTTTACATGCTATATGTCCAAACACAGTTGTTCCTTCGCATTATGGCACAAGGCCATTTGTTGGTCATTGTTCTGTGCCATTACTGGGAGCTTTGAAGTTTGAAATACAGATTTTGGACTTTGGGGGACATCTTGTGCTGATCAAGCTGCATGAAGATTTTTTGGAGCACTTCAAAAGTGAAGCGAAAGGGTTTTGGATAAGCTAGGTTGAGTGCATAGATCAAACCTAGAAGCAGGGCACAAGCTGAGGCAACCGAAGTTAGTTCATGCAACACTTCCACACCCTCAATGACAATGCCAATGTCTTCAGGTGGCTCCTGCAGTCCCTCCCCCTCCTTCCGAATCACATACACTGCCATGGTGACCTCCTCCAGGTCCCTCTGAACATCATCTGCTCCACAGTCCTACAGAGGGGTACAAGACACAAACACAAATCATCATTAGCCTCACTTCTTACAGTGATTAAGTGTTTGGGTGATGTACCAATATGTGTTATGTGCTGGGCTATTTCTTGGCTGGGTGTCATCACACACCAGAAACAGCAGAGAGAGGTGTATCAATCTGACTCTAATCAAATTGTAAGCAAGAAAGATAAGATTTCCCAACATGTCAAACTATTCCTTTGAACTTAAATAATCAAGTAAGCCCTTCTTACTTAAAACAAAGTCAATCCAATATGTAATGTGTTGTTGCTGGGAATTACATAATGTCCAATATGGTCATGATAATAAATACATGTCAGCAATCCAACTATGGTTCACGTGTTATGTTTGTTCTAACAGTTAACTTTTTTTGTGTCCCTTTGACAAGATGTGCTGACAAACTGTTGAAACTTACAAGGTATTCCTTGATCAGGCCATCTGCATCTTCTCCCAGGAAGATGGTGAGGGCTTTCAGCACACATTCCCTCCGATGATTAATGTCCACAGTCTAGAACAACAAATGTTGATTAATTTTAAACTCTAAATTTCATAAGACAGACATCCTTACTCTTATTGCTTAACTTACATGTACTTTATTTAAAAACAGTAATTCACAAGCCCAGAGATTCATTACAGAAAGAAAAGGGGATGAGTTCAGTGGTGTATTTTTTGAGTCGCTAAAAACATTCATGCATATGAAAGCCATGATTAGCATTGGCCTGCCCATACTGTCTTTATGAAGGATTCAGATATATTTTGACAGCCCTCTTAGTTACGAAGTATCTTGTTTGATGGTACAGATTTACCTGGTCCAATGTGTCCATGATGTTCGCAACCTTTTGGCGTGTTGCTCCTCCTTTGGCACGTATGACTTTGATCAGCTGACTTGAGTGCATGTCTAACTGGGCCATGAACTTCCACTCAAGAGGAACAGCCATGAGCCTCTGGAACTCCGTATTTATCTAAAAACAAAACACAAATGACAGTAGATATTGTATTATGGAACAAAATGCTGAAACTGATTGTATGCCAAAATGTCTATATCCCAAAAAGTATAACATATATGGAAATTCAAAATGTAAATTCTTTCATTAAGTTCAGTGTTATAAAATCTCAACCACATCAAGTTATGACCGATTCATGAAAGTTAACTGCAATAAATCCTGAAGCATACAGACTTCGATCACTTCAGTTCCATTCTTACCTCTTTCTGTGTGAAGAGTGCAGGCCATCTGTCCTTCAGTTCCTGAATGCTTGGTTCTTGGTTTACCACCTCATGTCGTCTGTAGGCAAACGTGTTAGCCATTTTGTCTGCGATGACCCTTTCATTGTCCCTTATCCCGATCTCTGTCAGAAGTTCTAGTCTCACTTTTTCCATGCTGTCCAGAGTCTCACCAGTAGGAAAGGATGGATAAAAGTTAGCTTCAGAACGTTTTGGCTTCTTCAATTTTTTAGCAGGGAAAGCATCTGTAGTAGCTTTAGATTTCAGTGAGTTTACACACAGCTCTGGACACCCCTGTAATTTCAGCTGGGTCCTGTAGTTTGCCATTTTGTACTTCAGTCGTTGTTTCCAACCGTAGCAGCCATTGAATGATCCAGGTTCTTTCAAACATGGGTGCTTTTTGATAAGGGCCTCTGCAGCTGCGCAGAAATGTGCATCCTCTGGATAGGCCTTGTAACGGTAAATTTCTTCTGCAACTCTTTTCAGGATATCAGACAGCATTCGGGCGCTTAAAGTCAACATTTTTTGGCTCACACAGTACTCAGTATTCCCCCTCTCTAGCTGTAGCTCTGTGTCATATGAAAATTGGGGAATTGCAAAGTCTTCTGGCCACTGTTGTGTTCGAGATGACATAGATTCAGGGGATGAGAGGATAATTGTGTCATTTGATGCCACCGAAATACCGTCATCAGACTCAAATGAAAGAGACAGAGATGAAGTGGACTGATCGGCACTGATCAAAGGTGGATTTGTTTGCTGGTGGATCACTTTGATTGTCCCCAAATTCCGAAGTTCGGTGGTAGAATTCAGATTGAAGAAGTCGTTGCCAAAGTCTTGGTCCATGTATTGCAGTCTGAAGTTACCTTTTAACCCAAAGGTAGTCTTTATCGTGCTGAGAAGGTCTTCAAGTGACTCTGGGATGCCATTTGGAAGAGTCAGCTTTTCAATGTTGTTCTCTCCTAAAATCACCTTCAGTCTTGCAGGTGTTGAACCAGCCATGGTGGTCTGAGAACAAAGCACAAGCACAGTTAGTGAGGATCAACATGTAAACCACTGACATTTCCAATTAGGAGAATTTAATGTCAAACTAGAGGAAAAGAGAGAAGGCAAAGAGAGGAGGAAAGGGGAGGAGAAAATGAAGAGGAGAGGTGGAGATCAGCTGAGGCAGCGAGGAGAGAAGGCAAACCGAAGAGGAGAGGGGAGGAGAAGAGAGATGGCGAGAATATGGGAGACATTGAAGAGAAGAGAGAAGGAGAGGAGGTGAGGAGAATATAGGAGACAACAAGGAGAGGAAAGAAGAAAAAGAGAAGCAGAAGGGGGGAGAGCATAGGATTAGCATTCACTGACTGGAATCCAGCAACCTGCATTAAAAAAAAAATGACATAACTGATGAATTGCCAATGACATCATCACACCACTTTGGCTTGCAGTATAAAATAAATATGTTCTGAGAACACATTAGTATTGTATGGGTCTGGGTTTTGTTTTCCCACTTAAGAAAATACTTTATCATATTTTGAGGCCTCACCCTTTAAACATGGACATATCTTTTCAAGGTGACAAGACGCATCCCTCTAATTTTGTAGTCTGCCAGTGGGTAGGTATCATGCAGTTCTTGTGGCTCAACAAGTTCCACTTCTTTGCTTGGTGATGTTTTGAGATCATAAGCTCTGTAGTGTTCCATATACCATCCGCTAAGCTTTTTCAGAATGAAGATTAGTTTGTCCTGCAGTATCACCATTTGGATGATTTCACCAAACTCTGGCAGTCCTCCCAGTGAGCCGTGGATCAAGATCATCCCACACTTGTAGATTAGTCCATTATATGCTACACTTTTAGCCAAGCACACATTGTCCATATCTGGAGACTTCTGTCTCAGTGCATTTGAGATGTCCTTGTTAAGAACATCAATGTGAACAGTGGAAACATCTGTTACTTCCAGTGGGGGTTTGGCAAAGCTAATTGCATGCAAATGATATGCAATCTGATACTGATGTCTCTGTGAAAGGGAAAGAAGTACATTTTTGAAGCATCTGATGTTCCTTGCAACTCTTTTAAAAAAAACTATGCTTTGCTTCGAATCGCATAGTCCATAGTGCAACCAGTGGCCCAAACTTACGGATCAAGTATGGATAATGTTCCAAGTAGTGGTGCTTTGGTTTAAGATTAACATCTGGGAAAACCTCTTGAAACTTGATTCTGTGCTCGGAGATCTTAAAACCAAGATATGCAATGGAGTCCTCAGTATGAACAGGACTGACAACAAGATCAACAATGTCCTTCAAGTCTGTTAAGATGTGCCAAGCAGGCTCCTCACACGGTACACTCTGCCCAACGAACAAAGGCAAAAATCTGGTAAGACTCCAGTTCTCGTGTGCATTCCCTCCTACACTTTTTTTGGATGCAAAACTGAGAGCCACAGGATGAGGTCGATTTGTTTTGTCAGCCCACTTAAAGTTGAAAGATGATATTGCTTCATTCAATGTACATAATGTGAAATACTTTTTTTTGATTAACAAATTGAGGCAAAGCGCAAGTTCAAAAGGAACAATTCCCTCAAAAAGATCATGTACAACATCAGGTGGAAACCCAGTGGTAACATCAAAATGTGAGAGGTGCTTTGACAAAATACACTTTGATTTCACACCATAATAACTGGGCAATTTGTTTTCCTCAATAATTCGTAAATGATCTGCATGAATGTCTTTTGTTCTTAAAGTAAAGACTTCACTTCTGACTTCAATAGTCTGGAACTCTGATGTTTCTGCAGTGCAAAATCTACATACGTATGTCCCTGAGAAATTTTCAAAGAATCCAGCAATACTGTGTGCACCAAGGTTGTCGGCAACAACACACTGAACAGTGCCTTTTACTGTTCTGCCCAACTTTGACAGAAATATCCCACTCTGTTCCAAAATTACAAGATCATTAATTACAGGTTTTAACACTTTCTCATACCCATAGCACTTCAGATCATTACTTTTGATTAAAGCAGCCAAATAGATTGAGGTTAAAGCAGAATTACAGCCTGGTGGCAAATTACCCAAAACCCAGTACAATCCACAAATTTTATGCTTCCTCCGTGATGTACCAAGGGGATTACATATTTCGAATTCATCAATGTATAATATCAATGAAATGCTTTCCTGCTTGGACAACAGTCCATTTTCATGGAAGAAGTCACCATCGAAGATAGTTTTGTAGTGCACAGAAGTTTTTTGAGGCTGATTATCTACAGTATTCAAATTAACAGCCTGATCCAAGATTGTCTGGCAGTCAAGAATATGCTGCAAAGACTTTAAAATTGAAATATATTGGAATGACTTGTTATTTTTTCGGTCAAGTATATATTCCACTGGTTCCACTACTTTAAAGTGGCTCTTATAGTATGCTTTTCGTCTCCAAGGACTGGAAAGTGGACCGTTATCTCCAATTGCTTTTTTTACAGGGTTTGTCTCACAGAGTACACTGGCTAGCTTTTCAACAACTGACTGGTCAAATTGGCATCCATTGTCTTGTAATATTTGGCTAATAGTCTTTTGGGTAATCGCCACAGAAACAGAACCAATCAAATAGTTTAACTCCTGCAAAAGCTCATCTACAGCTGCATTAGACACAAGAAAGATGTGTTCCAACTTAAGGAGCACTGAAGCAATTTTAAGCTCAATATCCTTCTCTAAGTTTTCAGAATACCCATTGTCAAAAGCAGAATTTAAATTTACATCACTCTCTATAATTTCCACATCTGAAATATCACTGGCAACACTGGCAGAAGATTCATCAACAGAACTTATTCCAGGCTTAAATGTGTTCACTGTACCAGAGTGTTTTCTGTATTTATGACTTTTGAAGTTCTCATAGACATTGGTTTTATATTCACAGTTTTGGAACGCACATGTTACAGTCTCCTTATTTTTAAGATGCTGATAGATATGTTGAAAATATTCTCTTTCTGTGGAGAGTTGATTATGGCCACAAATATGGCAAGTGAATGTGGACGCAGCTTTGGAGACTGCTTGTTGGGCAGGGTGATTTCTTGATAGATGGCTCAGTAGGGCGTTCCAAGTCTTGAACCTACATGCACAATTTAAATAAGTGCATGGATATGAGTGGCCTCGTCCGTAATGCCTATGAATCAGTTTGTAGTGTTTGAGCAATTCAGATCTTTTTGTTAATGTTGTCCCACAGTCCTTGCATCTCCACATGAAGCATAGCACTGGAGAAACAAAGAGACACGCTTTACTGGGTGTATATAAATAATTTGAGAAAAACACAGAGGGAGAGTTGGGCAATATTACAATATATCAATATGGTGATATGAGACTAGATCTCATCTCAGCTTTTTGCCACATTGCCCAACACAAAGCGAATCATTTAAACACAAAATGTATTCATCAAATGTAGCCAGCCCTCTCTAATTAGATTTTAAAGGGATAAGTTCAAAACAAAAGTTTAAAAACAAAACCCAAATGCCCATAGGTACATTTTTTTTTTTTGCAATTGTTTTATATATAAAGCCGATTCCTGTTCAGTGTAAAACTGAATTAAGTTTAAATGAGACATTACTATTTTGAACTTGCATACCTTTGTTGCTGATGAAGTGAAAGTACGCAAGTTCACAGGTAAAACGAGCTGCCTGGCACGCCTCCACACAGGAATGCCCCTCTTGAAGTAGTCACAGAGCTGAGAAGAAGTTAGGTCAGAAGGTGGCGATGGGGCATCACATTGGACACCAAGCCAAAGGTTGTGGCACTGTCCAGGGTTCCAACCAGAGGTGATGTAATCTTTCTGCCATCAGCAGACACCCCTCTGGAGAGGTTGACAGGAAGGAAAGGAAGCGCTACCCAAAGTCCTAAAGATTAAAGATATGTTCGAGTTAGTCTGTCGATCTTTCATCATGTTTACAGTGTTCATCTGCATCTATGTACTTATATATGTATTCAGACACAGACCAGAAGTGTGCTAGGTCTACAAGAAATCTGATGGCTGTATTTTCTGTGTTCAATAGCGTAATACTTTCTTCTATGATTTCTAATTTTGATTTTCTGCCGCACACCATCTCCCTCTCACACGGCTGATCCGTGCGTGTACGAGCGCTGCACGCACCCTTTCTCCTCGCCTTCTTAACGTCATGTACATTGAAAGCAATGCAAGCGGCAGTAAATGCATGCTTCCTGGAGCCACCACAGCTAAACTTTACCTCCTACATCACCCGTGGCCTTGACCGCATGAACTATTCGCGCCGACAGGCATACTGCGAACAACCACTCGTGTATAAATGCGCGCGCCCAAAGTAACGTAGTCTGAAGAGAACCGCGGCCCAGCTTGCCGCCATAATGTGCTAATGCTAATGAATAACTAACAGTAAGCCAACACCGACACACTGCATGAATACACAACTTTAAGCTAGCGTTACGATATTAAAACAAGAGAGTACCGCCGGCAAACTACTAACTTAACCTACATGTCCAAGCACAAACTACCAACAGGTCTGACATTTCGCTAATGTTAGCAGGGCTGAATGATAGCGGTTTGGTCAGGTCAGTTTACTAAACACTTAACAAACAATACAGTTGGAATATTTTTATATCTAATATATTAAAATATGTGTTCTACATTTGACTTACCTTCAAGGACTATGGAAAAAGTAATATCTTCGTTACCTTATTGACCAAATTGTTCACGAGGTCCTGCCTGCAGCCAAGTGCCTCTCAAAATGGTGGTCTCAACCGCAGGTAGAAAATTCTGGAGAAGGCGGAGACGTCATGACATCAGACGCACTGCGTCACGAGAAACCTAATTGATGCAGGTTGACTCTAATGAGAATAGCAGGTTACATGTGTACTGAGGGAACAACACGTAATAACAAGTTGATATACTCCACAAATGTAGACTGGCTCCACTAAAGCAGAAATCTTAATGAAACTAACTCCGAACTTTACGTAACTTCAACTACTGCTGAAATACACTTTTTAGAGTGTAGAAGGTGGCAAGAATGGGTGTTGGGAGATGGGCTTTTGTCAGCTTCTGCAGGAAGCTGTATGGAGTTGGTCAGGGATCATCATTGCAACTGACTAATCACAGTGATGTAATGTCATAGCTTTGCAACATAGGGAAAAGAGTTCATATAACACTCTCTTCTGGATCAACTGGTGATATTTATTTGCCAATTCATGCAATATAATAAAGAAATAAATATATTATAAACTTAGGTTCACTGTCAAATTCACAATACTCATGTTAGTTTGCTAGTGGTAGCTTATAATAGCCACAGCCAAATTCTTGGCTAGGCCTTTGGCTGTTGATCCTGGACCAACACTATTATGACGATATATGCACAACACCAACACAGGGATATCAGGCTGTACGTCTTCTCTCGGTCAAGGTTCATTTAAAATAGACTGAGGAAAAGTGGAAAACTGTTCTGTGTTCAGACCAACTGAAATTTAAAATTCATTTTTGGACGCATGCATTCCTCCTCCTCTAAACTAAAGCGGAGAGGGTGCATCTGGCTTGTTAGCATCACTCAGTCCCAAAGTCTGCATCTCTGATGGTATGGGGGACTATGGATTAGACCCTGTGGAACTGGCAGCTTGCACATCTAGAAGGACACCAATCAATGCTGACAGGTGTACACATGTTTTAGAGGAACACATGCTCCCATCCAGATGATGCATTTTGGAGGGAAGGCCTTGCATATTTCAACAAGACAATGCTAAACTGCATACAGCATCTATTACAACAGCATGACTTTGTCATAGAAGCGTCCCAGTGCCTGCAGTCCAGACTTTTCACTAACCAAAAGAATTTGGCACATCATGAAATGTAAAATGCAACAAAGAAAACCCAGCAGTGTTGAGCAGCTACAATCCAATATCAGAAAAGAATGGGACAACTTTCCTCCAGCAGCTGGTCTCCTCAGTTCCCAGATGTTTTGCAGACTGTTGTTAAAGGAAGTGAGGATGCTACACAGTGTTAAACATGGCCATGTCCCAATTTTGTGAGACTTGTTGCTGTCATCAAATTTAAAATTAGCTTATGATTGCATTTAAAAAAATATGATTAAAAGCAACTTCTATATATGGCCAAAACTTTTTCACTGCACTGTAGCTCAGAACCACTGTAGGTTGGGGCAGATCTGTGCTCGTTTTTGGCTATGTGAGCCTATGTGACCCAGCAGAGTATTCCTGGTATTCTCCTGTTGTATGTGAGGAGTTTATGTTTAAGGAGGCTTAATTGTTAATTCATTAATTTTCCACTTAAAGATCAGTTAAAAGGGTGATTCGTTTTTCGTCCTTTTCCTTTTTTTTTTAGCTGTGAACAAAAGTTTAACATCTTGTGAAATCTTGTAAGAAGCTTTGCAGAGAAAACTGGGCATTTAGGAGGAGTAACATGGAAAATGCATGATCTTTTTTTTCAGAGTTATGTGATTAAAAAAAAGTTTAAAACTGTCATCTGCACATTTGATTTGGATCATTCTTTGTTGCATGAGTCTAATATTAATATTAAATATAAATATGGTAAAAACGTCCAGTGTTAAAAAAACGGAGTACCTCTTTCAGTGCATCGAGTCCTTGAGAATTCAGTGTTGGCCAATGCACTGACCCCAAGCAGAGAAGCTTTCAGCACTTAACATCATTCAGTTTGACATCTCATCATTCCAAATGTCTTGGCACTGCCTTCAGTAGCGATAACAATGAAAGCAAGTTCACCCAAAAGGTTTCCACCAGTCACTGCCAGAACACTTGACTTATTGCTTTTGATCCTCAATTTTCAGATGTGAGCGGTCAAAAAGGCACAAAAGAAGGAAAAAAAAAGAGAGATTTAGGTGGAACCGAGTGAGACTGCTGGTACAACATGCTGCTGATGTTGTTCAGACTATCCGGATGAAGACTTTGCAGATGAATGTTAAGACTCTGTAATAAAAGTACACCTCATGCCTGCACTGAGGACTTCATCCGGCCTAAGTCTGCCTCAGTGAAGTGGCTCAAGGTGGACAGCCCAGCTGGTAGTATGACCTGGGGGCCTCGGCCATAGTCAGGGCTCCTGTGGGCTTCCAGCTGCAGCTCGGACTCTTGATCCCTGATTATAGGTCATCCCACTCCTTCTAAGGGCCTGTAAGACCCTGGGAGCCAGGCTCACTCCCAGTAACTCCCCTTCACTGCTCCGATGTGTGTCCAACAGGCTTATGCTGGCTCATGAGGGATGGAGAGGACCTGCAGAGCGAAGCCTCGGAGGGGGGAAAATCCTCCACATCCACGACACAAACCCACAGTCACACACGCAGAAAACACAAGCGAGGAATTACACACACAAACACTGGATGCATAATTTATCCTAGCAGTACCACGCCTGGTATCCAGCCGAAGCACCCCCCTGCGAGTGTGGCAAAGCCATGCTAAATGGATTCTGCAGAGGAAGAGATTTAAAGCTTTCATAGTTCTCAGTGTGTTCCAGGCGGCCGCATCTCAGGCCTTTGATGGATTGTTCTCAGGTTCATTCTGGATTTTCTAGAGATTTTGCAACAGCAGCAGTAAACTCAGCACTGCCAGGGCATCCGGGCATTTGTATGACCACATTCAATTCTGCTTTCTAATGAATGTCCTGTATTTAATCTAATCAATAAAGGGTTCAGTCACAGAGCTCAATTATTGCTTTTCATTCTCCATCAGCGCATAAGTCACTGTACTTAATCTGTATTTATCTAAAGAATAGCAAAATTTGTTCAAAGTAGCTAATCTTTCCATCACTCTCACGAAACGCACTGTTTTCAGGTTTAAGGAAGTATAAAAAAGAAATTACAGAAAGTTACTTGAATACATTTTATGACTGTACCGTGCTTGTTAACCTAACAAGTGTAAATGATTAAATTCACAGACTTAATCCACGGCGGCCCACGGGTTCTCAAACACTCTAATCCAGTCATCTCCGGATATGGGGCGCTCTCACCGTGCTGCTCCACTGGGCCTTTGTATCAGCAGGTATTAACACCACAAGTGCCGCCTGAGACTGAGATGGGCACATGATTAGGAGAACTATTGACTGGCTTGACTGAGTGCTCGAAGAAGGGGAGGGGAGGGATGGCTTTTTCATTAATGTGCCCCTTTTTTCTGTTTTCCGCGGTTAAATCTCAGCATATATTATCGCACTCTGTTACTTATCGGCCGAATATCCTCATTCTTGGCATTCCCCGCTTAAAATTTCCTCTTGAATATTTTTACTCATGTTGTCTGTGAAAGAGTGGCGAGAGCCTTTACGTGAATTGCTCCACAGTGTGGCCAAGTGTTGCCACAAAGTACTGGACTATAAATTAATTCTGCTAAGTGGCAGCGCACATCACCCCTCACCACCCTGATTATTTATGCTTTTACCATTGGTCAGGGTGTCACTTAGATAAACACAGTGGAGGTTCATCTCATCTGGTCCACAAAACACCAGAGTGTGCCTCTGCCAATGGCTCGGCTGAACTTTGACCCCGATGGGTCGCGAAGGGCATTTGTCCCTCGGTAATTGGACAGAAGGGCCCTTTCGCTCTTCATTTAACCTTTGGGGTCCAAATCTTTCTTCCTCATCTACCATAAAGTCCCCGGTCCTGACCCAGTGTTTTCAGGCCTATCTTTCCACCCCCATCATGGGTCTTTCAAAGCTGGAGAAAAGCTGGAGTGTGCTTACCCTGTCAGACACAATGGTGGAGTTAGTGACCCCTGACCCCGCAGACTGAAGCCTTTCTTCCTGGATCAGGCACTGCCTTTCGCTACGGTAGGTTATTGCTCCACAGCTTGGCAACAGAAAGAGGGTAAACACTTGTTAAGATTCTTCTTCTCCAGGCTCGCCCCCAACTTCTTTTCTCTTGTGGTCGTTCTGCTTATATTTTTCTCCTTTGGAGGGGGTTTTGTGGGTCTGTTTAAGGGTGGACAGGAGTTAAGGCAGGCTCCTTGTTTGAATTTAAGGCAGCAGCTTCATAATCTATCATTCTGACAGCTCTTTGTCACCAATCCAAAGGAGACAGGAGTCACAGTTGCTTTGGGCATGAAGGAAAATACACTAGCTAAAGTAATGTAAATGGTTTAGACATGCATCTGCTTTTGTTTAGAAGCAATTGGATTTTTCCTTGAAAAAAACACTTTTTTTTGGACAAAAGCTTTGGTGCGAGTGGTCCTTTTATAAACTGTCCAACTGTGACACTGATGCAAATAAATGTGTTACAAACACGTGTGAAGGAGTACCCTGAAAAAACAAAGAAATCAGAGATGATGTCCGAGGGTTTTGCAGTTAGGAACTTTGTTATCCACACTCGCCTTCCATCTGCAGCGCTTTAGAAAACTTTATTACACGTGTTTTGTCACCGTGTAGCCGACGTTCTTTTCTAATAAGCCGAGCTTGTTATTGCCATGGGATTCATTCGTGTTTGGTGTTTGCGGTGTGATTTTTCTGGCTCTAAATCCAATACAATCGGACTAGAAGTACTTCCTTTCCTTAATCTCTCGAGTGCTGCCCTGAATCCTTGTGTATCACTACTATGTTACCGGGGAAACCCTGCTGCCCTCCCCAGCGCTGCACTGGTCACTGCAGAGAGACGGTGGACCTTATGTGTCCAGATGCTGAGCATGCGGCCGTGGCAGGAGGAGCATCCTGTGAGGCACCCACAGACATATGGGTTGAAAAGGAGGACTCCTCTGGAGCGGCTGGCCTTCTCCTCGGGGACAGAAGCCCATTGTCCTAGCCCTGCCCTCCATGCCACTTAATGGTGCAGAACAGCATTGTACAGTATTGTAAATTGCTTTTTGCTCCTTTTTGCCCTGTCGGGTCCTCAATAGCCGGGCCCTCTCCCTCTTTCCCTCTCACTCCCTCTCACTCAGTGGGTGTTTTAGAGCCCTCTTCTTTCATCCCTTTCTTCAGTCCCCTCCTCCTTTTTGCTACTTTTGCTGGGTTTCTCAGTGTTCTCTTGAGTGATGGCCTAATTGTCAAGGAACAATTAAGCCATCTGATTTCTCCCCCTCTCCTCTGGTCATGTCTGCTTTGTTTCAGAACGGGGCTGCCTGAGTACAGGAAAGGGCTCCAGGTCACTTCAATATCTGTCTGGGCTTTTAATGTATCACCGTGTGCTCATAAATATCTTAAAACTCTCTGGGTAGAGGTCCATCCAAATGTCGAGTGTTTTTTTCCTTAACATTAATTTGCTCACAAATCTGTTAATGACTAATACTCATATGCATTCTGCCCCAATAGAATACTTGATATGCATGCAAAATGAAAAGTTTATTGGCTCCTGTCTAACAATCAAACAGCTGTAAAAGCCTCCCCCACCCACTCACCGACCCTTTAGGGCTAATAAATATGTTTCTCCCTGCAAAGAAGGGAAGAAATACGTTCCCTTTTAATAGACAGGTAAAGCAAGCAGCTGCGAGACAGCTTTGCTTGTCTGCACACTTTCACCCCTGCCATTCCTATTGTTAATGTAATGTCACATCTGTGACCCTGTCTGCTCCCTTCTCCCATTTCGCCTTTCATCCTCTTCTCTGCTCATGCTTTCCGCTCAATTTCATACTGTCTGGGTTCCTCCCAGCACGTGGAGGCAAGGCCCTGCGCAGCGGTGTTGCAAAGACGACCCTCCTCCGCAGGCATCCACCCTTACCGCATCGCTTTACTGTCACCTACTGCTGCTCCGATCACTTACTTTCAAAAAGCTTTTTGTAAACTTCATGTTTGTGGTGCATGTCTGCATGCTATAAGGTATTTCTGAAGGATATCAGCATGCTCAGTTAAGATACTTTTTATTTCCACGGCAGTCATGGAATTATTAAAATGCTGGAATTGCCTCTTGGTTTTTTTATGAAAAGAGAAACTTTTTGTTTTTCAATTGTGAAATTGCTTTTTTTAGTTTGAAATTGAAATTCTGCCAAGCATGCTGACTTTAAACAATTTAAATACATAAAATATTATATAAAATTGTAAATGTAATTTTCATTACATACTTTTATTGAATTAAACCTTGATTTGATATATTTCAGTTGCCTTTTACTCAAAATTATTGCTTCATCTTTGAGTGTGAAGAAAATTTTTAAGTGTATATGCGGATTTGTGATTTCCTCATTTGCATGATGCAGTTTTGCAAAAAAGCTGACATTTTAATCACTCACTTTCTTCAATTGTCGCCAACTACTACTCCCTAGATTTCCACATTATTAATTAATGATGCTTCGCTTTCACTGCAAACCATATATCTGATCCAGATGTCCCTTTTAACTAGATGGCACAAGCTTATTGTTTTTTGCACATAGAAAGCAATGAAGTAACTACAGCAGTCTTGAAACAGTGCCTGTGATTATCTAGATCCAAATTTTATTGTTGCATCACTGGTTTGCATGCATAATATGTTCAATACAGCACACAGGCTTGCAGAAAGAGATTTTTATAAGGAAAGTATTTTAAATGAGCCTTTTGACTTACTTAATCAAGTACCTTGTTTTGGATCCTCTTCCTTTATTTAGATCTACCAGTTATTGGTGCATCATAGGTGTTTTATATAAAAGAAATGACATATTTCAACTTTGTTATCTTTAGGGATGAATCTAACCCAACATAGCAGCTTTTATGTTTTAATGTGCAGCAGATTAAGCAGCTTGTGAAGGGCAGATAACAGTAAAAGTAACACAAACCATAAAACCTCTGGTGCTCAGTAGATGAGAACACTCTGTTTTTCCCCTTTTTAAAAAAAAAATCTCAGTCTATGTAAGATTCACATCCAAGCTAGCGGTTAATGATCTGCCTGTGAGGGCTCACCGTGTGACAGCAGTGCAGGGCACTGAGGTGCTAATGAGAGAAGAGGACGGCCAGGCCTGCCCTCCCACGCATACAGCCCTTTGTCTCTGCCTCTGCCCCCCATCATTAGCTTAATGTGGCCCTCTCCCTCAGCTAAAAAGACCACTGCCAGTTTGGCAATGGGTTCACAGATGCAAATCCCAGCCCAGTGCTAATGGAGGTAAATGAAAATTAATTGATTCTCTTTCAAAGGTCTTTTCAGATGCCTGTTCTCGCTCCGTGTTTTCTTAATATGCAGACCTCACCTCCTCAACAATCCTCGCTCGCCCACATCGACAATTCAACCATATTGCAATGCACTTCTCATTGCTATGCAGAGAGGAGAGCACAAAAGGAGCAAAGGGAGGGCTACAGCATCCTGACACCTGGGTATGTAAGAGATGACTATCTTTACTCTCTGACCCAGACCATAGCCTGGGGTGGGGCCTGCTTGTTAAACACATGAAAGGCAACCATTACATGTCTCTCATAGTTCCCGGGACTGTATCTCAAGCTTAACTTTTTCTTTTAGCTGCCAGCGTAGACGTTATTAGTCATTTTTGCACAACCAACACCTAACAGTGTCAGAGCTGTTCAATCACAGAGGTTCCTTTACAGCTTTCAGACGTGCTTTTGCACACGCACATTGTCAAGTTGATCATCCAGGCATCTGTATTTGATGAAGCCAGAGCTTGGCTCCAGTGTTACAAGAGAATGTGCAATAAGTGTCTGTTTACCCACCATGCATTTGACGTGTGCTATTTTCACTAACTTTGATCATTCATATAAATATGGAACATTATAACAATGTGAAAATGTTACACAATTCTTAGTCAAGTTCAGCAGAGCTTTAGCCTGGAGCTGCTTGTAATTCCACATTATAAACACCTCTTATCATCTAAGTTATATATAGTTACTGGGGCCAAGACACTATGACACATTCTCAGTCACATGTGAAGTTTAGGTTACTCGTGTTACACCTATAAAAAAAAAAGAGTGTTTCTGCGGTGATTGATTTACAAATAAATAAAATAAAAAATAACCACGGAGATTTAATTTTGATCCACATTTTGTTTTGATGAAATACACATGTTCCATATGAGCTGCTCATCAGTGACTATCATGGTCCTTGGATGTGGTCCTGGAGGATCTTTTTCTTTTTTGGATTATAAAATAATATATTTGAGTCTTGGCTCATGTTTGGTGTTCTTTGTCATAGTGAGGTTTAATTTTTGCATTTGGTGAACTTTGGATCCCTTTATTATTCTAGTAGAATATGAGATTTAGTTTGACATCATCATTATTAAGAGGTTTTGCTTTTACCTTAAGGTTATCAGTTTGGGTTCCAGTCTTGATATTTATCAGTGGTAGTTTTGTTCCTTCGGTGTTTCCTTGTCTGTCTGATTCCTCCGTCCGTGTAAATGGTCCTCCTGTGTTTCGTACTCTGATCCCTTGTTAAGGGTTAATAATCAAGCCTGTGACAAATGACCATTGTGCAGCTTTCAGCTACTGTCACTGCAGGATTTGGTATAGACCACCTTTTTTTCTTTAAATTTATCAAACATTTCATGTTAATAGTGAGGATCAGTAGGGAATTAGTAGGGATTGTCAGTACTGACACTTCCAAGCTTACATGTCACATGACCATGGCTAACTGTCTTTGTGTGATTCACCTCATTTTTGACAGGTGACTCACCGCTGCTTCTACCTTTGATTGAACGAGTGTAGAACAAAACTAATGACAATCCAAACTCACAGAAAGCTTAAGAGTCATCAGCAGCAGGACCTGCAGCAGAAACCACTGCAAACAAATCAACAGACAGTTCTTGGTAAATGTTTTGTGAAACCCCAAATATCCAAATTGATGATGGACCTGTAGAGATCAAAAGGTCCCTCACTGATGTATTTGTTTGAAGTGGACATGATCCAGTAGGTTATCAGCAGGGATGAGTATAGCCTACCAGTTATAGTATAGCTACCACAATAAACAGTTTTCTTTGATTTTTTTTTAAATAAACGTGTTTCTTGTGCACTGGACTGAATTATTAAGCCAATGAAACACAAAAGGGAAAAATAAAATTTGCTGACACACACTGTGACTCCTACTGTCCAGTAGGAGTCACAGTGAAGATGGGTTTCAGATTATTTTGAAACCTCTATACAGCTCGAGCACAGCTACTTCTGCTGCTGATGAACCACATGTGGTTTAATACATTTGGCCCGGGGTGTTTCCATGCTTCTCAGAATAACTTTGCGTATTATGTGTCTCTCCCAGAAGCTTTAAACTGGGTTCAGACCCCCAGGGACACGCTTACCTGAACACCCTGGAAAGGACACAAGGCAAAACAGGTGAGTGAGTGCCACACCATGATTCCTCTTGGAATAAAATCAGCACTCTTATTCACAATAATCGCAAAAACACATTTACCCACACCTTTCCCCGCAAACACATAGTAATCCATTACATTTCTTGCTAGTCCTGACTTTTTATCTTGCAGCATCTGTCTACTGTGCACTGAAAAGCTGTTCAACCTTCTGGAAGACAAACTGATTTAAAAGCTCAATAAATATATGCAATAAATATCAATAAAAATCAATAAAAAAAAAAAAAAAAAAAATATTAAAGAGTTCTCATGTGCAGCTTTATGCTTTGTAATATGCAGAGTGCTGATTAAAGTCCCCCCAAAATTGTTATTACTATTAATATTATTTATTACTTATCTCCTCATTAGGTGTCATGCCTCATTCTGGATTTAACTCCTGTCTCTTGTGATACTCTTTGCATTTCTGTCATGGCACTTTTTTGTGAACTTTTATTTTTGTGTGGTTATTTTTTGTTTTTTCTTGCATCTACATATGTGGGTCCTCATTGCAGCCTCATTATGACAATATTAATGACCCTCATTAGCATGAAGCAATAAGTTTGATTAAACTGCAGATTAAATATTTAAAATAAAAACTTTATTTATTTAACAAAAATCATTAAGGATAATATGCCTTATGTAAACAGCATGTTTGCCAATCGAGTAATTTTTATTTGATCAGATTCCTTTACATTTATTATTTTACTTATGTAACAAATTAGATTGGAAATTTACATGTAATCCAGTGACTTAAGTCTGCATTTTGGGCATAAATATTCTTTCAAGTGCACACAAAGAAGCAGGAAAAAAAACTTTCTACTAAGAAATTATTTTCCATTCTATGTTTGTGGAGGTTTAAAACTTTGTCCTTATGTTTGCAATGTTTTAAGGTTTGAAAGCAGGCATTTAAGTAGTGGTAATCATCCCCATCAAACCTCTCGACCCAGCTCTGATAATAAGGTATGACGGATGGAGATGCCACATGTGGAAGATAAGCAGGCCCGGGCTCCCGGGGCCTGTTTGTTTACCAATCAATCGATCAACCTTTGTTTTCCTTTTGTGAATTACCAAGCATCCTGTGCTGCAGGTCCATCTCCCCCTCTCCTGCAAGCTGAGTAGCAAAAAAAAAAAAAAAAAAAAAATTAGAAATGGAGGACTAGTGAAACATTAACCAGACGGAGGAGAAGTGACAGTGATGAAATGAGCCTGGAGGGATGATGCCGATGTTATCTGCCAATGGGACGATTGTTCCTGAGCCTGTAAACCGCTACCCAGGGTCAGCTGAGGGGTCACATTTTCAGTCGGGCTTTATCTGCTGATGAGACAGGCGCTCATTATACTGATATAGGAGACCATAACAGACAAATATATGACTTTAGAGATGAAGAGACAAAAGTAAATGCAATGCATTGTGGGCTCTTTCTGAACAAACAGGATGCTACTTGCAGAAGAACCGATGCAAAGATTCTCAAGCGGGAGCCGAGCTGACAAGAAAGGATGTATTGTTATAACTGTGTGAAAGTCTCATCACTGTGTATCTGAATTTATGGTAAGCTGTGAAAATTGCACACATGGTGTTTACCTCGCTGAGTGAAAAAAAAAAAGAAAAATCCTACCGACCTCCCAGGAAGTGCCATTCATATAAAACTGAATCACACTGAATGGTTTGGGCCAGTGACAGATAGCTTTACATCATTCCACGGCCCCTGTCGTGAGACCACGGCACCCATCAATTTAACAAGCAAAAATGTACAAAAATGCACCCCCCACCCACCCTCCTCGGCTGAACACCACCAACACACCCATATACACAGACACCACTCCGCCCTGCTCCATAGTTCACACATACAAAATCACACAAAAACCAACACGTTTCAGAATCCCAAACCAATCAAACCCAATAAAACTAACAAAGCTGGGCAAAGGGGTTTTTTTGAGTAGGGTATGAAAGAAAACGAGAGATGGCCCTACAATGAAAGCCAGTGAAAGGAGGGCCATTTGCTAAGCTATCATTCATGAGGTATGGGTCCCATGCCTGTACAAGCTTGCTCCCAGCTCTGCACACTTGTTGCCATTGTGACACGCTGGCAGAGAGAAGCCTCTGTAGTCCCGGGGATCAATTCAAACCCTGACAACACCACACTAAACCAGGGTGCCATTTGTTCAGAGGAACCCCCCGAAACCCCTCACCCCATCTGTCAGGGGGCCCTCCGAGGCATTTTGTGTCCGTGTGTATGTGTGAATGTGAGTGGGTGGGAAAGGAGGAGTGAGAGAGGAGGTTAATCAAGATTTGGATGTGGATGGGTGTGGAGGAGGAGGGCCTGCGTGGACAGAGAGTGTGTATGCAGTGTGAGAGAGTGAATGTGTGGCAGGAGAACACGGTCATTATGCTGATTTTCCTTTTTTTTTTTTTTTTGCTTTCAAGATGTTGGAAGAATACTTTCTTTTACTTTCCTTTTTCCTTCAGCCAGGCTGTCTTCTGCCACCTATGCTGCCCACTTTTATGCTACGGCAAGGGTGGTCAGAGGAACAGAAATCTGGGAATCAGGTCAATTATGGACGGTGGCTTGCTGATAAGAGTGAAAGAGCGCAAGCAAGAGAAAGAGGGAGTACCAGGGGAAAGGAGTGAGACTGCTGGTTTTTTCTCCACCTTTGGTTGAATACTGCTGTGCCAGTGCAGCCAGCCCGGCCTGACCCGACCGCCTGTTTTGTCACATCTGTTGTGACGCTCCTAACTAGATCTGTTCTCACACAGACCTCCCCCTTGAGTGCCACATAAACTTTTCTTTTTTTTTTGAATGGCAGCAGTCCCTCCAGTAACTTCACACGCATCCGTGCACACCTGCAAATTCTCAAACCGCAGCTTTATTTCTCTATTTGTGTCCGGGCCATTGATGACGCAGAAAAGAAGCAACAAAGCAGGACAGCTATTTGTTCTTTACTTAATTAAGAAACCCAAAGAGTCCCTTTCAAACGCTTCCGTGCAGCAAGCCACCTCAAAGCACAACTCCTGTTCGGTTCACACATCCGTGGCCCTAAAAACCAACCGGGCACTGTTTCCTGCTGACCGCAGTATTCGATTGGGGTTCATGTTGGTTCTAGCTCACAAAGGGACAAGCACTGACCTCTGGCCTTGGCACTGACCCCCTCTCTTCCAGGGGTTAGGTGAGGAGACAGATGTGGGTAAACTTCCCCATGTGAACAAGAGAATAGGGGCCCTCTTTTAAAAAGACTGTTTTCTCACTCATCTTGGAGTAAGTAAACCTCAAAGTGGAAGGTGGGCCTAATTGGGAACGGTCTGGATATGGGGTTCAAATAGCAGTGGACAAGCTGAAGTGACAATGGTTATCAGTGGGGGACGCATGAAAAGGGCTTGGTACCTATGCTCCTAATTGGTGGTATAAACGTGCAAATGCTTTTTATTATTTCTTGCAACTAATTGCTCACATTTCCAGAAAAATAATGAAAGAAGTTTGCTGCAACAACTGAAAGCATTTCAAGATAATGCATATTGTATGTGTGGATAACCTGGTCGGCTGACTCCAGATATAAGTTTTCATGTTTTTATGATGTGACACCAGTAGGTGGCACTCCAGGCCTGAAGGCTGTAAGGCAACATAAGCGAGCTGGAGGTAAATGAGCCCCTGCAAAGGATCCCTCTGAGGTCAGACATCGAGGCTCATCATCTATCTGAGTTTATCCTATCCTTCACAGACATATCTGAGCTTAAAAATAATCTGGAGAAACAATAAATGGTTTATTTATATAATGTTAGTATTTGCAACATGTTGCCTAGAGTTCCTTCTTTTCTGTCAGAGTGGTGCGTGTAGAGTGACCAGATATCCTTCTTTATATGGGACTGGACAGCATTTTTATTCCTTGACCCGCTCTCCCACATTTTTTTCCTGCATTTCTCACATCTGGCTTTTACCCAGTCTATATGAAGGGAAGGCTTTGTGTTATAGTCAGAAGAAGGTCAGCCTGTCTGATACTCACTGGGAGAGTCACCAAGAAGTCACAAGCTTTGCAGATTTTGCTAAATGTGATGAAAACTACCACAGAGAAAATTAAGTGGCTGTATAGTCAGAGAAACAGAGTTTTTGTATTTTTTTTAGTTATTTTTATATTTCCTGCAGGAGGGAATATTTGGTGGTTATTGACACATTATATGTGTTTCATAAGTGGATCAGAATGGTTAAAACTGTCAGATCTGGGTAAAAACAAGAAGTATGTTGATCTATGGATACATCCAGACTAAAAAAGTGAAATAAAATTCAGACATTTAGATGATCTAGATTACGTTAGATTTCATAGTTTGTCTGAAAAAAACAACAACCCAGCGTCTGCCCCACAATTCGTTTGTTGGGATTTGGTCACCCTGGGTGTATATATGATGCCATTTAATATATACAATATATTAGGTTAGTTTTTGTTTTTTACTATGCTTTCTTTCTGTTGCATTTAACCACCGACTGAGTATTTTGAAATTGTGATCATTCAATTTTAATCACCAAGTTAATTTAATTAATTAGTTGCTAGTTAAAGCCTAAAAAGGAGTTTTAAGTGGGCAGAAATCTCCAGCAGCACTCTGTTTCTATTTTGTCTTCAATTTTTTTTAGATTGTTCTCATTGACTTCCTGCTTTTGTTGTATTTAGTTTGATTTTAATTAATAGTTAGATCATTTTAATTATTCTTATTACATGATGTCTTTTGGGGAAATGAGAAAAGTTGCACAAGCACGATTATATGCAGTATATGCTAATAATACTCTTTGTAATAAAAACTCATCACAGCTTGTTAAAAAAATGCTGAAACTGCTCATTCTTTGTTAACATTATTGATCCAGCCTTCACTTTAACACGATTTACTTTCCATATTAAAATATTGCATAATTAAAGCATAAAATGTTTTCATATTTCTGAACTTGGTCATTTCTTCCTAATAGTCACTTATCAGTGATGCTCAAAAGCCAACGAGCAAGTAAGACTCATATTCTCATTTTGGTTGCCCCGGTTATCAGTAGTTATTTTTTACATGCCAGGGAAATACCACGCCAGAATTTTGCTGGCTCCTGTGTAATGAGCACTGGTGAAACTAATAATTAAAGGCATCATAAGACAGGTCTGCCAGCGGAGAGGCAATGGAGAAGAAATGCAATAACAGCCCATTTAAATCACCCCAAATGGGACAGCGTGGTTGGATTCAGGGGAGACCTTTTCTTTAGCCCTCCAGACACGGCCCAAAAATGTGAGGGGTGTGAGCCGAGAGCAGCATCTCTCTCTGAGAGTCAGTGGGAGCACAAGAGCCCTGAGCGGCCTGAGCGTGAACCTCTCATTTTTTCCCTGGCCGAAGAGTCATAAATGTCTTGTTCCTATTGTGTGGGAATTCATCTCGGACATTGTCCCTGTGGCTCTGCCCACCAGTAGCCAATAAGTGGAACATGGTCTCCTATCGAGCAGCAGTCTAGCATTCCTGGCATTTCCAGTCGGCTGTCTGGCATAAGGTCGGAAGAGACACCACCGAGCCGACTGGAAACCTTGTTTTTGTCCATTTTTTTGGTGAGGAAGGTTTGGTTGTCTCTACGCTGGAATGCTATTGTCTTCACGTGTGTTTTAAAGTAATAAAAGCACACTTGTTTTAATGTGATGGGGAGACTGAAATAGTAATGTATTCAAGATCTGGAGTGTTATAACAGGAACTGACAAAGACAAGTGGGCTAGAGTGTGTTAATATATACGTACATGTTTAATGAGGACTTCTCAGCCTCATTCACAGGTTCTTTTTGATTGGCTTTTAGTATTAAACCACTGTGCCAACATCTTTAATATTTTTTAAATACCCCCAAACACACAAACAAACTTTTTAAATTAAAAAAAAATTAGCATTACACTGGGTACACTGTGGCCAGCACACAGTGCAAGAAAGAGCAGGATTAGTTGGCAACAATAAAATGCATGTGGGGTTTAAGAGTTGTTTGCTATTATGCATCGGGCTTTTCACAGACCAGCACTCTGTTAGGGCACAATAGACAAGAGAAAGATGAGTTTTTCCATCTCAGTCTTCATTAGATATTATTTAGTATAAATATTTAAAAATGTTGTGCTCTTTTCTTAATAAATGCACGAAAGCTAAAATATATATATATATTTCAGGGGTTCCCAACCCGGACTGGGTGACTTACAAATTAATTGGAACATACTAGTCATGTAAATAAACTATATATTAGTTTTTCAGTTATTGACATTGACTTTAGTCTTTTAGTTTAAGCGATTTAAGACAAAGGATGAGGTGGAGTCAGTCAAACTGCTCAACCTGTAACAAGCAGACACACTGTAACACTTCTGGAAGCTTAAGTGAACTCTTGATGATCAGCTGATGTCTATCTTCAGAAGAAGCTCGTTCATGTTAAGTCTGAACTGCTAATGTGCAATCAATTAAACATCACAGAAGGTGAGGTTTGTCATCAGGGTGGATTTCCTTTTTGAGGCCAACCTTAGCAATCCAATATCTTCCATCTCTGGGGATCCTTCCTGCCGCCACACTGCTTCAGCCGAAATTAAATGAGCACAAGCGACAGAGGGTGCAGCAACCCGGGCAGTGTCCTTGTTGAGCATGAATTACAGTGAATGAATAAACTCCCTGGAGGGCAAGAGATGGGACTGACGCTCGGTCCCGTAACCCAGTGAAGGCATCTGCTTAATCAGCGGGCCAGTGGGAGTCCTTTTGGAAACTGGTAACTTTTACACTGGTGCCTTTTTGACTCGCGCTTTTATTAAAAGTCTCCACAAAAGAAAAAACAGGCCACGCAGCACTCTTTGGTACAAGACAAAAAGGTTTGAAAAACTGTATAAAATGTTTGTCAGGTTATAGGTTGCATCAATTTACAACGCACTACACAAATGGGGAACAATAACTCTAACTTGTAATGAGAAACAATGTAAAACACACACACACACACACACACACATTTTCTCAACTACAGCTCATATTACTTTTGCTAATCTGCGATGCAGTAGAGACATCTTTGCAGTTTGTGCTAAAGACTAAAATCACTCAAGAAAATGAGTGTTAAGTAATCAAGAGTCACCTCCAGGTCTGAAAAATGAAGCCACAGTGGAAGTAAAGAAACAAACAATTAAACAAAAAAACCTGCAATTCCTTCACATGAAATAATTGCCAGAAAATTGTATTTTTTGATAATTGAGTGTTTATTGAAACTTAATTTAATTAAATATTCATTTGCACGTGAGCCTTAATTTGTACCATATTTCCTACATTTTTTGCAATTTATTGCTTAAAAATATATTATACAATTTATTTACGGGGAAAGAAATCACTCTGATTATGTAAAAGTCTCAAAAAGTCTCACAAAAACACATGCAGCAAATATAATACACTGTGATACACAGTGTAATACACTCTGCATAGGCCTGAATCCCCTCAGCGAGATCACTGACAAGGCTGGCTACAGATACCGGCTATGGAACGGAGCAATCGTCGGCCACCTACTCTACATGGACGACATCAAGCTGAATGCCAGAAGTGAACAAGACATTGATTCACTGATCTACACCATCAGGAGCTACAGCAATGCCATTGGAATGTCATTCGGACTGGAAAGGTGTAGTTGGATGGTAACAAAGAGAGAGGAGATAGTCAGAGCTGAGGGGATTGGACTACCAGAAATCACCATTGCAGACATCGAGGACAGCTACAAGTACCTGGGAATGACATCCAGAAACCAGTGGCTGGACAAAGCTGGACTGAAGGACAGCGCAGAGGCACTGATCATGGCAGCACAGGAACAAGCTCTGAGCACACCATCCATGGAGGCTGGGATCTACCACACCAGGCAAGACCCCAGGTGCTGGTTGAGTAAAGATGACCCTGAGACACATTACAGCAGGGTGCAAGATGCTAGCAGGCAGGGCATACATGGAACGCCATAACCAAGTGGCCGGCATAGTATACAGAAACATCTGTGTCAGTTATGGCCTTGAAGTCCTGAGGTCAAAATGGTGGTTGATAATGACTTTTGCCTCAGTGTAACACATATATAAATATCAGTGACTTTTAACCTCTTACCACTGTTGAGATCCTTGCAGACATTTTTAGGATGCCCCTGAGATTCTAGTTACCGTCTCACTTGCATTTGTGCAGTCTCTGCCAACTGTCACTAAATCCTCCTCTTTGCTCGCGGATAAAGGGAAAGTTGATGAGGAACATCAACTCTTACTTGCAGTCATAAAATAAAGTGTTAAAGGCAAAACAGCATGCATTGTGTGTTAGTGAACCCCAGGGCCCGGTGTTTTACCGCTCTGGATTTTAAGTCTCGTTACTGGGAGATTATTAGACTTAATCTAGTAAAGAGGAGCGTGACGTTCCGATCACCCTGAAGGCTTATGAGCGCCTTTTGAAACAGTAGGGGAATTCATCCACCCTGGCCATATGCTGCTTCTCTCAAGAGGGGGGAGAGGTGTGGCTAATTCTGGAGTGAAGCCATTCAAACATCACCTGAGGCAGTGAGCTGGCAGGTAGCGGTCAGAGCAGTTCTATGTGTTATGAATGGGCTGTAATGGTGTTGATGAAGCATTGGATCACCCGTGGTGTGGAGTAGGGTGAGCTTTGCCTCAGGGTAAGTTGTGGCTGGATAGCAGTGGAGCGGTGAGGTGCAGAGGGTGATCATCATGGGAGTCCTTTGAACTGCAGGCTGCAGGTGGAATGCGCTTAGTCAGCAGGTCACTTTTTTTTTCATCCTGCTTTAGGGCTGAGCCTGGAGAGTCAAGCTAATGCTAATTGTCCTTGATGTGGTGGTCCGTGACTGAGATTTACCAGTCATCATGACCAACCCACTGTTCATGTTCATCAGAAGCGACCCAGAGTCCTCAGATTCCTCTTTGATCTGACAAACCAAAAACTCACTGTAACTGAAGACCAAAATTTTGCAGTCACAAAAAAATTTAAGTCTAGGAAGAGTCTAAAGGCAGTCAGTCAGTTACAGTGTTTATATAAAGTAGGGTTGGGGGGAGCCTGAGAGCCACAGCTTCCATTTACTGGCCAATCAAAACCACAATGTCCACTTTACTATTTAGTTCAGCTCAACACTTACAGATACACTTAAAAATCTTGGTTGGCTGATGATAACAAATGTGTCAAAAATCTTTGATATTTAAAGGAAAAAATCATATTAACATGGAAAAAACAGTTTGAGGACATCATTCACCAAACAATAAGAGTCCTCTAACAAATAACATTTGTAGTGCGACTCAAAGTCTTGAGTCACCTGTCCTTTTCTAACTTTTTGCTAATAAAATGGAAAATACGTGCAGTGATTTGTTGAAAAACGTGCAAACATATATAGAAAGTAAATAATGCAAAAATTGAGTTTGTAGGATTTTAAGGTGATTGAAAGTCAATATTTGGTACGACTGTCTTTATTTTTCAACACAGCCTAAACTTTCTGAGGGAGATTTCTTGTAATTTATTTAAGTAGTCTTCAGGAATAGTTCTCCAAATTTCTTGAGGGACATTCAAAGATCTTTTTTTGCTTCAATAATGTTGAGGTCTGAGCTGGGGAGACCAATCCATGACTGACAGTGTTCCACTCTGTTTTTTCTTTCTATTTCTAGGTATACTTTTAGTTAATTGGCAGTGTGTTTGGGATCATTGTCATACCAAAAAATAACAGCTTTTTCAGGCCTGACATCTCTTATTTTTGTTGTCCACTTGTTCAGAGATAACAGTCACTTCTCACAAAGGAATGAGTGGGGGGGTTCAAGACTTTTGCACAGTACTGTGAAGCAAGACAAAGCATCACTAACTAAACTCATGTATGTCTGTGTGTATATGTTTTTTATATATATATATATCATGGATACAGATATTTAAATGGTGTTAAATTATTTTTCCCAGCATGATAATAACCCCATATATAAATATGCAGCCAGAGTCATTAAGAAATATCTTCAGCAACACAAAGAACGAGGATCCCAACAACTGGCATTGTCCAGTTAGAGCCCCGATCTCAATATGAGAAAGTGAGACAGCGGTCACATAAAGAAAAAAAGCTAGTAATGGCATAATTTTTGACAGGATCATCACTTTGCACAGTCCTGTATGTTTCTAACCACAAACAATCCCTTTAAAATGCTGTCGTTTAGATGCTGTGCTGTCAGACAGCGACATGAATGAATCCAGTCTGTGTGACCGGAGCCGCATGACTCGGGAGGCTTGCTGTTCCTTCAGTGGGATCCTTTTGTGTCCCCCCTCCCAGAGCAGGGACAGCTGACCCGCAGGGGCTCCATACCTTCGTTTTACACCAGTTGATTATACACTAGCATACCTCAGCATCACTCCCTCTAACCCCAACAGCTGTCATCATCCATAGCAAACAACTTCCCCAAACAAACAGATTTGTAAATAAGAATGAAGAAGGAAGGGCAGATAAGATAAGATGGTTAGAGTTCAAAGAACACATACACAAAGGGTATCCATTTCCATTCTTGTTTTACAAACAATTTTATAATCTACACAACGAGCTCTTCGTTTTCTGTCTATGTCTGTGAGGGAACTTATGAAACGGTGCTCCTCCTGGGCTGACAGAGAGCGCTGTGCCTTTTTGTCTGATTGAACAATTAAACAGATTAAATGTGATCAGCTCAGGACTGTTGAAGCGCTGGATATATTTGATGGCTCCCTGTGCTTGTATACCACGCTGCACGCGGTCCTGTCCTTACTGAGTGCCACAGCACTGCTCACAGCCAGCAGATCAAGGCCTTGCTCCTCTGTCAGCCCCCAGCCAGCCTCCAGGTGGGCGCTGCTAATGAGCCCCAGCTCTAGCTCTGGTGTGGGCCTCTTCTTCCCAGGGTTGGAGGGGGCTGCGGGGGGGGGGGGGGCAGAAAGAGTCTGCTGGCAGGGTCAGCACCAGGCAGGGGGCTGAGGATGGGACAAGGATGAGGAACACCAGAGTGAGAGCTGAAAATCACACTTTTCAGCCCTTATTAATGGTGAGTTTGCACATGAGTGTGGGAAGATCGAGTGTGAGGGCCGTGCAAGGAAAAAGGTTGTGCCACAGGGTGCATTATGAAACAGAAGTGCATTTTGTGCTCTTTGATCTGTGTTTATTGTGACTGACCACACACTGTTCCACTTGTTTGCATGCCGGCTGAATGGGCCAGGCGGTAGGTTCCCTTTGCCTTTACAGTATGAGATATTCCAGAGTAAACAACCCCTCCTTCATCCTCGACGAGATACAAGAGAAAGCAGTGACTAATGAGAGTGTTTGTCTGATGCTGCCAGCCTCCACTTTTGTTTCCCGGGCTTTTGATGTGATTGAAACGTGTGCTTTCAAAGACACAAATCGTCTCCTCTGCAGTGTTTGGCCCAAAATAAAGCTTAAAGGGAGCGTACGTGCTGTTGGTGTCTCCACATCACAGGGAAAAAAGAAGGGCGGCGATGTTTGGGGTGTAAAGGGGACTTTGATGATGGGATGATGTTTGAGGTGACCACAAACATGGAGATGCGATAATCCCTCTGCCCCCGCTTCAGCCGTTGTGAATGCTAGTCAGCGGTGCATTCAGATGACTTCAACAATGAACAGCCCACACAATAGCTCCCTGTGCCATTTCAGTCTGGAAGAATAATATCTCGTCAGATTGTCCTTAATGGTGTGCGTTCTGTGTTTAAACTCTGGCCTTGTGCAGGAATGTGCTGACCTTATAGCCTCAACATAAAATCTGTCATCAAAATCAACCAGCGTTGTAAATTCAGCATCTTCTGCTCTCAAACTGCTGGAAAGAGAGCGAAAGTGAAGTTTGTCAGCATCTCGTCTTTTGTACAACAACAAAGACACCGAGACTGATGTAATGATGTAAGGGGAATACTTTTGGTGCTTGCGGTCGGTGGTCTGGCTGCTGAGCTGTAGATTTCACTTCATAGCGTTACATACAGTTTTAAAACAAAGAGAATGAAAACCAGCTCAGCAGAAGCACAGATATCATCTTTTATAACAGAGATGTTTTTCTTTCTTTCTTGGCAAAACCTGTAGCTGTATCTGCATCCATTACTCACAGTGTGGCTTAGCTAGTGACAGTTTGGTCAGAAACCCAGGTGGGGATTTGTGCTTTCGTCATGACCGCAAACCTCTCTGAAACCCTACGGCGTAACTTGCGCACAATGTGCACCTCCCCAGAAATGTAACTTGCAGTAAGCTGCAATACCTGCTAAGGGTATATTTTATTTTAAGCCAACATGAAAATAGTAATGGGAAAACATCCAAAGAGACTTTACTAACACATTTACGTGTAAATACATATCAGCCACCGAGCTTAATCGTTCTTGGCATAGAAGGAGTCTGGATGTACTTCATACTTTACTTGGTCACTAGCAACTTGTTGGCTTTAAATATACCATCTCCCCCTTCTGACACTGCAACTTAAGCATATGTGTCCATATGAGGCATTGGAGATGAGGTAAAGCACGACATCTAAGTGGAAAAACTTGAGGGCAGTCTGTCATTCAGAGACCCCATATAAAACACCTGGACCTGGATACGAATGTCGGCAGTGACATCAGCCACTTATGTAGGTTACATCACAGGCTCTAAAAAAGATTCCCCACAGAAAATCAGGCCTTATGCTTCATACTTCCTTCTAACTCTGCATCTCCAGATTTTTTTAACCAACCTTTGGATTTTTGCAGACACACTTTAAGGTAAGTTGTTAGTGGATTTCAGTAATCCAAGAGGATATATAAAGCATGTCTAAGATTCTCCATTTAAAAAAAAAGTCCTAAAGTAATTCGTAATGAATATGTCAGTGTCAAGCTGCCACACAGCCCCTGTCCCTCAGAGCGTGCACTCAAGAATGGGCAAAGATTATTGCTTTTTTTGAGGCGTCTCCTCCTTTATGCGTGCGTAAAAAGAGTTGGTTTTACGGGGGCACCGTTTCAGCACATGTTGGAACTCCTGCGGTGCTGGTCAGTCAGAGTGGAATACCCCTGTTTCATGGGTTCACACCAACGCCATAAAGGATTCTTTGTCACCCATGAGCAGGGTCATCTCTCTTTCCCACTGCCCAATAAACGTTCGCATTCTGCACCTTTCTTATGATTTTGTTTAGCTCACGGGCCCCAAACAAAAGTGCAAAGACTCGAATTATTCACAGGGAAATGAATAAAGGATTAATTTGCATTGATTTCGATCCACCATAAAAGGAGTAATTTTTTTTTTCCAAGATGAACCAGAAAGCAAAGCTTTTTCCTTATCCAACAAGGCCGAACAAAAAGATCAATAGCACATTCTAATATGGGAAGAGAAATCTCAAAATTGGTGCTTTTGTGTTTTATTAGTTTGGGGGATTTTCCACTTGGTCTGCAGTCACAGATAGACGTTGACTTTTGTGTGGAAATTACGCTCTCGGTCACAAATTAAGAAAACATCAGTCTAAATTTGAATAATTTGGCCTGTGAAGGTTAAAAAAAGGTTCTTTATAAATCAAAAACCGACTGAAGAGTCAGTATGTTAATGCGGCAAACAAATGTTCTCTTTTCCACATTGTGTTTGTGTGTGTTCGACTCATTCAGCTGCATTCACCGCGGCCTGTGAAAAAAATCCTGTTCTCCTTGTAGCTGTGTTTGGTTTGGCTGGAATGGATTGGACACAAGCTCAATTTAAGCCTAAAGAGTGAAAAAGGCTAATTTTATGCCTGATTCATCTGTGTTTGTGTTGGTTGTTTGTGATGGAACTAGCATTTTTTTAAAGGAATTTTTAATAAAGTGCATAAAGCTTCATTTTTTACCTGGAGTTTTGATAACTGCATGAAGTAAAAATGTTTGTGTCTTACAATCAGTATGAAAGGAATCCAAGTGAATCAAGAGCAAACCATAAAAGACAGACGCGATGGTAAAGTGTGAACTAAAACCAGAGTAAAACAGTGAAAAAGTCTTTATGTATCGCAGTATTTATCAGAAACTCTCTCTTTTTAGTCGTGTGCAAAGACATGAAGTAAGAATAATAAAGGTTAACGGGAAAATGTGCTCACTGTAGCACTCAAGCAGACACCAAGTCAACTTTTTACATTTTCTTTGCCCCCCACATTTGATCCTTTGTCTTCCACTAGCCACCCTCTGTTTCAAATCCAACAACTTGTATACAGAGGGATGAGGAGGGGAGGTGGGGGTTGCCCGTCCCATGGAGCGCAGCCTTGTTCCAGAGCGCCCAGGACGACCATATCTGTCATGGCGCATTCCACTGTGGGACCGTGAGTGGAGTGCCGTGGTGTGCCGGAGCTGCAAGTGTGGAGAGCTCAAAGGCCTGCTGAAATGCTGTAATGTAATTATGTGGACAGTCTCTCAGATCCATTAGCTTGAAATGGTGCTACAGCCCCACGCCCCCTCCTCATTCAGTCAGTGGGCAACCACGTCTTTTCTAAGGGGTGGGGTGTTGGCAGGGGGGCTTCTGAAGTCATCTGAAAAGACCTCCTCTGTACTCATTGTGCTCATTGTCTTTGTAAGCCTGTTATTAGTGAGGGGAATCAAGTTACGGCCCTTTGCTGACAAAACTTCAGAGATTTTACACACTCAAAAAATCATTCCTTGCCCTCGTAGATATGAAGCACTAATTTTTAGTTTAGTGATCTCTTCCAATTCCTAATCTCTTAATGAATTATTTAGGGACTTTAACAATAATTAACATATGACTGTGAATTCACATCAGTATTATTAGTGCATTATTTTATCATCTAAATGATCCTGAACAAAGCAAACGCTTTTCTTACAAATCACAAAGGTTGGCTGTGTTTTCTGCTTTAGAAACAGTGAATCGGGCATCGTAATTTAATCACTTGTTAAAATCCACTGAGTACAACTATCACGTCTGGAACTATGTAAACAATCACATCTTATTTATTTCACTTAAAAACCATTTAACAAGTTGGCCATGAAACTGCTGCTAAAGTCCGAGCGTCAGGATAAAAGTGGAGATTGCATTAGCCTTGTAGTTTACAAAACATCCCTCGAACATTTATTCGGGAATCAAATTAAAGGTTCCAGCGATTTCCAAAATTTGATTTGGTGCTTTGTGTTTACCTAATCTCTGGCATTCACACAGACACCGGTGGAAATGTCCAAATGCGTCACTGCACAACTTTAAAGGCCTTTCCCATGTATTCCAGCCTAGTGACCCATTCTAAATAACCTATATCATTGGGGAACTGCTGTTTATAAAAGAGTCCATTGGGCCCTCCGCTGAAAGGGTTTTTTTGGGGTGGAAGCCTGGATGAAAAGTGCAAAGAGGAGGATAAAGAAAAAGTATAGGAGATGTCAGGACGCCTTTGGAAGGAAAACAAACTGCGGAGACCAATGTGAGTTGACTTAATCTGATTAGACTAACCTCATCAACAGCCCACTTAAAAGGGAGAAGAAAGCCTTGAATTGGGGCGAGAAGCAAGAGAAAAGGGTCTCTCTCTCTCTGTTCAGAAAGCCACAGAGGCTCAGTGAATACACCACATTGTACTGGACATGCTGGTCTGCAGATGGCAAAATGACAACAAGCCGCTTGAAAAGTGAGGCAAATATAATTGATCTCTGGGTTTTCTTCCCCTTTCTGCAGGTATGAAAACAGCTAAGGGAGTAATGAGATTAAGGAAGAATAAAATGAAAATACCACTTTTCCCTCACATTTGTGGTGCAAACATGCAGCTTTGAAGCCTTTGACTAAATGCACCCATGCCTGAAATGCCATGAGAAATATTTCCAGATTCATATTAATTTATTCAAATACTGACTTCTTATAAGGCACCCTGCGGTCGTGGTAATACATCAAACACAGAATAGCTGAAGAGGGAAATAGCTGATTTAATACCAACACAATTAGTTGGTGTTAAAGAAAAACATCTGGCCGCTCCCAGACTGGAGAAATCCCCAGCAACAATACGTATGAAATATCTCAACTTGGCAAGTCCCTAAACATCGCTTGGCAGTATCTGAGAGGACACAGGTCCATATTTTTACACACCTTCCTTCTTTAATATTTGCTTTAATCACATTCCATAATAAACTATCCACCCAGTGTTTTCAGTACTCTGTAAATCCGCCTCCCCGAAGCGAGAGGTGAATGCAGCAGCTGCAGGTGTCCTTTCAGCCACAAGCTTAGATCTGCTTTGGTCGGGATTCTGGCTTCACTTGTTTCAGAAACCTCACACCACTAACTAGCACCACTGAAGTCCTGCTGTCATCTCAGATTTGGAAACACACCTTCAGATGAGTTTGTCCTCACTTTTATCAATCAGTGCTGGAAGAAGTATTCAGGTTAATATCGCACTAAATAAATAAAATGCTGCATTTCGAGTTTTAGTTCTGCTTTATGACTGAAGTGAAAGACTAAGTGTTATCATGCTGAATGACCCATTTGAGTATTCAACTGTTATCATGAACTGAAGGCAATGAGACATTCTTCATCTGGTCGTTTAGCTTAAAATACGGATGATTTTGTAACTTACCTTAAAATTGCTATTGAATAGTTACATTTAGATATCCAATGATCAGAATGAGTTTACAGTGATTCTTCTTGGGCTTTTGTGACGATCAAAGTAGTGACTAAAGGTTTGGGTGAGCTTAAGAAGATTCTGAGATTTCGAACGGGCTGTGGCCATCTGAAGTTTTAGGTGATATTTATGATGGTTTATGATAATTTCATTATTAGTTTTGATTTCATGACAAAATATATGATTTGCTGCTCTAATCCTATTTGAAAGAAATGGATTCTTTCAAATAGGATTAAGAACTTTATCATGAAACACATAATGATACTGGATGTGCAATTAATTAATAATAGAGGGGAAAAGATTAGCAAATGCATAAGTAGAAAATATGTACAAAACTAGACTATACATGAACATATTAATTATAACAATTATAATAGCTTGAAAGTCAATATTTGGTATGATCGCCTTTATTCTTCAGCACAGCCTGAACTCTCTTCCCAAGCCTTCTGGTCTTCAGGGATCATTCCCAGGCTTCTTGAAGGCGGTTTAAAGCTCTTGTTTGGATGTTGGCTGCTTTTTTTTTTTTTTTAAATGACAACACATCCACAGTGTTTTACAGGTGACTGTACACATTAGCCAAGACCACTGATTTTCAGTCCAGTTCTTATGTAATTTGGTATACCTGTGCTCTTTTTCTTCCTTAAGAACGTCTTCTTGACAGCCACAGTTTCAGGTCTTTGCTGGACTTTTTCCCTCTTTCTCAGGACATGAGTTTTGGATACTGTTAATCTGCTGCAGACCGGTTTTCATATCTGCTACTTCTTCTTTTAACCATCCACTTGTCCTGTTTCCTTATTGCTTTTTAAGAACATGCTGCACACAAAGGTCTTTGACTAAAAGCGCTTTGGTAATTACCTTCTTGGTGCAAAAAATATTATTTTATGCCTGTCAAACTGTTTTATCTTTAGCATTTTACATAGATACCTAAAGATAGAATGTAAAGTTTGCTCTTTGCTAAGTTATCTGTAATGTGCAGAAACAAAACTGTTTCATCTCTTGAGTTAGGTGACTTTTAATGCTTGAATAATTCATAGGTCAGCGTTAAGAGGCTTAACAAACAAAGAAGATTCCTCTGAAAATGGTCAGGTGCAAAGACCCGACTGAAAATGAGTGGAAAAAGCAGCCAGCATCCAAAGAAAAACTTTAGAAGACCTTCAAAAAGCCTGGAGAACTGTTGCTCAAGACCACTTTAAAAATTACACGATAGTCTGGCTCCTTGGAAGCAAAATATAAAGAAATGGAGGGTTGCTTGAACATTTTGTTCATTACTTTCTGTCCACAATTAGTGAATATACTAATTTGAATATTTATACTCTTAATCTTTAACAATTAACTATAATATAGAAGATTACAGCAGAAAGTATACTTCCCTCTTAGCTTTAGAGATCTATAAAGTCCCTCAAATGTGGTCTTGTGGACAAACTCAAATGGCAAAGATTTCAAACCAGCTTTGATGACTGCGATGATTTCTGTGATATAGTCATAAACCAAAGTAATGATTCCACGTGTTTAGTGGAATCCCGTGTTGTTGCTTTTTCTGCTCCAAATCGGTCACTGCATCTGAAACAAAACACAGCCACCCAAAAAGCCATTGTAGCTGCTCAGTGTTGGGGAGTCACTGTGGTAAACACATCTACCAGCACTTGATTGGGAAGTGTGTATAAAGGGATTGCCCAGCCGACAGCAGCTAATACAGATATAATTGACTCTCCTTCTGCATTCTGCACATGGATTTGGAGAAGTGCACAGACCTATTGTACAACAACAAATTAAGCAGGCAGTGGTCAAAAGGAGCTGCTGAGCATTCAGCGAGACTGGACAACAGACTACTGAACTCTGCTAAATCTGCAAACACAGCTTCTCCCTCCTTCTGGGCCCTTTCATCTCCCCCGACATCTCCTCTTGCAGACCGCTGCCTCATAAAGCTAAGTCAAAAAGCAAGTACTCTCTCGTCTGACGAATGTTGATCATCTATTAAAGGCTGCCGTTTCTCTTCTCTGCATTCCTCAGGCCTGCGATGTTGGCATGAGCTTTTAACAATGCTCTCGTGATGAAGTCACTCGAAAAGTTTCTTTGAGTTGAAGGGGAATTTTTGTTCTCTTTGTTGTCTGGGTCCAGATCTTTGAAATGCAGGAATGAAGAGAGGGAATTATTGATGGATCAAAATTATGAGGTCTTTTCTGACTCCAGATCAGGTTCAACAGGTGCTATTTCACCTGTACAGAATTATGAAAGCAAAATCCCATTAACTCCTCTGAAGCAGGGAGTAGTCAAAGTAACCTCTGTGGAGCTGAGCAGAATTAGATCTGCTTCATTTGGGCCGATCCGAAAGCAAATAAAGCCAACGTGAACCCAAGCACACACAGCTGGCCCTTGAGACTCAGTATCCTGGGCAAACAAACGTCCAGCATGCCTCAGCACAGCTCATCCATGGGTGAGGGGGCCATGAGCCCCTGAACAATGGCTGATACACTGAACTGATGCGCGGCTTAGCAAAGTTTTATTACATTTGGCCTGTTTCAATACACTGCCGGCCAAAAGAGGACCCCAGACTTTGTCGTCAGTTTTAAGATTACTATGACATCTTCGCCTCCTTAGAGCTGGTAATGCTCCTTTTGTTGCAGCGCGCCCACTGGCTTAACATGGAAATCTGCTAGTTTGAGTTTTAATTTGTGTCCCGGCTGCAGATCCATGTGAGGTAACCAAAAACTGTTGCTTTGTCTGTGTGGGTTTTGAATTTGATCGGTTTCAAATCTTACTTGTTATTATGTAAAAAGAAAAAAATACATACTTTTAGCATATATAAAGTTAATATATTCATTTATCAAAGGATGACTTGCACATGCTTTGTGTAAGTCTCAAATATTTACTGATAACTTACGCTGATTTTATTTCCTGAGATTTAAACACTTATCTTACTTGTATTTTTTTAATCATATGAAGGTCCAAAGCTGTAAAAACCTTTGTTTTACACTACGTGGAAACACTCCAACAAAAGTTGTTTTTTTTTCTCCTCTATTGTGTAGCACCCATTTCTCATCTATTCCTGGCAACAAGAACAAGTACAGAAACAAACTTGAACATGAATTAAATTTAAATATTTTAGATGTCTCAAATATGAATGTGTGTATATCTTATATTAATACAATAAATATATTTTCTAGGCATAAATAATATGTTTCCTTTAAATCTATTACTCTCTTTATTTATTTAAAATTAAGTGACTAATGGCCTTATATTTGGTGCAAGTTTAAACAGAGCTGTGCCACCTTGTGGTCATCTCAAGACTGTGACTCTTGCCTTACTGCATAAACTTGTTCTCATACAGAGTTTAAATTTAAAAACACACACATATCAGAAACTCTTAGGTTTTCTGAGGACTCTTAGAAAAAGGAAATGCAATTTAAAAAAGGACGTCACTGCAGAGCATGGCCACGTGAAAACTACAGTGGCTGCATCTCATGTAAGGGATGCACCAGAACCACAATCATGTAACAACCGATGCTTACACTACACTGTAAATATAGTTAAGCCTTTATGTCTCGATTCTTTACAAAACCTAAACTTTGGTCTACTTTATTTTATTTTTTTAAAGTAAATTCTGTTAACTTTTACAAATGAATCGCTAGATGGCGCCCTTCTCCTGCACACAGTCCAAGCAGCTTTAAGAGAGGACGTGCGTGTCCATACACAAATGTACACGAAAGGTGTTCGTGTGTTTTAATGGCCTCACAAACTGAATAGATCCGCACAGATTCCCAGGTTTTCTTATTCTGTGTAGATATAAACGTCTGGCTGGAGCGACTTTATTTGCACTTTATTGTATTTTAAAAGAAACTGTGACTATCTGTGATTTGTCCAGTAGAACTACGTATGTACTTTAAACTGAATATATGATTATTGGTGCAATTATTAGAGGCTCCACCGAAAAATCAGAGCTGCAAGCACGTGTATTTATTATTGTAGTTTCAATAACATCCGAAACTACTCTATTCTATTTTGTTCTATTCGTGTTAAATATAACGTTTTCAGATTGCCAATCCTGACATTATACGCTCCTTGGTCTGCAAGCTGTAATCTGCGAGTTTCGGCACGTGCTCCGTGAAGACGGGAAGAGACCGTGCGCGCATGGCACGCGGACAGATGTGGAACCCCCCTCCTTCTCTTCCTCCACCACCGCCACCTCTTTGAGCTGGCTCCCGCGCCGGCATGATTGACGTGAAGCTGTTCAGGCAGCCAATCAGAGAGCCCTCCGCGTTATTTGCATAAAGTGACCGCACGCCATTGGCTTGGTGCGTGCTGCTGCAAACCGCTTCGCGTGTCGTTACAGACGTCTTCTCCTCCTCGGAGGCCAAGAGGAGTTTTAAAATAAGAGTGTAAATTTGTTCTGAAGTTTAAAGTGTGTGTTGGGGGGTTGGGGGGTTAGAAAAAAGTATTCTGCTCTGCATTTACAGTCACCACCAAGCAGACTATATTCCTCTAAAACAAGCATGAATTCATTCACAGCATGAAAACAATGTAGCGTCAAATATTTTAATAACCCGCACTGATTGTTATCGCTGCCGGGGGAAAAAACACGTCAAAGGAAGGTCTGCCCAGTAAAGACTTTGTGTATAGACTCTCCATTCATATCGCTCACACAAACACACATAAGCACACACATAGCTACACACAAGCACTACAACATTTTTTGACGGAGTAAAGTTGGAAGCAAATACCCCCACCTCCTCCCTCCCTGCCTCCCTTATCACTTCACAGGCCGGCCGGGCCGCTGCCGCTCGCCCCGCTTTGTTGTTTGTCTCTGCAGGGCTGATTGAGCAGCGCGTGACAGACGGCCCGCGCGGGTGTTGTCCAATCAGCGGTCTGCCCCGCGCCCAATGGGTGAGTCCTCTCTGCTATTGGCTGAAGCGAGTGTGGGAAAGAATGCAGAGAGGGTTTCACACGAACTGGGAGCACGCGAGCCGGGTATAAGTAGCGCTGCGGCGTGTGTCAGCGACAGAAGTGGAAAGTGGCTCTGAGCGGCGCACCGCACGCACCCGTACTCACAAGACAGTTCAGTGATAACAAGCGGCACAAGGCAGAGTCGTCCGTGGTACTCGGCTGTCAGGCATATATCTTATTTTATATCCTGCAGTGGCCCCGAGTGACTTTTTTCTCTCCTTTTATCCGTGAGCTCGCAGTAAGGATTTACTTTTTCACGCCTTTTTGTTTTACCTGGTTTAATCAACAATGCCAGCTGACACTATGGAAAAGCAGACGGCATCCCCTATTGCCGGCGCACCTGCAAACGGATCACACACACCGGACAAGCCAAAAAATGCCAGCGAGCACAGAAAAGTAAGTGATTTAATGTTTTTGAGGGGATTCTCCTCAAGTGAGGAATATTTGTACAAGTTTGTCATTTAGTTACGAGAAGTTAGAGATATGACATCACCGTGCAGTCGTGCAAATTCGTATGTGCGATTAGTAAATAAAAATATTTACTTAAGAATTTCCTTTTTATTATTTGCAGTCTTCGAAGCCGATCATGGAAAAACGCAGGAGAGCAAGAATTAACGAAAGCCTGGGACAGCTCAAGACACTCATCCTGGACGCGCTTAAAAAAGATGTAAGTTCAAAATAATCCTGGAAACTTTTTTGCAATGAAATATTTGTATTATTCTTATTCATAGATAATGGATTGGTTTTAAATATGCCATAAATATAAACTTAACCTTTCCTATTCCTTTCCACAGAGCTCCAGACACTCCAAGCTGGAAAAAGCAGACATCCTGGAGATGACAGTGAAGCACTTGAGGAACCTGCAGCGCGTACAGATGAGCGGTAAGTTGATATAATAACAGAAGTGGGTGTTAAAGCCACGACTTTCGGAAAGAGTCGCAAAGCTGCTTATAAGTTACTAATATCGCGTCCTCCCTCTTCCGACCAGCAGCGCTCTCAGCTGACGCCACGGTCCTGAGCAAATACAGAGCCGGATTCAACGAATGCATGAACGAGGTCACCCGCTTTCTCTCCACCTCAGAGGGGGTGAACTCTGAGGTGAGGTCGAGGCTCCTCAACCATTTATCCAACTGCTTGAGCCAGATGATGTCTATGAACTACCCGCAGCAGTCCCCGTCTCAGCAGGCACACCTGGCCCAGCCCCTGCATGTGCAACTTCCATCCACTCTGCCCATCAGCGGGGCCGCAATGGGCCCCAAGCTCAGTCCCGCTGAGGCCGTGTCCCCCAAGGTCTTTGGTGGGTTCCAGCTGGTGCCCGCAACAGATGGACAGTTTGCTTTTTTGATCCCCAACCCGGCCTTTACCTCCACCACTGCCCCTGTCATCCCCCTTTACGCAAACGCAGGAGTGCCTGTTGCGGTTAACGCCAGCCCGGTGCACGGCAGCTCAGCACCCACTGCAGCATCTCCTGTTCATGGCATGACGTCCTTCTCCGGAGGGTCCCAGGCGGTCAGCCCTGTGGGGGTCAGCACCGGCTCCGAGAGCAGCGAGCCTGTGTGGCGGCCGTGGTAGCTTAAAGGGACCAGAGACTGCACTTCAAACCAGTTCGCATTACTTTTTCAATTTAGACTTTTAAGTGACTGCACACAACGTTACGGGGGTTGAACCTGTGACTTTTCCGCTATGGGATGGTAACTCTAACCACTTAATACCCCCTCCCACTAGTTCATGTTGTTTCGTTTTATGGAACAGGTGCTGCCTCAAATGGCGCATGTTTTTATAAATATATCTATATATATAATTTATTGTTGATTCCAACATTTGGATGTCCGTGGTAAACATGCAGATGGAAGATTTATAGGATTTTCTTTCTTTCTTTGTTTTTTTGTTATGATGAAGTACTTTTTATGAAAAGGTTTAGTTTTGTATAGCGGTGTCATTGATTGTTATACCAAAGCTGTGTTTTATATTCTTTGTTGTTTTGTGTTTGGAAAGAAGTTGGGTGTTGACCCACTGTTTTAATAAATGAGGTTTCAGAAATTATGTCTTGTCTTCAGCCTGCTTCTATCACGTCATTAATTAATTTTATTAAGTATCCGTATGCGCCTCTATTATGTCACACGCCGTGCGTAAAACTTCTATTTAACGCGTAAAAGTCATATCAAGGAACAAACTGTGGTCAGAGTTAAGGATAAATCAGGGAGGAAACAATATATTTTAATACTCATGTTCACAGTGTAAACCCCTGCATCAGTTAATCTACCACAGGTTGAAAGTGGCTACCTTGTCACCAGTTTGGCGGGAGCTCCTTACATCTGGCCCAATAGAGAATGGTCCCGGGGACAATAGGGGTGTATTTTTCTGCTGCTACAAAGGTAATTAAAAGTTTGAAAAGGGCCTCATCCTGTATGCAGCGGGAGCTTTAAAAAGTCTCAAACCCTATTCAAGAGCCTGGGAAATGCGCTCAGGGGTTAATGTCACTAACAGATTGCTTCAGTGAAAGGGGAATATGGAAGGATCCTCGCTTTCTTTTGTGGATCAATTGTTCGATTCCACTCCAAGCGGAATGGAGGGAACTTGGTTAGACTTCGCTTTCAGGGCAGGGGACCTTGGCGGAAGTCGTGGCACTGGAAGACAAATAAAACTGCAGGTTGTGGAATATTGTAACCTGATTACGACTCCCCATCCCGCGCGCTGACACACAATCATTTAAACTGTCTTGTTTTTATTTCCAGTCTGCGGCCTACATCTGCTTAGGTGACTTTTCAGCACAGCGCCCTGCGAAGATTCTGCGTAACAGTGGTCTCCCTTTCCTTTTCCCACTTTATGTTTACCCCTGGGTGTAAACATATCTTCCTCCAGTTAGTGGGGTCCGGAACTGAGGGCAGTGTTTCTGTGTCGACCGGCATGGTGCAAGCCGTGTGTCAGCCACTTGCAGTCAGCGGGCCCCTGTACTTGGGATTAGGTTACAGCCCGGTCAAAACCCCTCAACATTTAATACTCCACGGGCGCGCCTTGGCTGTGCATGACTGGCACAGGGAAAAAGACGGGTTTAAAGTGTTTTATTTGCCCTGGCCGCCAGCACATGCAAGATAAACATTTTTAGTGCTTCATTCAGTTAAGACGCGTGCGCAAATATAGAAAAATATCCATGTTCATAAAGTTTTTCGCGTAATGGGTTATTTAAACTTTTAGTGCCAACCAAAAGCAGCTGTTTTAGGCTCCGAGACTAAAAACATGTGAAGAAATTGAAAAAAAGTGATAAGTTGTTTATAGAATCTCTTCACAGTTCCCTGGCACTGCCTACGTGACCTCTAACGGGTGTTTTTCAGTGATACCTTGTAGTCACAACTCCTGGTTTTAATCTTCCCTTTACAGTTGGACTGCTTTGTCGATTCGTGTACTTGCGTTCTCACTTTCACCCCCCCTGAAGTGGCAGTGCCCTGCAGATGACACCGTCAGTAAATGGCATACTGAAACCCCACTGCCTGTGATGCTCAAGCAGCTTCTTTCTGCGAGGAGGCATACTGAAACACCAGTTGGCAGCATGTGTGGGTTCTGTGGTTGTTCCTACTGCCTTCGTGTCTGAGTTAATAGTTCAGAGATGCCTTTGTGTAGCTGAGGTCGTGAGAACCGAGCGAACTAGTCTGCCTGCGGCCGGGCACAGCGCCAGTCAGTAAATCCCCGCTGGCAGGCCGGGTCGTGCAGCCGCTCTGCGGAGGTGAGGAGGCGAACATACACACACGCGTGGCCGCCAAGAAGGGGCGCCTGGTCCGGTGTAAACATGAGGGATTAAAGGGAGGGAACTCGGATCCAGCTGTAAGGCTACATACTCCCAAGAGAAGTTAACTGAGTCCGTCCTATTTTCATGGCAACATTTTTTAAAACTGTTTGCAAATCAGGTTAAAGCTGCCGCGTCAGCTCTGCAGAGACCTAGGAAGGAAGATAAAGAAATCCTATATTCACTGTTTGCACTGAATTACTCAACAGCAGCTGCTTTAAAGTAAACACAATAGGCTTATAGAGATGGTGGCAAAATGTAAATGTTTCTTAAAACAACTGAAAAAAAATATGAACAGCTGACGCAGAGGTGTGCACAGAAAGAAGTAGCCCACCTATGCTGTTATTGGTCTGCATCCAGATATGAGCTGCTTAAAAGTGCATACATGGTTTATTGCCTAACAAATCTACAAGTCCCATACTGTTGAGTTTGGATCATCGTCTGTGTACAAAACGAAACAGGAGGGAATCCGTCGAGAAAAGGATTCCTACAGAGGGCTGGATGTCCCTCGGGGACCTGAGCAATCAAGTCCCCAGGGAGAAGTCACTATTGAAGAGGGGGTAGGGGGTCATCAGAGGAGCTCACAAATTATCATTCTCATTAGCGACTGAATGGTGGATAACGTGCGCACAAGTTGGCGCCAAATTTTTTTTACCAGCACCTTTCCCTCCAAATCCAATTGTTTGGGCTGTTTAGGTTGTTGTTTTTGTATGCAATTGCAGCCTTAGCCTCCGTACAGGGATGCAGCACTCAGCTTACCTTAAATTCTTCTCTCCGCACTTACTTTATAATAATAAAGAGCTAGGAAAGCACCCATAGATAGATAGATAGATAGATAGATAGATAGATAGATAGATAGATAGATAGATAGATAGATAGATAGATAGATAGATAGATGACAGGCTATATTTGCTCCTTCAGCTGAAGACACTGCTGCAAGGAGGACATAAGGAAATGTTCTGCATGCTTTGGTCACAGGTTTTGAAAGGAGGGGCTGTATCAGGCATGAACTGTGTGTATGTGTAAGTGTATGTTTGTCTGTGTGTGTGTGCGGACACTCCTCTTTGCACCTGTTTTCTTGAGAATCAGAGAGGGTTGTACAGGGAGAGGAGAACGACAGATTTAGAGGGGTGGGGATGTTGAAAAAAAGACACTGAAACTGTGAAAGTACAAAATGGACACACTTGCAGGTGTTTTATTTCAGTGCAGATGATGCATGAAGCAGCTCTGAGTTAAGCTGATAGAATGTGTGTGTTTTAAAGTGTGGCCTCAAATTTAATTACTTAGCACTTTATCAGGTGTTCAGTCTTTTAAGTTTTATCCATACTTGCCTACCTCCTCCCCCCTGCCTGGTCTTTTTTGGCTCCCTCAAGCTTCCATCCTGTCCATGTATTTATAGTAAGGGACCACTTATCCCTGGGACTGGGTGTGAGGTGTTGGGTGCGAGCAGACAGAGAAGGTGAGGCAGGGTGTGCAGACGCAACGGGACATGTCCAGCCTGCTCAAATATCACAGGCTCCGGGTGCCGCGCGGGCTCCGTTGATCCTCACCGCTTGTCTACAGAACGTATTTCTGAAGCCAGGTTTGGCTTTTCAGCAGCTTCTTCAGTTTCACAGCATGAGGCCTTTGGCTTACAGCCTTTGCCACTGGTGCAAATTCCACAAGAGAAAGTAAAGGGTCCTCTTGACAGGGTTAGAGGTCACCCCGCAGACTCCTAGGTGGCCTTGAAGAAGCCCCGTCTTCAAATATGGACAAATTTTATTTATGTTTTTTTTTTTTAATCTGCTGAGGCGGGGTCATCCTTGTCTTTGCTCTGTAGCTTTGACAGCTGTTGCTCTATTTTTGCTCGGGTTCAGAAACACTAATCTCAGAGATGATCAAGTAATGTATGAGATATGAAAATGAAACAGTTTGAAGATGCAATCATGTTAAGGAACTCCAGAGCAGTTCCCATCAAGAGCTCGTTTTCTTGACTAACACAGAGTCTAATGATGTGTGGTAACTAAACTATACGGGCCCATCTCAGTTTAACACAGCTTAATTTAAAGATAAAGAAATATGAACGCTACAATTGTCCAAGTTGAACATGACAATTAGAATTTTAATTGACTCGCTTGTCTATTTAATAAATAAAAATTTGACTTTATTTTGTTTTTTTAGACAACAAAACCTTTTATTTTGTAACGAAAACCGAAATATTATGTTGCAGTCCATTTATGATGATGCAGATGAATATTTCATGATGGAGACCTTGCAAGATAAGCTGTGTATTTTGTGTTTATATCTGTGGTTAATTTAATAGATGAATTCCATTCTATACTATTCTATTTCTATACTATTCTATTAAGAATCAATAGAAGATGATAACTCAATATCGCCACCTAGTGTTTGAAACCTGGATAGAAGTGTGTGTGTGTGTGTGTGTGTGTGTGTGTGTGGTCCAGACATTGCTCAGTTGTGGGGACTGAAAACTGGTTACACTGTAACATAATGGGAAGCTTCTTCTCATGTGTAGAGTAAAAGCATGTCATTGCATTTTAGGGTGAAGAAATGCTTCAGGGTTAGGCTAAGGTTAGGATTAGGCAAGTTGTAGTTCTGGTTACGGTTAGATTAAGTCTCCAGGAAACAAATGCAAACTAACTAAATGTCCTCTCAAGTCAGTGATGCACAGCTGTGTGTGACTCACCACGTGGCTCACTGCATGCCCCGACTTGTACCCAGTTTAACACCTGAGAAGAGCCTGCACAGGTCTGACTCATATGTCTGTAGAGGATACCTCTGTCTGCCTCTGTTGTTTGTGTGGGAGCACAATTTGTCCTCTTCCTTTCCTTTTGTGTGTGTGTGTGTGCGAGTGTGTGGCAGTGGGTGACAGCAGTGTTTAAGCATATGCATTTGCTTTGTGGGGTTCAATGACTGTGAGAAACAGCCTTTGACCTATTTTACTCGAGGCTCATGCAAGATAAATGCAACACATATATGTTTACAGACACTGTTGGTCACTGATGTTGGTCAATGGTGCCGATTACTTGTAAGAGACAAGACACACTGATGTTATCAGTTTGCACGCCTCTGTGAGTGTTTTATTACTCTCTCACTGGTCAGTCTTTTTCACAAAGTGACAGGATTTACTGATCATGCGCTAAGATATATTTATCTTTTTGCCACGGCCTTTTTAGTTGTGCACCTTCCTAAAACATAAATGTGTCCTTTTAGGTTCAAATTGATCTGACTGCATTGCCGTAATATTGAGAAAATGAATGAGAATATAAAGAAAAACAGTGTTTATCCTTAACTTGAGAGCGCTGACATCTTCTTTCAAGGGGATCACTTTCCCCAATTTTCCATCCGTTAATAACAAACCTTGGGAATTGCACATTTTGCGTCAGTGGGATTTTTAGCAATTTCATTATTTAAAAAAAAGATTTTTATACTGCAGGATTAAAACTTGAAAGTTTATTTTTACTGTTTAGCTCTCCGAGTTACTCAGTGTCTCTTTATGTTACTGAAAATGCAAGGTTAGCATCCTACAGCATATTTTCCTACTGGAGAATTACCAGAAGATCAAGGAAACTCTCACTTCCTGGTTTATATTTAGCAAGTGGAATACAAGCATGCTTGACAAAAGGATATTCTACTCTGGGATGTGTTGAAAAGTTTCCTTTCCTGACTGGCTATCCCACTGTGCCAAGACCTGCGGTCTTCTCTAGAGCCTGGTTAAGCTAGGTGGTGACAGCCGCACTGTTGCAAGAGTATTATCACTTTAGCACTGTAGAGTGGGAGAAGGGCGGGCATTGTCCCCTAAACAGGATGTCCTGGTGTCTGGTCCCATCTCATGTGGGCTATCCTTTGTGTTCGTGTACGTCTGTGTCTGTGGATATTGGGCCAAATCCTCTAAGCAGATGTCACCAGGTTTTAAAAAGTTCATCTTACTTTTTAAAAATCACTTTGATCTTTTATTGTGCCAGTACGTCCACTTGTTCCTCCCAACCTCACCTTTCTTTGCAGTTAAGTTTTACCTGATAGATTTTAATGAAAATGTCTAGCAGATACTAATATTGCAGTGTAGCTCTTGAGTGTATAGGTTTTTTGTGGCTTTGTGTCTTTCTGCCGCATGTGGTATGGGGTTAGAGTTACAAGACGAGCCCATAGTCTTTTTCTTCTTCTTCTTTCCTCTCCTCCTCTTTTCATGCCCTGGGAAGGTAAACACTCATCCTCCTTGCTCTTGTTGTTCTTATGGTAACTGTTGAACAGTGTGTGCTCCACTCGTGGTTTTATTGCCCGGATTGTCATGCAAGAGGCAGGGGAGACAAGTGTCAATAAGTGGATGGGCTCACTGCAAACAAATGCACTGAAAGAATGGCAAAGAGAGCAGAGAATACAGCTGAGTACACACACACACACACACACACATGCAGAATCGTGGTTCTATCACATCACAGAAGGCTGCCTTGACTCATGTTCGTTTCCTGGAGACTTAACCAAACCTTAAATCTTCATAGGAAACGGATTCACTTTATTACAATATGATGATTTAAGTTTTCAAGACTTACTTTTCACACAATGTGAGGGCTTAAACATGTTTGTATGGTCACAACACAAGTAACACATGCACACAAAAGAAATGATTTCAAAATCATAAAACCCAAAGAAGACAAAAATCATTAAAGAGACATGATAACTGCAATTGAAGCAGTTTTAATTACCATTTGTACACAGGTTATATTTGGCTGGATTTGTTTGAAATAAAACCAGCTTAAGACTTCAAGGTGTTCTGCAACCTCTCAGGTTCCTTTTTAATCATTTAAGGGAGTAAATCGTTCTGAGCGTTCTGGCTCTGGGTACATAAGCAAACTTACAGCTCACCAATTTTGAGTAGTTTTTGTTTTTTTAAAAGTATATATCAGTTTTTTTTAATATAAACAGTGGACAAAGTATTCATGTTAGGAGAGCAGTAAAATCATGTCTGTTGACTATTTTAACACAGTAAGTATAAAAATAAGTAAAATGTATTTGTGAAGCATGTTTAAACACAGTTTTCATTGAACAAAGCGCTGTACAAAGTATGCATGTCCATATAAACACACTTTAAAAGTAAAAAGTGGACACAGAATACAGAATTACGCCAACCTAATATAACACAACAGCAGGGCACACGGAGAGTTTGAAATCAGGTTAAAGGGAAAAAAAGTGACTGATATAAATGGACATTTTAAACCACCTAATCTTTCATCACTTTGAAACTCCCCTGCAGACATCAGTTACCCCACTGTCATGCTCTTATCTCTGCTGATATAGCAAACAGCTTTTTAGTGGTACTTAACAACGGACTGACAGAAGGTAAACAGTGCCTTTGCAGCCGTCTTGTGTCTTTCTGTCTGCTGATGGTGATTGCTCTTAGATGGATCACCCGTCCAGCCTGACCACTCCTCTCCAGAGCTGAAGAGACCGCGCCTCATGATGACTACACCCGTGATAAGATTACCACAGGGCAAGCACACGCACACACACACGAGGCACTGTTTAGCATGTTATTCTTAGTCATAGCCATTCATGAAGGAGTCCCTCCCTCCGTGAATGTCTGGCCATGCATCTCCCCCTCCTTTCATGCCTCCCTGCCTTCTTCTTTACTTGGGATGTTTACTTGAGACTTAGGTTTTGCCATTTTAGTCACCTATTTTTCCACATTCACCTATATGAGTGTAGACCGTGATACAGGCTGCAGAATCTTGGTGAATTTCTTCAGCTAGTGTTTGTATGTATGCAGCTATCCTCATTTACACGAGTAACAAAGCAAGTAACTTTAATAATTAAGTTGAAAATGACTGCACAGGACAAGAAGCAACTAAAAACAGCAAAGCAGCAGCTTCTTGCATCACCTCAGGGCTCTGCTGCGAATGCTTTGTCACCTCTAGTTTTAAAGCCTTGCTCCGTGAACCGATAAAAATCCTGCACTCGAGGGTCTCGGGCTGCGTGCAGGCACGCATGCGACCAAGAGGTCAAGAGGTTGCTCAGTGAACAGGTCTGCAGGTCTCCAGGCCACTGCAAAGCTAACACAAAGAGACAGACAACCATCCATTACATTACATTTGCACCTATATGGCCAATTTACAATCAGCCAACCGCACATGGAGAGAAGAAAGACATGCAGACATACTCCACACAGACAGGTAGCACCTGTCCAGCAGGTTCAAACCAAGGACCTTCTACCTTTTATCATTAAAATAGCCTCAGTAGGTATAAAGGGAATGGAGTATGTGAAAGATATGTCTATTTTTGTGGTGATAAAGTTGTAATAAAGTTGTAAGTTGTAAAGTTCATAAGTTATAGATGCAATAACTTCATAAACAGGTGTGCTGAATCAGTATATAAGACAGCTTTACATAGGAAAGTTTGCTGTTTCATTTTTTATATAAAATGTAACTTGTGTTTAATTTTATTGTTAATGAAACTGCAATTACGAGGCACGGTGGAGCAGTGATTAGTACTGTTGCCTCACAGCAAGAAGCTCCTGGGTCCCGGGGTCTTTCCCCCACGTTCTCCAGCTTATCCCATCTAAGGTTTCCCTACCTTAGGAACAGCTTAACTATTTCTGACGAGGCTTCAGTAAAAGGTAGGTGATCTGTTTCAGGTTTTTGCTGGATTTTTTTTAACCCTTTTTCTTAATGACATGACTTTCAGTTACTGTCCATTATTATCTTTTGTGGTTTCTTACCCTGACACTTCTTCTTTTTTCCTGCACTCGTCCAATTTCCTCAAATGTTTTAAGGGCACACTGCACACCATGCTGAGATATGCCAATTTTTCAGCTAGTAAATCTTTGTGAATCATCTTGAAAAAATATTACTTTCAGTCGGTCAAACTGTGGTATCATTGGTATTTTTTGTAAGTTCAACTAAAGCAATGAGAGCAAAGTATGTTTTGTATGGTTTTTTTTCACGTTTTTGTTTTTGTTCATTGACAGGTTGCTAGTGCCTCAAGTCACAATTTCAAATAGCTTCTTATTTGCTTTACGTTATAGTTGACTGAGTCATAGATCAGTATTAAGTTTTAAGGCAAAAAAAAAATCAAAGAAGTCAACTGAGAATAGGTGAAAAAGCAGCCAATGTCCAAGAAAATCTTTGAGAGGACTGACGAACCACTGCTCAAGGCCACTTTAAAAATTACAAGAAGACCTGGCTGTTTGGAAGGAAAACATAAAGAAAAGAGGGGCGCCTCAAAACTTTTGCACAGTACTGTAAGTAACTGAAAGTTAGGATCTCTGATGTTTGGGATATTAGTTTTGGCTTCAGCAAAAGATTGTATGTATTTTAGCAGTGTAGGCAGATGTAGAGGAAGACATAGGTGAGAACAACAAATCAAATTAAAAAAATGCATTTTATTTCATTTTTCATGAGCTGATGGGTCTTTAAGGATATTCTGTTTATGTTGACAAACTTTATTAATAAATCCATCCTCACTCTTTGGGTTTCAGAGATGTCAAGAGGTTCAGCGGTGATACTCTTGTGACACACCACCTGTGGCAACAGTGAGACCAGTTTCACTTCCAGCTCATCGTTTATGACACTTGGTCACATTTGGTATCACATTTTAACTCACTGTGTACTCGCCCTTCTTCACTGTGGAGTTTTAATATTGTGAAGGAGAGCTTTAAACCCAAATCAGCATCTTTTCTATTTATATGGATTTACAGATATTCTCTATATATTATTTATTAATTAAAAATATTACTTGAATCCCTATTAGCAAAGTGTCATATAAGAGCGAATTTCATCTTATGAAATTAGGACTCTCCTAAATACCCTTTTTTGCCAACAAGCTTCATTTTAGATTCATTTTTCTGTGAAGGTGTCTCATTTTTTTGGAAATGGTATAGCTCACAAGACGGGCAGAAAAAGTTATCAAATCTAAAGTCACAAAGTTAGGAACAATGAGGTAGATTGAACCACAGTCAATAATACAGAGAGAGGGATTTCAGGCACACAAATATTATTTTCTCCTGTCCAGGTATGTGAAATTCACATGTTTTGTCTGGCTTGAGTTTAGGACCAGGTTCTAATTAAAGAGGAATTTTTCAGAGGTCTAAAATAAACTCACAATTTGGCAAAAACTTTGAAAAAATATCTTGCAAGACATGCAGGATGATATCATGCACATGAAACGGGCCAGCCGTTTTCTAGTTCTCATTTTCTCTCCTTCTATCTTTTCAATCCCTAATTCCAGTTTTAATATTTTGTATTAGCGCAACAAGCCCGGCAGGATTGGGAGAACAGGTCCCAGACAGGAGCTCGGGATCTTGAGCGTACTCTTTGGCTTGAGTTCTTGGACTTCCCTCAAAGTCTAGACTGGCAATCCCCTCCAAGATTAAAGATATGAAATATGCAGCTAGTTAAAGAGATCCATGGATGAAAGCGTGAAATTGCACATCTGTGTTGGTAGTCAGTATTAATCAGTTTAGGCTTGAAATGTGATTTTGTGCACCACGTGCAAAATTCTCTTTATCCATAATGTGACAAATGTTTCAGAGACATACTTCTGCAGCTGTGAGGAAAATGTGGTCCTTTTTCTTTTTGCAGGTTTGAGTGAACCAACCCTTTAAAGTGATGCTTGAAAAGACCAAACCAACCACATCAGATGAAGTGATTATTATTAAGTTCTGTGGGATAAAAAGGCAACCTGTTTCTGGTAACCCTAACCACGGCGCAGTCTGGGAAGAGCCCAACGTGAGCATTAGCGGTAAAGTTTGTGTGTGTTTGCGCGTGCGTGTGTGCGTGTGTGTGTGACTGAGAGAGATGCCTGGCCACCTCCTGCTGTGTTACTCTGTGATGACTGACAGCACCAGCCTGGCTGTACAATGGCTGCTCTTTGCTCTCTGTCTCACTGTATAAACACAAAGTGGGATGGTTCCCTCATGCAGAACTCCTGTATTGATCACTTATGTGAGATCTCACAGCCGCACTCATTGTCCTCTTCCTCTTTCTCTCCTGCCGATCAATAGCTCTTTGTGTTGATTTTTACCCATTGACAAATCACTCTGTCCCATTGCCTTTGTTAAGCTGTCAATCAAGCAGAAGGTGTTGCTGTATCTGATACTCACTCAGTGGGAAGAGAGCAATCAGCTCAAAATAAGACAAAGTGTCTGAACATGATGATTGCAACTTGCTTCTAATAATAAAAATGTGTATATATTTTGAAAAAAACCCCTAAAATCTATATTATGAAAAATCTATATTATAGTAAGTTAGATTTCTACATGTCTTGAATTAAATTACATAAATTATGGTATGTTTTATGACAGTTTGCAAAAGTCCACGCCTTTCATGTCCTATCCTAAAATAACCAATTTCCTTAAAAAAAGGCTAACTGCAAAGTAACGGCTCATCTTATTACCGCCATCCTTTGAGTCGGACATGGCAGCATCCTCGTCTTGTCAGGAAATAAAAGTATTGCGCATCATTAAACCCCTTTGTCTAAATGAGGGATCTCTGTTCCTGAGAATGTGACCTGAGCACCATTGAACACCCAGACGATGCGGATGACGTAAGCCACAGATTCAGAGAAAGATCTAATCTAAAGCTTTCACCCACTCACAGCTGCACCCTGCTAAGCACCGTCGATTCACAGGGCATAAGTGAGTCAGTCTGACTGACCTGCTAGATTCTTTTTATGGTAAAAATGTATGTGGAGAGATGTTTTTTTGCAAGCCCACGGCTGGGTCTGACACCTACGCTAAACTGTGGCAAGTATCAGATAAGTCGTGGCGTTTTCACTATCCAAACCAACACAATCATACAACAAGGTGCTTAATGATGACGCACTTTCTGTTTATTACTGTAAGCAAGAGCTTGTCAATAGGTTTGACTTAAAGTGAAACTTATCAGTGCATCTAACTCTGTCAAGTTCATTGACAGTTTTTGCTCACATGTTGGATGCAAATTGGTATTCTTACAAATGAGGACAGAATTACTAGCCCTCTTATGAAAATTGCATTTAAAAAAGTATTTCCCAAGTGCTTTTAAACAGGGTGAGAAATTTATAACACAGCTTCTTCATAGTTGTATTTTGGATGCTTACATTATTCTACTAACACAAACTACGAGGGTCTAAATTATTAGCCTGTAATAGCTCTATTTGAGTCCATTTCATGACATTGTGAGCATCAACAATTCTTTTTCTTAAGTCTAAAGTGATTTCTTTTGTTTATGGCGTGGTGTTTTTGCAGGTGACAGCTCAAACCTTGCTGAAATTTGATTTACACACAGTTTGAACTTAACTTTAAAAGCTACAAAGTCAAAGCGCATCATTGCACAGCAGTGGTCGGTGCTATGGCTCAATAAAAAGCTCAGTTTTTCAGGGGGCTAATATTAATTACCCTGATCAATTTTGTTATTTTCTGAAATAATTCTGTTATTATGTGCAAATAGTAATATTTATTTATGCCTACTAAAGAAATCTAGTTTGTTGAGAGGTGCTATGTTAAAAATCCCTTGCTCTATTAAAAAAAAGCATTTGGGAAAATTTTAACCAAAAGTTTAAATTTCACTGGTGGGATAACGATTTTGTCCTCATCTGTATATGTGTACCTCTTCTTTCACATATGGCCAGCTGCCATGAGTCAGCAGCGGTGGTCAGAGGTTTCCACTCCTAGACACAACAGTCCATCCGGGAAAAAACAGCTCTCTGATGCCTCAGTCTTCCTATATTGTCTGGGATGATTCCGAGTTGGGAGAGGCTTATTGTTTGGATGTCTTTGTAGTCCAGGTCCATTGCTGCGGAATGTGGGGATTTCCTCCCTCGTGGGTATTTTTAGATCTCTGTGTGAATTCATGGGAGCTCTGCATAATGCTGAGCAGTGTGCGGTCTAAGGGTGGGGCCTGTAAATTCATGCACATGTGTGGGAATATGGATGTCTGCTTATATAAAAAAAGAAAGAAAAGGATGTACGTGGATGTGCACTGGTACATTTTTTGCACATAATCATACACAAAGCTAAGAGAACTACACAGTGATATAGCATCACGTAAAAGGCCTCGCTGATTGAGACGGATGCTACTTGGCCTGTTTTTCATTTGAAATTTCACAGTGTATTTACCCACTGTTTCCTGTTTGACAGCTCCAGATTGGCACTCTGGTTTGGACACTGCTTGTTCACTGAAGTGTTTTAAGGAGGCTTCGGCAGGTCACCTGGGGGTCTATGACCTCCCCGGGTAATGCTCTCCTCCAGGTCCTTCTCTTTGAGAGTGGTCAATGGAAGCGTCCATGCAGAGGACAGCCAGGGTGGATGGTCGGGGTGAAATCAGGGAATGAACGGGTCATATCCAGAAGGACCTGTCACCTCTAAATCAAACCAAGTGAGGTCTCCTTCCGGGTCTCACTCCCCCCATCAACTTAGCTGACATCAAGTGACACTTTGGCCTGACCTGCCTTATGCTGGGTGCACATGTGGTCGTAAGAAGCATGATTGGATGATTGTTTATAAGTGTTCACGAATAATCTGTGATTGGATTTTTGTAGTATTAAAGGTGAAAAGGTGCTACTCAACGTCCCAAAATAGTGTGCTGCTAGTTGATAGGTGCTACTAATGGGAGCTTGTTTTCTCATGTTTGTGGTTTTGATTTTCCTTAAATTTTTTATATTTGATTTTTTTCCTCTTCATAGATAGAACTCTGCGGTTCCATCTCCAACCCAAGACAACACACCGCTGGCTTTTTTGAAGTTCTGTATGCAAATGTGTCAAGACAGCCTCTCTACTGGTTAATTCCCACAATGCTGCTCTGAAAATGAATTCAATCAAAGGGAGGAAGGTTGCCGGTTCGAGCCCCAGCTTGGACAGTCTCGGTCGTTGTGTCCTTGGGCAAGACACTTCACCCGTTGCCTACTGGTGGTGGTCAGAGGGCCTGGTGGCGCCAGTGTCCGGCAGCCTCGCCTCTGTCAGTGTGCCCCAGGGTGGCTGTGGCTACAATGTAGCTTGCCATCACCAGTGTGTGAATGTGTGTGTCAATGGTCGGATGACTGGTTGTGTAAAGCGCTTTGGGGTCCTTAGGTACTAGTAAAGTGCTATACAAATACAGGCCATTTACCATTCACAAAAGACCATAACACAAGTTGCTTGAGTCCACTGGAACCAATGATTGGCTGCCTGATGTCAGGCTAACACCATGTCAGGTGCTTTGAGTTAAATACTACAGTTTTTATGTTTTGCGGACCAATGCCAAGCCTAGAATGACATCATCATGTTTCAGTGATGGGAAATGAAACTGGCAGGAGCTTAAATGTCTCACTACAAAAACAAAAAAACACTCCCATCAGCAGGGAGCCATGGCTATGAAAATAGTGCAGTTGTTGATCAGGTATTTGAGTCAGGACTAAAGACAACGAATAGCATTTCAAATTTTAAGCATTCATAAATACAAAGCTTGAACTATCAACCTTATCTGTTGCTTCTATATCCAGCAAATATGAACATCTCATAACGTCACCTCAATCTAATGACATTTTATCACCTTAAATCCTCAAATAAACACATAGATGATATTTAAAAGCATGCACATGCACAGCCTTAAATAATTGCTGTGCCCCGTATAGAAGAAAACACCACCACCACCAACTCACCAATGCAAAGCCTAGAATGACATCATCATGTTTCAGTGATGGGAAATGAAACTGGCAGGAACTTAAATGTCTCGTTCACACACTGCTTATCATTCTTAAAATCAGCAGACATCTTTTATGCACACGCCTGTTCTCTGAGGCCTTCCTCTGAAAAAATAATTGCGGTTTAGCTATATACATATATATATATATATATGTATGGGTATATATGAGCTTGTAAGTCAGTGGTCCATGATAAGATGGTAACTGGGAAACAATACTCTATTGAAGAATTGTTAAACTACCCACATATGCTTCATTCTGCCCCTTCTTTAAGTTAATGCTTTTTGCCTCCATCTCTTCTCTTTCACCTTAAACAAAAAGAGGGGGCTTTAATGTCCGTATTAATTTAGAAGCAGGTGGTAAAGAAGCCTTTGTTAATCACTTAATGATGAATTCCCCCCACTTTACATGGTGGCTTTTTCACCATCCGTTTACTTCTTGTGCCTGAGTTGGGGAAACTTTATAAAAAGTTTATCTTACCATGAAATGAGTAGGCAAGGATAAATGGCTAACGTGGGGTTTTGTCTGTCAATGCAGTCGACCTATTGGGGGTCCACCGACTGGGCAGGTTTGGACCATATGTCATCATTCCTACCCTTTGTGTGGGCGTGTCTCTGTGGCAACGGCATCAGCTGCGACCATTGTGTGAGAGGATTCAATGGCCCATATATTCATTGCAGAGCTGGCATGGGCCCCGCAACAGAAACAAATTGATACATACAAGCGCCAGCCCCATTTGGCGAGCATGACACATTTCAAATGGACAAAAAAGGACATTTTAGTCTGCTGGAAATCTTGAGAAAAGCTTGGTCACCATAGTAACTGTGCAGTAAAAGCGATCATGGGCCATTAAACTCCAATCAGATGTAAATTTGGGCTGCCCTCAGCCCCTCTGAGGGAAAGCCCCCTTCACACGCAAGACACAAATTAAACAGTTTGTTTGCCAATTCACATGTCATCTTAATGAGTTTTTATTCGTTTCCCCTTTGTTTAAATGGAGAGAATTACAAACTGCCATTGATTTGTAATACTGGGCCACTTCAGTTGTCTGCACATGATCTATTCATAACTCATTCCAAGCCAGATAATAAAAAGGTACAAAGCATGTTTTAAAGCTTGTGAAGTGATAAATTGGAGCCGAAAGAAAAATACTGGCAACTTTACAAGATAATCAAACCCTTAATCAAACAGTAATGCACGGTTTCATTAATTTTCTGTCTTTGCTTTCTTCATCATTGACATATTATCAATACAATTTTTCCTAATATTTATTACAAATCAATCTAAGCAATAAATCTTCACACTCCACCCTTTTTTCAGCTGAGTTGTCGAAAAAACATCCAAAACTGAAAAGTGTTGTTGAAAATAGTTTCTGTTTCACATACTGTTAAACTTTAGTTAGTGCTTCATATTATTATTCTTTTTCACGAAAATGTCCTGTAACACAGGAAACAAGTTTTAATGGAAAACAAAGGGCAACTGGATGACACTGTCTCCAGGACAGGAAGCTTTGTGCCCTTGTGATTGGGCAGAGAAAATATTTTGCTTGACTTGGTGGCTACAGATTTGTCATGCCATGCAGCTCCGTTCAATGGCACACGCAGTGTCTGATGTTATTGTAGCAATTAGGATTATTATGTTCCACAGTGCCTGGCTTTTGTCAAAGAACAAGTCAGCAAAGAGAGGTTGCACAGGTCGTTGACACAAAAATTGCTTTTTATTAATCATCATTACTTGTTAAGAGCAAAAAAATCCTGGATAATGCTACTTGCATTAAACTTATCCAGCCAAAGAAAGGGTAACAACCCATATCGTTACCCAGTAATCACTGTGAAACAACAGGATTTAATATGATAAAAAATAACTGAGATGGATTCATTGGTTTAAAAAAAGTAAACATTAGCAACTTAATTCAGTTTCAATTCAGTTTTGTTTACATATACTGCCCCCAAATCATATGACTCCTTTTGAGCAAGCGCTTTGGTGAGTGACAGTGGGAAGGAAAAACCCCCTATTGACAGGAAGAAACCTCTGGCAGAACCAGGTTCAGGAAGGGGAAACCATCTTATAATTTGGAAGTAACTTCATCAAAGCTACACATTTACTGACCTTATTCACTGATGTGTGTTCAGAAATGTTCCTAGTGTGCATACAAACAGTCTATGTCTCGAATCTGTAATCAGCGTGCTGCAGTGTCCATCTTTTTCTGTATTATGAAATATGTTTGCCTATAGGTGTATCATGAAGAAAGCTCAACGCTGATGAAAAACGTAAATATCAGACCAGATGAAAAACAAAGCCTACAAAGCCTATAAGCATCCATCAGTGGGTCAGCCTATACCAATAAATGAGGATGAAAATTAGAGCATCAAATGAATGAATGTAAGACCATCACCTTCACAGTTATTTTATACATTTAGCCAATCTAAAAAATGTAAATATTGTTAATTAATTGATTTATATGTAAAGCATTTTGCATTTTCTGAGATATCATTTGTGTGTATACATGAACTGCAGTGGTTCAGACAGTATTAACAAAGTTATGTAAGAAGAAACTGATAAATGCCGGTTTTATACGAAACGCTTTTCGCTGTTTGTGATTAAGACCCATTGTTGCTACTCCGAGTGTTTCCATGTCAGAACACGAGAAAGGGGGAAAAAAGAGAGAAAAACCATGACTAGCTCTGATATTAATGAGAAATGAGTGTGTGGTCCTGTTATTGTGCCTGTTTTCAGGACGCTGTCGCCACTCTTGTCTTCACTCTCGCCTCATACAGTACAGCTGCTCTGTTTGACAACACTGGACAGTCAGAGCACAGCATGGGCTTCCACTGGCTCCGGACCAAGCTGACCTGGGAGCTGACTTTACCAGTATAGCTGCAGCCTCCCCATTGCTAGCCTATTGTTGCACGGCGCAGCTAACGATGGCCTGTCTGTCTACTGTGGTCTCTTCCATGCAGAGCAGGGGGAATGCTAATTTGACAAAGGGATGATTAACTACAGCAGCACGGTAACAAACTGCCTCATTTTCATGTCTTGTTGTCTCCAGTGTCCCACCTCCCAGAGATTTGACTGCTCTATTAACTTATGTGTGTTGAGGGCTTAGCTCAATACTTTGTCGACTCCTTGTATGTTACTATTTTTTGCATTTTCTAAAAATGTCCTTTGGTTACACTGTAACTAAAAACTGTAAAACTATGTAACTAAATCTACAAAATGTAAATTATTTCTTTAAAAAAATAGTGTGGCAAATATATTATTAACTTCCATTTGCTAGCTAAAGCCAACATTTATGTCTTCAGTTGTTGAGTGTTACAACACTACAGCAGCTGATCATTACCACCCAAGCCAACACGTGATAAAAATTTCCATATTTACATTTTGTGTGAGTCACTGTCTTGCTGTTGCCTTAGCCTAAGCTGCCACCAGCCGGGGGAAGACCCAGATTGTCTAACGCTTGGAAGGTCGGTGGTTTTCTCCCTGGCTTCTCCAGTCGGCATGCCAAGTTATTCTTGGACAAAATACCAAAACCTGAGCTGAGGGTGAGTGTATGTGTGAACGTTAGGCAAAGCTCTTAGGTAGAGAAAAAACTGATTGGTGAATGAGGCTTGCCATAAAAAGCGCTATATAAGTATCAGTATAGTAATGCTATAGTAAGTGTGTCATGTTAAACTGGATGCTGATAAAGGATTTTAGGGTGTTAGAAGCTTCTGAATAGACAGGACATCTTTAAGAACAAGTTCGCTCAGTGCATGTTTCTTTTCATTCTTCACCTTTGAATGAGGGTTAAAAAGTGTGCATAGGGTCTAAATTCCATGCATTTTACATATGGACATATAGCAGCTGTAGTTTGAGTAAGCCGGAAGGTTAGTAATTTGGTGGTATCTTTGGGCTCAGTACTGAACCCCAAGTTAACCCTAGTGCATCCATCATTGTTTGAGTATGTGTGAATACTAGGTGCATTTATTTGTGTGTGACTTGGATAACAAGGCGTATAGTAAAAAGTGCTTTGAGTGCTCAGTTAGAGTAAAAGAAGCGCTACACAAGTTCCAGTAAATATATAACTTGCTAATCACTTTGTGTCAAAGTAAAGAAAGTAGAGGTAAAGCTGACCTGACAGTGGTGGAAAGAGAGATTTCTGGTTTGTAATAGATCTTGATTTTGTATTTGCTGCATGAACGATTTATGTTTTAAGGGTTTGATCCAACTAGACAGAAAAAGTGGGATATATACATTTCATGTTATATTCAGTTTTAAAGCAGCGAGTAAAGGGAGTAAATCACTTGAAATTCGAAATGTTAAAATAGATTCTCTTGGATTTCGCCAGAAGGGAAGAGACCGTGAAGCCATGAGAGAAGTAAAGAGAGAAAGACTGAAAAGGAGGCAGAATGGTGTACTGTCTGGCTGTCTGGTGTCCACACAGAACTCTGCCATGTCCACTGGTGGCTGTGGAGGATTCATTAGACACCACAGTCACTCCCCCTGCACGTGAGTGACAGGTCTCTTCAGCCAGCTCTCTAAAGCACCAAAGATCATCCCACTCCTCTCTTGCCCATCTGGCTGCCTGAATCTAACAAGGGGTGCCCTCCAGTTATAAGACTGCATAAAAAAGAGGAGGAGAGGGAGAAGAAAAAAGTTAAAGACTGGAAGATCCCATCAGATTCTCCGTGGTCCATAGGCTCCAATTATTCAGAGCTTATCTTTTCAGCTTGGCTGATTTCCCAATGAATAAAGTGCGGTACGTATTACTGCCGGGCGGGTGCATCTCTAAAGAGGCTGAAGGAGGATCAGGGATGTGGGTTATGGTGTCAATCTGGCCCTGACCCCTGGGGTTAGGGAGGTGACGTTATGCAGTCACAGTGCCAAGGCATCCACTTGTAGCGCTTCCATTTAGAAGCCGTTTGGATAAATGGAAAAGGGCAATCACATTAGAAGAGGTTTCTTTCCATTTTAAAGCAAAGAAAGAACGATAGAAAGAAATCTCTAATGACAAAGTGAGTGACTCTTGACTTTAAAACCACCTCTAAGACGATAGTTGGAAAAGGCATAAGTCAGGAGGGTTAAGCTTAAGCACAGTACGCGCTCACATTTGTGTCAAGAACTGCATCAAATGATTTTAGCAGAGACTACAGGCACCAGAAAATATGGCAGATAGAGACTATGGTAACCAGCAGATGCACTACAAACACTACTGAATGGTTTAGTGAAAAGTAGGAAAGCAAAATTCTGTTTTGGACAAAGTAAAATTGGCCACAAAATGCAACTATTTTTATAACTACATACGGAGTGTATGTAGTTATTTACATATGTGATAAGATTCTAATGTTACAGAATAATATGTTGCTGGTAGCTTTTCCAAAAAATGTAAACAAAAAATAAAAAGGGTTTCATAATTTGCTGAATGCCAGGAAAACTGCAGGGTTAAGTGGAGTGACCCTCCCTGTACCAATCCCACTCTACACTTGGCAGCGAGCTGGGGCACCACGGGAGATTGGTGGTCCTCCGGTTTACGGCGGCCCTTCCATTCCTGAGCATCTACAACCCTCAGATCTACCGACAAGTGTTGCCGATCCCTCTCTTTTCTTCTGCCTTCATGGAGATGGCTGGGAGATTCTCATGCCAGCGCACAATGCCTAAACAAGCGGGTATGTCTAATTCAATTAAGTCCACAAGGCTGTGCCAAGTGGGCCCTGGTCCCGTGTGACAGGGATAATGAGCGGGCAGAGAGGAGGAGGAGGAGGAGGAGGAGGGGGACTGGTGTTGGATTGAAGATCGAGCCTACGCTCATTCAGACATTCATACTTCATTCTTTTTATTATCTGCTCCGGGCTTTAATGTTTCCAAGATGACCCCGCTCATTTAGTGCTGAATGGAATATTTTGCATTCCAGCATTAATGTGCAAATAGGCTTGATGAAGGACACTGAGAGGCTGGGAATTATAAATAGTGTGACCTCTGAATTCCTACAATTCATCACTTAGAAACGTCTCTAAATCTGGATTCTTTCCCCACTGCTGAGGACAGTGTCACACGAAAGATGTGCGGGAGAAGGAAACTTAACAATCTGACTCAATGAGTGACTCAACAAACAGTTAGACACCTTACAAAGAGGCCAACGCTCCCTCTGTGATCGCTAAGCCATTTATCCTTTCAGTCTTTAACTAATACTTGTATATATTTTACCTTTGTCGGTACTTTTCCATGATTAATTACTTTAAGATTAAGTACATAAAGTCATTCAGTTTCCACCTACTGTTGCCAAAATAGTTAACTCACTGAAAACAAAAGCAGCTGAGGATTGGCAAGGTAGAGGATTCAGGACATCCTGAATAAGTCGGAAGTTGGAATTTCCAAGTTCTCAGTTAGTATTTGAATCTTGAACACCCCCTCAACTCAGATTTCCCACTTGGGAAGTCAGGGCAGCCTTCGCAATGAGGAGTTAGTGATCTAAGATTGAACGTAAAAAGTAGTAAGACTGTAAAACTTTTATCTGCACTGCCACAGTTGTGTATTTGTGATTTACTAAATAAGGCATTCACAGAGCACTGATCGGGCTCTATCCACGAATGTGCTGCAGGTATTCTGTTGTGTTGCTAGTGTTACAAAATGGCTCTGCTTAGCTTAAGAACCAGTGCAAATCCTGGTTTTCCTCACCTTTTCTGGAACGCGCTAGCTCAGTAGCTACATCACTCCTGAGTTCCAAGGTGTTGGGAACCCAGCATTAGAAGTTAGCAGGAAGCTAGCTTGCTAGCTGACGTCTAGAAATGATATGTCACAGAACTGCTATTAACCTTAGACATCTAATGAACTTTAGATAAAGAAAATTAAATATGTCAAAATTGACATATAATTTGCCACCTCCTGGTTAGCTACAGGGATATCATTAGGCTTAGGAAGTTAGGGAATACACATTTTTCCTTTACTACTCGTGGCTGTATCACCTCCAATATGATAGACAACTGTCGAGCAATGTGTGCTTTATAAAATACATCAACAATGGACAAAACTGAGGTCCTTGAGTTTGGCACTGAAAACTCCTCTAAGGTAGTTACGTCACAGTAACAAATATCATATTTGCTTGTCATATTTAGACCAGCATTTACAATTTGAATCTCACTTCTCAAAGATTATCCAATCTTGCTGTTTTCATCTGAGAAACATAAAAAAAATCAAACATTTTCTATCATCCAATAATTTGGAGATTTTAGTGCACGCTTTAGTGCACTAAGTCACTTTTCACATGTATCTCTCAGTCCTCCTCAGCGAGTCTGTAACTGAACTATAATGCAGCAGATTTTCTGCAATCTTTGTCTTTTTATTTTTGGTGATAGTTTATATCTGATTTGTACAGCGATGTGTATTTTTAAACAAATGCGCGACCTTACATTTGACTGTGTGTCTGTATGCTGAAAGTATACATGTTGGAAGCATAAGTATACTTATATTTAATGTGTGGTTTTATTAAAACCGTAAAGGAGTTGTCAGAGAGCATGCTATACAATCTTGTGCTTAGTCGGCCTGAGAGCGATATTTCTGAATCACTAGAATAAGCTTAGCCATGCGCTAATCTAGCACACGAATAGTACTAATAAAAAAATTGTACAGAGATAAAATGACTAGTGAGTACCATTATATAATAATTAGCATTATTGAAGAGAAACAAAAATGGCAAGAGTTTAGAGCCAAGGCAGTAGAGGCTTGGAGAAACAGAAACAGGTTCAATGTGTCATCACTTAACAAGCTTATAGAGCAACGACCACAATTCAATTGTGCTTTAAGATGGGATACAGCTACGCCTCCCCTTGACACTCAACACTGGTTTATTTTAACCACATAACCATATGTGGTTTTTATTTTAATCACGACAAATGTTCCCTGACTTCAACAAAGTGGCAATTTCACTACAACCACTGTTCTCCCCATAAGTACAACCACAACGTTTTTGCCAAACCTAATAAAACTGAACCATAGCAGAAAACTCAGTCACAGAGACACAACGTCGTTTCCAGATTCATGCATTAGGCTTGAGGAAAAGGGAAAACCATATAATTTATTGTTTTATTTTGGGAACTATAATTCCGGACAGCACAAAGAACGTCTGTCTCGTTTTATTGTAAACTGAAAACTTGTGTGAGAGTAGGTGTATTTCAAAGGCTCGATGACATCCACTTATCCAGCGCCAGAGAGAAAAGTTGCTAAATAGCGTAACAGTCACGGTTGACAAGGAGTCATACGTTGCTCAAGGAAACCTGCTTTTCTGCATTTTCGGCACTTTTGACTTCAGCTGGGAACTATCTCAGACCTGAGAGGCTTTTAGTTTCACTGAAGTTTCCAAGGACTCCTGCTGCTCTGCTGAGACCCTTGTCCCCGACTGGCACAAAACAGCCTCTCAAACGTTTGACTTTCTCACAGAAACAGCTTGCTAAATGGTATTTCTGTAATGGACTCCTGCTAGGGTTCATATGTGTTGTATAGCCACATTGCACAAAGTTGAGTCAACATGATTACCATGAGAAAGGTCCCTAAGAAAAGCCCAAAAAGGGTTTTTTGAATAAAAATCTGAAACTATAGAATTCATTGTTTTCCCAGGGAAAAAGATGAAAATCAAAGACATCGATGGTCATTTTTTTCTATTGGAAAAGTGCTGCCGAATGAATGTCTTATTTACATGCCAAAGGAAAGGGCCGTGGTTTTAAAAGGATGGGAAAGCAGGGGCCTCCATTATGGTGGTGTTGGTCGCAGAGGCTGTGGCTACTCTGGCAGCCTCCCTGCCAGGGAGCGGTTAACAAGGCCTTGGCTGAATTAAAGAATGGCAATGAGTTTTTAATTGGTGACACATTATATTTATCAAGCTGACAGCAGAGTGACTGCACTGTGGCCTTTCTTGTTTTGTCCTTGTGTGCGCATTACTTCCCCCAAGGTGCCCCTGTATGATACCCCCTGTCTGCCGGGGTCCCTCACGTGTGAAGAAAGAAGAAAAACATAATAATTGAGCATCGAGTTGAATGATAACACTGAATTATTCATTAGGGTCCCTTAAAGTGCTGGATAAATCAACACCCCTCTCTTCTCTTTTTGACAAAAGCATCTCTTTGTCCCTCAGTCCAATCACGCCAGTTTAAGGCTTAGCATAAAGACAAATCCTTTTCAGTCCTTTTAGTGCTTCGTGACAGACGTTCTGCTGCAGGGCCGGAAAAGTTATTAACAAGTGTTTAATATTTGGATGGGAGTGTTTGGTCACCTCTTCTATACATGCCATTTCTGTGCGGCCCGTATATATTATGGGGCAGCTTGCGACTCAACACTTAATAATGACGCTCTGTGTTGCTAATGTGTTCATATGCTGTGAATATATTTGAGTTTCAATAAAGTTTCATTCAGCTTTTATCATCAGGTTCACTGTTATTAAGCAACCTTTAAAAAGGTTGATTCACTCCACACCAAATATTGACTGCTCTTCCAGCTGCTGCTAACTTTTTAACTGCTACACTTAGATTATAACTGACTTTGCATTACATCCTTTTTTTTCTCCAGTGGATACATGACAATAAGCTTTGTAAGAAATAAGCCATCAGACGAACAGACTGATGTATAAGTGTACAGTGTTGCATTTGGGAGATTAGGGAGCTTTTGGGAGAGATCGCCAATCAAAATTAAACTGAATTACATATTTCAATTAAAGATCTGGGGATATAAACACATAAACATGCTTGTTGCAATTGTTATACACCCTTAATATCTATCAGTATAACAAAAGGGGCACCTCAATTTCAATTTTACATTTCTTCTGTGTAATATATCAGGGATATTTGTATATCCTACTGTCCTTACTGTCTTAGAGCAACTGTGACCACATAATTTCCTCTAATTACGTGTAATATTCTGATTCTGATGAACAAATGTCAAAATTAACAATAGCAGTTGTGTTTTTAAAGCCAGACACCAGCTTACTCATTTCCAGCAGTCTATCCCATCAGGAAGCAGTTCAAAAAAGACTCTTCGTGTGAACCGTTATCTGTTTAATTTTAAACAGCGCCTGTTTTCGAGTAACAGCAGGTCCCCAGCAGTTTTAGAAGAAACCCTTTGTTGTCTTCAGGGTGTTACTACAGCGAAGGGGAGTAAAGTCTAGAGGTCCTGGCGATCCTCTTCAAAACGCTAGTGAAAAGGGAGAAGGGGTGAGGGAGGCCTAATGAAATATTTAAGATTTAGGCTAAAAAGGGACTCTGAAAAACTTTGCAACAAAGGGGTCGGCCGAGGGCCTTCATTGTCCCGGGACCCAGCGGAAGCAGGGGCCAGGCTGCTACAGATGTGAGGAGAGCCCATATTGAGCCGGGATGTGTAGGCTCTGCACACAGCTGTGTCGCTGCACTCCCGCCCCAGCCACCAGCCCCCTGCCTTTGTGAGCCTTTGTGAGGGCCACAGAGTGGCGATTTTACACCGAGCTGATTGCACAGCAACGCCTTTGTGTCGCAATAAGAAGACCCTGCCCATTCCTGAACATCGGCCCTCATTCCCTGCGCATCACAGTTTCGCACATTCTTCCCGATCCCCTCAGCCCACACAGTCTCATAGCTTTTTATTATCTAAGAATGACAAGGTGATGAATCCCCTTTCCGTCGACTGATACGAGCGGCGGTGGTTAGTTTGGGGAGGGGTGGATCTCTCATCCTGGCTCCTTAGGATCTGCCTATTTAGCACTTAACTGCTTTTGATTAATGGACGGCCCATTCTATGTAACGTATGTTGTTTTCGGGGCCCACAGAGGGGACCGCATAGGCAAAATGTTTGAGTAATGATGTCATAAGGTCACAGCGAGCAGTTCAGACACAGAATGAGTGAAATGAAGGAAGAAACTGAGCTTTTCCATTTGTTAAAAAAACGTCCAACATATGGTGGCAAGTAAATGTGCTAAAGTCACTGATTGTGTGCTTAAAGAGTTAGATGAGCATGATTGTACTAAGAAAATACTGAATGTTTTGCCTCCACTCATGAATGAGTGAAAGAAGTCAATGAATGACTGTGATGTTCCTTGTATCAGTCTGCTAAAAATATAAATCCTTTGCCTAACAGAAGACTTGATCCCTCAAATTAGACGGAACCCTTCCTGAATGCTTCGCCATTACCTCTAAATCCCCTGGTGTCACTCAGAGCTACAAGGCGAGTTCAGGCCTGAGCACAGAAAGGGCACAGCAGCTTAACACTAACCTTAACACATGACTCACTCCTTCCAAGCTCATAAAGTCTTCTTAATGTGGCTAATGTGAAGAACAATAGAGAAAGACCGGGTCAGCAACTTGGAATAATGCAACTCACTTTGGACAAATCAAGAAACATCTTTTGACCTAAACTTACACAGGAGAAGCCTTAAAAAAGTCACTTCATGCATGATTTGAATTCGAAGGCAATTATGGAGATGCATTTTCTTTGACTGAATTCAGAAGGAGATGTCATAAAATGTCAACAGCCTTAGGTATGTGTACATCCAAAACCATTAAGCTTCTCTAGCTTCCTCGTACTGCTAAGTATTAATACTAATTATACTGATACTGGTCTTCACTGCCCAGGTTCTACTCATAGTCTTGGTTTCTTCAGGTAGAAAAAGCAAGTTTCATTCATTTGGATGTCATTGCTATTTTGTAAACAGACTGGTTCTTAAATGGTGCTTTTCTACTCTACCTGAGCACTCAAAGTGCTTTATGAACACGCTCTATCCATCCATCCATCCATCTGTCAGAAGTCCAGACATCCCTCTGTCTAGCCATCCCCTCTAGCATTTTTTTTGTTTTTTTTCCACTAGCACCTACTCGAATAAACTAGGTTTTTAGGGTTTTCCATTAGGTGCTAGTTCTTGGTATCAGGTACTGTTTAAGAACCTACTCGGCCGGTTTTTAAAAACTGAATACCACTGATTAGCCAGGGAGAGACATCACTGAATGAGTCATGAGAGAGAGAGACTCCTTCACAAGAATGAAACCTGCTATTTTAGAAACCTGGCAACGAAGAAAATGGCCACACATGCTGCCCGCCGCCTTCGCTGGCTCTCCTTTTTTTTACCCTCTGGCAAAAATCCATATCCCAATATGGTATACCATCGACTCGTTGTCCTTAATTGTTGTGTTGTGTTTGTCTCACATACAGGTAAGTTCACTTTGCTATAACAATCCCACCCACATTGGGGTGGTACTCAATTATGAAATAATAATGGAAAATGGCCGAAACTATATAGAGTACAGTCGAGTTGAGCGAAGTAGATGCTAGTGGAAAACAGCCTATTGAGGCATTCCCAGGTGTAATCTCTCCAGCGTGTCCTGGGTCTACCCCAGTGCCTACTCCAGGTGGGACATGCCCAGACCAACACACCCACGAGGCATTCTACTCAGATACTTGAACCTCAACTGGTTACTTTTAATTTATTTGAAGTTGCTAGTTAACATAAATTAAATCTAAAATGTAAATACAAATATAAACTTGTATGAATGTGCAGAGTCTGTGCAGAATACGAGCAGTATTGTTACAATATTGTATACGAAAATATTGTGGCACTATTGTCTTACTTTTAATGCCATTTTTAATTGCTTGGCATGTCGTGTGCAGACACCAACACATGATTGCATGTTTTGGAATAAGATAATAAAAATTTTAACCTTAGTAGTCTAACGTGCTAGTACTAGTGTCCTAGCTGTGTTTTCTTTTCTTTTACACCCATTTACCTCAGTTGTGAAATTGCTATCACACAGTGCATTAAAAAGGAAAAATGTTTTTTTTGGCCACAACAGAACACACGATCCACCTAACCTTGCCAAGTCCCTAGGACATCATCCACTTTTCCAGAATGAAAATGCATGGTCACCACTTTGACATGGTGAAATCAGGCATCCAGTGTGTTGCAAGGAAAGGTCAGAACTGGACATCTAGTGAGCGGTACAAATGTAGGAGGAGTGCTATGAATGCTTACATAAAAAGATATGTTTTTACATCTATTTTTAATTAGAACTATCTATGGGTTGATTAATATTTAATGGCTGTATTGAATATTACATCTATATTATGTGCATTAACATCATGTTTGTCTGTTTATGCATCAAAAATATCATTTATCAGTAGTTGCACACTAGTGCACTGCAATTCTTCATTACCGCTGAAAGTAAGTAAGTAAAGAGGCTTATAGGAACTGAGAAGGACTGGCCTATTTATACCCAATTCAAAAACTTGTTACTCAAGGCGTGTTTTTTTTTAACTGTAGTTTTCTAGCTTCTTCTTACAGTGCCATCGGGGTGTATGACTGAATCAATGATATCACCAAAGGAAGAAAAATGCACCTATAATGAGCCTCCTGTATTGTTTCTGTTCAGGCCCTGCCAGAGTTATGGATAGACTCACTTCACTGGGATACTTAATAGCCCTTAATAGATGTGAGACTGGTGGAGTGAGGCAGACTGCACGGAGAGCTTGATACAAACCAGATGCGAGGCTAACTAACCTCTTAGCTTTCCTGCTATTTAAACAGGGGTTTGCTAGCTGTACTTTCCTCTGAGTTTGTCTCTATGTTCTTCACAAAGACCTGTCACGTTTAATGGCCAGTTGGCTGAGTGGGCTGCTGTAGCCCACTCTAGAAGAAAAGCACCAAGGAGAATGGCTCATGGTCAGCTAATGCAGCTTAATATTCTTTAAAAGGGTTTGGGGAACAATTAAGAGAGTGTTTCCCATGCTTCTCCCCCCAGCGGTTTGCGGCTGCCTGTGCAGCCGCTCGTCTGTTTGATGGACTCTGAATGCATCTTATTGATGGGGGTCAGAGATTAGAAGCAGCCGTGCGAGGGGAAGAGAGTGAAAAGAGGGTCCCACACGGTGGCCTCAATGTGGCTCAGACACACAGACAAATAGCCGCTAACAGCTCTTCCACTTGTCCATCTGTGAATCGTATTCATCTGTGATGAATGAGCGATTGGGCGCTACATGTCCTCTAATAAAGATTCTCCTGTTTTTTTGCATATGTTACATCTTTTATCCAGCTTGTGATAAAAGTTGCTAAAAATGCTATCTTAATGTGGTGAGGCACTTGATGCATTTTGTCATGTTGTTTGTTTGCAAATGTGCTCTCAGTCGTCTTGCAGGCGCAGTGCTCTGGCATGCACTCACTGTGCAGATGCCACATGTGTGAATGTGTTGGGTCATGACCTCGACAGCAGACGCATGAAGCAGAGCAACACTTAACCCCACAACATGCATTTCTGACTCCAAGCATGGAGGGAAACTAGTGTTACTATGTCAGTAAGCACAGATTTTTCTTCAGCGTGAGCACTGCAGCGACTTTGTCGCTTTAGATTTTACAGAGTGTGGATCTTTCAAAATAAAGCAAATGCAAAAAATACTGCTTGCAATCTCACGTGAGTCAAATCAAGGAAGTGGTCTGACTCACTTGAAAGCATACCAACCAATTTCCTGCCATCAGACTCTTCACCATTTCACATACCTAACATTTGCAAAGCTCTAGGTAATATGCATGTAATACTAAAGTGTAAAAATAATTACATTCTTTGGTTTTGTCACCCTGAATTTACCATTGTGTGTTTATCTTATAGTGCCCTGGCAGACTGTTGGGATGCTATACTAACTAGTTGTCCATCTACAGCTATAGCTCACCATGCAGTGGCAATTAGAGGAGTGTTTTGGGTCAAGGAGAAAGCAAGGGTTTTGTTTGCCTCCATCTCATGATTGAATGGCCATGTATAGGAGCATGAAAGAAAAGAAGCCAATTAAGTGAGGGGTGGTTTGATTTTTTTGTCCTGTGTTGTAATTAGGCCCAGGCTCTAAAAAACTTCCTCAAGTACCATTTGGGTTGTTTTGTTGGCTATATCATTAGGACCAAAATGATCCGCCCAGGTGCTCACTGCCTGAATATGTTGAGAGACGATGTAAAGAAAAACTGCCAACCACAAGATTTTGGTGCTTGTAACACTCCCTGGCTCACACATAGTGGCATGAGTGGAGTCCTTAAATTCTGTCAATCAAGCCAGTTCAAACAATGACAAACATGTTTTACATTCAGACCATCCGAGAAAATAAATGGACTTGATGTACACTCAGGGGAATTCCAAAAAGTCCTGAAAATGAGAGTGGTTATTTTCCTTCCTTGGTCATTTCAAAAGCACTTCAGAGACTCAGTTACCTTTGATGGTGCAGAGCCAGGAAGTGAGTCACATGCAGTGGTTTTAAGTATATAGGTTCATTCACAACCACATCCAGTCAATTAAAGTTTTTCCTTCTCCACCGAAAACCTTCACAGTTCATATTTTCCACAATTCTTCTTCAATGAAACATTTGTCTAAAATATTCATTCATCTCATAATTCCTTGGTTCTCTCTTATGGACCAAATGTCTATAAATAATATTAATAAAGGGGTAATAAACATTCAGTTAGGCTAATAAGTTTTTGTAATTTTGTTTCTGTACACCACTACATTGACTTCAAAATCAAGTCATTAAGATGTGATTGAAATTCAAGAGGTTCCTAAATAATCCCCATTTTCAGAAGCTGAGATGTAGTTTGACAAACTAACAAATTTTTAAATTGAAGAGCTGCTTTTATTACTTGGATGAAAATCCTGTCAATGACTGCCTGAAGTCTAAAACCCATGGACATCACCAAATGCTATGTTTCCTCCCCTGAGATGCTCTGCTGGGCCTTTACTGCAGTGTCTGCATTCAGAAACTCTTGGGGGGTGTTTGCTGTAAGATTTGGGACATTATCCATTTCAACTGTGAAGTGTTGTCCAATGAGTTTTATAGCATCTGGCTGAATCTGAGCAGAGTATAGCCCTGTACACTTAACAGTTCAACCTGCTAATTATATCAGCAGTCAAATCATCAATAAACACAAGTTTATTGGTGGAACCAGTGGAATGGGCGTTCCACTGGTAGCCATGCTCTGACATGCTTGATGGATAATGCAATATGCTTCAGATCATCAGCTTTTTCTCTCCTTCTCCATCCTTTTCTCTTCCCATCATTCTGTTACAAGTTCATCATGGTTATAACTGTCCAGGGGCTGCTTTAGATGTTTACTGAGAGTCTAATCTAGCCTTTAGGTTCTTAAGTTTGCAACTTGTTGTAAATTCTCCTTATTTAAAATCATGAAGGTGTCTCTGGATAGCAGATGTTGACAATGATACTCCTACCTCCTCAAGGGTATTCTTGACTTGTCAGATGTTTTAAGGGCTTTTTTCTTCATGAAAGATATAATTATGCACTAATATACTTGGTAAATTAGTTGAACAATGCATTAACTCTTTTTTGAGAATTATATTTTAGCCACTCTTAAAGTTTTATTTTGGATTCTTGGCCTAATGATGGCCTCCTTCACTTGCATCGGCATCTCTACTGAAAAGTTCCAGTAACTAGTGAATTCTAAATGCAAGTTTAATTCTTGGAATAACCTCCAGATCTTTTATCATCTTCTTTTGTCATGAAATACCAAGGGGCAGGTCTCACCTGACCATGAAAAGGGGACTGTTCAATAGTTTTGGGCCTCTGAAAATGGGGGACTTTGTATAAAATTGGCTGCAATTCCGAAACAGGAGTGCAGTGAGTTTGTTAAACCCCTTGATTTAAAGCTAAAAGTCTGCAATTCAATCATATGTTGTTTGTTTGATTTATACATATTTCCCAAGTTTTCCTCAGATGTAAAGCCTTTGCTGTCTCAAGCGATTACACAAATCAGCCTAAACCCTGACAGACAAAACAAGAACCACTGGTATGCATATCTGACCAATTAATCAGATACCATGACCCCATAAACTCCCCACCCCGAGACATATACGCACACACATGCATACATGCTGACACACTCCCTGTTTCCTGACTCTGGGAAACTGAGAGTCCGGCAGCTGCTGTCAGGCTGGGTGGTTAAAGGAGGGGTAGCCGAGGGGCATGGGAAGGATTTAAGTGTGCCATGTTAATAACTCACAAGTGGCCTGGGCCCATGGTCACCCTGTCATTAAGGTGCCACCACACTCCTGGCATCTGACCCAAACTTACATTCCTGGTGTAATGGGCAGCAGCTGGACCGAGGTTTCCAGGAGGACAGCTGAGAACAAGCAGGCGGGGAATACCACGGGGAGCTCCCACGCTCATCACTCCTTCAACCCTGTCCTCGGCCCTATTCATTAGTTCCTCCCAACCAGGAAATCATTTCAGATTGCTCTTTGCAGTAGAGAAATGCAAAAAAAAGAAAATTGATCATTTAGATTACTACAGGTCACAAAAGGGTAGCAGTTATGCCTCCCAGAGAAAATTTAGCTCTGGTTTTCTGTTATAACAGTATTTGGTAAAGCTAACCACAATATGTAGCTCCACCTTTCTTTTTTCTTTCTATTAAAGGCTGCAAAAATCAACAATGACGCCCTGACAGAAACTCAAATGACAAAAAACTGTTTAATCCCCAATACAAAAGAGTAAAATCTCCAGAGTCACCTACCATTTCACTCTGCTGTACTTCTGACACTCTTCTTCCGCCCTGAATCCACTGACACAAACTTTAGAAAACCGACCCTGACAAAAAGAAAAAAGTCCACAGTTGAACTCATTTGCCTGGAGTGTTTTTTTTTTTGTTTGTTTTTTCAAAAGCACCTTCTCTCAGTGTTCATGTGTACATAAGAAGTGGGGGCTGACACACAGACCTCAGTCTTGGCTGGCGACCAGTGGCCGGAGCAGCGTTGGCAGCGAGATCGTGAGAAACAGGGGGGCGACACCCAAATGTCATCACAGCTGCAAAACTGCTGAGCATAGAAGCCAAATTACAGAAATATGTACCCCGAGGCCTCTCGACAATGAAAACAGAGGCACATTTGAGTGGCTGCTGCAGTGGAAGTTGTCCTGCATTATGTTTCGTGGGATTTACCATGAGCAAGAAACTCCAGATTCCACAGCTGCTGGCAGACATCACAGTGCAGCGTCGGTGGCTGTGTGGGAATTCACACTGCTTCAGCCTCATTATTATTGTGCCATGTTATTGTGCATGAAGCCTAGTGCCCAAGGAATGCACTGTGTATGAGAGGATCACGCTGATAGCCATGTTTTGAATCACAGTAGCTCGGCTGTCTTGGTCACCAGAGTGTTTTGTTTGGATTAGAGAGGCAGACACCCTCTCTGCTTTTAAGATTAGCCTCAAAACTTTCCTTTTTGATAGAACTTATAGAATAGTTCGGCCTGATCCTCCCTTAGTTACGCTGCAGTATGTCTAGGCTTCTGGGGGCTTCCCATGATGAGTGTTTCCTCTTCACTCACCTCTTTTCAGTCTCTGAGTGTTTATACACCACTCTGCGTTTAATCATTAGTTATTATTAATCTCTGGGTCTCTTCCACAGTGTGCCCTTTGTCCTGTCTTCCCCTCACCCCAAAGCAATTGCAGCAGATGGCTGCCCCTGCCTGAGCCATCTTCTGCCAGGGGTTTCTTCCTGTTAAAAGTGACTTTTTCCTTTCCACTGTCACAGAGTCTTTGCTCACAAGGTTTTTATTTTCTGAACTATTGTAGAGTCTTTACCTTTCAATATAAAGAGCCTTGAGGCGCCTTGAGATTGTTGTTGTGATTTAGCACTATAAGCAAAACTGAATTGAATCGAACCGAACCGAGAGTAGTAATTGTGTTATTGTAGCGTAGCTCTGTTAAACTGAGGTAAAGCAAAGTCATTTACCCAAACCTGAGACCTATCATCATGCTTGCAACTCATCTTTGGCAGGAAGTGTTTGTGTGGTTAGGAAGCCATGTAAACTAAATGCATGTGATGGGGGGGGATTGTGGGGGGTGGGGTGCGTGTCTATCAAAGCATACACGTCGAGCTTCTTTATCACATCAAACACCGCAAACCTCACTAATATTCTCATGGCATGAAACGTACATGCATTTTTCTCCTGCACCACACTTTGTCCTCAGTATGAGCTTCAGTAGTGCTTTTTTATTGCAGTATTAAAGTTTTGCACGCTTAAACAATGCCCAAACTGTCACTGGATACAGTGGAGAGTCTTGCAATTTTGTACCTCATATGAGAAGAATAAACTGGTTTCATGTAGACTTTTTGTATTCTTTGTTTTCAGTGGAAAATTCAGCTTGTTTTCTTTTTCTCTCTCGAGGACAGGACTGATAAAACTCTTACATTCTGTAGTATCTTGTTATGGTTATAACAAATAAGGACAGGAAGGCTGTGGATGGTTCACGTGTGGCTAGTTTAAGGACATATCTTAATCGCAAATGACTCCTGCTGCAAGTACAGGAATTAAGGACTCCTACTGTTTGGTTGCAAGCGCCAACCACGGATCCATCATCAAGTACAAATTCTAGCCTAAAAAAGTCAGAGTTTTTCATGCACGTCCATTTAAAGGTCAGACTGCTTCCTGCATTTGGACAGCATTTGAACATAAATTGTTGGGTGTGGAATAATCCAGTGAGTACATATTTCCTAGGATACTGAGCTGAGTCCATCACTCGGTTCCCACCCACGAAAAATGTCAAATGGGGTTAGATGTGTCGGGAGCTGTTTCCTGGGAATAAACCACTGTGGATGTGGGCAGAGACCATTTTCCCTACATCTTGGCATTGAAGAGCTTTACTTTAACTGACTGTAGCTACTGAATATACACAAATATGGACAGTCACACAAATTGGCTAAAAACTACTGGGATTGTTTCATTTTTCCACAGATCGTGGTGCCAGAATGAAAGGTGCAATCAACAGTGGCGCTAAAGTAAAAACAACTTTCAGGACAGATCAAAATGCATCTGCAGCCCATTATTTGCATGTTCTGTTAAAAAAAAAAATCTTTAGAAAAACGTACTTGTCCTCAAACTCAGTGTTTGTGGACATATTCCTGAAAAGTTAAAACAGTCTCGGTGGTGTATTTATTTACATGTACACAGGTGTGTGTCTGCATGTTTGTATATGCAAGTGTACAATAGTAACAGAGTACGGGCTGCTGTTTATTTGTGCACGAGAGTGAAGCTGGGAAAGTTTGAGAGAGGCAGTAGCCACGCGGGTGGCTGCGAGGGAGGTAGATTTGTGGTTTGGGTGGGTGGGGGTGCTAGTTATGTGAGCTCAAGGAGGTGGGTGAAGAGACGGGCTGTGCAGAGAGAGGCAGAGAGGGCCTGTGCTTGTGCCTTTCAAGGTGTGTTATTTGTTCAAGGCTGTCCAAACATTTACAGAGCGCTGGCAGCCGTGGAATGCAGAGGCAGGGCCGGGACTGAGAGCAGCAGCCGTGGGAAACCGCTGCTCTCCTCAACCTCTGCAGGCTCGTTCCCCCTCGGGCAGAGTGTCAACGCAGACGGTGCCAGAGATGTGTGGGCCTGATAGTGACAGGTCCCGTCAGCAGCCGCGAGCACACGTACAGCCATACACACAGACAGAAACACACACACACACGTGCAGTTCCAGCAGGCACACAGCCGGGCTCATTGCCTCGCTTGCAGACTGACACACATTAAAACACAGAGGCAGAAGCCAGAGCCACACGCCTTACCACATACGCACACGCATATGCACGCACACACACCCTCAGACACATTTAATTGTTCATTCACACACCCACACACACACAGTCTCACACACACACACACAAACACTTAATTCTTTTAGCCTTTTGAAAGATAAACAGTAGACTTCAAAACTGCTTTGAGTTTAGCTTTTGATTCCACAAATATATTGTCTACCAGCACATGCCCATGTGAGCTTAAGTTTTACTCATGTTGTGTCATGTTATAAGTTTCAGGGAAAAACAAAAATGATCTAAACCATCCACCTCAAAGCCTAAGCAGTGAACCAGAAATAGATTGCTGAGAAGAGACATGGGGAGAAAAAAATGCCAGGTGTTTGTTAAGCTACTTTTATACACAGTACTTACTGTTTTTGTGTGTTCTCTGCCATTAAAATCATAATTTCATACTACTAGAGTATGTATGCACGTACTTGTGCATATTCCTCGTGTGAAAAATGCCGGTCTTTTGTTAAAAAGTTCTTTTATTTGCCTGAATGAGGGAAGCAGAGACTGAACGTCTACAGTCCACCTGTTTTTGCCCCGTGTCAGTCAGACGGAGGTGACAGTAAACACGTATCCAGGTGCCAGTGCCAAACATGACAGCCGAGCTCAGCTGAAACTTCCACTAGTAGGAAGTCACCGTGCACTGTTGAAGCCATATCCTGTGATAAGAGCTAAACTCAGGAAGCTACTCAGCAGTTCATGACGTTCCTGGGTGCAGAGCAAGTTCCCTCATATCTAGGTAGACCTGTTCTCTATTTCCAAGTACAAACACCAGAGATAATTCACGACTGACTTACTGAGCCTCACACAGATTGACAAAGGGTAAAATTCACATTATTTGCTGTTGAAAACTTAAAGAGACCTCGTTCGTCTCCGCAAGTCAGCATCTTATAAGCATTCTGATGAACAGAGGTGGTGCTGAAAGGTGGACAAACTGCACCAAATTTGATGTGTTTTGTGACACATTTTGTGAATCACGCAAAAGCAGAGAGGAGAGTTTTTCTCTTATCAATTAACATAATGTATGATAAAGTTGTGGAGCCATGAAACAGGTCATGGCTAAACTGAAGATGTGAGATAACTAAAACAAAGGAAAGCACAGGAGAGTGTGCGATCAGCATATAAACACTGATCGCATCATATTTACAGCAAACAACAAAAACAACAAAAAAACCTGCAGACTAAACGGAGCAATCGTCTGATTATAAATCTAATAAGCAAAATATTAAAAAAAAAACTAAAACAAATACAAACATTTGAAGTAAAAATCTTATTTTCACCATAGCATGGCGAGCTCTTGGTACTGCTGGATGTGTCACTTCCTGTGTTAGCTCTGCTTCTTGTTCTCAGGCCTGCCAACTTGTCCCTCCAGACACTGGAATGAGTCACTCAAACCACTAAAGAAACAGAAACAAGAACAGCCAAAGCCAAATCAAGGTGTGATTAGACAGCAGTTAACCTAACGAGTGCTACAAATAGATGCTAAATAATAAGGTATATTACTGCTATCACGTCAAATTTACATGTCGTTTTGGGGGTATATCATTATCAAAGGAATTCTTAAAGATATATTTTATATCAAATATATATATCAGAGATATTCTCCTTATATTATGATACTTTAGGTTGGGGATGAAACCCTCATTTGGTGTTAAGATGACAAAAACGAACCGAATTAACATGACAAATAGCACGATAAAGACCATAGCCTGCATATGCATGCGTTTTTATTTACACTAGTTTGTGTGATTATCACTAACTGTGCTATGGCTCCAATAACAGTCAGCACAGTGTCAACAAACCAGGCTGGAGATGTTAATCTTATCATTTTCTCAGCACTTTGTCAAATAGCAAAAAAAAAAAAAAAAAGTTTTGTTATATAACAAAAGACAGTGTTCAGATCTTATCATGACTGCGGTACAGTCTCTTATAAAAAACAAAACAAAACAAGCAAATAAGTTGAAGGTATGTGAAAAGGATGTGATAAACGTGACGCCTCCTGTTATATTTGTCAAGGTTGGCAACAAAATGCATGCCGCAAACTGCAATTTCTATACAGAGTGCGGACACAACATGCGTCAAGCATCGCAGCTGAGCAGAACGAATGAAGAGCATGTGAGCGATCTGTGTCAACTACAAAGAAAGGTAAAGGTGTACGCGCGCGTGCAGGAAGGCTTCCAAACATGTGAACATGTTGTGTGCGGCTACATATGCAGCATTCATCATAAATGTTTCCAACCACACTGACATTTTCATATCATTTGGAAACGTGTACATTAAATGTCAAAAGCCTGTAACTGTTTTCTGTTGTGTGCACAGAGTGAACGTAAAGGGACGAGAGAAAAGCTGTACACAGGAAAAGAGAAAAAAATCCCTGCTTCCTTTGTGATGAACTGTGCCGCAACCACCATCATTTGATTAAATCAACTGATTTGCCTATATATTGGCAAAATACCCGCTGTTTGTGTAAACATGACTTCATGCTGTTGGAACAGCTGCTGAATGCAAAAAGATTAAGAAAGCACGTACGCATAAGGCGCTACGCGACACCTCACATGCATGACACTTGTATGACAAAGCTGAGGGAAACTTGCTCATCACCCTCCCCCCCTCCCCCCCCCGTTCTTCTTGCACGTCTCTTTGTCCTCGTGTCTGACGCACACACACACACACACACTTATCAGCAACTTCTGGCCTGCAGATCCATACACCTGCCCGCACTGCTGGAAGGGTGTCGTGTTCCAACGATGAGGCAACTTCTGACCAATGAGCTGTGGTGAGAACGGTTAGGGAGTGTGGTGGGAACTCTCCTCCCATTACTCTTCTCCCTACCTGGGAACCAAAGCAGCCTCGGGGAGGGGCCGCCCGGCCGACTACTGTCTGAATGAACACCAAACAAAAACTCTCACCAACAGGTGAGTTACACGAGTCACTGTTGGTTTTTCTCTGCTCTATTCTCTTTTTTTTTTTCTTTCTCCCCTCCCCCATCATTTTGTTTTTCATTCATGGCTGGCACGCTGCTTTACATTTTGGCAGCACTGAAAAAAAGGACACAGAGAAACAAAACAGTCAAAGTGTGGGAACTTTTTCTCCTTCCTTTTTTCTTCTTCCAGGAGCTTTTATCAGTATTAACTCTGCTTACACAGGTATTTGTGCACCTGTGGCACTGAATTAGTGGATCAGCTTCTTCATTGTGTTTCAAAATAAGCACTGTGAATTACTTTTTTTTTAAATTCCAGGATTCTGCCTGAAAACACGCTTAATCCTTCACTGAGCAGCTGTAAGAGCTGGGGGGGGTTTCATTTTTTTAAAAAGAAAACTATGGCTTGTTTCACTTTTACTGCTGGTGCAGATCTTTTATAGTTCTTATTTATTGTAAGTGCATAGTTATATATCTCTCTGATTTTACCCTTAACTGTAGTTTGAACGGCTGAAAAAAGATTCTTTTTTGCCACTGATCTGAATCTCTTCCAGTCAACAACCTCTGGGTGTGACAAATTAGGCCAACACGTGTTAAAATGGCCCACTTAAAACATAATATTAAATATATTTAGAGCATGGCACAATGAATCACATTGAACTCTATGGACAGTTTGTCCCTTTCATAACAACTGCACAGGGATTCGATTTTTCAAAAACTCACCCATCTGGATTTTTTGGAGGCTCAAAGTTGAGGCGTGGCCGCTTTGATTGACAGGTGTGCCAACCTATAACTCTCTGCTAGGCCTCATCTCCAGTAATTCACGTCACTGAACTGCATATTTTAATTAGATCGTTTGGCAAATAACATCAGTGGCTGTTGGTACAGACCATCTGAAGGTCAGGGTTTGTCTACCTCTTTTTGTGAGTCAAGTGTTTGAAGTGAAGGAAAAAAAGCTGGACGTTTTCTGTGAATGAATTAAAATCTTCTGTTTTTATATTTACAGGATAGTCTGGGCAACGAGCTACCAGAACCTTTTCTGGACCTTTTCTGGACCATTTCTTTACTATGTGAATAAAGAAACGCTGCTGAAATTACATTTATTTTTTATAGTAAGGTATTAAATATATAGTTCTATTTCTTTTCATTGACACAAAGGACAATTTCACCTAAGATCAAAGTGGGCTGTATGACGTCCCTTGAAGTCAGTTGACATCCCTGTTTTCAGGTTTTATTCAAGTGTTATTTAGTAGTGGTGCAGTGGTCTACACTATCACCCCACAGCAAGACGGGTTCAAGTTTGAATCTACCACTTGACTCGGGTTTATCTGTGGGGCCTTCGCTTGTTCTCCCAGTGCTTATGTGGGTTTTCCCCAGGTACTCCAGCTTCCTCCCACAGTCCAATAACATGCAGTTAGTGGGGTTAGGTTAATTGGTCATTCTAAATTTCCCATAAGAGTGAATAATTGTCTGTCTCTATGTGTTATCCCTGCTTCAGACTGGCAACCTGTCCACGGTGTACCCCGCTTCTTGCTCTGTGTTAGCTGGGATAGGCTCCCGCCCCCTCGTAACCCTGATAAGGATAAGTGGAAGAGCATGGATGGATAGAGTTAAGTGTTACGAATTCGGTTAAACTAAAAGAACCCTAGATACAAATCATTCCACTAATCATATATCATCTTTGTGTCTAAGCTTAGCCTCATCTCAGCCCACCGGCTCATCCAAATATGTTCACTTGTGGCTTCAACAACAATATAACACTGACCTAAATGCTAGTGTTAAGTTCCAAAATGCTAATGTGGAGTCCACAGACTGAAGAGGCATGTCATCATTCATCTTTTGTATACAGTCTGTGTATATAACTAAAAGAAAAGACACTATCTTAATTATAATAACCTGCAACCTGTCAACAAGTTATCAAATGATCTTTTAGGTCCAAAATATTTAAATGGCACCAGCAGAGCAGAAATTCACATATCTGAGTGCACCGAAACTAAACAGGAGTCCTTCTCATAGATTTCATTGTTAAGAAGCTAGATAGGTGGAGGCAACTACAGGCTTTCCTCTGCATACACAACTTAAGCTGAGACACACAAAGGATTGTCTGGGTGATCTTAGTGAGACAATCCCAACAATAAAGACGGGAAAACTTCTTGGTGAGGATCATCCTGGTTACACAATGAGTGCACTGTATGCTGTGATATTTTAACAGCCGGTTAGATCTGTTTATTTATTCAGTTTACAATCTGCCAGTTGGTGCAGCAGCTCCCTCTCCCTCCCTTACTCTGCTATGTAGTTTCTGTGTTATTGAGTTTAAATCAAGGATATTATGTTATTGTTGCATTCATGCATGTTTATAGGTGCATTTTAATCCTGTACACCATATTTAATGTGTTTGGTGTGCTGGCAGATGAAGTATTATGTAAGAATTTCAAGTCAAGTCTGGTTTCTTTGCAGAAATATGAAAATGGTCTGTAATTGCATCTCTAACTAATTTATCTCTCGTCAAAAAAAGTTCTTATGCAAAGTTTTTGCTTAGTCCTAAAATTGGGCTCAGGCCTGAGTGATGGAAATGTGTTCATCAGAGGGTGTGTGGATGCATGTGTGTCCTTCAAGTTGTTGTGCTTACTGATAACCACTAAAGTGCAAGGTCAGCAGCCGTGCATGCAGCCGGGACAATAAAGCAGTAATAAGAAAACTTATATTCTCTGGTGTTTGCAGTGGTCTATGTGGGAGTGTGCAACAATCACCATAGAAGTGAATGTATTTTAATAGGAAGTATATGTTTTGCTTGCACCATGTGTGTTTATGAGATTCCTAAACAGCCTTAGTAATCTTAAAATTTTGGTAATACTAACCCAGTACGTTTATTGGCTAAACCAAACCAAACAACAGCTAAAACACAGCTTAACTGTACAGACAATACAAAAGCAATTCCAAATGTGGGCTTTTTGCTATAACATTGGCGGGAATAATTATTTGATCCCCTGTTGAATTTGTAAGTTTGCTCACAAATAAATGAACAGTTTTTACGGCAGTTTCATTATAGTGGACAGAGACACAACATCAACCAAAAATCCAGAAAAAACACATTATATAAAAGTTATAAATTGATTTGCAAGTCATTGAGTGAAATCGGTATTTGATCCACAAGCAAAATATGACTTTAATACTTAATGGAGAAACCCTTGCTGGTAAGTACAGGTGTAAGATGTTTCTTGTAGTTGGTTGCCAGGTTTGCACACATGTCAGGAGGGATTTTGGCCCACTCTTTTTACAGAAACTCTCTAAATCCTCTTCATTTTGCTGCTTGCCAAGTCGAAGCTCCAGCTCCCTGCATAGATTTTCTATAGGACTGAGGTCTGGAGACTGGCTAGGCCACTCCATGACCTGAATGTGCTTCTTCTTTAGCCACTCCTTTGTTACCTTGGTGGTATGTTTTGCGTCACTGTCATGCTGGAAGACGCATCCACCACCCATTTTCAGTGTTCTGGCTGAGGGAAGGAGATTCTCATCCAAGATTTTATGGCACATGGTCCCATCCTTTCAATTCAATTCAGTTCAGTTGAATTTACATATTGCCAAATCACAACAACAGTTGCCTCAAGGCACTTTATAGTGTAAGGTAAAGACCCTAATACTGTAAAACCCCAGCAACCTCACCCCTATGAGTAGTGGTGCAGTTGGTGATAGTGGTAAGGAAAAACTCCCTTTTAACAAACCAAGTCTTGGCCCCTTGATGCGATGAAGATCCTGTACCCTCAGCAGGAAAACAGCAGATTGACTTTGCAGCCGCATGAAGATTTCAGTGAATTATGGCATAGACATGAAACAAGGCTACTTAAAAGATGTGATCATGTAAACAAAATAAATCAATAGATTGTGTGAACATTTCACAATCCTAGCTTAGCTTAGCTTAACTTAGCTAGGTTTGGTTTAGTTTAGTAAGGAGTCCATAAGAGCCCCATGTTCTTCCCCATGTTTATGACAAATGTAATGACATGTAAATGACACATGACATATTATCAAAAACTAAACGAAAGAGCCTGTTACACCGCACATTTACCCCATATCAGGTTAAAATTGTTATGAACTAGTTTGCATTTCGACTAGAAACAACCTGTGAAAGTAGATTCGTGGTTCACACTAATTTGATGACCCCTTGTGCCCTTATGATGGAGTAATACTGAAAGTCAGATTGAAATCATAGGAAAGGTTCGGGTTTTTCCTTCACCTGTTTTATCAGCTTTGTCACTTATTGTGTCAAGACAAGTCTGCATTTGCATCATGGCAGTTCTTACATCCTTCTGAAAAACATATTAGTAACTCATGAAGCTCCTCCAGAATAACAAAAAAATAAAGTTACATTACACCCAGTACTGTGCACTCAAAGTAAAGATCTAGCTGGTGTTTGTCTGTGTGCTAATGTGAGGATCTGATAGCAGGATAGACACCTAAGTGTGAAGGAATCTTCCCTCCTCTTTTATTGCTGCCCCCAACAGAGCTGCGCCATCGACTTGACTGCCCAATAAAAACAAGTAAAAGGCTGACATTGCACTTCATTTAACACTGCATGCCCTTCACACTGCCTCCTACTTAGGCCATTGTCATCCACAGGGACTTGTCTTTGTTGAGAGGTTCATGTTGTCCATAAAGCAAAACTCCAGACAACAATAGATGGGCAGCTGTTTCCTGGGCAAGCAGTGTGTTTGCATCCTACAAGCAGGTGTTTTCTCATGATGTCACTTTGTAGTGTAGGTAATGCAGCTTGAGTTTCCAGGTGACTAATGACTAATGTCACATCCAGAATTTTCTTTTTTCTTCACGTGTCAAACTAAATTCAGTAGCGTGGCTCTATTTTTATTCTATTTTTAGTTTTTTTCATGTTTTCTAAACTCTAAACAACTTATAATCATAGGACCTTTCAACAGTCCTGTGCGACTTTAATCGTAAACCCAAGCAGGTATTAAGCTGCATTTTAATAACTGAAAGAGTAAAACCAAAAATGCTGCTCACAGGGACAGCAAAAACCTTCGAACCGTCTCTGAGTCGAGTGCATAAATGTCTGAGTTGATTTAGCCTGGGTGGGGAGGATGTGCACTCTTTAGATGATCGTTCACAATGAGGTGTCAGGTATGGGACAACTATTCCCTGGAGCAACAGCCACAGAGGGCCACTTCATCCCTTTCATACTTCAGTGACTGATGAGTATTCGCTCCTTTAGAGAGAAGGGATACTTATTGGTAAATGCATGTTTGAGAAAGTTACTTTTTTCTGTTTTGCTTTAGGGTTTTTTTTTTCACTTCCCTTGAACTCTGCCACTGGTTTCAGTAGCAGTCGGAGACAAACACGCTCTTCTTATCCTTTCTGTTTCAGCTCCAGTGCCTTTCAGATTTCAACTGACTTTTCTTTACCTTTCTGACTGCTCTTTTCCCCTCCTTTTGTTCCATGTCTTTCAGTCGTTGGTTTACAGCAGGTCCACAGGGGAGAGGGACATGTTTGCTCATTCTCTCAGCAGAAGGGGCCGGCAGAAAGCTGGCAATCACAATGAGCAAATATATTCATGCAAAGTCAGCCCGACTGAAGGGAATTGTGGGTTGTTTGCTGGAGTAGAGATGGGGATTAGGAGGCCATGCTGTGACCACAGGTGCCTGCCTTTTTACAACTATTGCATTTCTTTACTTGCCAAGGCGGCAGATGCCTTTTCTCGTTACTTGTATCGTAACTTTTTTTTTTCTATAGAGTCTATTGAGTTACTCGAAGAGAGATGGTCTGCTCAAAGCGCATATCTTTAGAGGCTCACTAACTGTAAAGCAAAATCATTTAGTTAAGGTGAAAATATCCTGCCTACAAACACAAGACCAGTCACACACACACACACATGGATCAGAGTGAAATGCAATTTAACAACACAGTAGTTGCAAGCATAGACAACAAGGTCACAAATTCCTGTATTTCCATACCCGTGTTGAATTAATCAGTAGGATTCAATGATTTTGCCTTGAATGGTGACTGATAAGACCCAGTCAAGAAGTAAACATGAGCAACTGTGTCATTGTTTCCAAAGGTCCCCACTTGCTCCTCGTCTAGACTGAAAAAATCCACATTCAATGTTATCATCTCATTGAGTGGCCTTTATCAGCTGTAAACACTCCCATACCTGTGGCCTGTATAGGAGCCCTCCCACCTAAATGCAGGCCAGAAGGTGCAGTGGCAAACAGAAAGCAGTCCCCATCATGTAGGGCACCTAAAGTAACCTGATAACATGGAGTTAATATTATAAAACTGCAGCTAAACCCAAACTTTATTTTTCCATAACTTTCTTATTTCAGTGTTCGTGAGTATATAAAATTGGATCAGGCTCAAAAAGCTTTAAAAAATTTGGTCCACATAAAGCTTACTTTTGTTTTTAAATATTTATTTTTTTACTCAAACTTGCAAAGGCTTAAATCATCATGATGTCGTCTACGGCTCAGAGCAGAAGGCTGGCATTGTCCACGTCCCTGGCTCGTTCTGCTTAAACCTTTTCCATGATAATAGAAAAGCTGTGCCCATGCATCAGTGCAACAACATGAGTATGTGCAGCTTCTTTTTTTGGTGGCAGGATGAATGCCATTTTTTTTTTTTTAATCACAAGCTGATGAATTTATGTCACATAAACATGAGAGTCACTGCAAATGTAACCAAAGCAGCCATGAAACAAGTGGATTTGCAGTGAAATGCTGCTCGTGGATTTTCCTCCCTGGGCCTGTTTTCACTACTGTGCTGAAAGAGATACTGATGTGTTGTGTATGTCTAGCCCACTGTAGTAACTCTGATATCACATGTTGTGTCAAGGGCAAGAAATGGAGGCAGATTATGCACTTCGGGGAGGCAGCCGGAAGAAAACGAAGAAGATAATCAATCGTGTGTGTGAAAAAAACACTTGCACTTGATAAAAAGGTTTGTTTTCATCTGACCCTGACTTATGCATCATTTCTAACCCAGCTGGTTTTTGACAGCTAGACTGGATGGGACAGTCTGACTGGTTTCATTGTCTTTTGCACCAGCTGAGTAGGTCTGCCACTCTTAGGTTATGTAGGGTTCCAAAGACTGAATAAAACACACAGTATATGCTTGACTTGTTCATTCATTCAGTTTTTACCCCTGTTTTTCCATCACACCTACCCTTAATAACATTTAATTTCATTTAATCGGTCAACGCTTGGGTATATGAGGACTTTTATTCACCTTTCTGTGACCTTTGTGATCCATTAAAGGTGCACCTATTCACACGGACTGTAAAAATGTTGTTTGCCTAAAAAGTAAGGGGGCTGAGTGAATCTTGTCAGACTACTTTACGGCACAATTTAGGAAGAAGTGTCAGTAAGTAGGTACATTGCATGCTTTTGCAAGCTTTGCTGATCCTTTGGTGCACAATTAGTGAAGCATGCCACTTTGCAGCAATGTGTGATTTCCCACAAATGTTTTTTCAGTATGACTGCCTGCTAAGTAATCCATTAGCAGTGGTAAAACTAAGTATCATTTACCAAGCACAACATAAAGGTGCACATAAGGCTGAATCAGCCATTTACAGATTTAAAAAAACACAAAAAAACACAAAAAAACAACGGCAATTTTTGGCAAAAAGGTATCCCTTCTTTCAGTACCTTTTCCTCTGTGCTTGCATCCTCGCATCGCTGTATGCCCACAGAGGAAGTGATGCAGTGTCACAGCAGAACAAAAGTCTGTTACCTAATAAAAGAAACCACAGAGAAAGCACAGAGGACAAGCGTGAGAAAATAGTGAAGGAGAACAGGTTTACGGCTCCATGTTAATTGAAGTGATTTAAAAAAAGAATCCCATATTCCCGGAAGGAGGCTTGAAAGTGACAAGGGACCCCTGAGCAAAAGAAACGAGGGTGCACTGCTGTAAAACAGCTGTTCTTCACTGTTACCCCATCAACCTTTGGATAAAGACAGGCACGAAATTTGCATGTTGAAAGATCAATGCATAAAAAGATGTCAAGAAAGCATATTACACACTAAAAGAAAGTGACAAGGGAAAACATTGATTACTCTTAAATATTCATTATGTTACTCCTGATATTTACCCTTTGAAAACACAAACCAAGAGTGGTCGCAGTCAGTTTTAAGCTCTCTCTCGTGGTTTCACATCATTCCAGTGGCATGACTTTCAGAGAGAGCAGTCCGACTTTAACAGTGTCAGGTGAGATCAAAACACTTGCTTTCAGTATCACAGTCATTTTAAGGTCTCTCTTCAGCCCCACAGCTCAACCATTTTCGACTCAGACTAGACCCTCTGTCTCTGGGTTTTGTTCTACAAACCTCCTGCTGGAAGCTGAGCCCTAAGACAAAGCCCTGTTTACACTAATGGCCCACTAGGCCTTTTGCCACAGAAACAAATAGCAGTGGGGGGAAGTCAATAGAATTTAACATTTTGACATTTTTCCTCCAGCTCTCAAAACCAATATTGACCCAGCTCCCCTGCATGGCTGTCTTTAGTCCAGGACCTTGGCATACAAATCAAGCCAATGCAGTCAGAACTGCAGGCAGTCAGTCGAGGGGTGAGGCCAACAATAGCCTACCCAGGATGGGGCTCTCCCACTGGGCAGGCAGAGTGGCCACTGTCCCTGGTCTCAAGCTGGTCCGCTTAGGCCTGTTGTATGAAAGAGCTCATGCTATCCTGCCCGCTTTAATGATTCCATCTGAGAGGACCAATTGTGTCTGTACTCCAGACCCTGCTGGTGAGTGAGGTGGACAAGTACAAGGGACAGTGGGGGCGCTCACATGTGCAGAACAACCCCATAGCGGGCCAGTACTTCTCAAAGGGCAGATTACAATCAATTAGAGCCTAATGAGAGGGAAGCTGGACTTGTAACCTGTTGCAGCAGGGTAGTTGTTTAGAAAGCTCACAGTTGGCAGACACATCAATAACATTTGAAATAGCTTCGGACTGAAAGCAAGACACAGCGGGAAGCCCCTGAGTGCGTGGCCATGTATGCCTGTGCTGCGCTTTACCCAAGGCGACTGAAGAGAGAAGAACAAGGATACTCTATAAAAATATACTGTGTTTTGGGCATTTTTGACTTCTGTGAATTCTTTCATTCATTCAGCCATGATAACAAGCCTTATGGCAGCAGGTGTCGTGACCCAAGAGCTCACGCAGAGAGAGCTAACAAAAAAACATTTGAGACATTCATAAACATGGCAATCAGCAGTTTGGATTCTTCTTTCAAGTGTGTGTGTGTGTGTGTGTGTGTGGGTGGGTGGGTGGGTGACTGTAAAAGGAGGACTTTAGCTGTCACCAGAGAAAGGGCAGAGTGTGGGAGCTTGTGTCGCCGCCCAGCAGGAGAGCTCGTCCTCAGGCCGCTCTTACCTGTGGAGCCTCTTTCTCCACGGGGAAGGTTCTTTACGTGGCAGGCTGGCCCACTGCAGGGGGAGCAGGGGATGGTCATATAAGGGAAGGTGAAACAGCAGGAGTAAAGGGGACATTTTAGCCTCGGGTGAAATCAGTTGAGCTGAGGGGACAAGTGAAGGTAGAAGTCTTCCAAAAGGCTTCAACCTACACAAACTGTGTGCTGGCAGAAATTCTAGTTTACTTCTACCAAAGAGCAAGGCCACTGAGGCGATAAATTATGATTACCCAGCCATCCATTCACGAACCACACCTTCACATTTTTGTCCTTATGTGACCAGATAAAGTGTAGCTCACGCCACTGAAATTACCAAATCATTACCAAATCATCTACTGGTACTTTGTATTCCCTGAAATGAATAAGGGGTCTGTATTTTATGTATTACTAATATCTGTCTGATTATGACTGTTCAGCCAGATGTTTCCTGCTGGCAGTGAGCAAAGATTTTTTTTAAACATTACTGCCATCATTTGTTATCTTAAACCATCTTATTTTTTTTATTTTTTTTAAGTTGCTGTCATTTATATGTAGTTGAGCATACCAGTGTTTTAAACACAAAATGGACTTACCCCTGTTATGTTTAGTTATATTTGTATGTCATGAACCACATGGATAAAAAGGCAAAAATACAAGTGGCATAGACACATACACTTCGAATAAAAACTTTTAGCTGAGTCCGAAATCGTTCCATAATTCAATATACCAAGGCTACATTTTAAGGCTGTTCAAATAATTTACATTTTATAAGTTTGCCTTTCCACAATTAAATAAACATGAAAAAGCTTCACCAACAGAACGCAAACCAAAAGCAAATCATTACCTGACCACATGCCTACATGTGCAAATCAAAGCTGTTCCCTGCACCATGCAGCTTGAATTTCCCTGTAGCAGTAACATTAGATAAAAAGACAGATTTATACTATAAAATTCAAATATCAACCACAGCAGAAGGCGAAGAGCTTGTCGCTTGAAGGAGATGGTTGGAAATACTTTGGCTTTAGAGCAAGTGATGCTAATAAATGATAGGAAGAGGGCTGAAGAGCTGTATCTGTCACAAAGCAAGCCAACTAACTTCTTCAACCACTTGAAAGCACACTGTAAACTGCAGTATGATGAATGCACGGAAGCCGAGAAAGAACAATGCAGTGGCTGCTAACATGAAACATAAAGCTTTAACTCATGTATCGATGGATGGATGGATGGATGGATGGATAACCACTACAAGAATGTTATCCATACATACATATACGAATAATATTGTGATTTGTATTGTAATATTCTGGGTTTCGTCCTTTTGGTCAGCTGCCTTTCTTTGTGGAGGTTGCACATTTTGCCTGTGTCTGAGGGGATTTCCTCTGCTTTCTCCAACCTCCTCTCGCAGTCTCTCACAGACATGCATGTTATAGATGGATATAGGTCTGAGGTCGAGAATAAAAAATACAGAGCTGCATGAATACATGGATAAATGTGTATTCTATTCTAAAGTCTAACATTAAGTGATAAGTTAGTCTAGAAAAGCACCACATAAAAAATTACCATAATCATCTGACAGTTCATGATTCGTGACATAAAGAATAATGAATGAAATGGACAGTGGGTTTGGATGATATCTCATTATAATCTTGAACTTTGTCCTTTAATGGGGAATTGCATCATGTTGTAAAATTGGAAAAATAATGAACCCCAGCGGCGCATTACATCTTCTTACCTGCTGTTCTTCCATTTCTTGGATCAAACAGATCAAAACATACCGCCAGACATCAGCTCGACTATATCTCACTATGGCCTGCCTACTATAAAACTTAATGCTTTGATTGAAATGTTGCAGTAACCAAGCTTTGAGCACATAAACTCACTTAAAGCTGACAGAGACCGATTCTTTCCTTTCACTGGGACAATATTAAAAATGCCTCACCCTTTTAAATCAGCTTCTCGTGCTGTGACTGATGTGGGAACACTTCCCATCCCCAGCCGATCGTTGTAATATATGATGCTGTTAGTTTCCTCATGGCAAGCAGTTGGGTAGCACCGGTCACCACTGTGTTGAAACACTTTTAATCAACCACAGCCTACTGTGAAAGCCCGAGCCCCGCCCGGCTCCCCACCTGCCAGAACCGAGCAGTTCACCTCAGCAACCTCAAAGCGATGGCGAGTATTTAGTAATATCACGCAGCGGTCCGGCAGCGTCTACTATAATGTACCAACTGACAGCACTGGCCTCGCACAGCCCTGCTACCCCCTTCTAAGGTTATATTACAACACAGTGGGAGCTCTGAGAGAGTAGAGGACGGGAAGCGATGATTATTTGGAAGTTCTCAAGACAAGCTGGCGTGTTCCCAGGCTATGGTGGGGGTAGGCTTTCTCCCAGCATGCCATGCTCTGTGCAGTTTGATTAAAACTGAAGTAGACAGAGTTTCTCATGTATGCTGTTTCTGTTGGCACATTTCTTCCAATTACCCATCACCCCCAGTCCATGAGTCAGAAGTGCCCAAAAAATATGCATTTTGACCCTTGAGACCCTGTGTGGGTTTTCCCAGTGTTATATTCAAAGAAGCGTGTAAACAATTCAGAGCAGAACTGTGTGTGGTGATAAACCACACTGCACCGTCAAACCCACGGAAATTAAAGGTGATTATTCCATGATGAAATAAGGCAGCGATTAAAAAAAAGGAGGAGAGAAAGGAAACACAAAGCCCCAATTTTGTAACATAAAGTTATCTGAAGCTGACAATAAATGTATGATTACACATGTCTGAAAAGCGGCAGCCCAGAACATGTTTGCATAAGCATCTACCAGCATTACAGTCACATAAGAGGAGAACTTGCAGTGAACCCAGGAAGAGTAATGGCATGACCATTAGCAGTGGCAATGCCACAACTTGCTTCTTCTTCAGATCAATAGGGCTCAGCTTTATTTTTATGGCATGCTTTACCTGCTTTAAAGCCAAAGAAATAAAACGTTTTAGCTGCATGGTGCTGTGTGATGATGCTGTTCAGTGTATGATGTAAGATGCCCAGATTACACAAAATGATTGATTCTTGCTATATGACAAATGTATTATTTTCTTTTTCTTAATTTGAAGAGAATCTCTAAGTTTTAGTCCCCGCATAGAGATACTGATATGTGATGATGGAGCTGAATAAAACAAAATAATGATTTATCCAGTGATTCGACCAGGTTTCAGGAACCGCCACATAACAAAACCTAACAACTGCTAAAATCAGGCTAATTATCTGAAGTGACCCGAGAGCTAACAGTACTGGGACTCCAATATAATGAGGGGTTTCCTCTTCTTCCCATTCTGCTGACAGTGTTTGAATGCAAAGACTATGGACATTTGAGAATACACACTATACAGCTGATAATTCTCTAGTGTAAAAGGGTTGTAACTCTGAGAGGTTTTAGGAGCTGATGGCATTAGTATAGCTGACCCCTGACCATTTGCTTTTGTTGCCCTTTCCTTAAGTAGAGGAACACATTAGCCACTGCTTCTTATTACCCTTTCTGTTATGGCAGCACCAAGCCAAGAAGCTCCAACTTACCTCTTGTTACCTAAGCTTTCTATTTGGCCTCGTACAAGAGTCTCTTTCCTTGGAGAGCTGCTCTCCCAGCAGACCCAGACGAGCTCAGGGAGCACTTGTCAGAGACCTGTTGTATAGCAGAATGAATGGCGAGGCCTCAGTACAAATTCTTACACGCTCTCAGTCGGCAAAGGCCAGCATTGACTGACTGGTTGTGTTAATTTAGCTGCCTTTCAGTCTACAGGCTTCTGGGCCTCAATGGCAAAGGAGCTAAAAAACATCTGAAGTGTCAGAGCAAGAATGTGCCACTCACCCCGAAGCAACACATCATTAACAAATGTCGGGCAACAAACAAACAGCGATAGTTAAACAAACCAGGGAGGTAAGCGCTACACTTTACCTCGCTGCACATTGATAACCTGCACGGTGGGTGATCCAGATTAACAGGAAACAATCAAGCTGGAGGAGGAACTCTGCTAAACTGTTGAACCACAAAAGAGCTGTGGTGAGACAGTTTTTGATACTAGAGGGAAAAACTGTGCCCACTCTCTGTCATTCTTCCCAGTGATAAAGCTGCGTGGCAGCTCAGACTGAGGTTACTCGGGGGATGGCCCATGCCCTCAGCACGCCAACACCCACTCTGACCAGCGGGCTGACTCAGATACTGAGGGCAGACAGGGCACTGCACACTGACAGACATTTGACTCAGACTTAGTTATGTGCACTCCTGGCCTGAGGCGTTGCACTGAAATGCTTTGCAGCCAAGCTTTGATTTACTGGCTGGTTTTGGCAAGGACGCATGCAACCGGTATCACACGCCTTTTCCTTACAGGGGAGAGACACCCTGAAAACTGGTTTCATGCTCATACTAGAGCCCACATCTAAAGATAATACAGCCACAGAGGGCAAGGTGCCACCTATGAGCCCATTAATTCATTTTTACACACTCTCTCTAAACTGGCTCTTTGAAAATCAGATCACTGCAGACTTTTAATGCTTTTCCTTATTTTCCATCATATATAAACTGTAATATTGGTGGATGTTCCCATTCATCATGTCAGTAATGAGATCAGCATATGAGCAAACAATCTCTGTGAGTCAAAGATTGCACTAAACGTTGTGTTTCAGGCAGTTTTTTTCTACTATTGGTTGTCTGAGTCCCTGTGCACAGTCCAAAGACATCAATGGTGATTCCAAGTTGATCATAGGTGTGAATGGTTGTCTGTCTCTTTAACAGACTAGGGACCTATCTAAGTTGTCTACTTCTCTCCCTATGCCCTTGCCCAGGTGGGATAGGGTCCAGCCCCAGTGCAACCCTAAACTGGATAAGCAGAAGAAGCTAGCTAGCTGGTTGGCTGGATGGATGGATGGATGGATGGATGGATTGTTAGAAGATTATTGTGAACAGCAAATCATGCAAAGCTACTCTTTATGAAATTGGCTTATTAAATATCATTAAACTTAAATTAATTAAACTTATCGATATTAAAGTGCTCAGAAGAGCTGGAGGGAAACTAAAAACTTGTTAAAAACCCCTCTTTGGGTTTGTGAACAGACACTTTATATCCCTCATTAAAATAAAGACATTGATGAAAGTTTTAAATCCATAATAACTATTTTCTCAACCACTTGAGGGCAACAAAAACATGTTGTGAGCAGGTAGACATAACCTTAGCAAATCTGGTGGCAAACAGTTATCTATTGCATATAATTTTGCTGTTGCTTTATAATGAACTTAATTTGAGCTACTGCTTAACACCGGTTCTTTTTTATGTTATTATTCTTACGATCTGCTTATATCTCCTGTGTCAAATCAGCAGTTTGAGTTTAGCCACTTCACACAGCTTCTCTTCTTTGCACATACGACGTAAAAAATGAGGGACAGAGTTTGACATTTCTTTCTTTACTCTGATTTTTTGGACTTTTATGGACCTGTTTGTGCAGCAGCTCTGACATGTCTGCAAGTCACAGTTCTCCTGTTTACACCTAAAAGTCGACACTTCCAGTAGTTATGCATGCTTGTTGGTGGGTCATGTGTTCTGTGCAGATGCCGTGAAGAGAGAGTCACGCCACGTCACGGCTGCTGGGAAACTTCAGGCAGTGCAAAGTAATAATATATCTGAGGTCAAAGGGTTGTTTCACGGTGACAGCAAAGGAGCCTCGTCACATCGCATGTGATGCAAGTGGCAGACCAACAGCTCCGTAGCTTTGCTGAGCCGTGTGGAGACTTTCATGTGGTGAGTGATGTGCTGCAGTGTGACTGGTCGCACCACTTCCTATTGTTCCCTTGTCACTGATAACCTCTGTGACTCGGGCCAAAGGAAGGAAGGCCGTCGCTTATTTTGTGGCGGTGGGCTTGTCAGCTCTTTGTCCACCGATAACTTATTAACTTAAAGAGTCCTCTGAGAGAAGAATGAATCCTCACATGACTCGCTGTATGGTTAACTAAGAGTAAACAGCCTTTCAGGCATCTCTGAGATGTGATATCCTCCAAGAGGATTGAGCACAAGCCTGTCAGGAGGGAACAGATTCATTTCCTTCTACCCTTTCATTTTAAATCATCAGTTATAAATAATGATCAATGCATGTTTTTAAATGACTTTAGAGCACTTTGCTCTCATTTACACACATACGCAACAAGAAAATGGACCTGCAAACAGGTTGTGTGGAAAGTTTAGCGGAAACTTATCAAAAGGCATTTAAAATAACCTGAACATCTATGATGAACAGTATGGACAGTAAAAATGAAGCCATATTGAAGCCATCTCTGCTAAATGTTGGTAATATTGTTCTTATCAAAAGCTGTAGCTCTTAGGTAAACAGTGTAATCTGCTTCACTGATTAACTCAGCTGATGAGGCCTGTGGGACTCTCATGCTGTCAGGACAGAGACCAGAGTCAGATGAGGTAACTTCACACCTCAGGCATTGAGCTGATGTCATGTGTCTGCTGCCTTAATTGTTCACTGTTTATCTGCGCCAATGTGCTGCTCTCACTCGGCCTGCTTTACAATCACTTCAGCTGTTTCACTTGAAGTGAAAAAATGGCAAAAGTTAACCAAATTTCATGTGCAAGAAGTCAGACTGCCTTAAGCCTGGAAACTGAAAGGAGAATTAAACCCACTGTCTGAGGTCTAAAAATACCTTGACACCAGCTAATGCGTGATGATGTGGTTACACACTCAATGTAGAAGGGAGGAGCGAGCAATCAGCATGAAACCTAAAGGTTTCATCACTGTGTTTCACAGCCAAGATAGCTTTCCAACCTATGAAAGAACCATTTGTGAAGCTGCAAGTTTAGCCATGGCAGACAGCTTTCAGCAAGTCTGCTTAGTTTCCTGGCAAAAGTACAACATGGAGAACAATTATTGGCCCACATACATTTTAACATTTTTAGTTTTGGATGTTATTTTATGGAGAGAAATGTTTTTGTTTGTTTGTTTGTTTTTTGTTATGTTTTTTACTTGTGAACAAACAAATTAGGCTGTCGCCTTATAATTCTATTCAAAGATTTAGAAAATAAAGTTAGTAAGTCTTTTAATATCAGTACTGCTAATATAAACAACATTACAAGGGACGGATAGACAGATAGATAACAGATAATAATAATAAAAATAATAAGTAATAATAAATGACCCAGTGTAAACCCAGTGAAGACACAGATTCTCCTATATGCATCAGTGAAGTTAAAACTACTATGGATGCTTAAATTGGTTAGATCTGCACAAGTGACTGTTTTGTCAGCTTTGGACTAAGGATGGACTCTACACTTGCATCGTGCCTCCAAATGTAAGCCAGGGCTACGAGACGGTACAAGTATACAGTCCATACTCATCCTCACATTTATTAGCAGAGGCCTAACTTGGAAATTAATTGAAAAGGTCTCTTAATTTCATGGTTGTGTAGTGGCTAACAACAGAAGTTACAGTTAAGTACAGAGAGCTGTCTCTCTGCTGAATCCACATATTTGGCGGTTTACTCTCTGCCAATGCTTCTATAAATCAACGCCTTTGGTTGAAAGTCTCACAGTTTTGTTTGTTTTGTTTTTTTGCAACTGTTACTTAACTGCAATGTTAACAGGTCTTAAACTCCTTTGTGCTTCAGCTCTGGTGTCAAACGGTGGTTGTTAATCGCCATCTTGTGGTGAACATGGCGCACTACATGTTGAGTCGAGGTCATCAGGGTCGGCCCATACCTAAAAAGCAGGTACACGACGAAGCGTGTGCTCGTGAACACATTTGTGTTTCTTGTCAAAAGAAAAGCAGCAGCTTTAAAAAACAAACAAACAAACAAAAGTCATTTCAATCACCCTAATTAATTAATGGATATAATCTGGCTAACCTGGGGAGCATAGGTTCTGCGGAGGAGTCTTGATGATCCCCAGTGCGCTGACACGGCCGTTCACGCTTCAGGTGAGCCAGTAATGTGTTGTTAGTGCTCCTGATCAAATCCCACCATTGTCAGGACGAATGATAATCCTCCTGAGTACCTGCAGGCAGTCCTACATCCAGCAGCAGCAGCAGGAGGATACAGGTAGCAATGGCCTCTTTAGCCTAACAGCTGGACTAGACTAACCCCTGGTGCTTTGAAACGGTCCATTACCTTATTTACAGTAGGCTCCTGTTTATGGATAAACACGCAAACGCTCTGCTCCTTTTCCTCAGAAAACTACGGTTCATTTACAATTAGTTCAAATTAGACTTGAAAAGCTTAGTTTATTAAGTTTAATTAGCGGACATAAAATTTAAAAACTAGACCTCAAAAAAAGAAAGTAAGCAAGAAAGAAAGAAATCTTAACTGGTAACTTTGAACTAATGTGTCAGCAAGTTCCGCCTGAGGAGGCCGTTGATGTAAATGTTTACTGAGACCATGAGATATCCATGACAGCAAGAGACAGGTGCTTATATTTTGATAACTACTCTAAACTGAACATTTTTAGACATAAAAAAAAAACAGAAATGAACAAACCCAACTAGCTGAAATAAACTAAATTCAAAGTAAAAGTATAAAACGTTAAAAATAAAAGAAAAAAAAGAAAAAAGATAAGAGTTCCAATAGAAAATGTAGATTCAAGCCTAAAGTGGTGCCTGTGTTATTTATCAAGCAATCTGCCTTTTTTTAAAAACATGAATGTGGGGTGTGGGGAGGGGAACCTTTTTAGGGTGGGGTGGGGATTACACATTCCAGATGTTGAGCAGTGGAAGTGAGTGGGGATATGCCAGCTTATACTTCTGTATCGACACATTGTGGAAACGTCTTTGTTTCTGTAAGGTAACTGTTCAGCACAGAATGCATTGAGGCTGCCTGCTGTTCTGTGATGCTTTTCTCCTTTCATCCTGTCATGCTGAGTGAGCGCAAGCACAGGTGTGGTTTACTTTTCTGTGAGGCGTGAGAGGCAGATCTTTCAGTTAGCAGCTTTCAGGCTACTTCTGTGTTTCATGTGAGTAATCTCTTTAAACCAGCATGTGTCTGTTCAAATCAATGACAAATGATCTTATTTTCATGTATCTGCCCCCTGGGCCATGATGGCCGATATGCTTTCTGCAAGAATTCTTCTGTTGTTCAACACTTTCTGCACATTCAAAACGTATCTGTGTTCTTTTTTTTCCAGGAATGAAAACAGCCTGTTTAATCAGACTGTTATACCAAATATGGATGTCTGCCCATGCGCCTATTTCCTATTTTAATAGCAGAATATAAAGAAGTAAGGGGTGCCTTGTTTTTTTACAATTACAAGCACCATCTGCTTGTTGGTAATTGATTCTTTTATGCCCACATAGCGTAAACAGTCTGTAGTTTCATATTGGTTTTAATCGGACTCTACATCAACCTGTGTGGTACAAACAGTCTGTACACTTCCTAAAGAGTCTCCAGTGATGCAAAATACAAGTCTTTGTCTGCTATTTTCTGTCTTCTACCCTTTGCTATAATTAAGACTTTGCACCCCTTTTTGACACAAAAGGTGCCCCCAGCCAAGGATGCTTGGTAACAGGACCATACAGAAACTGCTCTCTGTTTAAACACCATGTCACTGAGCTGGTGATGAATGTGTTTTTTACTGGGCTTTGTTTAATTAATGCTGAATTGCCGAGCCTGACATGGTAAACAATTAGGGTGAAATTCTGTCACATTAGTAGCTGTGAAACAGCCCGAGCGGATCCCAGTCTCAGCTCCATAAACGGACTCATAAGAGCTTAATCCTGTTGATGGAAACAGAATCCCACCCGTGGCAGCCCCGCTGCCCCAGGTGCAGTAGCCACTCAGGCCCAAGCTTGTCTCCCTTTATTGAGGCTGATGAATTGAGAGGAGCCTCTTGGGCATGCAGCCCAGGCTGTGGTTTGGCTAATTAGAGGCTCTGTTTTCTCATAAATATCTATAGCAATGAAAATTAGGTAAATAAAGGCTGCAGTTCCACCCTGTGAAAGTGTGAGGTAAAAACATCTCAGTGGAGAGTGACACTGTGAGGGAAACCTGGCAGATGTGTGCTTTTACAAGAGAAATAACTGTTCTAAATTTTTACTTCTTCGAGCATATAATGACAGCTTAACCTGCAATTGAGCTGTGCAACCACAACCTGATTGGGGCAGCCTCACCTCTGGTGCCTGTGCCCCAATGAGGTTTATTGGTGCCTGGACCTGGTAGTATAGAGTGTGTATGGGGAGTGTGAGTGTGTGCATAGCATCCATTTCTGTGCATCTCTAAGTTGGGGGTGTGTGTGTGTGAGTGTTTGTGTGCATGAGGATGGGAATGCATGCTTATGTCTGTGTGTAAATTTTTGTCTAGGTCACACAGACACACAGTATCTTGGGCTGCTGCTGATCCAAAAATATCTTGTATTATTAGTACTATGTGCTGTTGCATGCATATATTGGTTGTTACTGTGGTTTCCCAGTGGGTTTTTTTCCCCTCTCCCTCTGTCCCTCTTCTTCTCCTCTATTTTTCTCTCCCTCTCTTTCTGTTAACCTTTCCCCCAACTTCACTGTCTTTCTTTCTGTTTTTTCTTCTCTGTCCACCAGCCTCGTCCGTTACGGTTGTAATAATCCAAAATAAAAAATCCCAATAAAGTTCTAATAGATTTTGACTATCAAGTGGACCATTATAGCCTTCGCTATAATGGTCCACTTGTGAAAGTAAATCTGTTTGGCATTTTTTGGCCTTCGGACATCAATTCTGATTGCTACATATACAAATAAAATGATCAGGTATAACATTACGACCACTGGCAGGTGAAGTGAATAACACTGATTATCTCTTCATCATGGCACCTGTTAGTCAGTGGACTATATCAGGGAGCTATTGAACAGTTTGTCCTCAAAGTTAATGTGTTAGAAGCAGAAAAAAGTGTAAGGATTTGAATGGGTTTGACAAGGAACACATTGGAATAGCTAAACAACTGGATCAAAACATTTCCAAAACTGCAGCTGTTGTGTGGTGTTCCCAGTCTGCAGTGTTCAGCATCTATCAAAAGTGATCCAAGGAAAGAAAAGTAGTAAAGTAGCGACAAGGTCATTGGAGGCCAAGGCTCAATGATGCACGTGGGGACTGAAGGCTGGCCTGTGTTTCCAATCCAACAGATGAACTACTGTAGCTCAAACTGATGAAAAAAGTTTATACTGGTTCTCAAAGAAAGGTGTCAGAATACACAGAGCATCACAGTTTTTGTATACGGGACTGAATAGCTGCAGACCAGTCAGGGTGTCCATGCTGACCCCTGTACATCACTGAAAGCACCAACAATGGGCACATGGGCATTTGTGTGGGTCATTTACCTGGGGAACACCTGGCACCAGAATGCACTAAAGGATGAGTGTGATGCTTTGGACAGTGCTCTGCTGGGACACTTTTGGTCCTGCCATCTATATGGATGTTACTTTGAAATAAACCACCTACCTTTCTTAAGACCTGTTTCATAGTAACAGTATTCCCTGATGGCGTCTTTCAGCAGGATAATGCACCCAGGATAATGCCACAAATAGTTTGTGGAGCACAACAATGAGTTTGAGGCTTTGGCTTGGCCTCCAAATTCCTCAGATTTCAATCCAATCGAGATTCTGTGGAATGTGCTGGACAAACAAGTCCGATCCACAGAGGCCCCACCTCACATCTTACAGGACTTAAAGGATCTGTTGCTAATATCTTGGGGCCACAGACCCCAGCACACCCCAGACCTAGGGGTCTAGTGGAGTCCATGCCTCCACGGGTCAGGACTATTTTGGCAGCAAAAGAGGAACCAACACAATATTAGACAGGTGGTCATAATGTTATGCCTGGGTGTATTGTGACGGCTTGTTTATTCCTAGCGATACTGACAGGGAGAGAAAAATCATTTGGGAGTTGTTCTTTTTCTAAATTATCAGTAAAGACTTGTCATCATTAGTCAGTACATTCAGCTGCAATAAGGTTACATTCAACATCTGTTAATCTGAGATTAACAGCAGATAATGAGATCGGACCTGATCGGTTATCTTGGTATCTTTTAGTGCTGGGAATATTTTGACAGCAAGGATGTTCCCGTAATCACATTGTTATTACTGAGTCCTGCTGATAGCTGTAAACAAAGGCTCAGGGCGTCCTCAGATAAGACATCCTCGCCTTTTTAGCAGTTTGGCAACAACCAAACACAAATATTTTAGAAATCTGTCAGTGATGTGTGTAAAACTAAAAACGGTGCTCTTATTTTTGTTTTCATACCCAAATTTGAGCTGGCGCTCTGAGATTTTAATCAAGCACACCATTCAACCACTACAACCAAATAAATAACTGTAATTTGGCATCATAATCGAAAAATACTAATGTGCTTTGCAATTTTTGGATTTTTCTAAAACAGTATATTTAAAAATTCATGGATAACAGAAATAATTATATTTTAGTGTTAAAAATATAATTTCAGTTAGAAAGCTTGGTGGAATTACTGAAACATAAACTTTACAGTGCCTTACATTAATTAGTAAGGTACTGTAAATCAACACCATCAATGAAGTCACTTACATCCTTTTTTTCTCCCACTCCCTCCCTGCCCTAATCTTTTACTTATTTAGCCTTCCTCATCCCCCCCCCCCCCCCCCCCCTTCCTTCTTTCTCTGCCATTTCCCCCTGTCTCTTCCCATTAATGACCTAAATATTTATAGTTCCAGTTGTAAAGCCCCTTTGTTGTGGAAGAAGCCTTTGTTAATGGAATGCTAATACTAGGACTTTAATATGAACCAAAAGGTGATTTCGCAGAAGGAGAGGATTCAAACACTGGACACAGAAGTCAGATAAAGAGTTCAAAAAGCAAATGTTTGATCCAGGAATCGATGTACACATGCAGACAGTCAGATAAAGATTCATGAGGAGAATGATCAAAAAGCACAAGGGAACAATAAAAGACAACACAAGAAAATACAAACCTGGAAAAGATATTTGGAATGCAAACTAGGAAAGAAAACACAAGGAGTGCGAACTGGAAAGCTGTCTGAAGAGGCTGATCGTATAAAGCAGGGGTGTAAAACATAAGGCCCGAGGGCCAGAATCGCGGGACTGTTTTGTAAATGTGGGAGAGGGCATAGACTTTAGACTTTAACCTTATTTTCTAAAGTTTTACAACCTTTCTACCGATGAAGGCCTCCCCCACGGCCATTCATGCTACACTAATGTAATTAAGTAACAGATAAACAGTTAAATTAGAGAAAAGTTACTGTACCAAAGTAATTCTGTTTTTGTTTATGTGTTTGTTTTTTACAGTAGTAGATTTCAGAATTCTGTGAATTAAATCAAATGTTTTTTAATTACAGGAGAGTCTGAGCAATGAGTTGCAAAAATTTTCTGTAATTTTAGACATTTATTTCTTACACCTTAAGCCCAAAGAGTCATGCTGACAGATTTCTTCTTTTTGTTACAGCAACGTTTCTTTATTATGTAGAAAAACTGAAAATGTAAGAAAAAAAATATTATATTAAAAAATTTGAGGGATTAAATGTTTAGTTTAACTTCTTTACACTGACAGAAAGGGGATTTTCACTGGTCCCACATTCTTAAGATCAAAGTGAATTGTATGTGGCCCACAATGTAAAATGAGTTTGACAGCCCTGGTGTAGACTAACATACTGGCGAAAAGAGGGACAGACTTTTTTTTAATTTTTGTCAGAACAGACTTCTTTGGTTAAGAAATATCAAATTAAATCAAATATTTCAGTTACCTAGGGTCACAGATGACATCTTAGACCTTCGAGGGTTAATGAATGAATTACTGAAAAATACAAGCAGGTAGGTATACAGAAAGATTCCATCATCACACATAAGTAAAAAATCTGAAATCCAACCATTTTATTGGAAATTTAAATGGAAAAATCAGCTCTCACACTCTTACAGTCTTAAGTTAGATTTATGCGCTGCCCAGTCTGCGTGACTTAAGTTTAATATGAGCACTAAGAAAACACTCTAAGAGCTCTAAATAAAGTCTGAGAAAATGTTCATTCGCTAAAATTCCAATAAAAATTTCACTTAAAATATTTCATAGTGTCGTCCTGCCCTGTGTTGTATGGTAGTAAAGCATAAGACACCAGCAAATGCCTGTTGAGCAGAATTAGGCAAACTCTTACTGACAATTAACATTCACTCAAAGTTAATCACCCTAAAGACGCCCTCCAAACCAAATGATTACACGATGCAAATAAACCCATCTAAAACACTGCAAAGAAGAAATAGGCTTTGTGTTGGACTTTCCTTTTGCTTTCATATGGCAACAGAACGAGGAACACACAAAAAATCGCGACAAAGGAAACAGAACATGTCATCACTATTAGACAGGTGAGGTTAAAACAAAGATTGAAGTGTAAATTATTTAATGACATAAGGACTGCTTACAGTCTCTAATTTAACTGTATTGCTAAATTTCAATAAGCTAATTGAGGTCTCATAATTAAAAATTCTCTTATCAGAAGGAAACAGGAAGTATCTGGTTACTTAATGTCCCGCTAACATTCCTCACAGACTTTGGGTTATATTGATGTACCAGCATCATACAGCCCAGCACATCCCAAAAGTGCGCTATTGGATTGAGATGTGGTGACTGTGGAGGCCATTTGAATACAGTGAACTCTCTGTCATGTTCAAGAAACCAGTTTGAGATGATCTGAGCTTTATGAGATGTCAGAAGATGAGTACACTGCAGTCACAAAAGGATGGACATGATCAACAATAATACTCAGACAGGATGTTGAGTTTAAAGCATGAAAGTTTCCCCCACACTATCACATCACTGCTGCCAGTCTAAACTGTTAACACGATGCATGATGCATCCATGCTTTCATGTTGTTTATGCCGAGCTCTGAAACCACCATCTGAGTGTTGCGGCAGAAATCGAGACTCGTGAGAGCAGACAACATTTGTCCAATCTTCTCCAATTTTGGTGAACCTGTGTGAGTTGTACTCTCAAGTTCCTGTTCTTAGTTGGGAGGAGTGACACCTGGTGTGGTCTTCTGCTGCTGTAGCTCATCTGCTTCAAAGTTTGATTCAGAGATGCTCTTCTGTGTATGCTGTGTTTGCATGTTGCTGCTGTTGCTGTTGTTATGTCTACATGTTTAAATGCATTTAGATGCTGCCATGTGATTGGCTGATTAGATATTTACATCAATGATCAGATGAACAGTTTATATTAATATGCCATAACGTGACGGACAATAAATGACCTGAACACACACATGTGCTTGTATGTAACACCTAATTATTTATTAAGACTATTTAAATTGAAATTAATCAGTGTATGGATTGGTCTGTATATTTTTTCACTAAATTTAATTTTTATCCTTTGGCATTGTTTTTAAAAACAATAAAGCACCTTTATTTATTTTCTTAAACATCTTTATATATGTTTTAATTCCCTAAGATGAAGCAATCTTATTTTCTTCTTTATATTTCTGATTTTCAGCCTCAGAAGAGTCACAAATGACGTACAAGTTGCCCCACTTTCTTCCGTCTGTCTATCTGGCTCTCCTGCCTTAGCTGGAAACATTGCATGGGAAAGTTTCATATCCGCTGTCACCCCATGATGTCACAACAGTGAGGTATCAGCTGACTGACACACACCTCCCATGACACCCATATCTGCTGAGGGACCTCTTTTAGAGCTGCTAGCCTCTGTGGCTACTTGCTGAGGTTTAAGCACACTTATTTGATCAAATGTCAGGATTGAATTATAAAACATACGTAGCTTTAATTAAATATGCCAAGAGTTTTTCAGCTAATTAAACAACAGTAACATTAAGGCTACTCTAAAAGCAGATTAGCAGTTTGCCAGGGCAGAATCTATTTAAAGTTCAGAAATGTTATACCTCTGTTAGAGATGGCGGCTGTGAGAACACTGCGTGTATTACGTGATCAGAAGCACCGCTCTATATATATCAGATCATGGGGCTTGCCTTGTCGCATGCTCACATGCAAGAACACCTACCAGAGGACGTACAGCATGGTGCTGCAGAGACTTCCTTGACCTTCATCTCCTGTAGAGCAGGACAGCTTGAAGCAGGACAGGTAGGAACCATGTTTGGATGTAAAAGTGCAACAAAACAGCTAAAATACATAAACATTTGAATTCTATTTGCTTTCATTTTAATTTCACGGAATTATGAAATTAAAAGATTATATTACGCTACATTATATGCTACTTATATTACATTGCTAGAGATGTAAGTTGTGGCATTTTAGTTATATGATTTTTATTGCAATTTAAATTGTGAATTAAAAATGATGCGCACTTAAAATTCATATCCTTGTATTTTTATGAGCAGCTTTATTATTGAGTTGATTTGAGAGTTTGCTAGTCATCCTGAGAAGATCTCTAAGTGCTAATATTACCTGATAACAAATGTGTTTGCTTTTAATGGGTTTTACCTGACAGCTCTTTTATTTGATTTTGCAGGTTTTGTTGGAAGTTGAAGCAAAATGGAAGAATTTGAATATAGTGTGGAAATCTGTGACCGTGACTGGGAGTGCTTCTTTGCTGAGTGCGAGGAGTGTAATCTGCTTCCTCCATCGCTAGCAGGTCTCGAAGATTCGGGGATGAGTGACATTGATGACACAGGGTCTGTTCTGGCCATGAGGGCTCAGAGAGTCGATCTAACCACAGGGTTTTCTGAGACTGACCGCCCCATCGATGGGCCCCCACTCTGTGAGGGCTCTCCTGTGGAACACTACCTCAGCAAACACGGCATAGGAGGGATGGAGAGCGTCCTCTCGGGCAGCGAGGAGGATATCCACCTGCAGTCTGTCAATATGTTTTTTGAAAGGCTGAAAAGTCTGACAGAGCCTGAGCCAAGGCGAGTGAACTTTGGAAAAAACAGTGAGGCAATACAAGAGAAGGAGCGGTGCAGCGATGGGCAGCAGGCCAGTAGAGGTGCACTGCCAAAAAACATCCAAAAGTTAAACTTTCTGCCTGCCAGGGGTGAAACCGCAGTTGGCAAAGAGACCGAGAGGCCTGTCGACACCATCAGAAAGACAAACACACTGAGAAAAGTGCACTCTGAGCCCAGCATTTCCTTGCAACATGCAGCCAGTAACTCAGTATTCAACACCAACAAATCAACTGAAACTGAGTTATTCATCAGGGAGGAAGCCTGCAAAGAACCCAGAGTCAGCGAGGTACAGCAGTGGAATCGTGACTCACTGGGCACGGCCGTCTGCTCGGTGACGACACCAAACAGCTATAAGGTGCAAACATGCGCACTTCTACATGACTTTAAACAGGAAGAATTGTTGAAACACCTCTGTAAAAAGTGTGCCACTGATTTAGCCAGTGATTTGGACATGGCAAATATTAAATGGCAGGAAGAGCAAACCCCTATTGTTTCACAGTCAGACACAGGATGTTCAAACAAAGCAGTGATCCAAGAATCTCCGTCTGCTTCCATGAAGAGGAAGAGGAGAAAGAAGAGACGGCTCAGTGTGGAGCAAGGCGAAGGTGGGCACGGATACGAGAAGCAGGTTTTAGTCAAGCCGAGTGACTCGGAGGAGGAGCAGTGCGCGTCAAAAGCAGAAACAGGTCTCTGTTTTTCTGAGGATATCAAGTCGTTTTATTTAAACGAACCACAGAAAAATCTCGCATCTCTTTTAACGCCATATTCAATGACCAGCAGCAGTTTCCCGGTGATTATATCCTCTAATCCTCCATGTGATAGTCAGCACCAATATTTGTCAGAGAGCGTGGTCAGGCAGAGGAGGAGTACAGATACATCCGACAATAATTTAGTAAACAATAGCTCAGCGACCACACTGAGTCAAACTGATGACAGTGTAACGTCTGCACCAATCAGCAGTGCTACTGTGCCAACAAACGCTGAGGTTTGCAGCAAGTCGCAGGAAGAAAAATCAGCTGGACTGAAAATGTATCCTAAACTGCCAGTTTTAATGACAGTAGGTGAAACTGGTAAACAAGACATGGGAATGGAAAGTCAGAGCCGGGACATAAAAGCTGAGGGGCTTCACTCCGTCACTTCACCTGAAAATGAACAGAATCTAACATCTGCTGTAGAGGTCAAAGCAGTAACTCATAGTGTTTTATCGAGCTCAGAGTCAAATGCTACTTCTGTGGAAGTCGGCCAAAATGACAGACGACCCGCCGCTAAGTCAGTCCTGGCTGTGGAGGCTGGAAATTCTGGCGGGGACGAGCCCACACTGTGTCACAGTGAGGCTGAGCCCCAACAACAGCTGGAAATGGAGTTTCACAACACAGACCAATATAGCGCCACAACGGCAAACACCGACTATTCTCCACCAGCAGCCTCAACTTTAAAAGGTTTGCTCACAAAACCTCTGCAATTAAAAGCTTCTGCCTGCAAAGTTATCAGCGCTCAATTTACATCTGATAGTTTTAATCCCTCGCCCGATGAAAGCTTTCTGTCTAAAAGTTCACCCTGTATAGGTGTGAATACTGTAGCACAGCAAACAGAGCGTCTTCTTGAGGTTCACACCTCACCCGAATTAGATATTTCAGAGAAAAGCACAGAAGCACTAGATGCATCACAGATAACAAGCAAGAGTCGGGCAGAAACCAAATCAGCCGTGTCTGAAGATGTACCAACAAGTCTTTCAGATATCACAAATGTATCATCCTGCTGTACTCTGAACACAGAGTCACTGTCGAATGGAAATATCACAGACATGTCGCTAAGTTTCTGTTCATCTGTCAGTGAGCAAGAGTCTGGAGGTCAAGGAGGAAAAAAGGGGGATGAGAAATGTGGACTCAAAAGCAGCCCAGACTCAGTGTGCGATTTGTTGGGAAAAGCAGAAGATGCCATCTTGGTACCTGAAGCTGAATGTAAACCTGAACGGGTGCTGAATCCAGTGTTTGCTATGTCTTCCTTTTGGAGTGAGATGGAGAAGCTGACAATAAATGACATTCTGGGTTTGAGAATGATCAGCAAAGCTGCTCCACCCAGCTCCCTCCCACCGTTACAGGAAAACGAGGAGATGGCAGATTCGGGCTTTTTTACTCAAATAGACAAGTCCACACCCGAGCAAACGGCCGAGGACGCCTCCGGTTTCCCCGATGCTGTAGAATCATGTTTCAATCCTAATAGCGCGGCCAATTTTTCCCCTTCACGAAGTGTTTTATGGGAGAGTGAATCAGCCCACGTGAGCCAAAGTGCTGATATTTACCCGGAAAATGTGATGCTGACATCTGTGAGTGACACTTCTCGACCTTTCCTCTCAGAAAAGGCTGAAAAGTGCCTCCGAAAGATTTCCAAAAATATCAGCGTGCACAACTTGCGCGCACTCGAGTCTGAGTCATTCAGCCACACGCAGAAATGTAAAACTTTACAAACAGTAGATGAAGGAGAATCTCAGAAAGCAGACTATGTTTTGCCTAAGCAAGACAAAGGCACAGATCCTCCGCCTTCCTCTCTGACAGACAGTTACAGCATCTCTCTCATAGATATATTTCAGTACTTCTTGGGAGGGAAACAAACTGCTCCCAGCCAACCAGCTGCAGATAACTTAACCACCTTCTACAATGACGGGAATTCAGTCCCTGAAACGTATGATCATTTTTTCTCTGAGTTCGACACAGAAAGCTTCTTCTATCCGCTCATCGCAACTGAAGATGAGACCAAAGACAAGCCGGTTCCTATCTTTTCCAGCTCTCGCTCATCTAACAGAAACTTCCAGTTCCCGGAAGCTTATGATTATTTCTTTGCCTCATCCTCCTCATCTGACGAGTCATGTGCAGAATCCGATGAAGAGGATAACACCGGTCCTGTCAGGGTGGTGACCAGGTTCAGCCGCAAGGCGAGCTCGTCTCATATTTCTAAAGACATGTATGATGATTTCTTTGCAGAGAAAGACTTCAGACAAAACTTCTTCTGGAAAACAACATTCTCCTTTAGGAACATAAATTTTTTAGCATCTACAGTCCAAAACCAGGCGTCGAACTCTCTTTCTCTCGTACCTGCGAGGCAAAGGGGCAGTTCTCATGCAAGGACAGTTTCTTCTCTAAATGCACTGGGAAATGAAGACGTGATGTTTCCTGATCCACTGCTCTACCACTTTGAGGACAGGGTATTCAGCCAACTAGCACAGCAGCCTTTCAGATACAAAGACCTGCAGACGGCCGTTTCAAATCCAAGTAAGTCCACTTTAACGCAACGATGCACACAGTAACCGTGGAAATGCGTTAGGCTATAAGATTGCAATGTGCAGTGGTCGAATCAGTATGTATCCTGGATTTCAGACGTAACAGTTTTGATTGGTTTGATTGAAAAAAGTAAAGAGACGAGATCTCAGTAGCATCATCACTAAAAGTCCCAAGTCCACACACAAGATGCCTTTTTTCCCCTCATTCATCATTTATGTTCTCCAAGCTTAAGCCAAGGAACCCATCTGATTTTAAAAATATCCACATATCAGATAGGGGTCTGAATTGAAATGATCAGCCAAAATCTCCTGAACGGCGCAGAAAACACAGCCCAGAGGAGGTGAAAGGAGCCTAGTTGTCTTCTGAACACATCAACTACAGTATGCTGGACCAGATATTGTTCTCCACTCCAGCCTCAATGGAAAAGTGAAAAACATTCTGTGTTACATTATCTTGGAGTGGCACGCTTAAACTCAGCCATAATTTAAATGAGATGATTCTAAGAGCAAGATGAAGACTGCTCTAACTGTATGAACCTGTGCAACAGATTGCATCTCTGTGAGGCCTCCAGACAAAAAGCCAAAACTAATAGACTTGTATTTATTGATTGCTGTAATATTTTGCATTAAATCAGGTTTAGTTAAGCTCTTTTTTTGTTTTCCTCACATGTGGATGACTGTAATGTTGGACATGTCCACTGCTCGGTCAGCTGTTACAGTCCTGACTGGGACAGATTCTCTTTCCTCAGCTGTCACATGATCCGTACTGGACTGCAGGCATGCGGGAGTGAACCCAAGGGGAATGGTAGTACGTGATAAGTTGACTTCACTCAATGAGCGTCATATCTGAGCTCTAAGCCGGCTGTAATTGTGTTTGGTTGTGAAGGAAATTAAATTACCTCATATTTATTTATGAGTCTTTATGTGTAAATCTCTCCAATGCATTTAATTAATATGCTACTGATATGATATCTGAGCTCTTTTGCTTACGCATGAGGGTTATCTTCAAGGTCACAAATACTCACAAACCAGTTGCATCAAGCAGCCTTATATACTCCTAGAAGTAAACTGTCTGCAGGTGTTTAGGGGTTTACCGGGGCACTGTGTGACAGCAGAGAAAGGCCAAACTTGGTGGGAGTTTATTTACAGCTGCCAAACACAAATGGATTTCTCTGTACATGGTTGTTCCCTTCTTGTGTATTGCATTTCCATGAACAGCTTACCCACTCAAGACATTTCTGTCTTTGAAGGGTTGGATGCCCCGTTCCTGCCGCTCAAACAGTCAGACATGTGTCTGGTTTGCATTGCGTTTGCCTCGTGGGTGCTGAAGACTGCAAATCCACAAGTCGGAGATGCTTGGAAGGCTGGTACGTGTGCAGCATCAGCGTGTTTAATACTACAGAAAATTTCCTCTTTAAAGACTGAAATTACAAAACAATTCTTATTAAGTGATTGCTCTTAAAGTCATGACACATTGAAACTTGAACTTTAGCAACAGGATTACTCACTTTTTCCCTTATATTTTCCACACAGTTCTGCTGGCCAATGTAAGTGCCCTGTCAGCCATTCGATATTTGCGTAAGTACGTCAAAGCGGAGGCGGCCGGCAGTGAGACGAAACTGCACCACAGGGCGCTGCCTGCTCCTTCAACTCTCAGCCTCTAAATACGTCGAGGCTGAAGTGATCCATTTTTTTCCAAAAAGTCAGTGGCGGATTGTTGTAACACGTTTGCACTGTGATTACTGATCTTACGTCTCACTGAGCTTTCCAGAGAAAGTGTTTATTTTAATAGCAGTTATTTGACTTGAGTGAAACTTTAACATCCGAAAGTGTTCAGAAAAAAAAATGAAACGACCAAAGGCAAGATGAGGCAAGTTCATCTGACTGAAAGAAGGCTTCAGAAAAATCAGATGCATAAGTATGTGCGAAGCAAGCTTGGAGCTGATAAGTGATAAGTGGATTACTGTAGAGATTCAGGAGAAATTTACAGAAACTTGTTTCCATTACATGACTTTTTGTAGCAGATGCTTCTATTTAAATCAACCAATCTTTAAAATATTCTTACTCACAGTTATTGTATTTTACAGATTTGCTACTGTAACCGCTCCCATTCAGAGGCATAATTTATTTAAGGGGGACAGCATTCTGTGCCAGTATCAGTTATATGTATATTATATATTATGTTAATAGTATTTTATGTTAATGACAGAGATCTGTATACTGTTGTCATATAGGTTGCACTGAGCTGTGTATGTTGATGATAATGGCAATGATGCTTTTCAGTTGAACTAAAGTAAACAGTGTATTTAAGGCTGTGTGCTGTGTGTGTTATTGAAAAAGCAGACGTGCACTCAAACCTTTCTAAACACTAGATGGCGACATAAACTCATGTTACTGGACCCAGCTGTGTGATTTACAATGTCTTTTTCCCTTGAATGAACAAAATATTGCAGATAAGTCAGTACAGAAATATGAGACTAAGCTTATATGGAAGAATATATTTTAATATAATGTTTAAATTTAAAGAGTTTAAAGTTCAGTATTGTTGGTATTCAAAGAACACTCTGTCAAGACGTTGTCTCCAGCAGGTGGCAACACTGGACCATAGGTGTTTCAAAGTTCTCTTGATTTGCTAAATAAAATTACAAATGCACCATTTCTGAACTATTTCATACACAAACAGCTCAGCGTGTCTCTAATCAGAATGAAAAACATCCTTTTAAAAAGGTCACATACATGCAGCCACAAACAGCATTTTACTGTGTAACACTACAAATGGATGAACACAAATGTGCATGTAAAAATATCCGTACAAAGTAACCCTAACACTTGTTGTAATTTTTAACACGATCTCGAGTAACAGTTCTTCAGGCTTTCTGTGGATCTTTCAGAGTTCTTTCTGGACATTGGCTGCTTTTTCACTCATTTTCAGTTCAGTCCTTGTACCTGACTATTTTCAAAGAAATCTTTTTGTTGTTGTTGTTTGTTAAGCCAGTTAACACTGACTTATGAATCATTTGAGCATGAAAAAGGTGGCTAACAGTGATGAATCACTGTTGTGTCTGCATGTGACAGACAACTTAGCAAATAACTTTAAATTGTATCTTCAGGCACTTTGTTACTAGCAGAAATCTAGTTTCTCATAGCTTACAATCATTTTATTCATTGAATCTAGGAAAAATACTAAAGAAAAGACAGATATAAAATAGTATTTTTGCACCAACTAAAGTGGATGGTCATACAAAATACTGACTTTTAAAACTGGTTAGAATTGTACAACTCTCAACTCTAACCCTGAAACTCTTGTTTTTAAATCATTTACTGTATTTCTATGTATGCCTGCATGTTTCAGTCAATTGCACTACATTTTCCTACAAGATGTAAAGAAATTAGAGAGGTCACATGATTTTTCCAACGCACTGTACAATCTATTAATCACAGGTAAACTGTTGTTTATTATTTGCCTACATGGAAACTAAGTATTACTAGACTTTGAAAGAGGCGCCTGGTGAGCTAGTGTGTGTAGACTGCAGAAAACCTGTTTTACAACATAAGTTTTGCGTGAAAAGACTTGTTTTATTCTTACATTATTGCTGTTATTTTCTCACGTTTTAATACAAACCAATCCTTCACCACTCACTTTTTATTTTATTTAAAGCCAAGACACTTTTATTACCTTTAAAGTGTTCCTATTACTATATGGAGAAGAGGACAAAACAGACACAATATACTGAAACTTTGAACACTTTTATTTCCAAATATAAATAAGCACCTCAAACAAAAATGAAAAAAAAAAAAGCCACAGAGGTATCAGTACTGTGCACTTTTGATATTATTATTATTATTATTAATTCAATATTAGTCAGTTACAGCCACATCTATTTTCCTTGACAGTATAGCACAATAAAATAAGAAGTGTGCAAGATTTACAAAAATATACATATATTCTTTACTATAACAAGCCCTGATGGAATGCTTCAATAACATTACACATTACAGTATAATATGAAATGAACAGCCTGTTTGAAAAACCTATAAATATTTTAAAAAACTGGGTTTACTACAGATAAAACCAATGACAGTGCACTTACAGCATATAGCAGATTTAGAAAATATTATTCAAGCTACACAGTATATACAGCATCCTCTACTGTCTCCTTCCACAAATGCTACATATTAAACAGACAACTGAATCCTTTGTTTGCCACTTCCATAACGTTTTGCTTCATCCCGTCATTCCTCTGCTCAACTGCCCGGCGTCTAACAAAGCAGTTCCTGGGATTTGTTGGTTCCTACTGTACACAGTGGGACCAGCACGATGCTTGCTGTGCTTGCCGGCTTTTATTATCCCCCTGATAGAGATCTGTTGTTTGCACACGTCCAGACGAGCGCCGGGCCATCCTTTTTGTTTTATGACCATCTCTGTGGTGTTGCCATGGCACCAAGCCCTCTGGCCCCAAAGTCTAATCCTGTCCAGTCTGTTGAAATTCCAGCCATTGGCTGGATCATTCCTGTATCACAGTCGAACTCCCAAATGTTGTCATAGTCTACTTCCTGGTCATCTGGTTCTGCGGGTTCGAGGTATGAATTGCGACCTATAAGAATGGAAGACAATTAACATACTTGTAGTTTCACGCAGCAAAAAGCAAACCTCACCCTGTTTAAGTAAACTTGGAAACAGTCCCAAAGTAATTATGGTGTTGTGTGCATTGTCCCAAAATATGGTCTCACTGTATAAACCAGTAGAGCTGCATATCACTGCTGCACCACCCTTACTTTTTATTTAAGGTCAATAGTAAAAAACGTGCAGCCTGTCAAATAAAATCACCCTGTAAAATCATGTTTACTAGTTCATCTTGATAATCGGATAATCTGGACTGACCAGAGAAATCCTAGTCTTGTTTCATCAATGATAGCAGAGCCTGTGTGAGCAGTTGTGTGCTGTCAGTCACAGTGGAGTGATAAATCCAATCTGTTGAGCAGTGTTCTCTTACACTGAGCTTCACCCTGCTGGGACAACTGCACCAGCGTATTTAGAGCGACACTAAGCTCTAATTCACTGACACATTTGCACATTTCCTACACCTTCAAATCTGCAACCTTTAACCTTCCGTCTACCTGCTGACAGACCCGGGAGTTTAATCACACCAAAGTGTGCACAGTGTTGGATTTACAGTGTGGTGGAGCGTGGCCAGTGTGGTGTGTCCTTTTAGGCACACGGGCTCAAAGTGTGGACTCATAGCTCAAACTTTGAGATTAGAGATTTCAAAGAGTGCCCATTGTTTCTCCACAAAGAAAAAAAATAGGTCTCTGTGTCTTTGTTCACAGGATGAAAAATGGGCTAGGAGCACAAAATGACACACAGGCGTTCTAAACATAAAAGGAATGTTTTATTTGGCTTGTGATTGCATGCCTTTAATTCTTACCTGGTGAGTAACCATAATGCATCTGAGGCTGCTTTCTGGCAGAGCTCGACGGGTGAAGTATCTGTCAGCAGATGTGAAAACAGAGACAGTTACTTCCTGTGATCAGTTACAACAAACATCCTCATGGGTTCTTAAAAATGTGTGTTTCTTCTGAACCTGTTTAAATATCACCTGCAGCACACTTGCTGTGCTACCATACAGTTTATCATTTCACTCTGCACTACTGCATTCCAGAAACCGGAGTGTCCTGGGAGATGAGTATCTCTGTGCCTCTCACCTGCTCTTGCATTTGACCTGGCACAGGCAGCAGCTTTAGCCTTGACACAGCCTCTGCTCTCTGCTGCGCTTGGTTCTCAGGTGTGTCCATCTCCAGGTCCAGAGCGTGGGCCTGGGAGTTGGTCAGGACCAGGCTTCTCCTGCCGCGTCCACCCATAGGAGGGTCGTGGAGCTGGAAGGAGGAGGGCAGCATCTGGGGTTCCTGGTGGTGGTACTGCTGTTGATTCAGCTCTTGCCAGAGCCGCGGCTAAGAAACAAAGAAATAAGATATGCATTTTTAGCCCAAATGTTGCAACATTCCTCAGTTACAGTGGACAAAACAATAAATGTATCCAATAAAATAAATGATGGCTTCATAAAGAGGAATAGTGCAGTAAAACTGAATATTTTACTGCACTTAAAAATAAAATTAAGCCAAACTAAAATAATTAAATGATTGGTTGGCTAAATCACAATTTAAAACTTTTAAAACTTCTATAGAAGATTTGGCATGTTCTAAAAAAAAAGAGTTATCATATGACCAAATACTCATGTGTTTACGAGTGTTTGCACTGCTTGATATCAGACAGGCTGTGCAGGTGTAAATTGAACCTGTGGATCCAGTATCATTGGCCCACTTACCACTGGCCTGGCCTCTTCCAAGGAGTAGATTTCGGGGGTGCAGGGCTCATCGTAGAGAGGCGACAAGGGTTGTCGTGGGGCACACATGTCCGAGTGGCGCTGGGAGATGTCAAGGGAGTACTTCAGGGATGTCTGAGGAGTGCTCCAGCTGTTAGACTGGAGAGGATTCAAACAGAGGCAGGAGTTAGCTTTACATTAAGGAGAAAAAGAAGCGTCACTCACCAGTTTCCTTGCATTTGTAACGATAGACACAGGAACTAGAAAAATCAACTAATCCACAATTAGTTGTGAGTGTTACAGTGTGATTGCTGTGATTGTGTGTTTGGGACTAATTCCAGATCTGCACCAGTGGAGCAGTAGAGAATCCCTCTGAGTGCACCAGACTGGCTTAAGCTCTGTTTATAAACTCTAAGAGAGATTTCATTCCTTGCATCTTTGATTAAATTGATCTTTCAACCAGCCTAAGTGCCAGTGTTACTCCATTTGTTAACACCATATGCATGATCGCCTGTCTCAGCCTATTGCCTGGTGTCTATTTAAGTTACCGCACACATGACACGTAAAATACGTCAGCGGTCTCAAAGGGAATATTCGGTTATCGAGTTAGACGCCAGACTGAATTACCTTGACAAGTGGAGCTTTCTCCAACCGCTGTGGGCTGGCCCGGCTCTGGGCAGAGTAGGGTATGCTGTAGAGCTGAGACAGCTTGGAGCTCTCTGCAGGCTGGAGGTAGGAGCTGTGCTGAGGGGATGAGTAGCGCACCGACAAAGGTCGTAGGTCACGCTCGGGCCTGGTGTGGGAAGACATGCTATTGCTTCTGCTGCCTAGCTGGGCAGTCTCGGTCGAAGAAGGACGGCTGGAACTGTACTGTAAGGACAACACACCCAAAGGACAAAAGTCAGCCAAGAACTGGAGCTTTAGAGCACATGTGCCAGCACAGGCTGTCTCTTTAGCTTCTGTTTGCTCATGTTTTTAGCAAACAGAGTCATGTGAGTGTGAAAGAAAAATGTCTCTATCTGTTTAATTTGTGCCTTAGATCTGAAGCTGAATACTAACATCTGGGCATGCAGCACGCTCTACTTTAGCTAATTGGATAGGCAGGCAGCTTACAGACCCCTCCCCCCTTTCCTGGAGGGGTCTGTTCAAATGTCCTGATAATGCAGAATGATTAGGAAACTGCTGAAGCAGAAGCTAAGGGTCTCTTATGACTCCAAATCTAGAGTTTTCACAGATAGGCATCATTTGAGTGAAAATTACTTTGTTCTGTTTTTCCTTTTCTTTACTGGAAGGCCTGAGGATCAGCACCCGAGCCTTTGTAACAGGAGCACTTTGGTCTCTAGACCTTGCTTAATAATTAACTTTGTGAAAGAAAGCATCTGGTTGCTCAGCTCCAACAAAACAAACACAGGCTTTTTTTTCACAACTCTGACCATATTTATATCTGTGCAAATATTGGTGCGTGCGATTAAGTTCATTAGATCACTTGAACACTCATGATTGAGAAGTAGCACACAGCCGACTTACACAACGGGGCTCAGAGTACCCAGGGGTGAGAGGGTTTTCGTCATGAATTGGGAACTGAAGGTTTCGGGATCCTCGTCCACTCGGTGGCTGGCTAGACTTAACAGACTCCATTCTTCCTTGGCTGTGTCCACTCCACCTGTCAAACTGAGGAGCCTGGAGATTAAAGGGCACAAAGCACGCATTAAATATGTAAAGCAAGCGACTGTGAATAAATCTTTCAGACTTTGGTCATGTCTAGACCTACGGTAAACTGTTAAATTGGTAACACAGCAGCAAAAATAGAGGAAGTCAAGTATATAATCATGCTGAGTGTTAGTTTACAAAAGAGGCAAGGCCAGACTCATACTTTAATTCACTCCACCCATATTTTCACAAGAGATAGCTCTCTTAATAGCAGCTGTGGTCAGTTTAATTATGTTTGTCCCCTGAAAGCAAGAAGCAGGCCTCACCTCCGTCTTCGTCGGGGTGTAGATGATGTCATAGACGGGAGGCGGGGGGCTGAGAACAGGCACGTCAGCAGCTTTGAACTGCTGGATCCAGTCGCAGAACTCGGTCCTGTCCAGACAGGACACCACTATGGGGTTGATCATCTTGCCTGGGAAGAGAGGAGGGGAGGACAAAGCCTGTCATTCGGTCCACTTGCTCACTGGAATGTGCTATAGCAAGATTGTCATTCAGCAGGGATAAAATGGGGGGGGGGGGTTACACTCTGTGACGCTAGCAGATTCATGGAAAAGGGCACTTAGCACAGAAACATGCATAAGAATGCAGGCTCATTAAAATCTCTTTAACATGGATATGACTAAAGAGCAGTGCACTGATTCACGGTGTTTACCTTCAATCATGAAGGTGTTGGGCTTGACGTCTTGACAGGGCGTGGTCACTGTAATCATGTTGAGCGGAAGTTTTCCCTGCAATTGTATAACAACAGGTTAACACAACTTCCTCGTGCACACTCTGAATATGCTGGATGCACTGAGCCTGGGCTGTGACTCATTGGAACATCAGAAAGGGGTCAACCTTACCTTATAGAAGAGCCCGTCGTTCTCCTCTGATAGGATGATCAGGGTCGATGGGTACATCACCAGCAGCCTGTCATTCTGTTCCTGAGGACAGAGAGATTTATGAAGCGTGTGGTTTTCTTTTGCTGAGATTTTATATTCTTTTTCAACCAGAAGCATACATGCATACAGTTTCCCATTTTTGTATATCTTGTTTACATATTTTACCATGTCCTCTACTGTGTGCCTTTCACTTGATTTGTATGTATGCCTCCTGTTTGTATATATTTTCCCTGTTTACTGTTTATTCCTGGTGTCTTACTATTTACATTTTATTCCTGCACTTGATTTTTGGGTTTTCTCTGTATTATTCTCGGGTCTTTTACCTTACTATACTAAACTCCTTGGGGCAACTGATGTTGTGATTTGGTGCTATATATATACATATATATATAAAACTGAATTGAATTGGAGAAACATGTTTGAGCCAGAACTTATTTTTTAATTAGAGGACAAACAGGCACCAAGTACTTCTGAAGGTAAGAAGGCAAGCCCTGATAAGTCAAGCAGCGATAAGATACGAATAACCTCCGGTCCAAGCGTTAACAAAACCAGCGGCATTATCTTGCTGTGAGAGGTACACTTTAAATCTCAGTAGGATCTCCACTCAGAACCAGTTAGTGGGGGGATTTAAAGGTGCGGCAGAGGGACGGTTTATGTTTCCACTCTCTCTCTCTCTCTCTCTCTCTCGGAGGGCGTGTCTGGATAGACAGCTGACATTCCAGCTGCGAGGTGAGTCGAGTCACTGCGTGAGCCCAGCAAATGCCTCTCACACACCCAGGCCCTAAATCTCAAGCACTTCAATGGGACTGCCGATTTTTTCCCACAGAAAATAAACTGCAGAGATCCATGCAAGTTGTGTCATGACTACTGTTTTTTTTTTTATTGGCTGCTAAATGAAGCCCTGTTTGCAGTACTTTTTTTTGTCTTCTTATATATTTTTCAGGAGCAACCAGGTTGCAGGTGTCTCACACTGGTGGTGCAGCATGACAGGAAACAAAAAGGAGCTGCAGGACATTATATACACATATAGACTCCACCCTTTTCATTCCCTCCTTGCATTTTGTTGAGCTGATGTTTGTGTTGCACAATGTGAAAACTATGTGAGTCACCTAGATTAAGGGCTGATGTTATCCTGCCTATAATCATGGGAAAAATTCTCAGAGTTTGAAAACATGAATGTATCATTTGTTACAGTCTGTACAGTAATAGCCAAGTGACCCATAACAGTGATTCAGTCTTGATAAGAAGCAGAGGTGACGTACCTGGCAGGGCAGGTGCTGCAGTCGCACCTTAGTGACATAGATGATGGTGCCCAGGCTGTCTCGCTGTGAGCCTTCCCACTCGTGGATGGGATCTCTGTTGATGGAATTTCTCAGCTCCTCTCTTCCCTCGAGAGAGTTGTCCTTGTTGAGCTACACGAGTGAGTACACAAGAGAGGAGTTAAGTGAGTCAGATCATCACCTGAGTAAATATAAGAAAAGCTCTGCTTTTCCTGAAATATAATCATGTTCGTCTGCTTTCCTTCCCCAGCTTGTACGCCAACGCCGTTTTAAAGAACTCACAGCTCTGTTTCTTTTCTCTTTTTTTTCGTGACACATCCAAATTCACGTGTTTTATCAACTAATTCCCCACCTGTGGGTGAAGAGTCAGCACTTTACCCCTGCACAGATGTGAGGGTTAGTTTGATGTAGGCCATGATGCGGTCAAGGCCACTCCCTAGTATCGAAGCCTCAGGGAGAGCCAGCAGTGAGTGACCCACTTGACTCACCTACATCTACACGCACGCACCCATCCTGTTTTATGAGCCAGGACTGAAGCCAAAGCATTTTTCTGGCTAATTCAACGTGTGACTTAAGAACACACACACACACACACACACACACATACAGAGGCCAAATGTAATGAAAAAAACCACAGGCGAGGCTGATGAACTTACTCTCACTCTAGTGTAGTTTTCTGGTGACATTGCAGTTCCTCCATTAGCTTCAATGTTTTCTCTGAGCAGCCCAAACCACATGTCCATTTCTTCTTGGTTGGCGAAGTAGACGATGATGGGATTCAAGCTGACGCCTGCAGGATGTAAAAGGTCACAGGTCAAAAATGTAAACCGCTTCCTCTTTCTAAGCCCTTTTTTTTTAATCTCACATTGGCAGATCATTCATGTCCACAGTCTGCCTGCTTTGATGTTTTGAGGGCGTTATGTAATAAGGGCCATAAATGTGAACACATGTTCAGGACAGTCAACCACATGTAAGACCTATGTTGGAAAAACCCCTCTGACCTGCTGTGTTTGGTATTTAAGGATTGTAGGAGATTTTCCTTCCCACACAGTGCTTATCCAGAAGGAATGAACAGGACCTGGAATGAATAGATCTGGAATCTCCCTCTACCTATCAGTCCCACACATACCACAGATAACCAGCACAGATAGTCAGATAGTCTATTTCATTCCCGTCCACTGGCTTTTTACTGTAATCGTCTGGAACCGTGAACCTGTTGACTGCTCCCTTAATAAGCAGCTCGTCTGGAGTCTTGTGTTGACTTTCTTTTCACTGCAGGTCTTAATTTTCGACCTTGACCACAGCTCTCCCTAAAACTTAAAGTTATCTTTTTCACTCCCTCAAATCTTTCCTTTTTTTTTTTAAGTTCAAGCATGCCGAACATTACGAAAACGTCTCTCCCGGCTTTCAGTCAGTCAGGTCATTGACTGTGAAAATGTGCCACAATAAACATCTTGTTTTCACAGCTACATGTGTAAAAGCTTCCAGGAATTTTTACACATCCTCTCGTGTTGCTTTTGCACAGTCACCCTTCTAAGTCATCGACAGCGCATTTTCGACTCAGTGAGGGGAAGACGGCGGCCTCCCTCAGAGAACCGATGTACATCAGCTCTCCCTTTTTGACTCAGAACTTCCTCACGCTTCCTCCAAATGTTTCCGGGCAGCTGTGCCCTGGGGAAGGTTAATGAAGTTTAAAACCGACCAATAAAAACACAATAGTGTTGAATAACAGGCTTGATCTGGGAAATTGCGAAACCAACTGCGTGAAAGAGCAACGCCGGAGAATGTCAATATTCCGGCAGCAGATATAAAAGTCCATTCCACTTCTCTCGTTTTTATTTCCTGTGCTATTACAAAAGCTGTGTAGCCACAACAGCTTTTTTGTGATTTTAATTTAAAAACTTTCGGATGCTTTTTTTTCATTCAAAGTTCAAAAGCTAAGTGGCATTTCAGCAAGCATTAACCTGAGCAGTTTTTGGAAAGTGGCACCATAGATTATAGGCGGTGACAAGGTTAAGAGCGGTAGCTGGGCTTTTCTGCTCGACAGCTGGGCCGACTGAAGTGCACCTGTTGTCTAACAAGCGGGGTCTTTAAGGCCAGTTTGGCCCTCCCTGACCGAAGGCGAAGGGGCCCAGCTCTGGTTCATCTCGGTTTTGAGAGGAGGTGAAGAGGTGAGAGGGATTGCGGGACCTTTGAATCCCCAGAATGTGATAACAGTGGAAACGCTGCAGTCTAGAAATAGTGTGTTTTTTTTGTGGTGGGGTTTTTTCTAAAGAGAGGAGAATTTTTACTTTGATGAACTGATGAGGCAGTTCGACACAGCTGACCACACAACAGAAGATTAAAACAATAAATAAAAATTATGTCAGTCTGTCTCATCATCAAAAAGAGCCATCCACAGCTCTACGTCATACATTTTCAGTCTAAGTGATCAATTGCCTAAATTCCACAAAGCCAAAGAAACAAAACAGCATTATTGGATACCACGGCACAATGCCAGCAACCGCTTGTGTCCTTTCTACTCAAGTCAAACATACCGTTTATTTGAAAGGCGAATTCCTGGGGTTGGCTGTGATTGCAGTTCTGCTGCAGGCTGCTGATAGTGAGTTCTTTCAACGGAAGAGTCCCCTGCACATAAACAGTAAAACAACTTCAGTCATGGCACTTTTCACTCATTTCACTTTGCAACTTGTTCTCTAATGTGTGCCTTTCTCTTATTTTTATTGCATATATTGCTTTTGTTTTGTATTTATTCCTGCTGTGTACTATTGATATTGACCCACAATTTCGTTGTGCATGCACAATGACAATAAAGGGCTATTCTATTCTATTCTCTTCACTTGCACACAAACATTCGTTCATTCATAAACTACAAACTGTTCACTGCATCATCATCAGAGCTGCTATATGATCTGTTTGAGCCATCTGTTCAGCTCTAGTTCTTAACCAAAAAGTATTCACCATGACGGTGAGGTCAGTGTTGGAAGTCAATGAAGTATTCATGTCTGACTTCCATTTTCCGTCATCTATAAGCCTGACTAACACTGCACACAGGTGCTTAGCTGTCTCTTTTAGAGAAGGCGTTTAATTGGCGGCAGCTACTGATGATTAATGGCTGCTCACGTTTTATGAGACAGGTGAAGACGTGCAATCATACCTTCTGTTTACCAACAAAGTGCTGGTTGACAGGGGGATCTATGTCAGAGCGTATGATGACATGACAATCTTTTTTTTTAATCTATCCTGAAATCATGAGGATTTAAAGGAAGGGATTGTTGATAATGTTGCTTGGATTTTGAAAACTCACCTGGTATGTCAGTCCGGTTGTGTTGTTGGAAACGAAATGAAGGTGTGTCTGGAACAGATCCAGGTAGCAGTCGTGTATATCCTGAAGAGACAGTAAGAGAAGATGAGCCAAATGTGCCGTGTAGTAAAATCTATCCCATCTGTGAGGATTACTGTTTTGCATTAAAACTGCAATCTCCGGTTGCAGGTAAATGAAGCTGTGTATGCATAAAGGCCCATGCGGAGGCGCACGTTATTACTGTTTATTTTGGATCACACCATCTTACTCAAGCGTCTTCCTCTGATTCACTGAGTGCCCACCGTCTTGTTACAGTATTATTTTTGCTCTTTATTGTACAGTATGTTCTTTTCCCACCGTGACGTCATTCCTTCAGTGAATCTTTTACGCTTATTGACAGAGCTGTTGTGTCACAACTTTGACAAACTGCAGTTCCCACCGTGAGGAGCCAGCCTCTATCTGTGCCTGGAATCAGACACACTCTCTCTGTACCCTGAGGTTTTCTCATGAAGCTGTTTCACAACCACAGCCTATGCAAGCATGTCCAAACACAGGCTGCGGTTCTCTTTTTGGAAAACGGATTGGATCATTCGCAGCCAACCAGTGCGTCAAAGCCAGCAGCGAGTTTCATTGTGTTTGGTGGCTGCAGAGCCACATCCTGTTACTCTCCACCTGTTTTGTTTTTTTGTTTTTTCGGCTTCTGACACTCACTGGGTTCCCACAGGGATGACTGGCATGGTGTGTCACCATAGGCTTGGCCATTGTTGGAGATGACTTTAGCCGCAACGGGGATTTTGTAGTGTGATCTTTGTTTTCTTTTACAGCTGTGTTCCTGACATTGCGACACACGGTCATTTAAAAAAAAAAAAAAGGTGCTTTGCTGCGCTCACCTGGCAGTGGAGGAAGCGGAAACGAACTTTGGAGCTGTGAATCATCCGTCCATAATTCTTCACATTGATGCTGCTCTTCTTCCAGCCACTGATCGGGTCGTAAGCAAACGGAGGATCCCATTTGATGTTTTCTATCGTCTGCAGATCTTTAGGGGACATTTCCTGCAACCACCAAGTCACAATATTAGTTCGGGCATGTCAGTAGTAAAGCAGTCAGACCTGAATTTAAAGTCAGAAAGTTTGGCACAGGGGTTGAAAACCACAGCCGAGCAGTTCTGCTTGGCATGTAGATGAATGACGTTATGTTTTCGGAGCTGATGGAGGTACGTACCTTCCTCGGGGTGACAGTGCAGAGGATATTTATGATGCTGTTGGACTTCTCCTGTCCCTCTTGGGGATTATACTTGCGAAACAAGCGACTGCTGTCATGAGAAAGGAAAGCTATGTGTTAATACTCACTCTCCAGTGTTTACCACCTAATCCATGTTTAGCTGTTTGGTTTATTTCCCAATCTAACTTCACGCCTATAGAGATTCCAATATTGTCTCCTATGTATAGTTAGTGAAATAACCTAAATCTAATGTTTGTTATAGCAAAGCTTTTCATTCCAAAGTCCCACTTTAGTTTAAATCACGTTGTCTGCCTCCTAAATCAATCAGCATCCCTATGCCTGGCTCCCACTCTATCAGTGCCAGTCCTTTAAATGATAAGAACAACTGAGTCTTGTGTTTGTGATAGCGAGGATATCCACAGGGAAAAATCAGCATTCAATGTCTCTCTTTGTTTTGCATGACCCTCATCTATTACCATTTGTGTCACATCTTCACGAGGAAGCTCCCTCACTGCAAAGATAAGGCTTTAGAGACTGCTTTTACAGCTTCCGCTAGTAGTTTATCTGCTTATCTGTACATATGTGTGCCAGTGTCCTCAGTTTAACAACGCCGGCTTTTGTTTTTATGCTGGGAATCAAGGGTTGTCCGTCCAGGAAGTCCATGAGCAGAATTAATTATTTATTAGTGCCTATTGAACAATAAAATAATAAAATTTTGTAAAATGCATTTATGCACAGTGAAAAAATATAATGGTCCTGCATTGTGATGTAATCTGCAACTGCAAGGTGACAGGGGAATGTGTTGTAGATAATAGACAGGTAGTGGACTCGCACACCCAACATTCTCCAAGTCACTGCTGTGGCATTCAGCACCACTCACTCCCCTTTTCTTCAGGGAATACCTGAGCCTGGCCTGATTCTCCAACACAAAGAGGTTGTACGGTAACAGAAAACAGAAACACTGACTGTATTGTTCGTCCTGATCCAATGATCCTGCCTGGAAGGTGTATCACTGTCCAAGTTTGAGCCGCTGAGCTTTTGAAACCAACTGTCTTTTTAGGGTCGCACTGCTCATCCTTTTATTTAAAAAACTTTAAAGCTACATGAGATGTTTAACCAAACTACATCCTGAATCGTTAGTCAGAAGATGAAGAATAGAAGCAGAGGTGAATTAGAACCAGATGTGATGGTCTAGCAAGGCTGAATCAAGGGTAACATGCCCAGGCATATAATCCTGGGGGATTAAAAGAAAACCAGGTAGAAAACCAAGTGTAAGCCAGCCATCTCCATAGTCACGTAGTCATGTACTAACTTAGCAGACTAAACCTTATCATTTAAGAATAACAGCTCAAAATCAATCATGTTAATACTCAAGTCTGGATTGTTTTTTGGATTGTTCCCTCTTTTGGAGGGAAAACAGAGTAATCGACAGCTGGCAGATCATCTTCACAGAGATGCAAAGAGGAGGCAAATGGTAACTGGATCATTGACACCGTTGGCCAGACAGATAGGCTGCTCAGGCACGACTCCGGGACTATTCTGTATTATGATCCTGAACCTGGCCCCACAAAATGCACAACCTCTGTGTAACCCCACTTCTCAAACCCTCAAGAAATACCAAGAATACCTTCCGGTTGAAAGCCAGTGTCTAAAATAACAATCTGCTGTCAAGGGCATGACATGTGCTCTGTTTGCACACCGACACAAGTACAGTATGAGCACCCGGAGAGACTGAATAGTTCTTACCTGTTTCTGCGTATGAAACTCTTGCTGGAGAATCTGAAGTTGTGCTGGGGGACACATGACATACTGCTCCCCATGCTGCTTTCCTGTGTCGGGGTCTGCGCCTCTGTGTAGATACGCTGTAAAGTCCCTCTGTGATGGATGAGTCTAATCCAGACGAGTGCTGCGCTCACTGCTGAAGTCAGACTTGTACTGAGGCAGAAGGAGGCAGGGTGAAGAGTCACTACTGTGTGTGAGTAAAAGGGGGTGGAGTTTGGGGCTGTGTCACAACAGGCTGTGTGTGTGTGTGTGTGTGTGTGTGTGTGTGTGTGTGTGCTCGGTGAATAAGGACACAGACTCCCCCGACTTGCCCTGTCTGCTAAATCAATCCCAACAACAAAGCCAACAGGAGGGGGTTCAAGGAGAAGTGTGCCATTTCACACCTTCCTGGAGCCAAATGGAGCTCATTGTTGGCTCACCGCTGCAATAACTGGCCACTAAACACACTGGATGGTGTGTGTCAATCACAGGGGAAGATGGGAACTTCTGCTGGCATGTCCAGACATGAAAATGCCTCCACACTTAAGTATTCTATTTATTACTGCAAGGTAAGTATCTGTGAGCTTTTGGTTAGTAGATTGTATATAAAACACAGCACAGAGTTTAAAAAGGGTCAAAACATCACTGTTAACCCCAAAGAGGGGAAAATGTCTGGCGTCACATTGTTTTCAGAGCACGGATATATGAAATATGATATTTTCTTATCCTGCGATACAAGCAGAGGAAACAGGATGCTTGTGAATTCAACCACCGAAATTTTCATATAAGGCAAGAGGTGTATGCAAACACATCTTGTTTGCGTTTTAGGAGGATGTTCCCAAATTAAATATCCACTACCTAAAAGTAAGAGTCACTCTAAGAAGTTATTCGGGATTAATAGGTCTGAACACCCATATCTGGTTAAAGGTGTCATGTCAATTCCCAGGTTTCCAACTTCCTGAACAAGCGGCCTTATCAGTCAGACAACGGAGCCCAAAACTCATGATCACGCTCTGTTTGCTCATTGATTAGATCATTGTCTGTGCTGAGCTGCTGCACTAGTGTCATAAATTTTAAGCGCACGCTGCGGTCTGTCAGTTGATCCCAGCCTGTTCAACCAGTTGTTTAAACGGATACACCTGAGGCGCTAACAGTCATCAGCCTCCAAACTATGCCATCTTTCTCACTGCGTTATAATGTTCTCTGAAACCCCGTTTGAGGGCTCGAGTAATTTAATCAGCAGTGGAAGTGAATATAAAGCGTCTCGGTAAGCGGCAGACGACAGAATTGAGACCAGATAAGAGGGGGGATCGAGATAAGCAAAAACCCAAGCAAAAAGAGAGGAAGAAAGGCTGAATGTGGCTGTTGCCAGGCAAATTTTTCTTAAGAGTATCATGAAATAATAATAATAACTTATACTATAATGATATGTAAGGTTTATAATAAACATGTGATTCCTTTTAGAATATATCTAACTTTTTAAATTTAAAATAATGCTAGTGAGCAAATGATAATGTACCGGTAGCAGTATGTATTTATTAGCAGTGTTATTTACTTTTTGTTGTTTTTACCCACATTTAAAAACTTATTTCAGCTGCTCCCTTATTCACAAGGTGACAACACAGCACATGGACCCACTTATTATATTTTGTTTTTACTCCGGATCCCCTTCCTGACAAATCTCTGTGATTTGTGTCTCCTCCTGGTTTCAGCACCGGAGACCTTTCATGTGTTGCTACATTTTTACCTTCAGTTCAACCAAAACAAAAGATCACCAAAGACAGGGTCTGAAGATGTCACAGATATTTTACTCAGTAATCAAGCAGACTGGAGTTTTAACATTTATTTTTACTTTTCAGGTCTGGCTGTGGATCATCATGGAAAAAGCAGGAAGATGAATTTGATAATTCACACACGCAGCCAGAAGTGACTCACACTCATAGTCATAATATTACAAAGGAAAAATGAAACAGGGAATTTTCCCTGTGAGATAAATCCACTTTAAGTTGCTTTGGTCAGTCAGGTGCCTCATCACGCATGCTTTTTATCAATAATAAGTTTTCCCAGATATTTCACCATCTAGTACAGAAACAGGTTGTATGAGACAGAACCCAGAGATGATAGACAAGTGCTCTAAATCTGCCCCAAACACACACTGATAATTCAGGTCGAACCTACATTTTATGGCATAAATGCTGTTTGTAGTATTTCTAAATCTCACCATGACTTTTCTGGAAAAATGGTGGTAAAAAGATATTCAAGCTTCCCAATCTTGGGCTCCCGAAGTACTGGCAAAATTGATCCTTAACTGTGGAAGCCTGAATATAGTTACTAAATATACAAGTTTTTGGATAGGCTGGAAGCACAAAAGTCAAATATGTAAATATCCATATTTACAGTTTAACTCATGTAGTTAGGCCACCTTTTAAAGATGCCTAATGTTCTGCCTTGGATCAAAGCTGTGGCCAGACTTCCCCCCCCATTAGCGATAAAGCGAACACAGAACAAACAAGCCACACATTAGCTGGAGTGAAAATTTCTGTTCCTGGCGTGTTTTGCAATCCTGTGTGGTCACTAAAAGTACCTACACCTTTTCAACAACAGGAATGGGCGAGCCGCATCTCATCATGTTTGCAACAGACACCAGCGATCCAAGAACGGCTCATTATGCATCGTTTGGTCAGGCGTTATACACCGCTACTTTCCTTTGTGTGACATCATGAATACCTTTAAGCAACTGCTGTTCCAAAATGTGCGCTGTTATATTCATTGTAATGCTTATTGTCTCTGTAAAGGTGGCGTTTTAAACTCCTGTGTTATCCTTGAACAACGTATGTGACCAGGAAGCTTGTAGTAACACAGGACTTTCCTGAGCCTACAGCACAGAGACTACAGAAGCATTATAACTCTCCTACAGGTAATTTAACATTACTCAATAGGAAGAGGAAATACTTGGAACTATGTCAAAAACAAGACCTATCTGGAAGTCAGTTTCTTTATTCTGACTCATGGATCACATTTTCCAAACAAGTCCGCTATACACGGCAATTTCCAAACAGTTTCTATTGAAATTAACGACTTTGTTTCCATTTTCCAAATATAGTGCAGTCAAAAGCTATTTGACAGCACTCTTTCCTGATTTCTTTCTTTATGCATATTTGTCACACTTACATGTTTCCAGTCATCAAACGAAACAAAAAAACCTGAGTAAACACAAAAAAATATGAAATTACAATTTCATTTATTAAGAGGGAAAAGTTATCCAAACCTACCCAGCCATGTGTGAAAAGTTTAATCATGATTTTAAAAAGTTAAATCACGGGTTAGCTCTAAATAAGTCACATTTTTTGGAAAGCTGAGTTTAATTTCACTAAACACACTCAGGCCTGATTACTGCCAGAGTTATCGAATCAAGAAATCACTTAAATAGAAGTTGTCTGACAAAATAAAGTACCCTAAAAGACCTCAAAAAGCAACAAATAACAGCATGATCTAAAGAAACAGCTGAGAGACAAAGTCACTGATGTCTCTCAGTCCAGAAAGGGTTACAGAGCCATTTCTAAGGCTTTGGGACTCCAGCAAACCACAGTGAGAGCCATTAGCCACAAATGGAGAAAACATGGCACAATGATGAAGCTTCCCAGCAGTAGTCAGCCTACCAAAATGATTCCACAAACACATCGACAACACATCCAATGGAGTGACAAAAGAACTGCAGCCTCATTTGCCTCAATTAAGAGTTCATAATAAGAACATTATAAGAAAATGAGAAGGAGACCAGGCAAAAATGGCATCCATGGAGAAAACCACTGCTGCCTAAGAAGAACACAAAGGCTCGTCTCAGATTTACCTAAAAAATATCTTGATGAAAATATCCAAGACTTCAAACTTTTTGGAAGGTTTGACTTCTGTTACATGTGACATAAAACTAACACAGCATTTCATAAAAAGACCATCATACAGATGGTCAAACATGGTGGTGGCAGTGTGATAGTCTGGGGTTGCTTTGGTGCTTGACCTGCTGTAATTGATGGAGCCATGAATTCTGCTCTCTACCAGAAAATCCTGAAGGAGGATGTCCGACCATCAGTTCATGCCTCGAAGCTCAATCTCATTTGAGTTATGCAGAAGTGCAATGATCCAAAACAGCAGCAAGCCTACCTACACAAAAAATAAATAAATAAAATAAATAAGGCGGTTTTGGAGTAGCCTATTCAATGGCCGGACTTATATCAGACTGAGATTGTTTGACAGGATCTTAAACAGGCCGTTCATGCTCCAACACCCTCCATTGTGGCTGAATTAAAACAATTCTGCAAAGAGGAGTGAGCCAGAATTCTTCCACGGTGATGTGAAAGATTCACTGGCAGTTAAGATAAGATAAGATAAGATAACCTTTATTAGTCCCACACGTGGGAAATTTGTTTTGTCACAGCAAGAAGTGGACAGTGCAAAAGTTCTGAAGCAAAAATTAGAATACAATAAGAATAAATACAGTACACAACTGTACAGAATAGAATAAAATAAAAATAAAATACTATATACAGTAGAATAAAATATACAATAGGATAAATATAGAATACAAATGCTATATACAACGTTATGACAAACGCTTGATTGTAGTTCTTGCTGCCAAATTTGGCGCAACCTGTTATTAGGTTTTAGGGGGAAATAACTTTTTTACACGTGAATTTCAAAATGAATGAAGTCATCATTTTAAATAAGCATTTACTTGGGTTTTTGATTTTTAAATTTGTTCAGTGATCTGAAACATATAAGTGTGACAAATACGCCAAAATAAAACCCAGGAAGGGAGCAAATACTTTTTCACAACACTGTATATCACGCTCCCTCCATCTGTGGTAGGTTGAACTGTGTTTCTCCCACAGAAGTCACTCGTTGGTGTTTACCCAGTCTCAGCGGGTGAGAGCAGCAGTGCTAAAGTCACACCTCAGGCCACTAAAACGGAGCCTGGATGTGAGGCCCCCAACGTCAGGTGTCCAACAGAGAATCAGACGTGCCAAAGTTCTCACACAAGGCGACCATCGAGGAATCTTAATTAGACTGTGGCCTCCTTTGAAGGGAAGATCTGTCATAGTCAGATTAATAGTGTCTTACTTCAGTAGGTTCCTGTCTTTAAGTCACACACTCCACATTCATGTGACCGGGTTATAAAAGTTAGGTGATAAAACAGAAGAGTGCTTTCACTCTGCACTCTAAAATGTGCACACAGACCTACATACATCCAGTATGGAAACCTGACAACACCTTTTGATGTGATCTTTTATGATTTACATACTTTCACTTCTCTGGAAAACAATTGAGTCAAAGGGACGTATTGTGCCAGCGTGTTAGACAGGTTGTATCATTTCCTTGGAACTGCTGGCTCTGGTAACTGCGAAAAATGAAGTGGGGAAAAAAAAATCTGAGTGAAACTGCTATAGTATCATTATCCCATCATCTGTGTCATATCTACCAAAGCCCTTAACTCACAAATTTTAGTATTTGTTTTGTTGTTGTTTTTATTTTAATGCACAACAGGCATTTCAGAAACTGCTGATCTATTGGGATTTTCCCACACAACCACCTCTAGGATTTACAGAGAATGATACTAAAAGAAATTAACGAAAATATCCTAGAAAAACAGACTTTTTCCTTGTGAGCATTCAGAGGGGAATCCCCAGATTTTTACCAGCTGATTAGATTGTAACAGTAAATAAATAACCACACCTTACAACCAAGGTTTGCAGAGAGCACCTCTGAATGCACAAGAAACATACAGCCGCAGAAGACCACACCGGCTGCTGCTGTCAGATAAGAACAGGAAACTGAGGCTATTGGCACAGTACTCCACAAATGGGCAGTAAAATGATTATGGAGGATTATCTCTTATGATTTTGGATTGTTTTTATTATTTTTTATATTGTTTACGTGGATGATTTCTTGAAAGCTTGTCTGTAAATCAAGTTTTCCTGTAGGCACAGCAAAAAATGACAATGAAAATTAAATAAAAGAATCCATCCTGCCTCATATCAACAGGTACAAGGCAGGACTTTGACACACATTGTGACACTTGCGCGTCATCATTTACACACTGTAGGTTACCTGAGCATTGTTGCTGAACATATTCATCCCTTTATGGGCACAATCCATCCGTCTTCCAGCAGGATGGACCGTGTAAAAAATCTCCGATCATCTCAAACTGGTTTGTTGAACAGAACGATTTGTTCACTGTGCTCAGATGACCTCCACAGTTACCAGATCTTAATCCAGAAGAGCACCTTTGGGATGTGGTGGAACAAGAGATTGTCATCATGCATGTGCAGCCGATAAATTTGCAGCACCCGTGTGAAGCTATTGCATCAATTTGGACCAAAATGTGAGTGAGGAATGTTTCCAGCACCTTGTTGAATCTACCCAATGAATAATTAAGGTGTTTCTGAGGAAAACAGAGGTCCTAGTACTGGTGCGTGTACCTAAAAAAGTGGCCCGTGAATCTAAAAGGAAATCTAAAGCATTTGCATTTACGACATGAACTGCAGCTTTATCTTACTCTCCTGTTTCTCTTTCAAATCGTTAAAATCTACGTCTTCATTAGTTTTGCTTTCAGGCCTTCGCACACAATAATTTTCCTGTTTTGCTATCTGACATCTTTGTCCTTGACTTTGATTTATCGTAAAAATACTGTAAATATTATTAGTTGATTTGTGCCATGAGTTCCTGTTGTTTGAATTGTGATATATGGCAGCTTCACATGACAGCGCTTGACTTCAAAAGCTGAAAAAAAAAAGATCAGCCAGCAACTAGCTACACAAAGCAAAAGTCGCAGTTTGTTATGGTAAATTTCTCAGATTTAACTCACTTGCTTAATTTAAGAACATTTTGTGTTTAAAACAGACACAAAAGATGTAATTCTGGTAACTCACCAGTCTTGTCAGCCTGTTATTCAAACAGAATTTTTCCCCATGAACAATCAGCATTTGAATCTAATAAAAGTGATTTTAAAAAAAAAACTGATGACATTGAAGGATCAATATGGATTTCATATGATTTTAAAAATATATATAAAAGTTACTTCCAGATAACAGAAAGCCTTATAGAGTTGTTCTATGGTTTAGTTCTCCAGCTTAAATGATTATTTAGGTAGCAGTTAAATGCTACCTAACTCAAACGGCCTTACTCTCAGTGCTGAAAGAAAAGAAGAGTTTTTTACAGTGAACTGCATTCTCCAACTGAGCACATAATTTGTTCTTGGATTTAAGGATTTAAGACCTTCCACATCATTTCTTTGCATTGCCATGGGCTGTAAGTCAGTCTTTGATGCAGCTGAAAGAGTCAGAAAGTGTATCGGCCCCTTCACAGTAGGTGCAGTAATCCAAGTTGACACCACAGCCCTTTCAGAGAAGGTGACAGCATCTCTGTGGCTTGTTAAAGGCTGTGCAGAGGCTGACACCAGGGGAAAAGGAGATGCTGCAGTGGTAGGAATGCTGGGAGGACAGACGGCCCCCCAGATCAGCTGTAGCAGCTCTTCCAGAGTGAGCACATTCGACCAGACAGGCTGTAAACTCGTTAATGTCCTGATAGCAGCAGAGCTGACAGAACTTTCCATCTACCGTTGACTTCTGAACTACAAGTTAAACTCAACATTACTGAACCACAATCTTCTGTTGGTCTTTTTAAATATTAACATATTAAAATAATGTTAACAGTATAGCTGAGGTTTGCAACCCCCCCCCAACAATACCCACCAGTATTAGTAATGTTGCGTATAAGCACTTTAATTCTGGGCTTCATTCAGTTTAATTGGAGGATTCATATAATGGTGCCACGCAGTGAGCATGTATGTTACAAAATGGGCCCACATTTTTTAGCTTGTGTTTGCTTATTTCTTGGTAAATTGTCACTGTTAGAAAGAAGGTGACAACCATCAGCAGATCATGTTGAAATTAAAGACAAACATGAAGCAAGTTGTAGACTTAAAACGAGCAACGACCATCTCTGATGGTTTTTAGGTTTCTTTGTGGGAATTTATGTATTAGAGATCAGTCATTACACTGAATAAAAAATATGCATTGCCTGTTCAGATATGACTGAGTTTAGACTGACAACAAACTTTTCAGGTCATGCTTCTCATGTCTCCTTCCACAATCTTCATCTTCGCATGTACTTCCTCAGAAGTGCACCCTGGTACGGAAAGCAGTACACCACAATTCAGATTTGCTTGGTTACCTGGCTAATGCGTACTGTCCAACGAATAAAAATTGTTTTATTTTTTTTTTTAAAAAACAACAACAACCCATAATATATAATCAATGTGATTTGATACTGTTTTTTGCAAAGACAGGAACAAAAAAAACAAAAAAAACATATTTTTAAAGCTACCTTTCTAATGTCCAGGTGTTTGATTGAGGTGAAATGTCCTTTTAATATCAGTATCAATATGTACAATTACAAATGTCTCTATTCAACAGTCATCACTAACAAAAAGCAGCCTGCAGCCTGCAGCATCACCTACATTTTCAAATTTATGTGCTTAATTTAGTCATTTCTGATAGGCAGACTTTGTTATTTTCAGAAAAAGGTTATTATAGTGAACATACACAAGGTTATGTTATATATCATCAAGCATGCACAGAGAGCTCCATCTCATCCTGCTGTGGTTATAAGACAGCCGTAAGCTTTTTACATCTTATTCTGAATGTGTTTTGGAAGAGTACAAATTTATGGGGCCGTGTGTGTGCAGACGCAGTCACAGGTGTTAATGCCATGTGACTGAGGTCAAGACGGGTAAAGTGAGAGTGTTCAGCTGTCCACGTAGATCACTGTGAAAGAGCAGTATGTTGGGAATGAACCAGAGAACTGTGTATAGTGATCCTAGCAACAAACTGTTAGAAACACAACTGTTACTCTGTGTGTGTGTGTGTGTGTGTGTGTGTGTGTGTGTGTGTGTGTGTGTGTGTGTGTGTGTGTGTTCGTGTTCTTGTCTAGCTATCTTTGTGAGGACTGAAATCTGCATTCTACTATACTTGTGAGAACCAGCAGTCACTTGTGAGGACACACAACCCGGTCCTCACACTTTTGAAGGCATTTAAAGGCATTTTTGAGGCTCAAAACGTGGTTTTAGTGTCAGGGTTACAATTAGGTTATGGTTAGGTTTAGGGTAAGGGTTAGGGTTAGGCATTCATTTTTAATGGTTAGGGTTAGGGTAAGGGGCTAGGGAAACCATTATGTCAATGAGGGTCCTCACTAAGATAGCTGAACGGGGTTGTGTGTGTGTGTGTGTGTGTGTGTGTGTGTGTGTGTGTGTGTGTGTGTGTGTGTGTGTGTGTGTGTGTGTGAGTCAGTTTTTATTAGGAAACAACATACACCTACTATTCCGAGTGTCACGGTGCTCCCAGCGCCATAAATTATTACGTCATGCCTTTTTTTTTGTTGTCGTTTGTCTTTGATAAATGGAGAGCTGCATTGTTTACATGTGATGGTACTGAGTACACCATTGCTAAAGAATAAATATGTGCATGCAGTTCGGTTTCATAAAGACAATTTTTGCATTTCTGCTTCTGCACACCACCACAGTGGTCTTAATTAGTGCAGACCTTGAGCTTTAATTTAAATGTTTAAAGAGTCTTTATTGAATCTTCTGATAACTTTATATATACACGAGCTGTATATACAAGTTTTAATTTGTATCATATTTGCTACATTATTTTATTTTTGATGATATAGAAATCTCAAAAACTCCTGTATCAAATATGATTACCTGTTTAGGAATTACAGACATTTTCAACAAACTAACATCATTTTAATATAAATAAATATTTATTATTTAAATATAAGGATCGTTTTTAAATACTCCTTTTTAATAATGCTTTGCAGTCACTGAAAGCCTGAAGTCTAAGACCCATGGATATCACCACATGCATGATGGTCTCCCAGGCCTTTAAGCTTTAAACCCCTTGAATTAAAGCTGAGCATCAGTCACATTTTTAATTAAAAATGCACAGTGGTGAACTATCCAATAATTTATGGACACACCTGTAGTGACAATTTATACATGGACGGATAAACCTTTGCTCTTCAGTTACAACTTTTCATTTTGTATGTCACTTTGGATGCAACCAGTCGTTTCTGTGTGTGTTCGAAATCATCAGGACAATTTTCACCTTTGAAAACATGTTTATTCATTTTTTAAAGTGTATAGTATTGCTCCATTTGGCAATAGTGCAAAATCCAACATTTTAAAGTCCATCATAAATAAGAAACATACCATAAATAAATATCACCACATTTAACACAAACTTTTAAAAAAAAGAAGCTACAGTCACATTAAAATTGCACAAATAGATGTAAGATATCGTAAGCAATCTTTCTATGTACATTTGGATCCACAGAATGGAGGCTAAAGTCTTGTGTGGTTTTGTGCACCTTTTGTCTTTAAAGTCTGTCCCTGACTCGTATCGACTTCATCACAGCTTCTCTATAAGGCCATCGCGACTCCAACTCTACGAGTGTCCGCACTTACACAGAAATTAAAACGCAAGGTTGTTTTAGATAAACAGAAAAGGTTAACAAAAATCCTTCAAAATAAGGAGAAAAGGCAACTTCTCAGAAGTTTGGAAAGGTTAACACTGCACAACACGTGAACTGAACCCAGGTCCCATTTACTTCAGACATGCAGGTGAGATTCCCAAATCACCCACAACAGGTTCAGTGACATTATATTTGTGGTTAATCATACTGCTGTTATACGATGAGGTAATAAAAAAGGGAATATGACAGCACCAAGTGTCAACAACATTACTGATTAGTGTCAAGTGTTGGCATACTGAAGCTAAACTGGACCTTTCTGCTTTGACTGAATTCCAGGATGATATCCACTTCCACATTTTTGGGAAAAACTGATCAAGAAGCAGGATTAAAAACAGTATAGATTCCTTTCATTGAGTGGTCAGCAGGTTTGCGAGCGACTAAAGCCTTTGTCACAAATGCAGTGTCAAATGCGATCATGCTTACGGCAGTGAAGAACTATTAAGAAATGCAAAACGAAGGCCGCATTTTGAGATGCAACAGGAGAAACTCGACATCTACCCCTCTCACGCTTTAGACATTCTTTGTCATGTCCACTGACGATATGCACATCACACATCTAAATAAATATATTAAAAACACTCTGAAGTAGGCATAGGTCGGATCTCCTTTCCTCTCTAAGCATATTTAAAACAGAATATATATTAGCATTTATACATTTTTATAAATACATATACTTTATCATCTCTGTTTTATATCTTTAAAAAAAAAAAAAAAAAAAGAAGAAAAAGAAAAAGGATCCAAACTCATTTACAGTTTTGAGGGCCTAGCTTTTCTATGCTGTTGGTGTCCATGCGCTCTTGCAGTGAGGGTTTACAACATTGCCTGTTACTGCCACCTAGTGTGGCAAAGCAGCACTACAATATATATATATATATTTTTTTCCCCTATCTTGTTGGTGCCAGTACATAAACATGCATGGTACAACCAGTAAAAATCTACATTCCAAAATAAATCATTCAGCTTATCTGTCGCTCTCTCTCTTTTGTTTTTTTAAATACATTATTGCAAAAACTCTGGGTGTCAAAGAAAAACCTTGTAACATCAAACCAAATACATTTACATCACACACGACAGAATTAAGGGACCACCGTGTTTTTCAGTGTGTCAAACACCAGAGCGGTGGGAAAAAATTAATTTTTTTTTTTTAAAAGTGGGGCTTTGAAGAACGATTGGTCAATGTTCACACATGGGAGGCAGCCGGTATCTCTATGGCTACACAGTGGAGGTACCAAGGCTAGATATAGTGTAGTCCAGAATTAAGGGGAATATTGAAAAAAGTCGGATTGTTAGAGGAATTTTAGAATATGCAATGCAGTAAGCCCAGTTTTTGTTCATTCAACCTCAAATTAATATAATTAATGAGGCTAAGAATGTATCTGAGGCTGCAAATGCACAAAACTTAAAGTTGTTTTTTTTTGTTGTTTTTTTAAAGGACTTTTTGTTGATATAACAAAAAATTAACTTGTGAAATACTGTACATTACAGTATCCTATAATCAGTGAAAACAACATATAGATCTTTAAATTCATTACCAGCATGTCTTTTTTTAAATATGGTGCACTAATCTTCACCAACACTGCCACTAATTCTGAAGCACACTACACCAAGGCCTCAGCCCATCTGTTCCCCTCGCCTCCACACATTTACCTGTCCAACCACCTGCGTTCTTCCTCCTCATCCTCTTTGTTTCAAACCGAGCAGTTGCGTCTTTTCCCAGAGCCAGTCTGGGCTGTAGCAGCAGAGGCTGAGGTCAGCCAAACAATGACCCCGTGTCAAAGGCTGGTGGAAGAAACCGAGAGGGTGGGCGAGGAAGGTGGCGGGAAGTTCAGGAGCTCCAGCACAGCCACACCCACGCTGCTGCGCCGTGTGAACATGCAGGAGGCTGCGACCCATTTATTGCTGCGTGGGTTGTACTTTTCAATGGAGTTGAGACTGGAGCTGCCATCATTACCTCCCACTGCGTATAACCAGCCATCCATAGCCACCAGGTCATGAGTGCTCCTGGAAGAGAAAAAGAATATTTAAATGTGTAAGTTCTCACATATATTTAATATGATATGTTCGAGTTTTCTAAACCTAATGTGGGACAAATAAAGGTCTGTATGCATTCTGTTAAATGTAACCAATCCTAGATTTAGGCACACTGAAAATTAAAAGGAAAAAAGGGATTGTGGGATGCAAGTGGCAACTCCAGAAACTGACAAAGAAACACATGGCAAATTCATGTGGTCTGAAACCATAGCTAAAAGCTGCAGTGTTCAAAGAGAAGAGAAGCAATCAGGACACCCAAAGACCAGTGTACTGGCTTAGCCTTTGGATAAAACAGTCAATTTTGGGGACTTGTTGTGTTGCCAATTTTCTCTCCATCGTTTCTTTTTAAAAGTAAAATAGAAGGACAATGAAAATGAATCAGCGTCAGACAATATCCAATAGTTATCAGATGAAATTGGCATCTAGTATTTCTCATTTGCTCTCCACACAGACATGCAACCAAAGCCTCCTCCAAAGCCATTAGTCAATGCCACTCAAATTTTAAGATACAAGTGGAAACCAGAAGGTTTCTGCTGTCTCTTACCTATAGATTTTATATAATTATATACACAAGCTGTTTATAGACCTTTTCACACGACTCTTTGCAGTCCTATGAAAGGTTAAGCACACCCTTACTGCTTCCACAGGAAATAAGCTAAGCAGCAGCCAGGTGCTGATGACGAATTGCACTTTGATCATCAGCAAGTTTGCTCTATAAAAGCATCAACTTTTGGCAGTTTGCTGCCTGAAGCATTCAGCTGTTTATTAATACAATGCTACAATTGTCCAAGTGAAGATGTCCCAGCAAATTCACATAAAAGTCAGGCCGTGAAAAAAATAAAAATAAAATACAAGAACTTTGTCTCAGATGCTGCAGGCCTCAGCATGTTAAATGTTAAAGTTTATGACAGTAAAATTCAATGTGAACATGTACGGCTTGTTTGGAACAATCAAAAGGAGAAAATGTCTTTTCTCTAAAACGAACGAGGTGACATGGCTTTGGTTTGCAAAGATGAACCTAAACAAACTACATGACTTCAGGAACAATGAACTTTGGACAGACAAAATTACTGCCGTAAACACAGTATAATCAAACATCTCATACCACAGTCAAGCATGGCAGTGGAGGGGTGGTGATTGGGGCTCGTTTTGCAGCCACAGGACCTGGACACCTTTCAGTTATTGAGTCAAACATGAACTTCTACAAAAAAACTACAACAGGAGGGCTTCAAAAGAATCACACAGGACTGTCGCTACCAAAAACCTTAACGTAACATAATGTGTATATGAGCCTGTTGCAGTGCTTGGGTAACACAACTCTATGTTTAATATTTAGCTTTGGGGATTAAAGCAGACCTGACATGGTATAGACCTTTAAAAAGCAGTGCTTTTTGAATGTCTATAATTAATTCCTAATCAAAGCAAATGATTGGTGTAAAAACTAAATAAAAAAAAAAACACAACAGATTTTTTTGCCCTTAAAGAGCACTTGGAACAAAATTAGTTTTAATGTTCATTTCAAATATACTCATTGTGATTGTAACACAATGAGATGATTTTGGACAAGACTGTTATTCTACAATGTCTCCCACACTGGCACATGTGTGAAGTGGCTATAGCGTGTGACACATTAGTAGCCAGTACAGTGTGATTGTTTTGGACTGTGGAAATGGAGCCTCTCAGCAACTGGATAAGAAAAGAACTCCAAGGCACACAGCTGATTAATGCCATGGGTTATTCATGGAGCTGCACAGTCAACTGTTGTCAGGTTTTTCTGCTCCTACAATACACTGACTCATACATAACCGAGTGCGCGTGTGTGCGGATGCATAAGTGTGTGTCTAGCTGCCCTGGGAAAGAGCAAATCTGCCGATGCTATCACAAATCCTCGACAGCTACATCTCCAAATCTTCCTCCCTGCTGCAGATCCTGTGACAATACAATGCTGCGAGCGTGCGTGCACGTATGCCTTTGTTGATAATCACTTGCAAGATGAGTTTCAGCTTTCATCTTCTAAGAAAATAAAAAAATAAAAAACTCTGTTGTGAAAAATAGGCCACATGATGTTTATGCCTTAAGAAGGTTTTGGCAGTAAAACGAGAAAAAAAAAAAAAAATCTTCCAAATGCCCCGACACCCGCGCCTTTTGCACGCAGTGAAGTAATTGCAGCTGAGATACTATTCTGACAAGCTACATACAGACAGAACTACAGATATTTTTTTCAGCTTTTCAAAGAAGATGGTTTTATCTCTTTATTTAGGTTAGACCAAAACTGAGGCTTGGCCTGTGGTGCTTCTCAAATCCTTTCAGCAAGGTGTCGTGCTTGTTAGGAAGCACAAAAATAAGGATAAAAGCTAGACAGCGCTAAAAAAAAAACAACAACAAAAAAAACCCACTGAGGTCGTTTCTGCATTCTTTACTCCCAGCTGAAGTTATGCAGGCGTAAAGGGAGAACTGGGTCATCCTGCTGGCTCAGTTGGGTAAAGGTGTCTCGTTTAATTCATTACCTTGAATCCATCCCAGATTTTTTTCTCCTCTCTTCTCTCTCTGCCTCTTACGGGTGCAGCATAATGTAAAAAACAAACGATAACCTCTCTGTTCTCTTTGTAAATGTGGCTAACCTGCGTATATTCATGGCGGCAACTCCTTCCCAGGTGTTGGTCTTGGGGTTGAAGCGCTCCACTGAGTTGAGGCAGCTGGTGCCATCATTGCCTCCTGCGACGTAGAGCATGCCGTCGAGCACGGCCACCCCGGCACTGCTGCGTCGACTTAACATGTTGGCGATGGGGGTCCACGTGTTGCTCTGTTCAGCCAATCAAGAGACCAAGCACTTGTCACATATTCACACACCAGATTCATCTGTACCATTTCACTCTGTCTACAGCATCCAGTCCAGGTAAACCTGGCAACAGACGAGTTATTCTAATGATAAATTTAACAGCTGTATACCTGGGGGTCATATTTCTCCACTGTTGCGAGATGTGAGGAGCTGTCATAACCTCCCACCGCATACAAGCTGCCATCTGGAGGGGAAAAGGGAGTAAATACTGAGAATGTAAATATTAGCGGTCGCATACCGAGATGGCAACTCCCTCTTGATGTGAGTTATTAAAATACAAACAGTGAGAAGTAAATACAGGAGCACAGCTTGTTAAGAATATATATATGTATATTTTTTGCCAGTACCTACCCAGAGTTGCTACTCGAACGTATCTCCTACGAGTGCTCATAGCAGCGATTGAGGTCCATGTGCTGGTCAGAGGGTCGTACCTCTCTGCACTAAAAGAAGAGGGGAAAAAGACCGACGCTCACGTGCATTTAATTCAGCTTAAAATGATCAGTATTCATCAGCATAACAACAGGCTGTGCATACCTGTTGAGACAGGAAGCTCCATCGTAACCTCCCGCAGCGTACAGCAGGCCATGCAGGACAGCTACGCCTAGACAGCTCCGTCGTGTTCCCATGGAAACCTCAGGTTGCCAGGAGTTAGTGATAGGGTCGTAGGACTCCACGGTTGCAAGGTCAGAGGTGCCGTCATAGCTAAAGAGAGCGACACGGATATAAATGAACAAACGGCGAACATACAAGTCAGATAAAAAGTCGCTTTGCATGGAGGAAAGCTCTCACCAGCTTATCGAGCAAATGCAAATTATCCACAAATTCTGCTTGCCAAAGCTTCCCCTCAAATCACACGATGTAATGTTTGAGTAACAAATAACTGTTTAGGGTCAAACTCTGCGATTATTATCACTCACCCTCCAACAGCGTATAGTCTGTTCCCAATTGCTGCCACGCCCACCCGTGCCCGCCGAGTGGACATGGACGCCACCATGTGCCAACGGTCTGTTCTGGTGTCGTACGCCTCGCAGTCTCCGTGGATAGCAAACAAGCTGCCACCACCTGGGAAACAGAAACAAACATACACAAAAAAAAATGAGGAAAAATGCTTTGAGCAAAAACTCAAATGTCATCAGGAGGATGGTGACGTCAGAAAATGAGGACTTCAACTTTGGGTTTTTAAAAGGAGTGAAAATGAAATGTGTTTACAGTCATTCCAAAGAGCGACGCTAGAAGTTAAAAATGAGGGAGGAGAAGTATTAGAGCCTCACAGCCGCCAATCATAGCGGGTGTAAAGGTCAGATTGTGCATTTTGGAAACAGTCGATGGAGACACATCTGACGTGTGTGTGTATACACAGGCGCACTATTCAAGTTCCAACATGCAGTTCACACAGAATACAAAATACTGGCATTTGTAAAAATAATGAGTGACTGGTGAGCTAGAGATGATGTGTGTGGTCCAAGTGTACCCTAATGGGTACCTTCAGATGCACACTGACCAACGGCGAAGAGCACAGGGCTGGCGCCTTCACAGCGTCGTGGACGCGTCCGGCTGTTGCTTAGGACACCCCTCTGCTCCGGCATCAGGTGATACTTTAGGGCCTCGATTAGCAGGTCTTTGCACTCTGAGTGGTGACGCACCAGCAGCTCCGTGTCTACGTTGCTCATCAGAAAGTCTCGCCTCAACAATGGCAGCCGCACGCACTTCATCAGCTAGCGAAGACAGTGGGAGAGTGGGTGATGAGCGGGTGGTGCTACACAGAATTAAACAACAAAAAGGGGAATGGGGTGGGTGACATGGAAAACAAACGACTTACCCAGGGTACATGTTGCCTGCGTCCATCTATATCATGTTTCACCCAACTCAACACGGCTCGGTACACTTCTTCCTCAGATGGCACATTGAGATTGTCACTGGAGATCAAATCTAGGACCTGGATGGAGAAGACAAAGCATAAAGGAAGAGTCAAATTATACTATCGCTTATAACTTTATATTATTCTTTTTTTTTCCTTTTTTTTTTAAAATCATAGTGTATCAACTTTGATCACTGAAAAGCATTTGCAGAAGATTTTCTTGTGGTTGTAGAAATCGACACACAGGAAGTAATTTACATGGGTCACAGACCGTGTTAGTTCCTGTATATAGTGACTTCAGCTGAAGTCTTGCATCTCCTTTTGTTTTGCTTGATTTGTCTTAAATCAAACTGAAAGAAAGGATGATTCAATAAAGCACGACTCTGACATCGTGCACACTTCGCTTGTGCATTATATTACAGCCTGTGTGTGTGCATGTGTGCCGTGATGCGTTTTAAGTAATAGTTTAAGCTACCACTTCTTCAATTGTGCATCTGTGGCACAACGAATGCTGGACTCTGAGTGGCTGGCTGGCAGTGTTCCCAGCCCAAGCCTAAGCTGGCAGGGCTGGATGGGACCAAGGAAGCCAGCTGCTGCTGCTGCTGCTGTCTTGCCTGGCCAGATCAGAGCAAAACCCTCCCAGGAACAGCCTCCTCTAATCCACAGTCACACACAGAAATACTGCTGATGCCACTGCCCCACCCTGCAGTCCCTCCTACCACTGCATGCACATAGTGCATCAAATTAACTCCAGAATGTGTGGGTGCATAAAGAGAAAAAATGCCTTTACTGCCTTTTCATAGTATGGTGGCACAATTGAGGGACATATGAATGACAAGAGTGCTGCTGTGTCAAAGTACTCATGTCTTCATACGCTACACGCAGTAATTAGAAGGAATCCGTCGACTGTTGTCTTCAAAATGTCACGCATATGACTCTACATCACCAAATTTGGCTAGTCACAATCCTGTCATGCCTTGCCACTTCCTCCAGAGAACATCAGAAGAAATATGGGGCATATTTCACAGCTCTGTGAGCTTGGAGTCCTGTAGAGCAGCCAGTACATAAATCCTGATCTGGTGCAGATTTATGACAGCCACAGAACAGCTGCAGACACGACAGTGGGGTAAGCCAAGAGAAAGAGAGAGACGGAAGAACAGAAATGAAGAAAATGGCCTATTTTTAATCTGCTTTTATGCAGCTTAAGTTTCAGTGTTTTAATGGACTGTGCCCACACACTGCAGATTCAGTCTCGGGGCTTTGAAGGCCAGATACAGAGGGAAGCTTAGTGTGTTACTCTGGTGGAACAACATCACTTTAGGACTGTGGGAATTATTGTATGAAGAGCGAGAAGAAAACGGGAAAGGGATGGTAGTGGCAGTTTGTTACTTTTCTTCATCTTCCTTTTAATTTGCTGTTACCTTGTTAAACATTTCATCTAAAAGAATATATATTTTCTCATTTATTTAGACGTTGCAGTGAGCCCCTGCCTGAAACAAAAACATGATGTGCCTCTGTGGGCTTTTAGAAGCTGTGTGATATCATGAACACCAATTTAAAAAAACAAAACAAAAAAAAACAGGAAGTGCACTTGAAGTTTAAAAATAAAAACATGTCAACTTTGTACTCTGTACTCAGGTAGGTGTGTTTAAACTGCAGGAAACAGGAAGTTTAAATAACCCAACAGCAGCACTACTTTATTCTTCAGCATGCCAGGAACAGACTAATACCAACACATAAATGTCAAATACAGTATGCCAGGATGTCCCGCTGGATTATGTATCACTTTGCAGTAAGAAGCTAGTGTATGTTTCTGCCTTTTCTGCTACAATTGTGGCCAACAACTTGAATTTTTAAATATTTTCACTCCTTTGGGATCTACTCCAAAAAGGACTTTGCAGTGCTTGTTAGCCAAACACTGCCTTCTACACAGGTAACTGATAGCAGTGTTTGGCTGCTGCACAGCTCATTTGACCAGGGTTTTATTCTTTCCTAAGGCCCAGCATTCCTCGCTCTGAAATAATAAATGGGTACACCTACAAGATGCATTTCCCCCAAAACCTTGGTTAAAACAAGCAAAAGCAAATTATTTGAACCAAAATAGAAACCATTATTGTTATGTCAGAGGAGCAAACAGTGCTGTTAGCTCTCTAAACAGCACAGCAGCTGTGGAAATGTCACTGGCTTTGCCTAATTACCACTTCCCAGACAGGAACCAGAGTGCTGCCACCGCTGAGCCCTGCTAATGAATAAGTGATAGTTTGGCTTAGCCGACGTGCCAGATGACAAAACCACAGAAGACAATAAAAACAGGCAGGAGAAAAAGTTCCTCTAGTGAACGTCAAAAGCACACAACTTCCCTGTGGCACGTTGATGTGGTTTAAAAAGGAAAAAGCTGTGCTTGTGTATACATTATGCTGGGGAAAAATTATAGATGCAAGCATTGCTGCGTGTCCTTTGTGCTTTGGCATTATTCATGATAGATTAATCATCACCCCTACCTGTTTCAGTGGCAGCAGCATGAACTCCTCAGTCTTGGACACCTCCACAAAGTGCTGCAGGACATACTTGTGCGCTGACTTGAGCAGGTCGCTGCAGGAGTGTGTGTCAGCGAAGCCTCGAATGCCCAGGCAGTTTGAGGGGTCCAGCTGGCTGAGGAGGAACTTACAGCAGGCGTCCCGCACCCCATTGAGCTGCAACAGGCTCGCTGCTGGAAGCAGTGTCTATGACAGGTGGAAACAAAAAGTCTGTTAATTTTTTTGTGCCATATGATTAAAAAAAACAGAAAAGAAAAAAAAAAGTGGTTTAGCAGTTGTGTATGTGAATCTTAAAACTTCAACCCTACCTGCACATTTCCTTCCCCGACCACAATCTCTGCTGTGTAGGCATACTGGACCAGCTGCTCCAAAGCCTGAGGGTCAATGTCGTGAAGGGTCACGTGGGTCTGACGACTCTCAGACATCTCATCTGCGTGGCCGCACAGAATGAGATCAGATTAATTTTAACAAATTACACCGAGTAAAGCTCCAGCTGATAGCAAAACTCCTCCCTCCTCAATCATACTGACACATGGCATCTCATAACACTTACAGCACTGCTGCAAAATGTCAGCACAGCTCATTTGTTACCGTTTATTAAATCAGGCGTTTCAAGTTTGTGAGATTTTTTGAAATTCCTGGATATAAACACTCTCTCTCCCACAGAACTAAGCCAGGAGCTTCTACAGTAACAGTCACGAGCTTCATCGACTCATAGTTAGACAACCTCACAAACACCTCTGCTGAGGTTTTCTGTTAAAAATAGTTTAATTAGGGACTCTGTCAGATGACAGGAAGTCTAGCAGCTGAGTCTCCAGGCAAATGACTGTCTGGAGACACACAGCATCCTCACAAAGGGCTAGTGTTTGGGAGGAAATCTGACTTTCACACACCTCACATGACCACCTGTGCCCCAAACAGGAATAGGTGGAAGGAAGTGATGATGCTGAAAGGATGGAACGGCCATAACTGCACACGCCCACACAAAAACACAAGTTCTAATGTAAACAAACTCCAACAACAGAGAAAAATAGTTTCCAGTTTGAGTTTGTCATGCCACATCTTTGTTAACTTCAGGGACAGTATACAGTATGCGCATCATCAAGGTCCATAACACAGACTGAACTTACTGGTAAACATAGCGTGGAAGTATGGACTGCAGGACGCCAGCACCACTTTGTGCGCCTTGATTTCTTTGTTGGAGACATGAAGGACGATGTCGCATAGCAAGCCACGCTGTCGCATCCGGTTCATGGACACGAAGGAGTCGTGGTAGTGGCGCTTTGAGTTGTGCGAGATGCTGTGGCCATCACGGTTAAGCAGCTGCATGCCCCCCTCCATCATGGTGCCTGACGTTGCGGTCGTGGGCTCGTGCCTGGGCCGCACTCTTGGCAACTGAAACGTCAAGAAAAGCTTTTTAATGTCAGCCAATACTAATATCATCATAATAAAATCCTTTTTTTGGGGGGGATAGACTAAAGTCTTGGCTGTGCTCATCTATAGGGAGTGAGCTGTTATGACAGGTGTCCTGAGCAATCATTGTACCTATCATTACAGTTATAGCACCCATCCTGTCGGCTATGACAGGAAGTCCTGCCAGCATGACAGAAATCTGAGTACAATCACAAAGTGTAGTAGGATGGATGACCTGATTATTTCACATTCAGTCTCCGGAATGATTAGATCTCACTATGACACACCAGAGAGTTTCAAAAGATGGACATTATGCATGAACCTGCCATCAAATCAGTGTGATCCATCCTGACTTGCAATTTAATTGGACCACATTTAGCTGTGAACTCCCCCACTCTGCTCTTGAATGGAAGAACACACTTCTGCATGTTGCATAACTGTCATCACGCAGCATCTTAGAAGTTGTTGTCTGATGAATATGTAGTGACCAGATGAGGAAACCAGATTGAAGCAAGACTCGAAAACCACAGGCCAAGAACAGACTGATTCTTAAAAAAACCAAAATATAATGTACTAACTCTGATGCACTGATACCTTGAAAGCGTGAAAGGGATATAAGCAGAAGCTGACTATGGGGTTGGGGAGGCCACGCTCTCAAAAATATAACCCTCATACTAATTTGCAGCTCCACGTTAGTAACCTTTGAAGAATAGCTTTCAAATAATTCTTATTTATCTAATGCAGCTAAAAAAGGATTATTTATCTGGGATGAACAGGACCCTGAAGCCCCACAGTTCATCCCATAAACTGTATATGAAAGATGGACACAGCCAGCATGACATCACTACCATCTTTTTCATTTGAAACCTGACCTGACAAGCGAGGAGTGGATGTGAGTGTGAAACAGAGGAATACTGAATTCTTGCTGGCAAGTGATTTGCAAGTATTTAGCCACTGAGCAGACGTTGGTTCACCCTCCATTCTGACAAATAATTAAAATGTGGCTACAAGGGGCTCTCCCTCAAGCTCCCTTCCTTGCCTGGGAACCCTTCAATGTTCCCCTGGATAAGCTCGAGGATGTGGCTTGGGAGACCAACTTCTCGGCTTAGACTGCTGCCCCTATGACCCAGCCCCAGATAAACACCGAAACACTATTTTACATCCTCTTCTTTTAAGTCAATCGATCTGATTGGCCTTCTAATTGACTGCTCCTCGCAAAATATACGGTCTGAACAGCCGGTTTGGTGGGGCTGCTCTTCTCACAACCAGAGGTGCTGTATCAGAGATGAGAATACTTAGGATATCCCCTCTCAATAAGTCAAACACAGCCAAAAGTGAAAAAGAAATCACAGTAACCACACATTTAGACTTTTTTTTTGCTTAAATGTATTAGTTGTACTTACACTGATGTCACTATTTTAAACTTTGCTGTTATTTAATGTGAGCATCCACAGGTGTAGAAGAACTTATATGATTGAAAACAAAGGAAAACTGTGATATATGTTTAAACTTTAATGATAAAGAAGGATTCTTAAACTACAGGACCCCTGATAAGTGTGGTCATTGCCTGCAGGACCTTACAGCCACACACATTAAACAAATAAAAAAAAATAAAAATAAAAATAAAAATCACACATACTTTAGGATATCTATTTAATACACCAAGCTGGAACACTCCCTTTGAACCACCACATACAAACAGCCTCTGTATGCTTTGTTTAGACATATGACAAGAGGTTTATAATCTTGAGTTAATCAGAGCAATTATGCAACAAGCAGAATCTCATCAGGAGAGAATATTGACCAGTTTGAAGTCCAAGAAGTGCAATGCTCAATGCTGAAACCCATTGTACCATTTTTCCTGATTAAGTTAAGTTTCACATGACTGTCAAATAAGCAGTTCCCCGTTATGATCAGTACATCCCAACAGTGCTGTCAATAGCTCCGAGTCTCTCAATTCAACACTCTCCCCCATCCCACCGAGCACCATCTCAAATGTCATCACAGCTGCCTGGCGACTACCCCTGGGTCCCATTTTCCAAAACACAATAGCCCATTAAAAAAAACAAAAACACGCACACCAGCCATGTTCCTCTATGAGGGAACAATCTGCTCTCATGCCCAAGGGAATAGTAAGAGACAATGCTGGAAAATGAGACATGGAAACATGGGATGTTGTGGTAGATGTGAAAACACAACTGTCACAGTTAAACTAACAAACTGAAACACTTGTCCTGTTCATCTGAGGCTTGTTTCTCCCTTTATCGTCTCTACCCCCAAACCTTGGCTGGTATCCACACAGAGGCTGAGTTGCTCCTTGATAAATAGTGCCTGCACAATCCTGCTGAATGCACAATTTCATTGGGGGACACAGGGATGTTCCTATCCAAATATCACTATGTGATCTACGGAAACCCCAACCCCCACTCCATCAGCTCTGAATAAGAGCATATGTCAGCTGCAGCAGCGGCAATAGGAAAGAAAATGAATGTATAATGGCTTTACCGGTGGTTGTTTTGCAGTTATCCTTGAAGACAATGTGTTCCAGGAGGTGAGGGGAGATGAATGAAGAGCTGTCGCAGTCAGAAGGCTTTAAAATCCTATCACCGTCTACTTATCGGTCCATATTGTGACTCGAGCATAGGAAATATGAAGAAAGCCTCTGTTTTGTGCTGTATGTGCTTGACGTCAATGCAAAAAAAGAGCTGCCTGAAAGCTGACATCGGTCCGTTAAGGTGGCGCTAATTGTCGAAGCCGAATGTCGCAAGGCTTGCTCATGCTGTTAAATCTTAATACGTTAAAAAGGAAGACATGGTTGAAAAACGCCGGTAAGTCATTTCAAATGAACAACCAGCAAACTAATGCAGTGAATGTTCAGTTTACGAGCCGACAGACACACACGACCTTAAGCCCCCACTTTTGTCTTGTCGGAACACGGAAGTGTGTTCGGCGTATCCGTCTGTGCTACTGCGAAAGGCGGAGTTTTCAGTGACGCGCTGTGATTGGCCACAATATGAAACATACCCCGTTTTGGTTAGCCCGGAAAACAAAATGAAACATAACTACAAACGTGAAACTCCATGTTCAATAATGCACAGCTTCTGACTATATTTCTTCCATACTTCTGTCATCTTTTTTCTCATTATTTACGTGCAAATTGTACACTTATCACCCTACCACTGACGTAAAATAAGCACCCTGTCTTTATTATCTCTGCGTGAGATAGCCAGTGATTCTAAATAAACTGTCTATAAAGCTAGCCGCTAAGCAAACGTTAGCTAACCTGAAAAAAATTAAAGCACACGGTACTCACGACCAGCCGTCGTCGGTGTCGATGCGATGACAGCAGTGACTTCCTTCGATTTGTCAGCTTGCCCAGCTTTGAGGCCGTGCAAAGTAACGTTTAAAAAATACTGTACTCCTCTCTGGATATTGGGCTTCCTGTGTCTGGTAAATGCAGCTGAACATTTTATTTAAACCTCACGTGTTGCATCAAAACAGTGTCCCATCTTGCACGCGCAAGAAAATTTCGAGGTTTCCGTGAACGCATTACCGGATATTTGTTTTAAATAATCAGTTGATTATTTTTTCACTGTATTTGTGCCGACCTTACTTTCATCAAAAACTAAACAAATAAAGTTCGTTAGCATTTTATCAAAAATAATAATGTTTCGGTTAGTCGGTGTAATTATAAACGCAAGTACCGTCATACGATCAGTATCTGCGAAACATAAAACCAATTCCATCGCTTTGCACCAGAGGATTGTGGGTATTGAGGTTTGGCGTCACGTTTTTTAGATCCAGCATGGCAGCGAAACAGAAAAGGTTTGTTAATATTTTCTGTATTATGCTATGAATACAGTGAGATTCATCCTGTATTTTATGTTGATGTTGAAAGTTAAAGCCTGGCCAATTAGTCGTGAAAGTCATTCTAACTCTTTACGGCTTTATGTTAGTAACTAAAGTGCTAGCATAAAGTGGTCATGCTAACTCGAATACGACTGCTGTATTCTAAGTGTGGTTTCTCTTCATGAAAAATATTAATAATAATAATAATAATAAATAATAATAATAATAATAATAAAAGGTTCCTGAGTGTTTTAGGGTGATATTTGCATCTCACTGACAAGTGAACCGCTAAACAACAAAATGCTTACAAGTGAACTTAAAAACTGTAGAACAGTTAGACCACACACATTTTGATCGACTTGCTTCTTATGGATTGTTTTCTTTCTTGTAGGAAATTAGAAGACTTGAGTGTGGATGAGTTCCTGCTGACAGGCTTTGAATCTGACGAAGAGACTCCCAAACAGAATGGGCTCAAGAAAAAGACAGATCAGAACTCTCCAAGCCCTAAGAAGTGAGTCCTTATATTTAGAGACCTTTAGGGGTTGAAAAAGAATCTTAAATGTGGGCACTCTCTGATACGGGTATACAAACGTGCAGCCTTTTCCAGTGTAAAATGTCTGGATATTGTATTCTATTCTATTCTATTGGGGTCATATCCATTTACTTTTCAGACTCACCAACTGACTTCACACCCCTTTAGCTATGGTACTATTCTGCTATATGTGCTACCTGGCCTAACCAAAGCCAAAGTCCTAACCCGATTGAGATGCTTTGGCAGGGGTGTAACCCCCCCCAATAAAATTATGAATTATCTTGCATAATAGTTGCATTTTTAGTCATCTGGTAATTGACACCGATTTATTTATTTAGACAGAGATCTTGACCCCCCCCCCAATGTTCAGCACAAAGTTACGCCGATGTGCTTTGGCGTGACCTTAAGTGCCTGGTAGCATTTCTTGCTGCCAAGGGTGGCACAACGAGTTATTAGGTTTAGGGGGCAATTACTTATTCACATAGACCCAGGTAGGCCTGGAAAGCTTTTAGCCTTTAAAAAAATGAAATTATCATTTAAAAACTGCATTTTGTGTTTACTTGGGTTATCTTTGTCTAGCATTTTTTTTGCTGATCTGAAACTTGTAAGTGCAACAAATATGCAAAAAAAAAGAGAAAGAAATCAGGAAGGAACACTTCAAATGATCTTTTGTGTATGATGTACTGTTAGAAATGTGCAAATGCAAGAAAATGTCTCAAAGCTCTGTAACTCGTTTTGTACATACTCTGTATTTGTAGAGATCAAAAGTCTAAAGGTAAGGCCTCTCAGCACAAGGAGCAGCTGTCCAGATTAAAGAGCAAAGATCCCGAGTTCTTCAAGTTTCTGCAGGACAACGACCAGGCGCTTTTGAATTTTGACGACACTGACAGCTCAGACGATGAAGACGAGAGAGGGTACCACAAACTACCATCTAAACTGGAGGTAAGAGGGATGCTTACTTTCTGGTGTGAGTTCTTTTGGAAATTAGCAGATTCTCATGCTGCCGTTTTACGTGTTTGTAGGAGGCCAGCTCTGGGGATGAAGAAGATGATGACGATGAATATGCTGCAAAAAGTTCAAAGAAAGCCAAGAAGGGAGCAGATACTATCAAAGTCACAGACAAAATGATAGATGACTGGAAAGCGGCCATGAAGAAAGAACCCACAGCTCATCTCTTCAGAGAAGTCACGCAGGCCTTCAAGGCTGCTGTCGCCACAACGAAGGGTGAAGAAGGCGGTGAATGCCGCTACAAAGTAGCTGACAGCTCAGGTGGGTCCTCATATCTGTATTCATATATATATATATATGGGTATATAACAGTTTAATTTGAAATTAAAACACCAGTCACACAGGCCAGTCAGCAACCATTTACCATCCAACAGTCACAAAGGAAAAATGTGTGTTCTCCAACGAGTAAGCAAGTGATTGTTGAAAGCACCATTCATGCAGTCCTAGAGAGGGGGGTCAGTGACCCCTGGCAACCATTGATTGCTATGTGAAAGTGTTAATTCTGTGACTGGTCGGTGAGTAGTTGGTCTTAAATAGCCCTTTTCCATTAGCACCTCCTTGGATCAGATCGACTTGGTTTTTAGAGTTTTTGATTATGTGGTAGTACCTGGTACCACGTACTTTTGTAGTACCTACTCAGCCGGGGTTTCAAGCGATCTGAAAATGTGACGACAACAGACTGCATCCCACTGGTTGGCTAGTCATTGGTCATGAGAGCATCTCCTTCATTAAAATCAAAACAGCCAGTTTTGAAACCAGGCAACAAGGAAAAACAGTGGTCCCCAAGTCTGATAAAAAGCCATACACCGAGCAGCAGATACCATCGCTGTAACGTCCACGGGACATTTGGACCCACTGCTATCACGACCTTATACACAATAGATAGGACGACTGGGAAAATGAGTGGATCCAAGTATGTACTGATGGAAAAGGCTAAAAGAGGTATACAGTGATGCAATGGAGACAGTTCAGCATCTTCCATACAAACTGCTGTCGACTGCTGTGATCTGCTTGCAACCGGCAACCAATCACCAACCAGTAAGGGAATACCTAGCGAATTTAATAATTTAACAATAATTTGTTGTCAGCCCTTAATGACTTGTCACACGCTGTTGCAAGCATTCATGCTTTAGTGTGATATTTTACTCATTAATTAGCTTGTAGTTGTGTCCCTACAGTTGTTTATGCAGTGCCAGCCGCAATAGAAATATATAAAATGCCTGGACTTGTTGTTATTGTTGTCAGGTGGGGTTTTATTTTATTTTTGTTTTTGTTTTTTGGTGGGGGGGGGCACTTTTGTTTTTCACTTTTTTGTACATTCTTTCGTCTCCATTCTGATACTTCTGGGAATCTACAGTTAGAAATTTGCTGACATCTCTGAGTCCTCATGTTGAGGTGGTGATTTTTATTCACTGACTGATAAATTAAAAAACGTGTAGGCAACAAATTAAAAAAAAATGTGGTAAATGCACAGGAGGAATTGAGAGTACCAAACAGGCCAATCACAGTAGCAGTTATAGTTGTAGTTACAAATGTAACTGCAAATGTACAGTTACATTTGCACATCAGGTTACATTGTAGTGTTTCAGAGGGTTTATGTTACGATGTATCTAAAGCGCAGATTTAATGTTAATTTAAACATTGATCTATTTAAAGCCGTTTTAAGCACTCTGTAGGAAGCTCATAAGATTCACAAACACCAAAAAATGAGTAAGGTTAAACACCTGCTGCCCATTTTGATGCCCAATATACATTTAGTACCATAAACGGGACAGGAAACAAGTTTGATTGGCCTTAAGGATACACACCATGTGTTTTGGGGCTGAAACAATAAATTTAACTTGGTTGTTTGCAATCAAATAAAGGTTTTTGTTGTTATTCCAAACAGCCATGTATTTTGTGAATACATTGTAAAGCAGACATTTTCCCCCTTGAATGAACGTCACCCAAAACATCAACTCACGATCTGGTTACCCCACACAGAAGCTAGAAATGTTATTTATGTTAACCCGCCACGGTTTAACAATACACATTATATAAATAAAAGAAATGCAGCTTATTTAGACACAAACATGCCAATCTCTGTCACAGAGAAGAAACTGAAAACACAGTTTATCAGTTACAAAAGTCCTCTGGCAGTTCTCGGATCTTTTCTTTAAAGATTGATTGTTTCTAGAATTGTCTTATTGTGATGACATAAGCACATTTATATTCAGTCCTTGTGCTATTTATGAAAGATGCAACACTTAAGCATGCATGATGTTCTTTTTCTGTCTGCAGTGTTCAATGCTTTGGTCCTGTTCTGCATCAAAGATATCCACGGAGCTCTGCAGAGGATGCTTAACCTGAAGCCAGATAAAGACCAAAAAAAGTACAAAATCCACAATATTCACACTCGTCTCATTTCTCATCGATTGTCTCGGTGTAGCTGAGAAGAGGGGAGAAAAAACCCTGTTTACTCATTTCTTTGTTTGTTTTGCGGTTTGTTCGCAGGTCAGTGCTTCCTTCGTCTAGTCCGAGATGGCAAAAGAATCAGATGGACATAAAGATGTATCTCAGTGGAGTGGTTCAGGTTTGCTCTTTACTTCGTGTGTCTCTTTGTTTTTCACCACTTAGATTTCATGCCTATGTTTTCCTGTGAGGCAGAAATACAGAATACAGGGATTCATTTTTGTGAAGCAGAGTAAGTTCTGAATATCTGCTTTGAGATCATTTCTTGTTCTGTTGTTTCCCACCTGCAGCTGTTATCCAGCCTAACGGAGGCTACGGTCATCTGCGCGGTCCTGAAGCACACAAACCAGCTCGTACCGTATTACCTGTGTCTACCCAAACAGTGTCGCCACCTGATTAAGGTGAAACCTGCACCGTAGCTGGATGACATGGAGTAAAATATGTCAGTATTTATTGACGAATGATGCCTTAATGTGTCTTTGTTGTTGTTTCCTTTTCCTGTTTCTGACTCTAGCAACTAATGAAGCAGTGGAGCACGGGGGAAGAGACGAGTCGGGTTCTTGCCTTCCTGGCCCTCAATAAAATCTGCCGCCAGAAACAGGAAACGTACCTCAACCCTATTCTCAAGGTGAGCTTCAGGAATTGAGGTGTTCACAGCAAACCTGGATCTTTACTGAGGCAAAAGGGGGGGGAAAAAGCAAATCCAGCCTGGGCAGCCATTTTTTTTTTCTTAAGAATAATTGTCTTCCTCTTTGCAGCAAATGTACATTTCTTATGTACAAAACTGCAAGTTCACGTCTCCCAACGTGCTGCCCATGATCAACTTCATGCAGAGAACTCTGACAGAGATGTATGCCCTGGACACGCAGGTCACTTACCAGCAGGCCTTCATCTATATCCGACAGCTGGCCATTCACCTCAGAAACGCCATGACCATGAAGAAGAAGGTTGTTTGTTTTGTTTTGGCTTCTTTTTGCTGTTTGTGCTCACATAAAACAGTATTTATAGAGACTGACTAGTATACATCTGAGTCATTTAGGGCTTCAATTTAAGGATCGTTTTTGTAATTATATAAAATTCAAATATATATTTGCTTTAGAAACGTTCATGGACATGATGATTGGAGCTTAGTCCAGTTTACAAAAGTGATTTAAAGCTGACTGAGCAACCACACACAGTGACACAGAGCTATTCTCTGATATATGGATGCTCACTCTCATTCACATTTGACCCCCCTTTTTTTTTTTCTTTAATAGGAAACGTATCAATCAGTTTATAACTGGCAGTATATTCACTGTCTGTTCCTGTGGTGTCGGGTCCTGAGCACACTGCACCCCAGTGAGGTACTGCAGCCTCTGATCTATCCACTCTGCCAAGTCATAATTGGCACCATCAAGTAAGTATACATAAATATGTTAAGAAAAAAAAGCTTTTAAAAGATTAAAAACTCAACCCCAGAGTCTGATGTATAAATAAAGCCACGACTTGGCCTCAAATACACACTAAACAGCCACTTATATTATATCATACACTTATGTTACACCTCGGTAGCACCTCCATTTGCTTTCAGAACTAGCTTAATGGAAACGTTCCTGCTTTGGTCCATATTGACATGATGACATCACACAGTTGCTGCCAATTTGTTGGGTGTAAATCCATGATGTCACTTTCTCGTTCCACCACATCCCAAAGATGCTGTGTTGGATTGAAATCTGGTGAACGTTTGGGTACATCGTCATGTTCGAGGAACCAGTTTGAGATCTGAGCTTTGTGACATGGTGCGTTGTCTTGCTGGAAGCGCCCATCAGAAGATGGGTACACTCTGAGATGGATGTGATTCAGTATTCAAGTAGAAGTGGCGTTTAAATGATGCTCAGTTGGTACTGAGGGGCCCAAAGTGAGCCAAGAAAATATCCAGCACTAGCCTGAACTGTTGATTGAAGGCAGGGTTGATCCAAGCTTTCATGTAGTTTACACCAGATTCTGACCTTAACATCTGAATGTTGCAGCAGAAACTGAGACTCCTCGGACCAGGAAATATTTTTTAATTTTTTGTCAGTCTGTGTGAATTGTAGCCTCAGCTTCCTGTTGGGATGGGAGTGGTCTTCAGAGATGCACTTCTGCATACCTTGGCTATAATGACTTACTGTGATTTGACTTACTGTTGTCTTCCTTAAAGCATTCAAGCTCCTCTGATCCTTGAAAGCAGCAAGTGATTTCTGCCCACAGAGATGCCTCGCGTAGGATATTTTCTTTTTTTGGGAACGTTCTCTGTAAACCTTAGAATGATTGCGCAGGAATATCGCAGTAGATTAACAGTTTCTGAAATACTCAGGCTGGTCTGTCAGAAGGCACGTATATGCCTTTGGGTTGGCTGATTAGATCTTTGCATGAACAGGTTTACCTAATGAGATGAACCATTGTTTGTACTCCTCCAATCTGCATTTTTTTAAAGATATTTTTGGTTCCTTCACCCAAAATTTTTGTAACTCATAAAGTGTTGCTTTCAAAATCGTGACAGAGATTTTTTTTGTTTTTTTTTTTGTACATGTTGCCAACAGCAGGTGGAGACATTGATCACTGCTTTCTCTTTCAGACTGGTTCCCACAGCGAGATATTACCCTCTGAGGATGCACTGTTGCAGAGCGCTCACTCTGCTGTCTGGCAGCACCAACACGTTTGTGCCCGTTCTGCCTTTCCTCTTGGAGGTAAGGCTTCACGTCATCTCCAGTAACCACCGTGCAGATCTAACAGCGTATCAGTGAGGGGTCAGGTTTCCAGTGGCCCGAGTCTCTCGCACCGACACACAACTTGAGGCCCTCAGATAGTTTGAGATAATCTACAATAAACAGCCTGTTGGCTGACTTTGGTGAAATGGAAACAATGAAAAGGTAGAAGTGATGAAATGTTCCGTCGGTGGTTTGCTGCGGAAAAACATCAGTGGCATACGAAATGCACTTTGGTCTCAACGGCCACAACTGTAGGAGCTCAGGAGGAAACATTCAAAGGGTAGAGCTGTGAGAGACACCTTTGTTATCAGACCAATCACGGGTCACCAACTGACAACATTTTGTCTGGATCAGGTGCTAGTCACGTGACCGCGTAGTGTGCCTTTGTGCGCAAGTTTTTATGCACGCTGTGCGGCTTTGTTGTGGTTTGCTGGAGGAGAGACATGTGCTGGCGACTGGCTCGGCCCGCTGGGAGTGGTCAGCACATGTCTGTATGTGTTTGTGTGTGCATGCAGCAGTTTGACCGAAGCGATAAAGACACGGTTGTGGTTTACACTCTGGTCCTAACATGCTGTGCAGACCACATCCTCTCTGCCTATGGCCCACTCCCCACTTCTCTCCCCGTCATACACACAGATACACTCCGACCCCCGCCTCCCTCGCTCCATCTAACCCCCAACAGCAAGCTGTGTTTATTTGTGACGCACAATGCTTCCTGTGTTTTTTCTCCTTTACTGTTCCCCTTGTTAAAGTCAGGCTGAGGTACGCTGCTACTGTTTTAATTAGAGCAGCAAAAGCAGCCCCTTCCTCCTGTGTGTCTGTGCCTGTGTGTGTGTTCTCGTATCTCCGAGGGGGGTGTATGATTTGGAGCTTCCTGCTTGTGTAGCTGTGTGTATGCGTGTGCATGCGTGTGTGAGAGAGAGAGAGGGAGAGAGAGTGCACCAGGGTTGGCCCATGCCTTCCCACTTCCCCTGGCTCCCCCGCAGACCGCCACCACATCCTATGTTTGTACAGACAGCACCGGCCAGGAGCGTTGCTCTGCTTCGCACACAGCGAGCATTAACGACCACACACACACACACACACATACATACACACACACACACAAACGCACATGCACAGAGATACAGGGAGTCAGAAATAGCTTGATACACAAATACAAGACAGAAATTCACTTGCGCACTGTGGGCAGATGTGAAAGCTAAAGCTTGTAGACAAATAGCCCACACGTTGGCTAGAATGTACTTTCACAGACTAAGATAGAAATGTGTCATCTCAGTAACACTGCAGTATTTAAAATGAGCTGCGCTGACTGATAATTGTCAAAACACTTTCAGCATCCCGCAGAATAAATGTTTTCTTTAGCTGTGTTGTCTTTGAAGAATAGCAAGTCGAATGCGGATTTACTCAAGATAGAGACGGTCGCGACTTTTATTAACGTGCAGAAGCAGTTCCAAATATCAACCTACAGTCAGGAGATAAAGTTTCCACTGGACTTGAAAAGCTAAGCACACCGTACCATTCAGTTGCTTGTAGAACCACTTTTAACTTGAAGCAATTGTTTTCTTTATGACTTTCTCTTAAGGTCCTGCCACTGCATTTCAGTTTGGTTGAGGTCTGGACTTTTACTTGACCTTTGCAGCACCATCGTTTTCTTTTTAGGCATTCTGCTGTAGATCTGCTGCAGTGCTTGGGATGATTGTCACGTTAAATTACCCAGTTTCAGTCAGCTGTCAGACAGATGGCCTCACATTTGACTCGAGCATTTGGTTCACAGTGGGGGTTCATGTTTGACTCAATGACTGCAAAGTCCTGTGGCTGCAAAACAACCCAGATCATCACTCCTCCACTACCGTGCATGACAGTTAGTCTGAAGTGTTTGAGCTGATATGCTGGATTTCTTTTTCTTTTTCATACATGGCACTGGGCATCATTGCAGCCAAACATCTTCACTTTGGTCTCATCTGTCCAAAGCACATTGTTCCAGAAATCTTGTGGTTTGTTCAAATGCAGCTTTGCAAACTTAAGCCGTGCTGCCATGTTCTTTTAAGAGAGAAGACACCACCTCTTGTCAACAAGCACCACACTTGTTCAGTCTTTTTCTATCTGTACTGTCATTAAATTTGACATTTAACATGCTAACTATGGCCTGCAGAACATTGCACGGTCTGATCCTGGGGTGACTTTACTGGAACATCCAGTCCTGGGAAGATTGGCAACGGTCTTGTTTTTCACTTAACAGTAGAATGATGGACTTCACAATGGCCTGATAACACATCCCAGTTTGATGGGCAGCAACAATTGCTTCTCTAAGATCACTGTTGATGTCTTTTATTCTTGGGATTATGTTAACACACGTCTGAATGCTGCGGACCAGCGAAGCTTCTGCTTTTAGAGAGGTGCTCACACTCGCTGATGATCAATAATTCAAGTGCATTTGATTAGCAGCACCTGGCTGCTACTTACCCTCTTAAGTCCTATGCAAGCAGTAACTGTGGGCTTGGTTTCTCACAGATAAAACAGATTTATTAGCTACTTGGTTTAATTAATAGTGATGTTAATTATGAAATTTGTAGGCCCAACCTGCATTATTGATTCCTTCATTAAGGGATGTGTCTGGATTGGATAGTTGAGAAAACAGGTGGATGTTACTCATACCAAAATCTGCATCCTTTTTAAAAAATGCAAACAAAAAGAATCACAGACTCATTAAAAAGACCATGTTTTATATTTGAGATGGTATGCACTGCACTGTTGTATGAGTAATGTAGGTCAGAGTTTACTGTTTGTCTCCTCTTACAGATCTTCCAGCAAGTTGATTTCAACAAGAAACCCGGACGAATAAGTAAGAAGCCCATCAACTTTGCAGTCATCCTGAAGCTTAACAAGGTCAACCTAATCGAGAAAGCCTACAAGGTAAGTGTTACTGTGACCGCTGGTGTTAAGAGTGTTAGACCAGGTACTTCTTTATAGCTGGTATACAGCAGTTCCTGCTGATTCTGCCTTTAGTGTGCTGAGATGGCGCAGCTCATGGAGTCTTAGTTATTTTAGTGCTACTCTGTGACAGAGTGCGTGTGGATTGAGGACAGCGCTGAAAGTCAGAGCTCTCAGACTGACCCTGAGTCGCCTCGCTCAGTGCTGCAGCCAAGAGGATTGCAGCTCTGTGGGATTATCCCCCGCACTCCGCTCGCTAGGACTGTTCTCACCGCTGTCACCCGGGCAACTGCCGTGAACCCCCGTCTCGTAAACACACAGCAGACCTGACCAAACAAACAGATCTCTCAGTCTCACCTCTCAGTCCACACAGGCTTCAGATGTTTTATTTCACAGAAAGGCAGCTTAACGTCTAGCCCTGTAGATGGCATCTTTACGTATTCAGCTTTTACTAGAGGCTGAATAATAATAACTAGTATTATTATTATTATTATTATTATTATTATTATTATTATTATTATTATTATTATTATTATGGTATAAAGTAGGTCCTCATTTGCCCTGAACCTTTAATAGGTTTAGGTGCTACATGGAACTCTGAGTAACACAAATGGTAATCTCAGGTTGCTTTTCTGTGGTTTCCCATTTGTTTTTAGTCTATGTTGATAGAGAATATAGCTGTTATGAAGTGCTAAAGTTTGTACACTGTTACCGTCACATAGTGGCTCTGTGGTGTAGCGGTTAACAAAGTTAGCATTATGTGCAAAAAGATTGCCGGTTCAAGACCAAGAGGAGAACCAAATCCTGCCTCAGGGGTCAAGCTAGTGTACTGGTACCCAGTGCCTTTCCCAGTCTTTGCTGGGATGTAGATGCAGCTGCTGGCTGCTCTTCAGCCTTCAAGCTGTTGATGCTACAATGTAATTATTTTCAGTGCGTTTGGTTTTCCTGGGGCGGCATCTCGGCTAGTCATGTTACTTTTTGGTATATTACCTAAATGGTAACCATTTGATCTCCTATTTATAAGCCGGAGGTGACTTCATGTCTCAGTGACACCGACATCCACAGCTGTGATGGATCTGTGTGCTAGCACTATACATTGCAAACAGAGTATATTGATTAGCACAACATTGTGATAAGGTACTGGGCAGTAATTGCATTTTGCTTGCTTATTGTTGCCAGTGTAGACTTGTGCAGTTTGTCGTTCATATAGAGTCCTTTCTGCTTTTCAGTGAAAGTACAGTCACATCAGCTCACACTGTTTGAGTGATTTAGTGAGTTCATGCTAAGCGAGATGTGATTGGTTTGGAGACTTATTTTAAGTTAGCCCCGACCAATAAGCAGGAATTACATTGTCTGTCCCAGAAATGCCAATATCCATGAAAACAAACACTGCATATTAGAAGTTCAACATTAAATCTTCCCAAAATAGATCTGGATAGAGACACGGATCAATTAAAACAGCTTGTAATGCATTATTGATTCTTGGTTAGTAAACATTTAAATGTTAATACCAGGCTGGGAAAAGCTATTGCCATGATTAATTTGTAGCCAGTAAGATGCTTCTATAGATCCACTCGTGTTAGTTGCACATGAAATAGGAAAATGATGTCATTTTGTAAATTTTGAACATTGTTTGTAATCGTTGCTGTCCTGTTGTGTTTTAGGATGGGATGATTGACCAGCTGTACGACCTGATACTAGATTACTTCCACACTCAGGCCAGCTCCATCGGGTTCCCTGAGCTCGCCCTGCCCACCATCATTCAGGTGAGGCATACTTCAAAGCGATCTTAAAGCGGACAAGAATTTATTTTATTTTATTTTTTTTAAACTTAGCAATTGTCTAAAAAAGATTAATTATTCCCAAAGTTTTTCACCCCAATATATGATTCAGGATCTGCTGAACTGAATCAGCTTCCTTTAGGGGAAACAATAATCAACCTTTGTGCTTGTTCTTACCTTCTCATGCACCTCCTCCATGTCCCTGCAGCTGAAAGCGTTCCTGAAGGAATGCAAAGTGGCCAATTACTCCAAGCCGGTGCGCCAGCTGTTGGAGAAGATACAGGAGAACAGCAGCCACATCACAGGACGGAGACAGAAGGCCACATTTGGAGTGGCCGATGCCACCGCTGTGGTGAGTGGGTCTGGTTTGTGCGATGACTGTTTGGCCCTTCTGTTCGCTGGCATTAAGCTTTTGCAAACCTTTAACTTAGAAAACAAGTTGCAAATACAGAGCAATGTTCTTCCATTGATCCACATAATAAGGTCAAATAAATAATATGTTGAAAATGGCACTAAATAGGTTTAAATTTTAAAACTACTAAAGGCTAACTAAACATAAAGGTCATCAACAAAATGCAACATGGGCAACAGAAAAAAAAACATTTTACTGTAATTTTTGCTTCCAAGCTAGACTTGATTTCATTTTAAAAGCAGTCTTGAGCAACAGTTCTCCAGACTTTATGCACATCTTTTCAAATGTTTCTTTGGACATCCTTTGCTGAACCACTTAATATTGATCCATGAATCATTCAAGCATGAAAAGGCATGTAACTCAATGCCTTTTGTTGTGTTAGCCAGTGTTGTGTCTACACATGACTCATCTACATGTAACATACCGTTTGCCACTTTGCTACTAGTAGCCTGTCACAAAAACAGTTCCCATTTCTTTAGTCGAATCTATAAATAACTGCCAAAGATAACAGTTTGACAGGCATAAAATACTATATTTGCACCAACAAGGTGATTTCCCAAAGAGGTATTAGATTAAAAAAATTGGCATTCCTTGAAATGGTGTACTGTGTGTTGAGGGCAAACAGTATCTGAAAGTCATGTCCTGGAAAAATATGGGAAAACATCCTGCAAACACCTGACACGGGACGTGAGAGATGTATTTGACTCCTTAGCTGATCCGTACTGTTCCCTGAAGCCTCATCACACACTGTCTCAGTGGAAGGCTGGTTGTCAAAAAGCTGTTCTTATGGAAGGGAAACATAAAGAAAAGGCCAAATTACACAAGAACTAGACTGAAAATCAGTAGCAGCACATATGATGGAGCGATAGATCCAAATTTGAAATTTTCAAATCAACATCAAGGACGTCTGGAGAGAGGTACAACAGTGAGTATTTACAGTCATCTGAAAATAAATTACAGCCGTTATGGATAATAATTATTGGTTCGTGTAACTATATGTTTAACAATCATATTCCAGTATTTCTAATAAGAGCACCAGAGAAATCCCGTTGCAGGGAAAAATAGCTTTTTACTTTGGGATAGTTTCCAGTTGAGCTACGTGCTGCAGGCCATCTAACAACTGACCATCTAACGCCACAGGCAGAAGCTGGTAATGGAGAACACCTCTCTATATAAACCTTAAACTCAGCTAAGAATGACCCTGTGCTTACTCCAAGGTGTAGACCCCAGGAGGTCTCAAAGGGCCAGTTATACACAGATGCAGTTACCTGTAGTCCTTCACTGAGTTACTGTCTGTGTCCTCTCCTAAATGGGAATAAAGGCCAGTTTTCAACCTGATGAACTGTATCTCCCATATTCATTATGGACAGTTTTTTTTTTAAATAGACTCATTAATAGCTATAAGGTTTGAACTGAGGGTGGTGCCTGATGCAGGTCCTTGGCTGTGTAAACAGAGGGACGGTAACAATTGCAGTGCAGCCTTTTCTTTCTTTACTCCAGTAAAGGTTCAAAAGGGAAAACGTAAGCTCTGAAAAATAAGTAAGAAACTACAAATTAGGCCTTTTAAGGACATTTCTACCAGCAGTTTATTTGCAACACTATCTGAACCTCACGCTGTATTAACATAATAATGAAATTATATTAGTACATTGGAATATAAACTTTATTTTAGAATTTACCTTCACAGCTAAAAAGAGTTTTAATGGGATTTTAATGGAGGGAACTCTGAGATCAGTTACAGTAATCTTTTCTACTGAGACAGTGGATTTTTCTTTGTTTACATGTTATAGTCAGCTGACCTGATGGTGATGCTCTGAGCTTTACTGCTCTTTCTACATTTACAGAATTCAACTAGATGTAAGCAGATGCTTCACAGACTGTCTTGATTTCCATCCTCTACACTGCCAGTACCCTGTTTATACTGTCTGTATACTAGAAAGTATACAGCTGGTATAAAGGTTGAAATCAATGAATAAATCTCAGCATCATCAGCTTAAATTTAAATTCATCTCTGCTGTATGTAACCTAACACTGACAATGAGCACCACAGCCACTGTGCACCGGTCCAACACAGCGCTTTACTGTAAATTTACCACCTTACTGCAAGCTAACCTGTTTATCCTGAACTTAACTGCCAAGTATTTTCATACAAACCCTGGATAATGCAAAGTTATTATACTGAAGTATAACTTACCCCCAAAGTGTAGCGCTTCAATCAATTACATGTTTTTGCCCCTTTCATCTCTTTGTGTGCGATAAGCCCCCTTAAAGGATAAACCAATAGGATTATCTTTTATGTGTTACTGTTCCCTCCATTTAGGCTCAAATCAGTTTGATGTTTGAATCTCCCAGACTTGTCAAACTTAAAGTAACGAGCCTGTTTTGTAAACGTGAGGAGTAGAAAGTAGAAGCATCTGTGTGAAAATGTAAGAAGTAAAAGTAAAAAGTTGCCAGAGAAATAAATACCCAAGTAAAGTACAGATACCTGAAAATCCTACTTAGGTACAGTAGTACTACTTAAGTACTTTATTAGTTCCCACCTCTGCAGTCTACTTGACTCATGAAGGCCTTTTTCTATAACTCAACATGCATATCTTTGGACTTGAAATACTTATTGCAGTATTGGCTGCAATACTGGTTGTTCCACAAATCTCTGATATTGCTCTAGAACATGCAGACACAGTCTCTTTAGAGCTCTATGCAGCATCTGTAGATCACCAATGCACTACTATGCGATGACGATGGTGGATCTGCTGTAAGATTAAAGAATTTGCATCACAAAGAGCAGTGCTGGCAACATAGTGGGCTGTCCAGGGCTAACAGATGTAGTTTTTCCAGGGCAAAGAACGTTGACTTTGTTAGCTTGTAGTACTGGTGCTACAAAGGTTGCTAGTTTTGTAGCACAAGCATGAAATGTCTGTTAAAATCCCTAATAACCAAAAGCAGTGCAGTTCATACTTAAACACACTGACAGTAATGTGTAATATGAACACACAATAACTAGAAATCTTTTCAGACAAACGTGTTTGTCAGTAAAAATGCAAACACAATAACTTGGATTAGTGTGTCTGTGTGTATAACACCTAGGGGTACAAGTATACGTACTGCATGTATGTATGTGTGTATATACATATATATATATATATACATATATATATCTATGTGTGACATTTGAATGTGTCTGTATGTAACACCTCTATAATTACAGGTGTCAGGTGTGTCAAAGTGGTGGATGTCTAGGTGACATCCACAGTAACAACTTGCCCTTTCAGCTCTGTGCCCTTAAAATCATATTAACAACAAAGTAAACACCAGTACGGTAACTGAAGAACGTATTCAGGAAATATTTTCTTGATACGACACGTGAAACGCTCTCTCCCTCAGACTGCATGCTCGGGAACTTCTCTAACATTCCTCCTGGCTTACATCTCAACTTCCGTGAAAACATCAGCCAGCAATTTAGATTTGCGGCAAATGGCATAATTTTATGGAACACAGAATTGTTAGAAAAGGAGCAACTTGAAGCAAGCATTTCCCTTTTTTTATTGTATTACCTTTTTTTGTTTGTTTGTTTTCTTCTTAACATCGTCTCTTTTAAATATCTTGTTTTCCACGACGTAACGATTGTCTGGTTTACTCTTTTTCACTGCTTCTGAGCAGTGCTGACAAAAAGTTGCGCCTTAGCTTCATAATTCGGCCACGGAAAGTCCTTTTCCCACTCGCTGTTGTACTTCCAAACTTTCCCTTTATTGTCAGACGTTCCTTCAGTTCCTGCAGGTTGTTTGTTTCATCCTGATGGCTCGATTTCTCCGATTTTCTTTTAAACGTTTAAAACATCGCTCCATTTATTCAGCGAAAATACTGCTTCCAATTTCCATTAAATTCTCTGAGCCGCCTGTGCATACCGTCTACCAATGGACTGGCGACAAACACAAAGGAATTGTGGGAATTGTTGTCGCATTGATACGATAAAAATTTGTTATCACAGCAGATTACAACTACTCTGTAGCATTGTGATGTAGCATGGTTTCACAAAAAAAACAAAGTGGCTTGCAAAGCTGTCGCATTAGTGCTCCGTATGCAAAATAATTTGCTGTCTCTTTCTTTCACCATATTATTAAACACTAAATCTGGAGTTCGCCAGTCTGAAGGTGTGTCTGGGACCGCTGCAGGGTCATAGGTGCATCTGCACACTCTGATGCTTGGAAGTTTGGAAAGAAAAGCGTCTGGAGTTCTTTAAGTTTCTTGAAGACGTTTCATTCTGATTCAGAGCTGAAGAAGCTTCTTGGATGAGAGGTGAAACATCTTCAAGCTCCTTAGATTACCATGACCTGGATGACTGAGAACCTACGCAGACACGTATTGCAAGGTTTGCTGTCAGTAAAGTGAGCGCTCGCATGATTGGAAAGCTTCACAGTAACGTCTAATCACTTCATGGGACAAACATCCTCCAGCCTAGAAAGCCATGGCTGAAATGTCCAGTGTGTCAGCAGAGGCAGGGTTCAGGCGGGGGCAAGATTGCCTCTGTGTGGATGCGTTTAATTATACCCAAGGAGATTCAGAGCTTAAGTCGACTAAGTTCATGTTTGTGGTGTGTTAGCGCTTCTGCTATAACCGAAGGAGGAAAAACAAAATCACTTCTGTTTCTTATGTTCTCATGGGAAGTGGCTGCATGTCCACACCCTCAGAAATGCATCATCTTTTCTGTTATTGTGATGTTTTTATAAATGTCGTCAAAGTGACAAAAAACACATTTAAAAATTTGAAACAACCTCTGCTGCGCGTGTGTTCGTTCAGTTGCTCTTTAGTTGTGTCACCTGTACTTTTGAACAGGTGTGAACTGATGAATATTTAAGAGCGTTTAAAGATGAAATGGAAGCGGATGGTCTTCGTCTGTAATTTAGCTGATGAAACGGTGTGTGTGTGTGTGTGTGTGTGTGTGTGTGTGTGTGTGTGTGTTTACATAGTATGGCAGATGACGCGGCACGGTGCCAGCGCCTGTCGCCACGGCTCTGTGCTCAGCGGAGGCTGTCGCCATGGCATTGACTCCCTGGCACGGAGGCAGGGGTAGAGGTGTCACCGCGGGCGAAGGAGAGGGGACAGCCCTGCTGCTGTCACCGTGGAAAGGCCACGGCCCCCCTCCGGCCACCAGCCCCCCTGCTGACATGTCACCCAAACTGAGAGCTAGCCTAATTAACGACGCCCTGCACACTCTGCCATCGCTCGTCTTTCTCTCATCTGAAAATATTTAGTTTTGTTTGTCTGACCGAATTCAGAAGTAACGTTTTCTTCTCTCATCCCGTCTTCCGGTGCACACGTGTCACTCTGTCTTAATAGCGACACTGAAAATTGTGGTAAATGTGTTAGGCCAACGGGTACAAGAGGCCACGGTCTGTTCGCACTATTGGATTTGTCGGTCAGATAATGTGATTGGGCCTAATCAATATTGTCCAGAAAGACCTTTAGGGGCCGAAGAAGATCTCCTCTTTCAGGCATCTTCAACCCGTCTGTTTTCTCTGACTTTGATCACTCTCGTCTGTCTCTTTCTCCCGGTCAGCTGGAGGTGGAGGTGTAATATGAACCTGCTGAAAGGCTTGTCTAAACAGATCCTGGAAAAGAAAGGGAGAGAACCCACTTGTGTATTTATGCTTATTAGGATGGAGATTTGCATTTCCTTTCACATACACATACCTGTCCTGTCCACACCTGTGTGCATTCTCCATCTAAATATCTGTTCTCTGTCAGGCGGCTTGGGAGAAGCAGATCCAGGAGGAGGGGACCCCCCTGAGCAAATATTACAGCCAGTGGAAGAAGCTGAGAGAGAAGGAGATCCAGCTGGAGATTTCTGGCAAGGAAAGGGTAATTATCAAACCAAAGAAACCTGCCAGCAGTCGCCTTACTCAGTCATTATGAGTCACTTCTACTGTTTTTCATTCATGAATGTTCACGTTACCCAGAAGAATTACTCTGTTACATAAAAACAGTTTTGTGATCACGATTAAGGCTGTTAAAATGCAAGCGTGTGTACAAGCACTGCAGTTTGTTTTTTGTGTTTGTGTCACATAAAGATGGAGGATCTGAACCTTCCTGAGATCAAACGGAAGAAGATTGAAGAGAAGGCCAAGGACAAAAAGGAGTTCAAGGGTCTGTTCCAGTCTGACAGCGACTCCGATGAAGATGACGATGCAGGACTCAAAATCAAAGGTGAGCTAACCCCCCTCATATCTGGTTTCCCCCATTTATCTGAATCCGACCCTGCAAACGATGCAATTTGTGGACTGGTGCAGGTCATGGTGTATTTCCCAACTTGGCCTCTAGGGGGCTGCATTTTGTTACAGCAGTGTAAAAGCTTGAGAGGTGATGACAGTTCACTGTGATTTTATGTTTTTTTCCTGCCGTTATCCGTTTGTGTGACGTCTCTAAGATTTGACTACACGAAGCAGATCACCTGCAGAGCGGTTTGCCGTAAGGCTCCGAGATATAAAAGCATCCACAGAGGCCGTTTCCGTGGAAATTAAAATTAAATCCCAAATCAAACTGAAGAGAAAATCTCTCGCTTATCAGAGAGTTTGGTTCTCTCTTGCTCTCTCCGCCAAAAGGAGCCGTCAGCTCATTCATCCTTTAACACCCCCCCCCATCCCCCGTTTGTCTCTCATCCTCTGCGGGTCATCCACAGGTCAACCTCGATTTTATAGCTTTACACTCGGACACGCTCCAAACAGAAAAAAAACCCTCCACAAGGTCACTGAGGAACAGAGCAGGCGGCAGGGTTTTTATTTTTTTTTTTAATGCATCTGGTCTTCATTGTGGGGAGAGTCCCCACAAACGGATGGGCAGCTGCCGGCAAGCATCCCCTCCCCTCCCCTCCTCCCTCACCCCTCTTTCGTTCATCCTTCCTCAACCCCTCCACACTCACGAACTTGCCCTCCCCACCTCCACCCCAACAGGAAGTACAGGCTTGGATCCCAGCGGGGGTTCCTAATTCAAACCAGCCCACTGGAACAGCCAGCGGTGGCCTCTCTCCCTTTTTTTTCTCCCTCTCTCTCTCTTTTTCTGGCTCTGTAGACTCCAACCAGCTGCCCCCGCATGTCCTCGCAACACGTGCGCAGACACACACACACAGACACATCTCGATGATAGCACACAAATGCACACCCACCGCCTCGCCGTCCAGTCTCGAAGAGCCAAAAGCTTTCAGGCAGCTCACCAAAGCTCTCTGCGGTCTCACACACTCCCGGAAAGAGGGGGAGTGCGAGAAGGGGCTGATGATTAAGATTGGTGTGTGTGCGTGTGTGTATTTGTGTGTGCGTGGTGGTAATAAGTCATCCAGGTCATTTGGGGGCAACCTCAAAGGTACAACTGAAATCTGCGAGCACCATGTGAGCAACAAAGAGTGGGAGAGGGCAAGAGCGCGTTTGCGATCTTAAATTCAGATGGGAAGTACCTGATGTTTTAATAGACGTTGTTTATGTGTGTGCGTGCGTGTGTGTGTGTGTGTGCGCGCGCGTGTCATAAAGGAAACAGCTCTGTTTTCCTTCTCTCTCCCCTACGCCGTCAGCTTCTCATCACACCTCAACTTCAAAGCATGTGGACCTCAGTTGTCCCTTTGGCTAGACAACACACACACACACACACACACACACACACAGCACTCTGAGAGTAGCACACCTTAAATTTCAAAAAGAAAAAAACCCAACTTCTCTCCAACACACAAACACAGACACACACACCAACTCTGCCATTATCGTGGAAGCTGTGGAACCTGCCTGCTATCTCCATTTGCTATATTTAGGCCGTGAGCATAAGATGTCTGAAATTGCCGGTAGTAAACTGTCATGGGTGTTTGTGCACCAGCAGCAGCAGCGGCGGCGGCGCCTGTAATCGACTCTCAGTTCCATCTCAGGAGGAAATAGACACTTCCAGCTGCCTCTGATACCTGGCCCACATATCCACGTCTCCAAAGTCGTCAGACGTCAGCGATGCACCGGTGCAAACTTAGGAACGTCTGAAGAAAGTAAGACTAGACAAATTTCAGCGCGCTGTAATGTTTTTCCACTGTCTCCCCTCAGGTAAGAAGAGCAGCCGTGCGTCAGATGACGAGGATGACGATGATTTTGAAGACCTGTCTGACCTGAGCGATGATGAGGGCATAGAGGGAGAAGACTCAGGTCGGTATTCACAATTAACAGTTTTGACACATTTTAAGGTCCCAATTTGTCTGTTTTGGCTAATTTGCTGTGCAGAGGCGTCTGCGTTACCCATTTCTATCAGTGCAGGGTCAGTAATATGGAGGCTGGCTGGTACCAAGGGTAAAACTTAAAATTACTGTTTGCCTCTAGAGCAGGGATGTCAGACTCGTTTTACACTGTGGGCCACATACAGTCCACTTTAATCTTAAGTGGGCCAACCCAGTGAAACAGCACTTCCTGAAGTTTATCTGCACATTTAATCCTGGTTGTATATTAACATAAGAAGAATTGTAACAATATGTTTTTCTGCACGATATAGAAATGCTGCTGTAGCAAATGAAAGACAGACTGGAAAGTTTTTGTTCATTAACAGCAAATGTTTAGTTTTTTCACTGTGGACACAGTTTATTCATAGATATCATCTATGAATTCATTACTTTAGTGTAGTGTGGTCGTGGAAAAGCTCTTTATCAGTAAGAGAAGCTGTGAAATTTCTGTTCTTCATATTTTCCAAAACAGTCCAGCGGCCGGATTGGAGTCTTTGTCGGGCTGCGTGTGGCCCCCGGGCCTTAAGTTTGATATCCCTGCTCTAGATAATGCAAATATAGTCAAGTACAAAAAATTAAATTTTAATAAATATTTAGTTGTTTTTGTAGCAGGTTTTCAGGCATAAACTGCCACATGATGCCAGATTTGGGTCTCGACAGTCTGAACTTTTAAGTTTAAACATCTCTGGGTTCGGCTGCTGGTTCGGAGGGAAGAGCAATTTTAGAATTTAGACTAAGCATTTGCACTGAAATAGTTAAATTAATTCAGTCTCTTAAATGAATTTATTATGTATAAATGAACAGAAATGGAATTTAAGGAGCGCTACTCTAAATTTATGCTTTTCAGTTATGCATTTATCATCCGTGTGTAACTTTTGAGAAATGGTTTACATCACATTTTAACATGGTGGTCTCACAGCTGGTAGCAACTCCTGTGGCCACTCATTAGCTGAGCCTGGAGAGTAAACAACATTGTAAAAATGTGAAATATGTCAGATTAGAAGAGGTTTGTTAAAAATGCTGTTCTACTCTAACGTGTGCACATATAAACCACTCGATACCTGCGAGGTTTCTGATGTGGCTGAGCGTGAAGTTTAAGTACTTCTTGTCTATATTCCAGATGATGATGAGGAGGAAGAGGAAGGAGATAAAAAGGCTTCCAAGACTCCTCAGCCGCTGTCCTCCTCTGCTCTGATAAAGCTGGCTGAGGGAGAGGAGGATGTACTTGAAGACCTGGAACTGTCTGATGACGACTGAGGGTCTATAGGAGCGGTCAATATTTCCAGTATTTCCTCTTTGCTATTGTTGTTTTAATTTTCTGTCTCCTCATATGTACAGTACAGAGAAGTTTAATTTTATTAAACACTGAGCCTGATACAAAAAAAAAATTCCTGTGTGTCCTTGAATTATTTTTTTTTTAAGATGCTAATTGAAGCGTGTATGTGCATGTTAATGCACAAGTGCACCTGAAACGAGTAATTTGTGTACATGTGCACACCTGTAGGCACCCCCAGGCTTTGTAAGAACGGGCTATTTGGAAGGAGCTATGAGGCTGGCTGAGCCGGGCCCAGCCAGGCAGGGCCGGCCAAGAGGAGCGGGTACAGAGAGGCGGGTGTTCAGCCCCGAGGCAGCAGTGCGGTGCCAGGCTGGCAGGGTGGTGTCTGATGCTGCGCCAAGACTCTCTGCCCAGGTGGTAGAGCAGCAACACAGGCTGGTCTGTTTCCGTGCCAACTCCTCACCCACCCCCTGCCCGCACCGCTGTCTTTTCTGTCTGTCTATCGCACATGCTCAAACACGGCTGTCCTACTCCCAACTTCTCCCCCCCGCTTTTCTTCCTGGCCTTCGATGATCTTCACGCCAGAATTCACAGCTAAACCGATGGCGATTCTGACCTTTATCACGAGGCACATTTACGGCACGTATTCACCGGTGTAGGAAGGAGACAGGTGAACTACGAGACGTGGTGTGAAATCCTTAACTGCAGATCTGATTTGAGCAACTCTTGTGTGTCGTCACGTTTCCTCTGCGGTGGTTTTCAGTGAATTCTGAACCTCCTGGTGCAGAGGCCCGCCTAAAGCGAGGGGGAAGTCCCAGCAGAGTGTGAAGAGCGCACTGCTTTGAAGGAGGAAGGCGAGTGTGAGCGAGGGCTGCTCCTGGTTCTGTTGCTGTGTGCGTGTGTGGGTATATGAGGAGGGTCAGGTTTACCCCCACAGGCAGGGAGGCCTTGGCCTGCGGCTGAACCTCACACCCTGACAGCTGGTGTTGACCCGAACTGTGCCCCCCATGGGTCACCTCCCCTTTATAAAACACACACACACCCCGCCTCCTGCATGTTCTTTTTTAACGAAAGTACCACAAACACCTGAGGAGGAAAGAGCATTTCTGATATTTGAAGCAAACACGAGAGAAAGAAGAGAGGCTTTCTTTAGCATTTATTTCACCTGTGTGGTGAATAGAAAAATAGGATGAAGACAAACTTTTGAAGGGAAATCTAGAGACCATTTTTAATTTGTTTGCGTAGTAAAAAAAACCCAAAACAAAAAAAAACATAACAAATTCAAAACATTTGCATTAAGAACTTGTGCCTTTCTTTTCCCTGCAACCAAGAGAGAAAGTAAAAGTATCTTTGGAATTCCATCTTGAGGGCTAATTTTAATACATATCATCATCTGTTTTATCTACTACATTAAAAGTCCTATAAATATTTTGTCCTCATATTTATATGCTGAAGTAGCATTCGAGATTGGAGCATACGTTTTTGTTTTTTGTTTTTTTGTTTTTTTAATATTACACTTTTTTAAAAAAAGGGCAAAACAAAAACTGATGAACAAAAAGTACCACCAAAGTTCAGCAAGTCACATTTTTTTTCAGTAAAGAAAACCTTAATCGTGCAACTACATTTAACAAAAAGTAAAAGTACCACGTATGTAATCTTCAGGATATTTTCATCTTAAGCATGATTCTGTACAATTTTGCATGTTTTTCCTACCTCCCACAGTAGTCAACACAAGCGTACAATGACATAAGGGATACAAACCACAGCTGCTATTGAGGCTTCTCCATTTCTTAGCATTTTTAATCCTTTGTTTGTCAGTAAACGACAGCTCTACCTGTGTCATCTCAAATAAGAGTCCCACTGAGTGAGGCACTAAGCCTAGCATTCCCCTGTTTGACCGTTAATGCAAAAAGAAGCGCAGACACGTTGTGAAACATGGTTTCAATTCCACATATCCGGTCATCTTTGGTATCGGGACAGCGGAATGCATAGTTGCAGTGATAAGAGAGGAAGCTGGTCAGATCTAATGCTGCTCAGCATATGTTTCAACTCCAGCCTCTACAAGAAGAAGAAAAAAAACACAACCAAAAAAAAAAACAAAACACATACAGCACCACGCTGCTGTTTGGCCTCGGGGAAAGGGGCGAGGAGGAGGGGAGGGAGGGAGGGAGAAATGTCTCTTTTTTAATTCCTGGGCTTTGCAGGGTTCTGGGTGAGAGCAGTCAGAGATGCAGAGACTAGAGAAAGAGAGTGAGCGAGTGAGCAGAGCTTCCTCCAGCCCAGGAAGGAAGGAAGAGTTTCCGCTAGCGTCTGACTGTCTGACTTGCAAGAATGTCGCATTTGTGGCAGGGCTTTGCTCCATTTTTTTGGCAGGCTTGCTGTGACCAGCTGTCTCCTTTTTCTCTGTCGCTTCACGTCTCTCCCTTCCAACCCAGTTTCTTTGGATTCTGCTCGGCTACAGCCCCTGCAGAGGAACTCAGCTGATTGGTTTGTCGGATACGGTCCACACTGTCCAGTTGTCTTTTTTTTTAATTCAAGTCTGTTATTTTCCCGTAAATTTCAGCTCAAAAGGTGAAGGTGTTGAGAGGTCAGTCTGCTTCAAGTTACACTCCCCCATCCCCATTCATGAGACTAGTCTTCCCTTCTCACCCCTTCCCATACGCTCCTATGAAGGGGTTTTGGCCTCGTATCGTCCTACCACATTGCCGTTTTCCTGCTTGGGGGAGGAGCAACCTGGGGTGGGGCCGCTGTATGGGGAGGAACTGCTGCTGGTGGAAGTGGGTCGGTGTGGCACAGAGAGAGAGAGCGGCAAGGGTGTGTCAGATGGCGTAGTCAGGGGGTCCCGATCGCGCTCTGGGGGTCGCAGGGCAGCAGAAGGTGGAAACGGGAATGCCAGTGGGAATCCTGTCATGTAGAAAAGCCTGCCAACGCGGCGAGCCACCTGAGGAGACGAGAGGAGATCACATGACTGTCAGTACAGCCTGTTGAGCATCGGGTTATGGACTAATGTATACTGAATTTAGAGAGAGAAGAAGAGAGGCTGGAGAATGTGGGGCAGGCTAGTTTAAGGGAATCAGCTATACTATTCTAGCAGTTTGTCTCGGTCCTACAGACGGGAACGCACACTCAGACAAACACGGGTCCACTTGATCATACACAAACACACACACACTCTCACACACGCAGGTCTGTGAGGTGTACCTGTGAGCGGATCTTGAGTGCGGGCCCCAGCTTTAATCCCATGGTGTTGAGCAGGTGCTCCTCAGTGAGCAGTGGCAATGTCTCTCCATCAATGGCCTGCTCCCGAAACACCTGGCGGAGACACAGCCTCTTCAGCCACAGCCCCGACACACACACACACACACACACACACACACACACACACACACACACACACACACACACACACACACACACAGAAACACACACAACCCTACACATTCGCTCACACGAACACTACAGAACAGTGGGCTCTATTCCAAAATGTTTCATACTCATTTTGAGAACGCAATTGAAGTTTATCAGGAAACATTTTTGCAATATGGATGATTCAAATTGTAGAGACTGTAGTCTTTTATCATTTTAAACATCGTAATGTTGGGATTGGGATGTTTTCTATGCCATATGTATATACGGTTATCATTTATTGTGCAGAAATGACTCCAAAGGTTCATCTAAATCTCCGACTCTAAGACAGCTGAAGCCTAATTATGGTGTCTACTTTGTTCCTTATCCGTTCCCTTGGAGTCAGGACAGCAGCAAATCCCTCCCCATACACGTCTCTGACTCCAGAAATGTTCCTCTGGCCCTCTTCCACAGCATTTTGTCTCGTCTCCTTTCCATCACCCCCAACTGGTCACAGCACATGCTGCTCTTCCCTGAGCCTGGTTCTGCTGGAGGAATCTTCCTGTTAAAAGGAAGTTTTTCTTTTCCACTGTTGCCAAAGTGCTTGCTCATAGGGTGTTATTTGATTGTTGGGGTTTCTCTGGGTTATCGTAGAGTCTTTACCTTACAATATTAAGCGCCTTGAGGTGACTGTTGTTGTAATTTGGCGCTATATAAAATAAGTTGAATTGAATACCTAGTCCTAATATTTTACTAGTTTCCATTTTCCAATGATGAGAACTTTCTCTGGATAGTTCATTTTGGAACATCGCACAGACTGGATTAACACACAAATGCACGTTTCATTCACACAAGCTACACCTACATGCACTTTAAGCTCACCGTCATTCACACAAACGTGGCTCAAACTATTAAACATGACCATGCGCTCTCATGCATCCACACACATTCACAAAAAAAAACCCTTGAAAAAAACTGCAGGTTTACTGCTTCTACCTAAACATAATGAGACGCCTTTGACAGTACTGCAGTGGTTTGGGGGTTTGAATTATATCTTAGTACACTGTTTTTCCTCTATGGTTAATAATCAGCCTGCCCCTGGCCTCTGTCCCCTTCTCTCTCTCTTTCCTCCTGCTCTCTACGTTCTCACCTGTGTGTATTCAGCACATCCTGCCAGGCTGCTTATGAAGCCGCACACATCCTCCACACTCCACTTGCTGATGTCCTCCGCAGGGTTTGCTGTGGCTGAGTCCTCCCCATCCATGAAAAGACCTCCCAAAGAGCCTGAAAAAGCAGCAGTGGGTGAAAATGATGTGTCAATATATACACACCAGGTACAAAGGTGCTATTTGTTTTAAAATATGTATTTTTTTTGTTTGGTTTTAAGTGTCTTTGGCTCTGTTAACATAAATAAATGAAGTAAACTAATAGATATCTTAAACCCATTTAATAAATGACTGTTACAGTTTCCTTCAGGTGCTGATTACAAGTCTTTTCTTGTGCTTTCATAAAGTAAACGTGCCGCTTGCTGCTATGTCATCCCACTTTATGCCTGCAAACCAACAACGCCCTCAATCCCTCCCTTCTGCCCACGTGGCTGTGCTGTTGGTGGCGTGCATGTGGGTCACCCTGGGGTCAGAGGAAGAGGCCCTAACAGGGAGAGGCCTCCACACTAGAGACACGCACAGAGAGTGATTCTAATGGATTTCACGTGTCAGCTCTGAGCTCTGTGTGTCGTGTGTGCGTCTGAGTCTCTCACCCGTGTGAAAATAAGGGTTGGCGTAGGGGAATCCGAAGGGAAATGACTGGGCATGAAGAGCAGGTAGTGGTGGCAGGAACCCTGGTGGCAGGTGGTACTTGAGATCAGTCTTGCCCAGTCCAGGGGTAAAAAGGTGGCGACTGGGGGACTCTGTACCTGCAGAACTACAAGGGGCGCTCAGCCTGCCTGAGCTCTCTACAGTCTCCTTGGCAGTGTCACACACTCCCTTGCTGCCAGTGTCTTTACCCCTGTCCTTGGGTTTACTGCTTGACTTGGCACCGACTCTCTCCAGCCTCTCATCGCACATCTCTGTCTCGCTGTCTGAGTCCTTCATTTCCTCTTCGTGCACTTCCATGTCTTCCTCCCTTCCTCTGTCCTCTCTTCCTTCTCTGTGATCTCCACTACGGATTTGCGTCTGGGGGACCCTGCGAGACATCTTTCTGGATTCGGCATCTGTGCCAGCAGTGGAGCTCTGCGGCTGGGTGTCTTTGGGTGTGGACGCCGCCCCCGGTTGTTGCTGTTGGTGGTTGAGTGTTAGGAGGGGCGTGGTAGCCCCGTGTCGAAGCACCAGCATTGCGTTCGTGCGGCGGGCCAGTTCCTCGCGGAGAGGATGGCCCTCTGGGATGTCATGGAGGCTCCGCAATGCTGGATGGTCGGGAGGAATGCCAGGAGGTAGAGCCCCCAGAGGGTCAGAGCCCAGCAGACGTTGCTGTTGCTGTCGCTGGTGGAGATTTTCCAGCTCTTTCTGTCTCAGTAGCTCGGCTGACATCTCAAGTCTGCGGCAGCGAAACACAGAGAGGTTTACCACACAGTCCAAAAGCTTCCTAAACCCATATTGTAATACTTTTGATGTAGGCTTTCATAATCACTTTATTAAACACACCTGGCCAGGTTCTGCTTTCTCAAGAGCTCCTGTTGTCGGGCAAAGAGCTCTGCTTGAGCTGGCTGGAGGAAACCGTAACCTGTGACAAAAACAGCACAAATGTAACAATGCAATGTCCCAAGTTTTTGAGGAATCTTTGAGTTAACATGTTACAAACTAAATCAAAGTGCCAAAAAGAAATACTAGGGTGAAAACTTGATTTTTTTTGTGTGTTGTGCAAAAGTATCCATCTGGCCTTAGAATTACTTATGACTCACCGGGGGCTTGGCAAAGAGCAGAGGGCATGCCAAGGAAAGGAGGCCGCAAGTGAGGTCCTAAGGCGATGTGAGGAGCAGTTGGAGGGGACAGTAGGGGTGGAGGATGGGACATTTCTCTGTGGACACAAATTAAACAAAAACATCAATCTCAATTTTAATTTTACTAAATAGGTTGAAATAACACGAATGTTCGGCAGACTTCCTACGTCAATGGAACAGTTTTCACTTCACATTTTGATTTTTTCCCCTCTCTTCTCAGAAAATTTCAGCTGCTGCTCTGTGTGTGTGTGTGTGTGTGTGCGCGCGAATGGTGCCACACTGCCAATGTATGCAGTGTATTTTTATCAGTGGTGCTCCAGAGGCCCCCATGTCGCCCCAGCGCCTCATCAGTCTTGTCACGCCGCAGCAAGCGCCGCTGGCCATTGCTGTACCCTGGACTGCAGCCTTTCCTTCCCCTGCCGCCTCACACATACACGCCACAACTCCAGACCCACACACATAATGAGGGCTGAATGCACAATGCCAGTGTGTCATGCTCCGACAGCTGGGGCGGCCCCTGCGTCTTGACCGGGGCCACGGGCTGAAGGACCTTCTAATTAACACTCATCCCTCCTCTCTTCTCCTCCTCTCCCCTTTTTTCTGTGCGCTCTTCTCCCTGCTTCCCTCCCTCTCTCCAGGCTGCATTGAAGCCAGTGTGAAAAGATGGAGCGTCCTACAACCCCTGCTTCTGAAAAGGCCTCTCCATTATTGGCTTCGTCTTTTGTCCTCTTTGAGGGGGAAAGGTGCCTCTCACCTTTCTCCCTCTTTCTCCATCTCTCGCTCTGTATTACCCACCTTTTTTCTGTTCTTTACTCCCTTCTCTCTCCTTCTCTATGACCTCTGAAAAATCTGTCCGCTCTCTACTGTTATTCCTTTTGCCTGTGTATTTTTATCTCTCCTCATCCCTTCATCTTATCCTGTTTTTGCTTTGTGCATCACTTCCTTTTTTTCCCCTCCCTACTCTAATACCCTTCTGTCATCCTGTCCCTCTTTCAGTTTGGCGTGCATCCTCAGGGGCACGGGAATATGGTTTCTGAAGCAGCACGTAATGTGTGAAAAGTGAGGCATGTGCACTTTGACCCACTGAAGGCGTCAGAGTGTGCGAGGCTTTGATCCCTGAGTGGATGATGATGCCGCCCGCCTGCTCCGTCTCTCTACCCTCTCTCGAGCCTTTTCCAAGGCCTTTTCCTGAGCTCCAGCTCCAGCTTCTTTTACCCACACGTCTCCACTTCACTCCCCTCTCTCTGCTCCCCGAGCTACTGCAATCACACCAATCAGAGCTCAGCTGTGCGCGACTGCCGCCGCACAAAAGCATACACGGGAAACAAGCTGAGGAAAACAACAGAGTCAAAACCAACACTGGGACACATGCGACCGCAAATATTGTTTTGCAACCGTGTTCAAATTAGCCAGCGCCTGCATGTCTCCCGCCTCACTAAATGGTGAGGGAAAAGAGAGAAAGAGAGAGAGGGGAACTGTGAAGAGGGAGGGCACATCTACGAGAGCTGGTGGATGAGATGGGGTGGTGTGGGAGGTGTGGGGTGGCAGAGGCAGCACTGAGAGGGTGGGTGGGTGTGTGTGCTGGAGAGGGGAGGGAATGGGGGGGCGGCAGCATTCATCGATCGCCTCCGCCGCTGAAATGTTAATGCTAATCGTATAACCGCTCTCTCCGGCGGTGCCTCGCACTCCAGTGGCAGCTCCAATTAATCTTGGGTGAGGGCTGTGGCGCGTGACCCTGGAGCCGCGAGCCGGGGCCCCGCTAGCCGCTGCTTATGTAATTACACCGCCCAGTGTGTAATCACCTGGCCTAATCCCTCAGGGCTAGCAATTAGCCTTCCGACGCGCAGTTCCACTAGGCTACGCTAAGGCGCCCGCAACCCCCCCGCCGCCCGACCATGGCTCCCGCATGCCAAATTCCCATCACCCCCCGCCCCCCCCGTTCTGATATTCCCCCTTTCTTCTTCCCTCTTCTTGTACCGCCTACCCTTGCCTAGCGTTAGCCCTCAAATGAATAACGGTCAATTAAAGCTGCATGACTGGGGCTGCCAGGCGTCTGCGCCACCATAATTAGGCCTAATCACGGGGAGTGAGAGAGAGAGAAAGAGGAGAGAGAGAGAAGAGAAGGAGTGTTTGTCTGACACTCCCCTCCACTCCCTTCCTTCATCTCTCCCTCTCTTCCTCTTTTTATAGGAGGCAATTTTGAGGGAGGAGTGGCAGACATTAGTCGTTTTGCTCTGGGGCTGTGTGTGTGTGTGTGTGTTGGGTGCTCCTACATGTGTTTGTGTGTACTTGTCTGTCTTTCTCTGTGTGGTTTTATTTTCTCTTTTTTTTTTTTTTTGCACCATCTTTGCATTTTGTTGGCAAACCACTGACATGCTATAAAAAGATGAGGCAAAAACACTCCGAGACTGAAAATAGGCAGACTCACAAATGCAAGGTGGACTCATAATCAAGCAAAACTGTATCGCTGGATTCTCTCTTTCAGCCTGTGTGTCTCCTGCCTGCAGTGAGGCCAGGGGCTCCTGGGGAATTCACTGGTGTGTGGCGACCTGTCAGAGTGGCGACAGCGGCCCCGTCCCACAGCAGCCCAGGCAGTGTGTGTGTGTGCATAAGTGCGTCTGTGTAAGTGTGTGTGACAGGGCTGCCCTTAATGACTGGAGCGTGGGGGGATTAGGAGCGCCGCGCGGCCGCCTTCGGCTCCTTCTCCGCAGGAACACATTTACACAGGAAGCTCATTAAAATGGATGAGGCTCCCTCCACGCTCGCGCTCTCTCTCCCTCTCCCTCTCCCACCCTCTATCTCACTCCCTCCCCTTATCTCACACTCTCCCGATCTCCTCACTCCCTATTTTTGTTCATCTCTCTCTCTCGCTCTCTCTGTTACTTCGTCATCTCGCCATCTCCTCTCTTCCCTTTTTGCTTCCCTTTCTTCATTCCCGCTTTATGCTCCAATGTTTTCCACTCCCCCCCCTGCACTCTCTTTACTTGTCTCTACCCCTCCCCTATTTGCCTTGCAGATGCTTGGTGAGCTTAGTGCCATTTAAGGCCAGACAAATGGAACGCCAGGCTCTAAGCCCATCGAGCGGCCCTAATGATTTGTTTTTAACAATGGGCCCTAATGGGCCCCAGGTAATCAATGATGAGGGGTCGATGGAAAGGTGAGCCACGGAGAGAGTTAGGGAGGAAGAGAGGGGAGCGCTTCCATCTCTAACTCACTCCCTCAGCCTTCATTCTTCATTTTACTGCTGTTATTATTATTATTTTTTAAAATATACCAATTATCTCCATTTTAATTTTCTCCTTACTTTTGCACTCATTCTACTCTGTTTCCCCCCTCCCTCTCTCTCTCTCTCTCTCCCTCTCTCTTCTTTTTACTACCTCTGGTTATTATATGGGGATTTGGTACAACCTGGCCTTTAGGTTTTAGAATTGGTCCGTTTGTCTTTTCTTCCTGTATCCTATTGCTTGGACAATAGCACAAGTGATAGACAGATTAAACTGTTTCACTGAGGGTTAAACAGAACGCACAAGCAGGGCAGAGTGAGGTAGAGACAGACGGACGGACGGATGGATGGAGGTAGGGTGAGGCCTAGTTAACTCTCCCCGGTCCTGTGTGGCTAATTACTCTGTGTGCTGTCGGAGAACAGCCGCGGCTCACTGAGTACATTCACACTGCACCACTGGCCTCTCTCACACACGCGCACGCACACACAAATTAGCAGACATATTCACACAAACAAACCCAGATTCAATCCGCATAGATGAGTACACATGCAGACCGCCAGCTTGAAAAATGGAACAAACACATGAACACTCAAGGCCCCCCCCAATCTTGCCACAACACACACACACTATATACACCCCCACAGTCTCCCAGAGCTGCACCACACAGCGCCTGGCCGCTCTGCTTCCTGCTTATTTCCCCCTCCTGCCCCTCACCAACCCCTCTCTGCCTCTCTCTCTCATGCACACACAAGCGCACACACAAGCGCACACACCCTGCTGCCGCACCGCCGGCCCATTATCGATCCCCCGCCTCTCCCCGCGCCACATAAATAATCGACAAGCAATTACCCGCCCACTCCCGCTGCCCCTGGCTTTGTTTGGGAGGCGCAGGGGCCAGCGCTTTGGGGGGGAGGGAGGAAGAGCTGGCGTGCAGGCGTGCAACTCCACAGTGGTAGCCAAGAGGTTATTGGATCCTCAGTTTAGCCATGTATGTGGAAATGCACACGCTCACACGAACTCTGCAGCACACAGGAAAAGCCAAATATGAGATCAGATCTCGCTGAGGAAGGTGGGGGTAGGGGTGCTGTACAGTGCTGTGCTGATGCAAACTGGCAGGTGATTAACTCCAACTCTTATGGTACATAGTTATATACACGGGCCAGGTGGATGCAGGTGTTAGGGTTTCTGTTTTCCTAATAATGAATAATGCAGGTATTTGTTTCAACAGCTACAGCTGGTTACGGCAGCGCTGATGCAGAGACTGACGCCGTGCATCTGTTTTTACCTGTCGGTATAATGTGCGTCCCGATGCTGCGGCAGGCCCTGCTTGCGTCTCTGGCTGGATGAAGAAGAGCTTCCCGCCGAGGGCAGGTGAGCTTCTAAGGCCACTGGATTCCTCACCGCCGCAGCCAGCGCTTCCTGGCGAGCTCGCAGCATGTCTGCATTACGGAGCAAAGGGGCAAAACAGGGGAAAGCACAGCAGGAGGAAAAGAAATGAGATGATAGTGTTGATGTGACAAAGATGGGATAAATATGAAAGAAAAGATGGATCAGAAAAGAAAGAGGATGGAAAGGGAGAAAGAGAGATGAAGTTTAGCATCCAGTTGTATTTACTGAACATTTGTAAAAACATAATTCAACTAATTATACATTTAGCTGCTGATATTTGGCTTTTAATATGTGATACAAGTTATTAGAACAAAAAATAGAAGCGGCACATGCTCTCAAAAGGTATTTATTATCCTGTAGTGATGGATTTAAGGGTCAAGTATGCAGGCAGCTTATAAAAACACCCAATAAGTCATTAAGAACTCCACTCGGCCTCATTCCACCTTTACACTGAAATGATGGATTTTCTTATCCATTCATCTACATATACAGATATCCACACAGAGTTTAAAGCCATGTGTCTTGCTTTGGAACTGAGCTGACCCGATTTAAATGAATACGAGAAAAAGATTTGGATCCAGGAAAAACACGCCATGAAAAGTAACATTTCTGCTATTATTTTTTCTGATATTTATTTAAAAAAAAAGTCTGCTGTGCAAAAAGCAGCAGAGTATGTGCAGAGTATTTTTACCCCTCACAACCACCACCACCGTGCCTTCTCCCTCCATCTCTACCTGCCCTCTCCCCTGCACCTTATGCCCTCCACCTCTTGCCTCATTCCATCTCTTTCTTCTCTTATCCCCCCCCCCCTCTCTCTCTCTTTCTTTTCCTCCCTCTCCCTGATTCTCTCTCGCCCTCGAAGGAGAAGAGGACTCATCATTATCAAGCCAGGCCAGGCCACACCAGGAGACATGGCTTCTAATGAGAGAAAAATCCATCCTGCTCTCTCTCTCTCTCCTCCCTCTCACTCTCTGCCTCAATCTATCCATCCCCCCAACCCTCCACCCCTCCCCCAACTTTCTTTTTTTTTTTTTTTTTTTTTAATTAGACAGATCCCTCGGGAGCTAGGGGCCATTTCCGCCGCCGGTACGGGTGTGATGTGTGTTTCTGTGTGTCTGCGTGATTTAGGTGCTTACGTGTATGTGCCCGGCTGTGTGTGTATGTACATACGTGTGTGTCTGCGTGTGTTGAAGCAGTTGAGCGGGCGCCGGGGTGGGGGGGTGAAGCGACAGATATTAATGCGGCCTAGCTCCGGTGTATCGATCTGTTTGCTGCGCCAGGCCGCGAGGGACTCTGCTGGCGGCAGACAAGGGTGTGTGTGTGTGTGTGTGTGTGTGTGTGTGTGTGTGTAAAATGGGGGGGGAGGAGGATAGGGAGGGTTGTGAGAGATAAGGGAAGGATCAGAGGGAACTGAAGCCCCAGAGCGCGTGCAGACACACACACACACACACACACACACACACACACACGCGCGCACACACTCTGTTGAGCACTTGCATACAAGGTGCAGCGAAGACGGGGTCGAATAGTTGACCTCTATAAGTTTCCTTTGGTCGCAGTCCCACCTCCACCAATTATTTTGTATGTCTGGTTCAGGTTTACTTTAGCAGTTTTGTTAGTCTTTAGGAGTACCAAGCGCCCAACTGAGAAAGAACGGTCACAATAAAAGCTGCAGAGACAAACACTCTAACCATGCTGGAGACCAAGGAGCAAACACACCAACTTTTAGAGATACACTGAAAGTCTTGCGTCGATACGGATGTTTAAAATAACAGTTTGGCTGAGGCAGATGACACTGAGCCATAAATGTTTCCAGGGGATTCTGAAAAGTTAAGAGGCCAGGAAACACTTGCCGTTTCCATGAAAGTTCATTAAATTACTAATGTTCTAAGTATTTGTTAATAATTTATTTACCGATGAGCAGCAGACCAGTGTTTTGGTTTCACTGTGATTTCTTCATTTCCAAATGTGACATACGTCCTAACATTAATAAATTTTCAGACACAATGTTTGTGTTTTGAGATCATGCTTCTCACTAGACCTTTAAAGGAGTCCATAGGAGCCAGCCAGACATTTATTTTTAAAATATGAAAATCAATCTTAAAAACCCCAAATATGAGTTCCCAAAAGTATCTAAGACCTTGAATTTGACAGGTATAACAGGTGATATACTCCTTTAAATCGACACAGTACAAGCTGTATGACCTTTGCTTCGCTGTCTATTATTTCTTCCTGTTATTCTCTACATGTCCACTCCATGGAAGCGATGCCTCACTTCAATATTGGGTCCATATTTTCTCTCTCCCTCCCTCTCTCTTGAATTCTCTTTCATGTGAACTGAGAGCAGCATGGTCACCTGGGGCTCTAACCCTCTCTCCCTCTCTTTCTCTCTCTGTGTGTGTGTGTGTGTGTGTGTGTGTGTGTGTGTGTGTGTGTGTGTGTGTGTGTGTGTGTGTGCGCGCGCGCGGACAGATTAGGTGCTCGGACTCGGAATGTTCCCCTCTAAAACTCTTGTCTCATGTTGCAGCTGCTGGCACACAAGAGGAGAGCCCCTCTGACTACAAATTAGAGTCCTAATTGCGGACGGACACACACACACACACACACACACACACACACACACACACACACACCTCTTTCTTTGCATGAGTTATTTTGGGAAGTCCCAGTTTGTCGTTCGGACCCATTCCACTTATCCCTCTTTTGTGCCATCCCATTTTTCTCCCCACCATCATTCCTGGAGTTGGGCCTAAATCCCCTCAGTTAAGCCGGGCTTTCCTCAGCACGAGAATACAGGGAAGCGCTGCGCTGATGCAGCTTGGCCGGCCCCGAGATGGATTTGGTGGACTGGCAGGTACACAAAAGCCAGCATCTATCCGCTAAAGCGCACCATACACCAGAAAATTAAGCATCTTTTCAGGAAGAAGCATTTATCAGCATTTAGCCGGTATCATAGGCTTATGCAGCTGTAAATATGCGGCATGTGTGCTCATGCTGAATGTCCTCGTCCTTTGACCAATCACACTGCTTGATTTTTTCACTTTTTTGGGATGATGCTAGAGGTGTTACGCACAGCTCCACATTTCGACGCTGACTGAACTCCAAGAGACAAAACAGGAGAACACGCCCCCCCATCCCACCCCTCCTTTCACTTTCATCTGGATCTCTACCCCCACCTCTCATTTTCTTTTCTCTCTTCTTTACTCTCCTTTCATCATATGAAGAGGGAGGGAAAGCCCTCCTGGCCATTTCTACATCCCTGCCTCCCCTCCACCTCCACCCCCAATTTCAACCCACCCCTCACACCCCCAATCACTTCTTTCGGTACTCTTCTTTTGCCCATCAGGTCCAGAGAGAGAGCCTCTCACACAACACGTTGCAACTACACATTTCCCTGCACACACACATCTAGACGCATGCATGGAGAGTTGCTCTTCACCCCCACCTCTCCACGCACGCACACTTTCATTTTCTGTGCCCCACACTTCAAACACATGAAAGGATGCTCTGCGGGGACCAAGGCTAAAGGGAGAGTTGGCGGTAAGGAAAAAGGAGGAGGAAGAGGGGAGGTGGTATAAAAGCAAGCATGAGAGGCAAATGTATAGGAGAGATGAGGGGCCCCGGGGGGTGGGGGGGTGTAGGTGGTTAAGGAAGAGGGTCATGGGGGCCTCAATGGAGACCAGGTCAATGTCAAGGGGCTCGCTCTCGCTGAAGTGATTCACATCGGCCTCTCAAGAGACAAAACAGCCATCCCTCTGTCCTACATCCCAAACTGTTCACAGTGTGGTTCCTAACAAGCGGCACCTGTTAATTGGAGAAAGGGAGGATGTGGAAGCAGTGTTGTGTTTGGCAAATAAACTTGTAAACAGCCAGTGGATTTATAGAGGAATATGGAAGGGTGGCTGTCAGCACTAGCAAAGCCTGCACTGCCCGTGGCTCCTCAACCACTGACAGCATCTAACACATATAAACAGGAGTGTGCTATGTCACAAGGAAATTATCTTTAAGTGATGGGTTCATTTAGTGTGTGGCAACTGTAACTTGTTTTTTATTTCTTCCTCGAGGAGAAGTCATTTATTTGCTCTTCCCTCATCTGTGTTCCTTCTTCATTTCCTCTCCTTAGATATATATTTTTTTTCCTCTTTACCCCTGCCTCTTCTTCTCTGCACAAGTGCTGGTCGGATAAAGAAAGCACATTTGCAGAATAAAGGATAATGTGGAAACTATCAAATGATTTGGAATGTGGAAGTGAAGAAAAGGAAGCGAGTATGTCAGCATCGCGCCAGAGCGCTTGCCTCAAAACCGACGAGGCTTCTGGGAAAGGAAGCCGGCGATCAGACTTAGCCCAGGGCCATAAAACCCCCCACAATACACTGAATTTTCCCTCTAAACTCCTCTAAAACAAGGAGGGGGGGTGCAATTAAAGCTTTTATAGGCTTCGCCCCTAGATTTGCAACCAGCAATTAAAAATCATTACTAATCAAATAAAAATAAAAGCTGCTCAAACTACACTTTGGCCCAAGCACTGATTGGATTTATACTACTGCAAGAAAGACTCGTTTATAAAAAAAAGAAAAGAAAAAAAAAAAGACCTTGGTAGGAGTTAATGTTCCATCCTATAGAAAAAATGTGAGAAAAATATTAACATTTTATGCTCAGCGACAAGAACAAAAAGCCAACTTATCAACCTGTAACAACTTTTCTCATTTTCTCTCCTCCCCGCCCATCAAACTCCAGTTTCCTCAAGATAAAACTGGGGAATTTTATGTCTATAGAAACTCAGTGAATATGTGACACACTAGAGGTTTCCTGGGTGAGATTTAGAGGGTTGGCAGGCAGCCAATGAGAGCTCCTGGATCAATCATGGCGTTGATGCATGTGAAGGCTTGTGGGTGTTGTTAACAACGGAGAGTCGGGGTGGTCAGAAATCACCCTGAGTGACACTTTGACACTGGGTGGGCAAGCACCGCAAATAGAAATGTCAGCCGTCTCCGTGGCCGGGCTTTCACAATGGCAGCGGTGTGGCACGGTGCTACATGGTAGTGTGAACACAGAGCTGTACTCCAGGGTTACCAGGTAGCACTGCACCTCAGTGATTTGGCGACAGGTGATGGAGGAGGGTTATTTTGTTTTGTTTTTTAAAAGATGCTTGAATTAAAGTGAACAAAAAGAAACCTCTAGATCTTTTATTTAGGAATTTCTAAATCATATATTACTATTAAGAATTTAAAAATCTGTGAAGTGGGGAAAGATTAGAATCAAGTAGCAAGACAGAGCTTTGTGTACTGACCGTGACCGGGCAGACCCATGCTGCTTGCTAGCTGGTAGAGGCGTTGCTGCTGCTCCTCGTAGGACCCTTGCTCGCTGAGCGCTGACATCATGCGCCTGTAATGTTCCTCAGGGCTCATGTGGCCGTGGCTGCCGCCTGCTTCCACCCCTGGGCTCTGGGAGTTTTCTGCAGAAAGGAGGGGAGGGATTAGTGATTGTCAGTAGCAAACTGATCGGGAAATTTCTTTTAACTTGATCTCCAGGCTCTGAAGCTCTCCCCATAAATTTCTATCACCTCAATGGCACACGAGGTATTTATAGGAAGAAAAGTCCACATTCATTTGCATGTCACGATGTGAAGAGCACGCCACAAGCAAGAGGTTGCATGAAATGTAATACTGTTAGCAGCCTCAAAGCATTAGTGGCTCTAAATGGTAACCAGAGGTCACAGATTTGTGAAATTTTGCAGCTCAACAGCTAAAAAGCCGATTCAACATCAGACACATGAAGCACTGTGCTTTAACATTACTGCGAACTTTATTGTCAGATAAGAAATAGTGATTCAAACCTTTTCTCCATGAAAGGTTTTCTAGTTAAAATTTGATTTCAGTTCTTAAAAGTACTAGACCCTTTGAGAAATAACTAAATATTAAACATTTTTTGGTCATATTTTCTCATTTTACCTAATAAAACAAGTATAAGTTTTATGCATTTGTTAAATATGAGTCAGAACACGTGCTTTCAAAGATCATGAAGGTCCAGTGGACTGGAAGCCTCTTCACATAAAGCTACATGCATAGCCATGCATTGTTAATGTTCAGAGCCTGACCCCATCATGAACTCACAATTTCTCTTACACAAAGCGCAGCAGTAGCTCCGCTAACACTGCAGTGAAGAAACTTATTGTATATAATGCAGACTACAGAAAACTCAACAGTACAAAACAACTCTCAGCTTCGACCACTGTAAGTGTGGGTACGTGTGTGTGTAACACCTCTCTGTTGTGTTCAGGGTGTTGCGAAGACAATGCGGTGTATGATGCCTATCTAGCCGTCAGTCCCTCATACTTAATCTCCCTGCCTTTGACCTCCCTCTTCCCCCTCCCTGTCAATAGTAACATGATCTAAGGTAAGAACGGAGGGGGATATAGGAAGGTGGTTAGGGAGTTAGAAAAGGGAGACAGAGGATGAGGTGGAGGAGGGAGAAGCAGAGGAAAGAAGCAGGGGTTATTTTTACCACCCTCCTCCTTATTGAAACCTGAGTCTGGCCCCGGGCAGGCGAGCAGGAGTGGCGCTGAGGAGCGGAGGTGGGGTGGAGGTGGTGAGGGAGGAAGCGAACACGCAAGCATCTCTGTCTCCACCGACAAGCTCCAGCTAATCCACCCAAGGTCCTCGAGTGTTTGTGTGTGCGTCCGTGTGTGCGTGCGCAACTAGTCTGTGCCTGTCTAAAGTTTTCCTGCTCTCTAAACACAGCAGGGGGTGCCGACTTTGCAACTGAAAGAAAAACAGACATCATTTACACAGTGGTATCCAATCTCTCTGGCTCCATCCACACACTACCCTCACAGTCTGTCTCTTTCAGTCTGTTTCTCCACCTGCATTAGTCATTAAAGGATCTCTTGTGTCACCACACTTGGAGGCAAAAAGATGTAACTTAGCATAGATAACACACAAATACTAACCCACATACAGGTGCCGCGTCAGGCTTTGGGTGTGGACGGAGCTCAAGGTTAAGACACAGGATCAGCAATGTTTTGACAAGGCTTAAATGCACTTTTCTGGACAGCTGGCTGCATGCACACACACACACACACACACACACAGAAACAGAGTCTGCTTTATCAGTTTCTCTTGTTTCAGTTTCAGTTTGTGCATGTACAGCAGAGGAAGAACGTATGTATATATGCAAAGCATATACAGAGATTGTGTTTTTAAAGCCAGAAACCTAACCATACACACTGTGAGAGGCACAAAAATACAAACTCAAAACACACAAACCTCCATTTGCCTTAAAAGGAAACCGAGCCAGAGTACACAAACACACACTGTTCTCAACCAATAACAAACCCATGCATCTTTCAGAGGCAGGGTTGTGTCTAAGTAAGACGATAATGGCCACGAATGAGTGCTTCTGTACACAGAGAAAGAGGAAAGAGGCTCCAGGCAGGACTGCAGTCGGTCAAAGGTCACCTGGTGGCCAAAGGTCAAAACAGGGATCACGCCGAGCTCTACACAGTTCAATCTGGCATCCGAATTACACACAACTTCTTTCACTCATCTAAATTTTAATGCATACTTTAACCCTCAGAAAGAAGATTTTATTAGTTTGTCAAATAAGAAGTGCAGTGTATGCACAGTGCTTGTGAGTCTGCAGAGATAAGATGTGTGGTGAGCTGCTCTTGGGTTTTGCCTGCTGTATAATGCATCAGTCAGGAAGTCTTCGTCAGGAGCCCAGAGGGACAGACTCGGTGGCTGTGCCGGCTCCACGCCGGGCGCCTGGTTTCACACCACACGAGGGAGATATGAATAATAGAGGACAGCGCCCGGATTGCAGCACTACAGAGGAGCACCGTCTTACCAAGGTGTGCCTTGTCAAGGTCCGTCATTTACGCTGTGCTAATTTCACCTAGAGAGCAAATAAAGAGCTTATGCTCATATGAGTGTGTCTGCCTGAGGATATTACTGTACACATGTGTTTGTTTGGAAGACGACAGACGGGACAGACGCCCATGCCCTCAAATCACAGTTTTCATTCATTTTTTGTGGAACACACACATACATAGAGGTGATCAATGTTTGATCTTTTTCAGGGCTAAAAATGAAATTATCAATCAATATTAAATCACTTTGTAAGAACTTTGTTTTTTATTTAACTATTTATTCATTTTTGGTGACATCCTCTAATGTCTGCATATGTAGTAAGAAAGGGGAAAGAGATGGCCGCTTCTACATACTCCTCTATCTCAACCAGGAGCATGTGACACACTGAGATCTGGCACATCATTTGCTCTGTGGGCCTCTGTGACCTGTAGTCACCCATAACACCTTTCTCTGCAGGGATGTTTGCATGTATATTTGGAGAAACATGATTTGGGGTCAGCATTCTGACATTCACCAGCAGCCGAGTCAACTTCCATCTTTTCTTTTTAGTCATCTTGTCTTTTTCCCCCTCATAACTCTCACCAGTTTCACACACAAATACACTGCTTACCTTTGGGGGATACGCTGCGTAACTTCTTGCTTTCAGAGGGACACTCGCTGCTGCTGTTGGGAGAGAAGCTTCTCCTCTTGCCTAGAAGGTCATCTGTAAACACACACGGAAACCAATCAGAAACAAAGACCAGAGTAAAGGCTCGATATTGTCGCTCTCCTCTGTCTATACCTGTGTGCATGGTGGCTGCTTTGGAAATGGTAGAAGAGAGAGAAGTGCGAGTGAAAATAACCAAAGAGGAGGAGAGAAAGATGAAAAACAGAACAAGTGAAACAAGGCACGGGCGTATGGAGAGGTGCGTGTTCTGTCAGAGAAAAGAGAGGCCCTGCACTGCCGTGGATGACGGATCTTCCCCCCTTAGTCACGTGTTTGTTTGTCTATCTAAAGCAGGGAGGGGGGCTCGGTCTCTCTGTGCCATAATCTCTTTCCAACAGTCTGTCCTCAACTGTTATCACCATCCTTCCTCTCTCTTTCTTCCCTTTTTCCAGATGTTGAAGCAAAACCCTCTGAACTAAAGTGCACAAGATCCTCTCAGAAATACCGCTCAGCTGACATCATGTCTGCCTCACGTGTTTTTATTTTAATTTTAGTTTTTATACCTCTACAACTACTTTTGGTGTCCTCCCATAAACCCTCATGTCTCTTCATTTCTGCATCCCCTTCCTTCTCTCGTTAGTCTCATCTGGGTGTGTTTGAACCCTACTCCTCTCAGGAGCACCTCGCTCTCACATTAACACCTCTCTGGCTCCTCTTCTTCCTCCCTGTTGTCCCCACCCCTGCCACTAGAGCGTACAATTACAACCCCCCCTGCCTCCTTTTCCCTTTCCCCTCCCTTACCTCTCCTCCCCTCTCATCTCTCTCTTCCTTCCTTTCCCATCCCATCACCTCCCACCCCCCGCCACCTCCCCTACAAACACACCTCAAATCAATACAGGCCTTATCAGAGAAGGAGGAGATGCAGAGCACATCGCACGCAGCGCCGGCAGGAAGGAAAGAGGCGTTTGTCATTGCGCTCTCTCTCTCTCTTTATTTCCACCTCATGCATCTCTGATTTTTTTCCAACTCTGTTTCTTCCTCCACACAGACAGCCAAACCCATCTCAGTGACTTCTTCTTCCCTTCTTTCCACTTTCTCTCTTTCCCATCTCAATGCATAGTTTTCAGGGTGAGGCGAGTTTTTTTCCCCCTCCCTCAAGGAGAATGGTTCATCTCTCTCTCTCTCTCTGCTTCTCTTTTTCAGCAAAGCAATTTTTCATCATTTGCACAGCAGGTGTAAACAGTGCGGAGAAACAACGAACACAGAGTAGAAATAAAACACATCGTCATCGTCATCGCAATACCCACGCAAATACAGTTAGCTCCGCCTCTTTCCTGTGTCCAGCATTAATATTGCTGGTGGTACGTGAGAGTAAAGCTGATATGGTGTCTGAGCTTTGACCTTTAACCTATTAGCCAAACTTGTGCCTGTTCCTGTCTGCAAGGGGAAACAGAGGAGGGAAAAAAACATGGATTTAGACAGGACTCGGAGGATTTTGCTGTGCTGCTAAAGGAGTGCCGGTGTTGATGAGAGGGCGAGCGAGCAAGCGGGAAAGGATGAGAGGGAGGAGGTTCACTAATGATCCGGTGTTTGATGTTACCTCTCAGGTCCTGAGGAGATCCACTCCCTATACCATCCAAAAGAAACAGCAGGAGGGGGCGGGGGGGCACAGGGAGTAACGCTAATGGACAAGTGCATGCATACACACAAACTGAATGCTTTTTACCATTTCTACTTTTTCTCCAATCTCTTTTATGATCTCTCTTTCTGTTTTTCTTTCTCGTTTTCAAATCTCGCTTGGTACTTTTCTTTCACTGGTCCTTTCAGGGAAAAAAAAAAATGAAGGTCTCCATCTATCCTATTAGTGAAATATTAACAAAGAGAGAGAGAACCCCCATTAGTTAAAGCCCCTCTTCTACCAAACACACACGCGCTTAGACCCACACCCAGAGCCTCTCATGATCAAACACACTTGAGTCGTCTCTTGAGCCGACCTCACTCAAGACACTGTGTCTCCTGAGCGAGTGCCCGAGGGCCCGAGATTTGAGGGCGGAAAGCTTTTAAAGCCAATTAAATGGGGCTTCTTAGAGCACCGGCGCTCCCTTTTAATGCCAAACCCTGAGCTCTGCTAGCATCTATACTAACCCTTTTACTCCCACTAACACAGCTTACAGTCAAGTTTGCTACCTTAGGCCTTTCCCTATCACCTGCTTGTTAATATTGCTAAGGAATTAGTGGTCGTGGAGTCAAGAGTTTTAGTCCGCCTTCAAGGCTGCTATTTTAACTGTCAAAATACAGCAATTATTAAGCGCAGACAGCGTTTGCTTCTAATGATATAACCCCATGTTTTAGCTTTTTTTGGTCAACAGACAATCTGCAGTCTTGCCTTTTTTTTGTTTTTTTCAGACGTGTATGTGAACACACCATGTTCCAGCCTCTGCCTCAGTTCCTCCTTGCTAGTTAACCTCCTCCTTATCTGCTGTTCCTCCCACTGAGAGAAAAGATAGATGAGAACTGAGGGATAGAAAGAGAAAGAGGAAACAGCAGGACCTAAACGACTTCTCTTTCATGTGACACCAGCAGGGCGAATCGTCAGCCAGGAGAACGTTCCCCTTCCTCTCCTACTCTTTTTTTTTTTTTTTTTTTTACCCCTCTTCTTCCTCAAACTTTAGCCCTCCTCCTCTCTTCTCTCCATCCTGTGGAGCGCGTTGACAGCTCAGACAGCCAGACTCCTTAATTCCTCTCTTACTCCGTTAATCTGTCATCTTTATCAGGCCGAGGAAGGGGAGGGGGAGGAGGCTGAGTGGAGGGAGCAGCTTGGGGGGTGGGGTGACAGGCGGGGACGTGGGGTGGGCCGCCAGCCGCAGCCCCCCGATCAATCTCCACATTACAGCTGACAGAATGGTGCTAATAACTTATTGATCCCTCCTCCGTGCGCCGGGGCCTCCGCCGGCCCTGAAAGCCCTGGCATTGATTGGCTTACGGGCCGATGCAGCTGGGAAAGGGCGGGGTGGGGGGGTGGGGGTGTATGAGAGAGGGTTGGGGGTGGTTGATGGAGTTGGCGCGAGTGGAGGATGCACCACAACAACATGTGCAAATGTTCGCCAATAGGAAAACCGCCACAAAAACTGCTCGTCTTTCTTTTATGATGGAAGAAACTGAAAGACGGACAAACAGAGCCAGAAAAAAAAAAAAAATCATGAAAGGAACGGAACCAAAAAAAAAACATACATCTGACCTTAAAGTGAAAATCTGTGAGTGTGGTATTTTCAAGAGATCATAATTATGTAACAGAATAAAACCAAAAGTAGCTTTTGTCTTTGTCATCCTCACTGCCTTCAGCCGGATACAGTCAGTCCCTTATAGCAGGAATCCTCCGAACAGGTGGTGCTACACGAGAAGTGAAGTTTCCATCAGCAGTACCAGTGGTTTGTTTATAACGTCGGTTATGACAACCACTGTGACTATTATGACAGTCACCCAGAAAAAAGTTTTTTAAAATTACTAATATGTAGGCATTGGTATACCTCACTGGGTTGAGTAGGCAACCCATATAGCAAAAGACCACTGCAGAGTGCTTTGTTGTCTACTCCATTTCCAAAAATAACGGCTACAAAACTAATCTGATAACTGTCTGTCCTAATTCTATGGAAATACCATTTATATTTGGATTTCTTTTTAAAAAGCCAAAAGAAAAAAAACATGACAGAACTAACTAATTAGAATTAAAAATACGTTTGGTTAATAAATAAAATGCTTCCTTCATCATCCTTTCTGAATCAGGAAACACAGCATATAAAAAGGAAAAAAACCCATCAAGAAATATTTATATATAATATTGCATAAGTAGATTAAATATCTGGGAAAAAAAAATCTGCAAATGGAACATTTCTCAATGAAACTTTTCCAATAAGGTTGTTCTGAATCCAAAACTGATGTCTAATATCTTCTGTCAGTCTTAAATGTATTGCTTTCTTTGTCAGATCTTTCCGTCTTCCCAGCATTCATCCGTCTTCTTCTGCTTACAGAGACTGTTCCTAGGCAACAGTTCATGCCCAAATATGCAAGCTAATATTCCCATTCAAACAACGCGCAATTCACAGGTTATTAAAGGCAATTAAAGTTTTAAAAGTGCCAAGAAATATTTCTGTGACACACAACTCGACCGACTGCTGATTCTGCTCAAGTGTAACTTTGCACAAGTACGAGCAGCAAAGAAAAAAATAATAAAAAATCTAAGATGTCAAAGAACAACTGAAACTACAGGGTTTCTCTTAAGTGCCCAGACAGGAAGGAAAAAACCATTTCCACTATTAATTCAACTATTTATTTTGTCATCTTGAATTTCACATCTTGACAGAACCATCAGCATGTCTATTTGAGAAACCATGAGAAAGCGTTTTGTTATGGCAGTGCAATTACATCCCTGTTAAGCTGTGGGATGTTTTAAAATATTTACTATCCACATTTCCCCTTTTTTGCCGCTGTATGACAGAGCTAATATAAGCACACATCCTGGAATGTTTACTTTGGGGCAGAATTGCCTTTCTATGCTAATCATGTAATAACTAGCTGGTAATACTTTAAAAGCAATCCTCGCTCACAATCAGTTTGAAAGAAAAAGGCCTTGCACAAACACGCTGGGCTGCAGATTCACACGCAAGCAAACATTTAAAACCAGGCCTTTCGAAACCGCACACGGAAAGGTGCGCATGCACAAACACACACAAAAATGTGCTCAAGCCCCAAACCGCTGCTGCAACCCCCAACCACACACACGCCGACAGGCTGTAACTGCTTTTGAGAGCCTGAGTGTTGGGAGCAAAGAGAGAGAGGGAGAGAGAGAGAGCGGCGGCCCAAAAACACCTTATCTGCCTGTTTGAGTCTCCGGTCTGACCGCAGAGCCACGGTTTACAGTCTCCACAGGCAGCCAGACTCTCAGCATCGGCGCCCCTGCCCCTCCTGCCTCCTACCCCTCCTTCCCCTCCACCCTCCTCTCCGCCTCTAACAGAGCCTCTGAATAGCCAGTGGCTGGGGATTGAGAGAGCGAAGCAGGGGAGGGACGGATGGAGATGGGAAGAGAAGGGAGGGAGGCAACCTTCCTGTCTGTCTCTCAGATTTAATTAACGGCCCACTCCGGCACAGAGACGACCCGGCAAGCCTGCTTCCCTTTCCTCCTGACCCACACACACACACGCACACACACACACACACACACACACACACACGGAGCAGTCCGCCGCCATAGTTGCTGCTTACCCTCCCTTGATACCACTACCGCACTCATTCATCTCATTTTCTTCTGGCTCCCTATTTCCAAATGTTTCCTCCATCACAGCATCTCCGTCTCTCGCTGCTGCAGACTTTTTCTTCACCTCCTCCTGGCTGTCTTTCTCCCTTCTTTCCCTCCACTGTTCACTGGTACACATTAAACACCTCTGGAGGAGTCGAACAGCAGAGGTGACTGATGCAACAGCATAAACATATAAACACAAGCATTTATGCTGCGTCAATCCCAAAGCCAAATAATCCACTGCTTTAAAACTTCATGTACGTTTCACCCACCTAAGTATGTGGACGCAAATTCGAACTTGAGTTGATATTGCGTAGGCACGCAGATGTATAACTACATGTTATTTGTGTGTAATTGTGTGTTTGGGAACGAGTGTGTGTCTAATTTCACTGGCAGACAGAATTAGAGCCAGTGGCTGATCGGATTGGACTTGTTTACAGACACGAAGCGAGCTGCTTAGGCAGCCTGTTAAATCTCCCTTTAATGCTCAAGCGGACAGATTTTAGGGTCTTGGACCCCCTACGTGTAGGCCACACTGTGCTCGCACCATCCCCCATTGCCGCCCCACACCCACCTCCATCCCCTCTTGTCTTCCCCCATTAGGAAAATCATTCATGGCTCTGATTTCTCCATTAAGTTTAACAGCTGATTAGGCTGGTGTATTGGTGGAAATCTGTCCCAAACAGGGACCCAAAGACACCGGCTGAGCTGGCTGTTTAGCAATCTAATACCCTCCCCACCTTGCACCCACTCTACCTGATATCGCAGGCACCGTATGGACAATTAATCTGGCAGACAGAGTATATGAGCACAAGGAGAGAGGGTAGGGAAGTGTTGGGTCTGGGGTGATTATGCCACTTGCTGTGCCTCCTACTAATGGGATAAGAAGGGACAGGGGTTGAACTCCGGGCAACAGCAAAGCAAAGGTACGGTCTTTACTGATAAAAAGGCACCCAATTATTTAATTAAGGGTAACTGCATTTATTTCAAAGTGTTTGGATTATCTGATAGAAGTGTATAATCCAGGGTTATTCATGTGTCATTATCAATATTTTCACCTGCAGGCAAAAAAAAAAAAAAAAAAAAAAAAAAAAAAATTAGCAGAGATAAGAAAAAATAAAAACTCTTGAGATTAATTACTTCAACGAGAAACGCCTTCCAACTGTTTTAAGTCTTCAACAACCCTAAAATTATAGTTAGTGAACTTCTTATATTCCTGTGATAATGTGAAGATTTTGCAAGTGTACCATCAAAAACTACATAAACATACTTGTGCGCCACTAATGTTAAGTGCAACTTACAAAATGTGGACGAACCATACAGTACAATGGACTTGTTTCTAAACAGTGACTTACACAGAGGCTTTCTGAACAGCCATATGTCTTTGATGGCTGCACAATATCCTCATACAGTCTACTTGACAAATAGCTGTGATTAAATGTGGTCTGTGTTCTGTGTTTAAGCTGGAAGCAAAGCTCTTAGCTTAGCACATGCACACCATGGTTCCTCTGCTCACATGAAACTGGATTAATGGCAAACAAAGCCATTTATTCAGAGGTAATTTAAAACAGGGGGTTTAGCCAAAAAAATAAAAAATCCTGGAGTGCGGCAGAGAATGTGGGAAGAACATTAAGTAATCAACATGAGCGACCTTTAGGAATTACTAATACGCTTATGTTAAATTCCCTCAATCACATAAATTACAGTAAATTAAGTGGTTAATGGAACGTTTACATGTGTTATAGGAGGTGTAAAGGGGCATGTATCATCTGCCTACATGCAAAGGAAGAAAGAGAAAGACAAATGTAAGAAAGAGAAAGAAAGAAGCCACCTTACATTTTGCATACATACACATGCGTACCGTTAAAACACACACACACACACACACACAGGCATCATCATGATCCTACCTGTGTGTCCAGTACTGGTGCCGTGGTCAGAGGCGGACTGGCCTTCGGGCATGCCGTGCTGTCTGGTGTGGTGCAGGTTGGATATAATTGTAGAGAGGTCAGTGTCACGACTGCAACACACAAACACACACAGAGGAAAGAGAACACAATTAAAAGTAATGAACAAAAGAAATGAACTAGTAGTAAACCCAAATCAGTGTGTAAACAGCAGCATATAAATTCATACTGTTTCACATTAGACTTACCACCGAAATCCTCCATACAGACAGACCTGCGCTCTATAAAATGCACATCTTCACACAGAGCAAGCAACAAGTGGCTGTCCTGTCAACTGGCTCTTAGCTCTGAGGTGTGTAATACACTCTGACAGACTACCGCATCCAGCACTTTCAGGTCTCATCCCTACTCATCTTCCACACTAAGATGTATTAATGAACATATTCACAACCCATAAGCAGGTTAACAGCTTAAAACCCGCTCTAATAATATGCAAAGACAGGTAAAGAATGGTTAAGATAAATAAACGATTCGATCGCGCTGGGAAGTGGTTTTATTTATTAAGAATGTGTAAAGTCCTCAATATAAGCCACCATTGATTGTGCTAACAATTAAAAAAAGGAGCTGCAAGTCTTCCCTAGTCTTGTGCCTACACTAATGTTAAGTTTCTCACATGATAAAAAAAAATAGAAAGAAAGAAAATGATTATTCACAAGAATTTCTCAAACACCCTGTCCTGCCCTTCAGCACCCAGAGGAGGAGCAGGAGGAGGGTTAACAGATTAGACCCAGATTTGGTTGGAGCCGCTCTGTCCTTTCAAATTCTCCACCAGCTGCCTTTCTAAACTCCCCACACCAGCGGACCCACACAACTGTGTCATGGAGGCATTTCATTTGCAATCTGATTACCATCCTGATCGCATTAAATGGCATAATGATGGGAAATAGGCGCTTAGCGTTTGAGGGTAGCATGGCCGCGCGGTGTGTGGAGTGTAGTCAGTGTAATGGCAAACAGCTTGTGTGGCAGGAGAGGTACAGGGCTGAATGTGTTTTTTAGTTACAGTCTACATATCTTCTGTCATAGTTATGCGATATACCTGCTACACACAGCTGTCCCAAAGCCCATGAGGATTTAGAGATTTTTGCACATACATGCTGTGTTGTTTTCACAGTAAGCCTAACACGTCAATTTCACAGCATCAGCAACCTCTCGTGTGAGCAGCAATCTCATTTACAGCCTTAACTGGCAACTTTATTGAAAGCAGAAACATCTATGAAGGGGGTCTGGTATGACACGGCAAGCACAGTTTATGGGACAGAGGCGGTGAATGGTTCTTAGCTGCCACCACTATGACGAGGCCACACTGTTTGCGGCTGCTGGATTTGGGTTTTTACAGTCCCATGATTACAGGCTCCTTCTGTAATGTCAGGCTGTCGGTCGCCAAGCTGTTTTCCACACGCTAACAGAAAAGATGAAGGGTAGTGCTGAGGACCTCATGCTGGCCGTGCTGGCCTCACCAGTCACCTCTCAGGCACAGAGAACCAATGACTCAGAAAATAGTCGCAGACAAAACAGTCACCATCGGTTGCTAAGCAAGGAGACGCTTGATTGGTCTGTGACTGCAAACTTTTTACACTAATGACAGACTTCTTTTTTAGAGTGCAACTTACTAAAATTGGTAGCTCTAAGCGTCTGAGAGGGCAATGATTTTCTTCAAAAACGAAAATGAGGTCCAAAGAAGGTTTTTTAAAGGTCATTATCGTGCGTTTGTGTCACCCACTGACTCCAAACTACGCCATCCGCGCACACTGCAGTTAGATGCTCTACTGTGGGAAGCTGCAGCCAAATCCATCAATCAGTTAGCTGCATTATAACACCACCCTCTGTCCATCATTTAAAGTGATCGTGATAATGCCATCGTGAACTTCTCAGAGAGGTGACGGGGTTATTATCCCATGGTGAAGTGGCCGCTCAAAGCCGTGAACGGCAAGGACATTGTTAGTTGGGTAATTAGCGCACTTCTCCTGAGCTGTCCCGCCTCAGCTTGGGCTAATGAGGGCCTAGCCTTATCCCCACCCACCTATGCCCTCCCTCAGCCCCCTCCTCCGCTCATTCTGTGAGCAGAGGCAAGGTCACACTCAAGCCATGGAAGATGGAGAGGGGGGCTGGGGATGCTGTTTAAAACCCAGTCACCTGAGTCAGCGCTCCCTAAGGAGCTCCTAGGGCCAGAGTTAGCTGGGAAGGACGGAGGCCTTGGAAACGATGGAGGGAGGGGGTTATATAGCGGTTGTTGAGACCGATTGCTAAGAAGGACATGAGCCGGCTTCTCATCACCCATGTGCACCAGAGACAATCACCTCCTGCTTATCTCTAAACTGGTCAATACTGTTCCTTTGTTACTGGACACAGTGAACCAGACACTGGGTTAGCCAGTGTGTGTTATTAATCAAATACCACTAGCTACTAACATTACTGATGACATAAAACTGTCATAATCAAACTTCCACAAAGGCTGGATTTAAATTTCAATACTGGTCCATCTCCAGCTATGATACATAATTTTTTTTAGCCGTATAAAGCAGAACATTGCAGTTCCAAGAGTAACCACTTGAGGCTGGCTTCAAATGTGAGTTATTCCCATTTGAAACTGTTAAATAAGAAGTATTTAAACCATGTTCAATAGTTTTGGGCTCCATAGTTTTCCTTTTCATATGCATTTTCATTAAAAATAAATATGGATGCTGGTAAGGCTCAAAGTTAGGTGAAAGGGTTTGAACTGGACCCCTCCACCTTGTTTATACCTTTTGTGCTTTTTGGAACATTTTTAATGTGTGAAATATATGACGAATAAGATCTGCTGTGTGGTGCAACACATAAGAAATTGGAAAATGCATTATTTAGCATTATTATTATTTAGCAGATAACTGTGTATGTGCATTACGTTATATACTATGTATGTATACTATGTGTAGTAGTATTTAATTTAGTATTTAAAATATGTATTTATAGCTTAACAAGAGAAATGATTTGTATTAGAGTAAAAGTTGATCTTTTGTTAAGAAACGCTTGTGCTCTCTTCTACCAATTCAGTATTATTCAAAATAACCCAAACAACATGAAAAGGCTTCTGCTGGCACCAGGAGTCAACTCAGTATAAATGCCCAGTAGTGCCCTGCTGTGGCATTGGCACGTGGAGCTGAGGTGGCGGGGCTGGAGGTCACAGTGTGAGCTGGCAGAAGCTGGCGGCCCAGGCACCCTGACGCCATGTCTCACACCACCGCTGGGAAAGTGCTGACAGACAGACAGCAGGGATGTGAAGGAGGAGGAGTAGGAGGAGGAGAAAGAGCAAGAGAGACAGAGATGGGAGAGAAAGACAGGGTGCAAGTGCTATGAAACATCTGGTACGTACAGGTTTACTACCCTCATCTACTCAAGACAATAGCCCAAACATACAGCCTGCTCCAACCTGCGCAGGTGGCCCCACAGCAAAATTCAAATACTACCAGACAGTATGTAATATTCAACAACCAGAGAGAAGAAAGGCATGCACATGAGTATTATGCTGAAAAAATTAAGGAATTAAAAAGACTTTATAAAAACAGCCATCCTTTCAGACCCATCAAGTCTAAATGAGGACTCTTGCTGGTTTATTGTGAGCAGCAGAAGCACAATTGTCAGGCTTCCACAGTTGAATCCAAAGGTAACATGCAAGTGGGAACCCTGCAAGTGGCGGGGGTAATGAATAAATACAGAAACAGATACATGAATAAGTCAGAGTAGCCCAGCTTCACTTCTCCTGGTTGTGCGCCCGCTGTACACGCTGACATGAGGTCGATAAAGCAGCCAAAGGAGGGAAGACAATGGAAACACAATATACAGCAAGTCTTCCATGTTACATTTCCTTGAGAAAACTGCTGGTTTTATTTACTCTTGATTTCTCATCTGTAATGCAAATCTCTCCTCACTTGGAGAGAGATTTTTGTTTTTAGTTTTAAGGAAAAATTGGACTAAATAAAATGTATATTTGCAGTTTGAGTGGTAATTCTCATGTGCTTCAACAGAGGACACTTTCATTCTGTGTATTAATTTCACCTGATTGGCACTGATATAACAGGGCAATCACTTTGATCTTTACACGTGGAAATCTCGAGCCACATCTGAGCCTAACAGCTGAAACACTGCTGACCATATTTCCGTCCATCCTGTGTTATGACAGCAAGTTAACAGAGAGAAAACACTCTTCTGTGTGGAAACAATGAATGCCTTGCTGCTAGCCAACGCCCAATCAACTACTAAATTGCTGCGACTATGTCGCCATGGCAAAGGCATGTAAACAAGGCCAATTTTTTTTCCTTTCTTGAGGCGGAAAGCTCCTCTAAAAAGCTATAAAACCTCCAAGCTCATTAATTAGTGCTTTAGGGGAGAGCCATTTCCAGTAATTTCACACTGTCTCTGACCCCTTACTGGCATAAGGCAATGACACGGTTGTTCAATAAAGCCAGAGGACAAAATGTCAAATGCAACAGACATACAGTAGCTAACTCAGCATCAGTGTCTTTCTCCATTGGCCAGATTAAATAAAGCTCTCTTATTAACAAATGAGCCAATGATGCTTCCCAAAAAGGGGCCATAAAGTTATGTGAAAATTTTTTTAATCTTCATAAATGTAAGCATCTGCCTGCTGCTCACAGCCTGTAACAAACAGTAACCAAGGTACTTCAAACTCATGCCAACTCTTCTACATTTTGACTTAAAATATAATTTTGCCGCCATGACGAGGAGGATATTAGCTGTAATATCACTGGACAGGAAAAGATGACCCTTTAATTAAGTATGTTTGCTGATTTTGTTACAAACACCGACCTCTCATTACTTTAGCGCCTCTTTTGCATATACAATTAATTGCCGTGGATGACTGAGAAACTGTTCAAGTGTCTTTTGTGTTTGTTTTGGCAAAGGCTAATAATGGGTATGAAGAAGTTTGTCTTCCAGAGGTTGCAGGTTGGAAGGCAGACGTCAGCAGGTGTAACTTACAAAATCCACGGTGGCTGCCAAGTAATTATCCAGAGTCTCAGTCAGCACTTTTCAATCAACCCTTGTTATCTATAGCCAAGATAAACAAACGCTAAGATAGGCTTTGTTTTGCCCTCGAGTAAGACGCTAAAATCTTAAAACTTCCCTGGCATTAAAAAAAAGAAAAAAAAAAATTATGAAAAATGACCCCATAGGTTGATGGTGTAAAAAGCTTATTTAACCGGAGCTACATTACAACACGACGGCGGCAGTAGTAATTATGACGGGAGCAGACGAGGAAGTGAGGTGGCGTAATTACAGAGCCATAAAGCCTGCATAGGTAGGATGCTGCAGAGGATGAATAGTTTGAAAAAACACTGAGCTGACCTCCATTTGCACTCCTTTTTCCAACCAAAAAGTCATAATCTTTTCCCCCCAAGATGAAATTCATCAATCAGTGTGTAAATAATCCTAACAATCTGTAGCGCAGACACCACAATAAGAGCTTTGGATACATTCTGATATCCAGGAAACGTCCATATGCGTTCTATTGCGATAACGATTATTGGGTTAGTTCTGTGGTTTGGCTGCACTTCAGTCTGTAGTTGGTCTATGCTTATTCAGCAGGACAAGTGCAGATCTATAGAGTGCCAAGAAAACCAATTGTCTGTTAAGACAGAGACTGCTACCATTAATCAGATTAAGGTGGAGTGTCTGATAATGAATTCTGGAAATGAGAAGGTCAGAAACTTTCTGACATCGGTATGCAAAATCATTTTAGTGAAAAATTTGACACTTTATACAAGTTCCATGCAACTCTGCAGTGAAAAACTTGAACTGAGTCAAAAAAAAGAGAATCTCCCAACGTAATCCTTCTGGAAGTTAATTTGCTGGATGAAGCATTACGCAAGGATCAAACGGTTAAATACCACATGGCACATCTGATGTGCTCTTTTAGATTAAAGTACAGTTACAGTAGGCAAGTTGCTGCAACCGAGTGGGTGTGACGGTGCTGCCGCCAGCTCTGATGATGTGAGGATGAGACAGCACAGATACACTCACATGTATACAGAGGCCCTGTATTTTTCACATCCATCGGACAAATCCAATTTGTTAAGACCCTTCTACGACTCACTTACGAAGCTGCGGTCAATGGAAATCACATTTCCATGATTGGACATCCCATTATCCTGTTCGTCCAGACCCACATTGGGGGATAAAGCAAGGCTGAGACGGATACCCACGACAGACCGGAGCTGCGGCTCCAGCGAGTCCGTCGCCTTTCAAAGGGTAAAAGCCTGACATATTAGTCATAAGTGTTCTTTAAATTCATTATCATCTTAACACGCCAGCGGCACAAGTGTCAGGGGGAGGGGAAGCCCTCTTAAATGAGGTTAGTGGATCCATTTAAAGCTTCACAGTTGCTGCGCTGTCCGCCGTGTCACGCGTAAATCTCATGACATGAAAAACATCCCCTTCTTTAATGAGGTTGCACAAGCTCCTATAATGCAGCTGGGGAGTTTCTGGGTTTAATCAATGAACAGGCTCTGCCTTAAATCAATAATCTGTCCGATTTCTAAATATCACAATCAGTTTACGTACATACAGAGCAATCACAAAATTCCACGGTGGCAATTAAAACAAAAAACAAACACACACACACACATGAAAAATTATAATTCCATCTCAGTTTAGTTTGTGTTCCTAACCCCATCGACTATACGCCACCAGTGACAGTGTATGACATCATTGTAGCCTTGCACGTCTTTGTTTGCATGTATGAAAATGGACACGTGATTATTCACTTGTATCCAGAGCAGTTCCCACTTTAGAATCATCTTCATTTTGAAAATAACTCTTTAATATTTTTGGTAATTTAACAATAAACCAACACCCCCAATCATTATGAAAGCATTTGAGATGTATGCCTAAAACATACTCCAGGGGGATTATTATTATGATGTGATACCAGCTACTTCTTAAAAATAAAAATGGCACAACTCAAAAAACTCCTGCTTTCCTTCCAGATCTGACAAAAATAAAACACTACTCATGTGAATGATGAGGACCCAGGGAGGCTTTATAGATGCACTGCACTGCATGTTTTTACCACTGCCAACGTGTCTTTGAGGCAGCATATGCTACTTCTTTCTTTAATCTAACTCGAGTTGTTCAAAAACACTTCATAAGCGTTTTGAAACAATCTTTAGATCAGCTGAACACCATAAAGACGGCAAAATTATCTTTTCTATTATGAGTGAACTGCTCCCTGCTACAGTATAGGATGAAACAGGCAGCAGTGACTCAGGTGATTCAGTCATTCGATATCAACTCAAGACAGACACACCGAGACTTGGCAGGAGCAGGATAACGCAAACTAACAAACCAATTAATGCCGTGAAAGCTCAACAGCTTCCATTAGACATCCCAAAGCAAAAACCTTGCATATATATTTTTGAAATGCAGCTCTTTGTTTGTCTAAAAGTGAGCCTTTAACAGCAAAATTATCCTGAAGCCACTTCTGATGCAAATACTACAGACGCCTGAGGTGCTATTAGTTTATTAAAGCTACATCCATCTGCCATTAAACACAATCTGAGAGGCAAAAACAAAAACAAGAAAACAAAGACTAGTTTAAAGTTTTCTTCATGTGGCGACTAAACTACTTTATTCTGAAGACACAATAAAAGCCTGCGTAAAAATATATAACTTACAACAATAAAAAAAATAAAAATTCTGGGTAATTACCTGTTAATTTTGTGAAAGAGCATAACAACCAACTGCATTCAAGTCATAGCTACAAGTCAAAGGTGACTGACCTCTTTCTCATGATACTGTAATGCAGCTCATCCTCCTGTTTGATGTGAGCATGATCCCCACTGGCCCGGTCACTGCCTTCACTGTCGTCACTGCTGAAAATGGAGGCCAGCTCCTTCTTGGGCACCCGGTTAGGTGGCAGGGGGATGGTGCGCTTCTCTGCCAAGCGCCCGCGGTTCTGCAAAACACAGAAAAGGCGAGACTTTAAAAACAGGATTCAGTAATTCCAGACAGACAAAGTACTAAAATGTGAGTTATTTAAAGTTGCCACTCTTTGAGATGAAAACACTGAAAATACAAGTAGATACTCAAAGTAGAAAATCAAAGCCAAAAAATAAATAAATAAAAAACCCCAGACCTGAACACCAGATTTCTTTCAGTTTGGGATCCATGGGTTTCTATCTGCAAGTCTGGCTGTATATGAAAAAGAATTGGCAGAAATTTGGGAAAGTCTGATTGTCAGACTGCACACTGACAGGAAATGATAGACTAAAAATCAGCCGAAACAGTTACTGCAGTAATCAGAACGAGCTGTAGTACCGCTAATCAGAGCCTTTCTGGCTGTTGCCCTAAAATCACCGCAGAGAGTGCACGATTAGCACACAGAGGTAAAGGCTTCCCACTTGGAATAGGCGTTATCAATGAAAATCCAACTCTCTGTTATATCTCAGATACTGCAAAGGACATTACATAACGTTAGCCTCTGTGGGCAACGTGCAAGAAAAACCCCTTCCCTGCTCTTTGGCACAAATCTGCAAGATTAGGCTTTGGAAAAAGGACATGAAAAGAAACCCAATAAATGCTGGGAACACCTGCTTTGGTCAGATGAGACCAAGATAAATGTGTTCGGCTCAGACGGGGTTCAGCCTGCGAGGAGTGCCACAGTAAAGCACGGAGGTGGGAGCGTGATGATACGGGGTTGCATGAGTGAAAAGCATGTTGGGGAGATGACATTTACAGATATCAGTGAGCCAGATGTAACGTGCGTGTGCGTGTGTGTGTGTGTGTGTGTGTGTGTGTCTGTGTGTGTCTGTGTGTGTGTGTGTGTCCTAAAGCCTATCCCAGCTGTCATATGTTGAAAGGCAGGGTATACAACATAATAAAAGATAAAGGTTACATGTTGCCTATTACATGACTTTTTATTTCAAAAGCAAATCTATGGGAAGAAAATAACTCTGTCGGTGAACCGTGTATTTATTTTGTTCCAAAACTTCCTGGAGTTAGCAGAGCAAAGTAGGGATTAAGACAAGAGTATGGCCGTAGGGATATCGGGAAGTGAAGCTGGGCGACCTTTAATGTGACCTGAAGAGGTCACTGCAGATTAACACGACCCTATCACAGAGCAATGGGAGAAGGGTGAGAAAGAGGAGGGGAGGAATAACCTAGATAGGAGGACTGAGAGATGCATAGAGTAAAAGAGACCAAGTCAGGGAAGAAAATTGGAGAACGAGCAAGGGAACGATAGGGCAAAGGAGAAAAGTTAACAAGGAAGAGAGGAAGAGCAGATGTGGGTTTTGCACAGGAGAGAAAAAGGTGAGAGAAAACACAGAAATAAAAGAGAATGCGGTGAGTCAAAACATGAAAGAGAGAAAGCTCCACAGAGGGAAGGTCTGTCCAGTGTGGGAGAATGGACTTGGATGTGAAACTATATTCCCCTCTCTCTCTCTCTTACTCTCTGTGTGTGCCTACATCTCTGCTCTTACTCCTTCAAGCCCTCCAGCTATCCCTTCCACCACATGCAACCCCACACTCCACCACTCCTCCCTATATTTCCCTTCTTCCTTCGCTCCATCCATCCCAGGAGGTGCTGTAGCATGAGTGGCAGGCGGGGGCAGAAGGAGGGATTTGGGGGCTCCTAGCCAAGAGGCAAACAGGTGCAGCCCCTCTGGAGTCTCTCAAATGGCACACATTAAAAAGAGTTGGGAGGGGACAGAGAAAGATGAAAACATCCCCCAGGATGAGCAGGCCACAGATTTCTGAAAATTTCTCGCCTTTCTGCTTTTCTGTTTCTTGCTTTAAAAAAAAAAAAAAAAGGAAAAAAAGATTTTTTATCTGTTTCCTGTCCTGCTGGACCTTTCTAGAAGTTGTGCATCATCATTTCAGGACAGTTGATCACTTTCTAGTACTTCTGCTTCTTCTACTCCAGGTCCAAGTCAAAGAAATTAATGCTGGAGCTGTAAAGGAGTGGAGGGGCCAAGAGTGGAACCCCCCCCCCCTTAAAGAGGAATAAAAATAAATAAATCACTCCTTTATGGATCCAACCACATCCATCTGTCTCTCTTACACACGCACATCTGGCAAATACAAATTCTCCACCTCCAGGTCTATTTATTGCTGTCTTCACATTGTCAGGGAAAACACATGTGCACTACACTCGCACCGTGACACACATAAACGCATGCATGCTCTCACAGTCAGGCACACCTGTTAATATTCCTTAGAATTCCCCTCCAAAGCGGGGGATTTTACTTGGAGCAAGCCAGCAATAGAGTGTACACAAGAATAGTTTGTCTAAGAGCAGTCGTGACTGTGACTGTGTGTGTGTGTGCGTGACAACCACCCACATGGCCGTGACATACCCAGCCTGACAGCCCCCCTCCCTTCCTCCCTCTTCTCTCCTCCCGGAAAGCCCCAATCCTTTCTTTAGTGGCACTGACGCAGAACTGGGGGTGAGCTCCCACTGCTTCCGGCAACACTTCCGCAGGACGGGGGAGGGCTCTCTGAAACAAAACATGAAGCCAAACACACCCCTGGCAGCCCACGTAGGAGCGCTCAAAGGAAGGGCGCCTGAGCGCTCATGCTCGTACATGCACGCACAAACATGCGTGTGTGCAGAGCTGAGGCAACCTTACTGTGTGTGGTCAACCTCCTTTCAGCCATGGAAAAAAGTCTCTCATAAAAGTCCCACTAAAAGCACCTCTATGAATATCACCTCCCACGCTTTCTGTCTAACAGTCAGCCAGCCAAGAAATATATCTGGGCTTCACATTTACACACACACACACGCATAAGGACATACCGATGAACTGATTGCACAATATAGACAATTACAATTATAATGACTACAAACATCCAGAACACACAGACACTCTGCCAATCACTCACAATATGCAGTGAAGCCAGCACTAACTGAACCTGAACTGAAATTTCTCAGTGATTCAGACAGATCGCTGCATGTTTGATACTTTGGGGGCAAACAGCAGTGCAGGTGTTCATTATGCTATTACAGGTCAGAGATAATAATAGATGAACTCTACGTTTGATGCAAGAGCATCCTTCAGAATCTACTATATATAGTATTTACTTTTTGAAGCCTACATAACACAAAAGCACTCACTTCCATTCATTGAAGGAATTATAAATATTCGGCATTAATAAATATCTTCTGGTTTAACTTAATCTACACAAATCATTTCAAAGTTAAAATATAAAGTTTTTATTCTCAGAGATTTTTCAAAATAGAAAACACGGCGAGTTTTTCTAGCCCAAAGGCTCTTCATACATGTTAAATTAAGTTAGCGCTATTTATTAAACGAAGGATTAAATCAAGCCCCGCCATTGAAACACATTTTAAAATGAAGTAACTAGTAACTTTGAATTAAGTGTGGATCTAAAAAGCGTCAACAGTCGGGAAACGGCTGTAAAATGCTTTTAAATGAAGAGTTAGCTTCTTTCAAACTAAGCAAATTAAATGAATCTCTTCGGTTAACCCTGCTAGGATTACATCATAAAAGCTGTAAGATGACTGGGGCAGTCCCGCATATTTAAGGCATTGGGGTAACTTAAATATCTAGGTTAAGTAAGATTACAATGATTTACAGGCCAGTTTTTTCAACAAATGATTGATATATAGAAAAATAATTTATTATTCCATTACATATTAATTTAAAGGTGGCCACAACTGCTTTAGCCAGTGAAACAACATGTTACTTTTGCATTACGTATTGTAATAAAGATCTATTAGCTTTAAAAACAAATTTTTGCGAGACGTTAAAAGTTTTAGTGTCTTTAGGTTTTATTTTTAACTATTTCGGTCTTCTTTGTTCATTCCGTTTGTGACGTCATCCATTTTCTGAAGTCCCAACTTAAAGCCGAACATGTAGCATTTCCGTCATCGACATATTAGTGTTTTGAAACCGGATGCGACTTGCAGGTGATGGTTCTGTCTGTGAAACTGCATACTCATGGGCTATCAACTAGCCAATGACCATATCCTGGATAATTCTCCTCTTTGACAACTAGAATGACCAAAATGCTTTTTTTGTTTGTTTGTTGTTTTGTTTTTTTAATTGAGCGTAACCCGAAATGAGTGACTGAGGTCATACACTGAGCAGGAAAGTGTTTACTGGCGTGGTGTAGACTTCTATGCGTGAAAGTCTTGTAACCACAGCTTCGCCCCCCTAGTGGTGTTTACAAAGAATGCAGATTCAAGGCATTTCTGCATTACCTTCACTTTTTAGACCCAGAAGCTACGCCCATCTGTAAAACTCTCAACGGTAAGTCGTTTTCTTAATTCTATGAATGCTAACACAATTTCCATGGCAAAATTTTAAAGACATGAATAGCACCAACTGCCACTTAAGCCCACTTGCAATCCTTTCGGCCAATACTGTGTAGGCTTCAAGTTTGGATCCACAACCAGATTGCTATTCTGAAAACATTGGGACTACAATTTTACTACCTGGTAACATTTACATATGGCTTGCAACATGGAACTGAACTGCATGCATTATGTAGTTTCACTGATGGGTAGGCACAAGCACAAAGCCACCGATACAACAACCAGAGACAAAAGTCTAGAAGACCCGCACTGTTTAGTTTCTTTTTTCCTTTACTACATATAGAGATTTTAATGAAAGAGGCTTTCCACATTCAGGACTAAAAGGAATATAAGGACAGTGTTCACACAGAGACAAATATGAGAGGAATGGGCCATGTGAATTGCACTGGAGAAGAAGAAGATGGGCACTCTCAGAAAAACTTCTGATCCTCCTCAAAATATGCCAAATACAGAGCACATAGTTTCTCTGTTACTGTTGGGGGCTTGTCCGAATTAAGTTGTGAGGAGCATTAACCTAAGAGTGACCTACATCTAAATGACATAATGCCGTCACTTTAAAAGACTGATGAAGCCAGCACTGACTTCCTGTGTCTCATATGGTCTTTAGTGTGGTGGGCAGAGATTTACTGAAGTACTGAAATATATGCTACTGGGCTCACTAAAATGATTTAAAATTTAATGAAGAGGCAGGAAATCAGCTCATTACATTCTTGTTTATTTTAACATATAGGAATAATACATTTTTAATATTTCAGTGAGTAATGCTGTTGCATTTGCAGCCATAAATGCTCATAAATTCATGGCCAGTGCATGGCTTAAAAGCAACAAAAAGCTGTCTTGGTGAAAAAGAATGCAGGCTAACATCTACAGCTAAAGCACAGCTTGGCCAGCAAAAGCATTCAAATTAAAGCAGAAATTATAAGGCAATCTAATGTTTTCTCTCTAAATTCATTTTAGACTTTTAAATAAGCACTTGGTGGAAAAGAGGACTAATAAGTATGTTTTTTTCCCTTTTTTTCCTCCCCTTTCTCCATGCGTTATTTCCTGAAAGGTGCAGTGCCCCGCCGTTGGCTCCAACCAGCATTAGCAAGCACACACACACACACACACACACACACACACACACACACAGAGCAGAAGCCGCCCGTGACATTCCTGCAGCTGCGGCGCTCTCTCTCCCTCGCACGCGCCCCCCCAGCGATCTCCCTGGGGGACGAATGCCTAATGAGTCACGCGCCTGTCTGCCGTTACCTCGCAGCATGTGTGTGTGTGTGTGTGTGTGTGTGTGTGTGTGTGTGTGTGTGTGTGTGTGTGTGGAGGCGGGATGGCGGGCCGACTTGGCGCGAGCACTAGGGGAAAGGGGGAGGGGGAATGAGGAGACGACAGCGAGGGGAGGGGGGGTGAGCGTGAGGATGGTGGGTTTGGCGGGGGGGCGCGAAGCGGTCATTACCGCGCTAGCATAAGAGCTCTGAAACAAGGCCAAAACAAACAATTTGTCTGTTGTGTGTTTACGCGAGACTGAAACACAATTCGTCACAAAATGCAAAATCTACTTTGTTTAGTCTCATCTCCTCACCACCGATTCCAGTGGACGCTAAGGCCGTTATGACATTTTCACAGGTGCACCTATGAAAAAGGTGATTAACTACAAATTTGTCAGCTTTGGTCAACCTGAGGTCGCTCAGTGTGCAAACACGACCAGCATAACCTAGCTACTGTGAATAATCAGATTAAGGTAATGGTTTGATTAAAGTGTTTACATGGTTCACAGTTAATCTGATTTCCCCCACTAACCTAATAATAAAGTTTATATGATTTGTTTGATAGTCAGGATAAAGTCTGTAAGAATTTCTACTGGTCTGTAAAATCTCTTAATGGAGCCACAAGTCATCAAAAAACGGAGTTGGTGGAGCTGCTTTTGCTTTGGTGAATTCACGGAAAACATTCATTACCCGGCTCTGCCACTTTTCATGATGTTCGTTCCATGAAAGATATTTAACTGTCGTCCCCACGTTATTTCGGTGTTTTTTTGTTCTTCAACACACCCCATATGTTTGTAGAAAAAAAAAAACATTTCGTACTTCGTGACCTTTCAGCAAGTTTAGAAACAAAACTGAAAGAAATCAGACAAAGGCACAGTATACTGTGCAGAGACAATGACAAAATCTCGTGGGGTTATAATCGCATGATTAGTGTGAGCTTCACATTAAGAAACTTAACAGACTACACCAGACAGCAAAAATTTTAAAAAATGACAGCTGAAAGTCGCAGCTTTACACAAGTGGAGAAAAACATAGCTATGCCTTAACACAAGTGCACAAAAGCAACACAGTTTCATCACTTTTATTTTATATACATATATTTTACTAGTAACAGTTACAGTAACTTGTTACTGCTCTTCTGTAAAAACATAAGACTTAGCTGCATGTTCCTGAGAACTATACTACCATTTAGCATGTTTGTCGGCCTAACCATTACCCTACTTTTTAAAGCAAATCCTATCAATACTTTAAAATTTTATTTGTAGATGAAGCTCCTATCCAGTCTGTTCAGGTTAGAGTCTAAAGTGCTCGTTTTATATTTTCCGTCTATACACTGCAACAACTGTGGATGCTAACGAAGTTTCAAATAATGATGTCAGTATACGCATTAGTGATCACTGGTAGCAACAAGCTCGGTTTCAGATAGTTTTTTTTTCCCCCTTTCTAATTTTGTCTCTGTATGATGTCAGAGAGTGGGGATATTAATGATGCGTTTCAACTCGTGTGCACAGCTTTTTGCCGTGAGTAGAGAAGCCCTACGCGGCTCCTGTTCGGACGTTTACGAAGAGTAGCCAACCAAAAGAAGGCTAGCTTCAAGGGAAGGTGCAAGGAAGCTAAAACTGTTTGGTTTCAGAGCGCGGATTAACTGAGGCACAGAATCAAGGAAACGTGAATCACGCAATAGTAGTCTAGTACAGTTGCAACCGATGCAAATGAGTGTCACAGGTTCCATTTGAAATTTGTAGATGGTTTTAGACCCGATTTCCATCGCACCAAAATAACATCAAATAATACCAAATAACAAACATACTTATATACATAACACAGCAGCATCAGGCTTGCAGACAGAACAAAGGCAATGATCTAAAAGCAAGTATGGAGAGCACGAGTAAATATGGGATTTGAATTTTCCAACATATTCTGGTATAGTGTTAGAGATGGTTCACTAAAGATTTGGTTGTTACATCATCTTGCAAGCTTTTGGAATAATTTCGGTAAGAACATGCTTGTGCTGACAGAGGTATTAGCATGGGGTTTCTTTAAAGGTCAATATTTTGGTTAATAATAAATAAATAAATATTGTTTGAGTGCTCCTCGTGGTGTTCACTCCTTCACATATTGTACTGAAAATGTGTGATAATAGCAAAAAGAACTATAAATCTCCAATGAGATCATGCACAAAAGCACCAACTCCTTATAAGTTCAAATGCACTTTGAAAAATAGATCTGATTGTGGATGGCAGTGTGTGCGAGTGTGTGTCTGTGGTTTATATGCAGTCTTTAGGCAACACTTGGTTGTTCAAGGCCATGTGAGAGAAAGAGGAAAAAAAAAAAGTGAGAAAGCACTGTAGGACAGACAGGCATGCGACCAAGACCCACGCCTTCCCGACATACACACACACAGATATATTTACACACATGCACACATGCTCTCCTGCACACTCGGCCCCCACGCGCTGAGCCAAGCGGGCAGTTGCAGCCCAGTGGAGCGGCACAAGGCAAAAGGGGAGGGGTGGATGGGTGGGGGAACAGTGGAGGAGGGGCTGAGGTGCACAGAGGGCGAGAGGCGGCGAGGTGGAGGGGAGGCTGCAGGCTTGGCGCTGGGAGGTCAGTGCCGGTGCAGCCAGGCGTGCAAGCGCGCCTCTCACGACCCCCCGCCCCCCTTTCTTTCCTCCTTCCTCACTTATTCTCTCTCTCTCTCTCTCTGCCTTTCCATCGCCCTCTCTCTCTAACTCTCTGTGTTTGTGTATGCCGACTGAGGTCGCCACAGGGGAGCTTTACAGACAGGTAACGACCGTGGCTTTCCTTCCCCTGACAAATATGGGGGGGAAGAAGAGGGGAGAATAGAGCTGTGGCTAAATTCAGCTGATATTTTTTGTTGTTTTCATACTGTGAAGAGTTTAACCTGAATTAAGCCCATTCAATGGACAATTGCATAAAAATCACGTGTGACAACATTTAGAGAAGTCAACTATATACATGCAGCTAAACCTTGTTACATCTGTAACATTAAAAAATACATATACATTCTATGTGTTTACATTAAGTATACAGCTAACAACCAAATTCATTATTAAAGTCAATATTAATAACCAGAAACTCATTAGACCATCACAAACTGGTGAATGTTCTTTGGTTGAATACAGGTATGAGTTCTTTTCAGTGTATTGAAAGATGTATGATAGCAACACAATAGTGTCTACAAAGGTCTGATGTGGCAGATCAGGCCTACAATTATCAGAGGAAATCGCACGTCAGAACGCAAGCACAAACACTTTACTCCACACACACACAGAGATATCGAGGAGGAGGGTTTTTCAAGAAATATCACCATTATCTTCACTGTGACAAACCACATTTGGTTGACAGACAGCTGTTCCAACTTATTTTAGGGGCATCTTAACAGTGTCCGCACCCAAACATATATGTATACCCACCACAGTGCAGCACAGAGCTCGTTCATACAAACTGCCAGACACATTCAGCTCTCAGTCTTTGGCATCTCTGCTGAACAGAACACTAACGGAAGCTAATGGGTAATTTGCTAAATTAAACAGTTTATTTTAACTGAATTATTCATAGATGGAAAGACAACAAGAGCCACAAAAATGGTTTTAAGTGTGTGTATATGACTAGGATTGCATTTCTGTATGTCATACCCACATTACGGTTTTAATGTCTCTCTATCAGTAAGACTGATGCACATATTGGAGGCTCCATATCTAATTGGTCGCAGAGACACAGAGAGAGACGCGCACCAAAGTTATGCACTTGGCACAACTGCAGTTTCTGCACACTTCTGAGCTGATGACCTATTCCATTGTTACCATAGCAACGTAGCATCAGCAACATGCATGCGTGCGTGTGCACAAACACAGAACACGTCACGCAGTGGATACGGTCTAGCCATCACACAAACACATCGTCCTCCTATATTTCACTCAACATGGAGCACTTTAATTATTTAATTATCTCCTCCATTCTTACCCAACTGAAAATGGGTGTTATGAACATAATGAGAAAGAAGTTATATGCAAAAAGTGTGTGTGTGTGTGTGTGTGTGTGTATGTGCTTGTACAGATATGCACGGCTGCGTGTTTAATTCCACTTTGCAAGAGAAGCCCTTGATTGGAGGAGGTCTTTACGAGCCGGAGGAGGGGAGTGTAATTTCCTCCCGGCCTCCGCCAGTTCCGCTGAAATAACAGAGCAGAGGAAGCCCAGCTCTCCCGGGAAGACACACACACACACACACACACACACACTCATACGTGCACACACAGCAAGCTGACAAGCCAGCCGGTATCAGGCAAAGACAAACACAAATACAAACCAACACAAACATACGCAAAGACAAAAAGACAAATACACAGAGCTAACATAAAGTATTATACAGACACTCAATAAGCAGCATCTGAAAACCTCAATGAATAACCGTAACAAAAGCAAATGCTAATATGAAAGAGGAATCCTTTAAGCAACTTGCCGTTATTACATAATAGAAAAGTAAGACACCTCGACAGCGAGTCATAAAGGAATTAATTTCATAGACCAACATTAACAACATATTTAATCCATAAACTTTCCAGTGTAACGGACCAATTTGTGTTGTGGTGTTATTAAAACAGCTCGTGCCCAGGCAGACGCAGCAAATTACCCTCCCTGATTTCTGTGCAGGCAGGTGAGACGTCTTCCCACCAGCTGCTGCACTTTTTTATGATGGCTTGCCTCATGCCTATAGCGAAACAAGATCACTCAAAGTTCAGCCGTCAAACTTTCAAAATAAATGTCGGCATGAGGTAATTTGTGTCAGTAGGCAGGCATATAGTGTGTGTGTGTGTGTGTGTAAGAGTGCAGAGAGCGAGAGCTCATCAGTGAGGGAGTGCTGGCTGCCATGCCCTGAGGGGAGTCAGTGGGGAGAAAGGGAGACGCCAGTACAGGCCATACAAGTCCCGCTGCCTTCCCTCCTCCGCCTAACCCTCACTGCTCCACATAGAACTGCCAACATACTCCGCCTGTGTGTCTATGCGTGTGTGTGTGTGTGTGTGTGTGTGTGTGTGTGTTTGTGCGTGTGTCATAGAGGTATTCACTTGGTGGGTTTGACTTTAGGCTTCAGCACCAACCCAAGGAAAGGGGAAAGAGGCAGAAAAGGCTACAACAACAACCTTAAGGCTCTCATATCTCTGCTTACGTCAATAACAAAGTTTTCTCCGTCACAGCTGTAATTGAAGTGGAACTGTACAAGCCATAGCAAGCCAAGAGCCAATGATATCAGTAATGAGCCTAAGCGCGAGCAAACGCTCACATTTTCAAATCCTTCTGTAAAAAATAAGACGTGTATTTTTCCTGCCCCCAACCTCCCTCAGGTAATTTATTTTGGCTGAACTCAATGTGTCAGGGTGCAGGTCTTCATTCTTGGCTGTAAAAAATGTCACCAGTTTACCTGTATCACTCAAACACCTCCGGCTTATCAAACCCGCCTTTGCCTTGCGTGCCTCGCACACAATAATCAGCAGTAGCCACGCTCAGTAGCTCGCTAAGCCTCTTACACCCTTCCCTCAAGATTAGAGCTTGGGAGCGACAACAGATGCGCTCCGCGGTGATAAAAAAAAAAAGAAAAAAAGAAAGAAAACACAGACACACACGCAAAGACACACACTCACGCTCAAAACCCACTGCACCTGTGTGAACAGATTTGGCGGCAGCGAGCCCGCAGTGTGCTTGCTCAAAGCTGACACACACACACACAGAGTGGTGATGCTATAATCGTGACACACCTGCAAGGCCTCAAGGTTTGGCACCGTGCCCCTGGCCGAGCCCTGAGGGAGGCACTAGGCAAACAAAAGTTCAACAGCCAGGTGAGGAAACTGACTCGGCGAGACAGAAGAGCCTGACCACTGATACCCAACGTCAGGCATTAGACCTGGACAGCTCAATGCCTCCGAATAAAAGGCTGTTTGATACGCCACATCTGTGAAAGGCTGAACGTGGATTTGATATTCATGCTGAGGAAAATTACCATCAAAGCTGACATGTGTGCCTGTAGGGTCTCTTCCATCAAGGTTACAAAGACTGCTTCACAATATACTCTTACAGACTACCCCCACTGGTAGAATAAAAGCTGACAACAAAAATACCAATAAATACTGGTATGTCTTTTCCAGCTCTGACCCACGCCAAACTCAACTATAGGCTAAGAGGAAAAAATATATAATAAACAAAAGGGAGTACAGACTCCAAAGCCCTTAAACAAGATTTTGCGAATTAAGAAATACAGAAATAAACTGATGTGCCAGCCAAGAAAGAGCAAACAGTCATCTTTGATTTAACTGAGCAGAAAAACAAACGATTATATTGCCTATCTGGAAAAGAAAATGACAAAACCTTTGACACAAATGGTTCTTTTATACCACGACTGTGCTCTTTGACCAGTTATAACCTTCACCACCAATGAGATAACTCTTCACCACTACAGTAACCCTACACACTAAAATAAAGAAGTTACCTTTAAGACAAATAAGCTATACCTCAGCAAGTAGCGTTCCTATACCCGACATAAAACATACAGAAAGCCACAGCAGCCACCAGTATATAAAAAAAAGAAAGAAATATTCTTACCACTGGGGATGAAATTCGACAACCAGGACAATCGCAGATGGGTGGATGCACCTGTAAGATTCCTTTGGACATAAGAGTCTTGAGACTTTTTCCTGGAAACAAACAGGAGAGACACTTTCAGGGAACAGCTATCATATCCTCCATCAACTAAACTCATCTCCTGTAGCATGGGAGAAGCTCCCCACTAACATGGCACTTGTCTTCAGCTCTTCACCTCAGAATTTTAAAGACAAATAATGTTAAATAACAAAAATAAATAATAATAACCAGATAATTAACACAACATAGACCTGAAAGAGTCGGTACCTCCAAAGACTTGCCTAATCTCTGTTTAATTTTATCACTGTGTCCAGCTGTAGCCACTGTTCAGGGCTGCGAGCCAGCCAGGAGCTTACTGACATCTGTCTATAGGAATCGCTATATTAAACTATAAGACTATCATTTTTGACCTGTGGGCGACACCCCCACCCCCCCACCCACACACTTCTTAATGCGTGTCAGTTTTGCCTGAGTAGCCCTGCATGCGCGTGAGTGTCAGGCGAAAGGGCGCGCACCAAGCGTAGTTACTGCATAAGAATACTTTGATGTAAATGCCAAGCTAAAAATCACTGGCAACGGTTTCTTGTTTAATGTTATTTTGTTCTTGTTGGGGTTTTTTTAATGAAAAAAAAAACATTCAAAATGAGTCAACAGCTTTAATGAGAAACACTGGATACAAATAAGTCGCATTAAACATGAACTGTGATGCTAAATTGACGCAAAATATCGGCTCATAAAGTCTCCTCAAATCTAACATGCAATGCGTAAAAGTGAACACCCATGCACAAGTGCAGCTGCACCTAGCGGAATGATTTATCTCATAATCTGGAAGAAAACAATATATCTGAACTGTCACGTATTTCAGTAAACTATGTCTAACTTTTCACCTCGGTCCAGTGCAGCCAACTCCTAGTGCAGCCCCGGCTCGGTGTGTGTGAGCGCAGCCCAAACTCTGTGTCAAAGGCTCGGAGGGTATGTGGAGGATATGCGCCCTTTCTCATCTGTCTCCTTACGCACCGACTGCTGTAACCCTTTCACTCCAAAACTCAGTACCGAACCACAGGATTCAAGTTAGTAGCCACACTATGCGGCGTCTATAAAGCTCCTAATTCACCGTGTCGTGTCCTCCTTTGCCCGTGAACCTTCAGAAAAGTGAAGATACAGTTCTTACCTTTGTGTCTGATACTCCGTTTCCAATCTTTGGCAGTCTCACGTCCACTGACAAACTGGAACTCGTTGGGGGTGAGCCACTCGCCCCTGTATTTAATTGAGGGTCCCTTACTGCCTTGACACAGTTTATTGATATAAAGCAAAGCCTTGTTTTCCCCGCACTCCACCTCGATGCAAGGCTCCCCGTTGTCGAAGAAGGGCTGAAAGTCGGGGATGGAGGAGAACCTCTCTACCATTAAGTCGTCCGTGTGATGGTGGAGGTGCTGGTGATGCAGCGCCGAGTCGTGGAGCCCCAAGTACGCGCGATGATGGGCGAAAATGTGGTCGTAGGGCGGCGGATGCGGGGTCACCACGGGGATAGCGGTGGCATTTAAAGGGGCCAAGTATTCAGAGGGGTTGAACGCAGTCAATGCCATGTCGTCTCCATCCAGCCTCTCCTTCTTGATGGCAGGCATGTTAGTGGGAGCCGAGCGCCGGTAACAAGTGAAAAGCTGCTGCTCGCCCGATCCAACTTGAGCGTCCTCTTCGTCTGCGAGTTGGGCTGACCCAGACTTGGAGACGCGCCGCTTGGTTTTACGCAGTCCCGTGTCGCCGAGAGACAGCGGTCTGATGAAGTTGCCGGATAGATTCCCATTCAGTAGTTTCCAGCTCGCAGCGGCAGCAGCGCTCTCCGCCAGCCTCACAGCTCCTACCTCCCACATTTAATCACACTCGCTCTGTTAATACCTGACATGCTGGGCAACCCTGAGCCCCTCACACTCTCCTACCTGCTCTAATCAGTAGCGGCCACGTTTTACCTCGCACTTCTTAGCGTTTGAGAATTTTAAAAGTGGGAGTTTTTCTTTCTTTCTTTTTTTTTTAATATCCACCGAGTAGAGGCAAACCAATCGCCAGTGCAATCTTCAAAAAAAAAAAAAAAAAAAAAAAAAAAAAGCGATTCTGTTGTGGAAACTTGGGGGAGATGTAACGAGCCCAAATGTTACAGCCAATAATAAGAAGCCGATAAGAGTGCGTTTTTATTTCAATTAAACCACAGTTATATGTGCCATTGATCAGAAACGCGCCCCAATATTATTAATAATAATAGTAATAATAATAATAAAATACAAGACTTAATAATCCTGAGTGTCTGCGCAAACGTTGGTGCGGTTTAAAGTTTGGTAAGAGTTGTTAGTTTTTAACCCCTGTGTATGTCGCTGAAGTCACGCTGAAGTTCACAGACCCAGACCAAACAAGATTTGCACTCTCCGCCGCTTCTCAACTTGGCCCATTTAAACAGCGGAGGCTAGGCGAGACCCACACAGAGGGAGGGGGGTACTGCGAGGGACGGCACTTCAGTGCGTAAAATGGAGGAACCACCACGAGGAAGCGCGAGGAAGTAAACTATCTCCACCTATTTAACTAAGTCTTAAACTTCTTTTCAGCTCTTTCCTTCTGTTTAGCCAAAAGCTCACAATCGTATAATTACTAAGTGGAACACTGACACAAAATTGCACTCATACAATTTAACAACTGAAAAAAAATTCAACCCTAAAATATGCTTGTTGTGTCATTTTAAACTTCACTATTAGAAGAACTGCTCCAAATTTTGCTTTGGCCATTTTTTTTTTAGCCAACAACAACAAAAAAAAAGCCAGTTTTATTCACATGTTCAACTTGTAATCACTTCATCATCATATAATTTCACAGCTCTAAAGTAGTCCTTTACTATTAACCTAGCCTATACAAAAGAAATGGACTGCTGGACGGACGTCAGAGACCACCAGATCCACACATGGCCACTGCTGTGTTCCGTTTTGGTGTCTAAATTCAACCATCTTATTTGTTATACTTCACCTACTATGACCCCGTTCTGCCCTCTCCCGCCACACCTGCTGCAGTGTCTTTATGTGAGCCACCGCTTTCAGAGCTGAACACATTTTCACCTGTTAAGCTCTCTGTGTGTTCTATTTTTGGTGTTAACCATTACAGATGGTGTTAACCTTGTGTTTCTATTTATTATAATAAAAAACAAAGCAAAACAAGATTGATATCATTTTCAGGTATTACAAAATTTGGCAGGCCGTACCATTTCAAACAGCAAAATAGTGAGCTATTAGACGTGTGCTTAATAACTTTTATTATTTTGTCCTTTATATAGCTTCTGTCATGATGTAGACAGGAAATACAAAGACAGACACTGGTGTGGCATGCAACAAAAGTCAAACTATGGACCAAAAATATATCTTTGCGGTCTAACAGACTATTTTGTCCTCAACACAGTCATAAGTAATGGCGGTTTGTTTGAGTAAAAGTGTTAAAATGGAACTAAACTCAATCATCATATAGCACATTTAAAAAGGAATTGGTCTTATATGTAACCACTGCTGCAGACTTTTGTTTCTTTAACTGGAGTATAACCCAAAACCTGGAACCATACTTTCTGAAAGCACTTTCTCTCCACGCTGTCTGCAGGGTAGGCTCCCCTGAGCTCCTGGAGCTTATGAGCAAGACCACATCTGACCCCCATCAGTGAAGAACCACCCAGGTGGATCCACCACCACCAACACATGGAATAGCCATTCCAGCAGCAGAGGTGGGGTCTAAAGCGCTGTGTGTCAAGAGCTTATAAATCAGGCCAAACTGCCTCTGACACACACAGGAAAGAGGCACGCCACACCACAGGCGGAAGCGCTGCACGGGAAGGCCGGAGTCCACAGCCCGGGCCAAAACTGGTATAAAAGCCTCCAGCCACGGCCAGGCAGGCAAACACACAGCAGACATGTATAAAAACAGATGCCAGCTACCTCACTGAAGATGATGACAGGCTGTAGATTGACATTTTTCCCTTTGGATATGTGAAGCTGTGATGTCTGAAGGGAAAAGTAATGGAATTAGTGGGTTTGTGGATTAGGAAGAGACCAAAACAGATGTTACACTCACAGCTAAGGAAGAAAAAAGTGACCCGAGATCACTTCTCCGAAAAGCCTCGTCTGAAACAGAAAAAAAAAAATAAATAAAATCAAACATTTTTCGACATATCTTTCCATGTGACGGCGAGCTCGCCGAAAAGCAGCACTGACATTAATTATGAACTGCTGACATTTATGGCATATGTTTAAAAAGTCGTTTCTAGGAAGTGGAACGCTGCATTTCAGATTAGAAGCTCTGATACTTTATCAAAGCGGGCCTCACCGCAGCAAAATGTCTCGATGGAAACCTTGTTGATAAGTGCGTTGGCGCTAGAGGCTGCACCATCGGGAGAGCCCTGATGAAACTAGTCATAAAGGGGACACCCAATACTTACACCCACTGCCCATCCTTGAATGTGACTCATTCAAGGGGTTCCCCAGAACTTCAGTGACGACACCTCAACTTTCACATCTTCAAAAAATTGGTTTGGTGTTAAATGAGTACAACTTTCCATCAGCATCCTGTGTGTCTTACATAAAAAAAAAAATTAAAAAACTCTTGATTTGATGGGGAAACCTTGCTCAACCTTTCTACCTCTAACCTTTTTACTTCCTTTTTGCAGTTTGCAGTGTGGAAGAGTCTCGTGTACAACAGAAAAGAAAATACCAAAGAAAAACCCACACCTGCTCGTACATCTCATAAATTTACAGTGAAACAGAAAATCCCAGCATCAATGTATAATGGCTATATTACAGTAAAATGGTATCTTATTTTAGTTAACAGAGCATTACCTCTGCTTGTGTTGCTTTTGAGCTGAAAAAAAAAGTTAATTCTGTTACATTTGAAACCTATTTAGAGTAGAAATAACCCACAGGGCATAAAGTCAGGCTGTTTTGCTGTAATTGTGTAGGAGCTTTAATAAAATGTGTGGTAGATTCTACAAAAAAAGTACCTCCCACAAAGATGATATAAACATTTGTTCTTTTGATATAATTAACTTTTTGTTGCCAACTACTTCTTCACTCTGTGACTTTCCGTGTTTCCTGAGATGTCTCTGAGCAGCCTACACAGACGCACACTTGTGCATCTTTCAGCTATGACTTACTCTAGTCAAGCGATCATGAGTCAAGCCTTGCACTTGCACAGCAAAACACTGGTGGAGATATTAGCATCGCCTCATCTTAGAGTTTCTCAGTCTCATGCTAAACGCCTGTTCACATGTGAGTAAACTGCTGAGCCTACAGTACAAACCCTTAGATTAGAAATGAGATACTGGCTGATTTAACAACCCCAAAATATACATAGAAAGGAAACCAATCGCCCACTAAGGAACAAGAGAGACTTTAACACTACTGAATTTCAGGATGACCTCTTTTCTCTTCAGGTTGGTCACTGAACGTAATACAGACACCACTTCACTGCACTGTTTGTGTATTTTCTTTTGACATTTCATCACTGTAAGATTTTTAAATGATAAATTAAACATTCATATTGATAAATTCCACTGTTGCTTTCTGAAAATTCTGTCTATGAGCGCTACATTATGCAGAGGATAAGCGTCTACAGCTGTCTACAAAACTTCAAAAACGCAGTCAGAGATCAGTCCTCCCCCTGTAAACCATAAAGGATGTTTACACAAACTGTTGGGGTCGGCTTATTTGGCCGTGTGGGCTAATGAAGCACAACTTTTGTCAGTCTTCAAAGCGTATTTTACAGCCATTCTCTCTCCGTGTCGTCCGGCGGGAACCCCCTAAAGCGGCCTCCGCCTCTGCGCCGTTGTTGGCAGCGGCCCGGAGCCGCAGCGCTGCCGGCGGGGGAGAGAGGTAATAAATAACCCGGGGAGAGGAGCGGAGACCGCCGGGCGGTGCACAGTCTGACCTGACAAATACTCACTGGAAAACCATCAGAGAGCGAGAGCCCACCCCTAGCGCTTGGAGCCAGCCTTTCAGACATGAGCTGCAAAATATATAGGCCTGCCCCTACTGGAAAAAACAAGGAGAGGAAGAAGACAGAAGCGTCTCCGTCTCTCCCCCCCGCATTCACATCCAGACACCGCCGGAGACACGGCGAGAGTAATTAACTATTTAAAGTTCTTTCTGAAAGCATCAAAGTACGCCCTGTCCAAATCCACTACGGCAAAATAGGAGACGACAAACAAGTCAGAGGAAGTTACAGGAAGATTAAACTATTTTAAGTTTTGCTTGACATGGAAATGACTCAATTAGCCTGAATTTAACCCACAGGTTCACTAATGTTCTGCCTTGTTTGCTAACTTTAATTGGTGACCTTAGAGTCACAATCTCAAGAATGTCCTTGATTAAAAATGAGCATATTTTCGTGCCTATACCCCAAACCTTCAATATTATCCCATTAGTTTTTATGATAACGCCTTTGTGTGCGATTGCATTGCAACAGTACTGTGAAGGATTATGGACATGCAACCTACAGACATGCATTTGTGCAGTCCTCTAAAAACAGAAAACCAGCCACAGACCGTATAAAACACTCAGGTAGCTTCCCAGCTGGAAAAATTAAGCCCATGTTGAAGTGTGCTCAACTTGCATTTCATCTGAAAACCACCAGAGAGCAACAGCTGTGGTTTCAAACACATTTCCTGTCCATTAGAAGTTTACGGGAAAACAGCTTCCTGTGTTGACCTCTCAACACTTTCATGTTGAGTTTGAGCTCAGTCAGTCATTTTGAGTCATAGCGATTAAAAAACAACTCTAAATGAAGGATAATCTGTGATCATGAAACCATATAATCATTAGCTAACGCTTTGTGATTGACAAACTGTTGCCAATAAGCGTGTAGCTTTACAAAGAGACCCACCCATCTCTACCACATCCATTTTTTTTGGCAACCAGAAAAGCTCATCTCAAGGTTTCAAAACAGGACTTCAGAAACAGCAGCTACGCCCATCTTTTATAGCGTCTATGCCAACAGCAAAGCCCAATCAGACTGATGTGGTTTTCTAGGTTAAATGCTGATTTGTTAAAAATTGTGCCTGAACAGGAAAGAGAGAAATAGTGCAATTTACCAAGTACAGACCAAAGATTTTAAAAATAACACAAGCAGCTCAAAAAGTGCCCCAGTGGAACCTTTCATTTGGTTTCACTTCAGCTCTTCTTATGTTATACAACTTTGGTTTTATACACAGCTGACTGCAGGACCAACAACAGAAAAATCAAGAGGACCCCACGGCCCAGTTGTTGACCCCACGACTTTTTACAGAGTGACAGTAGAAAGCTACATCATGTAGACTCCTGCACAGCTATGCACCACCCATGCACAACCATTTGTTTACTTTAATAGGTTCCTAAAATCCTAAAAAAAATAATAATAACAGAAATAATTATGCCATCCAGATGAGCAGTGTTTTGAACAATACCAATACACATACACTAAAAAATAACGTCCAGCACCACGAAGAGCATACTCAAGTACCAGGTGGCGATATGACCCTAACTCTACAGAAATGTTGTCCCAGTCACAAGCCTCGTGCAAACAATAACAAGAATCACAGTCTTGCATCATAAAAGATGATAAAGACGCCTACTTTTGATGTTGCAATACAAAAATCTTTGTTTTCCTTGCTCACATGTAAACAGAGAAAATGAATTTCTTAAAATCAAGTTTCCAAAAGCTCAGTTTTCAGTGACCCAAAATGCCATGCAAGTATGTACGAAAGGCCAAAACACATAGATAAACCTACATTTTCTAAAACACCCATGTACGTGTGGAAAGGAGTGAAGAAATTTCAGAACACCCTTTTAAAAATGTTTCTACTTTTGCTAGTTTTTTGTCGAGACCACAGCATCAACAATATGCAAACTGTTAGTCAGCAGCTAAAAACATTAAGGTGAAATGAAAAACTTTGCAGACAGATAACTAACCAAAGTTGTGGTTTTAAGCCTTAGCCATTTCATTCTGTAGTTTATGGGGGTTCTCTTGACACATATATCAATCAATCGTCTCCTTTTTATCCAATTCAGGTTTGGGGTGGAACCTATCCCTGTTGACCCAGTGCAAGAGGTTGGCTACACCCTAGACAGGTTGCCAGTCTATGGCACAGCTAACACAGTGACAAAACACATTCACGCTGGCATGAGTCAGTGTACCCTAAAGGAGTCTCATACATGGTTTAAAATCACCAATCAACCTAAAGTGCAAATATCTGACAAACTCCACACAGAAAGGAATCAGTTGGAGTCAAACTCAGGACCTTCTTGCTGTGTTAACCACCACACTATTATGCTGCCCAGCTAAATTAGTATTAATAGTTATTTAACTGTAGCCTGTAATATCATGCAAGAGCACAAATACCACATGGAGTGAAGTCACTTAGTTCAGATTTCCAGTTGGTGCCATCAACCAATTGGATAGGCCTAACCTAAACATGTGATGTAGCACTACGCCCCATTTGTGTATACATGGACTGTTTTAGATGGATCAAAGTAGTGACAAATTGGGGACCACAGATTTTTCAGTTATTAGAAGCAACTGTTGGACCAGTTGTCACAGCCACAAGGAGGTTTATTCAACGTAAACAAGACTAAACGTCTGACTCATAGGCCATCACCCAACCACGATGCTCTGCCCCTTCCTGCAAGAGGAACCAGCTGTGAGTAGTGCACTGATAATAACACGAGCATTTTAAGTATAGAGAATATGGTATTATAATCAGGATCCTTTAGCGTACACTGACTCATTAGTCTTAGAGATGCATCACTTCAATCAGGAGGAGATCATTTACATATGAGTCAAACAAGGGAATTCCCGTCATCACCCCTAAACAGTTGTGAGCTAAATAAAGATGTTATAACGCAAGGCCCGTGATAGGATGCAAACAGCAGGTTCAGTGAGCTTACACTACCCGAATAGAAGCTGTTGCCACATCCTATGAGTTGTTCTGAAAAAAAAAAACAAGGGAATTAGTATTTTGGCTCATTTGCTGGGTTCAAGTTTTTTTTCCCCCCCAAATTGTGCCTTTTGTATAATTGCTTTAACAGGACAGCTAACGTTAAATGTTCCGCGACCTGTGAAGTTGCACCTTAGTAGAAAGAAAAAGTCCTCATCCATATTTGAAAAATACTTTTTGTATTTATTCTTTTTTTGTCCTCAGCTTCTTTCTGTGATAGTCAAAATGTGAATAACTAAATGATAATAACATAACTGATATAATCAAGTCAGAGGATGGAAACATAAGTTAATAACTAAACTAAAATGAGTACATTTCTCAGTTGCTTTCTGTACAGTGATTTTTTTTTTTACTGCATCTCGGTAAATTCCCACTAACATTCAAGCAGAAGCTCTTGTTACAGTGAATACTTTGCATCTTACAACTCATCATTCCTCTCATCACATACTTGATGGTCATCATTACTAGTATCAATGTTCTTCCCTAGTTGGTGATGCTAGTCGGAGTACAAATTTCCAGATTAGTGAATTTAGTTTGGTTCTTCTGTGGCTTTGAAGAACCAAACAATCTGTATTAGCGTAACCGTGATCACACAGCTGGTCTTGGCTCTTTTAAGCAAAACATGGAGAAATATTAAGACTTTCAGTATCCAGAGATGTCAGACCTGTATTAGATAATAGGCTGTGACTGTTTTGGCATGGGCTAGGATAGAGCACATGAAGACTAAGATTTCTTTGGTACTTCACTTTACTGTCACACAGCTCATCTCACCTCTGCTCTGTAGACCTACACATTCTTCTCAACAAGCTCCATTTTAAAAGGAGAAAAAACTGTATTTTAATCAGTCTTCATAGAAGCAGTTTCATTTGAGTCGTGTGACACAACAGCTACTGTTTTAATCAATCCACCCGTCTGTAGATGCTACAATATTGTTATAATTCTGCAGGTTTTGTTTTGTTTTTCTGCCTTTTTTCCTCCTTCCTATATTCATTGTTCTACTGTGGCTGTTGGTGGTTTCTGTCCTGGGCTTGAACCTCTTGTTGTGAGCCATTCCTCCCGCACCTGTTTGTAATGGAGTCATCAGTCGGCAGGTAAATCTACAGTTCCTCAGCACTGTCCCCATCAACATGGTGACACTTAGACCGCCTTTGTATTAAACCCGTTTTCAAATAAAGACTAGTGTACTTACCTTATATCTCAGTGCTCTCCAAAGTAACCTACCTGGAAACCTCATCTGAACCCTGTCTATTTGGGAACCCACTGACCTGCAGTCTGGTGATAGCTCCAACAATTCTGCTTCCTTTTGGCACCACCTCAGCAACCAGAGGAGCTGCTTACCTGCACTCAGCCTGCTTTTCCCCTCTACACCCATTCTCTTCTCTGGAAACTCACCTGCCGACCCAGAAACCCACCCACGCTCTGTCTCAATGTCAATTTAGAGCTCCGGCAATCCATTCCACGTTGATCCTGCTTACAATTCCTTGTCTCCTGTTCACCAACAATCCATCACTGCTTAACAAAGTCAGCTTCTTGGGTCCCGATCATGGCAGATATACACTTACTGAAACAACACAGTGCGTACAAACCTAACCTACCCAACTCTATTAAATGTGTGCTGGAATCACACACTGGACATAGGACACTTTCACAGATGACCTACAGCCCTACACTGTGCCGGGACACTTTCAGGGCAGATGCAAATGGATTTGAGCTGCTGCTGCTCAGCTAAAGTGCAAGCTAAAGGCTAGAGGGAAAAGGTGCATTTATAATAAACCTGTCTCATTGTGGATGAATCAGATTTCTGGAACAGAACTAATGAAACAGAGTTGATGATTCTTCCATCATAATCCTCAGAGCACACCACGCACAGGTTAGCAGGAGCTCACTTTGGTGTTTCATTAATGATGCACACAAGGCTTTTGGGTTATCCAAATTAACACAAAACAGCAACAACACATTGGTGTTAAAATTTCTATTCTATATTTCAACACATTTTTAACATTGTACAGCTGTGATATAATAAAATGAGTAACAATGGTAAACAGCCCTTGCATAAGGACACACAATCCCTAGTATCAGCAAGATGGAGATTACCATCTCCACAAAGTATATCAGTTTGTTTGTTTGTTTTTTAAACAAAAGAGGTGACTAAACCAAATTATAAACAAATCTGGGCCATTATAAAAATTAAAAATCCTAACCTGCACTTGATACCGATTTCATCTTTCTCCACGTTTCAGACTCACTTTGGTTCTTTTGGCATTCACAGAGTATGGCACCTCTTGGTTCAGGTCAAACTTCTGTTGTAGTTGTTCCTGTTCAGTGTTATTTGCTCCGGTAAAAGGATGCTACCTTTGCTGATTCATTTTCATTTTATCTAGACCTGAAACTTCTCAAGGGACCGCAGGGAGTTTGGCTCTTCTAAATTGGAATTTGCGGAATTTAATATCACAAACGTTTAGAGAGGATACAGTCTCCGAGGCCTTGACTCTACCTCTGTTAGCAGACACAGAAAATGATCAAAAATCACAAGGTGGGGGAGGAAAAAAAAAATTATAGATCAAAAGTGCCAGCTACTTACAAGTCTTTGGAAAGGAAAGCACAACATTTGTCAATTCAAAGCATTCTTGTGATTACAGTCTACTAAACAACACATCGAATTAAAAATTCATCTACAGCATTTTCAATATGTGCAGAGTGCTACAACGGCAGCTTTTCTGGCCCCTGTTTGCAGTCGCTAAACACCCGCAACGAAAACCAGCAGCTTCTTCAAAGCTGTCTAAGTCAAGTTTTCCCTTCATTTTGCTTTTTAAAACATTTTTAACACTGCATTGGCCTGTAAACACAAAGAGACCACTCTGCTATTTTTGTGGTGTAACCTGGGCCTAAAGCTAAATCTTTAACCAAACAGTCGTCCAAAAAACTAGCCTAAAATAAGTTTGAAAACTGCACTAGTGTGAGATCAACACACAGTCTTGTAACTCCAGAATTTCAGAGTTGGCAAGCAGGCGGAGAAACATTAAACCCAGGGGGAGGGGAGGGCTGGGGAGTGGAGGGGAGGGGGGTTATGCTGTCGTGCCGGCGCCCTTGGCCTCCCCCAGTGGATCTGGGGGGTCAGGCGGCTGTCTGTGATCCCACACAGCGGCTCTTCCACATGGGATTTATTTTCTTGCTGGATGGGCAGGCAGGCGGCCCAAGAGGATTCTCATTTTAGACCAGCGTCTGTAGCTGTCAACGCCAGCCGACAGAGGCGAGCGGACACCCGACCCCGAGTATCCTCCCTCAACACTCCCCTTTGGACTCTCTCCCCTCCTCCTCCTTCTATTCCCTGTTCACACACAGAAAAAGCACACGGACACCGAGCATGCACACACACACACACACACACACACACACAATAATGATTTCACAGCCTCTCGTTTTGTCTAAATAAAACCTCCACTTACGTTATGATGTGGTTTGAAATTATAAAATGTAAAAAAATTCAGCATTACTGTTTATTCAGTTTTGCATTTAAAGCCATTTTTTTGCAGTTTAGCAGGAGTCCTTATCTTTGATTGTAATGCTGTGTGGTGAACTCAACTGAAAGCCTCAACGAGCAATGAGCCAGGTCTATCTAGCAAAAAAAAAAAAAATGAAAAAAAAAAAAAAATGCACAGCGTCTCCCCTTCCTCCCAAGCGCCGTTAATAATTCGTGCAGTAAAAGATAGCATGCCTCTCTGAGTTTGTGGGAGTTATTGGCACAGTATTCCCCACCATATTTGTGCGAGGCAGTGATAGGAACATAAATTATTTCTTATCTCTTCCGCAATCCATTTTTCAAAGGGCTCACTCTGTGTTTGAAGGGTAGCAGCGCCGGCAGCCAAAGCCCAGATAGTCGGCTACATTAGCCTTCAAGAGATCCGACTTCGTGATTTCAAACAATGCAATAAAAACAGAACTCATTGATATGGGCAGTACCATATATGAACATAATTTAATACCAAATTAGGCCTCTGGATTCCAACAAAAGATCAAAACAACGGTCACCATTACCACCACTACAAAGGCAGGCACTGTGAGATTATTAAGTTAAATGAATGGCAATGCAACTGTGGATCTAAGAGGTAAGCCCTTGAATGATAAACATTTCTAGATTTTCTACAAGATTTAACAGTGGACCAAAAATGGACTCTTTGTCCAAACTAGTGATTTAAAGAATTTCTAAATTATAGCTTTTTTTGCTGGTGGAAATTGGACAATGTTGGGTAAATAAATTCTCTCGATTAGATATGTTGAAATAGTCGTCTTCTATCCGGTGAGCTGCCAAATAAAACTGAAAAGACAGTATATAATCACGCTGATGCCTTTGGAAGACACCAAAAGATTCAACCTTCTGAAAAGAGAAATACTTTTAAGGCTCAGGAGCCTGTTTTCCATAACAAGGCCCCTTCTGGGGTCAAGAGTTTCTCTCTCGGATGAAATCATGCAAAAAGAAACACAAGAAAAGTTTTAAGGGAAAGTGGAAAAAGTCGAGCAGTGACTTGACCTGGTCAGCTGTGTGAACGCAGCTCTGAATCAGAACATTTTCTGGAAACTCTTCACAAGCAGTGCTGGTTATCAGTCTCAGCAGTTTAGACGTGTTTTACAGTTCAGCCTGATCTGCTGAGAGAAAATGACAAATGATAAATATCAAACCCTCCTCTGCAGAGCATTAATGTCTGCTTGCAAAGAATAAACCCTAGCTCTCCCAGCTACTATTGATTTTTTTCCTGTGTGTGATGTGAAACCAGCAATCAGCACTGCGGTTCAAAATAGCCCTGAAACTGGAGCCGAGACGTCAATGAGTCGCCAACACATTTCAATTAGTGAGCCGCCCTGGCCGATCTCTCCCCTGGGGCACAAAGCACAGAGGGCCCAAGTCAACATATGGTCCTGCATTGGCTTAAACGAATCTGATAAGACAGTGAGCGGGAATTTATGTATGCCACAGCTATTTGTCTAATACTAGGTGCAAATTGTAAGCTAAAAAAAACAAAAAACAACTGCATGCATCTGCAATTAAAAGCAACTACAGTCTCTGAAGGCCTTTAAAGAGTCTGGGTTGTTTGACACGGGTGGCTTCCGGTCAAAAGATGCATGCAGGGATAAGAATTCAGCCAATGTAATGTGAGCTGGTAGCAGCTCACATGACATAATTTTAAGAAGTGAAATTATAGCCCATCAGTGTTTAACTTTTAATTTACCTATCTAGAAAACCTGTTTTCATTAATAATGAGCCCGTGGCAGCAGTACCTAACACCCAGAGGATGATTTACAACTTAATCTTCCGTACGGATTTCGGCGTAAGCTACTTATCTCAGGCTGTAGTTTTGTTTCTCCTTGAATAGTGTTAGGAAAAACAAGAGTATAAGTAGATTTCACATTTGCAGTACTGAATTTAATTTTCCTCCATGCAAACACAGTTCAGTTGTTTCTTTTAAATTAAAAGTGTTGGGCAAGTTTAAAGGGGCTACTGTATATGTGGGTGTTTTATTTTGAAAGTCTCAGCCTGTCCTGTCTCAAGATTCCCTATCAGCAGTGGTAGTCCTCAATGTCATCCAGGGCTGCCTCTCCTGCAAGTCTCCTGTCTTGTCCTGACTCGAACTCTTGGACTGTGTCGATATTCTGTATCGTTTTCTATTTGTCAAGACCAAGAACCCAACATGGCATTTAAAATTTTGAGTTGAGGACACTGCTCCTTTGTATCATTTAGCGAGACAGAGACCACCATTAGCAACGGCAGTCCAAAGCAAAGTAGGAGTCTGTCCACTGAATAACAGAGGACCGCCACATAAGTCAGGAGGCCAACCTGCACTTGGGAAATGAGGATTTAGGCTGGGTTTAGATTAAATTTCACAATAAAATGCTTACACGTAGCACCTTTAATTGTTTTTTGCTAAACGGGCTAAGAGAAAGACAAGAATTCTGTCAAAAAGCTATTTATCTTTACTAGAATATCCAACAAGCTTCACTCTTAATAGACAGTGACAGAAAAAGAGACAATTTCATTGTTTGTTTTTTTAGCACTGAGAAAATCAACAACAACAAGTCAAGACTAGAAAAGTAATACATGAATGCCAATTCAATTTAGGTTTATTTATTTGGTGCCACACAACAACAACAGTGACTTTAAGGCACTTTATACTGTAAGCTAAATACCCTAAAATAATACAGAGAAAACACCAACAATCAGATCACCCCATATGAGTAAGCACTTGGTGACAGTGGTAATGAAAAACTCCCTTTTAACAGGAAGAAACCTCCAGCAGAACCAGGCTCAGGGAGGGGCAGCCATCTGTTGCCCCAAGTTTGGGGTAAGGGGAGGGATGCCAGATCATTGTATTAAAGTCAATGCCTCAGCTGTTCTAAAGTTATTATCATCAGACTGACTCAGTGCTTTATATTCCTGACTGTAAAGAATGCTGAAAACTGACACGGGGTCCACTTTCACAATTGTTAAGCGAGTTAATAATTTTTTGCCATATCTCTGCTCCAGATAGCTCCAGATTTAACTAAAAAAATTACATTTATGATATTCAACACTTGTTAATTTTTTATTTATTTTTTGTACAAGAAAGAAAAAAGAATGCATTTTTCCTTTCAAAGTAAGGTGTCAGTATCTGCTATGACACAAATTTTTTTTTTTTTTAATAATACTCCTAAAAGTAAGACTAGATAACTGGAAGAAAAAAAATGTTTTGTGTATGTTTGGCAGCCTGCTCTCTCTCGCTCATAGCCATGTTGTTTCATTCTCTGACAGCTCCCATCAACAGCAGCAGACTGGCGCTGGCATTGTGTGTGTGTATTTGTGTGCATACGTGTTTGTGCGTGTGTACGTGCTGTACATTCTCCACTGAGGGGCCAGGGGGTTACGCTGGAGCCACAGGGCCACCGCGACATCTCACTGCCCCCCTCCCTCACAGTCCCCCGTACCCCTCTGGCCTTTTGCTCCTCGCCTGGCTGGCAGCCCTGCATCAGGCAGACACACACAGACACAGGCACAGGCTCTGCCCCCCACCAACCCCTGCCAGAACACACACACACACACACACACACACACACACACACACCGCTCGCTTCACCACCCCCCGCTCGGGGCCGATCGATACAGCTCTTCGCCTTTCATCTGACCAGAGCTTTGGAGGAGCTGTGCTTCCTGAAGAAAACCCAATACAGCATTCCCTTCTCAGGGTAGCTTATTCTCTCTGTGTGTAAAAGTGTGTGTGTGTGTGTGTGTATGTGTGTGTGCGTGCGTGCTCATGTATGGTTGTCTAAATGTTCATGTGTTTGTGAATGAGAATGTGTGGGTGTAGGAGCAGAGAAGGAAAGGTTTTGTGCGCAGTGGCCAGCGATGTGATAAATCAGCTAAAAGATGACCATAATAACAGGGTGTTTGAGTGTATGAAAGACCCGTGACTAAAACACATAAACAGATTTGTAGTAGATGTTACACACCAGTGGAACAAATAAAACATCTGATCAGTGCAACATGAAACTTGCTCTTCCCTTTTTGAATGGCGTGTCCTGTCTCAGAGAAAATCCTCAATGCTCTTTTTATAGGTCAGTTTCTTGCTAACCTTAATGTTATTAAAGTATGAATACCTTCAAACTTCCCTGGGTGAAATTATTTCTACCTGAGCTGACACTCAGATTTCTGAGAGAAAAGTTCAATTTTAGTGGAAGATACTCATAAATACTTCAAAAGCACGAGAAGCGCACTCATTCCTCCCCCAACTTCTCCTCCGCTTATCCAGCAGCTACCTGTGTTGTTTAAAGACTGTGACGCTCAGCTGTCCCCGCTCTCTTCACTGCTTATCCTACAAATTCTGGTCCTGTTTATAGACAGTGAAGCCTAACTTCCCGCGTGAATCAGCGAAAGACTGAACCTCTTCAATCAACTTCAATGTGTTAAACAAGGGAAGCTGCCGAGGTCACACAGAGGTCAGGTGAAAACACCACCTCCGGGGACAAAAACACACCACATGTGATTGGCTAGCAAACTGTAACGGGTTTAGAATTTTAAAGTCTCTAAACCTGTATCCAACCTGAATGGAGATTAAAAAGTCAAAGACAGATATTTGAGAAATAAGCTGCAACTTGAAGAACCTGATTTTTCTTTCACATTTTTAACTGAATGTGAGAAAACAAGAAAATGATGTTTAGTTGAACAGTGAGTTCAACTCCATCCTTATTCCACTCTGTTATTGTCACCATACTCATACAAATTAAACAAAAGGAAAAATTTACTTGTCTTGTAACCAGTCATATTCATAAAATTCATTTCTATTTATTTTATAAAATAAGATCCCCACTCTAAACCCCAACATTATATTACTGTGCGGACAGACTGCACAATATGTAACAAAATAACGTTAAAAACTAACTTTCATGGGAATAGCTCACATCAACAAAAATAACTGTCTGTAGGCATTTTCATTATGTGTGGCATGAATGCATATAATACTGCAAGAACTCAGTCCAAGGATTCACATTCAGAAGTGTACCATTTTGTATGAAGGAATGTATTTGTTCCTAACAAACCCATGTACTTGTGTTACTAACAAACATAAAGATATTCACACAGAACGAAGCGTTTCTGGTTGAAAACGTGAAACGAGTTCTTGATCAACCACATTCAACTGCTTATTAATGCAAATAAGCCAATCACAATGCAGAAAATCAATGCATTTAGGCATAAAGATATGAAGTTTAGAATGAAGAAGAATGAACGCAGCATGGTTGTTGGTGCCAGAGAGGTTGGTCTGAGTTTTTCAGAAGCTACAGATCTATTGAGAGTTCCTTCACACAGCTATCTATAGGGTTTACAGAGGATGGTCCAGTGTCAAAAGAGAATGGCCAGACTCCTTTTGGTTGATAGCAAGTGGTTATCTGAGTAACTGTTGCCTAAGCATAAGAGCATCTCTGAACACACAACATGCACAGTCTTGAAGCAGACGGGTTACATCAGCAGAAGACCACATTGGGTACTACTCCAGTCAGATAAGAACAGGAAACTGGGGACACAGGATGTGAAGACTCAGCAAAATATTGTTGCTGACCACATTCGCCCTTTTATGACTATATACATCCACGACATCTTCTGCTTCCAACAGGACAGTGCACCATGTGACAAAACTCAGATCATCTCAAACTGGTTTTTTGAACATGAGTTCAGTGTACTCAAATGACTTCCACAGTCAGCAGCTCAATCCAACATCATAGATGCACTGCAGACAGCTCTCCAGCAACTGTGTGATGCCACTGTGTCAATATGGACCAAAATCTGTGAGAATGTTGAATAAATGCCACAAAGAATTTTGTGTGTACTCGGTACTAGCAAGGTGTAACTAATGAAGTGTCCTGTGAGCTTGTGAGTCTGTGCCAGTGACACTTAGCTTTTAAGTTCCTCACCTCACAGTATATTGCTACCCACTTTAAATGGCCTTGTATATTTAAATTTAGAAAAAAACAAAAAGGCACAAAGAAGTTTTAGCGTGACATTTTAAAAACAGGAAAAACCCTCCCACTACCCTTTGCTGAACTCCACAGAGGATTTGGTTCAACAATAATTTTTTAATGCTGAGTAGCGTTCACAGTAGATTGTTGTAAAGTGAGCAAATCACACAAATATTAACTACTCAATGGTTTCCTGTAGAGTAAAAAAATCTAAAATACAATCATCAAGCAAAACAATGGATGCAAGTCTCTCATTTAGGTTCCTAGTCTGGTTCCTCTGCAGTCATCTTGTAGAAGGGTTACAGCTTAGGGACTCAAAGCTGCCCCCCCCCAAAAAAATCAAGATTTAGATTTATACAGTGTAACTGTTCTTAGACAGTGTGATCAGTTGCTATGAAGCCATCAAGTATTCATGATTACTTTAAAATGACATTGTTATGGGCAATAATTAGTATTACGACATCAAGAACATTGATGGAAGTGTTAGTTTGATCTATGAACTTCACAACAGATTCCCAGATGTCATCCTGTCACATGAATTATCAAAAAAAATAAAATAAATAAAACAAAAAAGTCTTCTATCTTCATAGTGTGCTTCTGCATTGCTTGGCCCACTGAGTACACGCATTTAAGTTTCTCACTCAGTCCACTCTGTTTTATTTTGCTCATATATTTTAAACAGGGATAGTCATCGGCTTCCAAGTATTCAATAAAGCTTTGGAAAGTTTTTAAACTATAAAAACCAAAAATGTAATTCTTAATACAGGATTAATAGCAAAATGCTAGTTTGGCTCAATTTCCATTTATCTGAGGTGATGGAAACTTTTTTTTAAACTTAACAGGCTAAAGATTTAGACTAATATGGTCAAACTTGCAAGTTTAAACAAAGGCAGTCCTTTTTTTTTTTAAATTAATCCAATTTACATGAAAAAGGTGCAAAAAACTAAAAACTAAAAATGTAAATAAAAGTCCCATATTGTCCTCAACAATGCCCAGTGTTTGCTGTCCAGTCTAGACCAAAGAACAGAATCAAACATAACAAATATCCAGAGGGGTTTGTGTTTTTTTTTTTCATTTACTTCCACTTTGTTGGAGAAGGTGGAAGCCATTTTTATCTAGGTACACGCAAATTCAAACAACACCACCCACCTTTCACAGAAGCTCAACACAGGATGTTGTCCCAGCAGATGTTTAGTCTGCCCAGAACAGCACACCATCTTCTGTTTTTATTGGCACTTTGAGGCTGGCTTTCCACAGAGGAACCACAGCTTTGGTCACTAGCACTACCCCCAACCTGACCCACACAAACATATGCCGAGTCTATGAGGTACAATGTCATAGAGTTAGGAAGCGAGAAGGCGACGCAGGTTAGGAGCAAGCGAGCTGAGGCCAGATCCGCAGGGCCACGGACAGTGCAGTATAAACAAAACTGAGCATGGCCACCAGGGATTGGTACATTATCCCAGTGGAAACGTCTGTGCAAGGATGACTCAGCCTCCACACAGCACAAAAAGACTGGAGAAATGCTGCTCTGTCCCAAACAGTTTCCAGACTATTCAAAACAGGCCTGTTAATCCCAGCCTGATGGTAACCAAATGCCAAGTGAAGGATGAGAGAGCTTTGTGGTTATCACGTCATTTCGCAGTCAAGACAGATAACTTCCAAACCTGGATTCTGGCCTGCAGGAAGTACTCGTATGCCATAAATATGTAATAGGCATGTTCATTCTAAGCACAGGTTGGGTAAATACCTGGGATTTGATCTAGCTGGGTGTGTATCCTGTTTGCATGTTTGGAGATTTTTAAATATTATATTTTTCTATAACATGGTACCAAGAACCCAGACTTTCAAATTGTTATTATTAATATTATATAATTATGTAAAATTATCTTATGTGACGGTTCTCCAGGCTTTCTGAACATCCTCCAAAGTACTTATTTGGGCATTAGCTGGCCATTTTCAGGGGAATGTTGTTTTGGTTGTTATTTGTTAAGCCACCTAACTCAAGGGATGAACCAGTGTTGGCATGTCACAGCATAGTGTGCAGTGTATCCTTTAAAAAAAATCTGGGTAACTGGACAAGTGGAGGACAGAAGAAGAAGTGCCAGGTGTAAAAACTAAAAAGGGGGGGGGAGAGAGAGAGAGAGAGAGAGAGAGAGAGAGAGAGAGAGAATCTATGCTTTTACACTGTAAAATCTAATTAGTTCCCAGAACTCAAAAAAATTATGGAAACTCGTTGCCTCAAAAAAATTGAGTAAAGCTTAGCTAAAAATGACTAAGTTAGGACAACTTATTTATTTTGAGTACTCTGTACAAGCTCATTTGTTCCCAGAACTCAAAAAAATTGGATCAAGTTTACGTAAGATGACCAAGTTAGGGCAACTTACTCATTTTGAGTACACTGTACAGCCGTGTTAGTTCCCAGAACTCAAAAACATTATGGAAACTCGTTGCCGCAAAAAAACTAAGTAAAGCTTACTTAAGACGACTGTTAGGACAACTTATACATTGCAAGTCTGCAGTATTAACAATAACTTGATATTTCTGACTGTACAATACTAATTGTTTATCTACTGACAAACATGTTAAGTTCAACTAAATGAAAAAACAATTTGTGGTAACCTGAATATGATTAAAAATAATTAACAACACTTTTTGTAATGATGTTAAAATGACCCCAACTTTTATTTTCAAACACAACAAAGTATAACAGCCAACATACTGGACACTGTTCTGCTGAACAACAAACAATTATATTGCCATCACTGTTATAATCTTACAATGAAACAAAGTCTCAGATGTAATTATTCTGAAAATAAGTTTAGGCCTACCACAGTTTGTTTTGTACTTACATTACTTATATAATCAAAATAAAATATTTATTGTTCTGTCAGAAGTGCAGTCTCTAATTTAAACAACACATTTGTTTTCCATTCCAACACATGAGCTGGAATGTTGTATTATTTTAAGGATGCTTGTTTCCAGTCCAGGCATTACTGCCTGAATGACTGTCATGGATCGAGGTGATCCAAATGTAGGTGCAGAAGAAAGTCTTTAACTTCCCTTAAGTACAGTGGCAGTGGATGTGGGTTGGAGATGCAATGAGCTTGAACCTGCAGGCGACCATCTTCACTGACCACACCATCTGTGACGGAGGACTCATCTCTCCTGTTGTCCTGCAAGCAAACAATCATATTTTTGGAACATGAACTTTCTTAAAACATTTTTTTCTGCATTTGGTATAGAACAGACTCCAATTTAGACAATCTCAGCCCCCCCCCACCGGAGAGGTGACATTCAATGTCCCAATTGTCAGTCTGGATAGCTGTGACCACCACCCAACACACAATAATGTCATGAAAGCATCATTTTAAAAAAGGGCTATGCAAACATGGCAAATAACTTTCATTCTAATGATGTGCAAAATGATTTTGGGCACAAAACAGATTTTGCTGTTAGAAAACTTGCAGACTTCACTATATATAGTGTAGACCCTCTAAACTAAGTTTGGGGGATGTGATCTTTCAAGAAATGCAGACCAAACTGTTGTTGTTTGTTTACTTACACAGCATGTCTTGTAGAATTAACTGGAGTCACCAGCAACAGCACAGTGCAGTCATATCTCAAGTCTAATAACAGAAGACAGGAAAAGATCAGTAAAGAAACAACTTCCCCAAACCAAAGCACAAATAAAACAATAAGTAAAACAGGCTGATCTAAAGTATGATTAAAGTTCAGCCTGATTAATATAAATGTCACTGACAGTTGCTAATATATTGGAAAACCAAAATACTTACTGATGTCTTTCTGTCCAACAGCAGGAGTGCTGGTCCCGAGCCTCAAAGACAGTAAGAAGCAAGCAGAGGGAGAAAAAACAGAACATTTTTCAGAAACTGATTTGATCCTTAATGGCTGTGCAATCATTGTAACATAGAGTTTGCTTATGTTGTTAAATAAAGGCTAGATTTGACATTAATAGATGCCACAGATGTTCTAAAGCTGCCACAAAGCATGAAAAAAATGGACGTCTCTGAAAACGTCGGAGCATTTTTGCAAATATGTGATGTCTTGATAAATCGAGCAGATATTTGAAATTTACACAGCTACATTCTCGCCTGAAAATATCTTAAAAGTTTATTTTGTGACCCAGAAAAAGTAATAAGTTTTTCAGCGGCGCTCCTCCGCCATTGCCGCGCTTACAAGTACGTACAGGCTCCGACAACCGTGGCCGACAAATGCGATCCTCCTTTTCCCCAGACTACCTTTTCTGGGTCACAAAAAAACCTTTTAAGATATTTTCAGGCGACAATGTAGCTGTGTAATGCTCAAATATCTACTTAATTTATCAAAATATCACATATTTGCAAAACTGCTTCCACGTTTTCGGAGAGCTCTGTTATCCACCCCCCACATCCCACACCTACCCCACCCCTAACGGCTGCACCTCCCGAAGAATTTTGTCTGGGCTCTTATCTCACTTATTTATTTCAAACAATCAACAGAAAATTTCACAGACATAGTTTTATATAAGGGTTTTAAGGCTGTGGTGTTAATTTTTAAGTAACATGAGCCCAGCGGCAGCAGCAACGCTAGGCTAACACTAACTAGCTAGCAAGATTTTAAACCTGGTGCTAAACTAAGAGAAGCCACAAATCAGTTTAAATAAGAGTAAACATTTACTCACCAAGTCAGTGTATCAGGTAAAGATCCACAGCAATGACAACAATAATATCTTGAGCTGACGCTTCTCCAGGTTTGCTCAACATATTCCATAAAAAATGCACCGTGAACATGTGGACTGATCCGAGAGGGAGGAGGACGGTAGTCACGTGGCATTTTCAAAACACATCTTTCATCCTTCCGCACTGAGAAGCAAAACTTCCAGCTTACTTAGTTTTTCTAAGTTAAGACAACTCAAATAAATGGAGTTTATCAGCGTTTTTGCATAAAAAGTACTGGTAACTTATTTAAATTGAGTTCTAAAAACAAATTGATAAAAATTGAGTTCAGCCTATTTAATATTTTTAATTAAACACAATATTACATTTTACAGTGTAGTTGACCCATCTATTGTTCACAGAAGCCTCATCAGAAATGGTGTCAGTGGAGCGATGGCTGTCAACAAGCCATTCTTAAGGAAGGGAAACTGAGAGAAAAGGTTGAGGTATAAAAAAATTACACAAGAACTGGGCTTGAAATTGATGATTAAAAAAAAGGCCTTATGGAGTGATGACTCCAAATTTAAAATTTTGGTTTCAAATTAGTCATTGTTATGCAAGGAGGTCAGAAGAGAGGTACAACAGTGAGTGTCTACAGCCATCTTTAAAACACGGTGCAGAGCCTGTCATGGTTTGTGGCTGCATTTCAGACAGTGGTGTTGGGATCTTATCAAAAGTTATGGAATTATAAACACAGAAAAGTACCATTGGTACAGCCAAAATTCAAGAGCAGCTTTGGATTTCCTTTAATAAGCCTAGAGAATTATGCCTTAACTATTAAAAGAAATTACAAGAAAGCTCATCTAAAAGAGTTATGTTCAAGGTTAAAGGTGGTCATGGCAAATATTAAAATATTGACTTTCAAGCTTGTTAGAATTGTAAAAAAAAAAACTTTTTGTATGCATGTTTGCACATTTCCCATTTTGCTAGCAAAATATAAAGAAATGAGGTTCAAGACTTTTGCACAGTACTGTACACCACACTCTTTTCGGTGTTCTGTTGTAATTTTTTATTTTTTTTAAATATGAAGGAGACCACAACTTTAAATTGCTTTTGCCTTACAACCATAGTGCATGATAAATGATCGCCAATCAGAAATCCTGGGTCTAAGTTAAGCGTTGGTTCGCTCTTTGGTCTGTGTCAGGTGAAAGTTAAGGACAACTACTGTTCCCTGCAGTCAGAGCAAAGGAGGACAAGAGATCAAGATGGAAGGAGGAGGGAAAGAGATCCAGGAATGCGCGGCAAGGCGGCTGCCTTGGCAGGTAGATGAAGTGAGGATCACATGGGCCAGCGCGAGGGTGATTAATGCGCGAGGGAATGCACGGGAAGGAAAACAAGGCTATAAATCAGCCGCTGGGCCTCCATGCTAATTGTAATTGAAATGAATTTGTCTGGCCCATAGTGTAGGGAGTTGCATTTACTATTGACCAATAGGGCCCCAGTGGTCTAAGGGAAATGAACAAGGAGCGGGGCATGTCCATGCCAAGATCGATGCATAACCCAGCGCGGATATTTGTGTCCCGTAAATAAAGGTGATTTGGGACTAAAACATGTAACAGGTGAGTCACTGTGTTGGTTCCCATGGTAACTTTGGTCAATGTGATGATGGAGGCCTTAACTCAGCCTACTGGGTTCTCCGCCTCTGGGCCACAGTTCAGAAGTGAGGCCGTTTTTAAAGTAATAATACATTCATATTCACAGTGGTACAGAACTTGTTTCAAAAATGTCCGTGTCACTGCGAAGTTTTCTTGTACTCAGAGCTCTGAGTACAAGAAAACTTCACGTATTTGTTGTTATAAAGATTGTATTTTGCCACAAAGCTTCAAAACTCATGCAGAAAATGTTTAAATGCCAAACTCTGGTCCACTTCCAGAAAAGGGCACGTCGTCCTTTATTTATTAATCCAACTGCACATCATCTAAGTGGGACAAACATACACCTGCCAGCGTGTGAGTGTCTTTTAAATGAACCTGAAGATGAATAACAACATAAAGAGAAGACACCAGTGTTGTGCTGATGCTTAAAGATGTCCACAGGGATCGTGTATTCATGAGCCCTTTCTGGACATTTCTGGAAGTTCACAACCAAGCGTCTTTCAGCTTATTCACAAAGAGTTGTCACAGCAGCTGGATCCCCACATTTGATTTGGCAGACTTTTATGCTGGATGTTCTTTCTGACGCAACCCTCCCAGGCATTTGTGTTTCCTACCAATCTCAAACTAGGGATTTTTCACATGTTAGGCTAATGTGTCAACCACTACACTAATGAAATGTAAAAACACTACTACTCACCTCATCTGCTGCATTAAAATGCCTTTTTATTAGAAGAATAATTTGTTTTTCTATTGAGGTAGCAAAATATTTCACAAAAAAAAAAAAAAAAAAAGATTAGATAACACATAGAAAATGAAACTCCAAATGAACAACCTTGCTCAAAGCCAAAAGCAAAACCAGCCTTGGATAAATGGGATGTTGTGCCGAGCACCCAGCAGAGTATTCCCTCCTTTCTCTCTCTCTCTGGGATTTGATCTCCATGTTGTGATCTAATAACATTCCCCCATGAGACTGCAGATAGCATCCCGATTACACTGCAGGAAAATAACATCCTTTCCCATTCGCACACATAGCGTTTCATAACATACCCTCATCAGGACATGGTTAAATGGCAACTGCAGTTGGGCAGGCTACTCATTCAAACCATTTCCAGCAGACATTGAGTGAAACACCAAGCACTGCGCTACGTATCGGGCAATTCTCTGCAACATGTTTGAAATTGCTTAGAAGATTTCACATGCTCTGCGACAAACTACACACACCAAAAAAAAAAATAAAAAAAAATGAAATTCACCCCCGCAATTTATAGCTCTTTGAACCCTGCGGGTGCAACGAACAATAGGAACAAAGCATTGTCTTTCAATTGTCTGTGACAGTGTGGGCTGCTCAGCACAGAGGCCTTCGCCCTAACTATTGGGGCTGTGTTTGCTAAATGAGCCAGAGCAACACAGCGGAGCCCACAAGGCTCCACACTCTGATACGTCCAGGGGCTTTTCTCTGCCTGCACACTCTCTCCACCACCTTACCTCCTCCTCTACCCCCCCAATCCTTCCCCTCCGTCAGGAATCTATATTTCATAAGCGAGCTGTGGAGCTCCAGTGCCCAATTATCAGCAGATAAGGCACAGGAAGCCCTGGAGCGCCGGCACGGCTATTTAGACGGGGAGGGGGGAAGGAGCTGGAGAACGAAAGGCAGCCAGGCAGGCAGGCAGGCAGGGACCCAACCCCCCAGGGGCACTTCGCCCTCGCTATTTTTTTCTGCCTTCTTTTTTCTTTTCTCGCTCTCTCTTTCTCTCTCCCTCTCTCTCACTGACAGCCTCCTCCCCCTTACCTTAGCGGCAGGGTTCAATTAGTGCCGACGGCGGCTAGCACCCACAGCCCCGCTTAGCCCGGGAGCTGGAGCCTCTATCAGCACACACCAACAGCACGCAAGGCTGAGTCCAACGAGCAAACTAACGTCAAGACAAGTTTTGTGTGGGTCTCGCACATATAGGCATGCACACGTACGCACACACAATCGTACAATCCGAGAGGCTTTTAGTATCTCAGCCAGGAGCACCACAGAGTCATCCACATAAAATTTTAAATAAAAACTGAAAACTTTTTACTACATTTTTTGCTTTTATTCCTGAGACCATGGCATGCAGGTAAGGACGATTCAGTGGCTAGCCTTAACATCCACGTCATGCATGAAAATGAGATATTATTCATTGTCTCCATGTAATAATCACATCTCACTAATCCCTAGGATGTTACTTTTAACAATGCAGGGATTTCCTAGTTAAAGAAAGGTCATATAAAAATATAAAAAGCTGACCAAATGTGAAATTAACAGCAGCCACACCAAATATTTCCTGTTATTTCAGTGTTTTTCAGGCACGCCGTTGCTGCCTCGTCAGGCCAGCACATTTAATTCAGGACTTTTCACACTCTTGTGCAGCCCCAGACCTTTATTAGCGACGGGGTAAAAGTCAATGTGCCTCCCGCATTTTCAGACCCCACCGAAAAAAAGAAAAAAGAAAAAAAAAAAACACGAACTCCAACTGCCAATGCTGAGCAAGGTCGGCCAGGGGTCAGGCACAGCTCACGGATACGAGACGGATATCGATTCGCCGGGACAGGCCACGAGCACACACATACACACACACACACTTTCTCTCCCCTCCTCTTTTTCTCTACAGTCACAGGGCAGGCATCAGCCAATAGATCAGCCAAGGGCAGGAAACGGCCGGGGTCAGAGGGGACGCTGAGAGTGTGTGTGTGTGTGTGTGTGCGGGCGCACGTGTGTGATGATAAGACTAACAGCCTCCCGAAAGCCGCTCCACAACTATGGGACCTTCAGGCTGGGCCCATTCACCTGCGACCAACAAAGAAAATCACTCTGACCAAAAACTGATAGAGTAGTCATCTTACCTTATCTTCTGCGACTGCTTCAGCATCTTGCCTGTTATTGCTATGGCTTCTATCAATAGGCAGTTAATATTACCAAACACTTGTCACCACAGGACAGTATTTGGGTGTATTTGGTTTGTCATTGTTATCCAGTGGCCTGGATCAGGGAATCCACCAACACCAGGAAAGAAGCTGGAGTCATGCTCGTAAAGCACCAGCAGTGCATGGGTCATCATTGAGTACTATGTATGATTGTTATACTCGAGTAAATACAAAGTTTATATTTCTAAGTTTTTATGGATGTGTGGTTAAATGCACAGGTGGACCGTATGTGTGAAAGTCTGAAGCAGAGGAGAGCAGGCAATGCTCCCAGGCATAGAGAGTAGGCCAGCTCTATCTTCCACTACTGTAAGGCAGGGCAGCATAGAGAAAACGAGTAAAGTGCACTGGGTTGCATCAGTAGAGTTCTGCGATATCTACAGTTCAAACCCAATAACTGCAACATACTCTAGCTCAGATACAAATATGTGAATAAATTAAGTATCTGTTGATGCAAACCCTAGTTTCTATCCTCTCTGAACCTTATCTCATTTTAGGTTTACACATAATTTTGGAAGACGTGGCTGCCCTCGAAATGTGGGGTACTCAGAAAGTCAATTTCTTGGTCATCTTGCTCATCTCTTACGCTCTTTTAGCTGTTTCAACCACAAACTGCAGAAACACAGAGCAATTTTGATAAATAAGGAAACGACTACAAAAGAAAAGCTTCAGATACAAGACAGAGAAGATAGCGAGGCAGTGAAGGGGAAGTGAACTTCCCCCGCTGACGCTCTTGTTCCACAGCAAGAATCCCCCGGTCGGTAGCCTCAAACATCTGGTTCCAGTTAGCTCTCAGTGCTTTGACGCGTTTCCTGTGCTGCTGCTGTTGCTGCTGCTCCACGCAGCCACGGCCACGACGCACACACCCCTCCCAACAATCATGACAGCAAAACTCTCTTGAGATGATACACTGTAGGTCATACACATACATCTACTCTATGTTCAAACGAGCCAAGAGTGCTTGAGGCTGTACTCTGGCTTCAGTCTGTTACAGAAATGAAGGGGTAATGACATCATAGCAAGAGTTACATTAATAATCTGTGGCATTTCCAAATAAATGTTTTGATGCCATCACACATTTATATAACAAGCAAACATTACTCATCTCATGAAACCTAACACTGTATCTTTCTCTATGAATAATAGCAGCCAGTTCTATATTAAAACAGCAAATATGATGGAAGTAAGAGCTAGAAGAACAGGACAGTGACTTTACAAAAGAAATTATTTAGCCTTTTGTTCCCAATATGAAACTCATAGTAATACTTTCTTGAAACCAATCCACAGTGAGAATTTGCTCAGCAGTAGTGGTGCGTGCGTCACTCTAAAGCAAACATCTAATGCTGTTTATGTTTCGTACCTTAAGCTGAACCGAGGCAGTTTCCTGCCAGTTACACTGATGCAGCAATAAAGTATCGAAGCTTTGAGTCTGATACACGGTCACAAACAAGCTCAGAGGCACAGATTGTATTTTTGACCTGTCATGACACCATGTTATGTCACTCACTCTGTGTATGACTATAATGTTTCAGTGTAACTGCCCACATAATTAACAAAAACGCCTTCCAGTGAGGTGATTCCCTTTGTGGGGGAGTGGAAAAGGGTGAACCCAGAATGGAGAAATACATGTGAGAGGTAGAAAAAAACAAAAAACAAAAGAAAGAAAAAAAAAACAACAAGGAGCCCACACAGCCCTGCTGCTGTGCAGAGGAACATTGTAACCTCGTGGGCTACACCGGGGATTACGGGTGGTGAAAGTGAGAATGAGGGGGTGAGAGGAGAGAAAGAAACAAAAGTGCAATGAAGAGGAGGTAAAGAAACAGGAAGGAGCTTCTCAAAGGCTTTCCTGCGTTGGAGGGACTCCCTGTACCACGCAAATTCTCTATAAACAGAACACAAAATCATTCTGTGAAATCACCATGTGACTGGAAATTTACTAACCTCGTGTTCGCCTACTCTTTAAAAAAAAAGAGCCAGGCCAGTTTCCATTTCAATTTTAGATTACACTACAGATGTAAAAACCCGGACATACAGCAAATCTAAGCAAACCAATATTTTCTTAGAGCTTCTTAAGAGTACGATAACATTGCAACTTTCAATATATGAATAATAGCGCATAAAGATGTCTCCATCTAAATTCAGTTTGCGGTAAAGCCGTGCTTCTTCTAGATTTAAAAAGCCACACTTTAATTGCTCCCAAGCGCGGGTGAGCATGACCAAATGAGGACAAATGAAAGTTTAAGGAGGCAGTATTGATTTGTGTGGAGGTCAGGGGTAGGTCACCCCTATCAGAGAATCAACAAACAGCCGCCAGCACCCTTCTCAGCTAAGCCAATCACCTTCTGACCTGGTCCACTGTTACCATGGCAAATGACCCTGAACCACACAGACCATAAACTCGGCTCCTTACCGAGTGAAAGCAGCAAAGCGGAGCTACGCAAAGATGGTGGAACCACAACAAATCTTTAATACAGATTTTACTCTGTTTTCCGATCTCCGGGGCTTGGCGAGTATTCAAAAAAATAGTGCTACTTCAGCAGAGATGTGATCTGGTTGTGCTATTGATTCACAAAACGATGTATTAAAATTCATATAATTCCAATTGAAATGTAATTGAAAAGTAACAAATGAGGGCTTTTGCCTGTATGAATCATTAAACCCTTAAAGGAACATCAATTTAATGGTTTTACATGCAGTTTATCATTTGCTTTTGTGATTTTTTACTCTACAAACGCAAAATTCTCATCAATACAATGATGACTGCAAAAATATCACCCAGTCATACCCTTCTTATAATCCAATTTTTTGTATCCATGTAGAAGGAAGAAATCTCAGACTCTTGTCTTATATCTACGTTTCCAAATTACCCTCCTCCTGCTCCTCCTTTTAGCCCACTCTCCTTCTAACACCCCTCCTTCCCTCCGAGGCAGGCAGGCAGTGGTGGTAACCAAGCCTCTGGCAGTGTGTTCCTATCCTGCAGGAGCCCTCAGGTTCCAACCTGTCAATATCCCAGGCAGCATCTTGGCTCTGCTGTGGCTCAGTTAACCTCCTCACCCACCGCTACAGCACAAGAGGCTCCTGTCCCTCTGCCAGCCCAGAGACAAGCACATTCTATTCCCCCCACCCCAAGCACTACTTCTCCTTCACCTCAAATACGCTCCTGCACCACAAACACTGAGCTCACATCTGTAAAGGGCAGCACTCTGGCAGCAAAAGCAAGCAAGATGGCAGCTGACGGTAGTTTTCTGCTCACTGACATCTCAGATGCTTTTGGATGACAGTCACGTTGGAAGCTCACTGAGGGTAAAGAGGGAGGATATTGGAGAAAAGCCTGAAGCCTGAAGGAAAGAAAAGCTCAGTGACTCGGTGACAAAGGTCCCGTCATCTCGTGGTCTGTATCAGTTTCAGAGAGAAGAGGGGTCGCTGTAAGAAAATGAATACATTTTTAAAAAGAAATCGATGTATTGACACAGAAACAGGAATTTCAGAGTGGTTTAGGAGTATTTGTAATGTACAAACGCACACAGGCCTGATCCCAACTGTGGTAATAAGCGTGTGGCAGCATGTCACCCATCCCATCTCAAAACACACGCACTCTCTCCCACACACACACACACACACACTCCTCCGTGCCTGACTGCGAGGCACCGTGGCTGTCTGCTGGGAGCTCAGGTTACGGCCGACCAGACTTTATGGAAGCCTCTCTCCCACACCCACTCCCCCTCCGCAGGGCTCCGGAGGAGGTATCGAGTTGCCGGTTCAGCGCCGGCCAGGCTTGGAGCTGGCGGCGGCTTGTGATCTTGGGTGCCTGTGTGTTTTATCTCCCACTCTTTGAGGATATCAGCACACAGCGCTGCTGTCTCTTCAGGTATGTAGGTGTGATTTACATAGACCCTTCGTGCTCATGCACGTACACACAAAATGCGGCCTCCTTCTCAGCACCTGTATTCTATATTCCCACATGCAATAAGAATAAATGAGGAACAAAAGTATAAAGCGCTACATTTTCTCACTTAGAAGGAGGCTTCTTTGAGTCATATTTGAAGATGTTCATATCTGATTTTGCTTTTGCCTTTGTAGAAGCACCTTCAATTTTTACTAATTCATTTTAAAGCAATGGGATTTCAATTTTCATCTTTAGATGGTCTCTAACTCTTGCTTCTATACATGAACCAAGTCGACAACAAAGTGACACTGAAGAAAAATTCTGATGACTTTCTGGATAATGAGTGAGATCAGAAGTCTCAGTAAAAGTTGCTCCAAAACCATGATGAATAAAACCAAAACTATCTGCAGCTATAGGGTGGACACTACAAGAGCTAAGAGAAAATACTGATATGTTGACTGACTCAACACCTTATATGGGACTGGTTTCAAAACCCAGCACAACTTCTTCACAACTGAAATGACACGTAAAAGCAATGGCGTGCCCCTTTAAGAAAAGACTCTCTGTTTCGTGACTCCTACAATTATTCATACATAACCAAAGACCATCACCACAACACCTATGTCCCTTCCAAACCCCATGATGCTATCTGTGCTCTGAGAGAGTGACTTGCTAAAACCCCGTCTATGAGAATCTCATTGTGGCACATTTGCATGAAGGAGTCGCGGGAAAGGTGCACTCGCGGGTCAACATCGAACACGCCATCTATATTCAGGGACCTTGTGACGGTTCTACCACAAGCTCGCTTGCTAGCCCGGCTTGGAACGGCACTCATGAATATTGCATGGGGACATCTGCCACCTCTGAATTATAGATCTGTGGAGGCCCAGCATATGGGAACAGCCCAGCAAGTGCTAATGGCTAGCTCACCATGACAAAATATGGGTTAGAGGCACGTGAATGATAGTTGGGTCATGCAACCTTTCAGTCATGTGAATGTGAGGTGGATTATAAATGTGATTATTTACATGACTGTGTGTGTGTGTGTGTGTGTGTGTGTGTGTGTGTGTGTGTGCGCGCGCGCGCTTGTGTGTTCATGTATGTGGAATGAGGATGGATATAGTTATTTGACCACAAACAAGCAACCAAATTACAGACATCTAACTTGTTCATGTGACTGTGAGAGAGCCAGTAAATCACACCATGTGTAGCCCATGTAACTCTGAAGCTAATGCGACTTTCTCACATGGGGAAAAGTCAACAAACGAATTTCCACACAGGAATTAATAAAAGTCAGTCGATCATTTTAAAACACATCCCAACGCTAAACTTGTGGATGTAAAAAATGAGACTCGGAAACCCTCAGCCTAACAAGCAATGGTTAATATCCCCGAGCCTTTTATGTAGGCTTCCTCCAGCTGAAGTGCAGCTTGCTTGAATATTCTATACTCTGGTTGCAAGGCCTGCTCTTTAAAGAAGAAGAGAGAGGACAGGAGGGGGTTGGAAGGATGGGGGGTTTATTTTCTTCCGGCCCAGTCGAGCAGGAGGCCTGGTCTACCCGGGACCACTTCGATCTACGCCTTTCTCTCCGGGATTATCCTCTTATCAGCGCCGCAAAAGCCAGGCTAAGAAGCGCCAGTAATTAGCCTATCTTTAATTAACAAGCACTTTGCTTCAAAACCACCCACAGTCCATGTAGGCTCCCACTTGGAAGGCAGTCAGCGCCGGCGCAAGGATGAGCAGACTTAATCTTGTTTTTGTCTGAGTAAGAGAGCATGAACATGTAGAAAAGGGCAAAGTTCATTTTCAAGTAGTTGGAGAGTCACACCATGCAGAAACGTCCCTCATGCATGCTCGATCGCAAACAAGCCTTTCTACACCGCAGGTTTCAAAGGGAATCCTACCACCCACCACTGTTCCACTTTGTTGTGCAAGTGTTTATAATGTGTGTGTGTGTTCATTTGAGTGTGTACACTAATGTGTGGATGGATAACCACACTCAAATTATGCTACCACTCACCATCATTCACAGACCTAACTTTCCAGGTTTACTGAAGCCTCCGCCGAGCCTGCAGTGGAAACTTGTGTGGGAGAAGATGAAGGACAGAAGTGACTTCCATGCACCTCGCTGAAGATTAGAAGAGAGAAGGTTCACAACCCCACTCTAAACTGCCACCTTTCGGAGAATACATAGTTCTGAATACTTGCTATAAAGTGATGTGGTAAACAGTAGCACAGCTAAGTGGCCTGCTAAGTCACATTATGGTCATAGATCACCAAGCACCGGGTTATGGCTGGAGCAAGAAGACGGCTCCAGATGAAAGGAAGAAGTGCAGACTATGAAAAAGAAGGTAAACCGTGCCCTAGCTCGGCCTGGCCCTGGCAGTGCCAAGCGGGAGGGGCGGCCCCAGCATGCATACATTAGCGGTGCTTAGGCGCACTAATTGCTTCTCACTTAGACAAATCTCCTGCAAATCACGGCTGCGCCGCCAGCACTGCCCGAGCCCCCCGGGATGGAGAGACGGCAGGCAGGCGGACGGAGCGAGAGGCAGGAGGAAGAAGAGGAGGAGGAGGAGGAGGAGGGGGGTGGCAAGTGGAGCGTGTGTACCAGAGGCGCCTTGGAGCAGGATGGAGGAGGGAGGAAGGAGAAGGATGAGGGGGGGGGTGCTCCCATGAGAATGGAGAGAAACGAAGAGGAGAGAAAGAGAAAGAGAGGGAGAAGCTTCAACACTTCAAGAGGCTCTCTCTCTCTCCATCTCTGCTCATCCATAGTCCAGGCTGAGTGCCCCCCACCCCAACCTCTTACACCCCTATGCTCAGAAGCCCCACCGCTGCTCCGCTCCTCCAACGCTCCATCCCTCAACCCCTCCACCTCACCCCCCCCCTCCAAGCTCTCAGATCTGTGCTCTGCCCCTCGCTCGCCCCTCCTTTCTCACACTCCCTCCCTCTCCATCGCTCTACAGAAAAGTGGAGGAAAGATGAAACTCTACAAAGAGGGGGAAAAAAAGAAAAGAAAAAAAATCAATAACACAGATGGATAGCTGGATAACAGGGTCCGGCATGCTTCGGCGGTGAGGCAATCCAGAGGGTGCCCACACAACTTCCACAAAGGCGGAGAGATGGGCAAAAACAAGACGCTGGAAAAGAAGGTGGTGATCAGCCTCAGGAAGTCAACATCACCCGCAACACACAAGTACACACTTGCTCACACAGAAGAGTGCTCTCTGCAATGTATGGCTGCACCCATACACAGACACCCACACACACAAAAACACCCAATATTTCCACAGATGAAAATATAAACAAAAATAAAAACGTTTGTTGGAATTACTCATCCTATCCTCAGCCCCACACGGCTAATTGGGGAAATGCTACAACACAATAATAGTCATCAGATAACCCGAGGTAAAAGAAAATAGCCCTCTGTAACAATAAGATAGAATACAAGAGATCAATATTATTGCCAGGTTTATTATTCTGCTGGTGTTAATTCGAATATTGGGTGGCTGAAGGCAACATTTCTCTTTTTAGCAATGGTTTAAAGTAGACCCAATCACAAGCACTGTATACAATTTACTAGGAAAAAAAAAGGACCAGGAGTCAGATCTAATTTTTGAGTATATTCCACCATGACTTAGTACAAGTTTGTGGTACTTTTTCCTCAAACTTTTTAGTTGCTAGTGAGGTCTTGTATAGGGAGACACTGAGCTCATTCAAGTCTAAAGCAATTCATGGACAAAGTTGTCTGGGAAAGGGCAGAGAAGCAGTGGGCATCCAATAAAATTACACTCAGGAGAGGTGAGGGAAGAGCTTGGCAGTAGTCCCCAACAAAGAAGCAAACTTAGTTCTACTCAAGCGCACAACTAGAGCAAAGGAAAGCATTTCCAGATATTTTCTGAGCCAAAGACAACAAAACAACGGCTCAAACTTTCTTAATTTCTTATACAAGATTACCGTTCAGAGTTCAGAGGCCTTGAGGAGACAGATCTAAATGAAGATTAGCATCAACACTTGTGTTTTTTTTTGTTTTTGTTTTAATTAATTAATTGGGGAGATAAAATTAGTGGTAATGGAAAAAAAAGGTCTATATGTAATATAAATATAAAATATAAAATGAGAGCTGATCTGAACAAATGTAGATACCGATTACCTCATTTCTATTAGCTTGAGCTTTCCCCTTCTTCTTCTTCACCCTTTCCACCATAAAGATGAAATTTGACGGCATCCCCTCTCCTCTCCTTCATGCTCAGTGTTGCCACCTCAGTAGCTGCATATGCAGAGACCACCCTCACTAACGTCACTCATTTTGTTCTATAAGCAGGCCTGAAATATGACTGTAAGAACCAAGTTCACAAAAGTGCTTCAGTGGTTTCTCCTAGTAGGCTTTCAAGGGGTAAAGAGTTACAATTCACATTTAGGGAGACAAAATTAAGACAATGTTTCTTTCTTTAAGCTCTGAAATACCTGTTTGAGCCATCTTACCTGGGATCATTGCAAGCTAGCTTAACATAATCAGGCTTACTAAGAATAAACCTGGATTATCCATTTAGTTTTCTTGTAAAACACACAGGCACTGGGATAATCAGGGCCATCTATCAAATGTCAAAGCGGTTAAAAAAAAAAAAAACTGTTAGTGGTAACACAACCTACTGTCTGTGTCAAACAGTACCTTATAACAGCCCTTTATCTCTCAGGCCATGTGTGATGCACTTCTGCATGGTCTTTCCTCCCACGAAACCAGTGCAGATTGGGTGTGATGCTTTTAGCAACTGTGGGAGAGGTGACAGGGTGAAGACTTCATTATAATGAATGTCAGCGATGACCCCAATCTCCCATATTCACACATCACACATGCACATGCACATGCAAATGCACACATGCATATATTCCACCCAGCTCTTCTCCTACAGTCCAATCTTTGCTGAAATTACTATAATCCTCCCTTGGGCATAGTGGTTCTTCTCTCTGTGGCCACGCTGAAGCTGTCCTCAGCAAGCTATTGCAGGTCTGTTACAGTTGGTAAGTGACCGAGGTACATTTGATTATTTACTTTTAACACATTTTATTTTTTTCAATGTATGAAGATTTCAGAATTCTCTTGTCTGAGTTAAAATGCTGAAGGTGATTAGGGTGCAGACTGCGCCCAGGTTTGAGATTAAGCCTGTTAAGTCAAATCAGAGTATGTCTAAACTTCTATTTAGAGCTCTGTAGTGGTTTTGTTCAGTAGTAGTGATAAAGTTGATAATGAAAACTATTTAAACTGACAATTTGTGATCAATTAACACAAACATTTCAGACATTTAATTATTAATCCTTCATTTAGACATTTTCCCCCCCAATATATTAAATCACCAGCACCATCTACTGTCCACTCCCTACCTAAAACGGAGACACAAACTAGACCCCAACTGCAAAATATGTGCCTACTGCGCCATCTTATGGAGACAAGCAGAAAACTCAACTCCCAGCAGGCAGATACAGAATATGTAGCTTTTCTTTGACTGCAATATTTGTATGGCCACATTTACAGAGGACTGAAACACGGAAATCTACACTAGTTTTACAATGATAAATATATTAGATATAACACATAATGGGAGATGGTAATACATATTAGCATACCTTATGTGAACTAGTATTATTCTAATATGAAATCCATGAAATCCTGGATTGATACTCGATACTAGAAGAAAACAACCAAACGAGATTAATCAATAGCTTTAATTTCATGGGGGGTTTTGTGTTGATTTTCATGTTTTCTAGCTACTAGATGGCTAATCCATCACTGAATACAGACCTGGATTAGGTCAAGCACAAAATGGAGTGGACGTTAGCATTCAAGTGTTGCTGACTGTCAGAAAAATAACTAGAATAAAACTTAAAATAGTGATTATACAAAAATCTGAATAGTTATCCAAATCATGCCAGCACATCATAATTTGTAGAGGTCAAAGCTTTTGTTGTATTGTTGTGCAGGTTGGTTTTGGGCTGCAAGACTCTTACACCCTAGTATTACTGACCTGTGAGATCTACCCTGATTAATCCTGTTATCTGTGCAGCTCTCATGACTGAGGGCAGCTTTGCATTGAATTTTAATTGCAAAGAGATCAGATTTGCAAATTTCAATAATGTTTAGTCTGTCCCACCTGATATTCCTTGGCTTGTGTGACAAATTCCAGAGCAGGATTAGAGTTGACCTAAAAAATATCAATACTTTAAGGTTCAGAGGAATGGATACAAGAGTTAATCCCCTGCAAAAAAAACAACAAAAAACAAACAAAAACATGTAGTATCTGTCTTATCTGAGACAATCCATCATTTCCTTTAATTCACCACATTTCTGCAAGCCTCACAATTACCATCTTGGGAGTGAGTGATTTGTGTTCTTTCATAAGCATGACCAGACCAGAGCTTTTATTGTGGTCTCACAGAAACCCAATGATGTCTCCCTTTTCTTTTCTTTAAAGTCGCATTATGCAAAATACTACTATTCATTTGGTTACTCTCTTTTACGTTTGCAAGCATATCTCCAATATAGCTCTAAGCTAAAAAAAAAAAAAAAGCTTTATGAATTACATTTTATTTTATGTACGTTACTTGTTGGTAAAGATCAATAGATCACCATTGAAACTGTTTTTGTTTCAGGGAGAAAAAAAATAAATAAAAAATAAATAAATAAACAGCAATCAGTGAGAAAACAGTAACTGGGTGTAGCTCTTTGAGTATGTGTGCAGCCTTCACAGTGTTTGTATGACTTTAGGGGGGGGGGCACATCACCTCTGCATCATAATATGAAAGCACAAAACTAGATAAAAGCTCTTCATTAAAGGGTAAGAATTATTTTAAATTACATGTTTTTTGTAATCTTGAAAACATGTTAAGCAATCTTCACATTTAGGTACTTAAGTATCAATTAGTAATTAAAAAGCTAATTTTATGTGTTGTAATGTCAATAATTTTATGGTTTAACTAACAGGGGAAAACACCATAGCTGCATTAAATTACCCAACTAAAAAGTGTCATACTAAAGACATTAAAACAGCTGCGTTTTAGACAGCTAACTGTTAGCAACATTAGCTAAGAGCTATCCAATATTTAATTGCTAGAAGCCATTTTGGCATTTGGTGACTAACTAACGTTATTTTATACTTTCTAGATTAGTTCTCTTTAACGAGGACATTATAATTACTAACTTTACGTTAAATGCCTGCGACTGTCATCATTACTTACCGGGTCACTGTTTTTTCCGTTTAAAATAGAGACTGTATATAAAAGAAAGTGGGAGCTGTCTTTGGTACTATGTTTTTCATTGGATGCTGCCAGGAAAACAGCTGACTTCCTACTACCAAATTTAACAACATCCGGTTACTTTCAGTGTAAAATACTTATTTGGGATATATGTATGCTTAATTAGGGGGGAAATTATTGAATTACAAACTCAACTAATGCTTTTTGCACTAGAAAATATATGTTAAGCAAGAACCTTACCTCTTCTACAAATCAAATATGCAAACTACAGGCTTTTATTGTGAAAAAAGAGAGTATTTTACAGCATAGCGCTAATTACGTTAAAAAGTCCACTAACACAATCCAAAAACAATTTTAAAACTAGGTCTAGTCAGAATCTAAAAAACTGTAAATTGGGCTGAAATCAAATAATTGGCCCACCTCCAGTGTTGACGTCTGACAAAATAAATACCTTCTTATATTTAGATCTTTCTTGAATCAGGTTGACTGTGTATGCACAAATCAAAATCTGGATCAGAAACAGCTTCAACAAAATAATTGAGGGAATCGAGAGAATCCTCCTCTGCATGTCTTATTTCTTATTAATAGGTAGCCTGTAAGCCCCCTCCTCATCACCTTTGACTGCAGCACAGTTCACTTCCTTGGACACTCTCTGATCACAAAAGCACAAAACTGCGTGAACAATGCTACTGGCAACTCCACGTACTACTATTAGGTAAGTTGATTCTTAGCAAATTATGTAGTAAAATTGCTAGATGAAGTGCATTTAGTGGATTTTGGGCTGGGGGGGTTAGAGAAAAGGCCTTATGAGATCAGTAAATTATAGCACACAGTAAATCCTTAAATGTCTTTTAAATTCAGCAGAACTCCTAAAAGTAATGGTATTCCTTGTTTCAACAGAGTCATTATTCTCTGACTTGCATCAATTGCACACTTATGTTGTAGATAGTCTTTGCATATTGAGTCTTCATGTTCAAACTGGTTTTGCAGATAAATGTTACTCGGAGGAGCCAAAGTTTTGCCAGAGTCCTTAGAGGCCCCCCATTAAAATCAACCACAGTCCACAAAAAAGCTTGACAAAAGACAGATGAATCCTCTTTAGAATTTCTGTCCAGGTGAAATATTTTGAAATGTGTTTTATATAATCAACCTTGGCACTCTGTCTCCCTCTTCTGGTCAGCCACCGATAAAAATGACAACAATAACATTAAAACTGGTTGTAAACCATTGTTTATAAAATTAAATATTGTTTTGGAGTTTGGAAGAATCTTTGCTGAACACTGAAATGATCCTAAAATACCAGAAGTTGAAAGCTTTAAAACCACTACCAAAATTTGTGTTTGGGAAAAAAAAGATTAATTTGGCATGAAGACTTTTTATTTAAAAGAACAAATAAATATTTTGTTTGTAACTTTTCACATCTTGACTCATGTGATGACTTAATATTGAGTCAGTGACCTTCTGGTCCACCTCCAAGGTGACAGCCCTCTCTAAGGGTTAAATACCTGGTACTTTCCACCAGTCGTTTTAGAAGTGAAGAAGTCTCTTGGATGAGAGGCGAAGTCCAATCACCTTCTTTTCAAGCGCTCAAGACTGCTATGACCTGGAAGATTGAGAACCTATACCGACATATCCCCATGTAACAGCACAAACACTATGTTTTTACATACATAATCTATTTTTGGATTTTCACTTATTCACGAGGGGTCGCCAGCAGGTTTCTGCATGGTTGAGTCGGCAGATTTTTACATTGGATGTCCTTCCTAATGCTGTTCCACAGGGACTGGTGTCTCCTCCCAGGAGATCTTTCACTTGTTAGGCAAATATGTGAACCACTACACCGCAGAGCCACTATTTGCATAACTGCTCTTCCCGTGATGACAGAACAACTGCAGGTGGGGCACATACAAATCCGGCAAAAACATCAATCTACTTTGAATGAATATGATTGGGTAAAATTACATTTGAATTGGTTATTGTTAAGGATTAAAAGGAATTGTGGGTTGTCGGGTACAAACGTTCCTCTTAAAGTGGGGCTCACCAGAAAAGGTGACTGCAACTAATTTGTGAAGCAAATTGTTTGAATTTTTTTGTTTATCAGAACTGTGTGACACAAATAAGTCCGTAAGGCTGCGAAGTATCAAAGTTTTTGATCATAATTATGTTTGTTTTTTTTAAAGAAAAGACTGATCTGAATGAACCGAATGCAACTTCATGACTAAAGGTTTTGTCGCCATTTCAACTATTTTTGTTACAACCAAACTAAGGCTATAAAATGTGAATATTAACTCATACTGTGATCTGGATAAACTTCCAACAGATTAATGTTAGGGGATCACAGCACACATCCACGATATTACACTTAATAATGACCGACGGGGTGTGCAAAATATTATTTTTATTAAATAAAATATATGTCTTTATGCCTAATTAACCTTTTACCACCTGCTACCTTTTAATCTTTTCAAGTATGAGTCAGCGGAGTATATTTTTCTTATTGTCCATAAATCCTGGAGATTATGAATACATCCCAACACGTGCATGTGCAGCTTAGAGACAAACAGTTAAACATTTTTTAAGATTTACATCTTCGGTGGGGATTAACTGGCTTGGGGTTGAGTAGCTTAAACAGGGTATCAGAAAGTAATGAAAGGCAGACTTTGCAGAATTTATTGACATTAAAAAGGTTTAAAATTTTTACCTTTAAGCTAGCGGCAAATAAGAACTTGGTTTAGATAGTGTACAAAAATGACCACAAGCCATCTGGAGTCATAAAAAGGACAATTAGTGAGGGGAATGCATTATATTTTATTTAGCTTTTAATTCCTGTTGTTCCACCTTGTCTCACCAACCCGCCCACACATAAAAACAGCACACAGTGCACTCAACTCTGTGTACTCTTAAAATCTAAGCTGCCTTTTTTGGATTTAAGCAATATTGCAGTACAATAAAAAGAACAGTGTATGTGATCTTGTAGGGTTTTTTTTCTTTCTGTGCAACCTTTTTATCTTCAGCTCCTTTTCATGGTGTGGTCCCTATGTGTGCGCGGCGGGCGGAGAGGCTCGCGGACAAACAGAGTGTGACAGGTCCGCTCAGCCGAGCCGGGATAGAGGGTCACGCCTACAGCAGCGCTCGAGACAAGGTCAGCCGCGATGAGACTGACGAGCAGCACTGGTGGAGATTACACATGATAAGCCTCCGCTCGCCCAGTGGCCTCTTCGCTCGCTCTCATTTTCCCCTCCCTTCCCCTTCACAGCCAGCCTTCTCATATCTCTCTGCCACAATGTCAAGTGTTTACCGTTTTAGTTTGCTTCACTGAAAGCCATTTGGTATGTTCAAACATTTCTGCCTCCCTGGAGCGCTGCTTGCGCAGGGACATATTTTCTTTAATGAGGGCAAGCAGGCAATGCAAGAGACATCTTTCACTGCCTGCTTTTATTCATACACACCTAGAGACACACACAAACACACGGCAAGCGACTTCTTGATTTAGACACCTTACACTGTACTGTTATGAGCACAGACAGTTAGTGAACCTGCCACATTTCCCTCCCACGCAAAAGTCGCTGAGCTGTTTCTGTCAGCAGCGAGTGGGAGAACGTGGCACCGCAGCGTGTTTGCTAACAGTTAGGAAACCCAGCAAAATGCACACACACACACACTACACAAACACAACCTTATCAGTGTTTACACATATTGTCTGCTGAAGCTCGTGTATGCACAGCGTGCATGCTGCAATAAAACTTACATCGGCCTGTTTCCACTACATCTGCTAGCTGTGTGAGTAATCAAACTGCATGGGCAGGGTGTGTGTGTGTGTGCGTGTGTGTGTGTGTGAAGAGAAGCCACTTCATGCCATCTGCATGTGCAGAGCATGCTGAATGTGAATCTGAATACAGATACAAGGCAGTTGGTTTCTCCCCCTTTTTTTGCAGCTCAACACTCAACAGAATCAGTGTGTGAGTGCTGAGGATCACATGTTTGCCAGAATTAATTAGTTTTCAGCTAATAATCTGACCATATTTGCAGCCAGCAGTAGAACATGTTGCCAGATCAAATGAAAAAAAAAAAGAAGACTCCGAGCAAAAAATTAGCTCAGTGTTCATCTGCCTGAAAAAGGAAAAATAATGACTTTCCCTGCTTTAAAAAGAAGAAAAATCAAAGTGAAACTTTAATAATCTTCCATTAATTGGTGCACATGCCATCTGGAGAAAGCCACACTTTAAATAAGAGAAAAACTTTTCCACACAGAGGCATACATGTGCATTTCCACTAGAGGACTCTCTGCACCGCCTTCCCTCCGAATGACATCATGATGCACATTGAAAGCAGATGTGCTGGACGGGTTACAGCGCTCCCTGAAGAGGGCGGCCTTGTCAAGTGCCTTTTAAAGAACCTTTGAAATACACCATGCTCTGCTCGTTTCATGAATTAACAGGCTTACACACCCACTGCAAAGAGAAGGTTAACCGCTGCCTCGCGCACAAACACCTAACAAAAAAGAGAAAAAATCTAAAAACCAGCTATTTTTGTCATATGGGGGAGAAATGATCAAAAATATTCACAGCAGTGCTTTAACAAAACAAAAACAAAAAGGTCAATCAAATAAACCGAACGAGCACAAGCTGTAAAACGGTTTAATGGTCGACTGCAGCCCCTGTGCCAGCGCTGCGTTCAGCTCAGGCAGTTGCAGCTCATGTGGCGAGCTCGCTGCTCTTTGTTCTAACCAGAGCATATGCCACAAGCCCTCACTGCTTTTCCTCAACAGCTGCTAAGCCCATTAAATCTGCAGCCAGCCACAGGAGTGGAGGGCGTGCAGGGAGGGAAGGAGGGAGGAGGGCTCGACTAAGCCGTGCACTGTTCCTCCGTAACCCCAGGGGCTGCTCCGCAGAAATGTTCAACACGAGAACACATAATCGGGATGAGCGCTGCACGTTGACGTGCTATATCTGTTCATTAGATTCACTTTAATCCCGATTATTACGGCATCGTCGCTGTCATATGCTTGGATCATGTGACCTAAAGTAAAGCTATATAAAGAAGATGCACTCAGGCTGCTCTACGAGGTGCCTTTAAAGGAGAATTTATGAGCAGTGTGGTGATTATCCGGCATCCATTCCGCATCATTTAGTGAACTAACACTGCCTGTTTGCTCTGCAGTTCTGTGCCTCAGGCTCCGGAGCTCAATGGCTCCCAGTGCCTCTATTTGCTGTGCTGCAGGATATCACAACACTATTCATTTCCAGGCTTCACATCACCCCATTAAATTGACCTGTCCCTCTGCACAGTATTAAAAATGGCTTTATGAAGACTTTCCTTTCACGCGCGCACAAATAAAAAGGGGGGGACAGTATAGCTCTTCTATTTTGTCTCTGTATGGCTCATTTCGAGGCTCAGTGATTTGCCTGGATTTGCTTCACACCTCCATCTCGAGGGGGCTTCAGCTTGTCCATAACCTCGCTGCTCTCAGCTGGTGAAAAGCTCCACAGCCAAGGGATTAACCACATCCTGTGATTAGCAGCCCACTACTTCACCCAAAGGAGGATTTTACACTCAAATCACAAACACCGCCTGGATCACAACGCTTAAAAGATGCCGTTTTCATTCGTGTCATTATAGAGATATCAACCGTTTCTGCCATTACACTGATGGCATAAATATTTACACGCAGTTATACTTATTATAGTGTTATCAGATCAAATATTAAACTCTAGTAATCTGTGGTAAGAGCAAACAAGGGACTAAGCTATATTGTAAATATATAAGTAAATCTATAATACTGCACTTTTAGGAGATGCTTCATGTAACAGTAAGGGAGAAAAATGGATGATTTACATTTTCTTTCCTTTATAATTGGGCATAAAATGCCGCTTTATGCTCGCAGCCTTCATTAAACAAACCCTTACCAGTGTAATGTGGATTCTTTGCAGCCTCTTGACTTACACATTCAAACAGAGCGTGAAAAAATAGTAGCACAGATATGTCCATTTGCTTTAAGACATTTCAGCCCACAGTCTTATTATCTTGTGAAATGAAGCAGAAAACGTGTGGTGCGGGTAAGGCAATAGGCAGAGAGAAACCAGGCCTCGGTGTAAAATATATGATGACAGTGGTGCTGGAGATGGTCTATTACTGCTGAATCTTCCCAGAGATGCTATTTTCATCCAGAATAAATTGTATTCTGGAGCAGGGACAAATATTGTGCTCGCCTCCTCTTCTTTTGATAACCAAGGTGAGCGAGGAGGCCTGGGGCAGCATGCATTTAAACATCTTCTTTTTTTTTTCTTCTTTCTCCATCTCCGAGGTGGTGCTTGTCCTCGGGGCCTTGAAGGCTGCTGCTGCCCGCCCGCCGGTGAGTTTATCTGCCAGCACAGTGGCTGAGCACTCTTCCATGGACTCCAACTGAAGATTAATTACACAGCAGAGGTGAGGGGAAAAAACAAAGGCCAATCCATCTGTGTCAGGGCAAGTGGACAGCCCCACGGCGCAGCGGGTGAAAGCACTGGCAATGCCATCTATCACGGGGTCGGCTACAGCACAAACACAAGGTCAGGGTGCTCCTTGTCCCCAAGCAGCAGTGTGGTAGCCCCACTTGCACCCCAGAGCCCTTATTTGGCCCCAAGGCCCCCTTCTTCTTCTAGCTATAGTCCTTAGCACAGCAGTAGGTGAAGCTAACCAGTTGCCACACCACAGGGAAAACCAGTAGCGGGCTTCTCCGTGGTAGCAGGCAACTGACAGCATACTATCAGTCCTGGCCCACAGACTGATGATAGCTGAGGAAATTGCTAAGGAGTAGAAGCCATTTACTGCCTGTGATTTATTTAGCTTTGGTACTGTTGCTACCCATAGACAGGGAGGCTTTTATAAAGCCACCACAGCAAGCATGACAGGCCAGGGTCGAACACGCGCTGTCTGCATAATGGGAGACTCTGTGAAGCTGCTCTATAGCATGTTAGGCCAGTCGGTTAATGATAGCGGCACCTGATTCCCCCCCGAGTCACATCTGTTGTGCAAAATAAAACACATTTATGGTTTGATTTATCTGGAAAAGTGTCTGTGTGAGGATTTGCAGCTTTGCTCCTTATTTCACTCTAAACTGAAATTTTACAGTTTTTATTCTTAGAAGAGAAAAAAAAGCTAATAATAATTGTTGGTTACAGCCCTAATGGGAGTAGGGAGTATGTATCTAGACTGAGAGGATCATATAGCAAGCTCAGCACAGCAGACAGTAACGACAATAATAAGCATTCCTTTAGGGGAGCGTGGTGCTGTTCCCCTGCTCAGACTACAGGGAGAAAATGCTGTCAATAAGCACCTTTTATGTAGACAGGCACAAGCTTTGTGGCTGTGTTGGCTAGTAAAGCACCTTCATATTGCAGAGAAGATATTTCAGTAGCTGCTTAACAGAAATGTGCAAGTCCAAATGCAGGAATCCACCTTCAGGAAACACTGTTAATTTATCTTAAACTCACAATCATGATCTCGTGCATTTGAGCAGCTAATCTGCTTTTGTATGACTATTATTGTCTAGAAAAGATGCACAGCAAACCAGATTGTTTCTATGAATTTTACTGTTTTTGTTCTGTTTTCAGATTATGTCTTTCTTTAGACATCAGTATATGAAAAATATAACATGCAAACAAGCCAGATTATAGCAAAACTGCTAATTTACCACTGTAGTCCCAGGGCTGGCCACATTCCTGGAGCACCATCCACAGTTTGCCTGTAAGCAGCTTCTCTGTTTTATATGTTCAATGATAGCGAGACTACAGCATCTATATATAAAAAGAAGACATTTAGCTCATCTTGGTAAAGCGATGCTGTGACCTTCATCATCTTAAGTCTGTGCAAAGGAAAGCTCTGCTGAACCCTGGGCAGGAAGGAGGTAAGATTGCCTATTAGTACAGTTAAGCTATCATTTGAAGGTCAAGGCAACAAATTTAGAGTAAAAGAGTGGGCACGACTGTAAAGGTTTGAGGTTAATGTACCACTGTGTTAAATTTTAATGGACTGCAAAACACGGAAATAAGACAAAGGCAGAGAACGCTTGAAGTTTTACTTCACACATTATTCAAAGAGCTCGAGTGTAAAGATGGAGGCAGATTGTCAGGGATATGTGGGGGACATGGTTTGGGTCCAACCATCACCTCAAAGGTGTGGAAAAAGGAAAATTCAGCGTCGTTCTTTGTGGTCACCGGTATCCTATGATGGAATATTTCCATCCTTACAGGAGTAGTCCTTTTCACGATGAACAGCGCAAGGCACTGATTGGTCTAACGAGTATAATGGCCTTCACAGTTCCCAGATTTTAACTACAGTCACCAAACACAAAATCAAACCTCAGCATTTTGGTTTGGGCGTTCCATCCATCAGTCCATTCATCTGTCGGTCCATCCATATCCAGTCCAGAGCTGCTGGGGGCTGAAGCTTATCCCAGCTGCCATAGGGTAGGTAGCGTACACCCCGGACTGTTTGTCGCTGGACTTGCATTCTCCTTTAATTTGTTTCACATCTGTGTATTTCCAAACATTATATGTACCACAGATCCGAGGGTATGTTAGCTGTAGACGGACATTTGGATGTTATGTAAACAGTTCACCAGTAGCTGGCTGCCTGAGATATGAGACAGGCTGTTGTTCACCATGTAAAAAAACAGGAAGTTCATGGGACAGTGCGATATGTCTGTAAAGGCTGTGCTCATGAAAACTGGGTTAAAAAAAAGTTTGTTATCAGGTTTAACAAACTTTGACTCTCTGGGCTACATCCGCTCTGATGGCAGGAAGTTGAATCGAGTCAATAAACCTGATAAAGAGGATTGAATGTGACCCCAATCTGACCATGCTGTTAGCTTCCTGTTTCTGATTATGAGATTTATTCTGGTGTTAATTCTGATTTACAAACTCTGATTTTACTCTGATATGGATGATATACAGTGCAGTATTGTGCAAACATCTCAAACCACCCCTCATTTTTTTGTGTTTTGCTTTTACAGAATCACGCTTTGTTGTCATTTTTAAAGTGGCCTTGAGCAACAGTTCTTCAGGCTTTCAAAGGTTTTCTCTGGACACTGGCTGCTTTTTCACTCATGTTCAGTCCAGTCCTGTGGACTACTCAACACTGACCTATGAGTCATTCAAGCATAACAAGGCACCTGACTCAAGGGATGAACCAGTGCTGTGTCTGCACATAGCAGACAACTTTTAAACTGTATCTTTGTTACTTTGTTCCAAAGTAACAAGCCAAAGCCAAAGATAACACAGTGTGTTATCAAAGATAATGTGTTGTTAAAAACATTTGAGGAAACTGGACAAATGGAGGACAAAAGCAGAGGTGGCAGGCTTAACCGCAGATGAGCTGTATCTGAAAGGGAGAGGAAGAAAGAGGGAAAAAAATCCATCAAAGTCCTGACACAGGACCTGAGAGATGTATCTGACCCTTCAGTTGACCATCTACTGTTCACTGAAGCCTCATCAGAGATGATCTCAGTGGAAGGGTGGCAGTCAAGAAGCCATTATTAAAGTGTAAATGTCTTCTACAGCCATCGATAAAACACAGTGGAGGCTCTGTTGTGGTTTGGGGATGCATTTCAGACAGAGGTGTTGGGGATTTTGTTCAACTTGATGAAATTTTAAACACAGAAAAGTACGATCGGCAACAGCTTCATTTTTTAGCATGAGAATGATCCCAAGCAAAATGCGTAAAAGCATACCTGGATAGAAAAATCCACAACATCACATTATCAGTCATAGACTGGCCTCCCCAGAGCCCAGACATCAACATTATTGAGACGGTGCAAGAAAGTTAGGATTGTCAAGACTTTGTTTTTGCCTTATTTGCTGTTCTTCCATAGTAACAGTACGAAAAATGAGTGCATGTCCAATTTTTCTAGTGAAATATAAAAAAATAATGGGTGGCTCATGAGTTTTGCACAGTGCTCTAAGAATATAAGATAGCTTTGTCGTCCTCCCCCAGCTGTTCTCTGTGTTTGTTGCTTAGTAGCATAAATGTGTGTCTGCCATGTGGCATTCACACTTCTGTAGTTGTGCATTCAGATTAAAGACTGTGTGAATAATGTGTTATGAATAGTAACAGTACACTGCTGTATTTATGTCGAAGATGAGGCTGCAGTGACGTGTTACAAACCCTGTGACTGGCAAAAACAGCAGAATCAGTTCATAAAGAAGCACTGATGTAATAACCTGCTGCTCCTGCACAGAATCAAAGCAGTTCAGGGTTTATTATGCACTTTCTGGTTTAAGGACTAAAAGAATTTATTTACAAATGCTGCACTAAAACGAATCAGTTGCTCTGGGGTTTGAAACCCATTAAAAGGGTTCGGGTTAGCCACATGGCAGTATGCAGGCTGTGTCTTAAATTCACTCTGGGTTTCTGTGCCCTTTAAGCAGAGGAGAAGTAAATCAGATCACAGCCTGAAGTCTTTATTTTCATCTGAAAAATAAATTTGACAGAGTGCACTGCCAGAAGAACCAATATCCCCTGCACTGTCCCACTAGTCTGAGATGACAGCAGAGGACGTTTTTTGGTAGACTGCAGTCTCGGCAGTGCTCTTATTTTCCCAGGTTTTCCACTGGGTGAATGGCGAAGTGTAATGCTTTGCTCTGAAGGAGCTGAAATGTCATGTCTCTGCGACTCTGACAGTGTGCAGATGCCACAGTAAGAAACATGCACGGGGACGGCTGGAAGGGCAATACCCGGGGCTCGGTGCGCTGCAGCAGCCCCGAGTCCCACTGAACGTTAAGTCTGTGCCAGCTGCATGTTTTATGACAACACAATAAAGAGGAGCCTGGAAGTCTAGCGTGTGAGCTTAACATTGTCTCTCTCCTGCCAACAAGGACCCGAACCTGGCACGCTTTATTGAACAAAGAGTTCCTACGACTTTGGCTACAGGCTGCTCCCTTGAAATAAAACTCAAGACAATAGAGACAGAAGGGAGAACGAGTGTGGGAGAAGGAGAGGCAGTCTGTGTGAGGTTTGTGGTAGGCGTCAGCGCAGAGGCCTGCTGAGGGCGTTTATGTGTGTGTGTGTGTGTGTGTGTTGGGGGCGAGTGAGGAATGCACAAACCGGGCCAGTGGCTCTACTGGGTTGATCCGCTGGTGCAGACAAGGGGGAATCCAGATCGGCTATGACACGAATGTGAGAGCAGGATATCATTAGAAGCATGGGGGCTCCAGCCTGAGCCTCAAACACACAGCAGGCAGCAACGCAAACAGATACTCAAAGATAAACACACACACACGGCGAATGAACATTAAAGTTGGTCAAAATGGCAGCAAGCTCTTAACAAAAGACATGGGTTATCATGCTGTGGTATGCAGGCCTGCAGGATCCTCCTGGGATTGTGCAGAACAGCTCCTTTCTTCTTATCATAAATTATATGCTGCTCTGAGTGGACCTAACAAGCAACACAGGCTTGTTATGAGAGGGTCGTATGAATTTTTAATGCGGAAAGTAAATGCAGTAAAGTTGCAAAAAAAAAAGCAAGCTATAGAAGTCTGAAGCAGCGGTGGAGGAAGCACCCTGATTATTTCCCAGTGTGTATCTAGGAAATGTGAAGACGTTTTGGATTTAAAATGTTATCTTTGAGTAAAACAGTCCCAGATCATGGTGCTACCACCACCATGCTTGACAGCTGGTACGCCTCACCTTCACACTTCCAAACATACCCCTTGTCGTTGTGGCAGAATAGCTCAAATTTTCCTCCAGAAGGCATTTGGCTTTTCTATGTAGACAGCTGCAAATTTCAGTCCAACTTGAAGGTGTTGATTTTGGTGCAGGAACTTGTTTCTTGGTCAGCAGATATACAATTGGCTTTACTGTGGACAGTGACGCTGGTCTTCCAACATTTTCCAGTTCATGGCAGGATTCATCCTTGGTGGTTCCTGGGCTGATCTTTAACATCCTAACCAATTTCCTCCCATCTGAGGGTGACAGTTTATGGAAGTATGGAATAAGAACCAATGTGGTGACCAATCTGAACCATTTGGACTTATATATATTATTGTTTGAAGTGATGATCTTGGAATCTGCTCCAAATGGCTCCAAGAGACCTTCCCAACTTGTGTAAATCTACAATTTTCCTTTTTAGATCTTCACTGAGTTCCTTGAACTTTCCCATTGTTCTGAGTATTGATTATTCCATTGAGTGCTGCCAGTTAACAGCCCTTTGTCTTGTCAAGGTTTTCTTTTTCTTTTAGAGGCAGACCATGTATGTACAGTAACACCTTTCTATCACTTCGAGCCCTGTGCTTTAGCATATTCAGTGTTAACCTCATACAGGGAGTGCAGAATTATTAGGCAAATGAGTATTTTGTCCACATCATCCTCTTCATGCATGTTGTCTTACTCCAAGCTGTATAGGCTCGAAAGCCTACTACCAATTAAGCATATTAGGTGATGTGCATCTCTGTAATGAGAAGGGGTGTGGTCTAATGACATCAACACCCTATATCAGGTGTGCATAATTATTAGGCAACTTCCTTTCCTTTGGCAAAATGGGTCAAAAGAAGGACTTGACAGGCTCAGAAAAGTCAAAAATAGTGAGATATCTTGCAGAGGGATGCAGCAGTCTTAAAATTGCAAAGCTTCTGAAGCGTGATCATCGAACAATCAAGCGTTTCATTCAAAATAGTCAACAGGGTCGCAAGAAGCGTGTGGAAAAACCAAGGCGCAAAATAACTGCCCATGAACTGAGAAAAGTCAAGCGTGCAGCTGCCAAGATGCCACTTGCCACCAGTTTGGCCATATTGCAGAGCTGCAACATCACTGGAGTGCCCAAAAGCACAAGGTGTGCAATACTCAGAGACATGGCCAAGGTAAGAAAGGCTGAAAGACGACCACCACTGAACAAGACACACAAGCTGAAACGTCAAGACTGGGCCAAGAAATATCTCAAGACTGATTTTTCTAAGGTTTTATGGACTGATGAAATGAGAGTGAGTCTTGATGGGCCAGATGGATGGGCCCGTGGCTGGATTGGTAAAGGGCAGAGAGCTCCAGTCCGACTCAGACGCCAGCAAGGTGGAGGTGGAGTACTGGTTTGGGCTGGTATCGTCAAAGATGAGCTTGTGGGGCCTTTTCGGGTTGAGGATGGAGTCAAGCTCAACTCCCAGTCCTACTGCCAGTTTCTGGAAGACACCTTCTTCAAGCAGTGGTACAGGAAGAAGTCTGCATCCTTCAAGAAAAACATAGTAAACCTAGTAAATTTTGTGTCATGGAATTGTAAAGGACTCAATGGTGTTGTTAAGCGGGGCAATATTTTAGCACACCTTAAAAAACTGGGGACAGATATAGGATATTTGCAAGAAACCCATTTGAGAAAACAGGATCATCAGAAGCTATGTGGCAGATGGATTGGACAGGTATTTCATTCTAACTTTACAGCTAAGAATAGAGGTGCTGCCATAATTATCAAAAAAGGGATCCCTTTCATAAAGTCAAAAGTATTATCAGACCCTTATGGACGTTATATCATAGTTACAGGGAAACTTTATAACAATCAGGTTACACTAGCAAATATTTATGCCCCTAATGTTGATGATGCAGATTTTATTAAATCATTTATATCCTCTTTACCTAATATGGATACCCATAAATTGATAATTGGCGGCGATTTTAATTTTGTTTTGGATCCTAGTCTTGATAGATCATCACAAAGATCAGTATCTAAATCAAAATCTGTGAAAATTATCCAGGAATTTATGAAGACCTATAAATTGACAGATCCATTTAGAGCCATTTCCCCAAACTCTAAGCAATTTTCTTTTTTCTCTTCTGTTCATCACACTTATTATAGAATAGACTTCTTCTTAATAGATCATAGATTTCTTACACAGATCCAAAGCTGTGACTATAAGGCAATAGTTTTATCTGACCATAGTCCAGTATTGCTACAATTAGCAATAGGAGATAGACCTACTGCATCAAAATGGCGATTTAATAATGGTTTGCTGTTAGATAACATTTTAGTAAATGAAATAAAGGATCAAATTAAGCTATTTATTTCAATAAATGACACACCTGAAGTTACGAGATCCACACTATGGGACACATTAAAAGCCTACTTGAGAGGCCAAATTATCTCATTGAGTAGCTATAGGAATAAGCAACGAAAAGAACGAGAGTTAAATATAACAACGGAACTTTTAGAAATAGATAAAGAATATGCCATTTCTCCTTCATCCAAACTTTATAAAAAGAAGGTCTCATTGCAGACAGAACTTAAATTGCTTTATACAAATGACACAATAAGATTACTTACACAACTTCGACATAAGTACTAGGAACATGGGGAAAAAACAGGTAGTTTACTAGCAAGGCAAATTAAAGAAGTTGCAGCATCAAGACTGATTACAGAAATAAGAACTAGTGCAGGACAATTAACAACTGACCCAAAGAGAATTAATGATGTATTTCGAGAATATTATAAAGCACTTTACTCTTCAGACTTAAAAAAAGATCCAGACACAATCGAAAGTTTTTTCGATTCTATTCAAGTTTCATCTATTAATATAGAACACAAACTATTGTTAGAACAACCAATAACATTAAGGGAGATAAATCAGGCCATTCAAAGAATGCAGTGCTCAAAAAGCCCCAGTCCAGACGGGTATAGTATTGAATTCTATAAGACCTTTAGCGAACAGATCTAATCCATTCTTTTGGAGGTATATAACGAAGCTTTAACTAAAGGATGCTTACCCTTAACCATGTATGATAGCACTATCTCTCTAATTCACAAGCCTGGTAAGGATCCTTTGGAACCTGGTTCGTACAGACCAATAAGCCTATTGAACGTAGATAATAAAATATTGGCAAAAATTTTGGCTATGCGATTAGAGATAGTTCTCCCAACTGTTGTGTCGGAGGACCAAACGGGTTTTGTAAAAAATAGACAGTTATTTTTTAATATTAGAAGGCTATTCAATATTATATATACACAGAATACTTATGATCAATCTGAATCTGAATCTGAAATACTACTCTCACTAGATGCAGAGAAGGCCTTTGACAGGGTTGAGTGGGATTTCCTCTTCTCGACCCTATCAAAGTATGGCATAGGCCCTAATTATATCTCCTTTGTTAAACTGCTTTACACAAAACCTCAAGCCTCGGTTAATACAAATAATCTAATTTCTAGCCCTTTCCTCCTTCACCGCTCTACTAGACAAGGGTGCCCTTTGTCCCCATTGCTATTTGCACTTGTTATAGAACCTCTCGTCATTCAATTACGCTCAACAAAGGATTATAAAGGAATAAGGAGATTTGGTGTAGAACATAAGGTGTCTCTCTATGCAGATGATTTGTTGTTATATATCGCTGACCCTACTAAATCATTGCCAAAAATTATGACAGTTTTAACTGAATTTGGGAAAATTTCTGGATACAAAATCAACTTAACAAAAAGTATATTGTTTCCTATTAGTTCTTTAGAAAAATTAGACAGCGCCACATTGACCTCGTTTCCTTTTACAATCTCAAATACCTTTAAATATCTTGGAATAACTGTAACCCGTGAGTTCTCTGGCCTTTTCAAACATAATTTTATTAATTTATACCATCAAACTGAACAGAACCTGGAAAGACTGTCTAAACTGCCCATCTCACTTGCTGGTCGAATAAATATCATTAGGATGAGCACTTTACCCAAATTTTTATTTTTGTTTCAATGTATCCCAATATTGATCACAAAAACTTTTTTTAAGAAAATAGATCAGTTAATTTCTCAGTTTATCTGGAACAAGAAGACACCTAGAATAAAAAAGGTTTTTCTCCAAAGATCTAAGATTACAGGAGGGATGGGGTTGCCTTGCTTTCAGTTTTATTATTGGGCTTGTAATATACGTTGTAGACCTGATTGGGAACAGATGGAAAGTATGACTTTTTTCCCTAATACTCTTAAATCGTTGGTTCATTCAAACTCAGATATAAGTAAACATAAATATAAAAATTCGGTAGTATCTAACTCACTAAAAATTTGGTCTCAAATTAGAAGGCATTTCCATTGGCGTCAATGTTCAATCTTTACACCATTAATTCATAATCAAGCATATACATTGCTCTCAGGATCAACATTCCAGCTATGGACTTCCAAAGGGATACACACAATCAAGGATTTGTTTATTGATAACCTTTTTCCTTCGTTTCAACAACTTCAGAAAAAATTTTCCATAGAAAACAGAGATTTTTTCAAGTATTTACAAATACGTCATTTTATTAAAGAAACGTTTCCATCTTTTCCCAATGAACCACAAAAGTTAGTTTCAGATGATCTGTTCCTAATGAACCTGCTAAAGAAAGGAACTATTTCTAAGATCTATAATCAACTTTTGGAAATAGACAGTACAACTACATTGGACCACTTGAGAAACGCTTGGAATGAAGAACTGGGTATTAACATCACTGAAGAACAATGGACTAAGGCACAAGAACTGGTTCACTCCACTTCCGTCTGCTGCAGGCACGGATTATTACAATTTAAGGTCCTACATGGGCTCCATCTGTCTAAATTGAGGGTTTCAAGGATGTTTCCAGGAGCAGACTCAAGATGTGATCGATGTGGCCAGAATCCTGCCTCATTGTCACATATGTTTTGGACATGTCCTAATATTGCCATTTACTGGTCTAAAATATTTAAAACTTTGTCTGATATTTTTAAAAAACAGCTCCCCCCAGACCCAGTAATGGCACTTTTTGGTGTAGCTATAGTCAAATACTTAAATAATAAACAAGTTTGTGTTTTGAGTTTTATAACATTGCTTGCAAGACGCCTTATACTTCTAAACTGGAAAAATAAAGCCCCCCCAACTCTTTGTTAAGAGACACAATGTATCATTTACAGTTGGAGAAAATTAAATTTTCATTGAGAGAAAACGTTAAACAGTTTTACCTAATTTGGCAACCCTTTATAGATTACTTTAATAAGTAAAACTGGGAGGGATGGCCTCCTCCCATATCGGCTCCAAGAGTATATACATTGGTTTGGGCAGGTGTATTGTTCTTTTCGGGTTTTTGTTGTTGTTGTTGTTGTTGTTGTTTTGTTTTGGGGGGGGGCGGGGGGTTGTTTGTTTGTTTTTGTTTTGTTTTGTTTTTTGGGGGTTTTTTTTCCTTCTCTCCCCTCCTTTGTATATACTTATTTAGGCATCTAAATGTATATGTACAGACATAGATATATGATGGTTTATATAATGGTAATTATAAAGGAGGGGGAGAGGAAGGAGGGGAAGGGGAGAAAAGATGAAAAAAAAATTGTCACTGTAAATGAGATATATACTTTGTTGCCTGAAATGTACAGAGTGCCAATGTAGATAAACATGTACAGTGGCAATAAAAAAAAAGAAAGAAAAAAAAGAAATGAACAAATGGGCTGCTGCAAATGTTTGTATGGCCAGTGCCCAGAGGCCCAAAGGTGCATCGGAAAATGCCTGGTATATATACTCCAGATTACCAGTCCATGTGTGATCTACCCAAATTATTACACTGGTGTAATATTGATCGACTGGAACGTAGGAACCTCATCTTTTTCTTTGATGATAAAACAGGTTTGAATCATGTTTTTTAAAAAAAGAAAAAAAAAGAAAAACATGATTTTCATGCAGGACAATGCTCCATCACATGCGTCCAAGTACTCCACAGCGTGGCTGGCAAGAAAGGGTATAAAAGAAGAAAAACTAATGACATGGCCTCCTTGTTCACCTGATCTGAACCCCATTGAGAACCTGTGGTCCATCATCAAATGTGAGATTTACAAGGAGGGAAAACAGTACACCTCTCTGAACAGTGTCTGGGAGGCTGTGGTTGCTGCTGCACGCAATGTTGATGGTGAACAGATCAAAACACTGACAGAATCCATGGATGGCAGGCTTTTGAGTGTCCTTGCAAAGAAAGGTGGCTATATTGGTCGCTGATTTGTTTTTGTTTTTGAATGTCAGAAATGTATATTTGTGAATGTGGAGATGTTATATTGGTTTCACTGGTAAAAATAAATAATTGAAATGGGTATATATTTGTTTTTTGTTAAGTTGCCTAATAATTATGCACAGTAATTAGTCACCTGCACACACAGATATCCCCCTAAAATAGCTAAAACTAAAAACAAACTAAAAACTACTTCCAAAAACATTCAGCTTTGATATTAATGAGTTTTTTGGGTTCATTGAGAACATGGTTGTTGTTCAATAATAAAATTATTCCTCAAAAATACAACTTGCCTAATAATTCTGCACTCCCTGTATCTGACACTGGTGTTTAGACAGGGCCAAAATAGCAAGTGCAGTCAAAGTCATTTGACACTTGGATCAGGATCAGTGTTCCAAAAACACCTTTTATCAAAATGATAACAGGAAAAAAAAAGGAGCTGCAAAGTGATGTACCTCATCTATGAGCTCAAGGTTGTGGTCCTGATAGTGAAAGAGTTCACTGATGATTTCACAGCTTGCAGGAGCAACATTGGGCTTCCATTTAGAAAAGATACATCAAAATTAATTGGATAGCATTTCATTATTTAGCATCGCAACAGTCCAAAAAAAGAGAAAAAACAGCCATTGAAGCAGCCAAAGAGCTTTTCAGCTTCAGGCGGTGAGATATTCTCATCCAGTCAAATTCTGATCTCCCCCAAGCCTCTAAACTTGGGGATCAGCAGCGTCATTGGTTAAAATAAATAAATAAACTATATCTTGCACTTTGATGTAAACCCAGTATGAAACTATCCACCCCTTTCAGGGTCACATTGGGGTTGGTGCTTGTCCCAGCTGTCATAGGGCGAGGAGCGGGGTACACCGTGGACAGAACGCCAGTCGATCACAGGGCCAACAGACAACCATTCACACTCACATTCACACCTCATTTAGAATCACTAATTAACCTAACAAGCATGTCTGCACCATAGGAGGAAGCCAGAGCACCCACAGGGAACCCACAAACATGCAAACTCCACACAGGAAGGCCCCAGCCGGACGGTGGACCTTCTTGATGATGAGGTTAACCAGAGTTACCCACCAGACCACCGTGCTGCACGTCCAACCATTTGTTTCAAATAAAACGTAGTGACAGACTCCCATAATCAACAATAGTCAGCTGTTTTTTTGGGGGGGAAGGTACCAAAGGTACGTTAAAAAAGGGACTTTTTAAACTCTTTTTTTCCTCCCCTCACATCAGCTTTGCAGCAGACACAGAGGTTTCTGCTGCAGAGTTTTCATTCTGGAGTTTTATCATAAAACCTCACTTTAACCTTTTCCCGTAAAATGATGGCCATGCCATCAACATAAATATTCAGCTAGTTCCGAAATGCAGGACTGAAAATAAATTACACGTATGTCTGTTGGAGATTACTCCATTTGCATTTTAGATGGGTTTAATTAGCTTTATTTGCATGCATCAAATTCCTACAGCTGTGCTCAATTTATCAAGGCTTTATTTATTTTTTATCCTAACTACAGGTTGCCTGTTTTTGAAATGACTGAATGGTGGCCCAGATGTGAATGAGGAACTTCTGGAACATGCACATAAAACTAAAGAGAGTGATGGCACTTGGCTGGATTGCAGACAGAGAAAATATACAGTATCATGTCTCCTGTTTATGTACTCCAGATAGTGGATGAGGGATAATAGCAGGAGCAGAGGTGTAGGGTTTTTTTTGTTATGTCACCACAGCTCATTTTGAGATAAACAGGGTCCTGCTCAGCTTCAGGGCTGCTGCAAAGCTACCCGGAAGAATGAACCCAGCTACCTTCCGACTGAACGCACTAATGGCGCGCAGGCTCGTCTCCGCCGCCGAGCATCACACTCTGCAGCAGGCAGGCCCAGTGGAGCGAAAGAAAAAGACAGCAGGACGGTGGAGATGAGGAGGCTCTGTGTCCACGACCTGCTGCAACAGACAGAACAGCGCGAGAACAGCACAAGACATATTGCTACTCGGAGTGAAAGAGCAAAAATGTTTCAAGACCGCGTATCCCCCTTCTCTGCCTGCCTGAGGGGTACACACAGCATTATGAGAAGGATTTGAGCTGACACAAGTCACAGTCGCTCCATCGCCAGTGTGGAGGAGGAAGACGAGAGGGAGGAGGAGGAGGGGGGGATGAATAATTCAACCAGCCAGCGCTGCTCGGCTCTGACGTCTTGTGTTTTATGGGGAGGTGAGGCGAGCCGGCAACAACAACAAGCAGCACCTCCTCACATGACAGCCCGGGGATACAGCATCCAAGGAACCTCGATTTTCCCGAGGACAGGGCATCATTTCAGAGAGCAGCAGTAGAATAATAGCTCCCTCTCAAAATGACACCCGTCGCTGCGGCACACCATCACAGATTGCCGGTCTATCACTCCCCACACACAGGATGAAATGACAGCCCTGCCCCGCTGATAGCAAGGCATCTGAGCCTGAGTAGGTGTTCCTTCTGGCTTAGCCCGGCTTTGATGTTATTATACCACAGCAGCGCAATATTCAGCTCTGAGATTCACTACCTGCTGCTGGGGTGATCTATTAAAGCTCAGTATTTGTGAAGCTGAGAAAATGGAAGGGTGAAGAAATGTAAGAAGCAGGTATCCTTTTTTTTTTTTTTTTAGCTTGTCAAGAAGAAAAAAGATCCTTTATTCAGGAGCAAATGTAAAAACAGACCCGGCAACAATCCCGTCTGCTCAGCTGCAGAATTACATTTCAATAACACACACACACAAAAACAAAAACAAGAGGAATTAAGAGCACTTCCTGCTTACTTTCTGAGCAGTAATCCAAATAGTTTACCCTTAAAACAGGATTACTGTCTCTTTCCCGCTTGGATTTAGTGCTTCCAGAAAAATAAATAAATAAAATAAACCTACGACGTGCAGACAGAAAAAGAAGGCGTGAAGAAAAAAAAAAGATGAGAGGCGGTCTTGTGGTGTAACTTAGTTGTTTATTTTAATTCCACAAATTTTTCAAAAAAATTACAAAATACTCAAATGGAGAGAACACAGGACTCACAATTTTTCTTATTATTTCTACTTTTTTGTTTACATTGTGTCATCCCATGGTGACTACTCATATATACAATAAGCTTCAAGATACCAGTATATATATAAATCTTAGCAGTCAGAATTTACATTCTGCTATTGCCGCTTTGAAACAAGAAGCTAAACCATTGACAACACTTAACATCAAAGGCTTCGGAGACACAAAAAAGAGGGAGTAGGAGGTGAGGGATCGTCAGGAGGAGATGATGATGATGATGAAGAAAGGTAGGTTGTGAGGAGACATGGTTGGGCGGGGGATAAATTGGTGGGCGATGGAAAGACAAGAGTGGACAGGCTGTTGTCAGAGCTTCAGAGACGCGAGTGTGGTAAATGATAGTGCTCCATGGGACGATATGGTCGCTTTTAAATGCAAGTACAGTTTCTTTGATTGGTTAAAATAAAATTATACAATTATAAAATCAAATAAAATCGTCCATGACGGTCAAACAGTCTTAGTGCATGGAATAAATGCAGAACTTGTGTCATGGGCTACAGAAAGAAAAACGTGGGCTTGTGTGCACTGGTAATGACGGGTCAACACTACATGTAACAGTCAGTGGCAGAAACAAACACCACCTCTGAGGCCTCAGAAGGCCGTGTGTATCCCTAAGGAACCAAGGCGTACAAAAAAACTCCAAAAAAAACAGGAATACACACACACAGGCACGCACAAACATCATCGACCTTACACCTCCTGGAGGTCAAGTGTCGGCAGGCCCCCCTCTAGTGTCACAGTGAACATTATTACAGCCTAGGTGGAGGATGGCTCATTCGGATTTGAGCCCTGCAACAAACACCGATGACGGGACGGGAGAAAGAAAAGCAAAGAAAAAAAGGGGGCGGGACATTTAGAATACAAACTAGAACCGACTCACAGCCACTCATTCACACAACAAAAACAGTCCTGTCAGGCTCCTGTTACAGTGAACACTGTTAAAAAAAATTCAAAGCAATTTCCCCCCCAAAATTTCTTCAGTTCAGCCGACGTTTCAGGTGACCACATATCCTTTAAAAAGAAATCCTAAAAGTAGATGATACATTTGGCTCTTAAATAGTAATTTCAATCAAAGTGGATAAAATCAGCTGAGCTCGAGGACGCTCCTTCAGTGCAAACTTCTTTTTTTTTTAATATCTTTCCTCCATCCTCAGTGTGCACTCCACAGAAGCGTCAGCGACCACGGTGTCACTTCTTCAAGTGCTCCCCCATCGTTAAAAGTCCACACGCCGAGTTCAACCGGCCGAGCGTGGAAGGCGATGAATGCATGTGGTTGGCGTGACAGGCTGATGGTTTACATAGTGCATGTGTGGCTAAATCTAAACACAGTGATGTCAGAGGAACGTCACAATGCAACCGTAACTCTCAGAAACTGCTCGTATAATGCCATGGTGCTCCCCTCTGAAACAAGGGATAATGCTTTGAAACAATTATAACTGGAGGTTGAAACGACTTGGTTTGGAGTCCACACCTAGTAATAATAATAATTATAATAATAATTATATGTTTATATATACTATTTACAGACTCAAAAACGCCATGCTGTAGCTTTTCTTAAAATTATGAAAAACCTCCAACAATGTATTAAAATAAATGTTGAATTTAAGATAGCACTTGTTATTTTTCCATAAATGGTCTGACCGGTCTCGGCTTTTTCTTTTTTTTTTTTCGTTTGTTTGTTTTGTAATAAGCACAGTGTCTTGTTCTAGCACCTACAAAAAAAACATCAGGGAAGCTTGTCATGCAGGAGTCTTGAGGATGTTGTCACTACTGGCTATATACCAAAGAAAGTCAATGTCTTGGAAAATAATAATTAAAAGAAAAGAAAAGAAAAAAGGTCCTCGACAAGAACAAAAACAAAAATCTCAGGAGAAATCTCAGACGATTCACTTGGCTTTTTCTGTTCGTCAAAACTGAAAGTGTGTAGAGGATCCTGAAGAGCCTCTTTGAGACTGCTCTGTAACAACTTCCTGTGTCCTGCACCTGTCAGTCGCCGCCTCCCTCGGCTCGTTACAGCTGCTTGTCGCTCTCCTTCTTCAGTCGACTGAAAGGACAAAAGAGCGATGTTTTAAAATTTAAAAAAAAAAAGAAAAGAAAAAAAATCGTAATCAAGCACGCTCAGAAACTGGACTACAACAATAATTAGGATGAACTACCTGTAGTAGTCCTCCTGGCCAGGCAGTGGTCCTCCGTGCATGTGATGGTGCCCGTGCAGCCACTGCTGCTCCATGGCTAGCCTCTGGAGCTCGGCCGACTGGGCGTGCATGGCCTGCAGCTGGTGGGCCGCCGACATAGTTGGTGGAATACCTGCTGGTAGGTCCCGTGGGTATGGAGTACCTGGAGGAAGACCCAACACAGAAAATGTGATCAGGCTCAAACTGATCTATGATAGAAGCTCGGATGACTGATAGAAGCTCAGACTGATAGATGTGATGCGTTATTGCTGGTAAGGAGAGTCAACACTGGCTGAGAGCCTACCAAAAACTGGGTGTCGCAGCATCTCGTGTTCATGCGGCGGCTGGCCCAGGAGAGGGTTGGGGATGGCGCCGGGTGGGTAAGGGAAGCGTGCCAGGTGAGGTCCGGCCAGGGGATCTACTGCCAGCGGATGGGCGCCGGAACCTGGAGGACACACAAGACATTCACCACCACCTTCTGGGTGTCAGAGTCTTAGGTTCAGGGTACACTCATTGCAACATAATGTATCACACAGCATGCTACAGGCATTAATGATACTCAGCTAAATGTAACGTTACTCCTCAAGGTTGATTTAAAGAGTGCAGGGACTACTTTACTATATTTATCCATTGTAAAAAATCTGTTGGCTCCGTCAGTAACTTAAGGAAGATATGACTTCCTGTCATCCAGTCTGTCAGTGATGTACACTATACAGAAAAGATGTCATGAGGTGGAGCTTCAGGCCACATAGTAAAAGTTTTTAATTAGTTACATTGATCACAAGTCCCTTTGTTCACTCTTTAATGAGAGAAGTAACAAAATTACTACAGTACAATTATGTGCAGTACATATTAAAATGATACAATACTATGACAGATATGCTCACTTTGATACTTAATACAATATATCATTTGTTCATTTCACTGCAACAACTTTCTCAAAACATCTCTTTCCTTTAAAACAACATCAGAATAAGTGCAGATAAATGGCAACATTTCAAACAGCAACATGCTTCCTGAACTCAAAAAGCAGTCTGGCATCTGTTATGTTTAATCAAAATGTAGTAATTAATACTACATAACCAAAAATAAAATATATATATTTATTTCAGAGCGATAACAGGTTAAATTGACCTGTGGAGTGCCTCAGGGCTCTACTTCTGGTCTTCAAACATTTAATTAAATAAAGTATCTGTTCATTCTTAAGTTGTCATCTGTAGTTAAAGCTTCTAAATTCAGTTTTTAATTTCATTGTCATGCATTTATGAATTAAACAGGGCTTTCGTTTACCTTGGTGTAAGGGATCTTGCTGGTGGAGGTGGAGATGGGAGTGAATATGTGAGTGCTGGTGGTGGTGCGGTGTGACATTGAACATCTGCAGACGAGCGATGGGGTCATTGGCCACTGTTGCCATCCTCTCTGCATGGAGTCTCTCTGCTGCCAGCCTCTCTGGGTAGCTCATTTCTGGGCGCAGCTGGGGACCTGCAAGGGCTAGCCGCTCACGCTCTAATGGGTTCAGGCTGGGATGAAAGGAGGCGAAAGGGTGAGGGCCGGCCATGGGGGGCAACGTGATGGCCCCGTGGCGAGCAAAGTGTTCCATGGGGTTTGTGGAAGGGTGGAGTGTGTCCATCTCTGGAGGCTTGACCTCAAAACCAGGTTTCATCCTTTCCCTCAGCTCCCTCTCGCGAATCTCCCTCTCGCGCATCTCCCGCTCTCGAAGCTCGCGCTCCCGCATGGCTGGGTCAGCGTTGTATAGGCTGGGCATGTGATAAGCTAGCAGCGGGTCTGCGGGGTTGAGTGACACAAAGAACGGGTGGTTTCGATTGGTGGGGGACATGACGTGGGGCCGGGCGTACTCGCTGAGGGTGCGTAGGGCGGGTGTGTCGGGGCCAATGTAGGGAGGCACAGCTGCAATAGTAGTGGGGGGACCGTCGAAGGGTGGACGCATGTGGGCGGGGCCGGCCATCTGAGGTTCGCTCATTCTGCCTTCGTGAGATGAACTGGAGGCTTTCTGTGAGGAGAGGAACATCATGCTTAGTTTTTCTTACTTTTATTTTTTTTTTAACAAAACCAGTGGGCAACATAAAAGTAAAAGAACGATTACGCCACTCACCGCGGCTCTCTCAGCTTCTTTTTCTCGTTCCCGCTCTCTTTCTCGCTCCTTTTCCCTTTCCCTCTCTCTCTCTTTTTCCTCCCTGGCTTTCTGTTCTGCTTCCCTCTTGGCTTTCTCCAGAGCTTCCTCTCTCTTCTTGGCCAGTTTAGATGAAGCCAGGGGTGTGAAGTAGAAATCGGTCCGAGCACACGAGTTGTACCCCCGGTCCAAGTGCTTGTAGAAACTGTAGAAACACAGACACAAAAATAAAGAAGCTAAAATAATGTCTTACGTTCATAAACTGACATTTGTTTGGAGAAAAAAAAAAAAACAGATAAAAGAAGGTACGATCATCATATCCATGTTGAATTTTGTGTACTGAATGGCAGGATAAATGATGAAAACACAGCTGGTATTAGCTTGCATTAGTCCATGTTTTAAAAGCAAACAAACTCCCTCAGCATTCACTTTTCCTGCCACGCTGAGCCTATAATAAACTCCTCATTGGTATTCATTGGCAGTCTGAGAGTCACTTAAGCGGGAGGCAGCAACACGTACTCATATTCGGATGCTTCATATACTTCCATCTCACTGTAATTAATCTCCCTGTTTTCCATCTCTGATCATTCCGAACCATCAGCTACTCAGAGCTCGAGGCTAATTGTGGCCTTGGATGCCTGTTTTGCAGAGGACATTTGATTTGTTGCCTACATTAAAGACTTAAAACCTGAGGGCGACTCTTTGTTGGAGAGCTAATCAGCATCCCCTGATAAGAGAATAGGCAGACTACTGATAAACAGCCACCTGTGCAGGTGTATGTTTTTCTCTTTTACAGATGTTTGATGTTCTGCTGTTTGCTCAGGCTGTTGGCAGACGTACCGTGCTGATTGGCTGGCATGGCTGGGCGTATTGACGACTGTAGGCTCCGGGGAGGGGCTTCTCTGCGGGGGTGGTGGGCTCTCTGGCTCTTCCGACTCGTCCAAAGGCTCCTCTTTGATGTGCATGGGTGGGACTGCTGTGCCCGGGCCAGCACAGGTGACAGAGGCAGGAAGTGGCATGGAGATGGAAGAGGATGGAGCCGAGGAAGAAGGAGGCTGCAAGCCAGGCATAGAGTTTGATGATGATGGGGGAGGGGCGGTTGGAGGTAGAACTGTACTGAAAGGATGAGATGAGAAAGGTTGCTGAGGTGGCCCGCTGGGATGTGAGGCTGCTGCGGAGGGTGGCAGAGGAGGAGCTGGAGGAGGTTGGTGGCTGGCTGAAGGTGGGAGGCTCTGTGATTGGGTGAGAACTGGAGGCTGGGCTGGGGGAGGCTGAAGCTGCTGGCCTTGAGGCATGAGCTGGAGGGGAGGCGGATGTGCTGATGGAGGATGATGGTTGGATAAAGAGCTGAGAGGCTTGAGGGCGGGAGGCGGAGGCAGGTTTGAAGGCATCTGAGGGAATGGAGGTGCCGATACGTGGGGCGGGTGTTTGTGAGACTGTGGGTTGGGTATCTGAGGGATGGGTGTAGTTGGCGGGGGCTTGATGTGAGGCATAGATATTGGTGCGGGGGGCAAGGGCTGCTCTCTGGGAGGCTGGGTGCCACTCTGAGAAGATGACTGGGACTGAGAAGGAGGCGTGTGAGCCCTCTGTTGTGATTGGCCAGAGACCGGCGGGGGTGGGACCTGAGACGGACCTACAGGGAATCCCTGAGGGGTGATGGAGTGAGGGTGAGCCATGTGTGAGGGGCCCGGCTGCAACGGGTGAGGCATGGGAGGCATGGGTCCGTGATGCGGGCTGGGTAATGACTGAGGTGGAACTGGGGGGCCAGGAGGCGGAGCCTGAGTCATAGGTGAGTGTGGAGAGGGAAGCCTTTGAGGGTGCAGGGATGCTCCTGACTGGATTAGAGACATTGGGCTTGCCTGGGACAGAGGCTGGGGAGGTAGAGAGCTGGAGGCTGCAGCAGGGGAAACCTGCGGAGGCAGTGAGGGGGCTGAGGTTGTGGGTGGAGGGGGCGCCGAAGAGGCGGCTGAGGTGCCCGGTTGACACTGGATGACTGGAGGGTGCTGGCTCTGCAGGAGCTGCTGCTGTTGGGCAGAGGAGTCCGAGTCGCTCTCATTGTCACGGGGGCTCGGGATGCTCGGCGAAGAGCTCCGGTTGTCCTGATCAATGTCTTTAGGATCACTACTGAGCTCCTCGTTGATGCTCCGCCCATCAGAGCTCTCGCCCTCTCCCTCTCCTTCTCCCTCGCATTCTGAAGGTGAGTCTGGCCGACTCAGCTCCTGTGGGGACAGAGGAGAAGAAAGGAAGCGCGTCAGCACACCAACTATACAACCTCCCCTTAACACAGAGATAAAACAAGCAGTGATCGCAGACTCACTTGTGTCTTGGACTTTTTGGTGTTGGCCCTCTCGGGCTCCTCCGTGTCTGAAGCTCCTTTCTCCCGTTGCCGTTTGGCACTCTTCATAGGTGAAGGAGCTTCCTCTTTAATCTTCTGTGGAGCAAAAGCAGCAGAGACACAGAAAGTATAGATTACAGAGGTGCGTGCAATGAAAAACGAGGTGTCAACGACTCTCTGCTGTACTTACTTTGCTTGGCTTCTTCATGGAGTCCGTCTTGCTGTCGGTGCTGTCGGTGCTGGCTGCGCTGGGTGAAGTACGTCCGCTAGAGCGCAAATCCTCGTTGGTGGGTGAGGCTCGGCCATCAGGACTGGCTGTCTGCTTCTTACGACCACTACGTAGCGTCGACATCTGTAGTTTGAACGAAGGAAAATTTAGCCCAATTTATAAAACTTTCAAACTTTGAATAAAATAAACATTTGGTTTGAGATTATGAGCTTATTTCTTTGTAATCTGGGTCTGGATTGCTCCAGGGATAACTCTCAGGGTATCGGTTCCTAAAAGTGAAAATAGAAGGATAGTTGGCGCACCGAGCCTCGGTTCCGTCGGGTCCTCATGCTATGCTTCCCGCTGAGTCCATCCTCTTCCTCTTTGACAGGTTTGAACATAAATGGCGGAGGGTCCACGGGCTTCTCGATGGGGGGCAGCTCACCGTACTTCTTGAAGTGAATGCGGCAGTCGGTGCACAGCAAGATGTTCTCGCGGCCCCCGTGGTGCCAGTCCTTGGAGGCTGAGGAAAGCCATTTACAGTTGTGAAATAACACAGTCTCACAGGCAGTGAGAGGCACAAACATCACACAGAAATCATCTGACAACCTGCAGTAATACTGAAGAATACAGGCACCACCTTAAAATAATTTCTCCTTTCAATATTTAACAGAATAAAAATGTTCGTACTACAGGCGCTAAATCAATGTCTAATCTGTCCTCTGTTTTATACCCCATTTAAACTCCCAGTAATCTACTAATAAGAGCTTGATGGGTTAACACTATAAAGCCAAAGTTATTAGCCACCCTTGCTTGGATGGCAGAAACGTCAGCGTGTTCAGATGGGAGCCAGCTGTGTGGAAAGAGGGGGAAGGATAATGAGGTGGAGAGAGTGAACGAGCTGTGGGTTCATGTCTGATTTGATCAAATTAGTCCTGACATACTCTGATGCCCATCTGTCACACAGTGCTGTGTTGGGTGGGCTCAAACTGATCCCAAGACAGGACAGGAATAGCCAAGCAAGTCTGTATGATGGGCGTGCACACGAAAAAGAGACGTGGCGTCTTACTGGTAGTGAAGCAGTGGCGGCAGGCGTAGCCTTTTAGCTCCTGTTCGCTGTCTTCACTGTCAAAGTCATCTTCACTGGCTGAGCTGAGGTCCACTAGAGGGAAGAAGGAAGGAGAAAGATACGTCACATACATCTCTTTACCAACCAACGAGTATATGTCAGGCCAGGCCGTCCACTCTCCTCCCAGCTGCCACCATGAGGTCAAAGCTACGTACAGAACTCGCTCGACGGCGGGCGCGAAGGAGTGTTGACGGGAGTTGAGGCGGTCCGTGTCTTGATGCGGCGGAAGACGGGCTGACGACGGTGTCGGCGATGGGCTCGACAACTGGCCGCCTCGGGAGTCTTCTTCCAGTAGTAGTAGAAGGTAATCAGCTCTCCCTGGAAGAAGACGATAAACAGGCACCGTTAAAACAGGCAGTAATATCTTAGGAACGCAAACGAGCGTCTGTGATAAGGGGGAGGATTCACTTTTGATTGCAAAGAGGTGAAATATCTGCAGTTAGGTGGAATGAAATCTGTGGAGGATACACATTAGCAGTGGGTGCTGTGTTTCACAGTGAAAGGCCATGGAGCGGGTCAGTCCATGCCAGGATTTGTAGCTGGCTGGGCATGTTTGTGCTGCGGCCCTGTCTGTCCCAGGATTAGGCGAGGAGACTCACTGAATGCAGGGATATTAGGATCAGTGCAATGGTGGCTGCCTGGGTGGCAGGAGGTTGAATGGGAACAAAAGAACATGTCAGGCAGAGCTTTGGCGCTACAAATAGGGAGTGAAATGGCTCCTCGCCCCTTCACTGGAAGAGTCAATTGAACTTTAATCAAACATTCGGAGGGGTGCGCTTGCCAGCGAGCGGGGCGGATAAATCCAGTGTACAAAAGGCCGTCAGGAAATCAATACCCAACTGAAACATTAACACATGCAATCATGGATCAGAAAGCACTTTGCTGAGGCAGCCTGTGCATATTAACTGCAGCTTTCCTGCCACACTCGTGAAACACAAGCCCTAAAAATTGGCAACAGGAGTCGGTGGCAATTATGTAGTTTCCTGTAAAGCTTCGCCTTTTCTGCCTCGCTGTGAACTCTCACTTGTTAGTCATCTTCCACCGACTCGATAACAAATTTACAAAAGGTGCGGTGTGTGTTCGCAGGGTGAGCAGTAAGTCACCTGTAATCTCAAAAGCCCCGAGGGCATCCAGCCACTGTCTGAGGTCTGTTAAACCGCTGTTCAACAAAGCTCCCAGGGTTTAATGGCTATTGATTGTTTTCCTTCTCTGCTTCAGCCGAGAAACTTGACATTAATTAGTCAGTCCATTGCGCTCTGAAATGCATTAACAGCTTTTCAGCAACAGCCCGATATCGTCTATCAAAATGTAGCGAAACATGAAAAAGGAGGAAGTGATTTGACGAAATGGCTAAGAAAAGCCCCCCCCCCTTTAACAAAAACAGAAAATAAAGCCAGTGAACTGTAGCACACGTACACATACAATGTAACTCTTAGGGGAAATTCATATCTACCAGAGCCTGCAGGACTCCACCTTATCAGGCAAAGCAGTGCTGGAAACATTTACTGAGGGTGTCTGAGCTCAATGAAACCTCCTCACATTTCAGGGTAAATTAAGGCACTACACCAGGAAAACCACTGCTCCAGCGGAAAAGAGTCTCAAACCCCACGAGCTGGTGGAGGCTTCGGCAGGAGTTTATCTGGATCGGTGGATGGATTTCAAATGCAGTGGGCTTTAAGCTAAAAAAGCACACGGATACCGATTATATTATCACCTAAGAGCTACATTATGCTGCTGCCGTTTCAGTCGGCGACAGAACTTTGTGGCCTTTCTTGTGCACCTCCCACTTCAACCTGCCGGCCAGTTGGGAAGGGGAAGGGCGCAGGTGCTAACTGAAAGAAGGCAGGCATCCTGATGTGAAATCTAATTGAAATGTGCAGATCAAAAGTGTCGAGTGGTGCCGAGCGCTGGCTTTGCTCTGTGCTTAATGACTGTTCTCAGCAGTGCCTCTCTGCCTCCTCGCTGCGGGTTGACAAGTACACGGCCTCAGCAACAGCTTGGCAGACACAAGGAAAGGTCACCCTGCCTCTCCATCACTTACGCTGTGTCAAGTACCATTACATTAGGCAGGAGCTAATGAAAACATTAACTTGGGCTTTTGAATGGGAATTAACAGGTGTGGTGATGAGCTGGTGCAGCCAGATGTAAATAAAAAAAAGAGGAAAACAAGAAGCAAAGCTCAGCAAATTCAGTACAAATATGATGCAGGAGAAATGTCTGCAAGTATAATAATATTTGTAATATAGACAGATTTTAAATTTGAATGCAGCAAGGTTTGCATGGTTAACTAAATTTAGGTTTTAGGTAACTAAAATATATTTAAAAACTAGAAGTTTGTCAACCTAATTTAAACTAAAATAAAAATATAGAGAAAATATCCTTAATTTTAGTGTTCGGTAAAAAGTTTTTTGCTAAAACTTGGCTGATGAGGCTTTGATACATATTTTCATTATGACTCAACTGCTTTCAATTTGTTTTTTTATTATATCTGTAGTGACTTTCCTAAATCTTGCTTAAAACTGAAATGAGCAAACTCGCTCTGAAAACTAACTGAAACGAATCCAAAGCAGAAAATCACAACAAAATAAAAATAATAATAAAAGCTCGTTCAAAATCATAAAACTATAATAACTCTGGAGTGCAGTCGCACTGATAAAGGAAGGACTGTAAGCACAGTGAACGTGTTGTGCAGAGAAACAGCCCGATGTGAGCATGCTAATACTGCACGTGAGAGAAGCTTTGTGCAATACATTTGTGTCACAGTGAGACTGACAGATTTGGGTCCTCTGAAGTTGTGCAAGTCCCGTCTCTCACACCGACTGACTTTTCTGCATCAGAGCCACTTTGTCACGCTGCCACATGCCCGCAGCAACAATTTAACTCCAGTTACCTCGCAGTTTATTCTCCACGTTTGGCCGTTGTGGAAGCAGGTTTGTGTTTTACCTACTGATGCCATGTCTTTTTTTCCTTCCCTTCATAAAATTAAGATGCCCATAAAAGAAACAACTAAACAAACCTGCATCTAAAACAGCTGAAAGACAAATCTACATAGTCCCCCGGCTTCTGCAGCATAATTTTCTCCCTAGTCCACTAAATCGCTGCAGAGCGGCACAGAGTGTGCTGCTGCTGCTTCGCAGAACATGAGATAGTGACAACATAAGCTCAGTATTATTAGGCCTTTTAGGCTGCTTCCATCTGCAGGAGCTTTCTGGCCGGTGGATTATCCAGCAAGGGAAGGGCTTACCCTCATATCAGGGCGCTCAGGCCTTCCGTTCCAGTTATTGCCACTTAAAATGGTCATCTACATAAAGATATGCAGTTATTTTAAAAAATATGTTCATAGTTATTGTTGTGCTATCGGTTTAAATTAAATACTTGCAGTTCGAGTTCATAAAGCATACATATAAAGATGCGTGACTTTTGTATTTTAACCTTACTGTAATGTTATTCTCACAAACAGCTGCTAACAGAGGTTAGCAGGTGACGAAATGAGGAAAAGGCCCCCGGAGGCCAGATTTTGACTGAATAGGGTTAACCACTTTAGGCTACAGTGTAATTGTGGGTGGGAGCGCTGGTTGAGGGTGAGCTCGGTGGTCGTATGTACACGGGTAGGGCTGAGGGCGAGGGCTAAACTCGTGTATTTACACCCTCATCTCCTCTCAGGCCCAGGCCTGAACAGATGGTTTCTGTTTTTCCTGGCAGATTTGTGACAGAGCCACAAAAGGCCTCTGCTTTGACATGAAGCCAAACGGTTAAGGCCGTTACTGGCAAGAGCAGGGGAAGGAGAGAACAGGGGAGAGCAGAGGAGGGGGAGGGCTGAGTGCCGAGGAGAGTCGAGAGGGAGGAAAAAAAAAATAAAAAAAAAAGAAAGCCAGCAGCGGAGAACAATGGACAATCAACACTGAATCCCAACCACAAACCAGTCCTGAAAATCTCTCAGCAAATAAAAATCTCTGCTAAAAATTTAAGGCGGTTGGGGAGCAGAGAGGGCTGGGAGCGTGTGATTTCTAGGTTCTGGTGGCTGACAGCGAGTTGTGTAAACAACCATTAGTGCAGCATGAACCTGTGCAACTCCTGCTTCCTCCACAGCCTGCAGTCAGAGCAGGGAGGACTGCTTCCTGATTCATTTCAGTAAGGTGAAAGGGGAAGTATTTCTGAGCTAAATCAAGCCAGGGCTTAATTATATATGAGCTCGACCCGTGGACTCCCAAGTCTTCCGTCGCCCATGTCAGACTGCACAGTGAATCGTCTGGAGCGTGCTCGACTTCTCCATCATCCTCACCACGAATGTAACTGGAGGGCGTAACTTTATAAACGTGTATGTGCTTCAGAAGGCCAGTGTGGGTTTGTGCGTCCTGCAGGGCCATTTAATATGTTTCAGTCAAAGTTTATTTTAGGTATTATCAGGATTTTTATTAAAGTTGCTGAAATGGTAAAGATGACAGAAATGTGTGCTTCCAAACTTTTTATATTACATGCAGCCAGTGACACCAGAGTCACAAATTTCCAATAATAAATAAAACATCATTATGTCAGGTGGAATAAAAACTATTAGTGCTTCGAGTTACCAAACTATACTTTCCCTCCTTACATCATTTATTTGTGTTTGTGTCGTGTGAAACTAAATTACAAGCCCAAATATTTAAGCTACTAGGCCCATGTACAGTATGTGATGAATTCAAAAACACACCTACACCATAGTGATGCCTCAAAAACGAAGAAAGACTGAATAGTGAAAAGATCTTGGCTGGTGGAGCGGGGTGCATGTGAAAGGCGGCTAAATAGACAGCCGTTCCCTGCTGCGCAGCGCCTTTCTGCCGGAGAATGACTGAATAAGCTCTGCTTTCACAGGTCAGGGATGCACATGCTGAAGAATCAGCACTCGTGTTTTTCCTGCTGTAAGCGCTTTTGCCAGTGAAAGCAGATTGGATGGCAACAGTGCCGTTTTTGCTGGAGGGTCGATCCTGCGTGTTCTGCTGATAAGCTAGTCTCCCCTCCCCTAAAAAAAAAACAACCTCACAACATGAAGCCTACCAAAGAACTCAATTACACAGGGAGCTCTGGCTCTCTGGGCTCCGTCTATTAGGCTGAAAAAAGATTTTGCCTACACTCAGCTGCGCTAAATTGCCTGTGGTCTGTTAAAAGAACATCAATACGTGCTGGTTGAGCTTCCATCAGCCGGCAGCGATTTCACTGCCTAAACAAGTTATATCATTTACCAAACACGGAAGCTGTTCTGTCACACCGCCGACAGCTGCTGCCAACTGGACCAGGCTCCTGTAGTTCGCTGCTGGTTTAATTAGTGTTTCAACCTAAGTATTTATAATCACACTCATCCCCGAGGTTCTGGCTGCTGAGCCGAGGACATGGCAATGAATTCAATGCGACGTTTGTACAGATTGTACCGGGGCAAACATCTGCTGCGTGAGGTTGTGTTGGGAACACCGTTCTCCTGTTGGGCGTCCCATAAATGACAGGGCCTTCGGGGACCGAGTGCTCCCTTTTTTCTCAGAGAGAAAAAGATGCTGTAAGGAGCGCTCGGCACATCGCCTCCTTTAAAAATCAGACATATAGCTCAGATCTAGCATCTCTGTGTCGACCTGAAAATTAGCACACACGCTAGAATGATAACAAACTGCAGGAAGCTGATAAATTAAAGCTCCAATAAACTCACCAGTTGGTGTTGGATGCTAACTGTTTGCTGACTGAGAGCGCTTGTTTAATGCGTGACGTTAACAAGAAGAAAACACGCACTGTAGGTTCACCTGTGTTAGCTTTTCTAATGCGCTGCCAAAGTACCTTTCTGTCTTTTTCCACCTCTGTGCCAAAAACAAAGCAGGAACCAGCAGCATAAAAACGTCTCACCAAATCAGTTTTAGCGTTTTATCTCCCCCCACCTTTCCTGCCCTCTACGTCTACATGGCTTACAGCTGACATTCTGGGCTGTAACACTACTAAAACTACACCACCATCTAATATATATGACCGAAATACAATTACGGAGTCGTCTTGGTGATAATGTTAGACCTTTATGAAGTTAAATATTTAAACGTGGAGCAAAGAGAAACCAGTAGGGAAGCTGGTAGGGAAAAAAACCTATCACACACACTCAGATGCTTTTGTCCTATGCCTATAAATTGTTTTACACTGCTTCACTGACTTTATTAGATTAAGGCTGCTCTGAGTTGTATTGTGAAACACTTTCTTGATCTATAAATATAGAGTATAATACACTTATGTGTGCATGAAGTAAGTAAATTACCAGTGTTTTCATGCAATTTAAAATCTCTCACAGGACACAAAAAGACAACCTGTACTGAATATAATTTCAGGCATGAGTTGCTTTTACATCGGTGTTTTTTACGCTGTCATGCATATTTTACTTTGCGGAGAGACACTAGTGTCTGCACACTGAAAACAGTCTGTCTTTAAACTTGTAAGAGCCCAGGTATTTCAATACATTGTCATTTGCAATCTGCTGCTGCTCGTGCTGTACCCTTTTCCACCGGTGACGTCGTCTGGGCTCGGTCCTGCAAGGAAATGGGCCAAAACGCTCTAATTTGATCTAATTTTCGGCTGTCAATTTCTCTGTTGAGCTGCACAGCAAACTAAGCAGTCGCCGATTTAAATCAGTTTGGCAAACACCGTCTGTTGATGTTCTTTATGAAAACACTTCCAGTGAAAATATCAGGCGCACAGTTATCTCTGATCTGCCATTTCAGCATATTCGGTTGTTTAAACACTGAAGGCAGCAGATCGTGTTCCATGACGTCCTCTCGTGAGCGAAGGAAATGGTGGCAGCAAAAAGCCAGTTGCAGACGGTCAGGCGACACACCCACTTCCCCCTGTGGGCCTTTATGTGACTTTATATAAGGCATTCCTGAGTGCTAGTCGGGCCTGGTGTGTTTACACAGCGCTGGGTGCTTACCCTTGGCACTGGCTGTTCGAGCCGTGCTGACGCTTCAGGGCAGCGCGGCTAATAGGAGCTAGCGGGGGGAGCAGTGAGGGCCGGGCGCCCGGTACTGGACCTCTGGGCTTTGTGCTGTGCACTCCGGTCAGGACTCATACATCTTCTTTCATGCAACTGGAATAGTGTGTGTGTGTGTGTGTGTGTGTGTGTGTGTGAGTGAGAGAGAGAGAGAGACAGAGAGAGAATGGAGATAATGGGAAAAATCTCTGTCATTTCCCACACCTAAAATATCTAGAGATATTGTTGTTCTCATGTTCCGGAGATCTGGGATTTGGGAATGAGGAGGGAGAAAATAAATGGGCACTTTCCTCCGGGTATTAGCTGGCACTTGCTCCGATCAGCCTAGCAGCACAAAAACAAGCTCAGTCATAAGCAAAGACTTGTTTTTTTTTTCTCTCTCTCTGTGAAAACACAGACTTTACTGGCTCTTTTGAGCCAATGCCCATTTTACTCCCTTTTTTCATAGGTCGCTACTACCCTCTCCGTGCTCTCCCAGTCATCTTTTCATATTTAAAGGCCAGTTTATTTTCCATTTGCAGGGGGAAAAATTAATCTTTCTCTGCTCTGTGGTGGTGGCAGGCCCATATCCTGGAGGAGGTCTATTACCTCTCCTGCCAAGTAGACTCCCCCCTCCAGGTTGAAGTGCATTAATACCTCCTTTATAGCCAATCAACTGGACTAGTCATATATTTCAAAACCAGTAAAAATAATTGAAGAAACCCTCTGCGAGGAAACAGTATTCATACACTTTAATCTCTTATTCAAGAGGCTCAAATTGGTTTTGAGGAATAAAGAATGAAAAAAAAAAAAAGTAGCACAAAAGGAGGCGACACTAAAGAGTTGAGGTGTAAAAATATTACAGGATATGTTGCGGGTTTTTAGAGAAGGAGGGCTGATGTACCCTCACCTCGGAGCAGGCGAGGAAATGAAGCAGATGAAAAGTATGACAAACACCTTTGATTTTTCTTTGATGTCTGTGTCAGCACTATATCGGCACACTTCCAGCAGGAGCAGCCTCACAGAAACAGCAGAGTCTGCACTGTTTCATGAATCAAAATGTATATCTAAGAATTATTTAACAGCCGAGTCTAAAGGCTTTGAAGCAACATGAACCTGTTCGCTCTGCAGCCAATTACAGGGAAAATAAAAATGCAGGTCGAGCCCTTTAAGAGGTTTTATATCTGTTCTTATATTGATCACCTTAAAAAAAAAAAAAGCACAAAAACACTGTGGCTTCTGTGTTTTGTTTCCAACACAAAGTTCACACTGAACGAGGTGAGCTGCTGTTAATCATTGCCAGGCCTGAATCTGACCTGTCTGTACTGTGGCACGGGTCACACGGACGTTCAATAACGATTACAACACACACCCGCACGAAGAGCAGGGAGTCGCTGACAGGAGGAAATTCCCTCTGCTTATGTACATAAATAACACATTTACAAAGTGCAAGAGGTACAAAACAACTTTGGCAGTCAGTGACAAAGCTTTTGTTTAAAGGAGGCATACGATACAACCAACAGGAAGCTACCTTAACCACAGGCACAATAATCTCGTGTTGCAAAAGTTTGGAGCGTACAGACATTTTCCCCTCAAATCAGCTAAGAAGGAGACAATTCTCTGGATTTATAAGATTTAAAAAAAAAATACTGACTTAGGTTTGATTAAATGACAGTAATCAAAGTTATGGCCTTTGATTCTCTCTACCAGGCCAGACACAAACGTAACTTTGTTGCTGTTCAAACAGTCACGTTTATTGCTTTGTAATCCTAGTGGAAGACATCGCATTGCCCTTTAGTTTGCTCTGAAAATGGCTGAAAGACCAAAAGAAAGAAAGGAAAAATCTCAAGTGCTAATAATAAAGCACTGTAGCACAAACATGAGATAAAGCAGGCTGCTCCACAGAGCTGACATATGCTGTAAACACAGTGGTTCAAATCACATCTGCACTACTTGTTTACTACTTGCTAACAGAGGGTGCTAATTAATGTTCAGTGTGTAACTTGCCTGGGAAGTACATTTAAGCTCAGGTTTACACTCAGGTGCAAACAAGTATTTTTAATATTAATATTATTATTTTCCACTGAGCCTGATGTGATAATACTACGCTAGAGTTGTTGGCAAGGAGCACTTCTCAACAATAAGGCCTCATAGCATTAAACTAAAACTTGCTTTCTGTAACTTACAAGGAAACTGCAAATGCATCAGTTTCTCTGTTTTTGTATCAGTGGCACAGAGAGAAATAAACGAGCTTACCGTCTCTTTGTTGGGCAGCAGCTCTTTCCGGATCCTGAAGAAGTTTTTGCCGAACTGTCTCAACCCTTTAATGAAGCGCTTCTGCAATTTTTTTTGCACAGAGGAAGAGAGAGAGAACGAGAGAAAGAGAAAGAGGGGGGGGGAGAGGGAAAGAAAAAAAAAAAAGAGCAGTGAGTATATGTTAAGTCAGCTAAAGTACCACAGAATAAAGTTTTCTGCTTAACACCGCGACAAAGAACATTGTTTTCATTTCGCTAGTCTGCGGTCGTCTGAGGTTTGCTGTGTTTTTTATAAACCTCTACAGCCGTTTAAACTCCGGAGCAAACACAGCCATGTCAGGGCAAAACCAGAGAGGAAATGACAGGCAAGGCAGGGAGAGACGCTGAGATTAAGCTCGTCGTTTCACGAGCGCAGAACATACAGTTAGGCAAACACGATCTAATGTGAAAACAAACACAACAGCAGACATGCCGAACGTGTTGTTAATCTCCCAAGTGAAAGTTCAAAGTCAAAACCTAAACTTGAAGATGCCTCTCTGTGCGTGGCACTCGGTTTCTAATTCTGTCGTTACATTTTGGCAATCTAACAAACCCCAGAAAAATTTAAATGTCAAAAAAAATGAATTATTTCTAAGTAAGGTGAACTACACGATGACAGAGAAGGCTACTTTGTGACACTGGATTTAATCTGACATTAAAAATAAACTGAACGTCAACGAGAGCCCTTACCTCAATGTGAGCACAAAAAAAAAAAACAATGTCGGAAAGCCCCCAAAAATCGGAGCAACCTACATATATTTCTTCTCCTTTAAGAGCCACAGACTGCGAGCCATAAAAAGCGACGGCTGAAAAACATTCATAACCAGCGAAGCAGACAACCAACAGATTTACTTTCTTGCTCCAGAGGCGAGCCCCGTTCCACAGTGATCTCAGCCAACCGTTTCCACCAAGTAACTCCAGCAAAAAAAAGAAAAGCAGAGAAAAGTCCTCGGGGAGCACAGCACAAATCTCTACGTCCACCCACAGGTAAAGAGAAAATTAAAGGGGGGTAAATCCACAATGTCTCCGACAGGACGTCGTTCTTCTTATGTTTTTTTTTTTAACAAGAAAGAAATAGCTTGTCACTCTCTGCTCTTCCACTACAAAGGGGAAGGCTTTACATGTGATCTTTCTGCAAGAGAGCCTCTGGTTTGCAGCAGGATGGAAAACCCGAAGTGGAGTCCTGTGCTTCATGTTAGTGTTAGGCACAGCTTTCATTTCAGCCTCTAGCACTGAATGGGCAAGCTTTACTTCTCTACCCACCCCTCACACACACACACACACACACACACACACACACACACAGAAAAACCTAAGCCAGTGCTTGCGACTGAAACTACACAGAAGGTTTCCATTTCCTTGTGAGGAAACTACAGCTTGGAGTGAGCCTGCACAGAGGCAAAACTAGCTGCCTGCCTGAGAGGGGAGCCAGGCTGACACAATTTGTGTGGAGAAAGGTCTTGGACATGGTGGAAAGGACACAAGTGGGAGGGAAAACCAGATACGGAGCCTCTCCTGTGTTGTCCGGAGTTCATTTTCCATGCCATGTACAGTATGTTATGCAACCACAGATTGTTTACATACCTCATTTTGGTGGGGGAACAAAAGCCAAATTTACAGAAGTAACGCAGCCAGCTGCGAAGCACAACTGTCTTTCAGGGAAAATTACAGGCGAGAGAGAGCTTTGTGAATTACTATACTTACGTCCTTAACACAAGCAAACTCGATATTCTCAAATTTTCCAGCTTTGCTTTGTTATTGTGCAGACAAAAATATAAAGAAAGAAGGCACAGGTCGAAATTAAACCAGACTAAACAAGCAAACACAAGAGGGCCCGATCAAAAAGCTAGACGCGCTCAGCTGACAGCTTAACAAAACGGTCTGTCCTGTAAGTGTCATGAGACAGCAGCTAATTTGCATTCATCAGCTTGAAGGTGTAGCGGCTGATTAGCCAGTAGATGGAGCCGTCTCTAACACAAGCACCACATGCAACCAAAAAAAAAAAATCTCAGACCACTCAAGGGGGTTAAGGGGGAGATTACTATTTACACTGTCACTCAAAAGCAGTCTAGAGAGCAACAGAGCACCGGTGGAAGGCCTATTTCAGGGTTTGTTTGACAGGCGCTGACAAAACCGAGTAAATAACCAGCTGAAGTATTAGCTTCACAAATGTTTGCGGGGAAAAAACAAGAGGAAAACTATCCGAGGATTCACAAATATTTAATAAACCTGAACCTGAGGTAGACCAGATGATAAGGTGGATGAGGGGTGGGGTGGTGCTGAGGATAAATTTCCATGTCTCAGCTTTACCTGAGCCTGCAGAGCTTCTACGTCAAAAATCAATTAGACCTGCCTGTGCAGCCTGCATCTGTCCTAATTATGTCACCTTAATTATGTTCCCCCCCAACTGTACTATTTACTCAGTGCGCCCGTTCGTCTCCACAGAGGAGCTGTATGCGTGCTCTCCCTCCCTCTCGTTTTCTTTCTCTCGCTGGCTCCCTCCTCCCTTCTCTACATGTCGGCTCCAGTTTAAGGCTCCATTTCAGCTGCCTGGGCTCACTGCTCTCCAGCCCAGCTAATAAATCATCTGCCAATCTGCTCCCCGAATCGCTCTGCCCCTGCTCCGATTGCTCCAGCCCTTGGTTGCTAGGCAACACAGCGGCAGAGGAGGGGCTCGGAGAGGCAGAGCAAGCAGAGCAAGCTGAGCAAGGGGGGGGGGGGGGGGTGAGTGAGCAAGAAGGGGAGAGGGGGGCAGCTGGGTGGTGGAAGCGCTACCAAATGGCCATCCGCTGTGCAGAAACAACAGGCGTCTCTCTCTGAGCGTGTTCCAGAGTGCTGGCGCTTTTTACCCGCCCCGAGTTTCCGCCCCGAGTCCAACAGTGCACTATTGTAAGCCCAGAGAGGAGACGTAAAATAAGAAAAAAAGGAGGAGAAAAGGGAGAAAAGAAAGGGAAAAAAGGGATTAAATAGCCCATTGTTGCGTGCAGGCACTTCCTGCTTGAGAGGTGATTGTTTGAAGCAGTAAAACTGGTTAAGATAAATGCAAACATGGGCGCAAAGATAATATCACAAAGACAGGCTCAGACACACAAACACACACACACACAGGACATAATTCCTGCTAAATGTCATACCATAAAAACACTGACGCAAGACCAGCACAGCAGCAAACAAAGCTACTTCCACTCAATATGGAGTCATTATACTTGACTTGTTGTTAAAAGCTGACCTTTACGAGCCTGCTGCGAGTAAACCCAGAGGGCTGAGGGCAATCAGTCAGCTAGCCAAAAACAAAAAGCAAAGAAAAACACACACACACACACACACACACACGTGTCTGTTATGAAACATAAGCCCGTTACATTGGGCCTGGTGAGCAGAAAGGAAATCACAACAGTCTTGAACAGGGGGAACCGCACTGACAGACACAAGACTACCCACATCCTCTTTGTACAGACACCTCACAGAAAGCACAATCTATATAGATATGCTAAAATTTGCACTGTTGTCCCGCAATTACAACCATAAAGTATATTTTATAAGCCTTAACTTCTCTGTGAAAGACCTAAAAGTCACCCCGCCCTCAATTTTTTTTTTTTTTTAAACAACAAATGTGAAAGTATCCTGATCCTCTGCAAAGCAAAGCAACATCCACTGCTTTCTTTTGCTTGTAGTGACACAAAAGGTGGCAGGAAATTCCAGCACACACCCATCCTGCCTGCTAGTTAGTTATCAAACAACAACCCCCTCCTAAATAAAAAACACACTGCTGGCACAATAAAGTGAATAAATTTTGCTGTTGACATTAAACACAGCCTGCGGCAGGGGAAACAGGGAGGTGTGTTGCATTTTATCCGTCTGCTGGGTGTCAGCTCGGCTCTGCAGGTTTGTATTCTACCACTGGGGGGCCGCTACTCTGCTCTTCTCCCTCGTTCCCCCCCTCCCCACCTCGTTGCTGTCGGAGGCCCTGCTCCAGTCATCCATCAGCCCAAGAAACAGCCGGAGATAAGCCGCAACAGAGTGCAGCTGGCTGAGGAATAGACCTCCCGCCCTGCAGCAGTCGTAGATCAGCCTCGCTATCTGTGACGTGGCGACACACACGGCACGGCTGCTGCTTCTGATTGTTTATAGGGCACCTCCTGTTGGCCAGTGCATTATTAGCACCGCTTATTTACTAGAAGGAATGACAGCAGCCTCAGGTGAAGCCACATTTCATTATGATGACCTTCAGCAAAGTCTGAAGGGCCAGAAGGTGCAGAGGAATCAATTTACTGATAAAACAACTGGATTTCCTTTGACTTCTACTGACACACAGTGGATCTAAATGAATGACTAACTAAAATCAGCTCAATGTTACCTCTTTGGATCAAATAAAATGATAATAATCAGAACATATTTTATTAATTACATTAGTAACAACTAATTAAAGCTGCAGGGAAGTCTCCAATAAAACCTGAAAACAAAAAAAGCCTGAGGTACGAGTCAACTTCAAAGCTCAGTCCCTAAAGTAATTTGTGTATAAAGAAGATGGCAAAACATCACAGCAAGCGGTCATTTAAATAGAGGAATCGCTCAGTGTTGTGACATTATCACTACTGGCATGAAATCATCATTTGATGTGCTTTCGATTATTTTTTGTGCAACTGAGTCTAAGTTTGAAAATTGATTTAGCAAAGTATTCTTTTATATCTGACTGTGTGTGACAGTTTAACTCACCCCATGTCATTCTCTACCTTTTCTGGTGGTTAAATCAACCACACACACCCCCCCCAACAGCCCACTGAGAAACAGCTACAACGAGCTCAGACCGCATAGTAGATGTTTCTGATAAATTATTTACAGTTTCATATTTTATTTCATAAACACACGAGATTTTTCTTGAGCGTAATCTGCAGTCATCGCCTTAGTCACGCGTCAAAGAGTTTTGGTTGGCGCTGGCATCAAGGTGATGGATTTCCAGTGTCTGAAAGTTGCACTAATAATGTCACGGTGAAGGATTGTTCGGGGATTGACTGTCACAAATCTTTCTGGAGTGAAATAATTTTCTGTTCCTGCGAGAGGACAATAAAAATCAAACGACACTCTGCTTTGAGATGTTGTCACTTAGCTGTAATGAAACGCCAAACAAATGACTGTGGCAGTGGTCCTGTTGTTTGGATGTGTGTGTGTGTGTGGGGGGGGGATTATTCGGATTTCACTCGAAGTTTAGAAGGTTGAGATAAGGTCCAGGAGTATATGCTATGCTGCTGCAGCTGTAATCACACAGAGGACAGGAGATGTGAGTCAAAGAGGGAGGAAGGGAAGGTGGCAAGTGACCCCGCAGACAGGCTGATTCTGTCATTTCAGCGGTCCCTGCTGTCACTTTTATTCACATCTCTAAGAGAACGGCTGGGGTGAGAAAAGAACAGGCAGGGATAATGAAGCCAGTCCTGGAGGCGACGAGATACAAGAGGGAGGAGGAGGAGGCAGAAGAGCGACGGGGGTGATGATGAATAAATGAAGAGCAGCAGGGCTGGTTTCTGCGAGTACGTCAAGGTTGGAGCTGCATTTACACCTGTCCCTCAAGGCTGCAGGGCTGAAAAGGCACAAGTGGTGATCAGATCAGTGGAAGCCGTGTCCTTGGCCAGCCAAGAGTCAAGATGCTGCTTCCCCCCCGGGCGGCAGACGCTGTGTTGCAGGTGTAGCGCAGAGATCCTGCTGACTGCCTCCAGCCGCAGACACAAAACGCTCTCGGGACAGAACATGGCACACGCTGCGTACCGGACTCCCCGACAGCTCCTCGGCTCTTGTTACATAACGCCGTCAGCACGGTGAGATGAATCCGTATGAATGAATGAGTGAATGGAGCAGAACACAGAGAGCAGCGGGGTGACGGTTTCAGCACATCATCTCCCAGTGGAACAGTAAAATACATATATATATGTATATAATAATAGATGTGACTGTAATGGAATATTTGGTCTATTCAAATTGCCCAAATGATTTGCTGTGTGCTTGTTTTAGTGTCTGAGTCTCCTGCTGCCGAGACAGCGTTTCTTTGACAAGTGGTCTGTGGTAGACCCCGCTGTGGTCGAGTGTGGCAATAAAGCCTCCCATTGCCGCGCCCCGTCCCTCGCTCTGATTACCTTTGCACAGCTGTGCCTGCCATCGGCAAGTGTAAATACGAACGCACAAATAAAAGGCTAACTCATAAGTAGTCCACAAAAAAGGAGGGCTCACTTAATTTGTTGTGATCCGCCGCGGCCCTGCCGTGGGCCGAGGGTTTAATTTAAACGCGTCCGTCGTGTTTGATTACAAGACAAACGACGCCCATTCATTTCCACTGGATACGAGCTGGAATCAAAGTCTGCCAAGCGTCAGGATTACAAAAACAATATCACCGAGAGGAAAGGCTGATTCATTGAGGAGGAGGAACGCCTAACAGCAGCCATTCAGCGACAGAGAGAGACGGGTGTTTGTTTCTAAGATCTACAGTCAGATCCGTCAGCAGTGTTATCTTTAAAAGAGCCCGAGTATACAAACATGCAGCGCAGTGTGTCATAACGCATCAAGGCCAAAGCCGGAGCGCTCAGTCGTTCTGACACGGTGTAATTCGGCGCTTTCATTCCCCTCCTTCCCACTCATGATGCAGTGTTTGATCAGGGAGAAGGGCTGCCATTTTCTGATCCCAGCCCTTCAACAGCTGTGCTGAAATTCACATCTAAATTGAAATGGAGGCAAACGTTACCAGCCCCCCCTTTTTTCCCCTTTCCCCCCCCTTTTCCAGGCTTCTATGCTAAAGATTTATTCTGTGGGTGATAAACAGGATGCAGCTGCTCTTGAGCCTCGGAGGAGCTGGAAACTGACAAGTGTTTTTACTGATGTTTTGTGAGGCCAGGCCAAGAGTCTCAACAGCTCCCTCTAAAGTCAAACGGCAGACGAACAAGAGGCGCACAGAGTGAAATGAAATGACAAAAACAGCAGCTCGCTGTGGAAACCAACTAATATTTATGCAGCCCGTGTTATTTTTAGATCGGCACGCGTTTGCTAATGCATGACAACATAAAAGAATGGCTCTCTTACCACTTCATCCTCAGACCAGCACTTCTCTATCAGTTTGGGTACCGGCTTTTTCACCAGACGCTGCAGAGCCTTGCCGGCGTCGTAGCTGCTCTCGTGAAGCTAGAGAAGAAAAAACCCCAAAAACAAATAAATGAGAAAGCAAACAAACATATAGCTTTTTTTTAAAAAAACATTTATGAAGGTGCTAACTTTCTTTCCAGTCTCACTAAAGGCACACCTGAGTAGTATTCACACCTTTTAATGAGCTCAAGAAGCAACGCTAAAAGATTTTACATCCAGGTGTGACTGAAGCTGTTACTATAAATGAGAGGGATGTCACACACTAAACACCCAAGACCCCAGCCTAGAAATAACAACAATAACAACAGTGACAAAATCAATTGCCGTGCTTCTTTAAGCTTTGTGTCACATTCGGCTGGGCGAAGCAGACAGCGCTGGAGCTCTCCCTCTGAGAATAAACAAGCATCACTCATTGGAATTGCAAATGGAGAGTAAGGTCAAGAGACAGTGACCTGCCCGCTATGTTAATTTTCCAGTTTATAGATTTGGAATATAGATGCCCTGTTTATGGTGATTATAATCTCTTTCTTGCTCTCAATTCCTCCAGTATTCATTATCAATCTGACGGACAAACCTCACGTTATGCCTAATGCACTGCCGGCTCCTGAGGATGGGTTTACTGAAAAGGACTTATCACTGCAAATCACTGCACAGTGAAATCGCAGCTGAACGCACCGTAAAAATCTCTGCGATTCATCGCTAACTCGGTTCATTTTCTGTGATGCACGCTCGGCTCGCAGGAGTTCGGCTTGCTGCAAGGCTACTTACAGTGTTAAGTGCGTTTAATGTAGTGTCATCTCGAGAAGCTGCTAGACACCCATCTTCTGTTGAGCCTCCATCACACATCCCTGCGAAGGCAGCCATGCTCCTGTGGACGCGACACAGATGATGTAACGTTTTTAAAGGAAAGGCCACAAATCTAGCTAATCATTCCCACACAAACATAAGCAGAGTAACCTGGAAACAGTTCCTGCCATTCAAACGCGGCTACCCACATAATGTCATACTGTTAAATAAACAGCCTGCACACTGCCTCAATATTGAAACACAGAGGTCACCTGACTGAACAAACATGATCGCGCAGTCCATTTATGTGTATATCTGCAATTATATCATTAGGTTTTAGAGTCAAACAAACATGTGATTCAAGTGCAGACATTCAGCTTTAATTCAAGCAGTTTAACAAAAGTATTTCATTAACCCTTCAAGAATTATAATCATTTTCATGAAGTCGCCTATTCATAATAGGGGGCCATGTATAAAACTTAACTGGACAAACTAACCCAGTATTAAATAAAACAGCATGTCTAATCTGATTTCCCTGTTCTTGGGTGTAACCGGTGGTTTGCACCTTGTTCTAAACTCTATGTCCATTCACGAAGATGTCTCTAGACTGTAGACTGACGTTAAGCCAACTTACTTGAGCTCGACTCGGTTAGATGTTACAAAGTTGTTTTTTGTAACCATGGAAATAATTTAATCATCATCCAGTTTAGTTGTCTTCTGTGGTCTTTTGGGGCTTTTGGTGTTGCTGATCAGTGCTTTCATTGTTTTTTATAAAGTTCTTTGCTTTGGTCACTCCTGAAGTTTTTGATCTCTGATAGTTTTTTTCCCCTAACCCTAATGATGACTTCACTCAATTCCACTTATATCTCACTGGGCTTCATATTTAAAATGATAGTGAAAGGGTATAAAACATAATTTCAACACTTTGAATCGAATTCAGATATTATGTTTGCCTCATTTGTTATGAAATAATAAACATATTCAAAAAAAAAGAAAAAAGGAGGGTTAAACGGTAGATCTATTGAATAAATCAGTGCTGCTGGAGTGAGATGCATTTTGCTGTAGTTTCAGCTTGTCGTGCACCTCTTCATTTGTGTAACCTGCTGTGGGTGGCACGGTGCCGGTGTCGTGCCAAAAAAAAAAAATCATCTGCCAAAAAGTCATTTCTGGTATTTGCCAACAAATGATTGTGGGAATTTAAACTAAATAAATGACTTGTTGCAGTGTAATTTGTCAAACATCTCTCATTAACGATAAAAAAAGTCACACTGAGCCAGAAAGAACAGTAAGGTGAAGCTGCAGTTTGTGGCAAAATGACTTTTCTATATCCTTCCCTTTATTTATCCAAGTAAAAAGTATCACTGACATTTAAAAAATTGTTTGTCTTTTTCAAGACTGATCAGGCCAAGAAGACCTCAGAAATGTGCACAAATATAACATCACATTTCTATAAAGATATTCTAAGTGGCCAAAAAGGTACAGATTGACTATGATGTAGGTACAATTACACAGACACCTGCAAAAAGGGTCATTGCTTTATTTTATACTACTACAGTCTATCTACCAATATAAGCAAATGTATTAAAACACAGAAACGGTAAATAGATCGTAACTCACAAAAGTTACTGCTGGCACCTGCGGCATGCACGTGGGCGCGCTGCACCTCATTTGTACAAAACATGAACAGCTTTGGGAAATTTTACTCGCACATCATAGATTATAAATCATTAACAAAATATTGTTGTTGAAATTCTTGAATCACGCAGCCATTCTGAGATGGAAAAAAAAAGTAAACACTGGTGTTATTATCGAAGTTTGTTCTGTTTAGGTACCGAGTTTTATGACAACACACGTGTTCACAGCAGCCATTATGATCATTACATCACTGTCCAAAATATTATGGACCCGAGTGTAATTGAGGTAAGGCTAAACATAAACTTCAGTGGAAGTTGTGCAATGCTGTCTGGCATGGTGGCACGCAGTGATTAATTACACTGCGGCCTCTGACACAGAAACCTGTCAACACACATCACTGGAACTGGAACAACATCCCATCGAGCTCTGATGACCGATTGCATCCCGAGATACCGAACGTGATCAGAGGGCAATACTAATAAAAAGCAATAAAATACCAATGTTGAGACTTCAGCAATTCCCATCCTGGAATTGATCCTGGACAGAGAGACATAATCATGGCATTTACTTTCACTGACAGAGTATTTTATTCATATTTGTAGGTCAGGAGTCAATTTAAAAATCACTTTTTTCCCCTTTTTTGTGTGTGTGTGAAAAATCTCCAACAGCTTTAGACCTTGCATAACTGCCAGGTCTGAGTCCCTGCGTGTCTCTGGGCTCACCTTGCAGCTCTGAGGTACATGAGAAGGTCACAGTCATTGACCCCTGGCATCCAGACCAGCTCCTCATTCTCGGTTATGGCCTGGCCACCAGGGGAGGGGAAAGGCTGCAGCTCCGGGAGCTTGGCCTAATTAGATCCACGGAGGAGGAGAGAGACAGATGGTGTCACACTACAAATAGCACACAGGCTTGAAGAAAATATCCGCTTTCAGCCGCCTGTCATCAACTTTTCACTGTGTGTTCCTGAGTGGTGGGACGGCAGCAAGCTACTGTCACAATAGTTTAATACACAGTATATATGACACCGAATTATAAATACTCTGAAGGTGTTAGTTTAAGATGGGATTATGTAAAGATACCTGACATTAAAGGGAGGGTAACACACACACAACTTTGTAGAGTTTCAGCACAACTAAAACCAGCAGGTGCAAACATTACTGTGAACAATCATGCAAACTTAATCCAATCAGTAATTTCATCCCGATGTTCCCAGGCAACATGTAAAGATTTATAACCGTGTGATGTTTGCTTCAAGAAAAAAATATTTTAGAGCATTTGTAAAAATAACTATAACTGGTGCTGTGAGTCCTACTAAGTGCAGGCTGGTCATTTATGACTACACAGTAAAATACAGCTTTAATCTGTCAAATAATAAATGTATAAAGACCTAAAAAACAAAACAGTGCATAACTATTGATTATAAAATACACATAATCACAATGATTCTGCAAAACGAGGGCACAGACTGTTACAGTGGTGCTCTCTAAAATCCGGATCTCCTGAAGTAATTAAACAGTAAATTCTCAAAGCTTGGTACAGAAGTTAAATTTGATGCTTGTGCTGTGAGTTTGACTGTATTTATTGCAAAAACTATAACTCAAGAGTTCTTGCTGGAAACCACTACTTACGTCTGTGACGCAGTACTGAACACAGACTTTTCTGAATCTAGCCACAAAGTCGGTGAACAGAAATATGATAATCGCTGCAACGACTGAGCCGGATATCAGGCGCTCAATCTGAGAGGGTGCGTATGTTCACATAAAATAACCAGATGAACAAAAAACCCCTAAAATCTCAAAACTAAAAACATAATTCCCACCCAGAGATCAAATAATGCAATTATTAGTCTCTTATTCTTATTCGGGTGCAGTCCTGCGGCTCAAACATTAATGTGTGTGCCGAGCAATGACTTACTTGGTGACTGGGTCCCACTCGGATTTCCCCCTGTGTGCTGTTTAGTCGCCTGAGAAGAAACAAAGAGAGCAGATTGAAACAAAATATTTACACGTCACCATTTCAAAAGCCGGCTGTGAGAAATCTGTCAGCTCTGCGAATCCTGTTTAATTAACTAAACAACTGCACAAACGGCAAAAATCACAAACTGATGATAATAAAAATCTAACCACTCATGACCAAAACTAGATCCAACAGAAACCGAGTGTGGATGGCCTGTATTTATTCATTTATTTTCAAATGTGGAAGTCTTTACGGGGAAAAAAGTACAAAGTGTTTACAGATTTGGTTCCTGCTCGCCTGCTCCTCCACAGCGAGCCGAGCAGAGCACATTTGCAGGCATGATAACGTGGATGCAGCAATAAAACAGAATCCCAAAAAAGGAGAAGGGGGAGTGGAGGTGGAGGGGGAACTGGCTCTGGATATGCAGGGTGAAAACGGCTGCTGGTGCAAATGTTGGTAGCCATAGCAACTGCAATTTAATAATAGTGTACCGAATCTCCAGCTGCAGTGGATTAAAGAAAATGACAAGATGTTCCTTTTGAAAAGCCTTTTCCCCTCGGTCGCCTAGGCAACAGCGCCGATTTTCATACAAGCGAGCGCAGAGCAGCCCAGAATCTGTCAGCGTGATTTGCACTGAGAGAAGCTCGCACTCCATCACCGGAGGAAACTCGAGAGGCCGCAATCCTCCCGTCCTCTTTACAGTCCTCAAACCACGCAAACCCTGCGACGGGCTCAGGTTTAGCCCGACTCCCCTTCTTAAAAAGATCCCCTTAGACAGGAGAGTCCAATTAAAGGTTTAATCCACATCCATCCATAGATGTTATGATCTGCCAGAAGCGCTGGCAAAGACCTCCACTCCAGCACAGTCCAAAAACCCGAACCTCAGCTGCCAAAACACCGCCCGCCGCTCCGAAACATGTCGAAATACTTCACTTGGTTTTATTACCAACATTCTCAGCGGATAAGACAAACTAAATATAAAGCACTCAGAAACTGGCAGCCACAGTGATGAATAGTGCTGATAAAGATGAAATACGGTGGTTCTCTGCGTCATCAGCACTCCAGATAAGACTATAAAGGTTTCATAACCATTTCATAATCCCACATAAAGCCGGGTTTCAGACACCATTATATGTCTGAAACTTCCCAAACAGTTGTGAGTGGCGAACAATGAGCAAACAATAACCATTCCTTTTGATTTATTAGAGCAGAACAGATATACCATCCACATCTGCACATCTAAACGCCTGCATGACAAAGGGAGAAAAAAAAAAGAAGAGGAAAAAAAATTGTTTAATTTACAGAGTGTGTTTCTGCACACAGGGAAAAAAGTTCTCACAAAACGCGTTTCTGACAATGTGCAGTCGGGCCAGGTCCACAGCACATTTGGCAGGAGGCAGTAAGGATGACAAATGAGGACCTGTGCTCCAGAATGAGAACAGTGTGTCTGAAGACAGCCGCGCTTTAATGCTGCGCAGGTCCTGAGAGAGGAGGCAGAATACAGATCGCAGCAGGAGGCTCGGAGGAGTTTCCATAAAGACTGCAGGTACTCTTAAACAAAAGCAAGCCTGCAACACAAGCACTGATGCCTGTGATAAAAAAAATATACATATATATCAAGCATTCGTTAATCATGCATCCAGCAGCTGATTTTTATTCTTATTGAGAAATCCTGGTCATCAGCTTAATACAATTATTCATAGCAAACAAAGGAAAGCATGGATGGATGAAGCACTATCTGGGCAGCTGTGCTCAGAGTATTCATAAAACACTGCCCCCACTAATAATGCCCCCCCATTAGCAGCTCAAAGCCTGTTGCCTAGCACAGTAAACACTATGAAAACATGGCCACTTGTTACAACAAGTTCAGCTCTAACTCAGCATTAGCGCACAATCTTGTCAAGTAATTACAGGCTTACTTATCAAAACCCAAAACAACAACGTGACAGTCTGGGCAACTTTGTGTGCAATCAAGGATAGCCCCGCCCCCTCCGCCATCAATTCCAGCCAATCGCTGAGCTAGACTGTGGCACACTGACATAATTGTAGCGCAGCAGAAAAAAAACGAAGAAGAAGCAGCAGCAGACTCAAGTTGGTGTTGTTAGTATCGTGATCGGCAGGCTTGTGTAAATCGCAGCTAGCAGCAGAGCCGTCTGAGCTTTGACTGCACCCCCTCCCCGGCATTGCTTCATACGCCATGTCATCATCCCGGTTGTAAACAGGAGATGCAAAATGGAGCCAGGGAAGCCTCTGCTGGTCTTAACGCACACCATATAACCACACCGGCAGCACGTTCACCAGCCCCACACTTGGGGATGAACACCCCGACATTGTGCGTTTATCGGAAGCTTGAATGAGGCGCATGCACAAAAAGGTGCGGAGCGACTCCAGACGCGTAACGGTATGCGAGGCTGCGGTGACAGCCTGCGCGTCCAGAAGCGTTCGGGCTACCGACACACGGTTTTTTTCTCCCCCACCACCGACACACAAACACAGCCGGTTAACACAATGACAGCAGCGCGGACGGCTCTCACACACATCACACAGTCCTGTCAGACAGCTGGAATGCGACTCCATGAAAATAAGACGAGCCAAACACTCGCGCACTCGCAACCGATAAATGGCACGGGGAAAGCGCGACAATGTGATCGCAAACCTACCTCCGGGGACTGAACAAATCGTCCATTTCTGACATCGAGCCCTAAGGTGGGGGTGCTGACACTGTGTGTGTAACGCTGGTTGGAATTAATTCCCCTCTCACACCTATTTCTAGGTGCTCAAAATGGAGAACCACGCATTCGCTCCCGGAGAGGTATTCACTGAGCTTGTGCTGTGACCTCAGCCAGCACGTACAGCGTCGCAAGCTCGGCTCGCTCCTCTACACACTACTGAGCATGTGCTGCGACCTCACACACACACACACACACACTAAGAGGCAGGCAGACAGAGCCGCATGCGGGATACGGAATTCATCTCTCCTCGTATGTCTGCACCATAATAAACAAGAGTGAAATTGCAATGCTGCAGACGCCGAGCTCGGAATACCAAACGAGGAGGGAGGAAGGGAGCGGAAGACCGAGAGTGGAACAGGGGGCCCCGATGGAGGGGGGTTCCCAGCTGGCAACCATCAGTGCCAACAACAAGGACAGCTGTCACTGCAACACGTGAGGCATTCCCCGCACAACCAGTGGTAATAACACAAGGGGGGTTCTCTCATTTTGTACTCGTGCACTTGAATGAATGAAAAAGCTCATCGTGTCCAAAGAAATGTTATATTTATACTGAAGGGCAGCTGCGTAAAAATGCATCAGTTAAGGTGAAGATCAAGAGATCCAACATATTAAAAAAGTAGAAATACTCAAGTGTAGCTGAAAAATAGAGGCGGGTGGGTCAATACCAACGCTGGTATTAGTATCTGATCGATATTAGCCCGATAGGATCGATACTTTGTTTCTATCCTCCAAGTTCAGTATGTAGAACACTGAATTGTGCTTCATTAATAATTGTTTTGGGTTTTTTTGTTTGTTTTTTTGGAAAAACTATGAAAAACGTCAGAACGTTTTTGTTTTGACTGTCATGTCTGTTTTATTTACAGCTCATAGAACATTTAAACAACAGAACTGGATCCAAAGTGCTTTAGAGATGGACACATTGACATTACAGGTTTCCAATAAATAAATAAATAATGTCAAAATGCAGGAAGAGCAAAAGGTGTGTTTCGTACACAGTGAAATCACAGTGATTTAGTGGTCATTAAAATGTGCAGACTAATGATGATTCATCTCAAATCATGACATACTGCCACCCCTATATAAGATGCCTTATATGTTATAAGTTAAAAGTATCAATATTTGCATTGGTAATGGCAATACAAGCTCTATATTTACTTAAACTTTGCAGTACTGCATAGCACTACTGAAACACAGTGCTGTGCTAGAAATCGATCCCATGAAGCTCCTGGTGCACAGTTTTTGTGCTGATGTTAATGCCAGAGCAGATTTAAAGCTCTGTAGTTACTGAGTCAGCAGAGTGTTGGAGACGTTTACGCACCACGAGCTTCAAGTCTCCGCTCTAACTTTGCGGCCGAGCTCCTCTTGGTTCCTAAACACGTTGCAATAATAGCGCTTATAGGTAAGTGTGGAAGATCTCCAAGAAAAGAAATTTCACATACTGACTCCTTTCAGTGGTGACATCATGTCAGAGCGCTATGCTCAAATTCATTCAGCTCTTCAGAATGACCCATTCTTTCAACAGTGTTTGTAAAGGCAGACTGGCTGGCCAGGTGTTTCATTTTATACACCTCTAGCAATAGGACTGAAAACACCTGTATGCAGTCAAAGGCAAATTTAATGTAGCATCGACTTTCCAAGCATTGCTCTGTTCAGTTATGACACTTAGTAAAACTGCATGCAGTGTCCCCCCTCCCTCATGTTCTACGACAGCCTCCTCGCAAAGCTGATGTGTGGTTAAGAAAACGGATGGAAAGACGGTTTGACAAATATTTTGATATTATTCTTATTATAACATTTTGAATATGACTGGGGTCATGCAAGCAGAACATTTTGAATAGATATTTATGATTCAGACAAGCCCTCCATAAATACATGTGGGGATATCCTGGTGCCATTCGGGTTTTAGTACCATTCTGTGGACATGTATATAGCACAATCATAATGTGTAATCTGTTGGTTTTTTTGCCTCTTGTCTTAGGGGCTCTCCAAGCCCACATTTCTGCACAGAAGGAGAAACGCACCTGGATATCAGCAGGCCTGTGGATAAGCACTGCCAGAAGGTGGTTGAAAGAATGAAGAAGTGAGGAGTGTTTATGTGGTTGAACAAGACAACCGTCGTTGGAAAACTCCAAAACATAATCTAATGCATAGAAGCAAAACAGCAGAAGAGGCTTCGCTTTGTCATATGTTGATGTGCTTAACATAAAGTTAGGGCATTATTATCTGAGCATACAAAACTGTGTGCAATGAAAATAGGTTTTATTTTAATTAGTTACATAAATATTTTACATAATAATTTTGTCTTTTTTTTAAAAGAATGTTTTCTAGTTTTCCGGGATGCACAAGGATCAGGATCTGGAAACTCAATCAACATTATTTTTCTTATTTAACACCCATACCTTTCCTGCTGTGGCATATCAAAATGTTTTCAGTGAAACCTTAATCAGACGCTTAACGTGCAGGATCTTGATTCTAATCCTAATTTTAACACAAAAGATCAATGATTAAAACCTGACGTGCAACATGAAAAATATCGATACATTCCCAATAAAATTACAAACCCCAGGGGGTTTCCCCGGCTCATTCCCCATAATTGGACCACATCGGGATCATTCTTTTTCATCATCATTAGACATATCACACTGTTAAAAAAAAAAAAAGTAGAGACCTCATGTCTCATGTGTGTGGAGTTAAAAATAGCTTCTCTGTACAACTCCTGCATGCGTAATCTTGCTAAGAATGTATTATTTAGCAAGTTATTTAATACTAATGCAAACCCCAGCAACATGCCTCATACAATATTAGCTGCATTATAAAGTGTCTTTATAATGAATGGCTATTTTTGTCTGAATTATGCTCAACATAACAATGAGCTCTAAAATATCTTAGCAATTAACTGAGCCTTTCACAACTATCATACAGGCATCGGTTAGCAGAAAATTAGCTGTCACCTACATTGATAATTGTGTAGTCATCTTAATCACTGCAGACCTAACAGGCTTTATTGCCAGAGACCTGCTGCTTTTCTATTTCTTATGTGAAACTGAATATTTTTAGATTTTGGCTTTTGTTTGCTAAAAAAAAAAAAAATGCTGAGGATGTCACCCTGAACTTCTGGTGGCTCGATGTTGTCCTGATTTAATAAACGTGGTGTCAGTGTTGTGCAGGGCTGACTGAATTTCAGAGCTTGGGGGAGAATTAAGAAGGGTACACCATCGGTGCCGGTAAGCTCACCTGGTCTCTGGGTTATATCCAAGGATATAGAAAAAGGAGTCCATGCGGGCTTTGAACTCCCGGGCAGCGAAAATGTCAGAGAAATGGGAAATGTTGCATTTCCCCCTGCAAGAGAGAAGACAGGCTTTATTAGACAAAAACAACCAACATGACAAAGTGACACCCCAGCATGAGCACAAGTAGCCCTAATTAGAGGCTCCTGGTATGTTCGCCTATTGGAGGGGACAAGTGCGGCAGCAGGTATCTGCTGCTTGTCAGCACCTGCTGACTTTTGCGGTGAGATATCAGGCTCTGGCTACTTAAGCCGTAAACACCAGCTGAACATGTCAGCGTTGCCTCATCTGCTGCAGATGCAGAGATCTGGAAAAGGAATTCAACCTGCCTGTCTCCCCTCCTAACACCTTTACCCCCCAGTGAGCCGTGGAGGCCACGGCTCTGACCACATCTTGATGCCATTTCCTGTTTCCAGCACCCTGGTGTCTGGCTCTATCAAAATAACAGACATCACAGCCATATGGAGCTGGGCTGCGTTGCAGAGAAACAGTATCTTCCTCCCCCTGAAAAGATTAAAGGGTGCTAAGGAGAGCCGTCTTTGGAGAGCTCAGAGCTGCGGCATTACAGCATCCCACTGGAATTCCCTCCCGTTTATCTAAAGCCCAGAGAATAAGACAAATCAAAGGGAGCTCTGTGTAGGAGAAGTTGCAGCTAATTTTCCCTGAAATCTGTGGTTTCTGGAAGACATGGCTTTACCGCTCGCAGATGGTTTTGGTTAAAGGAAAGGGGAAGAGGAGGGAAACCGAGGGGAGGGGTGGTCAGCCAGGAGGGAGGAAGAGACAGAGGCAGGGACAAAGACCGAACAAAGCGTATTTGTTTCTAGACAAAGAAAATTATTAAGCCGGCGAGCATTTCCACCGACATTAAATATACAGAGGAGGTGCTATAGACTGCTCTCTAGCACCTCGTGCAGGTGTGTGTATTGATGCAGAGCCGTTTTAATCAGTGTTTTAATGTTCAACAGCATAGAGGCATGTGTCTCAGTTATGGCTTTGCATCTTTACACATCTGCTCTATTTTGGCAGCACCTGCTAAAACCAGTAAAGCATGCTATATGATCACTTTAGGACTGTAAAAATGAAATAGCTCAGTGTGTAGTGCTATAAAGCAATTTGGTATCAGAGCAACATAATTATTCATGGAGAGGTGGCAGAAATATGGGGATAATGGAGGTTTATGGCTCAGAAGGCTAAGGGATAAATAAAATACACTATATTATATCCTGAGTCTGGTTCAGACTTGCCATATGTTTTATGATAGCAGTGTTTCAATGAAAAAAAAAGGGAACTAGTTTGCTTTACCATTGTATTAGTTAGCAAAAGTATAATATTTGCTTCTTTTTTTTTTCAATTTCCGATTAAACGGCATGACATTATCTTTGTCTTGCTGACAGAAACACAAAATCATAGTAGAAGGTGCCACGAAAGTTGAATGAGATTTCTGTAATTTGTATACAAAGGCACCAAAACCCACAAATAAAAGCTGTTACAGTGACACTGTTATAAATTCAAATACTGTAATAGCCTAGATGTTACTAGAGCTCTAGAGGCAGACATCTCTGTGTATAAAAAACCTGTGAAACCTGTGCTGAAAGTATTCCGTTTTCCTCTGTAGCACTGTTTATAAAGCTTCCAGTCTTTATGTGCAGTTTTGTTTGCTCGTGTGTGGGTTTGTTTACCTGAGAGCAGCAGCATGATAAGTGTCCACGTAGTCCGAGATAAAGAGTTCTCGACTCCTGACCACTGGATCCGTGATGACCAGCTCCCGGCCAGAGTCTGCAAGAGGGAATAGTGCCCGTGGTCAGTCTACATCATATACGTATACATAATCTATGACAAAAATAATGATCTGAAATAAAGTAGCTCTGACTGTGAATCACAAAAGCATGAGCACAATTCTGTGTTTACTCACAGAAACAAGCACCTCTGTGGAATATTGCACCATAATTCAATAAATAGTTCAATTCAATAAAGCCAGTAATATGCTATTCCTTCAGAAGAGAGCATAATGTTCAGTTCTCGAGTGAAATGACCCCTATGGTAGTTAAGATGCATCACTGGCAACAAGAGGAAGTTGGGACTTGTCTTTGACAAATGACCTGAGCTGTGGCCAGTGAGCTCCGGCCTTGTGACATCAATTCTAATAGTCCAAGTCCCTGTTGCCAGGACAGACTGCTGATAGTACAGCACTGTGTGGCACTGACACTGTTTCTGTGGGGCATGATCCTTGTATTATCGTAGAAAAAGGAAATGGCATAACACCGTACTTAGCTGTAACCCTGATCCTATCTGGATTTTTTGTTTGGTTAGGAGGCTGTTTTTACAGCGTGTAAAGGTAGAGATGATTGTACTGTGAGGCAAAGAAAAGCCGAGCCACTGGGGGCACTCCGGCTAACAAGAACTGCCAACTGTGAGCAGGATGTGTCAACAGGTGAGGTGTGTTATTTTATCTCAGTTTGGAGAGAAAATTGCGCTTTATAATCAGGCTGAGAAACATTTCCAGGAACACGCGCATTTAAAAGGCTAAAATTAAACTTGTGTGCAACGACAAAGTGTTCAGAACACCGAGTAACACTTAACTACAAAACTAATTAAACTTCAACCATGTTTATAGGACACAGAGTTCTTGCTGCAATAAAACCAAGTAGAGTAGTTGACATTTTCAACACTGACAGTCAAATAACACAGAGAAAATATTACAGACAGATATATGTAGCCATGGGGTACATGGAGAATAGGTCAGCTAGTGTGAAAAAACAGTTGAGCTAATCTCAAGTAGTAGGTTTCTTTAATTACACTTAAACTACTGAGTGGGTTTGAACATGTTTCAACTGAAAAAAAAAGTTAAGTAAAAATAATAAAGCAGTAAAAAATAAAAAAGCCTCAAAGAAATGTGGGAATGATTAGAATAGTAATAGTGTGGAACCGTGGATGAAATACGGAGCTAAAACTATGGCTTATAGCTGATTTACTTTACAATATGGATAAGTAGCTTATGTTTAGCTAACAGTAACAGACAAATGTATTAAGCTGCTAACTAAACACTCTAGATGAACAACTGAGGACTCAGCTGTTATAAATGATTACATTTCAAAACAGCAAGGCTGACAACTGAACCTGTGAGCTAATTATTCTGTTTACCAGTTGAATTTGCTTAAAGTTTGGATAAACAGTTGAGCATACAGTAAGAGTTTGCGTTGATAAATGTATTGTTAAGCACATTCAAGCCATCTGAATTTCACCTTCTGTCTCCTTTGGCTTGTTTTTTATCCTTTCTCTCTATGTCCTCCTTTTCCCTTTTCCCTTTACCCTGTAACCAGTTGCAGCAGAGGAGCCTCTGAGCCTGGTTCTGCTGGAGGTTTCTTCCTATTCAAAGGGAGTTTTTTTCTTCCCATCATCACCTAGTGCTTACTCACAGGGCGGGGTCATCTGATGTTTGGGTGTTCTATCTAATACTGCAGGGTCTTTACCTTATAGTATAAAGCTCCTTGAGGTGACTTGTTTTGAACTGGCTTTGGTTTTGACTCTGAATCCAAAAGGTTGATATGATATCGGTTTAGTGATATAACTAAACAATTACTTATTTAGTGGTTGCAGGCAGTTCAAAGATTTGCATGTATGATTGATGGCTTCATGAACTAAAAATATGTTTTTAAAAAATACTAATAAAAATCTAAAAACAATGCATTAGAGTGCTGCGAGGACACCCATTACTCCAACAATGTTAAATTTCTATCAGGATTTGATATTCAGTGGCTGCAGATCACTGTGTTCCTGTAGATGTGAATGTGCTGAGAGTGTGATGAGTCCACTGGCACTGACTGGGTTGAGAGCGTGTACACTGAAGGGCCACATGACACTACGGGTTATTAACACTCCACTGTGCTGCTGTCTGGCCTGAAGGAGTGTTACCCAGGGAACCAGCACAGAGCCACGGCATTGGCTCGGCTGCCAGGGACACGGCGCGGAGAGCAGAGGCAGGTGTGTGTGTTTGTCGAGGATGAACAGCACAGAAAATTAAATGTATTTACTCTCTTGCGTGCACGTTCTGTACATGTGCACACGTGCAGGTGTGTTTAAACGATCAATCGGCGGCCTCACCGTTCTCATTGTTGCGATCCTGCACCAGGTGCTGGTAGACGGAGTCAGGCACCTCTGACTGGCGGTAGTACCATTTCACATTCATCAGCAGATGGTCCCGTTTACTCTGCAACACAGAGAGACACATAGTGAGTGAGCAGGAGACTAAAAAGATCCCACGCTAAGATAAACAGACATCATTCTGTTTGATTACGACGTCACAAATTGGCCTTTTGGCAAAGAACGGAGCCGTGCAGATGCACCGTTTATGGCTCACACAGGCTGATGCCAAGACGCACGCAGAGAGACCAAGTCAATTAAAAACGGATTGTGGGGCATTTAGAGCCTTAATAAAGTAAACAGTGGGATGGCCGTCGCTGGAGGAAGTATGGAGTGAGAGGAACCATGTGGGGAATGGATGAGTGTTCAACCTATGCCTTGTGCAAATCAATCCTTTGCCTTGATTTCTCTTCACTTAATGATAACACTCTAATGAGCCATTATGTATTTAACACACTACCAGGGCTTTATAAAGCTTTTTGATGCACATGTACAGTATCAAGTTTTGTATGCCTTTATGTGCTGCCACCCACTGGCTCTTTGATAAAATGCAAGTCAGCAAATCTCTTTTAATCCTTTAGATGGCCAGCAAGTGGCAGCACTGAGGTTAGAAGAGACCCTTTCCACAGGGCGAGTCAATGAAAAAACACACAGAGGGAAGGGAAAAAAAAAACCAGCAGGGGGGAAGGTGTGGAGAGAAAATGGTAGAGACTGACACTAGTGCTGAGGTGAGGGATGAAAAGGGCAAAATACTGTTTTCATTTCATGTTATAAAATATTTATTGTGACTGCACATAAACCCAACTGACCGTCACAGTGGTTTGAAAGAACATTAGAGAGACTGCCAGGGTGGGTGCTGGACTGCGACACAATCCTGTTGGCCCCAACCATCTTTATTAGGGGCTCTGCTGCACTGCACTGAACTAACAGACCGAGACACCTGCACCGACACCGACACCACCAATGGAGTACAGGAGAAAAACCACAAGGGGAGAAAATAAAAAGGCGGGGAAGATACTTTGGTAATCTAAGGCAGACAGTTTAACATCCACCCTTTCCAGGCTCTTGTGTATATATGTGTGCGCGTAGCAAGAAACATGAGGTCAGGGTAAAGATATTTAAAGCCTTTGGAGTACATTGTTCTGTTATGTCACAGGGGAGGAGACTGAGAGCACACGCAGCCAAGCAAATCATCACCTCCCCTTAAACCTCAAGACCACCTCTGGTTTTCTCATTCTCTCCACTCCTTCCATATTCCATACCCCCCCCCCGGACGCTCTTTTCTTCCACTGTAAACCTTTTCACTCCACCACTTTTTTGTTTTTTCAGTTCTTTTCCTTTCTCAAACCTTTAGCAGGGAGGAGGAATGAGTGAGTAAGTGAGCCTGGACGTGTTAAACAGCAGCTGGCATGCAGTCAAGTCAGCTGCATTTACTGCTCTGGATGATTATATGCACGCAACATCGCGCAAGCAACACGCATACACACTCTGCTTGTGATCCAACACTGATGGAGTAAGACACACACACACACACACACACACACACACACACACACACACACACACACACAGAGCACTGAGGCGTACTGTGTGTGTAGAAATGTGTGCAATGACGTCATGCCACTCCCCCTCCCTCCCTCCCTCCAAGCAGTCAGCCCACCCATCCATACCTCTTGTCTATCCAATGTACAGACACAGTTGCCTTCTAGACTAACAGGGCTGCCTGCCACAGCGGAACGAGTAGTTATTCGGTGCTTATACATAATTAATACTTTAAAGGCAGACTGTAAATGCTGCCGGTGTGCTACCTGAACATCTCATTTTCTGTCTGTAAAACCCACAAAACGCAGAGCCTGATGCAAACAAAAAGGCACAGGCAGACGGAGAAGATGCAGAGAAGAAAAAGAAGACAAACAAAAGCGCAGGTTGCACGTCTCATTCATTAGCCTGCATTGTTTCAAACCAACCAAAGCAGAGACCAAATGTTGCTTCCACTATCATCAGTATCCTCGTTGCTAGAGAGTAGCCGCCACTCTCCAGAGCAGATTGCTGTTATGAAGCTCACAGCGGCGTTAAGCCCTCTCAGGCAAAAAGAGGGAGGGAGACGGAGAGAGAGTCTGAGAGTGCAACATATGGAGCACGTAGTGGGAGTGGAGCGCAGCTTTCAATTATCACAATTCCATAAACATGCGGGGTGGAAAAATGAGTAGATAACACTGGGAGAAAAATGAAGGGAGATGATAGACAGCTCAGACTCGCCGCGCGAACTACTACTCGCATTGTCTGGGCTTTGCTAAGCCTGTCACAGAAAATGACAGAGGGAGAACATAAGAACCACAATGCTGAATTGATTAGAGGCATTCCACGCTGCCTGTAGAGAGCCGAGCCCCGCACAGTGTCGGCCATCTTTGTCTGTCCTGCCAGAGGCTAAACATGGCCCTGCCCTCCCCCTCCTCCCGAGGCCCTAAACCCTGGGAGTACCGCTCACTGCAGACAGGCCAAAAGACTTACTGAGAGAAAGAAACGAAACAAGGCGGAGGGAAAGAGGTGAAGAAGCAGAGCAGAGGAGACAGAAGGGGAGAAATTAGGAGAGAGAAAGGAGGCAGATTAAGGTGAGAGGAGTAAAAAAAAAAAAAACCCATCTCATTTCTTCTCACTTAAAATCACAACTATCCTCCTCCTCCTCCTCTATCCTCCTCACTGCAACCCGCAGGGTACAAGACTGCCCCTTTATTCACTGAGGTGATATAAATCTGAGAGTCATGCTTTGGGGCTGAACACAATAGCACCTCGCCTCCCTCCCGTGGCTCAGCTTGGCCTGTGGCATTCTTTTAGCACTCCTCAGACAGACAGGGGTTCAACTATTTCTCAAAAAGGATGTTTATTAGGAAAACATAAAGTATATTTCTTGTGGAACAAGCTAAAAATAATAAAAGAGGCAAGAGTCACTGTTAATAAAAACGAATCAGCGCATTCATCACTGTCCTGAAAGCAGTCAAGACAAGACAAGCCAGTTAATTCTCCCCTTGACTAGCTAAAGATGGCTGGCCCCTTGGGTCCATAATGGCTGTGCAGTTTTCTTTGTGCAGTCAACTCTGGAGCGAGGGCCCCTGTGTATGACCACAATGCTACAAAGGCTGGGAGAAGAGGGATACACAGAGGGCAGACTTTTCTCTTTACAAGGAAAGGCTTTAAATGTGAAAAGAAACCAGCTCCGTTATTCGAAGGAGAAAAATCAGTCAAAGATCGGAGAGCGCGGGATTAAGTCTGCGTTTTCAAGTGCGAGAGTGTAAAATCAATGCAGTGCTTTTCAACGCAAAAACCCCAATCCCTGTAAGTGTTTCTGTGTTTGAGCAGCAACCGGCTTCTCTCGCGACTGTTCACAGTGGCCTTTGCAATATGGCAGCCAGAGAGCGTTGTTACAACCTGTAACCCTCAAACCTAATGCCCTATTCTGCCTCCTCCTCCTCTTCCTCCTTCCACTGTAACACTAGAGCTTTGCTTTAAACAATACCAGATCCTCCCTTCTCCCACACGACAGGCCCCCAGCGCACCTCGTTAACAGGAAACCTCTGTTTATTTTCTCTGCCTTTCAAACACACTTCTTCCTCTGCAAACCCTGTTAGTGACCACCCCCTCGTGCACTGGCGACAACACCAGCCAGGATCTATGACTTCCTTCAGGAGGTGGCAACCAGAAGTAAAGAAGGAAAGACGTATCCCAAACCCGCAGACAAAGGAGACGGCAGGGGAGGGAGGGAACGGGGGAGGTCATGCAGGCAGCGGCAGCAGCAGCAGCGCCTCGGTGTTAGCAAGGAATGTCAAGCGGTTCAGCTAGGCTAGCAGGCTTGCTGAGCTAACAGCTTAGTTAACGAATGCCCTGAGGACAAGGGAGGCTTGAGTATGTGAGATCAGGGCTGGTACTGGTGTTGACACACACACACACACACACACACACACACACACACACACACACACACACACACACGCACACACACACAGGCTCAAAATGGTAGGGAGGGCATAAAGTTGGAGTGTTCACCTAGCCTGTCGGAAGGGGAAAGAAAGCACAACCAAAAGAACAAAAGGGCGATTGTGGCATTTGGAGGCAGAGATGGGATCTGGGAGGACTAATCTGCTGCTCCGACATGATAAGATTAGAGAAGGGGGAGGCAGGAAGAGCTGGCTGGGAAGATCACACGTACACTCGCGCAAGCACACAAAGATGATGGATATGATTGGGAGGGTTTTCCACTCGGCTTTTCTCTCTTCCCCATTTTCGTTCTTCCTCTCCCTCTTTTTCTCCCGCTCTCTCTGAGACGGAGAGATCTGCCAGCACACCAGCACTCAATAAGCACTTCCATCTGGACGACACACACAGACACACTTAAAAAATTAAAAAAAAATATTGCATGTGTGTGAACATGCAGTTGTGAGGTACAAGAGATCTGCTGTGCTCACGCAATCTCAGACATCTCAGTGACTGACAAAGGAGGTTGTTAAAAAGTAATGCTAGCGTGCTGTGTGAACAAACACACACACACACACACAAATAACAGGTTTTCAGGATAAGCACCTCTATTCTTCTCCCAAGCCTGCAGCAGCAGCAGCAGGCTGGGACTCTGTGTCAGAGGTAAGAGAAAGCAACTCTAAATCAGACTGTCAGAGCCAGCAGCAGCAGCAGGATCCCTCTCTTCAATCCTCCTCTCCTTATGGGCTTCACCTTGAGCACTTGGCTACTTGGAGGAAGCCTTGCCCCTCAAGCCTCATTCTCTGAGCCACATATAATAACACTAAGCAAATGCTGATTACAACGTTTGTTGGGAGGAACTGTGCACAGCCTTTTTGTATGCCCAGCAACAAGAAAAAAAATGAATAAATAAATAAATAAATAATGTGTGAGATTGTGTGGGAGGCATGGGGGGGTGGAGGGAAGGGGCAAGGTGAGTCCCAGCTGTGGTGGCGATGCTGGCAGGACCTTTTACACCATGCCTACACATGGGTGTCTCTCTCTCTGCCTCTCTTTGGCTTGACCTGTTTGGATATTAAATCGGCACCCTCTGCTTTGAACACACTGGGCCCATCTGTCAGCTCGGCTCCATATTGGATTGGATGAGCATTAGCCGATTCAGAGTGGGCAGATTTGCTCTCGTTTCTCTTTGTGTGTGTGTGTGTGTGTGCCTTTGAATGCCTGTCTTAAATTTAAAACCCACTTTCACAGAATCAAGCCCACAGGGTTTAGATCACTTTACGACGGACTCGCTGGCCGGGTCGCCGTACAAATTGATGACATACAGCAACACATGTGAGGATGTTAACAGGTCCTCTTGTCATCGAGGCAAAAAACACAGCAGAGAGTCGAGGAAGGGGGGAGAGAGAAGAAGAAGAAGAAGAAGAAGAAGAAGAAGAAGAATGAGTCACGCGGAGCTCACAGATGATACTAATTAAGACTTCGGGGCTGAGGACCACTACTGGTGGATCATACTGCCAACCACAGGCACCCTTTTACATACTAGAGAGTCACAAGCACCCCACATGACTGCGACACTGAGGTTCACAACTTTTTCCAACCCTCTGCTTCGCTCCACAGTCTGTTTCACTTCTTTATTTCAAATGTGTCCTCGAGGAATACAGCAAACTAATAGCAGGAATAATAAGATATCTGCTTTAAAAGGTCGCGCTGGATTCCTTCTAGAAAGAGAGAGGCAGTGAGAATTGAGAACACTAGCGCTGGCTGTTCGTGGCATAAAACAGCCGAGCTGCGTCCAACTTAAATATTTGTCTTTGCCTCCAACACACTTCTGTTTCACGTCAGTTTAAGCCAGGAAATTTAACACAAGTTCAGTGATAGCAGCACTGTTAAAAGTCAAAGGCAGAGAAGGGTTATAAAATGATGATCACTAACAGCACAAAACAGACAAAGAGCACCTGGCAACTTTTGCTCAGCGATTTAGGCTAAATGCTAATACACACACATAGAGAGAGACACACATTAGCACAGTCAGAAATCTTTGCAGCGCTTTGCAGGGGTAGAGACTAGAATGCAGATCCGAGTAAGACTTCAAACGCAGGCTGCAGGAGGACAGATGGAGGCGGTTAGGAGAGCTCATATCTCAGTGTTCAGATCATAATACTGACTTTATTTCCCAAGCTCTCCCTCTCAGCCAGACATAGAGTTAAAGCCTGCCAGAAAACATTGTCATTTCTGCCTTCAGCCTTTCATTTAGCCGCTTCAAAGCCATCTCGCTTTGATACCTGGCTTCCCTGTGCGTGTTAGTGTATTCGCCAGCGTGCCTGTATGTGTGTGTGTGTGCTTGTGCATAGCCTGGGATGTTCTCATGAGAGCGGAGACTTGTCTGGTCTCAAGGTAATGCCCGTGAGTCAGGATTCACAGAGAGACACAAACACACAAAGAGGAAAAAAATGGGAGGAATGCTGACGTTTTGAGAGGACACTGGCTTTTTCTTGCGCAGACCCTTTAAACCGCCGGGTGTTTCATTTGCCTGTAATCCATTGTGTTAGCTGTGCCTTGTTAGCATAGCCTGGTGAAGTAATGAGACATCTCACTAATACTGACTAGACTGCTGCTATAGAGAAAGAGAGGAGGAATGCTCACAGAGAGGGGCGCAGAAAGGATATGACTATCAGACTGTGTGTGTGTGTGTGTGGATTTGTCATATTGGACGTTTGCCCAGCAAGCTAATCCAAACCCTGCATATGTGTGTGTCTGTGCGTGTGTGTGTGAGGACCAGTGGCAGCCTCTTGAGCAGGGTATGGCAGAGATGGAGCTGAGTGCTGTAATGGAAGACAGGAAATGAGAAGGCATGCTTAAGCCAGTGCTAATCGATGTCCCCCCCACCACCCCCGTCGCCTTGGTATAATTCACACACAAATTTATCACATAGTGTGTGTGCGTGTGTGTCGTATATCTTCTCAACAATGCACTGGGGAGTCAGAAAGGTGCTGTGCGTGTGTACAAATTTGTAGCACTTCAAAGACTGATGCAGTGTGTGCTCATGTGAATGCTTTGGAGGTCTTTATGTGAGAGCAGCTGTCAGGCCATCAGGAGCGTCTAGAGGGAGAGCGTGTGACAGTGGCACAGATACAAGAAGCTGAGACGCCTCCTGCACGTCTGTGCGCTGCTCTGTATGGTCAGCAAGCACACGTTAATGCACAATTATGATCCTTCTTGCAATACAACTCTCATTTCCGCATGCACACGCAAACAAAACTGCATCCGTTTAAAAACAAACGTAGACGGAGCTGTGATAGTCAGCCATGGATACAGGGAAACAAGCAGAGTGTATTAACACGAGCATGCAAAAACAGATCTTAACGCCGAGTGTGAAAACCGGACAGACAGCTTAAACCACCGCAAGCTCAACCACTTGTGATTGTTTTGTTTTTATCTGCCCGCTGCTCCCAAAGATATCCATCTCTCCGGCTCCCTTCCCCTGCTTTATCTCGGTCTGAAGGTGACCTTGCCTGTCTGTCAGTCTCTAGTGATGACACTGGCCCTATCAGTAATACATCATGTAAGCAGTGTATCAGCCAGATGCCGCACTAGCTGAGCAGTGGGTGGTCTGTCAGGCATGCCTGCTTTGTACAATATGCAAATAATCACATGCAAATTACCTGACTCTGTGTGATTGTGTGTGTGTGTGTGTGTGTGACAATATATCCGGGTGGATGCAAATGAAGAACACTATCAGATGTGTGCTAAAAGACTTAAAGACATTACGGGCGTTTCACCAAACACAGTTACAGCTCACAAAAATCAAAAGGCTACTCAGAGAAAATGTCTGAAAGCTTGGGAAGAATGTGATTATAACACATGTGTGCACACACGCATACACAGACACACACACACACACACACACACACACACACACACACACACACAGAGGCCAGGAGCTTTGAGCAGCCTCCTGCTGTGCTGCAACAAGAGATGTATTGTAGACAACACAGCTGCAATAACAAGGCTGGCCCAGTGCTAGAAGGAGCTGTGCTGCACGACTTTTCGTCTAGACCGGCAAGAACAGCCGCCATATTGTAACATGATTATGGATTGGAGTCTCCGCGTGTATTTTTAAGTGCAATGAATTTAAAGTGATAGGGATGCAGCTGTTTTGTTTTTAAATATTTTTCATATTTTGCCTAAAATGCCGATTGCAATGCAAAAAACATGAAAATGTATTTCCTCAAATGGATCCGACACCATTTAAGAAGTCTGATGGAAAATACCGGATCTTTTTGTTCTTTGTAAAAGTATTAAAAGCTGAATATTTTATAGGTTCCTCCTACATGATTAACTCACCAGAGGTTTGTTTTTTTTAACTTTCAAGTGCAAAAAAATCAAAAGATGCTTTGCTATTTCTATATCATATCATCCCGAAGGTACTGAAGGTAGGCTGAGTTAATGAGAAAGGGAAAAATGTAAATTAGCTGGCTAGAATTACTTTCCATTTAAATCTAGTGTGAAATAATACAAATAAATTCACTGCGACTTTAATGTAAGTGAATAATGGTGAGAAATCTGACACGGGTGATGTAAGAGCAGGATCAAAAATGCAGGAATCTATAAATGATTGATCTGAGTTATAAGTTACATCCTAATCTGCATTAACTGAGCACCTGAACACCTTAAGATTTTTTGTCCGCACGTTACACACTCGGTGAAGACTTTCAATACGATGCATCACCTTTTTATTCATAACTGATCGTTTAGTTTAAACTCCTCTTCCATTCTGTTAGATTTTTTGAACACAGGATAAAAAAAGCAAAAACAGAAAAAAAGCATTCAGCTGACATGACATTGATATAACGGGTGGCAGTTCTGCAAGGACAACCAACAATGTGTCTAAATAGGAACAAACAGGCATATTTCAAGCCCCGCGAATTAAGAGCTGCAGACCCTTGCGAGGTCTCGTGTTGCGGTTGACTTCCCAAACTCCAGCAAAAATAAAACATACACGGTTAAGTAAACAATTGCTCGCTAATGCAGAACATGGGAAAAACAGAGTCATGACGAGCGGCGTGTCAAACACGCTGGTTATCGTTCGCACATACCCAAACAGAGCACCCACAGCGAGAGAGAGGAGAGAGAGGGTGAGACAAAGAGGCTGAACAACACACCAACATCTCTACTCTCTGCAACCCAGGCACATCAAAGCCTTCTCCGCCCATTTATCTGCGTGTGCCTGTAAATCAAAAGGCATACTTTGAACCTGCGCGCACACACACACACACACACACACACACACACACACACACACACACACAGAGGCTCAGGCAGCATTTGCTTTGTGCAGCAGAGTCCAAGACTGGGGTAGGGAAGGTAAAGGATTTTGCTGTAGACGAGGGAATTACGCGCCTCAGCTCACTCTGTCAAGGGGGGAGAGGAGAATGACTGTTTACCAGAAAGAGAGAGGGGGGTGGTGGGAGGGTGGAGGGGGGGTCATTGCTGTGTCTCAGGCAGTGCTTTCCTGTCTGCGAGTCACCTCTTCACTTCACTTTCACCCTTCACTTAGCCCCGCTGCCATCATTGAAATGAGACACACATCTACCCCACCTTTAAAAACGGCTCTATGCCCTGACAGATAAGAAGCCAGGTCAATGCAATTAGTTGTAACAGCATGTACAGGGGCAGACACTATGCACAGGAAAACAAGACGAATAAACGGACAAACACATTCAGAACCCCATGGAGAGAAAACCTAAGGAATGCACCCCACACACACACTCACACAGATGATCTGTGCATCCCAGTGTGACCATATGGTTTGGCGGGGACTTCCTACCCACCGCAGAGGAAGTGTCCGTTTACAGTGCACAGTTCAGTTGTCTGCCATCACATCCTGTCTCCCAGCTTTAAACAGCAATACGAAGCCTGCTCTGCTCAGCCCAGGCACAGCTTTGAAGTTAAATCAAGCAGAAAGGAGACACAGTTCGCCATACCGTGCAATCAGCATTGGCATGAGATCTGGTGGGCCGCACGCAACCTCAAACAACAAAGCAACATAAAGGGAGATTCACTTTCTGCAGCTCGTATGTGTGAAGATGGTTCACTTTTCAGCCAGCGTTGCTGGTGGTGTGTCTGACACCCACCTGTCCTTGGGTAGAGTGTGATTAGGTGTTCTTAAAGCCGGCTCTTTGCAACAGAGTGGATGCGTGTAACAGATTGCGTGCGGAGAGTGATGTGATAGGCTTATGATGGAATGATCCAGCAGACATTGACTAACAGTATGTGAAGTACAACGGGGCGGGGGTTATTGATGACTCTCTTAAAAAAGTGGGTATCATTGCCATGGCAGCCCATGCGTTATCACCACGCAGCCACGCCCAGTCCCCCCGGTTCAGACCAATGGGCAGCCAGCTGCCAAGCAAACAATCCCCAGCAGTGCTGGAATGGTTGCGGGCGAGAGGAGAATGCTAAATGTGCCACTTCATCTGGTGATTGACACAGAGCCTCTTGTTTACAGGCGCCATGGAGATTTGCATCTTTTTACCACTGCCACTCCTTCTCCTCTTCTCTCTCATTTCTCATCTTCTCCTTTGTGTCCCCTTGCTTCACTCCCACAATCCTCCCCGTTTGTGGCGGCTCTGCATGAAGTGGATATTACCCCACCCTGCTGCTATGATATTGATCAGCCTCCTCCTTCCCTCTCCTCCTTTTCTTCATAGCCCACTGCATTGATTCCACCTCTCCCTCCGAGCCCGCCAGCTAGGAGTGATTACACACGCTGCTCACATACAGCGATGCAAACACACACACACAAGCATACACATTAGTCTTCGGTAGGTATGTGGGACATGTAGCCTTGCTTTACTTTAAAGGCTATAAAGCTCAGCGCCTGCTGCACCAGCCCAGTGAAAACACTGCTTCTTTTCACTCAATCAAACCCAGTGACTGCCAGCTTAGCATGACATATTACCATAATAAACATCTTTGTTATAGCATGTTAGCATAGCACACCAGCCATCTGGCATAAAGCTGACTGTGCTCTAGTGTTTTCTGTCAGGCTGGTGCTAAAGATGGCTGTGGTAGGGCTTGACAGGTGGACTCCAGACACCTTGTGATTCTGTGCAGAGCCACACGGAGCACATACACACTCCTTATATGGGCCTGCGGTGCTGCGCTCACCAGCTACACACCAAAAGCTCTCCTACTAAAGTCAAAACAGTGAAATAAAACAGCTAGGAGTGGGTGTTAGAACAGCACAAGCAAAATACCTAATCACAAACTCAGCTCATCTGTGTCCACTTGAGAATAAAAATATCTCCCCCGTGTGAATGGACAGCCATGCTGACCATGAACATGACACCAGAAGTCGCGCCCCTGCCTAAAAACCCGCGGGCAGCGGGAGCTCTTGGCTCGTCTGTACACGCTTGGACATTAATTTGTTAAGCAACCCTCTCAAATTGACCAGACAGTATCTCTGCTAACAATAGCGCATGAAGTGCGAAAGGTTTGAGGTGGGGAGTCCTAGCCGATGAGCTAACGCAGGCAGTGTGGGCTGATGCAGCAAGAGCAACCACTTATCTCTGTGTAACCTCTCTCTGGCAGCGGCAACAATCCAGAGGAGTGTCTACACCAACAGGCCAGAGATCCCACATATTATACACACCCTCGCTACCATTTGGCATTTAAATGGCATTTTAGCATAGCAGCAAACAGTTTGCACCTAATTATGGCTAGCTGTTGCTCTGTAATGAGTTGAGCTAGTGTCTCAAAAAGCCACGGCTACTCTTAAGGGTAACCAATATCTCTGCTTAATCCCAAGGTGGACTGGATGTTAGAAAGGATGGGCAGTCAAACCCGATACTGAACCAGCCTGAGGCTAAATTATTAATTATTAAATTATTGATAAGCTAAGACCTAATCAGTTCTGCTCTCTGCATTAAAGAAATTCAGAAAATAGATTGCTACATAATGCTACGCAAGCATTACCTTGCACAACTGGTCTCACCGAATCTATTTTTTCCCTAATTTGCAATAAGATTAAGAGATTTGTCTGTGATGCAATTACGCTATTCCCAATCCAGAAAAGATCTCTCTCTCTCCCTCAGTCTGAGGGGCGGGGCCACTCTCCCTCTCTCTCCCACACACACACACACACACACACACACACACACAGCTGTTTCATGCAGCACACAAAAAGGCTCTGCTCTTAATGACAATGCAGGAGAGAACCAAACGCCTCAAAAGCATAGTTACACTCCATTAGAGTCTGCGCTGACAATGCTTCTTGGCACAAGGGCAACAAGTCTTTTGCATTTGAGGGCACAAACAGAAGCAGACTGTTCGAAAAACCCAGTCAAAGCCAAGCGCAGAGATGTACAGCGTATGACTGCCGAGCTCAGAGCCTATCTCGCCTTTCCCCAGCTATGCTATATATGTTAATATATGCCGGCCTATGGTTGAATTCACAAATTCAATCTGAAATAGTCAAAAGATCTTTTAAACTGTTGTTCGGAAACTCCACAGAGCAGGAGAGCATGAAGGGGTTAGCTATTTGATGCAAAAACAATGATTTTGCAATTATTACACAATGCATTTGAGAGAATAAAGCAATTCAGCTTTTAATTTTGCCTTTCCCCCTCCTAATAAGTTAAAAAGTACTAGATCAATAAACATTTAAATATCAACACTAACACTTGTGACTAATTAACAGGACAGGTTAACAGGTAAGCACAATCAAAACTAAGATAAAGACAAAAGGGGAGGGGGGAACAAGGACAGTGTGAATGTGATCAATAGAGCTAATCAATATTCTTCCCCTGTACCTTCCACTGTTTGGATTAGTACTCGTATTGCACTACAACTATAACCTCGTAGACAGGGTCAAAGTGACTCAGAGAAAATGTCTCGCTTAAAACTGAATGACACAATCAATTAGCCGCTTTCAAATAAGAAAAACAGCTAAAGCTGACAAATAAATAACATTACGTCTCATTATCGCTCAGAGTAGGCTCATCTAAAAACCCCACTAATGATCCAGGGAGGCATCTTTAGAGATGACGTTTTGGGCCAAAAAAGTACTCCAGGAGACAGTCAGCCATCTGTTAACAGCAAGCTTCATCAGTCCCCCACCGGCCCTGTCACAAGTCTACAGCTCAAACAGCGTAAGCACAAGCTCCACTGCGAGGTTCACGTTGGAGAAATGAGGTGTGTGTTTTGTGTAAATGTGCGTTTCTTGGCTCTGCGGGGAGGAGAGGACGAGAGGTCGCCGTCTATCCAAGGAGCACACCCCAGACATACGGGGGGTCTCGATCACCCCCATCAACCCTTCACACCCTCCGCCTGCTGATGGAAAGAGCCTCCGCACTCATCCGCCAACTCCATTACCTGCTGTGACAGGGCCGCGCATTAAATCATTCCGTTTCACCTGGAGAGGAAGGTGAAGGTAGGAGGAAAGAGAAGTGGGAGGAAGACAGTGAGTGTTTGTTTTTTTAAATTCTTGCTGGTCTGTGAGCTAATTCTTACATGCCCTCGTGCTGGGCCGCCATCAGATCATCCCCATCCCAACATGCACAGACGCCACAAGATGAATCACAAGGGCCAGACAGAGGAGAGAAAGGAAAGAGAAGACAAAAGAATGTGGAATAAGGTGAGGAAGGTAAGATATAAGAAGACGTATTCAGTCGCAAATGGGTTGGCCATGATAGCAAACTATAAGTGGGCTGTTAAGCTCGATAGCTAGTTGCAATGGTGCAGTTAAGAGTCTATACAGCTGACTGCATTATCCCTATAAAAGCACGCTGCCTGTTCAATCTGGATTAAAAAAAATAATGTAATTTAAACGTCCTGATTCAATTAGCTCCGGAAAGAAAGAAAAAAAAAAGCAAGAGAAGGAATTAAATAGCATGTCAGATAAAGCTCCCAACACAGATTGCTATGCAGGGCAGAAGCTTGGCTTTAAAAAGGGGGATAGGGGAGAAGCCACTAGATAAAAGACATAAGGGATTTGACAACTGTACAAACAAAAAACACGCTTAAGGGAGGTCTGTACTTCGTTTTAATCATTTCATTAAGACAGTGCTTAGGCTAATTTAACAGTGGGCTTAATAACGCAGACTTTCCTCCCTTTACTCTGTACACAAGTGTTAACTGCCTGCTGGAACAAAGGCGGCTCTGTTCACAAACACAACACTGCCAAACTGTTAAGTACATTCCTATAAAGAGAGGAACAAAGAGCATTTGAGCGTGGCAGGAGGGGAAATGAATACAGCTACTGAGGGGATAGCACGGCTCGGCCCTTTGATGCCAGGAAATGTCTTTACCATCACAGACACTGTTTATACTGCTTCGTAGCATACTCTTCTTCTTTCTTTTTTTTAAGATCGAGGCAACAATAAAATAAACTGGTAGTACTGTGAAATCTCAGTAGGGATGATGTTTGGGAGAGATTACTGCTGAGAAGGAGGGAAAGGGAGTCTGAGGTATGTACTGCCAGACAGCAGACGAGTGGAGGAGATGGTGGAGAATTTAGAGGTTTGGACTGTTTTTTAGGGAAGCACAGCAGAGTACTTGGGAAGGGTGGGGGGGGGTTACACAATGCAGGAATAATGAAGTGTGCAACGTTTTGTGTGTGGATACAAGTCGCGAGAAGGCACAAACACCTATCCGCAGGATAAATGAAGTGTGTGTGCAAGTGTGGTGAAGCGTCTCCGAGCCTTCGCAGCTGCGGTTCCCTCAGTCCATGTGATCCATTGGCGGTGACAGACAGGCAAACACAATTTAGGCTTGCCCATCAAAGCACATGCAACACCAGCCGCAGCCACTGCAGGCGGAAATATGACGCACAGAATGGAAAATACACAATCCTCCCCTCTGTGTCTAAGAAAAGACCAGCACGGATTTGTCATTACCTGAAACACGAGGAAAAACACATTTTATCTATGCTTTTCAACCCTGTTTCTATGCCCTATTGTACACGCGAGGAAAGGCGGTCACCTTTCTGTCAATTGGTGCATTTTATGGTTTGAAAGCTTCTACAAAATCTACTAAAATCCTTCAATGAGAGCAAAAGCTGCAACCATGAGCCCTTCGAGTGTTTTATTTGTTGGTTATGGAGTACCTCCAGTGTGTAAATCTTGATAATATGTCTGGTAAAACTCTCTGGTTTCTAGGTTTGTTCGCATATAACGACTGAGTTGTTCCCGAGAAACTGATTCAGACTCGTCAAACAGACCAACATCACCCTTTTAATGATCAAAGCTCGAGCATATGTCAGCCAGTTGTGTTGGATTAGATCAACAAGCATTTTTAGATGGAGGACAGAGTTAGCAGTCATTCAAGCTGTAGCACATGTACAAAGTGTCAGAAGGTCTGTATAAGATCGCGGTGGTGCTGCAGGGGAGCTGCTGGAGATGACAGCCTGTGGTGATGTCGCTGTTTTTTTTGTTTTGTTTTGTTTTGTTTTGTTTTGTTTTTAACAGCTTTGCGAGGCGAGCCAGATCCAAGCTACGAAATGCAGACATTCCTCAGACCTCACGGCAATCCCTGAAATTTCCTCTTTTCGTGTCTTCCCCTGTCTCTGACCGATGCCTTTGCCCTCTTTTCCTTCCTCCCTCTGCTCTATCTACTGGCAAGAGTTAATTTGCACCATGTGTTCTTTAATAGACATTTGTGGGGGGGGATAGGGCCCTGGTGGAAGCGTGTGAACCCGATACCACTGTAAATCTCCACTTCCACAGCGTTACACCCTCTCGCCCCTCCTCCTCCTCCTCTTTCTCTCCTTTTCTCTCTCATTCTTTTTTTTATTGGCATGTCACACATTGGACAAGCTGGAAATTACACTGAGCTAAGTTGAGCACCAGTGGTGAAGCATGCCAGATACCTCCTTAAGCTGAGAAAGGGAGGGGAAAAGTGAATGTTGGAAAAAGGGAAAAAAAAAAGGAGTTGGGGGGGGGGGGTTTACACACAAGTGAAGCTGTAATGTAATGTAGGAGAAGGAGAATGTAGGAGAAGGCCAGGAGGTGGGGGTAAAATTAGCCATCCGTTTTCAGAGCAGAGGCCAATCCAATTAAAGCTTGACCAGTCCACGCAAATGTGTTTAGTGTCTGGTTACTACACTCAGCACTGGGTGGCCAGGAAGACACAAGAGATTCTCCTCCAAGTACAAAACTCATTGCAGCGACCAGGAAGGTGACACGGAGAAAATAAAATCCATGGAAATGATGAGTGAGCAAAGACGGAATGAAGAGTCTTATCTACAATTTAAGGTCCCAGTGGTTACGAGACGCTGTGAACATTAGCCTACTTCAAAGAAACCTTCACCCTCTAATTTAGCGTGCAACCCCATATGGAGGACGAGGGGGAGGATGCTTTCTTTTCAATAGGAAGACCTTGGTTGAGTGATTAAACAGGCCCTGCCATTATTTTCCCATACCACCAGGTTGGGAGTCCTGTATATTATGTGAGCATCAAATCTGCCTGCCTTTGTAGGCATCTGGGCCAGAAAGGGCATTTGTTTTTCCCGCTTTCTCATCAAAATCAGCAGCAAAGAAGGCAGCAGTGTCTGTTTGCTATTAAGATAAAATGTGGTGCTAAACTCCAGTGCATGGTGACTTCAGTTCATGTGAAGAAAATGCAAAGAAATCAGAGTTGTTTTCATTTGTATTCAACTAAAAAAAATTTTTTTAAAGAGGAAAAGTGTCTGAAGCAGAGCAACCAAGTATTTTAACAAGGTGGCAACAAAAGGTGAAAAAAGCACTTTGATTTTCAATGTTGGTCCCAAATGTCATTTATCCCTGGCAAAAAAATAATAATAACAAAATGAAATCTTTGCATGAGGCCAAGCCGGTCAGAGTAAACTAATTAGACTCTAAAGTGGGGGGGGTAAAGTAGTCAAAAGGCTTCTCTGCTGAATTATTTAGCAGTGAAGGGTCACAGAGGTGGCTATTGATTGGGCCTTTCTGAAAATGTTACGGCCGCTGGCCTGGCCCTTCAGTCCGACCAACCCCCCATTGTCCGCAGGCTGCGCCCACACCCCATCTGGGAAAGTAATCACCACTCATAAAAAAACACACACACACAAACCCCATTTTGATTTCAGTCTACTTCACTCCCCTCCCGTCTTCTATCCTAGAGAAAGAGATAATCCTATTGGTTGAACAACTAGTTTCCATAGCAGCGTTTAGCTAATGCACAGCGAGGGCAGTGAGGGTGAGAGAAAAAAGTGCTATCTGTCCAAAAAGATGAAAAGAGGGAGAGAAGAGTCGAAGAGCCATGCAGAGGGTTGGGCAGGTTTCATTTCATACCCACAAGGAGAGCTCAATTCCAGTTGCTCCACTTGCTGGGCCTGAAATGTGTTGTTATCTCAACCTTGCCATTTGTATTGCTTTATTTATTCATCACTGCGCTGGTGTGGACAATCAATCTAACCCGTCTCCCAACAGAGACGGGGCTCTGTAGCTGTCAGAGAGACGCATGCCTGTCTCCATCTGATTTGAGAAATGCACCACGCTTGCAAACCGACACCAGAGTAGAACTACGGCTTGTCAGTCTTGCAAAAATTGTAAGTACATACTTGAACAGAAAGAGCAGCTGCTTTAAGCTGGTCACCAACGTGGCAGCTTAATGACCTAATGTTTTTCCAGAGAATGACATTAATGGCTTCACCTCAATGAAATTTCAAGCGTGCAGAAACGCGAGTGAAGGAGGGAGGGAACGGGATAGGGTGCCTCATACCTCACACAGAATAGAAGAATGAATCAAAATGGTCACAATGGGCAAAGTGGCATGATAGTACCAAAACAGTGGCAGAAAACGCTTTGCTCATGGGGTCTAGTCATAATCAAATGCAAGGAGAGGAAAGGGAGTGGGCCATTTGTCAAATAAAGATAGCTAATCTGAGCAGAATTTGTCCAAATACAAAAAAACCCCAAAACAATCCTGCTTTGTTTCCCTTTTGCAGCCAAGTGGAAGTGAATGGCCATTCAGTGTTTAATAGCTGCTGTGTTGTGCTTGTATTGCTTTAAGGCTGCCACTCAATGGGGGAACATTACAGGCAGGATGCTTCAATCACACAGTTTGCAGCAGGCTCGCCTGGCCGGCCATGTCTGTAGACGCCTAGATGCCCTTGTCAAAGCTGCTTCCTCACAGAGAGCACAGAGACAACCACACACTTAAGACAGCACTATGCAACTGTGAAAGACTGCACCTCCACATGTTCATGCCTGAGAAATGTAGCAGCTCGCTTACAGCAGCTGAGTGGACTGTGGAATGAAAGGAAGAGCCGAGAAGCGCACACACACAAATATATACACACACACAAACACACAAAATTGCCCCTAATGACTGTAGCGCCCCTCTCTCAAGAGATGGCAGCGGCTGCTGCTCTACTCAATAAATATTAACAAGAAGTGCGACTGATGGTGGTGCTCACTGATCCATAATTGCATTTCAAAATGTTCGATAGGGGTGGGGTGGAGGGTGGCCGCAAAGGGAGAAAGGAGATAAAAAAAGAGGAAGCTCAGCCTTCCAGGCAGTGACAAGAGACAAGTAGTGATGGCTGTCTAGTAAACCTCCCACCGTCATCTCGGTGGCTCAGCACCAACGGTCTGACATGCTTGCTTTCACTGAATCACCGCACATCTGGGGATGGATCGCAGGGACGGTCCCAAGCTCCATTAGCACATATACACTTACAGATATCCCATGGATCTGAATACGCGCATGTGAGCTAGCCGCAAGCTAATTAGCCCGTGGATCTCATTGTTAAACTAATTCTCAGCACTTTGGATTCCATTAGGACTGTAGTCAGGGTCCACAGAAAACCTAATAAGTGCTCATGTTAAGCATGCGTATTTATGCACATAAATTTGCATCTTTATCAAACATTTTTAATTATGGACTTTGAATAGGAAGCACTTTCCAAGGCTGAACGTTATACAGCAGCTAAAACAGTCAGGGATCAGTTGTGAGAGATATAATTAGCATTTGGTATGCACGTGTGTGTGTATGGAGAAGATATACACATGTTGTTTACATGACACATTAACTGTTATGTCAATCTAAAGAAAACATGTATGTGAACACACAGACGGTGCATGTGTCCCGTCTACACGCCGAGAGGTACGGATAATAAAATTTAACAATAAATGATTTACTCATTAAATCACACACATGTGCCACTATCTGAACTGTAGAGGCTTTTAAATCTGCACCGCTGTCTGCAGTGCACCTTTAGCATTGGTAGATGGGTTTTTTTCCATATTTTTTTTAATCTAGCACTAAAAATGAGATGGGTTTTTTTGCCATCATTAAAATATTACAGCACATCCACAGCTCTGATTTTCTATAATAGTCCCACAAACAATCGTGTCACACTGTGAAAATGCAGAGTTTTCCTCATTAATTTGCAAGCTCTTTGCTAATTAAATGTTTTGGCCCACCAATTAATTATTCCAACCGGTTCGGGAAATAGACGATATCATCTCAGCATCACAAAAGAGAAAATGCATCAAAATACTTTTGAATGAATTTAAATAAAAAGAATCCTTTTCATTTTAAACACATACATTCAGATAATTCAAAATACTCCTGCCATTATTTGTGACAGTTCTATGATAAAAGAGGATGACGAGAGTGATATGTCAAAATAAATTGGGGCCGTTTCTTTGCATCAACCCGGATTTATTAACCATAAAAACAGAGATTAGACACTGAGAGGAGATGTAAACCACCCCATGTGCAAAGCTAAACCCTTATAGCAAGATAAGCTACGCTTCCTATGCAATCTGTTATCCTCTGCAGAAACACCTATGGTTTCGACATATCTCATCATTTAGACTTAACATCATTATCTCCAGTAATGCGCATCCACACATGCCGAGTGCATGTATTGACGTGTTACTTGACAGTGCTCTGACCTGTACAAACACGACATCACAACATGTTTTCCCTGGACAAACACAAAGAACATACAGCGGGTCGCAGATTAACCTGTGTACATCTCGCCAAGGAAACAGAGCGCACTCAATCTTGGGGTGGTTATAACCTTACACTGCTGCTAAATGAGGGGACATAATGAAAATCAGTGAATACAGTGTGCTCTGTACTAGTTGTATGACAAAGAAGATCCTTCATCCTTTTAAGCTGATCAGGACTGCAACATATGAGCACGAATCCTGGCAAGATAATTGCATTGTACGTGGCATCTAATTAAATGTCCATAAGCAGGAAGATCCAGGGGTGGAGATGAGCATTTGTTTGTGAGGCTAACAGTGGGAGAGAAAGACTGTGAGGGTGTGTGTGTGTGTGTGTGTGTTTGTATGTTTGTGTGTTGGTGTACTGGGCTCCTCAATCCCTTGTTCCCCGAGGGAGAAACGCTGCAATCACTCCATTAACGAAAGAGGGAGGGAGACAGGGTTGCTGGCAGGGAAAGAGAAGGATGTAGGGAAAGGAAGGAAGGGAGGGAGGATGGGGCACAGCTGACTTGGCCAATAACAGCAAATAAGGCTAGCTACAAGCAGAGAGGGGAGGTGGGAGGGTCAATGAGCGTCGAGGACACGGGCACAATGACTCGAACATGGGATGGGAAGAGGGAGGGAGGTGAGTGACAGCAGATAAAGAGGGGGGGGGGGGGAGGGGAATGAAGTGTAGAAACAGACAGATGAGAGAGAGTGAGAGGGAGAGAAATGGAGACAGAGGAGACAATTGAGGTAAGAAGAGCAGGATGGATTGGTGAAGTCAGGGTCAATGGGCAGATATGGCTGCAGACTGCTCAGCGCTCAGTTTCTGTCAGGCGGCTTTTTGTCTTCGATTCTTCTCTCACGGCGACATACGACTCGCGTGAGAACAAGATTAATATGTATCAAAGTACACGATCATAATACAAGCTGCGTGACCAGAATAGAAACACGACGCAAGCACGCACAGACACGCACAAGACAAAAAACACACAAGTCTGTATCTGGCAAGCTCCCTGCATTGCTCTCATCCAGTATAGATTGTAACACATTACAAGGTCATGGCACTGGGTGTAAACAGAAACTAGCCCTTGTGGGAGAACAGCCTAAAGGACTGCAGGCCTTTAATTGACCTAACTAATCACATCCGCGAGAATGCACTGCGATGCACGTTTACAATACCCGCCATGTTACCCGCCTTAAACGAAACATTTCAATCATTCTTTGATTCATTTAAAGTCACAATTTTGTGCCACCATTTATTTCTGTTTTTTTAATCTTCTGCAAGTTTTGCTAATAATTTTTGTCATTTTCAAAAACTGATGAGTTTTACTAATGTTGCTGCAAACTTTCACACTTTTAATAATTGAAATGTGGGCGGCAGAGATTTTCATCTTTGTAAGAGTGTTTTAACAGTTCGCCACGCCACTACCGCCTCTAACAGTTTAGAAACAGCCCGCTGCTGCTCATCTCCGTATCTTGGCAGACATGTTAGGAGGGAGGGAGGAGGCGGAAATCTATATCGATGGATCAATATGTCACAGGGGTTGCAGTGGGCACCAAAGCTGCCACTGTTGACTAAACAAGTCAGGCAAAATGATTGCCCTCCAAGTCCACAATCACCCTAAAAATGACGCAGAATTGACTTTTTTTTTTGCATGTGTTATTGTTGAATGGCTGTCTTGGTGTTTGTGCGTGCGTGCATGTGGAAAAGGGGTAGACGACATATACGTAATCAGAATAGGCTCAGAATCACCCCGACGTGGAGAAAACGCCAAGTGAGAAAAAGATAAGAAATACATAAGCAGAGAGGCTGGCTTCAATCCTTGTTCTTTTGCGTGCAGGAGAGATTGATGGCTGCATTCAGGATTTCTACACCCCACTAATTGGATTCACAGGTCATTAGATAAAGTACACGACTGAGACCGTTATGGCCTAAAGACTGAGGAAGGCAAGTGAGAGTCGGGGAAAAAGGAGAAAGGTGCGAGAGGGGCAATATTGATGAGGTTGTTTGGTTCAGGACCAATAAAATTTCTTCCCCTTTCTGCTGTGTCTCCAAAGCCCTGTTCCACCACGCAGAGGTGGGGTGGAGTGATCGATAATTTGTGCAGCAAGAAAAGGTGGTGGTGGTGGAGAGGGTTGGAGACAGAAGGAGGGAGGTTAGAGAGGAGATGGGAAATAAAGAGAATGAGTTGATGTTATACGACTCATGTTGCCTGTTGTCTCTTCCTTTCAATATATCGTGGCAGGGAGAGGAAATGAGATTAGCCTGACCATTATGTTCTGCAAAAGAGCCGAATGAGTGAAGGAGCATTTTATTCTCCCAAAAGCGCAAGGCCTCTGTGCCCCAGTTTTGAGCGCAGGGTGACGGGGGTAGAATCGAGGTTGGCTCTGCTAGATGGTAGTTTATACAAACGTGCAATTACAACCTAAATCAGCCATCATCCTAAAAGAGGATTGTGTGCTAGACTACCAAACAGAGATTACGAGTTTTCAATGTAGCCTGGCTTTTTTTTTTCTTTTGTGTGTGTGTGTGATTTGTAGCTCAGTGACAAAGTGAGCTCACTGAAAAATGCTGTACGTGTTTAGAGAGCCAGCAGGGGCTTGTTGTCTTAACATAGGAGGACAAGGGTACAGTCTGCTCAAACACATACAGGCATGCAGATGGCTGTTCATTAATTACAGACGGACTGGGGGAGGGAGTAACAGAGAGACAGACACAGACACACAGAGAGAGAGGGAAAGAGAGAGAGGTCAGCTAATGTAGCTAGCATTCTGCCTCTCTCCCTGGACAATTACCTCTGCCTGCCCCAGACCTCTTCTGGCGCTCTTAATCAAGGTGCAAGTGCGTGGGTGTTCGTGCGAGTCTGTGTGTGTGCATGTGCATGTGTTCATGAGGAAAGGTTCCTGCCATCCTCAGCAGTCTCTGGAAGCAATCCGATTAAAGCTTCGCTGCTGTGGGGCCTGGCTGCAAGGCCTGCAGCTCACCTTGAAAACCCTTCTACACTCAGCTGCCCATTGAGCACAAAAGCATTTGCAAGTGTGTGTAATCATCCTAAAAGACAATGATCACTTTACTAGTATTCATATATTCTCTATAAACAATCCATAAACTTGTAGATAAACCGGTAATTGGTCCACTGGTTAAGAGAGTAAGAGGGGCTACTCTAGTCTGCTTGCCTTGGGCTTGACGCTGAACCCCAAGCTCCCCTCACAGCATCCACCAGTGTGTGTGTGTGTGTGTGTTTGTGTGTGTGAATGTTAGGCAAAGCTTAGGCATAGAAATAAGCGTTTGTATGAATGTGTGTGAATGGAAAGCACTTTAGCATTTGGCTGCTCAAATTGAACAGAAAGGTGCTATATGAGTACAGTATGTTTACCTAACTTAGTAGACCTCTGAGCATTTTCTTGTTATTTTTGGCCATTTTTACAAATAAACATGTATTTAAGCCTCAGTGAATTAGCTGTGACTGTGAAAGACAGGTGACCTGTCTAGAATCCACCCCACCTAAAACTGAAAAAGTGACAAATTAAGCACAAAATGTTTATCTGTATTACTTTACAATCACAATTCTGGTAATTTTCCTTTGGTGGATGGTAGGCCAAAACCTCTTTGGTGGGTTAGGGCTTGCTTTTTTAAAAAGATATTACACACACACACACACACACCCTCACCACTCCCCTGTCTCATAAAGCACCAAGTGTGACCTCTGACCCTAACAGCCATTCCTTTGGCCCAACCCTCCCCTCCCAAAGTCTTCTGTGCTCTGCTTAGACAACCAATCTCCTAAAAAACAGGTAATACTTGGGAGGCTTAGCCGTGGCTTCAAAAGGCAACACAAACCCATTGGTGCCATTAGTGTAAAAAGACACAGTGTGGCAATAAGGCAATCCAGGATTTTACATCAAATTACAAATTACTTAAAAAAAGATAATCTGCATCTGCATCCAGCCATGAAACTCCTTCTAAAACTGTGCAGTGTGTCATTAAAAGGCTTTGGGTGCCTTGAAAAGTGCTATATAAATCCAATCCATTATTATTATTATTATTACCATATAGCAAACTAACTGAAGCTCTCAAACCGTAATACTGTGCCCTACCTATTTTATTATTTGCATAGACAAAAACAAATCTATTATGGATGAACTCAACTTCCTCTTTTGGAGAAGGCAGTGTGAGTATACATGTGTATGTGTGTGTGGCTGTGATGAATTTTAAGTGTCCTGTTGCGCAGAAAACAAGCACCGTCTCACTAAAGTGACCAAGCCTGATGAATCAGCTATTCTCATCAGCAAATTAAAAACTAATTTCTTTCTTTATTCAGCAAAAGAGGCAATTTGGCCACATTAGGTCGTAAAAAAGGGAAGAAAAAAAAAATCAATTGAAAAGCGGTGAAGGTCTCCTTCATTAAATCAATTAACCACATCGACTAACATCTATATTTCCATTACAGGCATTATTACACTGCCAGTGGACTGCAAAGGTTAGTGGTGTTTAAGATTCGCTGAAGGATTTTTATTTGCCAGTACAGAAAAAAAACCCAGACTGATGATATAATCCATCAGCACTTCAGTATGATCTGTTATGTAAATTTCATCAGATTTGCCCCGATTTCCTTTGGAATTTCTTCTCAACAACAGTATGTTTTCCCTTGTATGGCATGTATGGATGGGTTGGTGTGAGGAAATGAGGACATGAAATAGGCCGATAGGAAGTGGAAAAATAAAAAGAAATCTACTCACCAGCTTGAAATCCTGAATGCTACAAATGAAGTAGGGAGTGTTGGGCCGCTGACTCTCAATGTATACACAATCTGCAAGTGAGAAAGAAAAAAAACAGGAGATGTTCACACTTCTCAAAGCTTTCATGCTTTTAAGCAGCCAGACTCAGTAATATATTATTTTGTGTGCTGTTACCTCTGCTGAAAAGACATTTTTTTCCTCCTTGAGTCAAATTCAATTGGAATGCGAGTAATAGGATTAAGGACTTTTGGAGCGCTACAAGGTTGCCTTTCCAAAGCAAACATTACGCCCCAGGGGAATTATGTTATTGTTCCACTCCATTTATACACCAGTGAGCAATACTAGCTTTAACCCCATCCCACCCCTCAAGTCATCACTGTGACTTGTTTTTTACTAAAATGACAACTACAGCCAACAGTTAGCTCTGGGTTACTCTGAGAGAAACAAACCAACTAAAAAAGAAATACTTCCTCTGTCTTAAAAAGCTGTCTAATGACATACAAGCCTCATGAGCATCAAAAGAAGCACTCTAACACTCTGTGTGTGTGTGTGTGTGTGTGTGTGTGTGTGAGAGAGAGAGACGAGCTGGGCCGGCTGGCTGCGTGGCTAAATTGAATGTGACTGGTGGTATGGCCAGGTCATGAACTCTCATCTCCTTAACAAAAACATTCACGCTGCAGAGGACAAAAAACACACAGCCACTTCTGTTAGGAAGGAAAAAAAAGGAGGTGGTGGTGGCGGTGGTGGTGGTGTTGGGGGACAGCTAATGGTTACTGCTCACCCCGCCACAGTACTTTCCAGAAACAGCCAGGTTTTTAAATGATTATTGAGAGAGAGCGAGAGAGAGAGGGAGAGATGTGAATTCACAAAAGTCAAATTAGCATAACAGTCACCTTTGGCTCTTAACTGCAACACAAAACCAGGAGTGTGATCAAACTGAGTGTAAAATGATTTATTTTGGTGTAAAACAGGAGTTTATACCAGGCAGTGCAATCAAAAGCCATTCACTTAATTGATTGAGAAATAGATCGCACACACGCGGAAGCAGTGCGACTAAAGCTACTTGAATGCTCCCACCATTTGGAGCAGCGAGGAGAGGAAAAGTGTAACGCTTCTGCTGCCATTAACTCGCGTGCACACACACAGCCATGAAGGAAGGCGATATCTCGCAGCTCTGTGAGCTTTGACTCATGGGGGGGGGGAAAAAAACAGAAAGAAAGAGAGAAAGCCACCATCGGCAACATTTACACTGACAACACAAACGGCTGGCACTCGTCTCGCTGAAACACCTGCTGAGCTGCTCCTCGCAGAAGTATTACGCCACACTTTTCTCTAACAAAAGATCGCGTAGCCGCCTTCTCTCAGCGACTGACGCTGCCATCATCTGTTATTTATTTGTGTCAACAGAGTTATCGATCGGGCTGTGGTTTATCTTACCGCTTGCAGAGGAACAGAGAGGTGGCAAAAGATATTAAATGACTCTGACACCCAAGACACCATTTGTAGAGGGGGGCTGGTGTGTACATGTGCGCCTGTGACATCATGGGCTTTGTTTTTTGAGAAGCTATGTGTGCGTGTGTGTGTGTGTATGTAACCTCGGGGTGGGCTTGTTATCTGCTGGAGGCTGAATGAGCTGTTCTAAAAGGGGGAAGTGGGGTGTGGGGTGTGGGGGGGTATTATCGCCCTTGCTGGCTCTGAGTGACGCATTATATCTCTCTCACTACTGCCCTCTTCATGCTTCCCCACCACCACCCGCCCCCCTCCTCTACACCATCCCTGGAAGTCATTTACAAGATAACATGAATGAAAATATCCATCAGTGCTATTGTGTGATCTGTGAACAACACAATGTGTATGTGTGTGTGTGTGTGTGTAGTGGAAGAGACAGAGAGAAATGGGTAGAGGAGGAGGTGGAGGAGGGAGGACCAGGATGGAGGGAATGGGGGGAGGGCAGAGAACAAAAGAGACTAATCTGAATGAGATGACATGTTTCGGAGGAGTCAAATCGGGGGAATTAGGGTTTAGTGTCCCTTCACCTCGGCAGCACATTCATTTAGAGAGGCCAGATCTCCGAGTCTGCACCCCAGAGTGCATCAACAGGCACAAAGAACAGACAGCGAGAGTGAAAAAGATAGGTGGAGGGCAAAAAAAAGAGTGAGAGAGAGAGAGACGGGGATCTAGTTTAATCATTCACAGACAGCAAGCGAGTCTATTCTTCGAGCGTCAAAAGCACATTCTGAATTCATCCTGGGCACTAAAAGTCTACTACCTCAAGGGCATTTCTCTGAAATTGACTCGAACACGAATCTCAATGAATGTGAAAGTTAAATCCAAGTTAACGCTTCAGACTCTGTCATCTGAACAAAAAGGAGGAGGCGACGGAGCTCAGGGAGGTTTGGGTGGGTGAGTGGTTGGGGGGTTAAGCGGGGAGGAAGGCTGAACCGGGCCACGCGGTTCCTCCGGGGGTCTGCCTGGTTTGGTTAAACGTTCCTGCCATTTTGTGCATTTGGAAATGGGTCTCCTCGCTCAAGTGGAGAAGTAGAAAGGGGAGGGGGCGAGGTATTTAACTGTGGCGGGGGTCCATGTGGGGGATGGGCTTTTTTTTTTTAGGGTTATAGTGTGTTCTGGCGAATGGATGCAGGCTTCACATGAGGCAGGAGAGCCACGGCGGAGCTTTTTTTTTTCTTTCTTTTGCACATGAGCGCTCAATCATTCAAAAACCATACGTTTACGCCTTTCTGCTTGGAATCCACTGCCGACTGCAACGCTGAGAGAGACGGAGCTCGAACTCGATATTTCAACAAAGGGAGATAATCAAGAAGTAACAGAGTGCAGTTCACCGAAACCTGATCCTGGTGGCGGCTGTTTCTCCATTTAAACTGTACCTGCTGAGTTCAAGCGGCTGAATTTTCACTGTTACAACCTCACAACACACACACACACACACACACACACACAAATACTCTCAGTCTTTTTTTTCAGCTGTACTTCATTGTTCAGCCAGCCATTCTCTCATGGCTGCCAAGCATGTCTAATCTAAAACACACCTAGCCTCAGCAAAGGAGGCATGTCCTATTCTCTTCTCCGTATCAAGCAAATAAAATGCTGTTTAATTTGCTGCAGCATTCCAGCAGAGGAGGGGAGGTGGGGGTGGGTGGGAGGTGGAGTTCTTAGATAATATCTGCTTGGATTTCTTTTATGAGCCAGCAACAATGGAAAAGTCACATTGTGAACACAGCCATGTATGCCAGTGTTTTGTAAACAGTGGTCGGGGGAGGAAGGGGGGGGTGCATATTTTAGGAAGCAAGACGGGCTTATTAAATCAAAAAGGGACTGTTTGTTTAAGCCGTGCTTGCAGGTGGTGAGTGATAACCAAGAGGCAGGACGCACCTGCGCTGTCAGAAGTGGTGCTCGGCTCAAACGGGCAATGAAGATGTGTGCGGCTTTAGCAAAGCTGGCAACAACAACAGCAACCCCCCCCCAAACAATATTCTTTGAACCTACTGATCTTAAAATTAAACACACAACATGAAATGTAATATTGAAAGTACAGAGGTGTGAGACGAAATATAGATAGAAGAAAGATAAGAGTGGTGTAACTAGTGATTCACCGCAGCTCTCTTGAGCGAGACCAGCTGATGACCAAGGCCACTTCCTGCTGGGCTGGTCTCAGCGGGGTGGCGTAACAGGCAGTCAAGGCCTGAAGGTAAACAGACACTTGATTCTTCCCCAACTTTCCTTCCTCTCTTCTCTCCAACCAGCCCAACAAGTCTCCCTTCTTCTCACTGGAAAAGCAGTGGGAAATACCTGGCAAGCGATACCATCAGCTCTCTACAATAGGGCAGGCCTACAGCTGACTGAGCTCCTAGGGGAGAACAGAAGCTCTTTGACAACACCACCACCCCCCCACCCCTCTCCTTTCCCTCTCGGCTAGCCCACGCTTTCTCATTTAGCAGTCGGCAGGTGGTTGGATTTCACTAAAAAGCCCTTTTCCCAGAGTCTCTAGCGTGGGGAGAGATGGGAGAGCGGAGAGGGCCCTTTTAAAAATAGATCTGTTCAGTTAACGACAGGCTACAGATTCACACTGCTATGTTTCAATATGAAATGACTCCAAGGGCTTGTCCCCTATGTTAGCTTGAATGGAAACTGCAAACTGATCGACAGCTAGCTGTGGTAGCGGATGGGTTGTGCTGCCATTTCTGTGCTACACTGGCTGTCTTGGCTCTAAAAACTAGTCCAACATTCACAGATTGACAACGTCCTGGTTTCCCAATAAGATTCATACTGACAACAATGAATTTAGACACGTAATGATCAGTGTGGGTAGTCCTAGTTTGGATAGTAACTTTGCACAATCAAAGCTAAAACAGGTTGAAGGTAATGAGTGTATATTTAAAAAGGAAAGCTGAAGCCCTTATAAACATGAAGAACATGGCAAGTTTGTGGGACTACCAACAGTTGTTCTAAAGTTTGGAGAATGGAGGACTGGTTGTATTTGTGCGTATCAGAGATACAGCAACACTCAGAAACACACACGTAAGCATCGACCCCAGGGTTCTGTGGTGACTGCAGCAAGGAGTGCCAGTTGCCCACATCAACAAATCCTTCAACACACACAGTGTGTTTCTCAGTCTAGCCCCAATCATTCTGCATATATGATTCATCTTCTACACAAATCTACACTTGCCAAGAGAAAAAATGACTAAAATGAATCAAGTGTTTTGCTGCAGTAGCCATGTTGTGTGACATACAGTGAGGGAGAAGGACACGGAGGAGGGGGGATGGATTTCCATTAGCTCCACTGTATGGTGTGTGTCTGCCAGAGATAGGAACCATGTTTCCAACTGTTAAAAGTATGCCTTTTTATGTGACAGGGTGTGTATGTATGTTTTTCAGGACACAAATGCTGGTTATCAGCATTCTATGTATGTGTACGCACTGTTTCTATGCTTCTAGGGTGTCTCCTATTGATCCACCACAGCAGTGTGTATAATCTCTAGAGAGAGGATCTATAATCTAGGGTGGGGATGTGGATGAATGTAGAGAACAGGCTTTGGAGGTGTCTGGCTGGGCCCGGGGAAGTGGTGCGAGCTCAGCCACAGGGCACAGATCGATTTGGCATGTCTGCTCGAGCTAGCTGTTCACTCCAGCAGCCGATCATACAAATGGCTCGGGACACAGTCCCCTGGACACCACCAGGCAAACTCCTCCATTCCTTTTAAAACAGCAGCAAAGCTAGAGTTAGCTGCAGGCCCACCTACTGGCCGATTGCACTTCCCCATCCAATCGATGTGCGCTAAGCTGCCTGAACCCATCTTCAAGGGATAGAAAGGCTAAGCAGAGAGATTGGAGGGTGGCTGAGGACCAGGAGTAGGGAGATGGTTTCAATACTAGCTTAACTGTTCTTTCTTATGTGATGACACAGGCCTGTATGTTTCTAAATCTCCCCTGTGACAAAAGCAATCAAAACGGCATTTTGGTTCACGATTTCTTTCGCTTTCTGCGCTGTTCTCCATCACATTCTTCCCCTCCCCACATCTGGGGTGGCGTAAATCCCTCTCGGAGGGTGGTCAGTTTTACATATTGTGTGTCACTAGCCGGCTATAAAGGGATTTAACATTTAGTAAAGCATAATCCATTGCAGGCTTTGTGCCTGCCTAAGCTGCACACATCAAATCTGATTGCAAGAAGGCTGCTACCAATGACCAAGCTGTAGCAAAACAAGCACTCACTCACACACACACACACACACACACACACACACACACACGCACGCACGCACGCACGCACAAGCAAGCACACACGCGCGTGCACAAACAAACACGGCTTGTCACTTGAACAATAAGCAGAGGAGACAGCAGGAAGTCGGCTGCTGAGGTGGAGGATCTTCCATGTTGACAACAGGAGGTAAATTACAAACGAGTGTACCGACGCTGGGGCCGTCACTACCCTATCGTGGCTCATTCCTAATCTAAACCAATCTTAACAGCTTCAGTCTACATGACGCGAGGAGGCTGTGACATTCAGGCCACTCTGCAAATGTCAAACTAATAGAAGGAGAGGACAGGAAACATAAATATTCCACATCAACCAGACCCTGGCCGTGCTGTTCGCTCGGATGTGGAAATATAAATATTCGGAGGAGCTAATCCACTGAGACGGTCGACTCTGTTTATATGCCTTTTGAATGTTTCATTGATATAACTGACTGCTTCCGTTTTTGTTTTCTCACCCCTTTCCCCCAGCCCGCCCCCTACCTCGCATGGTCGACTATGAGACCCAGCGTCGGTGCTCTCTCTATTAAACATGAAATGCCAAGTAAAAAAGGCTTCAGCGGAGACCTCCGCAGAGTGATAGAGACAGAAATAGTGTGAGCAACAACAAGGCTTGATTCAGTGTGACTGCTTGCTTGAGGACTTCCACTGATACCAGCGCAGAGATAATTTAGTTGACCGGATTACGCAGCTAGGCTGAAAGCGCAGGTTGGGATGTCTGGCTGTTTCACTGCACCTACTAGAATTCATCTGTTTAGTAGATGAAATAGAATAAAAGGAGGCCTGAGGATGATTGTGGATGTGTGTTTCGGGTAGACTGATGAAGAAGACAGCCTAACACAGTCGCTGTAACTTCTTACATCTTCCCATTAAATACCCGAGCAGTGTGGGCCACTCCCCTCCCTCAGTACTTGACCTTTTGCAAGCTCCCAGATAAATATAAAAGCATGAAGGCAATGATTTAGGTGCAAGGCAAGATAACAGTGAGCGGTGTAAAAGACACAGCTAGTTAGCCTGGCTTCTTTCCGTCACTCAGTGCTGACATTTCCGCCTCTAATACAACTAATTTAAACAGCAAGTGAAAGATGGGCTGTGTTTACAGCCACGAAAAAGGTCGCTTCTCTTTTTATCCTTGTTTATTCGACATATTCAAGACATACCGCCGTAGCTCGAAAAAAAACAAAAAACCCTCTCCCAGAAAGTAGAGTACCTTTTGGCCCCAGAGGAGATAGCATATTTTCAGTGAGTCAGACAGTGCTGGAATGAAATCATTATCATGGCTGTCTCTATCGTATCATCTATTGAAGCACCACTTTGCTTTATTGACTAAGCTCAAGACAAAGCTCAGAGTGGGTCAACTTGGAATTGATTGTATGATGCATTGGCCTCTAGCCTGAAGGAGTACTTCTGCTGCTGGAGAACTGCAACTTTGGAGAATCTGCAATTCCTCAGCAGCTTATTGCAGCAGAGATGACAAGAATCAATCACTGATAAATCAATGTCAGTTTTTCCCCTATGCCTAAAATAAACTTAGTCTAAAGAAAGTGGCTTATGTTAAAAGGTGCAAGTGATGCTCAAGCTAAGCTATGCAAAAACATGCACAGGCTTTCCTAAAACCCGTCATGATGGGGCACTGGCTCTAACAGAGGATGCTTTTGTATTAGAGCATGATCTCCAACTGTGCATGCTCAAAGGGAACTGTAACACTAACAACGCCATGAGGTTACTGTTGTAAAATGTAAAGTGATGCTACATAACGAATATTAAACTGAATTGTTCAGGACATTTATGGGCATCACAGAGGGGTCTTTTTGTTCATTCACACTCGGGCTCGCTCAACCACCACTGCTTTCTTGCTTTTCTCACTTCTTGATCCAGGGAAGAAGAGCCAAATTTTAATGGTGTGTTTGCAAACAGCATCTGACAAATCCAGTGAAGTATGCTTTCGAAAATGTGGGCTTATGACCTGGGAAAGTCTAATCATTTAGTAGCCAAGCTGATAAATGCGGTCCACCGGCTCACACAACTGGATTAAGGGTACCTGCGACTTACCTCCGGGTCTGTAAACAACATCATCTTCTGTAATGAAGGACGTGATTTCGCCATTCTCTGTGCGCTCGTAGCGTGATTTCTTCTTAGGCATCTTCTTTTTGCCCTTCTTGCCGGCCTCCTCGGCCGTGCCGCTGCCTCCGCCGGTGCTGCCGTTGTCGTTGTCCTCGTCATCGCTGTGCTCGCTCTCTGCATAGTTCTTGGCCCCGCCTTCCAGCGTACAGCTGCGCCGGGGCCGAGAGCTTTCGCTTTCACGGTCGCCCCGGTCCCCATCCTGCCGGCGGGACTTCCCGGCCTCTCTTTTGTCCCGGTCCCTGTCTCTGTCCCTGTCCCGCTCTTTCTCCCGTTCTTTCTCTTTATCGGCCGTCATGATCCGCCACGTGCCTTCCTCAGTCCTCTCACGGCTGGGCCTCCGTGAAAGGTAGACTGTGAGCCTGGGCTTCAGTCTTCTGAATTTACCAGTCAAATCCAGGGAAAATTTGGCCACTCCAACAACCCCAGTGTTTCAGAAAAGCTGTGGAGAAAAGAAGAAGGGCAATTAACTCGGATCAATAACCACCATTTTTACAAAATACAAGCAACATTATAAGTGTTGTTCAATACTGGATGACACCTTTTTTGGGGGTAAGAAACGCAACATTAGTTCTTGGAGATTAGGCTGCTCTGTCGGCTCTTCTCAGCATCACAGTAATTGCTGGCATTCTCCTCCACAACCAAGTATGCTCCGGAGAGCACAGAGCAGCTTTATGAAAGAACAAAACCTTCGAGCTTCCTGCTCTAACATATTTCCACGCTTTCAGAAAGGTGCTAAAACAGATTTATTAAAGGGTAAAAGAGAACAACAGGAAGACAAGCGCTGCGGCTACAGTATTTGTAACACAATGAGCTAAAGGGAAGTCATAACTGAATAAGGTAGTAAAGAAGCTGCTGCCAGCCAACAGAATTCCTCTGAGATAATATGCTATGAGGGTTCTTTTTTTCTTTTGGCAGAAGTCGCTGTTTGTAGTTTATAAGGCCACGGGAAAGCTGCAGCATAAAGCTCAATGACAGAGTTAACAGGCTGGCTTCTCTGCAGACCGTTTCTGTTGACACCAGGCTCAATTCTGTTCGTCTGCGAGCTTGTCCCTGGCTTACTGGACTCCTCCCTCACCCCAGCCCTCTGCCCTGGCTGACAGTCACCACTGCGTTAATGTGAAGTGACAGCTCTGGAGGGAAGGATACAGCAATCCACTGGGTAAGGAAAGGCAGAGGATCGAGGCAGAGTCAGTCATTCGCCGTGCCTGGTCCTCAGCCACTTGCAGCTATCTTCGTCCAGCCACCACTTTCCCCACGTCATAATAAAAAAAATCCTCCATAAACAGCAAAGTGGGCAAAGCTGAAGCAGCACGCTGTCTGCACCACACAGCCTCTGCACACAGCGCCTACAAAGGAGGCTACTCATTTAAAGCCAGTGTTTGCCCCCCCTCCACTACCCCCCACCGCAACAAATTAACTAGAAATAGTTATTACAGCCCCCAGAGGGATCAGACCAGGCAATCAGCACTCGCGTTACCATGGTCATGATGACCGGATGGAAGCCGAAGAGTGAAAAATGAGGGAGGGATAGAGGCTGAGGCAGGTGAAGCAACGAGGGCTTTGAGTTAAAATTTATACAGCATATCTGGAAGTGGACGAGTGCTTATTGACAGAGCCAGAAAGAACGTGAGGTAAAGAATAGAAGCAGAGCAAAAGGTGGAAGAAAGGCTTTTGGCACACACACACACACACACACACACAGACACACACACACACACGCGCACGTACGCATACAATGAAGAACATTTGACAACGGCACTCCTCAGCAGCGGGTGCTGTCATCTCGCGAGCAGACACCAACTGACAGGGCAGCTGCTCTTGTCGTCGGCTTCAACACAAACACCGGGCCTGATTAAACTGCAGCCTCGTCACAGCCCCATTAATCACCTAATGATGAGTTACCACAGCGACCACTGGGCTGCTGGCGCACACATTAGCACACGCAGAAGACACGAGGGCTCTGAAGAGTTCCAATGGGCATGTGCGTGCAAGGACACACAGCCGTCAACGTAACATACCCGAGATGGTGTGTCAAAATACAGAACACACACACACACACACACACACACACACTGCCTTTTCTCCTGTGTCTATATCCGGCAGCGTGTCTCGGAGGTGTGAGGTACACGAAAACATTAATGAAGGTAGTATTTGATAGCACAGCTCTAATCCTGAGGGCTGCCAGAATTGGCATATGAGCTAAGAACCTCTTCTCTCCTCTAATCAGTAACATAAGCCTCTTCCACTGAAACCAGCAAGGACTCTAAACTGTTGCAAATGGAGGACTGACCCGTTCTCCTTTGAAGTCGGAGGCAGTTCTAAGCCTGTGTTAGTACCTTTAACATCTAGGTGCTATTAGTTTACATCTGGATACACTCCACAGAACTGCCTCAAATTCTTTATCTCCAATTACCTTGCTTATTTTAACATAATTATACTAATTAACTCTCAAAGAGGAAAAAAAACACACATATACATACACATATATATGCACACACACACACATATATATGTGTGCGTGTGTGTACTTTTGTATTCACACAGATACACTATGACATGTTTAAATGTGTTGAAACGCATCGATTAACAACATATTCAATTGTCTGTGGTCATTTTGTAGCTCACTGATTGCTTAGTTTGATGCAGATAATTAAAGTTGAGTAAATTGAGTGAGTAAAAAGCAGTTAGTCAGCTTGAAGCAGTAATGCTGTGACAATGAGAAGTCATAATGTATTGATGGCTGAGAGGGAAAAGAATGAGAAAGTGAGGAGGGAGCTGGCTCTACACCCGCTAGCAGAGAAACAGACTGCTTAGCAGAAAGCAGAAATTAGTAAGCAGTGCTGACTGCCTGGCCGATGAATAAGGCTGTGAGGGGGCAGGTGAGGTTTGGAGCTATTACACATCAATCACTAGGCCAGGACCCTTTGAAAGATACCAGCTGTCTTAATGGAAAAGAGAAGGAGGGGGCAGTGGTAGGGTTTGGGAGGGGTGGGTGGGGGGTCCCAGCTAACGGCACCTAATCCACCATTTACATTACTGCAATGGAGTCAAGGGCTAGCAGCCAGAGGCGCCCCGCTCAAATACATTTCTCTTTTCCGTGCCTGTTTAAATGAGACCTCTGGCCTGAAAAACCACACAGTTTGTGGCTCGATTAACACATCATCCCCACAATGGCCACACAGCAGGTTTCTGTTACTAAACATAGCTTTTCCCCCCCAGTTCTTGGTCTCCTTGAACAGCCTTTTTTTTTTCTTTTTTTTTTGTTAAAAAGCCATGTTTTATTCATTCCCAACAAACCCACATTACCCAAATCCATGCTCATCACTGTAGTTTTAATCAGAACCTGTTTAAGGGGAAAAAAACAACAACAAAACAACTAAATTAGCATGCTCTTCTTGAGCTCCTGTACATATATACAGCTGTAGGGTTTCTTTTTTTAAAATCCTACTAAATTTAACTAATTGATTGTCTTGGATTAGAAATTTTCCATATAAAGTAAATGGAGAAAACAGGAATTTCTACATTTAAATGTAAGAAAAAAAGGAGAAAAAAGAAAAAAAAAAGAATCTATGAACAATATAACCAACATAGTAATAGAGTCAGTTTTGGGAGAGAGACTGAAAAGTCATTCATGGCATATTCAATTGGAGAATTATGAAGTAGCAAAATGTGATTGGCAAGGATTAAGGGCCAGCTTTGCGAAGGGATTGAATGAAATACTCGCATGAATACAGATTAGAGGAGAACAATGTTAGCATGAATATACACAGGGTTATTAACAATGAGGGTAACTCAAAATGATCCAAATAAAGCAGCCAGATCCTGAATAGTGCAGGGATCCTAGCCATGGCGATGTTGGGCTGCAGCAGGTTTTCATCAGCTCCAATCCATTACTGAGTGCGATCTAATCTAAACTGCCATCCAAGCCCCCCTAGAAACAACATCACAATGAAAGGCTCAGCTGGAGGCGAGGGGCAGGCCACTTCATAAGGGATTCACTGTGGACTCTGCACCCTGCCTGCTTTCTCTTACCTGGTGCAATCATGGCTTGCTGTATTCTCTGAGGCCCTCTCTGTTTTAGTCCACATTGGCAGGGCAAAGACACTTGTCTGCTCTACTTGTTTTTCAATTCACTGATGAGTAACCACATCTTTTTTTTCTCTCCCCCCCCCTGCTAAAGCTGCGCTCACAAAGCCTCTATTTTTAGACGGCATCCGGGGTTAGTTTAGTAGGTAAAAGCCATGCTAAAAAAATAAAAAATAAAACAGAGAGAGAGAGAGACAGCTTGGGGCTTTCCAACATCAACATTTAAAACCTGCCTGGAGACACTCTTGAGAAGCAAAGCACTGCTGCACAAGAAATGATTCTCATGCACAATGACGATGTGTTCAATAAACTCGGAATGCCTAAAAAGATTAAACAAGACAATTTTCAAGATCTCTCTGGGCTAACAATAGCTTTCAAAGGCAAAATACCAATAAAGTACATTTTCTGTCCAACAACTCAAAGGCACTTTCAACCACAGACATAAGAATCATACTGTGTGCTCCACAGGGTCTAAGCCTCTACTCCATCTCTAAAAGAAGGCTAAATCCCCCTCTAGTCCCTGTTTGTGAGCTCTCCGTGAGGGCTCCAAATAGCTCAGAGGGGGCCGCTCCACAATCCGAGATGTCCATTATCTGCAGGGTCTGTGAGCGGGGGCTTCATTTTGCAGCCTTATACCGGCTACTTGAAGACATAGTACCTCTCAGTCAGACACGTTTGTCTGGCTGGAGCTGACTGCTTCATGAAGCATCATGCTCTGACACGGCTCCTGAGGGAAATGCCAAGGTTGTCCGGTGTAACCCTTCCCATTTCTTTTAAATGAAGCGCTCTCGAGAAATGTAATCGTGAGCGGGACTGTAAAAGACTCTCCCAATGTGTCAGTGATAACACGAGGAGGGGAATGTGAGGTATGTGGCAGCAGAAAGCGCTCGGGTGAACGTGGCTCCTAATTGAGTTTCTCTAGAGTCATGCGAGCAGCTTTCTTACAGCGTGAATAAAAATGCCACATTCAAAAACATTTCTGCTGCCTCTTACCTCCGGTAAAAGACTCACAAATCTTTTTCCTTTTTTTTCTTTTTTTTTTGGGGAGGTGTGTGTGTGTGTGTGTGGTGGGGGGGGGGGGGGCTGCCCTAATAGAAATTATGCCCAAAGGTAAAGATGGGGTCAGCGAGGTATAAATACACACTAGGGACAGATTTCAGAGTGTTTGTAGTGGAAAATGTGCATTTCTTCAAACATTTATCTCTGTAAAACAGAACAGAGCTCTAGCAGAGGGGAAAAATGAGTTACATGAGTTTATCAAACAGATGTATACAGTAAAAAGAATTACTGGGAAAGCAAAAAACAAAATAAATAAATAAACAGCGGTTCTGTGAACTGCTGAAAGGACTCTCAAAATTTTAATATTTGTGCACTCAATCATGTAGCACTTCCTCTGATATTCAGGAATCAAATATCCCCACTCTTCCTCCCGAAATCTGCCCATCAGCTTAACGATCCTATCCATCAGTTCAACTCCAACTGGTAGTCTAAATGAGCGTGAGAGGGGAGGAAATGTATTCATACGGCTGCCCTACATCCTCCAGCTACTCTAATCATTATGCCACACAGAGTGACGTGCCAACACTGAGGAAAAACTAACATAAATAGATAAGAGTGACAGATAAGACAGCTCTGAGGTTTCAAACTGACAGCACAGGCCAAGGGGGGGCACTGAAGGATGTCTTAAAGAATAGCTCCCCAAAACAAAGCCATTAGGTCAGTACACAAAACCATTTTTCCGCCTAAATTATTTAGCTGTGTGGTGGCAAACTGCTCCTTCCTGGAGCAGATGGCTGAGGGGGGGGGGTAGTGGAGGACAATCCTTCCTTTCAGTGTCTTATAATGATCAGAGCCAAAAAAAACACCTCCACCTCGAGATACCACAGGATGGTATTACCTCTAATTAGGCAGGGCTATTATTTTATATGCAAACACCTCTCCTCCAACCACCAACTGCCGCCGCCACACCAACACTTGACTGATTGCCATTACAAACCAAATAAAACGCAGCATTCATCTCTTTAAAAATAGAACTCGCTTTTGTTTGCATCCTACATGCTAATTTGAGCTTCCTCGGAGCCAGAGCCATAAGTCACGCAGCCAGTCGATGTATAAGCGCCGCAAATACGCACTATCAGAAAGGCTTCCCAGGTTAGAGATGTGTTTGTTTAAGAAAAAGGTTTAGAAAGCAGTCGACGGGGGGTACAATATTCAGTGTAGCATTCAACCTTGTCATCCACCATCTCAGTCATGCAAGCCAGTGATCTCAGGCAGAGGGGAAAGCACCCTCTGCACTGTGCATGAGAATAATATGAATGATGAATCTGTGAAGACTCCACAGAGCTAACCACACTTTTTTAAACTAAACCCACAGATGGGGCAGTGTTGTTAACATTGCCTTCTTTTGGATGAGTCTCCCTCATACAAAAAAAAGGCATGGGTGGGGGGAGGGAAATGGCTAGGAGTGATGAAAACAGTGCTGGAACAAGTAGGATCTGAGCTCAGAGCTCTCATATCCTCTGAGGACAGCTCATAAAACATGCAGTGGCTGCGACTGGGCGTCTTGCAGTAGTGGCATTTTAGTGCACCCTGCCACACACAGGTAGCCTACAAATACACACAATTAATTTTAAAGAGCATGGAGGAGTCAGACCTGCATGGTTTACTACTTGGAACACAAGCAAATGCTCAGGTCTTCGCCTAAATTAAGGCATCAGCTACAGAAGGCAACTATTTTCCGAGATTATTAACAGCAGAGGCCTGGAACAATGGGCCTCTGGGAAAATTTAAGAATAGAAGATAGGCATTAGTCGGTGTACAGTAGTGATCCAGAGATTAACTCTGCCTGTTCATGTGTGAAATGGGGACTTGATCCCCAACTGATAGTGTGCTATGCCTCCAGCCAACACAAGCTGAATATTTTTCAGCCCCCCCATCCCAATACATAACAATTGCAATACATTGGATTACGCATGGCATCCTCCACAGTGCAACAACGATGACGCATTAAAAATACCAGCCAACACCAGAAATCGCAGGCAGGCTATGGTCGCGCTACTTTTTTTCTTTCTTTCCTCTAAACCAAAGGTGAACAGAGCTGGCTGTGTGTGTGTGAGTTGATGCGAATAATCCTCAAATATTCCAGGAATGTTAATGTTAGGCTTTGACCATGGCAGCCTTGCAGACTTCTCCTCTTGTCACCGGGCCATTGATGACATTAAAAACACTACCTGCCTGTGCCAAGAGCATAAAATTTAAGAACAGCTTGCCTTCTTAATATTCAATAAAATAATACCAGGGGAAGAAATAATAATGTGCACTGCACTAAATTACCCCAGTGTTATGAGACACAATTGTTATCTAATCCCATGCTTGCATTCTGTTTAAATAAGGCATATGCTCTGTTCATGCATAAGAAAACGGTCTTAAATACGTCTGCCATTGCCGTCGTTTTGGTGAAAATCTAGGGAGGGCAGGTTTGTGCAGCTATACGCTTGTTAAAATAGCTTCCCACTGCATCTGCGAGCTTATAAAAAGCCACTGAGAGCATTTTCATTACAGTGCTGCATTCATCTGTGTGTATACACACGTGTCAATCTGAAATGTGTAGGCCATTGACACGCACCATGTAGATATATAAACAAAAAATTGCTGCTGCTGCTCCCGAGCAACTGTATTTGCAGTTCGGGTCAGACTATGTGCTCAGCCAGTAAATGGCTGGAGTGTAATGTGCCTTGACCTTCTATCTTTCTTTCAGCAGCTCCTTACATATATTGCTGTCTCTCCTCATATATCATTGGGGCAAATGGCGTCCTTCACCCTGCTCCCTGCTGTCCCCTCCTTAAAAGGCTGAGGGGACATCTTTGCCTGCTGTACTCAATTGACAGCCCTGGCAGCTTCTTCACTGAGCACGAGGGGAGGGGGGAATAAGGCTCGTCGAGGGGAAATGCTGCAATGAATAATTATGTTTCATAACGTGCCCCCTCCCTCCTTTGTTAGCATCAAACAATAATTAATGGGGAACAGGGTGGGGAGGAGGGAGGGGAAGCAAGTAAGAGTCTGCTTTTTGCTTTCCACAACAAGAGGGTCAATATGCCCTTCAACCCTTTCTCTCTGCTCACTGTCAATGCGAGAGATGCCTCATCCCTCTAAAAACATGCTCTTAGCTTATTTATGATCCCAGTTGCTCTGTTGGAGAAAAGGCAGTATTCCTGCTACACTCAGCGAAAACCGGCCGGATCACTTTACACAGCAGTTCACTGCTTCCATCTCTACACCTCTTTCTCAGCAAGCCGACCCAACAATTCAATAATGAATATGAAATGCCTCCTGATTGATGTCTATGGGAGTTGGAGGAGCTGAAAATATGGGGCTATCGGACATGGGCCTGACTTGATTACGTTTTTGTTTTACGTAAAAAAAAAAAAAAAAAACTAAATCTCTGATCAGCAGTGGCAAAGCCAGTCCTGATCGAATTAGCGCTGCACTAAGAGCTCCATTGATCTTGGCGCTCATCTGTGCATATGAGGCCCGGAAAGGCAGCTGGTAATCCAATAGCAGCAATGGGAAGTGCTTCAAGGACTCTGCTGTGTTTACCCACCTATTTCCTACGTAGAGAGGCAAGATGTTAGTGCACGCCACTCAGTGGGCTGATTGGAAGCCTCGGGGCCTTGGGAACGCCAGTGAAATGAATAAGAGCCGCAGTGTGACCAAAAGCAAGGTACTTGAAAGCTCAAAGTAATTGCTTTCACCACAGCTATCACGTAATGAGTAAACAGGATGAATCAAGCAGAGCGTAGATCAGTGTTTAAATGAGCTGTGCAGTAACATTCAAGTCCTAATAGAGGCTTCACTTCATAATCCTAGCCAAAACTCTAAAGCCAAGACTGATGTCAATTTAAAGGTTCTTTTTCACAAGAGATTTAAAGTGTACAGTCAGGAGAATCGATGCTGGGAAATCTCTCTTTACACTGCGATAACTTCATTGCATTCGGCACCGATGCAAACCTTTGCAATCAATTTTGCATGACGTGAATGACATCGAACAAGAACCCACAGGGCAGAGATCATGTGAAATGAAACAGAGCAAATCTGAGGCAGTAAAGGGCAAAACATACAGCTGTTTCTCTTTTGGAAGTAGTTCAAGTGTGGTGCACCTGGACAGTGTTCCTGTTGTGCATTAAAGACTGCGGCGCTGCTGCCACAACAATGCCGTTTCTCACGCACACGCACACACACATGTAATCCATCAAGGATTCATGAGTGAATGCTTAATAGCGGACCAAGTGCATTTCTCTCCTTCATATCACTGCAGCAAGAAAAGAGTGAGAACTCTTCATCAACCCACAGGCACACCACAAACACACACTACTCTCATACCACACTAATAACCTTGGGCTGTCTACCAATGGCATGACTTTATGGAACAGTATGGGCTCTAAATAGAAGCTCAATTTCTCACCAGCAGTCTGTAACAGCTCTATTTCAGCCACCCTGTCATTAAATATTTATCTTAGCAGAGTGGCAGATACCAAGGTGATATAACCATTTAAAAATCCAAATCTAGGCCTTTTTTTCCTGCCCCTCGCACTCTCACTCACTCCTCCACTGCCACAACAAAGACCTATTTTTAAAAGGATTATCTACAAGTGTTCCTTTAATCAGTGCACGGCAGAATTGTAGAAATCCCTCAACAACAGTCCCAGAGGAATACCTTTCTCTGAAGCCCTATCAGGAAGAGGATCTCCTTCACCGACAGCAGGCTGTGAGTGAGTGGGAGTGAGTGTGTGTTTGAGGATGAAAAGATGTGCTGCTACCTTGCTATGATGTCCTCTCTAAAAATCTCAGAACAAAGGCCTCCATTTTGAAGTGGAGTTATGATGGCATGGGGCTCTTAAGGTCTTCTGTTGCTGTGTGTCCTATTGCTTTCTATCCTCTTTGTTAGCCTGCTGTTTGTTATACTTGCGAGATAAGCCACTGTTGTGGGTGGCTGGGCATACTACAGCAACCGGTGTAGGGCCCGAGTGCCAAAGCCGACAGTCTGTGGGAGGGATTGTGGGCGTTATAGATCACTGGGAGACAGATGTCCAGTCTTGCCCCTGTGCTGACACAAACACTAACCCCAAAAAGCTGTGTGTTTGCAAACTGGACTGTTTCCTGATGGGTCTTAAGTTCAACTTTATCAGACTTTATCAAGGTAGCATTCCACTGCTTTGCTATTTATAAAACATGCACTCAAGAGATAAACGTAGGAGAGCCAAATCAGTGATATTAACAATGAAAAAAATCTGGTTTGTGTTATTACATGAATCTATAATTTTTTTTCCCCTTTATAAGATAAAGGCAGCTAATCATCTCCAGTACACCCACATACAAAAACCGATGAGCTTGTTAAATTTACTTTATTTTCAAGTAACTGCAAAGTGGGATGACCCTTGGGTCCCACCAAACCCCACCCCACCCACTTGGATGTTAACTTTTAACAGCAACCACAATAAGCACATGCCTACTTAAACCACCTGGATAAATACATAATACCTGTTAGTCTGCAGTAGCCTGTAGTTTCCCAATAATATTGCACCATCCCAGTGGCTGTGTTGGGTAAATTTCTCGTTTGGAGAAAAAGTCCTTAATGATGTTAGCTAAAGCGGTATACATGCTCTGTTATAATGAGTTGTTTGTCTATTCCCTCTTTATACTAGATCGTGAAGCTGTGACACCACGAGTGCAGTGGGTTGCTGGGTAATTTTCATTTAAGACTATACTGAAGACTGAAAATTGGTTTCCATTTAAATTTCAGAAATTTGCATTTGAAAATGTAACTGACTGCACTGTCGCATTACTTCAAACAATAGATGCCATTTAACTCTTTACCCCTTAAAAGCCAACTAGCAGTAACCCTCAAAGCGCTTGAAGCAGTTTCTGTCTTTTCTGGTTTCTGTCAATTTCAGGTTTGCTTACAGAACAGATGACCGGGTGTGCATTAAAAGCTGGTGAGCGTGGTCTCTGCCTATGCAGGTATCCTTGGAAAAACTGTTCTAACAATGATCAAACCATGTCTGACATATACTGAAATGTAAAAATCAGCCTTATTAAGAGTACAGGGGACGTTGGCAAAAGTCATATTTGTAGGGGAAAGAATTAAAGTAGCTTTACATGGAAATTTTAAAATTAAAGCATAACAATTAAAATCCCACATGCTCAAAAGAAAATGCTCAATTTGCCTTTTCAAAATGTTATGGCTGTAGCGGTGTATTCAACAATTCATTTGTTGGGTTTGCATTGTTTTCAATTTTTGGATTTGGATATTCTCTGCTTTTATTTTTAAGATGCAGATATGTATAAGAGCTTGGATATACGAGCTGAGACTTTTCTCTATGTGATCACTTCACACATAAACTAAAAATCACAGCACAGCCATTATTCTTACTATGCATGTGCATGATAATTTGGCTGTGGTTACAATATCAGGCAGAGCAACACTTAACACCCAAACCCCACTCCCCCTTCCCTAACAAAGTTTGGAAGCCTAAAAACATGGATGTTCAGGACAGATTTAATCGAAGTCTACACATCTACAGCCTGATAAACATTACAAGCTGTCTTCTGCTGGAAAACAAGCAGCCTGATTTTGTGAGCAAAAATGACAGCAGGTGTGAGCATACGAAGAAATGTGAGTTTGGATAAAAGCATAAGCATTTAATGAATACAGTGAAAGCCTCTGGAGAACAGATGACTGGCAGGCCACTGGCAAGACAAGTATCATTGTCTCTGACAAACGCAATGAGATTCTCCGCCGCACTAAAAGTGTCATGCTCCAATAAGCAGAATCAAACCCTTTGAGCATCTGCTGTCTTTAACTCGGCCTCTCTTTGTTTTATCGTGCACTGTCACAGTTAATGATTTCCTCCAGATCTCCATTTTCCACATGCGATTTACATGTTTGAAATGCTCAGTTGAGCAGATGCAGGTTTGTGAAACAACCATTACTGCCAAGCTGAATCCAATGAGCGTTTGGGTAGAGCTTAGAAATTTCATTTCAAAAGCTAGGTTGATCAAGAGAAAACAGACAAGGTATCAGCATATTGCCTTTCAGTTTCTTCTTGTTTACATATCTGAGTTGTGCAGTCATCCCTTCCAGAGAGAATCGTGGCCAGCAAAAACAATTACACTACCCCCGCCCAAGCAAAAGCCTCTCACTGGCTGCCTCGACTCAGCCTGACAATCGTGCCCATTAGATCTTTCTGTGAATTAACGCTAGTTAACTTAAATCACTGACAGACATCAAGAATAGTCATTAGCCTGTCTTTTAAAAAAAAGAGAGAATGATTTGCTGGTTCAGAGAGATCATCTCCTTACACGCAGCCTGGGGCAGCCCTTACTGTCTAGCTCATTATTTTTGTAAGAACAAGGCCACTGATGAATCCTGTTGGATTAAATGTAAGGTGTTCTTGTTATGACCTGGCTTAGACACACGCACACAACAGCCGCCTGCATAAAGCTTGCTCCTTTTACAGACAAAAGAAAATGAAGTTACTCGCCAACGCCGCAAATATACAGATAATTCTCCTTCGGCTGAGCTGCAAAATCAAAGTGGGATTTCTGGAGTACATCACTCCCACACAGCTGCACACTCGGCTCTGAGAAAAGCTGTCAAATGTTGGGCTTTTTGTGGATATTAGCTGAGCTGACAAGTGCCAATGATACACTGTGAGTGATAAAGACATTCATTCCTGCTCAGAGTTTTTCCAGATGTGATAGTCTGCAATGCTCCAGCGCTTCATTTACAGGACAGGAAAAAAAAAAAAGGAGTCTGTTGCTGTGCCCCCCCCTCCACCCCCTTTACGTTGCCACGGTGACAAATGAAAAGCAGAATCACCCACACAACTAATCAAATGAGTGAGTGACAACAAGTCAATATTTTCTCATTGTGTGGACAAGCAATATATCTGCACAGTAACAGCCTGTGCTCCGAGGCTTCAAGGCTTAGGCAATGCTAGACTCGGAGCATTATGAGGATAATGTGCCAATAATCTGGCTCGGTGCGGCTGTTAAGACCAGCGCCAATAAAAAGACACGGTATCAATAGAGAACCACTACCAAGTACGGACTGAATTACCAGTTCAACAAACATAGTCTAGACTCGTACTTAAAACAAGAACGGAGCGTCATGTAATGGCTACAAGCCAACAAAGACAAAAGACGTAATTGGACATTGATCTGTGGAGGTTTAAGAATAAACAAGACATCTTCAGAGTAACCCTGAACAGTATGCAAACACACCTTACTCAGATGTGAGAGGAAATAAGAATAAACGAACACTTAGTGCTCAGAGAATTAAGAGAGAATTAAGACTGTGTACATTTTACGTAAACTCCTTAGGGCTCTCTTGTCATTTTTAAAAGACATCTCCTTAAAAAAAGACAGCAACACATAAATTAGCCTCCTTTTGATTGCATCCTCAACATAAAATGGAGTAAACATCATCTCTACAAGCTTGGTTAAACACGAGCAAGATCAATGGGCAAATTTATCAGCAAATATTACCATTCGCTGCCTGGCAAGTAATCATTAAGGAATGGCACTGATGCATTATTCATTGGCTAATGTATAATTCAGACTTAACAGCAGATTTATGCATAAATAAAGCCGTGATACATTTAAACACATTTAATGTTTACTCGCTAAAATAGGATATGAATGCACAGCATGAACGCATCCCCACTGGTGTCATTTGATTAGCTGCTACTAATCCAGAGGATGCAGGGACATCAGGTGGCAATAGCACATGGATTTTATGAATACATGCTACTAATGCAAAACATCTCATCTAAAAAATAAATATTGAGTAGCTATCTGGGGGCAGGTGCCTAAAACAATGTTATACGGTATTACATTCTGAAGTAAATAAAAACAGGGATTGGTCAATAAAGCCCAGGCGTGCCGTAATTTAGTACTCTGGCATGCAAAGATTTGTGCGGCTGTCGCTTTATCTCCTTCAGACATCAGTGGTGATTAAAGCTCATATCAAGATTGCGGGGATGTTCTTGTTGTAGTGTCAGAGCTGGTGTCAGAGGGACAGTCAACAGGGAGGACAAGGAAATAGAGAGGACGCACAGGCTCCATCTGACTGTGTTCAGAGCAGGCAGCCCTGTGGGGACCGCCATTCCACTTTATGGCCATGCACTGAATTAACAAGGCCAGATGTCCCCCCACTTAACATGTGCGAAAAGTGCCCTCTGATGGGCTCAGCTGCTTTAAGGATGTACAGACATAGAGTTGGAGGAGGGAGGGTGGAAGGAAAGGAGATAGGGCCTATTTTCAATTATCCCAATTTCTCACTCATCGCTGGCTCCTGAGGTTTTTGTTAATTAAAGATATCGGCTTTTCCTCTGTGCACACAACAAATTAAAAGGAATTTTCTATGAACAATCAAAGCACCTCTCCAGTCCTTATTTGCTCTCCATTTCAGTAGTCACCCACCAGAGGGTACTGCCTCCTTAGCAGTTCCAGTACCACTGTTTCATGTGCACTGTGTCAATCCACGGCTAATGTATTCTAATGAGTCACCGGTACACCGCTATCTGCAAGGACAATAGGTCGCGAAGTGGTGAAGCAAGCTCGATCCATTTAGAAATGAAACCTGTCTAAAAAACTCCACAAGTCCTGGAGAGATTTATCATCGCTCCTCAAAACCTCCAGTCTGCTTCTGTGCAGTGGGGGTGGTGGAAATGGTAGGAAAAGCTAGGACTTTCATTGATTTTCCACCTGGCTTTTCTTTAACAAGCCTGTGCTTGCTGCTCTGTATTGTTGAGGTCAAAAGTGGGAGAGTAACTGCAAGAAATGCCTTTAATGTGGCCTAAGATATACACAGTTGAGCCCACATTCAGAAAAAAACAGAGATGTAATTTACCTATGTTTAAGCGATCAGCATCTCACAACAGTTTGTTTTTCAGGGAGTCAAAGGCCACATGTGTTTTCATTCATGCAACCTATTATAATAACAACTGAATCGTTTTCTTTGTAATTACAATGGAATACAGTTGAGTCATTCAGGCTATTACCCGAATGGAAAACATATCAAGACCCCAGCAGACTTTCTCATTAGAGAGAAAATGATAGGCCCGCCAACACTGCATCAATTACAACTCGCCTTTCTCTAATTCTTCATGCATTACATCATAATGCTAAAAAACAACATACAGCAACCTCAAAAGTGTGTGTTTTTTTTTTCCTTTCTTTTTTTAAATTGTAGCAGCCAGCAACTGCCATCATCCTGACACCGAAGAGGGAGGGAAAAAAAAGGGGGCAGGGACACAGCGTGGTGCAATCCCACTGAGGGCCATCATGCGAGCAGATTAAATAACATTTTTCCAATGCCCTGTCAAACATTCAGCCGCCTCTGAGCAGCCAGACAGCCGTTACAGCCTCACTCTATGAAGCATCTCTCTCTCTGCATGGTCAGAAACAGCCTCTTTGATCTGGATATCGCCCCTCAGATTCCTCAGAGGTGACACTCATACACGCGCCCGTATGTGAGCTGAATGTTTACTAGCTCTCTGTACCTTGTCAGCAGTGAGGACTTGTGTTTGTCAAGTGCGGTGGGGTAGTGGGGGCGGCGGCGGCGGTGACTCACGCCGCTACTATGCTTCCCCTGGTTTACATGAATCAAACAACACAGTCTGCGGACTCGGATCAAATTCCACATCAGATTTCATTTCCCACAAACAGTGGTATAAAGCACTGCAAATAGACATGATTGAAATGATACCGACAGCAGTAAGGCGGTGTGTACATAATTAAGATTTAGGCTGCTATACTCTCATCTGATAACAGCCTGAGTGCTGTGAAATGCTCGGCGCTCTCTTTCCATACAAATCCCACACTGCAGAACAACTCGGGTTCCTGTGTACAACTCCATTAAGAGGTCTGACCACTTCCTCTTTCGCTCTGTCCACAAGTAGTGAAACTAAATGGATATCCTAACCTCTGGGGAAGTGAAGAGGATGCCGCTTTAAAATGTGTTCACAAAGGCCAGCTATGCAAGTTTTCCCACATGAGAGTGCAGGCTGAGACTGTGATTGCATGGTACGCAGACGTATATAAGTTAGAAATGGGCCCATTAGTGGCATAAAGGACTAAACCCAACCCTGCTGAAATAATAAAATAATACATATGGTGGGCCATCTTAATGAATGGCATTGGTCTACGTTTTTAAAAAAGCTCAGGATTATATTTCTGGCCTGTTTTAGTGGTGCAGTTAAACTTAAAAGTAGTGAAATCAACTCAAAATCATCAACAGAGTGGCGGTAAGACCGGTCATCAGCAAAATCAAATGATCAAAATCACAAATCGAATCAAACACGGGAAACTAACAGACTGGCAAGCTGAGATTTACAAGTTAAAGGAACACTAGGAACAAGACATGCTGTTAAATTTTTAACCACAGCTGCACCTTGTGCCTGATTCAGTGCCCCATATTCTCACTCACATGATTTTTTTTTAAAGCAGTTGTGCCATACATTAATCACAAATACGCTCTCGTCCCACTCAAGCGGATTAATCACATCTGAATCATTAAGGTAGAGGTCACTTCCTAGCTACCAAGGTGACCAAAAAGAAAAAAACAGGCACAGGAAGCTTGGTATGGTAGAGATTAACTCCTCACAATTAGCAATGCAACTCTGAGTTTATGTGGTAGTTCAGCGCAAAAATCCAGGAGGATTCCAGGAAGGGACTGTTTTTACACAGCGCAGATTGAAGGCAATCACCGCTTCACTCCCCCCCACCCCTCCTTGATTTGAATCTCTGTTTGTGCTTATGTGGCCACGTACCCAGTGGATTCAGCCTCTGACACCCAGACTTACTACGACCAATTTACAGCGGTTTAAGTAAACACAACCCCCCCCTTCTGCCATAACTTGAAAACACTGGATAAGCTGCCTTTCAGACAAATAACTGTAGTCTGCTTTAAAATCCTAAGCTGCCACCTCCTGAACATACACACAAACACACACACACATATCCCACCAGCCAGCCAACCCCCCCCCCCTTTGCTCTTTTCAACCCCAGAGCCTCCCCACCACCACCCCCACAGTGAGAGCTGCATGTGCTTGGGCCAGAGTTCACAGCCTCTGGGGTGCTGAAGGGGGGGAAATCAAGTTAATTTGGTGGGTCCTTCAATAGTTTGCAACTGGCAAGGCCATTCTCACAGACAGTAAACTCCCCCACCTTTCAACAAAACAAAAAACAAAACGCTCCACTTAGTCTCCATTATTACAACTGGATTAGCAATTTATGACATGACAAAGAGTGAAAATCCAACAGTTGAGCCTTTAATGTTACACTGGGGGAAATCCCACTAGTCAAAATGTATGTACGACCAACTCACTGAGACTCATTTTGACATTTCTCCCGTAAAAATGCAACTTTTGTTTTTGGTCTTTCTTTTTTTTTTTTTAGTTGCTCCTCAAAGTTAATTGATTGCTAAAATGCTTGAGCACGAGGAACTTCCACATGTCTGATGTTTCCTTCCCTGGCAGCAAAAACTGCATTGCAAGCCCAGTTTCTGTTTACTTCATTTTTCACACTTAAAAAAAAAACATTAGCTCCCGAAACTACTGTTAGAGGGCCGACAGGGTCACGGAGGTTGTGTTGTGGGGGTCTGCTACAGTCCACAGGAGATACAAGTTCTACGACAATGCAGACAACTTTGCAGCTCAAAAACAGTTGAGTGAGGGTCACGCTCACAGCACACTTCCTCCTCTGGGTATAAACAAAAATAAGGGCATTTCAGACTCAAACTGTGCGTGTGCCGCCCGGCTTTTCACCTTGCTAGTGCCCAAATCCAGTGTCTTTATCACACACATACACACACACAGCTCCCAGTCTGACCCCCCCCCAAACCACAACTATCCTACAATCTTTTTTTTTTTTTTTTTTTTTTTGTATTCAACTACTCACCCGCCAGTCTGCTGATTCTTTGGGAGTCCCACAGACTGCTGCAAACAAGTTCAAAACGCGATCCTTGCCCAAGATGACCCACCGAACTTAAAAAGGCAAGCCAGCTGGACCTAATCCAAGACCCGGGACAAAAACGAGGCGAACACGGACACTTTTTCTTCTTCTTCTTTTTTTGTATCCCCCCGCTGAAAGAAGAAAACGCCACCCGCACGGAGGGACTCAGGCGAGCACTTGCTTCAACAAAAGACGGTTTCACTTTACTGATAGGCTGCTCACGTCCGGAATGAGCCCGATCAAAGGCACTACAGCGCTAGCGAGTCCCCCCTCGAAACTGCTCCTATTCCCTTTGGCCGTGTTGTTGTTGCTGTCGATGACAGTGTCCACAAGCAAAGTAACATAGCGCTTGTTTCGAGGGGTAGGAAACCAGCGAGTTCGCCGTTAACAGGCTCCGCTTCCTTTTTCCACACACACACACGCACACACTCACTCACACACACCACGCTCTTGCTCTCTCTCTCTCTCTCTCTCTCTCTCTCTCTCTGTTTCGCACACACACACCACGCGCACGCTCTCTCCCCCTTTCTCTCTCTCTCTCCTCCTATGCACACACTCCACGCTCCCTCCGAGTCTGTAAACCTCCCCCCTTCCTCCTCCTCCTCTTCTCTTCCTCCCTCCTCCTCCCCCTCTTCAGCTGTTCAACAGACGCATCCACATGGCTGACCTAGTCTTTCTTTATCCAGACACTAGTGAAGGAGAATTACGCCGACCACACTCAAAAAAAAGGCGGAAAAAAAAAATCCGAGCGAAACAAAAACATGGACTGGATTCAAATAATCGTCATGGACAAAGATGGGGTGGGTTGGTGGGTGGTTGGGGGACGCCATTGATGCCAGTGCCGTGGGGACACCGATGCGTGTGCGTGCGTGCGCGCGCATCAGGAAGCGAGGTGCACGGCGGCCAAAGTAGCCCGACCCGACCTTCATCATCGTCGTCATCATCATCAAGCGATCAATGACAACGCTTATGGGGAATGTGACTGAAACACTAAAGCGACACAATGAGAGCGTGCTGTAGCGCTGCCTTTGTAAATAATTGCTTAATAGCCCACATTTCCCGCGCCACGCGGCACTGACACGTTTCTTTTCTAAACGGTGACACAAATATATAAATAACTACATGGAACGCCATCCTTACGGTACAGGTCGCTGATTTCTATCTGAAAACATTAGTACGTGCACCCCCTCCCCACCCCTCCAGAATATACACCAGAGAGAGAGAGAGATGTGAGTGGATGCCGCTCGGGTTTGTAGGAGCTCATTTGCATTTTTGGATAATGAATTAATTAGTCACCCCACCCATTAAAAAGGCAGAAACAAGCACGGTAAAAAAAAAAAAAAACGCACAACACTATTTAGTCCCCCCCCTTTTTTATCTAAATGCTGCCATTAAGAGAAAAACCTGACAGCACACTAACACACCTAGGAAGAGCAGTGACACAAAGATGGACTGCGTTACCTTGTAAATTAATAGGATAATTTTCATTTCACCCAGCGAGTAGCTTGACACATTTTCATTGTCTTAAACATGATATTGGATCACTGTAAAAAAAAAAAAAAAAAAAAAATCCAATTAACTAAAGCAAATAGTGCATTGGGCTAGTTTTTTTGGCACTAAAGGCAAACATGGGCAGCAGGAGAGACGGGCAGTGAGGATCGATAGAAATTGAGTTGAGAGGTGGTGTGCAGGGGGCCCTTCATTGTGCTACAAACCACGTTGGTCGTCTTAGTTTCAATGGCAGCGGGGTGGTGGTGGGCTCTGCTGTGTAACAGAGTGCTGGTAAAAACCTTTTCCAGCTCCTGAGGCAACTGTCCTGAGATGTCGACCGCCCCCCCCACACCACTTAGAAACCCAACACCATGAGCAGCCACAGCTCCTCCCTCATCACAGTATGTATACATTTCACAGGGTCAGTGTTTATGATATTTACACACAGTCTCCCTCCTTTCCCCGAGACGCACAAACACTCAGAGGGTCCAGAAGCATGGATGGGGAGATGGAAACGCACGTCTCCCTCGGTTTCTATCACACAATCAAAGCGTAAAAGATTTTTCACTCTAGTGACTCAAAATGCCACCATTTCCAGCACAGCGCAAGGCTTAAGTTGGGCCCAAGACGGCAGTGAAGGGCGAGAGCAGCGAATCCACTCTGAAGGCAGTGCGAAGCAAAGCTGGATTGGCTGGCCCGGGCAGGCTCCCCTCCCCGGCAGATGAGATCCCATTATCAAGCGGACGAGAACTCCACCTCCAGGATTTCACAGCTCCTCTGTTTATCACATGGCTCTGTCAAGTTGGGCACCATTAACCGATAATGAAAGGAGACAACCGGTGCAGTTACAAGCAAAGCACTCCACATTCTACAGGCCTAAGCATGTATCTGGGAAGCTGACTGTGTCTATTCAATTCTGTTCAGCATTCAAACGGCCCATCACAATACCTTTTCCCCGAGCGCCCCTCTCTACAGCTATAGCGCCTTCGATCCCGACAGAGCAAAATCTGGTTGCTTGGTCTCTGTTTTTGAATTCAGAGGCAATGAAATTTAACAGAGCCGCTTTAAAGAGGGGGGGAAATGGCACTTTCCTATAACACTCCCTTCATAAAGACTATCAGAGGAGAAGAATTCCTGTAGAAGTTAAGAAAACCAGAAAAGGTGGATGATCGCACACACACACACACACACACACACACACACACACACACACACAAAACAGCACATTAAAGCAAACACAAGCTATCATTTTGAAATAGGTTTTCCCTCAACCACATCAAACACAATTAGTACAAGTGTTACTGAACAAAAAGACTGCCACTGAATCAAAGACCCACATGCCCCTCCCCGGTCTGTCTACTCCATTTATGGTTTATAGGACTCTGTAGCCACTTACCCTCATTAAAAATGAATACTTAACAAAAGCTGTAGCTGACACAAACTGTTTGCTTTAGCCCGATTTCTCTGTGCTGGAGGGGAAGAAAAAAACAAAACAAAAACAAGCCACTCAGAGGCAGCAAACGGAGAGCAGGGGAGACAGAGAGACAGACAGAAGAGGGGGAGAAAGTGCTCAGCAACACAAATAAGTCAGCCAGTAGCTGAAACAACAGAAAAAAAGTGACATGGATGACTGAGCCAAGCCTGTGAGAGAGTTGGCAAGCCTCAGAGGCCTTGGCCTCTTAAGCACTCATATCTAGTAACTTCATTTAATACATTCACCAGGGATGAGCAGACGAGTTGAAGGAGGGGGGAAAAAAAGGATTTAGAGAAGAAAACAATACTTGTACACCAGGAAGAGGGTTAGGCTGTGGTGGTGCTGGTGGCGCTGGTGGTGGGGGTGTGCTTCAGAGGCTCGACTTTAACACATGACTAAATCTCTACTGTGTAACAAGCTAACTTCCCCCGCTCCCAGCACATAATAAAAGGAGGCAAAATAGATGTGCTAGCTTGATCTTTGTAACTATTTTACCATTCTTAGGCAGGTATTATCTAAAGGAGCCTTTCTTCTTGTATTAGATATTCGAACAGTGCTCTTCCAGATGGGGCTTTAAAGCAGTGACTGTCTCCACCACACGTACTATATCCATAAAGAACAAAGGCTCTGTGTGACTGCTGCTTCAAGTTACTGTTCCTCATACTGAGGCGAGTGCTGAAAGCCCCTCCCCTTTCTGAGCTGGCAGGCGAACCCAAAAGAAAGCTGACTTCAAATCATTCATTGCCCCTTTTAGCTTTCATAGATTCTGAAGAGAACACTTTACAAGTTGGGGGAATCCAAAGGGAAAACAGGGTCTTGCTCGACTAATTAAAGCACAGACTTTGCCTGGAGCGGTTTGAGAGAGGGGAGGAAGCAATAAAACAATCCTTTTCAATCTCCCAACAAAGTAACTCAAGGAAATTACTCAACTAAATATGGTTAACTACACGCTTGTGGATAGCAAGACTCAAGGTTTTCAGAGGTTGTTGCTTTAGCTGAGGAGAATAGCACTCGACAGAGGACGTCTTCATTAGCTGAAAAAGAACTGCAAAGGAAACGGAGGTTACGCGTTCCTCTGAGTAAACTGCCTTATCAAGGTGACAAAACTTACTGAAAAATCAAGGTGTCCGTTGGTTTTAGTCCAAACAGGCAGCTAGAAATTAAGCAGCTACCTAGTAAGCTTTATTTGCTGTCATTAACACAGCTGTAAAATGTGAGAGAAGCCAAGGAAAGGTATTTCACTTTAGGCAATCAGAGCAAGGTCTAGCCTTGCATAGCTATCTTGTTTACATAGCTATTCACAGTCACATTTGGCAGCCTTGCAACACTCTGAAAACCAAGACACTTGTAGGCTACATATGTCTAATCTCTTTGCCAAGCTACACAAGCTACTCAAGAGAGTGAAACTTGCTTGCAGCAGCCATTTGGTTAAAGTATTGCATATTTAAAAAATGAATGTAAGTAAACCTTACTCCAGATGGGGGTAGCTGCCACCTGGCAGATAAATTGATTAAATGGTGGTGGGAGAAAGCGCAGCATTTTTCTTTGTAAAAATACAGCACTAACTGATTGCTCATTTGCAGACTTTGATAAATGTGTGAGTAGAAAACAAACAGCTTTTAATAGAAGCGCGCACTGTCTGAATTCACACAGAGAGCGCTCCGCAGCTTCCATTAGATCACAGCTTGCTGAAACGAAGACACTTTTTTTAAAGGGCCAAGGTAAAAGTAAATCGGGGTGTGAAACTATTACAAGACCAGAAAATAATCATTCAAGTCTTTACATGGCTGTAAAATCTGATTCTAATACAGAGCAGATTCAACGCAGTCGCAAACAAACGCACGTGTGTAATACCTCAGATGCTATTTCACCCAAGTCCCCGATTTTCCACAGACATTCTTCGAGCTCTCACATGGACTGTCTGTGTCTGATTCTCCAGGCAAAACAGGGCCTCATTCATCTGAATAAAAGAGCAGTTCAGCCTGCCGTGGCTGTACTGAGAACAGGCTCTGAGGAATGAGACTGTATTTCCAAGAGGGCCACAGAGGGACAAGGGTGCAGGCAGGCAAGGCAAGGCAAGGCTGTGGTGCAAAAAGAGGAAGTTTACATTTCAGGCAAATCCTTTTGTGTACAAAAACACGGCAAGATAAACAAACAGTACATGTGTCTGCCGCTCGGCTCGGAAGAACCTGTTCCCGAGTGGAGCTGTGATTAAACGTGATCGGCACGAGCAAATGAAGTCCGCGGTGGTCGTGAAAGCAAGAAATGGGGGGGTGGGGGTGATTACTGTGTGGTCTGAGGTAGTCAGCGACTGCTCCATTTCACACAGAGCACATGGCAGTCTCACCTCCATACACTGCCACCCGGTGGACAGTGACAAGAGGTACAGCTTCATGCTGCTTCTATGGAGGATCCTGGAGTTGGTGTGTGTGAGAGAGGAGGTGAGCCAGCGCTCATTATGAGTAAAACCAAAAATTTACTCCATACGCTAATTCATGACATGTGTATGCTCAATATGGCACAATGGCCCTTTAATGCTGTATTTTTCCCTCCAGTGCCGACACTTATTCAGAAATCAATTATTCTCCTCTGGTCACACTCGGCTTCTCTCAGCGTGTAAGCTAACGATTCAGCCATCTAGTTTACGGATACATAACGGTAACTAGAATAACCACATCCATTATAAGTCAGAGTAACAAGCATCTAAAGTCATTCAAGTTAATTTTTCACAGCTTTGCTTTTTTCCCCACCTCACGTTCCTTTCCTTTTTTTCCATTTGGCATGAATAATAGCAGAGAGAAGTAATCTCAAAGGCAAATGTACGGTCAGCATGTCAGCACTGGGTGCGGTGAGAAAAAGATGTGTTATTCAAAGAGACAGCACACAGTCAGGGTGTTGACGCTGTGTTATGAGATTAGACTGTTTTTTGTGGGAGCGAACGGTTGAAATCAGTCTGTGTGCAGTCAGAGCAGACAGTTTGGAGATCAGTGCTGAGGTCAAGAGGAGCCACTTAGCTGTGCTTTGGCCTTCCAACCCCTACAGCGTTCAGAATCAACTGTTCCACAGAGGGAGTAGATAAAACGCTTGGCAGCAGACTTGCAACAAGAGATGGCTACATTTACTAATGTGCGGCGGATTTATTTATTTCTTTTTAAAAGCTACAAAATGGAAATTGATGGGAATCGCTAGAAAGGTGGGAAGCTTGCTCATTAGAAAGGATATATATTAGCTTAGCCTCACTAATGCGGTCCCCCTATAGGCATTAAATCTTCGGTACAAACAAAGCAATAAGCAACCCAGACTAAAAACTATACCTCTCTCTCAATCACTGCTCAACCATGAAGGTCATCCTGCATTTTGCTATTCCAGCTATTATCCCTGTGATTTCACACTGGTGCTAAATGGGATGTACAATTGCGATGAGATGGGAACAAAAAGTGTCCTTTTTGTGCTAAAATCAGAGGATAACATGTTGCACATCATTTATGAATACATGACAAGCATATGGATTGTCTTTACTATATGGATTTATGAGTCAGCTGGGCTCAGAGGTACACGCACATGTTCTGCATAGTGGACAAAGAATATAACATATTAAAATGTTGTGTGTGTTGTAAGAAGTGCAAGACATGCTAACCCAGTGGGAGAGACAGTTGATATTCAATGTTGAGCAAACCGGAAGCCTAAAATTTTAAGTGTCTTTATAGTGGGGAACAAATGGCGAGGAATAAACAGTGGTGGGCTTGTGCAGCTTTAGTTCAACGAGTCAGCTGGTACCAGAGCGGTGGATGGAGGGGAAATATAGATGGCTTGAGCGAGGGAGTGCAAGCTGTAGCTCTCTCTGTTCCTGCACACATCAGCAGCAGGAGGGCAGGGATGCGCGGAGGCCACAGCAAGCCAATTACCAAACTCATTAAGTAACCTGCTAGCTGGCTTTGAACTGCAGCTCCCTCCATCATATCACGACTGGATTCTCCACCGTTGTTGTGGACATCTCGCACCTCTTCTTCTTCTTCTTTCTTTCTTTTTTTTTTTTGTTAAATAGCTCGAGAGTGAATCCAAAAAACTGACACAATAATTGCATTTTCACATGCGTTCACTGGAATTCAAATGAAAGAAATCACAGATGAAACTGCAATTTTAAAAAAAGAAAGAAAGACAGACTGGCAGCTTGAAGGTGTAAGTTTGGCAAAAAAGCAGCTGCAAACAAAGGAGACCTGCTTATACAGCAGGTAGCGGGAGAGGGGAGGAAAAAAGCAAATAATGGATCAAGACACAAACACGAGAATTGATTGGCGTGAGCTAGCAACTGAGGGATGAATCAGCGCTGACAGGCTTGAGCCGTTCTCTCCGGGAGCACTGAACGCAAGAGTCAAAATGGCTGCAAACAGGGAGGAGGAGGAGGAGGTCAGTGCTTGAAGATGATGATGGAGAGGTATCAGGCTGAGAGCACAAAGGCCAGGGAGAGAACATGATCAAGATCCAGTGGGTGGGGTAGGAACAGAACATTTTTTTTGGGGGGTGAGGGGGTTAGAGCAGAGCAAAAAATACTGCACTCGCCAACGCTACAGTGTCACAAAGCATTGTTGACTAACCTTGACTGCATTCACCTCCTAGCTCACTGCCACACTGCCTTTCAACAAGTATTGACACAACGACAGTCTGCAAGAGAAAAACTGGAGGGGGGTGGGGGAGGATAGACACACACACACACAGAGAACAGGGGAAAAGTATGAATGAGGTGAAAATGGAACAAACGAGGTGATAGCAGATTGACAGTAGAGGTTTATGTGTAGGTGAAGATGGCTGCCATCTTTGCCGTCATGTTGAACATGCGGCGAATGTAGCCAGCAAATGCCATGAAGCTGTACAACATGGTAATAATGACACTAATTATTTCGTACCGCACATTTTAAAACCAGCATTTACAAAGTGCTTTGCAGTACCATTCACATTTTCTATGTGGAGATTGTGAGCATTTGTTCTAAGCCAGTATTCATTTCCCTCTTCCCCAACAAACCACTCTGGATGCACACAGATCTAAGCACTTATGCCTGCAACACACACACACACACACACACACTCCCCCACCCCTGAACCTCCCCCATTATCCCATGAGCCCTCTCTAGTCTGCCTCGCTCTACAAGAGCTTGGAAATAAAAACATCACAGCTCTGCCTCGCAGCACCTGTTCAATAACATTGACATTTCACATTCAGCATCCGCACACTGAGAGATTCCCTGCATTTACTCTCTTTAACACGTAGAAGCACAAAACACACACACACACACACACACACACACACGCGCGCGCAAGCCAAATTCGTGTCAACGTATGCATTTTAATGCCGCAAAGGCTTCAGGTCTGCGTGTGTGCAGGTGCACGTCCGTCCCGCGTACGTGCCTGCAAGACGAGGGGTAAAAAATTCATTTGACTAGCTGAGATGCACGTCTTAATTTTATTAATTTTTTTTTTACAACTGACTAATTAAAAGACAGCAATTATTTCTTTGCCCGTTACAGAAACTGTGTTCGGTATGTTTACGTGATATGACTCAGTAGCTTCCCTCTTATTTTATTTTATTTTTTTCAGCACAAAACACATACGAATCTCCTCAGGATCATTTAGGAACACTTGTCAATATTGTTTAGAATAATAAGAGACAACAGTAACTGTTTCACATGTTCATTGTCTTCTGTGCTTTACTGGAAGGGTGTGGCTGGGCTTTCGAACCAATCGTGTATTGACAGCAAAGTAAGAACAAAACAAGACGACACCCCCAGATATTTACCCCACGTGCAAAATTATTCTGTTTGTTCTCTTTCTATCCTCGCCTCTGATGTAATACTCCTCCTAAATTCAGCTTGCATGAAATGAAATGGTCTGTTTGATATTATTCACTGCACACCTGGTGTGATTTCTTTTAAATTCAAAAAACAAAGTATTTCTATTCAAGGCAGTATAAGCACTGTCAAATGGCAAGCTGGGTATGCTGTTGTCTGACATTTGGAGGGGAGGGGGAGGCAAAACACACTCAATAACCACCCGGACCAGCATGTAATATTTATATTTGCTCCCAGATCAAACTTGCCAAAGAACATTTTGGGGTCAAACATGTTTGTTTTAAACATTTGGTATGATTTTCTTTTATGTAACACGCTGCTACAATGCCAGTCTTCATGTAATAGTTGCCACCTGAGGAAAGATGAAATGTGCCTGCTGCCATGGCTCAATGGTGTCATCAGGTGCAGCCTAACCTGGAAGGCTGAGCAGGGGCATCTGTTTGACAGCATTAGAGAGCATCAGAGCCCCTGCCATACACAGATTAAATGGCAGTAAATCTGAGGATTAGATTCATGTATGAATAGCCCATATTGATTTTGCAATCTCTTCAGTAACTCTGGGATTTTCACAGTGCAGACAATGTGGGCTTCAAGCGTGCGCGCGCACATACACACATGGGCTCATCTATCTGCCTGGTTTTTAAAAGCCTCTAAAATCAGACTGTGACTAACCCATCCCCATTTTAATCTGCTCATGTCTCCGCCTACAGGATGTATCCGAATAGCACAAGGCATGCAACATCATTCCTTTAAAAAACTGCCCGTCCATCCAGCCTCTCCGAGTAGCCACAACAAAGCAGAGAGAACTAAAACAAGCTCAAGAGGCCTAGAAACGTCCAATCCTATATACTGTTATGTGTGCTCATGTGAGAACAAGATCGCTTCCATGCTCTTTGAGTTGAGGGTTATTATTTGTGAGCACCATGGGTTGATGTGGACGGCCACAACAACAGGATTTCTCTTCTTTCGGTGCCTCTTCTCAGTCTTAAAAGCTAAATATGCATGCTCTCTCTCTTTCTCTGTCGCTCTCTCTCTCTCACACACACACACACACATACACTTGAATTCATTCAACCCTGACGCGACCTTTTTGACACGAAAATCCCAAAATCCTGTGCTGAAACTCAAATCCCCTCTGACCACTATGGCCCTTCGGAAGCAGGATGACATCAAAAAGAAGCGCTTTGCTTTCATGACTTTAGTCCGCCCCTCAGTGTGTCAGCGTCTCTGGCAGTCTGCCACATGCTTGTCACACACACACAAAAAAAAACACTAGTTTGAAAGAAGACTCATGCACAGCACATGCAACATAAAGAAACCAAAGATAGCCTGAGCTGCAACTTCCCTATTTCCACACACAACGAGGTGGGCGTCAATTGTGCTGTGATATGAAGGGGCTTTCAAAGCAAACACACTATACTCCTTTCCCCTTTACAGCTACACAAAACATGGGTAAAGCCTATATTTACAATATATGTACAATAAATTTTTCTTGCTTAGCAACCTGCAGCAACCTGACAACCTCATTCAAAATGGCTACTCTGGTCATCATGCGTGCCCTTAGCCACCTATGGAGGCGCATAAAACTGATCACCTGGTGATTGGTTTGTATTGGGAGATAGCTCTATTAACCTTTGGGTAACACAGGTGTGTAGCCAAGTAGAACACTGCTATTACTACATGAGAGAGACTGAGAGAAAGAGAGACATGGAGAAACTCGGTGTGACAGCAGAGCTGCTCCAATTAGGTAAGCACATTGAGCCGTCAGGCCGCCACATTCATCAACACACAGAATGCCAGTCAGCAGCACCAGAAGGCTCGCCCGCCTCTTTACCACGCTACTGTTACTGTGGTGCAGTCGGGAGAGTGACAGGGAGGCATTTGCAAAGCAGATTTGGACCACTCTCCCCAGCATTTGGCAGCGCAAATGTTTCTATGCATGGTTTGGGTTGTTTTTACTCGCGTTTCCCTTGTCCTAATAGACTGACCACGGGCTGCTAATGATATCATTATCATACATGCACTGTAATTATCTCGACCCACCGTGTGCCAAGATCAATGGACGGCAAAATTTGGATCAATTGATGAGTCTGCTGCTGTTAAGCTGCCGAAACATATTTCGCACACAGTCGATGTGCTGTTGGATGGGCTGTGAATGAATTGGGTCCCTGCCTGTTTTCAGAGTGCGGCATCCAGACATGGGGTTAGGCAAGTGGATCTGTGCCATATAAGAAGTGAACTAAGCTGGCAGCGCTGGTGAGCTTCCTCTGCTCTTCATAATGTCAACCACAGCCACTACTGCTGGACACAAAGCCCCAAACAACAGTTTAACATTTCTAACAAAGTCAAAACAATGTAATATTTTTATATATTTTTTTCTACTGTCTCTTTGTCACCATCATGTTTAAACACCCATGTCAGAGTGGAAGACAACAGCAATAGCATCATATGGAATTAGACTGGATGGATGGAAGTGGTTTTGAGTGATTTATTCTGATTCTTGTGCTAAGTGAAAAAAAACCCATTCATCCATCCATCTTCTTCCACTTATCAAATTCAGGGTCATGGGGGTGTTGGAGCCTGTCCCAGCTATCACCGAGTGCAAGGCGGAGTACATCCTGGTCATGTTCAAGGACATACCCATGCTACCCCTTTAGCATTGAGATAGGTCACCAGTCTATCACAGGGCTAACATAAGCTCACAGACAACCATTCAAACTCACATTTACACCTACAGCCAATTTAGAACTACTGATGAAACTAACATGCATGTCTCTGGACTGTGGACCAAAGCCAGAGAGTACAGAGAGAAAAGGCCCATCTGGCTGATCTTCCTGTTGTGAGGCCATAGTGCTAACCCTTGTTAGCACTATGCTGCCCATTTATTATAAAAGGTGAACACGAAGTCAGCAGACACAACAGTATAAATATGTCTGTGGTCAAGTGCAATCCAACCAACCTGCCACATGCACAGCTTTTTGCAGCTACATGCTTAACTGATCTGGTATCTCACTTCCTCAATCGTGATGACTTTATGGTTGCTTTTCTTCAGTATGACACAAACCTGACTATATTTTGGTTTCATAGTGCTGTAAGGTAAAACAAAACTTATTTTGAAATCTCTTTAAAGTGTTTTAACTACTTGCTTACATCTCTTAACACTGTTTGGAACGCTCATTTATGTTACAACGTGCAACAAATTGTATCTAACAACCTCCCTCACTTACTTAAATGCCAGCAAACTCTAGAAAATATAAATGCATCTTTTTTTCCCTATTTTGCAGGGCTTTGGATTGCATTTACTATTTCTTCCTCTCTTTTTTGCAGTTATTAATTCATCAGGTCCACCTCCTGAACAGTGTTCATGCTTAAATCATAAGCCCTCTTGCTGTTTCCTGCTGCTGAATTGGTCTCAATCATGACAATAATTTGAGAGCAGTCAGATTGTGTGATCGGAGGTACCTGATTGCGCTGATGAGCAGAGAGGTGCTGAAGAAAGGAAAGTGGGCCATCTACACTGAACAACTAACGATAATAATATGACACGAACAACAACCCAAAGGTAACACAAACAGATAGCATCACCCTTACAAGACTGCCCACTGTGTGCTCACCCAAAGAAAGACACAATCCAATATGAAATCATCTCTACTTCTTGAGCTAAGGGCCTTATCAACAGAAACACTTTTCCCATGCACGTCACATTTTAGAGAACTCTGGGGGGAGAGGGTTAATTCTTTTCATGGGTCTGCCCATCATCATCCTTTAGGCAGCATGATGCAACTTATTCCAGTATACAAAGGCTAATGCAGTTAAATCACACCTAGTGGACTCGAATGCTTGACACTAAGCTTCCCAACGTACTAGCTAGCTCGAGTGGGCGAGAAATGAACCTTGTTATGTGTCCTGACACTGGGCCCTGCTCCCCGGCAAATAAAAACATGCCTCTCACTTACTGGCTGCCTGCGCTCACAGCCCCATACATCAGCATTATAAAGGAGCTCGGCAGCCTCAAGGTCAGCTCAATTTCCTCCTGCCGTTATGAAGTATCAGAATCACAGCGAGAGGGGGCACCCACACACATGTAAAGAAATGATTTAGGGAGCGAGGGAGGGGAGGGAGAGAGAGAAAGAAAGAAAGAAAGAAAGAAAGAAGGGGGGGATTTGGAGTGTGAAGGAGAGGCGGTGTGTGATACAATAGGGAACTGTGACAAATCACCAGGAGAGAACCAGCCTCTTCTACAGTAAGGATGTGTGAGTGCGGACAATTGTGAGAAAATGTAGAGAATATTAAGCCTACTTGCTCATTCCACACACTAAGAATGTAGCAGTCTGCAGTATATGTAATGGGATTGAGCGGTTTCTGTTTAACAAGCTGATTCCCCTCGTGTAAGCGCTCAAGTGTAGTCTGTGAAACTACAAAGCAATTAGGCCTACAGAATTATTGTTTCAGAAAATGTGAATACGATGTTTACCTTTGACTGTAATTAAATTCTAAGCAGTTACACGGGGAAAAACAGCAACCTAATGCAAACCTAATGCCTTTTTTTCCTTTTGAGATCTAGACCCATTCATCACATGCCCAAGCAATTTGATAAATTACACAGAAGCATGAAAGCTGATCATGTGCGTAGCAGAGTGCAATGTGTGTGTGTGTGCGTATGTGTGTGTGTTTGTGTGTGTAAGCCTCTGCCTGAGTCGGCAGTCATCCTTGGCTGCCTCACTGGCTGAGGTTTGACATCTTCAGCTAAGAGCCTGGGGAAATAACAGCAAATTCACTTAATGGCACCACCTCATCTATTCCTCATACAGAGAGAGGAGGGAGACAAGAAGGAGAGTTCCTTGAGGTGTTACAAAATGGCTGTGTGCTCTCGGCTGTGCTCACCGCCTCTACCATCCGAGGAGGTGCAGGTGTGTGGGTAAACACAGAGCGCATTGAGACCCATCACAGGCCGTGGTTGGCCACCAGCTGTAATTTGCAGTCCACTCTGACCCCTTTGCGAAAAAGCCAGCCAGCCAGTGCTGCCGCTGCAGAGCTTTTTGTGGTGACAGCCCAATCCAGCTTGATTTGTGTGTATGTGTGTGTGGGGGGGGTCTCATATGGCTGTGCAAAGATTTGTACCTGCAATGACAAACACATGAAGACCTAAACCCAGCGACAAATGTGAATAGCTGCAGTTATGTGCGTGCTTGTTGGTGTAGGTGTAAGCAAGCATGAGTGTGTATGTTTATGTGTGTCTGCAGGGAGCGTTACAGAGCCAGAGGTATAATGGCCCCACTCCATCTTTGTGTGAGGTATTGCAGAACAATGCAAAGCAGAGCACAGCAGCTGGGAGGGAGCCTGGGCTTGGGATGGCATGCAGTTGGATAACGTCTCAGGGTAACAGCAGGTATGCTATCAGTGCAGCCTGAATCCCCTCAGGGCTATTTACAGAGACTCTGACCCCAGCGAGGCTGGGCTGATGACGTCTCCGTGCCTGCAGCAAAGGAAAAGCAAGACCCGAATTCATGCCACTGCTTCCTATCAGCTGCACAACATTTCATTCCAGCAGCCCTTAACAGCTCTGCAATTGTTCAAATGATTTACTAAAGGAAAAAAAAAAAAAAAAACTCAACGGCTCAACGAGTATATTTACAAGGACTGTAGCTGTACAATAATTTACCCAATAGGGACAACACTCTGAACAATAAACTGCTATGTAGACATTCTTTTCCAATTAACCTAACCTGAATACGGTCACAGTCAGAGGAAGTGTAATCACATTAAGGCATGTACTGCCTTATTCAGAAGCATTTTGGATATATGTTCACCTTAATAGAGCGATGAATCACGACTGAAGCTGACAGTGTATTGCAGCAATCAAAACTGTCTGACAAAAAGAGGCTCTAGCATCTGACTCAGCTTTCATGTAGCTGCCAGATTAATAGTACAAATTGCGGTCTTTTTGCAGAATGTGTGGCAAGGCAGTAGCAACATCACAGAAAAATATGGTATGAGGCTGAACACTGGGAAGAAACTGACGCTGCAACACAACATGGAGGAGGAGTCCAAAGATATTTACTGGGCTGTGGTGCACAGTATATAACGGGAAGTAATAAATTAATAAAATACTTCTGGAGAATAGGCTAAATTGCGGTGCTATATGAGTGTAGCCAATTACACAATCACAAATGGGTTACAAATAATTATTTTCATTATCAATTAAGGTGCAGATTATTTTCATCAATAAATTGATTTGCTGTGAAAAAAATGAGCCTACTGTGACCATTTCCCAGAACCCAAAGGGGCATTTTCAAATTAATAACCTCATATTAATTAATATATAATCAAAAAATGTAAATGGAGAAAATTGTTCACATATTTGAACCTGTGCCCAGCAAATGGTTTGCAACAACTTCTGAATGTTTTTTTGTAAATCGACGCAGCCCGGCCAGCAACAGTCCTATTTTGGTATGTGATCAACTAGAACAAAGAACACACACCAAGAAGACCTGTGTGATCAGTACAGTTACTTTAATTTTGATCTGCCGACAAACTAAAGTGACTTCCACATCTCCTTTATTATGATGTTGGATGGTCACGTAGAAATAAATGGCAGCAGTGAAAGCTCACTCCACGTTAAAATAATTCGCTTGAATTATTGAATTGAATTAAGATGTTTATTTTACCGCTCTGTGCACTAAATCTGAAGATTAACGATTTTCTGGAGCTTTAATCTCTTATCTTATTTACAACTGTGTTGCATTTTACGGTTATGTTTTTATGTTCTATAGATTTTTATCAACATTTTATCATCATCATCTGATATCATCTCTGATCAGAGTAGGCGACACTCATAGGGATCATTTTGTCTCACGTTATGTATGAAAACCTCACTTTTTGTGACCACACAGGCAGCTTGAATTAGAAAGTGTGGCTCAACAGAGAAAATTGAGAAACTCTTTGTCTCCAACTGGGGTTTTAGGTTTCATCCAGCCAGATAATGCAAAAAAAAGCCAAGCTGTGTTGAACTTCCCTCTGACTGCTAAGCAGGTAAGGATAAACAAGCTCAGGCCAGCTGATTGGAGCTGAACTTTCAAAATAAAATACTTGCATATAATTAGGAATGTGCATGACTGGTCGACTAGATGTCTAAACATTGCCGCCCTAGCTACTCAATGACAGAAATACTATTCAGTTAAATGTATTATTCCTATTTTATTAATGTACAACAGGAGTTACGGTTTCAAAGACGGTATGACGCCACCAATTCCATTACTACCAGTGACTGCATGATAGACAATCACGAGCTAGCTGGCCTAGCGGAGAACAAGGAGAATTTATAGCTAGTTTCTAGCCCATACTGACTATTTGTGTACCCTGCTCATCTATCCTGCCGGATCCCAGAATGTAAAGCATACTTGACTATAGGAAGGTATTTGGCACTCTGACAGCGCTCGTTTTGCAGTTGTGTCAGATTACATTCACACCATAAACCAACCGCTGTGAAGTTAGTTTAGAACCAGACCAAGATCATGTCCTCCAAATGGTCTGATAGTGGTTTTGGTTACGGACACCATGTTCACAAGTGCACAAGCAAACTGCGCTAAAGGGGAGAACAGATTCAGTTCAATTTAAAAGGACTAAACACAGCAGCACTTCTGCAAACACCACATCTAAGATCACATGGCTTCAACTACATCTGTAGTGAGAACTGTGATTGAGGTCATGAATTGTGATTCTACTCAAAATGACTGCAATTTGATCTTGAAGCCACATTGCTCACTCCAGGCCTAATCACAACCACCAAGCTGAACCATAGCAGGGAATAGAATGTTATGATCCACCAGCCAGTGTTGGGTCATGATGACAGAACAACTACACAAGAGGGAGCACATTTTTCATCCTCTGAATAAGTAGTGCTACTAAACGTCACATTGTAAAAACGTACTGTTGATATAACACCGCGGCCATATTGTGCTCTTTACATAAATTCTAGCAACAACGTCATTTAACAGACCAGTTGATAACTGGACGGATAATACATATTGTGTGTGCAGCGGTGCTGGAGCAGGAAAATGGATGCCTCCTGTGAGCTTTCCTCTTATATAAAGCCCTCTCCTCTCTCATTTTAGTGAATGGCTTCCCACTACTTGGCTCCCCACGGTTAGCTTGTCAGCCCCCTCTCCATCTCTTTTCTCTGCACCTGCATCTGACACTGCGAGTGTTCTGTCACCCACCTCTCCTCATCCCCCTGGAGAAAATGTTCCGCCCCGCCCAGCTAGCTCCCAGCAGCCCCTGGGGCCTGGGACAATTAAAAACGAGGCAGGAGCTCAGTCGAGCTGTCATGCCGAGTCTCAGATGGCACCCTGCCTATAAGGCTCCAGACATAGGGGGAGTTTGGTATGTGAGCCCAAAGAAAATAATATTAGTGTCTGTTGTACTTGAGATCAACATTCACTCTAGTGCAAGGTGATGGCAGCATATCAACACTCTGAAAGCAATGCAGTCTGGCTGGAGCGATATATTTGGCCTTACAGTATTCAGACACTGCCTGACTGCACACTCACACAGGCACACACACACACACACACACACACAAATCCACTGCTATATTCCAGTGTCAGCCAATTACAGGCCTGCCCTGACTGCCCTTGACTACACTCCCTAACCTCCCTCCACAATCCATGTCAAACCCCTGTGCACTGATTTTTTTTTTTTGCCCCTCTTGCTCCCTTCTTTGCTTCTTCTTTTTACTCAGAGTCTCTGTCTTCAGGGTCTGAAATATTTAGCAGCCCCATCTAAATACACCTTCAGGCACAGAGTCAGAGCTGTCTCCCTCACCAGGTAAAAAGTAATGAGAGCGAACGAGAGGGAGACAGTGGAGGAAGAGTCGGTGTAATATCTCATCAGTATTATTAAATCATTTCTTCCCCCAGCAGCCCCTGGGTGGTCTGGGGTTGCGTTATTTCTCAGTCAGGGTTCAGTGGCCTCATGCTCCTAGGGTTGAGTCTGGCCGCTCTCCCAGCTTAGTGCTGTACTAAGCAGGTGTCAGGGGAGTTTCCCCTCAATTAAGCAGAGGTAAAGTAATGCCTCTCACCGTGGCGGTGCCGTGAATACATTAGTCTTGCTGTCACCACAGGCTACAGCATCGAGATGCATGAAGAAGACAGGCAGCTGCTGAAGTGGGTGAAGCAAACGAGCACATGGATAGTAATGTATTAAAGCAGGGTTAGGTTAAAACAGGGCATGATCTAAAACCCTTATTTTACACAGATGAATACATCAGTATTGGATTTTTTTTTTCTTTTTTTATGTATGCCCAAGTAGTATGCAGGGTAACACAGTACTGTTTTAGAGGGAGCTGAGCTAATGAGTTTGTATTAGCTGTCTGAGCAGATGACACTGGAGGACACCGAATCCTTGTTGTGTTAATTAAAGCTCAATGAAATGATGCCGATGAAAAATTAGCATGACCCACAGCCTCAGTTAGGGATACAGCCAGGAAAATGGATCTCTCTGTTGAGTTGTTTTCAAGGAGAGGTGCACAGAGAGAATACTTTCAGAAACAAAAGCTGAAGTCGAAAATAAATCATTTTACACAATTAACTGATTAGGTTTAAGTGGCAGCATCGGAGGAATCAACGACACCCGCGGTGAGAACAAAGAACCTCTCATTATACAAATACATAAGATAGCTCCATCGCTGTTATATTTACTGTTCTGTTGTGTACTGTGTGCTTGCTAATTTGGAAAAAACAAAACTCAAAGCAACAAGCCAGCAATCATATCAATCCAGAACTGCCTCCTTGACATTTTTAGCCAGCACACGGCAATCACCCTGCTATTTTACTCCATCTTAAAAGCCATCTGAAAGGTGGTTTATAAAAAAAAAAAAAAAAAAGATGTCAACAGAACCAATAATGCCTTCCTTTGTCAGTCTTTATGTGTGAGCATTACAGTGTGCTGGACAGATGTATTGAAAAGGGCTGATTGATGGCTTCACTGCAGACTGTCTGTCCACCTCTCTCCCTGATGAGACATGTCAATGTAAAGACACATGAACGCAGCAGCCTGTCCTCCATTTTCTCCTCCTCTCCTCCTCCTCCCTTGTCAGAGGCAGGGAGAATGACGCAGTAAATACAGATGCTGTGTGCACCGTAATTCTGGCGCCCGCTACCTTTTATCTGCCGTGACAGCTTCTGCTGCTGTCGAAATCAAACATCCGGGCGCGAGGAAAAAGCTAGTATTCCTTTTAATAAACTGCCAGGCGGAGCAGAGTGAGAGCAGAAAAGGAAGGCACTCAGCTCCACTCTGCACTGCACTGGCCAGGCTTGGCTAAGCAGCGGCTGAGGGGAGCGGTGATATAAAAATGGGGAGAGCGCTCCTTCTGGCATTAGTCGGTATTATGCTGCTCACGCAGGCTCAGGCATCCAGCATCATTGCACTTACGGAGAGCCGTGTGAGCCAATCGGTCAGCGGGGATTGTTTGGTGCTCAGCGGGGATACGCACGCCGAGACGAGAACCGGCGTGAGAGACGGTGGGCAACCCACTCAGCACCTGCTCCCCAACTTTACCTCAGCCCCTTTAAGGTGCCAGGGTCAATTAGTTACATCCCTCTATTCATGCTCTCAGCCTGGATCAACAGAAACAACTGAAGAGCAGTCTGACAACAAGAAGAGCTCTGAACTGCCCATCAGCAAAATAATCTTCAAGTCCTTAAACAAATAAATCAATCAATGTATTAAAGCATAATAAAGAAAACTATAATTCATCAACTAACATTACACCTTCTCAAAATGTGAGTATTTTTTATTAACAGAAATTGTTTCAGTTTTTTAGTTAATCAGACAAACTAAAATATAAACAAATCACACTGAAACACTATTAATTCTTCGATTGGAAGCCATAATTGATGAATGCCTCAACAGTGAAAACAAGCAATTTCCGCAAATCTCCAACTGGCTCTTTCTCTCTTTGTGTGTGTGTGTGTGTGTGTGTGTGTGTGTGTGTGTGTGTGTGTGTGTGTGTGTGTGTGTGTGTTTCTGAGAAAGAAGAGGGATGGCTGCTTCGGAAATAGACAGCTTTTTGTTCTGACCCCACAGCTGTCACTAGCATAAGAGGGCCAGTCACAGGCAGCACACATGAGCATTTTAGATATACAGTCCCACCCCCTTGACACTGCAGCAGAGGAGGAACAAGAGGGTTGTGCTTTAGGTGGCAGGACCCCTGGGGATGCTGTCGTATTTCACAACAGGGCAAAAATTCACTAAATACCTGGTCAATGTTTCGATTCCTGCACCATGACTGTGCCCCTAACGCCAGTAACGTTCTTCCTTATAATCCAATTATGAGCCATGTGTGTCCACATCAATCAGCCATTTTCATTTGAGCTTGTGCTCTTCTTTATCACCATTACTACTGCAGTAATTGAGGCGGTGCTATGGAGAGGCTGTGCAGTTTACCTCCATCTGGGAGGTCAAGAGGAATGCAATTGGTTGACAATGATTATGCTCTGCCTGATTAGGCTACGGGCTACCGCTGAATATTTAGCACTGATTAGACTAAGCCCTGTAGAGAGCCATGTGGCTCACTAACAAAAGGGACAAGGCACAGGGCAGGGAGAAAAGGCTACTAATCAGCACGAGCTCGCTGAACCGGGCTATCTCGCACTTAATGGCTCGATCAATCTGCTTTTCGCATTTTTATGTCGTCCTTAACGACTCTGTATTTGTGATGACTTTATTTAGCGCTTTTTTGGGGTGAAAACAAACAACAGCTGTGAATAAACATTTAGTTAGTTTTAACAAAGAGCCTATTAAACTCTGCGTCTATGAAAATAAATAATTCCTGGGAAAATATCCATTTAGGTGCTGAAACAGAAAGGGAAATTTTACCGATAACTATGGAGGGTAAGTTGCATGTAATCCAAACAGCTCATGGGGACACAGCACCAAAAAAGACAAAACAAAACAAACAAACATCTCATTCATTAATGAATGGCAGAATGGATTCTCGATTCTTTTCTCTTCACTGACTGGAACGACGTCAAATAAGTGACATCGGCCTACTGACTGTGGCCCGTGTTTATATACTGTGTGTCCTTGGAGATCCAGTTTTGCACATTTGTAACATGTAGAGATAGATCGAAATACTTTCAAACTGTTATTTATTCATAATCGAGATTTCGTTGTTTCCCTCGAACAAAAGGAGGAACCCAAAATGTAAAAAAAACCCAGTCTCCCTCTGCTATTGGCCAAATTGTTATTTTAAACATCGCTATCAGTCTAGAATTACACAACTGTTGCCTCCTAAAGCGATTGTGATATTTACGCAGAAGCTGAAGTGCCCTCCTGATTGAAACGGTCGGGGGAGGGAGGTGGCGGCTGAGGAATGAGGAAACAGTGGAAAGATGTTAAGAGCGCAAAAGAGACAAGCATGGTGAAAATGAGATGAGAGGAGGAAAAAATGACCGGGAGAAATGACAGCAGGGCAGAGGGAGTAAAGAAGGAAAACAGATGGAAGGGAGGCAGGGAGACGTGCACTTATTTGCAGAGACTTTTAACTGTCTTGATCCTCAATAAAGAGGCGAAACTGATTAGGTTTATATCAAACGGCTGCTTGTAACACTGTGCCTGTCGCTGAGAGCGCAAATCACAGTCAAGTCAGGTTTTCCTCTTTTCCATTTGAAAGAGCCGGCTCTCTCCTCACTTGTCTTTCACTCTCTCCTTTATTCAACACCACACAGCCTCCTAAAGCGCCAGCTTGTCAGAGTGACAGATGCAGACACGACCACTGACCTAAATCACTCTTTTCCAGCACATTAACCTCCGTGTCCTTCCACCTTTTACGCAAAACACCAAACACTAACATAGGGAAACACTCCAACACCACCGACACGCTGCACAATGAGAGGCAACCCGCAAACCCCACCCAGCTCTATCTTCATCATCATCCTCTCTGATTCAAGACTACTTCTCAAGTGTCTAAACAGAGAAAAAAAATATGTATCATGCCCTCAGGCTAAATAAATAACTGCCTATTGTTCCTAGAGGGACTTTTTCTACCCAGCATTTGTAACAAAAAAATGTGTAAGTGGAGGACACGCAAACATTTCTCTTCACCTTGGAGTCAACGTGGAAGGGATCGATAACACTTTAATTACTGTAGCTCCATGTTTATGAAATGCAATAATCATTCATTAATGATGCAGACAGCGGCAAGCAGGCGGCCGGGGCCGGGCGTCAGGGCTGCGTGCAAAGGTAGGTGAAGGGAGGGGATGGGAGGATTGGCGTAAATGATTCATGGTTTGATATCTCTCCTGTATAATGGGTTCCTCCGGGGAGCTGCTGGGGCTCCGCTGCAGCGACTGACTGCCTGGCTGGATGGCTGCCTGGTTCGCTCCGACTCTGCCCAGGCTGCTTCTGCCAGTGCTGCCCAAGATTAAAAAGGCCTGCCTTCCATGAAAAGTGGCTCAGTGAAAACAGAGAGCGGGGATATGCACGTACACACATAAAAGGCTTGATTCAATATCGTCCGACAAAGTATCCGAGGGGGAGTGAAGGAGGGGAGACAAGCGAAATACCAAACTCCTTCTAGGGAGAAAGCATTAGCTGCAGAGATAGTGAGGATACTTGTGACATCTAATGGGAATATGCCAGCGTTTCTTAAAGGATGGGATTTTTCAAGACTCTGTGACTTAAAATAAAACTGATGTACCCACGTGTATGTGAGAAGCTGTGACTCTCTCCGCTGCTCTCCATCTGGGCACCAAAGGTTTTTCCCCAGAACACAACAACGCTCTAAGAAATAGGTGACAGAATGCACTGCCAAGTTTGTCCGAGGTAAAATGCCAATATTTCAGAAACACAGTCTATTTAGCACAAACTCCCCTCTATTTCTTCCTTGCCAAGCTCGGAGGATGGACACCTTAAAGTAGCCACGTGTAGGTTTTGTTGGCCGACTTATCACTCATGTTACAAAGAGAACTGATCTCAAGTGCGGATTTGGAATTTAAGGAGAGATTTATACAAAAATAGATCAAGATCACAACCTCTCGATTACCATATCAATACATGCTCTTGGGAGATACACTCACTGACACTGTAGATGCGATTCTATATAGCTGAGGCAAATAATGTAACAAGTGAGCTGCTAACTGGAAAGTAATCTCTGCGGCCTTTTTAGCAACATTTCGCCCTTACTTCTCCATATTACGCTGGCTGACTGATAATTACCAACACATCTATTTTTTTTTTGCACTTAACCCTCTCTTCTTTGTTGGTAGGTCAGCTTATGATGACATAGCTGTGCTTTTCAGTCTTCTTCTCATAGCACCTCTCCTGCTGTGGCAGTCCTTCTCCAAGCTCAGCTCAGCTGTGCCAGCAGTGTATTTATGTCAGTTTTCTCCACCAGTAGCAACACGGTCCACTCTTGATCTCTCTAAGGAACGTCTTACGGGATCGCCTTTTACTTTCACAACACCTCAGATAAAAGCACCAAAAAATAAAAGCTACTTTTGGCTGCTCCCTTATTCAAAGGAGGGTCACTACAGCAGGGCTTGTGTCTCCTTCCAGGATCAAACCAGTTACCGTCTGCTTATTAGGCAAACGTGTAAACCACTACACTATACAGCCCCTATAAAGCACATAAAAATACTACGTCATAAAAGAAGAAATTAAGGCAAACAAATGGAAAGGTCTTAAAGCGCCAGTACACCCACCGTATTAGCCGCGTCATGGGCAGCTAGTAATGTCGTCACACAGCCAGACTCCAAACACAATTAGACACATTATTAGCTAATCGTTTCTGTCCCAAACCACAAATATGGAAAAACTACTCATGCTATCACATCTGCAGGATACATTCACTTCCAAGTTAGCGATGAGAACAGAACTACTTTAAAGTGTCCTCCCACAGGAGCTCCACAGGGAGCTAACTTAAGAAACAAAACGGAGGAAATTTGTGCTAAATAGATATTAACTCTAAAAAGATACCAGCTAGATTTAGCATAGCGGGACTGTTGAAGCTTATTATGTGCCACAGAGGAATTTAATGTGCACTGAAAGAGGGCTATGCAATTTACCCCCAATTTCTTAAGAGTGTAACTGCATTACAGCAAAAAGCTGAAGGTCCAAAGTGGAGAGCAGGAATTGTTACAGATATCAACACCTACACCCATGAGAATACGGGCAAATCAGCATTGCTTTAAGACAGACTTGAAAAATCATAAACCTATCCCTAATAAGCCACCCCCCCACATATCCCCAATGTATCTCCTCTTCACCCGCAGAAAGAGGGGGGGGGGAAATGAAGAGATTAAAGTTGTAACGTGTTGGGCTAATCATAACATAGACAGTTTAGTGCCATCTCGCATAATTAAATGCTTTGCACTAACCACCTAATGCATACTAATTTGGAACAATCCACTCCTAGAGCTGGCAGACCATGAAGCTCCCTGCAAAGGAGGTGCTTGTCTCACTCTCCCTCTGCATGTGTGTGTGTGTGTGTTTACGTGACACACACATGCACGAACACACTGATTTGCAGAGGAGTAAGGTGCTAAAGGTCAGCCTGCGGACTTGAAAGAAAAGGTCAAGCATTATTACAACATGACTAAATAAACAGGCTGTGCACAGCCCCCAGCCCAGCCGCTGTGAACACTGGAAGCCTCTACCTACAAGCCGTACTACCTGCCTGTTTGGCTGGTTGGGATTCAGCTTCATCCCTTGTCTTTATCCACATATCCCTCCAGCTCTACGACAGCTGACATGAGGACTGTCATATCCTGCCTAGATTCTTATCCCATGCTGGCTTTATTGCTCTCTTCCTCCTGAGTAACAAACACACATCCACACATGCGCACACACACACACACACACACACACACACACACACACACAGAGCAAACGAGAGAGGAGCGAGGGAAGCGGGGCTGCTGGAGCGTGCTTTAAAGCACATTAATATTAATTGCAGCACTAGCTGGAGTGATAACATAGACAAGATGCCCCTGCGAGGGAGCTGGGCGCAGTCAGTCCCTGCTTTTTGTTAGCAGCACTACTCATCTGTTGGCCGTGGTGAGACGGCAGGATGACGAGCATTTCATCTTTGAATTGCTTGTTTTATATTAGAAGGGGTCTACCCTCAGCAGAGAGAGGAATTTGTGTTTGAGAGCGGTTACTGTGTGTGGGCGCGTGTGCGTGTATGTGTGTGTGTGTGCACAAGGCTTGCCGTGATTTAAAAAAAAAAAAAGACCAGGGAAGATGAATTATTAGACTAGTGGCTACATCAACAGCAATAGAAATGTGCTTTAGAGGTAACAGAGAGTGCTTAAGCAATCTTGCTTTTATCTCCCGTGCTCTGCCTGGCTTGGCTGCATTTTATGTCCTCTACACACAACTCAGTATTCTGTGAGAAATGAGCTCTGCTAAAGGATGTAAATAATCTGCTGTTCTGGTTAGAAATCCTACTTTTTCAGGACAGTGGAGGCAAAAAAAAACAACAACAGCAGAAACAAAAAAACAAATCGAGTTGAAGCCTGGGTGTTGAAGCTCATCTCCACCTCTTGGCTTTTTTTCCTCCCCCTGTAGCAATAGCAGGCAGCTGCAGGCATCAACAGATGACAGCTATATCTCTATAGTCCTCCATTTTTACCTCACCCTCTCTTTTTTCCATTTCTGTCAATTGCTATTGAGAAACTGACGCCGTGTTTGGTGCCGCCTCACTGTAGTGGGTTTGGGGCTGTACGATTTTGTGCCTTTTTTTTTTTTTTCCTTCTTCTTTCTCCCCCACGATTTCCCCCCAGACTCATCAATGCCCCATTACCAAGTCAAATCAGGTGGTGCTGCAGATATTTGCCGAGTACCAAGGCTGCAAGCAGAGACACACAGACACACAGAGGATTCGTTTAGGAAGCCTGGGAGGTTTTCTAACGGTATGCTCTCCACAGGATCACAAAACAGGGCGAGGAGGTGAGCGGTGGAGAAATCACTGCTGGCTAAATGCTTGTGAGTGGTTTATGGCTCAGAGGGCAGAAAGGGAAACAGAGATGTGGTAATGCATCTCTCTGACACTCCTTTAAGCAGCCGACCAGACTGTAATCTCATGGGCCCTGTAGTAGTCGCACGTTATTGTTTCTCATTTCACATGTCACAAACAATTAAAACACGCCTGTCGATTCCTGTGCCCCATGAGCTCCATTTACCCATGAAACAAAAAAAAAAGAAAAGAAAATCCACGTTTGAAAAAAGGTGAAAAAAAAAACAGCCAGTCTGATCTCTTTTCTCACATGTATCCACATTCCTAAGCTAAATTCCCAAAGATTGCCACGCATATTTCTCACTTTCATCGTCTTTATCTCCCTGCGACAGCAAATATAAAGTGAACGAGCCCCGTGTAATGTAAGCAGCTGCATTAGCGAGGCAGAGTGATAAAGTGAAAAGCAAAAAAAGGGGGGGAGGTAAAGACAATTCGTCCTTTTAGTTTCCTCTGCCTGTTGTCATCCTCTTTATAGCAGCAGCTACACAGGCAAGACAAAAAAAGAACTCTGGGGAAGAATCAGGCAGAAGAAAAGAGAGAAAGAGGAAAAAAAGTAGCACTGTGTGTTTTATGTAGAGATTTTCACAACCCTGTTGTTGATTAGAGGAAAAGGCTGAGTGCTAAATACAGAGGGAAACGGAGAAGAAAGGGAGTACTGCTGGTTCTCCAGGAAAGGGTCTCTGAGGGCTGTCAGAGGTGCTGGTGAATCTCTTCCCTGTGAGGAAGCCGCTGCACTTAGGAGAGAAATTTAAACTCCTACTGTTATGAGAATTTTTGGCTTTCATTACACCAAGGGCGCATGTCGATGCTCTCGTGGATGCATCAGAGTACACACGCACGATGCGAAGCCAGATGCCAGCTTTATCTACTGGAGTTTTTGCTGGCTTTGTGCCGAGCAGATCGTTTGCTTTGTGCCAAGAATAAAAAGGCAGAGACTGAAACTCTTTGACGGCGCTCTCCCCGCGCTCAATCGCAATCATGAAACACGTGCACGGGAAACAAAACCGTCCACCACTTTGACTAGGGATCCGTGCGACGGCGTGCGACCATCTCGCCCGTCAGTCGCGCTGTTTAAAATTAACCGGAGCAAATCGAGATGGAGCGCAGCTGACTGGACCCATCCAGTTGGAATTATTTGAGATGTGACAAGCACTTAATCAAGCTGTCATCTGCAGCGCCACACTAATGCATAAACGAAGAAACAAAGCAAGATTACGAGGAGCTGGAATCGAGCTCGGCTAAGCAAAGAACCACGCCAAATATCGTTTTCCTCATTTGAGGAAGTGGCGAAATGGAGAAAGGAAGAGAAACCGGCCTCCCAGTGAGCTGCTGTGCCCCAGCTCGACTAAGTGACAGTGAATCCTACAGTGAGTCGATTTGCTGCTTTTGAGTGCCTGAAAACTTGTCTGGCAGAGTGCTCACAGGGGAGAAAGACAGATGGGGAGAATGGAGGGACGGAGCCTCACCTGTAGCTGTCTTCTATTTGTCTGTTCATCCCTGGAGGCTTTTGGGCTGCTTTGGTACAACAAGGGAGGGTGGGGGTAGGGGGTAGGGACAAAGAAAGAGCTCTGAGGCCATCAACAGACAAAGCAAGAGACAAAAGGACAAGTTTACAGGTAAATAGTGAGGAGCAGCTGGCAGGGGGGCTGAGGAAAGCTCGGGTTTCAGACAATCGATGATCACTCACTCTTCCACAAAAACAGAGATGTTAATAACATGGCATTCACCTCGAGGAGCATGTCTTGCTGCTGCTTTATACCAGAGTTACAGAGCAAAAAAAACCAAAAAAAAAAACAAGATTACTGAATACACAAAAAAAATGAAATCAAATGTGCAAAGCAAGCTTTGACCTGACTTTCAGCTCCCCAAAGCTGACACGACGCCGTTTGAGCATGTGCGGCTGATGACAGGAGTAATTTGCTACATCGCTGATTTGAAAAACAGGAGCACTTGAAGATGACACAGAAAGACAACTGTATTGTCATCTTAAAGAGGATCTATGAAATCAGTGAGACGAGATCAATGCCGCCTCTCCCTCGCTCTCACGGCACTTTACATAAGCAGCAATAACCATCACAGAGGCCATCATCTAGCTCACCGATTTCCTGTGCAGGACTTCCAGAAACCTCCAGGCTACAAAAAGCGCCTCTCACTCCGAGCAATGGTCACATCCACAACTTCACAGACAAGGCAGGGAGGAGGAGGAGGAGGTAGAGAAGGAAAGGAGCTGAGGAGAGGGAAAAATACCACAGGCAAGATAGAGAGAGCTGGAAGGCAGGGAGAGAGTGAGGGGAAAAAAAAGAAGAGAGGTTGGGGGAAACTAGCAGTGCATCTTCATTACAGTATAGCACAGCGCTCTGGCATCGACTAGGCAAGCAGTGTAGTAAGAGCTCCTCATCCTCTCAGTTAATTAGGATTTCTGCTGCTTCATTTTGGGGCGAGGGACAGGATGTTGGAGGCTTGATTACCTTTTATTTCCCAGCCTAACGGCTCGGCTGCCTCTGCCGCTTTATTAACAGGAGATCTTGCAGATTTACAGCTCCACAGCAAACATCAATTTCAATAATTACAAGAAAACTGTTAGAGGGGACACAATGAAACGAGAGCGTGTTTTTTTCTGCCTCCTCTTCCCCACCTTCCCCGCTCCAAAGCTCCTCCCCTCTTTCGTGGGATCTAATTTCCATAGATGTGCCCTTTTCATGATTGCATGCCACAGACACGTTAAAACACACACAGATTTGCCTCAGTCACACTTGGCACTCTAAACGCTTTATAACCACTCCCTGGCCTGAAGGGCAAAGGAAATGCTTTAACCTAAGCATTTGTGTAGCCATAAAAGAAAAATGAATGAAAGATGATCTGTTAGTGCTCAGCACAACCCCAGACCCCCCACCCCATTGCGAAAAAAAAAAAAAAATCTATCACATCACTGGATAAAACATCTTTATGGTGTAAACTGGATAATACAAGGGATTACAAGTCTCCTTTTTAAATCTATATCTTTACACACTGGCATCATGCCTAGATATTAGATTTCACCTTCTGACAAGGTGCAAGTGTGAGACTAAACTGAACGCCTCTCTCAAACAAAAGCTCCATCTAGGAAAGCTATAATAGAAATCATTATTAAAAAGACATCGGATTCTGAACAGAAAAGCACAGATTTCATTTGAATAAAATCAATAATTGTGTACACTTGCAGTGCATTGCCTTCCTGTCTTCTCATCTTGCTTGCTAATGTTTCTTTCATGAGCCAGCCTACTGCTGGTGACATTATAGCTACAGCACTTCCACAAGTCCCCGATGGATCGGTGAAAATGGTTGGCGTAAAACACAATTAGTACGGTCCATATGGCTGCTAGTGGAGGAGGAGCCGGAGAGGTCCCATGTGGTTTTTATAGAGGCCTACTCTTTTGTTACCCTAAAGATCAAACTGTTGTCATAATAATGGGGTCGTTTTAATTCTGTCGCTTGGTTTTTGTAAATCGGCACTTCGTCGACACATCCTCGCCCCGACTCAATGACTTTTGGCAAATAAATTGACCAACCTTGGCTCATAGCCTAATCGATAGCTCCTTCATCATGATTAATGGTTCATATTGGATAATGGGGGGAAATTTAATGTGAGGGGAGCGTTACTTCCTGATTTCAGCGCTCAGCCCTATTGATTGGTCATAACCCTCCTTTTTTGGCCAATGGAATGCGCTGATAAGAGAGCCGTGTGTTCAACCTATGTAAACTGAGCACAGAGAAAATGATTTACTGTGCTTTAGGCGCGTCTTATTCACTGATAGCTCTGTATGCCCAGCCTGACAAGCATTTTCTTGCCTGAGAAACGCAGACACCTTTTACTGAGTTGAAGCGAACAACAACAGCTTGAGGCAACAGATTTATTACAAATTGATCTATTAGATAGCACTGCTGTGCTTCGCTGTTTTCTCTCTCCCTCTCGCTCCCTCTCTCTCTGACAACCTTCCCCTGATGGCAGCTAGAGTGTATCAGAGTGGAAGTGCTACAGTGGCAAATCTAAACCCAATCCTCAGAACTCATTTTCTCTGTGCCGGCTGCTGGAACTGGGGTACAGAGACAAGATGTCCATCTTTAAACCCAGTCGATCCAGCTCAAAGTCCCAGTGTCTAAACTGAAGGCTCAGCAGGCTCAATAGGTGTTCCTAACCTGCAAGGGCAAGCAAGGACACAGTTTACCCGAGGCATCTTGTGTACAGGAGAGTGGAGAGCCACAATGTCACCCGGGTCGCTTCCTTACGGCAGCGTGAACCCTGAGATCACCGCTGACTTGCGTGACCGTCTCCATTAAAACATCACTCACAGGCTTTCCAGCTCCGCAAACTGCGCCTCGTGTGCAGCCGTAGCCGCAACATCAGGGCGATATCTGTGTTAGTCACAGAGGCAGAGCGGCACAGCCAGCACATTATAAAAAGATCTATGTGCAATTTGTCTCATCCACACTGTTGAAAATCAATGTCCTGCATACCCAGTGTTGTGCAGAAAAACACAGCATAACGAGCCATTACGGCCACTTTTAATTAATGACAAAAGCATGTTTGTCTGGACAGCAGACAGCTGTTATTGACACATCTCTCTATAAAACAATCAATTAAACCAACTGCATCATTTAGACTTGCTAATCAAAGTGGCTCTCTGATAAGTATCACGTAGCGGCCATTTACCATAATCAGTTTTTTGTCTGGTTTTATTTTTTTGCTTTATGCTTACATATCATTTTATCAAAAGATACATCATGCTGAATCTAAGCCTGAAGCAGATTTATTAATAACCAAGCTAATGAATCAAAACCCAGCACACACTTGTGTATATAATAATAGGTCCAACACGTCCACAGAAACCTTAACCGTCACAAGCAGGAGGAGATTATGACATGCTCCGTTTTGCTTTAGGTTTAAACTGATAGAAATAGATAAAACTGGCGGGTTATGTAGCCCTAAATATAAGCTGTCAATACTAACAGCATATACTGATCGAGAAACCGCACAGGCTCCATTGTGCCCCCTTTGCTTTAATCACCCCCATCTTTCATCTGTGCTACAAAAGAAAAGAGGGCCATCGGCTCCCGGATGCAATAAATGTGCGTGTCGCTGGAAAGGGAGCGGGGAGTGTGGGGGGGTCTATCTAAGATGTTGAAATATTCTGGTTAGAGTGTATATGTCTATATAAACATCTTCAGGCAGGCAGCTGCAGGGGGTGTGCGCAGTAAAAAACACTGGTATGCATTGTTTGTGTTTCTGCACCACTAGCGCCATGCCGTGTCATTACATGAGGCAATCTCTTACCTAATCAGCACTGACACACACAGCAGCAAAGTACTCCTCCTCCTCCTCATCATCATCATCATCCCCCCCCTTCTCCTCCTCCTCAGGGGCCAGCCAGCTGATCCTACACCATTTCATTTTCCTCCTTTACTGTGATGGCAAATGGCTGGCTATTATTTTTTTAACTTTCCTTTTTAATTCACACTTCTTTTTTTTTCCCATGAAGTGCTATTAATAGGCTATGCCAATAAAGTGAAAAACTAGGCCTGTGCCTACATGTTGCGTTTTAAATGGTAATTAGTAAGGCGCGCACACAGGAAACCAGCAAATGCGTAAAACTCCCATATACTCCCAGATATTTGCTGTCGCTTCACAAGGCTCGCAAATGTTAGCTAAAGCCTCCTTTTCCAGTCGATTTCTACAAATTCCACTGTCCAACCACTTGTGCACATTAAGCACAAAGAGCACTGACAGTTGCACGATGAAATATATAGAAAAGTTTCTTTAATATCTTGAAATGCTTAGCAATAACACAAGACAAAATATATCTGATTAATTAAGATGTGAGTCAACACAAACCCAGCCCAATAAGAAACAGACAGCGTTTGTAAAGATGAAGTGAGACCAACTTCGACACGGCTGAGCTTGTGCAGAAAGCAGATTTGATCACATCAAATACCACCAGCAGTATGTAGCAAGACAGCTCACGATTGTTAACACGAGCAGCGCTTGCCGATACCATCTCCTTGGCACAATTGTGGAGCTGCAGAGGCCTGAATCAAACAAAGATGAGATATGATGCGGCGTGCTTGGATCTCCTCTTATGAGAGGTGAAGGGAAGCTGTCAGAGAACACAAAACAACATCCTGCATCTTGCCTCCTCTGACTTGCTGGCAGAAGCCAGGAGGAGGAAGAAGAACAAGAGGAGGAGGAGGAAAGGGGAGTGTGCTTGCCTCATTTCTGCCAGTGTGCCCTGTGCGTGTCAGTCCAATATCTTAAAACAACACATGCAAGGCTTTGCTACAGCCAATTACCCAGCTCTTGGCACGGGAACTGAAAAACATCTTCGGAGAACAATAAAGAGAGCTTGGCTTGTTGCGCGTGCTGTCAGTAAGTGCTGACAGATTGTTATTTTTAATGAATATACAGCACTTGAATGGCCCATCAAGCGGTCTTTGAGCGAACATTGCTCCTTTGTTCAGAGCATTAATTTTCTATGTAACAACCAGATATCTTGCAAAGAAACTGATATCAAGCACTGTAAAAGTAAAAAGCTAAATCAGTTTATCCACTTGCCTTCTTTGTCCACTGCATCCTCTTAATGCTGCTTCAAGTGTGCACAGTCATTAGAATATAAATACAAGGCAACGCACTTGCTTGATTACAAATGTCATGTAGATGCTTGATTACACATCATTTCCTGTGCCGGCTCTTTAAAAGAAGACATTTCGCTGCTTACCAACCTCTCTCGCCAGCATAATCAAATACTGTATATGAAACCCTTGAGCAGAACGGCCTCGAACAAAACAATAAATCAGCCTAATCACCCCTCTTTGAAACACAACCCCAACCTTTCCGAATGTGAAATACACGATAGCCACATATGGACGACAGCTTCAAACGCCGTCAAGCACGGCAGAAACAAACCTCCAGCTCTGACAATAAAGTGTGAGACAAGACTTGGAGAATCCTCCTTTATGGGGATTCACGAAGATACGGCAAAGTAGAGGACAACAGCGAGATGCCGTTTGAGCGCGGCATGTAAACACTGAATTGCAGCGCATGTGTATTGACAGATCATCCAACAAAAGAGGCGTCAGAGCACAGTGAAACGGGATTTTCCTCAGCGTCGCCTGGCCTTTGCCACACATTATTCGCAGGAAGCTGCCATTACTCAAACGCGTATTAGTCATTAAAGGAAAATAGCAGGGTTATTACACTTCTCTTATCATTACTCTGCTGGCACTGCTGCTACTACAGCCACACAGCTAGATTAACATTCGATGGACGGGGTGTGTCATTGGATAGGTGACTCCAAGTAATTTTACCCACTGCTGCTCCTGAGATCCCACTCAAATTGAAACACTATAAAACACCCTGACCACTTAGCAGCTCTGCGAGTAACATGACAGAAAGAATCAAAAAAGGAACAGCACAAATGTTCTGCCTTCTGCTACTCTGAATTGTTCTCTTGGCCGGACCTAAAACATATTGTTTTAGAAAAACCATAAACCAAACATTAAGGTGCTTTTCAGCCGAAGCGGCGCTGAAGTAGTAATCAACATATAGCCTCTAATGGCAGACCTCTGTACCCTAGCCTAGCAAGTTTACAGGCTAAGTGGTAGTTAAAGAAAATCACAAACCACTAAGCTACTGGCAGGAGGAAAAGCCAACAAAACATCAGATGGGAATATGCAAGATGTAAGGATTAGCAAAATCCCTGTTTTTCCCCTTTTTTCCTAAAGACATAACCAACAATAATCTTCAGTCTTTAAGTAATGCTGCAGTATAGACACAAAACATTTATGGCCACATGGTTGTATCTGAGATTGCTTTATTGCTAAATTCTCTGTTTATAACAAACACACAAAGTTGGTCTGACCTCTGTGTTCAGTGTCACGTCACTATCAGGAGACTTGAACGAGCTGCAATGACTGGATAGATGTGGTGGCAGCAAAGTAACAAAACCTATCCAGACCAAGCTTTTTACGACCATTAAACTTAACGTGGTGCTGGGCGTGTTTTACAGTGCATCGCTATCAGGATATCAGATCATTTATCGATGATTTCCCTATGCCCAGCCTAACACTGTGACACTCTGACAAGTGAGGAAACGCAGGTTTTGTCCTTAAATTCATTTATACTCTTTCAGTGGACTGAAAATAGCGTGGCATTTACAGAGCAAACGAAATTTTCTCACTCCTTTGATCATTTACTATAGTGCGCTTTCTTCGTGTATTGTGAAGCCCTCAATTGTTCAGGGCTGTGTAGTCAGTGAGGTAAAAGAGTCAAGTATGAGTCACAAGCACTCAATAAAAATAAAAACACACTTTCCTGCTGGCTCTTCTCTTTTAAAGTTAGAGGTAGTAAAATGTGCATGGACTGCATAATATTTTGAAACTCTTGCCTTTCAAGGAGGAATTGTGCAACATATTTGTGGCCAAACACTACTCGTTTGTTTACTATTTTCAAACTTGCAATTCATCTCAACTTTGGTTTAACCCTGCGCAAAAAAAGCCGACTGATAAAAAAAGTATGACCTCTCCAAACACAAAAAAACCTTCACCTGATCTAGTCTCTTAAATGTTTTCAACTTTCTCAGGAGAAAATGAAGTCTTAAACCCACTTTTGGCTGTTGTATTTGTTGACAAATATCTTCAGTGTAGATTACATCTTTCATTTTCTCACAGCAGCACGAATGTGTTCTCATCCGGTGTTTAAAACCAGGCCAGACCACACTCCTAAATAACCACGAATTGCGATCTAGATAACAATAATTGAGCACAAGTCAAAACACACAAAAGACAGCTAGTTAGCTTCGCTGGCTAACGTTTCCAAGGGCTAGTGACAATAGCTGAATGGCTAAGACTATTCCCTGGAAAAGACATACCACACTGGGTAATTCAAAACAGGGAAAAGCAAGCTATGGGGTACTGCATGTTATCTCTACTCTCATACCACAAAGCGTTTAATAAATTAAAGTCGTGTTGTGTGTACTGGACGAGCTCTGTAATAACCGGTGCCAACGAGCTGTTTGTATCCAGACATTACTCTGCTCCTAGCTGGCATCTCCAATCAGTGCTAGTCACTGGCGTTAGCCGCTAACGTTAGTTCATAGTAACCAGCAACACCAACAGCAAGGGGCAACCAAGTCTATCAGCTAACTAGCTAGCTAATGCTAATAGGCAAATTAGCCAAATAGCTAACAAGCAATGATGTACGTTAACAGTCCAACGTTTACATACTCTTCCGTTAATATGTGTCATTTCTCCCTCGTTTGCTGATGAACGTCAAATGCAAAAAAAAGACTGCTGATTGCAGCTCACAGGACTTACCTTAAAGAGCTTGATCTACAACATCTGTGATTTGTTTGATGAGAGACTGCAACAACAAACAATAGCAGCAGCAGCAGCAGCAACAGCAGCAGGGGCAATTAGCCAACGTTAGTTAGCCAAGTGTCGCCACTACAGAGTGTAGTACAACAGCTGCAGTGCCACCTGTATATCGTTTGTTATGTAGCTATAACCGAGAGAACCACGTTTGGTATAACGCTGTCATAAATGATGGACTTCAGAATAAAGAGGGAGTAATCGTTGCCGGGATGCTCAGACTAGTGTATGTGAGAGGCACTCAGCATGACAGCATCCTTCTTCATCTTGGGGTGAGAACAGTTGGGGGGTTCTCAAAGTTCAACCGGTAAAATATCGTCACCCACTGGCCAAAACTGGGAACATCCAGCGACACTGGGAATCCTCTGGGTGTCTATTCTGTACCAACTCTTGGTCCATCTTCATTCTTTAGCTCAGAAAAATATAATAGAATTCAAATTGGGAAAAATTAATTTCGGGTAAAATAATTGAAGTTTTACATTATAAAGCATATTGTAAATAAAAACAGAAATGGAAGACTAAAATTTGGCAGTAACTATATCAGTACAAAATGCTGACAGACCACTTATTTGCATATACTTTTTGCTTGAACTGATAAACAGCTTGATACCATGCTGCATAAGAATCAAATATAATATATATAATAATGACTTTTTTGTGTAGTGTATAGATATAAACCTAGTGTACATACACAAATTAAAATAAAATAGAATAGAAAATAGAATATTATGTTTGTCTGTCACTGTTATAGTTTTTTTAATCATCTCAATCATCTTTAAACAACAATAATAAGGTTTCAAAATAGAATAGAATAGTACAAAATGTTCTGGATACTGGAAAATACAGTACTTTTATGTTTCGCTATTGCCAGTGAAATTGTGAAACAATAAGAAAGTATACAAAGTAACTATATACTTTCATAGAACGGTTGCATTAGATTCTGTTTTTATTATTGCAAGGGAAAACTGTGGAATAATAACAAAATTCAATAGCAGCAATATGGAAAAAACTATAAAACTGCTTAAGAATAGAATAGAATAGAAAGATTTCTATTTTGTTATTACAAAGGAAATTGTGAAATAAATAAAAGAGTAACTAGAGATATTCATAGAATAGCATCACTAGAAGAAGTTTTTATTACAATTATAGAATAGAATAGAATAGAATAGGATAGCTCTTTATTCACTTTAATCATAACAGAGTAACTATATACATTTATAGAATATCTGTAATAGGAGAAGTTTTTACTAGAATTGTTTTATTATTATTAGAGTAGAGTACAGTAGAATGCAGCTTGATATATATGATATATGATAAGGACTGTGGAATAATAGTCAATGTAATACATTATGTGGAATAGAATAGAATAGAATACCACTTTAAGTCCTTTTCATAAGGGCTGAGAAATATAGAGTAGAGTAGAGTAGAGTGTGTGTAATGGGGAATAAATATAGATAAAGATATAGATAAATAAATTATATAAACAGAAAAGAATGCAATAGAATAGAATAGAATAGAATAGAATAGAATACTGTTTTTGATACTGGAATGCACAGTAACAGATTTATATTTTGCTATTAACAGTGAAACTGTGGATTACAAAACAAGAGAACAGAAGAGAATAGAATACCTCTTTCAACACTTCAATATACAGAAAGAGCTGTGGAACAATAACAAATAACATAAGACAATAATAACAATAATAAGAGGTTTTTATTATTTTTTTTTTTTTTGCATAGAATAGAATAGAATAACATACTGCTGTTGACACTTTAATAAGCAGTAGAGGCTATGAAACAGTAGAGTAGAACGCATCTTGTAATACTTGAATTGACGGTGAGAACTATGGAATACAATAGAATAGAATATATTGTTAGACCCTATAACATACAGTAAGGACTTTAGAATAATAGCAGATAAACTATATAGAATAGCTGCACTAGGAGAATTTTTTTTATCATTATGTATTAGATTGGACTAGAATAGATTAGACTAGACTAGACTAGACTAGAATAGAATAGAATAGAATAGAAGATGTGATCAAATGCAACACTAATTCTAGAGTACATTAAAGATAATAAAGACACATATAACTCTTCAAGTGAGATGATCACAAAATTAACACAGTTTAATCCCATATAATTGCCTCCACTGGGTTGCTGACAACTACACACATGCACATTATGTATTTGGAGAATTGAAATTATTTATTTAGTTTCATTTAATTAATGTCAGGTAGAGTTAACAGTTATCCGTCTTATGCATTTAATGCTCATTAGTTTTACTGTTAAGTTCAGCTACATCTGAAGCCACCTGTTTGTTTATTTTTTTTTGCTTTTGGAATATAAAACAGTTTTTCTTTCCTAAATAAATGTGATGCTACAAAACTTTAATTTATTAGGGGTTATTGTCTTTTGAATGAAAATTGCTAAGTTGATTTATTTTGAAATTGGAATTAACACTGAGCCATTTTGTTTAATTGGCTTTACACTGTTTAATTTTTCAACTTTTCATGTGCTCACGTTTGAATTTAATTGAGTACCAAGAGTCTACTGTTTGGGATAATAGTGATAATATGTATATACAATATAAACATATCCAAAACATGCCCAGAAGTTTTGAGGAAGTCCAACAAAACCAACTTTCAGAATTTATTTATGATGAAGCGATAACATTTAAGTGTACCTCGCCCTTGCTTTCCCTCTTTACCCACACCAGCTCCTATTTTTAAAAAAAAGCAAAGTCAGGAAAGTGCACCTTTTCATCTGAACACTAGAGGGAGTAGGTCTAAAGGAAAACATATTGGGTAAAATTCACGCTGTAATATCGCTTTACAGTCACCCACATTTACTTTCTTAGAGGATTAACTTTGTGTGAAAAACATTTATTTTAGGTTAAGTGTGAGAATGATTAAACTTACGCAATTCTTGCCAAGTGTTTCAGCTGACAGAGTCTGTAATGTGTGATAGGTAGCGTCTTTGTACCAGTGATTTGTAATACATCTCCTTGGTGACACCTAAACAATGGAAGCAGGTTCAGAAAGGGCTCACACAAAGTAAATTGGTGTGGCACGAACCCAGCTGGCAATCCCCTGCGGTACCATACCCCTGGTGAATAGAGTCTCATTTATCTTGGCAAGGCTCAGTAGAGAAAGAGGCCGCTTCGAGCTTCTGGATTCTTTTACCCAGGGGCCAACAAATGGCGCCCCACAGCTCTGGGCTCATATTTCGGCTTCTTGGTGGCTTTCAGATTACGTCACACACTCCACATACGTAGCAGCAGTTATGGAGCACAAGGCCGTTTACTGTAGATACTCTGACTTTCTTTCAAGGAAAGTTATGAATTATTAATGCTACAGTGACCATCATTATGAGATGAAGTAAAAAAAAAAAAAGTGGCAACAATTTCACAACTCTTTCAGGGAGGTTTTCTTGTCATTGTGCATTTAGTGAGTGTTAATAATTTCATAATAAAGCATTTAAGTGAAAAAAAATTAAAACTTCAGAATAACCTTTCAAACTATATTATTTATTACACGTTTCTGCAGACTTGTACATCAACACGAGACCTCATCAGATGCGATACATTGCACATACAATAGTCTTATCAATGCTTAGAGCAGAGCCTCACTAATGTTGCAGTAGCTCAGATACTCAGAGGACCAATTTCACTACAACTCACGAAAAGCTGAACAAAAATCTCTCACACAGTTACACGGACAAAAACACAAGGACCAACACTATTCAGGAACTAAAGCAGAGACTGAAGATGAGCTGAACAACTGTGACTGTACTAGGACGTGCTGTCCCCTCTCTACGCCACAGACCACAGACTTGGACCTTAGATGTTAGCGGTGTTTCTCTCCATCTTCTCTTTAACAGGGTAGGCAACCTAGAGTGGCGTATACTGTATGTGTGAGGATTATATATGAGCAATGAACACACAGAGGCCCAAGGAGGAAGACCAGCTCAGATGGGGTGTCTGAAGTTCTGGCCAGCAAAACGGGCCTTGTCGCCAAGCTCCTCTTCAATCCTAAAAGACAGTGATCATGGTAGGTTAAAGTGGACTTCCATGTAACTTAAAACAACAACGGTAATGTGCATGTTTTTAGAAGGGACTCACCTGAGGAGCTGGTTGTACTTGGCCAGACGCTCAGATCGGCAAGGTGCACCTGTCTTGATCTGGGAAGGAATAAAGACACATAAGAGCAAGTCTGTAACATGCAAGCAACTACCTGACTGAGTGTAAAGTCAGCTTTAAAATGACAAGATATAGTTTTACCTGTCCAGTGCAGAGACCAACCACAAGGTCAGCGATGAAGGTGTCCTCTGTCTCTCCAGAGCGGTGGCTGACCATCACACCCCAGCCATTGCTCTGGGCCATCTTGCAGCTAAAAGAGAAGACCCAATAAGCCAGCTAATACTTTTATGTAAATGAGTGGGATTGTGTTGCAGTGCTGTGGACACTCACGCCTGCAGAGACTCTGTGACGGAGCCAATCTGGTTGACTTTAAGAAGCAGGCAGTTGCAGGCTTTGTCAGACACAGCCTTGGAGATGCGTTTGGGGTTGGTAACGGTGAGATCGTCACCCACAACCTGGATGCTGGTACTGGCTGTGAATTTGGTCCATGCCTCCCAGTCATCCTGGTCAAAAGGGTCCTCAATGGACACCACTGTTAGGATAGGAATTCATGATTCAGTCAATAAAAGGCTAATCTGGTGTTTTGTTTTGTTTTATTTTTTTAAATACAGAAACCTAAGACCTTAAATTGGTTATTCTCTTTGTTGGCCACTTGGTGGCAGCAGAAACAAGTTTGTAACTGCTCCACTTTTGACAACAGTGTACAATGAATTTTGCAGATGCATGACATGTATGATTCTCTGTATAGACATGTAGAGCATATCTGTATAGACTGTACATCATTCATGTGCAACAACTATGCATAGAGTTGCAACAGGGCATCTATGATTTGATGGGGATTCAAATGTCATGGAGCAGTACTCACTGAATTAAAAAACAACAACAACAAAGTATTTATTTAAAACTCACCTGGGTAATCTTTGACGAAGCTCCTGTAGAGATCAGCCAGCTTGTCGGGGGAAATGTAGCGGTTAGGGTCATCGGGAGACTTGAAGTCCAGATCATACTTGCCGTCCTTGTAGAACTCAGAAGCAGCTACATCCATGCCAATGACGATCTTATCGGAGTAGCCGGCCTTAGCGATGGCATGCTTCAGCAGCTCCAGAGCTGATAAAAACAACATACAGGAAAAGTGTGACTGTATTTGTTGACAATTAAATCAAAGTTATCATTCTGAAAAATGAGTCACCACTGAAAGCTCTGCACCACTAGGACAGCTGCCATATCAGCACATTGACCTGACACTGGAGGCTCAGGCTAGCAGTACTGAGTTGAGACCTTAATTTAGAAACCGTATGTCAGCTTCAGCAGTGACATAAGTGAAGATACTTTCCTGGAAGCTCTAAGAATTCAATGCTTTCAAGACACGCCCTTTAGGACTATTCAAGGCGTACAATAATAACTTCTGGTTCTAAATGTTTGCAAAGATAACAAGTCACTCTGTGTGAAACGGCTGATATAGGTGATTATTTCTCTCACCTTCTTTGTTCTCAAGGATGTTGGGGGCGAAACCACCCTCATCTCCTACATTGGTGGCATCCTTTCCGTACTTCTCCTTGATGACATTCTTCAGGTTGTGGTAGACCTCAGCACCAATACGCATGGCCTCCTTGAAGCTGCTAGCACCAACGGGCAGGATCATGAACTCCTGCATGGCCAGCTTGTTGCCTGCATGGGAGCCACCATTGATGACATTGAAAGCCTGAAAGGAAGCAGAGAGGACTAGCTTTTAGCCTAATGCAATCATGGATGAATACAATGACCCTTTGAATTAGATTTTAATGGTCTATGAGGTCTATTGATCAATAAAGTGTAAAAAGCCTTGGATAATTGTGCTATGACGCTCACAGGAACTGGGAGAATGACTTCAGGATTGCCAGCCAGGTCAGCAATGTGGCGGTAGAGGGGAACGCCCTTCTCTGCAGCACCAGCCTTGCACACAGCCAGGGAGACGCCCAGGATGGCATTAGCACCAAACTTAGCTGCAGGATAGTAAACATAAATAATTCACAATATAATACATACTGTCAAGACACAGCTTGTGAAATTCTCCATTGTTTGCGGAGAGCACTTTTGGATTTTTGAGGTTTAGACACCGTTTAATTAAAATCTCCAAACACTATATGCAATTCCATACTGAAAACTTTCAGGAGGAGGTTACAAACAAATAACCATCACTGGAGCAGAAATACTGTTTAAAAATGGTCCTATTCACTGGCCAGTATTTACCAAAAATATCTTTAAATATTTTTATTTATACATGTGTCCTCACAAAATATTGTAAAGTACACTAGTATCTTACACTTGTTTTCAGTGCCATCCATGTCCAGCATCAGCTTGTCGATCTTCTCCTGCTCCAGAACGTTCACATCCTGGATTAAACACAACATGACAGGTTTAGGTGGACTGGGTGGGGAAAGAGGCTGAACTTTAACTGGTTTATTTCTAAATCAATGGTTCATTAGATCACACTACAAAGATGTTAGAGTAATCAAACCATGTCAGTTATTTTACTGTAGTGCTGCTAGTATAGACGGGTTTATAGATGCTTCGGGTATATCATGTGGTTAATGTAAAATTCAGTCACAACAAACTGTTCAGTCCATACAGTTATGCATTTTCCATTTACTGCTACCAATAACACACTTGTGTTTGCATTTACCGCTGCATTTCTAACTTCTTAACACAATTCATTTGACACTAGCACACAGTTATATTAGTCAAACAATAAATGGTCCTACCTTGCTAACCAGTGCAGGTGCAATAGTTTTATTGATATGGTCAACTGCTTTTGAGACACCTGCAAGGAACAAGCAGACCATGACTGACTCAGACAGAAGAAGACCATGCAGAGTAGGCGAGACAGATGACCACAGAGCATCCAATTTTATGAGACAGTGTGTGAGCAATCAGTGGTAAAATATAATTTACCGAGTGATTATTTTGCTCTTTTATTTTTTTCCTTTATTCTTAGATCTGTGATCATCTGTTTGTGCCCGACAAGGTTAGTTTCCAAAGCCAAACTCATTTTTCATGCTGCTGTGCACGGCAGAGTCACTCTGTTACTCCACACTTTATTTACCTGGTTACATAATGCAGGGGCCAAAAAATCATTTATATATTTAACTGCTCTTTTGACTCCTAACAGGAGGGAGAGAGATGTAGGAATCAGAAATGAAGCAGTAAAAGATGAGGAGAGAGAGCAGAATGTAGAGAGGAAATGGCACATAAGATTGTAAAAAGGTGCAGAAGAAACCAGCAAATACGAAGGGGGGGGGGTTCGATAGAGATGTCTTACCTTTGCCCATGTAGCGTGTTTTATCATTGTCACGGAGCTCCAGAGCCTCATAGATGCCTGTGGAGGCACCGCTGGGAACTGCAGCCCTGAAGAGACCTTGGAGACACAGAGGACATTTCACATTTCTTACTTCGAAGTGCTATTTCACGTCACAGAATATCAACAAAAGATTGCCTGGACTTTGACATATGTTGAAATCTGATTTCACCATCTAAGAGATTACCATTATACCACACTTCCTGACTTTGGGTCTGTGCTTTCTACATGCTGTATTCACAAAGAGGAACATGTTTGTTAGGACAACGAGTGCAGAGGAGGAGCTACTTGGTACACAACGGACAGCAGTGAGTATCAGCTAAAGGTGTCCCCTGCTCCAAAATGAAATAAACCATGTTAGGAGGAAGTTGTAACGGCTGTGCTGAAAAATCTGTGATGTAACAGGCGAAGCCAGATGGCCAACTGAGCATGTGCAGTGCATCTGTGGGATGACAGCAAGCCACACCCATATATAAGAGGATAGCCATTTCGGATTCACCCAAGTGAATGGAAATTGGAGCCGAGCAAAAAATCTATTCAGCTTGCTCAGTGAAGCGGCAATGATGGTGTGAGTCTGAGGGGATTTAGGGCTTAGCACAAGAGGACACAGCCACTGTCAAGGCAGTGAGTTCAGGCTTAACGAATCATCTGCATCAAGACATCACCTGGATGCTTTTGGGGAATGCTGCCAAATATCCAGGTCACATTATTAACAGCTTTCTGGCTGAACACAATAAAAAGAAGAGCCTTAGAGAAAAGCAATGAATCGGCAAATCTTCAAGTACCTACAGTAAAAGTGAATACTTTTTTTTGTGCCAACAGCCCATCACGCAGATGGCATGATGGGAAACAAGCATAGTGGGTTATCTAATATGACTGTGAAGCTGGTTACATAATAGTGCAAAAACACATCTCAGTTACTATGACCGACATACTCTGGGTGCAGCATGCTCGCTTTGGTCTGTGCAGTTAATGATGCCAAAACAAGTCTGGTGGACTTACAAGGGCCCGAGAAGAATAAGGGTGCTATTTACAGTAAACTGGAGCACGTAGCAACCATCCAAAACTAATGAAGAGACGGAAGGGCAGCAGAAGAGGGCAGACAATCTATTCAAACCAGTGCATTCAAGGCAGCGTAGCCGGCTTCACACATTTCCGTGTCAATGACCATTCAGGTTGCTTCGTTAAAATTCTCAGGACATTTCACTGGGTTGAGCTGTTCCTTTATTTGAGCTCTTATAACAGAAGAGCTTGCCAAAAAAAACTTCAAACACAGCCAGGCCATTTAGTTAATTGAAAAAAATTGATCTCAACCTCCAGCATACGTGTGGAACAGTGCAGTGTTTGGATGCTTTATGGTCAACAGCTTCATTATCTTAACTGGTATACAATAAGGAGGGGGACGTGAACTGTAGACTTAATTTCCCTGACACCTTTACTTTGCATAAAATGAAGATTCAACACAACTCGCTGGTTTGCCAGAAGCACCTACTGTATGAGCTACATCTGCTCCCAAACAGGAACCATTACAGTAACAGAGCGCGGCAGAGGCAGTGTGACATTACAGGAGCTATTTTCACACATCCATCATCTGATCTGATCCAGCGAGGGCCACTCTGAAGCCGGCAACAGTGTAGGTTACCAAGTTGCTGGTCTGACTGCCTAAATACACACGTTAGCAGACAATGATTTCATGTGCAGGTTATACACAATTTCAAATTACCTGTTAAACACATGCATTTGAAAGTGGGTTTATGAGTCCCCCTTTTACGTCACCAGACTTCCTGATAGGATTACTCATAAAATGTGGTCTATCAAGAGGCTACAAAGCCGGCCTAGACTGTGAGGCCCTCTCCACCATGCTTTAAAGCCGGAATAAGGATTTTGTATTGGGTGTTCATCGTTCTTTAACTCCTAACATGACATTTTTGCCCAAAAGTTCAACTGCTGTCTTATGTGCCAACAGAACATTGTGCCAGAAGGGTTGTGAAACATGCAGGTATGCGTTTGCAATTGTCAGATGTGGTAAAGTTTTTTTTTCTTATTTAGTGTTTTTCCTAAAGTTGACACATGAACAAAGATTTTAGCAGGTTGTAGAGATTTTTATCTTCCACTTGTGTTTTTACCAATTCTTCTTGAGAAGAGCAGACTTTGTCAGTACAGATTTTGTACGCCTTTATTCATAAGGTGGGGGCACCACTACAAGCCCCACTCAGTCTCCTTTCCTTACTTGGAACAGTTGTTAGGAAAAAGTTTTGCTTACTTTTTCCAGCATAGCCTATGAGTCAGTACTCACACTATAATATAGACATGACAAGTGCAGCTGTTTGCATGTGGTTCACAGCCAAAGGCTTCACAACATCTTGCATTTAACTGTAGATGCACTTAGGTTGTGAGCCGTGCCACCACTGACTAGAAGATCAGGTTTTACAAGCTGCAAGGTATAAAAGACCTTTCTGTTCTTAAGCCTTTAATTCATATAAAAGGAGTCCAAGAAAGCATGTAGGTTATCCATACAGTACCTTTCTTAGTGTAAAGATCAACTTCCACAGTGGGGTTGCCACGGGAGTCAAAAATCTCACGAGCGTGGATCTTCAGGATAGACATGATTCTGGATCTGCAGAAGAAACAAATGTAAGAGGAATGGACTCCTTCACGGGCCCCTCAGAGTTTCTACTTACGAATTAAAGCTTTGAGTATAGAGGTGGCAATAAACTTGGGATACACAGCGACACACTCACAATAACAAGTAAATAATCTGAAGATGGATTTCAGAGAAAACAGCAATAAATCATCTCGATGGTTCTCTAATTAAGTATATTTGGCTGTGCCGACCACCTAAACTGATGTGTGCTGGCTACGAGGGCAGAGGTAATAGCAGACAGGCGTGGCTACTGCAGTAGAGGAAAATCTGTGTAGGTTCATTTAGTTTACTTATTACATCAGACTATAAAACAGCATTGCAAAATGTGTGCAAAAAAAAAAAAATCCCTGTACGTGACAATAAGAGAGTGACCTAGCAGAAAACCTATTTGACTTCTTTTTGTTTCTTTTGTTTTCGCTGCAATGATATTACAGGCACGAGATGTGGTCTAATCTCATGGAGCCTTTCATTATCTCGTGAAATTTCAGGAGCAGAGGTCAGAGAAGGTTTTAAGCGAGACTGTTTGCCCATGATGCCTGCAGCACTATTGATTTACATTGGTTTTATCCAACGTGCCCCAATTCCAGTTATTGCCTTGCACATCTGCACATACTGAGTGCCTGAATGAACTCCCGAGTTCAGCCTGGAAAGCTGTGTCAGACTGCAGAAACAATGGAAAATCCTCTGTCCCCAGAGATCTGTGTGGAAATGGTGGTGACAGTGATGAAGCACAATTGCATGCGCCTACAAAAAATCTTTAGGTAAATAAAAACATTTAAATAACTTCTGGGGTTCTTTTGACTACCCAAATTAAAGATTTATGTCATTTTAAATAGGCATGTTTCTGGTAAGATTTCCTGTGTTTTACCAGCATGTTAGTTTTTTTTCTTCAAAGGTTAATATTTCTCAAGTTACACAAAATGCTATCAACTGGATAATCCATCAATTATCATCCATCCTCATGCAGGCTAAATACCCTTTGGGTTCTTGACAGATAGTCATATAGAAAGTATATTTGAGATGACTTCATACATTTTAGCCTTGTTGGAGCATATAACTAATCATCATATTTGTAGCTACCAAAAATTCTGCAATATAATAAGCAGTGAATGCCACGTTAATAGCTAATATTTGTTAATCTTGTTGTTTTTTGGTGCACGGTCATTGCAAACTCCGGGAGCGAACAGGTAAGCTGAGAGTATAATGGCACCTGGAGACAAATGAATAATTAAGGATTGAAACTTGATGTGTGTTGCAAACCTGTGCAACAAAGTGACGAGAAGTCATTACTGGTTATTCAAATAGGAAAAAAAACTTTTAAAGCTGCATCAGTAATCTTATAACCTACTGAGTGAGTGATTCATAAAAATACTACGAGGCTACAGAAATGACTCAAATTGTCTTGAAGGGGAAAAAGGAGACATTAAAGGTTGTCTAATCCTGCTACACACGGTAATTTTCCTTTACCCGGTGGACACACCTCCAGTCTGCTGCAAGCAACTGGTAGCTTACTCACAGCCTCAGCCAGCGTGGAGTGCTTGAAGTGGCGCACGTTTGAGGTTAGGAGGCAAAAACACCCCTAAAAGTGATTCTTTAATGACAAACTGCAAACAGGCTGCAGGAAGCAGGGCTTGCAACATGACGCCCTGTTCCCCCACACACTGCAGCTCTAAATGGACAGACATCTCGCCAGCTGACGGCAGTGGTTTAAAAATAGACAGTGGGCTACAAACTGCTCCAGCCTGTGAGCCACAGAGCCATCAATGGGAGGTTTAATGAGTGGGCATATAAATGAGAAATAAGCGCCCGAAGTGTAAGCTAACACAAGGACAAGACTTCGAGGATGTCAAGGATGAAGAGCACTCTTTAGACTATGATATGAAAACTAAAAAACTTTATATTAATATACGCTGTCATTAGAATAGACCCTTTAAATCATAAACATCATTATAATGGCTTAAAAGTAGGAATAAAAAGGCAAAAAAGATTGAAATGAGTTACCTTTCCGGCCTGTGTGCAAGGACGAAGCTGTCTCTCTCTGGTGCGGGCAGGCAGAGAAGGCGCTCGTGACGCTTCGGGTTGGATGATAAGCGAGCGGAATCAGGAAGAAACTGAGAAAAGGCGCAACGCCATTGGCTGGAGCTCACTCACGAGGGCAGACGGTTGCGAGAGGCGACGCACGTTCACCACCGTCAGGAGGCAGACCTTGAAAATGAAGAGGAAGAGGATGCGGATTTGTTTTAAAACCTCAGCATCACCTTAATAAAGTCAGCATGTAGACAGTCAACGATAAAGTGTGCTTTTCTAATAGAGATGTCTGTTGGGAAATTTATTTTTCATTTGATAATTTTTTTATTGGTTGCGAGGATGAAAGAGTCGGTTGCAATGCGGAAAGATGACGCAGAGATGAGTACGTGCAGAAAAGCAGGCAGGGATCTCCGGTGCGGTGTTTCGCTGCTGGACACGTCACTTGCGGTCACATTTCCTGGCAACGACTTTTTCCCCTTCCCACAAGAATTTCATAAATGAATGGCAAATTAGGGGCGCATGCATTTTATACAAGACCCAGCACTCGTGCGGGTTACAGAGACTGCAGCAGGCACCTCAGAAATGGTAATTCACCATCAGGGCTGAAAGTCTTCTCGCTTACCTATAAAGACATTTTTGTGATTTTATTAGTCCTGGCACTGAGTTAGAAGGTGTAAACTTGGATATCCACAGTATACATTTAAAAAATTGGCTGCACTGGTTATCATTATCAAGACTGCAGTAATGAATCACGGCATGAATGAGTGAGTACCGGGTTTCCCCCACACGTCTGTGCTGTGACTCCTCGTCATTTCACGACGTGGGTTCATGCAGCTGCGCAGTGAAGGGAGTGCAGCATCCATGACAGACCAGAGCGACAGTAGCGTGATGGTGAGCCTGCTGCAGTGACCTTGAGACGGTCAGTGTGGCACTCATTTAAGTGCAACTGCGCCATCTGCTGCTCAGATGCTGAACAGCAGATATTTCCAGTTGTGAATGACATTTATTAACGTCAGATGGGAGGAAATTGTATCCAAGAAGACTTCAAATTTTAAAATAAAAAAGTCTTAAGACAGCATTTATTAAAAAAAACAAACATTGCACTTCCAAGCAGCCAGTAATTTTTTTTTAAAGAAGTCTTGAGCAGTAATTTTCCAGTCTTTCGGAAGGCATTTTTTCCCCCTTTTGACATTGGTTGCGTTTTTTTCTTACTCATTTTCAGACCATCTCTTGTACCTTATCATTTCAGATTAGAATTGTTTTTTGTTTTTTTGCTTTTTTTGTTTGTTTGCTAAGCCACTTAACACTTACCCATGAGTCATTCAAGAATAAAAAGGTACCTAACCTATGTTGCTCACCTCACTTATCCAGTACTGTTTATATACACACACCTTAGCTAGGAAACAATTTTAGATTGTATCTTTAGGCACCCTGTTACTAGCAGCCTGTCACAAGAAAACACCATCCCTCCATGCATGGGAGCTGAAGCCCAAAACATAATGTGTTTTCATTTCTTCCGTCGAATCTATAAAAAATGCCCAAGATAACGCAGTTGGGAGAAGTGGCTAGAAGTGGCTAACACTTCTTCTAACAAATAAGTGTTAGAAGAAAAAAAACAAAAAAGTGTTAGCCAAAAAAACATAGCATTGCATACTGTGAACAACATCTGAGAGTCATGTCATCAAGAACTTAGAAGAAATCCAGCAAAGGCTTGACACAGGACCTGAGGGATTCATCTGACCCTTCAACTGATCCATCTACTGTTCACTGAAGCCTCATCAGAAATGGTCTCAGTGAAGAAGCCGTTCTTATGGAAGTCAAGCAGGGCTGAAGTATGCCAAATTACACAAGAACTGTGTTAAAATCAGTAGCAAAATGTCTTATAGTGAGATGAATCAAATCTGTCCTCAATATATACCAAGAAAGTTAGGAGAGAGGTACAGCAGTGAATGTCTGCAACCATCTGTAAAACAAGGTGGAGGCCTTGTCATGTAGTGTCAAAATTGCTAAAACTATGAACACAGAAAATGATTGCACATTTTTGAGCCACCATGCAATACAATCTGGAAAGCATTAGATTTGCAACAGCTTTATTTTTTCAGCATGAGAATGATCCCAAACACACTCTTGATGCAGTAAAAGCATACCATTATAGAAACACACAATGTAAATCTGGATTATAAGTCTGGATAGGCCTCCCCCAGAGCTGGACCGCGACATTATTGAAGCATTGTGGGATCATCTAAAGCAGCCAAAAACCAAAGAAGAGCTTTGGATGTGCTTCAAGTCTGGAGTCTGGAGAAATATTCCTGAAGACTGCTTAAAGTCACGTCTAGTCATGTCAAGTAGAGTTTTATTGTCAACCCAACAATATAGACTCAAGTATACAGTGGGATGAAATATCATCCTCCTGGATCAAAGGTGCAAACTGTAAAAATAAAAATAAAAATTCAAATATACCTATATACAATTATACCGAAATAAGATAAACTAAGAATAAGTACAACAGTATTGTACTTGAATAGAAATAGAATAAGAAATAGAAAAGAGTGAGAATAAAAAAATACAAAATACACAGACAGAGTGGAACAGTGCAATACAGAGTAGTATTGGAAGTGAGAGGAGAGTGTTATGTACAGTGTTATGTAGTCCAAGAAGTGTGTAGAGAAGAGAGTCCAGTGTGGAGGAGGGCAGCATGGTGTTCAGCAGCCGGACTGCTTGGGGGGAAAAACAATTGCACAATCTCACCGACCTGCTCCTGATGGTGCAGAGTCGTCTTCCGGATGGAAGAGGAGTAAATGGTGGGAGGGGTGATGCAGGTCAGCCATGATGCTAGTGGCTTTACGAGATGTAAATATCCTGTAGACTGGGTAGAGAGCCGCCAATAATACGCTCAAACCTGTGGAGGGCTCTACAGTCAATGGGTGGCAGTTTCCATACCAAAATATGATGCAGCTGGTTAGGATGCTCTCTATGGTGCCTCTGTAGAAGGTGTTAAGGATGGGTCTGGAGAGGTGCACCTTCTTTAGTCGTCTCAGTAAGTGCAGTCGCTGGAAGAAATGAGAAGAAAGCTTGCCTAAGAGAGCTGTGTTGCATAATAAAGGTGGTCACACCAAATATTGACTTTAAAGCTCTTTAGAATTGTGTTTTTCCCTTACATATTTTATTTGTTATATGTTTGTGCATGTCTTAATAAACTGCTGCACATATTTCCATTTGACAACATGAAGAAATGATGGTGGGTCAAGACTTTTGCACAGCACTATAGGTGTTTTAGTGAAAGCTCCGGTAACAGTTCAATTATTTCTTGACAACAAGAAAAAGGTCATTAGTTTTATTCATTTATCAGAAAATGCCAAAACTGAGAAATAAGACTTCTGTATACACTCATCCCTGAGAGGATAGTTGTGGGCAGGATCATTCTTGAAAGAGTTAAAAAATGATTCAGCCATGACTTTTTTTTAAAGTCCAGAGGTGACTCATTAGTGTTTGGAAAGCCAGGTTGTGATAAATCCCCCCGGCTGAATGTTTCACTTCCTGTTTCTTTTAGCTCTTCAATTCCTCAGAACTACTCAGCGGCTACTCAGTCCATCAACTTTGCTTAAAATCAACATCAAAAACTCAAATTTTCTTCTTTAATAATGTATGGTGTATAACCTATGCAGCAGTAACAGGTATATTATTAGCATTTAGTTACAATTAAGTTATGCTAGAAAGGGTGATTTGTTATAAATTTGTAACAATTACAGCTTTTTAAAAATTTATATTTAGTCATTAGGCCACAGTTTCTCTCTTAAAGGGGGAAGATGTGATATTTTACTGTGTGAAATATGAATTGAGAGTAAGGTCTGTTTAGTTACTTCCTGCCAAGAGTCTAGCATCTCTGCCTGTTGGTGGCATCTTGCATGTATAAATCACAGAGGCTTCCTGTCCTCTCTCCTGCCATCTACCTGTGAAAGAGTGGGAGGAACTGCTATTCTCTAGAGCTGCACCTGGCTGTGAGGAAGTGTGATAAGAGAACTGATGATTTTCATCGTGTTTCTACATGCCAGTTTTAAATGTTTTCCCACGATCTAAGCCTGAGCTCTCTACACTGTGAGGCCAGTTTGCTAAAGAATGAGTGAGAAGCTAATGAAGTCTTTTGCTATTGTACTGAACCAGCTGTCTTGTACATTTCTTGTCTTTTTCTCTTTTTCTCTCTTTTTTTTAATTTTAAATTTTTTTTAAAGAAAATTTGTCTCTATTTTAGTTCCTGTGAGCTGTGTTCATCCTCTGACTCCAAGAAATCCCTAGTAAAGAGGTGACCTCTGCAGTGACATAGAATATCCAGTTCTATGAGAAGAGTGAGATCTGTGTGCACGTCAGCAGTTTAATGTCTTCCAGACACACAATTAAAACAGTGTTTGTCAAACCACAGACTTGGCTAGAACAGTGGTGTCAAACATAAGGCCCGTGGGCCAGAATCTGCCTGGCAAAGACTCCAATCCAGCCCCCTGCAGAGCTCTGGAAAATAAGAAGGAGGGCATAAACTTTTTTTTTTTAACTTGTAATTGCATTTTGATAGATTTGGAAGCTTCTCCTACTCATAAAGAGCTTCCATTATGGCCATTCATACTACACCAAAGTAATTAATTAACAGATAAATAATTAAATGACAGAAAATTTCTTGTTTTGTTTTTGTTTTTTGTTTTCTTACAGTGGGTCTACACTAAAACAACTGGATATTTTCTGCGAATTAACTGATACTTTCTCTTTTTCTGTATATTGAAACATTTATTTTTATTTTTATTTTTTACAATTTGAATCATGCTGACACATTTCTTTCTTTTACCACAGCAGCATTTATTTATCATCTAGAAAAGCTAAGAAGTGCCCTTCTTTTTCTTATATTCAAATATGTCAGGGATTAAATGTGTAGCTAAACTTCTTCACGCTGACAGAAAGAGGACTTTCACCGGTCATCGGTGTGGTCCGAGTTTGACATTCCTGGGTTAGAGGAAGGCATTGTAGAAAAGCCTGTGTTAGTGTGAACTACATTACCCAGCAGCCTCTAGGCAGTGATGGGATTCATGGGATTTCTGAGCTAGATGGTCTTAGTTCGTTCCTGGACTAACGATTGAGGAGAGAGCTGCTGGGAAGGGAAGCAAATAGCCCATCCTGTATTTGTTGGGGATGGTGTGCGTCACATAAATGTGAGTTAATGTTCCGTGCTTAAGATGTTTACCCTGCTACTTGTGTGTGTTGGTTAGTTACCTTTAGCATATGTGCTAGTTAGCGATAGCTATGACAGCCCGTTGTTTGATTGTTTTGGGCTAATCCCTGGATGTCAGCCTCTCCTTCTGACCGAGGATAGTTACTATTGCAGCACCACCCAGCATTAAACTGACGTACACCATTCTGTACAAAGTGGTCCTTCGAGCCGGATGTGCTACATCTGCATGACATGGCTGCCTCCAGAGATCAGGATGATGCACGAAGTCCCCGTCCTAGCAGGATCCATCGAATCCCTGGACATCTGGAGGACTATGAGTTGTCCTACCGTACCCGTGGGCCAAGGCTGTCACCCAATCTAACAGAGGAGGTTATGATGGCACCGTCAAACTCCCACTACACAAGGAGGCCGGATGTGGAGGAGATAAAATGGCGAAGAATGGAGGATTGTCTGATTAATATCCAGCATCAGATGCGATCTCTGCAAGTGACTGTAGCAGAGTCCCGCGACCTTAACAAACGTGTGCAGCGACTAGAGCAGCTCACCCCTCCAGTGCCAAAGGGGATATCAATGGAGGCGGAACCAATGGCTTCAGCTGTCCGCACACCAAATCCTACAGACAGGGAGCCCAAATCGATTCAGGAGGGGGAGAGAATTACAGAGCCCGTCCGTGTGATGTCAGCTCCTTTAGCCCTACTCCCTGGCACTTCCACTGCACCCATTGGGCCACCCACAGAGCTCTCTATGGATAGATCAGCGTCTGCTCCGAGATTCACTTCACCATGTCCTGACTATCTTCTCAGACCGGTGCATCCCGCAACTCCTGCTCCACCTGCTGTAGCCAGCGCTGTAGCTCCACGGGCAATACAGATGTTTGGGCCTCCCGTGCCATCGCAGACACCTCAACCAGACCCTCCCTTAGTGGCTCAGCCGGCCACTATGCAACCTTCTACTGCAAAGGAGGATGTCACTCGGGGTTTCCAGCCATGGATCCCACCACTTCGCCCTCTGCATCAACAGCCTCGATATGCTTCATTCCAACCTGTGCCATCTGCACAGGAGCTTAGGCCTCAGCCAAGTAGGCCCCCAGCAGTAAACCACACGAGTTCAGAACCCAGTATGTTGGAAATGGTGATTGCATCCTCCTATGGCCTCCCTAAGCCCAAGCTCACTGTTTTCAGTTCTGGGAAGGAGAGTGACTTCACCTTACTGAAGAAAGGACTGGATAGTGTTCTTGGGCCTCACAAGCACTTGTCCGGGGATTATAAGTATCAGATCTTGCTAGATCACTTGAAGTTCCCAAGTGCATTCCAAGTGGCTAAACGCTACATCCATGTCCCAACTCCATATACTAGTGCAATGAGGGCTCTTGAGCAGAAGTACGGTCAGCCAAGACAACTGGTACAGAGTGAACTCAGCGCCATCCTGTCCACACCACACATAAAACCAGGTGACTCACAAGCCTTTGAAGCTTTTTCCCTGTCAGTTGCCAGTCTAGTGGGGATGCTTACTACGATGGACGGGGTGGCAGAGAGTGAACTCCACTGTGGATCCCACGTAGACCGATTACTCACCAAACTCCCTCTGAGTTATCGGGATAACTTTGCAGAGTACTGCCTTAACCGAGGGATCCTGCGGCCTGGATCAAATCGTACTTATACCCTCTACGATCTAGCCGAGTGGTTGGAGTGAAAGACCCAAGCAATGCAGGTCTCCCGACGGGCCACGGAGCTGTATGCCTCAGAGAAGCCCTGATTGGAGGGGAAAGTCAGTAGGCACTTGGAAACAAAACCCAAACCCAAGTTGGCCTCTGTGTATTATGGACCTGAAACCACAGCCACCAAACCACCTGCTGTGGCCCATCCCGGTCCAAAGGCTTGCAGAAGAAAAGAGAACGTTTCAAGCCTTACTGCCCTTTCTGTGAAGGGACAGAGCATTACTTGAGTGGATGTAATGAGTTCTCTCGGCTGGATGTGGCTGAGGTTGTGGACTGGATTAGAGATAAGAATAAATGTTGGAGGTGTGGCCGGAACCATTCTGCTGACAACTGCACGCTCAAGAAACCCTGCAGCACCTGTGGTGAGCAACACCTCCTTTGGCCTCGCCAAGGCTAAAGAGCAGAACCCCAGTATCCTGACCATGTGCACAGCATCCAGTGTCATCTATGTTGACCATCCCAGTCACTCTGGGAGAGTGATGTTGAAGGTGGTAAGAGTTCAACTCCACAATGGGAAAAAAAAAAAAAATGGACACCTATGCTGTGCTGGATGACGGTTCAGAGAGAACCATAATATTGCCTGCTGCTGTGAAGTTCCTCGGCCTAGCCCCGACAGACGAGGCTCTGGCCCTCCGCACCATCAGACAAGATGTCCTACAGCTGCATGGGGGAAGCATATCATTGGAGGTGTCCACTAAAGCTAAGCCGAAGGTGAGGCATCAAATACTAAATGCATTCACAGCAGAACAACTGGCTCTGGCAGAGCAATCTTGCCCAGTGGAAACACTCAAAAGGAAGTACAGTCACCTACAAAGGCTTCCCCTCGCAGGTTTCAGCAAGGTGAAACCTATGATCCTGATTGGATCAGATCACCCGCACCTTATCACTCCGGTATGCCCGGTGATTCATGGACCACCTGGAGGGCCAGTAGCAGTCTGCACGGAGCTGGGGTGGGCGCTGCAGGGACCCGCCAAGAGTCTTCCACATCCAGTGGCTGTACAGGCATGCTTGCACTCATCATTCTTCCCACAGACATCAGAGCTCTCCAAAGATGTTGAGAGGCTGTGGCAGCTTGATGTCCTCCCGTTTAGGAATGAAAAGGAGGTCACCAGGTCAAAGGAGGACCAGCAGGCAATCGACATTCTTGAATCAAGGACAGTCCGAGTACAGGTAGAGGGAATCCACCGATATGCTACTCCCTTGCTTCGCCGCACAGAGTTTCCTCGGGTGAAGGCACCTCAAGAAGCTGTCATGGCTCTTCTGAGGGCCAATGAGCGTCGGCTATGCAAGGACCCCAGCAGAGCACAGACATACAACGAGGAGATCAAAAAACTAGAGAAGGCGGGCTATGTGGTAAAGTTGACTCCGGAGGAGGTGCATGGTTCCACTGAATCCTGGTACATTCCACACCATCTTGTGCATCACAACAACAAAGCCCGCCTAGTCTTCAACTGCTCCTTCCGGTACCAGCAAACTGCCCTTAATGACCTCCTGCTGCCAGGCCCCACGCTTAGCCCCTCACTCCTTGGCGTGTTAATCCGATTCCGCCAGCATGCTGTGGCCATAAGCGGTGACATAAAGGCCATGTTTCATCAGGTGCGCCTGCTTCCCGAAGATCAGCCTCTGCTCCGCTTTCTTTGGAGGGATGGACAACAGGAGCGCCCACCTGATGTGTATGAATAGCGAGTGTTACCGTTTGGTACGACCTGCAGCCCCTGCTGTGCCACTTATGCTTTACAGGGGCATGTGCGAGACCACCGTGAGGGGAATGAAGATGTGTATGAGTCCGTCCACACAGCTTTTTATGTGGACAATTGTCTCCAGTCTCTTCCGACTCCCTGCCAAGCTAAACAGCTACTGGACAAAATGAGACAGCTACTGGCCAGGGGAGGATTTGAGATACAGCAGTGGGCTAGTAACATGCCAGAGGTGGTGTCCCACCTGCCTACTGCTGCCCGTTCTGACAGCTGTGAGCTCTGGCTGACCTTTAGCCAAGCTGATCCACAAGAGTCGATGTTCGGGTTACGTTGGCATTGCCCCACCGATACCTTGGGGTACAAGCATCGCCCAGTCTACTACGCAACACCAGCTCTTCGCAATGTGTACAAGGTGCTTGCCAGCCAGTATGACCCTCTAGGGTTTATCATTCCCTATACCACTAGAGGGAAGATTCTCATACAATCGATGTGGCAAAAGGAGATGGGCTGGGATGAACCTATCACCGGTGTCCTTCGTGCCACCTGGGCAGAATGGGAAAAGGAGCTACCGTACCTGCAGAACATTACCTTACCGAGGTGTTATGTGCCACCTGCTACAGACTCTTCGAGTTGCACCTCTGAGCTGCACGTGTTCTGTGATGCCTCCGAGAAAGCGTATGGATCTGTAGCTTATCTGAGGACCACAGATTGCCACGGACATGTCAGCACTTCATTACTGTTGGCCAGGTCCCAAGTCGCTCCTCGGAAGAGATTGTCCATGCCTCGTCTCGAGCTCAGTGCTGCTCTCACTGGAGCGCAGCTTGCCAAGACTCTCCAAACTGAGCTTACCCTACCACTGCAGAATACCATCTTGTGGACTGACTCTACTACTGTGCTGAGTTGGTTGCAGTCAGATTCCTGCCGGTACAAGGTCTTTGTCGGGACTCGAATTGCTGAAATCCAGGAGCTCACCAGTTCTCATCAGTGGAGGTATGTCACGTCAGCAGAAAACCCGGCTGATGACATCACCAGGGGGAAGGAACTCTGTAGTCTTTCGGCAGCCAGCTGTTGGGCTCAGGGCCCCAAGTTCTTGCAACAAAGTTCGGCACACTGGCCCTCCCAACCTACTGGTAGGGCTGAGACTACAGATGAGCTGTGCAAGGGGATGCGCAGCTCATGTGACAAGTGTCACAAGCCCACATAGGGCTTGTCACAGTGGCCCAGACTCCTACTCCAGACCCTGGCAACTTCACATCTTGGGAGGAGCTGGTGAAAGCTACTTACCATGCGTGTCACGGGGCGGCTTCTCCTCCAATGACCGCCTCTGATCGTGTGGAAGCAGAGATAGCCATTTTGAAGTCAGCTCAGTATGACAGTTTTCCGGAGGAGGTGATAGCTCTGATGAAGGGACGAACTCTGGCCCTGAATAGTCGACTTTGTTCGCTCTGCCCTGAGTACGATCCGGTTACTGGCCTAATAAGGGTTGGAGGACGCCTGAGACATGCCGAAGGTCTGGACTCAGACACCATACACCCTATTGTGCTACCTTCCGAACACCCGGTAACTAAGCTCCTTGTCCAACACTTTGACACGACTCTGTTGCACCCTGGTCCAGAGCGCGTCTTTGCAGAGATACGGCGCACTTATTGGATCATCAGAGGGCAACAAGTAATCCGGAGATATCAGAGACAATGTGCAGAGTGCCAGAAATGGCGGGGGAGGCCTGCTTCCACCAAAATGGCTGATTTGCCGGCAGCGAGACTCCGGATCCACAAACCTGCTTTCTGGTCAACGGGAGTTGATTGCTTTGGTCCCTACACCATCAAGATAGGCCGGAGGCATGAGAAGCGCTGGGGCATAATCTTTAAGTGCCTAACCACCCGATGTGTACACCTGGATTTGCTGCCAAGCCTGGACTCAGACTCTTTCCTCATGGCCGTGCGAAGATTTGTCTCTCGTCGGGGTACCCCATTCGAGATATGGTCAGATCAGGGCACTAATTTCCGAGCGGGTGCTCGAGAGTTACAGGAAGCTTTCTCTATGATGACGCCCATTCTTCAGGCACAGCTGGCAAAGCAGAAGATAACCTTTCATTGTAATCCACCGCATGCCCCCCATTTTGGGGGAGCATGGGAAAGGGAGATAAGGTCGGTTAAGGGGGCACTCCAGGTCATCCTGAAGGATCAGATTGTGACGGAAGAAGTCCTCCGCACGGCTCTCCTTGAAGTAGAAGGGATCCTTAATGCGAAACCTCTTGGATACGCATCCTCGGATATTGCTGATCCTGACCCCATTACGCCAAATCTCCTGCTTATGGGGCGGCGGGACGCTTCACTGCCGCAGGTGGTTTACGGACCAGGTCATTTTATCACCAGTTGAAGGTGGAAACAAAGCCAGGTAATTGCTGACCACTTCTGGAGCCAGTTCATTCGGAGGTACCTCCTAGGTCTTCAGTTCAGACAGAAATGGCGTGATCTGACACCCGACCTCGCTGTAGGTCAGGTTGTCATGATCGTGGACTCGCAACTGCCCAGGGCCATGTGGCCCGTTGGGAAGATTTCAAAGGTGTTTCCCGGAGCAGATGGTATAGTGCGTTCGGCAGAGGTGCAAGTAAAGGATCATACTTACATACGACCAGTTGTTAAGTTGGTCACCCTGCCTCGGATGCCAGAGGAATAGACCTCCGCATAGTACAACAGTCTTTTTGTAATGATGTGTATTTGTTGCACAAATACAGGGGCGGCTGTAGAAAAGCCTGTGTTAGTGTGAACTACATTACCCAGCAGCCTCTAGGCAGTGATGGGATTCATGGGATTTCTGAGCTAGATGGTCTTAGTTCGTTCCTGGACTAACGATTGAGGAGAGAGCTGCTGGGAAGGGAAGCAAATAGCCCATCCTGTATTTGTTGGGGATGGTGTGCGTCACATAAACGTGAGTTAATGTTCCGTGCTTAAGATGTTTACCCTGCTACTTGTGTGTGTTGGTTAGTTACCTTTAGCATATGTGCTAGTTAGCGATAGCTATGACAGCCCGTTATTTGATTGTATTGGGCTTGTTCCTGCTTTGTTTGTTCCCCCTGCCAATTTATGTGAATTTGTACACTGTAATATCGCTGTATTACGTAGTGGCTAAGTAGGGGGCTGACTGTTTACTAAGTGCATCAGTGTAAATAGGTCATCTCTTGTGTTGGAGTGCCCTCTTGTGGCGCATTTTGGTAGTGCCTCAGTAAATGTGAACACCGTAAGAAGTGATATCAGACTAATTTGTGGTGGAGGGATTTGTTACCAGTTTTCTTAATCTTTAATCCGACCGTGGCTCAAGACTTGGGTGTTCGTCTTGTAATCGTAAGGTTGCCGGTTCGAACCCCGGCTCGGACAGTCTCGGTCGTTGTGTCCTTGGACAAGACACTTCACCTACCGCCTACTGGTGTTGGCCAGAGGGGCCGATGGCGCGATATGGCAGCCTCGCCTCTGTCAGTCTGCCCCAGGGCAGCTGTGGCTGCAACTGTAGCTTGCTTTCACCAGTGTATGAATGTGAGAGTGAATGAATAGTGGTATTGTAAAGCGCTTTGAGGGGTCCCGAAAAGCGCTATATAAATGTAATCCATTATTATTATTATTATTATTATTAATCCGTATTCATGTTGTAATGTATGCCCTGTTCTTAATCATAGAAACCACACCATATCACCCCTCCACATCCTCCTACTGTATGCCATACCTCCCTGTACCATCCATCTGACCGCCAATAAACTCCACCCATGGTAATCTAATCCCTGGATGTCAGTCTCTCCTTCTGACCGAGGATAGTTACTATTGCAGCACCCAGCATTAAACTGACGTACACCATTCTGTACAGGCATCTTCAGTTTGGCACTGCTGAGCTGACCTAAATGAATTTGCTCGAGTGGAGCTGACTCAGACTGTGGTTGTACTGGGCAGCTTCCAGGTGTGTGCGAGTGGATCTGTGTGAGCAGGGTGTTACTGGGGAAGAGCTTTCATGCTCAGTGGAGCCTGGCTGAAAATGTTAAATAAAGACTTGATGCCTTGGTTCTTCCTATACCGTGTTACTTCCTTGTGCAAAGGCCTGTTGATTGTTTCTACCACATTATTTCCATTTGCACAGCTGTCCCGTTAGCAAATATGTTTTCATATAACTATCTCATGCTCATTCAACTGTGTGGTTTCAAGTGGCTTAACTTCCCCTCCTATCTGAGTTTGCGTTTCTGTTTTGTTGTTTTTTATCTGATAGGCCAGTGTCTAAAAGGAATCCTCATTTTATTACCATTCTTCGAGAGAACGAAAACGGTGGTCACTTATTAGTTCGCACAACTCAAATCAAATTTTTTGCACATCTTCGACTGCGCTGCCTTGTTACATGTGAAGCATGCGGCATGCGGGACATTTTCTCATCAAACACCTGACTTCTTTAAGATGATTGTGTAATCTAAAAGTGTGGTTAAAATTTTAACGGCAGAACAAGACGCAGACCACACTCTGCACACATATTTTACAACAATATATGTGTGAGCTGAAACCACAAATAGAGAGACATAGTAAAGATGCAAAAAAAGAAGAAGTCACAAGGAAAAAAGATAAAAATTAACATTAACATACTCCTATATCATACACAAAGGATAGCATGTGGCCTAGCTCACTGCTGAACCGTCAAACAGCTGTTTCAACAGCATTACAGAGAAATTAGTCACTCTTGATGCTTGTAAAAAAGAAAGTACACACTCTTTAAATTTTAAGGTTTGACACATCAGGACATAATGAAAATAAAGTCTAGTCCTTACCAGGTTCTAAAATCAGTTAAATACAATCTTCATGATGTATTACACTGTGTCATAATTTATTTAACAAAAACTAGTGTAAATGAAAAATAGCCATGGGAATAACTAAATGGTAAATGGACCAGTATTTACATAACACCTTTCTACTCAGTTTGAGCATTCAAAGCAGCTTCTACTACAAATCTAATTCACCCAATCACACACACATTCATACACTGCATTTGTATATACCTAAGCATTTTTATCTACGTGCAGATGGATGCACTGGGTGCAAACTTAAGTTCAGTAGCATGCCTGAGGATGCTTCAACACATGGACAGGAGGAACCAGGGATTGATGCACTGATCTTTTGATTAGCAGACACGTTGAGACACCTTTCCTGCATCCATAGGAATTTAAAGGGTAAGTAGCAGCCTCGTGCAGCAAGTGTGAGCATCTCTGTGAAAGCAGAAGTGTTGGAAGCTTGCAGGTCTGAAGCATTTCCAGTAGGTGTTTGTTAACACAATACGAACAAAGGAAACAATAGTGATCTTAGTGAAGCAATTGTTGCTTCCCATTAGTCTGGGAGGGGTTATAAGGGTATCATTCAGCAGTAAGATAGATATAATTTTATTTCGAACATGCAATTATAATTGAAATAACAAGAGAAAAATAAACAGAAAAACAAAACTTAAAAATCATCATGTTTTCATGTATATATCTATGTCTACAGAATGTGTGTGCTCGAAAAGGAGTAGGATAAAGTTTACACTTTTCCTGTTCCTACCCCCTTATTTCAAATTTCATTGCTTACAAATCCATATCCAGGACTCAACATTATTTGATCATATATGTTTAACTATGTACAAGTCTAACACATTGAACATACACACAAAAAATAAACATTTTCAGCACGTAAACCAGAACAACAACAAACTACATTTTTACATAAACTAATCACCCAGATTATTCATAAGTGGAAAACATTGCAAAACATTGCAAAAAACACATCAAGAGCTACATCTCAGACTTTACAGGTTTCTGTCAGCATTTTAAATGTTAAAGTTTACGACTATTGGAAAAAGACTGAACAAGTATGGCTTGTTTGGAAACGGTTCTCAGGAGGAAGCCTTTTCTCTCTAAAAGAGCATGACAGCATGGCTTAGGCTGGCAAAACTGGCAAATGTGAACAAACCACAGGGCTTGTGGAACAATGTCCTGTGGAGAGACGAGGCTGAGGTGAAAGATGTTTGGCCACAGTGCACAGCACTAGATTTGGAGAAAAGCAAACAAAGAATATCACAAACACCTCACAGCAGCTGTCACTGAGGTGACAGTGAACTCCCGTGTATAACTATAACTATAATTTTTCGAGAGTCAAATGTGAAACCGTCTATCCGAGAGCTATAGCACAGCTGAAACTGGGTCATGCAACAGGACAATGATCCCAAGCACAGCAGCAAATCGACAACAAAATGACTGAAAAAGAAAAGAATCAGGTTGCTGCAATGACCCAGTCAAAGTCAAGACCTCAACCTGATTGAAATGATGTGATGGGACCTTAAGAGAGATGTGCATAAACAAATGTCTGCAAACTTTGATGAACTGAATGAATGCTGTTTAGACGAGAGAACAAATTTCCTCCACAACAATGTGAGAGGCTGATAAAGTCACACAGAAAATGTATTGTTGCTAAAGTGGTTCTACAAGCTACTGAATCATTTTTTAACCCTGCTTCTGCATTATGGTTTCATTTTTGTTAAATAAATAATGAGAAGTTGGAATACGTCATATGTCGTTATTCATATAAACAGCTTTAGGACCCTAAGTCATCTGTAAGGACAAGATGATTGGAAAAAAAAGGTATTGATACGTACAGTAAAACCTTTTTCATGTGACTGTATAGACAATAAAGTCAAAGTTAGTGGTTACAACTAACCAGCAGGTCCTCAGGTTTGTAACCTAAAGGCGGGCTTGTCAGGGGCCTTTGAAAACAGGAAGGAATACTCGTATTGATGTGAAATTTCAAGTGCACAAAGATGCCAGCAGTTTTATGCCATATTTAAATAATTATACCCAGAATAAATGTGACTTTGAAGCTTTTTTGCTTCTTGAGTCCCTCCATGTACAGATTGTTTACAGCCGAATCCTTCATGTCACCCTCTCCACATGTAAGCTTTAAATGACCAGCTTGCTCTGGACATCATTACATCATTAGACTCCAGTACCGTAACAACTATTATTTTGCTCAAGGCAATGATAAACCTAGTGATTTACTGCGGCAGAGGACAGCTTTGCTTCATTTCTGAGCCTCGGTGCGTTTAAGTAAAGACCTGAGGGGCTTCGTATCTGTGGTTTCTTAATGATCTCAGTGTTTGTCTGAGCAGAAACCTCCCCGGCTACTTCACCCATAAAGGTCAATTCTGTTTTCTCAACCTGGGCTTGTTTAAAGCCTTTATTATCTTTTATCAGCCTTTGGGTGTTGGTAGTCAAACACTGGAAACAACTGGTATTAATCAAGTGCAGGCCGTAAAGAGGCTGCGGACTGCAGTCCAGAGAGGAAGGATATGCCTGGAACAATGAAAGTCTTAAATCAAGGTGAGTCCTTTGATCACTTTGTAATTTAATCAGGTCTTCGCACACACGTACACACACACAGATTTACCAGTGCAGAGATCTGTGTCATTCTGAGGTCTCTTTTTCATCAGTTTTACTTCTCAGTTCTTAACTTACGTCACCTTATACTTTGATCTTAACCTTGTTCGACAGGTCAAATCCTCACTGTTTAAGAAGATCAATGGCAGCATTAGCTTAGCATGAAGACGGAAAACAAAGATAAACAGCTGCCCTGGCTTTGTCTAAAGGTTACACAATACATCATTCGCTTTTGTTGTTTCATCCATACAGGAAGCAAAGTTTAAATAAAAAAAAAAACGGAAGCACCATTTTACGACTCAAGGAAGGACTCTGTTCTGCGCAGATTTAAGAAAAAACTAACAAATATTACGTAATATTTTAAATCTGAGCTATGAGGAATAACATAAGAATCATGTAAGATAAACCCTTTCAATAATGCTGAAAGAAAACCAGCAAATCCTTATTAACAAAAACTAATACAATGGGGAGAAGAGGAAGTACCTTCCAACAGGAAGATGTTTCCTTCAAAGCAGAACCCGGGGAAGGTTTCCCATCAGTCTCAAAAGCGAAGAGAGAAACGTGGAATTCAGACATATCTACAGAAAGGTCCGAGGGGAGGAAAAGGAAGTCATAAAAGACAACACACAAAATTTAGGAGATACAATGGGGAGTGAAAGTGAGGAGAGTAGAAAGGAGCTCGGGACATAGTGAGAGGTCAGCACACCAGCTTTACCTTGGTTCAAGGTCACTGGATCCAGTCCTAACTATAAGCTCTGAGAAAATACAAAGATTGAAGGCTAATCATAAACCAGACCCTGATATCTGAAGCCTCTACCTCCAGTTCTGCTTTTAGAAACTGAAGGCAGCACCTACAATCTGAGTGTCTGGTTCTCATAATCGGGCTTTACTGGGATAATATGGCACTGTGATGTCGTTAAGACATGACATGGTCTGATAACTCAGGACTGTTTTATGCAAGGCGAATATTAGAGGAGTTAATATGGGAGAAACATCGCCTCTCTTGCTAGAACCTTTACTGCAGCATTTTCAATAAGAAACAAGCTTATTTTCAGGAAGCTACTGAAAACCTGATAAAAGGGGAACTGCAATAGTCCAGCCTAGAAGTGATCAGTTTATGAACTCCTGTTTTTCATCATTTGGCAACACTGAGCAGGATGAAAGGAGACAGTCCTTTAGACTTTTTGAGTTTAGGCCAGCGCCTGTTTTCAGATCATTAGTTGCTGTTATCATCGCTGTCATGAGGTTACAAGTCATAATGACGAATGCAAAAATCTTTATTAGCAATAACATGCTTCACATTTTAATACCAAGAAACAGTGCATTGTGTTTACTTAAAAAAATCTACATTGTGCAACTTGCCCAAAGCTGCCAGAACACTTGTAAACACCTGAAAACTGAGGGTGTGTTTGTGCTGCATTGGGGCGAGGAAGAAAAAATATAAGCAAAGAAATGCTGAACGAACCTTTTAAATTTCTCATTGGCCATTTCTGCATCCCCCTGGAGACAAACTAAGCATTTTATTATTATTATTTTATCCTGGTAAGGACATTTGTTTCTCCGAGGCGAACTCTGACACACTCACACGCCCCTTTCACACACTTTGACTGCTCAGGCGTTTAAAGCTGAGGCTTTGGGCAAGTTGCGACCAGTGTGCACTAGCAGGTGATACAAGTTGTATTTTTTGTTTTTAACACCTACCTGCCACTGGCTCTCACAGTTCTGCCATATGGTGTTGTTGTTTTTTCGTCTTCAGTTTGACTTGTGTGATTGTGTTTGTGCCACTCATTTCCCACTAATACACTTCTGTTAAAATCCTATGTCAGCATTTTTTTTTCTTGAGGCAATAACAAGAAATATGAGTAATCAGAACTCGCTGTGACAAAAACAAGTAACTGTGATGGTGACTATAAAGACATTGCCATGCCTAACACTGATCTCTATATTTGAAGATTTTTCCAAGTTGAAGTTCCAAGATGAATGCGCAGAGAAAATACTCCTAAATTGATCTTGTTTCTTGATAAAGTGGTGCTCCTAATTAATTAATTAATTAATTAATTATTCATTGCCAAAAACCATAAACCACTGATAATGACATGACCGACAGGACAGTGGACTTTAGAAACCAAATATGAGCTCAAACTTAAATTAAAAACGGAGTTCAGTTGGCCAAAAGCTGCTCTCTTGACACTGTGGGATTGCTGGGGAGCGCTCTGGGCGTTTTCAGCAGAAGTTTCACCCCCCTCCCTGCCCCCCCTTTCACTGGCTGTTTAAATCTTGAGAGTAAACCTCTGTGAGGAGTCACTGTCTGCGCGACACAGCCGGGAGACGCAACGATGGAGATTTTCTGCGTGTTTTTCTCCGCAATTTTCGCCTATGTGGTCGGCGATGCCATCCCTCATCATGGAATCCACTGGACATACAAAGGTGGGCATTTTTCTTTCAGTGTGTCTGTATTAGTTTTAATAGAATTTACTGCATTTTTTTTTTTTTTAAAATCACCTCAAACTGCGCTTTCACTGAAGTTGAGGTGTGGTGCGTAAAGCGTGCGTAAAGCCGTTTATTGTGCAACACAAATAATTAACAAATAGCATTGTAAAAAAGAAATTAAGTAGTTGAAATGAAAATGGGGTTATTACTGTTTATTCACAAAGATCAAATTCCTTTGACTTGGCTTGGTGTCCTGGTTTGACGCGCTGTGCGTTATTGGACAAATACTTCGGTTAACAGCTGGCTGACTCTTGTAAAAACCATGAAAGAACCATTTGGTGTACAGCGCAGCTGCTGCTAAGATTCTGGGGATGAATGTTATTTGAAGACGCAACATTATTCTGCTGAACAAGTCCACTGCGTGTCAGGAAACCAGCAACATGTGAGCTGGGTGGTTAATCCATTTCAAAGAAAGGCTAATGTAAATCGACAGTTCAAACAGTGTCAGTCTGTTCATGGATTTACCTCACTCTAGGAACCTTTTGCCATTTAAGCGGATAATCAGCTGTCTGTTTTTCCATACAGAGGGCGCTTTGGATCAGATGCACTGGGCAACCCAGTACCCTGCGTGCGGGGGTAAGAAGCAGTCCCCGATTGACATCCAGCGGCGCAACGTTAGGCATAACCCTGACATGTTACAACTGGAGCTCAGCGGATATGACGCGCAGACAGGGACTTTTCTCATGTCCAATAACGGGCACTCCGGTAAGACAAGTCGCCCCCCCCCAAAAAAAAAAATAAAAAAATAAATAAATAATATATATATATATATATATATATATACATATATATATATATATATATATATAAAACTATCAAGCATATCTTTACGTGGAGGATTCAGGTAGAATTTCCATTTATCTATATTTTCCAAGACTGCAATAGTTTTTGGAAAAGTCATCACTGCATCACATCAACAGCACTGATAACACTGACAAGAAATGCCTGCTGCTGAAATAAACGTAGGCCAAAGCTTTCTGGAAATCAGACACAGCAGCAGCAGCTATGTAAAGTATTCATGATTTGTGATGATATATTGGTGTCACCATCAGTTCAAATCGAACTACCTCCCAGTATGAAGATCACTGAGGGACTCCCAGGAAAGTACACAGCCGTCCAGATGCACCTGCACTGGGGCGGCTGGGACTTGGAGGCCAGTGGAGCAGAGCACACCATAGATGGGATCCGCTACATGGCAGAGGTAGGCTTACAAAACACAAAGGCTGTCCATTGCAGTAAAGCCAGGTTTTAAAGAACGTCCGTCTCATGCTCAACCAAACTGAGATCAGTTATAGGTGCAGAAGTTTAAAGGGATGATGGGTTTCATCAGAGTGAAGTCTTTTAACAAGGAAACCAGAATGACCTGCATCTATTAATCAGCCCTCTTTTGTGAAACCATTTCTGAGCTGCACACAAACAAATTTCTTGCTTCCTGTTGAACAGTTTTAAGACTTTCATTTCATAAAACAGCTGAAACAATCTGTTTATAGATTAAAACTGAATTTAAAGTTAGTAAATGCATTTCTATCTCCTGATATGTTTCCATCCAAATCGCAGGTCACTGAGCATATTTTGGGACCTAACCCCTCCTGACTCTTAACCTTCTCTTCCAGCTGCATGTGGTCCATTACAACTCTGACAAGTACAAGAGCTTTACTGAAGCCAGAGATAAGCCAGACGGGCTTGCAGTCCTCGCCTTTTTCTATGAAGTACGTGAGCCACAAATACCTCTTCCTCTCTTCTCTCTCTAACCACTTGGCTCGTACACAACTGCACAGAATACCAGTGTTCTTTTAGACAGTAGACCACAACTGACACCGTGAGAAAATAACAGACTTTGTGGTGAAAAAACAGGCATTTGGCAAACAGTCTAATAGTCTTTGAAGTCTGCGATACTTTGTTCTACTCATCCTGCCGGGTTAAAGGGTTATAGGCTCTATCGAGTCTTCAGCTACATGGCAACACAGTGAATGAGTGCTTGTTTCCACCGGGCTGCTCTGGATCTCAGACAGCCTGTGACCTTCAGCTATGAGACGTTTCCTTTCTTTTCCTTTGAGAGGTCATCGCCACAGCAACACCACAGCTGGCATCCACTGTGGTAGCAGCAGTTTGGAGTCAAATAATTTAGATGAATCCAAGTGAGAGTTTACATGCAACTGAGACTTTATTTTTACCTCTACAGCACTTTACTCATAAGTTAATATCTGACATCTATCAAAGAAGGAACATTAACCAGTCAGAATGACTAAAACGTATAACATATAACAAAACATGTGACTCATCAAATATATGTGACTCATATTTTTTTGTTTTTGTTTTTTAAAAGAAAGCAACTTTTTTGTTTTCTAGCTCTTTATAAAACAGGTCAATAAATCTGGATTTTTGGTTGTATCAGTGCCTTTTAAGCATGTTAAATACAATTTTATAATAAAGGTTAAAGCAACATAGATCCTAAAATACTGTAATATTTTCTCTAAAGCCTGCATTTATTGGATCAAGTCACAATGATCTCTTTTCACTGAAACTTTAAGCATCAACTTTAACACAGCTTTGTTTTATTTGTTTTGTCAGGATGGCCATTTTGAGAACACCTACTATAGTGATTTTATTGCAAACTTGGAGAAAATCAAGTATGCCGGTGAGTTACTCACAAAAAAACAAAAAAACAAAAAAAAGAAAAGCCCCACACTGCTTTACTTGGGGTCCAAATCCAAATGTGACCTCTAGCTGAGCCATAGCTGACTGGTTTAGTTTAACGTGGTGTTTGTGTAACCCTCACAGGTCAGTCCATGAACATACACCACCTTGATGTCCGCTCAATGCTCCCCGAGAACCTGAACCACTTCTTCAGATACCAGGGCTCCCTCACCACTCCGCCCTGCTACGAGAGCATCCTCTGGACTGTGTTTGATACGCCCATTACTCTGTCACACAACCAGGTAAGGCTGACCAGAGAGCCCTTTGCTCCAAAACTGATATATATATATATTGTTTTTACACAGAATGTTTTTTTTTTTTTTTGAATAAAGACTGAAAGATTCTGAAACTGCTGAAGGGAACGGGTTTCTTTTAAATCTATTTTGCTGCTGTGCCACAAACTTATCTGCTCCTCTGCTGCGTTCAGATCAGGAAACTGGAGAGCACACTGATGGACATGGACAACAAGACCCTCTGGAATGATTACCGCATCACTCAGCCTCTCCATGAACGTATTGTGGAGTCTTCCTTCTTGCCGCGCCTTGGGAAAGGAAGTGTGTAGCTTATTGTGACCACGCGATTGCACAATAATGTTAATTTGGTTTTTCCTTAGAACTGGTGTTAGGTGGAAGGAGATGTACAAGCTTGAGTCTATTTCTCAGTATTGCCTTTGACTATTTGTTTTTTCAGCGTTCTGTCGACAAGATGAAATAGAATCCAGGCTCCTCAAGATCGAGGGTCTGATAACATCCATTGGAAAGAACATTCATTCAGGTGCTTGCTTGTCTTAAAAACTGCCAAACATAGCTACATGTAAGAGATGCCTGTATTTACTTTGCAGTGTTTGCTTCTTTCTTCTTTCTTCCCTTTAGGTGGATTTCACAACTCAAGGCCTACCAGATATGGTGGGTGGTTTTAAAGTTTGATATTGATGTGCAATTAAAGTTAGATGGGTGCTTCTCCAGCCTGATTCTTGTTTTCTGTCGTCCTCAGAAACTGGCTCTTTGTTTCCTTTGGTGCTCAACTTCCAGGAGAAAGATTCTGACAGTTATGCTTTGGCCAGCCTCAGCCACCCCATGGACCTGGATGCCTTCACCGTCTGCATGCACGTCCTGCCTCAGATCGAAGGAGTCCACACCGTCATCTCCTACTCCAGCAGTGGCAATGACAATGAGCTGATGATCTCCCTTGGAGAGGACAGGGATGCGAGAGAAGTTGGCCTCTGGATTGGCAACGAGTTTGTCAACCTGCCGCACAACTTCAAGCCCAAGGACTGGGCGAACTACTGCGTTACCTGGTCGTCGCACACTGGCGGCGCGGAGCTCTGGATTAACGGCAGGGTGGGGGAGCAGCGGTACCTCAGAAGTGGTTACAGAATCAGATCTGGCGGTGTGTTCATTCTGGGCAAAGACCAGGATGGCTTACTGGGAATCTTCAATGCTGATGCCTTTGTGGGGAAGATGACTGATGTCAATGTGTGGGACTATGTGCTGTCCACAGCAGATATCCGAGACCAAATGCAATGCATGAATAACAGCACGGTGGTGGGAAATGTGTTCAGCTGGGGAAACACCAAACTGAGCATGTACGGAGGGGTGCAGCTGGACAGTCAGTACAGATGTTCCTGATGCTTCTGTTTGTATGAGCTTCAACACACTGCAACAAGCCAGAATATCATCTGTTGATGGTGGGGATTTGATCGAAGGGTTTATGGTATGTTTTACAAAGGACAAAATGCTTTTCAAGGCGCCTACAGGCCAATATTAAAAACACGTCACAGCTTGAGCCATGTACCGCATTCATATGTCATCAATAAAAGCTTACAAGAGACCTGCTGTTTGCTCATTGACTCCTTCACACCTCTTTAAGGCTGCATCTAGTGCATACACCGACTCACAGCAAACCTTAGCCTGCATGGAAATCTACCAACATCTGCAGGCACAAATACAAAGAAAAAGCACACAAAGGCATCTAAAATTAAAACACAAGTCTTCTACCACACACAGACTCCCTCGCTCCACACCCGCAGCGAATACTTCCTCTTCTATCAATGCCCTTCTTCTTTCTTCAGAAGGGCGTGGCCTTTAGTGCATCCTCTGGACTCTCTTTGAGCCCTTTTGGCGGGAGATCACCGTCACCCAGATTTAACTCCACTTTGTTGCTCTTTGCAAACATCTGGAAGACTTCCAGGAACGTCTTCTCCTTTGTTTCGGGCACCACCAGCCAGATGTAGATCAGGGTGACCAGACAGATGACGGCAAAAATGATGAAGCTGTAGGGGCCTAGGCCTCGCTGGGGAGAGAAGGAGCAGAGGAAATGTGATTTCTGTGTCCTCGATACGAAAAGTAAATATGTCGGGAAGACAAACAGAGCAAACAAGGTGAGGTCAAAAGTGAAACACTGCTCTTTATGGATATGTTTCTCAAGCATCTTCTTCCCTTGATTACACTTTCAGGTTTAAACATGTAAAAGGAAGTAAACATGAGATAAAGCTTATGTTTATATCTAAGATCACGTCATTCAGTCCATTAGAAAAGATGTTTAATCAAGGAAAAAACTACTGGACATAATGTCTCCTCATTTAAGATTGTACAATATATTTTCTGGTGTTATAATATTCAAGCTCCGACATTATGTTTCAGGCATTGTAGATGCAGTTAAAAATGTTTTGGGCGCTCTGCATGTTTGCATTCCTCATGTATCTGCCTCCTCCTCATTCCCTATGTTGTGCCTCCTCTTGTCCTCTCATTTTGTTTCCCTGTCTGTGTTTGTGTACGAGGAGTAGGTGAGCCACTCCCTTTCCAGTTTTTCCTACTTCTCTCGATGACCGAAACCAACACTGTTCTCTTGTGCTTAGATCCACCAGTTTCCCACCTGCCTGCCTGTTTTATTCAGCTGATTTGATCACCCCTGGCTCCAGTCTGCCCAGTTTACTGTGAGTCAAACAACAAGCCAGCTTTGCACACAGAAACCGTTCCTGACTAGTTCAGCAGCCACAAACACTAAGCCACCCACCCAAGAAAACTCACTCTTTTTTTGAGAATGCACAATAAATGTTCTAAGGTGGAGTGTGCATCAGGTAGGTGAGTGATAGGTCCAAACTGCATTCTCTAGCATGACAGCAATCAATAATAAACAGGAGGAACCAACTGATTTTTTTGTTTTGTTCTCAGTTTGATACCTGAATCAGTCCTCGGCCTCCATCTCACCCTATCCCCAGCATCCTCCTGTGTCACACAACTCTCTGCATGTCCTCCTTCACTACATCCATGGATCTTCTCTGTGTTCTTTCTCTTTTCCTCCTACCTGCCAGCTCACCAGCTTGTTTGCAAATCTATGCAAACTGCAAAGAAAATATCAAAGTAATCCAATTATAAGTGACATAAAGGATCACATTACAGTGAGGACGTGGAGGGAACTGCCTTGCTGGCTATGCTAAACAAAACATCTGCAACTAATTCCACTGAAGTATGAGCCTGTAAAAATTGAGTAACTAACCTCGAGGAAGGGGAAGATTAGACCAACAACGAAGTTGGAGAGCCAGTGGACGGAGCCTGCCACCATGAACGCTGCAGGCCTGGCTGTTTGCCGGAACATCTCAGTCCCCACCACAGGAGGAATGGGACCTGCAGAACAAAAATGCAATTAACCACAACCAAAACACTCGAGACAGACATCATGAGTCTTCACAGTAACAGAGGATGCTCATGTCTCAAACAAACTGAGTGCTGATGTACAAACTTTGATTATATGCCTGGTTACATCTAAACAACACTTCAGCTAATGGAGTGCCCTGCTGTAATCAGTATGTGTGTAAATACCAACAGGTGTGCTCAGACAGACTCACTCGGTCCCATGCCATGTCCGATGATGTAGATGATGACAGAGGCGATGCTGACATAGGGCATCCATGTCACAGTCTCCTGCAAACACAGACAAGCAGCTCTCAGTAACTGTTCCTTCTGAAGTTTGTAAGCAGGAGCAACATTAATGGCTCCACGCAGAGGCCTTGAGGATCAAAGGCAGATGATTAATGTGCCTACTCTCCACTGTGTCTCTAAATTGTGCCTTTACTGCATTTGCGGTTCTCTCTAGTAGTCAGTGTTTAGTGCCAGGTCTCATGACTCCTGAAAACAAAGGGGCCAAAATATCACTTTATTGTCTCAGACCATGATGGGAATCCTAGACGTACAAGATGATTACAGGCCAGTAATCTGTAGCACAGTGACACTGTTTGTTATTTTGGGTTTTTACTGGTTGCTTCTTGTTTAATTATTTTGCCAATCTGTCATCATGTCAGATTCTGCTGTTCCTTAGGTGTCCTGCAGGGGTTCTCACTGTGGCTTTTCAGAAAAGGCCAAAACATACAGACAAAGTGTAGGTGAAATTAAATCAAACATACAAAGATTACATCTTTAAATGGCTATCATTGTTGTCTTTGGCTCTGATCACTACCCGACTTGGCGCCACAGCCAGCTATGGATGATGATGAAACTCTCAACCTTGTAGCAGAACGCAAAAGAACAAAACTGGTTGACTTTGATTCAGTAATCAAAGTCAAATTATTTACTTATTATATTATATTTAGTTACTATATTTAGTATTTACTGCCTACTCAATCTAGAAGTGTGCAGGATGATGAAGAGGGACGCTTACTGGGAAAGTGGTTGGAGACCTTGAAGAAACATCGTCAAGGCATGAAAACTGCACACTCTACTACATGTTGCGTGGTCTAAGCGACAAGTTGAATTCCACCAACGACAACATCAAGAAAGCAAATGGTACCTTTGTGCCCTCAGCAACCGAACGCCGACATTGTTGGAAAGATTCTTCCGATGGCCTCTTCAACCATGACCCAGGCCCAACTACAGTGCCTCCCGAAATCGACCCCCACCATTCGCCAATGTCGGACACCGAACCAACAATCAAAGAAGTCAAGCATATGAATTGGAAAACACCCAGGCAGGACCACGTCGCTGCAGAGGCAATCAAAACTGGAGGGGATATCCTCATTTCTCGACTGCATGGACTAATTCGACTGATCTGGAGAACAGAGGAAATACCGGAGAAGGCGATTGTCATCCCACTTCATAAGAAAGGCCACAGCTGCGAGTGCAAGAAGTACTGCGAAATTAGCCTCCTTTCCATCACTGGCAAGATCACAATGAAAATCATCCAGTTGCGCCTGCAAAAACATTGCGAGCAGTCAAGCAAAGAAGACCAAGCCTGTTTTCGACCTGGGCGGGGTTGCTGCAATCAGATCTTCATTCTTTGCCAACTGATCATCTAAAGAGTTCGATGTGGACAGCGGACAGGGATTGTCTTCATCAACTGGACAGCCCGGTGGAGAACATACCCCCAACAAGATCATTACCGTACCGCCTTCTGCTGGAACAGAGCCCATCCACTGGAGAATCAGGTGTGACGTGCCCAAGAAGACTTGGATCAAGCAAATTTAAGATGATCTTAAACAACGATATCTATCCGTCGAGCAAGCAAAGGTCAAGGCCAAAGATCGCAAGGCCTTGAAATTCATTGTGGACCTCCTTTGCCAACCACTAGCTAGGGACAAAAGAAAAAGAAAAAATGAATCATTGTTGTCTGACCTCCAATCCACCTGCATCCAGTTTCCTGTCATTTATCATGTGCCAGATGTTTGGTTCAGCTTTCTTCTTCTTCTTTTTTTTTTTTAAATCACCAGAAGCCCTTCCTGTCACAATCCCAAAGGGATTTGGGTCTCCTCACGGCACTGAACTGGAATGATTTGCCTATTAGTCAGATCTCTAAGCCACCACACTATGGAGACAAAGGTGTTTTTAATCTCTCATTTTCAGCAAACACAAAAGTGATTGGGTAAATGAATAGCAGTTTCATGATCAGGTGCAGTCTTTACTTTTGTTCAAATTAAACTGATAACATATGTGCTTAATTTTTAATTTACTTTTTAATTTATATGCCTTTAATTTACTCCAGGATGATTAATGGAAAACAGCCACTAATCCTTTAAAAAAATCCATGTCGTTGTCATGCATATCATTGTCAACGTCTACAATCTGGAGACACCTTCATGAATGGAAATACAGAGGGTTTATAACAGGGTGCAAACCACTGGTTACACTTAAGAACAGGAAGGCCAGATTAGACTAAACTCTAAAAGGCCTGCACAGATCTGGAAAAAAAATTCTAGGGATAAATGAGACCAAGGTACAAACCTGGCATGGGCATGAATGACTTTAACCAGACCACTGGCACTTGTTGCTGACATGGCTGCTGATAGAAGTAACAGGGCAAACTATAAAGTGTACAGGGCTATACTCTGTGCTCAGATCTGAAGTGATCAGACAACGCTTCACAGTACAAATAGATAAAGACCCAAAGCATACCGCAAAAGGGTCCCAAGAGTTTCACAAAGAAGGAGAAGAAATGGGATATTCTTTGATGACCTGATCTCAACTTTGCAGTTTCAGCAAATGCAGAACTATGTATAAAACGTAATTCTTGGACCGATATTGGATAAGTTTTCGTTAAACCACTTGAGTAAAAGCTGAAAATTTGTATTTCATTCATATGTCATTTACAAATGTGTACAGAGGAAAAATACAAAAACCTGTTTGTAGAGGCCTTTTCAACAATGCAGGTTCAAACTGGGACCCTAGGCCTGAACTCTAAGTTAACCAACACTGAGTTGATGTTTTTGTAGTGAAGTAGATTTTGGGTAGGTTGTTTTTTTACGCGATGTCCGCGAGTGCAGCGCTAACATCCACACGCTTCCCAGCCGATAAGTAGAGGCCGTTATAAGAAACAGCCTCGCTTCACTACCACAGGGAGGCATTTGGCATTCTTTCCCCGTCCAAGGTGGCCGGGAGAGTCAGACGGTTAAGCACTGCAGAGTGGTTTTATTTCTTCAGGAAAGCTGCTTATTTTACTATTGCCCTTTAGAGAGTGGATTGTGCCACCCTACTGCTGTCTTGTTGTAGCCTTGTTGTTGTTTTACAATCATTTATGGACTGGCCTTGACTGGCTCCTTGTTTTATGGTCTCCTTGTTTTACTCTGAATTGTTTGTTATATTTTAATCATGCTTTTTTAAAGAATTGTATCTTAGGGTGTATTTGTTCTTGTTTTGTTTAAATCTATTTTACCTGACTTGTTTGATGTTTTATATGTTTTGTTGTTTTTTGCTTTAGTGGAGGTACGGCCGCTTGTTGTGGGGCTAGGCACGTGAGGTGGAATCCCCCCCATTTTAATTAACGGCCTGTATTGTCAGCCCTGCTACCTTAAGAAGTTCTCTAATTTTACAGCTCTGTGCTTTTACTAGTTTTTTCTAATAAATTTTGATTTGTAAATTTGATCTGCCTCACCTCTGCTTGCTAATAACGAGCCTGTGGGCTTTTGTAACTAGTATAACATTTGCATTGGCTATAGAAATCTCTCCCGGGGTGTAACTCCCTCCCCAGGTGGCGTTGTCAACACCCTTTAGTCACCTTTAATGGTTATCGTTCTTCGTGCCACCACATTCTGATAAGTCCATCCACTCTGACTTAAATGCATGAAAGATGAGTGGGGGGAAAAGCCATAATCGTGGTCTCAACAGCAGCAGAGTGCCTCTATTTTTTTATTGCACTTAAAACCATGACTAACACCTTCATAATGTGCTCGTCATTGATTAATTATTTAATAGAGCTGTAACCCACTGGGGACAAAGTGCAGGTAAGAGCAGAAAATTAAAATCAAACAGATAAAGATGAAGTCTTTAAAGGCCTGTCTATAGCTGCAATTAAATCAATCTCATGCGGCGTTACTCTCTGATCCACTGATCTTGAGATCATAAACATGGTCTTACAAATCTCCTCTGACTCTTTCCAGGTTGGGAAACTAATAACTGAACCAATAGAGGGCAGCAGAGTGACAGGTTGCAGGCATTAGTAGCACTGACAGGTCTGTACGGTACCTGCAAGTTGAGTGCGACAGTGAGCAGCACACTGGCTCCGCAGCAGATCCCAAAACCACAGAGGAGGAGCAGACGGCGACCTGAGGCCTCTACGATGAACACCTGCGATTACAAAACCCCTGTTCAAAGTGGTTATCTCCATCTCACATGATCAAACAACACACAAACAGCTCCTCCCCTCAGCTTTGCCGGGTACCTACAGCAATTACACTCATAAAGACATTCACTGCTCCCGTTCCCACTGTGACATACTGGATGTCACTCTCCCTGACTCCTGCAGAGCTGTATATGATGTCTGCATAGTAGTAGATCTGAGAGAAGAGAGAGAAATGCATTATGGTTATAACACGACAGCCTGTGAATAAGCAAGAACATAGATGTTGTCATGTATCCTGAAACCGAGTTATTGTGTGAGGGACGAGGACAACTGGACGGGCACGTCTCACCGCATTGACGCCTGACAGCTGCTGGCCCATCATCATGACAACTATGGAGATCAGCTGCCAGCGAAGAGAGCGCTGGGCCAGCAGGGAGAACACACTCAGGTGACCTTCGGCCTTCTCGGACTGGTCCTCCTGACGCATCTCCAACAGCTCGCTGTCCACGTCGTCCCACCCACGCAGGCGCTGCAGTGCTAAAGGTGGAAATGCATACAGTACCATAATGCTCAGTTTATCTTCGATGTGTAGTGTGGTTGTGCAACATTGCACTTTCTTACCTTTCGTTGTTTTCTGTTCATCTCCATTCTGGATGAGCATGTACCTGGGGCTCTCAGGGAAGAAGGGGAGCAGCAGGAGCTGAATCGCGGCGGGAATACCAGTAAGGCCAAGCATGAGGGTCCAGCCTGGACACACACAGGCAACACAGACACGCTTTTAAACCTATTCTTAAGACCATGTCTCAGCATCTGATGAATAAATGATCAAACATGTACAAACTTGAGTACCTGTGCTGTTTCCCAGTATGTTTCTAAGGCCCAGCACTTGGGCGCAGAGGATGCCAAAAGTGATGAAGAGTTCTGGAACAATGCAGAGAGCTCCCCTCAGGTTTTTGGGAGCGATCTCACCCAGATACATGGGCACCACAGTGGAAGAGAGACCTGCAGATGGGAAAACATGCACGGATGAAGCCAAACCGCCTCTACTCACGCCTGATCCTTAACCTGGGCTGTTGTTAAATTCGGGAGCTGACCTGCACAGATGCCTACTATAAACCTGGCCACAATGATGATCTCGTAGGACTTGGCGATCTCACTGACTCCCATCATTATAGCAGGGACGATGGAGAAGATGTTGTTGAAGAGGAGGGTTCCCTTCCTGTAGCAGGGATGAAGCATTAGTTGCAAGAAACATGCAGAGCGTGCTAAACTACACATGGAATAAAGCAGATTCTCACCTCCCAAGTTTGTTGGCCAGAGGGGCCACCATCAGAGAGCCAAAGAAGCCTCCGAGAGGGAACATGGACACGGAGATAGACCACAGCAGAGTCAGGATGTTCTCCTCCATCGGGCTGTGGTAACGCTCCGTGTAGGTTGTATTATAAAATTGCTGCATGAACTGAAAAGAGCAGGAGAGCACTGATAGGAACTAATTATCTTCCCAGCGAGTTCCATTCAAGCTTTTCTTTCTTTAATTAGCTTACCTGCGATGGAGAGTTGACCACAGAGACATTGTAGCCGTACTGGAAGGACGAACCAAATGCAGCTATGAGTGTTGCCAGCGCCAGGACTACAGTTAGCCTCTGTTTTTTGTTGGGGAGAGGGGGACAACATCAGAGCGCTATTTGAAAAGTCAGAAAAGAAAAGAAAATCGTGACCATGGTTGTGATCACACGTGGACTGTAACTCACCCCTTTCCTCTCCACAGGCTTTCCCCATTCCTCGGTGTCCGCCATGGCCGTGTTTGGGCTCGCTGTCACTTTCAGCAGTAATAACAGCACACTTTATTATTACTGCCCACTGGATCCTGCCTGCCCTTTGGAAACCAGATTAGAGAGCGTGGCATTGGTTTGTTGTTATCACACTCATGTTGCTGACTGTGCTCTCAGGTTAATTTTTTTTTTTTTTAAATTTTTCTTATGTAATACACCTGGAAGATTAAAAGCGGATTTGAATGTTGATATCTAAATCTTACATTGCACTGTACCCTTGACTAAACAAGATCAGTGGATGCAGCTGTCATTAAAGGAAAAAATGATAAGGATAATGCATCTTTATTGCTTTATTGATCCATGTGCAGGCTACAATGCATCAGATGGATTTATTCAAATATAAATAATTATATAACATAAATATATAAATATAAATTAATAAATAATTCTTATTAATAGTTTTAGAAGAGTTTTAGACAAACCTTTGTTTCCACGAGGCCACTTTTAAGCAGATAATGAAACCACCGAGTTTGATTTTATACATCTATAATTGTAAAGACCAGCAAATGTTCATTTCACAGTTGTGCTAATTTAAATTTGTGGTTTTACAGAAAAATATTTTTATTATAAATAGAATTATTTATATGAGGGAATTAAGGGAATTATTTATATTTATATTAACCATTGGAAACTGTGCTGATTTGTCCAAACTAGAAGCTTGTCTATATTAATTAGGCACTGGTTATCTCATAATTTTCTTCTTCTTAATGCAGATAAGACAGATATGATGGTCACTGGACCACATAAATTACATTACTTGTCCCAAAACTTTGCGCATTGATTAATGTAACACTCCTTTCTGGGCTACCGAAGAAAAGTTTTAGAGGTTTACAGATGGTACAAAAGGCAGCTGCTTACATTTTAACCAAAACTGGGAAATATGAGCACATTGCTCCAATACTGAAATCTCTTCACTGGTTACCTTGTCAAGTTTGAGCAGATTTTAAGGTCCTGTTGCTCACCTACAAGGCTTTCAATGGTTTGGCGCCCTCTTATCTCTCTGACCTTTTACGGACGATACCTACCACCACCATTACCGAGACTAACCACCTGATCCATGCCATGGCAACAGTGATCAGTGAGATGTTTGGCTACAAGTTCCCTCCAAGGAGAAGAACACTAGAGGCCAATATCAAGGTAACATGGAAGGGAGTTAGCCAACTATCGGAGCTGCAGAAAGGTGAGACGAAGAAGTAGTACAGCAAGCTGTCCATCTGAGGTCCATCTGAGGCCTTGGAAACTGCCAAGCAAAGACTCACAGTGTCACGGGCACAGGAAGGACTAACGCAGACTGAAATCACAAGAATAGGTCGTTTATTTTCCACAAACACAGTGCAATATCTGCAGGTGCAGAGAAACGGGTCCAGGGGGTTCCAAGAGTCACAAGGGCAGTTTAGGGAAACAGTGAAACAGTTCACAGTGAACTCCGCCCCGGTGGTTTGCAGAGCGCAAGAGGGAAGCGAGAAGGAACAACAAAGACAAAAACACTTGTAGCCAGACTGGGCTAGCCGGGTAGGCACAGGGGCCATGACACACAGTCTTGGTCAGCCACTTGAAGAGGTGTACCAGAAATAAAAGGCAGGAGAATAAACCAGCTGTTCTCCAAAGAACCATCCAAGGTGTACTCTCAGTGGCAGGGGAATAATATGAGAACAGCCAACCAAGGCTGGAGACAGAGCAATACTGGAAGAGCATATGAGAGAAGGACGCAATCCATAAAAGCAATGCTCAGTGGCTAGTAGATCTAAGAGCAGACCACAGCAAAGTCCCTGAACAGGGTCCAGTAACCATCACAGTGGCAGACATTCAAAAAAGGGTCTCCAGTATAAAGAGTTGAACAGCACCAGCCCTGACATGGTCCACATCCACTGGCTCAAGAAGCTGACTGGAAGAGCATGTTGGAGAAGGACGCAACAGATAAAAGTGGCTTGTGGAACTAAGAGCAGACCACAGCAACCTGGCTCAAGAAGCTGAGTGCACTCCACAAGCATCTGGCAGCACAGACGAACCAGCTGCTATTTGATAAGAGACACCCAGAATGGCTAAATGAAGGCTGGAAAATCCTGATCCTCAAGGACCCCCTTGAAGGGACCAGTCCCATCCAACTACTGGCCAATAACCTGCCTCAGTACCACATGGAAGCTCCTGTCAGGCATCATAGCGGATAAGATGAATAGTCACATGGCTCAATACATGAGTGGGGCACAGAATACCAGAGGCACAAAACACCTGCTACTGGTAGACCGAGCAGTTGCAGAGACTGCAAGACTAGGCTGACCAACCTGTGCACTGCCTGGGTTGATTACAAGAACGCCTATGACTTGATGCCCCACACCTGGATCCTGGAATGCCTATAACTACACAAGATCAACAGAACCCTAAAAGCCTTTATCAGGAACTCAATGGGGATGTGGCGTACAACAGTAGAAGCCAACTTCAAGCCAATAGCACATGTCACCATCAAATGTGGGCTGTACAAAGGTGATGCCCTCTCCCTACTGCTGTTCTGCATAGGCCTGAACCCCCTCAATGAGATCCTTGACAAGTCTGGGTATGGAATGGAGCAGTTTTCAGCCACCTCCTGTACATGGATGACATCAAGCTGCATGCAAAGAGTGAACGAGATATCGATTCACTGATCCACACCACCAGGATACAGCAATGACATCGGAATGTCGTTCAGACTGGAGAAGTGTAGTCAGATGATAATGAAGAGAGGGAAGGTAGTCAGAACAGAGAGGATCGAACTACCAGAAGGCAACATTGCAGACATAGAGGACAGTTATAAGTATCTGGGGATCCCACAGGCAAATGGGAACCATGAAGAGGCCGCTAGGAAAGCTGCAACCACTAAGTACCTGCAGAGGGTCAGGCAAGACCTGAACGGTGACAGAACAGATCAGAGGCAGCTGAATGGTAAGAACAAGATCCAGGCTATCAACACTGGATCTTGTGATCAGGTACTATGCAGGGATACTAAGCTGGCCAAAGGAGAAGATAGAAGCCACTGACATTAAGACTAGGAAGCTCCTGACCATGCATGGAGGGTTTAACTTCAAATCCACCACCCTGAGGCTGTATGCTAAGCAGAAGGAAGGAGGCCGGGGACTGGTGAGTGGCAGCACCACAGTCCACAGTTTGAGATAACAAACATCCATGAATACATCAGGAAGATGGCCCCAACTGACGGCGTGCTCAGTGAATACCTCAGGCAGCAGAAACCCAAGAAAGGGGGGAACCATCATGGAAGGACAGGCCCGTGCACAGTATGTATCACCAGCAGAGAGAGGATGTAGCTGACAGAAGTCCTACCAGTCCTACCAGTGGCTGGACAAAGCTGGACTGAAACACAGCTCAGAGGTACTAATCACGGCAGCACAGGAACAAGCTTTGAGCACAAGATCCATAGAGGCTGGGGTCTATTACACCAGGCAAGACCCCAGGTGCAGGCTGTGTAAAGATGCCACTGAGACAATCCAGCACATAGCAGCAAGATGGTAGCACGCAGGGCATACATGGAACGCCATAACCAAGTGGCTGGCATAGTGTACAGAAACATCTGCGCCGAATATGGCCTGGAAGTCAAAAGGTCAAAATGGGATACGCCCCCTGGGGTGGAGGAGAATGGCCTAGCTAAGATCCTGTGGGACTTCCAGATACAGATGAACAAAATGGTGGTGGCTAACCAACCAGACATAGTGATGGTAGACAAGCAGAAGAAGATGGCTGTAGTGATAGATGTAGCGATACCGAATGACAGCAACATCAGGAAGAAGGAACATGAGAAGCTGGAGAAGCTGGTGGTGACTTGTGCTATGGGCTTGAAGTTGGCCTCTAGTGTTGTATGCCACATCCCCATTGAGTTCCTGGTGAATGCTTTTAGGATCTCAGGTGTGGGGGATCCAGTCATATGGGCCATCCAGTTCTTGTAATCAATCCAGGCAGTGCACAGGTTGGTCAGTCTGGCCTTGCAGTCTCAGGCGACTGCTCCGTCTACCATTGGGTGGTTTTATGCTCCTCTGTTATTCCTACCAATTCCTTTCTGTACCCTGTTCACTTAATGAGCCATGTGCCTGTTTATCTTGGCTGCTATGATGCCTGACAGGAGCTTCCATGTGGTACTAAGGGAGGTTATTGCCAGTAGTTGGATGGGACTGGTCCCTTCTGGAGATCCTTGGGGATCAGGACTGTCCGGCCTTTGGTTAGCCATTCTGGGTGTCTCTCACTGACTAGCAGCTGGCTCATTTGTACTGCCAGACACTCATGGAGTGGAGTCAGCTTCTTGAGCCAGGTTGCTGTGGTCTGCTCTTAGATCCACTGGTCACTTTTATGTGTTGCGTCCTTCTCCAACATGCTCTTCCAGTATTGCTCTGTCTCCAGCCTTGGTTGGCTGTTCTCATATTATTCCCCTGCCACTGAGTACACCTTGGATGGTTCTGTGGAGAACAGCTGGTTTATTCTCCTGCCTTTTATTTCTGGTATACTGCTTCAAGTGGCTGGCCAAGGCTGTGTGTCTTTGCTTGGCAGTTTCCAAGGCCTCAGGTATAGACAGCTTGCTGTATTTCTTCATCGCACCTTTCTGCAGCTCCAACAGTTGGGTAATTTCCCTCTGTGTTACATTGATCTTGGTAGTTCTGGTTCCCCCCTTGCTGTAAAATTTGTGTTGTGTCTTGTCAATCTGTAGCTGCGAGAGCTGTTCTTTCTTTCAAATGTTAGAACACTGAGCTACTAGTTGTTTCACTGTCAATCCGGATGCTGGGTATCAGAGATTCCATAGGTCCCTCAACCTATTCATGTAACCCCTTCCGCTGGGGTTACTTGTATAGTAGCATTCCAACATCGCCCTGTTCTCACCTCTTGCCCACTTATGCCTTCTTGTTCCAGTAGCTCACTTGTCATTAGTGTGTCCTGGTTCCTCAACACCTGACGCAGACCTTGTTATTCCAGGTGAAGTCCAAGCCGGTATGGCGAGGGGGGGGGGGGGGGGGGGGGGTTGTTCTAACCTGGTGTGTTCTCTTCCCATTATTCCTGACTCTGATAGCAGCAGCCAATCGTCTTTGTATGTTGTTATGTGGATCCCCTGCCTCTTCAGTGGCGATATGGCTGCCTCTGTGGATTTCACAAATACCCAAGGGCTGAGTGAGAGACCAAATGGCAGGACCTGGTACTCGTACATTCTTCCCTCAAATGCAAATCGCAGGAATTTCCTGTGAGGCGGGTAAATAGGTATGTTAAATGTGTGTCCTTCAGGTCTGTTCATGTAAACAGACAAGTAAACGCCTCGGCACATTACATCCAGCAGAGTGGTGGTTGTCAGCATCCTGAACTTGTATAACCTCAGATGCTGATTTAGTGCCCTTAGGTAGGTCCAGTATCAGACGCAGTCCCCCTCCATTCTTGGGCACGAGAAAATACTTTGAGTCAAAGTCGCATTGGCTCTGTTCCCGATGTATTTCTCATATTGCTTTCTTTAATAGCAAGGTAAATATTTCATCTTGCAGAATCCTGGCTGATTCACCTGTAACATGAAAGAAAATCAGTTTGTGAAATCTAGGAGGAGTGGTTGAGAATTGCAAATGGCAGCCTCGGTCTAATGTCCTCACAACACACTCGGGCGCAGCAAGAGGTTGCCATCTGTCTATTCTTGCTGACAGGGGTCCCAAAGTCAGGCGCTCCACAGTGGACGGTGGTTTGGCTTCCTCTTGTGGTGGAAACTGGTCTTGCAGGCCAGACCCTACTGTGCATGCGTGGGGGGCGCGCACTTGACCAGCGCTCATGGGGCCGAAGACCACTGAGTAAATCAACCCCGGTGGTGTCTGGGAGTGTGAGGGCATTATGTTTTTCATCTAATTTTTTGTGTTTTTCTCACATTTTCCCGTGTCCTTGGCGGCATGCCTGGATGCAACGGGTGAGTTTTTAATAAACAGTGTGTGTTTGTGAGACCGTGACACGCTTGACTCAGCTGAACAGTGTCTCGTTGTCTCTTTGTTGGAATGCACTCTGTGGGATCCAACTTGGGTCCCAGGCGCTGAAAGACGAGGCAGAACACACTTCTCCAATAGGGCTCTGGGACTGAGCCCTGAAGTGAATTTGAGCCCAGGCTGGTCCGGCTCCGATCCCCAGGGTGGGGGATGTTAGGCAGTCCGCTTCTTCTTGACTGCTGGTGGGGCACTCTAAGCGGCAGCAGGCTGACGTTTCCTAGGCCAGTGGGTCTGGGCCTTTCCCTCTTTCTTTTTCTTTTCGCACCGTCTTTGCACGGTGGCAACGGCAGTCCTGAATAGGCCAGCAGGGTCGATTCTTTAGAACGTCAAGTTTTTCCCTGTCAGAAAGCCCCGAAAACGTCAACCATCTTGCCCTTTCCTGCAGGACAATGATGCTGAAAGCTATGCCTGCTGCTTGTACTGCTGCTCTGTAGTGTGCTTTGCTTTGGGGAACCTTTTACCCTCGTATCGTGAGAGGTCTCCATTGTCACTGTGGGCCATAGGATTGCCAGCTTTTCAGCTGCCCATTTTGTAACATCAAATAGCTTCATTCTGTGGCACTGTGTGCCGGGGTTATCACAATCAGCCCCTTGCGTTGCAGAATTCCGACCCGAGGGGGGCAAAGAAAACGTCGTCATCCTCGTCTAGATGTTCCGACGCTTCCTCAGAGGATTTGCTGAGTAACTCCTCAATAGCCTTGAGAGAATCCGACAACATAGCTTCGCAGCTGACCTCGGCACTACCAGGGGGACCACCATATCCGTCTCGTCACCCCAGGTGGTGCCTGGTGTGGCTGACTCAATCTGCTCCATCTGTGCACGGACTGGAGACAGCATTAGGTCGTTCTTCGACAGGCTAGCCTGGTGGGCTACTCTTTGACGAAGGCTTTTCAGGGTAAAGTGAGTGCAGTTGTAACCAGCTTTAAGGTATAAAGGTGAATTACAGCACAATAACTACTTGGGCTCGTAATGAGGCCCTGGCCAGTATCAGAAGACACCAAATTCGTATGGAGCCAAAGTATTGAGCAGCAATAATGACCTGGACACAATGTCAACTTTTGAGTAGCCACTCTTGTATTGCTACAAGATATAATAGATATTGTCCAATTTGTACAGAAAAAAGTGCAAGACAAAACAAATAGCGTGCACACTGAAATAAAATAAAAGTACTCGTTGGGGCCCTTTAAGGATTTAGAGTTAAGTCGGCAAAAGCCAACTTCAAAGGTCCTTGTGAGTGTAATTGGAATGTATGAGTGTGTGGGTATGTATCTTCTTTGGGGTGGATCGTCCTCAAAGTGGTTGGCTCGCCATCTATCACGACCGGAATTTTGTCCTTGTCCTCGGACTTTTCTGTCCTCTCCAAAAACCTGACCGTTGCTCTGTTTCACAAAAGCCTAACACACACTGGTGTTGGAATTGCAGCAGCTCTCCGGATGAAAGGTGAGTGGTTAGCCGACGTTGCTTCTCTCCTTCATCCAGCCACTTGACTCCGGACTTCCAGCAGGTAAGTATGCTGGCTTTCCTTCCTCTCAATTCTGAGTTTTTCCTCTCTTTTGTCCGTGGATTTCTCGGGTTGAGTAGCAGATGCCTCCACTCCTCTTGCTGAGATGAGAAAAAACCCGGGAGCACCATGCACCTTCACCTCACTTCCTGGCTGACAGGTCAATGCGGCCTGCGTAGGCTCTGATTGGTCGCTGAGCTAGGTGCCCGTGGGGTGAACTGAGAGGTGCATTCAATGGTCATAGGAAATATGACACTCTGTTGATGTGGACAGTTAAAATAAAGAGAATAAATACTCTCTCTTCTCTATCAATGGTGTAAATGTGTTGTTTTTTCATCTGGGCTACACAGTGTTTGGATGAAAACAACCACTTCAGGCACATCACACAAGCGTCATGTGTAACTGAACCTGAGATTTTGCAACCACAGGGATAAATCCTGGGCAGCGGTTTGGAGTCTGCCATATTAGGGAAGCTTGATGTAGCTGGTTTGGAATGGCTAGACAGCTAACGCTGATTTTTTGTTGTTGTTGTTTTTTTAATCGATCGGATAGCTATGGTGAGCTAGTATGACCTGGGTAGTGTGGTGGCTAGCGCTTATGCAACTTGGCTTGGTGACTGTGTGTAGCAAAGACAGCTAGCTAGCCGAAAGAGCGTTCCCCATAGTGAGACAAGTGAATGTTTGAATGAGAACTTACATACTCGTAGACAGAGATGGGCAGTAATGCGTTGAAAGTAATGTGTTACTATAATCCGATTACTTTTTTCAAGTAATGAAGTAATTCGATTACTGTTACTTTCCCATAAGCACACTGCATTACTGCGTTACTAAACTGTGATTTTGTTTGTGAGAGCGTCTCATGACAATGACGTACAAGCATGCGACGTCCGTGGTAGCAACCGACGTTTGTATATAAGCAATGGATAATATGGAGTGCGGGAGAGAGTATGACAATGCAGCAATATAAAGCTTGGAAGTACTAACATTACTTTGAGTTTGATTCCATAAAAAGTGACAAAAACATTAGCTTCCACTGTACACTCAGCGTGGGAAGAAAACTTCTTTTTACAGCGAGAAATTAAACTTCACTGACATGAAGGCTGCGTCACCAGGCAAACCTCCACCGACCCCACTCCTGCTAAACAGTGAAAATAGACTTAAGAGCAAGCACGATCTGATATCGTCGTGTTGGTGTTGTTCCAGGATCAACATTGCAAGTGACCAATCAGAATGTTATGACGTCATACTTTTGCGACTTCGGGAAAAACCGCCGTAAAACAAAAAACTGTACTTAAGCTGCGAAAAACCGCCGATCAACGGACCCTGACCCCAATCCTAATCCTAACCCTTTAATAAACGGTAAACAGAATTGATATTGTCCTTGCAACATTGGAATTTCATAAATGCACGAATGGCTTGGCGCGCAAAAGAATAACGTCACAACAATGTGATTGGTCACTTGCAGTGTTGAACCTGGAACAACATTTTCATGATGATCTGGGAACAACACCAACACGACGATATCAGATCAGATCATAAGAGGCACCATGACTTAGTGCTGCTGAATCTTTGATTCTATTTATTTTTTGTAGTGTTTTACTTGCATCTATTTGAAAAAGTGAGTTTAAACAAAAAAAAATTATATGCTGGAATATGCAGAAAATAGATTTAAATGTTAAACAAATTTCTTCCATTCAGAGAATGTTGAATATAATTTAGTTTTTGCTTGATACAATGTGCATAAAGTTAAAAGATTAAAACTAATAAAATGAGTTTTAAAAAGAGACATTTTCATTTCATGGAATTTTATATAATGAAATATGCAGAAAAAAGAGAATTGGACTGAAATGTCTATTGTTTTATAACATATTCAGGTTGTGTATTATGTTTTTAAAAGTAACTAAATAATAAAATAACTAATTACTTTTGAAAACAAGTAATCAGAACACTTTATTAAAGGAAATTGTGTAAAGGAGAAGTAATCAGTATTAGCAACTAATTACTATTTTCAAGTAACTTGACCAACACTGCTCATAGATATTTACAATCTTTATATTTGAAGATATTCCTAAATTAAACGAATGCGCAGAGAAAAATGCTCCTAAATTCATGTTGTTCGTGGTACAGAGGTGCTCCCGACTTATTTATTTATTCATTGAAAAACTAATAATGACATGACCGAGATGACTGTCGATTTAAGAAATCAAATATGTGCTCAAGCTTAAATTAAAAACGGAGTTCAGATTACAGTCAGATGCCCAAAAGCTGCTTTTGTTACGCTATATGATCACTGGGATCGCTCCGGGCGATTTAAGCAGAACGTCTGGGAGGAGTCGCTGTCCTGCGCGACAAAACCTGGAGACGCAGCGAAGGAGATTTTCTGCGTGTTTTTCTCTGCAGAAAATCTGTGGTCAGCGATGCCATCCCTCATGATGGAATCCACTGCACATACAAAGGTGGGCATTTTTCTTTCAGTGTGTCTGGATTAGTTTTTATAGAATTTACTGCATAGTTGTTTTTTTTAATCACCTCAAACTGCGCTTTCACAGATCTTGATGCGCGATGCGTAAAGCGCAGGGATGTTTGTGCAACACAAATTTTGAAAAATAAAAATAAAGTGGTTGAAATGAAAATGGGGTTATTACTGTTTATTCACAAAGATCAAATTCCTTTGACTGCTTGGTGTCCTGGTTATTGGACAAATACTTCGGTTAACAGCTGGTTGACTCTTGTAAAAACCATGAAAGGACCATTTGGTGTACAGCGCAGCTGCTGCTAAGATTCTGGCGATGAATGTTATTTGAAGACGCAACATTATTCTGCTGGACAAGTCCACTGCGTGCCAGGAAACCAGCAACGTGTGAGCTGGGTGGTTAATCCATTTCAAAGAAGGCTAATGTAAATCAAAAGTTCAAACAGTGTCAGTCAAATGCACAGAAAGGACCACACCACAGTTTTTTCTGCCTGAACTATCAAGCATAAATTTACGTGGAGGTTGAGGTAGAATTTCCATTTTTTGAAATCCCCTCATTTATGTATAGTTTCCAAGACTGTCATTGCTTTTTGGAAAAGTCATCACTGCATCACATCACATCAACAGCACTGATAACACTGACAAGAAATGCCTGCTGCTGAAATAAACGTAGGCCAAAGCTTTCCGGAAATCAGACACACAGCAGCAGCTATGTAAAGTATTCATGATTTGTGATGATATATTGGTGTCAAAATTGAACTACCTCCCAGTATGAAGATCACTGAGGGTCTCCCAGGAAAGTACACAGCCGTCCAGATGCACCTACACTGGGGCGGCTGGGACTTGGAGGCCAGTGGAGCAGAGCACACCATAGATGGGATCCGCTACATGGCAGAGGTAGGCTTACAAAACACAAAGGCTGTCCATTGCAGTAAAGCCAGGTTTTAAAGAACGTCCGTCTCATGCTCAACCAAACTGAGATCAGTTATAGGTGCAGAAGTTTAAAGGGATGATGGATTTCATCAGAGTGAAGTCTTTTAACAAGGAAACCAGAATGACCTGCATCTATTAATCAGCCCTCTTTTGTGAAACCATTTCTGAGCTGCACACAAACAAATTTCTTGCTTCCTGTTGAACAGTTTTAAGACTTTCTTTCATTTCATCAAACAGCTGAAACAATCTGTTTATAGATTAAAACTGAACTTAAAGTTAGTAAATGCATTTCTATCTCCTGATAGAGTCTTCAGCTACATGGCAACACAGTGAATGAGTGCTTGTTTCCACCAGGCTGCTCTGGATCTCAGACAGCCTGTGACCTTCAGCTATGAGACGCTTCCTTTCCTTTCCTTTCCTTTGAGAGGTCATCGCCACAGCAACACCACAGCTGGCATCCACTGTGGTAGCAGCAGTTTGGAGTCAAATAATTTAGATGAATCCAAGTGAGAGTTTACATGCAACTGAGACTTTATTTTCACCTCTACAGCACTTTACTCATAAGTTAATATCTGACATCTATCAAAGAAGGAACATTAACCAGTCAGAATGACTAAAAAGTATAACATATCTGTAAAAACATGACTAAAACTGTCAGATGTGTGCAACCGTTACAAGTGACTTATTGAATGTCTGTTTTTTTTTTTTAAAGAAAGCAACTTTTTTGGTTTCTAGCTCTTTATAAAACAGGTCAATAAATCTGGATTTTTGGTTGTATCAGTGTCTTTTAAGCATGTTAAATACAATTTTATAATAAAGCTTTAAGCAACACAGATCCTAAAATACTGTAATAATTTCTCTAAAGCCTGCATTTATGGGATCAAGTCACAATGATCTCTTTTCACTGAAACTTTAAGCATTAATGTTAACACAGCTTTGTTTTGGGTTTTTTTTCCAGGATGGCTATTTTGAGAACACCTACTATAGTGATTTTATTGCAAACTTGGAGAAAATCAAGTATGCCACAAAAACAAACAAACAAAAGTAAACCCCACACTGCTCTACTTGGGGTCAAAATCCAAATGTGACCTCTAGCTGAGCCATAGCTGACTGGTTTAGTTTAACGTGGTGTTTGTGTAACCCTCACAGGTCAGTACATGAACATATCCCACCTTGATGTCCGCTCAATGCTCCCCGAGAACCTGAACCACTTCTTCAGATACCAGGGCTCCCTCACCACTCCGCCCTGCTACGAGAGCATCCTCTGGACTGTGTTTGATAACATCCATTGAGGACATTCATTCGGGTGCTTGCTTGTCTTAAAAGCTGCCAAACATATCTACATGTAAGAGATGGCTGTATTCACTTTGCAGTGTTTGCTTCTTTCCTTTTTCTTCCCTTTAGGTCATAGGTGTCAAACTCTGGCCCGCGGGCCAAATTTGGCCCGCAGCCTAATTACATTTGGCCCGCGAAGCCATACCAAATTACTATTAATGCTGGCCTACTGGTATTATACAGCTAATATATATATTGTTTCGTATTAAGCTTTGCTTGTTCCATATTCAGTTTTTCAGCAAAACTTGTTTGAGTCCATAAGAAAAGATTCATTCTTATATCTGGAGGAAGAATTTTTTTCAATAAATATTAATGTTGGCCCGCGACTTTGTTCCAGTTTTGAATTTTGGCCCACTGTGTATTTGAGTTTGACACCCCTGCTTTAGGTGGATTTCACAATTCAAGGTCTATCAGATATGGTGGGTGGTTTTAAAATTTGATATTGATGTGCAATTAAAGTTAGATTGGTGCTTCTCCAGCCTGATTCTTTTTTTCTGTCGTCCTCAGAAACTGGCTTTTTGTTTCCTCTGGTGCTCATCTTCCAGGAGAAAGATTCTGTCAGTTATGCTTTGGCCAGACTAAAACTGAGCATGTATGGAGGGGTGCAGCTGGACAGTCAGTACAGATGTTTCTGATGCTTCTGTTTGTATGAGCTTCAACATGCTGCAACAAGCCAGAATATCATCTGTTGATGGTGGGGATTTGATTGAAGGGTTTATGGTATGTTTTACAAAGGACAAAATGCTTTTCAAGGCGCCTACAGGCCAATATTAAAAACACGTCACAGCTTGAGCCATGTACCGCATTCATATGTCATCAATAAAAGCTTACAAGAGACCTGCTGTTTGCTCATTGACTCCTTCACACCTCTTTAAGGCTGCATCTAGTGCATACACCGACTCACAGCAAACCTTAGCCTGCATGGAAATCTGCCAACATCTGCAGGCACAAATACAAAGAAAAAGCACACAAAGGCATCTAAAATTAAAACACTGTCAAATCTTCTACCACACACACAGACTCCCTCGCTCCACACCCGCAGTGAATACTTCCTCTTCTATCAATGCCCTTCTTCTTTCTTCAGAAGGGCGTGGCCTTCTGTGCATCCTCTGGGCTCTCTTTGAGCTCTTTCAGCGGGAGATCGCCGTCACCCAGATTTAACTCCACTTTGTTCCTCTTTGCAAACATCTGGAAGACTTCCAGGAATGTCTTCTTCTTTGTTTCGGGCACCACCAGCCAGATGTAGATCAGGGTGACCAGACAGATGACGGCAAAAATGATGAAGCTGTAGGGGCCCAGGCCTCGCTGGGGAGAGAAGGAACAGAGGAAATGTGATTTCTGGGTCCTCGATACGAAAAGTAAATATGTCGGGAAGACAAACAGAGCAAACAAGGTGAGGTCAAAAGTGAAACACTGCTCTTTATGGATATGTTTCTCAAGCATCTTCTTCCCTTGATTACACTTTCAGGTTTAAACATGTAAAAGGAAGTAAACATGAGATAAAGCTTATGTTTATATCTAAGATGACATCATTCAGTTCATTAGAAAAGATGTTTAATCAAGGAAAAAACTACTGGACATAATGTCTCCTCATTTAAGATTGTACAATATATTTTCTGGTGTTATAATATTCAAGCTCTGATACTATGTTTCAGGAATTGTAGATGCAGTGAAAAATGTTTTGGGCGCTCTGCATGTTTGCATTCCTCATGTATCTGCCTCCTCCTCATTCCCTATGTTGTGCCTCCTCTTGTCCTCTCATTTTGTTTCCCTGTCTGTGTTTGTGTACGAGGAGTAGGTGAGCCACTCCCTTTCCAGTTTTTCCTACTTCTCTCGATGACCGAAACCAACACTGTTCTCTTGTGCTTAGATCCACCAGCTTCCCACCTGCCTGCCTGTTTTATTCAGCTGATTTGATCACCCCTGGCTCCAGTCTGCCCAGTTTACTGTGAGTCAAACAACAAGCCAGCTTTGCACACAGAAACCATTCCTGACTAGTTCAGCAGCCACAAACACTAAGCCATCCATCTAAAATAAATTCCTTCTTTCCTTGACATGCACAATAAATGTTCTAAGTGCCACCTAAGGTGGAGTGTGCATCAGGTAGGTGAGTGATAGGTCCAAACTGCATTCTCTAGCATGACAGCAATCAATAATAAACAGGAGGAACCAACTGATTTTTTTGTTTGTTTTGTTGTCAGTTTGATACCTGAATCAAACTTAGTGCTGAACCATTAGGAAAATGTAGAGAAAAACAAAAAATATATCTGAAATCAACTTTTGTACTTTACCTGAGTACTCAAAGCACTTTATACAACATGCCTAATTTACCAATTCAAACGAGGACTTTTTTCCCTGTGCTGAAGTGCTTTCTATCTGACATTCACACTCCAATGGATGCATCACAGAGTTGAGGAATAATTTTGAGTAAAACGTAAATTAGTTGAAGTCAGCATTTTGGCCCGCTCGCTTTAGGGGTCGCTACAGCAGATCATTGGGGTCATCTCACTCTATCCCCAGCATCCTCCTGTGTCACACAACCCCTCTGCATGTCTTCCTTTACTAGATTCATGAATCTCCTCTGTGCTTTTCCTCTTTTCCTCCTGCCTGCCATTTCCATCTTCAAAATCCTTTGTCAAGTATATCCATATAGGGTCTGCACATGTCCACAGCAGTTCAGTTCTTTAACTTTTTCTCCAAACTGCTTAACCTGAGCCGTTACTCTGATGTACTCATTTCTAATCCTGTCCATCCATCCTGGTCATAACTCTTCAGTTCTGCCACCTCCAGCTCAGCCTCCTGACTTTTTGTCAGCGGCACAGTCTCCAAACCATTCATCATAGCAGGTCTCACTACCATCTTCTAATCTTTTCCTTTCACTCGTGCTGCTATCTTGTTATAAATCATCCTTGACACTCATTTCTAGCCACTCCACCCTGACTGCAATCTACTGCAATCCTCTCCTCTCTTACGCACTGTTTGTTGCAGCATATTCTTTACTTAATTCCTATATTTGTGTTGCAGGGATGAAATGCAAACGTGTGTGCACTTAAGTCTTTTCTAAACAGGTTAATCCCTACTTTGTCTTGTTTGCAAATCTATGCAAATTGCAAAGAAAATATCAAAGTAATCCAATTCTAAGTGACATAAAGGATCACATTACAGCGAGGACATAAACTGCCTTGCTGGTTATGCTTGATAAAACATCTGCAACTAATTCCATTGAAGTCTGAGCCTGTAAAAATTGAGTAACTAACCTCGAGGAAGGGGAAGATAAGGCCTACAATGAAGTTGGAGAGCCAGTGGACGGAGCCCGCCACCATGAACGCCGCAGGCCTGGCTGTCTGCCTGAACATCTCAGTGGCCACCACATAAGGAATGGGACCTGCAGAACAAAAATGCAATTAACCACAACCAAAACACTCGAGACAGACATCATGAGTCTTCACAGTAACAGAGGATGCTCATGTCTCAAACAAACTGAGTGCTGATGTACAAACTTTGATTATATGCCTGGTTACATCTAAACAACACTTCAGCTAATGGAGCGCCCTGCTGTAATCAGTATGTGTGTAAATACCAACAGGTGTGCTCAGACAGACTCACTCGGTCCTATGGCATGTCCGATGACGTAGATGATGACACAGGCGATGCTGACATAGGGCATCCATGTCACAGTCTCCTGCAAACACAGACAAGCAGCTCTCAGTAACTGTTCCTTCTGAAGTTTGTAAGCAGGAGCAACATTAATGGCTCCACGCAGAGGCCTTGAGGATCAAAGGCAGATGATTAATGTGCCTACTCTCCACTGTGTCTCTAAATTGTGCCTTTACTGCTGCTGAAAATAACGCCTGTCTGAAAACACTGGCTCCAGGTGAGGTTGCAGGTTTGAAGGAGGGCAGCACTGCGTTTGCGGTTCTCTCTAGTAGTCAGTGTTTAGTGCCAGGTCTCATGACTCCTGAAAACAAAGGGGCCAAAATATCACTTTATTGTCTCAGACCATGATGGGAATCCTAGACGTACAAGATGATTACAGGCCAGTAATCTGTAGCACAGTGACACTGTTTGTTATTTTGGGTTTTTACTGGTTGCTTCTTGTTTAATTATTTTGCCAATCTGTCATCATGTCAGATTCTGCTGTTCCTTAGGTGTCCTGCAGGGGTTCTCACTGTGGCTTTTCAGAAAGGGCCAAAACATACAGACAAAGTGTAGGTGAAATTAAATCAAACATACAAAGATGTGGGTCTCCACACCCACCTGAATCCAATTTTCTGTTATTTATCATGTGCCAGGTGTTTGGTTTAGCTTTTTTAAAAACAACAACAAAAAAACAAAACACCAGAAGCCCTTCTTGACACAATCCCAAAGGGATTTGGGCCTCTTCCCTATACTGAACTGGGATCTTTTGCCTGTTAGTCAGATGTATAAACCACTACACTATGGAGACAGAGCTATTTTTATATATAATCTCTCATTTTTAGGAAACACAAAAGTAATTAGGCAGCTGACAAGCAGTTACATTGTTAAGTGTGGCCTGTACCCTTTTACAAATTAAACTGATAACATACAAGCTTAATTTACTGTCAACAGCCACTAATCCTTTAAAAAAAAATCCATATCATCGTCGTGCATATCAGTTTCAACATCTACAATCTGGAGACACCTTCATGAATGGAAATACAGAGGGTTTATAATATCACGCTGGTGATAACCCTGGCAGGCTTTAGATCTCACCCTGGGTCAACACACCTGAATCAAATGATTAGTTCATTACCAGGCCTCTGGAGGGCTTCAAGACATGTTGAGGAGGTAATTTAGCCATTTAAATCAGCTGTGTTGGATCATCTAAAACCTGTAGGACACTGGCCCTTGAGGCCTGGACTTCCCCACCCCTGTTTTATAACAAGGTGCAAACTACTGGTTAGACTCAAGAACAGGAAGGCCAGATTAGACTAAACTCTAAAAGGCCTGCACAGATCTGGAAAAAAATCTTGGGATAAATGAAACCAAGATGAACCAGAATGACGGAAAGAAAAAAAACTATGGAGAAGCAGAGAAACAGTTCTTGAGCTGAAACATACTGCACCATCTGTCAAACATGGTGGAGGCAATGCTATGGCATGGGCATGAATGACTTGAACCAAACCACTGGCGTTTGTTGCTGACATGGCTGCTGATAGAAGTAACAGGACAAATTGTAAAGTGAGTATAGGGCTAAACTCTGTGCTCAGATCTGAAGTGATCAGACAATGTTTCACAGTACTATGGTGGCTGGATCTCAACCCAAGCACAGCAGCTTTGCAGTTTTAGTAAATGTACAACTATGTATAATACGTATGTAACTTCTGAACAGCGATTGGACAAGTTTTCGTTAAACCACTTGAGTAAAATCTGAAAATTTTTATTTCATTCATATGTCATTTACAAACCAGAACCAGTGTTTCTGGTTACCCAAAAATATGCTGAACAATGTTAAATGACTTAAATTTAGTAACATGGAAGCATAACATGTGAAATGCTGTTAAAATTATAAGCAGCTCACATTTACGATCTCACCTCTAACTATAATTAGTAAATTTTTAGACTATAGCTGCAATTAAATCAATCTCATGCGGCGTTACTCTCTGATCCACTGATCCTGAGATCATAAACACAGTCTTACAAATCTCCTCTGTTTCCAAGTTGGGAAACTAATAACTGAACCAATAGAGGGCAGCAGAGTGACAGGTTGCAGGCATTAGTAGCACTGACAGGTCTGTACGGTACCTGCAAGTTGAGTGCGACAGTGAGCAGCACACAGGCTCCGCAGCAGATCCCAAAACCACAGAGGAGGAGCAGACGGCGACCTGAGGCCTCCACGATGAACACCTGCGATTACAAAACCCCTGTTCAAAGTGGTTATCTCCATCTCACATGATCAAACAACACACAAACAGCTCCTCCCCTCAGCTTTGCTGAGTACCTACAGCAGTTACGGTCATAAAGACATTCACTGCTCCCGTTCCCACTGTGACATACTGGATGTCACTCTCCTTGACTCCTGCAGAGCCGTATATGCTGTCTGCATAGTAGTAGATCTGAGAGAAGAGAGAGAAATGCATTATGGTTATAACACGACAGCCTGTGAATAAGCAAGAACATAGATGTTGTCATGCATCCTGAAACCGAGTTATTGTGTGAGGGACGAGGACAACTGGACGGGCACGTCTCACCGCATTGACGCCTGACAGCTGCTGGCCCATGTTCATGACAACTATGGAGATCAGCTGCCAGCGAAGAGAGCGCTGGGACAGCAGGGAGAACACACTCAGGTGACCTTCGGCCTTCTCGGACTGGTCCTCCTGACGCATCTCCAACAGCTCGCTGTCCACGTCGTCCCACCCACGCAGGCGCTGCAGTGCTAAGAGTGGAAACGCATACAGTACCATAAATGCTCAGTTTATCTTCGATGTGTAGTATAATTATGTGCGACATTGCGCTTTCTTTTTTTTTTTTTTTAACATTGTCTCTTTTATTGAGAAAGCAATTGAACATAACAGTAATATGGCTTTCTACATTACTTTTGCTTTCACATTTTTAAACTTGTAATTGAAAAGAAAAAAGAGAGAAGAAAAAAAAGGGAAAGAAAAAAAGAAGAACTTGGGTAAAGTGGTAGCAGGGCAGACAAGTTAGCATCATATTATTGACATGGGAATTTAACTCTACGAGAATATTACTGCGCAGCTCAGTTAAGACCACTGATATGTCTCTGTTGTCTAGCTTACACCGCGGGATGGAAAGATGTTGAAGGAACAATTGTTAAAGGAATACCAATTACAGCTTTAATATCGGATATAAAATTACAGAACAAAATACATATGGCAGACGAACCCATACTACAAATAATGATATCTGCTTGGAAAGAAGTAATAATGCCTCTAAAGTCTTAAGATGGTGCGCATATGATTCAGATTTTACCCCGAATCAGTACAATAATAGATTCAAGAACTGGATTTCAAAAGGTATAACTAATTACTATTCATTTGTCCACAAGGGGGCATTCCAAAGCTTTGAATTCTTAAGGAGTAAACATGATTTAGGCTCAGATGACTTTTTCAGATATCTACAGGTCAGAAATTATTTTAATCAAAACTTAAAACTGAACCTAAACGATTTACAATTTGTAGAAACATTTTTATCATTAACTAAATCCGGAGCACAAAGCAAATTTATTTCCAAACTATATAACAGCATCCTGCGGTGTAAAAACGACAGCACTGTCTATATTAAAGCGATGTGGGAAAAAGAAGACAATTACAGAGGAGTGTTGGGGCCACGCATGCAAGATACAGTGGGCTACCACTGGGTCTAATGTTTGGCGTGAATTTTGCTGGAAAAGCATTATGAGATTGTGGTGAGGCGTGGTCGGCGGTGCCGTGCAGACGCACCTGCACGGCATCCGCAATCACGCCCGCCTGTTAAAACACGGGGACTCAGGGGTTGGTGACTGATGGTGGTGTGATGTATGTGCAGCTGCCAGCAGAGAGCTGCAGCAGCCGAAGCTCTCTGCTGCCACCGTGCCTTATTCACGCCACACTGGTGCCGAAACCCAGGACGCAGCACGGCGGGACCACAGGTTGTTATTGAGAGCCATCTTTATTCATTCCGCGGCTGCAGGAACACCACCATCATTCACCAACCCCTGAGTCCCCGTGTTTTAACAGGCGGGCGTGATTGCGGCCGACCACGCCTCACCACAGAGATTTTTCATTAACGCTGCTCAACAAAGATACCGGGGAACTGGTGACACTTGTTGGAGATGTGGGGGAGATGGCGCTAACCATTTCCATATCTTTTGGGATTGCAAAGTTATTCGCCAGTACTGGTCTCTAATCCATGAACATCTACAAAATGTTTTTTCATTTGTTTTCCCTTTAACCTTTGAGATTTTTGTGTAACACACCAGTGGATAAATTGAATTCTAATGATAGAAGACTTTTGTATATCCTACTGGCCGCGAGTAAAAAGCCCCTTACGAGGAGATGGCTTAAGCCTGAACCACCAACGATGGAAGATTGGATACATTCTGTACAAGAGATCTATACGATGGAAAAATGGTCATTTTCTCTTAAACTTCAGAGGGATACCTTCTACAGAATATGGTCTAAATGGACAGAATATGTTAAGCCTGTGAGGTGTGATTTTTTATGAACCATGCTTGTTTTATGTCTATGACATCACACTTTCTTACCTTTCGTTGCTTTCTTCTCATCTCCATTCTGGATGAGCATGTACCTGGGGCTCTCAGGGAAGAAGGGGAGCAGCAGGAGCTGAATCGCGGCGGGAATACCAGTAAGGCCAAGCATGAGGGTCCAGCCTAGACACACACAGGCAACACAGACAACCTTTTAAACCTATTCTTAAGGCCGTGTCTCAGCATCTGATAAATAAATGTTCAAACATGTACAAACTTGAGTACCTGTGCTGTTTCCCAGTATGTTTCTAATGCCCAGCACTTGGGCGCAGAGGATCCCAACAGTGATGAAGAGTTGCGGAACAATGCCGAGAGCTCCCCTCAGGTTTTTGGGAGCGATCTCACCCAGATACATGGGCACCACATTGGAAGAGAGACCTGCAGATGGGAAAGCATGGACGGGTGAAGCTAAACCGCCTGATCATGCCTGATCCTTAACCTGGGCTGTTGTTAAATTCGGGAGCTGACCTGCACAGATGCCTACTATAAACCTGGCCACAATGATGATCTCGTAGGACTTGGCGATCTCACTGACTCCCATCATTATAGCAGGGACGATGGAGAAGATGTTGTTGAAGAGGAGGGTTCCCTTCCTGTAGCAGGGATGAAGCATTAGTTGCAAGAAACATGCAGAGCGTGCTAAACTACACATGGAATAAAGCAGATTCTCACCTCCCAAATTTGTTGACCAGAGGGGCCACCATCAGAGAGCCAAAGAAGCCTCCGAGAGGGAACATGGACACGGAGAGAGACCACAGCAGAGTCAGGACGTTCTCCTCCATCGGGCTGTGGTAACGCTCCGTGTAGGTTGTATTATAAAACTGCTGCATGAACTGAAAAGAGCAGGAGAGCACTGATAGGAACTAATTATCTTCCCAGCGAGTTCCATTCAAGCTTTTCTTTCTTTAATTAGCTTACCTGCGATGGAGAGTTGACCGCAGAGACATTGTAGCCGTACTGGAAGGACGAACCAAATGCAGCTATGAGTGTTGCCAGCGCCAGGACTACAGTTAGCCTCTGTTTTTTGTTGGGGAGAGGGGGACAACATCAGAGCGCTATTTGAAAAGTCAGAAAAGAAAAGAAAATCGTGACCATGGTTGTGATCACACGTGGACTGTAACTCACCCCTTTCCTCTCCACAGGCTTTCCCCATTCCTCGGTGTCCGCCATGGCCGTGTTTGGGCTCGCTGTCACTTTCAGCAGTAATAACAGCACACTTTATTATTACTGCCCACTGGATCCTGCCTGCCCTTTGGACACCAGATTAGAGAGCGTGGCATTGGTTTATGGTTAGCGCACTCATGTTGCTGACTGTGCTCTCAGGTTAATTTTTTTTTTTTAATATAATACACAATGAAAGATTAAAAGCTTACTTGAATGTTGATATTTAAACTCTTATATTGCACTGTATCCTTGACTAAACAAGATCAGTGGATGCAGCTGTCATTAAAGAAAAAATGATAAGGATAAGGCATCTTTATTGCTGATCCACGCGCAGGCTGCACTGCATCAGATGGATTTATTAAAATATTACAACAGCAGCAAATTCAGCATTTGCTGTCAAACAGTTTGAAAGGTTTATCTACTTTCACGTCTCATCGATGACACTAAAAAACTGTTTGTTTGTTCGTCCTTGCACAAACACCACAGCTGTAAACATTTCTTTTTCCAAATGTTTGCTTTTTCTGAAATTTGTCATGCACACCATCATCTCTTATCTCTAAAGCGGAGTCTGCTTGTCGATACAACGTCCCTGAGGCTATTTGCTCCTGGAGCTGGATGTTACTTGCTTCAATGCACAAACAAACAAACCAAAGAAAAAAAGCAAACAATTACATTTCAGAAATACTTCTGCTCAGAGTAAAATATTACTGAGGCAGTCTTAGAAGAGTAGACTGAGTTTTACTGAAATAAAATGAATGAAACCAGAGTTTGTTTTTATACATGTATGTAATAAAAAGATCAGTAAATGTTTACTACACAGTTGTGCTATTTTAAATTTGCCGTTTTACAGAAAAACCTTTTTATTTTAAATAGAATTATTTACATAAACCAGCAGGTTTCATCAAAAGGTTCATTTACTCCTTTGGACACAAAGAGGTTTGGCTTGGATGGCAGTCAAAGTTTGAAACTTTAACAAATCTGGCATCAGATGTGATAAAAAGAATTCCAGCTATTCGGAGGAGCAAACATTATGGAGACTGTAACCAACCTCCCTCAATTCATATCAAGATGCTGACATTTTCTACTTTTGTTCACATTATCAGTGTAAAACTACAGCGGAAAGCTGTGGTCTTGAAGTGAAAGGTTAAGGCCTTGAAGTAAGGTTGGAGCAGGGTTATGGTGGACTTATTTAGTGGGCATCTCCTTTGATAAGCATACATTTTAACATTATGGGGGTTTACATATAGAACCAAGTGTAACCTTTATTAGGTTACACTTGGTTACATGTCACTTCTTTTGCTTATATCACGGTGGAAGAAGCTAGTGGAGCTATTGTTGCTGCTTGTAGCATCCCACCAAGGTGGTAAAGTGGGTAAAGTGCAGGTTCACTTCCAGTTTAACACCTCACTCCCATATTTAAAAAAAAGATTTACAGTCAGTTCAAGGGCTTAACATGCACATATCAGCACAGAAACATGCACAAAGCACTGCCCGTAATAAAATGTTATCATGATAATGACAGTGTTGTGGAGATATGTGAAGGTGTTACTGTGAGGGTTGCAACAAAAAAAAGAATCTCTTGCTTTGGTTTGGTATAAAGCTAAAGCTACTTCCAGTTGCTCCCTTATTCACAATGAGTCACCAGAGTGGTTTAAAACACAAGCACCAAAGGATTTGTGTCTCCTCCCAGAACCAAACCAGGGATCTTTTGCTGGTTAGGCAAATGTGGAAAGCACTTCGCTACTGAAGGAACTACTGATTGCCAATAAACAAGAAAAATTCTTAGGCTTGAAATTCTTACAGCACATACCGAAGATGCAACCTAAAGTGCTTTGTAACACCTGTAACATACACAACCCCCCTGTGTATAATACACAGAGCTGAGGTCAAATATATACCTCTTTGTGGCCATTTTTACTAACCTAGCTGGCTGAGAAATAACAAAGCAATGATGATTACCACTTAAAAAAAGTACAATAACTACCAAAAATGCCCCCCAAAAATGTAAATAACACAAATTATTGAGTAAAACAATGCAGACTGAAGCCTCTTTTTTTAAAGAGTTGTTCTAAATGGCAGCACTTTTATAGCTATTAGTCACCAAAGGAAATAATAAATGATGAGTAATTAAATCAATAAAAGAAAGTCATAAGCATATTTTGGTCTGATATTCTCTTGCCTGATTTTCAGACATTTCAAATTAACAGTGAACTGGAAATGAACAAACACAACGGGGGCACAACATGTGGCAGGGTGGACAAACACCAAGCACCTTAACTGAGATTTCGCTTCCCTACCGTGCTATGAAGCAGAACCGCACAAACTCATAGATAATTACACAACTGTTATACAGTTTAGACTTCATTCATTTCCAAAACAACTTTACAAGCAGTTAAAAATACATCTAAGAATTCAACCTTAGATGTTATGCAATTAAAACATTGCTTTTACCAATATAAGTAACCAATCCTGGGATGTAGTATTAATAAATAACACTTTTTCACGTCAGTGTGGCTGAAACCTACCTGCTGATTCAGATCAGTCCAAAAACAATATGACAGAGCTGATGGTCTTTAAAACTGTTATTTTCTTACTCTGATGGCTTCTTTGTTTTCCCCTGTGCAAAGAGATCAACAAAAACAACACAATCACAAAAACAGAGAAATAAATAAATAGCATTACTGTCATGGACTATGGGTCAAAGTATCATCAGAGCATTCTGCATCCTCGTCGTGTTTTTGTTCAAAAAGCTGCTTTTGGTTTTGTAGATACAGCTCCTTCTTTCCTAAACATGCGGCTGGCCCGGTAGCAAAATGGCAGCCGCTTTTTTAAGTAATTAAGCTTTTTTTTTTAAAAAAAAAGCTAATTAAAACAAAACTGTAATTGCGTTTGATTCTTCTGAGGAGTAAAGTGCAAAAAATAAAATTAAAAAAAAAAAAAAAAGGTCTCACCAAAGATCGTTTTTAAGTAAATAATTGCAAAGTACTTACTGGACTTAAGCCACCAGTCACACCCTTGTAGAGATACCCCCACACACAACAAACTTCCAAATGACTGCGTGGATGTGAGTGAACGGACCAAACCATTGTGAGGCAAATGGGGTGGGGGGTGGTTGGGGTAGTTGGGGTATAAGGTGTGGGGTGGGGAAACTTGTCAGATACTAAAATGACTTGTTTGGCTTCTTTAAACAAATCAATCAATAAATCAATAGCAGCCTTGGTTTTAGTGCATATTAATATCAGTACACCGTTCAGTTGTATTACTGCATAGTTATACATGCAAATAATGAGGAGACACAGTTTTCTGGTTTTCACAGGAGAAGGAGTAGCTTGGGACCATCATGTCGCCATGTAATTTCCATCCATGGTTGCACTGCACTGATAGGACCAAAATTTTCCAGAGGTATGAGGGGGTGCGCACGTTGGGGACACTCCAGACCCCCCCGACAAACTCTCTTTTAGCCACGCCCCTGGTGCTTTAAATCAATTGGGGAGAGAGCACAGATGCAAACCAGGAGTCAACAGCCCCTCGTAGGCCTGCTGACCCAGGAAACAACAGCTGCTGCCCCCCTCCTGCGGTATTTTATTTGTCTTTTTTTGTTTTTCTCCATCCCCCTCTGTGCATTTTCTTGCAGGTGGCCTACATTATCCACCCCCCGGGGTATTTGAAGCAAGCGACACTTCCATGTGTAGCAGGTCTACCTTGTCTGCTTCGGGCCTTTAACACTGCAGTGCTGTTCCTCTCTAATCCCAAAGACAAATATGATAAAACCCAGTCTAAAAGTTGCTGAGACGAAACAGGTTGCAGACTGTGCTGATGAGACTATTTCATATTAAACATGAAAGTTAGAAATGTTGCATGTTTAATGAGAGACTTTTGAATGTAATCTTCTTGGTAGATTTTTGTTTCCCATATGTTATATGAAATGGGAGCTCCATGTAGAAAATTTGCATTGCTAGTCCTCCCAGCAGTAAACAGTTGGTGGCGCTAATTTGGTGAGTAATGCCAGAACAAAGTGCACTTTCACTGGGACCTCAGCAGCCGCCTTTTTACTCACACACTAAACAAATGAGGAAACCAGATAGTAACCTGTTTTCCTGCCACTGCTAATTTATTGCCTGTGGTGGACAATGTGGACAATGGGCTCCCGCACCAATGACACTGCCTGTGTTATCCCCCCTCCAAGTTAACTTTACTGGTGAATGGTCACCCCTGGTATTGTAGCACAGGCTCTCTTAATGAATTTAAGCAGGCAGAAAGCCAGCAGAGGAAAAAGCAGAAAAGTCTTTCTTAAGCACCCCCCTCCTGACTCAAGTTACTTCAATGTCAGCCAAATCCCTGAATTGACACAACACATTACTTCCTGCAGGAAATACGGTAAGTGCTGCTCCTCTGTACGTCCTCTTCCATCCACAAGGATAAAAGAGAAAAACTATTTATTGGCTGTTTATTTTAGATGTCATCGGCACAAACAACATTCACTACCTGCATTTTCCCAGACATGGTATCTGGTTATTGATGGTCTGAGAGAATGAACTCTGCACTGTGTCCCGTTTCTTTAGACCTCAGATAAAAATTTGATTGGAGGAAAATACAGTTAGGCCTGTGATGTACTTGTGACCCTTCCGAGGTGTACTCTGTGTGCACCCACTGTCAGCTGGGATAGGTTCAAGCCCCAGCGCAAGCCTGTTTTGATAAGAAAATGGATGGATGGAAAACTTTTTAGCTCAAAGAAAACAGTTTATTTGCACAGTTTAAAGCACATAAAAAGTGCAACTAGAAATAATATGTGGGAACTATCCCCACGCTCCTTTGCATGTGGATATTAAAGCACAAAGAAAATAAAAATGCTGGAGCAAGTACTCTGTGAATTTTAAACCAATATTTCAAAACTTTGGGAAGTAGAATCAGGGTCACCGGGTTCACCCACTCATCATTAGTAATGCATTCAGCCTGCATTTTTAGTCAGGCGAACAAGAGCCACCAGCTCAAAGGAGAAGTGAGGCTCATGAGTGAAGCCTGTGTTTGAAGGAGGAAGGATGACATGTGATTATAGATCATGCAAAAAAACAAGAAAAACCAAAAATCTGACCACGGTGATAGTAATGACGCTAATTATGGTGACACAACAGAAGCCGCCGATCTTATGAAACTGGTGCCTGAAAGATGTTGAAACCACTGCCTGGGGAAATAAGTAAAAAAGTTTTAAAGTAAAAGGAGAACAGCAGTTAGAGCAAAGCTGATCACGCTGGTGTATGCATGTATTTATTCCTTTAAATACAAAAGTGACTTTGCAGAAAATGTAACAATGATGGTAGTTTACCCAAAAATGTAACAATATAGTATCTCCAGTGAAAGAGAAGTCAAGTATATAGTATAATGCACAGCTCTTTAGATGTGAGTAAATGCATTGCTCCTGTCTTTGCTTCAGGAGTAGTGTATTTAGAGCTTCTGGCCACATTTGTTGACGATACAAAAAAGAAAAACAAAAAAAATTACAATATAATTGTGAGCTAAAGCGACAAAGCTTTACCTTTTTCTCTGTTGTTCATAACATAACCAGGCCAACAAAAGTTTCTCCCCAAATTCACAATACTCGGATACTAGAAAAACAAACAACAACAAAAATCTTTCACAGTGTTAACCTGAGTACAGTACATGGTAAGCAGAGCTCCTTCAGACCTCCTTCACTTTCTTTGGAAAGGGGAAGTGAAATCATCAACGCATACCAACCCAAAGGACAAAAACCAAAACAAAAGAAAAAACACTTTACCCATGTGACCTACAGGACAATAAATGCAAATAATGCTTCACCTTATGTGTAAATAATGTAAAATCAAGTAGCAACACCCCATCACCCACAGTGCAGACACATGACACAGAAGTGCATGCTCCTGCAGAATCTGAAGAAGCCATCGCACGAGCACTTTGTGTAATGAGGGCTCGAGGTGAAGTAGAGAACTCCTCCTCCCTTCATGTCAGGCTCTTTGCTTTGCCTTCATCTTCTCATTGCACAAAACAAAGTCTCATCTGTCGGCGCGGCCTCCTTCAGCGCTGTCTTCTTCTCTCCGGGCGGGCGCGTCCTGCTCTGGTAGCAGCCTGTGCGGGTGCTCCGCCTCCGTTCGACACTGGGAGCAGGAGGTGAGCGCGGCACAGAGGCGTGTGCGGATCGGCTGAGTGAACAAGACGAACATGACGCAGTTGGCTGCTCCCTGCAAGGTGTTGCCAATCCCCTGTGGGATCAGACGAAAGAGGGGTTCAGATGGGGGCATCATGATGGGTTATTACAGATGAATAGTTTTGATGGCAAATGTCGATTCAACATGGTTTTATTTTACCATGCTTGTTTTATCAGTCAATAAAACAACACATTTTCATTTATATTATTGTATTCATAGCGCGTAAAAATGTTTTATGCACATTTACAGTGGCACTATCATGTAATAAAACAGTCCAAACATCATAAAGGCTTCATTTCATTTTCAAGCCATTTAAAAGGAAAATTTACAGAATTTTGAAAACGCTTTGTTAATTTTTAAAAAGGCAAAAAAAAGAAAGAAGTTTAAACTCACGTGCAGCGTGACCAGCGCTGGGTTCTGTCTGACATTTGAGTTGGCCAGCAGCAGGATGAAGCGCACCGTGCTCCAAATGCGCAGGAGGATGAAGATGATGGGGATGAGCGTGAGCTTCACATCAGCCATGGAGGAGAAGGAGTGGGCGGGAGGCCTGTTGGCCAAGATGGGACGGTACTCAGAGAGGGCTGCATGCTGCGTCAGAGCATCAAGAGTGAGACCATTAAAAGAAAATAAAGAAAGAGAAAAAAATGTGTCATCAAGAACATCAGATAACTTTCACACTAGATAGATATTTGAGGGAGATATAGTTTCTTTTTCACGTCACTGTAACCTCTTTCAGTTGTAAGATGTTTGTGTTTTAGGACATAAACCATTACCAGCTTTAAAAAAATCACTTAAAATAAACCCTGGTTAATGAAAACATGACACATTACACCATATCATTTTTATTTAAAAAAAACAAAACAAAAGAAGCCAAACTGCAGATACTAAGTACATCCCACGACTCAGTAGCTTATAGAACCACCTTTAATAGAAGTTGAAGTAATCATTTTCTGTGTGACTTTATCAGTCTCTAATATCATTGTGGAGGGGTTTTGGTCCACTCTTCTACACAATGTTGCTTCCGCTCATTGAGGTTTGTGGGCATTTGTTCATGCACAGCTCTCTTAAAGTTCCACCACAGCATTTCAGTGAGGTTGAAATCTTGACTTTGACTGGACCTTTGCAGCTGTTCTGTTGGAGATTTGCCTCTGTGCATGACCCTGTTTGGACCAAGCTTTAGTATCCGGACAGATGGCCTCACATTTGACCCTAGAATACTTTGGTATACAGAGGAGTTCATGGTTCACTCGGTGACGTCAAGCTGCCAATATCCTGTGGCTGCAAAACAAGCCCAAATCATTACCCATGCACCACTGTGGTTGGTATGACTCGTTAGTGCTGATATGCTGTGTTTGGTTGTGTGTTTGGTTTGTTTGGTGCAACTTTGCATTTCTAAGTCGTGGTGCCATGTTCTTTTTTAGAGAAAACATAGCTTTCTCCTGTTAACCCGTTCCTGACAAGCCATATTTGTTCAGTCTTTATTCAATTGCGCTGTCATGAACTTTAACATTTAACATGTTAACTGAGGCCTGTAGAGACTCAGATGTGGCTCTTGGTTTTTTTTTTGCAGTTTCTCTGAGCATGCACAGTCTGACTTTGGGATGAATTTTCTGGGACATTCACTCTTAGGAATACTGGCAGCCATCATTAGGTGCTCCACACCTGCACACCGACAAAACAATTGCTTTCACAGAGGTGCTCACACTTGATGATGAGCCATTATTCCAGTACATATGATGAGGAATTCCTGGTGGCTACTTACCCTAATTCTTTATGGACGCGGTAATCGTGTGATTAGATTCTCACGCTGTTTCTACATTTTTGGCCAGTTTTTGTTAAATAACGACATGGAGCTGTATGTCGTGTGTTGTTCATCTGAGGTTTTGCTTATTTAATTTTAAAACCTGCTCAGGACCAGATGATTGTCATAACATGTCCTGATATGTAGAACTGAACTTTCTTTTTCCCATGACTTAAATTTTGTGTTAGGATAAAAGTGCAATATAATAAATGATTTCCTCCAAAGCGTGACTACCTCTGTAATGTGTGTCGTAATAGTTAGCGTGTTAGGGTTAAAGTTTCTTGTCATCCTCTAGGGAACCATATCAGTTCCTTTAATGCTCAACTGCTGAAAGTCTGAGTCACAGATACAGGAACTGGGATGTATTGATATTTTGTGCATAAATTCCTATAGAAGATCCCAGACTGTGATCAGTATGTTGTTTGGTTATGAGCCAGAATGTTTTAAACAAACTGTATTTCCACTTTATGCCCAGGTGATGATTTTAGCCTTCCAAGACTAAATGCAAATGATGATAGGCCAATACATTTTGGGTTTTTTCCCTAAAAAGACAGCGGTGTCTCTTTCACTCTCTATGACATTAATCATAATACAGAAGGCAAGAGGGAAAGTGTGAGATCAGCTTTTTAATGAATAAAGAAACTCGTTCATGATTCAGACCCATAAATACACTCTGTCGACCTGAAAACGAGCTTTGAAACCTGCAGAGCTGTGGATCACCAGCAGATTTCCATTAAACGTTATGTAAAGGGTTCTGGCTGATTACAAATGAATGTAAATAACAGATCCACTGTGGATTGCTCGTACTGAGTACCGGAGAATTGAGAAGGATGATTTTAACGCTTGGCAGGAAAAAGAGTTGTGTATCTGCAGGTTTCTTGTGGTTCTTAATGTGTAAACGGATTTTTAAACACAAAGTGACATTTTAAATTGTCACAAAGCTCTGCGTGCACATGACTGATGAATGAGGCCCCTGGTGTCCTCCTCACCGCTATGTGGATGTGCCTCTTGATCAGGATGTAGAGGAAGGGGAGGGTGAGGTACGCTAAGAACTCCCAGATCTTTCCAGTCAGCAGCATCCACAGGACCCGGTCTTTAACGTTGATCCTGACCCAGCACCAGCCCACCGACACCTCTGATGCATCGTAACCAATCTTGTTGAGACTCACAGCTGCAATAGTGATGCCCAGAGGAATTCCCCAGCTGGAACACAAAACAAAGGGTCCGGAGAGTAAACACAACAGCTCCAAAGGTCAGAGTCCCATTTTTAAACTTTTCCACTGGAGGTTTTTATGTAAATGTTTGACGGGCATGACACCAACACTTGCAGCAAAGACATGTGACAGTGTGTGATAGTAATCTTGTGCTTAAGGCTTGGGTGTGTTACATGGTGCAAACTGCAGAGTCACGGCAAGTTCTGTTGTTGAAGAAAATAAAACCACGAAATGAATTCCGCATTGTTTGCAGCGCTCGTTGGTTTCCCGCCCCCCATGAAGCACTTCTCCTCTTATAACACCACTTTAAAAGGTTACTAGATTTTCATTGCAGTATATACAGCAGCAGACCTTTATAAATACCAAAAAGACAGTGCATGTGTGTCTTATGTATATAAGCCTCCATGAATGCCTCTGTTGTGTGATCTCCGGTTCATTGCAGTATCTGAGAACTCAGAGAGAGATTGTTAGGATGACAACGGTAAACACTGCAGTGAGGCATACCCATGGGTGAAAATGTTCCCGTGTCCAAAAATAGATCAATTAAATGGTGGTACATCACAGTGAGTCAACTCGTTAACAACCAGCGAGGACAAATCATTAATGTGCAGAAGGAAAGCTGGACAACAAGGATTAAAATGCGCAAAATAAAAAAATTAAAAATTACGAGGGGTCGTCACACTGGGAGGCTCCGCATGTTTGATTGCTGTTTTTACAGTGGAAACATATGAACCACTAAAATAAACACCACGTTTGTTATAGCTGTTAATTTTTTTTAAAAAATGTACATGTTAAAAAGTGAAATATATCTGAAGCACAAACATGAGTAATGAAATAACTGCTTGTCAATAAAGTGGATCCACAGTACTGTGTAAAAATCTTCAGTCACCCCTCATTTCTTTGTATTTTACTTCAGAGGAGCCAGATGTAATTGGAATTCTTAAAGTACTCTTGAGCAATAGTTCTCCAGGCTTTCTGAACATCCTCCAAAGTTTTTTATTTTTTTGGGATATTGGCTGTTTTTTCACTCATTTTCAGTCCAGTCCTTGTACCTGATCATTTTCAGAGGAATGTGTTTTTTTGTTGTTTTTTCACTTCTTAAGCCACTTAAAAATAACCTATGAGTCATTCAAGCATAAAAAAAAAGCACGTGACTCAAGGGATGAAAAAGTGTTGTGTCTACACATGAGAGACAACTTGGCAAAAACCAGATTTTATATCTTATATTTTTTATATCTTTAGGCATAAAATATTTCTTTTTTTCACCAACAAATTGATTTCCCAGAGATTTATTAGTAGAAAACTTGACATGGTGCCCCCTTCCCCCCCTGACTCTTTGGGCTTGAATTGTACAAAATGAATCTTTTAAACGACATAAAGAGTTCTGGTAGCTCATTGCTCAGACTGTCCTGCAACTATAAAAAATGAAAGTTTTTGTTAATTCACCAAAAATGTCCTATTTTATTTATTTAGAATCCAAAAATGCATGCCCTCTCAGCATGGTTTGCAGCATGTCCTTCAAAGAAAATGGGGAAACTGGATGAGTGGAGGACAAAAGAAGAAGTGACAGGCCTAAAACCTATCTACAACAGAAGGGCAGTGTCTGAAGGTCACATCCTTAGGAACTTGGACCTTAAAAACGGGCCTGAGAATGCATCTGGTCCTTCATTTGATTCCTCTACTGTTCACTGAAGCCTCATCAGAAATGGTCTCAGTGGAGAGGTGACTGTTAAGAAGACATTATTAAGGAAGGGAACAAAGTGAAAAAGCCAAAATACACAAGAACTGGAGTGAAAAATCAGTGGCGAAATGTCTTATGGAGTGATGAATACAAATATGAAATGTTTGGCTCGTGTCATCATCAGTATGTGTGGAGGAGGTCAGGAAAGAGTGTCTACACAACAGTGAGGGTCTACAGTCATCAAGATTGGAGGCTGTGTCATGGTTGGAGCTGCATTTCAGCCAGTGGTGTTAGAGATCTTGTTAAACTGATTAAATTATGAACACAGAAAAGTGCAGGCAGATTTTGATCTGTTATGCAATGCCATCTGAAGAATGTGACTGGCCACAGCTTCGTTTTTCACAACAATAATCTCAAACACCACTCCAGTAAAGGCATACCTGGATAGAATAACACACAATGGTTCACTATCAGTCGTGGCTTCCCCAGAGCTGGACCTCAACATTATTAAAGCAGTGTGTGACCATCTAAAGGTGGCCAACATCCAGAGAAGAGCTTTGAATGTCCTTCAAGAAGCCCGGTAAACTATTCCTGAAGACTTCTTAAAGAAATTACAAGAAAGCTGCCTAAGAGAGCTCAGACTGTGTTGAAGAATAAAGGCAGTCATACCTAATACTGACTGTCAAGCTTGTTAGAATTGAATAAGGAGTGGGAGTCCCCACCAAGCATCATTTGAAGGTGAGACCTCCTTTTCTAGCAAATGGTCACTATAGTACATGATGAGAAAAGAAGGCGAAATTAGCTGCTGATTTAAAATGACATAAAGTGAGAGAAACCTTCTGTCATGTTGCTTAAATTTGAACTTAAGTTCTTCTTTTTATTGCCTCAGGGTGCATATTATTAAATATATCTCCATAGTACAGACTCTCACTGCAATTTTATTGCTTTTAATGAATTTTGATAAGAAAAAACAAAAATGTTTTGTTCTACGGAAGAAAAGAGCAGGGTGGACATGTTGGGGATTTTTTTTACCACGAAATCAGAAAACAATGAATGTGAGGAAGAGGAGGAGTGGGATGAATGAAAAGCTTTGAAAATAAAATATTGTCTTTCTGGCTGTTATTGAACTCATTTATCCACAAATAAATCCAACAAATAAATCACCAAAATTTCAGTAACAGAAATTCTGACAGTAGGACTGAATGTTATCAGTGATACATGTTAAGTTGGGGTGTTTTCTTTTTTCTTTTTCTTTTTTTGCTGGTAGTGAAAAAAAAGGCGAGGCACAGTTCAGACAGGACGGTGATCTATCGCAGGACTAACACACAGAGACAACCCTTCACACTCACTAATTCAGAATCACCAGTTAGCCTGACATGTATGTTTGTGGATGGGGAGCTGGAGCACGCTGGCATGCAGAGAACATGCATACTCCACACAGGACCCTCATGCTGTGAGGCAACAGTGCTAACCACAGCGCAAACACGTAAATACCTTTTCAGTGAAGTATGTGAAAATTCCCCATACGTAAATGGTGTTAACAAAATATCGCTTTAAAACTATTTATTCTATCATTATCTCTTCTAAGTAAACATAAACTTCTTAAAAATACAAATGAGACAAAAAAGTTCCCCAAAATAAATAAGCACTTAGTTTTTCCAAGTATTTAAAGGACATAAAAGTTGGGGTGAAGGCTGTACTGCCAAGGCTTTAAAGCCCCCCTGTAGATCCGCCCCTGAGTTAGGACGACTCTGTAGGCTTGAAGTGTACAAAATAAATGTTTTAAATGACAGAAAAAGTTCTGGTAGCTCATTGCTCAGACTGTCTTGTAATTATAAAGCTGAAAGTTTTTGTTAATTCACAAAAAAGCCCTATTTTATTCATTTAGAATCCAAAATGTGCACCCTCCTTCACATACAGTGGGCCAGATTAGATTCTTTGCCTGACCAGTTCTGGTCCCCGGGGCCTTATGTTTGACACCCTTGGTTTAATGGATTTGTAGGGAGTCCCTTAATCAGTGTTCCTATCCAGAGAAACACACACGGAGGATCCAGGCTGTCCTGGTAACATCAGCTGGTGAGAAAACAAGTGAGCACGTGTCATGCATCAGCTGATTTATGAACACTCGTCACGTGAACTGATCCAATAACTCCATGGTTAATATTTTAAAACTCACTAGGTCCCACCGTGATGTCAGCACGTCACCCCGTTATGCGGTGTAACGTCAGGACGTAGCTTGGCAGCAGTCTGGAGTTTTGCGCAAACTTTCAGAGTGTTACAAGATAAAGTAGATACACGTTAAGTGAGCCGGTTTGTGTTTGTGGTCTAATTCCCAGTTTAAAGGAGCCGTTTTGAATGTGCAGGTGTCAACTTTTAACAAGTCAATGTTCAAAATCTCAGAAAATGTGAAGCAAACTCAACTTTAGGGGGGGGGCAACTGCCGAAATCCCAAGATGCTTCAGGGCGCAGGTCCCACCGGAGCAGGTTTAGTAAACAGATAACACTCCGCGGGTTGCTTACCTGACGAGGTGGAACACCAACACGAGACTGTCAGCGACTCTTTGGTTGGCCCTCACGATGAACACGTACAGGTAAACGGCGATGGCCACGGTCCAGAAGAAGGAGCTGGTGTTGGCGAAAGTGGAGATCGCTCCCTGAGCGACGCACTCCGCCGAGTTTGTGCGGAAGACGCTCCACACTCCGAAGGCGTAGGAGACGGCGGAGAGCCAGTCAGACACCGAGAGGTAAACCAGCAGTTTCCTCGGAGTTGTCCTCAAATCCGACCAAATAATGTAGGTGAGGATAATCAGAGAGGAGCCCAGGAAAGACAGCGCGCACGAGAGCAGCACGATCACCTGCTCGAACAGATACACCTCGGTCTGAGTCTGACTCGCGTTTGCCATCGTGTAGCGCGATCAGACACGAGCTGCAGCCGTCTTGCGGACACCGCAGTCTCTGTTTGTTTGTAAACACCTTTCTTTTCCCGGCCGAGCGCACTGGTTTTATTCTGGATGTTCCCAGGGGCTCTCCACATTATTTTCCCTTAAGGCCAGGCGACGGTTTAAAAACACTCAGTCCAGTCGAGCCACATGACTTAAAAAAAAAAAAAAAAACTTCTACTGCTTTTAAGGGAGTCAAGCAAAACTTTTCACCCAGCTTAAAGCCCTCCTTCCCCGCCGCCCCCTCAACAACCGGAACCCAAAGCAGAAGTTAAGTCAGCTGGTAACTGGCAGGCACTCAACTGGTCTATTTTTGAGTGTAATTGTCTCAGTTTGTGCTGTCCAGCTTTGGCATAAAGTGCCACACACGGCACATGACAGCATGATGAAACCGCTTCCCCATTCCTGTCGTAGTTTCGCATAAAAGGATTCGCTGCTCAGGTTAGAAAATGACGTCTGATTTTATTTTAATAATTATTTTGCACATGTTTAAAAAAGAAAGAAAGAAAAAAGATACAATACACATAAATATAAGCTGGCGCATTTCCCAGTAAATCCTGGCAAAGTGCATTGAATAACAAGACGCATTCATTTTTATATAAATGTACGTAGAAGTCGATAAAAAGTGACTGAATTTTGGCTTCAGAAAGTGCAGTATTGCAAAGTAGGCAATCAAAACACATGAATAGGTGGTGGCACCAAAGCAGAAGTGTCATCAAAGAGCACAGAGGAACTGAATAAATAAAAACTAAACAAAACATAACTTAAAAGTACATCAGAGCTTCAGCTGTGAACATGATGGGCAGCAGAAAATTGAGACACTGAAATTTTTTTTTATTTTAATTATTTGATGATTTTGTAAACTACGGAACATAGATTGCATCTAACAAATGTTTTCATGGTTTCACTTCATTCTTCTTTGCAAGGTAAAAAAAAAAGCATTTAAAATTGTGCATCCAAAACGTCACTGTATTAATCCTCAGGTATACAAAAAAGGGAAAAAGCTGCAAATGTGTGAAAGTGATTAAATCTGAAGCATCGGTTAAAGGAAAAGTTATTTAAAACAACCGATCATGAATATAAAAAGCCTTCATGGGTGAATTTAAATGTAGACGAAGGACCGATTAAACTTTTAAAGAGGGAATTCAGGGTAACCCATCCTGCAGTAAGAGGGGGGAATCTCTGCTTTCTGGGGCAATAAATTCGTTTTTAAATAAAAGCATAATTTTGTCTGAAATTACATTTCTATTAGCGATGAGTTCACTGTACTCAGAGATAAAGGAGAAGCTAACGACTAACATCTGGCTCGTTTCTTGTCCAGGTGCTGTTGATTCTTTGGTGGCCTTGTGATTTGCAGTTTACCAAAGAAGTGTGGTGTAAAATGGTTTAGAGCCCTCGGAGCGATGACCTTGTGTCAGAGCAGGACTTTTACTGCTTCTGCAGTGCTGCAGCCCAGAAAAACCTGCAACCCCCTTGTTTTAGTGTTTGTAGCAGTGCAGCAGAACATTGGTGGGGGTTTTTTTCTTTGTCTTTTTTTCCTTGCAGACTGCAGCAAACTCTGCATCTGCATTATCGCCTGAATCGCACCATCGACAGACAGTTTTAAGACACTGCTTTTGATCGAGCATCAACAATAAAACAGTGAGAGATTCTGAGATAGTGTAGAGGAAAAATCAGAAGAACATCGTCTGTGTGTGTGTGTGTGTGTGTGTGTGTGTGTGTGAAAGCCTAAATTAATGTGCACCTGACTCATCTGCACACATTAGGTCGTCTTTGGTCACAGAAATATTCTCACCTTGCACTAAATAAAAAGTGTTTTGTTTTTTTTAATGTAGTGCAAAGGGCCTTTCTGCAACACTATTACATTATTCCAAAATTCTCGTGTTAAGTAAGGAAGAAGGAAAATATATAAAGCAGTATTTATCTAACTTTATTTATAACACTCCTTTTCTACAGCAGCAAATATGTCACAAATAAAATATCAGGCACATAAATCAAGAATCACATCCACTTTCTTTTTGTTTGTGTGTGTTACATCCAGAAATATCCGTGGAGCAAATTAAATTTAGGGATCAAAACATGCATTTGCAACTGAAAAAAAGTCATAGTAAGCCAAGCTGTATTTTCTGAATGAAAGGGCTTTCGTTTTGTCTCAATGAAAAGGAAAAAAAAAAGGCAAAGTTTTCACAAATTGGTGCAGCAGCGTTTGATGAACAAAAGCATGCCGGGAGGTTTGCTTTCAGTCACAAGATGGCAGCAGAAGATCATGATAGTGCAACAGACAGTGTGGAAGTTTGATCCGTTTTCTAAATATTGCGGCGGCCATGCGCTCGGTCGATCCTCAGTTAATTCTCTTAGCAGGGTCGAAAACTTACAGTGGCAGCTCCCAGTTTCCTCCCTCTTGGCTGTGATCCCGGGGCTTCTTATTGCGAAGAATTTCTGCGGCAGTATACTTGCTGATTGCTTCGTTCTCACTCCTCACAACAACCAGCTAAGACACTGCCAGAGAAACACCCACAGCAGCCGCGTCCAACCACCCGTCTCCGGGCTTGCTCTCCCCAGCGGGGTCCCGACTGGTCTTTGGTGCATGTGTCCACCTGCGAGCCTGGCACTGCTGACGCTTTCCATTCCCAGCTTCGTGGTGATGGTGGTGTTGGTGGTTGTTGGAAGGCAGTGGCCTCACACTGAAAGCCCCCTCCTCGCCTCGAGGGTGGCGTGGTGCTCTGCCAACAGCCGGCAGCTCTGTAAGAAAAGCAGGAAGAAATGTTAGTAGTAGTTCATTAAGTGTATACGTATAGAGGCCCTTTCTGCTCCCTGACTGAGATTTACACAACTACAACGCACGGACGAGCCCACGTTTCACTTCACGAAGTGACCCCCGAGCTTGTTTCCAAACTGATTTCTTGATCTCCTCCTAGCCGGTTTGTGCAGCATCACTTTAAGTGCACACAACTTTGGCAAACACAAACACCCCCGAACTAAGAATAGGCTTGCCATGACTCATGATTTTGCAACAAAAAAGCTCGGTTTGATTTAGCTCTCAACTATTTGTGTGGCTGCCAGCCTTGCTTCTGATTTTTGTTTTTTTTTGTCTTTTTGTCTTTTTTCTTTCTTTTTTTTTACTCCAGCTCCATGCAGTGCCAGTCCATGTTTGTGTTTGTGTACCTCAGGGACCACAGCTAAAACGCTATCAGTTGCGTTTGCTCACTGCAGTGCTATTTTGGGCCGGCTGACCGCTCCATACTGTCGTCTCCCTGTGGACACAGCTTTGCTCGCAGGACAGCATGGATACTAGAGACCGGTGGGCACATGCTCTTAAACGAAGGAAGAGAGGACGTTCCGTAGAGGGAGGAACGTCTGGAAAACAAACAGTTTGAATTACATCAACTATCCGCTGTTATTGCTTCTGAATTCTGCAGCAAGGCTATTTGTAGCCCTCTGCGTCGGCTTCTAGTCTATCTTATGACGTACTTTTTTAGTTGTATAACTGGAAATTCCAGCGTTTTTATTTGTGGTTTAAGCATTTTGACCTTTTCGAAATTCTAAGAAAGCACTTTATGACGCTCTGAAGCATCTTGCCTGAAACCAACACAAAATTTGTATTTGTCTGTCTGTCTTCACACACAAACATGCATAACTGATGTCCACAGACAAACGCAGAGGTTGCTCCTTGACCTGCTTTCACCAAGCAGCTGCATCCGTGTCCTTTTGTGCGTTTGCAGCGAGCTAGATGCCGCCTTCGCTGAGCACATGATGACAGGAATTCCTTCCTGTTCAGGCCTTGAGGTAATCCTAATACAGGAACGAAGAATGGCAGGGAAAACAAAACCCTGCCTGCTAAATGAACGGCCGGCCGCCTCACCGCCTCTCACAGCAAACAGCAGCGAGCCTCGACTAACAAGCCTTTCCACAAATGCATTTAAAGCCTCAGGCACGGCTCACCTCTCCACACAGATTTCCCTATCGTAATATTTCCGTAATATTGGCCAAACCCGAGAAAAAAACCCTTGTTTACAAATATTAGTCAGAGGTGTGGATGAATACTGCTCGAGCGGACTTAGTAAGGGAATTAAACCGAATAAATAAACGCTGTTTTGGGGTTTAACCTGTTAAGTACATCTTAATTTAGCTGGAGGGAGATGTATCCAGATGATGCAGCTAACACTAAATTTGTGTTATTATCACCACATCTGCACAAGCTAAATGAAAAGATAACAATAACGCTTTTAATCCAGTGTTTTCTTTTTTTAGCTTATTGCTTATTGTGTGTTTTATCTTTGTTGTGGCAAATTAATTGCACTGGGTGTGCACAGGGAGGTGGAGGAAGTGCAAAAAAGAACAAATGTGCATCACATTTTCACGTGTGCACTGTTAACATGATATCAATTTTTTTTTTAAATCATACTTATTATTTCACACCACTCATATATGAGTACTAGTTGTTTTCTTAATTAATCGACTGTCATTTAACAAAAAGGAAAAACTTGACAGTAAAGATTTGGAAAAAGGGAAGTGTTCTGGTATTTTTGGGAAGATGAAAACAAAATCATTAATGTTTAATTATTATATAGAAATAAATATTTTTTAAAAGACTTTAAACTTCATATTTTATATTCCCTTAAAAATACCAGTTTCTTTTGTCAGAAAAGTGAAACTAAACATTTTTATCGTCCTTTTTGATCCGCTATGTATTTTCCTGATGCTAAATTATGATTTTTTTTTTTTTTTTAATTTGAAAAGGAAAAGCATGAAAGCTAATGTAAATTAACAAGCTTACAAGCCATCGTGTCATCGATGGCTTGTAAGAGAGCATCATTTGGTCCTTTGTGGTGTAACTAAAAGCTTTAAATATCAGATTTAAATTGACTCGTAAAAAAAACCAAAACAAAACAAAAAATCCAAACTGAAATGTGTTAGTGTTAGACGTGTGTAATCTGGAGTGTCAAATGTAACATTGCACATGGTGCACATAGCATTTGCCTCAGAATATCTTTTGTTTAAATAACCGTGGGACTCTGTAGGTCTACAGTTTCTGACATATTCAGCCTCCAGGCAACAACTGTCCCCGGCAACACTTCACCAAAACACACACACACATGTACAAACCCCAGGCTCGCCTATACTTCCTGATCATGGTGGATCCCTCTGCTGTCAGGCCTCGCGATGTGTAATCCCAACGAAGAAAAAAAAAAATCACATTCACCCACTTTACCTCACTTTCCCGTTTCTCCTCATGTCACTCTGCTGCACATTTCTTGGTTGATCAACGCTTCCACGAACCTAATCATCTGATGGCAAACAGTGACATCAGTATGTACTGCAGGGCCGTGCTGCTGAGCAGTTTAACACATGCACAACACGCTCACATCTGCATACGTGACATGCGAGCTTAGCCTCTCGTGGTCTTTTTTTTTTTTTTACTTTTATTTTTAGAACAACTTTAAAACATATTTGGGTTTGAGCTAAATGAATCTACACGCCAAACTGCAGTGTGTTAATAATTAAATAGAACAGTCTCACACTCAGCTTGTACTACCCCTCGTTGCCAGAGAGAGGGGAAAAAAAGAGAGTTTCCCCAGTAACTATCTTCCTGCTTGACCACACACAACTAAAATACACAGATCGTAGTGTGTCGGACACTAAATGATTATCACCTGAGTCCCCGGGTGATTAATGTATTTGACGTTTTACCGGCCTGCATGAGTTTTTACAGTAGGGTTTATCAGTGCCGTGCGATAATGTGTGACAGCGTGGACAGACTGGCCCTCGTTTATCTGCTTCTCTGTGTACACTGTTCCTAATCTCATTTCGCTTCCTGACTGACATGCTGATGACACTTGTCTTCTGAGAATCAAGGCCGCTTGAATCGTCTGTCACACCGTCTGTCGTGAGCGCAAACTCGAATCAGCTCCAGCTAGATACAAATCACTTCTGAGAAACGAGGACCTGTTATAAAGCCTTTCGCTCTCGGCTCTCTTGGGGCTTTTCAGGAGGGGAAAGAGGCGGCCTGCTGGGTCTCCTGTTGGAAAACTGGCTTTCATTATGAATGCCGGAGAAAACAATAACAAAAACAGCTGCCCTTCTCCGTGAGGATCAAGACGAGATGATGAAAGGGTCACTCATCCTGCCACTGTGCAACTGGGTACTGTGTTTGGGTGTATCATAGCTCTCTGCTTTCGCTAACCTTTTGTGTAGTAACCATGGGATTAAGCCAGCATCAAAACTCAAGCTTGGACGCTTCTCCTACTTGCAGTGGCTTAAATTATCGTTTTCTAATTTATACTTACAGGCTGATCTGAAGGCCTCAGCCTGGCATCATTTTAATTCCCCTGAACTAGTTAGTGTTTCTGAAAATTTCACTCAGTTTCAGCAGAAGTGCACAGGTCCTCAGAAGTGTTCAGCTGTAGCATTGTTGTGTATGTCAGAGGCATCTGTTTACACACAGTTTGGACACTCACCAGTTAGCCGGGCAGCAGCCGAGGTCTACCATCCAGCGTGATCTCCAGCGGGTGCACTCAACGTGTTGGCATCAACAGGAGTCTGTTCACGGGCTCTCCCGATGTGTGGGTCACTTTACACTGGAAAACTGTTGACCACCAGCCTCTTGCCTCTCCTCCTGTGGCTGCCTCTCTCTCTCTCTCTCTCTGTCTGTTCAGTCAGGCAGTACAACAAGTCAAGGCATGTTCCAACACGCCACCAACAGCCGGGCTGGATGTATGAGCCTGCACAGGGGGAGGAGCAGAGGATCAGAGAGGGGGGAAACCCAGAAAAGACCCAGCATGACTCAGCCTGCTTCGGTCAGTTAGCATAGCTTTCACTCTGAGCACTTTAACACATGAGTTAGTCTTTGAAGGTGCATTATGACTTATTCTGTGTGACATGTTTAAGTCATTTAAGTCAGAATCAGAGATGAGGAGATGCTCTAATGGGTGACAACCTGCTGAAAATGTGTTAGACAGAGGAGCTCTTTTAAAAAAACGTCTCTGACTTCCTGGCCCACGTCTGGCTGCAGGCGGTGACTGCTTTCTCTTTTCACTTTCTGCATCCTGCCAGTGGAAGCAGCTCAAAATGTCTCTGTCCCAACCTCCCAGTCTTTGTCAGCTGAAGCTGAATTTAGATTCAAGTAGATGCTGTTCAACCATGCTCTTATTTGCAGTTAGTCCTACTTAATCTTTAACACAGAAGAACAAATAGTTTATAGCATACTAATAAAAGATGCGGATTCATTAAATCTTTGTTGGGTTTTTTTTTTTTTTCCCAGTAACTCAGTGGGTCACATCAATTACAGATGAAGTCCGTTGGCATGAATTATGAAACTGCAAAAAATCACAGGGAACGCATCAGCAAAGATAGGAAACACTGTGAAATATTAATTGCTTCCTGGAAAAGTGACATTTTTTTAGTGAAATCAAAATTTCTAAACTGTTTATTAATGCAAAAAGAAAAGGTGCGGTATACAAGTGTACTTTACGTGTCCATTTATCTGCTGACACATTAAACTGCATTAAATGTGCAGAATCATCAGCATCCATGAGTGCTAATTATTCAAATCTGCTTTGCTGTTAGCTGGTTTTTTTTCGTTACTAGAGCAGGCCTGATGCCGGTTCATCACTGCTGTAGTGGAAGTTGATCACTAGGCAGATTCTGGGAACAGCGGTAGGAGCCAGCTCAGCAAAACTCACCTGCTACTATATGGTCTGAGTTTGGCTGCCTGAGCATCTCTGAAGCTGCACTGTACATCAGTGCTGCTCCTCTTCACTGCAGCCTGTCAACAGACTGATGACCTTATCAATGAAAGAGCAAAGTCACCGCGATGTTACGCCCCGAAAGAGCTCAAAGCACTTTTAGCTCGGCTCAGAGCCTCGTCTTTGCCCAGCCCTTAACAGCAACTAGAGAGGCAGCTTTGTAAAAGAGCAGACGAGGTTCATTTTCCTGCCGTTAGCTGCCTTAATTTATTGGAAGTGGTGTTGCGGCACCGCGCAGAAGTATTTTCACAAAGTGCCGGCAGTAGTTTCACCAACTGACTTGGCTGATAATTTATGCAATTTACTCATGAGTGAAATATGGGTAACCGCTGACGTAGCCCCCCTTACTGGAACATATCCCTGCACTTCAGTACAGAACTGTAGTTATTCATCCTCCTACCTGCAGCAGACTGCAGCTGAAGCCTTAGATTTGCATCTGTGTCAGTTTGGGGTGGGGGGGTGGGAGAAGGAACCCCTAGCCCAGCAAGTTCAAAGCTTGCTGCATTGATTACATCATCGGAACTGGAGTGCTGGAACGGGACAATGCACCATCAGAGGGGAGGGAGGGGGGCAATCGGCTAATCTCACCAGTGCCTCCCTGTGGTGCTCCATGGGCAGTGTGTGGGGTAGGGGAGGTTGGGGTGGGGGTGGTGGTGGTGGTGGTGGTGGTGGGGGGTGGGTGGGGGGGGGGTCTTTCCCTCTCTCTCTCTCCCTCTCTCTGTCTCTCTCTCTAAGCTCAGCTCAGTCCAGCACATTGCAGGACGGCCTGCTCTGCCATGCAGGGTCATGTGACATCAGGACTGTCTGAGATTTTCTGAGAGGGAATGACGCTCTTTGGTGTATTTGCTCCTCTGTGTGTGTGTGTGTGTGTGCATGTGTGCGCACTCTTGCATGTGTGCCATTAGAGGCCAGCACTGCAGGAACTCAGCTGCTGCAGGACACTGCAGGATTGCTGTTCTGCTGCTGGCTCTCTGTCTCCTGCTTCTCTCTCTCTCTCTCCTTTCTCTATTCACTCAGGCAAATTGCTCAAGGAGGATGGTGAGAGCATGTGCTGCATACTTTTTCAGCAGGGACAGAGGGGTGGGGGGTGCGTGGCTGAGAGAGAGGAGGAGGAGGAGGAGGAGGGGGCAGAATCACAGAGGTGCAAAGCATGCCGGTGAGGCGCTCTGCTGGGCAACTGTACCTCTGAGAGAGACTACAGTAGAGAAATTGGAGATGAGGAAAGAGGAGGAGGAGGAGAGAAGGTGGGAGGTGGGGGGAGGGCAGAAGCGAAGTGCAAGGAACATCAGGTGAGTGCGGCAGTTCCCTTCGCTGGCAGTGTAGCACCCACCCTCAGAGAAAGTGTGAGCAGGAGAACTGCAGATGTTCCGAGATGATGTCAGGCTCCGGATGTAGCACAGACCCTTTAGTACAGTTTGCGATCATCATTGTGCCCGTCTGCCTGCAGTGGGGAGAAACACAAAGTCCAGAGAAACGCCTTGGACTCCAGCCTCACCGAGCTGACGATGCAGGGCCGGCTTTTTCAAGGTCTTAGCACAGTTACCCGAGGTGAACTCAGAGCTGACCGTGTAGCCAAGCGAATTCACCATCCACACCTTCCATACTAGTTTCCAAGCATTTGTAATACTTTGACTTTTATAAGAAGCCTTAACCCCCCCATAAACTATTTCTACATTGTTTCTGAAACAGAGATGCTGCAATAAAGCAAAAGTAGCAACGTCTTCTTTTAAAGCAAAGTTGCTGAAATATTGCTGCTGCAACGATAGAAGAAGACTGGTCCTGCTCTAGGACGTCTTTTAAAAGACAAAAACTTAACATCTAAATGAAAGAGAAAGCCTTCATCTTCCACTGTTAAGTGCCAAAGTCTCTACAGAGTAGCACTCTGATGTGAAATCCCCTTATAGGATGGCAGAAAAGTCCCAGTAACTACAGCACAACTTCATGACTGCACCACAGCTCCCCTGTCCCAAACAGGCCACTGTAGCCTCATTCTCATTTCCCCATTTAGCACTCAGACACTCACACAGTCCAAGATCCCTGAAAAATCCTTCTCACCAGTTCCCAGCATCATACTGGCAATGAAAACACGCTGGTTAACATAAATGCACAACTAGCCGAGAAAAGCAGAGCTCAGGCTGCCTGTCGTCTTCTTAAAAGCTAGGTCAGCAAAGATGAAACTCTCCACTGGTGTGGAGAACTCTGCATCCTGGTGAGTTTTTTTGTCCTTGTGTCAAATAGCGAGCCCTCTGGACCAGCCGCTATCTGACACGCTGGCTGCTATTTCCAGCCCGTACCATGTGTTAAACATGGATGAGGGAGCAGTGGAGCCTGACTGCTAACTGACTGGTTTTCTGGCAGACTGCTGCCTGGTTTAATGCTGGTGCAGAGGAGGCTGAAACTGATGAGACAGAAGCCGCCAGGAGCTCTAACACTGCAGGCATGCACACCGACATACACATATCAACTCCTGCAAGGCTCATTTAATTAAAAAAAAAAAAAGTATGCAACCCTACAGAAAGAAGAGCCCGTCATAGAAGAAGGCAAACAAGGTAAATAAGACTAGAGAGGAAAGAAATGTATACCTACGGACGAGCCTCCAACCGCATCTCTCACACAGGGAGGAGAGGAGGAAAACTTCTCTGCACTCACTCTGAGCCTCCTGGTTGCTGGTGATGTGCTTTCATGGCGCGGCAAACTTGACTGCAGCATTGCCTCCTGAACAGAATGACATTGTTTGCTCTCTCTCTCTCCCTCTCTCTCTCTCCTTTTCTCCTCCTCCTCTTCCTCCTCCTGTACACGCTTGCTCCCCCTCCTCTTCTTTGCACGCTTGCTGGCAGCATAAACTGCACAGCTCAGCAGTGTTCCCCCACTGCCGCAGCAGATCCTGCATGAGCTCTGCGTATCTGAGTGGGATGGGACTTTTAAAGGGGAACGCAACCTCCAGGGTCAGTGTGTGTGTTTCTGTGTGTGTGCGCTCATCCTCAGTCCGCCCTCCTCTCCTCCATGTACCCCCTCAGCAAACCTTCCTCCTCGTCGACACCCTCGGGAATCATCAGTGTAAAGGACTCCTCACAGGAGAGAACCCCCCCCCCCCCCCCCACCACTGCCACCCCCACCACCCCCCTCCGCCGCACACATAACTCGCCATCCTCTTTTATTCGTTTTCACACCACAGCAAAAGCTGCTTTGAGATATGAGGGTGCTCAAAACCTCAATGAGGAACTGTCCCTGCTCCACGCAGAGGCCATCTCCCCCTTGTCACAGTATCCAAAATCACTGAAATCCAATTTCCTCATAAACACACACACAAAAAAAAATTAAAAAATACCTTTGATTTGATTTGAGCATTTGTAGAATTTTTCAAACTCTTTCAAACCAGGTATGGTTTGAAAAATGATGACGTTTAAAGAACATTTAATTAATCCGAGATCACTAAATGTGAAGCCGTTTAAGTGAATTAGGAAAATCAGTGCTTTAAATCAAATTTGTCATCTGGTTTTATTGAGGAAAAAAGTTGTGTGATTTATTATAATCGAACCAGTAACTAAGAGCAATTTTTCAAGCCAGTACATAAACAAACACAAGGCACACCAAATGCGTATGGGAAACGGTGTCTCCAGGCATTATGATGAATGAGTAATAATCACACAGGCAGTAAATTAATGCATTCATTTCAGAGCTCCCCCTCTCTCTCTCTCAAAGTTGTACAGTTCTCCCAGGTACAACATTTCCTTCGGTAAAATGTCCTTAATCTGCAATCCCTAATACCTACCTTTCATTACCCAAGATGCACTGCTCCACTGGTGCTATTCTGCAGTGCGCTAAAATATAGAAATATCTTGACCAACCGAATTTGTCTCTTGTGCGTTGCACAACTCTGTGAGAGTGAGATCATCCATCATTCAGTCAGACATTGAGGTTGAACTTCTCTTTTTGCGCTCCTTATGGAAACGCGCCTGGTGTTATGCTTCCCGGCTTTCAGCGATGACATTTGCAGCGCGCTGCACGGGCAGTGTACAGATAATGGTGCTTCTGTTTGAAAGCCTTTCGAGGCATCAGCGCCTTGGCTGTTCTCTGCAGCAGTGCAGCGCTGTGTGCTTCCAACTGCAGCAGCAAGTTTTTTTCCCTCTCTCCTCCAATATGACTTGGACCCCAAGTTGCACCCCGTGATCCCACATTTTGTGGAGGAGAACTGCATACATCTCACATTAACCTTGACTCTGTGCACTCAAAGGTTATGTGTAGCAGTTTTAAGCATATTAGAGTGTGTGTGTATTATATGAAAGGCTTCTCGTTAATTTGCCTGTATCCTCTGCTTTTATTAAGACACAGTTATTTGCACAGATTGCTGAATCAGCAAAATTCATGTAATGCAATATTGGGAATCAGCTGCCGATATCAGTCAGTGTCCGTATCAGTGGTAGGTGTGCATCAGACGAGCACTGTTATCCATCAGCTGTGGGCAGGCACTCTCTGAATGCAGGTACCATCTGCATTCAGTGCTGCAGCTGCATCAGTCTGCTGATCCTCGCAGCATCCATCCTCTCGTCTGTACTCACTGACACCGGGGAAAATGCCCCTGCTGGCATATCTCTCACATACCCCACGCCATTTTCAGTAATGGCATCCCCTAAAATGAATAAGCCATGAGGAGAGGCCTTTTTACATGTCCTATTAGATTACCTCTGTATGCTTTACCTGGCTACTGTCACTTCATCGCCTTTGCTTCTCCACTTGACTTAATATTCTCTGACGCTGTCCCAGCCAAGGACACAGTGGGTAAATATTTGTAAAGCCTCGCAGATTATGTGAGCGTATAAATTCAACGTTGTTTCATCTATTCGGTATGCTCAGTTCAGTGGACGTGTGAATACACTCTTGCAGATGACTTCATCAATTTTAGCAACTAATTGCCTTTTTGGTTCTTTGTGCCACAGCAGCCGGTCATCTTTTAGTAATTCTTTGACTAAACTGAAGTTATCTGTCAAGTATCTTGACTCCCGCAAATAATGGAGCAGGCTCTAACGCTTGCCTGGTGAGTTTACGTGCGGTTTTTTTTTTCTTTCTTTTTGCCATTCATAGCTCATTCCTCAGCTTCATTGATCTGTCCGGAAAAGATAATAGACACATTGATTCACAAGCTCAGCAGCCTGCTTGGTTTACACATCAGTTCAGAGTAATTCTCAGTAGTCCTTAGTCAAGAAGCAGAATTGCCTTGACTGAGGACAGACTTCTTTTGAAGGTGTAGATTTACCATCTTTTCTGTGAACACCTTGTTTCTTTTGGTTTTTACAGCACAGCAAAATTCTGAGCATCTGACAAGATGCAGCAAAACGATAAAATACAGAAATCTGGAGCGTTGTTGGAGTTGAATGCTATGTTAGAGGGTTTTAAGGTGGCGTAATGTGACATTGCTGATGAAAACTGGACTCAGAAAGGAGGTTATTGAGGCGAGCTGGCAAAAATCTTTGCTCACTTCAGTCAATCAGTCTTACGGAGACGGACTGAATGCAGCGTTCCTGACTTCGTAGAATAAGGTGGTGTGGTGTGTTTCACTGCACCAGTGCTTCTTTGCTGACCTCATTTTGTAAAGCTGATGAGATTCCTCCCAAGGCCAAGTCGAGTGAAAAAGACGCTGTTAACGACACAACAGATCAAATGTGGTTATACTGGAAGGACTGTAAGCACGCGGAGGGACAAACACACTGTGAAGTGTGAATTCCCGGCGAGTGGAGCAGTCCAAGATATCTTTTATTTCCCGATACGGATTTTGAAAGAATCTCTTACAGCGTTACTAACCCCCTGATATTAAAGATCCTGATTTGAAGGCCGAGCTTGATATGTGAAACATATGAAGTGCAGGGTGTCATCAGTTTCTCCCTCAGTATGAGAGAGATGGTAGTACAGGGCTGTGATGGATTGATATAATAGCGAGAGGCTGAACTTGTGACAGCTGGCTGCTCTGTTGTGAATGAGCGGCAGCTCTGTCAGCTGTCAGTGTCAGCACTAGCCAGTCTGCTCTCTACACTGGCGCTGGAGCAAAGCATAATGCCCACATCAGCCTTAAGAGGGAGAGACTGCAGCTGGAAAGTCTCGATTAAGCTCTCACACAGCTATAATAATTTCAAGCATGCCCGTGAACAACCCAGTTTCCGAAAGATCTGGCGTGCCGCGCAGAATGTAAATAAAAACAGATTGCAGTGATCTGTTTAACTGAAAATACCTCAAAGAGCACATCGGATACTGAAACTGAGATAAAACACACATGATGTTGCACTATTTAACAACTAATTAGATTTATAAGATTAAGAAATAAGCATCCTGTGAGGCTGATCTATTTAACTTGTATGTAATCGGGCACTTTAATATTCTCATTGAGAATGAAGGTCCATTCACAAGAATACAATCAGCAGGCAGAAACAAGAGAACAGAAGAACAAAGAATGAAGAAAACCGTCAGTAATATAGTTTTAAGATCTCAAAATTGGTCCCTATTTTGAAGCCAGTTTGGAGATTATGTGAAATATAGTAACTGTATCGAGGTTAGTGTAAACAAGTTAAGCATTTATTTATCCTTAACTTCCAAATGAATCTTATTTGATACGTGAGTTTTTGAGACTTCTACATCATCAGACCTATCAAACCTAAATAAATTGCACAATACATTTTAAGCAAATACCAGTTGTAGCAAATACGGTACAAATTAAAACTCATGTATACTAATTCAGATCCATTTTTTTTAAACCTTTGTTAGAAGGTCCAATAAACACTCCATTAAGAAAAAAAATCTGGCAATCGTTTCATGGTTCAGGATTAAAAGGGTTAAGATCCAGCACTCCATCGGAGAATGTGTGGGCAAATCATGTTTCTCAGTGTGAAATTGCTAATAACTTGGGGATTTCATCATCTTTGTTACACATAACTAAAAATAAAATCCAGAGAAGCTTTTCTCTCTATCCACTGAACAGTGATCATAGTTTGAAACTGCATTCACGAATGGCAGTGAAAGCTCTACTGCGTGCACAGGTTTGGGGAAACACAAGGTGTTGATTCATGTGATGAAATAAGAGCAGGTCTTGCTTCTTTCAGCACGAAAATACCAGACCTGCACACCAGCGTAACACAATGTGCTGTTTAAAGAAGAGCCAATACCTCTTAAGTAGTGTTAAACATGCCCCTGTCCCGAGATGTTAATCAGACTATCTCATTATTTATTTATTTTTACTAACTTCAATTCAATACAGTGTTTGAACTTTTTAAGTTTCTGTTTGATTGCCATATTTTTAAGACAAACAAAAATAAAATACATGGATTTTTTTTTTTTTTTTACCATTTGACTATGTCTTTGAGGGGAAAACAACAACAACAACAAAAAGCAATGTCATGTAAATGCCTAAAATTCATACCTGTAAATATAACATTTCACAACTAAATTTCTATATTTCTTTATGGGAAGAAATGAAAGAAGCTGACACAAAAACATCACCTTGAAATCATCCTAACATCCCGTGTTGGTGAAGTTATGATTGTCCTCTTTAAGACAGCGTTGTCTTCATGTTTTTGAACAAAACCAATGGGTGTCCATAATTATGTGTGCCTACAATGTTCATCTTGCATGCAGCCTGTTGGTGTGGTCTTTTTTTCACTTGTTTTGTGCTGGACTGTATTCTGCCTTCCCGGTTTTTGGAGGAGCGCTCCATATCCTCCATAACAAGTGTGTCACATAGAGATCTGTGCTGTCTCTTGGCCTACATTCACTATTGCCATTTGTTACTGCCACAAACAGGTAACACAAAGGGACAAAGATATATAATATATAGGTTCCTCCAGAGTGGCCTGTTGATGTGTTTATTTGCCTGCGACCCATTTTAGCAGCAGAAGCAGGGGCAGAGGCTCCGCGGTGATTCCTCACATTTTCACCGTCTTCACCAAAAGAAATCCACGGCTAAACGAGTGAGTGGTAAACAGAAAAAGCCTGACTCAAAATCAGCGGTAGTCTAGGAGAAAGGTTAACATTATTTTTACTGATGGCTTTCATTTATACTGCTTTTAGTCTGCTTTTCTTTTTTGTTAAATTTTATAGCTACACTGAATTAAATCGACATTATACGCTATTTTAATTACAGCGCATTACTCCCACTTCATGTGCACTATTGATAAAAACTCCATACTCATTTCAAGTCTGCAACAGTTAGTGTGCTTTAAAGTGTACACAAATTAAATAAACGAATTGAAAAACAACCAAAAATTCATTGCTTGCTTGTCTGCTTTCCCAGTTCTTCCCATTTCTGAGCCTGCTTGTAGTGCTCAGCTGCAATCCCTGATGAAGATCTTCAAAATGAATCATGGACATATAGTTTTGTTGGGTTTTTTTAATAATAAAATTGGATCAGTAATTTTCTGAAACAGATGGGACTGTAGTTTTTTACTCAAACAGGAGTAAGCACCGGATATTTGGAAACTATTTTCATCCACAGATTAGTTAACATTTGGTATTTCTGGCAGCTTAACACTGCATGTACGCCTGAATTCATTGCTTTGTTTTTTTTGTGACCATTGTAGTGACGATAAAAGTGTGGCTTGTGTTTTATGACAATGAACGCCTATGGCTCAGAGGAACGCTGGACCCTCTTAACACACATGCAGTAGTTGAATTAAATTGTTGCTTTTTTTTCTCAACAGTAAAATAAATGTAAAATATCCCCAGACAATGATTTAAATACGGAGCATCACATTAATATCGTCTTTAAGCTTTGCCTGAAAACAGTCTCGTCATTATTGTCTGCGCTTAATGAGTCAGTATCTTGCAGTGAACACAGCTTTGATATTTAATTATATATTTTTATGTACAACTATTGCACACTGCTAACAACCTGACAGCATAAGGGTGTTATAACACCTTCATCCACTGTAGGCTTTATTCATGCCATCCATTATTTTATGCACCTGATGAGCCAGATTAGAAAATATGGTTTTCATTTCACTGATTCATGTTTATAATTTCTTGCCATGTGGATCTTTGCCTGTCAGGAAAGAGTTGCCGCTGCAGATTTCCAAATTGGATGGATACCATGCTGAGCTTGTGGATGCACGCTTGCCTTATGGAGGCAGCCAGGAGAGCCTTAACCACGCGAGAGTCTGCTCCTGCCATCTGCCGAACCGCTGTGTGACTGATGAGAAGGGCTGGTGCGTGTCCTGGATACTTTCTAATGAGCAGTGTGAGCTGATGCCGGCCTACACCTCATCAGACACCGGTCACTTGCAGGCTTTATCTCCAGTTGGGATGCACACGGTGAGCTTTGCATCTAGCACCAAACATGCACAGCAAATATTTCTGAGATTAATTTCTGATTATTACACTAATCAGTTATTCAAATATCCCCTAGGATGAAATGGTTACCTTAGAATAATGCAGATCTGTCTGCAGTTACTGCAGTAACCCTCTGGCTGAGCTTATTTTGTTGAGAAAAACACCCTTTAATCTGCAGATCACCCAGGAAGGCTACCATCCACCTGGGACCCCTCCCCGGAGGTGTGCCATTCCACTGCTGATTGCCTCTCTGTGTTTTAGCAGCAATGCACCATTCAAGTCTGCAGGCAACTTGACAAATGAGCAGCGACCTGAGCAGAGGGGATGCTTATACTGCACCACACATCCTGTCCCATCCACATCCTCGCGTCCCGCAGTGTTTCACCTTTCCCAGCCGATGCCCTTTCCTTATTGTAACGCTGTAAGTCACACATGTAGAGTACATGCTTAAATTCATGCTTGCTGATCCACGTACACACAAAGACGCTGCTTAAAGAGCGTGTAAGTGATCAGAAGCCTATGTATTTTCTATTCTTTCTTCTTCAGATATGCTAGGCTGCCCAAATTGATCGTGTCATTTTAAATCATTTGGCAGAAAATGATAAACTGGAACTGGAACGTAAGCACATAAAAATAAAACATTTTCCCCAAACTTTAAAATGTGCCGCTTTTCTTTCTTTATAATTTCCTTTTACATTATTTTATAGTCCCTTTCTTTTAGTTTTTTCCTTTAGTTTGACAAGAAAAGACATCTGAATTATAGCTGCAATGGTGGGAAAAACAGCAGCAGGCATTTCTGACAATTTATGTCATCTTCTAAATAAAATGAATATCCAATTACCTGCGATGTTAGGAGATGAATCTGTTGGAAGTGCGATTAGAAGCTTGTATAGCTTAACATAAAAAAGGGAGACCATCGTTGTTAAAAAGTTGGGGGGGAAAAAAAAAAGTCTACTTTTTCTAGCCAGACATCACTATTCACAGACTGAATTATGTTCTAAACCTCACTGTCTATGCTCATTTCTTTAATAACCGATACAGATAATTTTTTTATTGCTGTGTAAGGATTTCTGCTTTACAAAAATGGACTCTGCTGGTTTTAAATTGCAAGCAGTCCTCTGAAACTTGAGTAGTCTTCTCACCTACAGCCATGAATCTATTTAAGTTCTCAACCTCCAGTACACTGAAAGAGGTGTAAGCAAAAAAGCCATCAAGACAGCTTCATCAGTTGCAAATCTTTATTTACTCTCTGTGCACTTTTGTGAGCCGGCTAGGAGATAGATTTTTCTGCATGAAGTATTTAATAGCTACAGAAGCTTCATCAGTATGTAGTCTGCAACTGCATCCAAACGCTTTAAGACAGCATCCACCCACCGGTCCTCCTCAGAAACTGCACCTCGGAGCGAGTGAGGAGCAGAGTGTCTGACGCAGCATGCGATCATTCACCTTGACTGCATGAGCCGCTCGCTCGGACTTGCCTCGTCGCAGCTGTCCACACACACAGAGGCAGAGCACTCTGGCAGCCATGGTTTGAGTGGGACGTACTATCGATCCTGCTGAAATGATGGTTTCTAAAAGGGAGGCAGTAAGCATGTCTGCACGCCCCTCCTCCACTTTGGAGGGGCCCTGAGATATCACCGAGCTCAGCACATTGCACCATCACCGTATGGGGAAAATGGGATTTTCACAGGGAGACGAGCTGAGGGGAAGGTAATTCAAGTCGCCACGCTATGCTCCTCACCAAGGATGTAAAATGAGCCATGTTACCTTCAGACGCCTCACAGAGTGGACAAACAAGGTCATTTTAAAAAGTCCTATTAATTCCAGGCCTTGACATATGCACAAGTTCTGAAGTTAACAAGGAAGTGAAGAAAAGGAAGATGGTTAATTAGCACTTTCATCCACGCAGCTTTTAGCGTGCAATCAGGATGAGCGCCACTGTGTGAATTATTATTCTGAATAAGGTGTAACTGAAGTGGAGTTTTGTGCAGACTGTGCGATGCTCTAAACCTCATCCAGAAAGTGAGTATTCAGAGGATCCACTAGATGGCAACACTGTCCTTGTGTTTCCAAACATTTACTCATATCTGGCGCATATGTTTGCTCTGACTTTCACATTATTAGGAAATTCTGAGCAGGCTGTTATAGCAGGTCCCCTTCCACTCCTTTAATAGGTGGCACGCACTGTAAAGGAGCTTTTCAGAGATGTGAAGCTACTGCATCGGTTGCGTAGCAGATGACGGTTGTATGCAGGGCATACATGTCATGTTTGGTACAAATCAGTCATCAGTCGACACGCACGACTTTCCTTGGGGGGGTCAGTGTGTCAGTGAGTTGAGTATGATTTGCGACCTACTGAGCGACACTGACTGATGGCTCTGAGGACCGCAGCTTACCTCAAAATCATTAGCTCCTTTTTAAAGCTGTCCAAGTGAAAGACTGAACAGCCTGAAGGTCAAGGTGAAGAAGAAAATGCATCAGTATCGTCATGACGGTCATATAGTGTCTGTGCGTACTTACTAACTGCATTAATCGCCATCGCTGTTAGATATGCATGCATAAGGTCAAAATATTACATCATAATTAAGTCCAACGATACACAAGTGAACACAAAAGCAGAAATATCCTATTATTCGTGTTTGGTGTGGCCATTATAAAGAAGTATTTAGACTGAATATAAAACCTCCAGCACATACATGTGAAAAATATGCCTTTCTTTTTCTGAAAAGTCTGTAAAAGCAAATATAAACTCTGAATTAACAATAAAGGACTTGTCTACCCTCCTTTTTTTCACTCTCTGTTTCTGTCTCCTCTTTATGTCGTTAATGCTGCTGGTCTCTTTTTCCAACCTGGAACTCATAGCATGCCAGCCCAGGCACTGTATAACCACACAGATAACAATGTGGATAATAACATAAAATGAAAAGAAAAGAAAAGAAAAGAAAAGACTAAGAAGACGAGCCTATAGAGAGTCTACAGCGCTCCTCTACAGCGTTCATTCATTCATTCATTCAGACCGTGATTCTGCTTAATAAAACTCCGGAACAGGACAAGTAAAAACAACAACAGCAAAAAAACAATAAAAGTGAATAAACAGTTGATGTGTGGGGTCCTACTTGACTTTTTTAACACTGAGCCTTCTGAAGGGTGAACTGTGCTGAAGTTAGCTTTATAATGGAACATTTCAGTAGGTTTTCCATTTACAGCAATGTGTACATTTTGTTTTTATGTCCATGATGAGGTGTATGATTGTTTAGTATCTACATATAGACTCACTGCCACTTTGTTAGGTACTTTGTTACTAGTACTGGATTGTTCTTTACACCTGGTTTATGCTTCAGCAGGAAATCTACCTCATTAACTTCCACGCAATGTAACTTGCACTTCACGAGAAATGTAACTACGCGTTGGGTCGCAGGTTATGTTGTAGACTCTATAAAGATTCCCTGCAGAAGTCTATATCAGGCCTTAAATCATCCTGCTAGAGATTTAACAAGATGCTGGAAACATCCTTCTGAGGCTTTGGTCCATATTCACATGACAGCATCACACAGTTGCAGCAGATTTGTCAGCTGCAGATCCATGATGTAAATCTCGCATTACAGCACATCCCAAAGGTGCCGTATTGGACTGAGATCTGGTGACTGTGGAGGCCATCTGAGTGCAGTAAACTATTTGTCAAGTTCAAGAAACCAGTTTGAGATGAGCATTGTCACATGGTAGGTTATCTTTGCTGGAAGCAGCCATCAGAAGATGGGCACACTTTGGTCATAAAGGGAAGAACGTGGTCAGCAGTAATGCTCAGGTAGGCTGTGCTATTTAAATGATGCTCAGCTGTGCCAAGAAAACATCTCCCACACTTTCACACCAGCACCAGCAGCCTGAACCTTTGATACAAGGTAAGATGAATCCACATGATCACAATCATCTGTTGTCTACTTTTGGGAAACCTGGGTAAATTGTTGCTTCAGTTTCCTGTTCTCAGCTGACAGGATCTGCACCCGGTGTGGTCTTCTACTGCTGTAGCCCATCTGCTTTAAGGTCTGATGTGTTGTGTAAGATGCACTTCTGCACACCTTGGTTGTAATGAGTGGTTATACGATTTATTTTTGCCTTCCTATCATCTCAAACCAGTCTGACTATTCTACTCAACAAATATAGCTGCAAAGCTGGTGATGAGTGTAAATGCATTTGATAAATACTTTTATATTTGTACACATCTTTGACCACATACACAAAAATTTTAAATGTAATTTAACCCATGATACTGAACTGTAGGACCTTTTTAAAAAAAAAACAAAAAAAACCATATATCTTCGAATTTATCTTATAAAAAATACACCTTTCACTACCTTAAGACGCCAGAAATAGCGAAAAATGTGTTTTAAAAACAAATTAGGTTAGCATAATAAAACATTTCTCTAGAAAGTGTTCATATCAGCAGTGAAATGTATTAAAATCTGATCTTGTAATTGGGTTTACATCTTCACTTCGGATTAAATATCGGCACCGCATATTATTTTACATTTTTCGTGAATACATTTATGGCCTAAAGAAAATCAGCATAAACTGCATTACCAACACGAAGCCATCTTTGCTGTAGCTGCAGCCGCTCTGTGGGGAGGTCCTAATCTGGTCTAGCAGCTGGGAGCGTTTGACCACGTGACGCGAGAGCTGTTAGAGAGCAGCCATCACCATTTCACCTAATTCATGCCCAGCCTGGGAAAAAAGGTGAGAGCACAAGGAAGAGGAAAACTACGATGGAGTAGCTGAAGCCACTGAAACCGTGCCCGGTCTCATCCACCCTGCTGCCGCCTCACAACTTAACAAGGTGTGTTTGCTGTGTGCTTTTCCTCTTGTGTGTTTTTGTGCTTACTGTGTCGAAACGTTTGTTTCGCTTCTAGTGTTCCTCTTTACATCACATTTAAATATCTGATATAAAAAGAAAAAACAACAACGCCTGCAAAGCTTCCCCCCTCCCTCCCCAGTTTAGACATAGTAACCACTAAATTGTGTCGCTGTCTTCGTCCCCCCTCCTCTCCTTTATTAACATTAGCCATATTGTGTAGCTGCTTCAGCTAACGCCGACGGTTTTTGCTGTGTGTCGGATAACAAATGTTTCGCAGGCGGTCGAGTTTCGGGTAAACAAAGAAAAAAAAAAAACGAAGCTAAAGAAAGACCAGGGGTAAGAAACGGTTGACTCACGCGCTTCTTCTTCTGTTTGTAGTTGCGCGTGGACGGTTCCACGAGCTCGGACCACACGGTCGCCAGGTCCATTTAAAACTATTAAGCCCAGGCTGCTTCTACGGTAGCTAGCATGGCAAAACTCGGAGGAATAAGTGTTCAGAAGGCCTACATACGCTCATTCACAGTCTGCTGCTTCAGCTGCCAGCACGCTTTACTTTCACACAGTAAGTTTAGTTTTTATTCAGGCTGTTGTAGATGCGTGTTGGTACCAGTTTAGTCAAGGCCTGTAGGTAGTGGCACTATTGTTATACCTGTCTTCTCTTATGCCAATAGGCTTAGTCTGTCCTCAGTTTCAGAACGTGTGTGCTGTCTATTTAAAGCTGTTTAGTTAGACATAAACCAGTCAACAAAACCTGGATATTCTAACTTGAAAGGTGATCTTCATATGCCCGTGTAAGGTTGCATTAGTTATAGCGTTGTGCTAAATCGTGGTGATGACAAACTACAAAAAGTTAAAACACAGAACAAAGCAGACCATATTAAATTCTTGAGTGCACTCCTGTGTGACACACTGTCTTTATTAAAGCTTAACTGTATGTATTCAGCAAATCAGAAAAACAGGCTGTGGTTTAAGTTCAGGTGGGCCTGGTCCAAATTGAGCCTTACAATAGAAACAAGCATCTTGATGCATGTTCAATGATGTCCAGATGAACAGAATCAACTTTCCTGGATAGAAACAAGTGTTTCCTTGGCTCAGCAAATCCGGCGAGGCCTTTCCTTCTGCATTTTAATCAGCTTCAAACCAATTGGGGGGCCCAGGAACCCTAAACAAACCCAGGCTAGAATCCCAGCCCAAATACACCCCTCCACAAGCCATCTTTTATACTCCCTGTGGGTATGTTTGTTTTGAAGTCCAAATGAAATCAGGGACGACTCCTTATTGTTCTTGCATTTTTGATTTGCCTCCTAATGTTGCATGCGTTGTAAGGTGGCCCTGTGTGGTGGAAATGAGGGGGGGGGGATGGTAAACTCCTGGCACAGAGAGTGTGCAAATTAACATGTTTCACTCTCCATGAATGCTGGACAGCCATCGAAAAAGAGATTGTTTACATTCAGATGCTTGCCACCCGCTGCTTGCTTTTTCTTCCCTCCTTGTTTTCCAATCACTAAAGAGACATGACCCATTTAAATGGTTGTTTACTTGCATTAGAAGAAAGGCCAAAGCACTGCTCAATGAACTCTTGTCTACAATTCAATTAGAGTGGCCTTCCCTGCAGCACAATTTTCCACATTACACAATGCTCTCTACAGCCTTGCTGCAACATAGGCAGAAACGGGAAGCCCAGAAAGCTGCAGCAGTGACACCTGGGCCCACAAAAGTCACATATGTGTTTGGGATATTATTTCCAAACGTATCTTGCTACTGATTGCTTCTGGGCTTATTAAGGGAAAAAATGCTTCATGCTGTAAAAAAAACAGCATGAAAATTAAATTTGAAGACAAATTCTTCATTTTTCTTCAACAGTTATGAGAAGGTAGTCCATCAGGCTTTTATTGTCCAGTTTCTCTACTGAAACTATTTCTGCCTCAAAAGAGCTCCTGTCCAGCTGTGCTTCTCTAAAACTTGTTTTTTAAACCAGACATTTTATTACAGCTTTTCCTGTTGCCCTCTGACTAGACAGCCATATAATAGGAAATGGCTGGAGTTTTTCCTGTCTTTTTTCCCCCTATTTTTGGAGGTTGTGGGAATATTTCACTTTCACATTTGATGAGTAATATTATCCTGTGGAGAATGCTGCTTTTTATGCTCTTTTAACATTTCTAAGGACAGCACTATTAGAAGATTTAATCACATTTGTAATGCCGCAGAACAAAAACTTCTGTTGATTTTATTACGTACATTTTGTTGCACTCAGGTTTGGCCTATCAGCCACTTGATAAATGGTCGAAATTGGCAGCGTCAAGTTTTCGTGAGTTCTCAGATGCACTTGGCTTTTTCAAGAAACGTTGGTGAAGTAATGCATGAAACTGAGGACAGCTAATCAAATAAGACTTGAATGTTTTTCATGTTGTTTGTGCGACTTAATCCCAAATTAAATTACTTAGCCAAAAGGAGAACACAATAACATGGGTGTTTACCACTTACACATGCAGACCTATGTACACTGCATGGATCTGGAGCTATATTTTATCCAGACGTTTACATTTTGTGAAAATATGTACATGTTTTGTAGGTCTGCACAACCACATCGAGCCACAAAAATTAAGCATGTTTTTTTTGCGGGGGGAGGATCGTCGGATTATGTGGTTGTTTTTCTACATTTATAATAACTGAATTCAGTTAAGCAAAAATTCAAAGCTGATTATCACAGGTTATCTGCTGCAGTGTAATGAACATTGACTTCTGGGTAAAATAAAACTGAAGCATACATTTGTGCTCATATCAAAAAGAGTTTTAAGCAGATATATTCCTAATGGTATAAAGTGATAATACCAATAGGATAAATTTCCTGTCATGGATTTTATGGGATACTGTCATCTCACCCAAACCTATATAGCCATTTGTTTTATAAGACCCTGAATATGGCATCTATAATCTGTCAGTTATTAAATGTTGAGCTGTAGCTGTCCAAACTGCCACTTTAACTAGGTCAGCCTATTCTCTGTGACGAGTCCAATCCATTATACAAAATCGTTTCAATCTAGCAAATACACTGTTGACTAAGTGATGAGAACTCGTTGGTCTTGTCTTTCTTGGTTGGCTCAGCATAATAACTGAAACTGTTGAACTGGTTTAAATAGGGGGGGAACTCTGCCTTGGTCTCACTGTATGAAAGCTGAAGAGTTTTAAGTTAAAGATATATGAATGGCAGTGATCCTAAATGTCTTTTGTTAAGGTTGTAGAAATGTGGCTGTGGTCAACAGATGCCTGCTTTCTGTTGTATAATGATGTTATCATGTACTTGGTTTTACATCTTGGGTCATAGGACAGTGACTTCTTTATGTTAAATGCACTCAGTCATGAGAGCAAAGTCACTCTTGAGGATACATAAGACTTACTGTTTTCCTTCTATGGATCCTGATGATGTTTTGTTTTATCTAATGTTGCCATTGTGTTAAACAGATTAGTTTGTGAACTTTGTTCTGCTTTCATCTCCTCTGACCTCATCAGGTTGGCTTCCAGCTCGTCATCTGGCCTTGGCTGTCTGCATCTAACAAAGCAAAAGGACAAACCTGCTTCTTAGGTGACAGCAGGACACTGGAATAGAGGGTCTGTGGCTGATTACTCCCCCCATTAGTCTTTGAGGAAGCGGGGGGAGGAAGAGGAGGAAGAACGAACTGCTATATCTACCTGTAGCATGGGGCAGAAAGTCCCAGGTGGCATTAAAACCATCGATATGCGGGATCCAGCATTCAGCCCCCTGAAGTTGGAGCTACAGGCCCTGAATCACACCAAGCCATCACGACTGGATCTGCTGCTGGACATGCCACCCGCGAGCCTGGACATCCAGGTCCAACACTCATGGAACAATGATGACCGCTCCCTCAATGTCTTCGTCAAAGATGACAACAAGCTGGTGTTCCACAGGCACCCTGTTGCGCAGAGCACGGACGCCATCCGGGGCCGTGTTGGCTACACAAGGGGACTGCATGTGTGGGAGATAAGCTGGGCCATGCGCCAAAGGGGTACACACGCTGTGGTCGGAGTGGCTACAAGTGACGCACCTCTACACTCAGTGGGCTACACAGCTTTGGTAGGAAGTAATGCTGAATCCTGGGGCTGGGACCTGTGCAGGAGTAAACTCTACCACGATGGCAAAAATCACCCAGCAAAACCCTACCCGGCCTTCCTTGAACCAGACGACACCTTCATAATACCAGACTCTCTCTTAGTAGTCTTGGACATGGATGAGGGGACTCTTGGTTATATAGTAGATGGACATTATTTAGGGGTGGCATTCAGAGGACTTAAAGGCAGGAAGCTGTACCCTGTGGTGAGTGCTGTGTGGGGACACTGTGAAATACGAATCCGGTACATAAATGGACTTGATCGTAAGTATGAATTTTAAATTAAATATTACTCCCGTTCAGATTGTCTGTCATGTTCAGCTGTGTCATTGTGATCTCTTGTTTACTGAGCTCACCTAACCAGTGGGAGGATTTATTGATGCAATAAAAAAGAGGTTTAACAGTTAGGGCTTGTCCCAGTGTCTTAACAGGCCATGTTACCAAAGAGTAGCACTACTGTATTTGTGTCGCTGCCTTACTGCCTGTTATGTAAAGCAGTACATGTCATCATTGCACAGTATGTTATCTTGCTGTTCAGTCCAGATTACTTAGAAATGTGTGTGTGTATATATAGATGCCTCTCTGGCTTGATTTGCCTGATATCAGACATAAAATGGAAGTTAAATCACTATTAAAGTCTGACATTGCCTCCAGTCTGGCAGCAATAGGAAATCTCTCATTTTTGGTAAACAATTTTGGATCACTCTAAAGTTCTTAAGTATAAATATAATATATTTATATATAAGTATGTGGTGTCTCTCTCTGTCTTTGTGTCTACTTCAGAAGAGGCACTAGCGCAGGTTGTCTTCAAATCACAGGGCTGATGTTTCAATCCCTGGTCCCTTTGTAGAAATACAGAATCATCCTTAGACAAGCCACCAATGTCAAGCTGCTCAAAGTATCAGGCCCTGCATGTCAGCTTCTCGACCATTAGTGTGATTGAAAAGTAGTTACCGGAACTCAGCTATCACTAAAAAGGTGTGGTATATGCTTAGTTCATTCATTTATTGAGTCTTTTGTTTGCTCAAAAGAAGGAGAAAGATTTGTAAACACAAAGTGCAAACAAAAGCAATCAAAGGTAACATTAAAAAAAAACCAAAGCAAAATTTTACATAATCTCACATAATTTGTGATAAAGGACTTCATTTACAATTAACTGTCATTAAATTGATCAGAACATTTCTGTGAGGACTTGTGAGACAACAAATAAAAAGTTTCAAAAGTTCACTTTAAGCAGTTCTTTGTTTCAAATGAACTTTGACCTAAATTAATTTTGTGACAAGTAAACTACATTTTGCACTCTTCATGACCAGATTTTAAAGAGATGGGCAAATATCATAAGCTCCATGTTGCATTGTAAGAGGAAATCTGTTTTATGTTAAAATTGCAGGTTTCTCAGGTTAATAGAGTGCATATCAAACTCCTGTCAAGTCCCAGAGCTCTCCATCAAGTTAACATCTGTCTGAGGTTGCCTTTGTCTTACTTTCAGTTTTTAATCCTCCCTCTTTGCCAGCTCAGAATGGGGATTTTTTTTTTTTCTTCAATGTTTTTGGTTTGGTACATTTTCTGTAGGTATTCTAGTTGTTCCACTGTCTGCCATTTCACCTACATGGGGAAACCTACTAATGGGTATCGGGGAAAATGACAATGCTGTTGTCTTCATGTTTTGGTTGTTCTGTCGGCTTCATTTTCTTGGTAAAGGTACCCCATGTTAGGCTTTGCAGATGTAGTCATTTTTCTAATCCACATTTCTCAATGATGGATTAATGGTTATGCCTGAATGAGCGAATGGTATCATATTTGACAAAATCAGTTGATCTTATGTATCCCATGTCTGAGGTGTTGTCTTGAGATTACCTCAGACAGCTGTGCTGAACTAGTGCATGAACAGACATGCTGTAAACTTCCCTTTCTTGTCATTGCCTGTACTTGGGCTTGCTTTTAATCAGAACCAGGTGATCCTTTATGTAAGTGTACAAAAAGCAACATGCTAGTTGTCCCATCAGACAAATAATGAGAAATGACTCCAGTTGGATTAATCCCAGTTATTCCTTGGCTCATGAGGTTTCAGTGAGGAAAGATGGTGCTTATTGAAACATGTTGTACTACCCGGATGTCCCAAGTGTTCTGTGCTCATTAGATTTTTATGTTGAGCTCAGATCTCTTGACCTAGTTTTAGCCTGAATAAAAGAAACGGTCATATACATAAAAGCCTGTTTGAAGTTTTTTTTTTTTTTTTTTAACTGTTGGATTTGGAGCAGGGAGATCTCTAATCTTAGGTAGTGTTGTTAAACGCACTTGGTATCATTATATGTAGTGAATCTTGTGACTTGATCCAATATGCAGAGCTGCCACAGCAGCTGAAGTCCACACTTTTTGTTGTCTCAAACAAGTCCAAACCTGGAGAAAATACATATACTAGAGTTGCAAAGTTAACGTCTGTTCCGCACACACACATTTTGTGTTCTACATTTTAAAATATGACGAAAACTGTAGCGTACCAGTATTTGGCACTGATGACTTTTGTCTTTTAAATAAACTGAGACGGCGTATATGTTGTTGCTCACGAAGTGAAATGTAGGTGGTAAAGTTAAATAACCTAGAATCTACAAACGCCTTAGGTTGCATGTCTCTAGTCAGCAACAGTGTTGAGCAGATGTTGGTGAATGTAATTTTGGATTTTGAGGAAACATTGGTCCATCTACTGTTTGGAGTTGGCGACCTACTGTCTGGTTTACTTCTCAGAGCTTCCTTTGTCAGAGTCTTTGCTAGAATTTTTTTTAAAGTGAAAGAAATGTCACAGTTGTTTGTTTTTTGTTTTTTTTGGTTTCTGACACTGATGCATTTATGTGCTTTGTGCAGTAGCAGTAACTGAATTATCTGCGGATTAGTCAGGATTTGGTGGTAAATGGTGATCTGTGCACTTTTGGATAGCCACCAGCATTGCTTTTTCAGATGGCAACTTCATACAGTGGATTGTAATGAGCACCTCTTCCTCTGGTTGAAAGCTGTACTTTGAGTTCCATCCTGTGGGGCGAGGGCATGGGCAGGCAGGCTGGGGCTGTCCGCACATCCAAGACCCGACACAGTGCCCATCATGTTTGAGGGTTTTCTCTTTGTATCAGAAACTTCATTCTCCTGCTGCTACTTCCATTACTCTTAAAAAAACAAACAAATAAACAAAAAAAAAAACTGCGCCTGTATTACCAAATGACTCTTATGAGACGGGCATGGTTGTGCATTGGTCATATGCAGTTTTGCATGCACTTATATATTGTAGCTGCTTACTGTTGTCACAGGGCAGTTTCATAAATGTGTAACAGCTTGTCTGTGGGCTACTCCTGTTTGCATCAGGCTTGTTGACAGATTCTTGACTTCTGCCTGCAGAAGTGGAATTGAGCTAGCCCTACAAAGCCAAATATGTGATCAATAGATTTTTTTGATTTATTTTAAGGAATATTTTAGATGCATTACAGTGTACCCTACTATTTAGCTAGTGTAAGCTGTCATATAAACATGGGCTGAACTGCATTTTCAGTGTTCTTTTGTCCACAGGGCATGTGTGGATCCCAGATGTGTTAATACTGTGTTAGAAATCATCCGTTTTATTTCAGAGTGCACGTTTTAATGGTGTGAAGTGCCTTTGAATATCTCAAGCCTAAAAAATGTAAAAGCTCAAATGTGGAACATCATAATGACTGATGTATGGAGACATAATTAGTTTTTTGAGGGGGCAGGGGAGAGCTCAACATTTGGCTACAGTCCACTGAACCTGCTGCCTTCTCTAGAGCAGCAGCCTACGGTTAAAACAATGTTATTGGACATGACACGTTATGCACACTGCCTTTTTGCTCGACGTATACATGCTCCTGAAATGAGATTCTGTCTCTGCAAATGCATAACTTTAACTTTATCACCCTCTTTCTCTCCCCCAGCTGAACCGCTCTCTCTGATGGACCTGTGTAGGCGTTCAGTGAGGGTGGCATTAGGAAGAGAGCGTCTGAGTGAAATCCATAGACTACCCCTGCCAGCCTCTCTCAAGAACTACCTGCTCTACCAATGACGCCGCCGACAGTCACAACACTCTGAGCACACCCTCATTTCTTTATGTTTCTCTGGGATCATTCTCGGGTTAAACCTGTTTGACAGCATTGCTCAAGCCTCCAGGACTGAATCAGCCTCGTGATTCTATGAGTACGCTTCCATGTCAGTGGCTGGACTCCTTTTCAGTTTCTTATCCTGTTTTTAATGACTCTTTCTCAAATGTATTATCTAACTTTATCAAATCAGGAATCACTGAGCACTATGCACACGCTGATCCAGTCGATGCCCTGGCAGTCACCAGTTTGTAGGTTGCTGTGGTCAAGGTAGTTAAGTGGTCAGTACCTCTGCTGTGACCTCCAGACTTTCTGATTTATGCATTAATGGCTTGCAGGCTCAGAAATGTGATACGCTGTAGTGCTAAAACTCCTAATGATGAATTGGCTCAGCAATGCATTGCCCATATCTGACCACAAGGTGGCAGCACATATCAATCTGTACAACCACTTAAATTGAGCATTATAACAGAATTGTTTTTAGAAATCAGAAGGTTTTAAAAGTGGTAGTGGATTTGAAAAAGGAAAAAAAAAGTGCTCCAAACACAACACAGAAAAGAATTGCTTACCACTCCATAGAGAGCGTCCGTAGTGCAGTGCGGTGAATGCACTGTGAGGCCCCTGAGCTGCTCTGACCTCTCACTGTGCTATCAGGTTTCTGTGATCTAAAAGGGCCGCATCACTAGCCATCAGGCATCCGACAGGAATGCGATCAGCAGTAATTTTAACAGAAATATAATGTCACTGTGATTATTTGTAGCATGCATCTGCAGGAATTATTTTCTCAATAGAGTCACGTCCTTTTATCATTTATCACTCCTGCTTTCTTGTAGTGCAGTAGTTTTCAACCACATGCTGTTGAGGCCCAAGAGTTTGTTTTTTTTTATTTTATTTTTTTTTGGTTTGGTTTGTTAAATCGGTCTATCCATCAGATGACTTCATTGGTTTGCACAAATTAAGCCAGGTAATGGGGAAAACAAATGAAATAGCTACTTTAGTGTAACAGCTGACTGACTCTTGGGTCCCACTGGCTCATAGCTGAGAACCATTGATGTAGTGTTTGTTTATTACATTAAAAAAGGGGGGCAAGGGGAGTTTGAGGGTAACGGGCTATGTAGATGCCTGAATCGACAAGCTAAAGTTTTAAGGCACTGTACTGAGATAAAAATGACAATCTTCAACGTGCTGCACAAATGTAATAAAAGGTCAAATTGCCAACGCAAATATCATAGACCTGTTGTCGCTAGTATTTTTAAATGCGCAAATGTGACACACATTCAGGATGCAGCTGAACGTGGACACACACTTCACTTTTCCTTGCTTGCAGCTTCCTTTTTATTTGTATTTCTTGTTGTAGATTTGTTTGTAAGTATCTATTAAAGATGATTTCAAATTATATAGTGTGCATTGTTTTAACTGCAGCCAAAGCAGTACAATCTCCTGTACTCTACAAACTCCCTGGCTGTGTTCACAGTATGGAAACTACATTAGAAGTAATTAATGGTCATTGTTAGGTCTTTTTACTTTAATAATTAGTCGTTTTTTGTTTTTTAAAGAATGAGACCGTTTTAACCCTTAAATGACGGAGTACTGAGATTTGCTGTTGCAGATACGCGATTGAAAACTACTCATTTGATGGAGATGAACCTGATTAAAAACCACTATTATTAGAATCTACATTAAATAAAGGGAGCAGAGAGGGTATTATAAACGGAAGTAGAGTTGTTTAGTTATTCCTACCTAAAATATAATGGAGTCGTAATTAAATCATTCAGTCATTTTGGAATGGCTTTGTCACTGGGCGCTTAAGGGAAGAATATAGGAAACAAACGGATGCTACATTACCATGATCCTCCCACACAGGTGTTTTCACTGTTTGGTCTCAGTGTGTGGAGCAGTGCATAGGTGTATCCACTGAGTCAATATTTGGACTTGTTTTTCTGACATGAAGCAGGTAATTGTGTTACTAATCACAATAATTAATGTTTTGTTCCTAAACAACAGAACCTTCATTTATGTCAGGGGTCCCCAGCTCCAAACAAGCTGTTTTTAATGACTTTTAATGACCCCTAACCCTCTAAATGGTCTACACACCTGAATCACATGATTAGTTCATTACCAGGCCTCTGGAGAACTGCAAGACATGTTGAGGAGGTAATTTAGCCATTTGAATCAGCTGTGTTGGATCACGGACACATCTAAAAACTGCAGGACACCGGCCCTCGAGGCCTGATTTATGTCATTAATTAGGGTTTCTCTGTTTAATGTTAAGATAGTTGCTGTGAAACAGTCCCATCTCTTTCCTTTTTGTAAATTCTCCATTTATACATCTTTGTCTCCTTTCCTTGAATTCTAGTTTTAGGCTTTTGCAAAGTGGGATGTCCTTGCCTCCGATCTGTTGTTTCAAAACAGTGAAGGGCAGAGAGTTTAAAAATAAATCCTATTCTTATAAATTACTGAAATGACTTGCAGATATGAAAGAACACTTATGTCCTCCCAGTTTGATTTGAGTATTCCATCAGTGCTGTACTTTTTATGCCTAGTAGGTAAAAATACTACAAGCGGGATATTTGTATTCTTTTGTGCTGGCCTCCAGATGGGACTGATTTGAGTGAAAAGGTGGAAAACATGAGTGTATATAATGACATTAATAATGGCTGAATTCCACTTTGCTGATTCAGAGAGAAGTATGCGTGTTGAGCTAATGTCACACTGCGATGGCTTCCTGGGAGACATGGATATCACAAGCCTTTATTAATGATATTAATTACAAATGACTGCATCAAGGCTAAAGATTGAGAGTATTTTTGTTTGTGTATTTCTTTGTTTTTGTCTTTCTTTTTTGTTTTTGTGGCAGGACGTGTTGCACTCTAGTACTAAGTACACAGACTTTTGTGACCTCACTGGACCAGATGTGAAGTCTTATCAGCCGGATAAATGGAAAGCACCTGTGTGTAACAACAAGAAAAACAAGTTTACTTGTGTAAGCTTTCAACAACAAGGCAATTCAAGATATGAGCTAAGACAGAAAAGAGTGTTTAAAAAGTTTTTAATCTCAAAGTTAAATTAAAGATTAATGGTTAAATTAAGTTAAATTAAGATTGTAAACTATGACAATGCGATGTTAGATAAGAATAGATATGAAGAAGAATAAAGAGGTTTGTTCTGCATAACCTGAGAGATCCAGAAAGTGACTCATGGATTGTCTAAAGTCTTAGAAAACAGGATGCCATTATAAGGATCTGAGACACTGGCTTATGTGATCCACTCTCCTGTCCTTAGTGAGAATGCTGCCACAGCTCAACACTGGACTTTTGGTAGAATCCAGCACATCCACACACACATACATACTGTATATGATAAACGATGGGGGACGTCTTAAGCCTCTCATAAAATTTGCATTTAAAGCTAAGTTACTGAGCTGAATTATACTTGGGAAACATTAGCTTTTACAAACTGAATCCTTTGACCCACAACTTTTAGGTACATAAACAGCACAAGGTCTTCTGAATGTCAGTGAGATGCAGAGCCACACTTTGTGGCTTCTGACACTGAATGTCCTACCACATTTCACAGCCTTTATTTTATTCCTCATATAATAAATACCAATTAATATATTCCATTTATTTTAAATTATTAGTTAGGCCTTTTATGTTTTAAGAAATTTCACAGTTAAAACCACGAGAAAACAATTAATGACCAAAAACTACCAAAATTCAGGTTAAGAATAACAATCTCTTTGAACATTATAATGAAGAAAATATAATAACGAAAATAAATAATACTCTGATTCTCACAATTTTCTTTAATATTATTATATTTGACTTCTGTTACTTTAAGAAGTATTTAGGTGCTAGTTTACAAGTTTAAAAAAAAGGTAAGCAAACACACTGGGAGTGCTTTAAATGGTAATGGGTAAAACCAGTAAGGTCGGGGGCAGGGAGTGGTGGGTGGGATTTAACTTTCAAGATTGCATCAGTCTCCGATGCCTGTGACTGTTTCTTTGACGCACAAACCAAGACCCTTCAGTGCGTGTAGAGATTTTAATTTAATTAAATTTTTTATACATAACATACCTATATTTTAGCAACAAAAGAAGAGTGATTTGTGCTTAGAATGCTTAGAAATGCTAGAAATGTTAGTGTGATAGTGAACAACCTGTTTTAAAGATTAAAGTAAAATTGATTAGAAAAACCTGAAATCAAGAAATCAAAGCGAACACAGCTTTTATAGCTATGAACAACCACACCAAATATGCATTTATCGCAACTGGTCACTTGATGTCAGCATTCGCAGTACTTCAATAACCATAAAAACACTTTGGTGGTTTTGATTTAGAAAAAAAAAACAACTTCTCTAATGAGACTCATTCTAATTCAAAGTATCAGATTGCACAACCCTTTTAACACTCTACCTGCCAAAGTGGATAGGCCAGAAGATGATTTATAGGACATGAAAGAGGAAAAACAAAACGTTCCTATGCAAATGTGTCCCTGTGTTCCTGCACTTTGGACTGAATCTATGCTTGTGCAATGAAAACTGATTAATCTAACTTCTCTTGGGCCCCAACTGTGAAACGGTAACAGACGTGAAAAAACTAAGGCTTTCCAATAAATTCAGCATAGGAAAAAAATATATTTATCTGGGAAATTAGATGTAGGAAGTGACATGATCTCCAGGGCACCTTGTGCCAGAGGCTGCCTCATTTGCTTCCAATCAAAGTTAGCGTGATTTGTTGATAACCCAAATGAAATAATAATAAATATAAATAAATAATAATAAGAAGACTAAAAAACATGGAAATAGTAAATATAAGCTAAGGTCGAGTGTCAGTGCTCTCACGTCAATAACAGAAACATGTCAATACAGGTTGGCAAAAGCATTGTTACAATTTAAAACATGACAAAATGTGCCAGTGTGTCTGGTTTGACGACGTTGCGGCAGAGAGACAGATGTTGTTGCACAGACAAACAGCCTGCAAGTTGCAAAACAAGGTTACAAACTCTCTCTGCGACCTAGATGTCCTCAGTGTAAGAACAGCTGCAGTAAAGTATTACTGCACACTATAACATGGGTGGATGGCTCATGCCACAACGCTGCATATCTATAGTGTACAGCCATTAAGTGATATTTTGTCTTGAGTTAACACAGAGGTCTTCCTGTTGATAAAGACTTGGTGTTTTTACTTTTTATCTCCTTCTTTCCAGGCTCGTTACAGGCACATGTGCAGAAGCTTGAGGTAGTAAATGTTAGATAACTGGTCTGTGATATGTTTACAGATTAGCATGTTCGATATTTATGTCTTATGCCTTGCTTCTATACTGACTTTGATTCCTCTTTTATTTTCAGAGCATACCTCCACCTATGCACCCACTACAGAGTGACAATCATACTGGCGTGTGTCATAAACTATAATTCCCCAGTGAAGAGCAAAAATAACACAAAAGTGTTTTTGTTTGAGTTAGAAATTAAATTAAATTGAACCTGTCGACGGTCAGGGGGGTATCGACTTCTGCTGTTGATGCCAGTAGTTTATGGACCAGTACTTGTGTAATAACTTGAATAATAATAACTTGAAACAAGCAAAGGCGCAGGGAGGGCGAACACGTGGGCCTACGTCACGGACAACACCCACCAGCCCGCCCTCTGACGTCAGCACGATCAGCTCTTCAGGTCACCCTGTCGCTCCACCAAGCCGGTAGAGGGACGCAGGAAGACGAACTGGAACAGACTGGGATCATAAAACCATAGCAGTGTGTTCTCCTCGGTATAAGCGCGACTTTGTTAGAGAAGTGATAAAAATATGTTGGACTTCTGAAAACAAAAAAACAGAAAAAGATGGCACAAAAAGACACGCTGCTGCATCTCTTCGCCGGGGGGTGAGTCTCATTAATGCTATCGCTTCACGTTCACGGTATTAATAGCTCACATGTTAATACAACACGAGAAGCTTGGGCAACGTGTTACTTAATAACTATATAACTACTTTTAAAATGATTAATTTAAGGTATTTGTTATATGTGAGAGCCCACAGCCACAACATGCTAAAACAGAAACTGGAGCTAGCTCGTGTCGGCATTTCGCGACCATTTAATTATAGTCGGACACGTTTCTATTTTCACTTCAGCACTAGGGCTTTTTGTGTCTTTTAGTAACTACATAAAAAAGGCGAGCAACGTTTGTGTTACCAATCCATATCTTAGACTAATAATCCAGGCAACGCCGCTGTGAACAATGAAAAACCCGGCTTTTATTCCCGTGGGTCAGCTAGCGTGCAGAAGTTTGCTAATGCCGGTTAGCTACCGTTAGTTAGCATTAGGATGTTAAAATGTTTGGACTTGTGGGATGTCGTAATATTTTTGAGGATGACAACATCGTGTTTTAAAATTTTACACGGTGTAAAAACTAACATTGTGAAGCGTGTGTCGATATTGTGAAGTTGCGGTGAGCTATAAGCGTCTCGTTTGTGACGCCTGTGGCGCAGTCACGAGAGAAGAGCCTTTAGCTCTGTCATGTCCTTCTGCGTTATGTAATCCTGAAAAGCTTTACGTACATCCATACTAGCGATGCCAGCACCACCTGTTCAAATTCTGAATATTTTTCTGTAATTAGGCTGATAATATTTAAAATTGAGAAGCCGTGTAGCATCGGCTTAGTGTTAAGGTCGCGTGTAACATCATTGGCTTGTTTTTTAATGACGCCATTTTACCCTTGAAATTGTTACGGCTGGCCTTTAGGGTATTTACTGATCTTGGCTTGTGAAATGCCCAGTGATAGACATGTGGTCTTGAAAACACAATGAAAATTGAATTTACATTATACATTAAAGCGGGGATGCCGGCTGAGCTTTTAAGCCAGCCTTTTCTCGATGTCTAAAGTCGAGCTGGTAATATCAACTGTGCGCACTGTTGCATCCATTTCCCTGGGTGTCTTATCTTTGTGGTTATGACCAAAGCGGGCCTCCAACGCTTTATTTCAACAGGGTTGCGTGTGTATGTGTGTGTTTGTTGATTACGTAACGTCTACCTATGCAAGAGTAGATTTTTCTGTGCAACTACAAAAGGGCAGGATGAATGATTAGTGAACGGAGAATGCACAACTGGGTCAGGCGTTACTTTTGCTAAGATGTTTGACTCTGACCTTCAGACATAGAGAAGCTTAATTTAATCTCTTCTAGACTTCTAAGCTTGTCAATGACAAGGTTACACATTTAATAAAGATGCACCAGAGAGTGCTATAAAGACCTAAATAAATAGTTTGTGCAGAAATTACTGAGAATACTGTGTGCGCTTTTCCAAGTGCAATTAAACAGTCTGAGCTGTAAAACTCCTTTGCCAGGTGTGTTGGGTTAACACAGTGTTTCCACAGCAGAGCAAATGACCTGTTCTTTGACAGTAATTGTTCATTGCACTTGGCCCAGTAAGCTTTTAAGCTGTTTTTGTCACCAAAACACTCTACTCAGTCAAAGTCTGACAAAAAAATAGACTCTCACTACTCTAAGCAGGTTAGCTGTCATTGAATAGATGGACTGAGGAAGCATCACCTGCTCTGCTCTGCAAAATATTAAACACCCTAAGGCCAATAATCCTGATTTTTCTATGTGCAGGTGTAGTGGCACAGTGGGAGCCATCGTGACCTGTCCTCTGGAGGTGTTGAAGACACGGCTGCAGTCCTCGGGCCTCACCCTCCGGCCTGTCTTCCAGGTTCAACTAGGCACCCTGAGTGGCACAGGGGTTATCCGACCAGGGGGTGTTACACCTGGACTGCTGCAGGTCCTAAGGTAAGATATTTGTTTGTGTTGATGTCAGGCAAATGGAGCTGCAGCAAGCTGTCTGAGCCATTCCCTGCGGCATTTGAATTTCCCTACCTGCAAATTAGGACAGTGTGTTCCTTTGGAACAGGTTGGGTACTTTATTATTGTTATTACTTATGTTGGCAGACAGCTTTTGTGTATTTAGGCTTGCCTGATCTGTCGATGTAAAGTGTTTGTATGGTAATATTTGAGTCAAATAGTTGTATAAACTCCTGTGAGGTTCTTATGTGGTCTGTGGAAGTGGGTTGGGAGGCTGTCATTTGCTTTCTGCTTTCGTAGTCTTAAAACGATGCCTCTAATCCTGTCCTATATTAAGTGGGGATTAGGGGCACTGTATCCTGCTCCTATTAAGTCCCTTTTATCAGCCTTTTGAAGGGACAGAACCGTCCTTTTCTATGAAGCTTTAAGATATGGATAAAACCAGTCTTTATGGCATCCATTAAAGTGGTCCTTTAATGAATATGCTTGAGGCTGGGAAAGACTAGAAGCAGTTCCAGTGGGGAGGTTTTAACCACAGTGCCATCAGCTTTATATAACACTCCGAGGACTGAACAGGTCTAGACTGGTGTCGGCCTCAGGAGTAGGCTATAAAAACTGCGTATGCTGTAAGACATAAACATCTCTTCTCACTGAGTAGAGGTTTTGAGTGTTAATTTTGAGTGGAATGCATGGACCCTGCTTGAGTGACTAGGTTTACATTACAGAAAGTAACCCACACTGAAGTTGTAGCCTCCCTCTTTGGTCAGTCCCACACAGAGTCGACTGTCACATAGAGATCAAATGTCATTTCCTTCAAGGAGTTTAAAAAAAACCCACTTGGGAACACTGTCGACGTGACAAATGAAACGCTGTCAAATGGACTGGGTTCAGCATAGATGCTGCAGAACCAGCTCAAGTGAACTGGGCTGGTGTAACACTCGGAGCAATTGCAGGATCACGATTGCAGCTATCAGATTAAATCCCTTAATAGAACCTGGAACAACCCTGCACAGACACTTGCTGCAGCAAATATGGAGACAGTTTAACATGTGTGGCAGTGCATGTTTGTTTTTTTTTTGTTTGTTTGTTTGTTTTTGTTTGTCTTTAATGTCTGGTGGTCCTTTGCTTCTGTTCTAGATCCATTCTCGAAAAAGAGGGACCGAGATCTCTTTTCCGTGGACTGGGTCCGAACCTTGTGGGTGTTGCCCCTTCAAGGTACAATGAATTCAATGTTAACTGTTCACATGTTAGTGGATCTTTCTTTTTTTTTTCCTTTTCCTCTATCACCACATTCTTCATTCTTTCCATTTTTAATTTTGTTTTCAAGTCTCAACAAAAAGTTTCTGTGTTAGTGATACTTCCTGTTGGCAGGTAAACGCACAATGAGATGTTTTCTTTTTCAGAAACAATAAACAAAGCAGAGGAAGTGAAATGGAGCAATTATTTCTGAGTTTGCAGTTTTTAATGAGTCTAGACACTTCAGAGTGTTTTAAACCACAACTTCTAACCCCCAAAAAAACCAAAACAAAAAGGAGGAGACCCTGTTTATGTTTCTCTTCTTGTGGTTGAAAACAAACTGTCCATAAACAGGAAGCCGTTATCATGGCAACAGCTTCCGAGTCCGTCTGCCCCCTGCCTCAGTTTCGTGACTGAGCTGTTTTGCTCATCTGGGCGGGCTGCCTATGTATTAGTAATTGTTTAAACTCAAGATAAACGAGCTTCTGTGAATGAGGTTTGGCATTAACAGATGCTGTGGTGAGAATATGTTGATATTATTGGCTCTGAAACAACACGCCATTTGTTCTATTTTTAGTGGCAGCAAAGAGTCAGTACTTCTTCCTGTTTCCCCGGAGCTAATAGTGTTGAATGTAAACTTTGCTATACAACAGCAATAAAAGTGTGAAATGAATTGTCATAATACTTATGCCCTAAAAAGCCGAATAGACTTTGGGACTATGTTAAAGTGAAAAAGGTTATTGATTAGTACAGATACTTTTCTCTGTCGGTTAATTAGTAACCACAGGATTATCCTTTGCTCAGTAGTTCCACTGTCTCTCCACTCTCCGGGCCAGCTTGGACAGGCTGATATTCAGAGCAGCTCTGTGGGCATATGTTGTGCCCAGTGCTTATTCAGCTCGTTCTGGTGCAATGACTGTCTGTTCCAGAAGCCAAGCACAGAGGGCAGGGAACAGATTGCTCTGGATACGCACTGTCAAGGCTCACAGCAGCCTGAATGGAGTCATTACATAATTGTTATGAAACCACATTTACTTTTCTAAAAAAAAAAAATAAAAAATAAAAAAAGGCATTCATAAATAAGCACATTGATGCCTCTGTGCAGAGTTCTTAACAGTCTGTGTTTCTGTGTTTTTTAGAGCCATCTACTTTGCTGCATACTCGAAATCTAAAGAGCTGTTCAATGGGCTGTTTGTCCCTAATAGTGGATTGGTACACATGTCATCTGCTGGTGTTGCAGGTGAGACGTCTAAATTTGACATGCATGTCATTAACATTAGTAAAATGTAACACACTTCAGTTCTGTATCAGTTCAGTGATAACATTCAAAAATGTTATCACTTATATTTGTATATCATGTAGACAGCTCCATCATTGGCTACTGTTATGGGATCACTTTCATATATTATTGTCCAGGGATAATACTGAATATCCTCATTTTGCTCCTATTTTCAGCTTTTGTTACCAACTCTCTGATGAACCCCATCTGGATGGTCAAGACCAGGATGCAGCTGGAGAAAAAGTAGGTGTACAGTTCATTTCTTCTATCTCGTATGTATAAGATTTATTTAGTTTTTCTTTAGACACAGTAGTGTTCAGTTTCAGATCTGTGTAAAATGGTCTGGCCTATTTCAGAGTCTCAGTGGGTGTGAATGTACTCCATATACCGTGACCTTAACAGACACCTTTAAACTGAGCCTACCTTCTTGGTACTGTCCTTGGGTTCTGCAGTGCATGAGGCTGAGCGTGTGACCCAGCTCCATAAATACACACTGCTGACGCACTGACCTGCACGCAGAAGAGGAGTCCACATTTGCATTGCCAAGTACGGGGCAGTAGTATCATGTGAGGTCACAGGAGCAGGTCTGTTCAGGCTGTCTTTGAAGAGAAAACTCATATCTTGTAGCACAAAGGGCGGCTTGTTGAAGGAGGATTTAATAACTTAAAGCAACATTCAGTCAAGGTTAGACCAGCTGCTTATTCATCCCAATAAGGAAACTCGATGATGTTTCCTTGTACAGTTGACTAAGCATTCACACAATAAGAAAATTGTTCTTTTGTAACTTCACATTATGACTTCAACTTTTTATTCCATTTCTTGGCATCTGGTGTCTTGTGATACTTGTAACGGATGACTAAAAAACCACGGTTGTTCCATTAACCCCTTCACCACATGTGATTTTTGTCACTAATGAGCATGGCTTATTTTAACTTTTCAGAGCCAGAGGAGAGAAGAAGATGAATGCACTGCAGTGTGCTCGATATGTTTACAAAACGGAGGGAGTCCGGGGCTTCTACCGTGGCCTGACTGCGTCCTACGCTGGCATTTCGGAGACAATGATCTGCTTCCTCATCTATGAGACACTGAAGAAACACCTCGCCAAGAGGCAGTTCAGCTCGCCTAACGGTGAAAAGGAGAAAGGAGCGTCAGACTTCCTCAGCCTCATGATGGCAGCTGCTTTTTCAAAGGGTTGTGCATCCTGCATAGCCTACCCACACGGTAAACACACACACACCCCCATTGTTTATCTATTACAACATAACTAACGTCAGAGAAAAGGAAACTTAATAGTTAACTTTTTCCAATTCTTCTTGTGTGTCCCCACAGAGGTCATTCGGACAAGGCTGCGCGAGGAAGGCAGCAAATACAAGTATTTCTTCCAGACAGGGAGGTTAATAGCAGTGGAAGAAGGCTATGCAGCTTTTTATAGAGGACTCATTCCACAGCTAATTAGGCAAATCCCTAACACAGCCATCGTCCTCTCCACATATGAACTCATTGTCCATCTGCTGGGAGACTCCAAGTAAAGACTTGTTTGAAAGTGGGGATTTTCCTGACGAACTGTGGATGTCACGCAGAACCCAAAGCACACTGGGCCTATAGACTTTTGAAAATGCAGCACATAGTTTTTTTTGATGTGGTGCTACAAAGACTCTCAAGATGGAACTAAAGCAGGTTGTACTGTCGTCCAAAGAGCTAAACACAACATTTTATTGACAGATTGTTAGCTTGTTAAAAATACACAAGAAGTCATGGTACTCATTGAACCTCCAAACCTGTGGAAAAAGGTCATCTTCTCTGAGGACTAACTTTAAGTTAATTAAATTATTTTTGTTCTGTTATCGTTTTTGGATCGTGTTTGTTTCCTTGTATCAGTGGAAATTCTACCAGCATGCACGATTTGACAGGTTTGAAGGAATATCATTGAGAAGCACTGAACAGTGCAGTTCTAGATTATTTTCGGTTCTTGTTATACTTTGTCACGATCTGCTGGATTTAAAGTTTAAGTTAACAGAGAAATTTATCATATTTTTTCATTAATATATTACACATACACAGACTTATCTGTATGTTTTCTTTTGTGGAAAAGAGAAAATAGGCAACTTTTGCAATATAATGAAAACTTGGATGCTCAGTTGACCAGTGGCTCAATAAAATGCGTCAGTTGGTTGACAAAATAATTGTGTTGTAAAAATCTGCCTTATCTGTTAACGAGGATAAAGCATGAAGCATGAGCATTTCTCTGTGTAACGATACAAAAAATCCCCCAAACAAACTAGATGGACCGAGCGAGGCACTGTAACGGAGTCTGAGCCGACTACGAGTAAACATGAAAGTGTCGCTTTATTTAGTCTACCCTGTGTGTGACCATCTTGTGTTTTATTGTCTACGTGTCTGAGTAAAGGGTGATGTTGTGTATGTGTTCATCCATAACAATGGGCAAAAAAGCGTCACTAGCGTTGACTAATCGGCCAGTGAGACTGTTCTGTGTGATGATAGATCTAAGCAGTGGTTCTCAAACTGTGATGGGGAACAAATGTGAGCGGGTACACAGAGAACCTGGGGAGAAATAAACAAGAGTTTGTTTTTATGCGTTAAGTTAAATTCAATCTGGGCAGTTTTTAAATTTTATTTTTTTTAATTGTTATTGACTGCCAAAAATTCTGGTGTGTGAACAGAAGTTTGAGAACCACCAGGTTAGAGGAAGTCTGCATGCATGTGGTTTTTTGTTTTGTTTTTGTTTCTTTTTGAGTTCTAGTTTAGTTCCCAGAGTGTGTTTGCTTGTTTCACTTTTGAAAGTGTTTAGTTTTATTTATTTTTATACTATAAAAAGGAGAGCGTTTAACGAGCATGTTAAGGACATTCAGAATAGATGTTGAAACACAAATAAAGCACTTCTTAAAGGCAGTGAAATTTAAGTCATGTACACATCAAGATGTTTACCACAGCCTCATTGGGCTGGATAAATAAATTGACCAAAGAGAAAAATTAATGTCATCAAACTATAGCTTTTATTTAATTTCAGAGAACTCAAATTGTTTTTTTACATGCAGTTTTTAGTAAAAGTACATTCAGTGTAAAAGCAGAGCAGATGTTTGTGGGTTCAGGCTGATCACTGCTCCAGGTAATGGGAAATATCCAGTAGAAAACATGGGTAACGTGTTAGCTGCAGGTGTACGAGTACCTACTTTGGAAACTGCGGTGTAACAGAAATGGCCGCCATTTTCGTAAACGGGACACAGAGAAGTTGTGAAATACTTAATGGCCATCAGCTGTGTGCAGCCTGCTTGTTAAGGCTGGTATGATGATGGTAATGCACTCTGCAGTCACTGATAATTCTGTGACCAAAGTTCAAACCTAGTGGCTAAAAGAGGTCTTACTTTAAATTGAAAAATAAGGCCAGAATGAGTGAGCTGGTGGGTGCTGCAGTCCCTCTACATATGTGAGAAACAGACATTTCCAGCAGAGCTTTTGCAGCTATTGGAGTTTTTTTTAGAGTCAGCTTAATGTGTGAAACGTACACTACATGCATTGTGCTCCTTCCCCATACATCACCCATTATCATGAAATATAATTTCCAAAAAATTGCATGTTTCTTATTGAATAATAATAGGCTTTTATATCTCTTTATCAACATAGACAAAGGGTATTGTGTTTCAAAATGGAAGCAACTATTGACTTGACTTACCTATTTATTTTTAGAGTGCATACAGGCTCCAAAAATAATTAGGTAAGGTGGCCTTGGCTGCCATGTTGCATTTGGACCACATGACAACTGCCATCGCAAATTCTTGATTGGATGAAGGTCACTTCAAGGTCATTTTAAGCCCTCTACAAGTAGTTTTGGATCTGCTTTGGCTTTAGCTCTATGTTTATATCTGCATGTGCTGGGATGGGGTTGTCATGTGTGGGGGAAAAAAACCCACAGCCTCATCATCTAAGACATCTCGTGAAATGAAAGAAAATGACATAAAAGCAGATATTTGTTAGTCACACGTTATGGGAAACGATCTGAGTGCTCAGTGGTGAATCAGCAAGAACTCCTTCCTGCTGCATTTTGTTTTAGTTGATTCACTCACATTGCCCTCTCCAACCAGTACAAACAGGTTTCTGACCAAAGGACTGCAGCTAGCGCTGTCATGTGGAATTCCCATTCTAGGAAACGTATACAGGGTGCGACTTCCTGATACGTCACCCTTTATAAAGGCTTTAGGAACTGTTTTTATATTTACTAGTAAAGCCCTTGGTAACTCATGATTATTTAAGTTAATATTTAAATATGAGAGAGAGGGAGTTGCTCTAGCTCTCTTTCGCATTTTATCTCTCAAATACACAGTGCAATGAAAAAGTATTTTCTCCCTTCCTGATTTGTTTTCTTTAAAAATATTTCTCACAATTAACAAATTTTAATATTAGTAAAAAATAAGCAGAATAAATAGAAAACATAGTGTGCAAACCTGACAACATGAGGTAGATCTCCAAAAGCAACATATATAAAAATGATATGATAAAATCTGATTGAGTTGCTTTGGAAAGACCTTAAACAGGTGTTCATGCTCAAAAATTGTCCAGTGAGGCTGAATTAAAACAACTGTGCAAAGATCCACAGTGATGTGAAAAACAAATACTTGATTGCAGTTCTTGCTACCATGGGTGCCAAACCGTTATTAGACTTAGGGAACAATTCAGGTAGGTTTGAATTCCTTTCCCCCCCTTAATAAATGAAATCATCATCTAAAAACTACATTTTGGATTTACTCTGGTTATCTTTGTCTAATATTACAATTTGTTTCATGATCTGAAACAAGAGGCCAAATACTGTTTCACATCACTATATATACACACAAGAGGTAAGAGACTGTCAACAACATGTCAAACTTTGAAGCAGATGAGCTACAGCAGCAGAAGACCACACTGGGTGCCACTCCTGTCAGCTAATTAACAGGAAACTAAGGCTACAGTTTGCACGGACTCTCCAAATTGGTGCAATAGAAGACTGGAAACCTGAAAATCTGCTGTCACATTCAACATAGTTGACCAAAGTGCTTTTCGGTTAAAAGACAGCAATAAAATACAAAACACATATTGAACAAAAAAATAAAAAACAGTAAAACATAGAAAATAGAAATAAAATAAACGATAAAAAGCTGTATAAGGCACCCGTGAGAAAAAGCTAATAAAATCTCTGCAGTTTCTGTTCCTCATTTGTAGAGTTTTGTGAGTCTGAAGTCTGAAGCTCTGGTATCACATGTCAGCATGACAGTGTCCCGGCACACCATGTACCCAGAGTCTGAAAATAGACAACTTTAAAAATGGATGTTTTTATTTGATCAGTTAAGCTGGTGTTTCTCCTCCTCTGACAAGTCATAAATATCTGCTGTGACAGATAACCTTCCACTGTGACATACTAAAGTCCTATATTGCTGGAGTACTCTTTTAAATAGCCCCAAATTACAAATGGTAATCATAAAGCTTGATTTTGGTGCTAGCAAGGGCAAGGCAACGGCATCTTTATTAGCCTTACTGATTAGCAGAGTGTCATTTTTTACTTCTGTAAAACAAATACTGGATAAACCAAATTTTGTGTTTTGTATGTACTGTGATAGTACAGAGCCTGGTATTTCCAGGTATCTCTACGGCTATGAGTGGGTGGTTTGATCCAAATCTCCATAGTATCAATATCAACATGGGCATTGCAACTAGATCGTTACACATTCACACACACTTAAATTTCAAAATGAAGGGAGATGCCTGCTGTGCTCTACTGTGTTTTGTAGTGTGCGATCATATGACTCAACAGTGCTGAGCAGACAGTGAGTGAGAGCACGATGGCAGGAAAAAAAGGAGACTCCTGTGGAATTATTTTGTGGCTGTAAATGAAAACACTGCAGACAGTGATGCGTGCAGGAAGGATTTTGTTCTGCTATGACAACATTTTATACAAACATATGAAAAACTGTGAAAATAAGAACTCGGAGCAGAAAACAAAATGAAGAGATGAGGAGGAAAAATGCCCAGAGCCCAGCAAAGAGACACTGGCACAGTCCTTCCAGAGAGGAAAAGAATATCCGGGCAACTTATAGCTGTGGTCAGAAGTTTGCATATTCTCATGAGCATGAATATCATGTTAATTGTGGGCTTTTAATGATTTCTTTGAACAGTTTTTTTCTAGGATGGAATGATTGTACAGCAAACATCTTTAATGACTTTAAAAAACAAGAACTGGGTGCAAAGTAAAAATTTGTTTGGAATTTTCTCCAAAGTATACATACAGGCTCAAGTATATACATACATCCCCACTAATATTTAGTTAACATGTTGCACCTCAACCAGATTCATTTTGTAGTCACCAACAAGCTTCTGCCATACTTTTGCCTCGATATTTGACTGCTCTTATTGGCAGAATTGGTAGAGTTTATTTGAACTGGTTGGTTTCCTGGCACAGACTCTGCTTTTAAGTGTAGTCCATAAATTTTTAACAAGGTTGAGGTCAAAGCTTGGGAAGGTCAATCTAAAAGCTTAATGTTAACCTGGGTCATCCTTTCCAAAATCAGTTTTGATGTGTGTTTGGGAGGTAGTCCTCCTCCATCATTCTATCCGAATTTCCCAGAGGAACCCACCCGAGGGATTAATAAAGTTTTATCTTATCTTATCTTATCTTATCCACACTGTCCAATTTACCAGTCCCACTGGCAGCAAAACAGCCGCTGAGCACGATGCTACCACCACTGTGCTTGACAAATGATACAATGTTCTTATGTTTGAAAGCCTCACCTTTATCTTACATAATTTTTTTTATTGTGGCCAAATAATTTTTGTCTGCAAATTTCAGTGGAGCTTGAATGCATCAATTTGGAGCAGGCAATCCTATTTTTCTTCTCTCAGCAAAGTGAAACTTTCTTCACTGTGGACAGAGACTTCTGGTGTTCCAGCAATTTCCAGTTCATGGCAGGATTGAGCTTTGGTTGTTCCTGAACATCCTAACCAATTTCCTCTCATCTGAGGGTGACAGTTAGGGCCTTCTTCCACAACTTGGCAATGTGGTGACACATCTGAATAACTTGTATGTATGCACAGTTTTTTGAACTGATGATCTTAGAATCTGCAGTTGTTTGGAAATGACTCCAAGAGACCTTCCCAACATATGTAAATCTATAATTCCTTCGACTTTGCCATTGTTCTCAATATTGGTCAGTCCAGTAACTGACCATTTGTACCGTAGTAAATCCTAATCACTAACAATAATAACGCTTGGTCTTTGCAATTTAAAAGACACTGTAGAACCTTCAGCACCACTTATTAAAAGACTTAAGTGAGTAATGTATATATTAAAATCTGCTTGTACATTTTGGACCCTTAAAGATGAAAGAAAATCCAAAATAAATTCAAACGTGTGCACTCAATTCTGGTTTTTAAAGTAAAGTGAAGTAAAGATGTATGCTGCACAATCCATCCATCCTGGAAAAAAGAACAGGGATGAATGCCCATGATGAGTGTTAAATCAATGGGAAAGCAAAAATCCAAATATGTAGTGGTCATTAAAACGTATTGCTTTTTAGCATATTAGTGATGCATTCATGCTATAAATCATGACACCGTGCTTTCCCCGTACAAATTCCGCCTGCATAAGTTAAAAGTATCGGTATCTGTACTTGGTGATAATGGTTTTTGCAGTCCTGCACATCACCACCTCCAAAGACGAAAGGTGAGACCAGCGTAGCACTGCGGCTGGATGGTGACCCCTGTCTGTGGTAGAGAGAAGGAGCCGAGGCTGGGAGCAGGAGACCAGCTGTGCTGTGATTCGTTAGTAACGTCTGGATAGGTTGGAGGATTGGTTGTTAGGAATTTGTTTGGGCGGGTCGCAGCAGAGCTGATCCAATCTAGCAGGGCCTAGCACGAGCGAAGAGCTCAGCACCTGGCTGGCTAATGTCACCGTTGACGTGAGTACGGCAGCCCGAAGGCACGTTGCACGTAGCTATGGACGTTGCAACTCTGTTTGCAACACCTGGATTCATCACCATGAACAGCAGGAGACTCACTTGATATATGCGCAGGAATCCATTGTTCACCACTCCATTGTCTGCCGCTGCTCATATCTCGATAATGTTTTTATCTACGGCCGCTGCTGCTCCACTGTTAGCTGTTTACACTTGGTTAGCCGTTAGCCCTTTATTCCTCGTGAGTTTCTGCTTGGCTCAGTAGCGCCACCCGAGTCTTCTTAGCCGATGTGTTTCAGCGGCTGTCTGCACCAACAGCAAGACAACGGGCTCCCTGCACAGCCGATGGAAGGCTGAGGAGAAGATGCTGATGGGATTCCTTTATATCCTTCTAACAGGTAAGCTAATAATGACTAGCTTGGCCTGTTTTCTAGCTGTATGTGAATTAGGTTGTTCTGAGCTTGGTGGCTCATGTTCTTGTGATTATAAGATAACCAAGTAGGACTTTGGCGTTGGTTACACATTATATATGTATTCACCCACGTGAAACTAAAAAAAACTAACAAAAATCTGCTTAAAATCATATAAGTGTGCAAACTGATTTCTAACGTTACAAAACTTGTTTCGTTAGCATATAAACAGTAACCACTATAGCATAACTTTTAATTAGCAGCGAAATGCATTGGAATTGCTTAGCTAAAATGTTTTTGAATATGACCTTCATGAAGGTCTTATTGAGTGCTGATTTAAAATGGACAGTTATTGAAGCTTTGATGAATTGTTGGGTGACATCTGAGGCATCATTTAGTCCACTGAAATCAAGTAGAAAGCCTATCAGACACATCTTTATGGCTTCAAAAACCATTAACGGATCACAAAGTTGTAGCTGTAGTTTCCCACTCCCACCAAAACTGGACTCTCTAATAATGAACAAGCAAGAAAATGGCTGCTATTCTTTAAATTTGCTTTTGTTATTCCCTTTCAGGCCTGCTGGGTGCTCTGTGGGATGGAGTGACTGCTTTCGGTAAGCCTAGAACTGATTTAAACCTCCTGCGTTCACTGGCTTGCATTTTGTATGTCTAAGTAGTTTCCTCCTGATCCTCAGGTGGGGTCAGACTAGTGGATGGGGACAACAATTGTTCTGGCAGAGTTGAGGTGCTCCGCCACAAGGAATGGGGAACTGTCTGCGGCTACGGATGGGATTTCCGGGCCGCTGATGTAGTGTGCTTGGAGCTTGGTTGTGGCTTGGCTGAAAATGTCCATAATGGTCTAAGATTTCGTAAAGCCAGTGGCCCTATCTGGCTGGATCAAGTCCAGTGCTCCGGACAGGAGAGCAGTTTATTACACTGCCGTGTTGTCCTCAACAGCAACCTGCACTGCACCCATGAGAACGATGCAGGCGTGAAGTGCTCAGGTGAGATCGCACACTGCTGAGAACCAGTGCTGAGTCATTTCTGCTTTGTTGATACATGAAGACTCTGGACTGAGTGTCATAACTGAAAAATGTAATCTAATGTTGTGGTTATATTTTTTTCCTATTCTCTCAGGTACTCTTTTAACACCCATCCTCACCCTGATGTCACCCCACACTGTGTTCTTTCCCGGGGAGTCCGTTCGCTTTGTCTGCAGGGTTCTGCTGGGTCATCACCTCAGTGACTTTCACCTGTACAAAAATGGAGTGTCCACACCGCTGGTTACACAGAGGGCGGACCAGACCCAGAATATGATGGAGCTCACCCTGTCTGATGTAGAGACTTTCCACCAAGGTAGCTACAGTTGTGGGTACAGGATCAAGAGTGGCTTTCCTACAAGGCTTCTCAGTTCCCCACCCAGCAACGCAATCAACATCACTGTAGGTGAGTCACTGCTGCTTTGACGGTAACACTATTGCGCCATTGCCCTTTTCAGTTGTGCATTATGTTTTGTGCAATCTGCTGCGGTGTGAATCTGAAAACTCAAGAACACTTCAGATGTCTTTAGAGTCTTTTTTTTTATCATAAGAGCCTATGTTAAAGGATCAGCATGAACAGACACACAAAATATTTTCTGCACTCACAGAAGTACACAGAGGCACCTCGGTGGGAGACATCTTGATAAGGAAAACTGACCTTGAAGATGTACAGAGTGTTAGCAAGCAGACTGGTTTAGACTGGTTAGTCACACCTAGCATGTCTGCCATAAACAGATGGGTGCTCACACAGCAAAAATAGCATTTTAGAAGCGTCTGTGCAGATTTCTGTTTCCATTGTACGACATCTGTCTATTTATTAAGGTGTGTCAGATTATTAAAATGTTATTGATGACTGAGAATGAGCTCTACCTCAGTTCCCTCAACTGGCTACAAATGATCAGATTAGATAAGAAAATACACTATATTGCCAAAGTATTCACTCATCTGTCTACACACACTTAAAAAATTCAGTGACATCCCATTAAAACCCTCTATAGGGTTTAATATGATATCAACCCACCCTTTGCGGATATAATGGCTTCAACTATTCTGGGAAGGCTTTCCATAAGGTCTAGGAGTGTGTTTATGGGAATTTTTGACCATTCTTCCAGAAGGGCATTTGTAGGTCAGACATTGATGTTGGAGAAGAAGCCCTGGCTCGCAGTCTCTGCACTAATTCATGCCAAAGGCATTCCTTTAGGTTGAGGTCAGGACTCTGTGCAGGCCAGTCAAGTTCTTCCACACCAAACTTTCTCATCCATGTCTTTATGGACCTTGCTTTGTGCTATGGTGCACAGTCATGTTAGAACAGGAAGGGCACTTAGCACAATGCAGTCAGACAAGTACTGTTCTCCTGGCAACTGCCAAACCCAGACTCATCCATCAGATTGCCAGACAGAGAGCGTGATTTGTCACTCCAGAGAACTTGTCTCCACTGATCTAGAGTCTAGTGGCAGTGCGCTTAACACCACTGCATCCGACGCTTTGCATTGTGCTTGGTGACGTGAGGCTTCGATGCAGCTGCTCAGCCATGGAAACCCATTCCATGAAGCTGTCTACGCACTGTTCTTGAGCTAATCTGAAGGCCACATGAAGTTTGGAGGTCTGTAGTGAATGACTCTGCAGAAAGTTGGCGGCCTCTGCGGACTCTGCGCTCAGCATCCGCTGTCACTCTGTGACTTTTTACATGACCTACCAGTTTGTGGCTGAGTTACTGTCGTTCCCAATTCCTTTCATTTTTTATAATGCCACTAACAGCTGAATTTGGAATATTTAGCAGTGAGGAAATTGCAGGACTAGACTTGTTGCACAGGTAAAAAGTCCAGTCACGGTACCACACTGAAATTCACTGAGCTCCCGAGAGCGACCCATTGTTTTACAACTGTTTGTAAAAGCAGTGCCTAGGGGCTTGATTTTATATACCTGTGGATGTTGAAGTGATTGAAACACCCAAATTCAGTGATTGGAATTGGTGAGTGAATTCTTTTGGCAATTTTGGTTTTTAAAGTGTTTTGGCCAAAACTGAATCCATGTTGGATTTTTCTCCATTTGTCCATCTTTTTTGACATTATTTTAAAATTCTGACATTGATTAACCCGTTTCACCGTTTCATTTTTTATTGTCTGGTCGACAGTGGAGCTCTTGACTCCCCAGCACTGGTACAACACGTCCGCTGAGGCCCCGGCTGGTTCTGTCATCAAAGGCCAAAGTTTTAATATCACCTGCTCCACCCTACAGCAGTACCCCGGGGGTTCCTTCCAGCTGCGTTTGATCCGCTCTAATGGCACAGTGCGCCAGACTCTGCCCGCGCTCACCCCGTCCGTCACTTTCACCTTTCCTAACGCCCAGAGCTCCAACGAGGGCTACTATTACTGCCTGTACCGGGTCCAGCTAGGCGGCCGTACCTTCGTCTCCAGAGAGAGCCAGCCCCTGCCTATAGCCATCAGAGGTGAGACTTTATGTTGCATGTCGATATAAAAAACATGTTTTTTTAAATATTCATTTTATTTAGATATACAAGTTACACATACCTACAGAAAACTCCTCTCGTTCTCAGATCCAGATCCCATCCTGAGTCCAATGGGTATCAGCTGGCTCGTGTCTGGTCTGACATTTGTGGTGGCTCTCATCATCATAGTCATTGTGGCCAAGGTACTGTGTAATAAGGAGAGGAAGCCCTCAGAGCTGGAGAGAGAGACCAGAACCTGTGAGTTCCTTTTTTACCTGCAGCCTTTGAGCTTTGCCGGAGATTTGAATAACTCTCTTTTCTGAAAGCATCCTGTATATGTACCCAAGGGTAAGAAGTGTGCTTCTGTTTGCAGGTGTGGACAACACTTATATTGCTTTATCGACAAACAAGCTGTGATCTGGAATGCAGGCAGCAGATACCTGAAGGTATTTCAGTACATAATTCTTGCACGAATGGTTCCTTTTAATTCTTTATAACATTAAATTTATGCAAATTTGATATTCCCTGACTTGTCACTGTCATCATTTAGTTTAGGTACACTTGTATTTCTACTATAGTCAGCTGTAACCTCTTGTTCGCACAAGTGGTCTCTAGTACCGTATTTTTCGTACATAAGGCGCACCGGATTATAAGGCATATTAAGCGAAGCAAAACAGTCAGATAAGTCAAATTTTACTCAACTCATTCTTCTTGCTTCCTCCACTAATGTACCATTGATTCATTAATGTTGAATTCTCTCGCAGCTGCTCTATTCCCATGTTGTTGCAGTATAGTAATGACTAACCTCGTATTGTGGATGGATTATCTCAGTTGTTCTCCTGACTGAAATTTGGTCCATTTACAGCATCCTGCCATGCGATTGCATTTGTCCCTAACTATTGGGAACCCTCACGTTGACTTTTATCGAGTGGAAAAAAGTTAGCATTCATCCTCCAGCTTCACTGTGTTTGTTATGCTAACATACCTGTGTCGCTAGCGATCACGTAGCACATCATTATATACCAGCTAGTCCAACTTCAGTAACCCTACAAATATCACTGCTGTTTAGTTTTCTGTCTTCATTTGTGTTGGAAGTGATAGCAGAGCTGTACGTTTTAAGTTTTTCAGAAATCTCTCAGTCAGGACATTCTGTATGATGTTTAGGTGGAAACTAGCGAGCTAACTTCCTGCTAACTTCTAACTCCGTTAAATTTAATAAATTCTATTTTCATGGATGCCTGGATGTTAAACTTAATTGTTACACCCGGTAAAGCAGCAACACTAATCATTTTATTAAAGATGAAAGAATTTAGACAGTTTTTAACTCTCAGTGATGCCGCAGTGTTTTGGACCTGAAGCGGACGGAGTTTTGGACCCAGATTACTGTGCGAGGCTCCTGACTACGGTAGCCGTAATGCTCCGACAATCCATCAAGCGGTGCGGCTTCGTAGCTTACCAAAGTCATGCTAAAACATTTTTTGACAGATTTTTGAGCGCTGTGCATCACATAAAATCGGTTCAAGGTCAGTAAGCACAACCAGAATTCATACATAAGGCGCACTGGATTATAAGGCGCACTGTGGATTTTTGAGAAAATTAAAGGATTTTAAGTGCGCCTTATAGTGCGTAAAATATGGTAATAATTTACCTTTTGACAGGGATAGAAGTTTATTCATTTTTGCTATTATTTGTTATTATTTTCCCTTTTTTCTCGAGTCTGTTTGCACACGCAAATTGAAATGCGATTAATATAGAATAAAAATGAAAAATATTTAATCGTGATTAATCAAAATTAATCCACAGTAACCCTGTGATGAATCTGATTAAACATTTTAATTGTTTGACAGCACTAATATATATTATATATTAGTGTATGTTGAAGAAAACTATTTAAATTCTCTTTGAATTTAAGCATACATTCTTTGTGTTTATTCTGCATTTACTTCATTATATTGCATAAATGTCAGTTACAAGCTTAAATACAAAGTTGAAAAAATGTAATTGCAACCAGGCTATTGATCAAGTAATTGCAAATATTCGCGATTAATTACAGAAAATTGTGCGATTAATTAGTTAATTTTTTTAATCTATTGACAGCACTAATACAAACATGAATTACATGTGCGTTATAGCCACTCTAGTAGTTTAATTTATTGTCTATATGCTTTTGTAGAATTTGTGTCTTGACTGACTTATTGAAGAGTAATATATATTTCTCTTTTTCAAACCTATTTTCAGGGCTCTCCATCTCCTTCATGGATCTAGATGGCAGGAGATGTAAAAACAAAACCAACCAGCTCCTTGGCTCCTAATCTACCACACCTTTTGGAAAAGGTGCCAGCTGGAACCATTTCACTACAGCCTGGATGAGACAGTCTTTACTTGTGATTACCACCGACCAATCTAAGGCTGCGTTACTTCTTTTGTCTTTGTTACTGTGGCAAAACAATAGACCATTCAGCATTGCATCATTGTGACACTACCACAGAAGACTGTGTCTGAAATCCCTCACTATAAAATGTGTGGGATCACTACATGCCATTTAGTGGACTTATTCAACCCCACAATGCATTGCAAACAAGCCCAGCACGGAAGAAGAAAAATGGCTAATATGAGAAAGGAAACAAACTGCCACAGAAGTATGTGCATTAATCATTAGGAAAACAAATCCTTGGTGTAATGTATATTTATCACAAAAATGCATGCCTGTATTTATTTAGTCGACACCTACCCGTCATATTTGAGTAGTATAATCCTCTACACGGGACTCAATGAAAATGTAACAAAGCGTAGTGAATGATTTCAGACACAGTCTAACGGACTGTAGAAACTATTTCTGGATCCAAGTCGATAAAGACTCAGAGTAGCTGTGAGATTCACTCAGACATGACTATTTCTGTGATGTATGAGGTGGAAAATTGCTACTAAAAGCTAAACTGGGGAAACTGTGACATAGGTTCTTCAGGTATCTATGTATATGTAGTTTTAAAAAAAGGTGACGCTAATGAGAGGCATTACAGGCTCAATGCATACTTGCCTACAGATCAATGATCCTTAAAGGATAAGTTGCCATTTTTGTATGTAAAGTTTAACACTACTATGCATCTTATGTCATTAACAATGTAATGAAGAGGTTGCTGTTTCAGAATAAACTGTATTCTGTTTTGGATAATACTGTGCACTTCTTCTAGGCACATTTGTACTCTAGTTAGCACTCTGCACTTTAAGAACATTTGCACACTAGAAGTTATAAACTTGCACATGAGAACTTTTAAAAATTTGCTGGTTGTTTGAATGTTTTGACGGTTTATGCGTGTGGCTCTGTCTTGCAGGCGCTTGAGCAACTGCTTAGATAATGATAGCCCACGATGATTACCGTGCAGCTTAGAAAGTGTGTGTAAATGTATTTGTGCATTTTTTTTGTTAGTGGCAGTGCTAATTTTAGTGCAAAGTGGATTTGTGGGGGCAGGAGTGTGGTTGAATAGTCCACACAATTACCTCCCACCTTATTTCACAGAACACTTTTCCTTGAATTTGTTGGAAAAAGTCAGGAGGTCAAGGAAAGGTGTGAAGGAGATTGAAGGAGGACTTCTTGCAGTGCTGAAACTACAATATCCAAAATGCACCTCTTAATTCAACCCCATGCGTTCTTTACCATGTCGTTTCATGCTGGGCCTATAACGTAAAAAAAATGAAACTACATCTTATTTTCTTATTTCATTGGATGGAGATGCAACACTCCGAACCTTCCGGCTCCTTGTTCAAGTTCCCTGCATCCATCACTTATCCCGGCTGACATAAAGCTACATGATGATCCAAAAGCGTGGCAGTACTGGTAATACAAACTGAACTGTAGTGAACCTTAAAGCCCTAAATAGATCAGTCTTATATAAATAAACCCGTTCTTCATGCCAGGTAATTCCCACCAAAACATACTGAGAAGCAATCTTATTATTAGTTCATATTTGGGTGTGACAAACAGCCTGTTGTTGAACAGTCAAAAGAAAGTGGTTATGGAAATTGACATATTTTAATATTTACATGATCTATGCCAGGTTGTCACTTTTCTTAACTGTTTTCATGATGGTCGTATGATGTATCCCTATGAAATTAACTCAGTAGCTTGGTCTAATCTATCCTATGCCAAACACATGAAGCACTGAAGCACATTTCCTTAGTATTCAGAGAATTTGAATAGCTCTTATTAAAAGCTGCCTCACATGTGCAGATACGTCTGGGTCACTTCCCTCATGTAAGAGTGCTGCTAAGCAAATCTGACTATTCAGCTGCACCCTAGCATTCATGCACCTGTTTTTCTTGTACTTGGTCCATTTCAGTGTGCTCTGTGTATGTGTCCCCTGGGGGTCTGAACACTAAAGGTTTCAGTCAGCCAATGGCACCATTCATAGTGTAATGGAGGTCACTATGCTATTGATTGAACAACTCTTCCACACCATTGTTTCTTTTAGTTTTTTTCAGTGGCCTTACTGGGATTTTGGGATTATGTTTTTTTTATTATAGTTCAAAAAATTAATTTGCCATTGTACTAGAAAAGAGAGCAGCAGGAGCAGCAAAGTGTAAAAGCCTGGCTGATGCCCAGTTAGAGTATTGTGCTGGTGGAGCCCACAGGTGCTGCCAAAGGTGCTTCGATTGAATTGAGTTCTGGTGATTGTGGAAACCAAACAAGTACACTAAACTCATGTTCAAGAAACCAGCTGGAGATTATCTGAGCTTTGGGCCATGGTACAAGATTATTATATGCTCATGTTACTTGAGACAAATTCTAACCGTACCACCCAAATACTGAAGCAGAAAATCGAGACTTTTGCTTTTCCGGTCTTCTTTTGTCGAGTCTTTGTGAATTCCAGTCTCAGCTTGCTGTTCTTAGCTGATGGGAGTGGCACCCAGTGTGGTCTGCTGCTGCTGCTGCAGTCCATCTGCTATGCATTCAAAGTTGCTTATCTACATACCTTGGTTGTAATGAGTGGCAATTTGAGTTATTCTTGCCCTCCTATTAGCTCAAAGCAGACTGACCATTCTCCTTTTACCTCTGGCGTCAACAAAGAAAACTGCTGCTCACTGGATATTTTCTCCTTTTTGCACAATTCTCTGTAAACCCCAGAGATGGCTGTGTGAGAAAATCCCAGATCAGCAGTTTCTGAAATATTCAGACCAGCCATCTGGCACCAACAACCATGCAGTGTTTGAAGTCACTCAAATAATCTTTCTTCCCCCATTCTAATGGTCAGATTGATCTTCACCAGGTCGACGTCTACCTAACATGTTATGGGCTGATAAGATATTTGCTTTACCAAGCAGGTGAATAGGTGTACCCACTTTACCCAATAAAGTGGCTACAATAAAAAACAAAACACCTAAAGCTTTAAATGTTTACATATATAAGCTTAGTTTTTAATAGTTACAGTTTTGAAACAGGAATACAAAACAAATCACAACAAACCTGGCTGATGTTAAAGTTGGATTATGTAGTACAAAAATATGATATCCAGCTTAATTATACTGAATCAAATCATAACGCTGGGGGCAACAGCTTGTCTAGTGCACCTTTTACATTTTTAACCCCACCCAGACTTTTTTTTTTTTTTAAAATCTCCAAATACACAGAGGCACTTGCATTACAGCTGGTTTGAAAATGTCCAAAATATACTTGATAACTGAAAAATGGAAACATTGTTGGACCCGTAAACTACAAATATTTAAAAATACACAATGAATCCGAAACACCCGCATTACTAGAAGTATGATGAGGGAAAAAAGGGTACATATTGAATAACTAAGTGGATATGCAGGTTGGCTTGACGCAGTGCCACGAGTTTTTGTTTTGAGGGAAATAGCCTGGCAAAAATGCATCTAACATTTGGAAAATATTGAGAGAAATGTATGCATGTTGTACAAGTTTGATGTTTATTTAAGAAAAAAAAAAAACCCTGCCACCCAAATTTTGGTCATGCAGACAGATTCACTGTGAACTGCAGAGGCTAAAAGAGACAATCAGCTGAAGCTTTAAAATATGAGCTTCAAAATCTTGCGTGATAATCTTTGGATGTTTTATGGTCAACTGCGGCCATATATGGACTAAGCTGTGGACGATCATCTCTTAAAACCACGACAGATCACTTGAAACTGTGCCGATGGAGGGACAGCTTGTGTCCAGATAAAAAAAGGAAGATTTTAGTGTGTTTTAAAGTGGCGGGCTGGTTGATTCGAGTAGTGGTAATGTACTGAAGCTCAGTGACAAATAAACATTTTGCCTAAAAGCATAAGCAGAGAATGTACTGCTGTTAAAAACACAATCTTGCATAAAATGTCTAAAATGCATGCATTTAATCATGTGCATTCCTTTAAATTCAATATAAGGAAATAATGGTTTAAAAAAAAAATCATTTTATCCCTTTAAGGGGTTCATTTGTCTCCATAGTGGAAAAAACTAAGTAGAGGAAGACTGCCACAGCCAGGAAGAACACAAACTGAACCCACAGTGGGATCAGACGTGATGACTTTGGTGCATCTGGAACATCTTGACCTGATTTCATGGGCGGCGATTTAGCATAGGTGCTTCTGTAAGTGGACGGAGTGTCATACATGTCGGGTCTGGAAAGGAAATCGAGGGAAATCATGCATCAGCACATAGTTAAAATTCTGCATCTCAAACTAGTATGACATCACTTGTTTTTATCTGGCATGATAATTGCTCCCACAAACTTTCAGTTTGATAAGAGGTCAGTGCAAAATAATTAGAGCCTCCTAAAATAATACCGGTGTGCTTTTGGACCGATGGTAAGACAAAATAAGGCGCTATGCATACCCTAAATTAGTGCTAAAGGAAATGTTAGATCATTTTCTGACTCTATTAATGTTACTTATAGAGTAACACTGGTTATTACTCTGCATCAAAGATTAAAATTCAACTTTAGTAACATGTGTGAACTTAAAGTTTCAAAATAAAATGAATTTTATTACCAGTGCATCAAAATGTTACATTGTAGCCTGTCTAATTACATTTTCTTTTATACACTGTAATCGGTTCACCTTTAACAACACATCATTAAACACCATATCTGCCTCTGAACAAATAACCAGAACCATAGAAATAAAGTTTGCCCTGAATATAAGTTTCTTTCTAAATAATAATCTATGATCCAAGAGTTTTGATGTGTATGGGTAGTTTCTAGAAGGGTTTGGCATTAAATGCAGCTCAGTACTGTACACTATGGTGGCCTTATAAACATAAGTCAACCTTTGGATTTAACTAAGCGAATAGCAGGAACCTTTCTCTGGATAATTACTGCAGTGATTAATGTGTTTCTGCTGGGAGCAGGTTATTTAGTCCTGACTGAAGCACACCCATGTGAGAATACATATCCTGTGCTTGTGAGAAAAAACAAGAAGGACCAGATGGGCCAAATTATTAGCCCTGGAGCAAGCAAAGAGAACAACTAAAGAGACTGCTGAAACTATTAAAGTTGGATTAAAACTATCCAGAGCATTATTTAAACCTGGAAGGAAGGTGAAAAAAACCCAAATAAACTCTTGAATGATTATAACTGGAGATGACTCAAACATCTGCTGAAATCAATTAGTGAAAAACATCAACAGTAGACACTCATGGGTGTGTTTAATGATGAACGTAAGAGCATTTCCGCATGCACAACTAAAAGACAAGTCAAAGGATTAGGACTAAACAGGTGTGCAGCCTTAAGAAAAACATATCAGTGAGGTTAATCAGAAAAAAAGGCTTCAGTTTTCTTGGGAGCATAATTTCCATCATTTTATCCATGATTTTGTAATCGTGGATAAAGGTCAAGTGGTTTGATGAGTCCAGGTCTAACCTGCTCTCGAGTGATTGCTCATCGGGGTGAGAAGAGACGAAGCACCCATCATGCCTAGTGCCTGCTGTACAAGCCTGTGGGGGGCATTGTTATGATCTGGGGTCTAGGATCAGCACAGTTATGTGCCCAAATTAAGAGGTCAGCTGACTATCTGGATAAGTGTTATGACCACATTTTTCCATCAGTGGATTTCCCCTTCCCTGATGACAATTCCAGTTCATCACACTGAAACTAAAAGAGTGGTTCGGGGAGCACAAGACATCATGAATCCTGACATTAACCCCACTGAGACTCTTTAAGCTATGCAGAGAAGACTTCACGCCGCGGTCCAACACTACTGTCATCAATACAGGATGTTGGCAAAAAATTAAAGCAACTCTGGATGGAAATAAATGTTGTGGGACTGCGTAAGCGTATTGAAACGATGCCATAGGAAATGCCTGTCATCATCAAAGCTAACAGCACCTGCACACAGCAGGTGATAGCTTGCTCAGTCACATCCTCACAAGGGAGCTGCCATATTAGACCGTGCAGGAGGCACAGCATGAGATAACCACTCACTCCCTGTGAGCCCACGAGACAATTACCTGTGCTATTCTCATAAAAGCGCAATGGGACATCATACAGACTTTGCACTAGAGAGCTGGCAGTCTAAATGATTCTTTAAGGTGACATGGATATTTTGATTTCACAAGTTCAGAGTTGCAGATTCTTTAAACTAAAACCAAAGTATATCCTTGTTTTTTAAAAAAAAGATGAAAGATGGAAAAAAAGCAATGATTTGAAATTCATTTAAACTCTTAACTCTAAAGGAGGTAATGTATTTTGAATGAAAAAGATCTGCATTCTGTTACTAGTTACATTTTACCTAGTGGCTTGGCAGTTTGAGGTTGAAGTTTGTCTGCAGAAAGCAAAAAAAAAAAGGTATGAACATAGATACAAAAATACTTACTCGTTACCATAATTGCTTTTGCTGTATTCAGGCTTGGACTTTGAGTAGCTCGAGTAGGATGTCCTGTAGAGGGAGAAACAGGTTAAAAAACAATTGTTCATGAGGGGTTTTTTGTGTTTCTCCCAAAAACAGCAGTTTGTAAGACTTTCACTCACTCGTGCTGATAATCTCTCTCATTCCACTCTGGTCTGGACCTCACGTAAGCCCCACTAGATAGAGACACGCCGCAGTTACTAACTCAAGATTCAGATTTGTTTTGGTTTATTTAAATGACTGAACAACAGGGAGGATAAAAGCAGGAGAAAGGGAGTTCACAGGATGGTGGAGGATTTGTGAGAAAACTGACCTGTCACCTGAGCCTTCACTTCTGGTCTGCAAAATAGAAACAAGAGAAAGTGAGTACTGTTCCAGGTCAGACAGGTATGGCATTTTGCTACGTGTAAATACAACTAACACATTTCTGCTAGAATCAAAATGCGTCTGTTCACTCCAGAGTAATGCAAAACAATCGAGGCCCCACCTGAGGCCTGTACTACGAAGCAGGATTTCATCTTATCTACCTAACCTCAGGGTTAACTTAGCAAGCTGATGACTAGCTTTGTGTGACCGGTTCTCCTGGCTGCTGATGTTAGCCTAAATGAAGTCCAGACAATGGGAAGACACGCAGAATATCCCGAACTCGCTTTTGCAGAACAGACCTCTGGAAGGAGTGCGGAAAAGATACTTACGGGTGTCCTGTAAACATAGGTGACTTCCTCCTCTGAAAGAAAACACAAATATCATGTTCACTACACTGTTTCCTGCACATTCTCAACTCTCCATCTTGACTGTAGTGAATGACGTGATCAACAACCTCTCATTTGAAACAAAACAGTAAGAAGCCTAGCCAGCTGCTTGGCTAGGCTTGGCTAGGTGTTTCTTTGTTATGGAAGACAAACAACAACAACAAAAACAACTTAAATATAAATACTAAAATGAATTATTAAATGCACTAAAACCCTACAGATAAATACATTTTTGTACTGAAGAAGACCCCACTCTTACTATCTAAAATTAATGATGTCGATACTGTCAATCATTACCTTTGATTTGTTTATGTCTATATGTTCAATTGCTTTAAACGAGCTTAGGACTTCGTATTTTACTGGCCTGCATTCAAATAATAAATAATATTAATAATTACACAGAAATGACTACAGTGTAATTCCTTTACTAATTTATAGCCTTTGTAATTACGATAGTATAGATTTTCCACGCCTTTAAAAGGACACGGGACAAATTTGACACGTATATATGAAAATGTGAATCGCACCCTCTTCTCTGTAGTAGGTTTTGTCAGGTGATGGTTTGGCTTTTTTGCCTTTGGCCATGGCCTCTTTCAGTTTCTTCTCATACAGGTTTCTCGTAGATTCTGTGAACAAACAGGACACGGGGAGCCTTTATTACAGGTAAATCTAGGAAAGAGCTGTAAAGTTAGCTGACACGGCTACTGATTCAAAAACGGGCGCATAGTAAACAGTTGAATCGGTGCCACTCACCGACCACAGGTCCGTGCTTTATTCCGTATTCATCGAGCAGGTCGCTGATTTCCTGCGCAGATTTGTTACTCAGGGAAGACATTTTTGCTTTGGCTTAGTTAGAAATCTGTTATTTATCTCTCTATGGGCTCTCCTTTCGGTTATGTTTTGCTTGTAGTTAGTTTCAGTTGCCAAAAAAAGAAAATAGATAGAACTCCTCCCAACGATTATGGCTCAGCGCTCGTTTTGTTGCACGATTTGGCGGGAAGAGCCTCAGTAGCGCGTGCGGAGTCGAATGTTGGCGTGGGAAGATGGAACACATCAAACCCCGCCCTCGTTTATTGAGCCAAGTGTTTTAAAAAATCGCACCTTAAATAACTTTTACATGTTTCCGTTTCCGTTTCAGGAACTCTTCTTTGTTTATTTTTTCCTCCTTTTAGTCGATTTTCTTTCCAGAAACGAAACAGCGCCACCACTGGGCTAATGTTAATAAGACTACTGAGACCGAAGTTTCTGATATAAAATGTCGACATTTTGTTACACGAAACAGTTCACAAAAATAGAAAATGATAAAAATCTAATGATAAATAAATAAATAACATCCTAATATTTAAATATTTAAACTAGTCATGCCCACATGAATTATTGAGGAAAATCTAAATGAAATCTAAAATCTTAACACTGACAGACACCAATTACAAACTATATTCATGAATACGAATCAGCCCATTTTTTAGGATACAAAGAAAATATAATGTATATGATGTGCCTTAAGGTACCTTAAATATATCTAAATGTTTTATCTTGTGAACTATAAACATGTAGGATTATAACTTCCACCTGTGTAAAAAACAAACAAACAAAAACAACACTTTCTTCCACTGTGAAAAACAACAATGAAACAATTATCAAATGCAAAATCACGTTTAAGCTCTTGAGCAGCACCACTTTTCAGATAAGAATCTCCAACAGGACTCACATGAACCGGAAACCAAACACAGAGCCCAACTTTAGGTTTTGCCTACTCTCTAACATATCTTAGTACTTCGTTCTTTTCTGGTTTATATTTGCAAACTAGAAACCATTGTTATGGAGTAAAAGGTCCCACAGGATTTCTCTCTGAGATGTTGTGGAGTTCTTTCTACCAAACTTAGTTTATTCCAGGCATGGTTGTCTTCACGAAAAAAATGGCGGCCTGTGTAACCTCAGCTCAGAAAACATCACTGCAAGCATACCTTATCTAGAATTCATGCAATTTAGCATAATTTTGAACAAACACAGCTCTTTATTAAGCGAAAAATCTGCACAACAACACATACTTGACTTTACACTGCATTCTTTACAAACATGTGCGAGCATATAAACAGGTTTTAATGACCAAGGACATTCCATAGCCCTAAAAGAAGAAAACCTGGTTGAGCCATTCTCCTTGATCCGTAGCCAACCAGAACATCAGCAGTCCCATCCCAGTCAGCACACCCATCTTCAGTATCAGCTTCATGATGCTGCCACCCTGTGGGACCAAAGTTTAAGCACGTGAGCTGAAAATAACCAAATCACACAGAGCAGACATTCAGTAATGAGCTGTGATTTCACACCTTGTGTTTTTCTGTGCAGGTTTGTGTGTTGCCGAGGTCTGGCTCGCTCTCTGCTAGCTGAGCTTTGGGAGGATCACAAGCAGGTTTCATTTGCAGGATGTTGTCAGGCTCCTTTGGTTCCTGACCACAAACGAAACAATTAAGTCATGTGTTTATTTATGTGTATGCGTGCATGTCTCCACAGGCAAAAAAAAAAAGATTTTCTTACATCCCATGACTCTGTGAAGCTCAGGTCCTCCCTCCCGCTGTCTGTGGAGCTGCTGAGTGACTCTTCATCACTGCAGGGAACAAGAGGAAGCAGCGTTTTGGTTGGGACTGGAAAAATAAGGTTTACACATCAGGAATTCTCCTTACCTGTCGCTTTCATAGCAAATGACTTGAGACAACGGCTCTGCACAAAACTGAACTTTTATCTGCCTCCCTGAAAAATACACAGGGGAAAACAGGTTAATTTATGAAAACGCTTTCAAAATGTTGCAGAACTTATTCTGATTACATTTAGAGACTTGTCCTCAGCACTCACCTTCTCTTTCATTCTCCTCATCGCCGTAAAAATCGTTGAAAGCTTTGATTCTCTTCTCTTCTTGCTCCCAGTTCCTTTCTTCTTCATAGTCCTCCCCTTCCAGCTTTCCCTGCTGAGGGATGCCAGAGGCCTCAACATTGTTGAAGAAGAAGCTGTCATCAAGGGATCCCTGGTAGGAGGGGCTTTTAATTTTGAGAACCTCACTCTGTACCTCAGAGTAGCTGATGTATTCTGGGTGGTCCTGGTTAACACCTGTGGGTGTTGTTTCTATCATGTCTCCTGTGGTTAACAGGTATTCAGTCAGAAGGCTATCAGTATTTAATACATCAAATTCCCAGCTGAGGAAATCTGCTCGATCTGCTCCGCTCGTGGCATATATCTGACTGTCGGCCGGCTGCTTGTTGTTTTCAAGCTCTTGAAGGCACCTACGAGCCTCGTCATCATCACTGGAACTGTAGTCGCTCTCAGATGTGTCTTCTTCATCGTCAGACTTGGTCGCGGCTGTGCTGCCTCTGTCTTGTTCTCCAGCTGCTACGTCCATGCTCATCAGATTCTCAGCATCCATCTCTAGATCTCTGCTGTACAGATACCCGTCTTCCTTCTCATCGCTGTCCTCGGGGTGGTCCATCTGTGTTATATCTTCCACAGGTCCTTCCATGAAAGCATCCTGCTGCGTGTATGAACTGCATTCAGATGTACCGGGCCCGAAACTTGGCCTGCTTTCCTGATTTTTTCTCCCATCTTCTGCATATTCACAAGAAGAAAAGTCTGAGGGATAATCTGCAAAGCTCTCACCTGCCTCTTGGTGCTCATCCCCTGAGAAATCTTTCATTTTCTCTGCATATTCCCCATTATCACCTTCACCAGTGAGCTCCTGCAGATTTTGGAAGGATATGCAAGGAAACTCTGAACTAGCTTCCTCAGGATCATCCCCGTAAATGTTTTCCACCTCTTCCTCCTCCTCAAGAGGCTGTCCGATAACATTTTCCTCCTGTTCGATTTTCATGCCCTCACACTCGGAATCAGATGATATGCCCTCTTCTTCATCTTCTTCTTCTTCTTCTTCTTCTTCTTCTTCTTCTTCTTCTTCTTCTTCTTCTCCTTCTTTTTCTTCTTCGCTTTCTCCCTCGTCCTCTCCTATCTCTGCAGCTTTTATCACAGTCTCATCGCCTCGGTCAGGGAATCTTTCCAAATAGGACACGTCCTCATCGCTCTCAGCCTCACCTCGCTCCTCGTTTCTAACTTGAGGGTTTTCAGCATCCTCCGGGGCCAGAGGTTGTCCCTCAGCAAAGATCTCGTCCTCCTTATCGCTGTCGTTGAACTCATCACTGCAGCGCACTGACATCAACAAATCCCCTGGTGTCTCTGCCACTCCTATGTCCTCTTCCACACCCTCATCATCTTCTCCAGAGACGGAGCCTTCGTGTGCAGAATCTCCATCTGAGCTCGTGTAATCCTCTTCTGTTGTTTTGTCACCGTCCACGGCACCGATCCCCTCACCTTTAAAATCCTCCTCATCTGTTTCATTGTCCGACTGCTCTTCGTAAACATTTTCAGCTGCCTCTTTGGTTTCAAACGGAGCTGCCGCTTCACCTGTTGCTTCCTGGAGCAGTGCCGCCTCTTTATTGTTTGTTGTTAGGTTTTCTGTCCCGTCTTCATCAGACTTTTCTTCAAAAGTTAAATTCTCAAAGTCCAAATCTTCGTCCGGGAATGGAGGAGTAGATGTCTCTGTAAAAACAGCATAATCTGAATATTAATCTTTTTAATAAAACAAACCAAAAAAAAGCAAAAAAAAAAAAGTAATATATGTGTCCTATAAATGCCAGAAATAACCACATATATATATCTTACCTGAAAATGCATCTGTTAGGAGATCGGTAAAACCTTCCATCTTTACAAAGACAAAATCAATAACTTATCTTAGAAGTTATATCGAGACAAAAAATTAATGCATTGGCACAGATAATCTCTCGTCTCAGAAAGGAAGAGCGCACGAAGTAACTCTCATCTGTTGTAGCTACAAGCAGCTTCCTGTCAAACAGACCGTGCAGAGGTTACATATTTAAACTGAAACATTCGATGAAATGCACGACACAGAGTCTCCACGTGATGTTTACCTACGATCAAGGATGAAGATTTAAGATGATTTTCTCAGGTTCCTCTGGAAAGCAAAGTGCAAAAGTGATGTTTTGTGTTTTCGCGTTGCTGCAGGAACGTACCTTCATGAGCTCATGAAATGATGTCAGCTTTGATGTGGTTTTGGTTTCAGGGGCAGACTATAAACTCCAGCAGTGAAGCACGCAGTTCTTACTTGCTGAAAAAACTTGAGTTTATTGGTGCAACTGAGAGGAGTGCAGTGCCAGTTTAGGATCATTATAAAAAAACAAAACCAAAAACATAACTCTGGATTTTAATCAATTAAAATCAAGCAAAAAACTGCAAAAACATTAGTGATTGATTTACAGCTCATGGCGGAGGAAGTAGCGGTGGTTGGTCTTCAGATCAACTTCTACAGGAAAATGGTCGCTGACCTCAAGAGCCTAAAGTGTCATCAAAAGAACAGAATAAAAGTTGAAGTTAGGTCAGAAAATGAACTCGAGGGAGGTGTTTCTTTTGAGAGGTTTACCTCTGCCTCAGTTAGATGGAAATGCTCTTTAAAGTTGAAGGGCTGAGCTGAAGCTGGGACTACACTGGAAACAACCTCCCGTCCGTGCACGATGATCCTGTTTCAGAATGAGGAAGCTTTATAGTTGGGCATAAGAAACTCCAATATGTCTGCACCAAGTCACTGTAGACACTGACCTGTCGTAGGCACAGTGCGTCTTCTCCCTGACGGTGGTGTCTTGCTCGTCTCCGATTAGCCAGTGAAATTTGGGGTCACTCCTCAAGCGCATGGCTCTCCATCCTTTGGCGGTGATGTAGCTGCACCCGGCGTTCAGGTCACCTAAAATGATCACATTCTGAAAGCACGCCAATAAAGGGAAGTTAAAAAAAAATCATGAAAATTCTTACGAACAACATGATGAGGAACCAAGATCTTACTAAAGAAAGCAAAAGGGATTTAAAATGAAACGATGTGTTTCAACCTACATCTGTCTTCCACTTCTTGTAAATCCTTTTGAAGACGGCGTACAGTTCATCGATCTCCTTCATGGCCGTTTTCGGACTGGTGTGCTGCCCTATCAGGACAAAATCCTTCACCACTGAAAATAAAAACACATCGCAAAGCACCGCAGTCAGTCTGACTGTGTGTCTCTCATTCAGACCTCCAAATTCAACAAATGTGCAATTTCTCTGTGACGTTTATGGCTGCATGAACTTGACCAGGGTGAGCTTTAGTAGCAGCACGATTGTTTACAGTGTAACAAGATTCATATGTGATGTGGCTTTGGATGGGTCTTGTGCTAGTTTGACACATGAACAAAAAGTCAGTCTTATGTTTTGGCCTACAAGGTTATAACCCAACACTAACAGTCTGTGACACCTCTGAAACCGTGGCTCATCATTAACATTGTTGTGAAGCAAATAATTAGAAAGCAAAAATCATTTAGAAGCCAGACAACCTAATCATAAATCATTCAGTCGTTTAGATTTGCCGACAGAAACGATTCTGGATGACAAGTCAGAGTCATTTTTTATTTTTGCCAGCACAAAGCTGTTTGAAGTTTCATGTTTTTCCCCCTTTTAACCTTACATGTAGTAGGAGAGTGAAAGTGGACGATGAAGGGCCCTCTGGAGAAAACATCAGTTTCATTCATCCCCTTTCCTTCGAGTTTAGGGTACTCATAATGCTCTTTGACCTTCAGCACACTCCTGTAGGTCATGGGAGAGGAAAGCACACTAGGTTTAGCATGATCATATAAAGTATAAACGGCTCAAATGCAATGGGAAATACAGCATGAATTACCTGTAAATGTAGACATATTGCTCCTTATAGGTCTTCCTCCCGAGCCTTTCGCTTTCCACGTAAGAGTAGGGGTTGGATTTGTCAAACCTGGTTAGAAAATAACATTCAAATTAAAGCTGGTCAGTATTATTAAATGGCACAGAAGATTCACCGCATAAGCCTTGTACCTGTTAAGATCCTTAACCAAAGCTTGTATTACTTCTCCTTTAGAGTCTCGGACCTCCTGAATGAGACACAAGTCACACCGAGAAAGAATCTTGGGAGGAAAAGCAGAAAAAAAGATTCATCAGTTGTCCACTTTGTTCAACTATCAATCTAGATGTTTTTGTAGACACAGAGTACCTTTAGCAGAATCCCCATAACCTTCTTGTTGTTTGCCTTGGATTCTCCAAAGCTCTGAATATTAAAAGCACAGATTTTGAGGGACGACGTGACATCCAGCAAACACAGCCCAACAACAAACAGCAGCCCTGCGGTCCTCATCGTGCTCTGCAAGCACAAAGAAAGTTTGCAAGAGCCCCACTTGTCATGTTTTAAAGTACGCTACAGAAATCCTCAGCCCCTTACCTTCAGTGCGTTTGTCACCGGGAGACTGATCTCAGGCCAGCAAAGAGCCATCTCTTCAGTGACCACGGGAACATACAGGTAGATGTGGGCGGGGGAGACAGGGGCTGCAGATGTGTGGTGGATGTGCTGTGTCAGTGCCTATTGAGAATGGAGCTGTATCTGGAACAGTTAAAAGCACCGTAATGAACAATGACTCCATCCAACTCAGAGAGCTCAGCTCTGAGTGCGTTTTGTCTCTAAGTTTGAGCGTAATCAGACAATGGATGCGGTCATGTGCCACGTCCGTCCGCTTCATGAACATGTGTGTAGAATATGCTACAAATCCTCCTGTCAGTTTGGCAGCTGGTAACTACCACACGGTGCTGTTAAAAAGAACATTCTGATGACTGGTGCAGTCTTTACTGTGATGCCTCTGCCAGTGTGAGGCAGAGTGTGTCTCTTACACCTATAAGAGTGCAACAGCTTTATCTTTAGACAGTGTTTTCCTTTTTCTTTTGGGGCCTACAGATGAAATCCGTATAGAGTGCCGCTAAAATGGGATAAGCATTCTTAAAAATAGCACAAAGAAAACAGTTTATGTACTTTTTGTATGTATGTGTTGTTACATTTTAACATTGTTTTGTTTTTTGTGGCTTTTCTTATTGTTGTTGCTTTAGTACCTTCCAGTAATTGTTCTATATTACACAGCAAAGCATTTAATATGATGCAATTAAAATTTACATGTACAAAATGGGCCAGCACAGTGCAGTGGTTAGCACTGTTACCTCCCACCATGTAAATTCCTGATTCAAGCCTCCTGGTCGCCTGAGGCCTTTCTGCATGGAGGTTGTTCCAGGGATTCGGGCTTCCTCCTGCAGTCTAACAAACATTAGGTTAAATGTGATCCTAAATTGTGGATGTGAGAAATATGAGTTTTTCTGTCTCTGTGGGATCTGTTCAGGTTTTTCCTTTTTCCACTACCCCCATGAGCTTAAGTTGATAAGTGGCTAAGAAAATGGACGGATTTATAAAATCATTTTTTTTTTCTCTAATATGATGCTTTTTATAAATTAAACAACCTGAGAATCTTAAATTGTTTTACAACATTACACATCAATAATGACGACCCAGTATTTTATATAAATAATGTAGCTGGCAGAGTTCATTTTGCTGCAGAGTGAATACTTACATACTTGCACTCTCTGGCCACTTTATTAGGTACACATTGCTAATACTGGGTTGGACCTTCTCTTCTGTTTAGATCTGTAGTAATTCTTCACGGCACAGATTCAACAAGGTGCTGGAAACATTCCTCAGAAACATGATGACATCAACATTTGTTGACTGTACACGCATGATGTGAATCACAAGTTCCACCATGTCCCAGTTGTGACTGTGGAGCTTGGTGACGCTGACTTCTCGTATATTCAGAGATGCTCTCCTGCATACCTTGGTTGTGGGCAGGAAAATCCCAGTAGATAAATGGTGTCTGAAGTACTCAGACCAGCCCATCTCGCACCAACAACCATGCCACAAAGTCACTTAAGCCACTTTCTTTGACATCGTGATGCTCGGTTTGAACTTCAGCTGGTTGCCTTGACCATGCCTGCATGCCTGAATGCATTCAGTGGCTACCATGTGACTGATGTATTACTACACGTGAGTTGGAAGATTAGATATTTGAATTAATGTGCAGTGGAACAAGTGTACCTAATAAAGTGGCCAGTGAGCGTATATACCTAATGAATGAATATGCTCTTAATTAAGATCTGGTGGTGTTACTCTCAGTAAACTGAAGGACCTTATAATGTCCTGCTGAACATATTAATTTAAAAAATAAACTTTAATGAAAATTATAGTTTACTTATGAAGCGTCTCATTGCTGTCAAAATAGAAATGACGCTCATTCCACTGACACACAGGTATGAAACTCACACTCCTGTCATCCTCTGTTATCTCAAACTGGTTATAATCTGGCACCAGTGACGCCATCAAAAATAGCTTACATTCTGGTTAACCACCTCTTCTCTCTCAAACCTACCAAACACAAAAAAGCTTGTGCTTTCTCTGAACAACAAAGTCTAATCTTCAGTTTCAGTTTCTTGTATCTAAGGGACGCTACAATAAAGAGACAAAAATAATTCCTGTTAGTAATTCATATAATATCTCTCTCTGTCTGGACAGTTTAATGTGTCAGTTTAATGTATCGTGATTTACATTTGCCCTTTCTTGGTGTTGTTTTGTAGCACACTGCATCTCATTCTATATAGGCTGTCACATGTTTCAGTAATTCAAGACTAAATAAATCAGTCATTTACAGTATAAAAGACAATTTTTATTTTCCGCTGTTCTCATAGTTAAACTCAGTTTCTTAAAATGCTAACAACATTTTCCAACAGTTTGGGAAAATTTAAAACAAGCATTGCTGAGTTTCTTTTCTCGTATTGGAACTTTTTGCTCACTTGTCCCCGACACCAACCCGACGCAATCTCACAAACATCACACAAACACTGAGTTCCAAGTCGAAACAGATTTTAAATACAAAAATGTCAACAAACTACATTCTATATAAATGTAATTTTGACATAAAGCAACAAAATGTCAACAAAAAACAAGATTCGGAGCAATGTCATATTGGTCTGAAGCAGCCCGAGTGTCGAGGAGAGGCCATTTCCATGAGATAATCTTCAATACGTGTCTCTATGTCTGAGTAAAGGTCCTCAACTTGCTCCCTGAAAGGCGGATGCCACAGCCACAGCATTACAACCCCTGCTACAGCGAGGAGTAAAAGGAAGAACAAGCACAGCTTCCACCAGGATCCACACGGTGTCTAAACAGGAAGAAAAGAAATAATTTAGTCAGGTGGATATTAAATCATCAGCAGGCAATGATAACTCATGTGCATGAGCAGCTGCTCAGCTGGTTACTGCAGGGCAGCTGAAGCAAACTGATAGTGTTGAAAAGCATAGTGGGGCAGAGTGTTAGGATTATGTGGTGGTTTAATTACTGGCTGATAATATAAAGGCAATGAGAGCTTTTGAGTGCTGCAAGGGCATTAAGTCCCCCTTAAATGATCTCACACACACACACTCTACTCACTGGTCCCCTGCGGCGGTGGCTGAGCTGCCGGAGTTCGTCTCTGCACTGCGACAGCCGGGCCTGGCTGGACTGACACTCCTGCTCCATAGCGTGCAGCTCTGCCTGCAGCTCCTCACACTGCACGCACACAATAAGGAGCGTGAACATGCAGAAATACTCCAAATACACTCTAAATGCTGGTGATCCTCAGACAGGCACGTTTCAAAATGTACTTGCATGTGTGTTAGCAGTGTGGTTGGAATGCAAACATACTGCACAAGATTACCTTGTATAAAGGACAAAAACAAATAATTGGGGTAATATATTTTACCTGCGCCTGTTAGTGACTTTGTGAAACACCTAGCTGGGACATTCCTTGTGTGGCAAGCTTGGATTAAAGCGTCAGACTTGTGAATGAGCTACAGTTTACTGTAATGTCCATGTTTTACCTCTCTCTCTTTGAGCTGGAGTTTCTCCTGTGTGTGGCGGAGCTGGTCCTCCAGCTGAGAGTCTCTCCTCACCGTCAGCCGAGGCTCAGGTTCCTGTGACGCCAGACACTCCTGCATCATGAAGTCTTGACTCTCCTCTTCGCCATCTAGGAAACCGAAAGTTTCATAAAGATATTGAATGTGCACTGTTTAACAATAATCATAAAAATCACCAAATGTTATGTCTTGCCTCTGAGTTGCTGGATTTCTTCCCTTAGGGTCTGGTTGTCTTCCTCCAGCAGACAAATGTTGTACTGTAGGTCCTGCTTTTCTTGTCTTAATGACAGCATCTCATCTCTCAGCTCACGCTCTCTGGCTCTGCACAGCTGATAATTCAAGAAATAAATGAACATTTTTAACATTTATATTTAAGCTTTTGACTGCTCATTCATGCACGTTGTCACAACCTAACATACCTCCACTTGGCTGTGCAGCTGTTGCAGCTGTTCGTTACTGAGGTGCTGGCTCTCCCTGAGTTTTCCAGAGCTCAGCTTCAGCTCCTCATGAAGGCTCTGCCACTTCAGGGCCTCTGCCTTTGCTGTAATTAGCGCTTCCTGTTGACACAAAATGCAACATTTTTAAAAAGAAAAATCATCTGCAATACTCAAAATTAGGAAACTTGCTTCCAGGTCACCAGATGCTGAGTCTATCAGTTAAAAAGCAAACAAACTGAAACCTCAGTGACATTTATGTGTTTTCTGTGTGGTAAAATAGAGAAAAAAAGATGTTTGACCTGCAGAGTCTCAGCCTTGCTGAGGGCCTCAGTTTTCTCCTGTGTGGCCTTCTGCAGGGCAATCAAGGCCTTCTCTTCATATACCATCCTCTGCTTTTCCATCTGTACCACCAGTTTCTTTACACCATCTTTTGGAAACTTCTGCAGGGACACAACACTGCTGAGTTAGTTATTAACACCCAGTGAGATCCAGATGAAAACCACAGAGACTCACACTTAAGATGCTACGCTATCACCCCGTGACAGAATAATGCCAGAACAAAGCTAGTTACTGGAAAGAGTAAATGTCTGACTTCTTGGAAAGCAAATAAATAATAACAGCCGCAACAAATCGCCACCAAGATTTTGTAAAAATTAGTGTGGTTGCTTTTTTACAGACAAAATGACACTCACCTGCAGACAAGCTTGCAGCTGCGCCTCCAAAGCCTTGATCTTGTTTCTCAGCAGATCTTCACTGCAGCGAGACTGTGTGGGTTAGAGAGGAAATGAATGACTGTCACGCTCTAACCTGCAGATGGAAAATTAATGGTTCATGTGCCAAAAAGCTGTGACAGCACGTTGTTTCTCCGAACGCAGGTGCATAAGGGGAACTCGAAGCAGCAGTGAGCCTCAAGGGAGATGCAACACACTTTGTTATAAGTGCAAAAAAGACCCCTAATGATAACATACCTCAGTGAGAAACAACAGGTGGAAGACCTAAATAAATGAGACTGAATAAACTGTAGATCAGCTCAGCTGCTAAAACAAAATCTAAAGAGGAAACAAAACTAAAAACAATGACCTCAATATTTCCCTTTCATTCATTGCAACCAGAGTAGCTAAAAGAGATGTAAAGAGGATGCATAGCACCTTTAACAGCTACTGAGTGGCACACCCTTCCTGTATAAGAACGACAGCTTGCACTCGTCCTATGCAGTATAGAATTGCGCGGAAGCAGGAAGCTCCAAACCACAGACTGCACAGGCCTTCCTGACACAGCCGTAATATCAGCCAGTGCACCAGAGCAGAAAGAAAAACAGTGTGGCCTTATAAAGTGCGAAATACGTGTTATTCGATGCATGTAAACAGAGGGAGAGCCTTACTGTCCATATTTTGTTGGATGAGTTCACGAGGTTTGTCGTGCTCTCCTGGAGTTCAGCTAGCTTCTTCTTCATCACATCTTCTCTCCACAGAGCCTCCTGCCAAAAACCCAGCAGCAGCAGAAAGAGAGTTACACTAACGCACAGAGACAGTTTTCATCTGCTTTGAATGGACTGCACAGGTCATCGGGTCTTTAAGTAGCATCAGAGCACATTAATAAATGTATTACTTAATATTGAAAGCAGTAGTGATGAAAGATCAAATGTGATGAGAGCTCAACCGTTTAAAACCAAGTGTATTATATCTGATTAGTGAGTTTTTTGTGAGTTTTTCTTCCCCCCCAAAAAATAAAATAAATTGCACTGTACAGTTTTAAGGAATAAATTGCAAAAATAAGTCTAATGTAGCTAATATGATGCAACGTTAATCTCATATATGCAAATTATTATTTCTTATTTCATCAGAAGGGCCACTAAACACAAAAATGTGACTTTTCTGGCATCTATTCCAAGTTTCAGGCTTTAAAGCCTTAAAAGATTCATGAGTCACAGGATGATTTTGGATAAATATTGTTTGCTTACCTGTAGGTAGTCAGCTAATTTCTGAATATCCTATTAGGAGAGAGATAAGAGACAGTAAAAACAGTAGAGCTTCATAATTAAAGAAAAAACCTTTGCATCAGATATTATATGTTTCTCCTCAGATTAGCCTAAACTTTATTTTGACTAATCATGTCATGTGACACCCGACCGTTACCCAAGCCCTCACCTGTGCCCTGTGCTCCCACGCCTTTTAATCTATCACCTAATTCTAAAACAGCAGGAGTGTGAAACTTACTGATTCTTTAACGGTGATGAGTCCGGACCTGCACAGAGGACAGTTTCTCATTAGAGAGAGAGGAGATCAGAGATGCCTTTTGCAGTAAAATCAAGGTTTAAAGATTAAACTGTTGCACGGGGAGAATTGAATGAGACTCACTCTGTCTGCACGCCGGCCTCTCTCAGTATCTTTTTCTGAAGAATGCTTTCAGTTTGCACAGATGATTTCTGGTAAATCTTCTCTGTTTTGATGAGTGTTTTTGTGGTTGTCTTTTGTGCTGTATGCGGAGAAAAACAAAGATAAATGTAAGGCATGATTCAACGGTCCCTGGTCAAAATGTTTTGCGCTTGGCACGATTTTTAATTCTTTTTACCATTTACACTCGTGTCCTTTTTATTAATACTTTTCACCCTGTGCTGCTCTGATTCCTTCACAGATGGCGTGGAGGTAGATGATTGCTTCTTTGCATGACTTTTGTCCTGCTTCATCACTGTTATCTGTTCTGACCACAATGAGGCCTGAGGGAATGAGAGGAGAGCGACGGGGCAGATATTATTCACAGCAGACCTACGAAGACATAAATCTGATCTGGTGATAAATGTGCCGAATTGACGCAATCTTTTACCCATGTGCTGGTGCTTGGATCACTGCTTATGCTGCTGTTTGGTGTCAAAACCGTGGGCGGATGTCCTTTAGCATTCTCCGTGTTTGTTGAGCTTGAACTGTAATATTTCATCGAAAATATCTGTGAGGGAGATTTTCTTCTCGATGAGCTTTCACGCCACACAGGGCTCACCGATCTCCTCCTCAGAAACTCCAGCTGCCTCTTCTCTTTCAGTTCTTTCTTTATCTGCCAGGTGGTACTGTCTCTGGGAGGGCTGCGGCATGAAGTCACATTGTTACGTCCTCGCAGGTACTCACGCTTCTCTGCTCTGATGTCCAATATTCGGTCAAAGTGTTTCTCCGGCGAGAGTTGGAATCCACTGATGGCCAGGGCGTCCATGGCAGCTCCCCTGGCTGTTATGTCGCCTCAAGCCTGCGACGACAGCGTAGCTTATCAGGAAACTGGTTACAGTCATTCACAGTGATCAAATTCATGGCATGTTATTAGCTGAGTACTATCAAGTGATGTTGTGAGTAGCTAAAAAACAGCTTTCTTTTAAGTTGCAGAAACATTATGATGGCTTAAGATTATAAATGAAGAAACTCAAACTGCTACTAACTTTAAAGAAAAGGTGTGAAATGTAGCTTCCTACCAGGGTTGGTGTAAATGAGTATTTTTCAAGTATTTCTGACATTTTTATTCTGGAGAGACTTAAACAAGGAAAGTTATCTGTATCAGGAGGTCATGCTGCAAACTGATGTGAGCCGTACACATTAAAAGTAAACTGCCAAAAGTGCCTGATGTTTAGAAAGCTGTGTGTGTGGAGCAGAAGCGGTTGCAACAGTAGCTCTAGAAATACTAATGCAGAAGCTGAAACTTACAGGAGAAGCCCCTTAATTACAGGGTGAAGCGCTTCTCATCGATAGACTAGGCCCTGGCACCTGCAAGATGATAAAGCGAGGACAAACTCCTGCTTATTAAGCAGGAAACCATGGTTAAGCCTTACCTACTGAGCCATCTCATTCAGTGGGGAGAGCTCTTCATGAGGTAGTTGACAAGTCATCCATTTTCTCAGTCTTCTGAAATAGTGCCGGGTTTTTTTCTTGCCTCTGTTTCACATGTAGCTGTTTCTGTTGAGCATAGTTTTTACAGGAAGTGAAGAGAACCACAGCGTCATATGTTCCTCTATCTCACCAGCCACTCACACAAAACTGATGCCATACACGGGTGGGTCTCAAGATTACAGATAGACCCAACCAATTCCCCCTGTGTGCAGCCTGGGATAAAACACTTGGGAGAGAGGGGTGTGTGTGTGTGTGTGTCTTTGTGTGTGTGCTTTATTAGATTAGTATTTTTATTATTAAAACGAATTAGTGACCGATGCATGTGGGCTCCAACGCTTTCATCAGTTTTCTTGTGCATGCTTGTGTGTATGTAACAGTTAACTTACATAACAATAACTGTAAATAGCAGTTTGGCTTCATATTCTGTGTGGTGCCGTTTTTGTTTAAAGTTAACCACATTTTCAAGATGAATGAATCCAGAAAACTTGATCTTATCATCAAAAATAATACATTTTCTGCATTAACTCCTTAATCACTTATATTAATCCAAATTCAATTTCAGGGCAGTGTAAATGTGTGTCGTTCCACGCAGTGCCCTCTAGAGGGCGTCGACTCCACAAGCGCTTCTGTACTCTCGCGTTGTTTCACTAGGATTTCTCCTGTGTCCGCCATCCTTGCGGCTCTTTGCAGAGAAGGGCACAGAGAGGCCGAAACAAGAGTGCCCCGGTGTTGCAGGAACTTGGTACTTCATCCTTCAGACATGCTGTCCAGGCTCGTTTTTGTCTCAGGTATGCATCAGAACAGCTTTTAAAATGATAATAAAGGCCACTTACTGCTGGTGCCGGCTGACTGTCAAGCAGGAGGCAGTAAAGTTTAAAGTGAGCTGAAGGGTAAAGTGAAGGCCGCACATTGAATGAGACATGCTAATGCTAACTGTCAGCACAGCTTCAAGCTGCTCGGAAATGATAGCAAGTTTATTGGGTGTAGATTTATATCAGACGTTATCAGAAGTAATCCTGGATATTTCAGTGTTTCTGTATTTTGTTGTTTTAATTAGTTGGTCACAGGCAAGTTAATCGAAGCTACGTTAGCTAACGTTAGCTCTGCACGCCTAAATGTCACCTTATTGACAGCTAGCATCGGTCGGCTTTCTGCCCTTTCTGCGATGTTTTATGGAAAAGTTTGTTTAATTTTGATCACCTCACAAACTGATAGCCCGAAGCCCATCAAATAGCTACCAATACTAAGTGTTATAGTTCTGTGTTGGACTGCTTGCTGTGTGTTTAAGGTGTACAAAATTTGAACGTTCATGTTTTCAGAAGATTGTTGTTAAATGTGTTTATTGAGAAAATAGTAAGCAAATTAACACTTGTACTTTTTTTTGTCGGTTTCAGCTAGTGCCCTGAAAAGCAGTGGCCCCATTGGAGCTGGGTATGTGTCTTTAACATTGTAGTGTTGAATGTGTGTGTTTTAATACCAATATTCAATAACATATCAGAAAGAAATGCTTGTTAATGGTGGTCTTCTCCCTCAGTGTGGTCCATGCATCTCGCTGTCTGCACACATCATCCCAGAGTCTGGCTCCGGTGCCTCCTCTGCCAGAGAAGGGAGGGAAGGTCCGCCATGGCTTCATCCCAGAGGAGTTATTCCAGCTGCTGTACCCCAAAACTGGAGTAACAGGTGTGCAGTCTTTAATCAAAAATTATAATTTAATATTAATTCATATGTTGCCTCAAAGAAAATATGTGAAAAGTCACAGAAAATTGATTCTGTGGACACAGTATTTTCACTATATCAACTGGATTGTTCATCCATCAAAGCGTTTAACTTCTCTTTTTTCAAAACTGGTAAGTGGTTATGAGCTCTGTTTTTGTGAATGGATTCACAATAAGTATTTTAAAAAATAACCTGCAGCTTGATTTTTTTTATTCCTTTACAAAAAAATTAATCAACTAATCAAAAGCATGTAAGAACAAAAGTGAAAAACTGTCTTAGAAAATAAGTAGAACAATTACAAGTTTTTTCATAGATGGTTCTTAAGATTCTGTTTAAATATATCAACAGTCTCCAAAGATCTGAAGTCCAATGGAAGTTACACATCTCACTTTTACTTTGTATTCCCCCTCTTCTCTCAATAGGACCCTACATGCTGGGTGCTGGCCTCCTCCTGTACATGCTTTCTAAGGAAATCTATGTCATCAACCATGAGACCTTCGCTGCCGCCTCCATAGGTGCTGTGATCATCTATGGTGTGAAGAAATTTGGGCCAAGTGTTGCAGCTTTTGCTGATAAACTGAATGAGGTAGGCTGGTAACCACTGCTTTTTCTGTGGTTTCATATTCCTTTTGTCAAGTTTATTTATTTATTTATTTTGTTCAGACAAGTGTACTGTACCAAAGGGCTTTTCTCTTGTGCACAACCTTTCCTATCACCCCAATATTTTCTGCTGCTTTTGTCTTCAGGAAAAAGTGGCCAAGGCTCAAGAGGTGAAGGACGTCGCCATGTCCAGCTTGGCTCAAGCCATTGAGGATGAGAAGAAGGAGCAGTGGCGAGTAGAAGGAAGGGCGATGCTCTTTGATGCCAAGAGAGTAAGCATCGCCATCCTTTCATTTCAGTTTTTATATTCCAGTATCGTAACTGCTAAGTATTCCAGTTAACATCATTTTGACAGCTGCCACCTTCAGCTCCAAGAGCAGAAGAGTTATAACCTTGTGTGGCTCTATAGTGTAGTGGTTAACACATTAGCCCTAAGCAGTCACCACAGCTGGTAGCGCCGTATGTTTGAGCAGATATTTTCACACCTGATGCTGTTTCTGATACGATCGCAAAGGGAAATCTCTCCTACTGGGATCAAACCAGGGAGATTCTGCTTCTTAGGCAAATTCATAAACAAGTACACCGTGCAGCTACTTTTCCATTAGTACCTACTCACGCTGGCTCGGCTCAGTGCGTTTTTTAGGGTTTTTTCATTAGGTCATAGTACCTGATACCGGGTACTTTTTTAGTACCTACTTGGCCGGGGCTCCAAGCGATCTGAAAATATGACGTCAACAGACTGCATGTCACCAACTGGCTAGTCCTTCACAAAAATCAAAACTGACATCTTTGAAACTCTGCAAGGGAAATGGCTACAAAAAACAATGCCGTGGTCCCCAAGTCTGACGAAAAGCCACTGACCAAGCAGCAGGTATCACATCACCTTCAGGTCCACCTTTCTTGTGGCGTTCGCGTGCGTACAAATGATGTCACGGGACGTTTAGCCGTGTTGCAGTAACAACACAGTGCATATAGGTGGTACTAGACAAGTACTAATGGCTAAAGAAGCTTTAATCTGCCACTGTCTACAACAGAGACTACGCCTAGTGATTAAAAAAAAAAAAAAGATTACCTCAATATTTATTTATTTTTTTGAACTTGATGATCGTGGCTTGACACATGACTAATGGTCATTTGCAACATTACTCTCGTCAACATTACTCTCTTATACAGTGCTGCATTTCATTTTCATTGTCAATTTTTAAAATATTTTTTTCCATCAGTTTCTCTGATAATTTCTCTGATTGAAGTATGCAGTGCTCAGGTTGATGTAGCGTGGCGGAAGATTAAAATGATGCATCAAGAACCCGTTTGTGAGCGCACATTGATCCTGAAGCTAAAAACCTGGGTTAACAAAGAGCTTATACAGATTATCTGCGACTGGGTTTTAGGTTTTGTCAAGCGAGCTAACACAATGAAGGCCTGGCTGTGTTGAACTTTGTAGTGTACCCCACAGGACTCTGTGGGAGCCAAACTGTCTGTGGCAAGACTTATTTTTTTGTTAATGTGAGTTGTTCATCACTCTGGGTGGGTATACCAGTATTGATAATAACTGGGTACTTTCAAAATGACATTTTTCAGTTTAATGATACCACTGTTTGAAATATGCTGAATAATATGTAGGTTAGACTCTTTCTCCACCTTTTACTTTCATGCAATTTTAGTGTAATTAATTTGGCAACAAAAGGAAAAATAATTTGAGGCCATTCCCGGCTTATTATTCCATCCATCCATTTTCTGCTGCTTATTCAGTTTTGGGATGTGGGGGCAGCAGTCTGACAGAGATGCCCAGACTTCCTCCTCCAGCTCATTTGGTAGGATGTTGAGATGTGTCCAAACTCTTTGAGAGACATCTCTCCGATGTGTCTTGGGTCTTTCCTGGAGCCTCCTCCCTGTCGGACATGCTTGAAACACCTCACTTAGGAGGGTCCAGCAGGCGTTCTAGTCACATGCCTGAATCATCTAAGTTGGTTCCTTGTGATGTAGTGGAGTAGCATTTCTGCTCCCTCCTGAGTGACTGAGCTCATCACCCTATCTCTGAGAGAATCCAGCCACCCTTCAGAGGACGCTCATTCTTTTGGTCACTGTCCAAGTCTATTAGGCACAGGTGGGTGTAGGAACATGGACTGACCGGTAAATCAACTGTGTCATGTTAAGATGCTGGACCAGTAACCGTTAGTCCTGGGCCTAGCCTAATATGTATCTAATTTTAAACAATTTTTCAGCACGATTATTTATTTATTTATGTATTTATTTATTTGTTTGCCTCCTCCAGGAATAGTCTGTGAATAGAAAATGTGTAAATTGCTGAATACAACCACATGATGGTGCTCATTCTCACACTAATGGAGAATTTCCACTGGAAATAAACTGTCAGTATACAAATGTTGCCAGATTTTGGACTGACAGTACCATTTTAACATATATAGCTAAACTATATCTTGTATAGATGTCACAATAGAATGAATTTCAGTCTTTAGTCTGTATATAAATGCATTACAAATCTGACAGCCCTAATTTGTTTGGGACACAGCACTACATGTTTGAAGTCTGTCTGAACATGTCCCCACTGAAAACACATTTTTTACTTCAGTTATATCTTTTGTTAAAAGTTTTTTTTTATTATTATTATTTTGAAAAATTATCCCTAGAGCTGGAATTTCACATTAAAGCTGGTACAGTTAAACAATCCTATCTCCTGTTTTCCTCTCAGAACAACGTGGCCATGCTGTTGGAGACCAACTACAGGGAGAGGGTACATATGGTGACCAATGAGGTGAAGAGGCGCTTGGACTATCAGATTGCGCTGCAGGACCTCAACCGTAGGCTGGAGCAAGAGCACATGATTAACTGGGTGGAGAAGAGCGTCATCAGCAGCATCACACCCCAGCAGGTCAGTCTTTATTTTTCTTTTTTCTTTTCTTTATTTTCCAAGTCTTATATTTGGGCCGTGATGGTTTAGTTTGTCAGATATTTCATGTTTACTGATTTGCTTGTATTTGTTTTATATAGGCAAAGCTCGTGTTGGTAGAAGATTTAAAAATGTCAATGTTTTTTCTTTAATTTGTTATATGCATATGTGCTTTTACTGTCTAATCAATTCACTTCTAGACCAACTCCTTGTATGTTTCAGAGTTTTAATATCTTTTTTGTTTTGTTTTTTTTAGGAGAAGGAGAGCATCGCCAAATGCATCACAGACCTGAAGGTGTTGGCCAAGGCCACTCAGGCCAAAGCTACAGCCTAAACTGTCATCGCTCTGCAGAAGCCTCCTCTAGTCCCAGACTCATCGCCTGAAGACGAGACGTCACTTTTCTTTGCAGAATAAACTATTCTTTCTTTATAGATTGTCTCTGTCAGCGTCATGGGTGTGTACAGTATTTACACGTCAGCAGATGGTAAAATAAATGGTTCTCTTATCATCTTCAGCTGGTTGTCTTTCTTATTCAGAGTTTGCTCTATTTTGTGACATCACAGTTTTATATCCATGGTATGCTAGAGATAGTGGCACAAAAATAGGAACGCTTGAGACCTTTGATCCTCTTGTAGGAAGAGGAGGAGGTGCTATGAATAATTTCAAAACCTTTGGACTCATAATGTGCCACTACCTTTTTTCCATACTTCAAATACTTATCCCCAAGTGACAAATTGGGCCGGCCCTTGCGATCTGTCACTCCCATCACATAGTTGCACTTTGATCCTGCTGCTTTCACGAGGAAGTTACGGAAATTTTCTCGAAGCTGTTTGTGAGGAACACACCCGCTATGAGAAGTCTTTGTGCCAAATTCGTTTGAAAGAAGGGAACGATGACACCGGAGCAGAGCTGAGGCTACAAGGTAAAACGGCATGCAGCAGTTATGTAAAGGTCAAGTGACAGGTTGTATAGAAAGTGGTTTAAAAAGGAAAAAGCTGCTGAGAGCAGCACTGTGTCCTGCTCTGAAATGCGACTTTGCTTTTACAGAAAGTGTGTAGTTGTTGCCATGAAAGCTCATCACCTTCAGTCATAGCTTAAGTTTCCATAACCAAATAAACTAGTCTCAACCACTCGATGTGTTTAGAAAATGTATATGTAGCTGCAATAACAAACTGTCATTTATACTCGTATCTAACACAAACACTGAGGCTGGTTTGTGTATTCATGAGTCTCCAAGATAAATTATTATTGAGCCTCTTTGCTAATTTAGTCCTTGGACTTAAAACAGTTCTTGTAATTGATTAACTCGATATTAACCTCTAAGTGCTTGATTAGTAACTCTGCGTATATTCATATTTAATCTGTGTTTAATTTTTAATGAAAAAAAGCACTACCCATAATAAGATTATTATAAATAACAAGAAAACAGGCCTCAGTGGTGTCACTTGTATGGAAAAGCTTTGTTGTAGTTTTCAATGCTGAGCTCATCAGAAGCAATAAAAGCACACTGAACTGAGGAAGTGTTTCTTTGCTTATCAAATCAATTTTTTAAGTGCTAAGAAGAAAGCTTTTGCTCCAAGCTGTGAGAATCTGAAAACATTCAAACTGAGTAAACAAATCATTTTGTGTGTTTCTTACAGGTTCTAGTGGTTTCTGTGTGATTCCTCCCAGACTAAAGTTTAAAGCCGGGGTAGACTGAAGATGTTTGGAAACAGTGCCCCCTTCTCCTATTTCCCAAAGTTGGTAGATTTAATTTTCCTTTTCAGGTTCACTAGTTATGTATTAATATGCTATAAGAAGCTGATTTGAGGTGTTTCTGATACATACCCGTTCACACCCTTGCATAATAAAACACCACAGTGCCATAGTAACCCTGAAGCTTCCTTGAGCTGTGGACTGCGGATAGCTTATCTTCATATTACTGAGCTTTGACTGAGCCGATTTTATGGAGGTGGAAGGAAACTGAATGTTAAGGAAACTTCTATTCTTCTTCAGGGGCTTCACATCGGAGGACCTCCCTCCGAGGCGGGCTTTCCAACAAGATGAAATCAGGGAGAATCCGCTGAGGAGAAGTGACTCAACCAGACCCAGTGGAAGATCTATTTACAGTATGTCCAGGCATTACAACACCTCATATCTAGGTATACATATTTTATGATGATATTGCAAAAAATCAAATGTTCTTTACATCAGTGCAGAGAAAGGAGTACTCGGAGACACTGAGCAAAAATCCTGATAACATCAATGTCAGAGTGGAGGTAAATCAGTATAAACTACATCATCATGGAGACATACACGTTACTAACAGTACAACATTTAGCTCTCATCATCACTAACCCTCCTAATTGAACCCACAGCATCTGTTCACCTGTGAGATGGATGGCCAGGAGGTGAAGACGGTGGACGACTGCGTGGCTAAGCTCAAGAACCTGGATGCCAAAGGTCGTCTGTGGCCTCAGGAGATGATCATGGAGGTTCAGGGACCTTATCTTCTGCTCAATGACATTGAGACCAAAGTAGGTTCATCACTTATAGAAGAACAATGAAATGTCTGGATGGGACAATATAGTACGATTGTTGGACAGAGATGCAATTTTTAGAGAGTTAAACCCTTAAGATGTGATTGAAGTGCGGACTTTCGGTTTTAATTGAGGGGGTTTAAAAAAATTGCATTGATTGTTTGGGAACTACAGATATTTTTGTGTATGGTTTTCAAAGGCTCAATATGAGTTGGACAAACTAGTATAATTGTAAATATAAGGATTGTTTTTAATACTTTGCAGTCAGTGAATCACTAAAGTGTAGAACTCATGGACATCATCAAACGTTGTTTAAGCTGCTGCTTGTTTGTGGGTCTCTGCCTTCAGTTTTGTTTTTAGTGACTGAAAAGCTGGTCAGTTGAAGTCAGAGAATATTATATTTTCCTCTCTTGGTTTGCTTTGGGTCTTTATCCATTTGCACTGTTAAGCGCTGTCCAATCAACAGTTTTGCAGCATTTGGCTGAATCTGAGCAGAAAGCATAGCTCTGTACACTTCACAGTTCACCCTGATACTTCTATCATCAATAAACACTAGTCTATTGTTGAGGGATCCACTGGCAGCCATACATGTTCACGCCATAGCATTGCCTCCATCACGTTTAACAGATGTGTTATGCTTCGATCATGAGCTGTTTCTCTGTTTTTCTCTGTTTCATCTGTCCAAAGATTTTTTTCAGAGCTGTGCAAGCTCTTTAAGATGTTTTCCGGCAAAGTTTAATCTGACCTTCCTGTTCTTAAATGTAACCACTGGTTTTGTATGCTAAAATTATTAAGACATCAATTAACTGTTGCTAAACCAGATTGTTGTGGCCACTACTAAAGTTGTTGCTGTCTCTGATGATTGCTTTACTTTGTTATGTGAGTTTAATGATGGCCTCCCACATTTACATTGATTCATAATTAAAATGACAGTGAAAAGCTATAAAACACAAATTCATCCCTTTGAATGAACTTGAGATATTATGTCTGCTTCATTTGTCATTAACTAACATGGGAGCAGGCCTCACCTGTTAGCTGTCCAATTAACTTTGGGCGTCTGCAAATGGGGGACTGTGTGAAGTAATTCCTAAATAGTTTATGCAGCACTTTTGTTAAACCTCTTGAATTAAAGCGGAAAATCTGCACAATCACAACTTTATTGATTTAAAATCCGCTGTGGTGATATACAGCAGCAATAATGCAAAATTGTGTCTGTGCAGGAAGTGAAATGGTATAGTAATGTTACTTCATTGTCTCAGTTTTTTAGTAAAATTATGTAACTTACTGTCTGGGATTTGATGCCACTATTTAATGTTATGGTTCCACTTCATCCCAAAGGTTCCTGATGGGCTTTAGATTAAGGTTAACGGATACATCACCTTCTTCAACAAAACTAAATATAATTCTGTGCTGTAGCATTAACATTTCCCATACCAAAGAGTATATAAAAGTGCAACCAGGTGAAGCAAAACCACTGCACAACCATAACTGTTTAAAGTGCTAAGCTGTGTGTGAGAAAAATTCTCTAATTATGAAATGGAAACATCTGAAAAACATGTAAAATATGTATGAGCAAAATTAAATGCCAGACTATTTTTAAAATTCCCCTTTTCTCTCTTTTTAAAGACTTTGAGTGATGGCTATTAACGTTCAATTGATCTGATTTTGACAGACAGAACTGGACTCGGTACCTTTGAGCTGTATCGTGCAAATCAAAGCTGTGCTGGACAGCTGCGACTTTAACTCTCTGCTGGCGATAACTGTGCAGGACCGCAGCAAACGCCACCGCCAATGCTTCATGTTCCAGTGTGAGGAGACAGGGGTGAGTCAACTTTGACCTCCTCAAAGTCGCCAGAGAGCTGATGATAATTGTAACGGTGATGTCGATTTTTCTTCCTGTTTGCTCTATCAGGCCGAACTGATCAAGAGCGACCTGGATAAGGCAGTCCAAAGAGGAGGTGGTAATCTGGACCAACACAGAGAGCCTCCGGATGTCAGGTAGGGTGTTAAAAAACCCCAAAAACATGAGTAAGATTTAATTACAAGGAAGCAGAAAGGACAAATGTGGAAATTAAACAGTACATTCATTAATCTTTTTTTTTTTCAGGAATGAATTTGAACCCATGACACAACATAGACCGGGAAGTTTCCGTCAGGCTGCGCCCCCTCCTATGCAGGAAGAGTGGAGACCTCCAACCCCAGACTTCATGGCCCCATCGTGGCGAGAGCCGGGTACAGTGGAAACATAAAGAAATTCTCATTATTATCCAAGAGAAATTCACTGCGACTGACTTGCACTTTTTAAATTTCTTCTCTGCAAATAAGCAATAAACTCACTATCCTTAGTATTCCGAGTTTAAGTCACACCAGCTTCAGTTGAAATTTTTTCCTCTCTTTGTTGCAATGCAGATCACATGCCTTCCTCACGTCCCTATAGTCCGCAAGTAGAACCAATGAACAATTTAGACCTGTATGACATGCAGAGCAACCCAGAGATGGACCGTGCTAAGATGGAGTCACAGAGGAACACGGTCAGTGCTGTAAAAACTTCTGTATTTTCTATGAATTATTGAATCTTCCTGTGGAATTATCTTATCTTGAGAGTTTCATATAATGCTTTTTTTTAGGACATTTTGAACCATGTTTTAAATGATCTGGAGATCTTCATGGGCAAAGTTACTGCTGCAGTAAACACACCTGCACAGCAGGAGGACATGGGCAAGAAGAAGAAGAAGACAAAGAAGAAAAGCAAGAAAAATGGTAATAGCCTTCATCAGTCTATATTTTTCACAAAGAAGTAACCTAGGAAGGATAACCTCCTATAGATACAGGCAGTTTAATAAGTGGTTAATGTGATTGCTTATCAGAGCCCTCGGGACCACCCCTCAATCTGCCTTCTTTGGATGAATATTTCTTCTGTCTTCAGAAAGTCAAATATGGATTCAATCTGCTGGTAAGTCCTTGAGTTCAGTCTCTGCACATTATTTTAATTTGTCTAAATGCTTACAGTTGTGACTAAAAGCACTGGTGTGGGACTGAAAGAGTCGTTATCATATTACAGGCCCAGCTGGACGGCATACTGGTCAATCCTTCTGCTCCTGAGTTTGTCCACGTGCTGTTCACGATTTTAAACATGGTAAGCTCCTCCTCACTACTACTACGACTGCTGCTATATAATGCATAGTGCTTGTTTGGTTATAACTAGATTCTTTCTTTTTTCCACAGATAGTTCCTCAGTATCCGTTTGAACTGCCTCCCAGTGTGGTCTCCCCCTTGCTGACAGACGCCGCTATAGGCCTGCTGGAGCGAAACGTCAGCCCGGAGGAGAACCAGTTGTGGATGTCTCTGGGAGAGTGTTGGAACATCCCCAGGTGAGGCAGCTTTAACAGTCCTCTAACACTTTTACAAGTCTTTTTTTATCAAGCTTTGAAAGTTCTCATATATAGCCCTTTAACTTTAACTACACCTATACCTGCCCCGGCACACCCTAACTCGTTGCGGGCCGTGTCTGTTTGCATATGCTGTATTCAAATTGATACCTGTGTAAAAATGGTCCAAAAAGTGTTTTATTTGGAATAACCGATGTAAAACATAGAAATACTAAGAAAGAATCATTCCTTGTTCTTGTTTTCTGAATGACTCATGGATTCATTGTTGGAGAGTAGACAATAAAAGAAGAGCTTTATGGTTGCTAAGTTGTGGAAGAAAACTCGGACTCTGTGTTTATGCTCATCTGGAAGGACACCTGCAGCTGAGAATCATGTTCGAAGTTCAACGACCTCTTTAACATTCACAGCGGAAGACTTGAGGGATTGTTGTGCAACTTTTTGTTTACCAGTGTTTTAACCACAGGTTAAACTGTGACTTTTATTATAAATGAGAAATGGTTTACAAATATTTAAAGATTACTATTAGTCTGACTACACTTAGCCAAATGCCCCACACACAACCCAAAGGTTCTCTATTATTTATTTATTTACTGCTGATTTATGCACTATGAATAAATAAGTAATAATTAATAGAAATAATTCTATATTATGGTAAACAAGGAGAACACAGTATAAAAAAAGAACATTGCATTCATGAAGCTGTATTTTAAAACATGGATTTGAGCTTTACAGTTGTTGCTGGAGCCAAAAGCGACCATACTTGGCCAAGAAAGTATAGTACTATTTTTGTTAAGTTATCAACTTCATCTATAAACTAAGACAGACACCTGCTAATTAGTGGTGATCAATATCCAACTATAAAACTAACATTTTAATTCACCAAAACTGGAGCGCAGACTTCTTGTAGTACAAATAAACAAACAAAAAACATTTTGTTTTTTTGTCAGCTAATTGTAAGGAAAATTATTTAAAAGGCACCACCAACACAAACATGTTTGAGAGGCCCGGTTCAGTTGAAACTGGCTGACAAACGACACAGTTGTCTCGCAGATTTATTTTAAATTTTAAACAGATGGTTAATAAAAATAAAATAAATAAGCCCTGTATAAAAAAGTAGCTAGTGCAACCTAATTTTTTTTATAATTTTTTTTTTTTTTGTATAATGTTGTTTTCATGGATGAAGTTGTGCATTTTATAATTCCTGCCCTCCGTTTCACTTACAGGTCTCGATGGCCGGACAATAACGTCCCAGATTACATCCCAGAGTTCTATGATGGCTGGCAGCCCCCTCCGCCCCCTCCTATACCATCCCCGTCGCCTTTTCAGAACGGTCCACTGAGCAGAAGCAACAGCCAACGCTTCCCAGGCAGACCGACGCTGCGGCAGCCAGACGAGGTACGAACATATACTGACGCACTGTTTCTTCCTTAACAATAAAGCTCATCAAACAGTGTAGCATACCTGGGTGTGAGTATTGCAGCAGTCATGCCCTTTAAAACTTCTTTTTGTTTCCGTGCTGATGCTTAATTGTTATGCTGTAGCCTCAGCCGCTCAAGCAATTGGTTTGGTAATGTGTTTATAGCCTTTTAATGGTGATAGTGGGTACCTGCCATGCTGTGGCTTATTTTTTCCCCATGTGGTAGATTAGCAGGTAAGCATTTGTTTTGCTTACCTGAGTTGCTATCTCTCCTAAACCAATTGCAGTATCTCCACTAAGTGGTTGTTTGAATTGTAGTCAGTGCTGCCATCTGGCACTCAGCACCTTTAAATCTAAATTTTCATGGCAACAGAAAAACAATATCGCCAGGGAGGCCATCATCAAGAGGTTTTTCAGTTAATCATGGTGTATTTTATGACTTTTACAGCCTATGGGCAACACTCCATGGGGTTCACCACCTCCACCAGCACTGTAAGTGTTGTTACACAGCAGTAAATATGGCTTAATGATCACATTTCTTCAGTATACCCTGCACTTTTTATCCGATTTTATGCACTGCCAATACGACGTGTATTTCATCTGCTGCTCTTTCAGCTCCAATGAACCACCCCAGAGCATGCGTGTCATTTACAACTTCTTGGCGAGAAACAACCAAGAGCTGAGTGTTATGAAGGGTGAGGTGGTTGAGGTGAGATCACAAATATTATTCAACAACTGGAAACACCAGATTTATTCTTACCGTGTCCAACACAGTATAAGGATTGTCTCTAGCTTTAAATAAAAGCAGGATCTGTAGTGTTTATCCGATGTAGACTGTTTTACATCATCGAAATGTAAGAAAATAGAGTAAAAAGCAAACCTTCATTTACCAGGACTGGATGAGGCTTTTGTTTTAGGAATACACCGTCACTCTGAGGGGATCTGGATTATCAGATATCATTAGCAATGTAACGTAACAGTAATTTTGGGCATTGTAAACTTAAAATTAATTAAAATTAAAAACGTGCTGTAGATAACTTTTTCCAGCTCCAAAAGAAGAAAAAGGGGAACTGCAGATCTTTTCAATTCCTTCCAGCCTTTCAGCCAGTGTGTCACATCATGTATTCATATTTTCCAACTAGTCTTGTAACAATTGTGAACCTTATAGAGGAAATTAAAACGCAAAACTAGAGTCTGAAATAACTCTAGCAAACACTCCAGCTGCAGCACAGAATGACTGACGGATAAGGTTAATATTTCTTTAAACTTCTAGTTTCATTGCCAACATCCAAAGTATTTGAGATATTTGGATTTGGATCTTTCACAGGTGATCCAGAAAACAAAGCAGTGGTGGCTTGTTCGTAACTCGCGGAACCAGGAAGGACATATTCCTCAGAATGTTTTGGAGCCGTTAGGGAACCCCGGACCCATGGACGATCTACCGGTGAGCTGAGCCGCAAGCAACCTGGGAACCCATCAACAATTATCTGATGGTTTCCATAGGACGACTTTTCATAACTGTTCTGTTTTTCTTTTCTTATGAATATGGATAAATGTTAAATAAGGGCAAAGGTTAATGTCATGTGGTTTCAAGATTTTGGCAAATGCTTTTACTCTTTGGCTCTCCACACTGTTTACTTGCATGCAGCCAAACAGCTGCTCAAATAGATAGACAGATAGATACTTTATTGATGCCACAAGGGAAATTGATTTGTTACAGCAGCATGACAAAGAGTATAAATAGTACAGTCTACAATAAACAACAAATAAACAACACAGTTAAAAATAAAAGTGCGACAGGCGGCTAGTAAGGGTCTTATACTATGAGATAGTGCAGGAATTTATAAATTTACAACACTGATAAACAACAAGAAAAAGTAAAATTAAGTCAGTTAAAAAGGCTGAATCAGTCTGAGGTAGAAGGAGCTCTGCTGCCTCATGAGTGTGGAGTGGAGTGGGTGTGATGGGTTGTCCATGATGCTCACGGACTCAAACGCCTCCACATTCTGACCAATGATGCTTCCAGCCTTCTGGATTAGTTTGTTGATCCTGCTGGCATCTCTGGCACTGATGCTTCCCCACCCAGCAGATAACAGCAAAACAGATGGCACTCGAAAGGATCTCCAACATGTTGCTGCAAACATTAATTGATCTGAGCTTCCCTAGAAAATAGAGCAATGTGGTTTTCCATCATTGTTCAAAAACTACCGGCCAAAAAGAAACCAGAAGGCCTCATGCCAAAAAATACCTTGTGCCTTGCGTTCAGATTGGGCGTATTCATAAGCATGTACATATATAAATATGTTTGCTCATAAACAGACTTCACATTTGATATTTTCTTCATTTCAGCCTCCCTTCCAGCGAGATCCTCGCGGCTCTGTCTCCCTGGACAAGTTCTCCTCATCTGCAGAGGTGCAAGCCTGGCTTGAGTACAAAGGCTTCTCTAAAATGTGAGTGGCATTCTCCACGGAGTAACAGACAAGTTCATGTTTGCACTCTAAATAACACTTGCATTTAATGTCATTTTATTTCTTCTCTTGTACAGCACTGTCAGGAGCCTCGGGGTGCTGAATGGACAACAGCTTCTGGGAATGAATAAACAAGAAATAAGGACTGTGTGTCCAGAGGAGGGAGGCAAAGTCTTCTTCCAGCTGCAGGCTGTTAAGTCAGCAATTGCAGTAAGTAAATTTGTCATAATACGCACACACGCACAGTTAAATGTTAGCATGTAAGTAATAATTCATCCTGTCTCCTGCAGCTGGCCAGTGAACCGTCAGGCATGTACAACGGCCGCTACTAACGACCTGCGTCACCGCGCCGGCCCTTCAGATGTTTCTCATGTGTGCAATTAAGGGTGTTGAATTTAAACTGTCTCAAATGATTTCGCTACTTTTCCATAAATTAAACTGTAACTAATGTTGATTTGTCGTTTGAAGTGGCAAACTCGAAGATTTTAATTTTCAATGAACATGTACAGTGCTCGCCATCAAAGGTAAAAGTCCATTGATGGAGTGGTGGGGACAGAACTCAGAAGCAAAGGTGGATGTCAGAGACAGTGGGGGTTTATCTGCAAACTGTTATCTGAACTGGTGACATCATTCTGAGGCAATGGAGGAATGTGATATCATCTGTGTGGTTACTGTTTGCCTAGCAACAAGTCCAAAGTGGACTGGAAAAAATGCTCGCGGAGACAAATGAAGAACAGAGGTTTGGAGTTGTCTTTTCAGGAAACTGGACAATGCAATGGAGAATTTAGCCCATGATGAGCCTACTGATTAAAACAATGCAACATTAATATATTTGCAGGATTAAAAACATTGTTTTTGGTGGTGATCTTCCTTAATAGAACACTGTATTAAATTACTATTAATTTTAGTTAAGCATTTTCTACTGCTGCAGCTTTGCATGAAAAGAATTTAACTGGTAAAACAGTCAGCTATAATTTTCTGCTACTATTCACCAAAAAAACAAACCAAAAAAAGCCAAGAAGTAATTTTCATCCATATCGAACTGTTAAATGAAGAGCTGCACACCTCTTCAGCCAGGAAACCATTTGCTTTCACTGCACCCTGCTGTTCACAGACTCATACTGTGCAGCATAAAGTCAGATCACAGCTTCTTACAAAATGATGGACCAGTTTATTCAGTTATTTCCTGACCAGTAAGCACAGCTGCTGCCTGAAGTATACGAGTTTGCCACTTTCAAAGGAAGCGTCTATATATTGTAAAACGTATCAATGACAGCAATTAATTGTCAGTTACTCAAATATTACTTTATGCGTAATCTTGTTTTTTTGTGCTTCCAGTAATTTCAACTTTGTATAGTTTTCCTTGATGAAATAAAACAAGTACGTATGTAAACAATGGCTTCATCCAGCATTTGCCTCATTAACCGCGTCGTGTGTGTTTTGTATTTTCTGCTCATGTGCTGCATAAAATTATATCTGCTATATTTTTGCATTGCTTGCTATACGTGAAAAAACTGAATCGCCAACACAGAAAGAGTCGGAACAAGAGTTTCTTTAATCTGTTTAAAAAAATGTGTTCAGTTTTAACAATCAGTGCTTTCACTGGAAAATCCTTTCACTTCAACTTCCTCATGATATCAGTGCAAATTATTATTTTTTTCCCCACAAACCTAAAAGCATTAATGAGTTTAGGAATGGCTTGAAAATATTTTTGGCAGTGTACTGTGATTAAAGCAGGGTACAAGCAAAGTTAACATTGATGTTATTTCAGCAGTTGCATTAATTAACATTTTTCTTTCTCGGCCACCCTTGTTACTTTCCCCACTGGGCCATCCTGTTGTTTATCGGACCCTTCATGAATCTTGGTGACTTCATGTAGGCAGCAATCCTCTCCAGAGTCTACAATGATATAGGAAGACATTTGGTTAAAAAACAAAGCAAAAAACTACCTAGCGGTGAGTTTCAGTGATATCATTGACATGGGGGGTCCGGGAAAGAAGCCAAAGTGACTGAATAACTTTGTAGTATATATTTGAGAGAATACAAAGTGTAAGTTGCACTGATGGTATCTGATGAACACTGAAGTCTTCTCACCTCAAAACGTTTCATTAGATCATTGAGGTTCTTGAAGTTCTCCAGGCATTTAGGCTCGAGGGCCCTGTGTTCATCCAACAGCTCGTACATAATGAAGTCCACAAAAGTGATCTGTTGAAGGCAGCAGAATTTATAGTATAATCAAACAATAATTCACGAGCAGCATTAAAATTAAAGAAAGCCAATCCTCTCATCTCTGCGAAATCTTATAACCTATCAAAGTTCAACATTTTGTTTTCCATCCACAAACTTACTGTCTGGTTCACTTTCATCTCTCTTATCATCTCTAAACAGCCCAGGTGTTATCAAGAACCAGTATTTATGGAAGTTTGTTTCTACCACTTAAAAAAAAACAAATACAAACTTTTGGTTATTATCTCAAACTTTTGAATTTCGGGTTATCATCTAAAAATTTTAAGGTAGGTATCTCAATAAAAACAATGGCTGTTTGTCTCTCTGTATTAGTCCATCAGCCCCTCCAGCTCCACCATGACCCTGATTTGGATAAATCAGAAGACCGGATGGATGGTATCTCAAAACTTCAACTAACTCAAACTTTTGGACTATTGAAATAATAACCTGACTTTGATATACAGATGGCATTTTCCCCCAGTGGTTCCAAGCTTCCATAGTAGTCTTGGCTCAGGCAATAAAATGTGTTAACGGCTAATTGCAGAGTCAGCAGTTTGATTTTTGTAATGCAAACATCCCTCCTGACTCCTGACCCACAGAAACAGCTGACAGTTTAGACTTGCATCCACAATGATGAGCACTTCAGAGTGGAAAAAACAGCCTACACAGAAATTCCTTTTATTTTCTTTTACAATTCTGCCCCCTAGTGTGGGCACTGAATACAAAGCAAATACAAGCGCAGCTTCATAAGAAGACTCTCCTTTCTTGTTTATGGAGTAGCATACCTTGTCACCAACAAACCACTTTCTTCCTCCGAGGAAATCCGAGAACTGCTTCAGTGTACACTGCAGATTCTTCAGGTACTCTGGCTTCTGATCCTGATGTCAGAGAAATTAAATTGGCTTTAGTAGAAATTAGGAGTTATAAAAATGAATATTTTTTCTTTCTTCTTTAAAATTTAACACGCACAATGTTCAAGTAGGTCAGCTTAATAAAGGCAAGCCTGAGGTCCATGGCCTGATTCTCCAGGACGTCCACTCGGATCTTTTCATCCTCAGTCTCGCCACCTGTTATCAAACCACACCTTAGAGGTCCGAGTTACTTAAAAGCATTGGCAGTATTAGTTTGTCAATTAATATAATGTAAAAATCTACAAAGAAATCTCTTTTGAACAAAGTATTAATTTGTTATACATTTTTAAAACTTACACATGTTGTGCTTACGAGCAATGTACCTCATGATAGCATTGCTCTGCGGTATTTTCCTGTTTCCATCGACCAGGTAGGGTAGCTATGGTGAGATGTGAATTGCAGTATTAGTGTTAGCCGATGGTTTTAATGTGCAAACTTCCCAAATAAATTTATATTCACAGGTTAAACTCTCTTACGTTGGGAAAGTCTATTCCAAGTTTGAATTTAACGTCAGTCCATTGGCTCTTGTCGTAGTCGGGAGCTGCGTCAGAGAAACGTCACGTGAGTAAGGCGATATTCAACCCGAATTATGACAACTTAGTTAAAATGCTAAGTTACCTTCCCCACAGACGTATTGCTTTTCCTCATACTTGTCTCCGGTGTACTCCAGCAGGAGGCGGATGTGCTGGCCAAGCTGCAAATGTCCAATAATCAGGTAAGACACTGTGTTTTATTTTTAGGCTTGCGGCCGCTTCTGCTAGTATACTGCTAGAGTATTTGGAAGTGTGCAATTGGGTAGCAACTGGAATATTGCAGTACTGACTTAAATAATCGTAGCCTCAGGGAACGCAGGGAAAATATTATTTGCGCATTTACGCACGTGGCACAGTGGCAGTAACTTCAATAACTTACAGATTTGCGTTGTTCTGCACATCCATTTTTTAGACAAATTTCTGATTTATAAGGTAGAATAAGGCACCTGAGCTGTATTGGTCCGGAGATCACACATAGTGAACCACAGTCAACCTACTCTAGCTTCTAATGGAGGAGTTCGCGGTTTCATCAATTCTCCTTCAGACGTTTGCCATGCCAAACACGTGTGTAAGACCTACACTGTGTTATTTGTAGATACGTCATTCGTTCTCCTCGTTTTGGAGGACATAACTTGTGCTGCTCTTGGCAGAATGCAGTTTTCATTATTAAAAATGAACAGTGTGATGAGAAATTAGGAGGTTGGTCACCTGCAAAACTTGTAATCCAGATCAATGCATTTTTGCAAATTACATGTGACCGTTAAAGTGTTCATAGAATCAACTCTAGCATGAAATAACATGCAAGAAAACCGCCTTGCAACCATCTTAAAGGCCGTTGGTTACTTTAAAGTGTAAAAATAAAAGGCAACAAAATAACCTCTTTATATCTTTTGGACCTGTTAAAAAGGTCAAAATTAGGAACAGTTGCTTTATTGACAGTACCTTTATTGACCTCAGCTGCTGAAAATAATCTAGATGTTTTTATTAGCTCTGTTTGATATATTAACCAAACAGCAGTGCTACAACAATCAGTCAGCCTCCTTTGACCCTGCACGCTTTGGGTGACTTTATTGCACTGTTAATACAAACTCAACATTTCCTGGATTCGTTTCAAATTAGCAGGTCTTTAGTTCAACAATGAAAGTAGAACTTACCCCGCGAGTATCCCAGTAACCCAGTATCATTGTCATTTTGAATCACTTTTCCAAATGTAGCTGAAGGCAACCTGGGCAGCTGCGGTGGTGCAAAGTGTGGCTGGTGAGCTGGTGTCTGCAGCCTATAAAAGGGGACAACAGGTGGGCGTGGTGGGCCGTGCTTCTCTTATCTTTTGGTTCATGGATACAATAAATCTGCTGCATGATGCTGAACTGTGAAGACATTCATATGTGTGTGTGTGTGTGTGTGTGTGTGTGTGTGTGTGTGTGTGTTGCTCTCAATGTCTTCCTTTCATGTAAATGTGTCATCTACACATCTGCATGCTTTATGGTAATGTAATATATGATAACGAATATCCCCCATTAAGAATCTGCCCTGCATGAGACTCGTCAATGATTGACACAGACTATGTATGAATCTGTCTTGGTTATCACAGAGATAGCTGAGTCACGGTGACTCTGCAAATTGGGATTCACAGACATCTAAAGAACAAGAGGAAGACAGATATGAAGTTCATTTTTGCCAAGTCACAGTCCAGTTACCAGATTTACACTACTGTCTTTATCAGACGACAGACTGCACAAGCTTGTCTACGCGCGGTCTTGATGTAATTTCTCGTGCCAAATAAAAGCTTTGATAAAACAAAGGGTCGTTTTGTTAAACGCGAAACGTAATTTAACTATAAATCCGGTCTTCACTGTGTGTCCAATACATGCTGACAGGTCAGGTCATCTTTTCTACTCATTCTTATTAACAATGAAAGTCAAACATAAGAAAAGGCACTTAGAAGTCCCAATAATATGTATTTTTTTACAGAAGCAAACCAGGATTACAGAACTTTTTACAAACAGCACGTACATGTCTCTGGGTGGACACACAATGCTTCGAACAATCAGTCATACTGATGACACCAGGACCCAAACTGAAAGGAGGAGTTTGTGGAGTTGGCTCATTTTCAGTTCCCTAAAAAACAACAACAAAATATTTGTGGATTTGACGCTAGTTTAACTTGTGCAAGGACTGAACACGGAGGGAGTGGATCAGCATGCGTCACTGACTATACTATTTCTCAGAGATACATTACTCAAAATTTGATGCATTTCTTAGTTCTTTAATTTGGAAAAGATTGAGGTTTATAATTGGTTTGAACTTGCTGCTCAATGTGACCCACATCCGGGGTGGAGATGAGCTGGACATGAAAACAAAGCAGTCTTTGTTTCACATCTTTTTACTCACTCTGTCATATTTCCACAGAGCTCCAATGATTATCAGCTACTAGCACAAGTGGTTCTTACTCCCTCTGTTGTTAATCGATAATGCGCTGTATGCTTGTTACTTTAGAAACCATTTCTAAATGCATTTGCTCTGAGAGTAAGAATACTTGAAGAATATTGAAGATGAAGAATTTTCAGGGCCTCCTCCAGGTCCCACAACTGTTCAACCATGATCTCCATTTTGACTATGGACATTATTAAAAGGCCATTATATCGCATGTTAAACCAGTTTGGCTGCTTTCCACCTCATCCATCTTTTTTGCAGCACCAAAAATATATTATGTTATGGTATGAAAACAAAAGTGTTAATGGCGGAGGTTAAACTTGCTTTATCAAAAACTTTTAACGAGCTCGATGAGACTCACTATAAACAGATACTATAACCAGAAAAGCCAATAAAATAATATTTCAATATCTCATTTTCTAGTCTTAGATTTACTAAGTCAGGCTGTATCTGATTGTAATTTTAAAGTGTCTCAAACAATCAGTGGAGACTTTGTTAATGTTCATAATAAATACTGAAAATCAGTCACCTCTGTATAAACAGGATGTTACTGCTGCATCCCAAACTGTTACACAAACTATCAAAAATGATTTTTGGGAGGCCTTACAATATATTTAAATAAACCACAGTTTTTAAACTATGCACTAAAGTACCAGGGCCTTCGAAATGAGTGGAAAATAACCAACGTTAAGCTTACATCACTTTGAGTCTGTCTTAGAACATTATCTCTTTCTTTAGTGCTGAGATGTCCTTTTAAACAATAAAACATCCTGGTGTTTAATTAATGGTTTACACCTGACTGTAAATTGAGCTTCTTGTTTATCTTTAGAGATAGCTGAGTCATGGTGAAGATCCACATTTTGCTTAGTCATGTCCCAGTTACTAGACTCCAATTACTACACTTTTTTTAAAATATTGTTTTAATCTGACTTATAAAACCTGCAAGGAAATGATAAGCGAGTAACAGACATCAAAAATAAAATGTAAAATGCTAAAAGTAGTAAAAGAGTTAAGAGTAAAAAATTATCAAATGTTAATGTCACATTTTCTAAGAATATGTAATATGACTTTTTATGGCCAGTTATTTGTTTTGTGCAGTCATGATGATTTCGATCTTTGACCGCTGCATGCTAATCAGTTTGTCCTTGAGTCCACGTTAGTGTTTGTGCCCAATCTGAACATATATTTTTTTAAGCATTTACTGAGATATTACTGCTATGCAGAGGCATAAGAGTGTATTTTGTTGATCTAAAAGTAATATGACCCTACTGGCTTCATGCTGTAGCTTGCTTTCCTTGTTTTTCTTTGCTTATTTTCAGATAGGTGGCTAAACCTGTCATGTTATTTCAAGTTATAAAAGCCAGCTATCTCAGTCTACTCTATCTCTCTGGCAGCCTTCCACTCGTATATGGTCTCTACAACCTTTATTTTCTTGGCACTTTTATGGAACGCTTTCATGTAACATCTCAGTCATCAGTATTTGCCCTGCACTTCTGGTGCCTTGAACCTCCCCACTCCATTATCCTTTACAAAACTATTAATCAATATTGCTAAAATTGCAAGAAACTGTCTCTTTGTACAGTTGATGCAGATGTCTTCCATCTTTGATCAGTCAGTGTTGGAGCCAGTGTACATGCAAACTTCATTATCTGTTAACATTATGAAAGCTTGTAAAGAAATATGACACAGTGTGGTTGCAAACTGTGAAAAAATATTTTCAGAATACAGAAAAACAGACAGTTCAATATTCTAATCACCCTCTTCTTCTTTTGGCTTCTTTTCATCTGCCTCCATCTCACCCTATCCATGGTATCCTTTTGTGTCACACCAACCCTCTTCATGTCCTCCTTCACTGCAACCATGAATCTTCTCTGTAGTCTTCATCTTCTCCTCCTGCCTGGCTGCTCCATCTACAACATCCTTTGTTTAATATATCCACGATACCCTCTCTGCACATGTCCGAACCGTCTCAGCCTTGCTTCTCTAACTGTTTCCAAACTGCTCAACCTGAGCTGTCCCTCTGACATACTTCTTTCAGATCCTGTTCCTCATTCACACTCATGCTTTGTCTGCTTTCATCCCTCTTGTCTACAGTGCATACCTCCACCTGTCTTTTCACCTGTTCCCTATTCTCACTACAGATCACCATCTGTGAACCTAACGGTCCACTGAGACTCCGGCCTGACATCATCTATCAGCCTTTCCATCACCACCGCAAACACGAAAGAACTTCTGAAGGATATCCTGAATCTCTAACTCATTGTGATGAATTAAAGAAAGAAGCAAGCACCTTGGGCACACTGACTGCATATTTTATCTCTAATATTTGCCCACTAGCAGCTCTAAATACATTCCCATAACGCAGCCTTCTCTTTTTACATGATGTGATATGTTTACATATATTTTTGTCATTTCCTGATGTAAAAACAGGGAACGTGGAACATTAGCTGTTATTTCCCCCTTTTTAGTGTTGGTTGGACCCAGCCAGTAACTCTTGACCTTCCTCTAAAAAATGTTTCAAACTGCTATTAGACTACCTGGAGAAGAAAAGCCTGAGGAAAGTGTCCTATAACTATAAAACCATAAATTGTTTAATCAATACACAGGACGAATAATCTTTCCAGTGTGTCTTTAATCAGTACACTGTTTATGGCACACGTATCACATGACCTCAGTTTCCAAACTCAAGCAGCAATGCTGTACTCTTCTATTAAGAGCCCCTAAACATAAAAAGCTAAAAAAAAGCACAAAGCAAAACATCAACATCCAGCCATCCATTTTCAGTTATTTATCTGTGCAGCGGTGTAAGCAAAAATGGCATTGATTTCCCCAGCCACCACCTCACAGCTCTTCATTATGGTGTTCCTAAGCCTTACAAGAGACATAATCTGCCTGCTGTGTCCTTGGTCTGCCCTGTGGTCTCAAACCACCTAATTACCTTAACGAGAAGGTGTCAGGTAACAACAAAACACCTTAATTGGCTCCTTTGAGATGAAATGCCTTTTACCATTACAAAATTGTACAGTATTCCATAATGAATGCATCCTGTTATTTCTAATGCTTGCATTCCTAAAGGAGCAAAACCAAATTTACATATTTTTCCTGTAGCCTACTTATCCAAAAAAGATATTTGTGTGAATTTCCCAGTTTTGGAGATATTTGCTGTAAAATGTTTGTCTTCTTTGATATACTGCATGTAAATAGGACATGCCCTGTTGTACTTAAATATGTATTTAAATAACTTAAATGAAGCACCAGAAATCATGACCCAGTTTTGCACAACTTCTTTTAAATCAGTTGCAAACAGTTACATTTATGGGACTATTTTATTTTTGCTGTCTACATCCACTGTTGAGTCCAGGATCATGTAGTGAAGTAAAAAATAAAACAAGAATATTATCAACAAAGTAATAGTGAAAAATAAAGCCCATGATAAGCTTACTGATGAAGATATTATATACATTTGCAGCATTAAAACTGGATGCCTCTGGGTAATTATTAATAATTCAGACACAAGTAAACTTTTAGTATGAGGTAGTCACTGGAAGTGGAACATGCTAATCAGAATTCGGTAAGCACAAATCTTGAAGTTTGGCCCAAACTCCAGCTGCACTTAGACTGGGAACTGAACTTTGAACTTCCGGCACTAACAGACAACAACAGCTTTGCACTGAACTAATACATCCTGCCATATCCCATCATTACTTTGCACTTTTGTCTTAAAATTTGTCTTCTTTATTTTTAGCTTTTAAGCTAGCACTCATAAAATGCAAACAGAATGGCTGGCGTGGCTGCTGAAATCACCATCTGATTTATCTGCTGTGCTTACAGAAGCATTACACATTGCTACTTTATGTTTTGTAGAAGAAAATTGTTTTGTTTTCAAATGAAAACATTTAAACTTTGATTTTTGGCATTTCTTTGGGTTTCCGCAGCTGAACAAACCCACAAGGCATGTTTCACACTCAGAAAGATAAAAGATCTTTCAAGTTCACAGCTGAGGAGAACAATGTGAATTTTTCTCAGTGTTAATGAGAGCTGGGCAGAGACGTTAATGTTTAAATTTAAAAACAAAATCTCTATTAAACAATGTGACGACATTGTTAGAGGGAAAAAAAAAAGAGGTTAGTGGCTACAAATTTGTTGTTTACTAAGATAAATATGTAGGATTTACTATGCAAAATGTAGAGAATGAAACATTCAACATTTGTCACACGACATACTAAAGAAATGTCAGAATTATAATTATTTTGATGTAAAGATAAAACATGTTGAAAGATCAAATTCTTAAAAATATTTTAGAGCTTTTTTGTAATTTTGCTTGTCTTCAGGAACAGTTCTCCAGGCTTCTTAAAGGACATTCAGAGCACTTATTTCAGTATTGGCTGCCTTTTGTTCTCTTCTCTATTGAGACATTTGTTTTTAAGGCTATCAATTTTGACAAGATCTCCAACACCACTGGCTGAGATGCAGCCCCAAACCATGACAGAACTTCCACTGTGTTTTACAGATGGGCACTCATTGTTATACCTCTAACTGCCTCCATACATTTTTTTTTCTCTAAATGCCTTTTCTCCCAGTTTCCCCTTCCTTAAAAAAAATAAAATAAAATAAAATAAAAATGGCTTCCTGACAGCCACCATTCCACCGAAACCATTTCTGAAGAGGCTTCAGTGGACAGTGGATGGCTCAAATCAAAAACCAGATGCATTTTCTGCTCTTGTGCTGCATTAAACTACATCAGATACATTTTGATGCGACTTGCTGTGCAGGACATTACGCTAAAATTGAAACACCAACAAAGAGTGAGAACAAAATTCATTTTAATGTGTCAAAAAAAAGGTTATAAATTGTAACAATAAGTGCTTTCATTAGAAATGTTTCAGTACAAATTAGTTCCAACTGCCCCAAATCTGAAATCATTAATGGTTTTACAAATGGCATACTACGTAATTAAACACCATCAAATCTACCAGTCGGAGAACAAAGTTACTTTTTTTTTTCCCCTAGTCATGACTCTGATGTTAATTTGGCAGTTGCATTAATTAACATTTTTCATGATTTTTCTAAGGCATAAAAGGCACTGTTATTAACTATTTGTTTCCAAATTTGGCCATCTTGTTGTTTATCGGAGCCTTCATGAATCTTGGTGACTTCATGTATGCAGCAATCTTCTCCAGAGCCTGCAATGACATAATGACCGTTGATTAAAATAAAACACTGGAGTTTAAGAAATATCGTCAACGAGATCAACTCCAGAGACAACACCACACAAAGAAAGGTATAAATAAAAGGTTTAACTACATCATTAATGCAAAGCCTTTGACTGCTCTCACCTCAAAACGGTTTAAAAAGTCTGTGAGGTTCTTGAAGTCATCCAGGCATTTGGAATCAAAGAGCCTGTGTTGATCCAACAGCTCGTACATAACGAAGTCCACAAAAGTTATCTGTTGTGAAGAAAAGTTGCATATGCGTGTCAGAAGTAACAGAATCTGTAGTACAAATCAAACAATAAGCCACCAGCAACGTTAAACCTGCAGAGAATCAGACACTTCTGCAGCCTGCTCAGCTTTATGAAGCTCTAGAACACTTAAGTTCACCACTTTGGTTTTCTATCGACAAGCTTACTGTCAGGTTCACTTTCACCTCCAATTATTTAAAAATCGGTTTAAGAACCAGTATTAAATTTAGAGTGCATCCTACCTAATGCTGATAAGCTAGCACAGCATAAAAAGCACAAGTTGTTCTCCACACAACTAACAAAAGAATTTATGTTCACATCTACAACAATGCACAATTTAGAGTGAGAAAAAGGCCTCAAATTGTCAAATTCTGCCCCCAGTTTGTCCATTAAATTTAAACCTGTACGCACAGCTTTAAAAATAAATAGATAAATAAATAAAGGACTCCTCTCATATTTATGAACAGGTATACCTTGTCACCGGCAAACCACTTCCGATCTCCGAGGAAATCTGAGAACTGCTTTAGTGTATTTGGAAGAGTCTTTAGGTAATCAGGCTTCATCTCATCCTGAAGAAACCAGAGAGATGACACTACCATTAGTGGAGTTTTAGGGAATTCAAAGAATACTTATGGATTTATTTTTTGAATTAAACACTCACAAAATTGGTGTAGCACAGCCTCACGAACCCATTTCTAAAGTCCATGGACTGGTTCTCGATGATGTCCACTCGAACCTTTTCATCCTCAGTCTCTCCACCTGTTGTCAGAGTTTACAAGATTGAGATCAATAATAAAGAAACTGTAACAGTAATATTAGTTTAACATGCACGGTACTGTACTTACACATGTTGTGCTTACGAGCAATGTATCTCATGATAGCATTGCTCTGTGTTATCTTCCTGTCTCCATCCAGCAAGTAGGGTAGCTATAGTGAGATGTAAATTCCAATAATGTTAGCTGATTTTTGCATTCTTCACAATTGAATTTATATTCGCACTTTAAAAACTCTTACATTGGGAAAGTCCAGTCCAAGTTTGTTTTTTACATCAATCCAGCAGGTCTTGTCATAGTTTGGAGCTGTGAGACATTAATCAATTAATTAATGAGAGAGTTAGAGTTTTTTTTTTCTCTTTAAATTAGTAGGCTGAAATGATAAGCTACCTTCCCCACAGACATAGTATTTGTCCTCGTACTCTTCCCCAGTGTACTCCAGCAGGAGACGGATGGGCTGGGCAAGCTGCAAAAGCCAAAAATCAGAGGTGAGAGATTTAAAAAAAAAAAAAAAAAAATGTATATTAGCACCTCTAAACTGTAAGAGGCATTGGAATTCACTTACGTAATTTACAGATTTACTGTGGTACATACAAAATGGGCCAGTGTACACGTTTCATAAATCTGATGCCAATTTTACAGACATTTTGTTTTTTGTACAGGGCAAGAACGTTTCCATGCGCGTTTTAGTAAATGAAGGACATCATTTCAGAAGCCTTGTGGTTTGTTTAGCTATAACTTGGAAGCTTTAAGCCATGCTGTCATGTTACTTTTAGAGAGAAAAGGCTTTCTCCTGTCAGCCCTTCCAAACAAGCCACATTTGTTCAGTCTTTTCCCATTTATACTCTTATGAACTTTAATATTCAACATGTTCACTGAGGCCTGCAGAATCTCTGAGATGTAGCTTTTAGGTCTTTTGCAGTTTCTCTGAGGGTTGCAAGGTCTGACCTTGGAGTGAATGTACTGGGACATTCACCCTTGGGAAGTTTAGTTTTTACAGGACTGCACCTGGCGCTGTGAAAACTCTTCACATGCTTGTACATGCCCAGGAGACTATAGTTTTGGGTTTACGCCAGCTTCAAAATGTCACTCGGGTTCAAAGCTGCAATTGGATCCCTAATCCACTGAATTCTTTGCCACATTAAAGAAAAGAAATAAAATAAAAATATGAAATTAGAGATCATTATGGCTCAACACTTATTTATGATCACACTAGTAGCCATCAGTTAATTCCATCTAGAGTTGCTCACAGAAAAGACAAAAGATTTAATGCACAGTTTAGGCTATTAGAAAAAAAACATGTTCAGATGGATATTTTCTGGGGCAATTTTGGGATTTTGTTTGTATCATTTCTGTTATGTTATTTTGTCTGCCTCCTTAACAGCTTAACTTTGTAAATAATTAACTTTCAAGTCAATTGCAATTGCTTCCAACTGCTTCTTGTGGCGCTGAACTAGAAGTGAACATTGTACACAGACACTGACAGAGCCCTCTTAAGTTTGACTAGTGAATGCAGTGAACCTGATATAATAAGGATTGTAGAGCAAAGCACAAGTGTTGAAGTTCTGTCCATCTTAAACCAAAATAAAATTTAACTTTTTTGTGCGATGTACACACAGTTTTACACATATACATAGGTAATGTATGGCTGTTTAACTAATGCTTGCTAGTTGAAAAGCTGAACATACTGCACGACCCTGTCCTGAGGTAACTTTTAATGGAGCATACAGACTTGGATGGATCCAAGATTGAGATGATTATAGCTAATTGTAGCACAGGTAAAAAGACTTCTTGAACTCCACATATGTGGCGCAAGAAAGACTCCTGCAAATATAAACCATGATACATGAAAATGATTCCAATAATCAAAACCTGAAGTAAAATATTTGAAGTAAATCTTCAAATTATTTTATAGCTAAGCCGTCAGCCATACTGACTTTTACTCTACTCTTTAAAAGTACAGCATTATAACTGCAAGTTTGTCTAACAAACAACAGATCCCTGGTTCGACCCGAGGAGGAGACACAAATCCCTTTTGGGGTTGTGCCAAGGAGTGCCCCAGGTGTAAAAACTGCAGAATAAAACGTGCTGAGCTACCTGCTCAAACAACCCCCCTGTGAATAAAGAAGCTCTATAGCTGTGTCATCAGCTTTAGCTCTAGATATATTACGAAAAATATGTAAAGCGGCCACAAAGAGAGAGTTTGCAGAGCCTTCTGTAATGCAAACTGCAAAAAATTTCCATGCCCTATGAAAACAGTGAACATAACTATTTTTTTTTTTTTTTTTTTAAAGAGAGGCTGTAAGATTAAGATCTGGTGGCTCGTGCAGATGAGTTCATATGACAGTTAGTCCGGATTAATGGGAGGAGCAGAAACTCATGAGATCTTGCAGACGGCTGAAATCATTTAGAGACTTGAACTCACACGAGCAGCACTGGCACTGTGTGCACACGTCCCTGTGCTTTGACAATGTAAGAGGTTTAAAAATGAATATGTCCCACATAACTAACCCTACACTAGTTTTGCATAAAGTCTGACTCTTTGAATAATGTAACCTGAAATGTTACTAGCATCTCGGCCCCAAAGAGCGTAACACGCCAGCTATCAGGCTACTAACGGCACTGACAAAGACATCAGTTTGTGTAAAGGCACGCCGAGCCGGCTCGGCTGTTTTGCAGTTACACAACTTAGCGAGCTTCAAACACTTCTTCTACACACTTACACATCTTATAAATTAAACACACTAACGCTATCCGCTAAAGGTTAGACGCCACCGAGGTTTAAAACAGAATGTTGGCCCAGATAAGACGGGAAATCGGTATTTTTGTAGCTTCGACCTTAGATAGAGGTGCAGCCGCTGCGAACAGCCTCTGGCTGCACACACAGACACAGAGGGAGCTTTTCAGCACCCTGTTAGCTCCACTTACCCCACGAATATCCCAGTAAGCCAGTGTCATTGGCATTTTGAACTACTTTCTGAGAGCTAATGGAGCCGAAAGACGAGGTTGCTTCTGCAACGGAGCCGAGGTCTGCACGAAGGCGGGAGATAAGCCGATGTCTCCTATAAAAGGGGGACAGGCGGAGCAGTTGGGCGGGGCGAACCGGGCGGTTACATGCTGCTCTGATCCGGTTCTTCGGTTTATGCACAAACAACTACTGCACGCTATGTGACTGAATCTCGGGCTAATCTCGGGCTTCTTTGTTGTCATTAACAGGTCCTTCCTCCTTTACAAATATAACATCTGCTCTTCTGCACAGTGCAGGGCCGTGCAGAGACGTTTGAAGGGGTAGGAGGTCAATGTTAAAAAGGGGCACATAGAACCAGGCTGAATACCAACAACCCACATTCATCAAGAATCTAATAATGAATCGCATCATGCTATATCACTGTCATCAGGTGGGGAGACAATGCAAAGCAAATGTAGCCTATGTTTTACTGAGAGGGTACAATGTTGGTGTTGAGGGGTTGATGCTGCGCCTGCTGCTGATAGTGCTGGAGGGCAGGGCTGTGTTGATCTGAGACTGTAGACATTAAAAAGTCAATAGGAGACTGTACAGGATACTGTATATACTATGGCCACAAGATTGCATCATGGTGCTGATCCCTTATTATTTATTCCTAGTGCTATAATAATGAAATAATAGGAACAACAAGAACAACAACAAAAATAAAGTAATATATATAAAATAATGTATTTATGATGATTCAATTTGTTTGACCATCCACTCTGTGCAAGGCAGAAAGCTTAAGTGTTTAAATCACAGAAATACAATAATGTTGCTGCTGTAAAATTGGCATTTTATCTCTTTTGAAATATGAATATAATATAATCTGTTTCTTAATGTATTTTCTTTAAAATACAGTGTGTGTGTGTGTGTGTGTGTGTGTGTGTTTTAATATCGTAATTAGAATAATTCATGATTATTATAATTCCATGAACCATCGAGCAAGGCTTATAACTTGATAGATTGCTTCCAAAAGGCATCAACAGCACAGATAAAGTGGATATTATTCACAGAACAAAGTTTTTAACCAGGCTGTAAACATATTTATTTCTGCTGTTAAGTTATTGTAATTTGAACATTTTAAATACTCTTTAAATGAGACAAAATTAAATTTTAACACTTCAGATGTTTTGGTAATGCAATTTTTTATTTGATTGGTCCATGGTAATTTTTTTTATGGGTAAGATGTTATAATACCCTGATTCAAGTGAATAGTCTGAGCAGCCAGTTGCGCTTCTTTTTCTTTTTGGGCTGTTCTTCTGACATGTTTTCATCTCGGCCCTCTGAATTTTCTTCTTTGGTAACGCTGGCCTCCTCTTTTTCTTGCTGATTCTCCTGGAGTGTCTCGTTTTGAGCTGGAGAATGATCTGGTTTGTCAACACTGGCCTCTTTTTCTGAACTTGACTGCTGTACTGTCTGGTTTCGGGCTTGAGAATTGTCTTGTTTGGCAATGTTGGACTTATTTTCTTGTGTCTTGCAGAGCCTGCAAAGACTCCTGAAGTAAGATCTTTTCTTCTTCTCTTTTCTGGAGTTGGTTTTTGATGGTTGTGTTCTCCTGGTTTTGCTTCACTACAATTTCCAGGTAGGAAGCTTTGGTTTTTTTCCAACTCATGTTTTAAGTTTTGGACCTTCAAATCATTTTTCCGAGAAAGAGCCTCACTAGTGCAGTTTTGCTTTGAGCTCAACAAACTCACAGTGGGCTCTTTGTTCTTTTTTTGTGTTTTGCAACTTCCTCTTCTAGATTTGTTTGAGGAGCTGCTCATGGAGTTGTTCGATCTCCTCCTGCTGTTTTTTACATTGGACCTCCAACTCAGCATCTCTAGTGGTTTTCAAGTCTGAAGAGTCTGTGTGTGGAGCCTCTGCACACACACAAAACCTCCACACTAAACTCTGCAGCTGTGACAGCTGTGTTGCTGTCTTCAACAGTAGCGTGACTCACCTCAGGGGTGAAGTTCTCCTCTGTGTTGCAAAGATCGGTGACAGCACTCGGAACCATAAGAGGAAAGGGACAGGTGCTCAAGCCCCCCCCTCTCTGCACATGCCTGGCACAGTCCATCCAAATTATGATTAAATTATGGCTAAATTATGATTTATAAATCCACTCCATGTAAGCTGACTTGGAATCTTGTATGTGAGACTTTTGTTTTATTCAGTCACAGCTGAGTCATGGTGAGTTGACATATTTGGACTCATGACACAGAGCAGAGCCAGTCCAAGGTTTTATGGTTTTACAGCCTTAAGCAGAATTTGATTTAGCACCCCCGAACTCAGCTAAAGCCATCTGCCATCAGTATTGACTGTATATTGTCCATGATTGTTTATTTCTGTATTATAAATCTAGCACAGGGATGTCAAACCCCCTTTTTGTTTCATATTGTGGGCCACACAACAGCCCACTTTGACCTTGAGTGGGCTGGACCAGTGAAACTGCCCTTTCTATGAGTGTAAACTTTAATTCCTGAGATATTTTAATACAGGCTTAGTCTGTAGTCTGCTTAGTCTGCTTATGCCTCTTGCCGGCTCTGATACAGAGAAATCTAAAGATCAGGAAGCTAATTCATGCAGAATTTACCGTGGACATAAATCAACAATGATGTTCTGCTTTTAGAAAAGTTCTGTGTAAATTTATGATACAACTTGAAAAAGAAGGATATGGTGCTGTCCAACTCGTCACACTGGAGACTCTTTCTTGGATGTCTTTGTTCACTTTGTCATCATGGGGTGTTGTGTCCAGAATTGTAAAGTGAAAAATAAAATTTAATCCATTTTAAAATAAGGCTGTAACATGACAAAATGTGGAACAAGAGATACATTGTGAATACTTTCAGGATGCACTGTATCTGCTGCGGGCACCCCTCGTGAATAAGGGAGCAAGCTACAAAGTAGCTTTCTCTATGTAAATTTCATTTTCAAAAGGTTTTGGTCTAACTACATTTTCAAGAGCTTTCTGTTGTCGTCTTCATCAGAAGACATGATTTGAACATCACTCCTTTGTTAAACTAAAATAACTTCTTATCAGACATATTTTGATTGTGTGGTAAACAGGCCATTTGCATATCTTCACATCATGTGCATTTTCTCATGAAAAGTGTCCCAACACAAAATATAGCGATACAGTGAGTTTTATGCTGAGCTTGCTGCTCACTCTGACTCACAGGAAGGGGGGATGAGCTGGACATAAAAACAAAGTGCTCTTTGTTTCATGTCTTTTACTCATGATTATCAGCTACTGACGCAAACACTTCTTACTCCCATGTTCTTAATCAAGTGATGTGCTGCATGTTTGTTACTTTTGAAAACAAATGCATTTGCTTGGCCTGTTGAAAAGAGGAAATCACTCCAATTCAAATAAGATTTATTTTTTACAGACACAAACAGCATTACTGAACATTTTACAAACAGCACACACGTTTCTGTGGGAGGACACACGGTGCTTTTGAAATAGCAACAAGCAGCCTTTTGATGACAGCAGGACCTAAACTGAAGGCAGGAGTTTGTCAAGTTAGCAGATTCTCAGTTCTGTATAAAAATGACTTTTTGTGGATTTGGCAATGGTTGAACTTGTGCAAGGAGGAAACATTGAGGGAGGGGATCAGCATGCACCACTCACTGTACTATTACTCAGAAATAACTTAATGTAAAGGACAGATGGTACCACAATTAAGTTTAGACTGCCAGAAACAATGTCACAAACTAGGAGTATAATACAAATGAGAAGCATCACTGCACACAAATGCTTATGTGCCCTCACTGCACTGAGTCATTGAAACGACTGCTAAAATAACAGTAAAACTATCTGAAGACTGAGACTTTTTAAGCTAGTTACCCTGCATAAGGTCCTGTGGGTAATTATAGCAGAAATGTCAACCATATACCCACAACAATTCAACCACTTTCGCCATTTTTACTATGGACATTATTAAAAGGCTGTTGTACTGGATGCTGAACCGATTCGCTGCAAATGTCATGATTTAGTAAATGTCACGATTTCAAAAACTATTAAACAATAAGTTATATTTGTGATTTATTTGACTGTTGATTTAGGAATGGGTGTGTTAGCATTTTAAGTTTCTGTCTGCTCGGGGTGAATTCCTTTTCTACAAGGAAACAAAAAATGTTACTGGAGCAGTTTAAACTTTTAATAAACTCTAACAGACTCACTATAAACAGATCAAAACCCCCTGACTAGACTAGGAGCTACAAAATAATTTGCCATGAAACACTCAAGTCAAAATAATTTGAACATCTAAGTCTCAAATAACCCAATAATAATTCATTTAGTGTGACTGGAAACACGTGCGACCCCATTCAGTCAAAATCAATCACCTGCTCATAAAAAGGACATGACTGCTGCAGCTCAACTTGTTACACAAACCACAGTCTGTAGATGCAAATTTGATTTACTAATACTGTGGGTGTGTGCACAGAGAAAAATGGGACTTAAGCATCATTCAGGCCTTTGGAGGGTGTGGAAAATAACCGACCTAATTAGTTCTCTGATATTTGTTTACCACAGGCCAAGAAATTCTAGCTTTGCCTCTGTCTTTATCATGAGATAGACTTCTACAATTTAGGGGCAAAATGAGGTAATAAGAGATATAGAAAATAATATGGGAAAAAATAAGAGTTGTAAAGATTTTGAAGTAATTTAAAAGTGAATACAAAGGACTAGTGTCACTAGTCTGACCAAAAAAATGAATTTGTGAAGTCACGATGACGTTAATCTTTGACCACTGAATTCTAATCAGTTTGTCCTTGAGTCCACGCTAGTGTTTAACTCTTTCCTCAGGTATCACTGTGACTGCAGAGGCATAGTTTATTTTGTTGCTCTAAAGGTAATGTGAATTCTTGCTGTATGGTGTTTTGCTTAAGTTTAAGTTTAAGGTTCAGGTTATTTCAGGTTATAAAAGCCCGGGAGTTCATCTGCTCCATTTCTCTGGCAGCCTTCCACGTCTATATAGTCAACTTTAGTTTACTCTCCATGGGAACTTACACAACACTCTTCACTACATTTCCACTCATCCATATATCCTTTGTATGGCCTGCATTACTGGTGCCTTGAACACCCGCCTTACTTTTGAGACATAGTTGGATAGTTTCTGTGCGCTCTTCTTTGTTAATAGTTTAAACTTTTTATGGATGCTCAAAACAGTTGATCTTGGTTTAGTTAAGAAAGGCCTCAAAGAGCGGGACCTTAGTGTCCTCTGTATCAGCTCCAGACCTTTATGGAGTTACCCTGGAGTTAGGTTGTCTTCTTTCTTTGTTGGATCCAGTGTATTTTTTTATGAGTTTGATAAAATTTTGAATGTGAACGTTGCTCAAATCTGATACAGGAAGAATTACATTGTACCAACATGTAAATATGACACAACATGGTCACCAACCATTAAAAAAACAAAACAAAATAAAGAACAAGAGATGTCATGAAATTCTAATTACTGTGATAAAATAAAGAAAGAAGCAAACACCTTGGGCACACAGACTGTAAATTCTCTCTCTGATATTGGCTACTAGCAGCTCTCATTATCTTCCTATAGCGTAGCTTTTCTCTTTTTCCATGATGTGATATGTTTATATGTAAATCTGTGCAATGTCCTGATGTAAAAACACGGAATGTGGTGAGAATTTTGTTTGTGTTGTTCAGCATGGTCACTTCTCCGCCTGCACAGCTCCCATACAAAGGCTTCCCTCCTCTCTGATGGTCTCCAGCTCATCTGTGTGAATGGCCTGTGTGATTAAATTTAACTCCTCACACATGGTCTCGTATCGGTACGCCACACGGATGTCAGGAACGTTGGTTCGCCTGATGTCGTTGCCTTCCTGTCCCTCCTTAATGTAGTTTGGGCCCAGCCAGTAACGCTTTGCCTGATTTAAAAAAAATATATATATATTATTAAACACTCTGCAGAACACCAGAATTTGTGATATGCAACAAAAAATGTATACCTTATGAGAAAATCCACTCATCAGTACACTGTTTCTGGCAAGCTCACACATGTCACAGGAGCTCAGTTTCCACACTTGAGCAGCAATGCTGTACTCTTCCATCAATGGCTCCTAAAAATACAAAGACAATTATATAAAAGCATTTTGTAGTGAAAATGCAAAGTTAAAGTTGAAAATTTAAAGATTTTGTCTGAAGAGCTTAAAGTTTATTTGAAATATCCAAAGCTGAATTTGCTGAACCAACTTAATTACATTAGAACACAAAAATATAAACGAGGTTAAATGTAGAAGTAGAAAAGGAGTAAACACTGAGGGAGGGTAGAATTACCAAAAACTGAATAATAATAAATAAACCCCAAAAAGTACCTAAAATAAACATCACTTGTTGAAATTGCCTTTTCAAAAAGTAGTTAAAAAAAAGCAAAACCTGGAGCTGAAGTGCATCAGAATGAAGAAAACACACACACACACACACGCACACGCACACACACGCACGCACGCGCACGCACACACACACAGGTGGGAGCAATATAGTGGGTGCAAGAGTGTGGATCTCTGTGTTTTTTATGCCAAACTGAAATAACAAGTCTGAATTTGTTGAATTTGAATCTACCAATCATGAGCAGCTTGTTTCTGATTGGTTCCTGTGTCTGCAAAGCACAGAGCTTTTCCAACAGTGGCTCCCAGGCTCGGAGATTCTCTCCCGCCGAGCTGGAGATCTGTGGACTCAGTGGTCTCTTTCTTTTTAGACTTGTGCTTGCTCTTTTTAAAAATTATTTTGTTGTGAGGTTTATCTCAAAATGTGCTATAGAAATACATTTTGACTTAGTTATGACTTAGTGAAGGTGGAGGTTTAAAGCATGTTATTAAATGTTTGACTTACCTTGGTAAAGTGAAATTGCAGAGGGTCATCTGTAGACAGGGAGACCATGAGGCCTCTGGACAGGTACTCTGGTAGAGGGTTACGATGGTAGCTGAGAAACAGGCTGTTATTGCTGAGAGGAGACATGGCGATGCCTACCTGGGCTAGGTAGTATAGATACTGCAGCACAGGAGCCTGGAAAGAAAACATGGCACAATGATGACTCTGTAACAACCAAAGCATCAGAAGTACATCAGGTCTAATTTTCCAAGATCTCATAAGGAAGAAACATAATACATAATAAATAAAATCTAATAATAATAATCTATAATCTGAGGCCCTCATAAACTTTTGGAAAGATAACGTCCCCTGTATGTGAGGTAAACAGCTGCACAACAGCTGTTGAAGGTCACACCTTCCTGAGCAGCAGCCCATGGGAGATATTCTCGGACAGCATGAAACCAGAAACCAGGTGATGGATCGGCCCCGCCTCGCCACAGTGAGGACGTAGGACGAGTGTGTGGAAGCCCCGCTGCCTGGAACGATAAAGCCACACAATAGTGGGAGGTGAGTTCAGCTGTGTTAGTGCTCAGCGTAAATGAACACTCTTTGCTGCTTCCCAGTGACTCATATACAAAGAAGATGGCAGATAAAAGCAAAGGGCAAATCCCCAGTGTGCATTATCTAGTCTGTAACCTTAAGCACTGTCGAAACACAGAATTTGCATTTGTTATCAAAGTTTTTTCAGCTTAATTCACATGAGATAAATCTGGGCTTTTCACCTTTTTTATCCAATAATGTTACTAATCTTTATTATTGATGTGCTGCATGTACTTTACAAAAACTGTCTTTTTGTGATTAAAACTAAGGTTGACAAACTGTACAGCAGATTTTGCAAGCGGGCATTTTTTGAAAGGAAAGTAATTTTTTAACACTTCCTTTTACAAATGCATTAAAAATCTTCACCTATTCTTATCAGAGACCAAGATACTGACAACTATAACAAAAAAAACCCGTTAATAGCTAAAATGACACATTAAGGACTGATTTATTTGTCTTACTGATGTTGAAAACACAAAAAATATACAATCACGGATCAAAAATCTTGGGCAGTCAGATCAAGTAAAGTATGATTTATGTACCTGCGCAGGTGATTCAGCACAGTCATGTTTGTATACATGTAGTAGAGGTAGTAGGAATAGGGCGGGTTGTCCTCTTCTGTCCAGTTGACTGGGAGCGGACTGTCCAGGTTGAAGATATGTTGCTCTGGTTTTGATTCATCATCCACGCTGTCGAACCCCACAACCTGTTGGATGAAGAGCAGATCAATAAAACGACTACCCAAAAAGTGACTGCAGTAAAAGCGAATGACCAAAAAAGCTTAGATGTCGTACGTGCTGAAGGAAGAGGTGCAGCTCTGGGTGGCTGCTGGGGTCGACCGTAACCTCAAACAGAGGCATGAAGATATTCTCCAGCATTTCTTGGAAGTTGCACAGCTGTTTCTTCGTGTGGTAGACGTCACTTGAAGAAACAAGAAAAACAATTCAAGAAGCCCACAGGGGAGATAACTGAAGAATTGTTTGAGGAAATAATAGATATCAAATCTTTATTTTACTCATGTATTCAACAGATATTTACAGAAGGATCATTCATAATATTGACTTGGATTTGTGTGAAAGTTGCTAGATACATGGAAATGCTTAGTTTTCAGTATAAGTTATATAAATGACACAAAAACAAACAACAAAAACTAAACACAGTAAAAATCTAAACAGTGTCTCTTTTCAGGCATGGAGAAGATGCACGACAACTTAGTTACGTTGCTACTCTTCTTTTTATCACTCAATTTTTGTCACATGATATATCACAACACCACATTTATATTTACAAATGTTACATAACTTCGAGTAGCTTAGCAACAAGGGTGTGCAAGTATCACCAGTTATTATTATCTTACTTAAAATCTGCTCTAAAGAGAGAGGGGACTGCTTTTTCACTGTTGTTTATTTAATTCAGTTTGCTACTCTTTTTAAACTCACAAGAGTCGTGGCACTTGGACAAGCCAGCGCACGTTGTCGGAGTAGACCTGATGTTTGACTGCCCATATGGCCAGTTTGTCCCACTCGTTTCTGGAGCGGCCGTAGATTGACAGCCTGAGCTCCACGTTCTGGTACTTGCTCTCCTCCAAGTCGGCCATCACCTCCTAAGAAGAAGAGACACAACAAGTCAGCCAGAGGGCGCCAAAGCCCAGAGAGCCCGCCTCCAGGTACCAGAAACGACTGCTCTGTGTAAGAAACAAGTGCTTGCAACTTCGAGTGTTTGTGGATACAGTGAGCACCTTAATAATGTGACCAAAGTATTTCCCCTCAATGTAGTTGTCCGTTTTGATGAAGATCTCTCTCAGGATGGACTCACCAATGGGATTATATTTGGCATTGAATTTGTCAAATCGGTGGAAAGTGTTACGATCCTGCAATAAAAAGGTGAACTACTGAGTCAGGCAGCACCTCTGAAGACCTTTTTTTTAAAGTCTCCTTTATGGGCACTACTCACTGCATGCATGTCCAGTGTGTCAACACTCAGGTCAAAGGCTGTAAGGTTCATGCTCTCAAACACCTCCATCAATGTCTGACCCTTGCCTCTTTCCATGTGTACAATCTCTTTGGGATACTTCTTCATGGCTCTTTTGATAAAACGTAGAAGGTGCTTCTGGTTCATACAAGAGGAAGCATGAATGTGCGTGTCAACCTGCGGAACAAGTCAGACAAACAGGGAAAGTAAACCCTCTAGGATTGCTGACTGGGTCACTAACCATGACTGGGTGAAAAAGAAAAAGCTCTCAAGTTCACCTTACGGATATTATAAAAGTCTCGATGTGGGACTTTCTTCTGTGCTGCCAGCTCTTTCATCTCATTGAGCAGGATGTGCATCTGGAATTTGGAGCTGAGGTATTGCAGACGTCTATAGCAGAAGGACTTTCTGTGGCAAAGCCGAACAAAAGACAAATGGTGGACTATTTCTGTGACAGTCTGAAAATAAACTTCTGTTGATATTTTTCGAGAATCTATATTTTAACTATAAGGTTAAATTAATAATTTATTAAAAAATGGGGGAAACCTACACTGGTCCATTTATGATGAGAGCCATCATGACGTTCATATCAGCGATGTACTCCTGCAGGTCTGGATACGGCAGATCCAGCTCTGTGGTCCTGTAGGCAACATAACAACTAAAACACTCTTTCCTGCAAGCAAAAGGTGTGAACTCAACTCTAAAAACAGACATGAATCTAGTCACAGTGAGGACGAAGCATGTGTGCAGAAAGTAAAAGATTCCCGACGGATATCTCACTTATCCATAGTGTTCCTCGTCGTGTACAAGTGCATAACACCATCCACCATCTTACAGCCGTAACCCATATCAGGGGGCATGCTGGCAGGGTCCACGTTCTCATAGGGGTGTGTTTTAGAAACAGGTGGGTGCACTGTGGCATCTAAGAGGAGACAGAATGATCCAGTGTGTCACGACTTTCATCAAGGTGGGCAAGCAAGTGCAGCTATGGTCTGACTTTAACTGCCTACATGCTGTGACAGCCTGTTCTTGGGTGTGCAACAGATGGATCGTGAGATCTGTGGGTGTCCCTGGTTACGTTTTAATATGAGAGAATTGCACAGATTACCAAATATTTCTGAGCCAGAATAGCCTGAATAGAGCACTCAAGAACACAGGTGCAAATAACCGTTGGTAATTATTATTATCTTCAAGACTGAGCTGAAATTATCCTGCAGTTAAATCTCTTGGGTCAAATTTGTGATTAAATAAATAACAGCTTTGATTTGTATTGAAATATTTAAAAAACTGAAACATGTACATTTCTTTTTTTTAGTCTTATAACCTAGAGAAACTAAATTTACAAAGACATACATTTACATTAAATAACACATTGACATACAAAGACTCCTAATATTTTTTAACCTGAAAGGAGAAAACATGTTCCTTATTTACTTCATAAAAACTAGTTTAATCATGGAATTACTGGAATTACTCTTCCAGTAATTACCCAGGATGCACGACCATACGTTTTTTTTTTCTTTGTGGGGGGGAGGAGTAGATTGTATGGTAAATCATTTTTCCTTTTCAGGCCAGTCTCTTCCCCAACTCAGAGCTCTGCACTATGTTCCACTAAAGAACCGTGTCCTGTATTTTGGAGGTTCTGACTCTCATCCTGTCCCTTTCACACTTGGCTGAAAACCACTCCAGTGCACGCTGAAGGTCATGCTCCAATGAAGCCAACAAAACCACATCAACCGCAAAAAGCAGGATGCTATTCTCAGGTTTCCAAAGCAGACACCCTCCTTACCCCAGCTACAGAATCTGAGACAAGGGGAAAACCAGGCAGAGTCCAACACGGACTGAAAACGTGCCTGACTTTGTGCCAAGGACGCAGACAACACTCTCACCTCGGTTGTAAAAGGACCTGATGGCCCGTAACAACAGACCTGTGGGGTATACTAAATAAATATTGTTTTGACTAATTTAGAGTACAGTATAAAATGATGCAAGAACAATGGTGCAGATGAGGACATTCATACTTGCAGTGACCGTAGTTTCTGGGATCTCTTCCTCATAGATATCTAAGTCTAGGGGTCTCTCACTCAGCTCCTGCAGGTAACGAGCAGTGGTTCTGCAGAAGCTCTGCAGCGACAGCCCCATGTACTTTTGCCTGATGAACAGAGCCTTCACTACACATTTGGCAGCATCCAGCAGATCTGTAAATGGAACCTTGATAAAGGACAGAAAAACAGATGTGTTCATGAGAGATTTGACTGTAAGAGAAAAACACACACACACACAGTCTTCCTGCAGTGACCACTCTGACTTACCCCACATTTCTCTTCTCCAGAAATAGTGACTCGCTGGTACTCCCTCTCAGGGACCGGTTCTCTCTCCTGCAGGTCAGGAATTTGGCTCTGCTCCTTCATGTATCTTAAGATAGATAAATAAACATATGAGATCACCATTCTGGCAGTTTAAGATGAGTATTGAGGGGTTCATGTGACTACGGTTGACTCACTCAAGATCTGAGGCACTGTCAGTCTTCATGAACTCTTGCTTAGCTCGTAGGAGGATGTCAGGTTCAAACCTGAGCTCACAAACACAAAGGCTGAGTTGAGTTCATAGTCTGACTGCAAAGTCACGTACCTCTTTTGCCTCACGCACTTACTTGACATCCTGGCTGATCTGTCGCTCAAGGCGATGGCGTTTCTCCTCCAGCTGTTCAATGGGGCTGTCCTCTGGAAATTCATAGGGGGCGCTCCGCATCTCACTCTCTGCCAGGCTGCGTGAGAACAGCTCCTTCAGACAGAGACAAACAAAAATGAAAGCCACGGCGTAACTTTGAACATCACTGGTTAATTATTTGCACAGTGGCTGAACACTGACTTCGGCAATCTCCTTGTATTTTCCATCCATGGAAGTCCGTAGGTCAATGGATTGTTTCAAGGCCACAGGGATCCCAGGCAGGGAATGCTGGGAAGTGAGGAGGTGGCGGGTACCACGGAGATCAACTGCAGATAAATAGGGAAAGAAAGTAGGCAGTGAGCAGTTTCTCTTCTGTGATAACATACTCTCAGGAGCCTTATTTTGAGACTTCAGTAAATAATGGTCTAACTACAGTATGAAGAGAAGAAACAACCCACTGAGTGGAGCACATGGTGGCTAATGTTTGCTGTTTATCTTTATATCATGTCTTTGCCTGTGCTGCTTTTTTAATAACCTGTAGGAAATAATTTGTCATTGGTGTGCATGATAATAGCAACTTGCTTCCATTTAGGGTAATATTTTATAATACAGTCCGTAAGTAACAGCGTAATTAAGTTTATAAGTTTATATTTACTTACAAATACTTAATATCCTGGTAATTTATTGAAAAAACAACAAATATTTCCTTATCTTACATCATAAGTACACTGTACTCTTGGGCGTGCAGGCTGTATTATGGAGTAGCTTAACCTTACCCAACTTCTGGATATTTTGCAGGAGGCACATATTATAATGTAAGAAATTTTAAGTACATCATAAGTAAAAAAGAAGAAATGAACAACAGAAACTTCATCATGCATCATAAATGCAGGATTGGAAATATTGTTTTCCTTCAAAATTACTAAGAAACAAAATTTTAAAATGAGTTTTGTTGTACTTAAATTTACCTACATTAAAGATTTGTCTCCCATTCTGTAAAATACTTGAAAGTTAGGCAAGTTTATGCTACTCCATAATACAGCCTGCACCCCAAAAAGAAGGCGCAATAATGTTTGGTTTTCCACTGAATTACCAGGAAATTACAAAGTACTAAAAATGACATGCGCACTAAAATTTATTTACAGTATAATTATTTCTTTGTTTACTGTAAAACTGTAAAACTTCTTTGTTATTATGCAAATATAATTACATTTTGACTTCAAATGAAACACACTGAATGTCCATTTAATTACAGGGGAATTTTACCCTTAGTTGTGGGCTGTTATAAAGTGTTACTCACTTTGATTTAAAGATTTACCGTCAGAGTCTAAGATGTTTACTTTTTCTAGGCTCCTCAGAATTATCAAATTATAATGGTTTCTGCGGCTTTCATGGTCATTTAAAAAGCTTTTGAGCATGAGGTAATGCATTGTTACAAACTGAAAACAGCACATCTCAGTCAGGGACGCTCCACTGCTAAAAGCTTTTTATTCACTCAGCAAAAGTATCGATTCAGTTTAATTTACTCTTAATATTGCATGTTAGCACCGATGAGATTGCTTGTAAAACTTTTTCAAAGTCACCAAAACAATCCGCAGAAGCTTGTTGTTCCTCTTCACACAGCAGTGGAGGTCTGAGCTCAGTGGCTGTTTGTGCCTTCAGACACAATGAGCCATTCGGGTGGAGAGCCCATCAGCACATACACCGACTGATGCAAGCCATTGTTGCCATTGCGAGGCTTGAGTTTTATACAAACCCTGTTGTCATGGGAAGCTGAAGAGGGGAAAATAAAGGAGGCTGGTTCTTGACATTCAAAGACTTAGGACATGAGAGGTATGAGTGGAAATTGTTTTTTATAGCACAAAAGCAAACAGAGATCGCACTTTCCCCTCTCGGTGTATATTTAGACAGATATTAATCTTCCCCTTGAAACGATGCACCTGCCACTGAAATATTCATCATCCTGCTAAATATTTCATCCTGTGCATGCTAGGCTGTCACTGAGACTGTTGTCCGTCAGCATTTATAGACCATACACACAAGAAGGTCAAAGAGGGCGCACTGTTTGATACTTAAAGTCTGCACTGAAGTTTGACTTATTTAACGTAGCATGTCTGAGCATGCCTGCTCCTTGGAGAAAGCAAAGGAGACCAGAGAGGCCAATTAACTGGGCCGATTAGCACTTCACAAAAAGCTTCATTAAAATTTATTTAAATTTTAAAAAAAACACTCAGTGAAGTAGGCGAAATGGCTGCTATAAAGAGAGATGGTGGTAAAATAATTGGCTGGACCACAACTCACCACCAGTTTATCACCTTCTGCTTAACACCGTCCAATCAGCACTTCCCACTCCCACTCACATGGACTACAAGGGAGTAAAGTCAAAACAAGCACAGTATCTCTGGCTAAAAGGTTTTTGAGATCATTATGAGAAACGCAAACTTTTTTCTTAATTATTTGAGTATGATAATGTTTTGCCTTTTCATAGTTGAATGAGGAGCGAATTTTAAAGTTTAACTCAAATTTCATATAAAAAATATCGTTTCTTACTGAACTGTGTTGAAGAATGATCTTTGATATTTGATATATATTGAATAAAAAGCAGTTACATTTGATTTAGGAGATGCACAGAATCATCTTGTATAGTTTCCTCTCTGAAATACACATCAGTGCTAGGAAAGTCTAAACATAAATATATGGTGAATGTTGCAAAGCTGGGTTTTTTTGCATATTTATTAACAATTTGTTTGGTTAGAGTCACTATGCATAACTATAAACTCACCAGACACTTTATTAGGAACACATTAGCCAACTGAAAGCATTTAGGCATGCATGCAGAAAGGGAGTGATGACCATAATGTTTCTTTTCATGAATTGATTGGAATGACTTTAAGGTAGCACAGTTGATGGTGCCAGACTGTCTGAGTATTACAGAAACTGCTGATCTATTGAGATTTTCCCACACAACCATCTCAAGTGTTTAAAGAGAATTATTCAAAAAAGATAAAACATCCAGTGAGCTGCAGTTCTCTGAGTGAGATGCCTTGTTGATGCCAGAAATCAGAGGTGAATGGCAGAAAGCTTCAAGCTCATCTCTGAAGAGTATTTCCAGCACCTTTTTGCATTAAGCACAAAGAATTGGGTCGGGTGGGGGGGGGCTGGAGCATATCCCAACCACCATGGGGCAAGAGGCAGGGTACAGCCTGGACTGGTCACCAGTCTGGTACAAGGCTAACACAGAGACATAACCCCATGCTTAACTTTGGACTTTGGGAGTTTGGAAGCCATAATTATCATTTCCCACTATTTTGACAGTTTTTACTGCAGACTAACTGCTGATGCAAATAGCTGTTAGTGGCAGCTCTAGACATAATGTAAATATAAATGTATAATAAATCATTTATATAAACAAGAAATTATACTGATGCTCATATAAGTCAGCTTCCTCTTTCCAAAAGCCGGGCTGAGTCAGTAAAAAAAACGCTGCGATGCTCCAATCTCAGCTGAAAACTGAAGTCACACATAGACGCTTCTCTGCTATTAAGAAAGGGCAAGTCTGTCAAACGTAACGGTTGCCTAAGATATTTCTCCGCTGTCAGTCTGGGAGACATCAAAATCATCATGATTACAGCGGACACTGGTGCGGAGGGCAGGAGGTGACCAGTGGCAAAGACATGCATGCTGGGCCACAATAGAGCAGAGCCTAGCCAAGCCTACCAGACCCCAAGCTAATCCCCTAATGGCTGCTATATTTGGATCAGTAGCATCAATGGTTGCATAACAACTCATCCCCCAACAGAAGAGCAAACCACTCAAAAATTAAAGTCAGCCATAATTCCTTTGCCTTTAAACAATATATAATCTGGCAGGCTGAAGCTTTTAATGCACTATGAGGCAGGTGCACGAGGGCCTGATTAAAACACAATTTAAAGTGTCTCCAGGCTCTAACACGTGTTAGAGCAAAAAACACATTGAACATAAGACAACGCAGCTCACATGCTCTCTCACAGCTCGTCACTACATATTGCCTCAAAACAAGGTCAGATAGTATCAGCTTGCAGAGAGACTTCCACCACATGAATATTTCAGTAGCAATACAGAGCATGGAGAGGTCCCAGCTCCAGCTCAAGTCTTACAGCATGGTGTAAAAAGTCACCACAGATGCAACGATAACTGGGAAGTCAACCTACTCCTGGAGCTGCTTTTTTCTCAACCTTGTACAGGAATAAAACTTTCCAAAGAGCGTTAATATTCCCTGACCGACCATAGTTAACATTACAGGATGGTTATATCTGTATATTGCCTCTCTTTTACCTCTACACCCTCCCCTCTTTGTGTCAACAACCACACGGGCCATGCTTCACCAAACGCTTTCTACCTTCTTCCACTGACTGTGCATCTTTCAGCTCACAAAAAATGTCAGTGACTCACAGCCTCTGCTGCAAATCTCTCACAGTGGAAGCCGTATGTTCTCACCGCGCACGTGTCAGCACTGCTGAGACGGCAGGATTACTGGTGATCGACAAGTATGATTAATAAGTCAGGGGAGTAAATTTGGAAATTTAGTCTCGGAACCACTGTTTCAGTTGTTTTTCCTCGATAGTTGCAGATTACCACTTCAGCGTAACTAAATTACCAAATTTGGCGACTCACCACTTATATGGGCAGTCTCCTGGTCATATAAAAAAAGAAAAAAGAAAAAAGGATGCTTTCCAGCTATGCATCAATCAGCCGCTATCTCTCATTACTGAAAGTTCTTCTATGCCGAGTGATGGTTTAGTCTCTGCAGCTGCACAAACTGCATGTTCACAAATCTTCTCTCTGTATTTATTTTACTGTTGTCAGACTTCTCAGTTGAACCATAAAGAAAAGCAATACCAAAACTACAAAAGGCTCAATGCCCACTAGACTTGAAAAAAAAATTTCTGCAGGGTCTTGCGGTTGGAGGCGTAGCTCAATTTATCGACCCTGGCTGCTTCTCTTTGCACGGTTGCACCTTTAGAGCACTCTCAAAAGACGCGAGAAAAGCAGTTTTTGGGACAATCAATCGACACACATTCTTCTCAGCGCACTAAAGACAGCACTGCTCAGGGCTGTTACACAAAGCCATCAAGGGACAGGCAGAGGAGAGTGGCAGTGATTGGGAAAAAGAGAAGAAAAAAAAGAAGGAGGGCGAGAGGGTTATTTGTGCTTTTTTTGCAAGGGATGAGGGTAGTGGAGCGTACCTGTCTCCTTAGAGCCTGTGTTAACCAGCAGCTAGCAGGGCCGAGGGAGGAAAGAGAGACAGAGAGAGGGAGAGAGAAGCTGTCCTGGCAGGGAGATGGAGCATGCCAAACAGCAAATGGCCCAGGATGGCGTCTGCTGTCCTTTTAAGATGGGTTAAATATGATGGCAAGGACAGAGGGATGGCGAGAAACAAGAAAGAAACACTTCAAACAGTCAAATGTCAAAACTGGCAAAATAAAATGAAAACCCCCCCACACGCATACGTATGCTTTCACATCACTGCACTCACAGAGTCAAACAGTCATACCCTCTGCTCGCTTAATCTGTCCCTGTCATACATACAAAGAGCTGGTCCAGCAGATCCATGAACTCCCCTTCACATCCCAGTATGTGACCCCCCCCCTGCTCTGTCTGCCTCCTGGTTCAGGCCAGCTGTCGTTGCACTAGCTGCCTCTGGAGCTGATCCTCCTCATTTGAATGCCTCTGACATCTATCTGGAACGTACCACGGGAGGGTAAGGAGGCAGGGGGAGATGGCGCACATTACCAGAGGATGTGAACTCTACTGCTATGAGTTACTGCAACAAGAACCCCCCCGCTCCTGTCTACCTTATAGTCCATGCTGTGTTTTGCTGAGGGGACCATGTGTTCAGGATGTTTGTGTCCTCAGTGTGTGTGAGTAAAGCGGTGCTGTCTCAGCAACAAGGTTTGAGACGTCATTGTCTCTCTCTCTCTCTTTTTTGCCGCTGAATAGTAGCAGTGTGAGAGAGATGCCTGTCCGATGGATGCGACCTGCCTCCTTCTCTTCTCACATGAATGAAATTAAAGGGCCAGCAATGTTGTCCCCATTACGGTTGCTGCAGCAACACAAACATACTGCAGGTCTGCGACTGTCTTCCCAATCACAGAACTATGCATATGCTATTTGAGATTATTCTTCAGTAACACAATGACCTGCATTTCTACAACCTGATTTCAGAATATTAAACATTTGCAAAATCCTCCACTGAATAAGCTCTATCATTTTTCTTGTTATACTTTTGTAATAAATGTAAATTTGCGCTGGATAACAGAAGCAACAATGTGGATCTCACTGTAAAAATGTGATGAAAATGCAGTGAAGTTGGTGAATGTCCCAGTTAACATACATATACATATATATATCAATGTGTATATAAAGATTTTAGTGCATTATGCTTTTGTTTTGTGTCTGAAACACAATTAAGGCTCATAAACAAAACATGATGTCGCTTGAAACTTGAATCTGTATCACTTTAAAAAGCGAGTGCTTGCGTCAAGCATCTTATCTTCTCTTGCTCAATATTATTCAGCTCAGTTTGTCTAAACTCAGAGCTGAGTAAAATAAATTCCTACCTTTTCAGTCCCTATCTTAGACTCTTTATCTATGCTTTCTTTTTATTACAAATGATACAGGAGGCATTATTCTGGCTTGGAACAGATTTAACATCTAAAAAAGAACAAATGAAACAGTAACTCATATTTTCTGAAATTCAGAAAAGAGTTCAGAAAATGTGAAATGAAGTCAATTGTGCATTTCTTTACTTTAGCAGCAGAAACATATGTGAGGAATAAACTGTAGCTACCTGTGAAAAAAAATAAAAGACATTGATTGATTCTCACCATAAGGTGAGAGGCAGGGTACACCATGCACAGGTTGCCAGCCGGTCGCAGGGCCCGTCAGAATTTCTTAAAAACAAATTCCATGTGATGCGGATGCAGGTAATTTGCATAGAGTCGTCTATGCAGCTGTACTGAACTACAACAAATGACTGATTTAAAAGCACTCTGGCCATCATTATACAATTATTGTTTGCATTATACAATAATGCAAAAAAAAAAAAAAGTATTCCCTTATTAAGCTCCAGACTCAAACATGATGCTGTCAACCAAAGTAGAGCACTGAAAAGTCCATATAACTACCAGCAAATTATCACTCTGCCTCTCAGGCTAAAAGGATGTTTTTCTTTTTTCAAGGCACTCAGATTCCAAATTGCTTTCAAGAGGTCTAATCAAATTGTTGAGGCCTCGGGAGAAACAACACTTTCTTCAGACCAGGCTCCCTCTGATGGTCGAACACAGAGTCACACACTGATCAATCAAAGCCCCGAAAAGTGTTATTCTACCCAAACTAGCACTGAGGATCAATATGGAAAAAAACATCAGTATGTTGAAGAGTGCCTCTCTGATGGTTAATATGCTTTGATAATTATACATTTTATTATTGATTAATCTAGATTAAATGATACATTGTAACAATTATCTATTCACCATTTTCAATCATAGCAATGCCTCATATTTTTATATAAAGATGTGTTTTCATTCATTCTTCAATCATGAATTGAACTGATGATTTGCAAGGGTTATTTTGACATGATTGGCATGAAAATCCCAGCAGTTCAAATCCAAATATACTCAGCTGATCTGGATAATTTCAGAATCAAGAAAATATTTTTGCTTTCCATGTTGAAGCTTTTACGTTAGGACTATTTCCTTACAGAAAAGGTGATTAAGCACCCTAATTGCTGCTAATTACTCACTCATCACTGCTGCTAGAGTAAAAAGCTGTATTAAAAGGAAATACTTAAAATACACAAAAAATCCTCTAAATGTGTCACACAAACCACTGAAAGTCTTTCTATTGAAGAATATATCTGTAGCAGCCGGCACCGTACCTTTCAAACAAGACAACTCTCCACAGATCAATGTGCTGCAAACAGCAGGTGACATCAGAGGACTCTGCAGTATACCCCTTGTAGCACCACATTATTAAGTACGTGCAAATATCCTTTGAAACGATGGTCCCACCCTTAGGGCACAAGTCCATGAGACCCGTATGGGGCCAGATGAGTTGGTTCATTTAAGTAAGAGATATACCAGCAGCTAATCTGCAGCACAGACTGAGGATGGACATGAGGAGTGACTGACTGAAGGTTATCAACTGAAGGTGTGTTGGGGTGGGCACTAAGGCTGCCACGATTAGTCGACTAGTCACGATTACGTCGACTATCAAAATCGTCGACGACTGATTTAATAGTCGATGCGTCGTTTGAAGCTTTGTAAGATCACAAAAGACGCAGGAATTAGTAGGATTTAAGAGTGTAATAACGGACTGAAACAGAAGATGGCAGCACTGCATGTACAAGGATGCCAGCTGCCGTTAAACTCCGAAGAAGAAGAAGAAGCAGTGTCCCAGAATTCATAGCGCGGCCCTGCTCAGTTTTCAACAATGGCGGCAGCTAGTTAGTTTTAATATTACTCTTATTATTTTTTCTGGGTCACAAAATAAACGTTTAACATATTTTCAGGCGAGAATGTAGCTGTGTAAACCTCAAATATCTGCTCAGTTTATCAAGACACCGCATATTTTCAAAAGCGCTCCGACGTTTTCGGAGACGTCTGTTACCCACTAGCTCAGGGGTCGGCAACCTGCGGCTCCGGAGCTGCATGCGGCTCTTTAGTCCTTAAAGTGCGGCTCCGCCTGGTTTGGGCAAATAAATTAGAAGCATTTAGCTGAAGTGTATTTTATTTATGTTAGTTCTTTTTAACTCGGAGTTCTAAATTGGAAGATTATTGTGATATTGAAATATAAAAATAAAATTATATTCTATTATTTTTTCATCGCTCAAAATAAGAGTCACACTCGCGGAAGCCGGTGTACCCGCCGAAACGCCGTGCATTTATCGAGACTTTCAACCCCAGGTAGGCCAATTATGGATCTTCGGATCCACATTATGTCAGCAGCTGTTCTCCACCGTGAACTATGTTAAAGACAAACACCGTTCACGCCTGACAGATGACAGCTTACAGTCCTGCGTAAACTGACTTCGTACAGCCCCGATTTGCGGACTCTGTGCGCAGAGGTTCAGGAGCAGAAGTCCCATTGTAAACAAATCACGGCAGACCCGACTATGTTTCCATGAACATCCTTTTGAGCATCTCTTTATTGGGCACTTTTCTTTTCACACACGGTTGCTGTACGCATACAGCCGGCTGTAGCTTTTCAGCTCACAGCCCGACATACACCACCAACACAGCACAGATAGCGCAGACGTAAAGGCAGCGAGGCGTGATTGCGGGTGTCGCTCAGGTGCGTCCGCCTCCCCTGCAGCGGCGCCGCAAACCACGCCCCGCCGCACGCATTAACCAGGTAAAATACATAATTAGGCAGAATTTTGCAAATATCTATTTTTCATCTTTCAGCAGCATAGTGCTTTTTTCCAATTATTTTTTAAGAGTCAGGTCAAGGCTCCAACAGCCCAAAGGCGATATAAGGGTGTCGGCTGACAACAGTTTTTGTTTGCTACATGGATCATTTTAGTTCAGCTGGGTGTCTTTCCTTTTGTTATATTTCTTTAAGAGTTCAAAATGTGTTGATTACATAAATATAATTTAATTTTCTCTGTAGCACTTCATGGATTTCATAAGCAGCATACCTTAGTTGTTCACACAAAGCATAAAGATAAAAAACAATATATACAGTGTTATCTTCATTTTAGATGTCAAAAAGTATTTGCGGCTCCCAGTGTTTTCTTTTGCGTGGAAACCGGGTCCAAGTGGCTCTTTGGGTGTAAAAGGTTGCAGACCCCTGCACTAGCTCGATAGCTACCCGGGGTCAAGGCTCACTAGAGCCCGTGAGAACACCGGACTCCCGGCAAATCGTTTTCAAACCCACCACCGTCTTTCGCTACTCAGGTTAAACATATATAAGTCACTTAGATAACTTAAAAATGTTATTGTTTGGCCTTTTTTTTAGTATTTTATTTGTTCCTGAGTAAATCGGTTTGGCTGAGATTAAAGTTATAGTTTATACACGGCTAAATAAACGTCAAGCAGACAACTGATTATCAGAAGTGTGAGATGTTCGAGAATATACTCCGGTGTCCCGTTATATTTTAGATAGCAAGGAGTTTATTAAACTTCACCGAAACAATCTGCAAATCTCATTAAATTGAAGAAACTATCATCTTGTCTTTATTTTTAGTTAGCACATACCCTAAACACTTAAAGCTGTAAGCTAATGATAGTTATATAAGAGCAGATGCATGCTGGTGCAATAAGCTGTACGTTTTACGTCCAATGGATGCATGATGTGATTAGTCGACTAATCGCAAAAATAATCGGTGACTAGTCGACTATCAAAATAATCGTTTGTGGCAGCCCTAGTGGGCACCATCGCTGCCTCCATCAATCATTAATGGGTTCCTGTTAGGAACGCCTACAGGATCTCTCTCGGGTCATTACTGTAGCAGTTTATGACACAGACTCTGACTTATGTGACATGCAATGATGACAAGGCGTGACACATCCGAAGGAGGTGTGATCGAGATGTGGGCGAAGTACAGTGTGTCAAAGGCCCATTACTGTATGAACGACCAATTTGAATTTTGTACTACTTGAAATTGTGTTTGATCTGTATTTTTTTATGCTGCTCTGCCTTTCCAAAGTGCTAGAATGCCTTTTCCAGCCCTTCACTGCATTTATCTCACAGCTGCTGTATTGAAGATAACGATAGCTAATCAATTATTGCGAATCTGTGAATAAACATCCACTGCTACATGTTATTTGCACTGTTTTAAGTGGTTCAACAAGTGGAACACAGCGCACAGCACGGACTAGCCAAACTGGTGAGTGGGTGTCGGTCTAATATCGGCACCGGCTCTTTCACAGCCAGAGAAGTGATTCACCTACTGCCTCTCTCTCTGCCGAGGCTCGCTCCACAAATCCTGCACATTACAGTAGAGTTTCACTGCACAGCATATGCTACACCACAGCCTTTCTGCCTGATGGACATGGTGCAGGGTATTATGTGTACAGAGGTTTTACAACCCTTGAAGAAATTTAAGCTGTGAGAGATTCATTTAGTTCTGTTTATTCCGCTCTGCTGGATTTAATAAGATAAAAGCTCTTCCAGCATGGGGAATATCAGCTTAAACAACCATTCAGCAGAGCAGCGAGCACACAATCTCGAATTTATGATCTCTAATAAGCAGCTGCAGCATTATTAAAAACCTTAGTAATTCTTCAAATAGAACATCTAATATAGTCACACTCTCGCTAACCTGCAGCCTGTTTTTATTTTTACTCCATCTTATACAGACTGCAGTGTACTGTAGTGGTGTGAACTAGAGGGCGTCCTTTTGAAAAAACAAAAAAAATGAGTCACTTAAATGTCATCTTTGCTTACTCAGAAGGTTCCCTGGATGCTTTAACAACATAAAATGTGATGTTGTGTTAATGTGCCTCTGTGGAGACTTGCTAAATCAAACCCCGGAGGCTTCAGTACTGAATCTGTATTGGCAGAGACAGCCTGCGCTTCCTGTTTCTGCCAGTGCTCCTTCTCTTCAATGATTTCTTCCAACAAGAAGGCAATTTTGGAGCAGTAAATGAGGATAATTACAGGGAGCATTTCGACTGGAAGGGAGGGGGGCTGACGAATCCCTCAAACCTCCTGCTGTTGCATTTATTGTCAGGGTTAAAAATCAATCCCTAACTACCTCGCCAATCATCATAACGTCATAGCATGCTGCTGTCTATCCCCAGTGGTGACATGACCTATCTGAAGGAGCTTTTTTTAAAGACGCAGTATATTTTTTAAGAATACGTTGTGCGTGCATTATGTCATTCCAAACTCTCAAATGTATTCCAGTGAGGAAAGACTATATTACTTCCTCCAAATGAAATAACATCGAGACTCGGGTGTCTTCTTCTATTTAAATATAGTTATCTATGGCTCAGTTCATTTTCTTGAATCAAAAACCTGCGGTGGGGTGAAATTATTTAATATTTGCGTATTTTTCTTTCTCTCTGAAAAACAGATGACCAACAAAGACTGACTATAATTCTGAATGACACTGAGGTGTTTGATTCCTTTTAAACAACTCATAAGATCTAAGTATGATCTTTCATTATATCATCATTTGCATGACGTAACTGTAACTGAATGAACACATTTTGCATTTCAAAGAAGACTAATGAACAGAAATAGCTGCTATTTGATCTTTTGGTCATTGTATACTCTGTAGTTTCAGTGAAAGCCTGACCAGCGTGTGCATACATCAGTAGGGAGGCTAATCCTCTCATTCAGTGGGGGATCAAGTCCTGAGGTACCAACCTACATATTCTCTGCAGGCTACATACTGCCATGGGGCTGAGTGAAAAACACCGCTGTTGCTGTTTATCTAAGCAGCCTATCCCATTTCTTAAAGGAGAAGACTAATTATACATGCTGTACAGAGACTAAATTGTTTTTTTCACTTCATGCAATATGTTTCGAAAGTATGCAACAATACAAAGCACTTCCAACTTGTCAAACAGCCTGTAATCCTTTAGGCTTAAACACGACAACAGGCAAAACATCAGTTTTCACCTGACAACAACAAGTTACGCAACATCAAATTTGCTCCATACAGCAGCAGCCGGTCATACTGTAAATCTACTTTGGATGATCCAGCTGATGCATGTTGTGTGTGTTCTAAAATGAGGCTGAAAAATAAGAGTTGAAGGGCAAAACTAGAAGCCAGAATGCTGACATTAAACTGCAGGGTATGAAGGCAAAATCCCCCACAGAGCATCCAAAGCATCCTCTGCTGCACCTCTCTAATCAACAGGTTTGCATTTCCCAACTACTTACAAAGAAAAAGTAATTACTAAAGATTCTTCTTTCATGAGTTTTTTCTTGTTTTCTAAAATAAAACAATGTAATTTCACCTAAATATGCACAGTACAGGGCTAATCCCCCTGGCTTCAGATCATATTATATTCCTCCTTCTGTTACAAGATCAGGATGCTCAAACCGTCCTCCCTCTGCAGTTCCAGTCTGCCACCACTCACCTGTGCTGGCTGTGTACTGCAGGCTTCCCCTCTTCCTGAAGGGAGACAAGGGCTTGTTTTTGGCCCCTGTGCCCCCGGCTGAGTTCCCGGAGGTCAGGTTGGAGGACATGTTCCCGGGTCTCGCTGGCTCAAATTGGGAAAAGAAGAGCTGAGTGAGTCAGAGCTGCAGCTGACGGAGCGGCGATAAGAGACACAGTGAGAGAGGACAAGAGAGGAGACCGGGGACAGACAGGAGAGGAGAGGAGGGATGGAGCACAGATGCTGGGAGTTTGAGGGAGTCGGTGCCAGTCAGCGTGTCCGTGTGTGAGTGTGTGTGTATATGCGCGTGCTGTGTGGATGCGAGCAGGGATTTCCAGACTGGTTGGTCCAGCGTGGGGCTGCGGAGCATCCCTCTGCATCGGAACAGTCCCCGCCCCCTCAGTAAGACTCCGGTGCCTGAGCTGCAGCACTGATGGAGGATGGGGGTGTGATGGAGAGGCCCACCCCCAGCACGCCATGCGCAGACACGCATTTACATGCACACCGAGTACAACAACGCTCAGCACCATTGCGCAGTCCTGCTGTTGCCATAGCAACCACAAATCTAAATGTGGGCAAGCAAGCGAGGAGAAAAGTTGTGGTTATAGCAAAACTGAAGTAGTAAAAGTCAATTCTACTCACTCTGTTTTTGCAAACCACCTGTTATCTTCGCAGTCTCTGCTGTTTAGGGCAGAGACTGAACAGTGACCAAGTAAAGAATTAAACATTCATTATTATGATGAATACTGGGATTTTTCTTTTCTTTTCACAAAAAATACAAATATTTATTACACTTAGTGTGTAGGTACGCGGAGAGCATCTGTAACCATAACCGTAAAAACTCTGCTCGGATTTATGTCCTTATTTGCAGACTGCAGGGAGAGAGAGACGCGCGGATTCCGCGCAGTCCTTCAATTGTTTGAGGAAATGGACTCTTCGACGTAGGTCAAAAAGATCCTCGGACTAGGTAAAACACTCCAAATTTAACTTGTGAGAGTTAACATTTTCTACAAACACGCCTATATTCCTAAAACATTATCATCATCAGGATGTTGGTATCTCACATTTTAGGTGGATTGTCATGTAATTTCTGACAGACAACGGCCATTTTTCATCTACTCCTATTTCAGTTTAACCCAGACTATTTTTTCAGGTGCCACTGAAGCACAATCAGCGCAATGACATGGGTATTATGAGAAAGTTTAATTGCACCATTGTTGATTCGCCACAGCACCACTGTTTTAAGTTAAGCAATAAATGAGAGTTCATATCTTTGCTGTGAAACAATTTTAAGTGCCTACTTTCATTCAGGAGAATAATATAAAAACTTCAAACCTTAATGTCATGTTGACGGTGACGTCACCAAACAGCTTGACTCCCAGTGTAAGGCTCGCAATGACTCGTTTTCACCAAATAAATTCGATTTACTGTCACATAAGCAGCAAATCCTCATTAACTGAAGCTGGAGCCAGGAGAACATTTGGTGTATGAAAATTTGTCACCCCATTTATTTTTATCACTTGATTATTGTAACTTTCATCTCTTATAAGCCGGCGAGGCGGCGCGATTAGAGACAGCAGTAACAAAGCACCCTGAGGTGGGGTGAATTATTTCCTTGGAAAACAACTTGGGTTGTTCAAGGGAAGCTTTAAAAAGAGCACATCTAGTGAACGCGTTTGATGTATTATACTAAAAAACACATGTGAGGAAAATCGTTGTGTACGATTAAAGAGGGATTTACATGGCGTCAGTGTACTATATTTTAATTCACATAATTACACAGAAACAGACAACCGACAGAAAATGTGTAATTTTCATATTGGTACAGGAATAATAAGATTGAACATTTTCTGATTATGGAACACAGTCGGATATGAGGTCTGTCTATAAACACAGCTGGAAAACTGACAGCTGGAAGTCTTTTCTGTTTCTCCTTCATCCTTGAGCGTGTAACTACTGCTGACAATAATCAAGACCTTGGTTGCAACAGGGTTGTCATAAGATTTCCTCTTTTTATGTTACCGGAAGACAGCTTAGTTTTAGTTTCTGTGGCAAGCCGATATTTGATGCGCATTTCTTGATTTATAAGTGTATAAAATTAGATCTGAATTGATTTGGACGCACAATAATTGATGCCTGCAAGAGGAGGAAGGTGCACTTTGGAGTCAGCGCCCTCCCGTGGTGAAACTGTGAAACTGCTTGAAGGGGAAGCAGAAACAGCAGACTGTTTTTAATACTGAAAATCGAAAATTTATAGTATAATTTATAATTAAAGTATAATATATTTCTTCCAGCTATATTTGCCCACTTTGCTCACACTGCAAAACACAACTAGTTGCCCAATTTCATATTATTGTACAGCCAAATTTAACTGCAGGCATCCATGTATACTGGCTTTGCACACATAGACAGTCTTTTAGTTGGCTTAAAGTCAGGGCTCTAACAAGCCACTCAAGGACATTTAGCTTCACATCCCTAAGCCACTTTGTCCTTTTTGGTGGCGTATTTAGAAACGTCCTGCTCCCATTCAGCATTCTAATAGAGAGCCCAAGAAGCTTTCCTCAAACATTTTCTTGTTCTTGTTGGTATCAGCTCTTCTTTCATTGTTTTTGTTATATTGAAAAAACAGCCCACAGCAGACCGTTAACACCGTCAAGTATGATGGTATGTTTTATAGCCAAACAAAGCTGTTGGAGGTGCCACCTTACAAGCCAACTTTGTTATACAGTTGTCCAGTTTAGAACAAGTTATTGGTCACACCGTGTGTCTTACTAATGCTGTGAACAGTACTCAGAGAATTCATCAAAGCCTTTGCTGTCTTTTTGTACCATTTGCTAATCTGTCTGTTCTGCACTGATCTTGGCCTCCATCGATACTGTCACGACACACATATACAGCCATGAGTTTAAGCAGAGAAACTGAATCAGGGTGTTTTTAATGTCACAGCGAGGCTCAGTTTCCCAGCATGCTCCCTGCATGTGTTGCTAATGCATCACATGACATAAACACAGGCACACACTGGATATTTACAATAAATTTGATCTCAAAAATACAAAACAAATGTAAACAAAATCTATATAGACAAGGCAAAACTATAGACTATCTACATAATCAGACAATAAATGTAAACACATGAGCTATGAGCCATAAAAACTGCATAGGATCAGCTGTTTGTGTGTGTGTGTGTGTGTGTGTGTGTGTGTGATAGTTAGGAGATGACTTTCTCATTTATACATGCAAGTTTGCAACAAATCTCTCTATGTAAAATATCATAGAGCATACTTAAAAAATAAATTCATACCATTTCTATAGAGATAAAGCTCGCTGCATGATTGCCCATCAATGAGGATTACTATACCATCTTGTGCATCATGACACAGTTCCCAGTGTCATGAGTGGGAGTTCACTTATTTTTCTTGCAGGTTTGTGAGAAAGCTTCTAGACTCAACCTCATGAGCTCATCAGTGGGTGGAACCTCCTGTAATGGATCCTGCTGAGGATTTCACACTCAGGAGAGTAAAGACGATTCATTACAAATAACATGCTAGTGTGCCCCTATCAGGAGAGCGATCGGATTTCTCCAAGGTTTTAAGAGCACATGGCCAATTTCACAGAGGTCTCTGATCCTGTTAGTTGCCTGCTTATTTGGCAAGTTTGATTGTGTTTGGAGCTCTGCAATCCAAAGCTGCAGATTTACCAAGGAGAATCAGAACTTTGTCATCTATGCCATAAAATAACAATAAAATGATCTGCAACTGTGATGTTGGCAAAGTTTCAGTCAGGCAAATCAAAGAGAGGCAAAGCTGCATTATATTTCACCCTTTCTGAACTATGATGTAACATAGCACACTCCTACTCTCAGGTTGATCTGAGGCTCTGCGAGTAATCTCGTCAACAGATCAGAGATGCAGGTACTGAGCACAAAGCAGGGCTACACCTTCTACAGCTTAATGGGATTGGCCCCCATCGATAGATGTGCCACTGCGATTAGCCTGCTTGGAAGCAGTCATGCATTTGAATCTCAAGCTCAGAACTGCAAGCAGTAAGGAGAACAATAATAGTATAGTTTTTCAGGACAGAACTGGATGCTGACACGGTGCAGACATGAATAGCAGTATGGGCTAAGCGCTGTTTTTTGATGCACTGATGGAGGATACAGAGTGCATAATTAGCAAATCAACAATATAGAGTCTCTTGTTTCTTAGATGGGATTTGCTTAAATTTGACTATTGTTAGAAAATACTTAAAACAAGACACAAGCCTTTTATAAGTACAGCAGGAATTGTGTGTGATGCTTTTGTTTTCAGGATCCTACAAAGAAATCTGCCTCTTCTGCAGGATCATCACTCACAGGTCACACTTTTCCAAATACTCTCTGTCAATCCTTTAGTTGCCTGCTGAGCCTATTTGACCCTGACGTCACTGAACTGGACCTTGCACTTGGTGGCTGGAGGAAGAACAGACTCAAGTTCCATTAAACCCGCCCCATTTAGAAGAAACCCGCAAAATCTGTAAATATACATTTAAAAAAATACTCGCAACAGTACTGACAACTTTTACAGCTCAAGGGTAAAACTACTCAGATCTTACAAATCTATTCATGCACATCAAGTTGTCCTTTATATTTATATATATGCACGTATGTATTGTTTTAATGAAAAAGCTTTATGCAGTGATGCAGATGTTGGTGCAGTCTAGCAGGAGCTGGGTGTTGAACAGACTCTGGACTACTTGCTAATGTAATACTAATTTGAACACAGCAAACAAACGCACCTGTAATCGCTCCATCTGGCAGCTTTGTGGTGTTTTACAATCACACACTAGACAAGAACGAGGACATCATTTATTCTAATTGTTGTAAATTGACTACCAGATATTTCTGTCATTGTGATTAAGCACTTACATAACACTTTAACATCACCACACCTGGTGAACCAGCAGGGTGTTGGAAAAACTGATCCTGGGTCAGCCACAATCTAATGGCAGTGACACAATAATATATGACTTGGTGCTTGTAATATGAAGTTTTAGTCTTTGTGTGTGTGAAGTTCACACGGGTTTTAGTTGTAATCATTAAATGTTAATTGTTTATTTAATAAGAATACAAATACTCTCCAAATTATGACTTAATTTGCTTTTTAATTCTTCTGGTTTTGTGGATGGAGGTGTGACAAACAAGGGTTTTTTACCTGCTCTGCAGCCATTTTTCATAAATTTATTATAATTTTATTTACTTATTTATTAACTGAGCATTCAGTTTTTTGTTACAACTTTTTAAAACAAAATATAAGGCTTGAAATCACTGAGAATACATTTCTTTTATATGAATATATTATTTACATATATCTATAAAGATCTCTTGATTAATTTTTTTTCATATCTTGAGAGTGAAGTTGTTGAGTTCGTCTGAAAAGTTGTGCAGTGCCCGTCACAGTAGTGCATAGTTGACTGATGTAACAGTAAATATAAACATTACTTTATCGTACTTAATTAATTAGAACTGCTCTATATTCCATGCATATGATAATGCTGCAGGCATAAGGATTTATCATGTTACAGGCTTGTAAGACGAGTTTTGTGCAGCATGTTGCAGGCTGTAACAGTAAAAGACACACATCATAGGACTTACATGCAATGGATATGAAGTATTTTATGAAATCATATGTCAGATTAGGAAACTGATTATTTTAAAAGTACAAACAAATCGATCGTCAGTAAACTTTCACTTATTACCTGTACTTGTTTTCAGTTAAATGTTACACATTTGAAGTGAAATGTGACCATTTCTTTTTACCCATCATCTCAACATAATATCCACACACACACGCACAGACACTACAATATATCAAATTGTTGAACCCTATTTCACAAGCAGACAAAGTTACTGAAATAATTATTAAAACTAGCAAATACAGATGCAATCTTCTGCAAAACAAAGGTGCAACTTTTGGCTGTTTGACTGCGCGTTAGAGGCAGTGACATAGAGAAGCTGACCCATTCATCTCCCATGTTAGTGACTTCAAAGAGCCTCAGTACAATGAGTAGGTAATAGGGAATATGTGAATACAGGAAGGTTATACCTTTTTTCTTTTCGAAATAAATCCAATGCCTTTAAACTGATGATGATCATATGATGAACTTTAATAACATCAATGAAAACATCCACATTAAACTCAGTGTGATCAGCATTTGCATGTAACATATGACTATATTAGAAAGTTATTAATGCCAAAATGAGACCTTATGCTACAACTTATTCACATATACCACAAGTTGATATAGACCCATAAGACACTTTTAAAAAGTTTTTTTCCTGACTTATTAGAAAACAGAGAAAACATCCACCAGCACCTCTCTTCTGCATAGACATTAAATTGATGTAGAGTTGTTACTGAGGTTATGACACATCCCATAATATTGATCCTCAAAGTGGGTGTGTGACACTCATAAACGCTACCAGAATACGTAAAATAGTCATAGTACGAACGAAAAATTTTACATATGTTCGTTAAATATACTGAAGTTATTATTTTTTTAATATCAGCTGATTCTGAGGGAATCAGGTGGAAGAGACTGATTGATCTTTGATGGATTATATTGAACTAGTGTCACTGTCCCAGCTCACACTCAGGAAGAGGCGGGGCCTAATTATCTTCACAAGAACGCCATCTGAAAACAAATGATCCAAAGCAAGAAGGTGAAATGAAGTTTTCATGTTAAATTTTAGAAAACCAGTCAACTTTTTAAACACCCTGTCGGCGTCTGAGTCTACACCCAGTCTTCTGATTGAACTAGTAACCTCAAATATGGTGTCCCGGTTTAAGTCTTCTAACATGGAGGGTGAGGACGTAACAGTCCTGAATACTTGGCTCATTGACTTCAAACCATCAGCCCTGCAAGGATCATCAATCAACTCCTCCAATCCTCCAGAAACTGTACCTACAGTATCATCGCAGCTCTACTTCAGGGTATCCCACGGGAACATTTCTCAGATAGTTTAAAGTGTGTCAGATCCCCTTTAAACACACACAGATTATGTAACAAGGGATGCACATGTTTTCACTGAGACCCCACTGAAGAGCATAGTGCAGTGACAGTTGCTGTATTTAGCAGGTACCGCACCACCTGGGATTTAAACGTCTTAACTATAAGAAGTTTATAAGACTTTAATGCTCGCCCTCCCTGCTTCTTCCATGTGACCCAGAGTAAAGAGTCCAACAGGCAGGAAGGACTGCAAGCAGGAAAAGAAATACACATTTAACTACACATTTGTTAAAATAAGCATCGCAGTCAAATCGTTGTCTACTCAGAATATTTAAAGATTGTTACCACATCAGTAAGTAGATATTACAGATACAACAGAATGTTGTATCTAAGATGAAATATATTACGCACGGCCATTGTTGTTGAATCAAGGTAATTTATTTATATAGTTTATTTTACCAACATGCACACAGTTGTTGCGTAGTATGTGAATGTGTTTATTTTCTCATTTTCTTTACATCATTCACCACTGCCCTCATTATACTAAATGGATTGACTGGCCAATCAGGAAGAGACACCTCGTAAGTCAGGCTTTAAGCGCAAGTAATTAAAGGGTGGCTCTCTGCTTGCCAGAGCAGGTGAATTCATTTGATCCTTGAGAGAGCCATATCTAATCAAGCAGGGCCCGGAAGCCTCAGACTCCTCCTTCCCAATCCCCTTCCGCTCGAAAATCGCCTTTCACAACGATTAGTTGTTGTACCCAGATTTTCCTGCAGCTGTTCACAGACAACCATCAAAATTTCCTTCCTTGAGGATCTTGAGTTTGAGGAGGAAGAAAGTATGGGTGCAGGAGCCAGCGCCGAGGACAAAAAGTCCAAGGAGTTGGAAAAACAACTCCAAGAAGATGCCGATAAGGAGTCTAAAACGGTCAAGCTATTACTGCTTGGTAAGTGACCTCCTGAATAGAGTTGTGCTGTGCATCCTAGACTGCAGGAGAGGAGAAGTGCTCAGATCAACAGGTTTTAGCTGTTTTCATGGAGGATTCAGTAAAAAGTAACTTTTAACTTTCCATCTCTGGCTGCAAAGGTTTTGGTTTCCAGAGCAGATCCAAAGTTTTAAACAGATGCACAGAAAAAAATGTTTCTTCTAGTTTCAGACTGACTGGTGTGTGAAAGATAATGAATGTAACTTTACAAAAACACCTTAAAATGGAGAAATTAATTTACCTGCAGTCATCAGATACAGATAAATATCTTGGTGAATTGTTGCATAGGAGCCATGTGAGATGGTGTTAAACTGCTTCTTGCATATACTCACTGGTCATCTAAGTAAACAGATTATTGTTTTTTTAATATATATATATATAAAACTCTATCTTAGTTTATTAAAAGATGTGAGGACTGTTAGAGCTGTTTCATTGGCATGAGGTCAGGGGAGGCGAGAGATTAGAGAGATAAGAAAGCAGATTGAACCTTTATACCCACGGGTCTGTGATGAAGGCCATTTTGGAAATTGCAAGTTCCATTAACTGAAAAGTAGAGTAAAGCAAAATCTTAGACTAATGTTCGCCTATCTTTACAACCTGCTTATGCTTAATGTATCATGTTTAAAGTGCATTAGTCACAAAAAATTGCAAAATTTCACATTTATCGAAAAGATCTTCAAAAAGAAAAAGGAAATCTGTAAATATATATGCATGGAATCTAAAATAATATGTACCATTTAGGAATCTACTGCTGAAAAGAACTAATAATCATCTGACTTTTACTTCAAATTACTTTTCACTTCTGATGGAAGGACATTGGTGCTTAAAAGATCACAGCCTTTGGTCTAAATGAATCACAGCCTGGCAGTGATATGTCAATCCTATTAACTAACCGGTTTAGTGGAGATCCACTTGCTGAGATCTTTGTTGACTTGCAGCTTGCACAAAATGTATAAAATGTGTTCTGTTAGAGGGAAATCAGTAAAAATAACTGACAAACTTTTATGCTTTTACTGGGAGAACCGAAGCTGTTCATTTGTACAAATTAGTCTGAAAGTGTTTTTTTTTTCCTGACAACAATTTTTAAAAATTGCAATATAATTTGCGATTGAAAAGCTAGTCAGCGACTTAATATAGACTTGCAAGTGATTTACAGAGATGTTGCTTCTTCTGCTGCACTATGGATCAGATTGTAAGGGCAGGTAAGAAGAGAGCCGTCATGTGGTCTCAGGGGGATATTGTGAAAACAGAAAAAAAAGACCACAGAGGATCCCACACTCTGTTTTTACTCCACAGGCTTGCAGCTGATTTCAGTAGCAAGCAAGGTGTTTGCTAAATGGTGAAAGTAACAGCTGAAGCATTTTAGATGTCTTAATGAACTTTTTTTCAGTCAGTAAGTAATAAAACTGCCTGACAACAAATTTTGCGATGATTCTGCCATCAAGGAAGTGAACAAAAAGTACACAAGCAAAAATGTAACTTAAAAAAAACAAAATAAACCCTCAGTAACAACAAAATATAGGCCTTGAATGTAAATTTTTCCAAACAATTTTGCATATTAGAAATGGCTGTGATTTCACTGTTGATATTCTATTTTTTCATGGATTTGTATTTTTTTTTAAAAAACAAAAAACAACAAACTACATCTTCAAACGCCAAATTCAAGCCACTGCAGGGCCTGCAGGCGCACTTGCAAAGGAGCATGAGCTGCAGAGAGGAGATCAGGGAATATCTCATTGGATCCTGTGAGCTAACAAAAATGTATCTTAAAATCAGTACCTTGTTACAAATGAGCAAAACAATGACTTCCTTGCTAATAACTTTCTCATGGGGGTAAAAAATAAAAACCAACCGAACAAACAAAAAAACAGCTTCCCTCCTTTAGAGCCGCATGTGTAAAGGTTTTAAATGCTCAGCACTAAGTCTGTCCACGGCTTAAGTGATGTGGCTCAAGTGGGAGCAAGACGGTCAGCTTTGGGTGCCCTGTGACGCATAAACTCCTTCTGGCCTAACTTAGCTTATAGTGTTGGAGGGAGCCTGATCTGCAGGGAGGCTTCTCTGCAGTCAATTTTACATAAATGCACGCCACTCATTATGTATGCATGCATGTACTTACTGAAGCCTGCTGTCATTTTAGCTGTTTTTATGTCAGATGTCCAACATTTGGTGATGTCTGCCGACAAAAGCTCAGTGCTAATCATTAGTGGGTGAGATTCAAAATAATAATAATAATAAAGAAAGAAAGAAAGAAAGAAGGGAGAAATTTTTTTTATAGTTTAGCACGGGGGAAAAACTCCCATGAGAGCTGTGGCCTTGAAAGGACATTATGCTGCTTCTGTTAGCTAAGCTTTGGCTAGTTCGGTGTCCTGTGTTAAAACAACAAAGCTTTGCGTGAAACAGAGAGAACACATCAGAGAATCACCATCATTTCCCAAACCTATAGAAACTGTGATGTATCAATGCACATTAAAATCCATCTCCTCCCCTTTGCATTTCCCATTCTACTTCTAATGTATTTTCTTCACTTATATATCAGTGCATTTAGCATTCTTATGCAATATATTTACATTTAGTGATTTTATCTGCCCACTGTCTTGTGTTTGCAAAGTAAAATATCTTCATGAAATTTAGGATGTTAACCTTTGTTCTCCTTTCCACAGGTGCTGGTGAGTCGGGGAAGAGCACCATCGTTAAACAAATGAAGTAAGCGTTAAAATAAGTGCTGATAGTAGCTTTGAGTCATTCACTGTCACAGGTAGACAATGGGAGTTTGAAGTTTTTCCGAAGTTTTTATTAATCCCATCAGTCAGGAATACGACCATTTGGCTAAAGCTCTTCAATCTCTGTCTGATTCATTTGCAGTGAAGCCCTTTACGAAAGCTTAACAAGGCAAACATCCGCTTACTAATTTGTCAGCACTTCTTTTGTGCACTTAGTTAAACTTTGACAGTGAAACCAAAGTGAGATCACTAAGACGCCACAAGGTGGCACCCTCTCCCTCTCGGCTGTTTTCTTTCTGCCCATCAGCTCAGTTAAAGTAGTTGTTGCTGAGAAAGCTTTTTCCTGAGTTAAAACACTTCTGCCCCCACTCTTCTACTCGCTCACAGGATTTTGCATCAAGGTGGTTACACAAAAGAGGAACAACTGGAGTTCAGAGCGATCATCTATGGCAACATCCTGCAATCTGCTCTGGCTATCATCAGAGGCATGGAGATGCTTGGCATTGATTTTGGCTCATCGTCTGGACAGGTCTCAAGTTACACTTAAGAGATAAAAACCAGACATGATAAACTTGTTGAGTTCATTCTCACTGACATTAAATCTTGCACTATAAATAGTCCAAGCACTTTGTCCATGCTGATGGAGTTTTATTCTGTGTGCACAAAACCACAGGAGGATTCACAGAAGCTGCAAAACTTGTCAGACTCTATCGAGGAAGGCACAATGCCTCCCGAGCTGGCTGATGTTATCCAGAAGTTGTGGAAAGACTCTGGAGTGCAGGCTGCCTTTGAGAGAGCTGCTGAGTACCAGCTCAATGACTCTGCTGGCTAGTGAGTCGATGTCATACGTGTAAATCTAAAGAGTCAGCTCATGCAGACTTTATAAATACAGATGATTTCATTTACCAAGACTGACTGCCGTACTGTTTGTTCTGGAATCATCAGCTACCTCAATGAAATGGACAGAATCTGCAAGCCCGAGTACATGCCCACTGAGCAGGATGTGCTGCGATCTCGAGTCAAAACAACTGGTATCATTGAAGAGCAGTTCTCCTGCAAAGAGCTGCACTTCAGGTGAGTCACTGGGAAACTGGCTAAAGCTTACATTGCTGTTTAAAGGTACTTAGTGAGTGTGTTCTGACTTTCTGTGGTGAACAGGATGTTTGATGTGGGTGGCCAGAGGTCAGAGAGAAAGAAGTGGATCCATTGTTTCGAAGGTGTGACTTGCATCATCTTTTGCGGAGCTCTCAGCGCATACGACATGGTGCTCGTAGAGGATGATGAAGTGGTGAGTCAAGGAGTCTTAGTCCTAAGTCCTAAGTGACCACGAAGAAACTTGTCAGTGAGTAACTCTCAGTGTTCTCTCTAACTTTTATAGAACCGTATGCACGAGTCCCTCCATCTGTTCAACAGCATCTGCAACCACAGATTCTTTGCACTGACCTCCATCGTGCTTTTCCTCAACAAGAAGGATCTCTTTGAAGAGAAGATCAAGAAAGTCCACTTGAGCATCTGCTTCCCAGACTATGACGGTAAGATCGCCTGGTTTGGTCTTCAGTTAAACCTGCGGCATGTGGCAGGGTTGAAGAAGGAGAATAGAGCAGTAGGCCACATCTGTCAGGCATACAGTGAGATGGAAACCAGACTGGTACATGGCACCAGAACACAAATAGCAATAAAGATGGAAAATTAACTTATAACGCAAGGCGCGATGCAAATACGTCACCTGTCACGTCATATAACACAAGTAATTATTCTGAACCTTCTCCCCTGATCGATTGCTTTCTTTTAGGCCCCAACACATACGACGATGCCAGCAACTACATCAAGACGCAGTTCCTGGAGCTGAACATGAAGAAGGGCGTGAAAGAAATCTACTCTCACTTGACTTGTGCCACAGACACAAAAAACGTGGAAATTGTGTTCAACGCTGTGACAGACATCATCATCAAAGAAAACCTTAAGGATTGCGGTCTCTTCTAAGCAGCTGCAGAGTGGAAAGAAGGTGCGTAGTGAGCACGCCACATCGCTCCCAGAGCCCGTGTCAGTGAAGACTAATAGAGTCGAGATCAGATCCCAGCTTTATCAACTTAACCTCATCATGTCTGGCCATCCTGCATTGCCAAGCAACGGCATGAGAAATAATCAGTTTGGACCAATTGAGGCTGTTGAGGATGAGGAAGATAATCAGAAGCAAAAAGCAGTTCCTTAGTGGCTTGATATGATCAGTTTCACATTCCAGAAAAGGCTGACAGTAAAATATTTCATGTATGATTTATGAGTTCAGCATGTTTATCACTTTCTCCACTTTACAGAAATTCCTCTCCTACCTTAACCCCTCATATATTGGCATTAACTAAGGAGCGCAAAAGATGGAGCACAAGGGATCCTCAGATTGTTGTGTTTACACCATCGCTTCCATGCCAAGACATGACCCTTGACTGATCCTAGCACCTCATCATCTCCAACAGTTACACACCCCTGCAACACAGTGCATGTCCAGCTGGGTTGAAGCAAGTATCAAGCCCCCATATCAACATCGTGGACCTACAGCTTTCTACAAGACTCTTTCATTTTTCTAAACTACGCTATTTTTCTCACACCAAAAGCTGAAAGTTTGAAGGTAAGAACAGGAAATAGTTGCTGATTCCATCCTTTGACTTGTGTGTCATGAGTTTTATTTACTATTAAAGCCAAGCTCTGTAAAATAAACCAAATAAAATAAAACAATAACTCTGGGATTTATAAATATTTTGAATAGCAACATCTCAATTTTATTTTATTTTATTTATTTATTTTTTTTTGAGTACAGTAGTCTCTGTGGTCTTGATAATTAAACTGTAAAAGTTGCTGAGCAAATATCCCATTCCCAGTGCAAAAATGTACATGTATCTACATAGTGTAGATGTATTCATTTCGCTTAACATTTTAATGTGATGAATAATTTTCAGGACATCAAACATGGTAGAGAAACTTTGTACATAAGAGTAGATAATGCATTATATTTTGAAAGATAATCTGTGACAGAGGGAAACACTAGAGGGACGATGTTTTATTATAAAAAAGGGATTGAAAAATCTACAGAGTTTGTCCTTTCTTATGAAATGTAGAGGCATGAAATAAAGACGCATTAACTTCACCTTTGTGTCCGTGTCTTCGTTGCAGAACCACACTGTCACTACTGTATGTTGAATTAGCGAAACAGGCATGCTGACACTGACAGACCACCTCGGGCTGTTACTTGTAGGGACAATGCTGCTGTTATATAATTTCCCTAATCCAGTCAAAGGGGAAATGGCAGCGTAAGGAAGTTCATTAACAATAACCCTATTGAGAGAGCAAAACAAATTAAAGCAGTAATTAATCTGCTGGGTGAGATTCGCTCTAAGATTGTGCAGGGACGGATACACGAGGCATGACAGCAAGCAAGGGCAAAACACAGTGTAAACAATATCTGGAGCTTAAAAGAGGAGCTATGATTTGACTTGAGTGAGCAGGACTGCTTCCTTTTTTGTCTCTCCATGATATATTAGCATTTCCAAATCAATGGAGAGTATGATTCTGTTCAAACAGCCGGAGAATGCCAACAGATTGTTACAGATAAATGTCTCATTATTATCCTCCCTATGAAATTAAAAGGTTTTGTCAAAACAGAGCAAGAGATTTTCAACATAGCATTTCTAAACATGCTAGTTTTCTTTAGAAAGCATAGATTAGGTCTATTTGCACACAATAACACAATAATTTTAGAAAAAAAACACCAGGTTCAATATTATCAGCCTGTAAAATCAAGTTAAAACTGAGGGTTATTGTCCAATTTAAACACAGTATAAAACTTCAGCAAGAGTTTTTGCTGTCACTTTGGAAAACATCATGGAAAAACAAAAGAAATCGGCTTAGACTTGAGAAAAAGAATTGTTGATGTTCACAAAGCAGGACATGAACATGCAAAGTTATTGCAGAGTTTCCAAGTGTCGACAATCATGAAGAAATTCAGAGAGTGGCCCCCAAAACAGAACAAGCCTGGCAGAGGTAGGAAGCAAAAGATTTCAAAGACTCTGGAAAGAAAACTAGTGAGGAATGTGTCTAAAGACCCCAGAACAACTGCCAACACACTCATGAATGATTTAGTCAAGTTGGGAATTGTAGTCTCAACTAAGACAATCACTAGAGCTCTGCACAGGAATGCACTACATGTGAGGCTTGTAAGGCTGCAAACCAAGAAAAAATCCACTTCTGCAGAAGAGACACTTTCAAGTAAGATTGTAGCATGCTAAGGACAACCTAGAGAAAGATTATGCAGCCTGAAAGCACATCCTGTAGTCAGATCGGGCAAAACTCCCACAGAGGTTCTGCTTATGTTTGGAGAAACAAGAGAAGGGCATACTACCTAAAGAAGACCTGTGTGCTGTGGGGAAGCTTCAGTGTGTGTGGAATAAGTCAAAGTGGGGGGAAAAAAGAAAACTAGAACAATATGTCAAGATTTCGAAAGAAAATTAAGCAGTCAGCAGCAAAATCAGTTCTGGATCGTCAAAAATAACTCAAAAACATACGTCGCTCCTGGTGAAGAACTACTGGCCTGCAGAAAGTCCTGACTTGAATCCCACTGAAAACCTGTGGGGTGAAATGAATAACAAGGCCAATGCCAGAAGACCGTCACATCTGGAGGAGCTTGTGAGAATCTCCAAAGAAGAATGAGCTGGTATTGTTCAAGAGATGTGTTTGAGACTCTAGATGAAAGCAGGCTGTTATCCAGCTAAAAGAATACACTGTTAGCATCGGGGGGGGGCAATAATTTAGACTGTGGTAGTTTTTGGTGTGTGTGAAATAATGTAGTTTCTGTGTGCAGAGTAAAATAAGAAACATCTGCATCTGTATTGGAAACTGTGTTAAAATTTCCGTGCTCTGTTTAACATCACTTGGGAACTACGTACAAAAACATTTTCATGGGGGGGCTAATAATTCTGTCCTCATCTGTATGTCATTGTCACTAAAGCCAAGGAAAAGATCAAAAACTTGCCCTCCAGTGATGTTCTATTATAAAGCAAAGAAGTAATTTAACTATTAAAAACACACGAGTGAGTCATCGCAAAGCCTTCTTAAAAAATATAACTGATTCTCAATTTTTTTTAAAGATTAACAGCTCTGGCTGGAACAAATGAGGCTGAGTGCTGTAGGCAGGAAATGCAAGTGAAGAGATGGACCAACACAATGTTGGCTTTAGTCTGATGTTACCTGCTGACAACATAAAGTTTTAGAATATCACAACCTATATCCTGCAAACTGAACACAAAAAAAATTGCACGTTTTAGCTCAAAGAGTCTTTTCCTGTGTGCTGTCATGTTGACTCGTAGCTTGCATCTCATTTGAGTTTATTTCATTGTTTTACTCTCAGGCAGAGACAGCAGAGAAAGACAATTTGAGCTGTTTTGTGTGTGCAGCAGCTGGAACACACTGACCCTCAGCTCAAAACATACAGATGTGTCGCCGAAGTCTAAAAATACTGTTTCCAACCTGAGTGGCCTCAGTCTCTGCTCTGTTTCGGTGAGAATGTGACTATATGGTTTACAGTGGATAGCATCTGGTTAGTGTTGCCTGTTATTTTGTTTTAAACCAGAAGAACATTCAGACAGCTTTGAGCTATGAGGTTAAAACAGGGCCAGTACAACTGCTCAGATTTCAAGTGAGCTATACGTCCATCAGACACCTGCCTAACAGCTCTGACACACTGGACATAGGGCGTCTGCAGATGTATTGTGGTGTCCTTTGGGTTCTGTAGACTGCAGGGTGGGTCCTTTGTGAGTTTGGAGGCTCAAAGGATCATTTAGGTGGTGCACGCTGGGGGGAGGCTACTTCCTTGATCCTTGGTGTGCAGCAATGTTTAGGTAGGCGATACATGTTGACATAGCATCTATATGAATCCCAGGATCCAAGGTTTTACCAGAAAATGTCATCACTTTACCTTCAGTGGTTTTAATCATGTGGCCAATCAGTAATAACCTTTGATGAACTTGGGACCTGGCTGTGCAGGACTGTGCTCTACTGCAGAATATACAGCAGCAGTCTTCCTAAGTATTCGGTCCTCATGTACTGTGTGCATCTAAATGCCTGCATCAAACTATTATGCCAGCTTCACAGTTTAGTTTTTATATTTCTTTACTAGTATTCACAAGACGGTACACTGACCTTTTAAAGACTACATAATATTTATATTGCAAGATCAATGAAAAGAAAAAACAGTACATCAAAATCAAATCCCTTCACACACTGATTTCAGTAAAGATGTTCAGTACAATGTGTTCATGTTAAAATAAAACAAACAAACAAACAAAAAACACCTATGCAGATACGGATGTGGCTACTGAGTTCCTTAGACTTCAGCTAACTAATCCCTGACCCGACCGCTTATATTTTATGCTTGACATCAAACTAATCACAAAAAACTTTGTACTATACATAAGATATGTCATTCATGCATCCCCCCAAATATGGAAATTCTCCATAATTAAAAGTAAAAATTAAAAATAAAATACAACAGATGCAAATATTCAAAAATGTAACGTGCCACAGCTAAGACAAAACGCAACACGATGGTGAACAGAATAAACATTTTAGCCATAAAAACTGCGAAATGAAATGATGGATCTGATGAACAGGCAGTCAGTTTTGGTCTTTGTGCAGATGACAGCGAAACTATAAACCCGCCCGAGTGATGCAAAGATCTTAAATATGACAGGGATCATTTCACACGCTTTGCCCACTTTCATCCTCTCAGAGCACGCCACATCTTAAAAATCTATTAAGACAAAAGTGATAACAGTTGCAAGTCCCAAAGTTAACGCAGTTTAGGTCCTGCGGCGTAGTCCTTAGTGACGCCTACTTTTGAATGTTCCCTCTGCAGAAAAGATCCCACAAGTCCTGATTGTTCTGAAACCTGCAGGGAAATGCAAAGCTATCATTAATACTTCTGTCAGGAACATAGTAAAAATAGGATTGTTGTTCTATCAGCAGTCATTTATATTAGGCAGTATGGCTCTGTTCTGGGACCTCCCTGCAGGTATAAACAAAGACATGGAAAGCACCTGGTGAAAGAGAGAGAGAGCAGCAACAGCAAGCCCGAACAGTTCGAGCATCAGTGACAACAGACATGACATTTATTCAGACAGAAATGGCACGAATAGCACTAAATGTAGGAGGTAGGTTTGCAAAGTGGCTTGCAGAGGCAACAGCAACTGTATACTGGTAGAAGCAGCCTGCCAGAACTAGCATGCTCAAGGCTACAGAACACAGCATGCACACACTCCTGCACACAGCAGGAGGGAGGCAAAGAAGCTGGGGGGCTTCTTTGCCTCCCTCCTGCTGTGTGCCCAGCCTGGAGGCTGCGGTCTGTGACCGGCTCCCGGTGCAGACGGCTCCCTGTGATAGTGTTTCCTCACTTGGCTAATGCGTACCCAGCCCAATTTTACTCTTTAAGTGTGTGTGTGTGTGTGTGTGTGTGTGTGTGTGTGGGGGTGTGGGGTGTGGGGTGGGGGTGGGGGGTGGGGGGGGGTGGGGTGGAGAGAATGTGTGTATCCATGACCGTTTCTGTTAATGAGAGTGTGGGGAATGAGTGGGGGGTGGGGTGGGGTGGGCTGCTTTTAACCATGTAAAGCACTTTGTGCTACAGTTTTTTTGTATGAAAAGTGCTTTATAAATAAAGATTGATTGATTGATTGATTGATTGATGTTTAACTACAAATACCCTAAACTTACTGTAACCTGAGTGGAAAGTTAAATTTGAAGAGTCCTAATGCATGAATTACAGTTAAAACCTTTTGTATTTTCATTTGTGGAGTAAAACTGTGGAACGGTTTTCCAGTAGACTCACAGCAACCTACAGCAAACATTATTCAGTAAAAGTAAAACATGCTTTTTGGTAAGTATGAGTAGTAAGTATTAGTATTTAGTAAGATTAATAAGTATGTACGAACTTTATTCTACTGCATTTCAGACTTGATGTCAGACTATTTTGCTTGTGCACATATTTGTGTGTATCCATCTGTATGTACACACACAAATATGTGCACATATATACATACATATCTATCTATCTATCTATCTATATATATATATATCTATATCTATATCTATATATATATATATAGATATAGATATACATATAGATATATATAGATATATAGATATACACACAATGTCCAAAATAAAAGGTTATCATGTAAATAATGTAATTTAAATTAACATTCATAAGCAGCTTGTACCAGCAGGGGTTTGACCCCTGGTTCCTCCAAACTCCTTTACATCCACAAGCAGACTGAAGGATCCACTGGAGGAAGATGCTGGACCTTGAATTTATTGACGGCATTTGCATTTGCAGCTCACTTGCACCCAGTGCATCCATCATCATCCATCATCTATGTGAGTGTGTGCATGATAGATGGATATTACAGGCCAGCATTTTTTCACATATAAAAACTGTATTGATATAAGGCGTAGGTCTACCAGACCAGTTTTTAAATTGTCTGCTGTGCTCATCTGGGAGGAAACTTATCCAGGTCATGAAGTACAAAGCATGGAAAAGTGAACCGCAAACCTTTCTCAGCACAGAATTTTCAAGGTCCTGTATGTTATACCTATGGATATGCATCCAAATGTACCAAGAGAAATACATATAATCAATAAAGTTACCTCAAATCCTCAAATGATTATTTTCATATTCAAGCATTAATTCAGCATGCTGACCTGAAAGGCAGCCGTAGCTTCAGTAGAGCCCAATCTCCCTCAGGTTGATCTTGATGATGACATCAGTTACTGCGTCAAACACAAACTCCACATTCTTGGTGTCTGTCGCACATGTACGGTGTGTGTAGATCTCCTTGATGTCCTTTCGTTTATTCAAGTCTTCGAACTGGCACTGGATATAATCTGCTGCCTCTTTGTATGTGCTCTCACCTGCAGTGAAAGGTCAGTTTTTACCAAATAAATTGTCTAAGAAACATCCCCTTAACGATCTCTCGATCACCCAATTATACCTGCTTTTCTTTGTAGAGAACATGTTTTGTCATACACAGACTGTCTGATTAGGAACAGTCTAGTTCAATTATGTACTTATTTAAAAGTATAGTATATCCGAAACTTATTTAAGACAACCCACAACTTAAAACTATATATATTTATATTTATATAGAGAGAGAGCATGTTAAACAATCCCAGCTCGGATGCTGCAAATACATAAAATACAATAAAAATACAATAAATATTTTCTCAAAACACTAAAGCTTACATCATCGTCATATAAGACCTTCCATAAACTAAAGTACAAGTTTGCCTCACCAGTGTACTCGGGGTAGCAGATAGTAATGGGACTTCTGGTGATCTTCTCTTCAAACAAGTCTTTCTTATTGAGGAAAAGGATGATGGAGGTGAGGGTGAACCACTTGTTGTTGCAGATGGAGTCGAAAAGCTTCATGCTCTCATGCATCCGGTTCTGAGGAAAGAGCAGATGTGACTGTGACCCTAATTGGCATTTCTTGCAGAGGACATCTTGACCTGACACAAGCTGAATATCATCAAGCTGCTTTGCTTTTAGGGTCCCGTCGAGCACTGAGAAACCCGACTGGCACATTGCCGGTTAGTGCCAGCTGGCGTCCACCCCTTCCTTGTTATGTTGACCTGAACCAACGGCTCTGTGTGAGTCATGAACAAAATGTACCACATGTCCAAACTGCAGTGAAGTAGGCCAACAATAGCGTACTTTACTCTGCTTGCAGAAAGTGAGGCCAATCGCTGACACAGACAAACCACAGAATGTAGTTCACTGTCACACTGTCTCGGCTTACCTGCACATTTTATGCAAGCGCAGCCATTATTAGTGTGGTTAGCAATCTTTCCCTTTCCTTCTATCATAAGATATGTAAAAAAGGCCAACAGTGTGCCAACAAGAAAACCCTGTGTTAGATTTATAAAGTGGATCAGAATCAGAGTGTACGGTTCACAGTGCACTTCATCGGCGTAACTTTGTGCTGAACATTGGGCGGTCAAGATCTCTGTCTAAATGAATAAATAAATCTGGGTAAATTCCCAGATAATTAAACATGCGACTATTTTGCTGGTATTAACTAAAATGAGTAAAGAAAATCAACAGCCTATTTATGCAAGATAATTCATAATTTTATTGGGGGGTTATATTGGTTGGGTCTGATAATTGGGGGGGGTTGTAACCCCCCTAACCCCCCTGGAAACTACACCCCTGGTGCACTTACCATTTCCTCATCCTCAGCCAAGACGAGGTCATAGTCACTGAGGGCCACACAGAAAATGATAGCAGTGACTCCCTCAAAACAATGGATCCACTTCTTTCTCTCTGAGCGCTGACCTCCAACATCAAACATCCTGCGTACACATGCACAAACACAGATTCAGCTACTGCATAAACATTCTCTTTCATGCTCATATTAGAGTTGTGATGTCTTTTTACGTGTTTTCTACAAAGATCTGCACCAACACACACACACACACACACACACGGGGCATGCTGATGTTTGCACTCTCACATCTCATGTCTGTGCCTCTCCCTCCACCTGAGTCCCTGAGAGGCAAACTGAATCTATACTACGATTTTCAGCTGAAGCCGAAATGAAATTAGAGAGCACCGCGTTTTTCAACACCAATCGAGTGATTACACATTTTTAGATCCTGAGCATTTTTATGGGATTACAAATACGAAGGGAGGCCAGGAAGGCTATTACACTAAACGTTTTACCAATATTTATAAGTACAGGAGCTATATAATGTAATAATGTGAAAGGACTGAAGCGATGTAATTCCATTAACAGCCACAAAGGTGGGTCATCTTGAGCTCAACAGCAGCAGCATTTGTGAGTTATGTAAGAGGAATGAAAACCAGGTACATGATTTTGTGAAAACAGCATCCTCCAAGCAATTTTATTTTTCAATCGTGTTTTATCAGCATTTTACTTTTGAGCATTTTTGATGCTGTGACTACAAAGAAGTTTCATTCCCAGGTGAGGCCTGTTCTCTCAGTATTCTATAACAAATTAAGCACATAAAAGATGTGTAATTGAATCCAAGTGTTGAACTCAGATTTGATAGCTGTTCCCTGGAACTTTCAATATGTCGATGCAAATGAAAGAGGCCGTCGTTAGGCTAAAAACAACAACAACAAAGAATACAGCAGCCTGCATTCAACTCCAACCTTAGAAGCAAGTCATTTACCCCGCTTTGCTGTATGCTCTCCCTAACTAATCTAGTCCTGTCTAATGAAGGCAAAAATGCCCCAAATAATAATCTAATTAAAAAATAATACAAGGCTACTAGAGACATAGTAAAAACTATAAGAATGGTCAAATCTGGGTGGCGGTTTAGCTCAGTTGAATGAGCAGGCGACTATATGTCAGATGGCTGAGAGCGGCTGGCCAGGGTTTGAGTCCGACCTGTGGCCCTTCGCTGCATGTCTCCCTCCCTCTTTCCTGTCAGTCTTCACTGTATCTGTCTAATAAAGCCAGTATATATATATAAGTACGGTATATACATATAGGATTGAAGCAGGCCTTTTTATTTGTAAAAAGAAGGAGGGTTTACAACAAGGTGCAAACCACTGGTTATACTCAAACAACATGAAGGGCAGAACAGACTTTGCCAACAAACAAATTCTGGACAGATGAAAACAGGATCAACTTGTCCCAGAATGATGGGAAGAGAAAAGTATGGAGAGAAAAATAAAACATCCTCTGTCAAACAGAGTGGAGGCAGTGTTATGGCATGGGCATGTACGGGTGCCGCTGGAACAGGCCCACTAGTGTTTACTGATGATGTGATTGTTGATTGAAATAGCAGGACGAATTGCGAAGTGTACAGGGCATTACTCTCTTTAATTAACACAAATACCTTTTGTGTTATGTAACTGTTTCACACAGAGAAGTTTTCTTGCACCGGACCATTGCAATTTACATACAAAACATCAACAAGAAAAGCCTAAAAATAGTCATAATTTCCTGAAGTAGAATCAGCTCTCTGTGTTGGGAACTGCTCTGTTGAGTCTACAATGAAGACTTCTAGGTAAATGTTTATAAATATAGTAAACCAGTGTAGACAAGAGCTGCTCAATAAGTCGCCCAAAGGAGGCCCTTTGTGAGCAATATGAAGCTGTACTGACTTGAAGTTGAGCTCTTTGAACGTGAAGTGAGTTTCAACGATCCCGGTGGTCTTCACACGTGTGCGCAAAACATCCTGCTGAGTTGGGATGTAGTCTGGCTGGCAGATTCTCTCCAAGTCGTTCAGGTAGCTGAGGGACAGAAAAAAAGTAGTATGTAGGGTGTAAAATACATTTTTAGACTTTCCACAACAGAATCTGCTGAAAATCTGTACATACATATAATATGTTTGCTTTTTTTTTTCTTTTATTGACATAGCCAAAGATTTCCAAAAAGATAGTTTAATGCAGAGTAACAAATGTTTGGTGATGCGGAGACCATCCTGCATGCGCACATCTGAGGACGCCACAAAATGATACTAAATATGGGCTCATATTTTCGTGGATGATAAACACTGGCTCCTTTTGGGTTGAGTATAAACAGTCTAACTCTACAGGCTCTTCTTTTCTCATAGTGTGGACACAGAGAGTCATGACAGCTCGCCTGTTTTGACAACAAAGAGAGTGTGTCCTTCACGCTAAGCTACGCTACTTTTTCTTTTCAGGACGAGTGTGATATAAACGCTACAGAAGCACAAAAGAACCTTGAGCTTTATCCTCGTCTGATTGGTAATTAAAGTCTAAGCTATATTTAGCTCAAACTTCTCTGTTCGCGTTTTCCCTTCCCATCAGGTGTTCTCAACTGTTTTGCCCAAATGCCTTTAAGCGGAGGGTTGTAATTTCCGTTTGCCTGTTTCTCCTTCGTTTCTCGTCCTGTTTCAGGAATGCAGTCCGTTGTGCAACAAGCTGAAACAGGACTTTGATGAACAAGACACATCTTGCCTTTTTTTTGTTTCAAAAATGAAGCAGGAGAGCAGCTTTTAGTCAAAGCTGTCACCCTCCAGGTGATGAGGAAAACGCGATAATAAAACTTTTCATGAGTACAGATATTATATTGACTGTTTTATGACTGCAGTCATCTGTGTGTCAGCTCATCTAATATCATCCTTTGTTGACGTGTATGCGGAGAAGTGAGTCCTCACTATGCAGCCGAGTCGTTGAGCTGGTACTCTCGAGATCGATCGAAGCAGGCCTGAACTCCAGCATCGCTCCACAGCCTCTGGATCACGCTGGTCAGCTCTGCGGACATCACTCCTTCGTCTGCCGAACCCGCCAGGGCAAACAGCTGGCGAGCGTCATCCTGGCAACACGAATAACTGCTCACATCGTAAAATTCTCTCTTTGAATGTCATCTTTAATGTCGACCGAGTGCAGTTAGCTTACCGCTCGCGCCTCGTCTCCGAAATCTATCTTCAGCTGGCCCATTGCCCTGATGATGGCTATGATGGACTGGATGGTGTTGCTGTACACGACCACTTTGTACTGCTTGCACTCCTCTTCTGAGTAGCCATCTTCATGAATGATCCTGACACAGACACAAAATCCAAACAGGATTTTAGAGCTCGTGTAAATATTTGACAGTGTTAACAATGTGGCCTTAACAAATGTGGGGCAAATTACACATTTGGAAAGTTTAATGCTTGTACTGTCATTAATGCTGCAATTTGAGCTTGACTGAGCATACAGCATGGCTAATGTGGGAACTGGGGGGCTCTATTCAGGCCCTGCCAGGCTACAACCGGCCTCTGAAGCCATTGTTTAAAATGTTATTCACAAAGGCCCTGAGTGGAGCGAAATGAGGCTCCAGCTTTGCTTTCCCATAAAAATGTGCTGCAGCTATAGGAAGAGCTGGGACTGTCCTTCACCAATGTAGAAAAATAAATAAATAAAATAAATAAATAAATAAAGGTTTCTTCCAGGAAAAAGGCATTTGATACACAAGTTTTAACTTACTTCATCTGCTTAACTATTGTGCTTTTCCCAGATTCTCCAGCACCTGAAAAAAATGGACAGTAATCACTGAAGGCAAACAAATAAACACATACATACATGAAAGCTACTACAGAATGTCTTACAGTCTAGTCCCCTGTCACATGGATCACACCAGCTTTTCATAACAGCTGAACTTAATCCCATCTCATTTAATCATACATCCCACAGCGTGTGGCATGTTTGCACCAAAACCACCAGGAAAAAAGCTTCTTTGTGATGAATTTCAGACACTAAACTGGACCCTGGGGGGAGTCCAAACAGTCATGTAGTACTCACTTGCTCAAAATCAACTGGCTGCACCACTCAGCAGTTTCTCAGCGTGAGCACATTCAATTTTCCTTCATCACCGGAAATATACAGTCACCAACGTCATGTAGCGGAATGAGACGCTAACTGCTCACTGCAAACCGTAATAGCCCAGATAACAGTGAGTAGTTCGATGAGCTGGTGCACTTGATGCCAAATAGTCTGAATCTGCGACAAACAATGAACTGATGGCAGTGGTGATGTCAAAGCCGCACTAAGCTTCCATTATAATAAATGATATCGTAATGATGATGAGTAGGGAGGGATTTCACATGAGCAATCATTATAGTATTTCTACAATAATCACCCAAACAGGAAACAGTTGTCACGCTTCTGGCTGAGACCGTGTTTTTCCACTGGAGCGACAATCCCAGATATCACGCTGGTCTGGGCGTTTGAGAGCAGTTAGGCCATAAAAATACAGAATATGAATCAAACAGGATGTCAGCAAGTTGACCCCCCCATCCCCTCCAATAACAAACACAAACTTGTTTTCTGGCTCAAATCCAGTGTTGCTGTATGACGGAGGATGATCCTTTTCTCTTTTTTATATTTGATAGATAGATAGATAGATAGATAGATAGATAGATAGCATTAGTCAAATGTCAGAGACTATGCTGTCATCCCTACTTTTTACAGGTGACTGCACCTGTTCATACACATGTTGTGTGTTAGCAGACCTGATAAAAGACACGTAAGGTGCATACAATAATATTTTAGTCACAACAACTTGATGTGTTACCATAAGTGTACAGAAAGCTTCCCAATAAGCGTTGCACAGAATATAACAAAGATGAGGGCACGCCAGCAAGAGAGTGAGAGAGGGGGGGGGGGCCAACAGGAAAAATATTGTCATCGTCATCTGAGCTCTGTAGTCACTTCACAAAAGGTTACATTAAAATAAAAAAACAAAACAGAAAAAGAAAACCAAAAAGATTATTGTAAATGTAACTAAATGGTGACCTGTGACTTCAGTGATAATCTAAATATTTTCTGACTAATTTTCTGTTGAATGATTAATCAGGTAAGTTTCAGCACTACAATAACTTTATGTCAGGGTACCTGAGGCGTTGACCCAGTGTTTTCAGCTTTGGACCTTTTGCCATTGTTTAATTTCCCCATGCCAGTTTCCTCTTTTATTGTATATAGTCTCTTGTCTGTGTGTATTGCGTTTAGTTCTAGTTCCTCTGTGTCATTAGTTAGATTTATTTCAGTCGTGTTCCCACCTGTTTTCAATCCTCATTATCCTGTCTATTTAAACCCCGTGTTTCTCTCAGTTCCTGGTCTCGTCGTTGTCAACTCCTCGTGTGTGTTCCCTGTTCGTGCAGTCATTTATATTCAGTTCATCCAACCTTATAATAATGAGTCCTGCATTTGGGTTCTCTTTCTCCATTCTCCACACACCTGAACGTGACACTTTATACCATACTTTAATATGTTATCCCATAACTTTAACAACACTACTATCATTATTATTATTATTATTATTATCATTATTATTATTATTATTATGATTGCTTTTCATGCTTGGCCCACATCTCTGCTCTACAGCAGACCTTATGGTGAGATAACATAAATAAAAAAAAGCTTATACTGTCTCTGCTGAAGTTCTATAAATATTAAAGGAATACTAGACATTTACTCAGGAAAGGAGAGACATTTATGATTCATGTCTTAAGTTAAAAGAACAAATAAATTACGACCTTAACAAGTTAAAAGAATAACCAGCCTTAAACGTTTAGGCATTAACATTTTATCTAGCATATAATATAAACAAAAAATGAATAAAAAATTTGGAAACAAAGCAAGAAACATGTCATTTTTACAGATCAGGACACGGTGGGTTAAAGAGTCTCATATTTACCATAGAGATTTGATTTTAATCTCATATAATGCTGCAGAGTAGACTATATCTTCAAAGATTTCAAACAATTCCTGTTATCCTTCAAAAGTGTCAAAAGTAATAGTTGTGCTTGTTATTTGAGGTGACTAGAGTATAATCCAGGTCTTAGTTCTATAGATCAAGCCTGGAAACACACTTTCTTATGGGCGTGCACACTGATCCCATGCGGGACACAGTTGTTTTCATTCATCCCATATTTGTGGTCCTCAGTTGATGTTCATTTGTCAGCTACAATGATACGCTTAATACTGTTTCTTAAGTTTTGAAAATATACTTGTGGTCAAGCTGAGCTGCTAAAGTTCAACCCGAGGATCAGAATGGGGAAGAAAGGTGACTTTGAATGTGGCATGGTTGTTGATGGCAGATGGGCTGGTCTGAGTTTTCAGATATTGCTGATCTACTGGGATTTTCTTACTAGGAAAAGGATTTATAAAAAATCCTAGAGCAATGAGCGGCACTTCCCTCGGTGAAAGTGCAGAAGAGCATCCATGAATGTACAGCAGAAGAAGAGCACACCAAGTGTCACTCCTGTCAGCTAAGAACAGCAAAGACTACAGTTACACAGAATTATACTTGGACATTATACAGAGGTGCACCGGGGGGCTGGGGACCCCACTGGTGAATAGATCTTATTATAGTTTTTTTCGAGTCAGCAGAATGCTTATATAGTTGGTGCATTGTAATGTACTGATGTTGCAGTCACAACCAACTGAAAGGGGTGCAGATGTCTATTAGGAACAAAGGTGATGCTTGCCACTAGGGAAGGAAGGCAACTACTTGGGGTCCCAGGCAAGTAGGGGTGGGTGGGTGTAGGGGTGGTAACTTTTAAACTACAGCAGTGGCAATGTGTCAAGTTTTGACAGTCGGAGAGATCAGACCTTGCTAAGGTAACCCCACCTGACTCCAGCAAAGAAACAAAGAAAAAAACCAATGACAGTATTTATAACATGATGGAAGTGCTGGTTGGAGGAGTCAACTGTGCATTTGCTCCGAGGACTCTAGTCGACTCCAGAAGCTTCTATTTCATTCTCTGATGCTGAGATTCATGCCACTTGGATGCTAGCAGACCCCTGCATACTGTAAATGATTACACTACTGTAAGTTCAGGAGTATACCATCTGCTATAGTTTTTGGATAATGGATTTGCATTTGCTGCTCTTTGTAGTACCAAATGGAAGGCATCCAGATTTCCACAGGGAGCATCACACTGACCCTCTGATGACGCAATTTATGTTACATTTATTTAACCCAAGCACAGTCCCTCATACTCGTAGATGCAGAAAGTATAACACTTGCATAAATGTGACTGTGTGCAGTAACAATGCTGGCCTCTGGGTTAAACTGTCAACATGATTGATTATGGTGACTTTGGTCCGCCTAACTGATCAATACATACTGAAGTCCCTGTTGTGCCCTCATGCTACCTGCAGACACAGCTGAAGTTTAATTAAACAGGCCTGAATGAATGTGCCAACATTAAACCTTAGATCTCATTTCCATAAACACCCTGCTATCATGTACATTCAATTCAGTTCAATTCCATTTAATTTTATTTTTATGGTACCAATTCACAACAATAGTCACCTCAAGGCACTTTATATTGTGAGGTAAAGACTGTACAATAATAAAGAGAAACCCAAACAATCAAACGACCCCTTTAAGCAAGCACTTGGCCACAGTGGGAAGGAAAAACCCCCTTTTATTGGCATATATTTTGCCAAATATTTTATTATATTGGCATCAGAGGCTTTATTTGCTTTATGCAACTGCAGTAATGATCAGAAACCACAGGATGAATACATTTCAAGTGCTGGAATTTGAAATATGGGCGACTGCTTTCTTCCTTAAAACACCCAGGAAGCTCTATTGTCTTAACATAATGAATCTCCAAAAACGAGACACATTCCCATTGCCAGTCAGGAATCTACAGCAGATGAAGTTTGCCAAGGAGGCTCAGAATAGAGTATCGTGTTCAGATGGACGGCCAGCAAGAATAAAATCCATGAATTCTTTGGTTAAGCTGTCAGCAGCCAGAGAGATTTACGCTCATCGGGCTCATCAGACAGAGGGGAGAGGACAAAGTGTGTTGATCCCACTGCTCAGTTCTGTCAGCAACCAGTTCTCTCATTCATGGCATTTTTTGGCTGATTGTCAAGCATGGCCTGCGGCCAATTTAAAAACCAACTTTACACAGGGTGCCAGAAACACAGGCAGGAATCAGACTCCGAACCAAGCCTCATTTAACAACAATCTGAAATGCAGATTTTTTTTATTTTTTTTATGAATTATTGTTTGTGGTCAAATAGGAGACTGTTCATTGGATGGGTTAACTGGCACTAAAGTTTTGTGGTTTTGAATAAAGCACAGCAGCTGAAGTCCTCTTTGTTCTTCCCATGAACTCTCCTCTTCCTGTACAGACAGGGAGTGAAGGGCACTGCCTGGAAAAATCTCTGAGGTCAAAATTTGACAATGAATCTTTCCATACAATAAGAGTTTTGCCTGAATTTAGTATTACAGCGCCACATTTTTCCACCTGAAGTCAATCCTCGTATATCTGCTGGTAGGATTTGTGTATATCCAAAACCCACATATGTGACTTCATGTGGAATCTATTTTTAACCTAGCAGCTTCATTTTTTCCCAAACAACAGCCATGCTGTAGTCTATTAACCTAACAGTGGAGAAAAAATAAAAGGTAACCTAACACTTGTGGGCAGTAATGGCTCAAAAAATTACAGTAAGTAGATTTACTGGCAGAGTTTAGTCCTGTCTTATCTTTTAAATCAAGGTAGAAAAAAATCATTGCAGACACAAAGGACAGCGCACTGATGGGAAAGCTGCCTCATTGTGAGAAAAATGCCTCTATCCAGAATGTGACCCAGAACACAAACAAGGGGGGAAAAAGCAGGAAATCAGATAGAGAAGCATGAAAATCATCTCAGTCTTGATCAACAACCGCAAATGTTCACACAGTGCAGTTCCTGTTAGTGGAAAATATTCATGTTAAGTGAGGTTAAGTGGGTGGTGCCTAAAAAAACAAAAGGTTATTTCAAGGGATTAAGTTACAATTTGTCTCTCCCCCAAAGAATCACAGATAATATCTTTACCTTTGATCATTTTTCTGATTTACCACCACAGTTACAGTAATTGACAAATTCATTTGTTCCTTTGAACGCTCGAATCATGAATAAACACTTTCTACAGTTTTATGAGGAGATTTTCCACCATCATTAAAAACTGTGTAATTTACTAACAGCGCTATGTTCTGGCATCCTGCTGCGTGACGAAATTAACACTCACTGGCCACTTTGCTCTTTAACTAAAATATCTAATCAGCTGATCACATGACAAGAAGTCAATGCATTTAGGCACACAGATATGATCAAGATGACCTGCTGACACTCAAAGTGCGAATCAGGATAGAGAAAAAACGTTGTTTAGGTGACTCTAAACGTCATGCATGGTTGTTGGTGCCAGACTGGATGGTCTGAGTATTTCAGAAAGTATTTCAGCTGTTCTACTGGGATTTTCCTTCACAATGATCTCTAGGGTTTACAGAGCATTGCCCAAAAAAGAGAAAATATCCAGTGAGTGGCAGCTCTCTGGGCTAAAATGCCTTGTTAATACAAAAGGTCAGAGGAGAAAGGTCAGACTGTTTAGAGCTGATAAGAAAAGCAACTCAAAAGTAACTCAAATAATCACTGGATACAATCAAGGTATGCAGAAGAGCACGTTTGGATACACAACATGTTGTGCCTTGAAGCAGATGGGCTACAGCAGGAGAACACCAATGCGGGTGTTGTTCCTGTCAGCTAAGAACAGGAACTTGAGGCTACGAGTCATACGACCTAACCAAAATTGCACAATAAAAGATTGGAAAAATGATGATGAGTCTTAATTTGTGCTGCAACATTCAAACAGTAGATTCAGAATTTGACACACTTTTTTTCAGCATACTTTGGGCGCCGTATCAGCTGAGCATTGTTTAAACACGACAGCCTTCCTGAGTCCAGTGGCTGACTCTATCCATCCCATTATGACCACAGTGTACAAATCTTCTGATTGTTCATTCCAGCAGAATAATGCCCCAGGTCATTTCACAAAGCTCAAATCATCTCAGAGTGGTTTCTTGAACATAACAATGATCACTGCACTCAAATGGCCTCCACAGTCTGCCGATCTCAACCCAACAGAGCGCCTTTGGGACGTGGAGGAACGGAAGATTTACATCATGAATGTGCAGCCGACAAATCTGCAGCAACTAACTGCGTGATGCTGTCATGTCAACGTGAACCAAAGCCCCTGTGGAATGTTTTTTAGCACCTTGTTGAATCTGTGGCATGAAGAATTAAAACAGGAGATTATACCTGCTACTAGCAAAGTGTACCTAAAGAAGGGTATGTCTTTGTGACATATACAGCTTTTCCTTTTCAATTCATGATGAAAAGAAAACATTCTTTGAAAGGTTGTTGTGTTATAAGATTTTTCGTTTTCTGATAAGCTAGGCCTCCAGAGTGCGTTGGCTAAAGCTGCTCTAAGTGATATTGTTAAGTGAATAAAACTGTGTTAGACAGCGGTCTCTTATAGTGACAAACAATATCTTCCAGCTCGCTCCTTTAGTTTTACGACCCATAACTCTCCATCTGCTTTGGTTTACGCCCATTCCTAAATCTCCGTATCATATTCTTGAGATCATCTTCACATACAGTTCATTATATTGAAATGACAGAGATTAGCATTCAGTATGAGTGTGAACAGCAAAGTTAATATGTTGCTCATCAGGGAGCGTTTACGATATGATATTGTCTGTTATACTAATACTTTAGGCAAGGTCAAACACAGTAAAGGATGTTTAATTGTCTGGTTGGATCACTTTCTGCACTGATAAGTCCTAATTTTTTTTTTTTTTAAATAACAGATGGCACAAAAAATATCACAGAGTCGTCTCTCTGCTCAGTTTAGAAACAAAATACCACAAATCTGGGCAGACTGTAAAATTTTAATGGAGCTTTTTGATGTTGATGTTCTCCTTCTTTTTCCAGAATGGAAAACAAAAGAATCTACCCTGTTGTCTCAAATTTAGGCAAGTCTGATGGTATTTATATAAATATTTTAACAGACATCATAATCAATTACAGGATCGTTCTGTGTTCTTACACATTTACACCATGAAGTAGATCTACAGGCACAGAGAATAAAAACACTAAACCTTGTTAGACTGGGCTAATTTAATACCCCACACCCACAGTGACAGTGTAACAATACAGCATACAGTTATAGCATGCTGAAATCTGCACACACTGTGAAGATAAGGCCTGACTTTTTGTGTGTTCGGCAGGATCCTCTGCCTGAAATTCACTACAGCAGCAAACTGCTTTGGCTAAAGAAAAAACGGTTCTAAAACAAGTTAAATTACTACATTTAGAAGTGGCTAAGGTGAAGAACACTAAAAATATGCAGACCTTAAATAATGAGTGGATTAATTGATTGGGTTGCTCATTCATTTAACTGCATATGCAGGCATATCGGTCTTGGTGTGGCTGCAGGCTGTATGCACAGATTACCAGTGCAGCAGAGCTCATCACCAGTGGACACTTTTATCCATGAACTTGTGATAATGTCAAGCTCTTTCAGAAGCTCCAACACAATTCATTTTAAATGCACTTGTTCTCAAGTACCAGAACAGACTGACCCCAGACCAGCTTTTACCTGCAGCTCTAAATCTGTAAGCACTGATGTAAAACAGATCAGAGGCAAGTGACAACACTTGTCAGCTCCTCTGGGCAAGTACTCCCAATTTCAGCAATGCAACACAGATAGAAAACCAGTGAGGTGGCTAAGGACTTGCATTTGCCCTCTCACCACCAACATCTGGTTTACTTCTGAAGGAAGAGGAAGGGCGATGAGCCGCAGCTGCTTAAAGCTGACAGAAGGAGGGGGAGGGAGGAGTGTTTGGAGTCAACCTAAAACGATCCCACACTAAAGAAGTGAATATTAAAAGTGGACTTCTCATATAGTCATGTGATGACACAACAGCTGCTGTACATAAAGGAATAGAGAGAGAGCGAGAGAGACTGTAAATAAAGTTCATACCGAGTAAAAGTAGTTTCACTTCTTTGGAGGATTTGTCTCTGTCTTCTCGCAGGTTTTTATCAATCATTTTACTCCTCTCCACCGCAGCTTTGTCCTCGGCGCTGATCGTGCACCCCATTTTTTCCTGCCTTCAAACTAATTCTTAGGTGACGGACTGTGGTTTCAGCAGCTCATAAGTTGAAAACACCGTCCAACGAGCTCTGGGCTCGGCGTGAGCTGAAGTTCCCCAACGCAGGGCGAAGCCGAGAGAGAAAGGGGGGGAAAGGCGTTGGCACAGGAGCCTCAGTCCAACTAAACCCACAGTCTGATGCTGCTGAGCTCGCACAGCTCCAGCCCATTCACTACCAGGAGACTATCAAATATCACTTTTCAAATCATAAAATACTTTAATCCAATTTATCGGCACTTACGGCAAAAATCATATAAATAAAAAGAAAGAAAGTAACTAAGAAAACTGTGTGTAAATCAGGCGCCTAATCCAGCGTTTCCGGAGAAAAATTCTCAATAAAAAAAAAGTACCAAATGTTCTTTTTCTCCCCCCAAAAAGTGACTGCCGCACAGCGGAGCGTCCAACCAGCTGATCCAGCTGCGGACCAAGAAAACCCTGCTGAAAAGGGAAGACGCTCTCCACGGGGCTGACGGGAAATGTAGTCAATTCTATTCAACCTGCCATGTAGTCTATTTCTGCCTGTGTTCCCAGAATAAAGTAATGCTCGTGTAAATAAATGTCGTCTCCTTCTTAAAGCTTTGAGCTGTAATGTTTAGACCACGTGAAGCTTATTTGCAAGTTTTTTCTGTAGCTCATTCTGAAGTACAATCAGGAGAGTTTTGTGTGGTGTGACTGCGCCCTCTGGGGACTCACGAATGAAGCGCATTGAAATGTGGAATTCAATTAACCTTTATTCAGTCTGTATGATATTGTGCCTGCCCAGAGAGGGTGAGGGGCTCAAAAACAGTTTCCTCTAGCTATTAGGTATAACTTTGACTTTTTGAACAGGAGATAGTTTTGGGGCTCACCTTTGTTGGATTCAATGAGCCTGGAGGTTCGTGCGCGTTTATTATCGGAACGATAAAATGCAGCAGTATTAGCAAAGTTAAGCTAAGTACACAATGTTTAGAATTAAGATTTTACACGTTAAATAAGTGAAATGAGTGACAGAGATGTATCCAATACTAGTCAGTGTTTTATGTTTTTTGGATTGATGTGACAATCCTGGTCATTTTTACTCCATCTGGATTAGCTCATTGACCCTTTTGTTGTGAAATCTCAGCAGTTAAAAAGTTCACTACATTTGAACAACTGGAAGCAGAGAATATTTACTGGTATCAGTAATTCAAAAGAACTCACTTATGTCAGTGGACTAACTTTTTCCTTTCTTTCTAGTGTCCTAATGTTTGCAACCAAAGATAATTTGAATTTTATATCTACCATCATTTTAAAAGACTATTAAAAAACCATAGGTGCCATTCTAAGAACAATTTTATATGTCACATGTATTTTAAGAGTGACAATTTAATGTTTGTTTTTTAATAAATGATGCAATAACCTTTTATAAAATATTATCCTTTTTTCCCCAGCTCCTGCTGCCAAACAAACTTCGCAACACTGTCAGCAGCACAGGTTACCAAGGCAACAGCTGATTTCAGGGAAGTCAGGATTGGGAAGTAAGTGAGAAATTCGTGCGAGCTCTTGTTTGACCTACACTTTGTTTTTGGTAGCTGTGAGCCTGTGTGTGAGAGCTTAGAGGCTCAACGTTCTCAGTTTAAATGTTTGGTTTATAAGAGGCAATTCGTTACCACACCCACTGACAGAGGGCCACTGGGTGCAGGTGTGGGATGCTGCCATCATGTCACATTGACTTGATGTTGGCATCAGTCCTTGGGCACTTTCACTGGGCATATTGTAGCCTATTGAAAGGTCAGGCTGTTTGAACTGTTTCTGTGCACTGCAGGAGGCACCCTCTGCTGCTCAACATTAAAGCTATGAGTCTCTCTGTCCAATGGGGTGCTGCACAGGAGAGTGTATGAAAATTAAAATAATCAGAAAGCTGGATGTATCTGGTGAATACAGAAAGGGGATATGCTGATATGTATTTGCATATGAAAAAGAAATTAGCTTACAGTAACTAGTGCTGCATGTGGCCTATTAACATATAAAGTTACGATAACAATAAACAAAGAGAGGAACTACCTGCTACCTTACCAGCTAAGGTGTTGCACACAACGATCATCCATACACATGTAAAAGCAATCAAACATTACTAAAACATAGTAGTGGCTTAGTTCTTTTAAAAAATATATTATAAAAAAATAATTATAACTTGAGTAAACATGCATGTTTTGCATGGGCTGCTGCAATGAATTATTCTTTAGCCCTCGTTAGAATAAATTATTGTATGAAGAGAATGAATTCTCATATTATTTGTGAAATTTGTGAATTTAATGATAAGGGTGTTAATGGACAACACCAAGTTCAGTCAGACAGTTCACAAATGAAATGTACTTGTTTGTGCTGGCCTCTAGACTCCAAAACTATCTCTCCAAAATAAAAAAAAAGTGTTACACATAGATAATGGAGAGTATTAGTTAAATATAGTTGGTTCCATAATTTGTTGGAAAAAAGAGACAATATTTGTAGCTTTGACTCCACGGTGGATTATAGATCAAACCAGCAGATTTTCAGTTTTAATTCAAGGTTTTTAACAAAAGCTTTGCATTAACTGTTCAAGAATTACAGACATTTTTATACACAATCCCCATTAGAGATCAGGTGACTCACTCAGCCATGGAAGAATATCTCATTTCTTTGCCTTGAGAAACTCTTCAGTTGCTTTTGCAGTTTGTTTTGGGTCATTATCCGTTTGCATTTGGATGTATCTGAGCAGAGAGTGTGAGTGCTTTTAGATGTCTTCTAGTCTCACCGGGTTTTTCTGGTCTTCAGTGTAGACCTTGATTGTAAACCCTCTGCATTTACATTCATGAAGGCATCTCTTGATTGTAGACCTTGACAATGATACACCAACCTCCTCCAGTGTCTTCTTGACATGGTTAGAAACTGAGAAGCTATTTTTCTTAAACAAGGAAAATAATTTTGGCCTAATGCACTTTAGTTATCGTCTGTGGTCTTTCAGGCTATTTAGTGTTGCTAAGCTGATCAGTGCATTCATTCTTTTTAACAATGCATCACATTGTAGGTTTGGCGACTCCTAAAGTTTGTGCTGGCTTTTTTTTGGGGGGGGGGGGGGGGGTCATTCATAATTAACATTAAAGTGACAGCTATAAAAAACATAACAAAGTAAACACTTTGAATCAACTTCAGATGTTATACCTGCTCCATTTGTCATGAAATAACAAGGGAACAGCCTTTACTTGGGCATGAAAGTACCTGTCAGTCAACTGTCCAGTTACATTTGAGCCTCTGAAAATGTGGGACTTTACATAACAATGGCTGCAATTCCTCAACAGTTCATGCAAGGTTTTTGTGAAATCCACTGATTTTAAGCTGAAAGTCTGCACCTAGGGCTGCTCGATTATGCCAAAAATGATAATCACGATTATTTTCACTGAAATTGAGATCTCGATTATTTGACGATATTTATTTAACAATAATGGCTTTAAAGATTGTCAAAAAATAATATAAAATAGTGTGCAAATACTGATTACAGTGCAAATGTTTGCAATATAAAAAATAAATGAAAAATGTAAACATCTATGTTTAGTGAACTTCAAAATACTGCACAATATTTGATCCACGTCTGACTCCGCGAACCCATAATGTTTCCACCAATGTTCCCTCAAATATTTCATGTGTCTGAGCGAACACACAAACTCCCTGAGCGATCCCTTGGACCACTGTGAGCGACATCAGACGTGTGCACTGTGGTCACGCCAGCATCTAATCCATCCAAGTTACATGGTTTATTAAAATAATCAAATTACAGCATTTACATTTATGTTAGACTACTTTTAATTAACTGCTTTAGCCCACTTACAGTGAAAATTTAAAAAATCCTGTTCATGACCTGTGTAGTATGTTAACACTATTGGAAGTAAAAATAACTTGAACTCCAATTTTGAAAACACAACTTTCTTTCTTTTCTTTTTTTTCATAAAGCTCTGACTTGTATTATGAGTCTGTGGTCTGGGAGAGAGTCCTGTAACTCTCTGTCTGCAAAATACAGTATATAATGACCAATGTTGGGCAATTAATTATATAGTTACTACTTCAAAAAAGTAACTCAGTTTGGCAAACAACAAAGTTTTTTGCAGCTATTTATTTTTTTTAATGCAGCCAAGGCGTTTTTAAATAAACATTTCAAACTATTTACAGAACAATCAGCTGTTCTGCATCAAATCTGATGCCACACAAATTATTTGTGCCACTCCAAAAAATAATTTCTGTCCACTATGAGATAAAGGAGAACAACAGCCTGATACCTGCAGGCCTGACAGCAGGAGATGTATCACTCCTGTAACACCTGTAACATTCAGCAGTCGCCTCATTGTTCTGACACACACAACAAAACTATTGACTACACTACACACTAACTACACACTAACTACACAAGATTTGCGCTAAACGTCTCAAATCTCTCACATCTCAGAACACCGCCGTCACTCCTAAAACTTCCCCCCGTTTCTTAACAACTAGATGCCACGTTGCCGTATCATTTTTTGATTGGTCGACACGGTACTTTTTTCGACCAATAGGAAAGGGTTGGGATTTTTGGTTTTGGTTTTGCTCACAGGCGGAGAGTGCTTTCGAGCGTTTTCCTTGTAAAACGCCGTTTTTACCGTTTCTTCCCGCAGTAAATATAAACAACGATAGTATTCAGGAAGAAAACCAAACATTGCAGATATTTTTATCATAACTCTGGTTTTACGTGGCCTATCAACACAATTTAAAAACTGGTATAAAGTCCACACTTTTTCCGTCAATTGTTCCGTCTGTCCTGCTCACATCTCCAATGGTTGTACACGTTGTCATTAATGTGGCTTCACTGCACATCAGCCACGCCGCTTTGCTAGCTAAAACACCGGTGTCGGCACATAAGGACGCTGTCATAACCTGTCAACCACGTTGATTGGCTGCGTATATACGAATGTGAATCGCATTATTGGCTGGACTTTAGGATAAGGTGGCATCGTTCTAATCCCATACAGGAGCAGCCAGTCACTTACTGACTAACACTGCAAAACAGAATTGTTAAAGTTTTAATTTTAATTTCAATTCAGGTTAGATTTTTTTTGTGCGCAACGCAGATTTTCTGTGCGCAGAGACCGTGCCAGCAGTGCGCAATTGCGCACGTGCGCAGCTTAGAGGGAACATTGGTTTCCACACCACTGAAGTCGTTTTACCTCTCTTTTCAACCAACGGCATTCTTTCTTCAGCAGCCATTATCCTCTCCTCTCCAAATAACTTCTGCTTAGCTTTCCGAGCTTCCCTCAGGTCCTCTTAATTGTTGTGACGCGTGTTCGAAACGCACTCGATTTGCCACACGGAGCAGCGCGAGAGTAAAGCACGAGGGAGGTGCTAATAATCGGCTCAGTCATTTTTAATGATCGTTGGAAACCCAGATCGATTAATTGAGCAGCCCTATCTGCACCACTGTAGTGGTGCACAGAGGTGAATCTGCAAACAACTCTGTCTTTCTACAGCAAATAGTGGATCTAACTGTACCCTCCTAAATCCCGCAGGTGGATGTTGGGGTGGTGGAGGGGTCAGCTGTACAGGTCAGCTACTGCAGTACTGACATGTCAGAGGGAGAGATGGGAAATGCTGCAGCTTAAATAGACGCCAAATTGAGAGGATGTGTTTGGTAAATGACATGAGGAGAATGAGGTATGTTGTGTGTATGATGCAATATGGCTGTGTTGTCTTACTAGCTCGCAGGTTTTGCTACATTTGTGGTAAAAGTCTGGCGTGGGGGCAGTGTTTTGTTGAGGGATAGCAGCAACCCACCTTACTCAAAATGTCACTCCTCTTTCATCCTGTCCTACTGTTTCATTTCACCCCCTACCTACATCACACACACACATGCGTGCAAGGACACACACAGAGGTAGAGAGCAGGAGGTACCTAGAGGGCAAGAGAGAAAGGAGATGATTGATGGGGTTGCTCATGCGATTGATGCGGTTATTGATCTGAAAAAAAAAATGTGTCTACAACTACAAATTCAACCAGAAACACTCAAGTAAATCTTCTTGCTGCATCTTTAATGATTTCAGTTGAGGGAGGGAGGTACACAGCAAAATCTTAACATGGAGACAAACAAAATCTTAAGAATTAAGAATAGGAGCCGCCTTTGCAGCTCAAGTACAAAAAAGAGAAACACAGAGGAACATGGAAAACATCACCACTGTACTGATGATTTACAGTACAAACAAAAGTGTGTTTAATGATGTCCAGAATTCTCCCAAAGGTAAGAATATTATCTGCAGTTCACCTTCAGAGCAGGTTATTTCTCTGTCCTCGCAATCAACAGATGGTCACAGAAAGAGAGCTTAAAGCATTTAATGAGATTGGTCTGGGCGATTTTTGCCGCTAGAGTAATGGAAACCAGATGATTGAGCGGTGGATTGATGTACTCTCGGCATAAGGGGTTTTGTAATGACCCCAGACTGTGGGAAATATCACTGAAGTTATTACAGCATTGTATCATAAAAATAATAAAGTAATACTCCACAGAAAAAAAACAGAGACAATCCAAAGAGATTAAACCCCCGTTCAGCGGTGCGAATGAAATAAATTGAGTCAGTTTTAATTTTTTTTTTTTATTAAATAAATTGTGTAATAGTTTTGCATTTGGAAGTTTTAGCAGTTTGTCAGCTGGTAATAAATGATTAAAAAATAAATAAACAGAAGAAATCTGAGCATCATGGCAGTGATTGTATGTCACTCGCTCTTCGCTGCTGTTGCTAACTTTAAGGTAGGGCTTCACGTTGAAGCTCTTTTTAAAAGAAGCTGATAGGGCAACCCTGCCTGAAAAACAACATGCAGCACAGTCATATCGCAAGATAGTTAAAGAACATTATGCCTTTCCCTGACAAAGAGACCTTTTTTTGTTCTGACTCCCAGCAAACTATGAACCTTCTCCTGCGCGCCTTGTGTTTGGTGTCTTGTGATCATTGCCGGCCGTCCGGTATGAGGCAGTCCAGAATAGATGAAGGCAGCAATAGATAGGAAGTATTTAAAAAAGAAAAAAAAAGAAAGAAAGAAAGTGTTTAGCAAGAGACGTGTGCCTTGTAATTTTCTTTGGAACGTTTGTCACTGCTCGTGTGACTTGTGCAAACAGTTTGTATTCCACCTGAGATCAGAAAAAGTATCGCCAGTGTCTTCCATCTGTCGTTTGAATGAGGCCAAAGGCAAAGCTTTCCATGTGTAAGCATTGCCACACCTGTGTGCTGTATGTAGCCACAACAAGCCCTGGTTGTTTATTGCACAAACACGAGAGCACTCACACTGCTCCTTGTGTTTACCTGTAAACAGTGCAGACATTACGGGATAATTAGTACTGGTGTACGAATCTGTTCATCCCGAGCCGTATTTCAGCTGTTTTAATGCTGTGGTCAGTTTTTTGTTTTTCCTTCTTTACAGCCTAAATCCTTAACGCCACCTCTATCAAAACAATTAAAGCAGTTCTTTGAGTGGGGGGGCTGGGGAGGAGGAGGAGGAGGAGGAGGGGGTTGCAATCACGAGTCTGCCAATGTGAGATGATTTTGGTGAGGAGGTGATAATCACAAGACTAAGAACAGATAAACACGATAATAACGTTCCTGGAAAATGGTTAAAAATACTCTGTCAGCCTGTTTATTATAAATACCAGCAGCAGTAACAGCTGTGAAATGATCCCTGTTCAGCGCAATGAATATTTTAAACTCTATATGGAGGAACATTTTTGCATTAATTCCTTGGTGTAATGAGATGTGCAAGTGGAATAAATACATGATAAAAACAGATTCTTTACTCACTAAACAAGCTGGCAGTGACAGCTACAGGAACTAAGAATCTTTTACTTAAACAAACGGGCTGTTCTGCAAACACTTTGTTGGTGCACGTACGAGAGCCCAGGGCGGTACGCTTTTTTTAAACGATGTGTGTTTGTTGGTTAAATCGGTTATAAAGTATCTGCTTGGTTATAGAGACCCAGCAGTAAAACTTTGAACTGATTGCTTTGAAAACACAGTGATGAGAGAAAACTTTCATCTCTCCATGAATTCATTTTAAGCAATAACCAGGAGGGCCAAAATGCAGATGGCAGAGCAGAGGGGCTGATATGATGAACTTTGTATGGTGCATTGTCTTTGCATACTCAGCGGGGAATCCACATTTAAATTAGAGATTTAGTGAATGAATGCATATCAAAACTAAACTATCTGCGAAAAGTTCTTTTGAATGGCTCTAACAGTGCGTAATAAAAACACTGACAACTATGAACATTGCTTTGACAAAGTTTCCACACTTCTTATGTTTATGTGACATTTGTCACTTCGCTGGACTGTGATAAGCACAACAAGCGCTCGGTGTTCGTCCACTGATGTGACACAGAAGCGGCCTCACACCGTATGGCTCTTAAAGCATGTAATGCTACAGTGCATCTGACTGTTGGGCTAAAAGTAAAATGAAGCACAAGATATATTGAAGTCTGTCTTTCACTGAAAAGCTACATAACTTAAATTCTTCAAAGAAGATGCTGTGTTTACACTTCACTTAGCTTTAAAGCACTTTGTAGCATCAGCTAGAGATGTATTCATTCAACAAATTTTAAAAAAATATGAATAAAACTAAATATATTTATTGGCTTATTGTACGGCAGAAGAGTCAGTACATGAGTCGGCTACAGCTCTGGTACAGCTTTGAAGCAGTTCTCTGATACATGAAGCTCATTGTTCAGCTGTTGCTGCTGTATGAACTCTGAGGTTTCCTCAAGGATCTGCCCTGGGATGTGGAAGTCAGCTGGCGTGTGCTGCTGAACAGCTGATTCCTGAAGATCCTCAGTCTCCGGCAACTCTGGGCTGGCTCTGCTGTGAGAGTTGCAGGGCTCCAGATTGCATCCAGTGCCCTGAAGGAACTGCAAAAAGTTTTCCTCAATAGAGGCCTCTCGGCTGGGCAGCTGCTCTCCTCTGGCCCCAGCGCGCTTGAAAAGGCAAGCCAAGTGGCGGCTCAGCTCCTCGCGGATCTGACGGTTCAGGCAACCGTAGAAGAAGGGGTTGGATGTGAAGCAGAAGTAGCCAATCCATGTCACCACATCCTCCAGCTGGGCTAGTGACGCAGGGGAGGTAGACACTACAGCCGAGTAAAGGTGGAATGAAAAATATGGCAGCCAGCAGCAGAAGAACTGGCCTCCCACCGCCACCAGAACCACTGCAGCCTTCCCCCCACTGAAGGTCCTTTGAGGGGTGGTGCGGGAACCAGTTCCTCCGAGGCTGGCCGCCATGGTTGAATGGCTGCTCACAGACTCAGATCGTTGTCTTGGAGTGTCCATCCAAGTGCGGAGGGGGCCGTGCTGCATGGCTGCTACTCGTGCCACCTTGAACATATTGCAGTAGACCACCAGTATGATCAGCATAGGGCACAGAAAATAGATCACTGTAAAGAAAACCATGAAGACCAGGCGTGTGATCCCGCCACCTGTCCAGTGGAGGGAGCAGTGTCTCTGAGTGGGAACGAGGAGGGAAGAAGCCCCCAGACCCTGGTTTCCCTGGAGCAGCCGGCCCAGCAGTGGCAGTACCGACATGACAACAGCTTTAATCCAGATTCCTATTAGTACCATCACCACCACCCCCACTGTCATCTTTACCTCGTGACGCATGGGGTGGACAATGTAGTAATAGCGCTCCACATTGATCGCACATATGGTGAGGATGACAGCGCTCACTAGACATACACTCAAGCAGAGGTAGCTCCGACACAGCGCCTCGTCCACCAGGATTTGATCTGACAGCATCCCCAGAGGCATCAACACCAGTGCTGCCACCAGATCCACCAGACAGAGGTGGAACACGAAGGCAAACTTACGCAGCTGCGGCGTTTTGGTGATGACAATGATCACAGCCAAGTTGCCCACCACTGCCAGCACGTTCATAATGAGCATAGCACACAGTGCCAAGGAGCGATTCAAATCTATCCCACCTGGGATGCTCGTCGTGGGTGAGGTGACATTAGAGATGTTTGGCTGCAGCGAGGGTGGAAACAGGGAGAAAGAAGTGTTCCAGGAGGGGCTTGGTGTGACAGGACGCTCCATGAGAGGATGGGATAAAGAGGAGAGAGTCCGCTGAATTTCACGGGCCCATCACCCATCCTCCCCTTTCGTAGGGTATCGCTGAGAAGCTCAGGCAGTGGTTTCTGTCATGGCAGCTTGAACCCTACAGGTCCTCACCTCCATAGACCTTAGCCCAAAGCTCTGCAGATGATCAAACACGGGCGTAACAGAACTCTTAAGGAAGACGTCCTCTTTCCAACAACACCACAAAAGATCTGAAACAAAATAGAAAGTCCAGCTCAGTCAGGTATTGCTGAAGATAAACATTTGAGACTCATCTTGCCACAATGAATGAAAAACAATAAAACTAGTTGTCTGAGACTAGTTTAAAAGCTAGATAATATTCAGTACAAATGAAAAATTTTCAAGTTCTTACAAATCATGCAGTGGCATCACTGACACATCTGATTGGTCTTGTATTTATTCCACAATGTAAAATTAACCCAAAACAAAGGGCCAGATTTAAATATACTGAGGAGAAGTGCTGTTTTAACTGGTGGTCACAACAAATATCACATTTGATTTATTTTCTTTCGTATAACACAGAAGATTTTTGAAGCATCCTCACTTGACTTTCAGTGGCTAAAACATGTGTAGTTGAAAATAAGTGATTACAAAATTACAAAATTGCAAGATTATAGATTAAAAGGCAGTAGTTATAGAATTTGATCATTTGATTTTAATATCCTAAAAAAATCACTTTTTCCCCTTTTTTTTTGCTCTGTAACTTTTTTAATTTCAAGTTAATTAATTTTTGCTCTTCTACTTAAATGCAAACCTATCAGATTTGATCCAGTCCTGCTTGTAGCCCAGCATATAAGCATAAGTCACACTTTACTACATATTTGAGTTTTTGAATCGTCAGATGTGTCTTTTCAGGGCAGCTGAAACCCCAGGGAGAGGCTAAAAGCACAGAGTAAACCGTATGCCCCCCTTAACTGAGAGAAGATCCAAACTGAAATAGAAAATAAACTGCAAACTTCACAGATCACCGCTGGGTCGAAAAGCTCATCATGTGCAATCCTGACATGAAAAGCAAAGTGTTTGTTTTACTCTCTTTTTTATAAAAAAGTGCTATCTATGCTGTATTTAGAGAGTAATGTATAAAAATGTGTGTCTGAGTGAAAAGGTATGCATTTTAAATTGCCTAAAAGGGATGTGAAGTAAAGAAGAACACCTTCAGCTGTCCGTATTGGTGTTTGCTACTGGAGTAGATCCTGCACTGTTTACTGTCGCAACCTCACCTGCGCTCAACCCCACACACTGTAAAAGCCGTGGAACGAGCACAAAGCCTTCAGTACATTTCCATATGCTGCACAGCTGCAGGTGCAAGTTTTCCATTTCACAAGTGTGACATCCCTGCAAAGCACCTCTTCTTTTCCTGCCCACGTATGCACATCGAGCGCAACAGCCACCAGTCAGACACAGAAGCATAAGTAGGTGGCCTTTGCTGAATCGGTCAAAGGGAAAGAGTCACCTTCAGCTGAATTACAAAAAGAAAAACTATAAAAAAGCAGCTAATCTGTGATGCAGAGACAAGCGTGGAGCAGTCCTCTGGAGAGTCTTAGTCTAATCAGCCCTGATTGCTTTATGGAAACATTTATCATCAATGTAACTCCTCAAAGTGGAGTGGAATAAACTCTCAAAGGATCTTTAATCTTTATGAAAGTTTTACTGGCAAAAACTGGAGAAAGATTCGAGGACTCTAAACCAGCACAGGCTGTTGTGCGATGTTCAACTCACACTTGCCCAGTTTATGTTGCTTTAAGAGCTGCACAAAATTCATTCAAAGCTTCAGCCTAAGGTTGTGCGAAATCTCTCCAACTGCTGACTGAAAACCATATGACCCTATCATATGCACATGACACTGTTTACCGTGAGCAGAAAACTAGCCTGTTGTTCAAGTGTCCTTTTTCATTACAAAGCACTTTCACTTCTCAGCAGCAACATGCAAGCGAAAAACAGGGTTTTAAATGAGCAAGTGTGCGACGAGACATCTATCCTCACACGTCCTTGTCCTTTAATGTGGATACGTTAACGTAATGTGTGATTTGATGAAAGAATACTCTGCCCCTTGAGTCAGATTCTACCGCCTTCAGCATCCCGTCTTTCACTTAATCACAAATCTCCCCACGTGGCGCAGGTATTCTGGAAATGCGTGTGATGACAATTCAGTGACATACCTCAGTCTGGAAAGGGCTGCTTCCTCCTGTGCAGGTTCACAGTCCAGTCTGCTGAAGCATAGCCGACCTGTTTCACTCTCTCTCTCACACACACACAGCAAACACGCATACACACCACGTCACAGAGAGAGAGAGAGAGGGGTGGGGGGAGGGAGCGAGAGCAGGAGAGAGAGAGAAGGAGAAGGGGGAAAGAGGAAAGGGGCGCTCCTGTGTCTCCTCCTCACCTGGCCCCTTTCATCTCGTCATCATCCTGACCACCCCCACTCCCCCTCCTCTTCCCTTCAAATACACAACGCACACCTCCGTCCTCCTAGACCTCTCGCAGCAAGGTTTTTGGTCCAGGTGGAGAGGCAGAGCAGAAGCAGAAGGTTGAGATGGAGGGAAAAAATAAAGAGTGGAGAGGTCTGTCTCTCACACTCACACACTCTCCCCACACTCTTGCACACACACACACACATGTGCTATCGCCAGCATGCGACCAAAGAAACTGCAGATTCGTGTAGCGCAGACAGGCAGGCAGCGGGGGGGCACCCGCCTTCCCTCCCCTCCACTGGGTCTTAGTGCCTCACTGGCGCTAGATCCACATGGAATTGGGGTTCTTATTTTGACTATCCTGACAGGCCCGCTGCAGGTCACATCAGGTCCAACTGATATGCACGGGAACATCCATAAAATTACAAATCGAAAAAATCACTTCATCCAGGATTTCTCTGATTCTCTGTCTCCTTATGCTTAGCTTACCAAAATCTCCCTCGATGCTCAATCTGGCAAAATCCCTCTCACAAAGCTGGATTATTGATTTGTAGAAAAGAAAAGAATCCCAGTGGTTAAAGTTAATGAGCTGAGATTAAAGTTTACAAGAGCCTGGCCCATGCAATACACACTGGTGCATTTGTTGTGGGTGTGAAGCGTTTAATGCCATCATATTATATAAATAATATTATAATGAGGGTGTTTTTTAAAAAGAAGATTTAACAACATTCTCTAATATTTTTTACTTGTATTTATTATCATTCTGATTGTGGGATTTTGCACAAGAAAAGCAATTAAATAGTAATGGAATTAAGTGCAAGTATTACAAAAGCAATAACAACATCAGATGGTGAATAATTAAAATGTCAGAGAAACTTATTTAGCAGTTTATCTAATTTTAACAGACGCAATGCACAAGACAAAATGGAAACTTCTGCTTAGTGAAGAGAATAAAGACTTGGCTACATGCGTCTGGAAAATAAGTAATTGCTCGACTAAACTTGGCTTATGCTTGTGTATTTGTGTTTTGTTCTTTTAGATCTCATATCCATGTTCTTTAAAATGGAAAGGCTTTGCAATCATGTTGGGTTGAATTTGTGGGTACAGTTCAATGACCTAGTTTCATGAGCGTGCAGCACTCTTATGCGAGAAAACGATAATAAGTATATTATCTCACCTTGAAATTAGTTTCAGCGGTAAACAATGTTCATGGGGACTAAGGAACAAAATGATCAACAATGCCCTGAGAGTTTCTTGTATAATAGCCCAAGATGTGATGATAGCAATACTACTGTGATATTTTTAAGAGTCAAACATAGAAGAACCTTTGTGTTTGTTAATACGCTGCTCCTCAGCTCCCCTGTGTGTGTGTGTGTCCTGTGACTGCGCTCGCGTCTGAGGTGTTGAATAATGACGGAAATAGCAGATACATGCTCATGTCAGCCCTACCAATGGCACTGGAGGGAAATACAATAGTTTCCATGGCAACTTTGACTTTAGCCTCTCCACCCTGCATCAACCTCAGGGCACAAACACTCACACTCTGATGCTCCCTGCATGCGTTTCTGACCGCGTGGAGTAGTGTTCGACATGATGTGCAAGCATGTTGGGTGGGGTGATCATTCTCAGACTGCTTTTTTCCTGTACACAGATGGGCTGTTTTTTACTCAATTACAGCTGCTGATTTGTTTGTTTTTTTCTTTTATTGTAATTTTCTATTTCATCAATAGGGGGAGCTCTCACATTTAGCAAGTTATTGCAAGGGCTGAAAATATTATTCTTTTCCTGCACATCAGCCCTAATGTGCTCCACACAAGCACAATGATTCATGCTTATAGAACAGGACTTTTATTGACCTTTATGCATCCATATAAGTTGTCGTCATCCTTCCTCATTCGGCAACGCAGCTAAATGAGATAATCAATAGTTAAGGTGAATTTGTTCAGTTTCTGAGTATGATCTGAGGGAAAAGGTTCATGATGTGTTTGGATGTGTGTCTCAGTAGTTTGACGTAAGATGCAGCCAGGCAGTTTGCACACACACACACACACACACACACACACACACTCACACACACACACACACAGTGCTCTGAAAGGAAAACTTCACGTCTGTGCTGATGTCAGACGTCCAGAGATAACTGGATCTTTCATAAAAGCGTTATGAAAGATCAGGAATGCACATTATTACTGAAATCAAATGGATTTAATATTAATATTACTTTCACATTATTTTATGTTCTCACCTCCTCTGTACACTCACATCCGCTTTGTAAGGTAGAACTGATGATCACATGGAAACAGTTCGATGCCTTTAGGAATGTTGACCACATGTTGAAGTTTAGACTGAGCATAAAACATATGATTTAAGTGAATTTGAATCTGGTATTGTTGATAGTGCCAGATAGGCTGCTCTGAGTGTTACACAAACATCTCTAGGGTTTATAGAGAATGGTCAGAAAAAGAGAAAATAACCATTGAGCGGCAGTCGTCTGGGTAAAAGAGCTTGGTAGATGCCAGAGATCAGAGACGAATGACCACACTGTATATTGCTGATAGGAAAGTAACAGTGACTCAGATAGTCACTCGTTACAACCAAGGTGTGCAGAAGATCATCTCTGGATGCACAAAATGCCAAACTCTGACACAGATGGGATATAGCAGCAGAAGAACAAAGAACAGGTAAACCGAGTATTGTTGCTGACCATGTCCATCTCTTTATGACCCATCTTCTGATGGCGGCTTCCAGCCACATAGAGCATCATCTCACAAACCTAAATCATCTCAAACTGGGTTTTAGAACATTACAGTCAGTTCACTGTACCACAAAAATTTAGGCAGCTCAAAGGTCTAATGAAACATTATCCGACCAAAGTTAAATCAGCTTTACTCAAGTTTTATCCTGCTGCAGAACCCCAGAGAATCACCTTGAAGGTCACATTAGCCTGATTATTAACACCCCATGCACCAGATGAGTTAGGCTACACATGCTTATCTGAGCTGAATGAACCCTCAGAGCACACACAGAACATCGTTTTAGTGCACTCAATTATAACCAAAAAATATGTGTGGAGGTAAGAAGAGTGACCCAAAATGGTTTATTTAGGCTGTGTTAAGTCTCTCACAGTTTATGTAATTCTGCAGACACCATGTGGATCTACATGCTCTGCTAACTCCTTTCAAGTTATTAGAGCATGTAGATTATAGTCTACTATATCTTATCCCATCTGTTCTTAAACATTCATTCTGCAGCACTGAGCATACACCACCATCAGACGCATTAAATACCCAAATACACATTTTACTCTAATTATCAGGGTAAATATTTCACATTTCTGTATTTTGGTTGGGATAAAGTAGTTAAATCTACTTTTTTTTCCACTGCTGAGCAAACTTAAGATCATAAATACCAACCAGTCCCGTGTAGGCAGCCAAAGAATATACTAATCAGTGACAGGAACTGGTTTGTGCCGTTTCATTTCCCAGAGTCATGCATTGGAGTCCAAACAGACACAATTAGCACTCTCTGTTGGCTCCAGGTTGGCACTGTTATCCTGCACACTCTGAGTCACTGATGAGTCCCGATGTCCCAGGCTGCTGTCTGTCTGGGGATGTATAATAACACCGAAACTCAAAGAGGAGCCAAGTAATAAAAATAAAAAGCAGGCATAATATGGTCACTTTCAGGCATTTGAGTCCGAGTTACTTACTGCTGATTCAGTACTTTTAGTTTCTACTGCTGTTGTGTTCTACCCCATATTGTATTTTTCTCTATACAGAGTATGTTTAGATGTGTAGTTATGTTCATTTTTAGATTTACTCTCTAGAACAAAGCAGCACACGGCTTCGAGCTACCAGATGCTCAGTGCCTCCTTTTCTTGTCACACTTATTGTTGTGAGAACATCATGACTCCCATACAAGTTATTGTTTTTCATTCTCTTACTGACTGTGAGAAATGTGATGTCATTTCAATGACTCATTTGCTCATTTCTGGTTAAAAAAATGTGTCTTTTCAGTAAATTACTTACAAGTTTACATAAAATACTGACATCAGCTCCAAAGTGAAAGTACACTTTTCCCTGCCTTTGCTCCCCGTCTCTCTAGATGTTTGGACTGTGCCTTACTGGAGGTGATGGTGTCCATGAATAGGGCAATCAGCTGATTATGTGGCATCTGACTGGTGGTGCACTGAGGAAAAAAAGGGCTTTGAATGAGTCACAAATAGCCTACAGGAGCTTAGCTGCTTTTTTAGTGTGATAAGGAAACCCTTCATCTCTTCAGAGGACACAGTTCAGAACCACACACACACACACACAGAGGTACAATATAACTCCAGTTCTTCCTTTATTATTTTTGATTTTATTTTTGATTTTGATTTTTTTTGGCAAACTAGCATCTGAGAGCTGAATTTCTACAATTTGTATTTACTTATTTGTTTTTGGACCTACCATTGATCACATGGACAAGTGTCTGTGGTTTCCCCCTGCTTTCAGTTTTTTGTACTAAGACAGGCTGATCTAACTAAAAGTCTTGAACTACTCCTCATTTCTGTGTATTTTCCTTCAAAAGAGACAGATTTTTAAAATAGGGTTTGCAGCACATGATCAGTATCCTTAAGAAAAGGGGGGTGGGGGGGGACAGCAAAGACCTGACACAGGACTTCAGAGAAGCATCCGGTCCTTCAGTTTATTTGCACATGTTTCAATCCAATTTTTGTAGCCAAATAAAAACAAATGAGGAAAAAACTATAACTAAGATAAGTGGAAAATATACAAAGTATATAACTGACCCTTTCAGGCCAAAAGCTGGTGCATCACATTCTTCTCTCAATCATTCTGCGGCTGGATGTGGACACAAATTTAAAATCCTTCTTTGTACTGTAATAAAAGTTGTGTATATTTCTAGCCTTCTACTGTGAGAGGACAGCACTTAAATACTGAACTATAATTCAAAACTCCCACAGCTGCAGTGCAATCAGTGCAGTCAGTGAGTGGATTAATGCCTATATTATCACGCGTGGCTGAATCCAACACATCCCCTCTGTGGTTAAGTTTCATCACAGCTGTTCCGAACAAAAATTCAATACACTACAAACCCTGCTCCCCTCGCTTGCTAACACCAGGACCTCAGGAGTTTTAGTCGTAACATCGGTAGCCTACACAAACACGAGCACTCAAATGCATTTCCTCTGAGCGAGCATCTGTCATAAATGACGGCACAGTTGACCCCAGGATGTCATCTCTTAGCCCACCTCTCAGATTTTTGGGCTTTTTTGTTTTTTCATAAAATGGGAGAGGATGTAATCTGTAAATTTTTCATTATTCATAAAGAGGATTATTCTCTCTTCCTCTTCAGACAAAATACATTACATAACAACTGAGCTCAATCATTTAAAAAAAAAAACTAAACCCTTTTTTTTTTAGGAAATTCTTTTGTTATGTCTGCATACTCATAATAGTCAAATTAAACTTTATGTAGAAGAAATGAAATCTTTTCATTCAGCTTATCCAGGGAACCATTGAATGTGTGAGTTATTATGTAGTCAGCAGATTTGTATCAGTTCAAACCTTTATTAACCATCAAAGAGTCAACTTAGAGAGACTGGGAGTGATGAATAAGGAGGCTTGTAGGCTTGTGTTGCTGCAGTGTTTACAAATGAGCCTTTCTGCAGCATCACTGCTGAGCAAAGAATCAGATAAATCACTGGCAGCTTACAAAAACACTTTATTGCAAAGAGTGCAGTCCATAAATAATGCAGTCAGTGTGGTGTAGCATCTCACTATATGCATTTGATGTCTTTGAAAAATGTTACCAGAGTGCCTACTCTGCTGTTCCTTAGAGGGGGAGGCACACAGACACATAATCATCAACGCCCTGTATAATATGCATAAGAATTATTCTGAACTGTGAAAGAAAACCTACTATAGAGACAAAGAATAAAAATATGAGTCTGAAAATGAGCATAAAAAGTTGCCTTTAATATAAAATAACAAAGATGTTTTCTAAGAAATATGAATGCAGTTCCTGATTTGAGTACTTATGAGTCACAGTGGTGTTTCGAGCTAAATGTTAAGGATGTGACTGGGTAAGATACGCTGTTTACTTGGTTACATTTGGTAATTAGTGCTAAAAAAAAACAACAAAAATGAAAGGATGATAAGGATATATGGAAACATGAATCATCTTCTTCTTTTAGGTGCCGACTTTAAGGGTTGCCACAGCGTATCATCTTTCTACTTCCTTCCTTCTATCCCTAGCATCCACTTCACTACATCCATGAACCTCCTCTGAGGTCTTCCGCTTTTTCCTTTGCCTGGCAGCGACTATCCCGCTATCTCTTCTGCACATGTCCAAACCATCTCAACCTTGCCCCTCTAACTTTGTCTCCAAACTGCTCAACCTGAGCTGTGCCTCTGATGTACTCATTTCTTATCTTGTCCATTTCTGTCACTCCCAGTGAAAATCTTGACATCTTCAACTCTGCCACCTCCAGCTCGACCTCCTGTCTTTCTGTCAGTGCAACTGTCTCCAAACCATAAATCATAGCATGAAGCCATGCTGCCTCTTGCTGATCTCACCTCTCCCTAACCTAGCTTCAACAGCTCTTCAGCAGCTTTATCCCTCTGTAGTTACTACAGCTCTGCATGTGACCCCTGTTTTTGAAAATTGGTACCAGTACACTTCTTCTCTGTTCCTCAGGCATCCTTCTCACTCTCCAAGATTGTGCTAAACAATCTGATTACCAAGTCCACTCCTCTCTCTTATAGACACTCCATACCTCCACAGGTATGTCATTTAGACCAATCACTTTTGCATTCTTAATCCTTTTGATAGATGCCTTCACGTCCTTCTTGCTAATCCTGTGCACTTCCTGATCTTTAACTTTCCTCCCTCTGCCCTCCTTTCTCTCATTTTCTACAAACATGAATCAGATCCTCGAAGTAATCCTTCGATTTTCACACACAGTCACTAGTTGGCAAATTTCCATCTTATTCTTAACTACCCTAACCTGCTGCACATCCTTTCCAGCATGATCTTTCTAACTAGCCAGTCAGTACAAGTCTACAAGCCTACTGATGCATTGCCTATCCTATTTTTCAAGTTCTTTCCCTCCCTTTAGTGTACAGCTTTACAGAACTCACTTTAAGCCTCAGGGAGACATAAATGTCTGCAGCAGAGTTTATGACTGCACCCCATGCCACCAATGCCATCGTGTTGCTTGAAGAAACTTCGGGACAGCACCAAAGTCATTTGGTTTGCAGGATTTTAAAGATATATTTGGTCAAGTCATCCCTCAAGTGTAGCTTGACTTAAATATGGAAATATAAATGAGGCCACAAAATGAAATATTTCCACTTTTGCCCATGAAAAGTTCAAAGTTTCACTGCTCTTCTCCATTATTTTAACTAAGTAATTTGTTAACAACATTATTGTTAAATAATCTCATCTTTCTAAAATTGCTAAAAAGAAAAATCTGATTAAAAATATTCTCATTAGAACGATCTACCTTTGGTTGCGTGCACCTCTCAGTGAGGCGCTCTTTCCTTGTTTTAAATAAAATAAACCACTTTAACTAATGAGGCTAATGACATGTTAAATATTCATTTGAAACACTCCCTCTTTTTCATGCAACACTGTTAATTTGGGTCAGTTTTAAAATTACTAACAGGACGTGAAATGATTGTTAAAATGAAAGTTTTCATGTGTGAATATCCTTCTGCACAACCTATTCTCTCTTGTTTGTCAGCTGATGAAAGGGTATTACTCACTTTAACTGAACACTAGGTGACAGAAATAGTCATGGCATCCATATTTATGAGAACATTACAAATGTCAAGGTCTGCACAAGTGAAACTTTGACACGACAACTTGCCAAATTTTAGAATAATTTGTCACTGAGGTTATATTTTAATAAAAACATTCGTGGGTTGGGACCCAGCGTGGTGCTGGTGGTCTGACGTATCTAAACCACATCCTAATAGATAAGTAAAAAAATAAAACCAGCAGGACCGAGTGTAGTCAGAGACAGCACAGTGAATAGACCAGCTTTTTTTGTCATCAGGCCTCATTTCAGGCTTCTCTTCACTGCAATCTTGCACGTCTTCTCTCCTCATTAGAGCCACCGAGAGCTGAGTCCTGCAGGCAGGATTTGGAGGAGGGGAGGTGAGGGGTGATGTTGTGAAATCCAGACAGATGCTGGATGGTTAATAATGCAAGCCAGCTGTCAGCTTTCAGAAGGGTGATAAACTGAAAATCAGCCAAGAAGCCTTCAAGCTACTCGTTCACTCAGACTGACTTCGGTAACTGCAAGAAAAGCTCCCAAACAACACTAAAACAAAACAGAAGCAGTTGTTTTTACACTTTCTGCAGTTCTGCAGGAAATAAGGAACAAGACCGGTTAGGGTTTCCTTCTCTTTGCAGGCTTTGTGCTGAGCTAAGCTAACTGCCTGCTGGCTTTAATCTATCATTTTAAAGACCCAGGAGGAGTATATATTTTCTCATCCATCTTTCTGTTACAGAAAAAAAACAGCTGTATCTCTGTTAGTGTAAATCTATTCATGTATTAGAGCATTTTTCTAACCTTTATGTTTTCATATACAGAATGTATAATTTACAGATAAGTTTGATTTTTGGCTGTAATCTTCCATATCAGTCGTGACTGCAGTTCCTCTGACTTTATAAACGCCAACAAGGAACAAGAGATAACCTAAGACTTGTGTAAATACATCCACTTTCTTCCAGCTTGTTTTTACACACGATCAGTGACATTATATACTATTATGTTTCTCAAACGTTTCTTTAAAAAAAAGACAAATTGTCTTTATGATTGCTGTAAACGTATGGGTTATATGCTTCTTCCTTTTTAAGATAATAAAAAACAAGGAGATTAACTCAAAGCCTTTTAAATAAGCTTCCAGTCTGGATACAGATTACAAAATAATAACACAATAATACAGTATTAGGGACAGGAAACTAAATATTATGTGTGTGTGTAAGTTTATGGGTTTATTTGGGGAAAAAGGGCAGATTAAGAAAAAGGACTAACTACAGGATTTTTATATCTGGCGAAACAAACAAACTGAAAGGTCTCTGTTTCTGTCATTAGTGTTGAATCCGATGTAAAAATAAACTCAGTGCAAGTAAAAATCCATTAACAGTGAGAAGTTATGTATTCAAGTGAACTATACCTTTAAATATAGAATTTTATTTCCTGTTTTCAAGCGCAGCTCTCTGATAATGACAGCAGACACTGCAATTGTAATAGTGACCAAGCATTAAACCCCAGTTCCCAGAAAAAGTCCACACATTAGGGAAAGCCGAGGCCTGTGATTAATAGGCAACACGGAGCAAAGTAGAGCCTTTTAAATCCCTTGAAGCTCAACACAAGGCTGTTCCCAAAGAAAAAGATCATTACAGAGTGACACAAGCTCGAAAAAAATCTGTCTAATTTACTGTAACGCCGTCCCTCTCACGTTTTCTGTAGCATCAGGCTTTTTACTTTGATTCTGGATTGTGCTTTGATACGACTAAGCCTGATATTAGCCAACTGGTCTGATGGTACCAATGCTGCAGTAGCTTTGTAAATTAGACATCAAGCGGATTTCACAGCTGAAGAACGGAAAAAGGAGTCATTAAAGAAATAGTCTATTTAAATGACCCAAAAAACACCACAGACTAAAACTGCAATTAAAGATACTACATTAAGAATTTAAATTTAAAAAATGCACTTACTGATAATATAAATGGGACAAAAGTCTAAAGGCTGCTTTGGTCAATTCTCACTGCAGCCTTCAGTGTTTTTCCGTTGCAGCAGAAGGTTCAAGTGTGCACTATGTGCTACTTGCAAATGGCACGCAGACAGAGTGAAATAGTGGACGCTTAATGAGAGAGAGCTTAATGGAGAGTAAATAGTGGACGTACATTAGTCAGGTGGGAAGAAACATGACTCCTCTGTGACATCCTGCGACTTTCTAAATCGAGACGTAACTAATACAGAAAACACTCTGACATATCGCTTTCCTGTAGCTCCACTGTCACACGTTCATGGCTTTCCCAGTAAATTTGGCAGAATTAAATTGTGAATTTTCCTGTTTGCAGAAATAATTTATGTTTCTTGAAACTGAACTGCTCACTGCTGGAGGCGTGCTGCAGTGAGCTCTTCACCTCTGATGCTTCTTCACAGTAACTCCTGAGCGACTGTCCAGCTTTGGCTGGAAGACGGGCTCAAGGGAGAGCAACTGAGGACGAACTCACATCTGAATAATAGATACATCCTGCAGCACCAAAGTAACTGAGTCATTCGCTCCCTAATCATGCTCTGCCATGGGCATCAGCAGCATTATATAATGACTGCAATGGCCAGTCCCAGCTTAACATGGGGCTGGGCCTGTTTTCCTGAGCTGCAGCTGAATTGGCATTTTGTGCCGACTGCTGCCACTAGTGCATTGTGGGATGGAGCAAACCACATGTTGGCGGGACAAAGCAAAGACAGAGGATTGATTAGACATTGGGGGGGGAGTCTAAAACCTGTTTATGAAAGCCTCTTACTCGTGCTGGAGTCACTGCAGTGCAGTCATGCATGAATCAGTTTATGCAATCAGGGCAGTCGAGTTTTGTTTAGGCTGGCACTGTGAAGGCCAGAGTTCACGGGAAATGACAAGAAGCAATGCTCAGGGGAGCCCTCGTTCCAGGGCCTGATAATAATAAACAGCTAATGATGCGATTTGAGAAGGGTGCTTTGTGCATGATGGCCAATTTTAGCACCATCTGAGACCATCTGACATGTTCATTAATTGAATAGATGTACAGTAAGTTACAGACATACAAGTGACTTGTTGAAATTGCCAGTAAAAATAGAGAGCTGCTTTTTCCTAGCTCTGTGCGCGTTCAAGCCTGCTGACAAGGATCCTCCTCATGTGTCTTCCATTATTCACAGCCTAGTGATGAATAAGTAAAGGCGCACGTAAACACCCTGATCTGATGGTGCAATGGGACACTTGTCTTCAAGGCCAAGGGACATTCAGTGCAACTATTTCGTGCTCTCTCTCTCTCTTCCTTCTCCTCCCCTCAAGGAGCTGCTCTTTCAGTTTTGTGTCTCTCTGCAACTTACTTGTGAGCCAAACATTTGATTTATGGTTTGGTGGACTTTTCATTTATGTGAAGGTGCAGCAGATTTATTCATGATGCTTAATCTTCTCTTTGTTATGACTCCGGAGGTATATCCACTCAACTTCTCAGTTACACTCCCTTCCTGTATCATATAGCAATGAGCCTAATACAGTGGAATGTTTCCATATTTAGTCCTCTGACGCTTTTAAGGGAAGAAAAAAAAGATTAAATTCATTTTCATTTCCTGCGAAAAGCTCTGATTTCCAAAAGAAGCATCCATTTTTCTATTCTATTGCATTGGAAGTGCATGGCTGTGTTATATATGATCAATAACCACTCTGCTCCTCAATTTAAATTAGAGAAAAGTGTGAATCTTAACTTGAAGCCATCATTTCCAAGGATAAAGAGACATTCAGGTCTGCATACATTCCTCTCGCCCTTATTACAGCACTGCACTCCATAACGCAGACGAGGTTTTCTGTCTCCCCTGGAGCACAGTTGTTGCCGTTTGACTTGAGAGCTGGAGAGAAGACCTCCTCATCTGGGCTTGATGTGCCACTAGTGGCCACAGACACAGACACTGAGAATTGGAAAGTGATGGAAATAAGCAAAGTGTTCTTAAAACAAGCCCTCCGGGTCAGTGTTTTAACCTCTCCACCCTGGTTTAATGGGCTCTTAGCACAGATAACATGCAGAACTCTGGGTTTTACTCAGTTCTAGTCTTGTGCAGGGCCAGATATTTTCTTAGCTGAGTAATGACTCTCTGTTTGCTTCTGCTTCACATTCTGATTCTCTCTTACGCCAATGATGGCACCAGAGCAGGGAGTCACAAGAGATGCTCAGTCATAAACTGAATATATATCTGCATATCTTTATATACCTGAATTTAGGAGAGATGCAGATAATCTGAAACTTTCTAAAAATCAAAGGTTTATTCGAATTTGGGGGTTTTTTTGGAATGGGCCATTGGTCTTTCTTGGCATGTTCAGGGGATTACATAATTTTGACTGAGTGCAGGGGAACGGCTCTTATTGCAAAGACAGAGGATTATCATTGTTTTCCCACATAGTTAATTAACTGAGAATCATGCGACTCATTTGGGAACAGCTGACATGCATCACCTCCTTACTTTTGCCCTGAGGAGTGGATTAACAGGTATTAAAGATACAACCTGGGAAATGCGCTGTCTCTTACTCATGCTCTCTTTATTCAGAATATATCAATATCGACGAATAATTATATCGTTGGTTTTACTGATGCAACTTTAAATCATAATCTGTATGTAAAAGATGAGCAGAATGATGGCGATGAGAGAACGATTTCCTTCATATGGCATAAAGGAAGAAAGCCGGCTTAAAGTGATAGGAGATGAAACAGCTTGTTTCAGATTCACACAAAAGCAGTGTTATTGCAACTTCAGTGAGTCGAATTCGCTAAGGTTAAGTCCAGTGAATAGGTCAAGGCTACAGCAGCCTGTGACAGCATCCACCTGTCATAGAATCCCTAATAATGACAACTTTAAACATTTAAAGAGTTTAAATGGGTGAGTTATTTGAAAATTTACCGCTGTAAAGTTGGACATTTTAACATGGGAATCTATGGGAATTGACTCACTTTTGGAGCCAGCCTCAAGTGGCTATATGAGGAACTGCAGGTTTTGGCGCTTACGTCGTACTGCTTGGTTTTTTAGCCCCAGAGGTTGCCTTTTGCACTGAATAGATCTGCCATGAGTCATGTCAATTTTGCCTGACAGATGTTATTATGCACAGTTCTAATAACAAAGCATGTAACTGCAGTTGTGACGACTTTAACTGGTTAGTGAAAACAATGGGGACCCTGCCTCCCGATTGTATCCATTGTTAGTGCTCACAGTGCCTCATGTAGGCTGACACCTGAAGCCCTTTCTCCGTGATTTAGAGTAACTGCTTTCTGCTATCCATCTGCACATGGCTAAAGGACGGCCTGTTGCTAAGCGATGGGAAAATAAGATGTGCCAGTATTACAAACAGCTTGGCTTTTACTGAAGCATGTGCCGTCCATGTGGGCTTTTTCTCTAAGACGTGATTGTCGAGTGACCTCGTCTCATCCCTGCTCGTCTACTCAAACACAAAACTGAAAGTGTTGCTATGGAAACCGAGAGCAGGCCAGACTTGGGCTAAACAAAGATCACTGTTACATTTTATTTCTCTTCCTCCCTCACGAGACCCTTTCTACATCTGCTTGTCTCGAAGGAAGCGTTACTGCAAGGACAACTAGAAGCCCGAACAGCTTAACACCTCACTTACATCCATTTACCTGTATCAAAAACACTATTAATGACCAGTTGATGTCTGTGCTGCAAGCTGCCATGTGGTTTACCTGCAGAAGCTAGACCAGATGTTTAAAAAATGACACTTTAGCCCGTTAACACCTTGAAGTGAGAAAATAATGAACCATTAGTTCACTGGGAAGCATCTTTGCAATGTGAAGCAAACATGTGTATTTAATATCCAGTATTACTTATCATAAGATTATATTACATGGTGATGTAAAATGAATTTGACATGGTGAAATGCCAGTATTATTGGCATTTATAGTGTGTTTAGTTCAGGTGTGTCAAACTCATTTTACTTCATGGACCACAATTTGATCTCAAGAGCTCTGACAATGTTTACATTTAATAAACCGTTCATTTACCAGAATAGAAGATGAACAGCCCGAGACATCTTGAGTGCAACAATATGTGTTAATTTTTTAATATGTGTTGACAGGCTTTTTTTCCTCAGATGTCTTTGGATGGTCTTCTGTTATTACACAGAAATGTTTCTGTCCAATGTCAAAGGAACACGTTAGCTTGGCCCCTGGGTTTCATTATCTTATTTTGGTGAAGTACAACAGGCCGTAGGTAACGCTGCTGTCAGTCAGAAGGCTGTTAAACCTACAACGATTGTGAATTCTTCCTTGGATGAAAGCAGGGGTTTACACAGTCACTCTCAAGGTTCTTAATGGTGTACAATGCAACACATCTTAGTGCAAAATATGGCTAAAAGTCCAAAAATGTTGCCTTCCTTTTCTGCCATATTTACCCTTTGCAAAGTCATCCATCGGGCCAGATCAAACACATTGTCTTGCTGAATCTGACTAGTATCTAAGTTTACTCATACCATTCTCCAATTTTTCCCCTATAGCAGGCTGCTTTTTTCAACAAAAAGGCCACACAAAAACTGTGTTAGCGATTGGTTAGTAAAAATACCGGGCCATTTAGCAGCTAAGAGGAGCTGGGAGAGGCCAAAAATGGAACCGCCACTGAATTAAACCTATATAAACACAAAAATAACTCCAGTTAAATGATCAGCTTGACCTATAATTATACTGGATGTGTAAATAAACCATGGTGTGCCATGTTTGTAGAATAAATTTGCCATTTTTAGCTCTACGGTTCACTTGTTTCCTAGAAAAGATCTGTTGCTGCAAATTCAGACTTTCTTAACAAATGCAAAGCATTAATGAGGACAAGCACAAGTGCGGGGAAAAAAATAATAATAATTTATATTCTGTGCCATCGTGTAGAGGTAGCTCTGATGACTGCAGATGACATGTAATTCTCTGTTGTGTAAACCAGTCAGCTTGGTGACAAGAGCATGTGTTTACCATGTCAGCAGAGGAGCCAGGTGGAGCACATAGAGACACAGCTTTATGTAAACATTTACACATTTGCATTGGTGCAATCTAAAAAAAAAATGAAGATCCCCCCACACGCTATCAGGTGCAGAAACAGGTTCTAGTTGTTTCTGTTCTAGTGACTTCACGTCAGCGTCTGAGATGGAAAAAATGACTTCCTGGCTTCTAACAGGCTAGCCGCAAGAGTCACTTAATAGTTATGCCACTACTTAATGATTAATGGAGTTAAGAGGTTTCTGCTTGCTTTGACTGCCCTGCAGAGAAAGACAGATGCTCCGCCACACTTTTATCGCTTAAATATTTTAATACATGCTGATGAATTATTATAAAGGAGAGAACACTTTGTACCTTACGTTTGTCTAACAGTCTGTGAGCTCATGGAGGAACACTGATTTACCTGGAGCTCTTTTTTCGTTCTTTTTTTTTGCAGTTATCAAAACATCGATCTGTACGAGAAATCCCATCTGAGCAGGTACGTGCAGAACAAGAGAAGGCAAGGCCACCTCAGATTTAACACAGAGCCAAAACAGTCAACGAAAGGCCGCCGGCAGTTGCCTGGCAACACTATCCCTATCACAGCAGGAAGTGGAGTCGAACAGAACATTAATCACTTTCAGCTCCATCTCACCAGAGTCACAGTGCTCCAAAGCTTCGGTCAGACAGCGGTTTCGCACCATGTTTAGCCACGCAGAGTCGTACCTGTGTTTCCTAGAATTTTACTTAAGGTGCAGTGAGAAAGAGTTTGGTCATGTTTGGTGTATGTTTAGAGAATTAATGGGGTTCACACTAGTGTATTATAGTCTGTCTGTGTGAGCGTGTGTAGTCTAAACACTGTCTGTTTTTACTTGGAAACCTGCTGAAAGCTTCTTCAGAGGATTTATCCTGTGCTTAGAGAAATTATTTGGCACTGAATATCATTAAAGCAAATAATGAGGGGTGTCCATCTACAATGCTCTGCTTTAGATCTGTTTGTTTCACCTGCCAAAGCACATCTTTTTAAGGCAACTCCAGCTTCCAGCAAAGCTTGTGCCTTTTCGTTCTGCTATGGTTTGATGTCTCAGACAGGTGGGATCCAGCCTTGCACCAAGACAGAAATGTGTCTCGCTAAAGCACGAAATCCAGGTGACGCTGAAGCAACAGAAAGCCTCTCTGCTTTTTTTGATAAACGAGTGCTTGATGTCATTTATGTACGGGACACGAATAACATGAGGATGCACTAAAGAAAAGGGGATACTTAAATAACAGGAATGAAATTCAGGGTGCCAAAAAATTGAGGGTCCATCACAAGTGTCAGTCACCGTGTGTGCGTTTTTAAAATTTATTTATTTATGTTTTAAATCCTTTTTTTTAAATCTGACAATAAAATGTCTCTTGTTGCTTTGACCTTCATTTATTAAATGATTTCTGGTGGCATTCTGAGTAGGAGGCTACACTGGTGTAGCAGCTTATTGGCAATGCACAGGCTCTCACAGCTTTGCCAAAGCTAGGAATCGCTGCAGCAGATCTGTGAATTGAGGAAAACCCGAAATAAAATATCTCAAAAGGCAGCATGTGGGTGGATTCGCTTGAGTAAAAAATGACAAGGTTTTTCCCGCTCAGTCAGCACGCAGAAACAGACCTAATCAAATATATAAACAGAGTGTGCACAGTGAAGAAGACTACCATGGGCTACGTCAGGGAATCATTGTAAAGCTGCGCCTGTTGGTGGCCACCTGCCATCCTGAAACACGTAATAATGCACTAAGGCGCAAATTAAAAACGGCAACCTACTCACCAACTAAATATCTAAAAATTTAATTTAAGGAGTAGGTTATGTGCTTTCAATGTTATAAGGGCTCATAGAGTAGACATGGCGAGCTGCCTAGAGACATAGAGTCTGTGGGGTTCATAGATGCCACTCAAATGTAGTCAAATATATCTATTTTCCTCCTGGCCCTAGAGACTGTCCCGATGTCAGTAGTATGAGCTTCTTCTTACATTTTTCTGCAGTTTCTTCTGCAGTGGAGTGATACATTGGTGGGTGTAGTTCAGTAGAGGGAAAATACTTCCTACATAAAAGTGCTCACAACGAGGTTTGTTTGAGTAAGTGGGTCATGATTTCTGGAAAGAGGCTTCGAAGCTGAGCTTTTTCAAATGTGTTTGTTTGGGATTTCAGGAACAGAATTACATTCAAAATCAAAGCACACATGTCTGCAATGGAAATCTTCAGAACTGGAAAATCATGCCAGAACAATCTATTGAAGAGTAATAAAGGGCAGAGGGAAAACATCTAAAGATGATTTTGCTGAGAAGCTCCTTTTAATCAAGGTTGACTCATCAATTTGTCAGTCAGATAAACTACCAGTTATTTTGTTGTATTTTTTGTTTCACGATGCTCTAAATGTTTTCAGTTGGTGGACAGTCAGTCCATGAACCAATGCTGTTGTATTAGCTGCAGTAGATGGTTTAGCATTCTCTCAGGATGGGAACAGATGTTGCTTCAGAACCTGCATGTACCTTATTCAGCCACAATGGTGCCTTTCCAGATCTGCATGCTGCAAATACCATAGGCCCCAAAACACCCCTGTACTGTCAGACATGCAGGTTTTTGATCTTAGTACTGATAACAACCTTTGCTGTCAAATGGATTTTCCAAAAATAATTTTACATTTTTATTTGCCAAACTACAGAACAATTTTCTTTCTCCACAAAGAAAAGATGACAGCACCATGCTCTGGATTATTTTTCCCCTGATAGAGCTTTAACCTGTAGTTGTAGATGGCACAGTGAACTCTGTTCACATACAATGATTTTTGGAGATTTCTGGAAATGTTCCTGATCCCATGCAGTTATTTACATGACAGAATCATGCCTCGTTTTAATGCATTGTTTCCCGAGGGTCAGAAGGTCACAGGCATCTAGTACTGTACTGTTTTTCGGCCTTGGTCTTTGCACGCAGAAATTATTCCAGATTCTTAGGAACTTTTGATGATATTAGAATCTGTAGATGATAATAAATTAAACTTCTTTCCAATTCTGTGCTGAGAAACATTATTCTGAAATGGTCCCACAATTTGATGAAGCATTTTCTTTGCAGATTGGTTAACCTCTGCCCATCTTCACTTCTGAGAAACTCTGGCAAAATAAGATGCTCTTTTTATGCTTAATCGTGTTATTGACCGGTAACCTAATTAAATGCAAAATTATTCTCTAGCTGTTTCTTTTTAGTACCACTTTTCCAGCCTTCTGTTGCAGCTATCCCAGTTTTTTAGAGGTGTGCTTCTGCCATAACTAATATGTTTCATGATGTAGTAAAATGTCCTAGATTAAACATTTGATATCTTTTCTATGCTCCACTTTCCATCCACTGGATTCTGTTTTTAATAACATGTTACACAGCATCCAAACTTTTTTGGGTGGGTTGGGGTTGTTTATTAGTACCTCCATGGTGCCAAAATAAAAATAGAAGCCCTATTCAGGACATGTAGTCACTGTTAACGCGCTCATCTGTCAGATGGGAAGTGATGATGGACCAGAACAAGCAGAGAAAAATGTGTGACAGCTTCTGTGTGGTCAAGCTGACACACATGTGTGTGAAATCTGCCTCTTATTTACCAGATCAGGACATCCAGCCACCAAATGCATCTCTGTACCAGATACTTTTAATCCCAAATAACTTCTGGTTAACAACACACCTGATCAACATCTACATGCAGGCCCTGTTAAAAGCATGTCCAAGCGTCTGCCTGGCGTGATGGGTCAGGATATAAAAATGTCAAGCAGTCAATAAGGCCTCTGTACATTTTTCAAATATATGATGTAATGTTTTGTTTTGGGTCTTTTGTTTGTAGCAAAACATAGATGTGCACAAAATCGTGAAATTAGTGGTAATCTTGGTGATGTAAAACTACCAAATACTACATAATCACAACCACGCAGATATAAACCTGCATAAATACTTCAGCTTTAAAAAAAAGAAAAAAGAAAAAAGCAACCCCCAAAACTTAGCCTAATTTTCTTAGTTGGTTCGTTTCCTCTCCTGGGTATCTTTGGTGAAGCTAATTTCTGTAAACAGCGCCTTCTGGGTTTTAGCGCGCTGCCTCAGCCGAAAAACACACGTCAACCACTGCAGACCAGCACTGCACGGCGAAAGCAGGCGGCCTATGAGGATCCACAGGAAGCTTGTCAGATACAGACTGCTCACTCTTAATTATCTCAGTGGCAGCTGCAGAGACCCGACGACATCCGAACGCAAAATGCGCCAATTATCCGCAAGAGACGGATGTGCGGTCGTGCGTGTTCCGAGCAATACATTTGAATGAAATCATAGGTTTTAGAACGCGGTCGCTTATCTATTGGTGATCGTTAGTTAGAAGAACGTGTAGTTGTCTTCTCTTTATATAATCTTTTTTTTTGTACCGAGAGTTGGATGCCTCGTGGACGGGGATTATTATTTCGGCGAGGAGATCTCTAGTGCTCTCCCTCCTCCCTGCATCCGTTGCCGTCCTCAACGGCAGACACGGAGACTCAGACGGCGGATATCTGAATGCAGCAACGCTGTAAACAAACAAGGGGCCGTTTTAATGAAATCAAGTGTCGCTGCATCCCGGTTGAAGGTACGTGTCCCTCTCGGTTTCCCTCCCCATCTCTCGCCTCACGGCGTGTGATGCCTGTTTGTTTTCCAGCAGAATGGTGCAATGCAACGACTGAACTGCTCATCCACAAATGGGCAAGGGTATTTCAGAAAATGGTGATGATGTAAACATTCACACTGTTTTACAATTATAGATTTTAGTTGTGTGTGTTTTAACGTAGTGCCATTTGTGTCTTTTTATGTGCGCCAGAAAAATAATGTGAGCCAGGGAAATGGGGAAGAGAGTGGGGGGGGGGGGGGGGTCAATTCTTGTCTTCCAGAAAGTGTGAATGCACATGGGTTAGCGTGAGTAACCGTCTGCGGCGTGCTTGTGTACTTGTTTTAAAGAAAGACGCGCACGGTGCAAAGCTGCAGAGGAAAGTTTGTTGTCTTTATTCGTGCGCTTGGGAGATGTGAGCTTAGGAGACAGTGGTTACCGCTGATGTGGTAATGTAGGTTCAAACTGGTTCGGAGGGGGGAAATATATGTGGTTATTTACTCTGGTGGTCTGCAGTAGGTAGGTATGATTATAATAATGCAGCTAATATATAACAGATAGCTAAAATTTCAATAAAACATGAATCAGGTCCGCCAGTTAGAAGATCATTCAATAAGAGAGAGAGTGTTTGAAATTGTGTTGGTGGGGTCGCCCCTTTTTTTTAAATGCAGGATTTTCCATTGTCCTATTTTTATGACTTGAATCATTTCCCTCCGCTTTGTGAATGGATGTTTTTGTGTTTACAAACACTCTGTCTAAAAGCGTTATCTTTCTGCTTCTTTCAGCCTTCAGTTAGCAATGTGCCTGAGAATCCTCCAGCTGCTCTTCCGTGCTTTTTCTTTTGAGAATGGGATCGTAGTGAAACTCTCTGGGATTTAGAACAACTGCAAGCATGTTGCAGCCTTCCACCAGAACAGGTGACAGCCTGTTGGAAACATTACCTCACTGGAGTAAGTCCCAGAGATGGGCCTTATTTCTCACCCTCTGCGCGCCTCTCCTCTGGCTCCCAGAGGCAGCGGGTTCTACACTAAATTGCCATAAGATGTGCATCTGCGCCGCGAACATCGTCAGCTGCTCCAAAATGAATCTGACCATCGTCCCGACTGGTCTACCTCTCTACACTTCTGTGCTGGATGTCAGCTATAATGAGATAATCCGGCTGCAATCTGAGTGGACCCCTGTCAAGCTCCCGAATCTGCATAACCTCCTGCTCAGTCACAATGGTCTCCAGTTCCTATCTTCAGAGGCGTTCACAAATGTGAAGCACCTACGTTACTTGGACCTGTCCTCTAATGAGTTAAAGCAGCTGGATGAGTTCATCTTTGAGCCTTTGGTCAACCTAGAAGTCCTCCTGCTGTACAATAACAAGATTTCACAGATTGACCGCACAGCCTTTGTGAGCATGATTAACCTTCAGAAGCTGTACCTTAGCCAGAACCAAATCTCCCGCTTCCCTGTGGAGCTGGTCAAAGAAAAGACCCGCCTAGAGAAACTCAGCCTCCTGGACGTATCCACCAACAGGATCAAGATTTTGCCCATTGACGAGCTCCAGGTGTTGCCCGCCTGGATTAAAAATGGCCTCTATTTCCACAGTAACCCTCTGCTGTGCCACTGTGACCTTTACACCCTCCTGGTGCACTGGTACATGCGAAAGCTCAATTCTGCTGTGGACTTTAAAGACGACTACACTTGTGTTTTACCCAGCCCACAAAAAACCCAAGCACGCGTTTTTGACCTCAGCGGTGATAGTATGAACTGCAGCACATTCAAGGAGGCAGATGAAGAGGCTTTTCTGGAGCAAACACTGATTCTTAGCTGCGACACCAAACACAGAAATATGTTAAAGACCTGGACATTGCCCGGCAATGTTCTGGTGACACCCGGGAGCAACCAGACAGCTAAAGTCCTGTCAGATGGGAGTCTGCAGATTAGTTCAATGAGGTCTGAGGACTCTGGGACCTACACTTGCTTTGCCACGAGTGAGAGCTTTAATGAGACTATCTACGTGGTGCTCAAGGTTCACAATTTCACCATGCAGGGGGCTGGGGAGACCCTGAACACAGCATACACCACCTTGGTAGGTTGCCTGGCCAGTGTGGTGCTGGTGCTTATGTATCTTTACCTGACGCCATGTCGCTGTTTCTGCTGCCCTAACAAGGGTAAAACTCGGGGTGAGGACAGCATCCACTCCTCAATGCTGAGTGTGACACCGACCCACGAGGACCCGGCACTCAAGGCCGAACTGAACAGGCATGTGGCTTTCATAGACTCCAAGGACTTGCAGGGACAAAATGGTAAGCTGAACCCCAATGGGGATGAGGATGATGATGATGATGATCTGGATGCAGAGGCTGGTTCTCTAATGAAGGGCAAAAGGAAGAAGTCAGTGGCAGAGTCCATCAGCTCCGTGTTTTCAGACACTCCCATGGTGGTCTGAGATGAGGCTGGCAAAGACAGTGGATGCCACATGACTGGATGTAGGTGATACAACGTGAGCCCTGTTTTAGTTCATGTGAACTGTGACCTTGTGGGAGAAAACTGCAGAGAAATGTTCACCTGCGGTCGCTGGCAAGTGAAAGTAGGATTTCAAAGGGAGTAAAAATCAAACTGTCTCGTTGTCGAAAAGGACAATAGGCAGAACTTTTCCAGCATTTTGATCTGTAGCACTTAATATTCATACTGTGAAGGAATATCAGTGTACACGGAAAGGGAAAACTAAGAGTCTTACCAGAGCGAAACGTAGATGTTCTGTCGTTGACGTCAGCACTCAGGAAGTGATCAATTAAACTGAAAAAGTTGGGAAAATAAAAGGCATAGACGGAAATTAGATGTAAGAAGAATTTTAGTTCACAAATAGTATATATACTGAATCCATGGGTAGCTCATAATTATATTTATTATTAAGGATTAGAGTAGCTTGTATTGTAAGTAAACATTAGAGCACAGATTCATGTACCTCTCCTCTATCAAGGAGAAAGAGATTTAGACTGACTGACGTCACTAGGCTATGAATACATTTGACCTTAACCTTGAGTCCTCTATAGTAAAACAGCACGCCATAAAACAATGTTATCCGAGATCCCAGCCTGAACTGGATGAGTAAGATAAAGAAGGATACAGATTTTTCAGATGTTTAGTCATTCACTGAGGTAGCACAAACCACCACAGGTCATTTTCATCCTACGTCATACTCCAGCAGCTATATGTTAAGGGAATCAGTTACAAAACTACCAACTAACTCCAGGCTAATTATTTTTCACAAATGAATTGTTCATCAAAAGAGTTGCCTCTTAGTTGCTGCACAGTATAACCCAAAAGAAACATTTGCAGCCTTACACAATTAAAAGCAGCGAGCACCTCCAACAGATACACATTAGGTGCAGGGAAGTATTTTGTTATGACTGATTATCAACAGATCGTCTGAATTCTGTATACAGAAAGGTGCCACACTCCTTACAAGGATGACAAGGCTTCTGTTTGTTGTCCACCGAGGTGCCACTTGCTGTCAAGTTTGACTCCTTCTCCCAGTCAAGTTACAGCATTAGTTTCTGTCAGCCGCAACATTAAAAAAAAAAAAAAAAAAAAAAAAGCTGCAGAGTTTATTTTATTGCATTTTTGCACCTTGCACAAAATCCTGGAATAGCACAAATTCCTACCCATACATCTTAAACTTTGTCATAAAGTATTTCATCTTGCATTTTGCTCAGATGGGCAGGTCCTCGTATCACTGAAAATGTAGCTGTTTGTTATGGTGGTTAGAAAATGATGGTTGTATTAACAGGTAAACATTGAAGGCTGAATAACAATAAAAACTCTCCTGACTCCACCAGAAAATTAAGCTCATGCGTAACATGAGGCTGTGCATAATTTGACAGGAAAAGGCTCATTTTAGTGCTTGTAGCTGCTGACAGGAAATTTTCTGTTAACACAGGGGACCCGGGATCTTTTGAAAAGATCCCTTTGCCAGCACATATTACTGAATTAACTGTAAAAGTAATTTCATGTGCAAGACACCTGGTGCGCGGCGCATATTTCATTAACAACTTTTAAACAGGAGACTGTCTCCTAGCAAAAACAAGAAAGATTTCATTAACGTGCGCGGTGTTCATGACATAATACAACAAGGCCAGCCTGGTGTAAATGCTAATTGCTTCCTTTGATGGGATGTAGCGTCCCTCTGCTTTCTGTGTCTTTGTCTCTTTGAGCTGAAGGGGATCGGTGTGTTATCATGAGTCACAGCAACACAAAACCATTCTCCCTGGCTCTCTGTATACCGACAGCCACAATTCAGCCCAGATGTGTTTGCTTTGTTTGTGTACCTCTGTCATTGAGGCTGCCCTTACTTAGTTCAAAAGCAATCGTTCAACTAGGCAATGAATGCAACGCCCTTTAGGTAGTCTGCAGCTTGTTAATGAGGGAAACGCCTGCACCTTTCTTTACACATTTACACTCCAACTTACTCACACGGGTAAAAAGTACTGTAAGATATGATAATTCATTACGCTTTTGAATTCAGCTTCAAAGAATACCTTCTATTAAAAATGATAGTTATTAATATATCTTGCAGCTAAACACACAAAGACGTACACATTTGTGGGTGCAGTAGGCTTGTACGCAAAATAGGTGGAATAGTCACAGACACTGTGTGCTCCACTAAACGTCTCCTGCGTGGGCGAGAAAAGGAAGTCACATTTATCTGAGAGGTGGTGTGTGTTTGTGTGTGTGTGTGAATCATTCCACTCTCTCACACATTGGAATACCAGGTGGAGAAATGAAGAGGAGCAAAAAAAAAACAACAAATCCAACGGCATGCTTAAATAGAGCCACATTTAGCATTACCGCAGACTGGTTCCATTTGGCCAAGATGCTCACATTTCACAGAATCCCATTTTGAGCTTTTAACCTGTTCCCCGCTCAGACTACTCACCTTTCGAGCTCGGGACAAAAGCTGAGAAGCTAAAAATGGAAACAATACACAGATATTACCGCTACTGAGCGCGCTAAATTGCCAGATCACTGGGAAATGGTTGTGTTTTCCCTGCATGAACCCGATGTCAGTCCAGTTAAATCTGCTGTGGGGTAATGGGCGGTCTACTCCTCTGTGTTGTCATTTAAAATACAGGTTGCAATTCTGTATAAATTAGTGCTATTGCAAGGGACCTAAAATAGAAAGAAAGAGTGTCTTTGTTCTCTTCAAAGCAAATCTGCCTTCCTATATATATTAATAACTATATATACAGTATATATACGTAGTGAGACTCACTTTGTGTGTTCAGTATTGATTAGTTGTGTACTGCTATGTTCTATCAGTGTAATGACTGTATCCTTGTATAATCTGATGATGTTCATTTTGCATTACGTCTGTCACTGTGATCTTGTTAGTTGTTTTAACATTCAAGTCTGGAAATGTGTGTTTATTTTTTAAGCCAGGTGGGGTTCAGTTGTTTTGGGGGGGGTTGTTTTGTTTTTGGTTTTTTTGATTTTTTTTATTGAAAGAGGATGTATTTTACAGTCATCTGGTGATGAATATGGCTAAACGGAGAATATATCTGAACAAACCCTGCATGGGAAAAAGGGGACACTTTTGAAATAACTGCATAATTGCATATGATACATGGGCAGTGAGTATGTAGCCTCCAGTCATATTCAGCCAGTATTTGACTTTGCTAATAAAGCCATAAGCAGCGCAGTGCTTTATCACATTGGTGACATGTCAGATGAAGGGAGATGCAAGTAGGTGCATTTTGCAGCAGCGGTGTTGTAACAAAGCAACAGCTTTTCTGTATGTACAAATCTTTTCCTGTTTTTTAAAATAAAATAAATCCGGGATGTGGGAAATCAGGAATGATCTCCAAGCACACCAACAAATTCCTGAAATGTAATGGGTTCTCAATGGCTTTAAACATAGCGGGTGAGTAAATCTCAGGACTATGTCATACAATGTGAAACTTAGGGATCACATTTTAAAGAGTTCATATTTGTACTATCAATGAAACAAAGTTTGGGTCTCGAGATCTGTGCATTTTACAGGCCCTTTGCTATTTACCCTAATGGTACATTAGACTCACCAACTAGGGAAGAGAGTGATCTCTCGCTGCCCAGCACACATCTCCACTCATCTAGCTATGAAGTAGCAGTTAAGGGAACATTCATGATTTGGTGAGGCTAAAAGCTTGGTGCTTTAAAAGAGTGCTGCTAGTCTCCAAAGGACATGAAGGAAGCTTTTAACAGCATACAAAGCACTAAGTTTATTGACCACTGCTTCGAAGATGATACGATTGGTCACTGCCCTAAGAAATGAAAGGTCTCGCAGCTAAAGTTGAATGGCTTTGCATGGTATGCTTAGGAGCTTCTCTGACTTCATAAGAATAAACCAGTAGGCGTTAAAGACAAAAAATACTGATATATCTTTTGACTTAATAAAAGATTCAAATTTACATTCTTTGTTGCCTCTGTTTTCACTTTTATCAGAAATTATTGTTTAATGAAACTTGTTCTTTGCATACACATCTCAGTAGGTGTCACATTATATTGTTCCCAGATTTAGTGCCAGTTTGGATATGAAGCTAATACATCTAAGTTTCCAAAGTTACATTTTACTTGTATCATGTGGAGGGAATAGAAGAGATTCTGTTGGTTACATATGAAATGCATCATCGATGCCTTGACACCATCTAGTGGTAACATTATGTAAAACACTACAGTCTGTAAATATTGACATTTGCTGTTCACTCTAACATGTTTGGTATTAATAATCAGTGGATTGTAATTTCATACAAAGAGTAATTCCTGTTCATGAAAGTATACAAAGTGTAGGAAAGTAGTTTCATAGGAGCATTATGTCTTTTTATAATGGTTCCACTGAATCTATGTTTGGTGCTGGAAAAACTGGGATCACTTAGATGATAGTGGATACTTTATCTATGCAAAGAACACCAAAATGAATCAGTGGCACCCTTATGTATTACAGATTAATTCATAAATGATTGCAAACTTTCTCTAAAACCTTTGAGTCTGCACCACAATCAATGTTCTAAAACAGCAAGCAGGATTTAGTTTATTAATATAAATAAGTAGATCTACAGTTCTGTGTACAAATCTCGAGTCAGCCATGATTTCTTCACATTTTGCCAGCTGCAGCAATTCTATTGAGGTCTGCAAACATACATGGAAATACAGTATTTAAGTCACAATCAGAGTTTTTACAATTCTAAAAGCTTAAAAGTCAATATGTGTTGTGCCCACCTTCATTATGCAACACAGTCTGAATTCTCTTGGGCAGCTTTTTTCTAATTTCTTTAACTAGTCTTCAGAAATAGTTCTCTGGGCTTCTACAAGGACATTCAAAGCTCTTCTTTGGATGTTGGCTGTCTTTAGATGATCCCACACTGCTGCAATAATGTTCAGGTTCAGGCTTTCGGGAGGCCGATCAATGACTGAGTTTTTCTCTTTTACTGCACTAGCAGTCTGTTTGGGATCATTGCTGCTGAAAATGAAGCCGTTACCAATCAGAGGCTGTCCAGATGATATTGTATGGTGAATCAAAATATGATGGTACTTTTCTGTGTTCATAATTTTATCAATTTTGACAAAGATCTCGAACACTGGCTGAAATGCAGCCTCCACTGTGTTTTACAGATGGCTGTGGTAACTCACTATTGTACCTCTCTGCATCAGACCTGTTGTAACTGATTTTCAAGCCAGTTCTGGTGTAATTTGGCATACCTCAGCCTTTTCTCCACGTTTGTCTTCCTTAAGAATGGATGCTTGACCGCCACCCTTCTACTGGGATCATATCTGACGAGACTTCAGGGAACTTGGTTGAAGGACCAACTAAAGGGCCATCACCCAGGTCCTATTTTTTCCAGTTTCTTGAAAACATTACTTTCAGGTCCTGTTCATTTGTTGAAAATTGTTTTTAGGCCCGGCACATTTTCTTTTTTTCCTCCACTTGTCTAGACTCCTCGGTTTTTTAAGGACACACTGCACACCCTGCTGAGATGTGCCAAGTCTTCAGCTACTAGCTGATAAATGGGAATGAATGTGTTTTTGCAACAGTCTGCTAGTAACAAAGTGTCCAAAGACATAATCTAAAATTGGTTCTTTGCCAAATTATCTGTTACATGTAGACTCAACACAGCTCTATCCCTTGAGTTAGCTGCCTTTTAACACTTGAACATTTTAAATGGCTTAACAAATTTCCCACGCGTGGGACTAATAAAGGTCATCTTAAACAAAAAAGTCCTCTTTGAAAGACCTTCAGAAAGCCTGGAGAACCACTGATGAACAACACTTAAAAAAAATTATAAGTCTGGATCCTTGGAAACAAAATATAAAGAAATGAGAGGTGGCTTGAGATCAGTGTCGTTTATATCGTTAGAGAAAAAGCAGTGCATTTTCCAGATGCATATATAGCACCATCTGGTGTTTAAAGATGAAAAATTATCGGACGAGTAGATGCAATCGCTTTTTATGAATTGAGTGGATTTCAATTTATCAAAATAAGTTTTAGTCATTAGTCTTTAATGACTCATCTGTACAGAACCGCTGTGAAATAATGAAAATCAGAGAGCAAGAGTAATTCAAGACTTTAATTGTTCTGCAACAAAAAACTTTGTAACTTTAGCAGCATTATGAACAGACTGAGGTATACTTATGTTCTTAAACAGTTTTTATAAATTTAGCAATAACAATTACAAATATGTCAATACAAACACTTGTTCCTGAAATCTTTGCATAAAAACCTGAAGATAAACATACACAAAAGACAAAACACACACACTCACACACTCATACTATGCTGGTACCAGCTGTCTTGCGCCGCTTCATCTCCAAGTGGTCGTTTTAAGACTGGCCTCTTGTTTGGCTGAAAAGCTGAGATGTAAACAGCAACTGTCACTTACAACACATTTACTGTTGTTAAATCACATTCAAATTAAAATCAAGAAGACGTACTGTCCATTCATGACTTAAAAAAAAAAAAAAGAGGAATGGATTGAGATCATAAGATAAAAGCAACACTGTATTTAGGGGTCTGATCTTTTTGTCAAACCTTTATGTAAGTACATGTTTGATATTCTCTTCCTTCCAGAAGGCAAAGCTGGAGCAGGAAGAAGAGGACAAACATTTAAACTTAGAGATTGTTGAAAGTGAAGAAGTTCAGGACAGTAACTCGCTGCTGCTTTTGCGTTTCTGAGCAACACTCATGTGGTCATAGGCCACCACTTTCTGCTGATCGCCTGGGAGCTTCCCTTTGCTGCGGGGAGAGCGGTGATTTGGTACAGGGAAAGGGTGACACTTCTTCACATCTGACTGTCTCTCCGTAGACTCTCGTGGCTTTTTTCCATTTGAGAAGGTAGCACTGTCTGGTCGCTGAGGCTGGCCCTTCTTATGAAATAAGGGATCCCTGATGTATCTGGAGGCTTTGTTCTCACCGCTTTGTAACTTCTTGGCAGCTCTCTGTGCTGCACTTGCATCTTGCATAGGTTCCACCTCTATAAGCTGAGCTTTGCTGGGACTACACACTCTCCCTGACCCAACACTTGCAGACGTGGTAGGATAAGGCGGTTTAATACTGTAAGAGTTTGGCTGACAAGGATTGTTTTCAAACTGTACCAGTGAGGTAGACTCAAGGCTGTGGGAGTGTGACCTGAGACCTGATGATACTTTAGGCGTTTTCCTGTAAGTAAAAGAAAAAAAAATGTGAAGGTAGTTCCAAAAAAATAAAACTCAAAGGCAGATTCACTTACCATGAGTTTTCTGCACTATTAGCTGAAGCCTCATTTTGTTATTAGATAAATTAAACAGTGGCCTCAAAATGTTAGCTGTGATCGGTTTGACAAATCTGCAGGCTTAAGGTCTGAACTACTTCTAGTGTTAGACTTAGAAACACAGTCCAGTAATACTCATGGAAACCAGCTGTCACGAGTTATTTTCACCTGACTGCTCTGCAATGCTAAAATTCAAATTTTGTACTGTAAATATGGCACAATCTCCCAAAATCACAACACACACACACAAAAAGAGATGTTTCTTTATATTGTGGCAAACATTGGTGTTAACTTATGCCCTTATGCCAGACCAATGGCAAAATTGTAATGCTGACAGATACCACGGCATTGTTGTTCTGGGTATGGTTTTGTGTTGCAGTCTTCTGAGTTTTGTCAGGGGTGTTATTTATAAATGTAACCAACATGGCTGTGGTTAAAAGCAGAGGATGTGGGGGGCGGTTGGTGGGGTTTGCATGAAGATGAAGGATTTGAAACAGTTTGTTCTTTGAGCATTAAAGCATCCAAAGCCATTTTAGTAGAAGAACATAACAACACTATGAAGCTGCAAATGAGCCTCACGGCAGGCATCAAGGCTTTTCTTTGTAATATAAGTGAGGACATGCTGTGCAAACAGATGTTTTTCAACCCACCAGCAAAGGTAGCAACTAGCAAAAAAAGAAAAGAAAAAAAGCTGATGTTTCTGTTATTTAGACAATTACCAGGGAGTAGCTGAGGCCATCCACAGTACACTTGCTCCCTGTAGCGATTTCAGTGTCTGGTTCGAATGGAGGCTCTTGCATATTGTGGATAGCTGTCTTTTAAGCTCAGTCAGCAGGTCTTTTCTTCAACTTGCTTTGGGCAAATAGGTGCTATTTAAAAAACAGTAATACTCACTTCCACAAGTGTGTGCTGACATGGCGCTCCAACATGGCACTGAGTGCAAAGCGCAGGTGGTGCAAACGCCGATCAAATGTGAAGATGCTGCAACCGAGCGTGCGACATCCAAAAGTGCATAGCTGCATAAAAGCAATGTGTAAATTTCCACCGTTAGCATCTTTAAAAAGAGTTAAAAGTACATAAACATCTACACCACCCTTTTTTGTTTTGAGAAATATAACATGGATTTTATGCTATATTAGAAAGATTATCACACAGCCCCTCTGTAAACAGTCATTAAAGATTTTTTTAACATAACAACCTTCCCATCAACCAGCTGCTGTGCATTTTGTATATCTCGCCCTCACCCCAAGTGGTTTGGGGTGCCAGGGTGTAGCAGGTAGGTCTGTGGCTTCATCCTGTTCATCTTCTTCACTGTCGTCACTTGACAAGGTGAAAGTGTACGGAGGCTGCAATTCCACTTCCACAGTGCCGTTACCCTCCTCCTCGGGAGAGCTTCCTGATGGATTCCCGGACCTGCGTGAAGGCAAAGTAATGCAAACGTGAGACTGTTGTGACAGCTAGCGCATCAGTTGCTCTGTGATAAAACAAATATGCAGTTATGCAGAAAACAATGCATACTCATCTGGACTGTTACATCTGTCTTGTAATCGTCAAAATTTCCATTCAAAGTGATTTTTTTTTAAACTAACTAACACAGACTGAACTACAATAGGAGAACTGCAGCACAACAATTTGCAATTATCCTCCATCACCGTACGACGCTGAGTACGCAGTTGTGTTTTTTTCCATGTTGCTTTCTTATATAACTGAAAGAAATACTTTATTTACTGCAATAATCTGCTAAGGTACACACTAAGTCTCATACCCTTGAATGTGGCAGTTGTTGCTGTATTTATTTGTTATTTTCTCCCTGTCAGCTTCCACATGCTTCTTTTTGTATTTTGATTCGTCACGAAGCTTCTCCATATCTTGATCTGTGGCTGAGGTAGTTCTCTGATCAGTGGTCTTAGTCTCTCCCAACACTTTCTGCTGATGCTTGACTGAATCAGCCTATGAAAGAAAGAACCATAAGAGAGCAGTGCAAAAGAGAAAAGGAAAAAGTGACATAGTTTGGTTTTGTATGAAATAATAAAAGATGCAATCTCCAAACTTTTATACGTAAACTACAATAAGTAAATAATAACAACTCTGGGCAAGGTGCCATGACAATGTACTGAGAGTTTACATTGCACATTAGCTCCCTGTTGCACAGCGTCTTCCTTTCGGGGTCCAAAACTCTGCCGTTTTTATTCAGGTCACATTCTTTTTCTATGTGGAGAAAAGCACAAACACAAAGGTCAGTCAGCAACAGCAGGACTTGTCAAGAGGATCCATGCTAAATGGTAGGAGATCACACAGACTGTTACTTAATAATGCAAATACAGCACATTAAGCCCAGGTTAACACACTAAGTGGGCAGACTTTCCCAGAAAGCAGCAGGGGAAGTAATAGACAAACGTTGGGGAAAAAAGCTGACTTACTGTGGATGTTTTTGTAAATCCGGCTGTAGGTTCTTATGCCCCGCTGAGGACAGTGAGACTCAGTGGACTGTCCAGCTGTCAACTTCTGCACAGAGGATCTCTCTAACAGAGTGGAGGTGGAACAGTCGTCAGGGGACAGGGGTGCTGAATGGAATGGAGGAAGGCAAGGCATGGAGGACGAGTGAGGGTTTTCCTCAGGGAACTTCACAGAAGATAAACTACAGAAAGAAGTTTAAAATGAGCTTAGAATTAACTCATTAGATTCATGAAATTCAGACTTACACGAGAGACAACATTGATATTTATGCAAGATATAAACTAGAAGATGTAAATGTGTTGTTTCCTACATCTCCAGTGAGAGCAGGGAAGAGTTCTCCAATAACAATTAATCAGTTAATTTTAGCATTAACTACTAATTGGTGAACGGGCACTCATAAACAGTACCTCACTGTATTCTTGTGGGTCTTTGTAGACTTGCGCTGTTGGGCAGGTGAGGTTGCAGATGAGGTGCCGCCCTTTTGACATCTGCCTTCCTTCTTCCTTTCCATAGAAGAAGAATTATTAGAAAGACCAAGGCTGGAGCAATTTAGCTGCTGAGGCGCCAGAGCGGATGGCGGGTTACACATCTTCGTAACAGAACCATGCCATCTTTCACAGTGCCTCTCAAAGGCTTGAGGTTTCACCACCTGACCACACTGGCTGCACATCACCAAATAAAAGTCATCGTGTGCTGGGCAGTGGCCGTATATGTGCATATCTGTAGAGAAGAAAAAGAGGAAGAGACAAAATTAGGTACATTTATGGTCAGATGTTTACATACACTCATGACAAGATGATGTGAATGTCATTTGGGGCTTTCGATGATTTCTTTGAACTGTTCTTTTTTCCAGGGAGGATGATTGTACAGCAAACATCTTTACTGGCTTTAAAAAACAAGAATTAGGTGCACAAATTTGAATTTATTTTGGAAATGTTCTAAAGCACACAGGGTCAGAAGTATAAATACGGGCTCAACACAGTCATGGTCTGAGTTTCAGGAAGGCCAGTCCAGAAGCTTAAAGTGAACTTGCTTCATCCATTTTAAAACCAGCTCTGATGTGCACCTGGCATCATTTTCCTGCTGGAACACACAATCCTATCCAAGTTTCAACCAGCTAGCTGCTGAATTGATGTGGAGTTGAAGAATTTGAAGCTAGTCCTCTTTCTTCATTATTCCACTTTGTGCCTTGTACCAGTGCCACATGATGCTACCACCACCATGCTTAACAATAGGTACAATGTTCTTATGTTTTAAAGTCTCACCTTTACTTCTCCAAACATAGCAATTTTCATTATGGCCAAATAACTCAATCTTTGTCTCACGTGACCATGAAACCTTTCTGCAGAAGGCATATGGGTTGTCCATACAGGCAGCTGCAAATTTCAGTCGAGCTTGAAGGCGTCAGCTTCAGAGCAGGCACCTTCTCGTACCAATGCAATGTAAACATAGTGACATTGGTGCTCCAGGAGTTTCCAGTGCATGACAGGCTGGAGCCTTGGTGGTTTCTCCTTCTTAGATCTTCACTGAGTTCTTAAAACACTCCTATTGCTGTCAGTATCGCTTAAGCCAATGAGTGATGTCAAGCAAATCTACCAGTTGTAATTAATCATGATCACTAACAAGAACTTAATAAGCCCTTTAAGCCCCAACGCCCCCTGATACGGGGGCAAAAGGCAGGAGATCAGCTAGGCTTGGGGCTTAAGAGATTAAAAGACCTTCAGCACCACTTATTAAAAATGCAAGTGACTGTATGTCTACATTTGAGCCTTTTATTTCAACCCCGTGTGGATGAGAGAAAAATCCAAAATAAATTCAAACTTGAACATCCAATTCTTGTTTTTTAAAGTCATTTAAGATGTGTGTTGTACAATCACTACACCCCGGGAAAACAACAGTTCAAAGATCCAAAAATCCACAAATAACCACGACATTCATATCCGTGACGACTGTATGCAAATTTCAAACTGAATGTGCCCAGTCACAGCCCTCACCTTCTTTTCCGAGCGTCATGGTCTCTGAGCAGTTCATCCCATACTCGTCATCTTCAACCTTAGACCCAGCTGCAGGCAAAGCAAACCCGTGAGCGTGAAATACTACGATGACTAAATTATAGTATCTTCTTGCCACAAACGGGTTTATTTGGTTATATTTGGTTATGTAGTAACACATGCATATCACACATGAGAGGGTTTCACGCATCAGTTTAAATTATTCATGCACAGCTATTTCCAACTGATTACAGTCACTTTTGCTGTAAAAGCTTCAAGTTGAGCAAATGTTCATCTAAATTACTGTTCTTGTCTCTGATCCAAAACACACGGTGTCCTTCAGTAAGTCTTTAACATTCCGTTTTCACCACATAACAGTATAAGGAGCAAATTCTTTCCATTTGTGCTCATAGGTTGTCAACAAACGACGAAAGCTCGCTGCACTAGGACCCAGCGCGTCTTTTGTTTGGGTCGTGCCTTGTGTCGCTGTGTGTGTTTAAGTACCAAAAAACGAAACAAATCGTCGGATGCTGACGTTATGACGTGCTGGGAATCAGGTCTGGAGCTGGGGTGCACGACTCACCGTCAGATGATAAAACATTCACTCTGTCTACCCAACAGCTCCAGTTTAATCCGACAAAGTCGTCGAGATTAGGATTTCGCCGATCCAAAGCGGCCATTGCAGCTCTTGCGCGCCCACGATTCGCCAGTTCACGCGCAGTTCACGAAGCTCGTGACCGTGCTGAACCATGATAGTTTTTATTATAAAAGTACAAAATTTGAGATTTTTCATCGCTTTATATTACCCCTTTTAAATAAATAAATAAATACTTTGATATAGATATTATTTATTGTTTTATATTAGTTTTAAAAATTGCTGCAGCTTATTCTGCAGCGCTGTAGTTCAATGAAAAATGGCTGCACAGCAATTTCACAAAGCTGGTCATATGCTTGAACAACTGTGCAAACCATAAAAATGTTCCAGTAAAACAAATTAAACATATTAACGCTGTGTTTTTGAGTTCAAAAATATTCTGCACTTTATGCGGTGATGAAGCTCAGCAAAGGTCAGGTATCAGGTCTACCCAGCCTAGTTAAAATTTTTAAGTGGGGCACAACCGATTACACATGTAACCCTTAATGTGTGTAAAAGCTGAACTCCAGTGCACCCGCCTTACAAACATGTTACGCAATATGTGCTGCCACTGAAATAACAGGCATAAAAAACAGATCTGACAACAAATGTGGTTCTTTCTTTTAATCAAGCAAGACATTTCATGTCCACACAATTTCTTTCTGTATTCGACCACAGACTCCATTCTCTTCTGTAGCATTTTTAACAACAATTTGATTGATAAAGCTGGAAACTGGGAATCAAGCGAGTCCACAAAAAGTAGAAAATCATAAGAGTGGTGGAAATTAAGGCAGATGGCTTGCATTCCCTTATAACAAAGAGGAGGTAGAAGCCTCGCAAAAGAGAGATAAGAAATATACAATTACTGAAAACAGGCAAGAGATTAGTCAACTGTTTAAGAAAAAACAAAACAATAAAAGAACCAATAAGTAGCTAAGCTCACACAAGAGGGTTGACAACATTACTGAAATAGTGTATTGAACAACGTCATTTTAATACAAACCCCTCAATTTAAACACACTCCTTGATTTAGAAAGATCTAGAAACAGAAAAATGCAGGTCCTATTGGGAGAAACACCCAATAAATATCTTATAATTCCAAGCAATCGTGAGAAATGTGAAATTCCTAAAGAGTTGGCATGTTCCTAATGAACAGAGGCATCACATTCAACAAAATATTTAGCCGTTAGTCTAAACAAGTGAAATCAGCCTGACGTGAATAGATGATGAGGCGTAATAACAAAAAAGATTAAACGGGACTCTGACCCACTTTAAACAATCTCACACTGGCAATTTTTTAATTAATTTTTTGGAACTCTATATTTTCAGGCCTTTATAATAAAGATTGTGCTGAAATTCATATCCACAGTCTACAGTTGTGTTAAGAATCAATGCACTTAAACTATATTTTACTTATTAGGTTTCTTGCACTTCATACACTCAACAGCCCTGAGCCTTTAAAAAAAAAATAATCTGAATGCAGAATATATGGTTACAAAATACTGCACATCCATAGTCTCATTAGAAATAAGGGGCCCTTCATATTTGATGCATAGATATAAAAATGTTCTTTGTGAAATGTGTTTGAGAGAAAATCCAGATCTGAAATTAATACTGCAAAAAAAGAGCAGTCAGTTTGAAATACATTTGTTATACGTAGAATAGTATTTTTCCTTTTGCAGTCCTAACCAAAAGTATTTGTGTAGGAACACTACGTGTTAGACTATTTTAAAATGAAGTGGCTGTGTAGTTAGAATGGCTTCGGTCACCCCTCCACATTTGCAGGTGGGTTGGCTGATTTGTGGAAAGGCGTTTCCTTGTAAATAAACCAGCAGTTGCCTCCCCACAAGATGAGGTTAAGAAAACCAAATACCTGCCGAAGAATAAAACAGAAGAAGTCAAAACTGTACATGGGTAATTAAAAAAAAAGGAAAAGTAATTATCCATTCAAGGCTTATTACTTAAAATAAATTGCATAAATCTTACCACAGAGGCATTCAATCGACCCATGAAAGGCAGAGCCCCCGTTGTGCACGTGTGCACGGCATTTTTGCAAACTTCAATAAGAGTCAGCAAGAATGTAGGATTGGTCGCCCTCTTGACATCAGACAAACCTTTACCCCAAGCAGACGATGATACCAACCACAGGAAGGCGAACACCGCAGTCAACAACAGGTCCTTATTGAGCAGCAAAAAAATACATGTCACTACAAAACCCACAAGGAGACCCCAGCAGAGAACAGACCAGTGTCCAGTGTCTATTAGCTGCTTAGAAACCACACCCTCCCCAGTTTTTCATTTACACGTCTCTGTTAAATCCTCAAACTTGAGAGTGCAAATCTCGTTATCTCTGCTCTCCTGCATTACTAAAGTGAATCATTACAATCATAAAAAATGTCCTTACTTCAAATTTGCTTTAAATTGGTCGTTTTGTAATGTCATCTTGACCCGTGAGCTGTTTGGAGGGCGACCTAGCTAAGCCAAAACAACAGAGAAATAGAGTGAATCCAGTCAAACCTACCACGATGGGGCCCCGACTAGGTTCCCTGTACAAGTGGTTGTAACCCAAATAGATGATTAGCGTGGCGGTGCTGTAGAGGAACGCAAACACACCAATACAGACATAAAACTGCGCAGAGGATGAGTGGTCTCCAGTCAGAAAGTAATTAGTGGATGTTCCATTACAGTTAGGGACAGCGTAGGGATGATCCATCAACCTGTGTACACACAAAGAACGCATTAGAAATTATGACAATCGTTACAGAAAACACACTTTCCGATAAACTGGAATCTGAGGTGTGGCACTGTTTGTTTTGGCACCTGAATGGGTAGTTAAAGTTTGCTGTTATTTCTTTATTTTCTGTTCCGTTGCATTTGACATTGATGCTGGATGAGCCGCTGTAACCTCCGGTTGTAGCAAAGGCAAATATGGAGAAGACCTATACACACACACACACACACACACACACACACACAAATATATAAGATAAGGGGATACAAATGAGGTGTTCACGATAGAGTGCTGAACATAACTGTCACACAAATGTACCCACACTTCCTTCTAGATTTTATGCCGTTAACTTTTTGTGTAAGACAGGAAGTCTTACACAAAACTATCAGGTGACAGCTGTAGTAGCAAAATCCGGTCTTAAAGTCATGCAATGCTGCCAGAATGCTTTATCCAGTAGCTGGAAGCGCAGGAACGAATCTCAACCTGCACATATGAAATAACATTTGGTTTTATGCGGCCACGCATGTTAATCGGACCCTATACTGTAAACCCTCTGGCGGGCATAACACTGAACATCCTGCCTGCCACACATTGGTTTTTGGTTTGAGCCGCATAAAGGCCCATTATAGGAAGGCATCTTGACTCGAGTTCAACTGCATGCCGTATTTATAACAGTGCTACAGCTCAAATGATGAATTGGATGGCTTATCTGGGCGTAGCAGTGGGTCACAAGACAAATAACACAATCAAGTTCTGAAGTATTTTTGCAGCCAAGGATCGGCTTCCTACGCAAAGCACACCCCGCCATGCAGGCCATATGGTAAAAAGTAAAAGGAAAGAAAGCCAAAAAAAGAGAAGTGAGGAAAAAACTTACCCATTCTAGCAAACGGATGAATGCCAAAGGCTCTTTAAGAGGTCCAAAGTCAAGACTGAATCCCGAAGTCATCACTTTCTAATCGAAAATAAAGACACAGCGTGAGAAAGACGGAGTTGCACTGTCGAGGAGGGTCGGGCGTAAATAGGAGTGTTTGCTGAAAAGTGTCCATTCATCAGATATACGTCATTAACAGCTAAACTCTTCCTGTAGTTTACCTGCGCAACGGATGCCATTGTTTCTCCAGACTCAAAATCAGAGTTTAGGAGCGGTTATGAATCGCCGATCCTGGTCTCTTTGCAGCCGTGTCGAAGATCCTTGATCTTGTCAAAACTTTTCCAACAACTTCGCTGACTTGGAGCTGACAACACGTGATCACCGACGAAGGGGGGCGCTGCTTAACAGCAGGGCTCAAAGTGGAGGAAATGCCATCCTGTTTGTGCTCCTGTTTGTTTTACGCCATTAAGCGTGCAACTTTGTAGGTTACACTGCTCAATGAAGAGTTTTTCAGAGCTTTTTACAAATGCAAAAAACATGTGAAATTAAATTTTACTAATTGCCCTAAAGACACAGAAGTGTAAGTGCCAGAAGTAAACGTGGTATTTGCAGAACATTTGAGATCACATAAGTTGCTCTTTATAGTTTTCATGTGGACTTACATGAGCCTTAAGTGAGATGTACCATTAATTTAATCGTCCTGATACTGTTTCTTCTCTAGGACTTGCCCGTATATGTCTTAAAAAGTTTGCTCATGTTCGCTTAGCTTCACATCCTTCATGCATGGATGTCTTTAGTGTGTATATAGTATGAGCTGTAGGCCTGTATGTGTGTCCACAGCTGCACTGTGTTCAAGTGTATTTAATTCTTCTGAAAACTGGAGTCAGGTTCTTTTAAATTTGTTAACATGTTGTGGAAGCAAATTAGATTCCTACTATGATTCCTGTGAATCATCTTATGGTGCTGTGCAGTGTTTATTGCATATAATGAAAAAAAAACCCAGGATGTGTTGACTTAAGGAGGAGCCTTTTAACACTTAAGTAAATTTTGCATTTTTTTATTAAGCCTGTTTGGAAACTCTTGCTTCGCTTACCAAAGTGATGACCACATTACTCACATAGATTTGAGAACCTGAGAGCTCCTTTTAAAAAAGTTGTGATTGATTTATTTCTGCGTCTATAATCTACTTGTCGCATTTTCAAATAATTCTTTAAATTTAACAATTTTGCTACAAAATCTTATTGGTTAAACTGGTGCATTAGTGATGGCACTGACACTGCTGTGACTCATAGAGTCAGTATTGAGCCTGTATTTTTTTGTTTGCCCATGGAAGAAAAGTCAATAAAATCCAAGATTTTGATGTGTGCAAGATCAAGAGAACAGTTCACCCTGTCTGGGATAGGGTTACCGGGGAGGGTGCCCAAGGGTGAGCATCTGGTGGCCGGGCGCAGCCCGAAAAGGGGACATGGGCCCATCTTCCTGCAGGCGACCAGCAGGAGGCGCAGTAGGGGTCAGGTCAATGTGTGCCGCGCGGTGGCCAGGAGCGGAGGCCCTGGCGGCTACCAACACTTGCAGTTGGGACATGGAACGTTACCTCTCTGGTGGGAAAGGAGCCTGAGTTAGTGCATGAGACTGAGAGTCACCGGCTAGATATAGATCACCTCAACGCATGGCTTGGGCTCTGGAATTCTGTCTCAGTCTGGAGTTGCCCTTGATGAGGGACAGTAGGCTGGGGCTTGTATCGAAAGGATCCAGTTGAGGTGGTTTGGTCATCTGATAAGGATGTCTCCTAGGCACATCCTGGGTGAGGTGTTCTGGGCATGTCCAACCGGGAGGAGGCCCCGGGGGAAGACCCAGGACATGGTGGAGAGATTATATCTCTCGGCTGGCCTGGGAACGGCTTGGTGTTTCCCCAGACATGGTGGAGGAGGTGGCTGGGGAGAGGGTGGTCTGCGCATCTGGATGGATGGATGTTAATGTGTATTATATCACAATGGATTACCAACTGGATTAAAAAAGACAGCTGTGACTCTCAACAGCTCCAAAACCAAAGATTCACATATAGATTACTAATTTGATTGTTTTTTTAAGGAATTTGTGACATCAAGGTACAGAATGTGGCTAGGGGTTAGGTGTAATTGAATATTCTTCCTTACTGCCCTAATTATGCTTCTCTTTATTTAGTGGGAACCAGTTTTATTTTACTTCATATTGTGGATATAAAGTGCATATCCCACAATAAAATTTGGTATAATCAAAAATTAAATAATCTGGTGCCTAACAAACCTGGATCCAAATCATGTACAACTAGATGACTGCTTTTTGTTTCTTTGTGTTTCTTGGTATATTATCAGTTATATTGTTAGTTAATTGATCTCATGTCAGGTTAGGCCTCCAGTGCTTAACAAATTTTTGAGACCATCTACCACAAAAATAAGAAAATATAAATATTTTAGAAATCTGTCAAAAACATGTTTAAAATGACTGAATGCACTAAACTGAATTCATATTTTTACACACCCATTTTAGCTGGCACACTGGACAGAAATTAATCAAGAGAACATTCAAACAGAAAAAAACAGATTTTATTTCTGTCTTTACAGGTGAAAGTAAGCAAATGCAATCTGGCATCTTAATCAAAAGATAACAATGTGCTGTCCAATTTTTCCAGCTTTTCTTTTGTAAAACTTGTGGATATTAACAATAATTATATTTTAACATTAAAACCAACATTTCAAGAGCTTATGCATATTGAGGGACTGGCCATTAGCCATGGAACATAACAAAGGATTTGGGTTATTGCCATTCATCCATCTTCTTCCGCTTAACCAGGGGTCATGGTGGCAGCAGCCTAAGCAGAGAAGCCCAGACCCATGGCCATCCCTGGCCACCTCCTCTTGCTTGTCCGGAGGTCGGGGAAACAGTAAGGCATTCCCAGTCCAGCTGAGAAATATAATATCTCCAGCATGTCCTGGGTCTGCCCTGGGGCCTTGAAATAGGGGAACATTCCCAGAACACTAGCCTAAGGTTAGCCATAATTTGGAGAAAGCTCACTTTTGACTTTTGACCACAAAACACATGTAGACTGGCAAACTCCCATCCACCCTCAAGTATCCTTGATAGGGTAAAGAGCTGGTCCAGTGTCCCGTGACCTGGAACACTCCTTGTTCCTCCTGTATCCAACGTTCGACTAACAGATGGACTCTCTTTTCCAGTACCCTGGGATAGACTTTGCTGGGGAGGCTTAGCAGTGTGATCCCCCTGTAGTTGGAGCAGACCCTCTGGTCCCCCCTTCTTGAAGATGTAAACTGCCACCCTCGTCTACCAATCCAGAGGTACTGCCCCTGATCTACATGCAACAGTGTAGAGGCGTGTCAACCAAGACAGCCCTACAAGATCCAGAGCCTTCAAGAACTCAGGGCGAACCTCATCCATCGCAGGAGCTCTGTCACCAAGGAGTTGTTTAATTGCCTCGGTGACCTCACCCCTGGTAATGGACGAGTTGTTCCCCTTGTGTCCAGACTCTGCTTCATCTACGGAAGACCTATCAGTGCAGTTGAGGAGGTCCTCAAAGTATTCCTTCCACTGCCTGACAATATCCTCAGTTGAAGTCAGCAGCGCTCCACCGGTACTTTACACAGTGCAGGTACAGCACCCCTTTCCCCTCCTGATTGGCCTGACGGTTTGCCAGAATGTCTTTGAGGCAGTCCAAAAGTCTTTTTCCAAGGCCTCTCTGAACTCCCACACTCCCACAGTATTTGCTTCAGCAACTACTTGCTCTCTTCACTTGAGTGTCCAGAACGTACAGACACAGATCTGATGATATGAATACAAAATCAATCATCGACCTGCAGCCTAGGGTGTCCTGGTGTTACGTGCACTTATGGACAAACTTATGTTCAAACGTGGTGTTTGCTATTGATCAACTGTGGTTTGCACAGAAGTCCAGTAATGGAACACTCATCTGGTTCAGATCTGGCAGGCCATTCCTCCCAATCACGCCCCTCCAGGTCATACTGTCATTGCCCACATGAATGCTGAAGTCTCCCAGTAAGATGACAAGAGTCCACCAACTTGTTCCCCAAACCAAAGGCACAGTGAACTGTTCCCTTGATCTTCTACTCATAGGGGTTTTTGAATGGCTCTTTGTCTGGTCCCTCACCCAGGACCAATTTACCATGGGAGACCCTACCAGGGGGCAAAAGCCCCCCCGACAACATAGCTCCTGGGACACACAAACCTGTCCACCACAATAAGGTAGCGATTCAAGGAGGTTATTACCAATACTGGTAATTTAGGGCAGCTGTGGACAAACCATACATGTGCTACATGCAGACATTTCTGCATCTCTGCCTTTTAAAGACACTTTGTATATAGTTTATTTCATGTAACATTTAATAGTGAACTGTAAATTTGGACTTTTTTCAAGGAAGCAATTTTTATTCAGTGTTTTCATAAAAGCCTTATTTTTATGCATTTACTACCACTAGGGAGAACATACAAAAGGTTTTAAGTTTGAAACCTTTTGTCCTCCACGATGAAAAATGGCTGAATATAAAAACTGTTGATTGACTTCATGGTGTGCCCATCAAAATGAAGTTCCACCCCTGTCTGCATGGATTGTCAGCAGGGCAAAAGATTCAACTCCCACATACCGAATAACTGACATATGAAATTATCTCGCAGGCCAGATATAATTGGATGCGGCCTGTGAGCTGTACATTTGACACCCCTGGTCTAAACATTGTATCAAGCACTGTAAATAGATCATGTGTGATCCCCTATTAGATCCTACTTTCTTTTATATATTAATGAATTGCAGAGCCAAAATTAATCTGGGTGTGGTATTTCATGTTTTTCACGCTTATTAGTCAGAGCTTCTTAAAAGTGGAACTTTTCTTTCAAACAATTGTTCAGGCACTAATTATGGCTGATAGGCTCCACTAAACAGTTTAATTTGTTTTAATGACAGTACAAGGTGAGCAGGATTTTTTTTTAACGATACCTGATATCACAGCAAACAGCTAAATGTTAAGTGACTGCACAGTAAGAGTGATTGATAGATATTGAGATTTCTGCAGATGTTAGATGAGCATTATTAAACTCATGTCATGTGTTTAACGTGATTCTCGTCAATGTGGGTCAAACTTATTTACACAGAGGCTCTCCTTTCCCACAGTCTCAGTGAATGGCAACGCCTGTTTATGGGCTGGGTGCTCAGGCAAATTAAAGTACACTGTGGCATCTATTAATATGACTAATTTTCCTCAGCACACTGTACAGCAGGACTGGAAGATTCTGGTTCTTTTAGAAAAGCTCTGGTCTTGTTTTTGGAAGTCACATCTCGAATGAATAAAACTGGCTTTGTTCCCTACCTTTTATTAGCTGACTATGCAGTGGGAGGGAGTTCAGGTCCATTGTAAGGCCCCTTTGTGAAGGAATCCTGCTTCACAGTTGTGATTGTCTGGTTTCCTGAATGTATCTGAATAAAGAAACATACTTTCAATAAACAAAACTAATAGGATATCCTTGATGACCCAAGAAACATTTGGGAATAGCTAAATTCTAGATTCAAACTCAAGTTTTCAGGGAGTTTTATGCCACTGAAACTTGTTCAACAGGTTTTTTATTTTTGGCTGCCATGCTATGTCAATGTTTTTGCTGCTGGCAGAGTTGCTGGACTGGCTTGAGCCACAACACTCAAGTAGCATGACTTCTGATCTAGTCTACCCAGCTTCATTTATATGACAAGACATTATTTTACTCCTTCACAACAGATTTGCTGAAAAAACTAAAACCCAGAGTTGAAATGGGATCACAGGTATTGGGTTGGGGTTTTGCATATCCAGACAGCTGAGGATTGTTTTGAATTTGGGTTAAGGGTTGTTTTAAGTTATTTTGAACACATGACCAGTAGTCATGGGATTATTATGCATCACATGCACAATTCTAAATTAGTCAGATTTGAAACAGAATTGCTAAATGTACTTTGAGAGGGTGCCAGGCCATACAAAAAATCTACTTTGATTCATTTAAAGAAAACTGTATCATACTGTATGATTGTATGTGAAGATAACTGAGGAAATGGTTAAACGTCTTTACACTGAAAGAAAGAGCAATTTCACTGGCCCACTTGAAAATGAGTTTGACATCCCTGATGTAGAGTAAATAAATGTATGGTTAATCGTGGCTCGTATATAAATGCCAGATAATTCCTCCACTCCATTCCATCCCTTTGGCACTGCCTTTTCACAATTGAACCAATTGGAAGGCCCGATAGGTGGGCCACAGTTGAAGACCAGCCAATCGCAGCGCCACTCTGCATAGAGCATTACGACCTGCAGACACAATTCGTATTTTTGTTAGGAGTTACTCTGTGGATAATTGGCGGTAGCACGCCGGCTGATTTGCAAGATTACGATTTTTAAAAATTTATTTAATTTGCGCTACCGCGGAGTGAGACAGTGGGAGCTTTGAGGGCGCTCCGTGTTTCCAAAGCCCAAAATAGTCGCTGTCAGGAGGACTACTGTTTTGTTGATGTCATCCGCGGCAGAGCTGTAGCGACCTTCAGTGTTTCTAGACAAGAAAACAAAGACGTGTTTTTGTTTTGTTTTTTTTAAACCCCTCTTCTTTTTTTGTTTTGTCAGTGGCAAAAGGAACGAAGATGGGACTATTGCTCCGCGGCATCCTGCTGTTATCGGCTTGCACTTTGACAGCAGGTGTAGATTTTCAGCTGGGCTCCAAGCCCTTCGGGCAGTCGGGTTTTGTGAGGCGTTCAAACACTGAAGGGAAAGCTGCGAAAATCGTAAAGAGGTCTCTGCCCGCATGGCTGGCTCCATCACCAAACCACAAGATAAAAAGAAGGAGCACCGAAGAGGACGACTCGTGTAAAGCTCTTCAAGGATATGCCACCAAGTTGGACGCCAACACCCACGATGTAAGTTACCAGCTGAGGTCCTGTTACACTTAACACGTCTGACGACGAGAAGATGATACGCAGGTGCTAAGCAGGTGCAGGGACTAGGCCTAATAAGCTATTCATTGCGCTCATACTCATCAGTGAACTCCGATGTCTTCTTATTACCTGCATGTCCGGTAGCCTAGAATACATAAACCAGTATTTTTGTATCAATAAACATAGGTTCAAAACAAAACACCTTACGTGTTACCATAAGGGATTTTGCAATATACCCAGTACTTTCCCCAGGCTCAGGCAGTCTTGCAAGGTATCACATTGCCTTGTTGCTTAACACCCCTAGGCTGCAATGATTTCTTTTCTTTAATATTCGGAGCAGTGCGGTGTACTGTATTGAGTCTTCCTCATGCTTTAGACTTGCGTTGGTTGTACAGAATGACAACAATGCCTCTATAAGGTTGCACTGAAGTCATTTTAAGCATGGAGCTGTATTCTGGTATTAAACTATCCAATCTTTCCTCTGCCTTCACTCAGTGAATATGCCTGAATGTTTCCAGGAAAATTGGCCCAGGGGAAATCCATGTGACTTGCTGTGCAGCAGTTATTTTGTAATTAAAGCTGTTTTTGTGTGGTATCTAAAGCAGAGAGTTTAAGGTTCAGAGATGGTCTTTCCCCCCCCCCTTCTTCATCTTTGTTTATAGCATGTAATCTATCCAGGAAGAGAAAACATCTGATCTACTCAACTATGCAATTCTTTCCACAAAGCAAACGAGAGTCCTGTGCTGCTTATTTTCCTAGCTCCTCACTGCCATGTGATCAACTTTGCATTGCAGTCTTTGTATACTTGTCCCCAGTAATCTGGAGTTGATAGAATTCCCAGCGGCTCAGCCACCTCCTTGCCTTGAGGATAGTGCTGCAGGTTCAACCGGTACTGAAGCTACTTATGGTGAAAAAGACCCATTGTGACCATCCATACAGTTGATGAATAATTGGACACTTGATAGAACTTAAGATTGAAAGCTTTCATAACTGACTCTGACAATTAAAGCAAGTTTTCTTTGTTTCATCATCAGGTAAATACAGCTAAGGTTTAATTTCCCCCAAAATTATATTCTGAAAATTAAATTACTTGTCTTGTGGTATTTTGTAGCTGCGTTCGGAAGTCTTTCAAGTAACTGCTCGAAGCTTTAGGTCTGCTCGTCTGTTCTGATAACAGAATAGACACTTTGTACACTAAACTGTCTATGCCAGAACACATGGTGAGGCGAAACATGCTGCCAGTCAAAGCAAAAATACATTGGAAGCAAAAACTCAAACAGGCTGTGGCTGCAGTTTATAATTGCAATGTCAGTTTGTCCCTTTTTGTGAGCTCAGCTGAATAGTTGTTCTGTTTCACACAGTTCACACTGCTGTTAAGACATGCTGATCAACCCTCGCTGTTTGCCTTTTCTATATTTTACATATTTATGAACATGTTTTGGCTGTTTTTCTCAGTTTGAATTCCATGACCTGAGTGGCTCGGTGTCGCTGGCTTGGGTTGGAGATGGCACAGGGGTGAGTGTACTTATCACCATTTGCACCTAACATGTTTTACATTAGATTTGCGGTGTGGTTTTTGCAAACTTGGCTTTGTAGACTTAATGCAGATGACACACTTAAGGGTCTTATGCACTTACATAAATGGTGCATGCTCCACTTTCCTCAAGCTAAACCTTCTTTCTTGGCAGGTTATTCTGGCCTTGACAACGTTTCAGGTCCCTTTCTTCATGGTAAAACTTGGACAGTCGAAACTCTATCGAAGGTAATGGAATTTACCTTTTAGTCTGGAAAAATGCACATTGCTTATATTTTATTTGTATTTAATTTGACTGAAACAATTTTTCTGCCAGCGAGGACTACGGCAAGTCATTTCAGGATGTAACCGTCCTCATCAACAACACCTTCATCAGATCAGAGTTCGGCATTGCAATCAGCCCCAGTAACTCAGGCAAAGTAAGCCTTACCTTGATCAAGTCCTCACCACATGTACTTCATGTACTTCATGTACTCATCAAGAATATTTTTAGACGTGAACTAACCACTAAGAACCTGTTGAACTCTGGCTTTTAGGTGATTCTGACAGCTGAAGTGTCTGGAGACCTCAAGACCCGCATTTTTGTCTCTGAGGACTTTGGAAAGACCTTCACCGACCGGAACTTGCCTTTTAACCCCTTGACGCAGATCACGTACAACCCTGAGAATTCCAGTGTGCTGGTTGTCCTCAGCAACGACGTAAGTAGTGAATACTAAAGACCTGTATTTTGTGTGAAAAGGAACCAGTTAGGATTCAAAGTGGATTGTTTCGTTCAAGTTGAAAGCTCAAGTAGTGCCTCTGCATGCATGTATTACATCACATAATTCAATGAAGTTCAAGTGTTTCGTACGTTTGCACAGAGTGCATTTATAAGCATGGCTTTTGAGTCAGTGAACTGGCTGTTCTGCCCCATGTTTATGTGGGGCTGTTGCGGATACGTACTGACTTATTCTTTGTTGTTTCCTTTCTCAGTATGAGCTGTGGCTGTCTGAAGACTTTGGCGTGAATTGGAAAAACATTCACAGAATGGTGTGTCTGGTAAAATGGTAAGAAAAGACAAACTGATAGCTCCAGAATCTTCTTCAGGTGCTCAGTGAACAAGTACAAACTTTATAACCACAATAGCAAAAAGTTTCATGGAATTGTTTTTAGTCACTTTAAGGGGGAAGTAGAGCAAAAAGCTTTCTTACTGGTATGGCATGCAGCGATATTTCAAGAAGTGATTGTACAACCTGCAAGGCAGCATGACTTTTAGTTTTTTCAACAGCCTCATTGTTACAGGCAGAGGAAGACGGTGAAGTTCCACCTGTCTCTAATATAGTGCTTCATTGTTTATCAAAATAAAATATGCTTAAACCTACTCTCTTCTTAATGTGTTTAAAGTTATGCAAACGTGCCCCTTTGATGATTTAAGATAAGCAAAGGGAGAAATACGATTTTTGTCATTATGGGACATACATGTTCAGTGGTTTTCTATCATTTCTATCAGGATTTATTGTTGCTGCACCTTTTTTCTTCCCCCCCCAAATGGGCACTAAAACTACATTGCAGTCATCGGCTGTTTAATTACCCATGTTGTGGCCAAGCCCTTGCAGCACAAATGCTGTTTTTCATGGCTCTTCCTGGTATTTGTCACAGTCTTATCTAGTCTTTTTAGTTTCAGCTTTAAGGCTGTGTTGTCTAGGTGTCCAGAGGAACTGCGCGTTTAAAAAAGTCTTCCTGAAACATAACCTTTGATTACTGTCCCTATAGAAGTTAGGCTTAAAAGGCTACAGGAAAATGGGTCACTTTCATCTGGGTCAGGAGTTTTCTGAACACAACACTCAACAGAAACAGAAAGTACATATTTATAAAGGCCTGATTGTATTTGATAAGCAGCATCATGTGACTTGCACTGTGAAGCAAGACTTCAAGCAGTCTTACAGCAGCAGAGTCCTGTATTAGACCCGATTTCTTCTTTGTTGCAAGAATGCTTCTGCGTGCACTGTTGTTTATTAAGATGCAAGCATACCATTGCATACTCATTAATAAAGCAGTGTATATTTGTTTTACTAAATATGTCACTGACTGTGTAATCACTCTATGATCTCCATTCTCCTTCTAGGGGAAGAAAAAATACAATCTACTTTACAGCCAGCCTCAACGGCTCCTGTAGTAAGTAATTCCCCCATCTAACCAAAGCTGGAGTAAATCAACATGTACTTTAATCTCATTTATTTTTGTGTTGTAGATGACTGGGGAGCAGTGCATGAAATATGTCTCTTGAATTTATTTAGGGCAGTGTAGAATTTTTCACAAGAAACATAAAAAATTTAAGTGGAAACATGCATCACACTGATGTTTACTCCCAGCCAGCTGTAACTTCCTCCATATTTTCATGATTTAGGCTGTCATTATTAGCTGCACTTATATTTTTGCATGCATTTGTTGCTCTTGCATGTCTAAGTTGTGATTTTTTTTTTTTTTTTTTTTTTTTTTTTTTTTTTTTTCCCCTTCAATTTATTTTTCAGTTGATCGAGGAATGCTGGAACTGAGGAGGACGACCAACTACGGCAAAACCATCAAGACTGTTGCCAGTAAGATCTACTCTTTTGGCCTCGGCGGACGCTTCCTCTTTGCATCTGTAATGACGGGAAAGGTCAGTGTACAGCGGGTTGTAGTCTAGATAATATACAAACTAGATCAGGTGAAATATTGTTTGTTTGCCCTTCTCTGTTTATGACTTTATTATTATGTTGTAGTACAGGCATATTCAAAATAGCTGTTCTTTCTATTGGTTTGTTTTTTAAAGAGATATCACTTGGTTCATGTAACTACACACTTATGAGGAAGTTTGAAAGTGACATCGCGACTGATGGAGAAATTAGCAGAGAGCAATACAATCATAAGCATATTCATGTTCCTCCCTCAGGAGAAGTCATTTTTACTCAATTTATCAGAGCCTACATATGAGAATAGTTTGCTAAATGTTCTTCTAATTTGCCCCAGTACAGGTAAACAGTATTAGTAATAAAAATATGTGAGCTGTTCCTGTCCTCACCTCCCTTCATCTGTTTTCTTTCCTTCCCCACCTTTTCCACAGGGCACCCTGCGGACAATCCACGTATCAGTGGATCAGGGTGATAGTTGGAACATTGCCCAGCTGCCTCCTGTTGGTCATGAGCAGTTCTACTCTATCCTGGCAGCGAACGATGAAATGGTCTTCATGCATGTTGACGAGCCAGGAGGTCAGCAGATACAGAAACTCTGTCCTTTTGCTTTTAGTGAATGTAGAGAACTGAATGAACTGAAAGCATGGTAATTATTACTATGTTGCGCGTTTGTGAATTACATTATAGTTCTTAAACATGTAAAACTGGTTGTGTAATTTCACTAATATTGTTAATTTTTCTTTTAGTTTATTGTTGGGTTGACCTAAATCAGACATCGAAAAACTAAGCAGATTTACTTCTTCTTTAATCAGTGTGAAGGTTTTTACTCGTCCCCACATGAGCAACTAGACCTTCAACATATTAACCTTGTACTGAGTAACAAGTTACATTCAAAAGTCATACATTAATCATTAATTGTCATTCACAGCACTTCTGATGACTTTCATGTTTAGCACACAAAGCCAAATGTGATTTTTCTTTTAGATGCAGGGACTTTTCTGAGTGAGCCAAAGTCTTACGTGGTAGTTTGAACAGTGCCTGCAAATGGCTTTTGTTAAAAAGGCCCTAGAGCTTGTTACACCCCATCTATGCGTCAGAGAGTGTGTCTTAGCATATCTTATTACAGAACCGGCCCTGAAACAGTATCTTGAAACGGGTATTATTACCTCACATTACATTTTAATACTTTTTTTTTTTTTTTCTACAGATACTGGATTTGGTACAATCTATGTGTCAGACGACCGAGGTACTGTGTATTCCAAGTCACTGGAGCGCCACCTTTACACCACTACGGGGGGAGATACGGACTTCACTAATGTTACTTCTCTACGAGGGGTTTTCATCACCAGTGTCCTGGCTGAAGGTAGATCTGTTCTAACTCTATTCTATTTGAATTTTCTTAGATAAAGAAGTAACAACATATACATGTAATCAGATTCCCCCTGAAACACACACATACATGGACGCAATACATAGACATGCACGCACAAAGACACACATACACACACCTGTGACTGCTCTATTTTACACCAGAGAGATGGTGTTGTATAAATATTTAAAGAGCTGCTCAGTGTTAGATGTGTTACCTCTCTGAAGTAACTGAGCACCACCTAAACCTTGCATACAGTATAAATCTGACCATTATTACATATTGCTGGGGAAAAAACATATTGAAGTTTTTTTCCCCAGCATGCCATTTCCAGACAGGAGTTCCCACAAAGTTTCTGCAACTGTAAAAGTTTTGTCTTGTCGTTCCAGATAACTCTGTGCAGTCTGTGGTGTCCTTTGACCAGGGAGGGGAGTGGGTACCCCTCCAGAAACCTGCCAACAGCAAGTGTGATGCTACAGCCAAGGACCCAGACAAGGTAAATAAAATATTAGAAAAATAAAAAGGGAAAATGGAAGAAGTTGCTGTGTTTAGAGAAAAAACAAAATTGATCTGGCCTGGTGAAAACTGTTGTACATGTCTATAAAGTACAGGGTCAAACTGTGCTCTGAGAAATCAGTTTTGAAGTACAGATCAGAGCTTATGTTGTTGAGACTAGGGCTGGGTTCTTCTTCTTCTACTTCTTTTTTTCAGTTGAGCCTTGATATATGTTTACGATGACTTATTGTTATGTCACGAGTATAAAATAATGACATTAAAGCATAAATAAAATAAAACCACACTAATCAATAAATAATCTATTTTAAAGCTTTATTAGCAAACATTAAATATTTAGCCCAGGACTGTGTTGTCAGGCCTTAAAAGGCTGCCTGTTGTAATGTCTTTTTATTGCTGTTGTTTTTAAATACTGTTTCTGCAGCAGCCCTGGGAAGTGTGGCTTTAAAAACAAGCTATTTTTCCTGGAGTTATTCCTTTAGTCTTCGTGGAACAGATTATTCTGTCATCTGGAAAAACACTTGTTAGCCTTGAGTAATGTGTTACCTTTGCCTTACCTGGTTCTCTGTCACTCTGGCATGTGTTAACTGTCGAAGCCCTGCCCGTAGTAAAAGTTCAGCCCAGAAGCAGTGTAATGAGAAATAAAGTAAAACGAGTGCTGTTTTTAAACCTAAAAAAATTCTAAAAAGCAGATGCAGCTCTTCCTTTAGTCCCGATTTATGTTGATGAGAAAAAGATGAGGAATACTTTATGTAGCCTGTATTTGGTATGTGTTTTAACTCCAACCCAGACCTTCCTCTCTTCATATGAAGAGGAAAGGAAACAAAGGATTCAGATTGTTGTTTATAAACTCTACAGACTTGAAACTGTAGGTCATGTTGGGCGGTGAACACTTGATGTAGTTTTAATTGTTAAGGAAGCATTGACAGTGTTTTGGTATATCAAGCAAATAAAACTTGTGTAACTTGTGTTTAGTTCATGTAACTTACAGGAGCTCAATCGTGGATATGAAACTGATTGCCCTGATTGTGTTAGTAAGGAATGCTTCTTTTTTTATTGCGTACAGAGGGAGTGTACACTCTGTCAGTAAATATGAGCGTTGCTTGGATAACAAGGCCGTGTGCCTGTATGATAGAGGATTTGTGTTAAATATAACCCAGTGGTTTAAGGTTATTGATTCACCAGGCTTCCTCAAAAATTTACCCCAAACGTGCCGCCGTTCTTTACTAGTGTAGCAACAGAGCTCCTGCCATCTGTGAACACTGTTATGCTACCTACTCAGCTAGCATTACTCAGCATTCACTTCAGTCTTTTATAATATATTAAAGGAGTTATTTGTATATTATTAGTTGCTGTCTTTATATTATTATTATTGTGTATGTGTCGATCAATGTGATTTAAAGGTTCCTTCATATATATTCTTATTAGTAGCTAATAATATAAATCATTAAAGACACTTGAAAAACCTCAGTGTTTGTGTTCACAGGTACTGTGTAGTGCTATTTGAAAACTAGGAAACGAGGACCAGCACATCTACTACTTAATACTATAAATAGCTGTGTTTGGTTTATTATCTGCAGTGCAGTCTTCACATCCATGCTGCCTACAGTACTTCTCAGAAGCTCAGCATCCCCATGCTCCCTCTGACTGAACCAAATGCTGTGGGTCTCATCATAGCTCACGGTAAACCTCAGAGCTTTCATAATAATATTTTTTAAACTTTTTTTTTTTTTTTTAAATAAACATGAGCATAATTTATCTTTTAATAAATATGGCTTTTTTGCCCTTCTAAGATTTCTTTATCTGTATTTGCTTTATCAGGAAGTGTTGGTGATGCCATCTCAGTGATGAGACCAGATGTGTATGTGTCTGATGATGGTGGCTATACCTGGATAAAGGCTCTTGATGGACCCCATCACTATGCTATTCTGGACTCAGGAGGTCTGCTGGTGGCCGTGGAGCAGAGCATGACAAACCCTGTCAACAAGATTAAGTGAGTTGCACTTAAAGGGAACGCCAGACTTGTTTAACTGGTATTTACTGATTTAGCTGACTGTGTCCAGCTAGAAATTCAGATCTTTCCATTAATTTGATGAAATACGAACATGTTTTCTTTCATGCCATAATCATAACTCTGGGCACTTTTCCATAAATGTTACAATGGTATTCTTACTAAGTTTGATCTTTATGTATTACTTTCACTTAGCACAGGTCTCAACTGCCACAAATAATCAATATGCATGCACAAAACTACGGTGTACTGACATGCAGTCTTTTGCCTGTAGTAAATATCTGTGCAAACTCTCGCAATGTATGGAGACTAGAAAATATTAAATTCAATTCAGTTTTATTTATATGGCATCAAATTACAACAATAGCTGCCACAAGGTGTTTGATATTGTAAGGTAATGACACTACAATACGTAAGAAAACAGAGAAAACCCCAACATGTAACTCCCTGTGAGCAAGCGCTTAGGTGACAGTGGGAAGGAAAAACTCCCTTTTAACAGGAAGAAACCTTCAACAAATCCAGGCTCAGGTAGGGGTGGTCATCTGCCGCGACTGGTTGGGGGTGAGGAATTTGTATGCAAACTCTTGGTCTTTGCCATCACTGTCATGGACATTGTTTGAACCAAGCCTTGAGGAACATGAATGTAAAAGTTTATGTGTAATCCATAACATGCTGTTGCTTTTAGCCTTTTTGCCAACGCTGATTATGCTGATGTTAGAATATTTTTCTGCCAGATTTTCTACTGATGAAGGACAGTGCTGGAATGAGTACAACTTCACCAAAGATCCCATCTTCTTTACTGGACTTGCATCAGAGCCAGGAGCACGTTCTATGAATGTTAGTATCTGGGGCTACAGAGACTCTTACCTCAGCCAGTATTGGACCTCGTTTACCATTGACTTCAAAGAACTAATTACTAGAACATGTGAGTGATGCGATTTAAACATATTGTTTGTCAGTAGGTTTTTATTTTAAATTAAACATGGTGTAATACTAAGAAATTATTATTATTATTTTTTTTTTTTTTTAAAGGTGAAGACAGTGACTATGTGCAGTGGTTGGCCCACTCTGATGATATCAGTGATCCCGATGATGGTTGCTTGCTGGGCTACAAAGAGAAGTTCTTACGTCTAAGGAAAGACTCGGTTTGCTGGAACGGGCGCGATTACGAAGTCAGCACCGAGCCAACCCCGTGTTCATGCACCCTGGATGACTTCATGTGGTAAGACTTGAAATCACCTGCTCAAATTGTCAGAATCCTCAACTTGGTGTCATTATGTCAGGTTTCAGCGGATAATGTTGCAGTTATTTTTGGCTACTGAGAATAAGTTTTGGGTGGAGACTGTAATATGCTGAAGTATAAGCACCACTAGCTAACTGTAACTGAGTGTTGTTATTGATGATCAGACTGTTGTAGATATTTTGCTGGAGCTCATTCAAGATGTTGTCTTTGTAATGAATGGACTTTAAAAACATAAATGATTTTAATTTTAGCATGAGGAAATGAGATCAAACTGCAGTGTAAAAGCAAACTGGAGCGGCTATTTCCCCATTAACGAATTGGGGCTTCAAGGACTTATCAAATTTGGCTTTGTGTGACTGTTTGCAGTGACTTTGGGTACTACCGTAAAGAGAACAGCTCGGAGTGTGTGGAGCAGCCGGACCTGACAGACAAAGTGTTGGAGTTCTGTCTGCAGGGCAAAGAGGAACAATTGCAGACTAGTGGGTAAGGCTCCAGCTTCAACCTTCGTATCCAAGAGATCTCTGCTCCCCACTATTGTTAGTTTAATGTTAAACAGCAGTACTGACAGCAATATTATCCTATAAACAGGGTCTTGCACCATCACTTTATTCAAAGCAGCATGCTGGCACTGAGCTTTGATCAGAAATAGTCTACTTGTTTTACAATATTTAAACAGATATGATTACACAAGTGTGAAACGTGTTTTTTCTTTTCTAAAAGAGAAAAAAGTGTTTAGAATGAGGAAGTAATTATCACACAGAGTAGTTAGTCTAAACTGTCACCCTTATCTGCTTCCTCTAACGCCATAAAGTAAGAGTGCATGTAAAAAGGACATTTTTATTTAGGCTTGGTTGTCTCACTGCATACCTACCAATCTATAAATGTGAATAATTGTTGAATTCAACCCTTATGGACTGGGAGTGAGGCAATATATCATATCTCGTCTTATTTTAAAACTTTATCAAAAAATTAATGTGAAATATTAATAGATGTATTAAAATATATAGATGCTTTTAAAAGGATACCTTTTTAATGCATCCTCCCGGTGGTACTTATTGAATAATAGAGTATAAAAAAATCAAAGTGAACCAAATTAGAAAACAGATATAACACTTTAAAATTGAATACTAATAATAATTTACAAGCACACTCCACAATGTAGTGAATAAAAACATTATTTTTTTGCTTTTGGGGTTTTTATTTCTCTTCCTCAGCAACATGGATATTCTAATATGGATGTAGATGATAGTCTTGTAAGGTCTTGAGTATTGCTGTGTCATAATACAGCAGTTCTGTATTACAATATAGAATTTGTATGTGGTTAACATGCTGTATCACAGTGGTTCCCAAACTTTTTTTGCCAGGCCCCCCTTTTTTTACAAGAAAAATGTTCGCGCCCCACCACCACCTAACCCCCCCCCCCCCCCCCCCCCCGCACAAACACATCCTCCAAACACACACACCCATATTTTGTTTACAAACTCCATTGCGGTTTATTTCACACTCCAAACATTTAGTAAACAATTAAGCAAATACAAGTAAACGGCAATAAATTACAGGTAGTAATAAAATAAACTACTAACTCTTTTACGCTACGTCCACACCTACACCGGTATTTTTGAAAACTCAGCTGTTTCTATTCGTTTGGGCTTTTCGTCAACACGTAAACGGCGTTGCGATTCACCGAAAACGGAGATTATTTAAAACTCCTTTTTTGTGTTTACGTGTGGACGAGGATTACAGAGTTCGTCACGCAACGTCAAAGGTATGTGCCTCTTGTCACGTCACGCTGTGCGCCATTGTTTACATGAGATGAATTGCAGAATGGCAGATGGAGACAAAATACTGTTACTGTTAATCTGACTATCTTCAGGTTTTACACGCTGACATACACACACGCAGTTACTGTCCCTCGATTTAGAAAGGCCGAGGCGTCACAGTGTAATTATTTTACGTGTAGTTGTTTTTTTTCCTGTGTAATGATATTCAACATTGCTGTCAATACATTTTTCAAAAAATGCCTCTCTGTGCAAAATGGGTTTAAACAGATAAACAGCTGTGGGATACTGTTTGTCCGTGATTTGAACCGGGGGAACAAATTACGGCAGGATCAGCCTGTTATTATTTGTATCCCACTGTAACTTTACTAAAGAGCTAACATGTCCAAAATGTCAGGAGTAGTTAGTTATTACAAGAAGTGTTTGTGAACTAAAAATCAAGAATGTGGGATCCTGTTTGTCCGTGATTTGGAGAGCCTAGCGCTGCTCCCGACGCAGGGAAACTAATTTTGCAGGGGAGAGCTACCTTGGCACTTGTGCAGGTGAAGCCAAAGGGAAGATATGCGTCACCATATTTTCCTGTCTTTGGCTTGGAAGGAAGTTGGTTTGGAAACATATTTGGCGATGCTTCATCTCCTGCTTTGCGTTTATGTGGGAGCCCCGTCAAAAACCTGTCCACAGTGTCCAAGCGCTCTTCTTTTTTTTCTTTTTTTTCCTTTTCATACTGCGCCCCCCCTGCAATGGCTCTGCGCCCCCCCTAGGGGGCAGGCCCCACACTTTGGGAACCTCTGCTGTATCACATGTTTATATGTACAGAAAAGTGCAGAATGTAAGGTAGACTGTTTTATTGATGCACGTGAATTTTCAATGTAGTTACCTTGTAATTTATTACTTATCACAAGTACTTGGTTCACAAGTACTAATCAGAGCCAAATAAAGCACAAAATTCATTTAAAATTTAAAAGCCTAAATTTGTTTGTGATATTTTCTGTGAAAAGTTAAATGGGCCAAAGAAGAATTTATTTTACTATTATTCATTTGTTATTTTTAATCTGAATCTGCTTTTTGTTTTTAAAGATTTTTCTGTGTAGAGCAGTTTTCTTTTTATTTGGTAAGATCTCAGTGAGCCAGCATCCCAGTGTCTCTAAGAACCCCTGAATGTCAATTGTTTAGTTTCAGGATTCTGCTTATGTAACATAACTTCTTATCATGTAGAATGAGTGTAAATACAGCCTGCTAGGAATAGCTTTTAAAACTGGGTTATTATACAGTCTCTGTCAGTCAAAACCACAGCCAAATCCCCAGCAATCATGCACTTTTGATAGGCGGATCATGCAGTCATCACTGTGCTCTTGGTCCACAGCTACAGGAAAATCCCTGGGGATAAATGTGAAGGAGGAGAGGTGCGTTTCCGTCAAGAGATCGACCTCAGCAAGAGGTGTGTGAGTGACCTAGTCGGCCCGGAACTTCTGGTCAGTATCTCTGCATACTAAGACTTATTGTTCATATTTATCCATGTAAGCATACTAGTTGTTTCAAATGACTGTTTAGGTTCTCAGAACTCCAATTGCCATCTTTTTTTCAAGCTCTCAAGACTAGTGGTTCCATAGTGTAGTGGTTTACACAAATTTCCTCGATTCGAGACTGGGAGGAGACACAAATCCCTCTTTGGGGTTTCACCAGGAAAAGAATCTGGGGTAAAAATGCCGCATCAAATATAGATAGAACTTTATTAATCACCTGGGTAGGTTCCTCCAGGAAATTCAGTTTTTTTTGTTTGTTTGTTTTGTTTTTTTCTTAGATAGATATGCAGACCAGTCTGTTGTAGTGACTCTTTATGAACGAGGGAGCAGCTGAAAGAGCCCCCCCCCCCCCATATTCAAGTATATCTCTTCCTATACTGCCATTTTCTTTTTTGTTTGCTCTTACATTCACAGGTGGACAATAAGGCCTCCAAGTCTGTGCCTGTTGTGATAACAGTCGTCATAGTCCTGATTCTGAGTATTGCAGCAGGAGTAGTCTTTGTCAAGAAATATGTCTGCGGTGGCAGGTTAGTATACCTTGGCACACAGGATTTTACTCCAGCGGATAACCTTAGCCTGTCTACAGGAAAATATGTGGAGCATAACAAACTTTGTAATCTAGTTGTTAAAAATGCTCTTCATGTTTGCTTTGCATAGTTTTCAAATGGTTGTGATTAACCTGAGCAATGTGTGAATGTGCCCTGCAGGTTCTTGGTTCACAGGTACTCTGTGCTACAGCAGCATGTTGAGGCCAATGCTGCTGATGGGATAGACGAACCGCTGGAGACCAACCACACTCAAAATGGCAAAATAGAGTTTCATGATGACTCAGATGAGGTACAGTGGCTAACTTTTCTTCCCTTTTTGAAACATGGGCAATAAGAACGATTAGTGGCTATTAAGAATATTAGCTACTGTTAATGGTGCTTTTGGGCAGCTTCATGGTCGTAGAAACGAGTTGTTCATTACCCTTTTTTCAGCGTCAACAACTTAATAGAAAAATAATAATTTAAATGTTTCAGCTTTTCAGAAAATTTTCAAATAGTACGCAAGTTTTTTAGGGGAGTATAGATAACTGGTTGGTGTTTAAAGGGAAAGGGAAATCTTTGCATATGTGCCTTTGTTTGCTTACGTGTTGTCTCTGACTTCCCTGTTATGCTCTTGTCTTCTCTTTGCACAGGATCTGCTTGAATAGCAGGCACAACCTGTCAAGCAACTGAGCAACAGGTTTCTTACAGGGCCCCATGGCCTGCCGCTGTTCCTGACGCTCTTTTTGTCTCCAGATACTTTTCTTTTCACCTTTTAGTATAAATTTTGGCCTTAGCTACAGATGAAGAATCTGTCCTTCTGCTGTCATTGGTTCAGTCTAATGAATGTACAGAGGCTCTCTGAGACTAATGCCACAGTTGAGGAGCATTACAACGAAGGTCTCATTGTGTTTTGCTTCAGTTTTTGATTCTGTTGAGTGAGTTTGAATCCCAAAGTTATTTATTTTTTAGGAGATAAAGAAATTATACCATAATCTAAAGCTGGTTGTATAAATCCATTGCCACCGCGTTACGGGTTCTGCCTCTTCCATCACCTTGGAGTGCACCTGGAAATATTTCACACTTCTTTTCTCATGCACTTGTACATAAACCTGTTTTTCTTTGCCATTTTTTGATGTGGTATCAGTTTGGTAAGTGTTTAAAAAAGCAAAACAAAAAAAGGGTTGTTGAATGGTTGGTAATTCTTTTGGAACACTTGACTCTTAACCTACTTTTAAAAAACTATTTGTTTGTCAAAAACTGTCCTTCAATATTGAGGGCCCTATAAATTTGGGATCTTAAGCCTGACCAAAATGTGAAATCTTGTATTTGGAATACCAGCGTCCAAATGTTTGGCACACTTCTTCTTTAAAGTAATAAGGCATGTGGAAATTTCCATTTCCATAGCATTTTATAGCAATAAAATTCTCCGTGCACATCAAAAAAAACCTGTAGTAACATGATATTTTTAGGTTTGTTGGATGAATCGATGTCGTTGTGCATAACACATTGTGCATTAACTGCAAGGGTAGTAAAGTATGTCTGTTTCAGGACAGAAATTGTTTAAAATGTTGTCTGCAGTTCTAATTGCCTAAAGCACAAGGCCTCCTGTAATGCTAAGAGTTTGTAGTATAACATTTTTCTTAAACCTGATCTATTGTGATGAGACAAATGATCACTGTAGTCGTATAATTGTCATGTTTGTAACAATTTCAGCAGTTTTGGTACTAATCAATTTTTGCAAATTATATAACAATTGACAGATTGCAGTTCAAAAATATAGTTTTAGAGTAAAAATTACAGAATTACATAATTTTTTAAACCACACAAACATATAACCAAGTTAATCAATATCTGGAAATATAGCAATATGAAAATAGCATAACTCCTGCTGTAACCATGGCTGGATAAGAGCCAAAGCCATGCCAAGACTGTTTTGTTTGGTGGGTGGATCTCTGAATTTGAAGCTGTAGTGAACTACTGTTTTGTTTTTAATCAGTCTTAACGACTCCGTCTCATGTTGTTGTTTTGTTAAACATTTGTTGCACAATTATTTGTCTGTCTTGTTTTAAAGTTTAATTTATTGGTGAAAAGCTGGTTCAGAGTGCAGTAAATTGGATGTGGTTATACAAGTGCCTGGTGTGAGGACCTAATGTGTGGCCAGCATCTATTTACTGATTTTTTTTATTTTTTATTTTTTTAATTTATATCATCTGATATGTAATCAGTTTCATCCTGTATGTCAGTGACATCTCTAAGTTGCACTTGTTGCCTAAGAATAATTTTTGAGCAGTAAATGTCTGTTTTATATGAGCTCCCACCGAACTGCATGTTAACTCTCAATAATACTTATATCTACAGCTGTGAAAAGAAAATGACCTGTAATAACTTGGTTATTCTTTTTTTTTCTTTTTTTTCTATGTTGGTATGAGATTTAATACTGGCTACTTTGACAAGAGAGTGATCTTGAATAAAAGCAGAGTGGACACAGGGTTATCATGTAGCTGCTTTACACTGGAAGAGACCTGGCGAGTTCTTATTACGACCATTTATTGCTATAGGTGAAGGTAACACACTTTTTCTTAAAATTTAAAACTGCTGTATAAATGAAGAAGTCATTGTGATGGTTCTGTACATATACAAGGTTACACCTTTTTATCTGATATGTTTCTCTTTTCTGTATATTTGAGACAATTTTCTTTGGGTTTGCCAATAAATTCATATGTTCCTCTATTTTTGCTACGTGGTGGTTTGTCACAAACGGCAGTAATGCAGAAATGTGAGACTAACAATAATAATGGGTAACTGTCAACTGGGGATATTTTCACATGATTTATAAAAACCTAGTTCCAAACAAACAGAATCACATGAACCCAGATTTTATTCACAGTAGAACAAAGAAAACACATTTGTTAGAAAAAGAGGGGATGTTACATAATGGCACTCTCCAAACTTTTTGGACACGTCTTGTTACCATCAAATTCAAAATATTTTTCTTGTTATGGTACATGGTGGTTCAGTTTAAATGTGATGTTTTGTGTCTTTGACTGTGGATGAAATGTGGCTTTGAGATTTGCAGATCACTGCATACCGTTTTTGTTTACATTTTACAAAGCGTCCCAGTTTTAAGATTTTAAAAGGATAAGTTCAAAATTGTAGTTGTGTAACAACTGCAGTAATCATTCCTCTGGCATCTGAGTGCTTCTTTGGGGGCAATTGAATTGACTCTGAATTTTGAATGGATGTTGGTACCAGATGGGCTGGTCTGAGTATTTCAGAAACTGGTGATCTACTGGGATTTTCCAAAACAACCATATTTAGGATTTACAGAGAATGGTCCAAAAAAGAGAAAATATCCTGTGATCTCTGTTCTTTATGTGAAAATGCCTTGTTGATGGCCAGACTGCTTGGAGCTGATAGGAAGGCAACAATAACTCCAATAACCACTCATTACAACAAAGGTATGCAGAAGAGCATCTCTGAAGGCACAAGTTTGGGCTGCTGGTTGTGGTGTAAGGGTGTGGGAGATACTTTCTTGTCAGACTTTGGGCCCCTAGAGTGTCAGATTACATCTAACCTGAGTATTGTTGCTGACTGCATCCATCCACGTATGCACAAGTTAAACCCACCAGTAGGATACCAAAGCTCAAATCATCTCAGGCTCGTTCCTTGAACGTGACAGAGTTCACTGCACTCAAATGGCCTCCACAGTCACCATATGTCAAACCAATAGAGTACCTTTGGGATGTTGTGGAACAGGAAGTTTTCATCATGGATGTATCACATTTTCATCAATTGTATGACTTTATGATGTCATACAATTCCTATCATGTCAATATGGGCCAAAATCTTTGAGGAATATTTCCAGCACCTTGTTGAATCTGTGCCACTAATACTTAAAGCAGCTCTGAAGGCAGAAAGGGATCCAACCCAGTACTAGCAAGGTGCACCTAATAAAGTGGCCTGTGAATGCATTTGTCTATGACTTATATAAAAATTGACACAGGGATAAACTGGGAAGTCAATACATGGGTGAAATGGGCGTGAAATATCTGGACGAAAAAATATATAAGTGCAAATATCTTTTGCACAAAGATTCAAAATAACTTTTATTTGGTAATTTGCATGACCCCAACATTGCACATGCTGAGCTAACAACACAAAATATTCTCAGATTCTATACAAAAAGTTTCCATCTGCATCAAAGAAATCATTCCCAACTTGGACTGCTGGAGAGGGCTTTTCCATTTTCATAAGCTCTTCAAGTTCTTCCTCTGTCAACACCTGTCCATCCCAACTCTCTTCATCCTCCTCTGTAAGCTCACTCTCATTAGTGCTGCGCTCTGTTGTTTCTGTCACTGTGGCATCTTCACTAATACCAGCTGCAATGTGTGTGGGCTGAACAGTAACAGGGACAGGACTCTTAGCTAGGGAACGTGAGCCATGACCTTGAATCACCTGAGTCTGATTAGCCACAGGGATCAAAGCACCTTCTGTGCTCCCAGGTGGGAGTATGGCTTGTGAGTTCCTTTCGGGCAGTTTCAACCTGTCCTGCTGTGTCTTAGCACCTGAAGGCAGCACCTGCTGGCTCATTTTAGCCATTACTTTTGCATTCTGCTTGGCTTTTCTTTCAGGAGAGGAGATGAATTTGCTTCTCAGGACTCTCAGGATCACATCATGGCTGACAGAGAAGCCTTCAGCCAGACGCTCTACTGTCCACTCGTCTGGCTGATTTTGCTTCAGATATCTGAAAATTGAGATTTCATATTAGGCTTAATTTAAAACACTTCTTAGTTTACCATCTGGACAAACTTAACCCTCATCCTCACCTGATCTGCTCAATGGCATCCCAGGTTAACCTCCTCTCTGGAGCTCCTGATGGTGTCATCTGCCTCCTTAATATGTGATACTTCACAGTCTTCTGTCTTTTTCTCTCTTCCCTGAAACAAATCCCCAGAATATTTAATATATCTTGTCATAAAGACACCATATATTTATTATTTAACATCGTTTTACACTGGAGAAATGTGTGAAAAGTCCTACTGAATCTTACTGAATTAAAGCTTGCAGTTTGTCCTCCACGTCCTCCAGCTCGAGTTCTCCATTAGATGTCTCATCGCTGTATCCTGGTCTGCTTGATCCTTTGTCTGCCTGCGCAGGGCCCTGTCCCATCCGTGCCTTGCTGGCCCCTCTGCTTGCAAATCGGCAGTTGCTAGCACTCACTGAGGGAATCAGAGATGAAGCACCAAACTTGGAGAGGAGGGAGAGTATCTGCACAGACCTGGCCATGCCAATAAACGATGTGTCGTCCTTTTTTCTCTTTCGTTTTTCTTTTCTTGTTTTTTAGGGAGTCACTTAGGTGTCATGATAACAAAAACTTATTTTACTATAAATTAAACATAACCTTGCTGCTCACGCACTCATGGTACCACTCGTAGAAGTACTTCCGCAAACACTGGGCTCATAGCATAAAATCGGCGCTCTACTGCCAACTAGCGCTACGGAGGTAACATTATTACGTGTCCCTGTGCTGAACAAAGGTGGTTACCTCGACCATAACACTACTTAAATTGCACGCGTTGCAGGTTTAACGGTACTGATGCGAGAATAATTTCCACTGATAACATAATCGAATAGCAGTTAACATAAATAATACAAGTCAGGAGAAGTCCGCTAAAATAAGAAAACTCAAACTAAATGGCGACATCTGCCGAGGGGACACTGCAACGCTGCCTCGCCCCCCTGTTCAAGTGTCACGCAGCTGCGCACCTCTCTCCCAGTCGCCGTTGTTTCATTTGCGCCATTTTGTCCGCTCACTTTGTTGATTGGGCTTTAGCAAGCTGTACTGGAGCCAATCAGAGGGAAACCGGACAGCGAAGATACGGTAAGGAAGCCCCGATTGAAGGCATTGGTAGTTGTCAGCACGGATTGGTTTGTCATGGACCAACCAAATTACTAACCCTGCTTAATGCAAAAAACTCAAATTGCAGTTTGATTTCGACCGCTGCGTCCCAAGACCTACAAATAGCTTCATGTTTCTAGCGTTGGCCACCGCGAGGAAACATGATCCCCGCTTGGTCCACAAGCCTTAGCTAGCGTTAGCTTCTTCGCTAAAATATCGTTTCTCGAACAAAGAGAGTGGGAATAAAGCCACCGTTCGACCGTCAGCAAACACTGCCAGGTACATTATAATGAGCTGTAATAAACAAGCTGCCCACAAGAAAATATCCACGTTCGGAGTTGACGACACAAATAGTATCCTTATGCGCTTTCTAGAATTTACCACGCTTTTAGCTAGCGGACTGGCGCTAGCCGTGTTAGCTTCCCCAGTAAAATACCCGCTAAATAAAATTCCCCTTTGAAGGAGTCCAGCAGCTGACACAGCTGTGTCCTCCTGGGGGGATCATGTTTCAGCTGAAATTCGTAGACTTCACATTTGACACAATGCGACACAAGTCGGTGTGAGGAAGCACTATAAGGTCCTCTTTAAATATTGAGACCAATGAATTGAAAACACGTAGATATCGGTTAAAAAGACGGGGGTTTTTTTGTCGTCGTAAAAAAAAAAAAGATCATTTGTTTACATATAAAATGCACTGTAAACCATAGAAATCCAATATTGGCTCATTTGTATGTTTTGTCTTTGCCTCATCAGGTTTTTCACGGTAAAAAGCCATGGAGCAGTACACCACTGCCACCACTACTACTGGAGAGCAGATTGTTGTTCAGACAGCTAATGGACAGATCCAGCAGCAGGTGAGCTTAGGGTCGACAATTTTATTCCTTTTTTAATTAATTAATTATTTTTTTTAAAATTACCCTACCACCAGATATGAACTAATATGTAGTAAGATTATGAATACCAGAGGGTCAAAATAAAATAAAGTTTTAGGGATTCCAGTTGGATCATTGGATCTCAAATCATGGTGTCATTTCTGATCAGTCCTCCCAATTTGCCCTAAAAGTTTATGGTCCAGGGATTACCTGTGTGTATAAATATAAGTCGTGATACCTGTGATCTAAGTATTATTGAGAGTGATATCAACTATTTATTAAGATATAAATTTTTTTGAAAAATGTCCCATCAACCCACTTTCAGCATGTTTTTTTTTTTTTTTTTTTCACGCTTTGAAATCCGAGGCAATGTTTGAACATGGATATCTTTAACACTATTAAAGATAAAAGTGAAATTCTTTACTAAACTCTCGATTCATTAAACTGAACCAGCATCTGTAAATTGGGAGAGAGAAATTGGCTAGATCAGATATGAGAAAAATTAAAAGCAGTCCTGCAAAGTCTAATATTTGAGTAAAGATTAATAAAAAAAAATTCACATTGTAAAAGACAACTAGTGACAATTTCTTAACGATATATAGCTGTACTTCACAATAATGAAAAATAACATGTATAATAATTTTTAACATGAAATCCTCGGTCACAAACATGAAGAAGATGCTATTTTCATTCAAGTTTCATGCTGGATTGAGAAAACATGACACACATTTATACCACAAAAATATTAATAATCTAAATAGAACAGATCTTTTGTAATTACTCTACCTATAACCAAGAAAATAATTGTTTTAAAATATGCAAACTTTTTAACTTTTCAGGTCAAGTTTTTAAGGTAATTATGTTCAAACTTTGCTTGAGTTTTCAGTGTGCAGATTTTTTCTGCCTAAAAGGCAGAAAACTGGGTTTACTGGCCTTTTAAAATAAACAAATCTAGAAATATTTCATATATGAAGCTAACACTTCAAAGCAGGCATTATATATATGTCCAAGCTTCAGACCATATAATTTTTATGCAAATCAGAAATGGTTGACTATACATAGTTTTTTTTGTTTTTTTTAAAAAAAAAAAAGATTATTTGAGATGCAGTAATCCAGTTCCAATTTATTTTCTTGGTACTTTGTTGTTGAGTCTGTATGTATGAGTCTGTATCCTGCCCTGCCTGCAGACACAAGGCACAGTGACGGCTGTGCAGCTGCAAACAGAGGCGCCAGTGGTGACGGCCTCAGGCCAGCAGGTGCAGACACTCCAGGTAGTGGTGTCACCGCCGCCCTGTGTCAGTGTCATGACTGTTTCACAGCCTACCGGTTTGCATGCCATAGCCAGGGCTGTTTGTATTTTTATTTTTCCAGGACCCATCTGTGCTGTTTGGTTCATCATTTCCCTCCCAAGCATGTCTTGCAACTGCACGTTCCTCAGCACAGTGTTTTGTGTGTCAGCCTCCAGTTATTGCTTTTGTTCTCATGGCTGTCTAAACTGAGTTGTGCTTGTCTCTTGCTATTAAAAGCAAGTTTAGAAAGTCAGACGTTCTTGTTCTCAAGTGCCGATGGCTGTGGAGAAAAATATGCAGAATATACAACAGAACATCTTTCTGAGGTCTGCATGGATCCACATCCATTACTGGCTGCCACTGTTCATCATAGTCTGATATTTTTCTTACTGTTGTGCTGAATAATGTCAGCAGGTACTGTTGCCCTTGCAATTTTTTTTCCTGTCATGCTGCTGCTGCTGCTGCTGCTGCCACAGACCATAATTTGTACGCTGTGGTCACTTTATGGATGTAAGATGAAACATCAGTACTTGCCAAGTTGAACATGTAAATGCAAATTAATTTTACCAACATCTTGACCAGAAAGGTACAGTAAGCAAATTCAGTTCTTGTAAGCTCTTGTTTCAGTAGCAGTATGGCTGTAAATACAAGACCTAAATTCTACATACAGAAGTTTTGTATTTTTTGTAGCCTAAGCTCATGAGAAAAATGATTAAACATAAATTAGATACATTGGGTCCAGAAACAATCTATGCTATGTAACAGGATGCTTTCATGTTTGTATTTTAGGAAACAAAAAACGTGAGATCAACAAGTGCTTTTATCCACAGTGTAGAACCCTGGATGTTTCTCATGTCATACCACTTGCATGCAGCTCTGCAAGTCACAAGAGACATTGAGACGAACACTGTCAGTGCTGCTGTAATAGCTGTCTGAATCTCCCTGTAGGTCCAGGGACAGCCTCTGATGGTTCAGGTGAGCGGTGGACAGCTCATCACATCGTCAGGGCAACCCATTATGGTGCAGGCCATGTCCGGGAGTCAGGGTCAAACCATAATGCAGGTCCCTGTATCTGGAGCTCAGGGATTACAGCAGGTAAAGTATCTAAATTAAATTATACATTGTCTTTTAAAGCAACACTGTTTACTCTGGAATAATATTAATAGTAAACTAACTATTAGTATAAATTTGGAAGTAAACGCTGAAGTTTGAGAAGCACTTTGTACACTGAGTAGTTTTTTTTTGTTTTTTTGTTTTTTCCCCCTGTTGATATTTTTAGTGTTCATGTAAGAATAAGTTGATAGCGAGGTAGCAAAGTGTACTTTTTTTCAGGATCTAGACAAATTATAAATTTTTAAGGTGTTTTCAGTCAAGTGGATCCATGTTATTCTGTTTGCTATGGTGTTGATCTATAATCCAGTTACCCAATTATGTTTTTGTGCCTGTCTGTAGATCCAGCTGGTGCAGCCAGGTCAAATCCAGTTGCAAGGTGGTCAGACTCTGCAGCTGCAGGGCCAGCAGGGTCAGCCTCAGCAGATCATCATCCAGCAGCCCCAGACCGGCATGACAGCTGGACAGAACCAAGTACTAAATTTTGAAAAAATTAAAAAAGCAAAAACCCAAGCTTCTTATTGAAAAGCTATTGAATAAATAAATCCCCATCAAATGATGTAAAGTAATTTCCCCCCCTCTCTATCAAGGGACAGCAGATCAGCGTGCAGGGCCAACAGGTGGCACAGACAGCTGATGGACAGACCATCGTCTACCAGCCTGTCAATGCAGATGGTACTGTCTTGCAGCAGGGTAAACTAGGCTGTCTTTCACGTTTTGTGTTTGACTTCTGCTATCTAGACTTTCTAAATAGGAGCATGGGTGAGTTGTCATGTTCAAAAAATTCTGGGATGATTATCTGTTTGCAGGAATGATCACAATTCCAGCTGCCAGCTTGGCAGGTGCCCAAATTGTACAAGCAGGGAGTGCCAACACCAACACCACCAACAGCGGCCAAGGCACTGTGACCGTCACCCTGCCCGTCTCTGGCAACATGGTCAATGCAGGTGGAATGGTCATGGTAAGGCCCTGTACAGAGGTACCCAGCACCTTATTACCTTTGTTTTTCCTAATCTAGACTCTCACATGGGTGTATGGTAAAGGTCATGGGCTTAAACATATTTTTTTTTATGAATGATCACTGGTGTTTTCATAGGTCAGTTATAATTATAGCTCACCTTGTCAAACCCTAAAATGAACACATCCAGGTTTGTTTAACTCCCCTGTAAACCTGTGGTCCTTCTAAACAGGTGATTTTTGGATAAGTGCTCTTCCCAGGCTGTATCCATGTTAAATACAGTTCACATTAGCATTTTGTTCATAAGTAAAACTAATAATGTTTTGGAAGTTTCATTATTTCTTACTTGGTGCTTATATTGCCTGAAAACAACAAAGCATAAATAGGGTTCCTTGAATTTAAGTCCACATTTAAAAGATGCAGTGTTCACTGCATAGACTGTAATCTTAATGACGTGAATGTTCATCCAAATCTGGCTTGTCTTTGAATGCTATCCATTTTGTACAAACAGTAGTTGATGGGCAGTTTAAATAAGAATGACTTAAAACATCTGTATGGGTGTGGAAGAGCAGTGTCAATTTTCTTTTTCTTTTTTCTTTGTTGATTTGAATGGATTGACATTTGTCTTTTTGTGAATAGGTTCTGTTGTAAAATGCGTGACATATTTAACACTGTGTCTTTGTCTTCTCCTTCAATCAGATGGTACCTGGAGGTGGCGGCGTTCCCACAATGCAGCGAATCCCATTGCCAGGGGCTGAAATGCTTGAAGAGGAGCCACTGTATGTCAATGCCAAACAGTACCATCGCATCCTAAAGAGAAGACAAGCTCGGGCTAAGCTGGAAGCAGAGGGCAAGATTCCCAAGGAAAGGAGGGTATGGCACTTCTGTCAAACGTATCGACTTGAGTGTTTTGAGAGGGGGGAAAAAAATCCCCATATAGATTTAAATTTTTCTGTGTTGTACTCTGTGTGTGATTTTTAGTGATGGTCTTGTTGTGAACCAAATTTATAATGAGAGTAAACTTCAATAAATACTATTAATGTCATGGACTAATCCACCTTCTTTCTGTCTGGCAGAAATATCTACATGAGTCTCGCCATCGTCATGCAATGCAGCGTAAGCGGGGAGATGGCGGTCGTTTCTTTTCCCCTAAGGACAAGGAAATGGGTCTGGGATTATCACAGGTAGGAAGCTGTGTGTAGAAAGAACATAGCAACTCAAGCCTATAATGCTTGTTGCAAATTGTCATACACTTAAAACTGTGAGATTTTAAGTGTATGAGCTCAATTTGCTTTTGTGACCTCCCTGATCTTTCTGCCCTTCTGATTGGGCAACAGCAGGACGTCGCCCAGGCAGCAGCAGATGAGACAGTGGCTCAGATGATCCGAGTTTCATAGCACTGTCACTGACATCATCACTTCTTTCTGAACTGTACCCTGCCTGAGACTCTTCATCGCAGCTGACCTCCTGCCACCACTTTTTCCTTTCATTTGTACTCCCTCCTGCCTCACCGCCATACACCAAACCACAGTGCTACCACTGGGCTCTTTCTGTTGTCTCTACTCCTACACTGGTCTTCCAGGGAGCTGGCTGTATGGCTGCTGAGACTATGGACTTTTCTGGCCTTGTTCATCCAAAAAAATGGATGCCGTCATGCTCAGCTTATCTGGTTGAGCACTAAGGACCAGCTTTTTATTTTCGTAAGCATTAGTTTTGAAAATAACGAAGCTAGTGACAGGAAATGACAGCCATGAAGCCATACTCTGTCAGATCCTGGTCTGTTTGAAAATGAGATTTTTGTCACCAGTGGATGCTTTTTGGTTATATATTTTTTGTAAATGGTACCAGTTGTGTTTTTTCTTTTTCTTTTTTTTTAAAGAGATATTCTTTATGCATTGATGCTACACTGCTGTTCTTTATGTAAGCGCCCTTATTTTGAAATTTCATCTTTTTAAACCCACATAGTGCAGGGGTGGTCTCAGCATGCCCTGCGTTCACTGAGTAAAAACAGAAATGTAATACTAATGTGAAGATTTTGTACAGCCATTACTTCCCCAATGTGTTTGGATACACCTACTGATTTGCCCAGTTGTGTGGATGCATTTTATACAGTTAGTAGTTAGTGTTTGTTGGGAAAAAAGTAGTTCAGTGTTGCATCACCTTACGCACTCTTATCCACGTAGTTACATCTTCATCGTTCAGTCCATCTAGGTGTTTTTTTTCTTCTTTGTTTGAATTGTTTTTTACCTGTCAGATGCAGTCCGGCAATGTTATTTTTTTTAAATAGTACTCTGACATTGTATTCATGAAACCTTTGTCAATTAAATTTTATTAAGTGACTCAAGGTTATAGGTGGATTCTACTTTTCTTTTTTACTCCCTGATTGTGTAGAATTTAGACTGTCATCTATTTATTTAAAATGTCCCCTGAGACTTAGCCAATGCCATGTAGTTTTGTTTGCATTATAATGCCTTGGATGAAATTTGCTGGATTTTTTTTTTCACAACTATGTTCATTAGAAACTGTTTTTCTCTTGTTGCATGAGTATAATTGTCAGATATTTTGGACAAAGTAACATACATTTCAATTTTTGATAAAGATGATTAAAATTCTGTGTACAGTCTGTGAAGCCTTTGTGCACTTATTTCATTTTTTTTTTTTTACCCGCATTGTATTTAATTTGTTCATAATGAGATGTCCAGCATTGTGCAAAAGTCTTGAGCCAGCCCTCATTTCTTCATATTTTGCTAGGAAAATAGGGAATAGGTGTAAAGTTTGTTTCAAAACCAACATGTTTTGAAACAATCCAAAAAATAGTCTACAGCTTCCCAAAGCAAAAGCTGTTGGTGAATGTATTTTATGCAGCCAAAAGTTCCAAAACAAATATATTGAGTGTGCTATCACATAAGAAAAGGAGGAGTAAGGAGTTATTTCATTATATGATTCTTTGATTAAAAAACAAAACAAAAACTACCAGATTTTCAAAATGTTTCTAACTGATGATTGACTGACTACTTAGGTCATAATATTAGTAACTGGGGGTCAAAGGTGGAGGTGGATAATCATTTGTTGAACTATATTGTGACATATACTGAAACGGATGAAGTTAAGTTTTTCCACCTTGAACAGTATAAAAATATCAGGGAAGAGGAAAACAGTGGGAAATTAATTAATATGCAGAGTGACACGTGATGTTTGATGCTGACTAGCAAAGTAGGGTTTATACAAGTTGATGAGAGTACATTTTGTACGTCTATGTAAGTCTTGCTCTGTGAACAGTAGCTTCCAAATAACTAAATTAGAGGTTACATTTGATCAGTATTACAAATACCTACCTGCCAACATTCTAGTAGTTTTATGACTGATTGATGCACACTGGCCCACTAGAGACAACAGAGACCTGCTGATATAGACCTTGCATAGAAATGCAATCAAAAGAGAGCCTTTAGGTCTTGGGTCAAGGAAGAACTGAGGGGGTGTAACACAAGGGGGGGGGAAAGGACACCTACAGAAAGAAACTGGAAGCCCACTCCAGCAGAACAATACCAGTGATGTGTAGAGTGGAATGGGGGAAAATCACTGGGTTTAAGGTGACAGAAAGACAACCAGTGGGCCACCTGGAGAGAGCAAACGAGTTTAACGTTTTCTTCAACAGGTCTAGTTCACCCTAAGCTGCTGCTACCTACAACTCCTAGTCCACAGGTGTCAAAAGAATTTGCCCTTCTTTTCCCCAATTAAACTCCATGGATCAGATTCCTCCATATTTGATTAACACCCATCCGCTTGACTGTGACATCTGGCCAGATTAGGAGACAGCTGGAGAAACTGCAACAGGGCAAGGCATCAGAGCTAGCCAGCTGTCTGTGATCCTGCGTCACATTTATAATGCGAAACAGGAGATGGTAAAGAAAATATCCTGTCTGGTTGGCTGCCCTCATTTCACATTAATGTGATGAATGTGCTGGGGAGACTAGACTCATCCCACCTGAGAAGGCTGGTGAAAACAACTCTTGACCCATATAAAGAATTTCAGAAATATAGGATAGATAAGGCCTTTATAACCTTATTACCTTTGAAATTGCAAATACAACATTTTGGTCATGCTGCAGTCTTATAGAATTTTAAATTCAGTTAATTATCTTATTCAACGAGGCAGCTGAAACAACAAAGTAGTCATGTGTAGTCGTGTAGATTTAGCCGGAGGTTGGCTTGAGTTCCCCTTTTCCCTGAACAGGACCTCCCAGGTAAAGCATCGCGATTAGCAAACTCTGCCAATCAGGGGCTGTATCTTGCAGACGCTGGTCCCCGATCAGCCAATCACTAAAATGTGGGCGGGGCTTGTGTTAAGAGCGCTACGCTGATTAACAGAGGGCTGTATAACAGTCAAGTGTAGCACTAAGCATAAAAAACAGAACAAAAGAAAAAAAAACTGCAGTGCTGAACATCTGACATTTAAGCCTCACGAGTGACGAATAAATGATGTAATTTCTTATGGGTAGCGAGGCCTCAGCCGTTACACATTCAGCAGTCACTTTCCTGTCCACTGGAGCTAACTGGCTTATCACCGCCTACACACTGCCCACTGGTTCGTCTGACAGCCTCAACAAACCGCCCCCTCCCTCCCTCACCTTGGGAGATGTTGCCGTCTGTGGATGACAGCAGACCTGCAGGACCGAAGCAAGTGGCCGTGTGAGTCTTTTAGAAAGTAGATAAGGGAGAAAACAGCGTCATATCTCGTGAAGTGAGCTACTTTGTTAGCTTTGCTCCGTGGTGTAGTGCTTCAGCGTCGGTTCGGTCATTTTAAGCCACGAAGCTTTAGCCAAGAGAGCAAGAAGACGAAGCTAAGGGTATTAGTTTCAACTCAATCCAGAACCGGCTTTTGTTTCCCCCCTCTCCTCTCCAGTAACAGTATCGATATCACTCGGATGCAATGACAGACACAGTTGTGGACAGCAAGACGGAGGTTAAACAGGGCACGAAATATGTCAAGGAGACCGAAAACGTTGCGGAAAAATATTCCGTGTTGACTGTCAGCAAAAACAGCAGTGATGTGAATATGAACGTTGGAGAAATGACTTCCGCAGCGTTCACCGCAGTCCCCACACTGAAATCCGTCAAGAAGGTAAGAAACGTGATGCTCCCAGCAGTCACTGCCATTGGGCACAGACACAGTAAGGAGGGGATTTCACGTTGATACGCATCGTGCTGCAGTGAAGTCCAAGTGTAGGCAATGTGATGTACTGTGTTGATGTATTAATTGTTAATAAGGCGCAGTGTGAATGTCTGCTCCAAAGTTGTCATTGGGAATTTTGTTGGAGGTTTAATGCATTCTTCACTTACTTGAGGTGAGGTGGGAAGTGCAAAAATGATCTTAAACATTTAAAGTACCCATATTCATGTATCTTAGAAGCCAGCTATTAAGGAAAGCTTTGCTAACTGTCTCATATGTAGTGTTACTCTAATAATACCTTCTACTGTGTTATTACTGGGGCAAGAACATATAATTTTAAAGACAAGATGATTGTTAAAATCTGTCTTCAAGTTGCCTTCCCGTCTGTTTAAAGCACAATGTCAACATTATGCCAGCAGGCAGGAAACAACTAAAAGCCAAGCTGAGCTCTTAAACCTCTGATTTAAGACCTCAGCAAAGTGCAGAACTACTGTGTGAGGGCTAACACAACTGAGTCTGTGGGGTCCTCCAGTTGAGTAGGGGGGTATTTAATCAGGTGTACCCTTTTGTTGTGGGGAAAAAAATAAATCCACCATAAACTGTAGTTACAGTTACAGAACCTTGAGATTTGCAAATGTGTAAGAACATGGGAACTGAACCTAAACTTTTATCACATTAATGTGTAGTGAGCTCTATATCTGTCTTTAATTAGTTCACATGTGCAGGTAATGAGGACATCATCAGTGTTAGTTGGAGGAAAAGCATCATGAACATGCAAAAGCAGCACAGGGTGCACCTGTGAGAAGAACCTGTGAATGTTGAGTTTCTTGCTTGTTATATAATCTGAGAAAACAGCAAAACCCACATGAGGTGGCTCTTCACAGCATCTGGTACCCGCTAGTGGATAATCATGGAACTCCTGATTAGAGGCTTCTTTTTCTGTTTCTCAGAACAAACCTGCTCAAATCTCTGCAGACTTTTCTGCCAGGGAAGTTTTTCCTGATCATATGAGGCTGTGTCACAGAGTGGTGATTAAGCCCTCTGGAACTTTTTAGTTATAATGTCTGGCAGCTGTGTTAGTAATATCAGATATATTTCAGTTCCTCAAGGTGACCTCTGACTTCTGATACCCGTGGTTCTTTGAGGGTGACTTTGCCTGTGTTTGACACCTATTTTTATGATTCACACATCTGTGTTATGACCTAATGTTAGCTGCTTTTCACTTTTAAATACTGGCATATACACTTATCAGTCATAACATTATGACCACTTGCCGAATATTGTATTAGTCCCCCTTTTGCTGCTGACCCACTGAGACATGGACTCCACTAGACCCCTGGAAGGTGTGCTGTGATCTCTGGCACTAAGATATTAGCAGCAGATCCTTTAAGTCCTGTAAGATGTGAGTTGGGGCCTCCATGGATCAGCCTTGTTTGTCCAGCACATTCCACAGATGCTCAATTGGATTGAGATCTGAGGAATTTGGAGGCCAAGTCAAGATGTCAAAATTGTTGTGCTCCTCAAACTATTTGTGGCAGGGTGCATTATCCCGCTGAAAGAGACCATCAGGGAATACTGTTTCCATGAAAGGGTGTACATGATCTGCAACAATGCTTCGGTGGTATATCTCAAAGTAACATCCATGTGGATGGCAGGACCCAAGGTTTCCCAGCAGAACATTGCCAGCGTAGGGCTAGTTTGCCCTTATCCCCTAGTGCATCCTGGTGCCAGGTGTTCCCCAGGTAAGTGCACCTGGCCATCCATGTGGTATAAAAGAAAATTATACAACATAGAAAATTATTCATCTGATGCTTATGTGCCCATTGTTGGTGTATTTGGGGGTACAGGGGTTAAGTATGGACACCCTGACTGGTCTGCAGCTATGGAGCCCCATAACCAACAACCTGCAATGCTCTGTGTATTATGACACCTTTCTGCCAGGAAAAAAAAACCCATTAACTTTTTCATCAGTTGGAGCTACAGTAGTTCATCTGTTGGATTGGACACACAGGCCAGCCTTCACCCCCCATGTGCCATTGAGCCTTGGCCTCCAATGACCTTGTCGCTGCTTTGCTACTTTATTCCTTGGACCAGTTTTGATAGATACTGAACACTGCAGTCTGGGAACACCCCACAACAGCTGCAGTTTTGGAGATGCTCTGAAACCGTTGTTTACCCTTCATAATGTTCCTTGTCAAACTCGCTCAAATCCTTACATTTTTTTCTGCTTCTAAACTTTGAGGACAAAATGTTCAATAGCTCCCTGATATATTCCACCCACTAACAGGTGCCATGATGAAGAGATAATCAGTGTTATTCACTTCACCTGTCAGTGGTCGTAATGTAATGCTTGACTAGATTTAGATATACCTTGCTACTACCAGGTTGGATGTCCCTTTGCCTTCAGACCTATCTTAACCTCCTAAGACCCGAATTCTTCCACGACATGCATTTTTAATTTCTCTTTGATATTTGGGCTGATTGGGGCCCGATAAATGTAAAAACAAAGAATTACCAGATTTTTTTTTTTTACCTTATTTTTGTTTTTATGAAAAATCAGAGCCACATGTGAGGATATCCTTAAAAATTTTGATAGAACAGTAGCAGTATAATGTCCTCGTAAATGGATATCAGGCCCTTGAAGAGCAAAATTGAGTATTTTGGTCTAAATAACCCAAAATGTGATGTCCACATATGTGGACGGCAGGTCCTAGGAGGTTAAGTCTTTGTGGCATAGATTCAGCAAGGTGCTAGTTCATATTTATCATGTATAGCATCACACAGGTACTGCAGATTTGTTGAATGCACACCCATAATGTGAATCTCCCGTTCCACATCCCAAAGGAGCTCTATTGGATTGAGATTTGGTGACTGTGGAGCACATTTGAGTGCACTGAACTCATTGTAATGCTCGTGAAACCAGTTTGAGATGATTTGAGCTTTGTGAAATGGTGTGTTGTACTGATGGATGAACCCATTAGAAGATGATTACACTGTATTATAAAAGGGATGGACATCAGCAGCAGCAGCATTACTCAGGCAGTCTGTGACATTTAGACGATGTGTTCAAAGTGTGCTAAGAAATCTCCCCACATCACCGATGTAATTTGTTTTGAACTTTAGCACGTATTATTAGCCACATGTATATGCCTAAATTCACTAAGTTGCTGCCATGTGATTGGCTGATTAGATATTTGTTCATATCAGGTGTACCTAATTAAGATATCAAGAAAATGAAAATATCGGCTCATATGTGTTTTAACAAAGAGTATTTCAGCACTCAGGAGTAAACTTACTTCATGCCACCTGAAAAACACAAATGCACAAGTGGTCTCGACTTCTGTCTTATTATGTAATCAGGGTTGAGTTTACTTTTTTTGTATGATGCCTTAAAGATCCACTTATTAGAATTCTGTGAGGCTCATCAAAAAACAGTGTCCACACTGAAACATCTGGTTTACCTTGTTAAAGGAACAGTAGGTTTCTCGCCCTTGAACTCACTCATAAGTGAGCTACAAGCAATGTATAATAACGCAGTGTGGAAAAATTGCACTAGGTATGTTTGTTATTCCTGTCATCTTGTCTTTGTGGCTGTATTTGTGAATTGAGTAAGTTTAAACAAAGTGTGTTTATAATAATTGATAAATAACTGAATAATAAAAACGCCTGTTTTCTCAACATCGTAGACTTCAAACTGCTAGCTCACAGAATGCAATAATGTGTGGACTGTGAGCCGCCTCAGGGTGCCTGATGAGAACATATTGGATTGTAGGAATGTGAACTGCGCTTATGAAAACAAAGCACTGTGTTATGAATAAATGTGAGAGCCCGGTGTCAAACTGAGCAGTCTGTTTGCATGAAAAAAAAGAAGAATGATTAAAGAAACTACTGTAAATGATTGGAAAAAGTGTCAAACTGATTGAAATCACAATAAATGACATATTGAAAAGAAGACTGAACTCAGCAGAATTACTACATTGAAAGGTGACGTGAGTAAACAAAGTCAATGCTACAAATTAAAAACGAGTGAGTTAGTGTGAGGGCAGATGAGTCAGAGAACACCAATCCTCTGCCTCCTCTCTTTCTGAATCCATCTAATGGTTATGTAATACGCCCCCTGGGAATGGGACTCGCTCACCGTGAATCTGTTCATGCATCATCATATTTATCTGATTCCCGTGGGCTGCTTTGTAGGATCTGAAATGTGATGATACCTTAGCTTCACTATCTCATCCTGCGTGTCTGCCAACATTATGGAAGACATTCATGAAGGTCAAACATAACTTTTCCCCTCCTGGTAAGTGGTAATGAAGACTGGAAAATGTAGTGTGGTAAAACAGCACAGCAAAGAAAATGGGTAAAGTTAAAGGTGAAGCCGGGGCTCAAGCAGGAATGATTTGGGTTGCCCTGCTGCCAGAATTGGATACAGAGACATTCACATTCATCTCTAAAGACTCAGACATAAGTATGCTTTGAAAAAATGTAAAGATAAAATGTACCTGGCACATTCTGTGTTACATGTGTACACTTACAGTCATTTCCAGTGAAGGAACAGTCATCATAAGGTTAAAAATAAAGCACATTCAGTAGTTTTACAATTTTCCATTACCTAGGTTCTGCCCTTGGCATTCACTAAGTACAGTTTAATTACAGTATTTGTTATCAGGAGTTTGGATTTCTGAATAAGCGACGCAGTAAGATAATGCAAGGGAATAACAGCTTGACAGTAAGATTAGGATTCTGAACTGCTTTAGGGACTTATGCTCTTTACTTATGTAAAGGTCAGATAGTCTTGGAGAAAGGATTAGTAGAGTTGTATTTTTTTCACAACACTGTAATCGGTCATGCATGTGTTGATCTAAACAGTTGCCTTTGCACACCAAAGGAAGTACCCTGATTTGAAAACTGCAGCTGGACTTCACTCCTTTGAGTGTGTCACTGCACCATTTTTACTTATATAAATATTGCAGGCCACATGTCTTTGAACCTGTTTTAATCACTGTGAGTAGTCTGTATACAAAGATCAGGTGATGTGGATAAGACTGTATGCCTTTTCCTCAGGGCAGTGATTTAGAGCACTAGCTGTGTCTGACTAAGTAGCTAGCGTCGCCTTATGTCAGGCCTACATTGAGCCCTTACAACACTGACTGAAAGTCACACTCCATAGCTTAAGTCTTTGACCTGGCCTGCTATCTAGGAGAGAAAGGGTATTTTTAGCTGTAGGGACTGCATGGGATGCGTATTGATGCAGCAGAAGGCTAATGGAAACAGGGTTTAATTCCTTCTGTCAATCTCTGTTTACTTTAGTTGTGCAAATCAGGAGCATAGGTGTAAAGTAAGAGCTGAGGCAAATTTGTTTATTACTTTATGTGCATGTGATTTTGAAACAGTTCTCGTTCGTGCGCAACCTACATACATACCTGAATCTTTTTGCATTTGCCGCCTCAGCAATTACAAAGTCATCATAACATACAACCTGCAGATTTTAGCGTCAAGTTGTCAAGGGCATAACCGGAGAGACTAAAGAGAAAGAGAAGCTTGGTTGGAATAAACCCTCCCTTTCTCTCTAGGTCTTTCTCTCTCTCATTCTCTCTCCAGGTTGGCCATTAGAAATCATGATAATAGGTGGGAACCTCCCCCTGGCTCTGCCTGGGAGTGTTCTGGGATAATAGCATCAGGGACACCTAGTACTACTGCACAGAGGACACACAGCAACAGGCAGATAGGCTGGAAAACGGAAGAGACAATGGCACACAAGCATGGGCATGGGCATGGGCATGGGAGAGAAAGGGTGAGTTGCTTCTAATGTATCACTGGGAACTTCTTCTAGATACTAGATAGCTCAAACACACAGGAGCCTTAGTATTTTTTGGCAGTCACAGGTTTTTTGTCTTCTTTCTGCAGTTAACAGAAACTTTTTTTCCCTTGAAACATAAATTTCAGTTTACCTGCAGGGAGTAGTGCAATTTTTCCTAGTAAACACCAAGGTTATTCACACAGGTCCCCCGTGCAGGCGTAGCGGAAACATAATGCTGTCTTCACCAACGCTGAGTAATTCATCATTAATTAGATTAGCCTCTTGATTTTGGTTTGAGTATTGAGAGAGAACAATGCAGTAAAGCTCAAGAGACTGTGTGAAATGTCTGTTGAATCCTCAAGGCTGAAAAGTGATGCAAAGTAAACATAAAAGTACTCATGTTGACATATTTTGTGAACATATGAGATGGAGCGCACTCACAGTTGTGAAAACAGAGACATGCAGAGCTCTCCTCAGCTTAGCCTGTCTCACAGGCTTCTTGAGTTTCTTTATACCGACACTGTAGGTTTCTGAAGCCCAGGTGTCACTGCTCATGGAAAGAGGCATTGTGGGTTAAAATGCTGAGTAAATAAGGTTAGTGATGTTTTAGGCATTTTGACCACACTCAGTCATTTTAAGTTAATGAAGATCATTGTAATTAGGATAAAAGCAGAGAATTAAAGTTATGGTTATGTTAGGGTGTTTTCCCTAGTGATTGTGCATTATGCTGATGTTAGCCCATTCAATCAGCCTCAGCTTTTTTGGGGATTTTGTTGATGTTTAAGCCATGTGTAGCTGTTGCATCCACCCGTAAAATGTTCTATCAGAACTAAATTTGTGTATAAAGAAAATCTGTTAATTTGATTTTGTTTCAGTATTGTGTTATTACTCTCCATAATTGTTAACAGTACGCTCTACCTGAAGGACATAGCTACAGGTTGATGTATGTGCAGTGTACACACACATACTCGAGTGTGATCCGACTCACTCTTGTTAATCTGGGATACATGTCTTCCCGGATTCTTCATCTGTGTGTTGTGTCAACTCTGTCAGTCTGCACTTGAGTTTGCAGTCCAAACACATGATATGAAGACTTAAATAGGAGACAAAGGGAATTCTATGCATTGCCACAATTTATCACTGACTCATAGTAAATGTTTAAGGTAAAGTTGTGTAAAGATCTATCCTCCCGAAATCCTCACTCCTCGACTGCATGACCATGAAGCCCATGAAGAATTAAAAAGCTCAAGAAATAAGAATACCTTTGAATAGGTATCATGAACTTTGGACATGGTCAAGTGAACCATTTTCTTGTAACATTTTTCATTGAAAAAAGTATTTTGGAAAACGCTTCAAGCCTTTGTGCGTGGACACTAGGCATGCTTTTATGACATTATACAATGTTGTGATATTAAACAGTGTTGTGAGAAAGACAAGTGGCACGATATCATGGATGAGGTCGCAGACTTTACACAAAGACACGGGTAGAAATTATTGGAAAGGCAGACAGTGATAGTACATAGTAATGTTTAGGTAACATTGCTTTTGTTGGTCCTTTCATGGAAGATAATGGTCATACTTACTGAGCTCGCTAAACTTGCAGTAGTTGTTTTTCTGCCATCATTAGGTTCTAAAATTAAACAAAACAAAAAGGTACCAGAAACATTTCCTAACCTTCTGTTTCCATAAAGCACTGAGTAGCTGAGCTGCCTGTGATGTTGGCCTAAACTGTCTTTCATACAGTCCTCTATTTACCCATCTGTGATCAGTTAAAATCAGTTCTCCAGTGCTTTGATTCAGAGATTCGACAGTTTAGACTTTTATCAAATGCTGGGCTAGAAAATAGCCACACTAGCTGTTTGGTGATCCAATTTATCTGTTTCCAGATCTTTCATCTTGGGCCCTTTGAAGGCTTGGATTGACACGATGAATCACAACCAACAATAACTGAAGCGCATGCATTTGAACAAAACGTAAATCACAAGGGAGGATCTAAAAATAAGCATCAGCACCCTTGGTCTTGATCCACCTGTGATTTCCTGTAACAAGCTGATTTGTCTTTAGAAAGGATAATAACAGAAACAGGACAATGAATGCAAACATAAACTAATGAAGTGTGAAGGTACTGTGTTAGGTATAGTGTCATCACTTTTAACATGTGATGATGATGATACCTTGTCCCATTGACCTCCACTTGTCCCATTGACGTCCGATAAATCCATAGAGATATATAGAAGATTTCATACATCAAATCGCTAAATATCTGGATTGTTTTGTTTTTTGATGTTTACAGTGTGGCATTTTTCCTTGGCTCTCTGCAGATCCAGTTTGCGAATGCAGAGGACAAACAGGAATTCAGCAAGTATCCGACCAAGGCAGGGCGCCGCTCGCTCTCACGGTCCATCTCGCAGTCCTCCACAGACAGCTACAGCTCGGGTACTTTCACTTTCATTGTTGAAAACTGAGCAATTACTTCAGTCCAACATAAAACAAAACAAAACATTTATTGAAGTTCACTTAACAGTTCTTTGATTGAATTATGTTTGCATGTCCACCTGGAAAAGCTATCCATATACATCACAAAAATACACACTGTAGCTCCAGCTTTTACACAATGCATTGAAAGCATAAATTTCACAACTGGCTCTTTTGTATGCTTTACCACAAAAGTGACCTTTTGTGCTCTCTATTTGTAAGCTGCATCCTACACTGACAGCTCCGATGATGAAACTTCTCCCCGGGACAAAGCCCAGGTCAACACCCACGGCAGCAGCGACTTCTGTGTGAAGAACATCAAACAAGCTGAATTTGGGCGCCGAGAAATTGAAATTGCAGAACAAGGTGTGTATGTATCAGACCTCACTGGCGCATTGTGGACATTTCAAAGCTGAAAGAATTTTTACCTATGATTGTCTGTACTTTGATCAAAACAGGTTAAAGTTTTCTTATGAAATCCTTTTTTCAAACAGGACGATGTAGTTTAAATTTTAAAAGATGGCCACATATTGATTTTATTGTGATGCAGGTGTGTAATAGGGTAGTTATGTAACTACACTGTTACACACTATATGTATTCCTTCATTGTTCGTCATCTTCTATTTATTTTAAAATATAGATTACCTGGTGTCTGTGGTTTATGACCCAAAGCTGGTGTTATTCTGGAAACATGATGATGTTTCATTTGATCTTTTCTTCACAATTCAAAACACAATGGTGTGGTTTCTTTTGCTGTTTCTCTGTTCTTGTCTGTCTTTCTGCCTGTTTACATTGCCCATGTGAGCGATAAGTAGGCATAAGTGCCTGGCAAGTGTTGTTCAGCCTTAAAACCTGGGTTGCAACAGCTGTTGCTAACATTGTTGTTCAGTTAGTGCCCATTTTACAGCCATATACTGCACATCCGCCTTCTAGGTATCGTTTGTTTTTGAATTCGAAAAGGTCTTTCCTTCTTATCTCGCCCAAAACAAAACCTGGCCTTTGTGTTCTCTCAGGTACCATTAACTGCTGCTTGATCTGTTCGTCCACAGACATGTCTGCCCTGATCTCCTTGAGGAAGAGAGCCCAGGGGGAGAAGCCACTGGCTGGGGCGAAGATAGTAGGCTGTACCCATATCACTGCTCAGACAGCAGTACGTCCGCTCATCCTACTCATCAGCGGTCCCTTTAATGTGACATCTTTTTGTCTTCTTATCTCTGTTACTTTTTTCTTTATCTTCATATTTCATTGGTCCTTCTCAGGTCCTGATTGAAACTCTGGTAGCACTCGGTGCCCAGTGTCGCTGGACTGCTTGTAACATTTACTCCACTCAAAATGAGGTGGCTGCTGCTCTTGCAGAAACGGGTAAGTATAATAAAGAAGCAAGAAGAGGCCTATTAACAATAGGGTGGGACAAAAAATAATTAATTCCAAATAACTTTGTACTATCTAAAATAAAATAAAGTATTTTTTCTTTGCTTTATTGATCATAAGGTTAGATGAACCCAAAGAAAGCTTAAAACTTAAGAGCACTTTGCACCTCTCCTTTCACTGTGTAATGTGCACTAATGGAGCTGTGGCTCATGCTGTCTTTGCCTGTAATTATGTGTGCTTTGTTTCCTGCAGGGGTACCTGTGTTTGCATGGAAGGGTGAATCAGAGGACGACTTCTGGTGGTGTATTGATCGCTGTGTCAACACTGAAGGCTGGCAGGCCAATATGGTATTACCTGGATAGTCATGTGATGAATTTAATGCCTGTCTTAATCTCTTGCTCTTTTCTGTATGCACATCTTCCATGTTGACGTTTTTTCCCCCATAGATCCTGGATGATGGTGGAGACTTAACCCACTGGGTCTATAAGAAGTATCCCAGCGTCTTCAAAAAAGCCAGGGGCATTGTGGAGGAGAGTGTCACTGGTGTTCACAGGTCAGATGAGATCATAAATCTAGAGCTTTAGTAGAGTTTAAGTTTTATCTGCAGCACGTGCCTTTTTGTATTTTGAACTACAATTTCTGTCTGGTAATTCTTTTTGGTTTACATTGGTTTCATTATAAAATATGTCAGTAAGACCCAGGCTGTATATTCTTTACAGCATAGACATGTGCTTATGGCAGCCTATTATGAATTATAAATAATTAAGCTTGTCGCAGTGTTTTTGAGCCATTTAATACTCATCAGCTCTTTGCAGATTAAGTACTATATATACTGACAACAAAATATAAAAGTCAAACTAATGTAAATACTTAATAAATTAAAAGACAAAGGACAAATCATTGTGCTGTGACAGGTGCACTGGTTAGAACTGTTAAATTATATTTAATGGATATTTTTTTTAAATTCTAGTTAGAATTTTATATCAGTTGTGTAAAACATTTTTAAAATGATCAAAACATACGCTAAACAAACTAACTATACTGCTATTAGCACTACAGTGGCAGTTACAGGATCAAATGACCTGAACATAACTGGGATGTACTGTTCAGCACGTAGCAGCCAACAAATACAATTAATTTGCAGCAGTGCTTTTAACACATGGATTTGACTTTTAGTGGAGTGTATTTGGTATCTATGTCTTGAACACTACTCTACTTTGGAGTTTAAAATAAATATAGAAACTATCCAATATGGTCATTTCTCTGGAGTTTCAGTTATTTTAAACTAAGCTGCTTTTATTCCCTTTTTTTTTTTTTATTGGTATTTCCTTATTTTTTTTTCCTTGAGCTAGAGATGCGCTAGAAGCAATTTAAGCTCTCAGTGATTACATTTCATGATGAATGACTTTGAATGAATGGCTTGTATCTGTATCAAAGGCCATTATATAAATCATATTCAGGTTTTTCATGCACAGACTAATTTTTTGGTCATAGGTAAGGACAAATAAAAATCACCAGCACTGCATTAAAATTATTTTCTGTTTAGTTTTGCTTATTGGAGTTTTATGTGCTCAAGCATGATGTTCGTTTTTGTGTAGCAAATGGTTTAAAATGACAGGAGAATGCATACATTTCTGTCAGTTTTACTGATCAGCTGTGCTTAGTTGATGGAAGCCTATTTGAAAAGCATGGCAAATGCTGGTCGCAGCAACTCTACGGTAAATGCAAAGCTCTCAGTGGACTTCATTAGCCAGATATTCTGCCAAGTGTAAGGTCACACAGAATTGCATCCTCGATTGGAAAGATTCACGTGTGTTCGGCCAGCATATATGCCTGAACATGTTTTCCCCATGTGTCCTTTCAGATTGTACCAGCTGTCTAAGGCTGGCAAGCTGTGTGTGCCCGCGATGAACGTGAACGACTCGGTTACCAAGCAGAAATTCGACAACCTTTACTGCTGCCGTGAATCTATCCTTGATGGGTGAGGAAAATTAATCACCAAGAAAGTTGCTGTTATGAAGTTTTGTTGTATTTGGAGCAATATGGTCACGATGATGTGTCGCTCTGGTTGTCTCTGCCAGCTTGAAGAGAACTACAGATATTATGTTTGGAGGCAAACAAGTGGTTGTGTGTGGGTATGGAGAGGTGAATCATTCTTTTATTAAATTTTTTTTTACCTTTAGATGGAATGACTTTAACAAGTCCAGCAGATCTTTTTAATGCACTGTTTTGTGCTCTTTAGGTGGGGAAAGGCTGCTGCACTGCTCTCAAAGCTCTTGGAGCCATTGTGTGCATCACAGAGATCGACCCCATCTGTGCCCTGCAAGCATGGTGAGTCACTGACTCTCACTATTTAGCATTGCTCACCTGTGCATTGCAAGCTACAAACAAGTGAACATTATCAGTGGGTTTTTTCTTTCTTTCTTTCTTTTTTTTCTAATCTGGTCTTCCTTAATATGCATGTCCACACAGCATGGACGGTTTCCGAGTGGTCAAGCTGAGCGAGGTCATTCGGCAGATGGACGTGGTGATAACTTGCACTGGTACTGTACCCCATGCAGTGACATCCATTACTTCTGCTTTGATAATCACATTTTCAGCATGTGTCTTTTTAAATATTACAGTTAAGGGCTTTGGGTGAAAACCAGATTTTTTTTAAATCAAAATGCTCAGATGCTCTTTGGTTTAGTGTGTTGGACAGGAATATGAACACCAGTACAGATATAGCTGTAACTCCATCGCTATAGCAGCAGCACAAGTTTAAATTTAATTTTCGTCGGCTTATTCTCTCTTCGGTGACTCTGTTAACAACACCTTACGTGTGTTTTTCTTCAAATACAGGCAACAAGAATGTCGTCACCAGAGAACAGCTTGACCGAATGAAAAACGGCTGCATCGTCTGCAATATGGGACACTCCAATACTGAGATTGATGTGGTAAACTTCAGCTTTGAGAACAAAAAACCCCACAAATACCCAATGGATTTAAAAAGCTTCTTAAGCACAGTTACTTAGAATAAACAGGAGGGGAGCCTAAATAAGTGAAAGTGAAAATTTAACATGTGTGAAAATTCAGGCACTAAATGACAAGTAAAACACAGAAAGGAGTCTGTAAACAAAAAAACATCCTGTTCTCTGTGTTGTTAATTTTTCAGTCAAAAATGAAATTTGAAAATGATCAAGAGTGACTTAATTTGTTTTTCCTCATTGAATTTCCTGTGGCTTTAATATCTCAATTTAAACATCCATAAGTAACATCTCTGTGTGCCCCTTTGTTCCAAAACATACAGTAAAGATTGTAAGTTTTTGGACTATGACACAGTTTTTGTAGTTTCACCTCTGTTCACTACCACACGCAGGAAATGTTTAGGAATTACAACTATTTTTATACATACTTCAACATTTTCAGAGGCTCAAAAGTAATCTGACACACTAAAAACATTTAAATATAATGATTTTTTAAATACTTGGATTAAAATCCTTTGGAGTCAATGACAGCCTGAAGTCTAGAACACATTAACATCACCAAATGTGTGTGTTTCTCATTTGACATGCTCTGCTAAGCCTTTACTGCAGCCACCTTCAAGTTGCTGCTTGTTTGTGGGTCTCTCTTAGGTTTTGTATTCAGTAGCTGAACACAAAACTGGCTCTGTTGGTGAGTGACTTGGCCATTGAAGAATTTCCCATTTCTTTAAATTGAGAAACTCTTGGGTAGTTTTTGCAGCATGCTTTGGGACATTATCCATTTGATCAATCAGTTTTGCAACATTTGGCTGAATCTGAGCAGAAAGTATATCCCTGTATACTTCACAATTCATCCTGCTACTTCTATCAGTCACAACAACAAACGTTAGTGACCCAGTTCCACTGGCAGAAAGCCATGCATGCCCATCCCATTACACTGTTGCCACCATGTTCGAAGGTTAGTATGGCATGTTTTGGATTATGAACCTTTGCTCTTCATCTTCACACTTTTCTCTTCCCATCATTCTGGTACGAGTTCATCTTGGTTTCATTCACCCAAAGATGTTTTTTCCAGAACTGTGCAGGCTCTTTTTAGATGTTTTCTGGCAAAGTCTAATCTGGCCTTCCTCGTTTTATGAGTGTCACCAGTAGTTTGCACTGATTTTGAACGCTGTATTTACATTCATAAAGGCGTTTCTTAATTGTAGATTTTGAGAATAACACAGCTACCTCCTTGAGAGTGATGTTCACTTGGTTAGTTGTTTTCTGTAATCTTTCAGGCCTTTTGCTGTCACTGAGGTGGCCATTGCATTCATTGAGACTGTTGATTTGGTGACTGCTGAAATATTTGCTCTCTCTCTGACACCTTTGTTTAATTTTTTCAGCTTTCACCGTCTGCAATGACCTCGAGTCAAGAGCATGAAAAGTTAACCAACAGAAGTTCAACACTTGAAATTAACTTGTTTTAATTTATTGGGGAATAAAAAGGGAACAGTCCTCACATGACCACGAAATTGCTTGTCAGCCAATACGCCAAGTCCTTTTGATCCTCTGAAAATGGGTGACTGTGTATAAAAATGGCTGCAATTTCCTAAACAGTTAGTGCAATACTTTTGTTAAATCTCTTAAATTAAAGCTTAAAGTCTCCACCTTATTCACATCTTGATTCTCTCTTTTTTTAGTTTTAAGATCTGCTGTGATACAGAGTGTAGAGGTGTATAGAGGTAAAACTAGAAAAAATTGTATGATTGTATGAATACTTATGGACCTGGCTGTACTTCTCAATTTCTGTGAATTCATTGGAAGAAGTTTCTAATTCAACGAGTTCCACTATTCTTTGTTTACATGCTAACATAGCCACATGGAATGCCCACATGGAAATGTTAGCACAATGGTGTTTATGTCTTTTGTCCTCAGGCAAGCCTGCGCAGCCCTGAGCTGACCTGGGAGAGGGTTCGCTCTCAAGTCGACCACATCATCTGGCCTGATGGAAAGAGGGTTGTCCTGCTGGCAGAGGTAGTTTTCCTTAATAGCCTTCACAAAACTGTCTTTTAAATTCTCAAAATTTGTGTTTGTATAACTCATAACTAGGTTGAAACAGGAGTTTATCCAGCACTAAACAGTTTTGTCAGACATCTTCTATTATTTTATTTTATTTTTTTCCAGGGTCGCCTCTTAAATCTGAGCTGCTCCACAGTGCCGACATTTGTGTTGTCTATCACTGCAACAACTCAGGTTAGTAATTTCTACTCTTCCTTTAGAGCCAGTGACATTAACTTCTTGGGCGAGTAAATGACAGTGTCCCTTCTTACTAAACTACCTGCAGTCTGCAGGCACATAGTTTCCCAGATTGTGAGTCATGTAAACACTGTGTGCTCTGTTTTTTGTAGGCCCTGGCACTGATTGAGTTGTTTAATGCTCCAGAAGGACGTTACAAACAGGATGTGTATCTCCTTCCAAAGAAAATGGGTAAGAATCAGCCTTGTTTAAACTGAAACTGTGCTACTTCACTTTGGTATAGAAATGATAAGCAGTATGTACTGCTTCTCTGAAAGGCTGCTCATTGTTGCCACCCTGTGGCTTCACTAAAAAGATCACAGAACACACATTTTGTCTCTTTCCCCCCAGACGAGTATGTGGCCAGTTTGCACCTACCCAACTTTGATGCCCACCTGACAGAGCTGACTGACGAGCAGGCCAAATACATGGGCCTCAACAAGAATGGCCCTTTCAAACCTAATTATTACCGGTAGGTGCTCCTGCCTTTTTCTGCTTCTATCTATTATCATGCACCAGTCCATATTTTCACTTTTTAAACTGTTTTTTTGTTTTGTTTTTTTTCTCCACAGGTATTAATGAGAATGGCCGATCCTCAACGCACAGTTACCCTGCAACAAACAGAGATATCTATTTTATTTTCTAAATAGCTACAGAATGGAGGAATTATTTTACTTATGCTGAATGTAACTTATTAAAAGCACCTCAGAAGTAGAGTTAAATGATAAAAAAAGAAGAGTAGAAAACATATAACCAACTAACATTTTACATGTCTTGTCAGGTGTTTAAACAAAAGCCTACTTGCATGCTTTGATGTATGTGCACGTATTTAGTTGCTTCAGATTATGTTACTAGATAACAGAGTTGTTGATTTGTTTGTTTACCCCATTTACGCACAGTGCCAAATGATGGCCGTAAGAATGAAACAGAGGATACCTTTTCGATTTTGTCTGTCGGTGACATTAAGATTTGCCGGGTACATTCCATGAGCCAGAGTTTAGGCTGAGCCAAAACAAACTCTGTGTTACAACTTAGATTATTTTAGAAATGTTTGTTTTTATATATACGTCAAATAATCCGTTTCAATGGTATCTGCATACATGCCCTAAAAGGTAACATCCAGTCATCCTTTTTATTATAGCAGTGCCGTGATGAACTGTTGCTTGTTTCATAAACAAAATGATGAAGTCTTGTTTATTCAGATGATTATAAAACGTCTTGTGATCGAGTAATGTCGTTTTGCTAATGACAGATTAAGATGTTGTTTTATGTCTGGGTGTGGAGCAGCTGTAGGCTTTCCTAAAAAGGAAGTTGGAGAAGGCTTAGGGAGAGCTGGTAAAACACTTTTTGACTGCTTTATCTTCCCTCATTTCATCCCAAGTTTCCATTTGCTCACTTGAATTCCAGACGCCTCACTGAAGAGTTTTTCTGACTGGATAGTACCTTTGAGGCCATGATATGAATGTGCCTTTTAAATGATTTATAACAACATAATACTAGCGCTGAGCTTAATTATATGAACCATTCCTTTTTGTAAAACTGCATTTATTAGAAGTACATTAACTGTCTTCCTTCCACTGCTTCTGGTTGTAAGTATAACTATAATGTATGAGCTGTGTGTTGGTAAAATATATATATATATATATTAGACTTTATGTCAGGCATATGATTGTAGTCGTCTTAATTTGATCCAACAAGATCACTTTAATATTTCATGTGATCAAAATGACATAAGTGTATACTATCTATGTAAACGATTGCATTAAATCAGCAATAAAGCGAGTCTTTTTACCATGACAAACTGAGACCAGAGAATGAAGGAGAGGCCTTTTGTGAGTCCCTGGCTCAGTAGGTAAATATTTTGGATTATTTTGGGGATAAAACTGACATTCATGGGTGCTCACACTTCAACATAACACATCACAATTCCTAAATGTGCCTTACTGCCACATTCTCCACATTGTATCCCTCTGAGTCGGCCCTGCTGGCTGAGGGTCAGATTGCTGTCTCACTCTGGAATATTCACCGGCCCTCGAGCACCGGGCCAGCTGCATTAGTTTCTAATATTAACACTTCAGTCATTGAGGAGGAGGGGGCGGGAGCATTCTGGAAACCTGGTTGTAACTATATAAGCAAGGAGCCCCAGCCAGTCTAGGTATGAACTCCAGAAGAAACACACAGAGGCAAAAGCTGACACGAAGGAAACATCCCCGGGATATCCTTCTGAGCACCAGAGAGCGCACCACTGAAAGTAAGTAGCAACACTGATTGGATAAAGTTTAGACTGTAGAGACAGTGAGGACTTCTTTGTGTGGGTGTCTTACTCTAATTCACTCATTTCCTAAAAAATCCAAAACTTTAACAGTTAGGTGCAACAGTGTAACAGTTATACTTGATATTAAGTCTTTACTCATGAAGGATAGTCTCTAAGTCCTAGTCTGAATGTTTATTTATTTAAATATTAAAATAAGGCTACATATGAATAACCAGATACCGATCTATAGTTCACTTATTTTTTTTAAGTGAAGCATTTAGATTCACTGGGCTTGTGAATTCTAGCCCTCACCACTGTAAACTACTACCTAGCGATTAGCTTTAACGATTACACAGACAGTGTGCTCTTAGTTCTAAGTGCAGCTCCCTGACTTGGGTGTGACAAGTGCTCAAACTTTATGTTAGTATTATTGGAATAAACATATTATTAATACTGAAAACTATCAAAAACAGGACTTTATCCATTTAAATGTCTTCTAAATCTGTCTAGGAACTTAAAAGAAACCGGCGAAATGTCTGCACCAAAGGGAGTATCCATTGGCATTGATCTGGGAACCACCTATTCTTGTGTTGGGGTTTTCCAGCATGGCAAAGTTGAGATCATTGCCAACGATCAGGGCAACAGAACCACTCCAAGCTATGTGGCTTTTACTGACACAGAAAGGCTTATTGGAGATGCTGCCAAGAACCAAGTTGCAATGAACCCCAATAACACAATCTTTGATGCCAAACGGCTGATTGGAAGAAAGTTTAATGACCCAGTCGTACAGTCCGACATGAAGCTCTGGCCTTTCAAGGTGATTGACGATAATGGAAAGCCCAAAGTCCAGGTGGAATACAAAGGGGAGACCAAGGCATTCTATCCTGAGGAAATTTCCTCCATGGTCCTGGTTAAAATGAAGGAGATAGCTGAGGCCTACCTGGGACAAAGGGTGTCAAATGCAGTCATCACAGTGCCAGCTTATTTCAACGACTCCCAGAGACAAGCTACCAAGGATGCTGGGGTGATCTCTGGACTAAATGTTCTTAGGATCATTAATGAGCCCACAGCAGCAGCCATTGCATACGGCCTGGATAAAGGCAAAACAGGAGAACGCAATGTGCTGATCTTTGATCTTGGCGGAGGCACCTTTGATGTGTCTATTCTGACCATTGAAGATGGCATCTTTGAGGTCAAAGCCACTTCAGGAGACACACACCTTGGTGGGGAGGACTTTGACAACCAAATGGTCAAGCACTTTGTAGAGGAATTTAAAAGAAAACATAAGAAGGACATTAGCCAGAATAAGAGAGCAGTGAGGAGACTGCGTACAGCTTGTGAGAGGGCAAAGAGGACCTTATCCTCCAGCACTCAGGCAAGCATTGAGATTGACTCTCTCTTTGAGGGAATTGATTTTTACACCTCCATCACAAGGGCACGTTTTGAGGAGCTCAACTCAGATCTTTTCAGGGGAACAGTTGACCCAGTTGAGAAAGCCCTGCAGGATGCCAAGCTGGATAAATCCAGGATTCATGAAATTGTCCTGGTCGGTGGCTCCACAAGAATTCCCAAAATCCAGAAGCTCTTACAGGACTTCTTTAACGGCAAAGACCTGAACAAGAGCATTAACCCAGATGAAGCTGTAGCCTACGGTGCAGCAGTCCAAGCAGCTATCCTCATGGGCGACACCTCAGAGAATGTCCAAGATCTGCTGCTGCTGGATGTGGCTCCCCTGTCTCTGGGCATAGAAACCGCAGGCGGTGTTATGACACCTCTGATAAAGCGAAACACCACAATCCCCACAAAGCAGACTCAGATCTTCTCCACATACTCAGATAACCAGCCAGGTGTACTGATTCAGGTATTTGAAGGTGAGAGAGCCATGACCAAAGACAACAACCTTCTTGGCAAATTTGACCTCACAGGTATCCCTCCAGCTCCCCGAGGTGTTCCACAGATAGAGGTAACATTTGACGTAGATGCCAACGGCATTCTAAATGTATCCGCTGTCGACAAAAGCACCGGCAAAGAAAACAAAATCACCATCACCAATGACAAGGGCCGTCTCAGCAAAGAAGAGATCGAGCGGATGGTGCAGGATGCTGAGAAGTACAAGGCTGACGATGACATCCAGAGAGAGAAGATTGCAGCAAAGAACACGCTGGAGTCCTATGCCTACCAGATGAAGAGCAGTGTTGAGGACGAGAGTCTGAAAGGTAAAATTAGCGAAGAGGATAAAAAGATGGTCATTGACAAGTGCAACCAGACAATTTCCTGGCTGGAGAACAACCAGCTTGCAGAGAAAGATGAGTATGAGCACCAGCAGAATGAACTCGAGAAGGTGTGCAGACCAATTGTGACAAAGTTGTACCAGGGAGCAACACCGTCGGGAAGCTGCGGCGGCCAGGCAGGAGGAACCTCCCAGGGCCCCACTATTGAGGAAGTGGACTAAAGCTATTCACCTCAGCATATCACACTCATGGGAAAATTTATGACTGCGGTTTAGAAAAAATAAATGATTTCAGTGTTGTTTCCTTTTCTACAATAAATCTATAAAAGTACATCTCTCCTCATTATTGTTTGTGATAAATAGTTTTTTGAACATGGAATAAAAGAATAATAAAAAAATAAACAAGTGCTAACCTTTTTCACAGATGCACATGATCAAAAGTGTTTATAATTTTGAGAATGGCCTCTCTTTAAAACCATGTACCAATGAGAGTACCAAGAGTTTCTGATAACAAATTCAGACTTTAATAAATCTGGGCATGGAATTCATAAAGGTAGTCAATAAGTATTTTTGTTAAAGATGGTTGACAAACCTTATTCAGACATTCTTTCACATTTCTTTTTCCCTATTCAAGCTGTACTTAAAAAGTAATATACAAGATAGAGTCATTCTAGGACAGACTTGTGAGGAGCTTTATAGACAAAAGGCAAGTTCCCATGTTTAAAGGTAAAGCATAAAAAAATGTATATGAAAACATGTTAGATGCCAAACAAGAGTTTGAACACATGCACACTGTAGGTGTGCTATGAGTGTGTATGACAGACAATTTTACTGCTGCACCTCTGTTAAAAAAACAAACAAAACCCAAACCTACTTTTATTTTGTTTTAGTCCACGCATGCTTTTCTTGCCTGCATTACCCAAAATGCATCAAGCACAGCCGGTTTATCACACTTTGATAGCTGCAGACTCCAGATTTGCTTATATTTTCAGTTTTAATATTCGGCCCTAGACTTTTACAGATTTCTGCAGCTCTCTCTGAAGAGATTTATACAAATGTTTCCCTCATAGAGCTGTGCTGTCTTTAGCTTTAAACAGTAAACAGACTTTATTGTATACTGCAAGTGTTGTCAGCTCTGTGTAATATTAGTACTTTTATGTCAAAGGGTCTGCACAGAAATCACACTCACTGAAAACTAAGCAACTCATTTAAACATGTTGTTCACTGAATGATCCTCTAGGTGGCGACATCAGGACGTTAGTTTACTAAAACCACTGGAGCCATAAGCACTACCTGTTGGAGCACTCTGTACACTGTAACAATAACAATCGAAAAATAAAAATAATCTCAATCATCACCACCTTGAGGCTACTCCTGATAAAAATCCCACCTAAACCTTCTGGATATTGGTCGGTATGTGTTGATCAATCTTATTAACTCAATTTAAGTTGGTTATCTTGTGTGACTATAATATAAACTCCTACCAGCATGCATGCAGTAAAGCCATGCAATAAAAGTATTCTGCGTTACAGTACACAGTAGTTTATTTATTCTCCCCCACGGCTGTTTGCGTTTTATACCCTTGGCACTCTTCCTTAATGTGACGCTACACAATTACAGGTGCTGGTGACAAATCAGAGGTCAGTAGTCCACATGATGACTCAGAGCTGAATATGTACAATAAAGGCTGCAAAGCGTAAACAGGCTTAATTAAACCGAGTTTCATTCTCACGCACACGCACAAACACAAAGATGCACACCTCACCACCAGTCCATCCTCTCGGTCTAATTAGAGGGAGTGGTTCAATAGTGCGCCAGACTTCGGCAAACAAAGGGTTAAACTGCTGAGCCAGTTGAGCGCACCATCCAACCGGGCTGTGTCGCTAGGGGAAGATATAGGGTACTTGTGGAGAAGCAACAGATCTCAGCTGGAAAACAACCGCACATCTGGCACGCGGGACGACCAAATCTGAGGAGGAAGAATCAGTCAAATCTTTCACTGCATGATTAGATGGACTGGACCGGTGGATCAATCTCTGACTTCCAAATCACGAGCAGGGACGAGAAAAGTTGCCAAAATTAGTTGTGGATTTGATTTTGGCGCTGCAGAATTTGGATATTTCTTTGTTTTTTAAAAAAGGGGGAGATGATCGTCACATATTTTCTGACTCAGCGTTTTCTCCTATAGGAAATACCGTGCGTAAAAGCCAATTATTTTTTTCTGGCAATAATATGTCTTTGTGGACGGGAAATAAGTCCAACATCTTTGCTCCCGTGGACAGGAATTAAGTATAACATCTGGAGGCAACAACTCAAAACACGTTGTCCAATCTATTCGACTAAAACGTTTCCAAACACAGATCGAGTTCCACCACCTGCGTTTTGCTTTTTTCAGCCTCCAGACTGAGTTTTGTTACAGGTGGTTTTCATCGCGCTTTACCATTACTATGCACCTTAACAATCAGCAATAAACGAGCCACATGGGTGTGAAATGAAGGCTCACTTTGCTTTAATTTTCTGATTCCCCCCCCCCAGTGGACAACAGTTTGAACCAGGGGCGAACAGCCAGTAGGTCTGCTTCTAAATGATAAGCTCGGTTTGTGTTTCGTCTTACCGAGGACGCAAGTCAGGCAACAAACCTCCGTCTAAATCATGTCTGAAGGAAGACATGGCCAGAGGGGAAGACTCGGATAAAATTATTATTAACGTGGGCGGCACTCGACACGAGACCTATAAGAGCACCCTCAGGACCCTGCCGGGGACGCGCCTGGCATGGCTAGCAGACTCGGAGTCGCAGGTCAGCTCCGACTCAGACATTGCGTCCCCGAGTGCCACCGAGTTCTTCTTCGACAGACACCCCGGCATCTTTGCGTACGTGCTCAACTATTACCGGACAGGCAAGCTGCACTGCCCGGCTGACGTCTGCGGGCCTCTATTCGAGGAAGAGCTGGCGTTTTGGGGTATAGACGAGACTGACGTGGAGCCATGCTGCTGGATGACCTACCGGCAGCACCGGGACGCAGAGGAGGCCCTGGAGATATTTGAACCGCCCGACCCAGAAGACACCGACGACGAGAGAGAGATGCCGAGGAGGTTCGGCATCGAAGACGTCCCCGACAGGTCGAGAGGCTGCCGCGAAATTTGGCAGCCAAAGATCTGGGCGCTGTTTGACGACCCGTATTCATCTAGAGCAGCCAGGGTGAGTTCAGCAGGTGGCCCTTTAACGGCCACATGTCAGAGTGCGTCCGCAAAAGCCCGCTGTGTCATTCCAACTAGGAAAAAAGGCGCACATGTTGTCCAAATCAACAGGTGTCAGCCAATCAGGCTGCAGCAGCTACTGATGAAGCCACAGACCTGTAAACTGTAACGTGGCTGTAGCTGTCTGCATTTATCCAATCTGCGCCTTCTCTGTCTGTTCTAAATATGAAACGTTTTTAGGACATGACATTTTTCAGGCCAAAGTTTATATCTTTACATTAGTTTCACTGACTGTTAAAAAGATAGTTTTTTTAGTTGAACATCAGGATTAAAAGGAACATTATGCAACCACTAGTCTTACACAATTACAAATGAATTATAAATGATAGTTTAGAGATTAATATTCTTTTTGTTTGACAAGTTTCGAATAGATTTAAATAATAAATGGACAAAAGTATGTAGAAAGCTCTCTTTTGTTTCAAAAAGTGTGCTAAGAGTCTGACCTTGGAGAGTTTTCTGTGCTATGAAGTCAGGCTTTATAGTACATCCATCCATTGTCTTCCACTTCTCCAATTCAGGCTGGTAGGGCCGCTGGAGCCAATCCCATCTGCCTTGGAGCAACGTCTTGCAGCCAAATTCAGCAGTAGAATGTAACATCTGCTCTTGCATTGTTCTTCAGTACATGTTTTCTCTGTTATGCTACTCTATAAATCTACTACAATACACAAAGGTAAAAACTTTTTAGTCCATCATTCAAACACTCTTTATGTGACAGCTACAATTAGCTGCTTATACTTTTAAGAAGCATTTCTTATTATCTTACACTGCAGTTTTTACACCATACAGTGCAGGAGTCTGTGTATTCGTGAGTTCATTTAAGAAACTGTTTGAGCCCCACTGAGTTAAAATTATCACACATTTAACAAAAAAACAAACATCCAAAGCTGCAAAAAGCAAATGAAAAGATGTCTTTCAGAACTTCACTGAGGGTGGATTAGTCCTTTGGTAGGTCTTTTAAGTCTTTTGAGACAGTTATATATGAGAATGCTGTAGTGTTTTTGCTTTAGTCCAAGACAGACATCCACTAAGATTTTAGACATATACACTATTCAGCTATTTCAAAGCAACTCAGTGCATTTAAGCATGAAGACATGGTCAAGATGACCTGCTCAAGTTTAAACTGAGCATCAGAATTGGGAAGAAAGGTAACTTGAGCATTTCAGCAACTGCTGATTTTCCTACACAACCATTTTTATGATTTACAGAGAATGATCTGAAAAAGACAGTATATCCAGTCACTTCTCTGGGCAAAAAGTGTGTTGTTGTCAGAAGTCAAAGGAGAATGGCCAGATTACTTCAAGCTGATAGGAAGGCAACAGTAACTCAAATAAGCACTCCTTACAACCAAAGTAAGCAGAAAAGCTTATCTGAATGCAAAACTCATCAAACCTGAAGGCAGGTAGGCTACATCAGCAGAAGACCACACCGGGTGCTACTCCTGTTAGCTATGAACAAGAAACTAAGGCTACAGTTAACACAGGATAACTAACATTGATTAATATAAGACAGAAGAAATGTTGCCTAATCCTCAAGCCTTAATCTATACTGTGACATTTTAGATGGTAGGTTCCAAATTTGGCATAAACAACATGAACGCACGGATCTCTCCGGCCTTGTATCATGAGTTCAGGCTGCTTCTCGTGGTGTCCACAGTGTACCCATCGTCTGATGGCTGCTTCGAGCAAAGATAACACACCATGTCACAAAGCTCAGATCATCTCAAACTGGTTTCTTGAACATGACAATAAATTCACTGTACTCAGATGGTCCCCGCAGTCGCCAGATCTCAATCCAACAGTGCACCTTTGGGTTGTGGTAGAACAGGAAATTCACATCATGGATGTGCAGCAGACAAATGTGGAGCAGCTGTCATGTCAATATGGACCAAAACCTCTGAGCAGTGTTTCCAGGACTTTGTTTAAATCTATGCCATGAAGGCAAAAAGGACATTCAAAGCAAAGTGTACATAATAACGTTGTTGGTCAGTTAGACCTCGAGGTCTGTCTCTGTTAGATAACATATGAAGAAACGAAAAGAAATTGAAACAGGCTGCAGTATTTGGAAGTTAGGAAGTGCGGGGATCTGTTAAAAAGTAAGATCTCTACATCAGTCAAAGCTGCAGAGCATATAAAAGTCCATGAGTTAAACATTTTATGTTTTTTAAAACATAACAAACAAAAAGCTTCATGATGCCTCACTCTGAAAAAAGCGATGCTAAGTACTGTGGATTTTTTAAGGACCTGAGCTCTTCAGCATCCAAACCTTTTACTGTGCTCTCCACACATTTGTTGTGCTGTTAATAGTTATAAAACATTACATATTTATGTATTGATCTGGACAAGAAATTCATTTTTTTCTAAAATGCATTTCAATACCTGAATTTTCCCTGAGAGACTGAACGTCTCTTTCAATCATGTGAATAACTTTTTTTTTCTCCCCTAAATATACGTTATGAAATTGTGGCAAAATGCTGAAAATAGCAAAAATGCTGTTTCATGACAGGAATACAGAGCCGGTGAAGTGTTCCCACACATCCTATTCAAGGTTTGCACTCAAAAGGTGCTCAGAAGATGAGTGTTTAAAAGGCTGCAGAAGCATAGACCCCTGTACAGTAAATCACACCGTATTAATCAGTAGATGGACATCTCCTGTACTTACACTAGTGCTATAAAAAGAAGCTAAAAAGCTAAAAAAAAACAAAAAACGAATCATTTATTTAAAAAAATTATTAAGAAACTTGACTGTGCTTTTGCCAACATCATAATACTAAGTGACATGTGAGTAAGGTTTTATGCAAAGATCTGCATGATATCAATTTAAAAAAAAAAAAAAAAACAACCAAAAAAACCGAGATCTCAGTTATTTATCAGATTTGGTTTATAAAAAAAAAAAAGGTTCCCGTCTTTCCACGAGGGGTATCATCCTGCTGTAAACATTTTGAAAGCATGCTATAGCTAATGGCTCAGCAACAAAAGCAGGATGCTTATTGAAGTAAACATGAAAGCAAGTATCGAGTATCATTTGCAAGAGTTTTTTCGGCAAAAGGCCAGGAGCTTTCATCGGGCAGAAAGAAAAATACATTTAGCTCAGGAAGGAGAGGGGCTCATGCTAACTCTAATTTCTATTTGTCTGTTTGTGCAGTTGAATAGTCTGTTCAAACACTCTCACAACGTCGCCGAAGAATAATGTTCCCGCTGCACGCCAGCGACACTACAAATAGTGTTTATTTTAGCTTCTCGTCCAGGTGGCATTCGCAGGCTGTCGCTGTTGAGGAGCCCACATCTCTGAGTCACAGCTGCCACTGCGTCGGTGTCGTCTGAAGATGACCCGCGCTGGGCCTGCCAGTTAATCACGTCTGTCTCTCACCGCTGAATATTTGTAAATTAATCAATTAGGATTTATGAAGTTTTGTGAAAGATCTACATGTAAAGCTTTCTGAAATATTGCAGAAGGGAGGCGGATCCATATTGACCCGCTCATAATGCTCTTTATCCATTTCCTTTCCAGCCACTTCATATATGTATGTTTACTCTGTGTGCATTCTGAGAGCATGCTTTCTGAAAGGATGTGGGGCTGCATTTTGAGGGACTCACATTACCTTTATGGCCTTTTTATTTCAGAGAGCCTCTAAGCTCATCTCAGGTAATGTGATTCCTAAAAGCTGGAGGGAAGTTAATCTGTCCATCATGTAAGCCACATCCTCTTTGGGATCAACCAAGACTGGTGGTGCAGCTCTTTTAAAGTGAGCACATGAGGCCACTATACTGAGAGTTCACAGAGTGCAGTCCCTTGGGAACATTTTATAGAGCCCACAAGAATGCGCTACTATACATTTTATGCATCTCCAGTTCATGTTAGACCAAGAAAGAAATTCTCCTCAGGTTCTTCTCAACTTCTGTTTTCAAACTCAATTTACTGAAGAAAAGTAGCCACCTATATGTTGGCTATTTATGCTAGCACCATCAAAGACACCACGTGATCATATCGGGCTGCCCCATTGAGCGTAGCAGCTTTGCTACGTGTTTACTCTCGGGTCTAATTTTCAGAGTGTTTACATTCACATTAAAGTGGCTCCATAGTGTGGTGGATTACACATTCGCTTGGCGAATGAAAGGTCACTGCTTCTATTTCAGCTGAAGACACAAATCATCTTTGCGGTTGCATCAGGAAAGGTGTAAAACTGCCAGATCAAACGTGTGGAGCTACTGTGGTAACAAGTAGTGACAGGGGAGCAGCTGAAAGTAGCTAATGCTTCTTCATATGTACATAATAATTGCAGATATTTTTTTTTGTGCTCTAACAACAACAGAGGCTAAAATCAGAATGCACAAATCATTAGGGGGTTTCATGGTGGCTATGTCCATCTTTTATACATACTATAATACAATAACTATTAAACACATCAACAATTTTCTAATTAAATATATTTGTAAAGGTTCCATTGACATGAAATTCTCACCAAATGTTGGTAAAAATCCATTGATTCCACTTATGCAAAGACATCAATCCATAGAGGTCCATAAATTAAGTTGTGTGTAATAAAGTATGTGTAATAATCTCATGATGTGTAACAAAACCTTTGCAACCTGATTGTTGTAAAACATACTGATGGCACTGGTTACAGAAGAAGTACTAAACTACCGAAGGTTCCAGTGAGCACTGTTGGGAACATCATGTTACCCTAAACCAGCCACGATCGGATGCTCCACGCATGATTTTAGACAGAGGATTGAAACAAATTATAAGAAGTATGGAGAGCTTCAGAAAGAATCAGGTGGCACAACTGTTTCAAAGAAAACAATAAGTAATGCACTTAGCTGCCATGGCCTGTATGCATGCTCACCATCCAACACTCCATTGCTGAAGAAAAAGTGTGCTGAAGTGTGTTTAAAGTTTGCTGAACAACGTTTAGACAAGCCTGTGAATTACTGAACTAAGCTCAGAGTTCATTGAAGGGGCCCACAGACGCTTCAGGATTCTAAGAATGGACCAGAATCGTACCTGAGAAATGCATGCGACTAGTTCCTCCATACAGGAGGCATCTCGAAGCTGTCATCACCAGCAAAGGCTTTTGTACAAAGTATTAAATACATTTCAGTAAGCATGTTCAATACTTTTTCCCTGTGTCATTTCTCATTATTACACATAAATTATGGGCATCTATTGTTTCATTTCTCTGTATGTGTGGACTAGATAGGTTGTTGGTGAGATTTTCATGTCAATGGCGCCTTTAGAAATATATTAACTTAGAGATTTGGTGATGTTTTCAATACTTATTTTACCCACTGTATACAGGCTGTGTTTGGGCCATCATTTAGCCACAAGCTCGTCCTAAATTGTTCAGTCTTTCAGTTTAAAGTGGAATTAAACAAACAGCTTTAAATACTTTCAACAACCTCTAATAAATAACACATTTCTGGTGCTGTTTTTGTTTTGAATGTTTCAGGTTAAAGTACAGAAAATAGGTTATGTTAATATTATATTATTTCATCATTGTCTGTATCTGTATTAAAGATTGCTGATCTTCTCCACAGTCCATTGGGAGGTGAGTTTTCTCTGCTGATGAAAAAATATGGGTCTAAATGTGCTGCTGCCCACTTGGCTGCATAAATCAACCAACAGAGGGTAAAGCATAGACTTTATAAAATATGGATGTAGCCTCTGGGTTTGAAAAGTGAGGTCAGCATTAAAGTGCCTTAAACTTGCATTTTTTTTCTCATTTCTTTTAGCATTGAAAACATCCCGATGACTTCATCTAGCTTAAAGTCTTACATTATGGAATTTATTTTTCTGTGGTCCCCAATCAGTGTGGAGATAGACAATGAAATAGTTTGTGTCCCTGTGTCACTGACACAGTTCTTTGCCTATGAACTTGCATCATGTCCCTCAGTTTAACAGTCAGTTGGTCGCTGGCTTGTGATGTCTGATTAAAAAAAAAAATCTAAGATAACTAAAAAAAAAGCTCAGCTGGAGGCTTCACAATAGGATTTTATATCCACAGAGTCTCTATATCATCTATAAAGAGGCTCTGAGGAAACATCTCTTTGCAATCCTTTTTCTTTTTGTGACATGTGACAGTTAGACTTGACATCAGCATTAAGTTTAGACTAGCGCTTTCTTTCATAATGCAATATTTCATTAGTTCCCCAGGCTTGTTGCCTATAATTAATTACCGCTGTGGTAATGGGCTACACGTTTTTAATCTGTGGTAAGCAATTAAAGCTGTCTTTCCCACAGAAAAGAGCATTGCATTTTTCTCCCACAGAGAGGCATAAATCAATTAATATCAGTAAATCAAGCGATAGACTGATGTGGGATTCTTGAAGTCTGCTGCATTTTGAGTTTCCAAGAACTGATCTGTTTGACTGATTGAATTTTGTCTCATATGTATATATATATATATATATATATATATGTATTAATGAGTGACATTAAACTAGGTTACATACCATGACTCAGTTTTTTTTAAAGCCCCCATGAGGAGACTGTTTTTGTGTTTTCATGCTATATAAATTAATTGAAACTATACTGATATTGAACTAAGTATCGATCACATCACAGCTTGATGATCACAGCTTTGCACATTACTGGTTATGAAATACATCCAGAGTTCGATGCACAGCTGACAAATAATAAAGGTGTGTTCTGAGTGAAACACTAACCTTTCTGCGATCAGCTTTCACAGTGCCAACACCTCTCTCCTGGCTGCTCTGTGAACTGAACACAGGATTTGATTTTTCGCACATCATCAAAGCAGCACAGGCTTGTTAAGGAGACTTTCTAACAGCCACCAGTCTCAGTGAAAGAGGTATAATCCTTTGTGATTATACTGTTTGTTTATTCTGCTCAGTTCTAAGCTGTTTGCTGAAAATAGTTCAGTGTCTGGGATGCCTGCACACAGTTGCAGACTTTGTTTTGCAGACAAAAAAAAATAAATCAATAAATATGCATTACTGAAAATATCATATTTCTTTTATTTTTCATTTCATTTATTGATGCAGATTTTTTTTTAATTTTTAAAAGCCATTTGAATGCCGCACTTATATAATTCTTTTAACTTAATGCATCTGCACATTTCATACATCTGCCAAAGGCTTCTTTTCACTGGCTGCTATTAGAGGAAACTTGAAAGGGTTTGATTGATTATTTTCATGCATTCTGACATTTGAAAGGCTTGACTTTGCACTATTTTCTTGAAATACCGACAACAAATATATGTGCAATTTTTTTTCTTTTACTTTTTTAATTTCAGCTGTCAGGAATTACTTCAGCCAATATTTTAAGATATGGACAGGATTGTCTTTGCTCAAAGGTCAGTGCCAGAGCTTTCAACCACATCCCATATTCTTCAGCTGGCTGTGTCGGTGGTTGTAAATAGAAAGTAGGGGTTTGGTGGGGTATTTGGCATCAGATGTGCAACGGCAGAGGTTGAGATTTGTATTGAGACAACTGATGCTATCCATGTTTCGAGTGTTCACGGAGTAGGTGCTGGCTATTTGTGACTTGACAAGTTTGTTCTGCTGTTGCTAGATGTTACAACACTGGTTGATTTTGTCCATGCAGATTTCTCCACCTCCTCATTAAGTATATTCTGTTTTGTGGAGGAGGCACCGTGTCACTAATCTTATGTTGTGTCCCTGCTAACACACCCTGATCAGAAATGAATGGTAGTTAAAACTGAAGGTGATGTAATGCCCCTTTTAATTGATTTGGGAATAAATGTTAGAACTGCCCCTTAGATCTCTTTGAATATTTTGTCTCATTTTATGCATATCATATATTTAATCGCTACAAGCTTGTCAAATATTTCTGGTTCCATGAATCTATAAAATATAAATATCTGGTAATGAACCACTCCTTTCCAGATAGCCGGGAGAAACACAAGCCGGCAGGATGAGGAATGGAGATTAATTCTCCGTCATCCATGTCCCGGCTTGTAGACGTGAACAAGTGTGACATGAATTCTAAGAAAACCTTGGTAGTAGCTGCTGTCATTGCCTTTGGAGCTGCTGATTGTTCAGAAGGCTCATTGTTTTGGTTTCTGCATATAGCCTGTCCATATTAGTAACAGAGTGTGATGTTCAACAGCTGGAGGTGATGCTTGTGATAGGATTCTCCAGCTGCTGTGCACTTATGCACAGCCTGCTGCCTGTTGTGTGTCATGTTTTGGCTCCTTGTTCTGGTTTTCCCAGCTGGGACCGGGATGCTGTCCCCTCTGGGGACCTCTGCTCTGTCTGGACGCTCACACATAGTGACCTTGGATTGATGTCTTTTTGGCACCAGCAGTATTAAAGGGTGACCAGATGTCTCGCTTTATATTGGACTGAACAACATTCCTTGTCCCCTGTCCCATAAATTGACTTTTTGGTTGTCTCAAGTTTACAAAAGTCAACAAATGTCACTTATGAGAAAGGTGGCTGAAAAGATGATATGCATGCATCTAAACCTATGTCAGTCATCACAAAAAAACAGCCTAACTTTCATTTAAACATCCACTCCATTCAATCCAGTCCACCAATAGGGACGTTTGGGCGTGTCTGTGGAGGTCTGCAGCAGAAAATGAATGGATGAGCTTATAACAAGTTGGGATAATTTCATTGACCTTTAACCTGTACAGTTTGTTTGTTGTATTTGTGTGATTTGGGGATTTATTGGTCAGTCAGTGTGCCCCACATTGTCCCAGATAAGCATCCTCTTTGCCCCATGATTGTTGATATCGGGTTAAGTATTAAATAACCTCAAATGTGTCTCTCTACTCCGTTGCTGTAGACTACTTAATATTTTTCCCCTCATCATTAAATGAATGAGCAGTCAATCCACAGATCATTATCAGCTCTGCAGTTCTCAGATCTACCGTGCTTTGTTGTAAAAAAAAAAAAATAGTAGAGATAATAAATATCTATTGTATATATCAGCCTAGCCCCAGACAGACAAAATTAGAAACAAACTGTTGATCAAGTGGCAACCCAAAGCACAAGCCAAAGACAGAAGGCCTCCATTTGATTCAAAACATGTCTCCAAATGAATGTGATGTTCTCTGTGCCTGCTGCATGTGTCTTTACAAACCACTGTTCTGCATCAACTATACAAAGCAATGATACGGTATCCAATGTTTTTTGGCTTGTTTAGTTAAAATGAATAAAGCACCTTAAAATAATAAAAAATAAAATAAATGTCTCAAATGATGTCAAGCGATCTCAGCAGGAGACAAAGATGAATACATGTCAGAAAAAATCCCATCCATCCATCCATGGCTGGGTTGGACAGCAGCATAAGCAGAGAAGCCAAGATCTTCTTCTCCCTAGCCACCTCATGTAGCTCATGTGGGGGAACACCAAGGCAACCCCAGGCCAACAGAGGCACATCATCCCTCGAGTGTGTCCTGGGACCTCAACCCAGTAAGACATGTCTGGAACACCTCGTCCAGAAAACATCCTAATCAGATGCCTGAACCACCTCAGCTGGCTCCTTGTGAGGTGGAAGAGTAGTGGCTCTGCTCAGAGTCTCTCCCAAATGACTCAACTTCTCATCTGATCTCTAAAGCTGAGCCCAGACAAACTTTGGAGAAAGCTTGTATCTGCAGTCTCCTCTCAGTTGTTAGCCAGAGCTCGTGACCATATGAGGGCATGGATGTAGATTTTTTTTTTAAAAAACCCTCAAACTGAATTAATGTAGCCACATAAAGTCACACTTTTAGATTCTTACTTTTTTCCTACAAGTTTTGACTATAAAGTAAAAGCTGCATGTATGAAAATAGTAATATGTGGCATTAGAAGTTTACTTTATATAAGTATACCCAGTTATTACAAATAAAATAAATCACTATAGATGTTATCGATACATTAATATATCAATAACAACTGAAGTGTCCGTTTATTCTTGCAGTTGGTTGAAAAGGCTCTAATTGTCACTAGCCACTGGAGCTTTCAGTCAGATCGTATGGCCTTGATCAGCAGACGGCACCAGCTCAGCTGTCATCAGATTGCAGTCATTACCAGTTACATCCCTGATCTGAACAGTGATATAAACACAGTGTCAGAGGTGAAATGTCAGAAATTATCAGAAATTGCAGAAACAGGCAGAATCACACAGAAGCACTTAAGCACAAATATCTTTAAAATTGAGCAAAAGTACCACAAATAGATGTAATTTATCCCCATTACGGCAACACAAGAAGCAGGTAATGGAAGTATTTGAGACAGGCCAGAAATAACTGGGAAAGATTCAAAATTTACAAATAACTATTAAGCTACTTAAATATTGTCTTGATCTCAGCTTTCAACCCCAGCAAGATTAAAGAAGCTGAAAAATAAAAAGCTCTGGGATACAGCTCGCTTGGCCTCACAGTGCTTTGGCAGTAAAGAGTCCTTATGGCTATCACTCCAACAAGGTGACTGTGTTGTGTTGAGTGTCTGTTACTGGACAACAAACATGATGTCATGCCAGCTCTTAAATAAACTATGCACATACATTTAAATACAGGAAGCTTTACTGACTGAGACAAACAGTCACAGACATGGATGTATAGAAATAACAGAAATATCACAGCATAGACTTCACGTTAACCCCAGGTGAATGGGCCATGATGCACATGCACAGAGCTGTAAAGTCAGGCTGTGTCATGTTGTTGCACTCTGTACACTGAGTATTTTATGAGAAGAGTAGCTGTCACTGTGTGTGTCAGGCCCCCTGAGATTCTTCCCCGTAGAGGTGCTCCTGGCTACAGTACCCAGCTCTGTTTAGTTGTGGGATAAACTGTTTGGCATTTGAATAAACTGACTGCTGTCAGACCCTTTTAAGCTCATCACAAGCTCCTGAACAACCACAGGACTCAAAGTGACTCCTGATCTGTTGTTATACCACAGGAGGACTTTCTGTTTGGTTAGGTTTTTTTTTCAAAGCCAAAAGTCCAATCATTTCCTCAGCTGTAAGAAAAATGTTTATTTATACTCACCAGAATAATTAATGGTACTTGGAAAAAATAGATTCTCAGTAGATGTGTGCAGCCAACATTTGGATCTGACTAATGATGAAACATTATTTTATTTTAAAACCCTGTTGCAAGTGTGGATAAGTAAGGAAGAAGAATTTTTTCCCTCTTCAACAGATTCAGGAATGGCACTAACAAGATGTATTAACGCTTCTGGGTCATCTGAATATTTATGTGCTTTAACATGAATTTAGAGTCACGCAAAATGAAACTACCTCCACACTTAAAAGCGTGATGATTGGTGTTAATGATGGAGTTTGGTGTGGTGATTAGTTTGCACTTGCAGTTTGACACGTACAGATTTTAAATTCCACCGCTGGGTAGGAGATGTCTTTGGTAACACTATGCGGCATGCCAATGTGCATAAAGGAACTATTAACGGAACTCAGGAATGACCTGATACAGTAGCTGATGTGTTTTCTACCCTCAGATTAAATAAAGAATAGCATCTAGATTCTATATATATCTATAGATAGATATAACAAAAGATTAATTAGCATGGAAGTAATGAATATGTAGTTAAGTCTGTCTGCTTCTTATTTTGAGTAGAGCACATTATATATTCTGGGTCTTTCAGTGAGGGAAGAGACGTAGATGTAGTTTTAAGAATTTATGACCAGGTAATTGAACTTTTATGAAACCATCAGACAGCAACTATTATTCAAAGCAGATCCTTCCAACAGATCTTGAAAGGATCTTTAAATTTTCGCTGTCACAGCGCCTGTCTTTAGTCAGTTAGACCTTTGCTGTACAACCTGGTGGAAATTCTACGTAGTGTGTTCCATTATGACTTCCACAGCTGCTTGGGAGAGTGCAGCCTCTTTCCCCATTACAAATAATGGTCTTCTACTCCTCACTCAATTATACTAACAATGTGTGATTAAAGGTTTTTGTGAAATGAGAAAGTATTGAATGTTGAGGATGGATGGATGGATGAGGGGAAGGGAATTAACGTAGGAGGAGGAAGTTGTTGGAGTTAATGGCAGGAGGAGGCTCAATATGGGGGCAGGTGTTGTGTCACCTGAGCTGATTATGGGCCCCAGAGAGTACCTGGAAAAAGACAGAGAAGAGAGGGATGCCCATGATTGAATAAGAGGAGATGAGAGGAGGGAAGAAAAGATGAATGGATGGGAATAGAGAGCAATGAGATAGTAAGGTAAATGGATGGGGGTGAAGAAAGAGTGGATTGGAACCAGACTGGACTGAATGGGTTTACAGAGCATAAGCAGACTTGACAGGTCATTAGATGAATGTGTGGCTAATGTGTGCAGCTCTGCTGCCACGCCTAAAACAAGTAGTTAACATAATAATGTCCAACTTGGCCTTATGGTTTGGAAGCCCTGTTACTCTTGTTTACTTAAAGTTAGATCGATTGGATATTATTCAGTTTGGTATTCTGCTGTATTTAGGTAGAGTTATTGTACAGCAGCTTGTGTAAATGCGTAATCACAAAGCATACATCTTGTGCAAGTTTTCTACCCCCCACTAAAGAAGCTGGAGTAAGCTCTGTTGCCTTTCCATTATACACAGCTAACTTTGTTTTCAGGCGGGAAGCCAGGGGTTAAATTTGGTTGAGCTACCACAAACACCACCACTCCAGCATCCTCTTGACATAATTCACTGCTGACGGATGAAAAGAGATGACTAGTGAGAGCCTTTTATGAGACATTCAAACAAACTAGCAGCATCTGAAAAGCTACTTTTAGCTCCACCAAATGTATAGATATTGGGGTATTTTTCAGCTTTATCATATAATTATGGTGTTGGTATCAAAAATTATTAGCCCTTTTTATCTTGACGCCTATACCTATAATCAGTTCTTGCGTGGTTGTTCTATAACAGGTTTCGTCTGGTGTTTACATGGAGCTCCACCTTTCAGGGTTAATATTTGAGACCCTCATACAGCACGTGAAGAGGGACTGGGACAATGGGACTTTGAAGTCCAGAGGGGGTTGATGAAATGCTGGCACCATGTTTTATTAATTGAGCCTGGAAAATGAAGTGCTGTAAAAGTGGCCGGGTCTTCAGAGAAGCTTAATTATTTGGTGCCGGCTGTATATCTGGCCCTTGTCTGCAAAAGCTTTCTAATAGGAAAACACTGAAGAGACCACACATTGAAAATATATTTTATATGAGTATGCATGTCTGTGTGCTAGATACAATGAATGGAGATAAATTAGCGCTTAATTAATGTCCTCTAGGAATTAAAAGCTTTTATTATTAGAGTATATGTTGACATGGTTACACCCCTTAGCTTCAGTCACTAAAACAAAATAATTGCTAAACATCATTTTTGTCTCATTGCGATCTGCGATGCGACTCTCACATAATAAGCACTGTTAGTGTTGATGATGTTTGGGAAAAACGTGCCTGCAGAGCAGGAGATCCTCCTGGGGCACAGTTTTGCTTTTACCCCCTTCCCAATAGTCCTGTGTCTCAGTCGTCATCTTCTCAGGGGATCAAACCTCAGTGTTCTGCAGGGACAAATATGAAGGTTGTAGTGGTTACAAGCTACACAATATGTGGTATGCATGTTGATTTATCTATTTAGGGTTTTTTTTTAAAGTGTGCAGTATCAAGTTAACTCCAACTCCATCAGACGTCCACTTCTTATTGTTTTAGTCTAATTCCACTATGAATTAATGTCCCCATCGAGTCTTTCAGTGCAGTATTTGTTCTTTTCCACATGTGATTTAGCTGACTCATATGTGACATTCCCTCAAGGGAGAAAAAATGGTAAAGTGCATGCAAGTTCCAGTTACATATTTATCCAGCTGGAAGGTTAGAAAGGCTGGAGAGGCACTACAATTTGCCCAGGTATCAGTAAACAATAAAGACATATCATGTATGAGTAAGCACACAGTGTTAACACAAACATAGACGGGCACAGCCATTGTGCTGGACCAGGTGAATGCTGTGGAGCCACATCGTTCATTTTACCTGTCAGCAACCATAAAACCTATTTGACCCTATTTTTCATATAAGGGAAGGCTTGCATGCAGAACACAAGCTCTAAAACACGTGTGAAGGCTGTAAGGCGTTCAGCGTTCTCTCCTCTCTGTTTTGCATCAGGACACTCTGCTTGTTTTTCCCTTTCTGTTCCCTTTGTGAGTCATAGAGTGATTTGTGTTGTAAAAAATAAATAAATAAAATAATATGTTAGAGACTGTTCAGATTATTTTTGCAGGTAGTGGTGTTGTTACTGTATTAGCGCCCCCTGCTGTTTGCGCCCGTCTCAGCCAGTGTTATTAGAATCACGTTTTCTGTCAGCATGGTTCAGTCTATACGTTCATGGAAAGTAATTGGTGTTAAATTGGTCTGTTTTCTCTGAGAACATTGTTCTAGCTCTCCCACAGACAAAGAGGATTTTCAAATAAGCATAAAGAAAATGCCACCTACTAAGTAGAGCTGTAGAAGACAATCTGAACCATTATTTCCTGACAGGTAAATAGCATGCCCTGAGGAGGCAAAGTGGTAGAATAATGAGTCTGATGTTTTAGAGGGAGGGTTTCACTTGGACTGGATGACTAACTGTGAGCTTTTATTTTTTGAGCTTAACTATTCATAACATGTTCTTGCATTTGGTTCAAAAAATACATTCACTTTGTAAGTAATTATCAAAGCGCATGCCAGCAAGCCATACGTGAACTCATTAGGACCTTTGCTTTCACAGATCTCAGTTACACAGATGATTACTGGATGATTGTGAATGTTTTGGATTCGGGTTTAGTTTACTTGGCAAAATTTTACATGGAGACATGTTTAAAAAAATCACGTTTTTTAACCTAGAAAGTCGTTTGAGTGTAAATGTTAACTTTATTAATTCCCAGCTATCTTGCTGCTGCATTAGTCAAGGTACTGGACAAATATTGCTCTGGAACTGATTCCAGATATAATTTGGTTGTTTGTTCTTATGTGTCATATTGGTTTTTTCTTTATTTTTTTTCCTGCTTTTTTGCATTCAGTCAGTATATTTGGAGATACTGAGGGCTCATTTTTATCCTCCTGTGTGAAACTCACTTCACAGGCAATGATCAATCACAACAAACTTAAATCATTACTTATTTACTTTCATGTCTTATCGTGTTTTGTTGTGCCTGAGTTAAGTTTTCCAGTGATACATAAATACAGTGTTTCCTTATTGTCAGTCAACTGACACTCATTACCTCCCCCAGTAATGAAATCCTTCAACACACGAGAGTTGATTGGCACATCCTTTTTTTTTTACTTTGAAGTTTGAAGATAAAAGAAATCTTATTATATACCGTGTTAATTGAAAACTCGTTTCTAGCAGGGACACATCATGCAGATGGTGGTTTGAGCTTTAGAAACCCTGTACTGGCTGTTCACTAATTGGGGGTTGACATAACATTGTATTGATTAACAGTCATTATCTTTCTCCTCCAGGGAGTTGCACTTGCCTCTCTCTTCTTCATCCTGGTGTCAATCACCACCTTCTGCCTGGAGACCCACGATGCCTTCTATGAAGTGCAAAACTGGACGGAGCATGTTGTACAGGGCAACGTGACAAAGAACATCACAAGGAACGAAATAGTGACCAACCCAGTCCTCTTCACCGTGGAGGGCATCTGTGTAGTCTGGTTCACGTTTGAATTTCTGGTGCGCATAATATCCTGCCCAGATAAAGTAGTCTTCATCAGAAACATGCTCAACATCATTGACTTTGTGGCCATTCTACCGTTCTACCTGGAGTTGGCTCTGAAAAGTCTGTCATCCAAAGCTGCCAATGATGTGCTAAACTTCCTCCGTGTGGTCCGGTTTGTTCGAATCCTCCGGATTTTCAAGCTGACGCGCCACTTTGTAGGCCTGCGTGTCCTGGGTCACACGTTGAGGGCTAGTGTCAATGAATTCCTCTTGCTTATTATCTTCTTGGCGCTAGGTGTGCTCATCTTTGCCACCATGATTTACTACGCTGAGCGTATTGGAATCCAGCCTGATGACCCCACAGGCTGCAATCACACACACTTCAAGAATATCCCCATCAGCTTTTGGTGGGCAGTGGTCACTATGACCACACTGGGCTACGGAGACATGTATCCACAGACGTGGCTCGGCATGATGGTAGGGGCGCTGTGTGCACTGGCTGGGGTGCTGACCATCGCCATGCCGGTTCCCGTCATCGTCAATAACTTTGGGATGTACTACTCGCTGGCTATGGCAAAACAGAAGCTGCCAAAAAAGAAGAAGAAGCACAACCCAAACCCTGATGCTCCAACTGACTCGGCCTCGTTTGGGAAGTCAGAAACAAACTCGCACAGAGACAGTACTCAGAGTGACACGTGTCCACTGGCTCCTGAGGAGAACATCAGTAGGAACCGCTCAGGTGAGGCTACAGTACAATTTTTAAACTCTCTAGAATGTCAGAGGCATGTTTTCTCACTTACCATTTGTTGTGGCCCCCATGCAGGTGACGGAGTTTCACTTGCACAGGTTTTTTGGGGATGTTTTGTTTTTGAAGCACACACTATTTAACCTGGTTTCACTGGAGATGCTTCCTGCCAAATGTTCTGTTTGTCCCCTCACTAAGAGTATTGGGGGCAAAAAAAAGTGTTTCAGTCTAGAGAGATTATTTTATTACTTGAAATTATTCTTGGCAGCACCAAAAAACCCCATCCAAACTTGTGCATCATGTGTGAACCATGAAAACTGACCTTTTAATCTTAAGTTGCACTGTATCAATGTTGCACTGTAGTAGTACAAAGAGCTATCGTGTTTCAAGTCTTGTACTTTGTAGGTTTTTCAGAGTTTGCTTGACAGATGAACTGCACTTAGTCACAATGACAGCAACGTACCGGGATTAAATTACCTCTCCTAGCATCTGAGTCAAATTGGATTTCATCACAGAAAATACCAGTTTTGTGCAATATACCTCTGTCTGCCTTTGTGTGGGCCCTCAGGGGTCTGTATCAACTTTGCCATTTATGTTGGCATGTATTTTTGTCTTCCTGTCCAGACTCCAAACAGAACGGCGATGCAAATGTGGCCCTTTCAGATGAGGAAGGCTGTAGTTTGACCCAGCCGCTGTCCCCCAGCGAAAAGTGGACATTGCGGTGTTCCCGAGGCCGAGACAAGAATAAGAAAGAGGGCACCTGCTTCCTCCTAACCTCAGAGAACCCCAGCGTTCAAACTGGTGAGCACGTACATGCTGCATTTGAGCCAGATATGAAGCTCCAAGTTTAGCATTTTGGCTGTCACTACCCTGTTGATTTGAAAAAATAAGTGCGGGTTGGGTATGACTGACAAGCTGAGGGATACTGCATACTCACACAGAAATAACTTCCAGTTCTATGGTAGCATACCCCGCTTTAGTATCTGTTTTACCACTGTTGCCATATTCAAGATAGGTTAAAGCATCAACTGACAAAGTAAAGTGTATGTATATTTTTCTACACAATTTATTGCAAAATATTGAGAGCTTGACAATTGACTGTTTTCAATATCGTCATGCTAAAATTTTAACAATACCAACATATACAGTTTTTGCATCCATACGTAACTCCTGGTTTTATGCTAATATGTAAAATTATGACCTTATATGTTAAAATTAAACCTTATATTACAAATTAACTCGCTATGATTGTAAGTATAATTACTAAAGATCAAAGAGTTTAAATATGCAAGAGGTAATGAGGGAAGGGGAAACAGGTGGGGAACCAAACACAGCTGAAGCTATTTAAAGATAATGAGACAATGGAAGCCAAGAAGGAACAAGACACAACAACAAGAACACAACAACCACCAAAATAAGTAACAAATGGGAAACACCTAACATAGAGAGACTTAACAACAAGATATGAGGGGACACGGGGAAGGCAGGATAAACTGAAACGGCAGGAATTAAAGCTAAACTATAACTATGCCGACAAACAGAAACTAGAGTGCAAAAGAAAGCAAAAATAATAGTAAGAAACCGAAAGACTGGATGGAACAACTAATCTTGAAGAAATCAAGTAGGAAACATGCTAAACAAAGACTGTACAAAACAGAAACTCAAAGCTCAGGCAGCAGCCCAGGGTCCATGACATACATGAAGAATACAAAGTTAAAGGGAATTTGATGTTTTTCTTTTATACTACAAGAATAATTCACAGATTGAAGAGAAAAAAATCAGAAGATGAGCAATGTTTTCTTTTTTCTTTTATAATTTATTTGGCCCTGAGGGGAACATGAATATCTTTACCAATTTTTTTGGAAAGATGTTGTATAGTTGTGGGATGAATGTTTTAGTCTTACCTGAAGTGTCAGTTTGATTGACAGAGTGATTGACAGATAATGCCATCACAGTTTCCTGCTGCTAGCAAGGCTAAAAGGAACAGTGTTTTGTTTTTTATCTGATTCAGGCGGTAATTCTGAGTATGCAGAGCGCTAAGATGCTTTCAGTGGTGCTTATAAGCTATTCTAAACTTCATACCTACAGTACATGGAGTGTGCATTGTGTGGCACGATATGAATACCTGTAAAAAAATTACACAAGACACACAAAAACACAAATGTTTAAGAATTGTAAAACATTAGTTGTTACTTGCAGCAAAGTTTCAATAAACAAACCCAAAAGGGCGATCATCATAAATAATGCTTATAGTTGATCTAACAGAGAGAACAGAGATGAAACGATACAGCACAACGAATGTTTGGCGGGACCCTTCAATCACCTGTCTTTCACCTCTAAGGGAGTAAATCCTCTTTTAACCATTATTTACCACTCAGATCAATAGAAAATCAATTGAGCTCGAATTGCATCATCAATCTTTCTGTGTGCGCGCGTAGTACTCAGGTTTAGTGCACAAGCCTACGCAAGGTACCAAGCCTAGCATGTGAGGAAAAAATGATACAGTTAAAGACACAAGATGAAATTCATGAATTGAATTGTTTATTTATTTATTTTTTGACTTCTAGATCACGTCAGGACACATAACCATGTAATGAATGCAATGCTATTATTCTTAAACAGAAGATGGGGGGTGAGGGTGGGACAAAGTTCCTGTAATTCTGCTGTCACCCTGCCATCTGTGTCTGCTTGAATGACCGCTGCATCTCATGTCTGAGCTTTCCAAAGTACCCAAAAGCCTCTTGTGAGAAGAGGCTCTATATTTGGCAGCCGTGGATTGATTCCTGACACCCTGAGCACTAATGCCATCCAGTCAACATCCTGACAATTGTGTGCAAACAGTCCAACATCGCTGAAGGTGTTTTGCTGAAAAACTGCACTTTGCTGAGGTTTATTTCACTGCCAGGGTTTATTAGCACATCACCATTAAGGGGAAAAAAGGAAATCATAACTGGGGCACTTATGGTAGTTTTTCTCCTAGGAGAGTACACCCATGTATTTTTTTTAACAGCTCATTATACAGAAATTTTCCTGAATAACTTGTCAGTGCCTGAATATGTTGATGTAAATTGGTGCTAGTTATAATGGCATGTTGTCATACGAGCAAAATAAAATATAATAAAAAAAGGCATGCACAATTAAATCTGTCCTAAATGAGAAGTGATGTTGGTGGACAGGTTTACTCAGGGGAGGAAGTAATCTGTCACTATATAAATGTACAGCCTCACAGACACAATGAAAATGACACAAATGGGGTGAAACTGTCCGACCTTGGTTTCATACTGAGCTTTCTAATAATGGAAAATTGTCTGGTCAGCTCATGAGATCACCATATAAGTGCTATTCTGGTCACAGAGACAAAAACAATAGGAAGCTGAGAAAAGCCAGAACACCTTAATACAAATCTGTGTGTGAGAGAGAGGAGGGGGGGTAATTCAATTCTTAGCCTGGTATCTGGTGAGTATGTACATAATGATATCCCAGTCTGTTACAGTGGATTATATCACACGTACACAACACATTTTAGTGCACATTATCTGCAAGAAGTGCTCAGTGTTTAGTGCTCAGTGCAGAATTAAAAATAAAAAAAAAACTCAGTTTTTAGCCAACATTTGAAAGTCACTTTTTAGAGCTATGTGGCAAAGGGAGATGGTTTTGGTGAAATACAGGGTTACAGGATATAAAGGTACATCTAATATTTCACTAGGGCAGTGTGGCTGTAATTAGAGGAATAGATAGATGGAAGCAGGCCTGAAGATGCCTGGATGGTTATCAGGAACAGGACATTGTCACCCACCCTGCAAAAAAGACAGTGCTGTTGCAGTGACTAAGGTCATCACAGGGATTCAAAAGCACATTTTATTTGTGTATTTGTGATGAGATAACCACCAGTTCGTGTGCATAATAGTGTAGCAAACAGTTCAAGTGCTGCAAGAGGAAGTGGCAGGAAGCTATACAGATGAGAAGAGGAAGGTTTTCCAAGCTCAAGTGAGCCTCCATATTCCCAAGTGATTCCTCAGATATGATTCCCACTAATAGGTTTCCATTACCAACATGGATGGTCACAGTGAAACATCTGGCTCACATGTTAAGTTCAAATAAAAGTATTGTATTTGTCTGGGAAATAGAGTTAAAATATTAACTGATTTGTTGGTCGTTGAAAATAAAGATTTTAATAGTCAAGCAATACGTTTAGTTTTACTCTTATATGTATCAACATTTCGGGCTTCTTCTTTCCTAGGATTAATTAATAATGGAGGGAAGGGTGGTGACCCCGTTGTTCTTAGGTTATAGCACACTAGCTTGGGTCAGTTTCAGTGTGTTTTATGCTAAGTCACTATATTTCATTGTGATTCTGTCCTTTGTGTTTCCTGACAGAGAGCTGTAAAGACATCCTCGCTGCCACGGGAAACTATGCTCAGCCGGAGGTCACCACTCTGACCTGATGCTGATTGGCTATGAAAAGGAGAAAGAGCGTGATTTCCTCAGTGGCGTACACTTCCCTTCCTGAATGAACTGCCGAAGAGATTCTTTGAATTCAGGATGAGAACTTTTGTTTTAAGTTGCATAGCACATTTATCACATGTACACTTACTTACATGTTAGAGAGCATTTTGCATGTACTGCATGCTCAAGCATTGTATGATACTCCAAAAAAATGGCTACCATTCATATGCATTTTATTTAGTGGATATGTCATAGCTTGACTCCAAGGCTCTGAAAACATTTTTTTGTTTGTTCTCAATTAGCATCACAGATTTATTCCAAAGTGACGTTAAGGTCACTTCTCTGCCTGATTTGAAGTCGAGAAAGTGTGCTATCACATTCCTCCGTGCACCAGTTGAATCTGAATCTGGTGTTTGGGCACTATAATTCAAATATATTGAAGCCACACAATCGATAATCTGGGTTTTCAAAAAAGACACTCTTAGTCAACTTGGATTTAAAAAAAAAAATGTAATTGCGAATCTTAAATGTTACAGACCTAAAACTTAAAGAAAGTTTTCAGGGGCTTTTGCGAGTCTGTTGTAAACATCCTTTTTATGTGTTATTACATTCGTTACCGTGTTACTTTCTATTATCATGTGTCTGCTTTGGGAGTCAACACACATTAGCAAAACCCATACATTGTATACGGAGTGAGAAAATCTGCTTGTGAATATGGGTTTGTACAGCAAAACGCCTACTGTGAAAAAGGACAAGATGGAAACTTGAAGTCATTGATCGATGTCAACAAATTAGACCCACATTTTTTTTATTTTATTTTATCATGTGGTCTCTGTTCTGCTGCTTTTTAGAACCAACCACATGGAAACATGCAGATTCTTTGCCAGGGACTAGATGTGATATGAACCCGGCCAGGAAACACATTGTTTGTAAATCCTTGTACAATAAGAGTTTAACAAAAGAAAAGAAAATCAATGGAGCAGTATTGTCTGTCTGTTACATTAGCTATACACAGTTGATGTATCATTACTGGTTGAGTGAGGACCAAATGTAGACTCAATTAGATTAGATGGTAAAAGACTTTCAGTACATGTTGGTAAAGATACATACAGTACAATATCATCATCTCCACTTGTGCCTCATGTTGAGTAATGGAGTTTAAATGTGTGCAGTAGTGTAATTCAATTGGTTAGTTAACATTTCTACTTGTGTTGTAAAAACTCTGTTACATGTTTGAAAAAGAGAAGCAGGAGTCTTTTTCTTTTTTCAAGACTTATAATCTAGTCCTCATGGTCTACCATAGTGGCCTTATGTTAAATAAACAAAGGGAAAGCTCATTTTACCTTCATTAGAATCTTTCTATGCTGATGCAGATGTTTGTAATATATAAGCACAGCTGTATGTATGTAGCACAGTGCAATACTCTAGGTCATTAAGCTCTTTTCTTGTCTGTTCATGTGGATGCAACGTTAAAATTGCTGTTGACCAATGAAAGCTTATTTTAATAATTCACCTTTTAAGCCTCATTTCCTGTTTTCCCTGTTCCGTGTACTCAAATATGACGGTCAAGCACAGTAGGCTGGTTTAACATTTCTCCGGTATGCACTGTATAGGTGACCGTGATGGTTTTTAACCCGGTAAGATGTCATGTGTGTATGTGTGCGTGCCTGTTTGAGTGTGTGGGTGTGATGTTTAACCATGTAGGCATGCATTTATATGCAGAAAATCAAATAAAATCAATTTCTTCCCAGATGTTGAAGATAAACCGAGCGTCATGCGTTGTTATTTTCATTCACAGCTTGCATTGCATCCACATATTCTTCCCACTGCACAGTGCAAAGTTTGTGTCATCACAGCACCTCTACTGTATAGCCATTTATAGAGCGAACACCAGACTATACAGGTTGGTACTGTGCTTGTTCAGAGTGGTGTAACGGCAGTCACAGCTGTGCTTCCTGCTCTCCTGAGCTTCCATGATTATGTACCAAAGGTGTAGATGACTTACAGAACACGTCTCCATGGAGATTTGGTATGACAGGCAACGCTAATTACTGCTCGGCTGCCTCCATCTCCAACTCTCTCTGTGTGCCACATGCAAGAAGCGCCACTCTTTCTATCACACACATCCTTACAGACACACATGCATTCACCTCAGCCCAGCATGATCGTCATTACTGTAGTTGCACACGGGAAACATTCTGATGCTTGGCAATGCAATGCAAAGCACTGTGGCAACAGAGGGAGGGAGGATGGCAAGATGTCATGGGTAAGTGTAAAACAAGAAGGCATGTGTTCATAAAAAAAGTACACACTGTCTTTTACTAAAAGCTCTGAGGACTGAGAGAGACTGGTTAGACTGAGATAAGAAGCATGACAAAATGAAGATAACGCTCTTATTATGTTTCCTAATCTCAGTTTTACAGAAATTAAAAAGTGTGGAAGTTACGTGCACTTGCACAACTACTGGATGTGACTGAAATGAGTTCCAGTTATTTAAAACATGGAACATTTGTGACTAGAAACATACAGTCATACAAACAATTTTGAATTTGCTATGGTTTGGAGGGTTTTGTTAAAATTATTGCAAAAACGATCAATTATTTTGAATGGACTCTTAAAACTGACATAGAAATGAGAGATGAAACGGTGAGACTAAGATAGCGAGATCGAAAGAGAAATCAAAGGAAATTTGGTTGAGTCTGCTTGTTCGTTAGAAAGTTGTTTATAGTGGTGTTTAGCTGCAAAGTGTGGTTGAATGTTTCTTATCTTGCAAGTGTGCTTCCTGTTGTTCTTGCTATGTGTGAGAAGAGAGAGACTAAGATACTCTAAAAGTGCAAGGTAAATAGACTAGTACTTTTATAATACTTTTCTATTCAATTTGAGCACTTGCGCAAGTGCTCACTTGAGCAAGTGCTTTCTTACTACAAGCCCCATGCATACAACACTTGCATGGGGCGATGAGGTGCAGGCTGGAGGATCCAGGAGTTGGACAACCAATGTTCTGATTGGCAGACAACCAATTCCACTCCCTGAGTCACAGCCAACTCAGCAAGTAAAGGAAGAGAAAAGCACAGTATAACTAAAGAAGAGCAAGTATAAAAACAACCAACCAGAAACAACTAGATAACCAGACTGACAAACCAGTCTGACAGGAAACCCAACCGGTAGTTTAGTTCAGCTAAAGAACATTTCTGAGCTGTTTACATTTATACTGCATACGTAACAACTTGAAGTACGCCTTCTGATGGTGAAATCCGTTTTGGTCAGTGCTCAGATTTGGAGTGACTGTTAAAATGCTGAATAAACCAGTGATACAGTAGCTAATATGTTACATAGAAGAGACAAAAGAAACTGAAACAGGTTTAAAAACACTTAGAAAAGATAATTTCCTGTAAACTGTGTTTTAGTAAATACAGCAGATTCCAGTCGACCAGTTTTCCTGATTTCCTGTTTATGTGGGATTGAGGGTGGCTTTTAAATTATATTTATTAAAACCACTGCCTCCCAGAGAAAATGGGAGTTGTTAATGGACTCCACATTTTAAATATTAAACAGAAGAGATCAGCTGGTTCTGTGCCAACTAGATGCTTTTTGCTTGTTTAAATATATTAGGGTTTTTTTTTTCACTTTTTGCAACACATCAAATCCATGCTGCCAGTTGCACAATTTAAAGAAGCACCAGAATTCAGTTTATTTCTAAGATGCTGTTAAACTTTTCATATGGTGGGCGAATGAAGTGCATGGGGTGACTGATGCATTAATTTTATTTATTTCTAGTTACTGTCTGTAAGAGCTGGTAATTTTTGCTTCATGTTAGAATGTACTGTTCATATATTACAACTAGAGCCACTGCACCAGTGCAAAAGCCACATGCTTACGACATACAACGCAAATGATCTCACTCACTCCACGGGGAAATACCACTTTAACGGCCCTCTGTAAATTTATGTTTTATGTCTCTCTGCTCTGGGGTAACAATTGCCCAGCGGGAACATTTGGCTGAATGCTGCATTTTGATGACTATATCCACACAAAGCAGTCACCTGCCAGTAATTGATAGTTTTTCCGTACCTGAATAACTACGTTAGTGACGCAGCATTGGAGGGGGGCTTGGAGAAAGATGAGTGACAGATGTATCAGGATGTGATTCATGAAATAAGATGAGCTCAGTAGAGGAAAACCAGTCAGAGATGGAAACTGCGAGGGCTTGTCCTGTCACCCTCGATTAGGCCTTTTTATTGTTTCCCCTTGTTACTTGCATGATTTTTTTCCTCCTTTGTTGAAGGTTGTCATGACAATATTGAGCCCAGTTTCCATGGAGAGAGGCTGAGCCTGAGCCATTTCACAGTTTGATTCACTGGTGCAACACCGTGGAAAAGAAACCATCTTGACTTATTTTGCCTGGTGGCATAATAAACTTCTCTCTTTTTTATGTGGCTTTACGTGTATGTAATGCAGAGGGTGACTACTAATGTTATTTGAAGGCTCTTTTGCCATATGTTTAAATTATGCATCATTATTGGCATATGGTGGCCCAGCAATTCTAAAAGCTCTTTGATGATTAAAGCATGTGAAAAGTTAGACCTGGATCAATTCATTGAACTGACCTTTGCAGAATTTATTCAGGTTACGAGACGGTCTGTTTATCTATTCGCATCAAGCGTTTGCTTTTCTGTTCTGAGTGACAAAATGTTTCCAGGCTCAGAAGATATGACTTTTACCTTTCTCTGCAATTTAAGATCACAAGTGCATGTTGTAATTATTGTTTCAGTTTCTTTATTAAGAAGAGTTGAAGCAGCTTTGAATGTCTGCAACGATTCCATATCAAACACACCAGGATCCAAAGCAGCTGCACCACACTCAGAGGATTGGAAGAGAGGTTATGGTTGCTATGCAGATGGCGCTTTGGGGCTCAGCTTTCTTTTTTCCAACTTTTCTCTCTCTACGTTCTGAGTTCAAGCATCATGCCACTTTAAAAACAACCTCAAAATTGCCTTTCAGAGCTTGAGCGGATGCACAGTAACGCTACATATCCGCCCAAGAGACGCCATCATCATTATCATCTGCTGCTTCTTTAGTACTTGGTTTGAAATTAAAATCTTAATGAAATAAAATTACTAACATCTTTATTTTAGGTCAGAGTAAGGTTGTGACACTGAGGATACAAAGACACAACTCATCACACTGTCTTTTCATATAAATTATCTTATATTTGAAAGAATAAAATGGCTTTTAGAACGGTATCTTGTATAGTAGCACAGTAAATACTAAAGGAAAAGATGTGTGTCATATGTTAATTACTCAAAGATATCCTTATTTTTCTGTAGCAATTAGGCTAGTAAGGAATAAATAACTTTTAAGCTATAAAATTTGTTTCCAGAGGCTTCCAGTCAGCAATGGCAACCATCGTAACTGTAGCTAGTGATAAACTAGTGTTCGGCTGTTGATGAATAGAGATGATGGTGTAAAAAACATGAGCCAGACTGTAATAAACCACAATTATCAGGCTTATCAGATCTGTCTTCAGCTGTGATGACATCAATCCATCTATTTTCATCCACTTATCATATTTCGGGTCATGAGGGGGTTGGAGTCTAGCCTCGCAGACCAAATATATGTGTTACTATCATGATTGCCTTAAACTGAAAAGCCACAAGAACAAAATACTAAATATTAAGTAAAAGCAGTCCAACCATGTGAGCAGGGATGAAGAAGTAATGATCTGTGAAGAGCAGGAGAATTATTTCTCAGTCAACTACCCTAAAGGGAGTTCACCCCCACAAGAGAAGCATTATGTGTTTGGCAGAAGGCCGGCCACTTGTAGGTCACTAATGGACAGCATTCCCTGCTCTCCTGTGTGTGTGTGTGTGTGTGTTTGTGCGCGTGTGCGTTAGTGTAAAAAGTAGAACCAGGAATGAAAGAACATTTATATTGGCCTTTGAATCTACAGCTCCATCAGTGCTGACCCTGGCGGACTATAAATCACACTCCCACTCTTGCCACGGCTCTTTTTATTTTTTTATGTCTTTTTCTTATTCTAACCGCAACAAACATGGCTCAAACCATCAGCAACAAACCCTCTGAACACCCCGGACCTCTGTAATCAGAAACGGCATTGTATTTGATTTAAATTGGTACTTGAATTCTAGCTGGCAGGCTTTCAAGCCTGATTAAGGCTCAACTTATCCTCAGCTGGGGGTGGATGTAATGTGTTATGACTGAGCACTAGCAGAGATGAAGTTTACTGGATGTAGCTTCAAAAGGAAGGGTGACTAACAGCTGAGTTAGTCGCTAACAGCTTGTGACTGAAATAATACCAAACCAAAAGGTTTGATCAGTGTGGTTTTATCACTGTTGCTTAGTATGCGTCCTCGTACATCCACTATATCACAGAAGTTATAAAATTATAAAATCGGTTGCTTCTTTCTTCCCAAAAGGAGGTAAATGAATAAATAATTGCTATTTTCTATTTCCCCCCGAGGCTCAGATGTTGTGCATTCACATCTTAATAAGTGATCAAGTTGCAGCTTGTGAGTCATTGAGCCAGAGCAAGGCCCGGGCATTCATTACAAGCTCATCAAGGATCATATTCATTATATGGAAAAATAAATAAATGGTGAATAATGAAGGTGCCAGTTTACATGCATTAGGGGCTAGATGCATGGTGTTATATATGTGTGTTCGTAAATGGGAGTGGCACACTTTTTCTCATTTAATGTAACTCTCAGGAAGAATGGAAATAAGCATAGTTATCAAACACAGGATGTCTCTTTAAAAGATATTATATCAAATATTAGAATATTAAAAAAATATAGACTTAACATATTTAGCTTTTAGATATTTGTGAAAAAAGAATCACAATATAAAGTACAAAAAAAGAGTGCACACATTAGTAGTTGTTACATGAGAAAACAACACACTATGTGTACTCAGCCTTTCACCCCTCACGTTTCCTGACAATCAAACATGCTGGTCGTGTTCCTGCCCTGGAAAAGGATGATGTCTCAATAATGCGCCTTCAACAAATGGCTTGGTTGGATTTGTGCCAGCTGGTTAAAAAAAAACACAAAACAAAACAAACAGAAACAAAAAAACACCCTGCTTCTTCTTAATGCTTTTCTGAGAAGCCCGCCCTCATCTTAGCCGTCGGACTGTCCTTGTAAACAGTTTGACAATAGTTTGTTTCCAAGAAGGCTTTTTCTTGTGAATCTAAGTCAACTTAACTAAGGGGGAAGTTTGCAGAAGTTTGAGTGTTTGCTGGACAGCTTAAAGCTCTATGATACCAATTAGTAAATTCACGTCACTGGAGATGAGATCAGAGAGGATGGATGTCTTCTATAAGAGCTCGGCCATTATTATGTCTAAAGACAGGCGGGAAATAACTTTGCTATTAGCATGTGCATTTGCCTTGTCAAGTGTTTGAAATACTGGATCGATTTATTCCCCATGCAAACGCTTCCTGAATTTCTGAAAGGAAATAATTAAACAAATGGATAATAGAAGTAAACACTTGGAGCGTATGAATATTTATCGCTCCTCGAAAATATTTCTTTTTCACATATTGCAAAGTTTTGTTAAAACGCTGTCTTTACAGTGACGCTGCATTTGAAACTTTCAGCCTCAAAGTACAAAGTACATCATTAGGAATGCATAATGAAGCTTTTATTGTGTTCTGAAATCAATGAGGAGTTAGAGAATGAGAACATACACTCTTTCTCTCGCGGCGCTCTAATCAGTGCCCACTGCTCTTCAGCTGTCATTAAAGATGGGGTGTTTCAGAGCCGCACTCCAACACAATGGCTGAATCGGTGCAATTATCCCTCTAAACTAGGCCATTAAATGCCTAATGCATTAGTGATAACCTCCTACCCCACCCCACCCCACCCACTCCCAGGTAGCTAAAGAATCATTAAGGCACCAACGTCATCCTTTTATGAACTGCTGTGCTACCTTCAAATTCTTAACATGCAATCTGAAGTTGTCAAAGATTTGTTAGTTTTCTAATCGTAGTTATGTCAGGTGTCCTGCTTTGATTGTGGATTATCTGACTTGAAGCTGTGTTTGAAGACACCTAGGAGGTTTTAGATGCTCACATTGTCATCATGTTCTGTTCCCCAGTCTGGTGAACACAAAGAAAAGCTGAGGCTGATTAGCTTTCATTAGAAGTTTAATCCAGTGATTCAGGAATATAAATCATTGGTAGTTTGCTTGCCGCTAACCTTCAGCTGGTTGTGGAAGAAAACTTTATCGAAATCTTTTAGGACTCATCGTTTAACAACCACAAACGTCTGCACAAATTGCAACCAATTTTAGATATCATCCATTCGTTTTCTTAACAGCTTATTCAGTTAGGGTCATGGACTGGAGCCCCCATAGAATACATTAGACTAGAGCTGAATACAGTCTTTGTTAATGCAATTTCCACTGTGCTCTCCACAGATAATCTTATTTCTTTAACAGAGCGTTTAAAAAAAGACAAAAAGACCAAAAACTGGATGCTGTTTCTAAAAATAACTTACCAGGGAAATGTCCCTCGAGAGGAATATCTCAAATATTGATCAAATTCACAGCTATCTGCTAAACACAAATCATTAGTCGAAAAGCTGCCTGAGAGAAAATCCAATAGGACCACAAATAGACACAAAGAAATTAAAGTATGCATCATACAATATAAGTTTTTGTTGACAATAAAACATTTTTGTAGTTTTTCCTCTCTGCACCACTACAGCTAACAACAACTAACATGTGATTGAAGCTCAGACTTTCAGCTTTAAATCAAAGGGTTTATCATAAGTGCGTTACACTAAATGTTTATGAATTGCAACCATTTTTGAACAAAGTTTCCCATTTTATGAGCCTCAAAAAGATCGTTTTCCAGAACAGTGCAAACTCTTTTAGATGTTTTCTGGCAAAGTCGAATCTGGGTTTTGTATAATTGAGTGTAAACAGTGTTTTTTACTTTATTGTAAACTTTCTGTATTTCTATTCATGAAGGTGTTACTTGATTTAAGACTTTGACACTGACCTCCTCCAGAGTGTTGTTTACCTGGTGGAGATGTTGTGAAGCTGTTTTTCCTGACCTGGAAACAATTCTCGGATCTGCCTTCTGTGGTCTTCCAGCTTTTTCATGTTGTTGAGCTGGCCAGTGTCATTCCTTCTTTTTTACAAAATGTACCAGATTGTTGATTTGACCACTCCTGAAATCTCTCTGATAGGTTTATTTGTCACTGATGGCCTCCTTCACTTGCATTAACATTCATTTGTACTTCACACAGACCATTTCAGTGAAAAGCTGGAAAATGCAAGTTCAACACTTGGAATCATCTTTTATCTGCTTAATCTTATGTGAAACAATGAGGAAATAGGAACATGAAAGTTCCTGTTAGTCCATTGTCCAATTAATCCTGAGCCTCTGAAAACAGTTAATGTCATACTTTTTAAAAACCTGTTAAAGCTGAAACTAAAGCTGAAATTAAAGCTGATCACCACATCGTGATCATTTCTCAGGCTGAAAACCTGCCTCTGTTGACCGAGCACATAGTTAGGGCTGGCTGTGAATCCTCCCTTAGTTGCATCGTAACAGGCCCAGGCTGTTGTGGCTCGGCTTCCTATGATGCACTGGATGTTTCCTTTTCCCTCACCTGTTTTCACTCTGTTTATCTACCACTCTGCACTTAATCATTAGTTATTATTCATCTCCGACTCTCTTCCACAGCATGTCTTTTGTTCTGTCTTCCTCCCCTCACCCCCAGCTGGTCACGGCAGGTGGTCGCCCCTGCCTGAGCCTGGTTCGGCCGGAAGTTTCTTCCAGTTAAAAGGAAGTTTTTTTTATTCCCACTTTCGCCGAGTGCTTGGTCTCGGGGGTTCAGCTGATTATTGGGGGTTTCCCTCTGTTATTGTAGAGTCTTTATCTTACAATATAAAGCACTTTGAGGTGACTGTTGTGACTTGTGCTATATAAATAAAATTTAATTGAATTAGCCACACTTCATTACAACACTCCATCATAAAAGGGTTTGTGATCATTTACAGAAAGGGAAAACGTATATATTCTGTATGAAAGCTCATTTTACTACACATTTTGCCAGACTAGTGCTGCTGTTTATTCTCCAACATCGTGAATTAAAATATAACATTGTGCCTTTTGATGAACAAAGTTAACATAAGATCACCTGAGTCTAGTATAAAATGTCTTCCTTTATATGATTAAAAGCGACCCCTGCCAAAGCAGACAAAAAAGTATTTTCAGTTATAATGATTTCTGATTGAGATCAATATTAAAATATTGACTTACAAAACTGGAGAAGAATCTAAAAGAATGAAATGATCCAGACTCGTTTCTGAACAACCGGCTGTCAGATCTCTCTCTGGAAGCCAGATTGAGGTTTCCATCTGTTCATGGGTCTGGCCCTTTGGATGATTTTCATTTTTCTTTTCTGTAAGAACCCACAGATCCTTATTTAAATCCTGTATATTATTGGCTATACTATCTTGAAACCTATATAAATAAAAAAACCTGAGGCAGCCATATAAAACACTGACCAGTGGATTTGAACATACAATTCAATGTAAACACCAGATCCTTTTAAAGAAAAGCAAACAAGCAGATGCATAAAATCAAAGTAAAAAAGGTCAAATGTTTTTCTTTCTATGACACTAAATTGGTGCCATTAAAACAAAGGAAAAAAACTGTCTGTGGAGTGATGTCTGCTTTACAGGAGATGCTAAAAATCATCATCCCCAGAGACGATTCTAAATAGTGAACATATTTTCCTCAATAAAAGCCGTCGATTAAGTAATTAATTAAAAACCAGGCTGGACTCCCTTTTGCCTTCACAACAGCTCTAATTCTTTGCAACAAGGTGCTGGAAACATTCCTCAGAGATTTTGGTCCACATTGACATAATAACATCACACATTTCCTCCAGACTTGTTGAATCTGTGCGCTACTATATTTAGACGTGTTGACTGTTTGAGAATAGTCAACTCAAGAAATCATATTTGAGTGATTTGAGCTTTGAGATGTTATCCGACTGGAAGCAGCCATCAGAAGATGTGTACACTGTGGTCATAAAGGGAAGTAGATCATCAGCAATAATACTCAGGTAGGCTGTAGTGTTTAAATGATGCTCAGCCGGTCCTAAGGGATCCAAGTGTGCCAGACAATATGCCCCAGAAAATTACATCATAACAAGTAGCCTGAACTGTTGCTACAAAGCAGGACGGATGAATCCATGTGCTCATGTTATTTCTGGCAAATTCTGACCCTTACTATCTGAATGTTGCAGCAGAAATTGAGACTCGACAGACAAGGCAGTTTACTGGCCAAATTTGATCAATTATGTGAACTGTAGCCATGGTTTCCTGTTCTTAGCTGACAGAAGTGGTACCCAGTGTGACAGATCTGCTTCAAGGTACAACCTTCTTCTCTTCTCCATACCTTATTTATAATGACTGGCTATTTGAGTTACTGTTGCCTTATTAGCTTGCCAGCTAACGTAAGTCACAGAACAACACAGCCAGATAATGTCAGAAGTGCCCCTTTTAGCCATTTAAGTGATATTACTTGTGTACCACACAATAGGGATATTCAGCTTATACTGGCTAACAAGAAGCCCAGAGGTTTGATTATAATGAAAAATCGCTCTTTATTAGGTTTTTTAGACTTCATCAGACTACACTGGCTACTGTACCCTGTTTTTTCTACTGATTTGTTTAAGTGTTTACTTGACATGGTTAAAAAACGTGATATTGTGAAAGAAATCAAAATTGTAAACACAGTTTAAACAACCAGTTTCCTCAGCTTCACAACAACTGTTTCCCAAATTAAACGGGCTTCCATATTAAGAAATGATGGATGAAGACAGACCAGTGTTGGTTTATGGGCTTGTTTGTTTATGCCTCTGACGGATCCTGGCACCTCTACACTCTCTCTTGCTTCCTGGTGCTTTTCAAAGACTCTTCCTGTTTACCTCTGACCTTTCAACCCCACAGATACAGATAGCTTTTATGCGAAGCTGAATGTGAGCATAAATGCTAAAAAAGGAAACTGTATGGGAGAAATTTCTCAGTAGTGCACTGTTGTTTTTGTTTTTAACTTCCTGTGTTTACATGTTAAGGTTTCTATATCTATGCACCTCGCAGCTTTTGCAGGACATTCTGCCTTGCGTTGCTACAATGCTGTAGTTGAAAAAACAGCCCTCTGATTGTTCATCTCGAGATATTTGTGGCTTCTGTGCAAAGGTAAATATCAATTGTTCTTCTCTTCACAGTTGGGGCTGATGATGCTGCTATTGAGGAAAGTTGGCTTTCAGTTGGTGTCCAGGTCTCAAGCATCGTGATTCAGCAGGGATTGAGCATGCATCGAGATAACGGCTCCTGTCCCCACAGCTCTGAGGTTTTTCTGAGAGGGATCATCTATGAGGTCTTTAGCTTAACAACATTACATTAACATTTCTTCATACTTTCTGTGTTTATCTCTTTCGTCCTTCTCCCTCCCCATTAATCTGCCTTTATCTCATTAAATTTTTTGGTCTGATGCACATTAAATTTGGGTGTTTCTTAAACTTCTTCCTTTACTTCCTGCTTCCCTTCTATCTGCGTCAGATAACTGACCTCTCCAACTCTCCCACCGATGCATGAAGCCTTGTACTCAACTTGCTGCTCATCCAACAGGAAAAAACAAATGGAGTGGAAACAGCTGCCACTTGTGACCTACTCTACCTGTTTCTTTGTGTCCAAATAGTCTCACAGCTGATTTTGACTGTTATCCTTCATCACTTTATATATATATGTATATGCATATATTTAGACATCAGTTTTAAGTGTTGCCATAAACCAACTTACTTGGTAGACATCAGGTAAAACATTATAATTCTCCAGACATCAAACCGGTAACTGAAATTGAATTCCTGACTTTGTAACACTGTATTTATTTATTCCCGTATAACTGAAGGGGGATTCCATTGATTTCCAACATAAGTCTCTTCTCAGGTCTTGAGGAATGCTTTGTGAAAGATGTCAGAAAGAAGTGAACTCTGCAACTTGCTCCTAATCTCTGTCTACATTTACTACTTAGTTGTTGAAACAGCACTGTAGGTGTTTAGATGTGTGGTAAGTGCGAAGAGGTTCATTTCAGCATCAGTACAATCTCTGCTTTTTAAAAAACTGTCAATCATGTGTTTGTCTTAAAAGATAAACAATCCCGAAGGTAGAATTTTCCAAATATCCTCAGTCTGGGTAGTCTTGGCTTGAAGCTAACTGTGCCTGTCAGCTAAATATGATGAAATTAGACTGACAAGTTTTAAAAAAAAGTTATAGAACAAATTATTTCCAACACAGTTGTATGAAAACAAGACAGCAATTTGGCAGGAGAGGTGCATAAAATATATCAAAGTATTTAATTTTGAGAGTGTGTGCTAGTCTGCATTCTCCTTACGGTCACATTAGTTAGAAAGTCACATTTTGGAGCTATTTTGACTCTGCACTCCAGTTTTGAGACTATTAAAACCACACCCTGTATACAGAGGATGGACATCAGCCACTGGTTTTTGGATCTCTGCAGAGCCTGAAGGTACACAGTACTGGGGGAAAGGCTGGATTAACATGTCACTAGCTGACTGTGGAGCTTGGATAGGTGAATTCAGAAACTATGGCTGTCACACAGGAGCTGATAATAGGGATACAATAACTAAAGTACCAAAACACAACTTTTTGGTCTGTGTGTAAGTATATCAACCCTATCAAAGGGTAAATTATTTGAATTGATGGAGGTGAAGCCTAACAGGCGTCCAATTTAGAATCCCTTGGGCATGGGTGTGATGATGATGATGATGATTCAAACGTTAAGAAAATTTTCACAGTGAGAAAAAAAGCCACCATCACAATTGTTACAAAGGGTGGGACTAGCAAAGGAAACCCAACAGTTCTTTGCAAACCTGGTTATGGCTGCTGTGAAGCTAGACATTTTAACGTGACTGTTTGTGAGGATTTAATTTAATTTAATTTAATTTAATTTAATTTAATTTAATTTAATTTAATTTAATTTAATTTAATTTAATGTTTTTAACCCAGTCTGAGGTGGACAATCAAAGACCCGCAAATACTGCCACTTTTTTTATTGGCTTACTCCTATGAGGTCCAAGTCAAGAAAAGTCGAACTGACTTTTTCTTTTTGGAAAAACAGTAAATGCTTTAGATTTGTGCTGGTAACGATGATTATTTCCTTTACTTCCTGTTTGTCAAGATTTGGGACAATTTAAAAATAGCAAAAATGACATTCTGATTTCAAAGGCTCGGGGCTTGGGTTGGGGTCATCACCAATTAGAAATGACACCTTACAGGTTTAATTTTTCAGCTTTGAACATTACTGTTAGATTGAAGAATACATATGGCTGTATCTCTCACTGACCTCATTGTAGCAATAAATTGTAAATCATTTTAAGATTCTGTTACAACAGAGAAGAAAAAAGTGTGTGAAATAAATTCTAGTAATATGTGTAGCCTAAATAATACAATGCTTCTAAGCTGGAGGTCTCTTAAGACCTCTTAAGAGGCTGAATTCAAAGAAAGTAAGAAATAAAAATCTCCACTTGATGAAAATACTGCCTGTGTAGCCTTCTTTACTGTCAGTGTTGCTAAAGCTCAGCATTGTTTGCAGTGCAACGAGCTGGTCAAACACTAATGAGCCGTCATGGCCCCTCGGCCGGTCCTCTTAACAGGCCTTGCACAGGACCATCTGGCCTCTGCTGTGGAAGCTGACAGTAGCTAAAAGCGCCTTTGAGAATATGACTGATGGATCTCTGCCCACGCAAACTCAGTCTGCCAGGAAAATGCCGGTTGAACTGTGAAAAATGTCCGTAGACACAGTCTTTTCCCGGATCAGGTGGCGTGGCAGTGGGAAAATGGGAAGTAGCGTCTTGGCTTTGTGCGCTGATTTTAGATAAACATCTTCTGCTGGTATAATTCCCATCAATGTGCGTGCATGTACAGTTTCTCTGTATGTGCATTATTAAGTCATCACAGCCTATTTGTGGGTCTCCCATGTTACACTGTGGCGGGAAATGATCTGTTTACCACATGACAGAATGGGAAGACGTTCTTCAAAGTGCACCGGAAAGCCAAGAAAGGAAGCGTGTGACTGAGTGTGGAAGGCAAACAGCTTGACTTTTACACACACAGCAAGTGTGGCCAAAACCATAACAGCTGCAGAAACATCAGTCCCTGCTTTATTGTGACACAAAGTACATGCTACCCAATATCAATTAAAGTAATGCCTCTTTGTAGACTTCAAAGTGGCCCCTGGGCTTGGAGTGGCATATTATTGAATCCACTACTCAGCAGAATGGCAGCTACAATTAGACTCTATACTCATTTTTAGATTGTTTTTCAAGCAGTGAGGACTTTATGAGAACGCATCAAGAGCCATGTGTTAGAAATAGGAACAAGAATATTTTCACACCTGTGGGACTCCTGCTGGTTTGATGATGTGTCTCTGTCCCATCTGACTGCACTGCTATATAAACTCTGAATCTGTTTGAGCAGCTGTAAAGCGACGGCAGGACACAGCAGGTGAAAAGTCCTTGTTGACACGCCGTTATAAGTCTATCATATGATGGATTTACAAGTGGGTGCAGCCTTCACCATGGCAGAGGGAGCATCTTATGTCAGTGCTGGCTTTTTACTCCTTTGCACAGCCTGGCCTGGTAGACCATTCTGCACGTGTATGTGTGAAATCACAGAATGGGGTCCATTTCAAGCCAAATGTCTGCCAAAGCTGGAAGTGAGTTTAGTTGCAGGAAGATGAAGAGAAAAGCTTCTAAAGTTTTGGAGGTTAGCCAGGGCAATAAACTATAAAACATTCCAGGTTACAGAAAACTAATATGATTATTTATCATGGGGTTGGCAGATATAAAAACAGTCTACCAGCCTTATGCGTTTGATTTTTACATTTTTAGTAAGTTATTCATCTTTCCTAAAGGATAATTATTTCTAAAACTGCTTAATATTGTGGCATTACTACCAAGTAAACAAGTGCATCCACTAAAAACACAGTAAAAGCGTCATTCGTCCTCTTTCTCACACAGCTTTGGCATTAACGTCCTCATTTAAGCCACAGTAACTGTACACGGATGGGAAAAAATCTACCTCAATATGCATACCGCAAAGCCAAATATGAGCGATATTAACTTTTAAATGCGTGGTGGGGATGATCAATGACACAGGATATGCATTTAGACAGATAGCAGCCTCACAAGTCTATAATATTGTTTTTTCCTTCACCCATCACTACAATCCAATTTATTCTGAACAAAACATTTGTCGTTATTGAATCTATAGATTATAAACATAATGTGTTAAGTCATTTCGGCATAAACAACAGAATAAATGAGACGCACATCATGGTCTGTTTCATAAAAGTGGTTATTTTAATTTCCTGTTCCCTCCATCATGTTTGTACAGATCCGAATGCTCTTCAACCAACAAATTAAAGTTTCTGTCTTCTTTCTTGTAGACAGACATTTCATCTTGATTTCTGTTTTGCCAGTTTTGTGCTGGAAGCCACTGCAGTTCCAGTGAGAAACACAGAATAGAGATTGCTTACATCAGTGGTCCCAGTCGACTGTAACATCAGGATTTTATCTACTGGATTAGGTCAGCAGCACACAACACTGAGAGAGGCGAAAAACACACATTTAAACACCAAAAAGCTACATATACCTTTACTTTAAACACGCTCACTCGCCCACATACACTCACATACACGCACGCTGATGTATACATACACATATGCACAGTCACTCGGCTAAGTTTCGAGAACGACCACACACAAACACCAGAAACCAACAGACACCAAAGTAACACCACTGACAGTACAAAAAATCAAAAAATATCTCAAAATATACATTTATTATTTACAGCTCAAGTATACACCCTGTCACTCTTACTATAGATATTCAGTGTGAATTTATCAGAATGTACATCGATATGTACAGATTAAATACACTGTCTTAAATACTATAAATATAACTATGGTTGGTCACATAAACATTATCTGCACGGTTAAATAAATGTACCTTTACTTTGCTATTGGGAAGTTCATCTTAGTAACTGAACTGAGTTAACCTCGTTAACACGTAGACAAAAGAGACCCTGGAGTTGGAATCTTTGTTTTCAGTAAGAAATCGATACCTGTATCCAGGCTAGGTTTGGACCAGAGAAGACATTTTTCCACTTTGCTGCAGAGTTTCAGTGATTTTTAAATATTAGAGGGAATCTCAGCTGTGCTTTGTCATATTACGGCCACTCTGCAGCCAGTAGCGCTGATCTCTACCAATTGTAGAGAAAAATATAAGATTGCCTGCTGTTGTGCTTTCTTCATATAGGACCCACTGCATTAGCATTAGTTCAACATTGTTATCTATGTATTGTGCATATCACTTTGTAGCTTCAGGTGCTTTTGTAGACGTATGATGCAGTTTAATTTTTTATGAAGATGCATTTCAGTGTGCAGCTTTATGCTTTAGTGGAGTCTTGCAGGGTGCAGCAATCACAGCTATATTACTGACATGATGTTTAATTTTCATCTCCGCTTTCATTCACAATGACTTTGTTGCTTATTTAGACATAAAACGTATTTTGTGCTTACCCAAAATGTGCTTTATCCAAACCAAACCAAACCAAAACTGTTTTTTAAAAAATACAGGTTAAGTGTCTTTACCTCAGCTTAAGTGCCATTTGCATCACAAACTGTTGGACATATAGTTCTCATGCACAGGTTTTACAGGAGGCCCTGTCTGCTGCATTTTAGCAAAGTTAAGTTGCATCTACAGATGTTAATACTACTCTTTTGTATCCTTTTTATCCCCTGTATCATGTTTCTTTTAATGCAGACTTTCTTTCATTAAACTCATTTTCATCATGGACAGAGGTTTCTATGAATGAAAGATGAAGCATCATTTGAAGGACAGGGCAATAGATCTGAGCTGTATTGTCTTAATACCAGTCAATCCCAAGCAATGCATCACAGCCATTGTAGGTCAGCAACTAAAAGCAAGAGCCATGCTATAGAGGGTACCAGCCATCGTATCATAGGGATTGCTTAGCAAAATAGGATGCAGGGTAATAAGACCTCTCTGCTACTGGCTACCACAAAGGGGTGACAGGGCTAAATTTACATAGTACTTTTGACAAGATCCTAGATGATGAGCTTTAAAATGCTATCATTTCGCACTCACAGATAAATGTCTTTTAGAAGATACAGCAGACTAGATGTTTTTGCCTTGTCATGCATTTCTTTTGAGCCTTGTCATCTTAAACTATTAGCCCCCTATATTTACTTTGTGCTCTTTTCTTTTTTACATGTGTGCTTAACAAACAACTCCAGGGTCTCCCCCTAATTAAAGTGCAAATTAATATGATGGAACATTGGTCCAAACTCTACATAATAAAATAATTAAATAATCAAGGGGAAAAAAACCCATAAAGCCCAAGGCAAACAGACAACACAGAATCTGTTCAGGCACCAAACAATGTGGCTGACTGTGCTTCACACTACATCTGTTCAGTCTCAAGTACTGGTGTTGTTTCAGGGAGGGGCCACAGGACAGTGTCATTGGCTCCTCTGCTGGCCAGCAGAGTCACCCAGTGGTGAAAACCATGTATTACCACTCACTGCAAACATTTATATCAGAGTACATTTCCACATTATAATTCTAAAAATATGCTGTGATTTGAGATTACAGAATAAAATTAAAAAAAAAAAAAAAGGTTTCACTTTCATACCTCAGATCACAGAAAAAGACATCGAGGTGTATTTTGTGGTGCTTGTGAAATTATATCTCTATAGAGTGGTCACAATTCGAGGAATGTACAATTCAGTTGGAACGTAAAATACCATCCACTCAGGGATGACGTATGATTAATCCACAGCACAGCATGGCAGTGAACCTGTTATTCAATGTACAGGTATAACATCAGAAACATATTCTTGAAGGGCATCAACCGTAAAATGTCTCGTCTGTTTAACCAAGCAAACAGCCGTGCAGGTGGAGCAGACAGAGCGAGGTGTCTGCTCTCCTCTTCCTCCTCCACATCACAAGAGGATCTGTATCTATGGTGTGTTGCCACGGCTTCCCCTGGGCAACGCAGCTCTATTTTTAAACAGGCAGGGTCACCAGCAGCTCTCATTCAGTGGCAGACAACACATTTGTGCATGCACAATTACACATGCGCATCTGGACGTGTACACGAAGACGAAACTCACATTTCCAATTCCTCATCTGCATTCGCCTTTCTGACAACGAGACAGACAAGCATGAAGCTGCCCTCTGATCAAACACACGTCGCTGTGCTTATTCTTGCTTGTGCATTGCCGCTGCTGCCCTTCTGAGGCTTTAATTAAAACAGCATGATTAAAACAATTGATTAAAATGGAAAAGCTTTGTCTATGCCATCTAGGTCTGGAGCTGCACAGAGACAGTGGGAAGTGCTTGCTGAGGAGAAGGATCCTTTGAAAGGAAAGTGCTGCTCTGTGTTAAGGCTCAGAGATGCTCTAACGATAGCAGGCGCCTGTGCTTCTGTGTTCATGGCATGAAGAGGCAAAACGCCGCCCCTTGACTTGCACTATTGCAGTGTATATGCACAATTTACGTTGACATCTCAAACTATTGCACGACATATATGTACAGTATTCTACATCAGTGGGGGAAAAACAAGATAGAAGGAGATCCACATTTGAATGAAGACACTATTGTGACTGGTTATTATTGCTGATGTGTGATAGGCACAATAAACTTAAAGATATAATGTGCTTGTAACACTGTTTATACTATTCGAATCAATTGTTAGATACTGTTCTTTTTATCGATACATTTTCTAGATAAGAAATATTCTCATACCGTGATGCAGATCAGGACAAGATGAGTGCTTTTCTTCCGTCTCCTTCCATCCTATCCCCCCAAATAACAATCCTTTCCAGGTGAACTAAAAGAAGCACGAACTGATGAACACACATTACAGTTCACTACAATGTAAATTATGTTAGCATTACAAAAAACCTTAACCTCAACCAGAGCTCGTTACCCGACAAAGCCTTTGGACTCTTCTATACTTCATTTGGCTCTTTTTCCGCCCCATCTCCTGGCAGATGGAGATGGTTGTCATATCTGTTTGGTCTCACGTTCCCATGAGCTCTTCATCATGGCTGAGACTGACATGCAATTAGCAGCACAAGACGATGAGAAACACAGGTGAAGGGTAATGGAGCAGAACGAGGGGAATAGAGGGATTTTGCTCTGGCGGTTAAGGTGTGATGAATGCTGCAAGTGAATTTTCTCTCCCTTTTTCACTCCCACTGCCTCCCTCTCTGTAAGCAGGGCCAGGGTTTAATAGAGGGACTTGTTACGTCAGTGGATCATAGCTCAGACTCGGGCGAGCCGATGTTTTGGTAGCCCGTCTTGGTGCTGGTGCCGTAGTTGGTGTTGGTCATCTCTTGGGTGCCACCGGGGCCCAGGTAAGCGCGGTGGGCAGGCATGGGAGAAGGAGCCTCGCTGGGGTTCTTGCTGAGGATGAAACGCTGTTCGTCCTGCTCTTCCAGGTTGGAGATGTCCTTCATCATACCTTTACGGTAGGAGACGGAGAGCTTGTTGGAGCCATCTGAGATTAGGCTGAAGTGGCGGGCGATGAAGACGATGGGTAAAGGCAGCATGGCAACGACAATGAGGGCATAGGCCATGGCTAAAGCCCAGGGAGGATAACTTTGGAAACGGTCCGAGCCCTGAAACCAAAAGAATTCAATGAGGATGGCCGACAAAAACAAATGAAACGAAGGGAGAGATGAGAAGAGGTGAGGAGAGAAAATTAGATAAATTGCAAGAAGGGAGGGTTTGGTCAAATGTTTCTCAGTCAAGCAGCTTCAGCGCTTCTGATTACTGACCTCAGCTTCTACCCAGGCATTGTATCCTGCAGGACTAATGGCCATCTCGATAACAGTGGCAAAGATGAGCACCACCAAGACAGCAGGGGACACAAACTTCCACATGTAGAAGTAGAAGGAGTATGGCCTGAACCCAAGCATGTCCTCCAGGTCCTGCATAAACCTGTAACGAGGTAGAAAAGATGTCTCAACAAATTTACTCTGAGTAAAACGGGGAAAATATTGAGTTTTTTGGTGAATGTTTTCTTGTGAATGAAAGAATGACTGTGGTGTAGTATGAGGATTTAGTCTTCATTTTACATATCCACGCAAATTACCTCTTAGTTCCATAGATCCAGGCTACAGAGATGTTCTCCAGGATCACCACCACAATGAGGGGCAAACCAGCAGAGTAGTCATCAAACATTGTCACAAAGTAATTCCCTGAACGCAGCACGAACAGTAACCCCAACAGGTAGGCTATGATACAACAAACCACTGAGGGAGGCAAGAGGAAATATTGAGTTAGAATCATCAAAGGATAGAAGAAGAATATGAGCAGAATCAGCACCTACCACACAGAATCTCTTTGCGGATCTTGAAGGCATCCAGTATGGGTGTGGTGATGCCGGTCATGGTGCCGATCATGCTTCCCAGGCCCAAGTTGATCAGCATAAAGAAGAACATGACGGACCAGAAGGGACTGGCAGGGAAGTGAGTCATGGCCTCTGTGAAGGCGATGAACGCCAGACCGGTGCCCTGAACTGCCTAGAAGATAGCGAGATATCGCCCACTTAACATTATTTATGCAGTGTAGCCATGAAGGCGATTTATAAAGAGTTCATAATGATGCACTTTGAGTGGGATAGTACATTAAGCTTAAAATTACAACATAACAGAGACCAACAATCAAATTATGCAAGGCAATTGCTCTTGAAAATATTTCCAGGGGCCACTCAGTGATCTTAACTAGTAAGAGGAACAGTGAAAAGCTTTAACAACATTAGAGAGTACACAGGGGTAGCCAGGCAGGTTATGAGCATATTAGCATAACACAGTTATCGTCTCTCTGAGAAAGTTATAGCCTCTGGACTCAATCTAACAAGGTCATTTTCAAGCTAGTGCGGAAATCATCTGTAAAGTAAGGAGTAGCAAGATGAATTTGAGGGTTTAAATTAAACTGATGCAGCTGGGGAGGCAAGGTAACATACTGGTTTGAGCTCAGGGGATCAGGCTAAACATGCTCAAAACCAGTGATTCACAGGTAACCATGTAGTAGCACAGGGTACTGTCCAGAGTGCAACTCATAGCCTAAACTAACTGCATAGCAATATTAAATTGTATCCATTTACACCAAATAAATGCCCGTAGAGACCTGAAAACCCACAATGATCCAAAAACCCCCAAATAATCTGCTGTATTCTGTACGCTTTATCACCCAAGTATCATACAGACTGCCTGGACTTATTTGTCATTTTTGGCTGTAAAATTACAAAATAATTCTCATATTTAGGAAACTGTTTGAATTTTCTCTGTAGCCAAAAAATGTTGAGGCCTTACGGTAATGTGAAATGGACATACTGTAGTAAAATCTAGGTGGAGCTGATTTCTCTGTGTTCAGACAGCAGTACCTTGTGAATGCCTTGAGCTACAATGATACACTGAATATTGCTGCAATGCTCATCTTCTCTTCTTTCCAAAACCATTTGCATTTTGTCTCTAGCACAATTGGCAGTGGAGTTATGGTCGCTTTAAAAGTGCTTGTAAAATGGGTTTGGCACCAAAAAGAGAGTTAATCACAACAGTCACTGATCATGAAATAAAATCACTACCTGAAGGTTATTAAGCGACTCATAAAAACCCAGCTACTTCATACTAATTATATAATAACATTATAAAGTACATTTACTCTCAATGGTAACAATAACCCAACCTTGTCTCTGGCTAACAACATTAAAGGATCATTTTGACTCCTTAATAATAATTTACCTTTACCTGCAGCCACTTTTCTCTAATCTCTAAACTATCCTTCGTGTATTTGATTCAGATATACAATCAGAGGATCATCTCTGCCTCAAAGATTTATTCCCGCTGACCTTGTTCAGTTCATCCTCCAGGATACAGGGGTCCAGGCCCAGCTGGGCAAAGTTTTCCTCCTTCACTGTCTTTATAACTGCGTACATTTCTGCGTAGTCCTGGGAAGACAGGTGGGAGAAGTTGATGTGAGGAGGGATGAGCTCTCTGCTCAGCACACCTGTGTTTAGGTAGCCCAGGATCTTCTCTGCATTCCTGCACATGGGTTGGAGATGTAAAGAAAAAGCATGTTAGTTTTCTATCTGAGATTGCTGAGGTTGCATTTGCTTCAGTGCGACGCACTTACTCGACGACACACTTCTCGTTCATGACATTGGCCTTGAACCCCAGCACAGCGAACACTACCAAAGTGGCCAGGATGGAGGTAACAAAGTTGATGATGGAAACCAGTGCTGCATCAAAGTGGCAGTTATTGTCCCGCTTGTTGTAACTGGAGAAAGCGATGACGCCGCCAAAGCCCAGTCCGAGGGCAAAGAAGACCTGCGTAGCTGCTTCTCTCCACACCTGTGGTTCCAACATCTTCTCCAGCTGGAGAGACAAAAAGAGGAAAAGATTGTAAAGTTTAGATAATATTTCATATTTATTCTAAAAATCTCCAGAACATTATTATTTCATATATTTAACATATCACGTGTTTTCATTGGATGATTTAAATGAACATATCCAGCACCATAAGATAAATACATGACCTGACTACACTATCTTTTCCTGCTACATGTGGTTACCCTGTAATGATGAAGTTGAAGTCTGCTTGGAATTTTTTATCCCAGATTTTTTAACCATGTTATGTTGGTTCAAGTCTACATTGGCCATTCAAAACGTTAACACAGCAGCCACACTGTACTTGAACACTAAGGGAAGTATGAAACCTCTACAGAGAGTTTTCTTAAATCTGTTGTACATATCTGTTGCCATAGTTTGAGAAAAGTGGATGTGCTCATGTATGAGGGGACTATAAATCAGAAGGCAGCAGGTCATCTACGAATTGAAGATTGGTGGTTTGATCCCTGCTGCATGTCCTCCAATGAACGAATAAGTGTCCTTGGGCATGATACTTATTTGTTGATTGGAGTATGAACGTGTGTTAATGTCAGATAGAAAGCAGTGAATGAATGTGTGTGAATGGGTGAATGCTGCATACAGCTCTTTGAGTGCTTTAGTAGAAAAGTGCCATATAAGAACCAGTTGATTTACCATTTAAAACTTAAACTTCATCTCAGCTCTAATGAAGGGTATTCTCTATTTTGGAGCTAATCTGTCCCCAAATTAATGCACATTACGTGATCATACAAAGGACATAATAATGTAAATGCATTTTCTTCCACAATAAGTAAGGACGCTGCTCTTACTTTTGACCTTTCCTTTTCCACTACCTATTCTGGCTATTTTTGAATAATTTTATCAACATCAAACTGCCTGTACTACAAAGCACTTTGCTGTCATAAACTCTCACCACTAGAGGGAGCCATCTACCTAACACAGAAGAAGTGATGGGCATTTGTGACATTTTCCTGTGAGAGGATCTGAGTACGTGACGCTAAAACCATCAGCCACACATGGTTGAACAGCCTGCGTGGACCAAATGTCACTTAGAGTGTCACCTCTCAGCAGCGTGAGGGGAGAAAGCTTCAGATTTTAGCCTGTAGTCCAACTTAAATACATTTTTACTTGGTCAAATGGACTCTGACTGTCCCTCACCTTAGGGGTGAACATGTGAGCGATGCCATCCACTGCTCCCTTCAGCATCAAACCTCGCACCAGGAAACAGAACAGCACCACATACGGGAACAGAGAGCTGAAGTACATCACCTAAGAGAGTGAGAAAGTCAAGTACATTAACACTGTGTTTCCATGGATATGCATTAAGAGGTCTTACACATAGAGGAAGACACACACACACACACACACACACACACACACACACACACACACACAGTGTTGTGTGTTTGCTTGGCACTGAATCTGTGAACTGAAACATGAAGATCAATTCCTAAAGTCAAATATTTTTCCCTGCAGCATTTCAGGGAATCGCTACAGAACTGGCTATGATAATTAGATCACCAAGTTTAGGGTTTAAAATAGTGTGTCAGAACTTGGCGATCAGCTCTTTGTTGTGCTTTTTCCTACTGAGACGCTGGCTGGATGCTGCTGTTGCGTATGACTCATTCCCTGGATCAAGATTACAGGATGTTGTTGCAGTTGTTGCCAAACTAAGAATTTTCCATCTGCATCCTGAAGTACTTTTTGTTTGGTTCAGTTTAAGTTTATTAATGTTGCATGTTCCTTTCTTCCATAATATGGATGAGATCCAAAAATAGACAAGTGCCGACAAGAGGCTAGCATCTTACCTTCGCCTAAAAAACATCCCCAAAATGAATAAACATTCTCTGATGAGGATGAATCACTGAATAAAAATAGAAATTTCAAGGGTTTTTTTTTCAAATTATTTTTGGGCTTTATTCTGGGTCTGTGTTGTGTATGACTCAATTCAGAATCCTAATTTCAATAGTTAGCAGGGTTAAGCCTCATTTTGTTAACTCAGAGGAACCCTGTACCTTTCCAGAGGACTGTATGCCCTTAATGACAGCCAGGCAGACCATGATCCAAGCCACCAGCAGGGACAGGGTCATCTTCCAATTCAGACCTCCAGTGTCGTCGATGCTACTGGTGATGTTAAGAGCCTGCCGGTACCAGAAGTAAGTGGTGGCTGAGCTCTTCTCACATTCTGGCTCCACAACTGTAACAGCAACAAACGGGAAGACGGGGAGGGAAAAGCACACCAATAATTAAATGCATCCAGTGTACTTTTAGAATAGAAAACCTGACAGATTCTTTAATGTTTTATTTAAATAAATTCATTTGCAAAAGGCCAGTAATGCAAAGTTAGTAGCAGTAGCTACAAAAAATAACACAGTATGAAAATTATTGCTAATCTTAATCTTATAAATAAAGCATTTACATAAGAAGTATTTTCATGATTTTCATAATTCCTTACTTCCTTGAGGAGAAAATGCAGTTGGCTTTTGCATGAATTTTCCAAAATAAGTGATTTCTTCATAATTTACAGCCAAATATTTCATGTTTTTGGTTTTATTTCATGGTTAAACTCTTTTAATATATGAATTTGCACTTACAAGCTGAAAGGCGGCCCTCCCACTCTTTCGAATGAAAGCAACTCAAAAAAATAAACTGAAGATGCTGATAGTCTAATGGTTTATGTGCACACGACACATAACTGTGGTGTCTGCAGTTTGATTCCTGGCCAGCTGACCTTTGTTTCATCCCCCCACCCCCACACCACACCACACACACACACACACACACACACACACACACACACACACACACACACACACACACACACACCTCATGTTCTCAAGTACATGCAAAAAGTGCCAATAAATGTTTAAAAATGGCCTGTTAATTAGGAACAGAAGTGAAATAAAACTGTAAGGTAATGATTAGTCAGCTGACATAAAATTAATTAGCAACTGCTTAAAGAACAGAAAACATTTAAGGGTTCCAGCTGTTCAAAACTATGAAATCCTATTAAAACCTCTTTCTTCACACTTTGAGAACAAATGGGTCATTTAGAAGATAATAATCAGGAGATTATTTGACAGTGAAAATCATCACTATATGTTTGTAATTTTTCTTTTTTTACAGAATATTTAAAAAAAAACATGCAAATATAGCTATGTTGAAACTCTGTTGCAGTAAAATGGAAAATAAAGTAGAAAAAAGTTAAATTGCATATCAATTATACATAAGCAGAGCATTTATTTATGTAAAACTGCTTAGTTACAATGCTTTCCACCTTTGGAAATAGTTAACATCACTATATGCCCACCGATTTTACAACCATGAGCAGAGTCAGGATCCTGCCCTGTCATGCTAATGAAAGTTGATGCCTTTTCTTCTGCCAGAACCTGCGTGTGCCCCAAAGACTACCAGCTGCCAGCCATTAGAGGTACTGACCCTCAGACGGGTCATGCAGTCTGACAAGTGCCGCAACAGAGCTGCCATGTAGCATGAAGCGCAGAGCCGGCCCAGCAATAGAGACAGCGCAAACACTTATTTGCTAGACGTCTGCCGAAACACTCCTGCTTGACCGCAGAAACCTGCTTCAATGCAAAGGCATCCTGCTAAGTGCCGCGTCTGCATCTTCTGCTATAATTACTGAATATGAAATTACCTCGTGGGAAAATGTAGTATTTATTTATTTTTCTGTACTCTGTGTCATGGGGCGTAAAACAAAATAGCATTCATGTGGACAGTTGTTTTCTGCTGTGCGTTTATGTTCAACCTTCTGCAGCTGTTTAGTGATTTAGTGGACTGCACTGTTCACTCACCGGCTTGAGTTCCATTTCTGTGGATGGGGCATTCAGCCCAAGGCAGTGGATACTGAAAAGACTGGAAGAAGTAGAAGATACTCCAGCCAATAATCACGTTATAATAGAGGCCCACAAAACCGCAAACCTGAAGAAAAATAAGAGAAAAACAGCAACACTTAACATTGTGAAAAACAAATCACACAAATCCAGAATGTTTATGCCATGACTCTTCTTGAGTCGTGGCGTAGACGCTAAGCACACAGCTTAAATTAGAGTGCATATAAATTATTGAGCTGTTTGCTCTCAGCAGCTAAAGCTCGGGTCCTCTATGAGGAGGTATTTATAGCTCCTGATCTCCCTCTGCCATATCCGAGCTGCCACACGCCTCATTGCCCCGGGCCAGGTCTTTCCATCTCCGCCTTTGCACTGGATGGATGAAATCACTATCAGGAAGAGAGTCAAACAGAAGGACCGACAGACTCATTTGCTGACTGGCTATATTTTAAGCTGGTAGCACTGATGGGTCACTACTTTTGCTGCTGCTGATGGGAATAGTTGGTGACAGCGATTGGCGCTGGTCTTTCCATGTTGCTCTCTTTAATGCAACAAAAGGAAGCGATATGAGCAGGCAGAGGGAGTCCGGCACAGCATGTCTGTAGTCTTAGAAAATAATGAGTATTTAAAGTTATGAAAATCATTATTTAACAGAGTTGTATAACGTGCATCTTGGTCTTAAACACATTTGTATGTCTTCACAGGCTGTTTTTATCATGATGCAAATGCAGCACAATACTCAATTGCTTTTTAAATAAAGCAGCCATAAATAAGGCTCACTGCCTTTATTGATCATTGGGTTTTTTATGGAGGTATAATTGAGTAAAATGAATAATAATTAAAAAAGATCAACCCAGATATCATAAAATGTCCATTAGGTTGGAATATCATCTGTTATTTATTGTTTTACAGTCCGGTGATTCACTATGAGGTGGAAAAAATATGTCACCAAATTTTCCACTAACAGTAAAACATCAAATCTTAGTCGGTCATAAATAAATTTTCTTTGGTCCAGTGGTTAGGCAGTGAAATGCTTATTTAATTGGGTTAATTTAGAGAGAGATGAACAAGTATTACCTATTTATTTATTTATTTTAATAGAGTGGACTTCATGCTGGATACAGGCAAGTGTAAGTCTTTCATGGCAGAAAAACTCATGAGAAAATCACAACCTTGTGAATTTAATAAAAATGAATAATTCATGAAATTTCATACAGGCATTCATGAACTCACCAGAACGGCCCCTCTGATTTTTCTTTTATTGCCACTGTGACAGAGACATTTGTGGTTTGACCTGAAATGTCCACATAATTACTGGATGGATTACCACTAAGTCCCGATTTTGACTTCTGCGGGGTATCTTTGTAAAGCCTACAACGTAACCGACTTCAGTGGCCGACGTCATTGATGCATTATATGTTAATTAGTCTGTGGTCATGTTTTATTTGCAGTGCCAGACATGATAAAAACCAATAAAACGCTGGGATGTTTTTCCACAGACCTTTTTCCACACATCCATTCTGATAGTTTCAGAAACCTTTCTCCAGGAATTTGCTGACACTTGTGAGTCTTTATTTTGCTACTATGATTATTAATCTTTGTGATGAGGCTTTGGTTGTTAGTCTCTCACTGATGCATTCAAAAACTGCGGTGAAAGAGTAAATGCACAGAAGGAATCGCCAACACACCAATCACAATAGCTGTGGCCTGCATCAGCCCTACATGCAGTAACACTTCTAGGGAGGCGTTGTTGACGTCAGTATGTCCTCACAGAGCCACTAACACGGTTGCAAGTTAAAAGTGACAGGCATCAGTGAAGTCATTACTGATCACATGTAAAGCCTGTAATTACACGTGAACTGAGTGTGAATCGGAGGTCATGTTAAGTGACATAACCCACTTACCATCAGGCTGGAAACCCCGATGCCGCCCAGCCTTGGGTAGACGTAGTTCCACACACCAATGCTGCCACGCCTGATCCTCTGACCCACCGCCAGCTCAAGGAAGAACAGTGGGATGCCAATGAGGATGAGAAGAATCAAGTATGGCACCAGGTATGCACCTGAGAGAGACAGAGAAGAGCAGGGGGAGGATAATTGGCTGCAACATGCACGGATTCTTTTGTGTGTTTTTTTTTAATCTATGCGCAGCGAAGGACAAAAGCTCAAAGCGGCAGAGGGGATGTTGTAAAATTTTTCTCTCATCCTTTCTTGGATCCTATTTTTGGAATCTATTCTTTTCGTCTTCAATGCCCCTCACAATTTCTTTTCTTCCTCTCACTCCTCATTTTTAACTTCCATTCATTCTGTCTGATATCTCCATTTCCATTTTCACAGAGGGGGGCGATGCGGGGAGAGCAGCAGGCACTCACAGAAAACAAGTCACGTCCAGTCATGCTTACGTCAAGAAGTGAAGGGGCACCATGGTGACAAAACCATTCAAAGCCACAGAGGATGGGTTAGCGATGGAAAGCTGGAGAGAGCAGCCTGTTTTCAGACTAAAAACAAACGCCGGTGACGTTTGACTCAAATAAAATTTCCGATAACATCGGAAGTGGCTATTAGAGGTAGCAGCATACAAAGGGAACAAAGACAAGAACACAGTGTCGTGTTACACAGTGTCGTGTTACACAGTGGCGTGGAGAAGTGGCTGATGTGCTGAGCTCTTTTTGATGTCTATGCCGAGCGGCAGACACACGGAACAGCCGAGATGACTGCTTTAGCTTTTGTTTTTCCTTACATACATTTCACCTGAGCCAAACCAGTGATAATCCACACTATTTATATGCACTGATGTGTAGAGCTATCAAACCACTATATATGAAGAACACACTAGAAACCCCATATTTAGGGATATGAGTCTTGATGAGCAGGTTGAGAAACAGTTTGAAGTAATACCGAAATATAAACATCCACAAACACAATGAATGTAAATGCTTCCACACAGTTAAACACTTAACATTCATTCGTGCTGGTTTTGTATGACCACCTGTGGGAGACTTTAAACCGACTTGCCAGCCAGCGCTTTGCTCCACATCATCACAACGCCAAAGGAGGAAACATCTTTCGGAAGTGTTTCACGCCTCCTGTAGAGTTCAAGAGGCTCTGAGAATCAGTGCCAAGGTACACTAAAGCATAAGTTTTAATACTCTAGTAGTAAAACTTATGCTTTACTGTACCTTTTTTAATTTGTTACAAATGTATTTTCCTATTTCTCGTATATATTTAAGTGTGTTGGCAAATGGTAGTCCCTATTTGCAAATTTCAAAAAATGAGTGATATTTGCTGAACACTGGGGTGATTATATATGAGTTTATCCTGCATTTGATTATAAGAGAAAACAGTTAAATGGTGTTGAAATGAATCCAAGTATGACTACATTCAAAACATTATTTAAAACTTGAGTTGTTGGATTATTTTTTTTCTGTAAAGACAAATGCAAGCATATTGCAAATAGTAGGTTTCACCATGAGGCATGAGCTCAACGATACAAATTAATTATTAATATTATTTAGGTGAAGTACGTAAGCCTAAAATTTGTCTGTGTTATAAAAGGCTTGACTCGAAATATTAAGAAAGTGATGGAAAACTTGATAAAGGATGGAAAAGAATTAGAGACAGCTTGTCATTATCATGGGGACAAGCCCAGACAAGACAATGCAGCACCTCCCACCAAGTCAAGCGTCAGCTGGGACAGATACTCATTAATGTGCACAAATATGCACACACTCTGATTAATACGAGCAAATGCACGCATACTCAGATTCCGCTTTGTTATCACACGTTTCAAATACCCTCTCTACACACACCTCCCACACAAAGCACTCACGATGTCTGAAAGCCAAGGAAATTAATATTTACTCTTCGACTTCCTCCATTTCAGTCATCGCCACCATCTCATCTCATCATAATCACGCTACCTGAGAGACAAGGCTGAGAAATCAGCTACAAAAGCAAACAAAGCCTAAAGTGGAGGATCTCGCAGCATTATGCCAGACCTCTCAGAGCTCCCTCGTCTCGGTGAGGAGAGACGACCTCGTCTTGTAGCTGCTGACAGCACGGGTTGGCTAAATCTGAGAAACATTGAAGAGACTGCCCCTCTGACTACAGCAGAGTAACTGGGTTAATGTCGTCTGTGTGTGTGTGTCAGATTCAACAGGAAACACTGCTGCTGTCTTGTCTGTCCCAAGTCCTGGAAGCCAACCTATAATAAGATAATAAGATCTATCAGTCAGAGCAGCAAAGCTTTACACAATAACTGTTACAACTGCTGCTGTTCACGAGATGAAAAGCAACACTTTGCTTCACTCGTCACAGCAAACGCCTCATTAAAATCACATTTGTCTGTGTGTTCAAACTCTTGCTGCTAATTGTTTTTAATCACTTCCCCAGATGACTTATATGGTGTCCCTCAAAGCTCAATATTAGGCACACTATTTACTCTGTGCATCAATATTTTCACTGTCCAGCTCAGCTCGCCATTACAAGCACGTCCTGACCCATAAACGTTTATCCTTCATTTAGTTGATACTTTTTAGGCTGGACTATAACAATTTTTGCTCTAAAAGGTCTCTGAAAAGTCTTCTGTTGATCCTCGAGTTTCTAAAAGTAGAATGGGAAGCAGAGCGTTTGGCTTTCAGGCCCCTCTCCTCCCAGTTTGGATTCAAGAGACAGACACCCTCTCTACTTTTAAGCTTACTTTCCTTTTTGATAAAGTTTATAATTACAACTGTATCAGGTGACCCTGAACCTTCCCTTAGTTATGCTGTGGTAGGCTTAGGCTGCCCAGGATGCACTCAGCATGTCTTCACCAACACATTCAACTATTGGTCATTTTTACATTTTGGCTTTTTAGGGTCTTAACCCTACAACATAAAGTGTCCTAAGTTGACTGTTGCTGTGAATCAGTACTATAGAAATAAAATTCAATTCAATAATGATTATAATATAAAGAAAATCTGTAAATAATAATGTTACAATGTTACTATCCATGTGCTAAATTGTCACTCATCATTAAAGTCCTAAAATCTGCTGAAGAGCTGTGGCTTGACCTACATTACTTTATACTGAATATCTTGCTCAGCAATGGTAATTTCTAACTAGGCAGTTATACCAAAACAGGGCAGCCACAACAAATGACTCTGACACCTTCTGCACTGGACTGAATTCTTGTACTTGTACTATTTCTTGTACCTTATTGCAGGCCTGAGCTGCAGCACACCTTAAAGTTAGAGACACTCGCTACTCAGAGACACATTAAAGCATTAATAACATTTATGAGAGTTTTAATTATTGTGGTTATGCGGGTGAATTTTATCGCTGCGATCTTGTGTAATTTTTCTCAGCGCTCTTTATCTTAGACTCAATGATATTTATTGAATGAACAAACTCAACCAATTAAGTGAAAAAACGGGAGATAAATTAGTTGAAATTACTCGCATATTTCGTTCTGTGATGTGATGGAAATGAGGGATTTATGACAGGAAATAATGCAGAATTATTATTTATGTCAATCATCAAACGTGAGCATTGTTAATCAAATCATATTTGAGCAAATAGTTTCCAGGCACACACAGGGTTATGGTCAGGACTGAGGAGAGCAAACAAATGCTTAAAGGATAAAGAAAAATCAGTGAGCGCTGTTAAGTTAACTACTCCCATCTGGCCACTTATTTAATGAAATATTTTACAGAACTAATAAAAAAAATCACTTTAACTGCCTTGGCTTGGCACCTCCTGTTAACATTACTCAGCACCCTGAAGGATACATGTTCACCATGGGTGGCCCGTTTATAGGAAGTGAAACCCAAACCCAGCAAATATTATTCACTCCAACTTTGGTCACAAAATATGTTCAGGTTTTTCCGCTTCTATCAGCCAGCCAATCCAAATTCATGCACACATATCCATCCACCTACCCACACTTTTTTCTAGTGCCGTGTTCGCAGGATTAAGCTACAACACACCTGGAAGCTAGAGACATCCACTCCTCACAGGGACTTCAAAGCTTCAGCAATATTTACGAGAGTTTTGATTGTTGTGTTCGCGCGTCTGAATGTGGAGACTGTTTTGAGTGACGGGATTTATTACTGTGATCTTGTGTACATGTAATTTATTCTTTGCTCTCTTGTAATAGAGAGCTTAACCTTAATGAGACTTCTCGAATAAATAAACTTATCTAACTAGGTGGGACTTAAATTAGCTGAAATCACTCACATTTTTCTGTCTGTGATGTGATGGAAATTAACTTTTATGGCAATCACTAAATGTGAACATTGTTAATCAACTTATATTTGAGCAAATAGTTTCCAGGCAGGACTGTGGAGAGGAAACAAATACCATGCTTAAGTAAAGGACAAAATATAAAAACAGTGAGTGCTGTTAACTGCTCCCATCTGGCCATTTATTCCAGTTCTCTGAGACAGCAAACTAGTTACACAAACCAAATTCACGTATTCATCCACTTACCTCCACCATTTTTCTGGCACAAGTAGGGAAACCTCCAGACGTTCCCCAGACCCACAGAGAAGCCCACCTGGGCCAGGATGTACTCCAACTTGTTGTTCCATGCTGGTCGGCCATCCTCTGCATCTGGGTCAGGAGAAGGCAGCAGGGCCTTTACTGGCGCAGTAGAGCCAGGACTTAGACCCATACTCATCTGACTGCTCTTATAATCCATGGGGTGCTCCAGAGACAGCAGGTCAGCCACTGACTCAGTGACCGGCTCATTGCTGTGCTCCCGCTGGGTCACCTTGGTGTTCTTTGGCATGGCTGCGAGACCGGGGTGTTGACAAGAAGATGAGAGCCTGAAGTACTGACAGGAGAGAGAATGGATGGAGGCTGGCAAGTTTCCAGGGGATGAACTTTGTGGTTTAGTAGATCTGCAAAGAGAAAAAACCCCAAAGTTTTAATCTAACCTTTCATCATGATTGATATAATGATATTTTATGTACAAAAATCCTTCTGGTAATTGTTCATCCATCATTATTTCGTCTTTTTTTTAAAGCAATGTTTTTTTGTCAATTTTGCACAATGAATATTTTACAGAAGGAAAATCATACAGCACAGAACTGCAGCCCGAATCAAGCTAAAACTGGCACCATGTTTCTTTAAAAAAAAATACAATTAATTCAAGAATATCAAGAAGAAAAATAGAAAAATTACTATTAAAAAATAGCTAGTTTCAGGCCTATAAAGCATCACAAGACCAATTCAGGAGCCACACTAATGGAACGTGACATAAAGCATGTTGCTTCAACTAGTTTCCAAACTCAAAATGTTTCTAAAAACAGCAGCGCTTCAGAGCCATGAGGTATTTCAGTAATCCAATTCATTATGGTGAATGAGATACAAAGATTGAAACACAATCCATTTCACAGCAGGGCCCATTATACTAAAGTTGGGTCATGTGAGTAGGATGACCAGCAGCATGCAGCCTGTCTGTGTGACTACTGGTTCAAGCAAACGCAGTAAAACTAAAGCCGCTAAGCAGATTTCATCAGTTATTAGTTTCTGTATACTTTTCTTCTCATTGCACAACTTCAAAATCTTGTCTACATGTTATTTTAAAATTTCAGATGCTGTATAGATCGAGCACAGTACAGCTGTAATAACTTCTTGAAACTTTCTATGTGTGTATGTGTTAATTTTTCAGAGGCCCTTTAAAAAATAATCCACGATTAATCGTATAATCCTGTGTACTGTTCCTCCATCAAAAGGAATCTGGTGTTGATTACAGTGCGGCATAACATTACTTTTTGTTCCAGAAGATGTGAGTCTCTTGAAATTGCGCTAATATTAGCCCATCCATCCATTCAGCCTATCCCAGCTGTCGTATTATTATAAATATTAAGTAATTTAATAACAAACCCAAACTTAGCATTACACTCTCATATGCAACAATGGACATTTATGCACTAAACATCCTGTTTACTTCATGTTTTGGTTTTCTATAGAAGCAGAAGCAGTATAGAAACACCACACAGGATCATTAACACTTCAGACACATCCACCAAACAAGAGCAGGAATACTTGCCCACTGTTGCACATTCCTGCAACACCTTTTCTTGCAGCAGAACTAGTCTGAAATCTAGTGGGGTCATCTTTCCACAGTTGCCCCACAAAGACACGGTGTAACAGCACAAGCACTTGTTTTACTGTAATTATGTCCCAAGCTTTTTTGACAATGAAAAACTCAGCTCAAGCAACTCAGCTACATTTGTAATCAATTGAGGGCTAAAGTAAAAAAACCAAAAACAACAGCTTGTACGTATGTCATAATAAGTCACTGATGATTCAAGCATCTGAGTATTAGTGGTGTGGTAACGGTGTTAGTCTGGTCTGACCACAAAAATTTGTTTACCTTCACCTCCGTTCCTAAATTGACCGCAGTGCAACAGTTCAGTCAGAGATTCAGTCGGAAAAATGACTATAAATATGAAGTGATTTGGTTATTAAATTTAATAACTAACCCAGATTGTTAGTTACATGCTTGTTAGTTACGTGTGTTACACTAAATAAGAGAAAATTACAGAGGACTGGTAAGTTGAATCTATCTGCGGTCTCACAATGTGCAGCTCTTAATCACCAAAATCATGAAAACAAAACAAACAAGTGAGTAAAATAGGTGACGATCTGCCTTAAACTATATTGAATGTGTTGAGTGAAATAGCTGCCCTGCACATGAAGAGGGGTGGTCTTTGAATGATCCACTCCTGCTATAAAACACAGTGGGAAACCCAGTAAACACCAGCAACCTAATTCTTTTAAAATTAACATGTAAATTTGTGGTTGCAAGCATGGAAGCTCAAACGGACATGCTTGACCTTCAAAGACTGGTGTGAAAATCACATGAAGACACTGAGAGAAAGTTACCCTTTGCTGTAAATGCCAAAAGAGCTGCTAAAGGAGTAGCGAATGCCTGAAACCAGACCTTGAAGGCAGACCCCCTCAACCCCCCTGTCTCCTACCCCCTTTTGTTGTTGTTTCGCTGTGTGGGATGAGTTTGATCTGACTTTTCACTCTGGCAGTTCAAGAACAGAGAATAGAAGCCAGAGGTGTTTGATCTGAAAACAAAACTTCTAATCTTAAAAAACAGATGCACTCGACTGAAATCAGAGCCGGTCCTGTATTCACAGCGACTTCTCAAAGAATAGTTGCCAGCCGGCCAGACTCTTAAGCCCATCCAAAGTCTGAACCAGTAGCACGCACATCAAATTCCTCAACTGCAGTCACGACACGCAGCAGCTCGGAAGCTGAGTGCTCGAAACAGATCCCAGAACAGCGGTGACCTTTCCCACAGCGGTCTACAACTGCACAATACTGACTCATCATCAGACACTCTCTGAATGAGGTGTGAAACAACAGTGTGCATGTTTGCAAAACAAAATTATTTTTTGACTCAGCTGCAGTTTTGGCACTTGCAACCTGGAGCCGTACAAAAATGTCCACATGATGTTTTTGCCCTATTTTCCAAACGAATGGAAATATCGGTATAGTTAGTAACAAACTGGCCTAATTTCTACTCATGGGTTGGGATGATGGTGGTCTGTTAGACACAAATGGCAGATAGGATTGTCACTGTGACCTACTAATAGCGTGTGGTGAAAGTTTTCGATGTTGTTGTAGCAGTACACAGCAATTTTCTGGGTTTCACAGTATGTGCTGACACAGATGGTGCATTACAGAGACAGCAGGGCTTCACATACAGTGCAAGACACTGTTACAGATTATGACTCAGTTGTCAATCACCATCTGAGGGAAACAAAGTGACAAGAAGTGTTTTTTTTTCTTTCAGAATACTCTGAAAAATGATTGTGCTTGCAGAGAAAACAGAACATTCATGCGAAGGATAATGTGCTGCAGACTTAAAGCGTTTGCTTTCCAAAGGAGTGACGGCAATAGACCCCTGTGGCTCGGCTGCCTCCTCAGAGGCAGATGCTTGTTCCTGCTTCTTCTTCCTGGAACTGTATTCCCAACTCTCCTCAGACAGTTTTGTGTTGATGATGTAACAGCGCAGGTTCTCTACAAAGATATGCTCCACTTTTATCTAGTGTGGTTGCTAAGCAATGGCTCTTCCTGCAAAATTGAAATCCCATCCCTGCTGCATCAGTGGTCGCCTGCCTCTCCTCTCACCATCTCAAATGGACAGACATAATATGCCCTGAAGGACGGCTGCAAATAACACAGAGCTACTGTGACAGAACCGAGGGAAGGAGAGAGTGGGAATACTGAAGGTGACAGTTTGTTGTGGGATCTGTGGCACTGTCAATCAGGCAGCCATCACAAACTGTCTCACTCCCAGATCTTAGATTTGAGTAATTTCTGGATAGAAGATGGTGTCACTGTTGCATTTGGTTAGATGGCACGATGCCATGCAGGAACCACGAAACTGATTCGATCCTGAACAACAAAGTGTAGAAGCTGGGATCAAAACATCACCTGTGTGGCCATGTTCGAGCATCCTTCAGGCACGTTTTACACAGGCCATAAGCATGAGAAGTAACTCTCTACGTGGGTATAACCTCTGATACCTTGTCAAGGTCAAACCAACCACCTTATAATAACAATGCGGAAATGCAAAAGGCACCGATGTAAGTCAGCAGATGATCCGCCTCCCCGCAGAATTTGTTATATCTGAGACAAATTTGGACACACATGGCGCGACAGCGTCAAGCGCAGGGGATTAATGAACGACGCACACCGTGAATGGCGCGGCGAAGCCACCATTTGTGATGAGTTGAAAGCTGTCTCTCTTCTTTGTTAAATGACTTCAAGTAGGATGTTTGTGCAAGTGCATCGCGACAATACAAAACCATTTACTCGTCTCAGAGCTACACCATGAATGTATTAATAAATAACACGAAAATGGTTACCGGATTGCGTTTCTTACCTTTTGCTGTGTGCAGAATCGATTAGAACGACTCACTGTGACAACATACATCCAACGTACGATAAACTGTCTTCATTTAGGCACGGTCTCCGTATGCACCATCTCTGCGCGTAAAGAGATGCGAAATCACAGCTTCCAGTCACATAGGGCGCATGGTGCGTAAAGTCTGACGCAGGAGCTCGGCGCCTGCCACAAGTTTGGGCTCCTATAATCACATTAACCTGAGCAGGTAACAATTTATTGCAACCGTTTGTCTCTCTCTGTGATGTTCTCTAGATCTGAAAAACACACCCGCTCACACTTCTGGTTTCCACGTGGTTATGGCTGTGTTGTGGAATAAATCAGCCCCCAATAGGATGGAGAAATTACTATGGTAAGTCACGACGGTGTCTGACGCAGGTTTGACTCATTCGCTCGTGCGCACGTAAGCAGTTGATCCGAACATCTGCAGTGGTCCCAGGATATTAAGATAATAGGGGCGTCACACAGGTAGCCTTTAATCAGATGGATGAAAGGAACTGACTGAATATGCTAATGTACAAATTGCCTTCGTATTATTATTATTATTATTATTATTATTATGAATGTACGTGACCAGATTTTTCCCTTTTTTAAACTTAACTGGCACAGTTCACTGCTCAGTTGTCTTTAGTCCTTACCTAACAGGCGTGTGAATGTGTACCCACAGTTAAAATAGATGTGAAACGATGGTACTTCTTAATGACCGTTTCTTAAGTGTAGATAATTTGTGGCAGAGTCATTTTTCTCTCTGACACTAGTAATTTATTCTGCGTGTGGCTCTCCTGCCTCACTGGGTGGCTCGCCCCCCCCCCACCACATATACAGTAGACAGGTCTGCTGCACAACCTTCTAGTTTTCATTCCAGTACTTTGCCAGATGATGACAACACAGTCAGGTAGATGCTTTTGGTAACATTGTCTGCTTGTGTCTGGGACATCAAAGCAAGCTTAAGGAGAAAAATGAGGCTCCTAGGAGTTGTGAGTTAAAGAAGAATACAGTCACAGTTTATTAACTATCACAAACCTAAAATATGCCCATAGAGCCAGATATATGTTGGATCTTCACAGTGCAGGTGTTTATTCTCAGCTGCTACTACTTTGCACCATAGTCCGCCCTATGATTAGAAACCTTAAAAGGAATAAATGTGGAGAACAGTCTAACCCTTCTGTACGTGCTAACCTTAGGATAATCTCTGCTTCCATCACAAGACTCACACAAAACACCCACTTCCCTCTCCTCCCTCTCTCACTCACAAGTATACCGCATCTAACTGGCAACATGTATGCACAGTATGCTTCCTGTCTCCTTCAATTCACTCATGTGACTCACTTTCCAAGGGCTGGCTGCTGGGATCAGTTGCCATAGCAACAGCTGATCATATGATGGTTACTCACCCTGTGAGCATTTTCATTTCTTTTCTCTTTTTTTCCACCCTCCTCCTCCTCCTCTCGAGTACCTACTGGCGTTCTGCACCACGGCAGTGAATGACCCGCTGAAGTATAGTATAACATCCCTCCACTTTACAAAATAAAAACTTATTGCAGGACTGGTTTTCCTGCTTGTGGTTCATTGCTTTTGATGTGTGACTCGACTCGTAAATACAGAGTTTATCACACCTTTAAATTATGCAACAGAAGACACAGTGTCCCCCCGCATCCTGTCGTAGCCGCAACTCTGGTGCAGCATTACTCACCCTAAAGCTTCATGAATAACCACAAGCTATAATTCTCAGTGATGGCTTTGAATAACTAGATGAAAATCACATTTCATTTGTGACAAATGGTGGCATAGGAGAAATGTTATGGGTATGAACATGACTCTCCATCACTACAGCTCTGATCTCAAACATCTCAACCCTGCCGGGTTATTTTTATGTACAGCACAGACAGTAGGTGAGGGACAAGCTGCGGCGAGACCGATGAATACAGCCTTAATATTTCACATGTTGTTAAGTTAGAGCACAGAACAGAGGGGTAATGAGCCACTTGATTGGACTGTGATTTACTGAGACTTTTAAGATCATTTATAAGGGTTTAGTTCTGTGGAGATGAACTGCTAAACACCCAGAAAATTGACACACACTGAAGCGGAGGCCGACTGCAATTTCATCTCAGTGCTCTTGTACTAAATTACAAAGAGCGCCCCATCAAATATTGATTTTATTCTGAATGTGAATATGGGATTGAGCAAGTGATAGATAACCCGCTTACCCACTTCACTGCTCAATTAGATGTAATGGTTTCGTTCGGCTTGAACGATAATTGTGAATGGAGGTGATGTTTATATAATAGATAGTATTGTGAGTGGAGCACCAGCCCTTTCCTTTCCTCCACCCTCAGGAGAGCCAAGTTGCCAGGTCACAAATTAAACATGCTGACAAGCTCCAGCGGGTAAAATGTGATCCACGTCTCCGGGGGTGTTTCTGTGCAGCTCACCCTCGTCGGGACCCGTGATTCAACTTTGTCTCTTTGCTTTCCCCCCCTTTTTTTTGCTATTGATGGTGCAGTCCCAACTCTGCTAGTGTGCTGACACCTTTCCTACTCTCCTCTGGGTGTGAGAGTGCAGACACTGGAAAGAGGTGGGCAAATGAAGAGGGATGGATAATTCAGCCAGTCTGACTGAACTGCTGCCTTTCTGTCTGTGAATAACGGGGAAAAAGTGTACTGCAGGGCAACTGTGCTCTGCAGAAAAGCCTTTTTGGTGCAACATCACCGAAAGAGCAGTTTTGTTGTTGAGGAGAAATAACTCATTTGTATTCCTCACCTGCCTCTGCCTGTTTCCCTTTAATCACCTGTCCGTGTTATTCAGGTGACAAGAGGCTCATTAGCACTCTGCTAAAGCTTCACTGCTCTTCCAGAGATAAAGAAAAATACACCAAAGTCATGACCACAAGAGGACAAGCATGAGTATTGATACTTGTGATGAATGTGGGGAGGTAAAATCAATGGCAGTGATTTAGCTGTGAGACAGATTCATTCTGATGCTTCATGATGGTGCATGATCATTTGACAATTTATGTTTGCTTAAATAGAAGCTTGGATTTGAGGCTCTTTTTCTTTTGCTTATATGAAGAAGTCTTGCTGCTTCCCGGAAGAATACATGATATAAATAGACAATGAAAACAACCTCTTGTCAAAAGAAACCTTCAGCTGTAAGGAAAAATCACGCCTGTTCATTTTTCCACTGCTTCACGCTGTTGATGATTTCAGGTCCTTATGTGCTGCCCTTTGCTTGTTTAAAATGCAGTGATAGTTTCATATTGCTTCAACTCTTTTGTGATTTTTTTCCCCTTCTATCATAAGAACTGCACTCGCTCACTGAAAACAGTTACTTCATAGATTATGGCTCTAGTGCATCTACCATGCATGCCTTATTCTCTGTGGTATCCTATAACATAGCATGTCTGTGGGTGTGTGGAGAGAAGGGGTTGCTGAAAATAGATCAAACAGCTTATCATGTCAGCAGGATTACTGCATCAATCCTTGTATTCGCTGTAGAATATGTTATGCAAGTTGTGTGTAGGGTGTTTGAGCCAATCAGCAGTATAGTATTATGGCCTAATTAGGAGGCAAGCAGTGAAGCTGTATGGGCATCTAACGTTTCTACCTTTTCATACATCACTTTAGTCTTTTATTGGTGCCAATGGCTATACCAAGAACAGTAATACAAAAAACCGCAGCACATGGCACACCGACTGAGACAAGTCCCCTAATTCTTTTCACAAGTTTCATGTAAGCTGCTTCAGCATTCAAGCTCCACCAGTGGGCCCAACTTGTTCTTCATTGATGCACAAAACTTTTACATTTTGAAAAATGATGCTCCAGTGGATTCCATAAATTAAGCGGAACACTGCCTTTTAAATATAGATTTCATATTTTTCGCATGATACAAACTTCCACCAAAGGTGATCTTTAGATCTACTGAGATCACTGGCAAAGCTGTCAAACAGAAAGCAACATCACAGCTCAACAGTTGTTTCAAGCATGAAAAAAAGCCCAAGGATCTGAATGAGTTTTGCAAGGGCCTAATTGTGACGGCCAGATGACTCAGAGCATCTCCAAAGATGCAGCTTTCACCTATGTTCACTTGGGACAGTAACAGCGACATCCAGGTGGATATTACTTTGCAACGTACCACCAAGCTAAGCATTGTCACAGACCATGTACACCCTTTAATGGAAACAGTATTCCCTGATGGCTGTGGCATCTTTCAGCAGCTCACAGCAAGAATTTTATGTAAACACTTATCCTCCTTATTTGGTTCTCCATTAGACAGATGGCCTCACTGTTTGAGGCTTTGCACCAAAAGAAATACAAAAACAAGGAAAACATCCAACTTGTACACTTAGCCTTATCATCAATAATGGAAACTTATTGCTCCTTGTTGATTTTAATAAGCATGAGCTTGTTGCCAGGATAGAAACAACAAAACATTTAGGTCCAGGGTTGTTCCTCCTAAATTTTTAAAGACTACAAACAGAACAGTCTTACTAAAAGGCAAAATATTAACCCATGTTACTTTTGTGATGGTTGCCTATTGCTTTATTTTGCAACATCACATAATACAGAACCATTACTACAGCTGCAGCACTATTATATTAACCATTTTAACCAGAGGATCACTGTAAACAGGGACTATGATATGAAAACCATCTTGACCCAGTCAGTGGCCTGTGAAAAGTCCACCTCTGACTGTGTACTGACACTTCTATGCCACCTCACAATGATTAATCCATGGTGATGTGTGCCAGGAGGGCACTGCAGTACTTAAAGAAGCAGAAAATGCATCGTTTTTGTTTTTTTGTAACAAAAAAGACTGGAGAAAATGTTGGCACCATGTCCACTGCATTCATGTCAAAAAGCTATACTCCCTGGGGAGATTGCGAGTGTACGTGCACTGTGTTGTGGGTGTGCAGTGTGTCTGGATACTGTTGGAGATGCTTTGTACAGCTGTATTAACTAAACTCCCCGTGCTGCTAATGTCTGTCTTGGTTAACCAGCCTCAACCACAGCAGATGCTGTAGGACAATTAAGAATGAAAGCTGCAGTAAGCTTTTTTTTTTTGTTACTTTTTCAGTGATACACCCAAACGGATTAATGTCATACTAACTGTTTATTCTATCAAGGTTTCATAATCAACTTCCTGTGCTGTCAATATGTCACATTAGTAATATGAATTCAGCTCTTCATGGCATTAATTTACTCAATTCTAGTGTCAAAACCTATGGCTTATTTTTTTCATGGATGAACACCTAATGGACCTGTTTTAAAGGTCACTGCTCACAAACAGATCACTGGGTGATTCATGTTTCTCTGCCCCTGGTCTGTGTGGCCGACAGTGCTTTAAATGAGCTGTCAAGTAAAGATGTTGCAAAAACAGGAAGTTGTTTTATTGTTATTACAGATAATAATGTGTTTCTCTTTTAATTCATCAGACATTACTCTTCAAAGTCCTAAAAGATTTTTGGATTGGGTCAATTGAAGAAATCCTTTTTCTCCTCAGCTTCACAGTCCAGGTTCTTATTTGCTTCAACTGTGGTGGGTAATACTCTAAGCTTATGTAATGCCAGTGCTGTTTCAGAGTAATGCTTCAAAAATGCTGCCATTTATATCTATAATGTCTAAAATATGCATCTACATTCACCAGCCAGTTAATAAGGTACACTTTGATAGTAATGGGTTGGACCCATTTTACCTTTAGAACTGCTTTAATTCTTCAAGGCATATTCAAGAATATTCAAGCATTTCTATATTGACATGATAGCATCACACAGGTAATGCACATTTGTCAGATGATATGTAAATCTCCATTCCATCACATCCCAAACACACTCTGTTGGTCTGACATCTGGTCCTGTGGAGGCAGTTTGAATGGAGGTGATTGTGGGAGGGAATGGAGGATATCACACAGTGGCTGCAACACATCATCCGTGAATTCAGCAGCCTCACTGACAGAGGAACTGAACTACTGTTTTACACACTGAGAGAATCACAGCAGCCCTCAGTCTCGTCCCTTCAGCCCCTTCCACACTCCAGAGCCCAGACTCTCTATACAATTACAACATTAAATGAGTCAGCTCCTCAGGTTAGGGAACACAAACAAGACTGGTCCTGACAGGATTACAGAGAAGGTGCTAAAAGTGTGTGCTGACCAGCTATCACATGTCTTCGAAAGGCTGGTTTCACATCATATCAACCCTCCTATCTTCAACATGCACATTCAACACATATTTGCCTACAGACCAAATTGGTCCCCTGAGGATGCCATTGCCATAGCTCTCCACTGCACTGAGTGACTTAGAATGCAAGATTGCTCACAGAGATCCAAAAACTGTCAGCTTTGTGTTCAGAGAACAACCTGACCCTGAACATCAGGAAAGCAAAGTTAAGGAAGAACGCTGCAGACTGGGACCCCACTACTGCGTAGATTGTGTAGAAAGGATCCCAACCAACAAATTCTGGGCTACCTTCATCTCTGCTGGCATATGCTGGACTGCAAACACCTCAGCAGTAACTGAAAAAGCTCAGCAGTGACTTCACTTCCTGAGAGCTCAGGAAGAATAACCTGAGCGAAAAGCTGCTGGTCACCTTTTTCCACTCCTCCATAGAAAGCATGGCTCTCACCAGTTCAACCTGCTGCCCCCCCTTGTTGCACTACAGTCTCCTACAATAAAGGACAGCAGACTAAGAAACAGGCTCTTCTCAAGTGCCATAACAACAATGAAACCCCACTCCTTCCTCCCCATCACCACTACCACCACCTCCACTTCCTCTTCCTGCAATAATTTCTTTCCTGTGTAATTTCCCAGCCAAGTGCAATATTTACTCAATGGACAATACCTTACATTATTAGAATACGTTGTGCAATATTGTCTCTTATCAATTAAATCATTTTGAAATTGCATAATTTTTGCACCATCATTCTGCTCTCTTTGATTTTAGTAATAATATAATAATAATTAATGGCTTCTAATTATAATTCTAATAAGAAACCAGTTTGTAATGATTTGAGCTTTGTTACATGGTGCGCTACCCTGTTGGAAGCAGTCATCATCGGATGGGTAAACTGTGGTCACAAAGGAATAGATATGGTTAGTAAAAATACAAAGCTAGGATGTGACATATAAATGATACTATGATTAGCTGATTGTATGCCCAGAAAATATCTCCCACACATTAGAAGACCACCAGCAACCTGAACCATTAATACAGTACAGGATGGAGCCATACTTTCATGTTGTTTACGTCAACATTTGACTTGTTACCTGAATGCTGCTGCAGAAATCGAGAGTCATTAGCCCATCTAACATTTTTCCAATCTTCTGTCAAAAGATTGTTGAGCCTTGGTGAATTGGAGCCTCAGTTTTCTGTTCTTAGCTGACAAAAGTTGCACCAGGTGTAATCTTCCCCTGCTGTAGCTTGTCTACTTCAAGATTTGACATGTTGTGTATTGAGACATGTTCTTGTGGTGACTTTCTATCAGCTCGAAGCAGTTTGATCATACTCCTCCTGACACCTGACATCAACAAGGATTTTCATTTTTGCCACTCACTGGATATTTTCTCCCTTTCATCTTCTGTAAATTCTAGAGATTGCTGTGCGTGAACAATCCCAGCAGAGCAGATCAGCAGTTTCTGAAATACTCCAACCAGCCCATCGTAGGTATGTAGACAATGTCTACATACCTAAATGCACTGAATTTCTGCCATGTGATTGGCTGATTAGATATTTGCCTTAACGCACAGTTGAGACGTTTTACTTAATTAAGTGACCAGTGACCAGTGTGTTCTCTATGATTCTGGGAGATCCACTGTGATATTGTTGTGCCCTCTGTTGGTTAAAATTGTGAAAGCACCATGCAATGTGAAAAGATAAACTAGGTAATTAAATAGCTAGTGTCCTGTTATGTCTGCATTGTTGAGTAAATGGGAGGGTGAATTGAGAAAATATTACACATATTGATGCAATATCACCAAGAGATGATTTTAACACTGTTTGATTTAAAGTGGTTTATTGAGTCTGCTGTTCAACAACATCAGAAATGTTCAAATATTGATTGGTGTTTTTCCACAGGTTTGCGCAATTCTCCTCATGTCTCAGAACGATTACCATCGTAATCCTCGCTCCTCCCTTCATCTCCTCTCCGGCTGTCGAGGCAGGCTGGTGAGGCCTCTGCTGTGGAGGGAGGGCTTCACTGCCATCTGGGCTGCAGCAGGGAGTGGCAACCAAGACAGCACCAGCAAATGTACCCCAGATATGGGCGAATAAAAGCCTGTTTTTTTCAAGTCTGCAGAGCTTAGAAATGAGGATAATCGGAAAGGACAAAGAAAAAAAATCTAAAGCCATCAAAATAACCAAGATGGCATGTAGGTATGGCCATAGTATAAATCAAAGACATCATCTCTAAAACCATTTGCAGTTACAACAAAACCAGATGCCAGGCTTTAGATGCCAGGCTTTGCAGAGTATCCAGCTTCAAGGCCTTTTTGCAAACTGTTCTGGGATTATAGCACGTTACAGCTCAAATCAGGAATGTGTTTACTGCCGGAATAGTGACCAAAAAAAGTGCATCTGAAAAAGCTTGGATTAGAGGGGAATTAATATGGTAATATAATCAGAAAACAAGAACCAAACCCAATGATTCTCAAATAGGAGAAAAGGCTACAGCAGAGCATTGTTTTGTTATCTGCTATGATACTAATGAGCAAATTTGTGTGCACACAAGTGAACGAGGCGTATAGAGCTGCAGTAGGAAATGAACAAATGGTTTTGGTTTTTTTGGGTTTTTTTAATTGGGTGCTTCATCTGCATATTTCAGCCAAGAATATGTCTGATGTACCCGCCTCTTTGGCTTGATTCAATGTCCTTGTTCGGATGCATGTCTTCATCAGTAACAAGGCCAACAGTCACTGTGACAAATACCGCAGTTGTTCAGATGCCCTCACACAAAGCTTGGCCAGCTTCCAGCTCCCTCAGCAGACAGGTTTGTCTATTAGACCCCCTCCTTCTCTGTGTGTCGCTCTCTCTCCCTCTCTTCCTCTCACAAAGATAAACGACCTCATTGCTGTCATCCCACAGCGGCAGCCATTGATTATCACCGCTCCTGTCTCACTCCCCCTTCACCCCACCCTCTTCTTATACCTCATTTAATTTGTTTTCTTCACCCCTTCTTTCCTTATTGATTGGAATGCAGGGTGGCAAAATCTTGATGTCTCTTTTGCAGCCTGGTGTTTTTTTTGTAGTTGGACCTTAAAGCCATTGCAAAGGTTAAAAGCAAAGATAATGGAGCAATGAGAAGTCAACGAGCTCACAGACCACACACACAAGTCTGTGCCAGGTTATGCACAGACCCATAGTATAACACTCCTACCACTGTTCTTCACTGTGGGGACGCTGTTGTATGCCTCTCCCTTCCTTTTTCTAAACATAAGCAATGTTTCTGTGGCAAAAGAGCTCTAGTTTTAGTTTAGGTTTCTCACCAGAGGAGTATGCATAATCTTTCTCTATAATCTTAGCATGCTTCAGCTTGGTTATAAGGTGTCTCTTCAACAGAACTGTTTTTCTTGGTTTGTCATTCACGAGTGTCTTAGCAGTTGTTCCGGGGTCTTTAGATATATCTCTCACCAGTTTTCTTTCTAGTGTCTATAAATGTAATCTGTGCTTTTTAAAGAAAGCTGGTCTGCTGAGAATTTCATAAGGTGGGGGTGAGTTCACTTTAACGTTCACTCAGTTTTCACAGGTCAGACCACTATCGCCTTGAAACTCACTGTTTATTGTGATCTCAACTACACACCTGAATATCGTTGTGAGTGTTGCTGCTGATGCTGCATGGTTGCTGCACCATGAAATTGACAAAGTCTGTTCACATACAGGCATATTAACAACCGACAAATTAATTAAAACCATCTTTGCAGTAATTTTCTGCCACAGTAGGTATCTCTAGCAGCCCTTTTTGACATGAAGATACACACACACACACAAGCACACACATATGCACACTGTTAGAAAGTAAAGACAAATAGTGCCCTCAATACCAAATGTTAAATAACATCGTGGATATGATCGTAAAGAAGAAATCAAATAGAATACCAGTACTCACTGATAAGTGTTCCTCCTATTTAGCATCTTGACCAACAATAAACAAGAAGGTGGGGGTGAGCAGGTTGTCTACCAATCAGAGGGTCAGTGGATCGTTCTCCAGTTCCTCCTTTCATCCTTGGGCAAGAACCTGAACCTCATGTTGACCCTGATGAATGTGTGAATGCTCGATAAAAGTGCTTAGATAAAGATAAAAGCACTGTATGAATGTGTTTGATTGGGTAAATGAGATTTGTGTGAGCTTTGAGTGCTCAAATTGAGTAGAAAGGCACCAAATAAGTACCAGTTCATTTACCAAGCTGGATACTGGTTATAACTCTGTTATATTCAGACATGCATTCCACAAGCTGCAGCTTTGACAGAATGATTCAAGTGGTTAAGCAAGAGTGTCATTCCTGCTGTAAAGATGCTTAACTTTGGGGTCAGCAGCACTTTGCCTTTGAGTTAAAATCACCCACTGCAGCCATGAAAGCTGGCAACAGTCTGCCATTAAAACCATAAACAACAGAGTAAAGGGAGAAATGACCTGGCCATAAAATCCTGCTGGTCCCTGAGTTTGATGTACAGTTCAGGGTTCTGTAAGAAAAAAAAATACTGCCTTTGCTTTGAGCTGCACGACCATTAGTGGGAATGATTATGGCCGTATATTTCAACCTGTAGTCGCCTACTGAAGCTTTAGGTAATAGCAACTCCAAGGTCCTGCTTGTGACAGTAGGGAAAACAAATGATTATTATAAGAGAGTAAAGGTAATTGGCCATAATTCACAAAGCCCACGAAAGACTTTCTGGCTATAATCAAAGCTGGTTTCCATACAGTGAAGGTGCCTGTTTGACAGGCCATTTGTCTGGCTGCATGCTTGTTACACTCTCAGCTCTCGATATATGAGCCAACCTTAAGAGCAAAATAATTTGGAGTTGCAGAATTTTGATGATATAATTTCATCGTTACTTAAGTGTGTGAAGGCACATTCTGTGTTTAACATTTAACACAACTATGTTATACATATTTACCGGATATGAACGTGTAAAAGACAAAATAAAGATACAGTAGAGTGATTTTAAAAAAACTCACTTCATTACTAGTAACAGGGCTGATCTGAAAATGTAATAAAACAGTATAACCAGTGAAATCTATTAAAGGTGAAACTAAACATATTTCAGAAAAGAGTAATTGTAACACATTAAGCCATGTAACCTCTTAATATGTAATGTCTAAGTAAAGCTCCTGAATCAGTGCAATAAACTCAAAAGTCCAATGTTTATATTTTAAACCAAGGTAAAGTGCAGTAGCTCATGCTAGCCCTCAAGCACAGAATGAATGGTGAAATGAAAAGACATTAAATTATAGTTGACATAACTGTTGATCGCCACTAGATGGTATCATTAATGTCACTGTGGATGATGATCTGATGTAATGAAATTGAAGCTTGAAAGTCCACCCATTTTAAAGTGTCAGCATGTTGCTGCTGGCTCCCAACAGCTGGAGACACAAGCTGCATGCTGCTCGGTGAGATGGACTACCTTGATCTCACAGTATTTCCATGCACATAAACCCTGTTTTACTTTACTGTGACGTGGCTCTTAATGCTCCAGCTGACTGCGAAGACTCATTTTGTGTTTCAGAGCACGATGATTAAAATCCACAGCAATATCTAATATCTACAATAGCACTGAAGCTAGCCAAACAAAACAAACAGCACTCCTAGGCTGTCTCTATAGATAGCATAAAATTAATTTAACTAAAAAAGTCAAATAGCTTTCATGTGTAAGAAATATTTTCTGACACCATAGTTAAAGAGCAAGGAACTCCACAGAACAAGTAGCAAATTTATACATCAAGTCCTAAAAGTAAGGCGATAAGAGTTACTAGTGTCCTAAAATGTAATGGTTTGTTAAAGCTCATGGACACACACAGACTTCAATGAGCACAGTGGCCTGTTTGACTCTCAAAAGCTGGTTCTCTGTAGTCTTTTCCTTAGGGTCAAAGGTAAAGCCCTGACCTGAGACCAACATGCCCTTATTAATAAAACAATATGCAGCAGTCTTTTCTCAACAAACCTCACCAGCAGGGCTCAAACCCTGACTTGAATCTCATTACATTTACCTCAGTCAACAACTAACCATGCAAGTGTACACAGTCAGGCACAGTTTCACCAACTACAACAATGAAAGAATCCCACTAAAGATACACGCGAAATCCTGTTTACATGAGTGCTAAAATGGATTTTAATAAGACTTTATTTACTCTTTGCCCACCATATGTGATGTTCCTGAGTGTTTGAAATCTAAGATCATTCACAGAAGGGGGCCCTGTGGCTCCCAGGACACCTAATACTCTGCGTGCTCCAGGGCCGGTGAGAAGAAAAAGAGCACAATTGGATTAGATAGCAAAATAGGGTCAGTGTTTGTTTTAATCAGTCTGGTGACACAGGGAGCTCTTGAAAGGACTAAGTGAAGAGAGCCTGGAGAGAGAGAAAATGAGAGAAAGAGGGACTGCAAGAGTGAGAGTGAGGGAGACAGATAGCGAACAAGAAGGAAAAGGGGGAAAGAGAGACAGAGAGGGCAGCCGGGGTGATTGGTCCCCAGGCAATGACTGGATAGTGGAGACTGGAGGCCAGAGGGGAAGCTGTCTGGGGGGTGGCTGACCTTTCTGAGTTCATTGTCAGGTCTCCAAACCGAGAGCACAGTGGTCATTTCCACTAGCCTAGCATTCGTGAAATGACCTTTGACAAATATGTAGTGAAGCGGGTTTGTTTTCCACACTACACCAACAAACCATCAGACTAAAAGTACCACTGAAGACACTGAGGATTAACCAGTCCAAAACTGCAACAACTGTTGCTTTGAGGAGTGAAGTTTTTTGAAAATTTGAAATCTGAGTCTCTAAATGATGAGTGTACATGTCTTTTTGGGATTATCTGATCAACAAACTTATAAACCTCAGCACACCGGATAATAAATTTAGTGTCGGCGATACATCTTATTCTTGGAGAACAACACTGTCAAACTTAGAAAGGACTATTGTAAGATTACACTCTCACAGAGGCAGTGACCGGTGGATCTCAGGGAACAAATTATGGTCACAGCTGACTAGACTTTCCATGGCAGGGCTTAAAATCCTTACTGTGATACACCATTGATTTTTCTCTGTGCACAGAGTCAATATTTTTATGGACTGGACTAAAAAGTACTCATACCTATAATCAGCACTGTCAAATTTCCCTGAGTAATGAATAGAGGAAGAAAAAAAGGTCATATTCTTCACCAAATAGCACTAAACAGTGATAGTTTTTAGTACGTTTCAGACTTCAAAGTCAGTCTTCAATTTATAGACATTAGGGTAGCGCCAGAACACAGATCTAAGTGTTACTGCAGGTTAATGTTGTAGCTGTCAGGCTTTAAGTCTTTCTAGGTTACTTAGTTCTAAATTACTCAGTGAGACATATTGCATATAAATATGTGCTGTTTCCTTTTCAGTGCCACCCACTTACTGAGAATTTAGTTACACATAGTGGGGAAAGTACAAGCAAGGATATTTAATGGGAAAAATTCAAATCGAATCATTACCTCGATTTAAAAGTGCACAAAATACGTCGCAGTGTCATAACCTTTAGACAAGCGTGCACTTTCGTGAGCATGTGTGTGCTCGAGTGGATGTCTCTGTAAATATACAGTGTATTTGTGTGTCAGAAAAAGGCAAAATAACAAGACCAAGACTCCTACGTCCTGCATATCCATCAGCCTTCTCCGTGGTGTTTGGTAATAGTATCCCCTGGTCGGAAGTGCAAATCCAGCTGCTGCGAAGTGGCCATAAATTAGATTTTCTGAAACTTGGTGCAAGCGTAGCCTCCAGTGTGTCATTCACTGGACTGCTCGAGCACCACTCACCCACGGCAGCTTTCATTATCATTACCTAAACCCCTTAAACTTTGCTGCTCCATTGTCACGTAACTCAAATTATCTGAGTTTTGCACCAGCTAGTTTTATTTTATTTTTGTCTGTAGCGGGGCTGTTTCCCTACATTTCAACGCAAAAAACCCCTATTTGAGCATACCTTGGAACACCAGCAGCACAATTTATATGCTTTAAGAATGTGGAGAACATGTTGAAAACATTACGATTCATGCTTTTGCACTTTAAGCCTAGAGGTTAGTGTAATATGCCCGCTGAAAGCTTTTCCAAATCACTGAGAAATCAAGTGAGTAAGTTCAGATTTTTGCAGCTGCTTTCTATTCCTCAATGTGCAGAGTAATTCCAAACAGTTTATTTTCTATCCAGCCACTTCAGCCCCCAAGGTCATTTGCTTTTTCTCTTTATAAACAGGCAGAATTCTCAGATGTCCTTTTTGGTGGAACTCCACTCAGTCTAATTTGCCACGCTGGTCTGTTCTTCCCCGGCAGAGCTGTGACAGTCTGATTCAGATGTGTCACAGTTCTTTTCCTTTAAGGACTCATCCTTCTCTGGAAGCCATCTGTTGAGAAAAAACAGGACCACTTTCACCTGCATGAAGCCTTTCGCTCAGGTTACACGGTGATGACTTTGTGCATTGATGGAAAAAGATCCCCTTTTAAGTAATCTTTTCCAGGTTGGAGAAGGGAAAATGTAAGAGTGTGAATCTCTGTGTCCACTGCATGTCATGTATGTTGATCTGCAGCATCTTCTGACACACAATAAAAGGAAATGTCAAAGTGTTTGAGTCAGAGCTGACACAAAAAGCTAGAGCCACCATGTTGGCTTCAGTGAACTCAGTAGCTGAATGATGTGTCTGGGTGGCTGTCTTGGGGGTCGTGCACTGTGCCCAGGCCCTCGGGGCACCAGTAGCAGGATGGGCCAGAGCATCCGCTGGGAGGTTGACCTCCGCTATCCCTGTGGAGTTTGGCTTGTACAGCTGTATCTGATTGGACAGGAACAAAGGGCTGCGCTGCACCAGGGGGTTTGGAATTCAGCAGATATAGGAACTGATTGTTTTCTGACTTAAATCAGAACTATATTTTCATCAATATTTCATCAGTATAATATATATATTTCATCAAGACAGCGAACTCTGCTCTCTAATCTGATTATTATGAATTGATTTTTTTTTTTAAAAGGTTCCATGGAAAAATTGATTAAAATTGTTTTGTTTTTTTGTTTTTTTCCAGTTTTTCATCAGTTTGAATTGTTCACTTGAATGTTTGTTATCAGGCAACATTTCCTATCTATCTATCTATCTATCTATCTATCTATCTATCTGTCTATCTATCTATCTATCTATCTGTCTATCTGTCTATCTATCTATCTATCTATCTGTCTATCTATCTATCTATCTGTCTATCTATCTATCTATCTATCTATCTGTCTATCTATCTATCTATCTATCTATCTATCTATCTATCTATCTATCTATCTATCTATCTATCTATCTGTCTATCTATCCTTGGAGGACGATATCACATCTTCAGTCTTGGTAAAACCTCTTTAAGTATGCTATTATAGTCTAACACAGCAACAGAGAAATATTATCACGTTTAATTGGTTATCATTTTTGCAGCTGTCAACCCTTCCCTGAGCTGAACTCCCAAAAAATGGTGATTTATTGAGAGACGCTCCGTGAAAAAAAAAAGAAAAAAAAGAAAAAACTCGTGTTCTTCTTCTGGAGACTTTTATAAGTATTTATCCAGAATATATAGCTGACAGGTTTCTTCCAAAAATGTGAGAAAGATTTTGGGCTACCGGAGACCTCCTGTGCGTCAGGAGTTTTCTCATTTGATGCGTTGGAGACGGAAGCCGCTGCCAAACCCGCAGGTCCTGTCTGGAGCCTCAGGATTACAGACCTGTCACACAGTAAAATGGAGGCTGCGATCTTGAAAAAGAAGAAGAAGAGGAGGATGAGACGAGGAACATTAACTCAATAAAAATCAACACAGCTATTTGGCGTTCTCCGTCAAATAGAGCCGCACAGATGCGTAAAGTCATCTTAAATTATTTCTATAGAACAAATTATTTTATATTGATTTAAATAAAAAACAATGAAGGAAAAAATAATAAGAAATGTTTTCGATGTTGTAATCTGCACAGACTTGACCATTAAGTGTTTGCTGAATAACTTCTATTTTGTTTTCGTGCAGTTTCATAATTAATTTAACTAAATTCCAGCGTCACTCCAGTGTAAATATCTCATTTCGTTCGTTTAAATGTATTTGGCATTTTTTTTTTTTTACATATATATATATTATTCTTTTTCTTTACAAAAATTGAACTCTATAAATAAATAGAAATAAATTATTTTTCTTTGGTTATGTCACAATTCATTATTGCGCAACGAAAATATGTTTTTAAAAAAGGAAAACAAAAAATAAAACTAAAATAAACCTTTTTCTTCTTTCTATTACCGATTTTCTTTTAAAAAATACAACTTACCATAAATATTTTTTTAAATATCTAAAGCAGACGTTCGTACACGTGAGAAAATACGTTTTAATTTCTTCTTCGTCTTCAAAGAAATGATGAATATAAAAAACGTCTCTAAAAATCAACTTTGGAGTTCTGTATTAAAGCAGCGATTTTATTTCAATGTCACAGAAGTGAAGTGACGCAAAAACAAACGGCTTCATGCTTCCCTTTGTCATCGTCAGGATTTGCATATGCATTTTAAAAACTATTTTATTTAGACCTACATATTTTTAAAACTCATGTGCCTACTTGACATTGATTTCTCCGCTCTGTTTATCCCTTTCCAGACTGAGCAGCACCGGTTATCTGGACCCTTTTAATCATCATCTCACCGGAAACCCGCAGTGTCTGCAGGACAGGAGGACCTGGGGAGGTTCCTGTCTTCTGGCTCTGGATAATGAAAATCCCATGATCTCCAGTCCGTGCGGTTCTTTGCTGGTCACCACATCTAATTCAATTCCGAGACTCTGGGTCGTGGGTAGATTTTATAAATCTACAAAACCAGCATCAATCAAATTTGGGCTGCTCACCTCAGGAGCCATCACGTAGGAGCAATTTGTCCAATGTTGGGCCTATATTATATATTTCCCCCAGAAATAAACCATTACCTCAAAAAAAGGCTAACCCAAAAAAACTTGTCCAGGAACGGTCAAAGCAAAAAAAATAAAAAAAAATATCAGACGCAAATCTACAGAAAAAAATCCATCAACATCAAGGAAACAGCCTTATTGACCATTTCTAATCCAATGCTTATTTTAACCTGTGACGTTGATTGTCTGCTAGTTTATGTTTGACTTCATTCGGGGAAAATGGACCAGCTGAGAGTAGCAAAGTATCCATTTAAATCATAAGAATAAGAATTGATATGCGGCTACATAAATTGACACTTGACAAACGACCCAGATTTGTTTTAGGGGAAATTGCAGGCTATTTTTCAGTCTCCGTTACGCATGCGTCACCGCCTATCAGAGCCGCTTTGCCAACAGTCCCCAGCCTGCTTTTAAACGCATTTAGGGATTATTTATTTTTAGCTCTGGCGTGTGTCCGCTGTATCGAGGCCTTGCCGATACATCCAGATGGTTTTGCTAAGGTGCATGTTTACGGATTCCTGGAGATTGTGCAGAGTGAGGCTGTACCGGTCTGTCCTTCATTAAGCCACTCAGAGCAGGGAGGCATTTATCGCGACAGACTGCGCTTTCATAACGCCATGTTGCCGGACACACACAGCATTTCTGTGTCTGCGCTACTGTGCAGAGCGAGCCTCCTCATTCATGACCGATATAGAGAGGATGTTAAATGCTCCTTTTAAAGTGCTGAGATGTTAGAGTTGAAGCTAACGCCTGCAAGGGGCCTTTAGCTTGTTGCATGACTGCACTCTTCAGCTGCAAATGTTCCAGATAACATCAAGGATTTTTGGTTAAACTAGGCCTGTTAGAGACTGGTTCCTTTGTGCATTTGCACCAAAAAGCTACAAATGAATAACATAAAAGTTCTTATTATGATTATTATTATTTTAAACTGACAAAACTAAGAATTTTCATTAACTGTAGTATTCCTGTTGTGGCCTATATAGACCTTTATGGTAGTTCTGCCTTGAATTTGAATCAAGAAATCCCTCATTTCTAAAACACAGAGAGAACACTGAGCAGATGTTGCAGCAAGTCTTTTTATTTTGTTTATTTATTGATTGATTGATAAATTAGTCATATTAATGCCAATTTCCATTCTGATTAGTTCTGAAATGTTGCACTATTTGTCAGTGCAGACTGTCACACGGTGTCTTCTGGTTTGAGAATCATCAGGGGGCTGACTGAGCAGTTTAGTATGAGCTGATCTTTGTAGCGGAGAAGCATGGAAAAAACGTTTCTGTTCAGCGATTTATGCTCCTGCAAAGTTCTATGGAAAATAGTTTTGTTTCATGCAATCAAATTTCAACAGAAATTCAATAGAAAAACAAAACAAAACAAAAAACAAAACAAAACATGTATGGTTTATTCGTCACTGTAAGTCTGTGTCCCTTCATTACTAATGTGGACAGATCTTCTGCTGTGTGTTGTGGCTGTGGGTCCTTCTTTTTGCTGCTAACACTCACTGGGTTCCAATGTGCACTATGACGCCTCACATGAGGTCAGAGAGAGGACAGCAGTCCTACTTCCCATTTTCCTTCACCCCCCACTCCCCAAACAAGCACCACTATAGCACACCAACTTAAGCTTTAGCTTCCCATAATGCACCTCTCTACCCAACTGACCCCAAGGTCGGCAGCTGTCAATCTTAGCCTCAGCTGGCTCTACAGCTTCTGGACATAGACTGGAGGATGTGAGGGAGGCCTCTGAGAGGAGCCCCGGCTCTGCATATGGGATCATCTCTGTGCATTCATGGTGCCTAATTAAATTAGCTATCCTTCTCCTATTCTAATGCAAACCTCAGGTTGAATCGCCACCCCGAACGTGAGAGGAAAGGCCCCAGGCACTGATACCCGGACAAAGACAGCCAAAGCTGTACTTCATTCTAGCAGTCTGAGATGGTATTCATCTGGCAGGTGGATCGCAGCAACCCCTCCATCTTCCATTGCTTTTGGAGTGGGGAGGGGTGGGGTGCGTTTGCACGCACGTGTGTGTGGGGGGGGGGTTTGTCATGTGACAAACTGTAGTCATTGCACTGATAAATTATTGCATGAACGTTTTAAAGGATTTAAAGCCTGATTATTTTACTCATCAGACCATTACATTTGTGCGGGTGCATGCGTGTGTGTGTGTGTGTGTGTGTGTGTGTGTGTGTGTGTGTGTGTGTGTGTGTAAGCTAGAGGATGTAAGGTGTCACAGGTTGCCCTGTAGACTGACAACCAGAGAGAAAGAGGATGTAGTGGAAGTGACTTTAGCTTGAGGGCTGCACAGTGTGCAGTGAGAGTGCAGGGTCACCTTTATCCTCCCTGTCTGTGCCCAGAGCTGGGAAGGCAGTGGAAGGAGGCTATGAGGGGTGGGGTGGGGGGGGTTGTAGGACTCCCAACAGGCTGAACTGATTTCCTGTACAGGGTCATGCCCAGGACAGACTTGGAGGACAAGGGTTTAAGACCGCAGGGAGTAGTGAGCGGTGCTGGTCATGTCATATACAGAGAGAGTTGATGCTATTTTCTGCCATTTCGCTGTTTTTAACCAACACATACTTACATACATACATATCTGTCTGATTTACTCAGAATTGCACATAATGTGCTCGTTTAATAATAAAAAAGTACATTGTTTGGTTGAAGGCTGGGATTTCAACATCTACTTTAGTCTAAAAGTAGGAGCTTTAAGTGGATGAATGAATGGATCCTCCTCACCACCAAGGTTAATTAGCCAAGCCACAGCACACATGAACGTCTATATAGACCTAAAGAAGATCTTGATTCCTCAACAAATCTAACATACCCGCATAATCCACTACATCTTGTGCTCTCTTGATGCAATATTCATATAAACACTGTAACCTGGGGCAGCTCAGAGATCATAGCGTGGTCCTTCTTCCTCTTGCCCACATTTCTGGAATGCATTTACTCAGCTGGGTCTGTGAAAGAGTGCTCTGCTGCCTCGGGCCACTGAGGGCATGCTTGTCACGAGATTTGAGGAACATATATATGTGGCCTGCAATGTGTACATCTTAAAACTTGTACACCTCTAACGGTGTTAAGAGGTTTTTAATGGTGATCAGCCAGACAAGCAGGCAACACCTAAGCTTAAATTTATGAGGAGGAACACACTTAGAGTGTGGGAGGATAAAAGGTGGCACTGTGGTGGTGATTAACATGACAACTCGACTGACCCACACATGTTAATCTAAGTCATGTTACTCATAAATGTCATTATGCCTTATATCTAAGGTCACTAATCATTTTAAACATTAAGGGGCTCTTCTTTTTAATACAAGCAGCATTGTCTTAGCTATTCGAGTCCAGAAAAAAGTTTTGTTTTGTTCTAGAAACACAGTTTTTGTGAGAGAATGGGTAAGGGAGGAAGCTAATTTTTTATCATCTGCACACTGCATAATGGGCGGTAATTGTTACATTTCGCATTGAGTCATTTGGCTCATTTGGGTTTTTTTCTTTTTACAGAAAGAATTGCAAGTTTTCTCAGATTTTCTTTCATTTTTTTTGTAACTCACTTTGTGAGCAAATTTCTTTCTTCAGAGAATTCCCCACACTCAGATCTGCAGCGTGGAAGGTGGATACGCTGACGTTAAGGAGCTCAAACTGGAATTGAAAGGAGCTCGTGTGACCTCTCAGGCCAAATGGACCCTTGTTTACACACTTGTCCATCTATTGGAGCCGCGTGAGGCCTCAGGTATCCAGAGAGATGTCCCCAAACCCAACAGCACCCTGTCAGAACCTGGTAAGTGCACAATGTTTACATGAGGTTTGTCTAGATCAGAGATAAGGTGTTAATCAAAAAGCCTTTTCAGTTAATGCTGAGTCTAACTCTTTCTGAGGATGTTTTTATCTGAAGGGCAAAAATGAAACATTGATCTAGTGCACAAAATATAATTTTATAACCTTATTTTTGATATCGTTGTTTTATATTAGAAGACTTTTATTAAAACAGATGTCACGTAATTTCAAGTAACAGGACAAAAAGAAGAAAAGAATGGAAAAATCTAAGAATAAAATGGCATAATTAAAACTGTGTGTGAGCAGGGAAATGTTATGAGCCTCATAAATATAGTTTTGTTTTTATTATTTCTTTCACTATTATTTAGCACAGCCGCAGGAACTCGGCATCATAGTTTAGAGGAGAACGACACTGTAAAGACACATCACTCATGCACACTAACAAACTTGGTATTTTGCATTTAATCTGTCTGACTTCTACGGTAACAATTAGCTACCGATATTTCGACCGATTACTGGGTTTCTGAGATGGCTGCTTATTGAGTTTTTTTCTGCTCCTATTTAGTAAGTGGGTTAGAAATGTTCTTGCGGTAAAAAAAAAAAAAAAAAGCATTTCATACCGCCTCTAAAATCCCGTCCTTTACAAACGAGCTCCTGCAAAGGGGATGTAGTCTTTAATATATGTTTATAACATTTGTAGTCACTGACTGCGTATTTTTAATGAACATCATAATTTTGATGATCTATTAAAAAAAAGCAAAAAAAAAAAAAAAAAAAAAAAAGAGGTTATCACAGTGGGAAAAAATACTACCTTTAATGTTTTTATTATTAATTATCGTATTTGATCATTTATAACAATTTTATCGTCCCAACATGTCGGTATTCATTTGAATGGACACCGCAAACACCAAGAACAACACTAGCGTTTTTCCCCATTGGTTAAAAGTCATTTTAATATCACAAATAAATGTCACAAAACAGCGAATGCAATTTTTTCTTTTATTTCTTTTATTTCTTATTAGATATATATCACTTTTTCTGTCACAGGACAAGCTTATATATGTATCATCAATAGGATGTACAAAAAATAACCTACGTGTTTAATACTTTATGCATGTTTTTCATATAGATCAGAATGATAATAGGCTATATATAATTTTAATGCATATAACATATACATTAGAATGAAAAAAATAAAGTTCAATGAAATAAAGAACCAGCGGGCAGAGTTATGACATCCGCCATTTTTATCGTTATTATTTTTTTTATCTTGTCACTTTTCTGTGCGTAAAACACCGTCTGATGCCTGCCTCTCCTGTCTCGCTTGATTTCGTGATTAGGGTCGTGACAATATATGAAACAGGAATTAAATGCTTAATTGGAAGGACAGAAACCACAAGTGATTGAATTTTTGGCGGATTATGTCAGACTTGTGGAGACACGCTCTCTCTCCCCCCCCCCTCTCTCTTTTTCTCTCTCTCTGTCTTGCTCTCTCTCGCCCTCTCGCTCTCTGTCTCTGTCTGTCTCTCGCACACACACACAAACACACACACACACACACACACACACACACACACACACACGTAAACAAACATGTGCGCGCGCACGATCAGTCCCGGTTTCACGGGTCTTTGTTTCTGATCTGTTAAATCCCACCCACTTGACATGAACATAGAGGAGAAAAAAAATCTCTCACTCGGGCGCCCACGTTAACAGCACCCAGTTGCTGTTGTCGACACAGCCTGCTGGACCCGTAAGATGGAGACGGAGAGCTGTTTGCCTTTCTCTTCGCAGACCAGCAGGAGGACGCCAACAAACTCTCCGGGACTCGAGCACGGCGGCTCCAGCTCCTTTCTCCCCTGTGATGAGCTCCAGAAATCGCACCTTCCTCCTCCTCCTCTTCCTCACCGTCTCAGCCTGAGAGGGGATCTCTACGCGACCGCAATGGGGAGGTTTGGTGATGCTGCGGTGGACTTTACGCACGGCGCTTCTCCAGCGAACCCGCCCGGTTCACCGTCCAAACACAGCAAGTTCTTGGACTGTATCAACCAGGACCAGAAAGGGGTGGCAATAAGCGGCAAACCGTCGTTTTATGAGAACAACACGGACGGTGAGTTAAAGAGGTTTTGAGTTAAGAAAGAAAGTGGCAGTAGCAATTACATCCATACCTCTACTACAATTAAAAGTGAACATTTACTGGAATTTGCTGTGTCTTAACTATCTCAATTTTAACTAAAAACAAAGTACAGTAGCTTGATAGCGGGCTTTGGATCAAACAAGAATCATTAAAAGTATTTTACGTTTGATATGCACCCCCCTCCCCCTTCTTATGTATTTATTTATTTTTGTAACTTAGGCTTTTCTCAAGAAAATGCTTCAACCAGTTGCCATTCACGTGGCAACTGGTTGAAAAAAATATATCAAATGGGGAAAATCAAATATGAGAATCATTTTTCGCTTTTTCTCGTTATTCAATTCAGTGGATCCTTTTTGCAAATTATTTTTAGTATGCTGTATTTTGTGTACTTTTCATATAGTAATAAAAATAAAACAAAAGTGCATTTATGCAAAGAAAAGTGTGGTTGCAGTAAAAATGTCATCAAGTTTTCTTTTTTCACTTAACAGTCCTTGATGTAAAGTTGCAGAGGTTAAAGGTCAGCCTAACAGCAAGTTGGGTGTGTCATTAGACCACTACTCTTCTTTTCATGCCAGCACTCAGCTTGGTATCTCTGTATTTTTGCAGACGCTCACTCTTTCAGTTTCTCCTTCTTTTGCAGACTTGTTTGGTCACACAAAACAGAACTGACTTTGTTTTGCAAGCACGGAGTTGCACAAATGTCAGACACGATCGCCCACAAATGTCCATCTTGGGAAGGAAAGCAACCGCTGTATATGTTAAACTGAAGCCTGAAGAAATGATGTGGTCTTTCACTTTGTTTATTGGTGCTGATGATTCTGCAAAGCAGCAGAGGATATCAGCCCCGATAAGCTTCTTGTTATATCAGTGTCCAGAATAATATACATCAGTTTCATTCAAGTTAATGCCAAAGACAGCGAAGACATTCATTAGATTTTCTTTTACACAATTACTTATAATAACACGATAATATCAGCCGGCTTCTTTCGAAATTAACTTTTATTTTAGTTCTTGCTCAAGGAAAATGAGGTGTGCATGCTTCCCCTTTTGCTTTTCTGCCTTTATCTCGTGTGTACACACACTTGCGCACAGACACGCGCAAGATTTGCACTCATAACTATTGAATCAGTTTGATTTATTTTGCAGTTTAATGCTTATCGGTGCGAGTGTGTAAACCCGGGCATGTACGTGCAGAATACATGCGCGCGTGTGGATCTTTGTGCGTTTTTACGTTTTCTCTTTTGTCCTTTCAAAAGCAGACGCGTCTTCCTGTTTCGTCTACAATGAGAGGAAAGTTTAACGCAAAAAACCCCCTTTTTACTTTGGTTTGCAATAGTTTTTGTTTTTCCGCAATCTAAAACTACAAAAGTTGAAAAAAAGAAATAGAATGGTCGGATTTTAACTCAGTTATGGTGATTAGCCGATCTTTATTTTCCAACAAGGAATTGCTCAATTTTTATAATAAAATTCAGTTTTAATTAGTGGGGCAACGGTTCACAACAAGCTTTATCGTCGGGCACTGAAATATTAAAATTTTAAAATACTATAAAGAAAAACACCCAACGATTCTGAAAAGCAGTCCCTTTTTTTGCTTTTCTTTCTTTCATTTGTTTTTTGGAAGATGTAAATTCTTTTAGTGAAAAGAGAAAAATTCTGTTTTAATGATTGCACGTTGTTTTTGTATTTATTATACTCGTTGACACTCATTTTCTATACGTCTGTTTTTTGTGTTTGCGTCTGTAGCTTCCACAGTTCAGTTTTTTAGATAAACTGCATGCACAGGCACAACATTTTTTTTATTATTCATACTTTACTCCCCAGAAATATGCCACACACACCTTTATTTTTTTGTAATCGTGTTTAACCTGCTTATACTCCACAGATACTCTGCTATAATAACTTAACATATTAACTATACAACTTATTAACTTACTAAACAAATCGCGGCTAATAAAGATTCTCTATTCAGAATTGAACAAATTCAGAATATTTTAAAACCTTGGAGTAAAATTTTGTGCAAATTTAAAACAAATTTAAAACATTGAAATCCATAGCAAGATGCCTGGAAAAATGCCATTTAAGTTTCCACAGTCACAAAAAAACAACAGCCCATCGTGCTTGCAGCATGATATTCCTGCCTTTTCATTTTGAACTTATCTCCTTTTTCCCTTTTTCTGCATTTCATATAGATCTCCAATTACACTTGAGTATAGTCATAGCGGATATGGGTGCTTGACAAGGTAAAAGCTCAATGCCCCCTTTTTTCGTGCAGTTGAGTATATTTTCAGCATGTGGTGTAAGGTTGGAACTAATGGACATGAGGAAATTAATGTTGCAATAAAGAGTGTTCTCTGTTGGGCCCCATATTGAATTAAGAGCACAGCAAAGTAGTGTTTCGGCTGCCCAGAGTGAGTGAGTGCCTCCTGAAAGATGGAAAGTGGTTTTGTTTCGAAGCTCAGGGTTAAACATAATGAACTTGGACAACAACATCCAAACACTGCAGGAGAAGCCCTTTCCATGGTCTGTTAACAGGAAGGAAAGTAACGCTTTGAGATTTCCCCTCACTCCTGAATGTAAATGGCAGAATATATAGAATTAGTCCAAAACAATCATGTGCTTTAACAGATAAAGAATTTGTGTTTGTGTTAGATTTTCTCTACTCTTGTAGGGTCTTTACCTTGCAATATAGAGAACCTGGAGGGGACTTGCTGTGTATTGCTGCTTTATAAATAACACTGAATAGAACACTTAATTCCTCTCTTGAGATATATGTGACATATTTCAACTAGTTCTTATCAAGTGTAGGCAACCCTGAAAATGTCTTTTTTTTTTCCTGCATATTTAAATCAGCAGGTTAAAGTTTAGCCAACTCTTTGAGTATTTTCTGCCTAAATGTGGCTTGTCTGCATATAGCTTTTCTCCGGCGGCTCACAGTTTTTAGTATAATTTGGGAATCAAACTGAGAAAATTGTCACATACATCACAAATAAAACTTTTGATGTAATACACAATTTGTGTTTTTGCAGTGTGTTGATTTTAAAATATGCCCATGTGGGCCAAAGCTATTTCCAGGTGAGCTGTGCTGGTTAAAAAAGGATTGCTCATCTCTGTTTCTTTGCACGAGGGAATGCACAAACCCTTCAGCAACTTTGTATAAACTACGTGAAAAGAAAAAGGAAACTACACAAAATCAACTCTTTATGACCAACAGGTCATAAAGGCGAAAATGAGCAGCAGCAAAACAAACAGATCATTCATTATGTTTGTAGAGGTTTATACTTAAACAATTATAAAATCGAAATCAAATTTAGCATTCCATAAAAATAAATTTAAGCTGTATCTTCAGGCAATGATAGTCTCAAATGATTAAATTACAGTGTATATTGACGCAGATTGACTTAGAAAAAACTGTTAGAATTTGTATACGATTGTATATTTATTTTGGTGGATGTGTAACTTTTCCTTTGCATTTTCCTGCCTTGCTTCAGTTCGGGACAAAGGCACTCCGAAAACCATGGGCTATCCTGGGATTGGCACAGACTGTTGTGGCAAGCTCAAAGAGCCAGGCAGTGGTTTACAAGGAGATTCTATCGCTGACTCCATTGACTTATCTGGCAAAAACAAGAAGCGACGTAATCGCACGACCTTCAGCACATTTCAGCTTGAGGAGCTGGAGAAAGTGTTTCAAAAGACACACTACCCCGACGTGTACGCCCGGGAGCAGCTGGCGCTGCGGACGGAGCTCACTGAGGCTCGGGTTCAGGTATGCCAGGGCAACTCCATCACAGTTGACACCTTTTTTATTTTCTAAATGTAATCAGAAGAAAGTATAAAGCCCAAACAAAAAATTGTCTTCTGGAAATTTACTGTTATACTTTTTTGTGTTATAATATATTTTATTTTTTAAAAGGTTTGGTTCCAAAATCGCAGAGCCAAATGGAGGAAACGAGAACGCTATGGGAAGATCCAGGAGGTTCGCAACCACTTTGCTGCTACATATGACATTTCTCTTCTTCCTCGCCATGACGCATACCAGGTAGGCCAATGTAGCTCTCACATGGCATGCATGTTGTAGTAGTAAACTTAACATTATAGAACTTGCTGAGAAATTGCATTTTTTTCACGTTACAGGACTGAACAATATTAAAACTTTTGCTGATATTGTTCTAAATTTCTCCGTATCCAGATGCAGGGCAATCTGTGGCCGGGGGCAGCTTCAGGAGGAGGCGGTGGTTCAGGTGCAGGCTGTGTCCTAGGGGCTGACTCTATCCCCTCATCCTGCATGAGTCCGTACCCTCACCCCCACAGTAATCTGCAGGGCTTCATGGGCATGCCCACATCCTCCAGCCACCCGCACCATCACCATCACCCGCCTCACCATCCAGGCATCAACAGTCTCTATTCTCTCCACGGCTTCCCAGGAGGCCTCGGGTCACCTTCCATCGAGGGCCCCGAGACCGAATACAAGCCAACAGGCCTGGTGGCACTGAGGATGAAAGCCAAAGAACCAGGCAGCATCCTCTCCTGGCCAACATGACCATAATAACGCCAGCTCCCCATTATGCACTGACTGAGCCGCAGCATATTACAGTCGTCACCCATACACGATCCCAGATGTACATTTGTGGATTTGACTCGAATATTTCCTCCAAACATTTATATAAATCAACTTGGAGACGTGTTGCTATTCAGAAATGTTGGAACAGGCATTTTGCAAACAATAAGGGCAACTTAAGAATCTTGCACGAAACCCAACCTATTAATACGAACGTTCTTGTTTAGAGTTCTTATTTTGCATCACAGTGCTGAGACCAAAGAGGAAAATTATTTAAGCATGTAAAAAATGTATCATATTAATCCCTTTTAATGTCTGTTGTGTTGTGCGTGAGTAATAAAGGGCTCCATGTAAATTTAACTGTCTTATTCAGCAGCAAACTATTTTGGAGAAGAGGGATTTTCTTTTTCTTTGTTTTTTCTTTTTTCAAAATGAACAAAAACCATCTCAGTTATAATTATTTTAGCCTTGACTCTTTTGCAAAACGATAGCCACGTTTGCAATGCAAATATAACTGGGAATGTGGTTATGAGGTAAAAATACTTTACAGGCTGTGGATCCCATAAAAAAAAAGGTTTCTGCTGTGCGGAAAGTGTACAGAGTGAATGTGCAGCCCGCTAGGCTTCACTTCAACTTACACTCCATGCATCAGGGGAAAGTGGCAGGTTCATAATGGAAAAACTAACCTGGTGACCACACTTCACTACTGATAATAAAGTAGATAACCACAGATGATTATGTATTTGTCATGCATGTCCTACAATGTGAGGTGTTTAATCGATTACTGTGGCTCAGAGCATATTTTGTATGCTGAGGCCAGGTCAAGGTCAAGTTTCTTCTGCATCCATGTGTACAAGCAGAATGTAACAGAGATATACTCACATTATCCTGAATGCCGTGCTAATAATTGTTTTCAGAAAAATCTCCCCAAACAATTTATGTTATTGTCAAGGAAACACTGAATTGCACGGTACATCCCATATGGTGTGAATTACTAAATGCCAGTGCATTCATGTCAAACTGGCAAACATTTCAATCTGTGAGACTGAGAACTGAATGTGAATTGAGAAAAAGAGTTTCACTGCGGGACAAAGCCCCGCCAAGCTGAACTCACTCCCCGGGAGTGTGCATGGCTTTCAGGGGAATATATTGGCTCCCCTTTGTCTTTGCCTGCTTCGCCTTGACGGCGATGCAGGGGCGGATTAGCTGCCTTTCCCTAAGTCTGTGCCGGAGTTTCCTGAGAGCCACTAACATGTGGTTCCAATAGAAGAATGCAGAAAGCCATCAGAAACACTTTCCACACCCACAGCTTCAAATTCCAGCCAGTCCCTGGGAGACGGCAGCTCTCACTGCAGTCACATAGTCCCCCTGATTAATTCCCAGATTAAGAGGAGAAGATAAGAAGACCTGTCAGAAGGGATAAGGGATTGAGGAGATTGCCGTGTTTAGGAAAGCTGGAGAAATAGCAGATGGCGGATCAGAGCTTAATTTTGATATTTATTTTTACAGTGTGAGCAGGTTAATCAAATCCACTCGTAAACAAAAGAGGAAGCTCGGTGGTTTACTGATTTTGATATTTTAATTCCTTAAAACAGTCAGAACAGCTGTAATAGATTAACTCAGGGGCTCATGATCATAGTTTGGCTTATTCTACTTCAAAAATGTCTCAGAGTGAACGTACAGTGATGTCATTTCACTATAGGGGGCCATAGGTTTTCATCAAGCTCTCATTAAAGTTATCATGCTGTTGCATTGGCTTTGATCTGTGTTGAATCAATGTATCAGGATCCAAAGAGCCTCTATGATTTTTTCAGAAAGAAATGAAAAATGATGAGTCATTGCTGCACAATGCTAGAGCTAATCATCACTCAGTATGTCAGGGTTGCTAGCTGTAGACTGTCACAAGAGCCTGGAAGCTAGTACACCCTCGGCCTCATTACTGGACTAAAAAATATGATTTAAGGCTCATTAAAATCGGTAAAGCTGACTGCTGGCCACTGCTCTGAGCTTTGATCTCAACAAGATTTATCTTGGCTTCAAGGTGCAGCTATTGAGACACAACAGATAGGCTACTTTTATTTAACATATCCCACTAAGGTAAACAAAGTAGTGCACTGTGTGATTGGCTCAGTTTCAGCAGTTTGTCAAGGCTGCTTCCAAAATTTTATCACTAGGAAAAATGTTTTGGCAGTTCATCCGAGAAAATCAAATATTCAGAATATAAAATGCTTGTGCAGAAGTGCAAACAGCAGTGCTCGATTTGAGCCAAAGCACGACTTGTAAAAAATGGCGAACTACTGTGACACATTAAAGAGCAAACATTAGTAGGTTGTAGTGTGATGCTTTGAACTTATATCTTTAAAAGGCTGTAATAGCTACTGCTACATGTGGCCTACACTGTAGCAGACATTAGTCAATATCAGCAGCTTGATTTGTTCATATAGTTGCCAGGAAAGGCCCTTTCCACTCAATGCCAAGGGGAGTGGGCTGCTGCACTTTCTGTTCAATACTGCCATCTTGTGGTATTGGCTCTAATTGAAGATAAGAGGATTATCTGTTCGCCTCCACACCGCAATTAAGTCATCTCACCTCCCGGGAAAAACGAAATGAATAATATTCTTAAGAAACCTGCCTACGGTATTATACTACAGTTAACAGTGGATGGACAGCAGAAACTGGCGTTGTGATATAAGGAATAAGATTTATCTTAAGCCTTAAGGTGCAGCCATTTAGACCTAACAAATAGGCCACTTTTATTTAACTTTTATTTAAATAAGTAGAATAGCATACAGCTCAACAGAATAAAAAATAATATGACAATGCAAGTGTCTTAATAAGGTAAAAGCTTTTCTGAAATTTCAAAGGAATGCAAAATACAAATAAAGTAATATTTACGTTTATATTTAAACAAACACAAACAATTTCGATAACTTATTTATTTATTTGTTATTTTATACTCAATTTAATTTATTAAGAAAATATAAAATTATAGTGCCTGCCGCTGGGTGATTGACATGCGCTTTAAAGTTTCCCACCCACTTTCTAACCAATCAGAATGAAGGGGTGGGTCTTCGAGCTAATCTTTACAAAATGGCGACTGTTGTTGTTTTGCCGCAGGGTCAGTGAATAAACCCGTTTTTCACTTCAGTAAATTTCTGCATTAAGTTGCAGAAAATATCGCACCAAGGAAGAGCAAGTGTCCCGACGGTTGACACCGAGTGGGCCGAAATGAAAGGTAAAGAGCGGTCGCCGATTAAAAAACGCTCCCGGGCCCTGGACGATATTCGAGACAGGGGAGGATGCCATCCGACCAGCAAGAAAATGGGGGCTCTGTCCGTTTCCAGTGGGAGTAATAATGGAAACAGTTCGTCCAAAAGCGACGGCGGCTCGACAAGACGGAGTCTCCTCGGGGAAAAAAGAGACCGAGATTTCGACGGTCACAGCCGGACTGGAAATAATCACAGTTGTCAGTCTGCAGCTGCCGCCGCCGCTGCAGCGAGCTCCGTGGGCAAAAACCACAACCTGAGCCTGACGCTGGATTTAGCCTCACCGAGGACCACCTCCCGGGGTGAGCCGCGGCTGCAGCCGCCCAGCACAGAGAGTGAGTACAAAACGCTCAAAATCAGCGACCTCGGCACTCAGCTTAGCGACGAGGACATCGAGGACGGACTCTTTCACGAATTTAAAAAATTTGGGGATGTGAGCGTCAAGATAAGTCGTAGCAACGACGAGCGGATAGCCTTCGTAAATTTTAGGAAGCCGGAGGACGCCAGAGCGGCTAAGCACGCCAGGGGACGGCTGGTGCTGTACGACCGGCCGCTGAAAATCGAGGCGGTCTACATCAACCGGAGGCGAAGTCGGTCTCCGGTGGAGAGAGACTTGTACGGTGCAGCTCAAAGCCACAGACATTTGCAGCGACCCCTCTCGCCCACCGGGCTGGGATATAGAGACTACCGGCTGCAGCAGCTAGCCTTGGGACGGCTTCCTCCACCCCCACCACCACCTTTGCCGAGAGAACTGGAGCGGGATAGGGAGTTCGCTCTGTTTGAAGCCAGAGCACGCCCAGCCTTCATTGCAGAACGGGCAGCTTTCCGGGAAGAGGATTTTATTTCCCCAGAAGACGACCAAAGAGCTAATAGGACGTTGTTTTTAGGCAATCTGGATATAACTGTTGCAGAAGCAGACCTCAGGAGGGCTTTTGACAGGTTTGGAGTCATAACAGAAGTGGACATTAAGAGACCAACACGGGGGCAAACCAGCACGTATGGATTTCTGAAATTTGAGAATCTTGACATGGCTCATCGTGCTAAGCTTAGCATGTCTGGTAAAATAGTGGGCCGCAATCCCATAAAGATAGGCTATGGGAAAGCAACACCGACCACGCGCCTGTGGGTGGGTGGTCTTGGACCGTGGGTTCCCTTAGCTGCCTTGGCAAGAGAATTTGATCGCTTTGGCACTATAAGGACCATTGACTACAGAAAAGGGGACACTTGGGCCTATATTCAGTATGAAAGTTTAGATGCTGCACAAGCAGCATGCACACACATGAGAGGCTTCCCACTGGGAGGCCCAGAGAGAAGACTTAGAGTGGACTTTGCAGACACTGAGCATCGTTACCAGCAGCAGTTCCTGCAGCCTCTCCCAATACCACCATTTGACATGGTGGCTGAGTCATTTGTCCACCGTGCCACACCTGAGCCACTGAGGGTCAGGGAACGAACTCCACCGCCGCTTCACTTCAGGGAGAGAGAGCTGTTTCCTGGAACTGACTGGCCCAATCCTGCTATTCGTGAGCGGGTACGTGCCTCACCTTTTGAGCCTCTGGAGCATTTGGACCGTGAGAGGCGAACTCGTGAGCCCTGGTCTTTGGAAAGAGAGCTGCAGGGGCGAGAGCCTGCGCGAAAGCGGCGCATATTGGAGGACGGACGCCACATAGACCACTCCCCTGATAGCACTGAGAGGACAGTAAGACGCAGACGTGCTTCTCCAGATGGCAGTCCTGGAGGCAGCAGCAGAGATGGAGGGCGCTTTAGTGACTCAGAACGCCCCCTGCGGGGCGAGAGAGCCTCTCCTGCGAGAGAACGCCACAACAGCCTTGAAAGAGGTGTGTCAGACCGAAGGCCCAAAAGCCAGAGTCTGTCTGATAAGGGACTTTCAAGCAACATTATTTCAGCAGTTGGAGAGCGCAAGCGCAAGGCAATCGATGGTGGCAAAGGACCAGCCAAGAGAGAACGTTCTGAGAGCAGCTCAAAGGGAGGCCAGCCATCCAAGCCGGATGGCAACAAACTCAGTTTGGCGTGGCATGGTATGCTATTGTTGAAGAACAGCAACTTTCCAGCCAACATGCACCTGCTGGAGGGAGACCACAACGTCGCCAGCGACCTGCTTGTCGACAGCGCTACAGGAAGGCGAGTGAGCGAGCTAAAGATCACGCAGCGACTCCGGCTGGACCAGCCCAAGCTCGACGAGGTGTCTCGGCGCATCAAGGTGGCAGGTCCGGGCGGCTACGCAATCCTGTTGGCGGTCCCCGGCACCACAGAGGATACATCTTCATCCGACCCTGCAGCTTCAACTCAGCGGCCGCTTCGCAACCTGGTGTCCTACCTCAACCAAAAACAAGCAGCTGGAGTCATCAGCCTGCCTGTGGGAGGAAGCAGAGATAAAGACAACACAGGGGTTCTTCATGCTTTCCCTCCCTGTGATTTCTCCCAGCAGTTCCTGGATTCCTCTGCCAAAGCTCTGGCAAAAAGTGAAGAGGACTATCTAGTCATGATTGTGGTCCGCGGAGCATCTTAAAGAAACAAACTACACTAAATTCAAATGGAATAAAAAAAAAAAAAAAAAATCTGCTGTATGTCAGTAACTATTGCATGCTGTGTGTTCTGCATCATGGAGTACACTAGTATGGTTATTGAGTGTTATGTTACCATGTAAGCCACTTAAAGGACAAACAGTGCCCCCCTGCAAAGCTAAAAGTATGTGTGTTTCTGAAGTTACTGTTCAGAGGTGTCAGTCACAATTATAAATCTGCAGTCATTTAGCCAAAATTCTGTAAAGCGGTTAAAGTTTAACCTTAATTTAAGCTTAATTTATGAACAGAGAAGTCATGCAGACTATATTTTTCTTTGTAGTTCATTTACAGATTTAAAATGTTAGCCATCCAGGTCTGCAACAGAAAAAAGGAAAAAGAAAAAGGAGAGTTAGAAGTTTAAGAAGGGGACACAATAACAGCTCCATTTAAAATCGAACCACAAACTCTCAGTGTTGAAACCTCACCTTCCACAGAGCGCTAACAGTAACGGAAAAAGCTTAAGAAGACATGTTTCTATTATAATGTAATGCATTAGACAAACAGGTGCTGTTATTGTGTCAACCTCCTGCCCTGATATTTGCACCAGGCTTTCAGAAAACACATTTTTTTTTCAAAGCTTTGAATTACAGTGCAATAATATGTCTACTATTACCACTTTTTGATGAAGGGAGACAAACTTGATTTGAATTGTTTTTCTTTTCTTTTTTTGTGTGTTAGAGGGTTGGTGAACTATCTCTGGTTACATTTCAAGGTCAAAACATGTTGCACAACTTTTCTCTCACCCACCACATGACAGCATTGTCCCATCTCTCATATATTCTCATCCTTAACGAAAAGTCAGGCGAATGGAGTGTGGTTCACTGAGGAAGAGTTGTGCAATGCATTTAAGTGTTACGATGCTCACGCATGTCTGTCGCAGTGGATTATGAAAACTGGAAAACATTGGGTGAACAGATACAGCCGATACAGCTCAGTTTAAATGCATTACAAAATTCAGTTTGGAACAAAAGTACAGATTATGTTCAGGTTTGTTGTTTGGGTTTAGGAGTATTTGTCTTGTACTCCGAATTGGAATGCCAAAATTGCAAGATAGACAATGAACTCAGTGTGTGTCCGCTGGTAAAGCTAAATGGTCATGTCAACTCTGTATGAAACGCTGAATACTAACAGATGTGAATTTATTTTCAAGGGAACAGCCCATTACACATAGTGTAGTTTAAAAAATACAAAAAAAAAACAGTTGCTAACATTTTTTTCACAAAATATTTTATTTTGTGCATCCCTGTCTTTAGAAATGGTTGTGAAAATGTGAACTATGAAAAAGTATAATAGTAATGGATAAAAAGCTTAGAGGATTTTGTGTTGATTTGACAGACTGCTTCATTTATTTACCTAAGACCAGTAGGTCCTTCAATAATAATAATAATAATAATGATAATATTAAATATGCCAGTACAAACCTAATATTTGTACAGTAAGTAAGTCTGTGCAATTTTTTAGTTTTAGAGGTATCTTAACAGTTAATGTTGATTTTATTTTAGCAGTCTAAATTTGACTGTATTTCACTCATGCTTGCCAACATTTATTTATTTTTTCCCCAAGGCCTACTTACCCTGTTTTGTTTTGCCATTGTAGTTTTGCCATGTAGTAATAACCTGCCATGCACTATAATTTGCTGAGTTTGGTTTAATATGTATTGAAAACATTTATATGTGGGGAAAAAAAGAAAATTGTTGTATATGTGAAAATCACACCCACTGCGGCTTTGGACTCTTGAGGAGACGAGCACAGAGCTGAAAACCTCTGCAGAGAAGGCACCCTGGTGGTTGTGAGTCCTCACTGATGAGGCAGCTTTTAAGTTGTGTAGCCCATCTGCACCTGTGATGACTTCTGTTTTAAATGGAAAAATTGAGCAATGTACACTTTGATGTCATGGGGAAGGAAAATCCGTAGAGCCCATGCGAAGCTGTTCACATACCTGCAAGTGCATTTGGGCACTTAATGTGACCGATTATCAATAAATTGTTCATTTGAAGGGAAACATGTTTCTTCGATGGAAGTGAATTGAAGAAACGAGCTGCCCGTACCTTATTGTGTTTCGAAAAAGGAGTTGTCACTTGAAATTTTGTTTCTGCACACGAGAGGGGAGACGATTTGCAGTTTTAGCACCAGTGAAGAGAGACCCCCATTTCAAGTGAGGATTGCTGCTTGTTTGCAGGCCAGTTCTGACCTCCTAAGTTGCCTAAATTACTTCCTCCCTCACGATCCCTGCTTATGTCCTCAACTGTTTCCTGTTGGCATGCGAACGACCGATCAGGATCGAGGAGCCAGAGTCCAGTTTGCAGTGACGGCACGTGCCAGTATCCTGTTGTCTCCTGTGGTCGTTACTCTAAAGGTTTCATGTGCAGTGTTCCTGGGTCTGAATAGGAGGCGAGAGAAGCTCATCACCTCCGTCGCACACTCCACTCGGGAGATTGTGGGCGACGCTGCTTTGAAATTTCCATAGCATCTACAGTTCATGCTGTCACTCTCACTGCAGAGGCCAAGCTGAACCACTGGGCTGATTGTCTTTATTACACTTTGCCCAGTTATATGAGTTGATTTGACTAAATGTTTGTATCAGGGAAGAGGATTGGGCCAAACCTCAGCTAGGAATATTGTTTGTGTTCTCCTCTGATTGAACCCTCTCCGAGGAGACGAGTGAGGAAGCTCGTTTGCTTTTCTGAAGTCGTATGCCGTCATCACCCGAGGTCTGCTGCTGCTGCATGGAGCTGAAACACAAGCAGGCCTAATCCTTTACCCTTTTTGGCATCGCTGGAAGGAATCTACGATGCACCTCACCACTTCCCCAAATTCTTCTAGGAGACTTGTTTATTTTGACAATTCCCTTTTATAAGTTTAAGACCGCTGTACACAAAAAAGAGGAAAGAAAGCTTCAGTTTCCCCCCACAACCCGTTATAGTCATGTTAGTGTGAAAGCAAATGCTGTGTTCTGTGCTGAGGATGAGCCCTTGCTTCACTAGAGAAACATTGCCATCTTGAGGACCACGGAGCACCTGCTTTCCTCTCTCATCATCTACCTGACACCATACAGAGCTGCTATCACTAAAACTGCTGTACAGAGACAGCACGATGGTGAGTAAGGTGACCAAGTGCTGCCTGCCAGGTCTGTATCGTTGGCTTTGGCAGCAGTGGTGAGTATTGAGTGTCAACACCTCACGTTTTCCAATAACAAATGGACAGCAGTACGCTGGTTTTCATTACTGGGGTTATTTTTCTTTAATGACAATTGGCATGAATCCCAAAGGCCATGTAGGACAGAATGAGAATACAATGCTGCGTTGACCATCAGCAGTTTTAGGATTAAGCTAAATAAAAAGATAGTCTGTGCCAAATGATCAACAATTGCAAATTAAAATTTAGCAAATTATGTGGGAACTTTTGCTTGTTAGGCTACTACAACTGCCACACCTCTGGTTAGATCACGTACAAAATCCTGCCTATTGTTTCTGCAGCTTTCAGATCAATATCATTCTTTCAAAGATCAATCATGTCACTGATTGCCAGGCACTAAAGGCAACACTAATATTGTGCTCTGTGAAGTTACTGGTACAAATTCAGTTATAAAGACCTCATTCTTTTATGGTGTGGCAAAAGATGGCTTCAAGCATTGGTGATAAATGAATGCATTTACTGAGCAAATACTTTAGTATGAAATTTGAGGTGCGTTGAGTATGTATCCATATACTCACACTAGTACTTCTGAGACCATTTTTTTTTTTCACTCAACTGCATTTGAAACCTGTAGTTACTGATTCCTGTGCAGATCTTAATTACTCTTACTAAATTACAAGTTCATTGATTTATAGGAATAAATGTAAGCCCCACCTTTACCAGTAGAAACATTAAAGAGATGCAGACACCAATGAATGAGTAATTATAATCTGTATATTTTAATACTTGTTGGTAAATACCTCTTCCACCAGTTTCAATTCACTGTAGTTCCTTCTAAGACTCTACTTTCTGTCATACATAATATTATTGATTATGCATACAGAAACCTTTATTAGATTATAGTCTCCAGTTAATAAAAACAAGCAGAATTAATTCATTGATTGATTGCAGAGGTTTAGTCCCAGATCCTCTAAATCCAACATAGAGCAGCTGAAGCTAATAAAAATAAACCGTCCAGTCTGTGGTCAGAACTTCAGTGCGTGTTTTTTGAGGCTGTGTGAATAGAAACAGAAACAGTGAGCTCAGATAATGTCAAACAGGACACTGTTTAATGAAAAGCAGAGTGCAGTAAAGTTATTAGGTATCACTGTACACTAATGTATCTTACGGGTATCAGCAGCAAGATCATAGCTGGTAATGTTTTCCTGTGTTTGTTTGTTTTTTTTAATAAAATGTTCCCTATTATACAAAAATCTGCACAAATATAAAAGATTGAAACATTATTCAAATCACGGTTGTGTAAAGTTTTTAACTTTTTGAGATAAGGAATTCTGCAGATTCACACATTTCAAAGATTATTTGCTGAAACCGATTCACCTTATTAGACCACCACCCAATGTAAGGTCCATGCCACAACTAAATTAACAGTTTTGGTAATTAACATAATATTTTTTTATGTTTCTGTAATGGTTAATCCACCAGTGTGCACTTAAGAAAAAATAGTTTTAGTGGTTGAATGTTATGCTTGATTAATTTCTGACTTCTCAAATTTGGACATAAAAACATGAATTCAGTTGTTTACCAAAAAGCAAACATAACATAATTTTTAGTTTTAAACAAGTTTTAGACAGATTTCTAAAATATTTGTGTTTTCTTCTTTTATCACATGCAGTCAAAAGTCTGTTAAGCACTGTATATCATCCAAATGTACTGAGTGTGGTTTAAGTGTCACTGCTTACATGATTTTGTGCAATCGGTGTTAGCAAACACCCTTTTCTACATAAGTATTTTTGCAAATATCTGAAGTGAAGTATAACACTGCAAAATAAATCTCTAAGACAGAGGTATGATATGATATCCTTGTTAATGCATTATTGTTAAAAGATGATCTGATTTGCTGTTATGGCCACAAAAACCACATATTCATACTTGTAGTATCCATGCTGACTGCAGTGTAATTTGTTGTACTATTAAGCACCAATTTGCTTATTAGCATTTTATGATTGTTTCTGTTATTATTATTACTGTCTTTTTTTTTTTTTTAACTGACACAGTTTAAAGCATTGAGGTTTGTAATAATTTTACACCTTTATGAGTGAAACCATGTTTGTATTTTTTTTCCTCTCAGGGTTCAACTGGACAACTCTTTATTCCCAGGATACTCGACACACCATCAGGTGTCATCTCCAGTAAGTACCCCACATGTTGTGAGTATCGGTATATTAGCATGAAACCTGTGGCAGCTGTAAATGAAAATCTGGTATTTATGAAAATGATTGTAGTTGTTATTTAGCACGTCTTAATAATGTATCAATAAAACAAGTTTATTTGTTAAAACTTGTGCTTCTTGGCCTGGTGTTAGTTTGTCATCTGAATCACACAATAACAGTCTGAGGTACACATCAGTTTATTACAGCTGACCTGCACACTGTTACAAAGCTTAAAAATGAACTCTACTGGCTTAGAACCAGAAATCTATGATTGGTTAACCATATCTTCTAAAGTCAATCAGTTAAAAAAATCCAGGAGTGAGAGTCAGGAATTAAAAAAGTACCTCACTGAATTAATGCGTTTGCTGCAACAAAAGCATCCGATCAAATGTCATCAAACAGCACGTGGTTTGTGTCAAATTAAAGATACTGTTCAAGTGTACAGCTTCTTAACATATCCAGATAACTAGCAAGTAAAATGATCCCTAACCCAAATCTACCTTTAAAGCATCAAATACTTTTCATAAAAGATGCATTATAGTACAAAATAGTCAGTGGAGCTAAATCACAAAAGCATACTGATGGTGAATGCAACTCGTGAGCCAAAAGAGCCTTTGTGCATGACTGCTGTTATAGAAACAATACAAAGAGCCTCGCTCAGTATTGTGAAAACGAGTTGAGGGGGAATAATTTGGTACTAATTGAGACGGCATTCTTTGAGCAAAAGCCTCATTCAGCCACGAGAGGGCAGCAAAACAAAGCACATGATTCAATTAAAAATAACTGAATAGTGGGTGATCGTAGTGGTTTAAAATACGTACATTTTTAACCAGCAATAAGCTTCAAGTTGTAGGTTTTTTTCTAACGTGATCTTTGGCTGATATCGGAGGAAGTTAGTAAAAGACACATTACCTTGTAAGGCAAACAGTGGTGAAAAACAAGGAGTCCATTGAAAACAAATTAACAAAGAACAAAACAAAACCCTCTCTACATTAAAAAAAAAAGATTTATGACTCCCATGTACAAATACAATATCATTAGAAGTTGCATTGCCATTCACTGGCTGCCTGCAGGCACTGTAAAGACTGGGCAACAGTTTTAAACAGTCCACTTGTGGCACTGTGCATTTACATAGTCAACATTACACCATCAACACAGTTGGTCAGAAACATACAAGGACGTACAAGGATGACAAAATAACAAACACAACAGAACAAAAAAAATCCTGCTTTTCAGGGGAGCTCGTCGGCTCCATCGCTCCTCGGTCTAACTGCGACAAAGAAAACACTGAAACCTTAACTGAACAACAGGCTTTCAGGAGCTGGTAATAGTTGCAGAGGAGAAAACGTGTGTTTGTGTGCGCATTTACCAAAGGAAAGTCTCTCTCTCTGTGCATTTGCATAGAACAGCTCATGAGCGTGTGCTGACAAGTTAAAGATAACGTAACTGACATCTGAATGTTTGAATCAGTGACCTAGAAAAGGAGAAAGGTAGTTTATAGTTATATATGGAAACGACCAAGGTTCTAATTTAATACATTTTAAAAAAAAATCTGAAGAAAATAGTGCAGAAGATTGCAGCTGTAATCACTGTGTAACAGATTAAAATATCCTATGTGATCAAAAAAGATGAAGTAAGTCTGAACTGAATTTGAAGCACCGAAAGGAGGTTAGGCGAAATCAAAGTGTTGCCACTGAATTCTCAGTTTACTAACCAGTAAAACCAGTTACTTCACAGGAGAAAGCAACTGAATAATCATTTGCAGTGTTACAGAAGAAAGTTATAAACAAATAGTGAATGATTAAAGCAGTAAAAAGAAATTGAGGCACTAAAGATAGCTGAAGACTACGGCGTGAAAGTTAGGTGAGTAATGACAGCAGCTGAATGTCGGTTAAAATAGTTCAATAGACATTTGAGTAGAATCAGTTAAAGTGTCAGCCTGCAGTGCTGAAAGTAGCCTAAATGTCAGTTAAAAATAAGGGACAAACATTTCAGCAGATGCATTTACTGCTAAAAGGAGCTGATGTGTAAAAGCTTTAAAAGGGCTACTTTGCATGACAACAGTGAAAGAGCTGGGGTAAGTGAACGCCCCACAAGCAGCTTGCGTTTCATGCGAACGTCCTGCAGCCCTTAAATGCTCAAGCTGGCCGAAGACCCTCCCACGGCACAATGCACACCCATGAAAACTCCTGGGCTCTAAAAAGCATAAAACTTCTCATGTGACTCCAGGAAAGCCATGAAAGGTATGACAAACTGGGGAACTGAAAATGAGTATGAATGTGGTAAAAAAAAAAAAAATATCCAGAGGTGACAGGCACAGCAGAACAATTTCTGTGGGGGAAAAAAACCTGAAAGCATGATGCTCAAACATCTGAGAAGAAGGTCAACAACACTGAATGTTGTGACATTATAAAAAGATGCTGAAGTACTCAACGGACAAAAAAAAGTGTTTGGAAAAATGCAAGAATGCCACTGCGAGTCTCAAAGTGAGTACACCAGTAAAACACACGCCTACAATAATCTACTTAGCAAAGAGATACATTTTCTCAGTTAGACTGCAGAAGCAATGCAGGCTTTTTGGCTTCGTATCACAGATTATGCATTGTTTCACAGACGCAGGCTGAAATAATACGGCTGCTCGGTATCTCGGCTATCTTGAGAAAATGGCATGCAGCATAATCACAAGCTGGCCCAAAGTGCATATCAGTGAGTAATGTTTACCAGATACAGGTAAAAGCTTCCCAAAGACATCAGGTGAAAAGGTACTTTATTATGGATGCGTGCTTCCATGGATCATTACAAAAAAAGAAAGGAAACTCGACAGAAGACAGGATTTCGAGTTCAACTGCATAGCTTCTTTCCGAGCAGTATAATAAGCAACAAAACATTTCTGCGGAGTCAGTGCAGTTTTATGTTTCTCTCTCAATAAGTTATGCTTGCATATGTGCGTATAATAAATTGTGGCAGGTGTTGTACGCAAGGATTTTCTCCAGTTTTGAATCGGTGTGCCTCTCATCAGAACACCGGGGGATAAAGTATTTTGAAGAGCACTAACATTTTGGCTTTTGAAGGTTCAGAAAAGTCGTTTTTTTCTTCATCCACATCCCGACTACTGTAAGTTCTTAAACATCATGTTCCTGTGCAGCCCGCGTTATGCTCCTGCTGAATTGAACGGACAAGGTCCCGACTTCAAGCTGGAGTCCAAGGTGAACAGTGGGCAGGCCTGTCATCGTGAGCGCGTTGGTTCCAGATCGAACCCTGGAGTTAATTCCTACACAGCGCCGTTCTGCAGGCGGTCAGGGGTGAAGCAGCCATTGGTCTTACAGCTGCTTTCTGCTCTCTTGGCCTGGGACAGTTTCCTCTTGGCCTTCCAGCGCTGAGCCAGCGGCTCCATAAACAGGGAGAGGGAGGAGAGTAGATAGCAGAGCCCCGCCAGGTAGAAGGAACAGTCGTAGGTCTGAGTGTAATCATATAAGAACCCTAGAAAGCACAAAGATCACAAGGATGCGTTAAGAGCCTGTGTGTTCATCTGTGAATACAGTGTTTTCTTCTTTCTTCCAAAAAGCTATCATTTTCAATGGATGATATGTTTCATGCTTGTTTCATTTTCTATTTACAATCTAAGCAGGCATACCAACTTTTTTAAAAACAGGGTCATGACTTCACGATAAACTACAAAGCAACTCAACTGTTACTTTCTTCATTCCTGTATTTGTATTTATTTCTTTTACACAAGCCGTGTTGATACAAAAAAGTGAATGCAGATGAGACGGAGCAGAAAGGCAGGTGTAACCACATTACACAGCCATCTGAAGTTTGAGGGCTTATCCTGACTGCAATATTTGAAAATGAAAACATCTTTTTTTAATACCCTACAGCCCGAGGCAGGGGCCGTGGCTTGCCAAACGCTTAAACAGAAGGGATAGTAAACAGAGCCACATGCTATTTCCATACGGCCCTAAAGGGGGCCATTACTCACGTTTAAAACTCCCGAAATCCATAAGCTCCTCTGTGGGGATTGCTCCACACAGTGTGAGTGGGTTCAAGGCCTCTCACTTTAACGTGGGCCAAATGTTACCAGATACATTTATTTTTCCTAGAAGTAGCTCACACACATGAAGACGAAAAAATCTAGGGCACTATATCTGCATTATGATTCAGCATTTTGTATATTTAAGGAGACAGCCTGCCAGTTGAGCACACAGGCAGATGTTACTGGTACTTCTGCAACAATCTTACGCTGCAAAATCAGTGTAACAATAATACCGTTTACAAAGCAGATTAAAAACTGCTCTCTCAAACCTACCATGGATACATCGCTGTTATTCTAAGGGTTTGACATGAAGAATGCAATCTGACCCAGTAACCTTTGTATACATTTCCTTAAACTGAAATTCCGGTTAGTCTCGATGTCTCCAGGCCAGCTCTGACTGTAGGTTGTTTTTCTCCTGTGTTTCAGTTTTCACACTCCACAGTGACTGCATACACCCAGACAGGCTGACACACATTTGGGAAGCACCACAAGGAATTCAGGGCCCCAGGAAAATATGTACATACACACACATACAAACATATATGTGCATAATAAGGTCTGTCAACCCATACTGTCCCCCTTCCCCACCCCCGAACACACACACACACACACACACACACACACACACACACGTATATATACACACAAACACAGAGACTCACATTCATTCACTCCCTGTCAGAAATAGCACACAGACATACACAAACACAAACGTAACATCTTTGCTATCATCACATCACATACACATGTAGTACATATGGTTACGGGTTACAGTATGGGTTTCTCATTATGTACCTTTGGAAAAGTGAGATAGCACATGCTTGAATGTTTTCCATGATGTGAATCACTCACCTGCCAAAGGAGGTCCTGTGAGGCAGCCCAGGCCGACAAAGAACATTGAGAAGCCCATGGAGTTATTGAGCTTCTCCGACCCCACGAGATCTACCTGCGGGGCAAAACAACATATGAAGCACTTGTCACTGCCATCTATTTGCATTTTAAACAGTCCATTCTGCAGGATTACAAACCATGAACATTACTACAGGTTTTCCAACAAACACTTTGAGAGCACAGCAGTTTTAAATAAAGCGGGAAGCTAGAAACATTTAGCCAGATAACGATAGAAAATAATGGAATATGTGTTAAAATGTATTTAAAAAATGCTTCACTTTTATTTCTGCAGTCCCTAATTTCCTTTCCATGTACAGCAAATATGACCTTCAGTGCTGTGCAAAAGTCTTGAGCCCCCATCTTTTCTTTATATGAAAAAATGGAAAATGGGAAACAGGTGAAATAATTGAATCAAACGCATAAACAGACATGCACAGTACATAAGGCAAAACCAGTTTGTACAATTCTAACAAGGTTGAAATTCAATATTTGGTAAGAACACATTTTTTTCTTCAGCACAGCCTGAACACACCTGGATAAGCTTTCTTGTCATTTCTTTAGTATACTTCAGGAATAGTTCTCCAGACTTCCTGAAGGATATTCAAAGCTCCTCTTTGGATTTTGGATGCCTTTTGTTCTGTTATTTGACAAGATGATTCCACACTCCTTTAATAATGTTGAGGTCTGGGAGTCCAAACTCTGACTGTATGTTTTTCTATTAAGATCTACTTTTGCTGTCTGTTTGTGTCACAAACCAGAACAGAGCCTCCACCATGTTATACTGTTGTACCTCTCTCCTGATCTCACACTGGTGATGAGCTGCACCAGAAATGTCAAATTTGGACTGAGCACTATATAAGACCTCATGACATTGATTTTCAGTACAGGTCTTGCATATTTTGGCATATTTCATCATTTTCTCCCTGTTTCACTTCCTTAAGAATGGCTTCTTGACAGCCACCATGCCACAGAGCTCATTCCTGATGAGGCCTCAGTGAACAGAAGATGATTAACTCAGGAGCTAGATGCATCTCTCAGGTCGTGCGTCAGGTCTTTCCTGTTTTTCTTTCTTATTTCTTATGGACATGACTATCAGATACTGTTTATCTGGTGTAGATAATTTTGTTTTTGTTTTCTTTTTTGCTACTAAAAGAAATAAAAAAAAGATCAAAATGGACTGAAAATGAGTTAAAAATCAGCCAATGTCCACGAAAAACTTTGAAAGACCTTCAGAAAGAATGGAGAACTTGCTCAAGACACAGAAATAAACTTTTGCACTGTACTGTAGATGTATAAAGATAAACCTGCATTGTGCCTTTATATCTGTTATAACCCCAGCATGACTCTGCTCCTCAAACATTATTGATCTAAAAAAAAAGCTTTAGCTGCATTTAGTTGTTGTATAGTCCGCTGCGCTGATAAACCGCTCAGTTGACTAGTGACAGCATTCTTCACATAAGCACTTTATGTTGGAGAGACTCTTAGTTCATAAATCAATAAATTACAGATTACTGCTATGATCTTCCTTTCTTAGAAAACCTTTGCCTGGAAAATAAGTGATTTACATCAGCAGGCTGGTTTTATCTGTTTGTCACTGTCTGTTGGTTCTTCCAGTCAGATTTTCTAAAAAAAAAAGAAGAATTGGACGTCATCCCTTCAGCCCATAGACATGTCCTGACCTTTGAGACCATACCTTTGGCAAGTGAGGTCAAACTGTATGTGTGCTCATGCTTTTGTCTTGAGGGGTGATATATCTATAAGACACTGGATACCCGCTGACTTAATGTGTTGATCCACCCATAACAGTTAGGAAACATCTCATACCACCTGCTTCAAAGTTTTTCTTTCCATGTGGGACATAGTGATATTACTAAGCCACTTCACCTTTACATGGCCCTTAAAATGCCAGACAAATCTGATATTGTTGACTTTGCAAGGTGAATGAACTAGAGACTAACAGTATAGTGAGGGTGATAGCGGCAAGTTTGGTAAAAAGTCAAACTACACTAAGAGAGCACCCTGCGTTTTGTTCCAAAGATACCACTGAATCTATAGTGTTTAACCACCATTATTAGTTTTCATGCATTTTCTTTAAAAAGGAAAAACACTGAGCTATCTTTTCCTGCAACGTGTAACAAAGCAACAATTCTAATCCTATTGCATGGATGAAACATTGTCTAAACCTCGTGACTTGTTCATCGAGGTTGATTAACATTTTAGTTTTCTGGTTCTGTCATTTCCAAGTATTTTTGGAGTATTTTGGAGAATTTTGCTCTGTTCATACTCAAGAATTTAAAAACATACACTCGTTAGCATTGCTGTTATCACCGTGGTCATATCAGCATGCTGACATCAGTGTTTAAATGGTATACCTGCACAGCCTTGCAGACTGACCTGTTGTTCACTGACTAAAGGACACTAGATTAGAATTGATTATTTGCACATGCACCAACTGAGCCTTTTCATCTTAAACATGTATTAAATGACACGTCTATTCCAGAGATGGTCTTTTGAATTATGTATTTATATATTTCATTTTATTATTATATATAGATTTACAAAAACTTATAAAGTGTTGAAACCATGGGGAACAGATAATTGAGGTTATTTGTTTCCAAAGAGATGCATGCATCCCCCTTACCAAAACAGGCAGCAACAGCGCCATGTAGCCGCCACAGAAGATGGCGAAGAAGACTGCGTAGACCATCAGCAGGATGTAAGAAGTTGCCAGTGGGGAAAGCAGGTTGACCAAGCCACACAAGATCAGGTAGGCTTTGTGGAAATGGTACTTGTGGAAAAGATTCCTGTCTGTCACCCAGCCCGAGGCCAACTGGGCGATGGTCTCTGTGATACCTGTAACAGGCAAAGGTGGACAGACAAGTGGATGAGAAAGACGCATTTTTATACAACTTAAAATTTTGATATAAATGTGTATAGGCCCCTTTTTGATTTGTGTGTTTATACTGATGAATACATTACAGCAGTTTCTCTTTAAGTGGGATTAGGAGAAGAGAGTGTTAACAATGAATAAAACGAGTCACATTTTAGAATGTTGTGGTTGTAAAATAAAGGTAACAAGGAAGTTTCTCTGGTTCACAAAGATCCAGTTGAAGATAGCTTTAAAAGCAACTCAGTCTCAATAGGCATCCCTATCATAATGCCTGCCAACTTACCCATTTAACTAGTATGCAAATCTTGCATACATACGGGTGTAGCCACTTGGCAGGTAAGTAATGTTCTTTTTTCAATGTTCTAAAAAAGCTTTTAAGGTGTTGGCTGTTTTTGTTAGTGCATTAATCCCTGTCTTGCTAATAAAATGAGCTTACAATTCATTTTATTTCAAGCTGAAGTATTAATTAAGCTAGTTTTGCAGGACTGTAAGCTGTTTGAACTCCCTAGCTCTACATTCTTCTTTAAAATGATTATGCCCAGTTAAAAACAAAGAAGCCAAAAACACCCCACAAAAAACACAAAAAGATGACGACCAAAAACCAGGACTGTAACTGTCCACAAACCAAATGATCAGCAGTTTTATATACTGTACTTTAGTGTTAAATCATCTACAAGCTCAGTTTTCAAAAGAAAGGAGCCGAGGCAGAACTAGATGATCATCGAGTCTGTTACACTGACACTTGTCCACATGTGTCCATCAACAGCAGGAGTAACACACTGGATTAGCCAAATGTAGATGGTTGACATGGAGCTAAGATACGGAGCACAAAATCTGTTTTAGGCTTTGGAGCTATTTAATGATTGGTCATTATCAATACTTTTTCAGATAAATAAATGACGTGTGGTTTGAAGACTTTTGAACAGAACTGTGTCTCCTGATTTTTCTTCTATTCCCACAATTAGGTTGTTGTGTTTTGTGCTGTTGTGTCAACTCTGGTGTTGAGAATTAGGATTATGGTTACAGGTTGATGCAATTATTATGTGCTTAATGAAAACAACGCCAGGAGGAACTGTGAGTGCATTTCTCAATGTGAAGTGTGTCTCTGTAAATGTGTAAGGAAAGACTGTGAGGAGAAGGAAGCTTTGAACTAAATAAAATAGGTCAGTATTATCCAACCTCCCTGTTGCTCCTGTTCTCTCGACACAAGAATACTGTGTAACCGGCACAGTGGGTGGCAACACACCGACCTGTTAACATCTGCATTACACCAGCAACAATAAGCAAACTACCTATTAAGCATTTCTTCTCATCTGACTGATTGTTTGCTCTACTCGGGTATGATGACTGGGCAGATATGGACTGCTCTCTGCTGAGGTCAACTGGAACGCGATAGGTGATGTGGAAACTGCAGTGGTGTATTGAGCGTCGCAGGAATAGCTACAAGCAGGCAGTGCTGAGCAATTAATCAATGAAACAAACTGGTGCTATACGGATTCAGAATTATCCATCCTTTGCACAGCCTCCGCAGCACAACTCCACAGGCTGCAGGCAACTCTCAACTTCAATACATGATATGAAAATCCTGCTGAATATGAGCTAAATTCCCACTTTATGTTTTACAATGTCAGTCTTTATAGCAAATGTGAATAAATGTTACATTAATCTACATTAATTAACATGCAGATGTTAAGTAACAACAGTAAACGAGTGAAAGAATAGACTATAAAATGCCTCATCATCGAACATCTGTGCTTTCCTTATATGACAGAATCTAAGTCAGCATTCTCCATGGAGGTTAGAAAATTGACATGAGGCAGCTGTTCACTGTTTATGTGTCCTCCTCTTGTGATCCAAGACATATCCTGCAGTGTCTCCTGCTTGCATACTGACAAGTTGTGAGTTTGTTTGTGTGTTTTAGCCTCAGCAGGTCGATTCAGCTCTGCAGCTGTTCTTGTTCAAACTCAGCACATTGCTATTTAAATTAGGCTTCACCAAGTAGCACCTTAAGCCAAGTTCATGCGGTACACTGGTTTTGACCAGTTCTGTTAGTAGTACTACCAGGTACAGACATTTGTGAATGCCTCTGAGAATTAACGGACCATGGGGGGTGGGGGTGCAGGGCAGAGATGCCAGTTTTTTGGCCATAAAGATGGCCATTTTGTCAGAAGATTAATCGAAAGGGTTATAAAAGGCATGTTGGTTTTCCCAGCTTCTATGAAACTGCTGCTGGCTCGTCTCGCCTCTCTTCTTTTGTACACACTGCTGCCTCAGAGCTTCTCTGCAAAGTATCAGCTACTTTAGGACTGAGCTCCAAAATTAAAAAAAACAACAACAACAACAAAAAACTGGGAGCCCCACTTGTCAACACGCCAACAACTTTACTCCATTAGCTGTTGCTTAGCGACTGTGGTTCGTTCCAGTGCTGGTGACTGAGGGTTGACGAAAACACTGACCCGGACGATAGTGGCCTCTCTAACCAAGCCAAGTTAATAGTCCTCAATGACAAGCACTGGGTCAGAGAAAGAGGGACAGCGGGACATTGGGATGGTAGCTTTGTGGTGTGAGCGGCACCCCATCTCTTTAGCTTTGTCTCGCTTTCTCCACCATTACAGCACATGAGCAGAAAAAGTGACAGAAAAAACGTGGCTGACAAAAAAGAACCTGTCTTGCTGCTTTCTGGAAGCTCTTCTGAGTAAACCCACAGACTATTATACTCTGGCCTTAAAGCTTTAACAAACTTTACAAAAACTGGTTTAACAGACAGTTAATCTTCATATATTCTGTAATTTTATGCATCTGGCTCCAGTTCAAAAGCTGCTGTTCCATACAAATACTGCCTAGGTGGCTGTGCCACATCATATCGTCCACAATGATCACCACATAAATTGTGACAAGATTTAAAAGTTATATGAGGAGAACAAAACTATAGTAAATGGTAAATGGTAAATGGCCTGTATTTTATATAGCGCTTTAATAGTCCCTAAGGACCCCAAAGCGCTTTACACATCCAGTCATCCACCCATTCACACACCCATTCACACACATTCACACGTAATGCCACGTTTGCCAAATGTTTACCTAAAAAGGAGCTACTTCAATAACCACCAACAAAGCACAGTCACCTGTAAAGTATGCAAGAAAATTGTTCTTGCTAAATGTGGAAACAACAAACTTGTTTCACCACTAAGGACAAAAAAGCAGGCTACAGAGTATGAGATGGTAGCAGCTGATTATGTGCTACTCACGTCTAAGCAAATGACTCCATACTATAGATACCAATGCTAATATTTGTACTGAACTGATACTAGAAAGATAGGATCGCTACTTTGTTTCTATTCTCTAAGGTGAGTACGCAATCCACATAACAAATTTTTTAAAAATTAAAAATCAGAATTCAAGTATGCACTATGACAAATGTCTGAACCTTTTTGCTCTTTCATACCAATGCTGACTAGAGTTGTGCCACATCATTTAATCCACAATGATCACGGTATCAATTTTGATATGATTTAAAAGATATATAGAGCGTCACAGGCTCAAGTGATGATTTAGTACCTAAAAAGGAGCTACTGCAATAACCCCCAACAAAGCATAGTACTCTGCAAAATGTGCAAGAAAATTGTTCCCACTGTTTCACGAAAAGTAGGAGATGCTAGCAGCTAATTGTGCTAATGTGTGACTCTGATGTAAACAAATGCTTCTGCTGAGTGTAAGAGGTGGGCAGATTAATCCAGATATTGACAGTATTGGTACCAGTAATAGTACTGCTATCAGACACACTGCTAGCCCATACAATAAGCTGCCTTTATGGGTTAAAAGTATCAGGATCGGTGTCGATATTGGCAATACTGACCCTGTATTTACTTGGTAATGGATCAAAAACGAAATTTGCAGTATCACTCAGCACTAGTGAGTGTCACTGGACCACTTGCTAGCTGCTCTCCATATGACATGAAGAGCAAACGGTAGATGGAAATTACAGATGTGGTTTACATGGTGGAAGAGCAGGGCTTTAAGCAGATGGTGAAAAAGCTTGAGCCAAGATAAAACCTTTTAGATAGAAAATATGCTGTGATAATATTATGCAGCTCCTTATGAGTCACAAAACTACGTCACTTTAGTTATTGTTAAACTATGTGTTCAGCAGTTATTATTTATACTTTTACTTAAAATATTCAGGGAAAACACAACACAGGCTTTTGTGCTGATATTTCATTAAAGCTGAGTCACTGTTATTGTGCTATATGCTGCTGTTGCATTATTGTTATAGTATAGTCACACTTTGAATTAGGTTATCAGTGACAGCAGCTCACCGATTAAGGATGGAAAATTTACATTTAATGTGATTGCCTGCAAGCTGCAAGCATCACATTTTCTAGATGTCCTGTGATTTAATTTTGAGATCCTTTCTCCCACCCCTAATGCTGACACAGATTGGCTACAGGCAGTTTTAAAACAACAAAGATGGGCTTTTTTTCTGAAAGCTCAAAATGCATGACTTTGACACTAATAAAAAAACTGTACACAAAAAGTTTTGCTTTAATTCAAACAAACAAATGCACCTTTGTTTTGTTATCACATAAGAGCTGTGATATAAAAGAAGTTTGATTTTTTGATACCCCTTTTCCTCTCAAACCCCTTATCACTACTACACTAATCAATAATAGATGTACTTATGTGCCATTATTTATAGCTAAAGTATGCCTTTCATTAATATTAATACAGTCTCTATCGGGTAACAGTTATTGATTATCAGTGGACAGATTATAAAACAAAGTGGTTAAAAACAATCACACATGGAGCTTTGCAGTTATTCATAAATCTACAGAATTACATGCATGGTGTGCATAATGTTAATGCTGTTCTCTGTTCATATGGAGTGGCCTCATCAGTGGCACACTGCTGAACCCGCCCACCCTGGCCAGTAGACCAAAGTTCAGCTTTTATGTAAGAACATCCATTACATAAGACTGCAGAGTCTGAGCAGCTCACAAATAATTAATGGCTGGAGGTTGACTGAACACTTTTTGCATCACTTCTCAGACTCAGTCTGAAAAAAAACTGGAACTTCATCTTAATACTACAAGGTCACTACTAAAGGTTATTTTTTATAAGACATAGCTGTTTAATTCTAAATTTGTCACATCTATGAAAATACTTTGACTCTTATTGTCATAAAGTTAAGGATGTCTGAGCACTCTAGTACTGCAGAATCAAACCAAAAAATTCACTTTTACTTTCACCTACATACAGAGATTCTGCATATGAACATGCACAACCTGTAAGCAAATAGCAACATTTTTGGAAACCAAAGCTTTCTTAGTTCTTTTTGTAGTCCGAGTACTACAGAGCAGCTGAGCTGGCACTGGTCACATGTACGTTAAAAGTCCATGTGGATAACAACAGACGGGAAACCTTTTCCGAAAAGCCACCTCAAAACTATCAGCAATTTTATTTGTTTTGTTTTAAATGGTTTTGAAACATGGCCAGCGTAGCCTAGATATTGTAACTACACACTGGAAGCCCTGAAATACTGCCAGTTGTTTCCAGAAGACAACCAGACAATAATTTCCCACACTGATCCAGCTTAAACGAGTTAGGAGTCATGCAACAGTGCAACAGTGTTGTAAATTAACTGACGCTTGCAAATGTTTCTCTCATTGGCACGAGAGTTAAGTGGATTAGAAACAGTCATTTTTGGTAAAACATTACACATAAATATTTATCATTAAGTTGGAAACAAGCTTGATATTGATGACTCCTCTTTAAAAAGGGGGCTGCTGGTTGTAGATTACAGATGTGATCTTGTAATCTGCAAGTGACTGTCTGCTTTTATATCTTTAACCTTTAATTCAACAGTGATGTTAAAAAGGCTTGGACCCCAGAAACCCTATAATAATTGTAGCTTTTGATCAACTTTATAGATGACTTTAGATGGCTTATATTTATTTAAATTGTGTTTTCATAATAATTTAATTTAATTTTTATATGAATTTTATATTATATACTATTGCTAAAATATTTTTTAAAATTTATTTTCAAATAAATGTTTTTGAAACTTATCAAATCTTTGTAATTGTTCTTCACTACATCACAGAAACATGTAAAGAGATAGTTAAAAAAGTGTATAAAAACAAAATTTGTCCCACTGCCAAAACTTCTCACCATGACTGCAGACCACATGAAGGCCATAAGCTGTATTGCTCTAGCTAATTATTTACAGCACAGACCGAAAAAAAAAGAGAGAGTTCTATTTTCCAAAATATCACACTACTCATTAAATGCTGATTATAGTAACACATAGAATGTATTAGCCAACATAAACCTTACCTGCGACAGAGATGATAAAGGAAGCATCCATGGCATCAATGTCCAGGGTTCTGGCCCGCGCAGACAGGTGGAAATAGGGAATAAAGTAGGCAAGCTGACTGAAGACCAAAGACCAAGTGTATATGCAAAAGAAAGGGTCCTTCAGCAAAGAGAAATCCAGTACTTTGGTTTTTGTCACAGTCACCTCACTTGGCGAGCTTGCATGTGAGGAAAATCCAACAATCGTGGACCCATTCATACTGCCATTGAGCTCCGCTGAGCAATCTGGAGTTGTGGGTTTACACTGACCCAGGTCATGATGGGGCTCATGGCCATTTACTCCATTCAGGACCAGTCTGGTCAGTTCAGGGTTCACTGACTGGTCCTGGAGTCCCTGAGTACATTGCCCCCCCACGTTCACGGTGTCCCTATGAGAGGGAGGAGGGGATTGAAGAGAGTCTGATTTGGAGACGCCATTGGAAACGTGAGTGGACCCATTCAAACAGTTCTTGGAGTACTCCTTTTCTGAGGAGCTCTTGAGAGAAACAGCAGGACTCTTTTGGATGGCAGAGGAGGTAGGGTTTGAAACAGGTGGCTTTACATTGATGGGTCGCAGCAGCATGCCAGAGGCCACCAGATTCAGCATGAGACCACCGAGAATCAACATGGCTCCTAAACATGACAGAGAGAGCTCAGGATGTAAAATATCACTTTCCATGGTCTGTTTTTCTACACATAGGCACAAAAATTTGTCCTGCCTACCTTGCCAAGCATACTGGTCCAGAAGCAGCTGAGTGAAGGGAGCGAGAGCAAAGGTCAAACCCATCCCAGAGCGTCCAATAGCATATGCCGTTGCTAACCTTTTTCGGAAGTACAGCGCTGTGACCACTGAGAAGGCTTGATACAGTAGTGCAAACCCCATTCCTGAGAGGAGCAAACAAGGTTATTATCCGACACTGCGTCAGTCACAGGGACACACAGGTTGGTTTTCCAAATTAATAACACGACACAGAAGTTGTGTCTGGTTACTAGAGTTCGTGTGGAAACAGCAACATCAAGGTACTTTACTGTTTAGCAATTAGTTAAACTCACCAACTATCACTCCCATGCTGATGTAAAGGAATACCACACTGCTGGCGAATATACTCAACAGGAAGCCTCCGCTAACCAGCACTGCACCGGTAATCGAGGTCACTCTGACTCCCACCTTGGCACATGCTACAGAGGCGATGGGCGCTACAGAAGTGAGAGGAGAAGAATCACAACGGCAAATAGCTAAATGCAGACACACAGACCAGAAAAGGCTATTAAATACATTTTGTGAAGGAGAGACAGTAAGTCACAAGAAAATAATTTCCAGGCTGTGGAAAATGAAGAGCTAAAGAGGTGATGCAATAGAAGGAAAAGATTTTTTTTTCAGTTTGAACCTCCAGACAGACGCAGACTCGACATGATGGAACCGATCCAGCTGATACTTTCTGCAGAGCCACCAAACTCATCTTGGAACGCCACAAAGAAGATCCCAAAGCTCTTTAGGGTGCCCATAACGAGGACATTTACCTGCACAGACACAAATGAAAATATACAGATAATGACAGATATATTATCTCTGAGAGAAACTTTTCAGGTAATTCTAGTTATCCCTTTTGTATACTCTTTATTTATATATGTCTCTGTATTTATATATGTGTATATACAGTATTCTGCTCACATTCTGTAACTTCTGTCGGTGCTGTGCTATTGGAAACCGAATTTCCCGGAGGAACCCACCCGAGAGATTAATAAAGTTTTATCTAATCTAATCTAATATAAATAAACATTTAGTGGGGAAAAAGGAGATTATAGAAAACAGTGGTACGCATACCAGGAAGCAATGTAGCACGACCATCCAGCCCCAGCCTCCATCTGGAGGGTCCTCATACTGGATCTCTTTCTCTTTGTCCTTCTTCGAGGTCATGGCATCCTTCCTGAACAGGTTCATTATGGCCCTGGTTTCACTTGGAGGAGAAAGATAAAATCAATCACCTCAAAGCTGCAGAAAAAGGATATCATATCAGAAGTTATTTTCAGCATAAGACCAAGCAGCCTTTCAGAGTTTTTTCAAGTAAAGACAAGCAGACTTGAAAAAACAAAAAACAGCAATATTCTAAATAAAACTGTGATTTTCTGCTTTTTTGATTTAACTTTACAGAAAACTGCAAGTCAAAACATTAAATCATTTTGAATCAATAAAAGTAAAGTCTGATATTATATATGATACTGACATAAAACATCCATCCATTTCCTTCTGCTTATCCAATTCAGCATCATGGGAGGGCCGGAGCCCATCCCAGGTACCATAGGGTGAGAGGCGTGGTACACCCAGGACAGGTCACCAGTCTGTCACAGGGCTAACACAGAGAGACAAACAACCATTC